>NC_141694.1:783476364-786458546 GCF_964263255.1 Lissotriton vulgaris | reverse complement strand
TTTGCTGCTTCCAGCAACTGGTTTTCACCAGTTCTGACCCCCACTTTTGGTGGGAGAATCAGCCGGAAAGCCAAGTGAGGAAGGGAGGTGTACCCACCTTCGCCATCCCAGAGGTGGGGGATATGAGGTGAAGTACAACTCTCAGTCCCTGCCATCTTGCAGATGGGGGGACCCAGCCAATCAGAGAGAGGCATATGCCCCCTCTTACTGGAGGGTGGCATAATAGGGGGTATACCCATCCAAAGGAAGGCCCATTGGTTCCAACCTTTACCTACCTGTAATGTCCCTAAATCTAGTATTATGGGTCACCCCTGAACCTTGCCTCCAGAGACAAGAACTGACCAAGAAGAAAAGAAGGACTGAATAAGCTGTGCTGAAGCTAAGAAGAGGAGGACGCACACTGATTTGGCCCCAGCCCTACCAGCCTGTCCCCACCTCGAAAATTCCCCAGCAAAATCACAGTGTATCCTGCAGTTAGCTGCCTCAAGAACCCAAAGGACCTGCCCTGCCCTCCAAACCAAAGACTTTGTCTCCCATGAGCACCAAATTCACTCACCCATAGACTCAGGCCCCAGCCAAAACCATGAGTCAGCACCACTCTGCACCATACGCCCACGCCCACGTTTGAGTGGTCCAACACCACAAGGAAGTCTTCCCAACAATTGTGACATGAGATCTGGTGAGCTCTGAAATGCCATGAATTTCCAAGCGAAGCCTGCAGCCCCTTTCTGGAGGATTCTCCTACCGGAGCTGGGAAGAAAACCTGATGCCTGAATATACCTCTGCACCCGACGCCCCGCTGCCTTGGGTGGGCCAATTTACTGTGTCACAGTATCCCCAGGCATCTCAACTTAACTCTCCAACCGTTAGTCACCTCCAGAAGATCTTCGTCCCCGGGCCTGCAACCGGAGATTCTCCATTGAAAACAACAGGGCACCCAACGCCAAAACAGCACCCTGCACCCAGCTGCCCCTGCGGGTTTAATTTCGGTGCTAACTCGGAACCCCGGTTGCCCTGAGCCTAACACCAGGAGCTTTGCTCCCACAACCTTGTGGCCTGCTCGTGAGTAGCCCCCAACCGGACGCCCCCTATCCCCTATTGGATAACATTGGGCCTCAGCACGCTGCAACCCGCCGCCCTAGTGCCGCTGCAGGTGTTTCAAGAGTGCATCCTTGACCCTGGGAGAACCCTGGTTCTAACCCAGAATACCAACTCCCACAAATAACTACTAAACTGTAAAAATAACTCAATTTCCTTCCATAGAATTGCATTGACTGCTTTTCTTGAAAATTGTTATGTGGAGTTGGTTTTGTATGAGAACTTGAACTTCAAATATCTAAAAACTATTACTTACCTTTTCTCTAAGAAATGTCCCAGTGTGATATCTAGGCATATCACATGGAGTAGAAAAAGTAATCCATAAAGTAATCTGCAAAGTAATCAAAAGTAATCTAACAGTAATTTCAACTGTATTCAAAGTATTAACAAACCTGGAAAGAAGTCAATTTTATTCAGCTTGCTTGTATTGTTCAACTTGCCTTGAGAAGTACCATTTACACTTACCTGTGCCAGGCTTGCTTCATTCTAGAAAATAAATATAACTAAATAATATTTTTATACAAAGAAATTGGTCTGAATTCAGTTTTTGAGTGTGACACCATTTTCCGTCCGAGTGTGTACAACATATGCGTAACACGACCCTCTGATAAAGCCTTCCTGCTCGCCCCCACACTACCACAAATAGAGAGTAAGATGCTATCTACTTTTTGCCTCTGCCTTCCTTTGGGTTTCCACTGGACTCTGTGCACACTATACCTCATTTTGGTATAGTATATACAGAACCAGCTTTCTACACCAAGTCAGTTGCTCCTTCCACAGTTCTTCTTTTGCCAGCTCTGCAGTCCTTCTTTTAGGGTGGCAGGATCTGATTTTGTGGTGCCATGGGTTCCCCTAAATACTAGATTTAGAGGTGTTAGGGGAGTGTAGGGTAGGGGCCAATGGTCTACTTACCCCCAGGGTCACCGTGACCACTTCCTGTGGGAAGTGGGCATAACCCTGTCCAAGAGTTCCTAAGTTTTCCATCACAAGACAGACTTTTGATTTCATATTCACTCCAGGTAGCCCACCTTAGGGGTGGAACTAGACTAAAGGTGAACACGTCTCTCTGTCCATATTTCCCGACAGTCTAAGTGCCAAATGGGCCCTGGAAAGGGTGTTCAGCATCCTCTCCTGTGAGGGAAGTCAGATTTGCATACCAAAGGCAGAGGACTCTTTGAAGCTTCCTGCCTTGGGATGCTAATTCGTAGGTCATCCTGTGGGAGGGGGTGTAAACACCCTCTGCCTGAGCAGGCTTTGCTCCTGACCTCCAGACAGGAAAGCCCTTGAACGCGGGTGTAGAAAATTCATCTGTGGTGGCAGACTGGCTAGGACCAGTCAATCAGCACACTAGATAGTTGGTAGGTTTTCAGGGGGTACCTCTAAGGTGATGTTTGGGTGCATGTATTAATAGATTCTACACTGGAATCACGTGGGTTTATTAATACAAGATGTTTGATACCAAACATCTCTAGTATCAGTGAAGCCATCATGTAGCTGGGGAACCCTTTTTTGACCAGTGTCCAGCACATGCACTTAAAATGGCTTCCCTGGTCACTTGTACTGGCAGTAATTGAACTGCCCAGCACAAGATCATATCTGTTCATTTGCCTTACAAATATTACTTGCCGTTTTAGGGGCTATGGCACACAGGTGTGTGACATGTTGTGTTTTCACTTTTCAGAGCACCTTGTTACACAGCCTGCAGGGTCAGGCTGTATGAGTTTGGTGCTGGGTCCCTTAGAGTGGCACGAGGTATGCTGCAGCTCTTGAGGTCCCTCTTTAGTACCTATGTCCTAGGTACCAGAGGTACCACTTACTAGGGACTTACAGAGGTGCTAAAGGCCCGGGTACTTGGGGGCCTTATGACCAGTTGTCTTTTCTTGGGGAAGGAACACTGGCAGTAGGGACCTGTTTAGCAGGAACTCAGTGCACTTCAATCAAAGTCGCATCAAATAGCGGGCAAAAAATGTGGGGTTTAGTGCAACAAAAAACACAATTTCCTAAACCCAGTCTTCAATTAAATCCCATTCTTGCTCACCAACTGTATCACACACAGTTTCCACAAAACTGTAGCCTCAGTTTTTTGCCTGCTCTAGAATGTTTCCCTGAATGAAAGCATACACAACGTTTGCACAGACAGTCTAGCTGACTGTATACTTACTGGGCACTACACTTATACCTTTAGTCTAGTTCATCATACTGCTGTGTGATGATGGAAACACACTTAATTGAACTATTCAGGCCATAAAAGCCCAATTCTGCACTGACACTTCTATATTTATGTAACTGGACATGTACCTCCCTATATATAGCATATTAATTTAGAAGTGGTTATTGAAATGCCTATTACATATTACTTCCCACCCATGTTTTATTGCAAAGGGTAGTGTTTGTCATTTTCTCTGACTGTTGGTACATATACCCCCGTCTTGGTACCTCTCAACAAAAGCATCTTGCTTAATCCACGTAATTGCCATATTGTTGAACTATTTTGATGTCACCTAACATGATAAAGTGTCTGTGTCTTAAATAGATTAATTTCCACTTGAATTCTTTGGGTATATGAATGAATGAATGAAATGATCTTTATTCGGATTCTGAAAAAATCCATAAAAGTACATACAGGATGAATCATTTAAAATACATAAAAACATATACAAAAGTTAAAAGTTAAAAGTTAAAATACATCCCAATTAGACATGAGCAGCATATATGGCATAAAGTGCATATTACATGATATAGTATCATAAACAGTTTAGGAAAGCATTCGTAAATTTCTGTTTAGATAAAACTAGTAACAATGTTTCCATACAGATAATTAAACCTCTATACAATTTATATTTAGAGTTTAAAGTGCGTTATGCATCCAGAGACCATTATGCATGTTCCATACTTGCCCTCGATTTTACACAGGCTTTTATGAAGCAGCTTATGGTGAATATAACATCATCGGTTGGTAACATTTGTAAGAATTTCAATGCCAAATTAAAGTCTCTTAGATTGTATTTTCTGAAAATTGGCAATAGGTAGTGATGGATGTACAATTTATAGTGGCCACAGAAGATAAAATAATGCAGTAAACTTTGTTTCCCACCGACAGAACACGGGCATTCAAGCTCTTCTAGATTCTTATTATAGCCGAGTGGAAAGCTCAGTAAATTTACAATACTGCCATCGCGGAACCTAAATAAGAGGCTCCGGTTCCATCTTCCTATCGGTAATGACAGATATCTACAGGGTTTGTAGGGTTCATTTAAAACAGCATTACTAGTCACAGTTAGTGGAAGATATTTAATAATAGCTGGTTTCATTATTTCAATTCTCATGCGTTCCTCTTTGTATAACTCATACAATGCCCGTTTTACATTATTCTTATGGGCGGGCACAATAGTGTTTGGGGAGCTAAACAGGGAACCATGTCCAACACTAATTAGGCTATTCTTGACCGCATTTAGCCAAGGTATGAGGTTGGATCGTTCATGAGATAAACAATCTAAGATTATGCTACGGGTCAAGGAAGCCGCTGGATTTGTCCAGGTTTTTAACCAGAAAAGCGTAGGCCTTGACCTTATAAAATCAGCTATATATGGCAACTTAAGTTCTTGGTGGCAAATAAAGATGGGCGTGCAAGAAATACCACCCAATACCTTCCTGCAAAATCTATTTTCCTCTAGCTGCAAAGGCAGGCTATTACAATAACCCCACACTTCGGATCCATATGTCCCAGTTGGCAGACATTGGGTACGATAAATATTTAACAAGGGGGTGATCACATCTGCCGTTCTCAGTTGGCGAAGAGATAAAATTGAGTTAATTGATTTGCCAATCTTATTTCTTGCGTGGGCGGTGTGATGTTGCCACGAGCCAGTGTTGGAGAATAATAACCCTAAATAGGGGAAAGTGCTTGTGCATTTTAATTCATTTTCGCCACTTTTAATTGAAAGAATGTTGTATCTTTTTAAACCACAATTCATGATAAATGATTTTTTAAAATTGGTATTTAAACCTAAATCAGACATAAAAACAACAAACCCTGTAATTAATGAGCGCAACGCATTTGGGGTACGCCCCATCAATACAGCGTCATCCGCATAGAGTAAGGTGGTGATAGGGGAACCATTAATAATTGGAACATCCTTGGTGTTCTTGCTCAGGGCAGGGCTCAGCCCATTAATATATAAAATAAAAAGTAGAGGGGCGAGTACACAGCCCTGCCGGACTCCTCTTTGGATGGAAATGTCACCAGATAGTTCACCTTCATTGTTGATGCGTACTTTTGCCTTAAGATCCCTGTGTAAATATGAAAGAAAATATACTAATGAATCATCTAAACCATATTCCAGCAATTGTGACCATAACCTAGAGCGGTTAACAAAATCAAAAGCGGAACTCAGATCCATAAAACCTAAATAAAGTGGGGACTTTTTGACGATAATATATTTGGCCATGATTAGGTTCAAGTTGAGACACTGCTCAACCGTACCCACATGGCTTCTAAACCCCAATTGGCTACAGTGTAACACATTATTATCCTCAGCCCAATCCCTTATTCTCTTAAATAATACCCTACCAAGGACTTTTAATGTATTGTCGATCAGCGAGATCGGACGGTAACAGGCCGGATCGGCCCTGTCACCTTTCTTAAATATTGGTACGATAACGCTGTTCGACCAGGTTTCGGGGATGGAGCTGTCGGTCAAATGATTAAATAAGTTACATAATAGGGGGGCCCAGAAGTTAATTTCCGATTTGATCTGGTCGATAGATAGACCATCAGGGCCAGGGGCTTTATTACTGGCACTGTCAGAAATTGCATCCTCCACCTCAGATATGGAGAAGTTTAGTTGATCAGTATTATTTAAAGACAATATAGAATCTATGCTAGGGGCAGCTATATTGTAAATTTTGGAGAAGTGCTCCACCCAGTCCTCTCCATTTATATTACAGTTAATTGGTTGGATGTTAGAACCAAAAGACCTGAGTGATTTGACTTCTCTCCAGAACCCCGCGGTGTCTTTTAATAAGACAGTCCGCGTTAGTGACTCCCAATGGTTAACCACTAAAGCCTCAGTTCTTGTCCGTAGGGCGAGTTTATATTTAGCTCTTAATTCTCTCACTAGGTTAAAATCCCTAGGGTTTAGTTGTAAGGCCGCCCTCAGTTCCCTATTGGCTTTAGAACACGCGGAATCAAACCAGCGTGGGTTGTGGTCTTTGGGTATATTCTGACATGCATTAACGTGTTTTAAAAGCCCCATGGTATACAGTACTGGCTTTTCATCCTATAACACATTGCAAGATGGAGCATGTAGGCCCCTACTTCGAATGGGTTCATCAAAACTGCTCTACAAGTCCTACAACACAAAATATGTCTATAAAACCAGACCTGGGCGTAGACGTTCTTCGTGACATGGTGTCACTAGGACACTAGGTCAGATGTGAAATGATTTCTCATAGGGAGGTTGTCCTCTTTTTTACATATTGTCTTCTCTTGCAATGATAGGGCGGTTAAGAACCCAATCATTGCAGTGGAAGTGCTTTCATCCATTTTATGCATATGGCTTTCACCTTTTGCAATGGCAGTGTGTCTGTTTTGTGAGAGGGAATCTTTTAAAACCAGACCCCAGGCTGTATTTGTTCTGAGGGCAAGAGAAGCTCGCCCTTCTGATACTTCCTAGTATCTGTTTAGTGAGTGAGAGGAGTATGAAAACAGATGCCCATGTGTTACCAGTTTATGAGAGAAGCTTGTACCTGAAATACCATGTCATACTTTTTATGGCAGCTTAAGAAAACTATTTTATGTTATTCTGAGCATTTGTAAGGCACATTTTTTGCTAAAAGCCTCAAGTCACCACTTTATTCATGCACTTTATTTTAGAATACAAAGTACACACTTTTCTAGTAGAATTTAAATGTGAAACAGCAGCTTAAAGGCTAATATTGAAAGATGTGCCCTTAATATAATGCCTGAGAGCCGCATTTCACGTGTTAAAGCTTGTAATTGTTCTTACTTCATCCCTTGAACAGAGTAGAAGAATAAAAGATCGTGTGATTTGTCAACAGTCATTCGCGCTTGGTTTGACATTCTGGTTTCCTCTGCCCACCACAAAGCTATTTCACACGCTATCTGAGATAATGTGTCATGTCAAAGTTTTATACCACTGTGGTTTGGATTGCAACCCTGTGGTAAAAAGGTGTGTGAGTAATGCACAACAGCCCTAGCAGATTTAATTTAAACTTGCTCAGATTGAACGCTGGACTAATTCATACAAAGAATCATGCGGCAATTAGTGCAGTTAGCAACTAGGCCTAGTCTGTATGAATAAATCGTTCTTAACTGGTCCAAATTCCAAGTATGCAAGCTGTAAAGATGTATGCCCCGACCACCTGTGCAGCTATGACAACCCTGCCATCCGCCCTTAGCCCCTACAGTTCTCCTGCCTTGTTTGCTTTTTGTCAAGAGTTTTACGACCACTAAAGCTGAGAAGCTGTAAATCTGGTGCTCCTCAGGGACAGACCTCCCACCTGTTTTCCTCCCTGTACCAGTCGCAAGAGAAGGAACCATCCTCGACTTCCACTGCACATCTATTTCCAGTGACAGCATGGTTTCTTTTGGAGTGCAGCAGATGTACCCGCGGATGATGTCTGATCCCTTTTTAAAGTAAGTTCAGTGGCCTGGGCCAATAGAACCCCTTCTAGTTCGTTTGACGTCATAAGTGGAAATGTTTGTGAACATCATGTACAAAGGGTTTACAATACTATTTGCAACCATTGGAATATGCTTGCACGAAAGATGATTTGTGATCATTAGCAGTGTTCCTGTAATTAGCATTACCCTTAGGTGATCGAAAACATCTTTATAGTTTTACGAACAGCTTTTGAAATATGTAAAATGGCCGCTGGTCTCCAAAAAACAGGACCGTCCATTTTCCACGTCTTCCTTTACAGCTTCTTTCTCCTCTTGGCCTGCCTGAGGGTAATACACAAACCTTCGCACCAGAACCATCTCCTGAAGGATTTTCATGGCAAATTGTTGTCAACTCTGTGCACTCTGGTAAAGAACAAAGGATGCCCTTCCCAGAACCCCTCCAGAACTGTGCTTAAGTCTGGTTGGTTGAATCTTTGAACTGCAAGCAAACATTGAACCTAGCTGTCAGGGGGCTGCTGCCTGGCTTCCTATGTTTGAGCTTATAAATTGGAGCTGCCGTCCAGCTCCTGGAACTCATTCTTCGACTGCTCTGCATATACCGTGCATCAAAGTGTTGAGATGGGTGCTGGCTGTTTTCTCAAAGAACAAGCCGGAAAACGCAAGTGGCGTAGCTCGCCCACATGGCGGTCCCTGCTTTTGCCGTCCCGCGACGTTCTCATTGAAGAGCAGAAGTACAGGGGTAGAGGGGTGCTGGAGATTGCCACCATGAGCCTGCAGGTAAGAGAGGGGGAGGCGGGGCCCGAGTCAGGGGTACACGTGGGTGGACGGTGTCCACCCACTATTTTCACAGGGTGAACACCGTCCACCCTGCCAGAATTTGGGCCCATCTGAATAACGAGCTGAACTTGTCACAGTGAAATTTCCAAACACCAGGACACTTTCAGCTGCGCCTGCACGTTGTTGTCTGCTTTCCATCTGCAACAAGCAACTAAGTACAGGCGGGGACGGGGCTTTCTTATTTAAGACTCCTGCTGGACCCGTAACAAAGGCTGAATTTGAGGGGTCATCACAGGCCTCCTTTTGTTCGAGCATATTGGCTGGGTGCAGTCAAGAGCCTCACACCTGATGCAAATGAAGCGGAGGTGAAACAAAGGCTCAAACCTTGTTAGCACTTCACACACATTCATAAGAGAGACAGCTTTTCACTTTGTTCATTTCCTGTTTAGGTGGTATGCATGTACTGTAAGAATGTCAGATATGTTGGTCTTTCCCAGGAGGCGTTGAAATAATTTAAGTACCACTATTTTTTCTTGTATAGCCCTACTCATTCCAATGCAGAGTGTCAGAGCGCTTTACATCAACATGTGCATATTACATGTACAATAAATTATATGTTTGTGAATGAATGTACAGAATGTGTTACATAAAACTGGAGGATTGCAAGGTGTAGGAGTCACATATCATCTTCCATAGCTCACTGTGCTATTATCCTCGTAATACACTCAAACGTACACATGATAGACCTGCTGAACATATATGTGAGGGCTTTAGAGCTGATATCACTTCTTGTGATGCCGCTTCCTGTAAAATCGTGGCTTGTGATGCCACTTTCTATGATGTCAATTCCTGTAATGCCATGTGTGATGTAATGGGCTGTGATGACGTGTGCCGTGATGTCATGTGCCGTGATGTTGTGCACCGTGATGTTGCGTGGTGTGATGTCACTTGCATACTGCCTAACTAGGTTAGACCCCTACTTCTTTTTTTAGTGCTTGCGTCCTGGGGTTGCCACCGCCGCCAAAACTTGTGCCGCCTGGAGCAGAGCGCCCCACCCCCCTTGGACAACTCTGCTGAAGCTCTGATGGTCCGCGCTTCTTCTGTTGCTGACAAAGATTGTGGGAAAGCTCCTTCTACCCCAAGAATGGATGAATGTTGCATTCAGATATCCATACTAATATAATAAAGAGAGAGCCCAAACCTTTAAGGCGGGTAATGTCAGGAACCACAGCACCAATCACAACACCCAATACAGCGTTGGAAAGGGCAGTTGCAGCAGAAGGACATAGGCTATGCAGACGCCCACCATATATATTTAAAAGGTAAAAGAACCGTGCCAGCAAAGTAGTCCCTTGTGGGCGTGTCTGCATTGGGCTGTGGGCGTGTGCTGGGGGCGTGATAAACGCTGGGGGCGTGTGGTACGTTCCGCCCTTCATGCCATGTCTCATATCGTGTGCCAATCCCACCCTGCTCCCTTTAAATACCCCTGCTCCCCATAATCATAGCCCACCCTTACTCCTTAAAATACCCCAACACCCTTAAACACTAACCCATCTTAACCCTATAAATATACCCTGTACCCCAAAACCCAAACCTAGCCCTAAACCCTAAAAATACCCCTGTACCCCAAAACCCAAACCTAGCCCTGAACCCTACAAATACCCCTGTACCTCAAACCCAAACCTACCATTGAAACCTAAAAATACCCCTGTACCCCAAAACCCAAACCTAGCCCTGAACCCTAAAAATACCACTGTACCCCAAAACCCAAACTTACCCCTGAACCTTAAAATACCCCTGTACCCCACCAAACCTAGCCCTAAACCCTTAAAATACCTGTGTACCCTAAAACCAAAACCTACCCCTTAACCCTAAAATACCCCAAAACCCTAACCTAGCCCTGAACTCTAAAAATACCCCTGTACCCCAAACCCAAACCTAGCCCTGAACCCTTAAAATACCACTGTACCCCAAAACCCAAACGTATCCCTGAACCCTAAAAATACCCCTATACCCCAAAACCCAAACCTAGCCCTGATCCCTAAAAATACCCCTGTACCCCAAAGCCCATACCTATCCCTAATCCCTAAAACTACCCCTGTACCCCATAACCCAAAACTATATCTGAACCCTTAAAATACCCAAACACCCCAAAACATATACCTCAGTACCCCAAAACATATACCCCTATACCCATACTTACCTTATCCAAACATTTAAAAAAACGACATGCTTTTACCATTCATGCATTTACAACGAATTTCGTTGTAAGTGTATGTGGGTAAAAGCATATAAAATGTAATGCCATGCGTTATAATGGCATTGCGGAGGCATGGTACTATCGTAATGAAAGTATGCGGAGTGATGGTATGCGGAAAGAAAGTTACGGAATAATGGGTGTTTACCCTCCCTGATAAGTACATTGGTGGCACGGCGGCCCACATCTCCAGCAACATACTCATATTTTTTCACCACCCGTTTGAAAAATGCACAGGTCTCTCTCATTGATGGCCAGCACCGACATACACTTTTAGACACACCTCCCGCCACAAGTTCTAGAATTGCGAACTTTAGAGCTGGGGAGCTACGTTCGAATCTCGGCATCAGCTCAACATCCTGGGATTCCAGGCAAATCGCTTTGTCTCCCCGTGCCTACCACAAATGAATGTGTTCTTCTGTAATGTAAATTGTGCTCATGCCATGTTGTCGAGTTCGCGCTATATAATATTACAAGGAAAAATAAAGTAGGGAAACTCAAGTTCACACACTACTGAACGCGCACTCTTAAGTGCATCAGCAGTGCACTGTGAATCGGAGCGTTTCACAGGCCTGTCACAGATGAGAAATGCTACCAAAACGAAATCCTACAAAACAATATACTACTGGCCGGCAGCAATTCATACCCGGACAACGTCGGGACGGGCTGCTAGTTAATGTTTTAAGTGCACATAATCTCAGTGGTGACTTTAGTCTGAGTTCTTCCCTGGAATGCCTTGTATTTATTTGTTTTCCCCTGATCATACCTTCGTGGGCAAAGTGTTTAAGTAACCCCGTGTGCATCAATTTGACTTGTTGAGTGTACATATCATTGACCCTGTGGGGCAGAGCTCCGTTAACCCCACTTCATTATACAGGTTAATCCTCGCTCATTTTAAAGTCGCCAATCTGGAGTCACTAGGATCC
Source organism: Lissotriton vulgaris (assembly GCF_964263255.1). NCBI lineage: Eukaryota > Metazoa > Chordata > Amphibia > Caudata > Salamandridae > Lissotriton > Lissotriton vulgaris. The sequence continues at coordinate 786,446,842 of NC_141694.1, read as the reverse complement.
ATGGATTGCATGATATCCATATTTTAGGAACTGGAATGCCCTTACCCTACACCGGGAGTTACATGAATCTGTCCAAGCGTGCTGAGGCAGAGGTGCTTATCATTCTGTTGCAGAGTTACTGTGTCACTGTTGCATTTTGCATTGTTTGCTACTCTGTTTCTTTATTTCAGCCAGTTGTCTATGGTCATAATCTTTAGGATCGCGACTGCTAAGGTCTGCGAACCTGTAACAAAGTAACCAGGTTTTGGCAGATGATTTTGATGTTCTATTTTACAGTACAGTGTATGCAATCACAATCTAATCGTACATCTACATTGTGTTTTTGGGTGATTCTCTTTTTATGAAGCTGCATGGCTTTTGCAAATCATCCAAATTATCATTTGCTCTTCACCAGCATATAGTGTTTATGTCCAGAGGCACTGGTTGATCAGTGAATTGCCTCTGCATTACCTGTTTATTATATACTTTGATTTAATCTGTTTTGTGCTCTTTGGCCTTCATTTTATAAATATTAAAGTGTTCAAAAACCCACAGCTCTGGTTGGATGTCTATACCCTGTCATAAAAATGTTGTAGTCAACCTCAGACCCCCTCCTTTGAGGTAAGCCTTGAATGCTCGCCCGTGTTTATCTGTAGATTCAAGGACACTTTGGGGAGAAAGAGCTTTGCTTTGCAGAGCAAGTACCCAGTGTCCTTTTAGTGGGAGCATTAAGTTCGTTATTGTAGATAGTGCTTCCCAGTGCCAGCAAAGAATGAGGAAAAGCATGAAATTAGAATTATATATTGACTTGTTTTCTTTACAGAGATACAATGGATATTTGCCTGAAAAGAACATACTGGCTTATCTTGAAATGTTCCGAAAAAAGAACACTGTAAATAAAAAATATACCAGCAAAAAAAAATAGAAAGAAAAAGGTGAATTCCGCACATTAACACTACCAAAAACATTTACATGTCAGTTCCTTTTTTAGGCACCATACTCCCAGGAGTGGCCCGTGCAGGTAAGAGCAGTGGGGCAGGGTGGTGGAGGGGACTCGACGGACGAAAACGAGTAAAATGAGTTATTTAATTTTCCCTCGTCGTCGTCTGTCGAGGCTCTCCCTACCCCACCCACCACTCTTACCGATACGGGCCGCTCCAGCATACTCCTCTGTTTTTAACAACACACCACATTTCAACGTGGAGAAGTGTGGCTCACTGGTTAGAGGAGGCAGACCCGGACGCAGAGATCAGACCCGGGACCAGGGTTCAATCCCAGACGCGGCAGGGTCTTGAGCTCAAAATGTCCATGGACTTGATAATTCTCGCCAGGGTCTTGAGCTCAAAATGTCCACGGACTCGATAATTCTCGCCTCGGTGCCTACTCGAATCATGGGTTCACACTCTGCAACTCTGGGCAATAGCCTGCTTAATCTCCACTACGGCCCACCGCAATGGGATGCCTGGTTTTCACCTTGGGGATGCCCAGTAGGGGTTATCTTGCAGGGAAAAGCCAGGACGGATTCCCAAAGCAAGCGCCTTGAGACCTTACGGTGAAAGGCGCTATATAAGAACGTATGATTTACGATTAACTAGATGTGGGCAGTAAACTCTGCTCCTCTGGTAGAGTTTGTGGAGTTTTGCCCACTCCACTCTCTGCTTGGTGCAAGGAGTTTCACAAAAAAATGCCAACCGTCGCATGGCGGAGTTTTTTTCGTGCACGTGAAGTGTAGAGAATACATTGCTGGACTTCTGGCAACATACTTCCTAACTTCACCATCAAGATTCCTTATGCATTTAATTGTCTCACACCATAGTGATGTCCAGAATATCCATGGTCCCCATCACAATTCTGTTGAATTCCGCCAGTTTCGAATAAGAGACATCAATGTGGGATGACCCCTCCTTGACCGTCTCAAGAAGCAGCTTAAGCTGAAGAAACCAGAAATGGCCTGATGACTGTAAAATCGTGTTCCATGTAACTGACTCATCAAGGTCCTATCAATAGCTTGACCAGTCAACTTACACAATTATGAAGGTTTGTGTATCGTTCGTCCTTAGAGCGCTCCCCTGCCCTTCCCCCCACACATTCCTTTACACCCCTCCCTCAAACAACTGGTCTTCCTATGAAGCCTACATAGATTTGCTAAAATAGCTTTGATCAATCATTTACTTTATAATTTTATGTCAAAGGCCCAGAGGCCAACATTATGCATATCCCTTTTATTCCTGCCCAAACACAGCAGCAACAACACTATAGAACTTAAAATATTATCAAAACATTCCAGAACTTAGAACATGTATAAGACACCATGTCAAACAGCCATCTTCCTCTTTTGTTGCTGCTCAAACATGAGATAAGTGCTCTGTATGAATTCTATTTAAAAAGAAAATCATTAATTAATTTAGCCCAGGATAATTAAATATATTGGGATTTTATTTAGAGTAAGGATTTAAAGGAAATTGTTTTTTTAATGGGATTTGATATGTGAAGTGATGGTGAAGTGATGCTTGTTAGAGGTAGGAAAAATGGGTGTCTATTGTAAGGAGATTTGGATTTATGGCGTGGTTTCTTTAGCGAATTGAGGTGTATTTAATTTTACAATAATTAAGGATATAAGGTTACCGTTTGCTGGTTCGTAGGGTTGACGGTTGGAAAGTGCGTGGGTCCACCAGCGCATGGCGTATGATTGATGCGTCGCGTGACAGGAGTCGCAAATGCTTCAAGAAGAGAAGGCGGTGGCTGCGTAGAACGGCAGCTGAAGAGAGTTCGGATGCGAAGTCAGACAAGCACTGAAAGATAGTGTGTGCTGAGGGGGCCGCCATACGTGCGTAACGTGCGGCGGCCATTTTGAGTCATTGGGAAACGTCGGGTTTCTCATTGGGAACGTGATCAGCCATATTTTGGGGTGATTTACATCGTCTGACTGATCAGTGTCAGTTTCAGTCAGACGAAGTTCGTCAGTTCAGGTGGAGTGTGTCGCTTTGAGGTGTTTTAAGAGTTTATGAGGAGAGATAAATTGTGTTTTTTTTTATTTTAGGAGTATTGATTTGAATTAGATTTTGAAAATTTCAATTTTGTATAGGAATACTTGAGGAAAGTATAGTTCAAGGTGGAGAATTAGGAGTTAGGTTTCGAGGAAAGAATGAAAGGATACATGGAGAAGATGTTTGGCGAGTTTAGTGCTTCCTTAGAGAAAAGGATAGAAAGCACCATGGGGAAGAGAAATAAAGATGGAGAAAAAAGCCAAAGGTCTGGAGAGTAGGATGGTTTTTATACCACTGAGGAAGTGCAGGTAGTGGCAGGTACTTCTTGTGGAGCATCTAAAAGGAAGGAGAAAAGGAAGAATGTGGTAAAAGGAAAGGCATCAAAGGTGAAGGAGAATAGAGAGCAAAAGGAGAAGGCTATAAAGGCCAAAGTGTGTGCTATAAAGGCACAAAGAAAAGGACATAGCACTGTGGTGTGTAATAGTAGTTCAACTAGTGGAGACGTGGAGCTTACATGCAGCTCGAGTTTGGAGTATTCGGATGTGGAAGAGGTAAAGGTTAAGAGGAGGAAGTTGGATGAGGAGATAAAATTGGAATATGAGGATTTTGTTGATCCTCAAGGGGATCAAATGTTTGATCCATTACTTATACAACATCCTCTGTCACCACAGTGGTCCCCTGTAGAGCATGTTGCCAAATACATTCGATATTGGATCAGAAAGGAGATGCCAAAAGAGATAAGAACTCGGCTGAGGTCAGAGTGCCTAAGGCCAACCCTAAATAGTAAAGTCGCATTCACTCCAGAGTTGGATCAAAAGATGCTGACATTTATTAATAACAAAGGGGGAAGAGACCCAAGAAGGGGTTTGGACAAAGGCTTGAAAGGGTGCCAGGATCGAATGCTGGATATTCTGGGTCCTTTGTCGAAGATTTTTGATTTGTGCGAAGAAGCACATAGCAATAATACAGGTATTGACGTAAGTGAGATGCGTCAGTGGGTGCAACGTGCAATTTGTTTGCTAGGGAATGCAAATGCAGCACTCTGTCAGGAGAGGAGAAAGAGTATCTTGTTTAAGATCGATCCAAAACTTGCAGATTTGGCTGGCAAGGAGTTGGGTGAACAGAGCGATGGGCTGCTGTTCGGAGACGACATTGTAAAGGATATGGCAAAGTTTGTGGGTACTTTTAATTCTTTACAGAAGGCACAGAAGGATATGAGAAGTGTTTTTGGTTCGGCAGGGAGAACAAGGGGTTGGTTCCCCGGCCGAGGATTTGGAGTTACCAGAGGATTTTATGGGAGAGGTAACAGGCCCTATGGAACAGGTTATGGATATGGATTTGGTTATGGAAGTGGAGGAGGATATGGTTTTACGAGGTCCGATCAAGGAAGTTTCTTCCCGCAAAGACAGAGGGGGAGAAGAAGAAGTGCAAGATCGGATAGGAGGCCAAGAGGAGTCTCAGGTAAGTTTCTTACAAGACCCTTTATTTATGGAAGTTTAATTGGGCGGCAGACTAGCCCAGGTTGTTTCCAGGTGGCAGGAAATAACACAGGATCCATGGATTTTGGAAACTGTGGTTGGATACAGGATAGACTTTATCAGTACTCCGGTTCAGGTGAAGATCCCAAAGGTATTAAGGTTTTCAGAAGAGATGGAAAGTTTGGTAACAAAGGAAGTGTTAGTTGGAGAGAAAGGGTGCAATAGAGCATGCAGAGGAAGTACCGGGTTTTTTCATAAGCAACTTTTTTCTTGAAGAGAAGAAAGACAAAAAGATGAGACCGGTAATCAATTTGAAGGAATTGAACGATTGGGTTGTTTACAACCATTTCAAAATGGAAGGGATACATATGCTAAGAGATTTGGTGAGAAAGGGGGATTGGTGAACGACACTGGATTTAAAGGATGCTTATTTAACAATTACGATGTGTTAAGAACAAAGAGATTTCCTTCAGTTCAGGTGGTCGGGAAGGCGCTGGAGGTTCAAGAGTCTCCCTTTCGGTTTGACGTCAGCTCCGTGGTGCTTCACCAAAGTGATGAGACCAATTGCAGCTTGGTTGAGGTACAGAGGAATTCGTCTGATAGTCTATTTAGACGATATATTGATAATGGCAGAAGAGAGGAAGTTGGCAAAGGATCATACAGAGTTTGCAGTGAGAGTAATAGAGGATTTGGGGTTTGTAGTGAACAAAGAGAAGTCTTGTGTGGACCCAACACAGGAGATGACATTTTTAGGTTTTCAGATACGGACATTGGACTGTGTGTTGATGTTGCCTATGGGGAAGGTGAGAAAGATCAGGAAAGAAGTGAGGAGAGTGAAGTCGGCAGATTGGATTACTTTGAGGCAGTTAGCTCGTCTGTTGGGTCTACTTTCTTCTTCAATTCAGGCGATATTCCCTGCTCCCCTGCATTATCGTGCGTTACAGAGGTTGAAGTCAAAGTATTTGAGAAGAGATGTGAGGTATTCTCAGAAGGTTGTGAAAAATCAGGAATCACAGGAGGAATTGGAGTGGTGGTTGATGAGTCTGGAAGCTTGGAACGGAGGAGCGATATTTGGGTCGATGCCAGAAGTGGAGACAGAATCGGATGCAAGTTTATACGGATGGGGAGCGAGATGTGGAGAGACTTCAACAGGGGGGCAATGGTCAAAAGAGGAAGGACTAATGCACATAAATTGTTTGGAGTTGCTGGCGGGCTCCTTCGCAATAAAGAGTTTTGTGAAGGACAGAGTGCAATGTTGTGTACTTCTGAAGATGGGCAATTTGTCAGCGGTTCAATATGTAAACAAGATGGGTGGTCCATGGTCAAAAGGGTTAGCAGAACTTGCAAAGGAATTTTGGAACTTTTGTCTGGAAAGGGAGATTGTAGTCCAGGTACAGTACATACCAGGGTTGAGCAACGTAGAAGCGGATTGGTATTCAAGATACCTGAGGGATGCAAGCAGTTGGAGGTTGAAGAGAGAGGTGTTTTTGAGTCTGGAGAGAATGTGGGGGCCTTTGAGTGTAGATCTGTTTGCAGACAGGTTGAACACTCAGGTGAAGGAGTTTTACAGTTGGAGGCCGGATCAAGAGGCGAAGGGAGTGGATGTTTTCTGCAGAATTGGAAGGGGGGAAGGAGTTATGCGTTTCCCCCGTTTTCTATGATTCAGAGGGTTCTGAACAAGGTCAGAAGGGAGGAGTTAGAGTTGGTCCTGATAACTCCTTTTTGGAAAGCTCAGGTATGGTTCCCGGATGCGATGAATTTGTTGGTAGAGAATCGGTAATTCTGCCAGATTGCAGGGAAATATTGATGGATGTTCAGGGAAACTTTCACGATCTTGTGGTCTCAGGGCAGCTAAAGTTGATGGAATGGTTTATTTCAGGAGAATTTGGCAAATGCAGGGATTATCAAAGGAGGCTGAGGAGCTTGTCTCAAAGTCATGGTCTAAAGGGACATCTAGGGTGTATGAGTCAGCATGGAGAAAGTGGAATGGTTGGTGTGTTGAGAGGGGTTTGGATCCCATTTCAGCACCTGTGGTAGAGGTGGCAAATTATTTGTCAGGTCTCTTTTGTAGTGGTTTGGCGTATAATTCAGTTAATCTAAGTAGGTCTGCTATTTTAGCAGGGCATAGTTTGGTGGATGGAGTTCCGGTTGGGCAGCATGTTCTAGTCAGGAGGTTGGTTAAAAGTGTAAGAGTGGTTATTCCGCTAAAGGCAAAGAATGATTCACTTTGGGACGTTACTTTGGTGTTGAGAGAGCTTGAAAGTTGGGGGTCGAATTCAGAGTTGGATTTGAAATTCTTGACATGGAAGATGACAATGCTGTTATGTCTGGTTTCTTTTTGGCGAGTATCGGATATTAGGGCTTTGGATGTTAATTCTAGGTTTTATCAACCTGAGGGAGTATGTTTTGAAGTTAAAAGGAGGACAAAGACTATGTCAAGAACAATTTTTTATCCTTTTTTAGAGGGTGAGAGTGTTTTGTGTGTGGTTAAATGCCTGAAGGAATATGAGAGAAGGACTTCTGCTTTGAGGAGAGCGGATAGTAAGCAGTTGTTGATTTCCTATGTTAATCCGTATAAGGCTGTGTCTACTCCTACTTTGGCGAGATGGGTAAGAAATGTGATGGTCAAGGCAGGGGTGAATATTAGTGTTTTCGGGTCCCATTCAGTAATAGGGGATATGGCTTGTAAAGCCTTTGTGAAAGGATTCAGTTTGGGTGGAATTTTAAAGGCTGCGGATGGGTCAAATGATTCGACTTTTCGAAAGTTTTACTTTAAGCCTGTGGAAAATGTTTTGAGTAAGGTTTTGGAAGAACTTTGAACATGCATAATGTTGGCCTCCGGGCCTTTGACATAAAATGCAGATTTTCCACAGTTTTAATGTAAAGAAAATCATGATTTTATTAAAAAAGGCGCGGAGGCTAATATTATCCCTCCGCTGTGCCCGCCCTGTAATTAATTTTGTTTGGTTTATTTTGAAGGATGAAGCTGAAGAAGCGGATAGAGAGGATGTTCCAGTTTGAAGAGGAAGAGTCAGAAATGGAGTTTAAGGAAGTTTGGAGTCGGTGGAATTTTTTTGGACTTGTTGTTTATTGTTTTTCGCAGTCACAAAAGAGGAAGATGGCTGCTTGACATGGTGTCTTATACATGTTCTAAGTTCTGGAATGTTTTGATAATATTCTAAGTTCTATAGTGTTGCTGCTGCTGTGTTTGGGCAGGAATAAAAGGGATATGCATAATATTAGCCTCCGTGCCTTTTTTAATAAAATCATGAATTTCTTTACATTAAAACCGTGAAAAATCTGCATTAACATTGAAAGGGAGCTCTGGCACAATTGCCTACCAGATACACCCCTTCAAAGTCGTGTCTTTATATTATCTTATCTTTTGTTCTTTCATTTGATTTCTCAAGGGTTACCCTGCTATCAAATAGAAAGTAAAACAGTCTGCCTGTTAGCTCATTGTTAAAATGCTTCCAGGAGCTGTATCAGAATCATTGACAAGATAGCATTCATTTCCGTTAATTAGAGCTTTTTAACAGAATCTAAACCTCTCCTTCAATGTAGATCCAAAGGCAACCGTCAATGATATATTTTAATATCTTACACCTAATTTGCTCCTGATTGCTGTTCAGTAAATGTTCTCCATTCTCTGCCAGAGCCCTGGATATCAGAGAGGAAGCATGCCCTTCAAGGGGAATAGCAAAGCATACGAATATTGATTTCTTTCTTCCAATAAATTCTGTAGCAGTGAATATATGTTTATCTTTCAAGCACAATTGTTTGCAGAACACATTTACTAAACTTTAGTTTCTCTTCTCCAGAATATCCTTTCCCAAGAGTGTAATGAGAGGTGATGTAGGGATGTAGAGCCTACGTCTAGCCATGCACTCTAATCATTCTTAGACCCTCATTTAGAGTAAAGCAGTTGATCCGTTGGTCTGCCAGGGAAATGGAAGGAGGCACTCCACTACTCTAGTGAAGGACCAACTGGCCTACTGAGAGCTCTATGTTGGCAGAGATCTCAGTGCCTTCTGCAGTGCAAATGTAATTGTGATCAGTGAAGACACTGAAACTTTGGTGATCGGGCACCATCTTTATTATACTGGCTCAACAATGCTTTTTGTTCTTCGAAAATTGAATTTGTTATTTAAAACATTCTGGGTTTTTTTCTCATAGAGTGTGAGGGTCATTTTGTTTTGGGTCCGTGTTCAGGACTGCCACGCTTTTCTTGTCAGTCAGGTGAACAGGAAAATTGTTTCCCTGAAGGAGAGTGGACGGTGTGAGGAAGTGTGACTAGCAACCCGAACTCTGAACGCCTTTTGGTCAAATGTTTCTGCTCCTGGAGGCAGTGTAGGCTCCATGGTCAGAGGCAGGCTGGCTCCACAACTGCATCAAGACTGGGGGAACTGCAAATCTGGCAGATGGGACATCACCGGATTTAAGACTGCCAAACTCAATCAAGCCCTTACTCTTTTAAAGTGAAGCACACTGAAGGAATAATAAACAGTATAATGGTGATGCGCACCATTTCTCTTTAATACTAGACATGGTGCATTCACCTACAAGATATATTACCTGTTACAGTTGAAGGTGGCATAGGTATCACCTCTCATAGTCTACTGAAGTAATAGTGCAGGTTGAGGCGGTCATGGTTGTCTCCTGCGGACAACACAACAACAACCATTCATTGCTTGTTGTTGTGGTTTTTTTTCTCAATAATGTGCACTCTTATCCTTGGAAGGTCGGTTTAGAGGCCTACTCTCTGTATGGAGTCCTGCATGAGAGGAATATAGTGGGTTTCTCATCCAGATCATGTGATTCACCTGGTGGTGAAAACTGGAATGACTGTCCAGTCTATATGGTGTGCTCTGCTTCTTAAGGTGATTAATAGAGTGACTGTAATCACCCTTTGGTCTCAGATTAATGCAATCTCATATGTTGAAATGTGCTGATCTTGTACTGAGGATTAGTGAAGTAACTGTTTTGGGGTGGGAGTGAGTCACAAAGCCCTTTTGAGAAGAATTGAGTTGATTCTTATCTACAGATCTGGGATTGTTGCTCTCTGCTGGGGAGGGGGGCTTACGTGGTTGTCACCCTTTGGGGAGACAGGGGATGATGTATTGTTAAAGGGGGTGAAATCAGCAGGTGCCATCTCTCATTGGCTGTGGTGGTCATTTTCTGTGATTGATTTTCCAATGCCAGGATTAATCATGTACAGCAAGGACTGAAAAGGTTATCTCCTCTTTTCGTTTTCTATTATGAATGAATTCAGAGGTTGTCATCTCTCATCGATTCGGTGGTCATCTACTAGAGCGGATGAAAGTATTTTTTAATGTCAGCATGTAGTATTTTTTTAGTTGTTTCCTAACCAAAATGAGCAATATTTTAATGTAATATTGTAATGCAATGTTTTCCTATGGAACAGCCAGACTTGCTACAGTGAAAATAGTTTTTGGGGCTTTTTGCCTGTACAGACATGTTTTACATTACATGCCTACATGCCTGAATTTTAAATACATTGCACACTACCTTAGGGGCAATAAGGCCTATGTAGCAGTGACTTATAAATGTTTAAAATTAAGGTTATGACATAATCAATAGGGTTATTTTGGCAGGTTGAGTGTGAGGTTCTGTAAATTACGAATTCGTTCGTGCTCAGCCTCCATTTTGTAGTCGCCGCCATTTTGTGTTGCCCTCACTCAGGCAGCGCGGCGAACGTGATGTTTTTGTCGTTTCTGCATTTACGTGTCAGGTGACTTCTTTGCCTATGTTTACTAACGAGTGTCAGGGTCTGGCCGAGTACACTAATTCCTGTCTGAGCTGATTAATCTCCGTCCCGACTATTTGTTGGTTCACACCATTCTTTCCTCTAAGTTATCTTATCTGCTGTCCTTCGCTACATGTCTCATGCATTCTCCTGTTTCACGACTGTCCTTCTAAAACATGCAGCTGTGTTTTCTCTACTCGTAAATCGAATTGTGTGGATTCATTTGTAATTTGCTTAAGGGGTCGAGTGACAAACATAACTGGGAACTTGAGTTGCTTTGGACTTAAAACATTGTTTATAACGTTTGCCTATGCTCATGCTCTTGTGTGATTGCATTTTACATTGTATTGTATCGTATATAAACCTATACGCCAAGGAGTTAAGTGGCAGTCTCTTTTGAACCTTGTTATACCAATGACTTCTAAGACCACTGTACTAACAGCAGCTAATAAATACCATCTTCTACGCCAGACGAAGAGTCCATGTCTCTGTTTCTGACAAGGCAGGTGAATCCTGGGGATTTCAGGCGTACCCTGTGCCGCCGGGCCTTAAGGCTGCGGTTCTTCAAGTGTGCAGTTTAAAACTGCAACAGTTGGGCTACAAATGTTAGGCCTGCAGCCATGATTGCACTATCACTGGACTGGATGAACAATGGGTGTTTAGTCCACTTGTGACATTTTATATAAAGGTCCTAGCTACCCTTTGTACCATATATTAAGGACATTCTGATAAAACTCACATAGCCAATCAGATGGCTCTGTTATGGTAATTTTCAGTACAGTGGGATTCCCACTTGACCAACTGTCCAGATATACCTAACATTCTAACTAACTTCTTTATGACCAGCCCAAGCACCTCCTTAAATAAAAATTACTCTAAAACAGCTGAACGGTTTTACACCAAATCACAAAAATCACACTTTCAGAGTACAATTCTATTTTTGTTGCCAAATTTGATATAATTCCAATCACTTTTTTCTGTATGGGAGATTCTATGAGAATTAACATAGGAAATCAAGGTTTTGAGACCCCCGTTTTTTCTTCGGTCCTGCTTCTTGGATCATGCAAATCTTTCCAGAAAGGAGCAATGGTAGGAAAAACTGTTTGGAAAGTTTTGTCACCAAAGTAATTAGCAAAATAATTCCAATAGCTTTTTTCTGTATTGGACAATCTCTGAGAATTAACATAGGAAATCAAGGTTTTGGGACCCTCGTTTTTTCTTGGGTCCTGCTTCATGGATCATGCAAAACTTTACAGAAAGGAAGATCAGTATGTCTAGTGAAAATTACCTGGATCTGACTGTGTACATTGAGGAGGGACACTTATACACCAAATTGTTCCGAAAGACCACCGCAGGGAACTCCACTCTTCATGCCACTAGTAGCCATCCTAAACAACTTATAAAGAGTATCCCATATGGCGAACTCTTGAGGCTAAAAAGAAATAATTCCACTGAAAGGGAATTTCAGAAATCTGCCAAACTATGGGGCACATTATGATGGCGGACGGACCTGAGTCCGTCCGCCACCATAGAGTAGGAGCCAACTTCTGCATGGGCTGCGGAGTTCCCTCCTGTGCAATTAGGTTGTGACCGCCACCCTGGCGGTCACATTCTCTATTTTTAACATTGCGGCGGGTGCGGCTTCAAGCTTCAAATGTTAAAAATGCACGCTTACTGCATACACATATAGGGGGGTAGGTACCCCCCATGTGCACCCCCCCTTCACCTAGGGGACCCGCAACGGGCCCCCGCAGTGAAGTTACACATGCTTTTCCACGGCGGAAAAGCCGCCGCAGAAAAGCATGTTTCAGAGCCCATCCTAATCTGGCTGACGGTGTCTGAGAGACACCGTCACCATATTAGTGCTTTCCCGCAGCGGTTGTAAGCCAACCGCGGCAGAAAAGCTGCGGACCGAAACCAGGACCCACCAGCCATCCTAATGTGGCGGTGGGTCTTTGGTGGGTCCGCAGAGGATTTTCCGCATCCTCCGGGCCGGCGGTGGCTTCCGCCGGCCCGGAGGATGCGGAAAATCCTCCATCCTAATGAGGCCCAGTATGGATCGCTTCAGAGTGCGTGGGTACAATGAGGGAGTACTAACACAGACCTTAACGAGAGTGAACAACCGGCCAAGATCCGATCTTTTAAAACCTAAGCAGAAAGCGAATACAGATAAGGGGACTACTTTTTCGGATAATGCTGGACAAGTGAGAAAGATACTACGTAAGAACTGGAATATCTTGCTCACTGACAACATCATTAAAGATGATTTACCACCTAATCCCATGGTGACTTTCCGGAAAGCTAGGGCTTTGAAAGATCATTTGGTCCATAGTCATCATTCGATAAAAGCCAGTGCCCCTAATCAAAAATCACTGAATGGTTTCTATCCTTGCGGCCGATGTAAGGCTTGCAAAATAAGCAGACAAATTTTATCATACAAAATACCAGGTTTCAAATTTCCTAAAAAAATCAATAAATGTTTAACCTGCACCACTCCATATGTTATATATTGTTTGGTGTGTCCTTGTGGGCTACGTTATATCGGTAGCACGATTAACCCTGTCAAGTTGCGCATATTAGAAAATATGCGTGCGATCAACAACTATGAATCTTACCCTGTCGCCAGACATTTTAATAAAATGCATGGGCACAATAGGGATCTATTGGCCTATTTTTATCTGGATAGCGTGCCTGCACACCCCAGAGGGGGAGATCGCGTGCAGAAACTAAGGCGTTTAGAATCACGCTATATAATAGACTTAAAAAGCAAGAGCCCAACAGGTTTAAATACACATGAAGAATTAGCAGCACATTTGGGTTAATATGTACACAGCTGAATCAATGTTTATTGACATAGGAATGATTGTTTGTTGATTAGATTGTTTTTGAAATTGTCTGAGTATCCTATTTATTAAGAGTATCCTTTTTGAACTGATGAATTGATGATGATTTTAATGGTCTAGCATGTATGTTTATAAATGGCAGAATGCCCATCCAGGGGCTTGATTGATAGGGCTTGTTGCAATGCCCATCCAGGGCTATATGAATTTGTGACTAATATCGTAGTTAATCGGTAAATACCGATTAGAAACTACATCTGATATATATGGGAGACAAGCAAATTAAGAATGTATTGACTTTCTCTTTTGCGTTAATAGCGTATTGTACCTTTCAAAATGGCGACGGTTATAGAACCTCGCAAGTCTTCTTTCTATGCCTATGACTTACGTGCAAAGACCAAAAGAAATGCATTTAAATGGAATGGCCGCGCGTTCTGAACCACAATTGACGAAGGCTAAGTGCTGAAACGCGTCTTGTTTGTGCTAGGGTTGCCAATAAAAAGAATGGTTGGCACAACCCCCCCCTTGTGAGTGCTGTTTTTCTTGTTCGGAGAAGGAACGCTGAAAGAACCTGGGAGCAGTAATATATATATGTATATATATATATATATATATATATATATATATATATATATATATATATATATATATATATATATATATATATTACCTACTGGCGCTAGCCAGTAGGTATATATAGTTAGGATTTTTTCTCTATGGAACTTTTGGAAATTCTATGTCTAATAACTTTGGCGTTTGTGGATGGAATCGGCTGAAATTTTCAGGAAAATTGCACATTTTGTTTCTGAGCAGCCCCTGAAAATTTGGGGGGGTTCCGTCAAGGGGGGGCGAGAAAAAAGGGGGGTCCCAAAACGCGTTTTTCCCATTCATTTTTCCATAGGGCTGTTGGCCTCACTTTTAGCTCGAACGGCTGAATGGATTTGCACGAAACTTGGCAAAATTGTAGGGACTGTTAGCCCGATGTGCCTTTGCTGGGTCTCAATATATGTGCTCCAGTGGATTTTGAGAAATTAACGTTTAAAAAAACAGATATATCTGTGACAGCGTACCCGATAGCGTACCAGTACGCGTACTTTTCGCGTAACGGAGCTTTGCGAAGTGAAGCTGATTGGCTCTCCGGTGTCTGTCAACATTCTAAACAGTCCGGAGCGGCCGCCATCTTGTCTCTCGGTAGGATCGAGAGACAAGAGGAGGCCAAAACGAAGGGGGAAATGAAGGAAAGGGGGCAAGGTAGACCTCTTCCGACCCCCTAGGATTGATGAGGGGGATATTAAAGTGCCCCGCGGGGCCAAAAAAAAAAATGTGATTTTTTTGTCGTAGAGGCGCAAATCGGTACGTGAACCGGGCAGCTAACTGGGCAGCTAACCGGCAGCGTAACGGTAGTCTGAGGAGAAGCTGATTGGCTGTCAACATTGTAAACAGTCTGGAGCGGCCGACCTTCTAAATGTGAGTGCCGGTTTATTAGCTACACTTTGACCAATTATGGGGTCAAGGGTAATCAGAAAGGGGAGGAGGAATACATGTCCATTTATTTCCCCAGGTAAGTATCAAGGTTAATCAAGTGGAAAAATGGACACTTGTGACAATTCTAGACCATTGGTTAGAAAAACTATGGTATCCTCAAAAGACCCAATGTGTACAGGTGTTGCGGTATATATCGTTCATCCGCCACTACATTGTGGTTTTTCGGCAGTTATCATCGGATACCATAGAGAGTGTGGGTGCCTGCCTCATCCAGAGGCTCCTCTGGTCTAGGTTGCAGTGTCCAGAGATGAAAAAAGAAGAAACCAGTGCAAAGAAAGGTAAAAAACTGTTAAAAATAAGGTCAACACCAGCAAGGATTTTAATGAAATGGTGGAGATCTTATATTAAAATAAGTGGGTACTTATCCTAGATCGAGTTACTGGATCTAGAAGTGCGAATTTTCAAAAAATAATCAAAAAATGTCGACATGTTTCAGCCCCCTTCGGCTCAACTGAGTCTATGGGGCTTTCGTCAGGACAGAAGGACAAACAAACATAGAGAATCTACTCACACTTTTTGTGTGGAGTTCAAATGGAAGTAGTGAGGGTCAACATTAGCCACTCAAGTCTTATTAACCTGAAAAAGAAAATACACACAAATATGTTGTGCAGGGGTAATATACATTCTCACAGTATTACAGGAGTGGAGGTTGGCACAGTAGTAAGCATTAGTCTAGACTACTACATTGATGCATGTTTAGCAAAAATAGCGCGAAAATTCTAAACAGTGGAGTGTCACCTGGTAGGGTAGAGGAAAGAGGGAGGCAAAAGTGAGCAAGAAGGTACTGCGTTGTGATTTCAAGCAGCAGGGTGTAATTCAAACATAGCTGTGGTATGTCAGCATCATGTATGGAATAATCAAGCATTTAGGACCTAGGTAGTTCTAGTCATTCGGTCAGAATCTCGATAATAATACACAATAATAAGTACAAAATAATCCCAATGTCTATTTTTCAGGGAGGACGAGTAAAGGTACTTAAAAAGGACTAACGTTTGTGTAGGGAAACGCGGAGTAACAAACCCCTTCGTGATATTTAAATGCAGCGCAAAAAACGTTGACAGACGGTCCCTCGACATTAGGTCTAGTTGTGGACTTACCCCCGATAGTGGAGTCTTTTGTTATCCTCGGGGAGGCCCAGAGCTGTGAGAAAGAGGTAGACAGAGGTCAGAATCACCTTACCTCACGGGAAGAGAAAGCTTCCCTGACTGATACGTTCCGCCATTACCCGCGTGTGTGGGATCCTACGCCGCTTGTGCTGACTCTGCCCCCGGATGTCGGACTGGTGTCCGGGGGAGCGTTTTTGACGGAGTTTTTTTGAAAGCCCAACTTTATTAGGTGTAACACGGAAACCTTGGCAATGTGATACTGGATGGTGTAAACACACGTAATGCTCGTTTGTGGAAGCAAAACGGCGAATTATTATGTTAGTTGCAATCTGTTTTGCAATATATAAAGTACTATTATCATGAGGTGCGAGGGCTACCAGACATGATTGAAATTTGAATAAATAAATACAGCCAATGTCGGAGGGATGATGACCTCATTGTGTCTGATTGACGGTTAAGCAGTGTACATTCAGTGGACCGCAAACTGGTGCCAGGGGACATTGTCATTCATACCTGTGATATTAGTTTTCAAACGGTCCACCCACCTTTGTTCTTTTTCATGCAGAATTCTCTCTGCGTTGGGGGTTTTATCCGTCAGCATCTCGATGACAGTCCATCTGATGTCATCACAAGAGTGTCCCTTTTCTAAATAATGGGCACACAGTTTGGTTGTAGTCTTTTTTAGGCGAATATTGCTCCGATGTTCCCCTATTCTGATTTTAACTTTCCGGCATGTCATTCCTATGTATAATTTATTGCATGGACAGTTGACCATATAAATTACATAGGAAGAGTTACAGTTCGTGTGTTGCTTTTGGGTCCAAACTAGAGTCTCTGACAGTTGTAATTGTTTAGAGTGGGTGGTAAATTGGCAAGCTGTGCAATTTCCACAGGGGTAGTGACCACTGACCGGAGACATAGAAATGTTTCTGATAGTTTCTTGGTTATGTATTTGTCGTGGCCGTGTATGAACCAATGTGTCTCGCAAGTTTTTAGTTCCACTATTAGCAAAACGTGGTTTAGGCCAATTAAATTTCCCAGTATTAAGGATTTTCCAATTCTTATTGACCAGTTTTTGGACCTCATAGGTAGATGGACAAAACGTAGTTACACAGGTCATAAGATCCGGTATAGGGTCTTTGGGGTAAGTTTGTAGGAGGCATTCCCTGGGTTGATGGTTCGCACGTTTAATGCATTTCTGGATGGTACTTTGCGTGTAGTCTCTTTGTTTTAATTTGGTGCATAGATCCTTAGCTTGGGCTTTATAGTCATCTGTCTTGGTACAGTTCCGTTTCAAACGTAAAAACTGACTATAGGGCAAATTGTCCCTCAGTGGTTTTGGATGATGACTCTTATAAGACAGTAGACTATTTTTAGCAGTGGGCTTGGTATAAGTTTTGGTTTTGAGTTGATTGTCTTCCGCAAAAATTGTAAGATCAAGGAAGTCAATGGATGTGTTGTTGGCCATGTGTGTGAATTTAAGCCAAGGGTCCCTTTCATTTGGCCACCTCAAAAAGAGTTCCAGGTCAAGTTTGATATCCCAAATGAGGAGGATGTCGTCAATATATCTCTTCCAGTATAGAATACTGGAAGAGTACGGGTTTGCCTCATTTAGTACGTGTTGTTGTTCAAAATGGCTGACCTACAGTCCAGCCACCGAAGGGGCGAAGGCACTGCCCATCGAAGTTCCATGATTTTGTAAATACAACATTCCGTTGTATTAAAAAAAAAAATCTTTGAGTGCTAGTTGGCAACACTGTAGGACAAAATGTCTTGGAGTGTGGTGGTTCCAATCTTCACTGTAAAGGACATCTTCCAGCATTTGCAGGGTATCGTCTTGAGGTAGGTAGGTTTGCGGACAAACCTTCTCCGCCATCTGAAGGAGACACCAATCTGAGAAAGAAATCTACCTTCAATCCTCCAGCAGGCAGTATACCATCAGAAATCCACACCTTTGAGCAAGCACTACTCAAGGGTATAGATGAAATAACAACCAAAAAGAAACAACATTTTCAAAACTTGAGTAATAGAGAACGACAGGCTTTAAAAACTCTTGAATCAAATGCGAATATTGTCTTCAAACCAGCGGACAAGGGGGGAGGTATTGTGATCCTCAGCAAAGAGGGTTACAACTTACAATGCCTCTCCCTCCTATCAGATACAAAGTATTACAAGAAAATCGATGAGGATCCCACAGAGAGACTTCAGAACACAATTAACATAATGGTCCATGAAGCAGAAACCAACAGGTGGATAACAGGGAAGGGAGCTGACTACCTGTGCACTAAAGAACCCAAAATCCCTTTCTTTTACTCCTTACCCAAGACTCATAAAAATAAATTACCTCCACCTGGACGCCCTATTGTGGCAGGCATAGGATCATTGCTTGAACCTCTGTCCAAATTCGCAGATGAATTCCTAAAACCACTAGTGCAGAAGACACCAACCTATCTTAAAGACACACGTGACCTTCTAGTACAAATCAAGGACATACCTTTCGATCAAAACACCATGCTTCTGGTAGGCCTTGACGTGGAGTCACTGTACTCTAGCCTACCTCAAGACGATACCCTGCAAATGCTGGAAGATGTCCTTTACAGTGAAGATTGGAACCACCACACTCCAAGACATTTTGTCCTACAGTGTTGCCAACTAGCACTCAAAGACATTTTTTTTTAATACAACGGAATGTTGTATTTACAAAATCATGGAACTTCGATGGGCAGTGCCTTCGCCCCTTCGGTGGCTGGACTGTACGTCAGCCATTTTGAACAACAACACGTACTAAATGAGGCAAACCCGTACTCTTCCAGTATTCTATACTGGAAGAGATATATTGACGACATCCTCCTCATTTGGGATACCAAACTTGACCTGCAACTCTTTTTGAGGTGGCTAAATGAAAGGGACCCTTGGCTTAAATTCACACACATGGCCAACAACACATCCATTGACTTCCTTGATCTTACAATTTTTGCGGAAGACAATCAACTCAAAACCAAAACTTATACCAAACCCACTGCTAAAAATAGTCTACTGTCTTATAAGAGTCATCATCCAAAACCACTGAGGGACAATTTGCCCTATAGTCAGTTTTTACGTTTGAAATGGAACTGTACCAAGACAGATGACTATAAAGCCCAAGCTAAGGATCTATGCACCAAATTAAAACAAAGAGACTACACGCAAAGTACCATCCAGAAATGCATGAAACGTGCGAACCATCAACCCAGGGAATGCCTCCTACAAACTTACCCCAAAGACCCTATACCGGATCTTATGACCTGTGTACCTACGTTTTGTCCATCTACCTATGAGGTCCAAAAACTGGTCAATAAGAATTGGAAAATCCTTAATACTGGGAAATTTAATTGGCCTAAACCACGTTTTGCTAATAGAAGAACTAAAAACTTGCAAGACACATTGGTTCATACACGGCCACGACAAATACATAACCAAGAAACTATCAGAAACATTTCTATGTCTCCGGTCAGTGGTCACTACCCCTGTGGAAATTGCACAGCTTGCCAATTTACCACCCACTCTAAACAATTACAACTGTCAGAGACTCTAGTTTGGACCCAAAAGCAACACACGAACTGTAACTCTTCCTATGTAATTTATATGGTCAACTGTCCATGCAATAAATTATACATAGGAATGACATGCCGGAAAGTTAAAATCAGAATAGGGAAACATCGGAGCAATATTCGCCTAAAAAAGACTACAACCAAACTGTGTGCCCATTATTTAGAAAAGGGACACTCTTGTGATGACATCAGATGGACTGTCATCGAGATGCTGACGGATAAAACCCCCAACGCAGAGAGAATTCTGCATGAAAAAGAACAAAGGTGGGTGGACCGTTTGAAAACTAATATCACAGGTATGAATGACAACGTCCCCTGGCACCAGTTTGCGGTCCACTGAATGTACACTGCTTAACCGTCAATCAGACACAATGAGGTCATCATCACTCCGACATTGGCTGTATTTATTTATTCAAATTTCAATCATGTCTGGTAGCCCTCGCACCTCATGATAATAGTACTTTATATATTGCAAAACAGATTGCAACTAACATAATAATTCGCCGTTTTGCTTCCACAAACGAGCATTACGTGTGTTTACACCATCCAGTATCACATTGCCAAGGTTTCCGTGTTACACCTAACAAAGTTGGGCTTTCAAAAAAACTCCGTCAAAAACGCTCCCCCGGACACCAGTCCGACATCCAGGGGCAGAGCCAGCACAAGCGGCGTAGGATCCCACACACGCGGGTAATGGCGGAACGTATCAGTCAGGGAAGCTTTCTCTTCCCGTGAGGTAAGGTGATTCTGACCTCTGTCTACCTCTTTCTCACAGCTCTGGGCCTCCCCGAGGATAACAAAAGACTCCACTATCGGGGGTAAGTCCACAACTAGACCTAATGTCGAGGGACCGTCTGTCAACGTTTTTTGCGCTGCATTTAAATATCACGAAGGGGTTTGTTACTCCGCGTTTCCCTACACAAACGTTAGTCCTTTTTAAGTACCTTTACTCGTCCTCCCTGAAAAATAGACATTGGGATTATTTTGTACTTATTATTGTGTATTATTATCGAGATTCTGACCGAATGACTAGAACTACCTAGGTCCTAAATGCTTGATTATTCCATACATGATGCTGACATACCACAGCTATGTTTGAATTACACCCTGCTGCTTGAAATCACAACGCAGTACCTTCTTGCTCACTTTTGCCTCCCTCTTTCCTCTACCCTACCAGGTGACACTCCACTGTTTAGAATTTTCGCGCTATTTTTGCTAAACATGCATCAATGTAGTAGTCTAGACTAATGCTTACTACTGTGCCAACCTCCACTCCTGTAATACTGTGAGAATGTATATTACCCCTGCACAACATATTTGTGTGTATTTTCTTTTTCAGGTTAATAAGACTTGAGTGGCTAATGTTGACCCTCACTACTTCCATTTGAACTCCACACAAAAAGTGTGAGTAGATTCTCTATGTTTGTTTGTCCTTCTGTCCTGACGAAAGCCCCATAGACTCAGTTGAGCCGAAGGGGGCTGAAACATGTCGACATTTTTTGAAATTTTTTTGAAAATTCGCACTTCTAGATCCAGTAACTCGATCTAGGATAAGTACCCACTTATTTTAATATAAGATCTCCACCATTTCATTAAAATCCTTGCTGGTGTTGACCTTATTTTTAACAGTTTTTTACCTTTCTTTGCACTGGTTTCTTCTTTTTTCATCTCTGGACACTGCAACCTAGACCAGAGGAGCCTCTGGATGAGGCAGGCACCCACACTCTCTATGGTATCCGATGATAACTGCCGAAAAACCACAATGTAGGGGCGGATGAACGATATATACCGCAACACCTGTACACATTGGGTCTTTTGAGGATACCATAGTTTTTCTAACCAATGGTCTAGAATTGTCACAAGTGTCCATTTTTCCACTTGATTAACCTCAATTATGGGGTCTCCCTTAATCAGATTCCAATTCTTATAAAAAATCTTCCTTAATTTCGAGTGCTGTCTATTGGATGTAAGGATGACACGTGACTGAATACTAGGTTCCTCGATTGTTTCTGATCTGGGTTTGACTTTAGGAACTAGTGCTTCCTGCCTCGTCATGCTTTGAGAGCGCTTGATAGCAATGTCGAGAACTTGATGAGAATAACCCCTGGCTCGAAAACGCAAGCTGCTTGCCTCCTGTGGAATTGCACATTCGTCATCAGAACTGTATATCGTCCTGATACGCAGCATTTCCCCATAAGGGATACTGCAAATCAGGTGGTGCGATGGTGACTCACCGCATGCAGAACAGTATTCCCAGCAGTGGGTTTCCTGTACAGTTTTGTAGCCAAGTTATTGTTTTCTACATATATTTCTACATCAAGGAAGCAAATGGATGTTGCATGGATAGTGGATGTAAACTTTAAATTTAGGCTGTTGTTATTTAGCTCATCCACAAATGCCCTGGCACTACCTTTTGAACCCCTCCAGACGAAGAACAAATCATCTATATATCTTGGATACAGAGATACAGGATTATATTGTGTTCCACAGTTTCTCTATGTTACCCAATGAGGACCTGCTCCTCCCACAGCCCCATGTGCAAACATGCGTAGCTGCGGGAGAAGCAGGCCCCCCATCGCAACTCCCCTGATCTGTTGGTATGCTTGGTTATTGAAGAGAAACAAATTCTACTCTAGACACATCTGTACCATAGTCTGCTCAGGAAGTGCTCAACAGCTTTTAATCCATCACAGTGCCTTATTGATGTATAAAGGGCAGATACATCCAAAGTCATTAAAAACATGTCAGGGCCCCATGTCACACGATCAATTTTGCGTACAAAATCAGAAGTGTCCTGCCCATGTGACTGTAATACTTTGACCCAGTCTTCTAAAAAATAGTCAATGTATCTAGATGTATTTTCCATTGAACTATTGATGGCCGAGATAAATGGTCTGCCCGGGGGTTTCTCTATGTTCTTGTGCACATTTGGTATCAGATACAAAGTGGGGATGACAGGGTGTTCTTTTCTCAAGAAACGATAATCCTCCTCTGAGATCAAACCCCCACTTCTCTAAGCCTGGAGTTTCGAATATTGATCCATCCATGCAGCTTTTATAGTCTGGATGTTACTCTTCCTATAACAAGATATGTCCCCCAATTGTAACTCAGCTTCCTCCAGATACAATTGGTGAGGCCACAGGACAATGTTCCCGCCTTTGTCTGCTTGTCTGACTATAATGTTGCTGTCAGACTCCAACTTGCCAATTAGCTGATTGTAGCACCTATGTTTCAGGCACGTTATAGTTAGAAATTGGCATGTAAAAAACCTTAGAAATTCACTGAAAAAACCATAGGTTTCAGGGGCGTAATAGTTAGTTTGACATTTCACTCATACAAAACCAGTGAAATTTCCCCGTTATAGTTAGTTCAGCTAACTATAACTTGCGCGCCCGCAATGCACTGCTGAACACGTCACATATTACATCACTCATGACATGGTCAGTGACATCACTCATGACATCACTCATGACATCTCAAATGACATCACTGATGACATCACTGATGACATCATCCAGTGAATGTGTGTTTTTCTGAAAATTAAATATGTTTTATATATGTATATCTCAAGGTCGATGGAAGAATAAATGGGTATATAAGTGTCTAAATGGATGATTTTATTTGTAAAATTGATTGTATAACTGACTGATTAAGTGTATCTTAGTGATTACATGGGTTAGTGAGTGTTGTTTAAATATGTAAATATCTGTATCAGTCTCTCACTTTGGGGCAGATTTATGAGGCCCGTGCGCCTCCTTGCGCCTCCTTGCGCCGCAATTGCGTCACTTAATGTGACGCAACGGCGGCGCAAACAATGCGCCCTATTTACAACGTGACGCATCGAGGAGATGCGTCACGTTGGAAAGCCCTGCGCCATGAGGAGGCGTTCCTGCGCAGGGGGGGGCGTTCCTGCGCAGGAACGCCTCCTAAAAGTGGCTGAGTGAAATCTATGAGATTTCACTGAGTCACTTTCTACGTCAATTCCTCACGCCTGCTTGAAGCAGGCGTAAGGGTGACGCACCATGCATTGAAGAGGTGGCTCCTGTGCATTGCAGGAGTCATGTCGCACTTGCGACATGACTCCTGCAATGCGCCGCCCGTACGCTGAGAGATGCGTCACGCATCTTCACTAACTTGCACCATGGTGCGCCGCATCATAAATGCGGCGCACCATGGGTGGCGGAGCAGTGGCGCACTGTGGTGCATGTTAACTGGGGCATCCCTGGGGATGCGCCAGTTAACATAAATCTGCCCCAGAGTGTATAAGTGACTGCATGGGTTGGTGAGTAGCTACATGAGTGTCTATATAGGTTATTAGTTGTTTTTTTGAGTATCAGTATGAGTGTCTGAGTGTCTGTATGGTTCGGTGGGGGTATTACGTAGTGCATAGATGCATGAATGAGTGACTCTCTATTTGTATGTGTTGAAGACAGCATGTGTGCAGGACTGTATGGGTGGATGAGTGTGTGTATGGGTGTGTTAGTGAGTGAATGACTGTCTCAATAGTGTCTTTTTGAGTAACTACATATGTTATAACCTAGTATATGTGAGTATTGGTTTATATAAGTGAGTATATGTGAGAGTGAGAGATTGGAAGAGTTCCTGTATAAATTAGTATGTGTTTCTATAAGTTATTGCTTAAGAGAGTTAGTATGTGTAAGTTTATTTAGAGGTAAGTGTGGTGATGTGTGTATAACTGTATATTCAAGTAAATGGATGTTTGATACTTCATTTGCATGTGTGGCTATGTGTGTGAGTAACTCTATGGATGAGTTTTGGTGTGTAACAGGATGTATATGTGTATGAGTACATATGATGAGTGGGTACATGTATGAGTGACTGTATAGGACTGTTGGTGAATGAGTGGATGTGTGTGTAGATCTTGGGATAACTGAATTGGTGTATTGTAAGTGGTA
Source organism: Lissotriton vulgaris (assembly GCF_964263255.1). Lineage (NCBI taxonomy): Eukaryota > Metazoa > Chordata > Amphibia > Caudata > Salamandridae > Lissotriton > Lissotriton vulgaris. The sequence continues at coordinate 786,422,634 of NC_141694.1, read as the reverse complement.
TTGGTATGTCCATAGTTTTGAAAATGTTTGTTTCAATTTTTGAGTGTGTGTATTAGGGTGAGAGGAGGTCTGCCACTCTATCACAAGGATAAGGTCACCAGTGATGTAATCAGTGATGTCATTTGATATGTCATCAGCAGTGCATTGCGGGTGCGCGAGTTATAGTTAGCTGAACTAACTATAACGGGGAATTTCACTGTTTTTTTTACAGTGAAATGTCCAACTAACTATAACGCCCCTGAAACCTATGTTTTTTTCAGTGAATTTCTAAGGTTTCTTAAATGCTAATTTCAGACTATAACGTGCCTAAAACCTATGGTTTTTTCAGTGAATTTCAAAGTTTTTTTAAATGCTAATTTTTAACTATAACGTGCCTGAAACCCATGTTTTTTTCAGTGAATTTCAAAGGTTTTTTTAGATGCTAGTTTCTAACTATGCCTACAGAGGTAGGACATGTGAAGAAAGAAGTAAAAATGCACAGAAAGAAAAACAAGAAATGGAGAAAGAAGCAACAGAAGTCCACAAAGATGAAGAAAAGTGCAGAAAGAAGAGATGTTCAGAAAGAACGAACAGAAAGTCCTCCTGTAACCACAACTTTTTCTGACGGGTACTGATGGTAACTGAATCCTACTAACCAGGACTAGAGCCAGTGCTATGCTAAAAGACAGTTAGAATACAGTGAAAACACCTATATACACTAGGGAACACTATGCTTTGGGGTACCCCTGTGATTACCATGACCTCCTCTGTAAGAACCTAGTACATAATAGGGCAGGGGGATTAAAACTACCTCTTAAAACGCTCCACAGGGCGCGTTTGCACACAGGTAAAGAGCAGGGTTGCCTGATGTGACGTGTGCAACACGCCCTGTAGCTGTTTTAATTTGGGGGATAAAGTCCCCTTGAATCCTGAGTGTCCCTTGGGTCCAACTAGCCCTCTAGGTACCTCCAGTAAGCGCCACAGAGCTATGTTGCAGAGAAGTGTAAAAAGGGGCACGGCCTGGACAACATCTCTGTAACGCAGCACAGTGGCGCTTACTGGAAGCACCTGGTGAACTAGTTAGCCCCCAGGGGCCCTCAGGATTGCAGGGGAATTATTTCCCCAACTTAAAATGTGCCACAGGGCGTGTTTGCAGACGTCACCTCAGGCCCCGTCCCCTCCCTTCTCCACTGTGTAAACACGCCCTGTGGCCGTTTTAAGAGGGTGATTAAGTCCCCTTGAATCCTGAGGGTCCCTAGGGTCTAATTAGCCCACTAGGTACCTCCAGTAAGCGCCACAGAGCTGCGTTGCAGAGAGGTGTAAAAAGGGGCACGGCTTGGACCACCTCTCTGCAACGCAGCGCAGGGGCATTTACTGGAAGCACCTGGTGGGCTAGTTATCCCCCAGGGGCCTGAGGATTGAAGGGGAATTATTCCCCCAACTTAAAACGCGCCACAGGGCGTGTACGCACACGTCACATCAGGCCTGGTCCCCTCCCTTGACCACTGTGTAAACACGCCCTGTGGCCATTTTAAATTGGGGGATTAAGTCCCCCTGAATCCTGAGGGTCCCTAGGGTCAAACTAGCCCACTAGGTACCTCGGGTAAGCGCTGTTGCAGAGAGGTATAAAAGGTCAAGTCAAGTCAAGTCAGAGAATTTGTATAGCGCACTACATACCCAGAGGGTTTCAAGGCGCTAAGGAAGGGGGGGATTACTTGTCAAATATCCAAGTTTTGAGTTGCTTTCTGAATGCTAGGTGGTTCTGGGTGAGGCGGAGGTAGGCGGGGAGTGAGTTCCATGTTCTAGCAGCCAGGTATGAAAAGGATCTGCCTCCCATGGTGGTCTTGTTGATGCGAGGAACAGTGGCGAGGGCTTGGTTGGAAGAACGTAGTTGGCGGGAGGGGGTGTAGAAGGACAGTCGTGAGTTGAGGCATTCTGGACCGATGTCGTAGAGTGATTTGTGTGCGTGGGTAAGCAGTCTGAAAGTGATTCTCTTATTGAAGGGTAGCCAGTGGAGGTCTTTAAGGTGACCAGAGATGTGTTCGTTGCGTGGGATGTCTAATATGAGTCTGGCTGAGGCGTTTTGGATTCGTTGGAGTTTCTTCTGGAGTTTTGCGGTAGTACCTGCGTAGAGGGTGTTTCCATAGTCCAGTCGGCTCGTGACCAGAGCGTGGGTGACTGTTTTCCTTGTGTCGGGGGGGATCCAGCGAAATGTTTTTTTGAGCATGCGAAGAATGTTGAAGCAGGAAGAGGATACGGCGCTGACTTGTCTGTTCATTGAAAGTGAAGAATCCAGGATGACGCCTAGGTTCCGAGCGTGGTCTGTCGGGATGGGTGCTTTTCCGAGGGCTTCCGGCCACCAGGAGTCGTCCCATGCAGATGGGGATGTACCTAGGATGAGGACTTCTGTTTTGTCTGAGTTCAGTTTCAGACGGCTTAGTTTCATCCATTCGGCAACTTCTTTCATTCCTTCGTGTAGGTTAGTTTTGGCGGTGCTGGGGTCATTGGTGAGAGAGAGGATCAGTTGTGTGTCATCCGCGTAGGAGATGATGTTGAGGTTGTGTTGGCGTGCGATGGCCGCGAGGGGGCTCATGTATACGTTGAAGAGGGTGGGACTGAGAGAGGATCCTTGTGGTACGCCGCAGATGACTTCAGAGGCCTCTGACGTGAATGGCGGAAGACGGACTCTCTGGGTTCTTCCGGTGAGGAATGAGGTGATCCATTCAAGTGCTTTTCCTTGGATTCCGATGTTATTGAGGCGTTGTAACAGTGTTTTGTGGCAGACTGTGTCGAATGCTGCAGAGAGGTCAAGGAGGATGAGGGCGACGGTGTCACCATTGTCCAGTAGAGTTCGAATGTCGTCTGTGGCTGCGATGAGGGCGGTCTCAGTGCTGTGTTTTGCTCTGAATCCGGATTGTGAGGGGTCGAGGGATTTGTTGGCTTCGAGGAAGGCGGTGAGCTGGTTGTTGACAGCTTTCTCGATGACTTTGGCCGGGAATGGTAGGAGCGAGATGGGGCGGTAGTTTTTGAGTTCGGTGGGGTCCGCTGTGGGTTTTTTCAGAAGGGCGGTGAGTTCTGCGTGTTTCCAGTCTACCGGAAAGGTGGCGGAGTTGAAGGAGCAGTTGATGACGTCTCGGAGGTGCGGTGCTATGATGGAGTCTGCTTTGTTGAGGATGTGGTGAGGACATGGGTCTGTGGGAGATCCTGAGTGGATGGAGTTCATTAGGCGGATGGTGTCTTCAGTGGAGATTGGGTTCCAATCGTTAAGGGTGTTCGTCGGGGGAGGATGATCAGCAACTGGTAGGGTGTGTTGGTTTCCGGGTTGGTTGTCAAAGCTGTTGTGGATGTCTGCAATCTTGTTGTGGAAAAATGAGGCTAGGGAGTCGCAGAGGGTTTGAGAGGGGGTGATGTCGTTGGAGTTGGCCGAGGGATTGGAAAATTCCTTGACGATGTTGAAAAGTTCCTTGCTGTTGTGAGCGTTGTTGTCAAGTCGATCCTTGAATGCTGTTTTTTTGGCCTTCCGGATTAGTTGGTGGTGAATGCGGGTGGCGTTTTTGAAGGCGTCCTTGGTGCTGGTGGTTGGGTCTTTTTTCCAGGTCTTTTCAAGGGTGCGGCAGAGTTTCTTGGACTTCTTGAGATCATTGTTGAACCAAGAGGCCTTCTTGCTGCCAGGTTTGTTTTTTCAGTGGCGCTAGGGTGTCAGCGGTTTTGGATAGCCAGATGGTGAGGTTGGCGGCGGCTTCGTTAGCGTTGGATGAGAGGGCTGGGGTGTGTTGAAGGAGCGAAGCGGAGATTTGGTCCGTGGTGATTTTGTTCCAGTTTCTTTGTAGGGTAGGTTGGAGGTGGAAGCTGGGTTTTGGTTTGTTGTAGGTGAAGTGGACGCAGCTGTGGTCAGTCCAGAGGAGATCCGTAGTGTGGCTGAAGGAGACATGGTTGCTGGATGTGAAGATGGGGTCGAGTGTGTGACCTGCGATGTGGGTGGAGGTGGTGACAAGTTGTTTAAGTCCGAGATTGGCGAGGTTGTCCAAAAGGGTGGCGGTGTTGCGGTCGTTGTTCTTTTCAAGGTGAAAGTTGAGGTCTCCCAGAAGGATGTAGTCTTTGGAGGGGAGCGCGTGTGGAGTGATGAAGTCCGTGATGTCTTCACTGAATTTTGCGCGGGGTCCTGGTGGTCTGTAGAGGAGGGTGCCTCTGAGTGTGGTCTTGGGGTCGATGTGGATCTGGAAGTGAAGGTGTTCCGAGTTGGCGAGGTTGGCGTCAGAGCTGGTTGAGATGCGGATTGATTTCTTATGGACGATAGCGATTCCTCCTCCTGTGCCGGTACGGTCCTTGCGAGTGATCTTATAGTCTTCAGGGATGGCAATGGTGATGTCTGGTGCGGAGGAAGCGTTCATCCATGTTTCCGTAAGGAAGGCGACGTCTGGAGAGATGGTGTCTAGTAGATTCCATAGGTCAATGGCGTGCCTGTGGACCGATCGGGTGTTGAGAAGGATGCATTGTAGGTGGTTGGTGTCGGGAATCTGTGGTGTGGTCGTAGCAGAGATGTTGTCGGTGCCGCTGAATTTGCAGGAGTAGCAGGAGAAAGGTCCATGGGTGTGTCCAGGGGCGGCTTGGACACAGTTGGGGTCGCGGCCGGGGTTGAGGGCTAGGAGGGATGCGGCATCGTAGCTAAAGCGGGGGGGCTGGGCAGTGCGAGGGGCAGGGGGTCTGGCGCTGGGCGCGGTCCAGGCGCGGACGGGCGTAGACGGGCTTACCTTTGGCGCACCTTCGGCGTGTCCGAAGCGCGTGGACACTGCGCGTGGAGTCATTGGCCATAAGTGGATGTAGGGGGGGAGGGGCGAGGGCGTCTCAGCTGGGAGGCGGGGCGGGCTCAGGGAGTGAGCAAACAACACGACCTGGACCACCTCTCTACAACGCAAGGCAGTGGCATTTACTGGTAGCACCTGGTGGGCTAGTTAGCCCCCAGGGGCCCTCAGGATTGAAGGGGAATTATTTCCCCAACATAAAACGCGCCACAGGGCGTGTTTGCACATTTAACCACAGGCCCGGTCCCCTCCCTTCACCACTGTGTAAACATGCCCTGTGGCTGTTTTAAGTTGGGAGATTAAGCCCCCCTGAATCCCGAGGGTCCCTAGGGTCAAACTAGCCCACTAGGTACCTCCAGTAAGCGCCGTTGCAGAGAGGTGTAAAAGGGGACACGACTTGGACCACCTCTCTACAACGCTGCGCAGTGGTGCTTACTGGAAGCACCTGGTGGGCTATTTGGCCCCAGGGGCTGTCAGGATTGAAGAGGAATTATTTCCCCAACTTAAAACGCGCCACAGGGTGTGTTTGCACACGTCACCTCAGGCCCGGTCCCCTCCCTTCACCACTGTGTAAACACACCCTTTGGCCATTTTAAGTTGGGAGATTAAGTCCCCTTGAATCCTGAGGGTCCCTAGGGTCCAACTAGCCCACTAGGTACCTCCAGTAAGCGCCACAGAGCTGTTTTGCAGAGAGGTGTAAAGAGTCGTGGCCTCTGAACACCTCTCTGCAACGCAGCTCCCTCCCGCATAGTGGAGGTACCTGGTGTGCTAGTTGGCCCTCAGGGACCCTCAGTATTGAAGGGGAATTAATTCCCCAACTTACAACTCGCCGGGGTCGTGGTTGCACAATGGTGGGGGGGCAACGCAGCCCCCCTCCAAATAAATTAAAAAATAAATAAATGGCCATGCCCAGGGGGATGGGGTCCCCTGGGTCGATTATGGCCTCAGGAGGGGGGCGTGGCCTCTGAACACCTCTCTGCAATGCAGCTCCCTGGCGCATACTTGAGGTTCCTGGTTGGCCCCCAGGAACCTCCAGTATTCAAGGGGAATTAGTTCCCCGTTTGCAGAGTGCTGCAGGGAGGGGGCGTGGCCTCCAAAGTGATGCCGGTCTTTTATTTATTTTATTTTTTTAAGAAGGGGGGCTGTGTGGCCTCCCTATTTTATTGGCCTATTGTATTTTTTTTTTTTTTAATTGGAAGGTGGCCGTGTGGCCCCCCTCCCGAAGCCATAATTGATCCCGCGGACCCTATCACTCGGGCCGGCATTCTTTTTTTGTTTGTTTTGTTTTTAAGAGAGAGGGCCACTTCTAGCGCCGGGAACCCCATCCCCGGGGCTGGCCCTCTCCATTGGGAACCGTGGAGGGGTCCCCAATCCCCCCACGGTCCCGCCGGCTCCCTGCCTCCTGCGGGAGCCGGCATTGCTTTTCCAGATGTGGAGCTGCTAAGATGCAGCTCACCGTGTGGAAAACTAATCGGCTTTGGTTTTTGGAAGAGAGAGCAGGTTTCTTGCTCTCTCTTTTGAAAAACCAAAGCAGAGTTTGCTATGGCAGGGCGGGAGCCGCAAGGCTCCTTCCCTGCCATAGCAAACAGCAGTGACCCGGGGGTGGGCATCCCGGAACACTGCAGGAGACAGCCCTGGGGGGTAGCGGTACCCAGGGCCATCAAGGGCTTCAGGATGGGGGCCGCGGGGCCCCCCTCCCAACATTTGCAAAGCCCCGGGGGGGTGGTCCCCGGGGCTTACGGGTCCATCACGGAACCCCAATTTTAATAATTAGAGCCCCGGCAAAGTGGCAGTCCCAGAGGCGTGTGGGGGGTTCAAGCACCCCCACACAGTAGTTAATTCTTTTTTTAAATCAAGCCCCGGGGGTGGTGGTCCTCAGGGCTGTGGGGGGCCATGTGCCCCCGCCAATATTTTATAAAAGCCCCAGGAGGTGGCGGTCCTCTGGGCTTGGGGGACCTTTGAGCCCCCCACCCATTTACTATAGAAGCCCCGGAGGTGGCAGTCCATAGGGCTGCGGGGGGCCATCAGCCCCCCTACAAATACTTTTGAAAAGCCCGGGGTGGCGGTCCCCAGTGCTGGGGGGCCCCTTTGGGCCCCCCATTACAATCTAAACATTGCCCCAGGACTTGTCCCACCAAGGGGCTAATTAATAACGAAGCACGGGAGCCCATGCTTTGCTGTTTTCATTTTCATGGCCGCATCCCACTGTTTTTTGTTTAATGCTTTTTTGGGACCTAGGGGTCCTTGTGGGACCCCCTAAGCAGGCCTAGGGGGTCAGGGTGTTTCTACCCTGCCCCCTTTTCTTTTTTTTCGTGTTTGTTTTACTGATTTCTTGTGCCTCGGTTCTACTGAGGCACAAAATGACTACCAACACTTCCTGGTTTAGAGTGTTGACAGCCAATTAGCATGAAGCCCGTAATCGGGAGGGTGTGCGGATCCTGTGTGTCTCTACATAGCGATATTTTTTTAATTTTGAGTTTCTCAGCAACTACAGAATGGATTTACACCATAAAAAGAGTTCTTTCTGAACCAAGGGCTATCTTTTTGCCAAATTTGGTGTACTTCCGTTCAACAGTTCGGGCTGTAGCTGTGTCTAAACATTCCTATGGAAAATAACATGGAGAAAACATGTTTTGTGACCCCCCTTTTTTCTCGGCCCCTGCGTGCTGAATCACCCCGAAACTTTCAGGATAGGAGCGGACCAGAGCGCCCCACGAGTTTTGAAAATTTAGCTAAGATTTGTCAATCGGCGTCAAAGTTATTGAGAATAGAATGTTGCGATTTTCCTATGGTAACTAGGTCCTAACTATAACTACTTACTGGCAACCGCCAGTAGGTAATATATATACCATATAGTTATTCAGCCCCCCTACAAAACAATAAAAACAAAAAGGTCATGCCCGGGGGATGGGGCCCCGGGGCCAAAAATTTAGGAAAGACGGGGGCCACACAGCCCCCGCTTCTTAAATTATTATTTTTTTTTTAAACCAGCATCGCGTGGGAGCCCCCCCCTCCTTGCAGCACTCTGCAAATGCGCCCCCTGGCACATTTGCAGATGAGGAACTAATTTCATTGAATACTGGAGGTCCCTGGGGGCCAACTAGCCCACCAGAAACCTCCAGTTAGCGCCAGGAAGCTGCGATGTAGACAGATGTTCTAAGGCCACGTCCCTTTTTACACCTCTCTGCAACACAACTCTGTGGTGCATAATGTAGGTAACTGATGGGCTAGTTGCACCCCAGAGACCCTCAGGATTCAAGGGGAGTTAATACCCCAACTTAAAATGCACCACGGGGCGCGTTTGCACAGTGGTGAAGGGAGGGGGCGGGCCTGAGTTGTACCTGGTGGGCTAGTTGGCCCGCAGGGACCCTCGGGATTGAAGAGGAATAAATTCCCCAACTTAAAACGCGCCACAGGGTGTGTTTGCACACATGTCACCTCAGGCCCGCCCCCTTTCTTCACCATTGTGCAAAAGCGCCCCCTGGAGAGTTGTAACCTGGGGAAATTATTCCTCTTCAAAAGTGAGGGTCCCTGAGGACCAACTAGCCTACCAGGTACCTCCAGTATGCGCCATCGAGCTGTGTTGCACAGAGGTGTTCAGAGGCCATGCCCCTTTTTACACCTCTCTGCCACGCAGCTCTGTGGTGCTTAGTGGAGGTACTTAGTGGGCTAGGTTGACCCTAGGGACCCTCAGGATTCAAGGGGACTTAATCTCCTAAATTAAAACAGACACAGGGCACCTATATATAGGGGCGAAGGGAAGGCACGGGCCTGAGGTGACGTGTGCAAACACGCACGTGGCTTGTTTTAAGTTGGGGAAATAATTCCGCTTCAATCCTGAGAGCCCCTGGGGGCCAACTAGCCCACCAGGTGCTTCCAGTAAGCGCTGTTGCGCTGCGTTGCAGAGAGGTGGTCCAGGTCGTACCCCTTTTTACACCTCTCTGCAACGGCGCTTACTGGAGGTATCTAGTGGGTTAGTTTGACCTTAGGGACCTTATGGATTCAAGGGGACTTAATCTCCCAACTTAAAACTGACACAGGGCATGTTTACACAGTGGGGAAGGGAGGCGACGGGGACTGAGGTGTCATGTGCAAACACACCCTGTGGCGTGTTTCAAGTTGGGAAATAATTCCCCTTCAATCCTGAGCGCCCCTGGGAGCTAACTAGCCCACCAGGTGCTTCTAGTAAGCGCCACTGTGCTGCGTTGCAGAGAAGTGGTCCAGGCCGTACCCCTTTTACACCTCTCTTCAACACAGGTCTGTGGCGCTTACTGGAGGTACCTAGTGGGCTAGTTGGACCCTAGGAACCCTCAGGATTGAAGGGGACTTAATCTCCCAAATTAAAATGGCTACAGGGCGCGTTCACACAGTGGTGAAGGGGGGGAGGGGGCCTGAAGTGACTTGTGCAAAAACGCCTTGTGGCTCATTTTAATTTAGGGAAATAATTCCCCTTCAATCCTGAGGGCCCCTGGGGCCAACTAGACCACTAGGTTCTTCCAGTAGGCGCCACTGCGCTGCGTTGCAGAGAGGTGGCCCAGGCGGTGCCTCTTTTTACACCTCTCTGCAACGCAGCTCTGTGGCGCTAACTGGAGATACCTGGTGGGCTAGTTGTACCAAAGGGACATTCAGGATTCAAGGGGACTTTATCCACCAAATTTAAACGGCCACAGGGTGTGTTTGCACATGTCAGCTCAGCCCCTCCCCCCTTCACCAGTGCGCAAACGTGCCCTGTGGCGCGTTTTAAAAGAAAGTTTTAATCCCCCTGCCCTATTATGTACTAGGGTTTTACAGAGGAGGGCATGGTAATCACATGGGTACCCCAATGCATAGTGTTCCCTGGTGTATGTGGGTGTTTTAACTGTATTCTAAGTGTCTTTTAGCATAGCACTGGCTCTAGGACTGGTTAGTCAGAGTCAGTTACCACCAGTACCCATCTGAAAAAGTTGAGGGTACAGGATGATTTTGCAACGAGGCCTCTTTCTGCTCCTCTGTTTGTTCTTTCTGCACGTCTTCCTTCTTCATGCACTTTTCATAATCTTTGAGGACTTCTGTTGCTTCTTTCTGCATTTCTTTTTCTTCTTTCTTTGTTTTTTTCTTCTTTCTTCACATGTCCTACCTCTGTAGGCATAGTTAGAAACTTTCATTTAAAGCACCTTAGAAATTTAACTAAAAAACCATAGGTTTAAGCCACGTTATAGTTACAAATTAGCATTTAAAAAACATTGAAATTCACTGAAAAAAACATAGGTTTCAGGCACTTTATAGTTAGGAATTAGCATTTAAAAAACCTTAGAAATTCACTGAAAAAACATAGGATTAGGGGCGTTATAGTTAGTTGGACATTTCGCTGGTACAAAACCATTGAAATTCCCCTGTTATAGTTAGTTCAGCTAACTATAACTCGCGCGCCAGCAATGCACTGCTGATGACATCACATATTACATCACTCATGACATGGTCAGTGACATCACTCATGACATCACTGATGACATCTCAAATGACATCACTGATGACATCATCCTTGTGATAGAGTGGCAGACCTCCTCTCACCCTCATATAACCTTTCTTAAACACACTCAAAAATAGAAACTAACATTTTCAAAACAATGAACATACCAATACCATTTACAAAACACCTATTTAGTAATTCCAAGATCTACACACACATCCACTCATTCACCAACAGTCCTATACAGTCACGCATACATGTATTCACTCATCATATGTACTTATACACTTATACATCCTGTTACACAATGACACTCATCCATAGAGTTACTCACACACACACAGTCACACATGCAAACAAAGTATCAAACATCCATTAAATTGCCTATAGAGTTATACACACACCACAACACCTACTGCTACAGAAACTTACATATACTTACTCTCTTAAGCAATCACTTATAGAAACACATACTAAATGATACCGGAACTCTTCCAGTCTCTCACATATACTCACTTATATACACCAATACTCACATATACTAGTTTAAAACATATTTAGTTACTCATGAAGACACTATTGAGAGTCATTCATTCACTAACACACCCATACACACACTCATCCACCCATACAGTCCTGCACACATGCTGTCTTCAACAACTACAAGCAGTGACTCACTTATTCATGCATCTATGCACTACGTAAGTCCCCACACCGAACTATACAGACACTCAGACACTCATACTGATACTCAAAAAAACAAATAATAACCTATATAGACACTCATGTAGCTACTCAACAACCCAGGCAGCAACTTATACATAAAGTGATACAGCTATTCATATGTTTAAACATTACTCACTAACCCATGCATTCACTGAGATACACTTAATCAGTCAGTTATACAATCAATTTTTCAACAAAAATATCATCCATTTAGCCACTTATATACCTATTTATTCTTCCATTAACCTTGAGATACACATATATAAAACATATTTAATTTTCATAAAAACACACATTCACTGAATGATGTCATGAGTGATGTCATCAGTGATGTCATTTGAGATGTCATCAGTGGTGTCATGAGTGATGTAATATGTGACGTCAGCAACAGTGCATTGCGGACGCGCAAGTTATAGTTAGCTGAACTAACTATAACGGGCGAATTTAAATGGTTTTGTACGAGCGAAATGTCCAACTAACTATAACACCCCTGAAACCTATGGTTTTTTCAGAATATATATATATATATAAAAGCAGTCCTGACCGCTATCAATACAGACACAGCAGGCGCAGACCACCTCTCCCATAAAGTTACTCCAAAAGAAGATTTAAAGAGCCGCCATCACACCGTTAGTCGTGTTGCAGTGAAGGTTTTATTGTGCAGCATTGACAGAGCAAGTGCTCTCCTTGACGCGTTTCGCTATATATACAAAGTCAGTTTTAACCATTCTAAGCAAGCAGACTTGTTACAGTGACAGTAAAAAGTAGTTGTGCAAATGAATGTGTGTGAGAAGTTGCATGCCTTTTTTTTTTTAAAGTTTTGCCTCCTGGCAAGTTCAACAGCTGGGATGGTGAAGCAAAGACAAATAGAGTTGGGCCATAGGCACCATCAGGCCTTAACCGGCCCCTTTAAATCAGTCATATCAGAGATCCACAATTTCCAGGGATATAGTGGGGAAAGGTGGTAGGAAAGGCAGAAGCTACTGTCGGAGTTACTCAGCACATAATAACCTCCACTTTTGCAGGGGAAGGCTGGTAGTTTCAGCATTGGCATGACTCTGTTTTGTTGGTTTGCTGGGACCCAAAAGACAGATTATTGTTTTTGGGGGCATGATATATGGGTTAGGATCACTGATGCACAAAGACACATTCACACTTACACCATTCACACTAGTGGGTAACTCCTACTCATGAGCGCTGAAAGCTCATTCATTCTCCCTATGACGCCAAGCCTGGAAATCCTGGTACAGCAGAGTTCACAGAGAGCCTACCTGGATAGGACTGCTGTGAACATGACATGACAAGGATGTGGCCCAATGGCCATAGCTGCCGGCCTTGGAGCTTAGGAACCAGGTTCGAGCCTCAGCGTTGCCTCAACAACCTGTGCTCCTGAGCACAACACTAACGGCCTAATTACGATGTTGTGCGGACATAACCGTTGTGGTCTCGGGACCGACCGACCGACCTGCGGTGGGCAGTCCCGACACCGCAATTACAATGTGACCGCACATGGTGCAGTTGCAAACTTCCATTTTTCTATAGGAGCTTGTGCTACGGTGCCCCCCTCGCCCCCCAGCCAGAAGCCGCAGGGTGACGAGGGCCCTGCTAGAGGACCCCAATGTCACTTTCCGACAAGCTTTCCATGTCGGAAAGTCTGACATGGAAAGCCTGTCTTAAACCGACATCGTAATCTCTATGGCATAAACACCACCCATACGGATTACGTGCCAGTCTCCAACTGGCCGACGGCCGGAATGACCGGCCGGTTTCACTTTCGACCGCCTGCATCACCGGACGGTTTCACTTTCGACCACCTGCATCGTAATGCGGTGGTCAAAACTGAAACTGTGATAAGGCTCGGAAAGCCTCCGACCTGCAGGCTTACCGACTCTCATCGTAATGGAGGGGCCTTATTCTCTCTTTGCCTACCAAAAATGAATGTGTCCTTAGAAATGTAACTGGTGCTCACGTGAAGCCCTGCAATATCTTGGTTCGCGCTATAATATAAAACCGCAACAACAAAATCACCATACTACATAAATAATTGAGATGAAGTTAAGTAAAGGTAAAGTATTCAGGGCTCTCCAGGTGCAACAGTATGTACACATATATATGAATTGACTGAAATATTAATAAAATGAACCTTAAGAGATAAAAATTAAGATGAGTTCACATTGGAAACACTCAGTCCTCGGCCGAGAGCAGCACATGAGGGAAGACGAAGAGTGTGGTTGGTTGGGTTGCAGAAGTGTACCGTGCTATATAGCAGTGGCGTTGACGCCCTTCCCCACCCTCCCCTGCAGAATGAGATGAGGAGCAAAGACTTTCCGATAGGTATTGGTATTGGGCTCGGTGGGGGCCCCTTACGCCCATAAAAATTCCACCCACTGTAGATCCTTGTCTCACTTTTAACAGCGAGAGCTACTGAAAGTCACAAAAGACTTATAAAGTGTGGTTGAATTAAACGTGCAAAGTTCTGCACAACACTGCCATCAGGTGGCTACCAGAGAAATACATATATTTGCAGCTGCCCAAGGCCACCCGGTGGCCAACAGGAGGGCGGCCCCGTAGTCACAGAGGTCCTCCCCCGCCCCCTGCCTTCGATCATCCACTCCTCCCCGGGCAGGTGGAGTCCCGGCCGGAGGGTGGGTGGGCCAGTGACGCACGTCCGGGGCGGCAGGCAGGGCGAGGGGTATTTAGCTTCCCCTCACCATCTCAGATGCCACTTTGTCGCTCCGGACGCCGCGCGTCGTGCACCAGGGACACTCTTTTTAGATACGGTGAGTGAGGGCCCATTGGTCGGTACCCCCCCTCCGCCTACTCCCTCCTCTCTGAGGTAGAGCTGGGCCAGGCGGCCTGCTTAGGAGCAGGCCGCTGTGGAGGCGGGGGTGCAGAGACAACATCTGAGCCCACGCAGTGGACCTTCACCGGTCGCACTGGCGGGCGATCAGGGCAGGCCTTGGCCGACCCAGATATACCCACTGGGTTCTCCACGCTTCGCTGATCACTGTGTGCGGGTGGGTGCCCAAGGGGACGGGAATCGGATGCTACCCCCTGCCCGCCATTTCGGGCCGTAGCATGAGTCCTCGAGCGGTTTACCCAGCGGGGGTCGGGTGGTCAGCTCGTGCGGCACCTAGCCCCCCCCACAAATCGTTCCCCTATGGCAGTCTCGGTAGGGTCTGCCTTTGCTTTGCTCTGCGGGGGCAATATGTCGGTCGGCCTCGTGGTCACGTCATCAATATTGGGCCGTTTGCACCTTTCTTTCAGCTCGGTCGTGCCCCCCCCCCCCATGCAACAGCATTCACCTGCCGTTGTTCGTTTCATCCACGATTCTTTACGGTGACGCCTGGCCTAATGATAAGGCGTCCGACTTTGGATTATAAGATGGAAGGTTGCAGCTCTACGTGGTCGGGCCATTTACTTTTCCTCAGGGAAGGATGAGTGCGGTGAGTCAGCCATAGTCCGCCCCCCCCCCCCGGTCTCATGGTCTCCCAGACTGGGCACCCTTTGCTCGGCCCCCTTTCACAATTATGCAGGCATCAGGGCGGCAGGGGAGCGCCACTGTGGATGGTCTCGGGCGAGTGCATTCGGGGGTTGCAAGTATCGTGGGTATGAGCTCCTTAGCTGTGTCTTTAGGTCCTGGATTGCAGGCTATAGTGAAGTCCCCCCTGCTTGTTAAGAATGCGGTCGTGGTATTGAGTCTGCGGGAGGAGTGCAGTATGGCCACCGGCGGCTGGGTGGCGATAGAGCACGGGGGCGCGGTGTCGGGGTACGGCACCATAACTGCACTGTTACCCCTGAAAGCCCCCCCCGGCGCCCCCCCATTCCTTGGGGCTGGGGTACTGTTTGTATGCTGGTGTCTAATTCAGCATGTACTAGGGGGGTCTGCGGAAGCGCGTCCTCCGCCTGGCGGGCGCAGCTTGCACCCCCCTGTTCGGATTCCCACCCCCTGGTAGACTCGGTGTTGGGGGAATGGGATCTGGTCCTCGGTCGTGGGTACCTGGCGTGGCCGCGCGTGCCGGCTAGCTGTGCTGGGTGGGCAGGTTCCTGATCCAGTTAGCGCTGGGTGGGTTAGTGCCATGTGGCGCTCGCCGACCATTTTGGGTACCTGGTGTGCCCATGCTCCATGCGGGGGACCGGCAGTGGACATGGTGTTCCTTGTCTTCGTGCTTGGTGCAGCTCTGCGGTCCCGACCGACCGAGCCATCGCTGCCTGGAGTTTTCGAGAGGCCCCTTCCTCGGGCTGGGTCATGCCCCTCCCCCCTCCCCCTCCCCCTCCCCCGCGGGCGCGGCTCGCTGTGCTGGGATATCATCGGGGCACAGTCACTGCGAGTTATTGTGCGGAACATGTTGGGCATTTTCGAGGACACGGGTTAGCGCTGCCCCCCACTGGATCGTAGGCACGTCTGCTGTTAACGGTTAGGGAGTGGTTTCACTCTGTGGATAGTTGCTGGACGCGGGGAGGGCAGGGTGAGCTTGCCTGGCCTTGTGGTGTCGGCCCTCCTTTGCCTGTGTCTAGGGGTAGACCTCGAGGAGGCATGCAGGGATAGAGAGAGTCCTCACCACCACCCCCGCCGCAGCCAGCCACCAAGAGGTCCAGCGTAGGCGGTGATCATGGTGTTCTATAGGCGGGCAACGAGTTAGTTCCACGGTGTGGTGGGTTACTCGGTATCTGCGATGTTGACTAGGGATAGTGTTTCTGGGGACAGGACATAGAGTACCGACCAGCACTGTTTACTTGGGAACCGGGTCGGACCTCGGCGCCTCATGTGTGGACCTGGCCAAACCCCCCATACCCCTGTGCCTACACAATTGGAGCACGATTTTCATGGTTCCCCGCCCATAGCGTTATCCTGGGACCTGGCCCAGGTAATGCTCATTATGCTCGATCGGTGCCCCCTACCGCCCTTGCAATGCTGTGTGGCACAAGGTAGCTTGCTAAATGCGTAGGTAGCGCGGGTCGTCATTGTTCATTGTGCGGCCGTATCCCGCCCGGGCGCCTAGATAGTGGCCCCCTCTGGGGGCTAGGCCTCGCTTGTAGTGCCTTGAGGCTCGGAAGTGCATCGCACCTCAATACATAGAATGTTACAGCCTCCTCCCCGCAGCGCTAGAGGCCCGCCAAGCCCTCTAAACTACCTGCATAATGGAGCGGTAGCTCAGAGGCTAGGACTTCTGCCTCTGGGGTCACGAGGCAAAAGTTCGGCCACCAGCTGGGGGGCTGGGTCGTTTTCCCCATGCGGCGAAGCAGATAGGATGCGCCTTAACGCATTGACATAATTTGTTAGTAAGTGCATCCCCTTCTTGGTTTCTGAGCGTCTGCACCACTCACGGTTTCCGAGAGGTATCAAACCTGGTCAAGCGTCCATCCGAACCGACAAGGGGACGGCCTGCACCCAGGTATACATGTCAATCTCGGCACACGATTAGAATAGGAACCCCACGTTAGCACCAAGTTTAGGGGTGAGGTCCGCCGACTTTGACCGGGGCCCGGGGCCGTTCCTCGTCACACCTTCGGGTAAGTTTGCGCTATATATAATCGCATTAAATAAAATTCGGGGCAAGTTACTCTTTCACCCCGGTGCCTAACAGAATGTAGGTGTGTCCTGGGGTAACGGAACTGGTGCGAGGTGAGCGCTCAGTTACCCAGTTCATCTCGGCGCTCCACTGTGCCAGTGCAGGGAATGTCATCACGGACATAACACACACAGAATTCCGCTGCCACATCTAGGCCATACCCTGGGTCCGATTTGTTGTTTGCAGGGCAGCAGGGGCTATAGGAATCACACATCAGAAGGGGCTCCTGACATGATGGCATAGCACTTATATCATAGATTTCTCTGGGTCATAAGTGAGGATCAATAGTCTGTGGCCTTGTGGCTTCACCGCCAATATTTTATTAACAGAACAGACCGGCTCTCCATAAGTCACTGAACTAGGGAGAATCTAGATGGCTCCTGACTTCTTGTGGAAGGGTCCCTCAATGGGGGTAAGGACAACACAATTTTGGGCGCGGCTTATGATGCACACTAGAGAATTGGTGCATTGTGCGCCGCCCGTGTGGATTTTAATTTCCGGTCATTGCACATGGATACAGGATACAACAGGTAGCACCACACATACAAGTCTAACCATTGGCTTGGTTTAGGGAGCTCGTTGCATAAGGTATATAAGTAGTAGCCTTGGCAGGTACGAAATGTTGGTAAGGCTTACACTTAGAGCCCTTTTAACAGCAGGACAGTGCGGCTGCTCACGAGCTTCGCAAAGGGAATGGAGGTCAAGAGAGAAAATGACTGTATATTCCCCCTCCTTAAAAGTTACCTGGCTCGAACATCGACACTAGTGAGGGGAAAGGGATGGCATGGCAGCGTTTAGGCTAGCCACCATTAAAATGGTGGTGAGGGGGCCTCTATGCGTAAGCGGTCGGCTATGTTGCAGTGCGTAAGCGGTCGACTTTGTTGCAGGCGAAGCGGGTGCGAGTCTTGCCTTACCTCTACTCATCCCGCAGGAGTGGACATCATTGTACGCTATCTATGCCTTCGTACAGCGTGGACTTTTTCAGCATGTGTCAGAGCGCTCCTCAATATGAACAGATCCGATACATGAGAGCAATATAAACGAACACGCGTTAAAAGCAAATATAGACCTGTTCTCCTGAGCATACATTACAAGAGTAGCATTCAGAGCTTTTCAGGAGACAGGTTACAGGCGTGCAAGCTATAAGTGCGTATTGAGTGCAAGTATTGGCATATTACTGCAAGAACTGGGGGCATGAAATATCAAGTAGCAAACGTCGTAGGCAATGGTGGCACTGGTGCACGTACCGTACCAAACACTCGTTAAGAAGTAGCAAACAGGGTGTTCAAAGAGAGAAGTAATGTGCGTGGTTGCAATAGGTACCAAACACAGGTAGAAGGAGAATGCGTCGTATTTGGCGACTCTCAAACCACATGAACACCCTGGGAGGACTCCTCCTGAGTCAAAGAGAATTAATTTTCTATATAAAAGGCTCCTCTCAGATAACAGCGTGGGCATGACTACTCAAGCGGAGGTGGTTATGGGCAGAAAAGTAAATATTGTTCAGCAGTCAATTTTATTTACCACTTGTTTAAGTAATATAGTTTCTACCTGTCCCTACTCCGGATGAGTCTATTGTGGTCAACCTGCTTCTCGTTACTGACATTCAGGCTTGCCCTTGGTTGTGTGCGGCATTGAGGGCCTTTGTCCCATCTCAGTGAATTCATATTGTTAGATGAAGGGGGACAGGGCTTTTATAGGGAGGTTCTGTTTCAATTGCGGGAACCACTAAGGAGATCCACCCTACCTACTTGGGGGGCCACCTGATGGGTCATCAGGCGAAGGCACCATAGCATACTTGCAATTGTGTGGGGCTGTGGGCACAGCTGGGAGGTGCTAAGTCGACCAGAAGGGGTGTTGTATGTCCTCCACAAGTCGCTAAACAAGGGGCAGTTTCACATGCACTGCACATCACATACGTCCACTAGTTCCTACAAGATACAAGCATGCCCATTTTCAAACATCGGTTGAGGGCTGCACTTCTGGGGCTACCGAGCGAAACAGGGCTGGTGTCCTTCCACATCGAGGGTCACTTGAGGACAACAGGTAGGACTTCAGCAATTAAGCATGAGGGGATTTGTATGGGTCTCCCAACAGGGGATGCAGTGTCTGCCTCTGACTTTACCGACTTTGGTCATTATTATACAGGCCATCTATTTCTTTCAGATAGAACCACCACCACCATTTGCTAGATGAAGTTTAATGTGGCAGGTGGGAGACCCAATCATACTTTACACCGGCCTTTTCAAGACCCAGCGTTACACATTTTGGATCTTGAAACATACGTGCTAGTTACAGCCGCCGGGACAGCAAATATTTCTTTGCTTCGGGCCCGAGGTACCAGGGAGACCCTCAGCGATGGCGGGAGTCGAGCTGATCGCACTATAGTATTTTGGGCTTCGTCCCTTTTGACATGCACTAAGGGTAGTTAAGGTTTACAAGTGGCATATTATCCCAAGCTCACGTTACCAGCAGGCGTAGATTTTTCAGCCACCTGTTTGGGCTAGTAGGAGGCTGTACGTTCCTATGCGCAGCGAGTAGATTTGTGTATATAAGCTACTAGCAGCCCGTCCCGAAGATGTCCGGGTATGAAATAGAATGTGTGTAATGTGACACGCTCATTCGCGTGTGCCCCAGCTTGAGGGCGAATCGGCGACCGTTTAACAATTAAAATTGTGTGAGTCTTGAATGATTGTTTACCGCGGTAAACACCCATTATTCTGCAACTTTCTTTCCGCATACCATCACGCCGCATACTTTCATTGCGAAAGTGCCATGACTCCGCAATGCCATTATAACGCATGGCATTACATTTTATATGCTTTTACCACGCATACATTTACAACGAAATTCGTTGTAAATGTATGAATGGTAAAAGCATGTTTTCTTTTTATGTTTGGATGATGTAAGTATGGGTATAGGGGTATATGTTTTGGGGTACTGAGGTATATGTTTTGGGGTGTTTGGGTATGTTAGGGTTAAGATATAGTTTGGGTTTATGGGGTACAGTTTTTTTGTAGGGTTTAGGGATAGGTATGGGTTTTGGGGTACAGGGGTATTTTTAGGGTTCAGGGCTAGGTTTGGGTTTTGGAGTAGAGGGGTATTTTTAGGGTTCAGGGCTAGGTTTGGGTTTTGGGGTACAGTGGTATTTTTAGGGTTCAGGGCTATGTTTGGGTTTTGGGGTACAGGGGCATTTTTAGGGTTCAGGGGTTGGTTTGGGTTTTGGTGTACAGGGGTATTTTAGGGTTCAGGGATAGGTTTGGGTTTGGGGTACAGGTTTTTTTAGGGTTCAGGGGTAGGTTTGGTTTTTGGGGTACAGGGGTGTTTTTAAGGTTCAGGCTAGGTTTGGGTATTGGGTACAGGGGTATTTTTAGGGTTCAGGGCTAGGTTTGGGTTTTGGGGTACAGGGGTATTTTAGGGTTCAGGAGTAGGTTTGGATTTTGGGGTACAGGGGTATTTTTAGGGTTCAGGGCTAGGTTTGGGTTTTAAGGTACAGGGGTATTTTTAGGGTTCAGGGCTAGGTTTGGGTTTTTGGGTACAGGGGTATTTTAAGGGTTCAGGGCTAGGTTTGGGTTTTGGGGTACAGGGGTATTTTAGGGTTCGGGGGTAAGTCTGTGTTTTGGGGTACAGGGGTATTTTAGGGTTCAGGGACAGGTTTGGGTTTTGGGGTACAGGGGTATTTTTAGGGTTCAGGGCTAGGTTTGGGTTTTGGGGTACAGGGATATTTTAGGGTTCAGGGCTAGGTTTGGGTTTTGGGGTACAGGGGTATTTTTAGGGTTCAGGGCTAGGTTTGCCGAACAGCGCTGGTGTCGGTCATAAAAAAATAAGAACAGCAGGAAACGAATATGTGATGATATTCCGCAAACCAACATCCCGCATACCATCACTCCGCAATTTTTATAACGCAGGACTATTACTCCGCAAAGCCATCATTTCTAAAACTTTTACAACCTATATGACTTTATCATGCATGCCATTATAACGCAAATGCATGTGTGGTAAAGTCATATACATTGTAAAAGTACATTATTAAAACATTAAATATATGTTTGTATATATGTGTATACTGGATTCCAGTCGTGCCTACTTTGAACTGCCCACTGGGGAAAGATGTGCACGAACTTATGGGGCATGGCAACATCCACTTGGAGTGTTAATGTAATGCGAACTGCAGTAACCAGAATGCTTTGTGCAAACGCCCACTGGGGCGGGACACTTAAACTCGGTGCAGGTGATGTTCGCATTTTGCTGCTGTTCCTCATTTGCATAAGCCAGTGAACAAGAGCGGGTGACGCTTGAAACGCGTATGGCGATATAACTTTGGTTTTAAGAGCAAGGCTGGAGCACCCTGTCGTCTTTGAATAAAAGGAATTTAGCATGCCATGTGAGGCGTCTTCATTTGTGAGCAGCTTTCGTGTTGGAAATTTAGCGGTTTGCTCAAACCGCGAAGACGCCCTGCTGCAGATACAGCGGATCCGCAGTGCATAGGAGACTGTGCGCTGTCAACAGGAATGGCATGTCCAATTCAACAGACTGGATAATGGCAGGATTCCAGTCGTGCCTACTTTGAACTGCCCACTGGGGAAAGATGTGCACGAACTTATGGGGCATGGCAACATCCACTTGGAGTGTTAATATAATGCGAACTGCAGTAACCAGAATGCTTTGTGCAACCGCCCACTGGGGCGGGACACTTAAACTCGGTGCAGGTGATGTTTGCATTTTGCTGCTGTTCCTCATTTGCATAAGCCAGTGAACAAGAGCGGGTGACGCTTGAAACGCGTATGGCGATATAACTTTGGTTTTAAGAGCAAGTCTGGAGCACCCTGTCGTCTTTGAATAAAAGGAATTTAGCATGCCATGTGAGGCGTCTTCATTTGTGAGCAGCTTTCGTGTTGGAAATTTAGCGGTTTGCTCAAACCGCGAAGACGCCCTGCTGCAGATACAGCGGATCCGCAGTGCATAGGAGACTGTGCGCTGTCAACAGGAATGGCATGTCCAATTCAACAGACTGGATAATGGCAGGATTCCAGTCGTGCCTACTTTGAACTGCCCACTGGGGAAAGATGTGCACGAACTTATGGGGCATGGCAACATCCACTTGGAGTGTTAATGTAATGCGAACTGCAGTAACCAGAATGCTTTGTGCAAACGCCCACTGGGGCGGGACACTTAAACTCGGTGCAGGTGATGTTCGCATTTTGCTGCTGTTCCTCATTTGCATAAGCCAGTGAACAAGAGCGGGTGACGCTTGAAACGCGTATGGCGATATAACTTTGGTTTTAAGAGCAAGGCTGGAGCACCCTGTCGTCTTTGAATAAAAGGAATTTAGCATGCCATGTGAGGCGTCTTCATTTGTGAGCAGCTTTCGTGTTGGATATATATATATATATATATATATATACCCTTTTTTTTTATTTAATTAAAACATTTAGGGTCAGATGTAGGAGCCCTAATACCGGTCGGTAACGACCGAATTCGGCCGTTACCGACCGGTATTAGGGTTTTCAGATGTAGAGGGCCTATATTTTACCGATTCTGTAAATTTACTGAATCAGTAGATTTACCGAATCGGTAAAATACCGAATCGGTATATTTACCGATTCGGTAAATCCACATGTAGGTGGCACTCCTAAGAGTGCCTCAGGCCCCTAAGAGTCGGTATTTTACCACCCAATCCTACTGGGTGGTAAAATACCGAATTCAGGTGTGCATGCACATCTGTGCATGCACACCTGTGCAATGTGACACACAGACATGCCCTTAGGGCATGTCTGTGTTAGGCGTGGGCGGAAAATCCGTTCCGCTCGCGGATTTTGCGGATTTTCGGGAAATCCGCAATCCGCGAGATTTGCGAATTTCCCGCAAAATCCGCAAATCCGCGAGCAGCGGATTTTGCTCGCACTGCTCGCACTGTTCGCGTGAGTTCGCGCCCCGCGAATAAGTGCAAAATTGCAGAAATACGATCTTGGCAAAACTGAAAGTAACTACTTACCAGGTTCAAAAGTTCAGGCACATCATTAGTAGCCATTTCCTGTAGTGCTTCCTGAGGGGCCCCTCCAGAGTTCAGTTGCCAGTTGAAACTATTATGTGACCCTGCTCTGAACCTCAGAATAGTTACACATATGCCACAAAGGTCCTGAATTACAGCTAAAGGAGACAAGCAGGAGCCAGGCTGGAAGTTAAAATCCATTAATCAGCCCCTAATTCATTATTGTCAGTTGGGGCAGGGCAGGTGTTGTAACTAATTTTGCAACAATGAAAGCACTTAGCAAGTGCAAAAGATCACTAATCAGGGCGCACTAAGGAAGCAGGTGCCAGCTAAAAAAATATTCTGTGACACATTAATCAGCCCCAAATTAATTCAGGTCACTTGAGGCAGGGAAGGTGTGCTTTGCTTTGCCGAAAATAATGTACACTGGACAACCAGAGGGTGTAGTGATGAAACAGAGGGTGGCATGGGTGGGCCAGAGGGTGGCATGAGTAGTCAGAGAGTGGCAGTGGTGACAGAGAGTGGCAGTGATGAAGAAGAGTGTCCCAAACAGGCTGGACACGTAGAAACAACAAGTTCGCAAAACTTGCGACCCGACAGGTAAGTTCGCAAATTGCGAAATTGTAAAAACCCTCGCGAACTGGCAGAAACACGGGCGAACACAAAAAAAAAAAAATCCGCAAATTCGCGGGAATTCGCGGATTTTGCGGATTGCGAATCCGCAAATCCGCAAAATTCGCGGATTGCCAATCCGCAAAATCCGCTCATGCTTAGTCTGTGTGCCACATGGCACACAAGTCCGGAATTGGGGTGCTAGAGGGTGTCAAAGTGACACCCCCAGCACCCTTGCAGGATTCGGTATTTACTGATTCGGTAAATACCGAATCGGTATTGCCCATTGATTCCAATGGGCTTAATCGCCCATAGGAATCAATGGGCAATACCGATTCGGTATTTACCGAATCGGTAAATACCGAATCTTACCGATTCGGTAATTCTTCAATTCGAATTACCTACATCTCCCCCTTCCTATTTACCGACTCTTAAATACCGAATCGGTAAAATTCGGTATTTAAGAGTCGGTAAATAGGAATTACCTACATCAGGCCCTTATTCTTTTAAATTGCATTATTTATATTATATTTATTTATTATTTGATTTGATTACCTTTTACACCCTACAAACTAATCCCACCCTGGTCCCTTTAAATACCCCTGCACCCCATAATCATGCCCAAAGCGTTTGTCACGGCCCCAGCATGTCACGCCCCCAGCGTGCCCCTTGATGAGGCGCAATTGCGTAATTGACGCTTGTATGTACGACTCACATGGCATGAAGGGCGGAACGTACCACACGCCCCCAGCATTTGTCACGCCCCAGCACACGCCCACAGCAGTTTGAGTCACGCCCCCCTGCACATGCCCACAGCAGAACGCAGACACACCCACAAGGGACTACTTTGCTGGCACGGTTCTTTTACCTTTTAAATATATATGGTGGCCGTCTGCATAGCCTATGTCCTTCTGCTGCAACTGCCCTTTCCAACTCTGTATTGGGTGTTGTGATTGGTGCTGTGGTTACTGAGATTACCCGCCTCAAAGGTTTGGTCTCTCTCTTTATAATATTAGTATGGATATGGATTGGAATTGTTCATATTAGCTATTTGAAACTACTTTAAATTACTGTGCAATATTTTCCTGGATACCTTAATTACTTAATTTACAGACTTGCTGTCATGGCTTCCTCCGGTGTCTCACAAGGAGGAGGGGCCCTCGCGATTTTCCCCGCATAGTTTGTTGCGGGGGTGCACACTGGTCAATCTGGTATCCTTTAACACCCACTTTTTGCACGTTACACCCAGAGGGGTTGTGGTCAGCACGATGGGCATCAATCGGGAATTGGGCACACGGATTCACGGACACAGTATACTTGTGGTTGGGTTTCCCTGGCTTGAGCTGGTTCAGCCTTGCGAATAAACTTGAGCAACTTATAGTTTCTGGGGAGCCCCTCCCCATCACCTGGTCATCCTCTTGGGGGGTTACGACCTCACGTATTCGGAGGACTGCGTGTCTCCAGAAGATGAAAGTTTGACCGGGGTTGTAGTCTGCAGACGCTTGGGGCTAGGTGAAGTATGGGGGTCAGGATGTGTGCCACGTAGGGCGTGGCAGGGAGCCGAAACCTGGGAAGCAATAGCGATTCAGGACTGGTTCTAGGCTACTTTGAGGTCGACGGTGTTCACCTCTCACCGGTAGGAATGGACCTTTTCCCCTTAGACTTGCAGGAAGTACGGCAGTTTTAAGGTTGCTGATAGGATAGGAAACTGCTGGTACAGCCCCTTGCCTAGACTCAAGAAGTTGCTAGCTTCAGTGAGAGCCCCTCCCCATCGCCTGGCCTCCCACCTTGGGAGCTTTGGCCTCACGTACTTGGGAAGGTCTGCGCTATTGCTGTAGATGAAATTGGACCTGGGTGAAACCTGCAGACTCGTTAGGGAGTATGAGGTAGAGTGGCCAGAATTGGTGCCACGCAGGGTGTTGCAGGGCGCCTATTAATGTGAAGCATTAGAGAGGTCTAGGAGGAGATTCACCAGTGCAAGGCGTAAAGTCACCTGCAGAGGGGCATTGGTTTCATCAGGCATGAAACAACCCAGGGCAGGCACAAGGGTTACTTTGAGGCTGACGGGGTTCTCCTTTCACCGGAATGTGGTTCTGTGGTCCCGAAGTGGGTTCGATAGTTCCGAAACCCGATTTATAAAGGTTGTCGGAAATGGACGATCTTGGTGTCAGCAGACCGCAAATGACGAGTCTAACGTGTCTGAATGTTTTCATATGAATCGATTTAGGAGAACACTCTACATTTGAGGATTTAGTTTGAACCCTCGGGTTGCATTTTGTATGTGGCAGCCATCTTGTATGGTTGCGCTAACATAGGCCTTGCGATTGTGGCCGAACGAGTCCTTGACACGTACGCCTTAGCTGACTTCTGGTTGACCTGGCCGAACTGACTCCTCGCCTGGGGCGAATCCTGCTGAGCCAGTTCCTTGGTTAGCAGCTGTACTGATAAAGATCAAAGAACAGGACGTGGTCCGATTTTATGGCCCACCGTTCCCACTCCTCTATCTCCTTTCCATCTGTTTATGCCTTTCCTTTACGACATGTTCATCGATCTGGTTGAAGGTTTTATGATGGGTTTGTCCGGCCTGATCGAACAGGAAACTAGAATATGTGCGATCGTTTTAGTGGGCTGGACAACGGAAAGTGGGATTAACTTTGACTGTCGTGATTCGCTACTTTTTGAAATGCTACTTGCTCATTGGTTAGTTTTGTATGCACTGAATGTAAATTGTGATGTTGCCAGAAGCGTAATTTTCGGCATAAAAGACCGAGTTTTGTTCATTTAGATGGTGCAGTCTCTGTCGAACTACCCGTGTGTACTTCGTAGACCTCTGTCCCTGGTTGCAACCATTAAACTTTGGTCTTTGACGTCATCGAGAAGTATCCTGTGTCTCTGTTTGCCAAGACAGGGGAATCCGGGGTCTTTGGGTGTTGCCCTGACACCGCTGGGTTTTTTGTAGTAGTATTGGTTCCGAGAAAACCCAGTACCTCATTTGGCGCCCAACGTGGGGCGACTTCAGCGGTACCGGTCCAAGCCAGAGGTTTGTGAGGAGCTTTGTGAGAAAATTCCGGAGGTTGGCCAGCCACTTCAGAGACCCCTGTATGTCGACGTGGTTCCGAAGGTCTTTGCTGCGAGGTTTCCCGCGTCCCGACGGCTACGAAGGACTGCTGCCCTGACTGTCACCCTGTTTTGGAGTCTTAGACGTTTGTAGAGCGAGACGATTGACGGGTCTTCTGGTGACGCCATCGACAATTCAGTTAAGTATTAAAGGGAGCGTCTCCTAGTTCTTAGTTCTTAGTTTGGCTTGTATCCTTTAGTGGATAGCTTTGATTTGGTACCTGCAGGCCCCAAAGCCAAGGGATTCGTGTATTCACGAGCTTATCGATTTTAGATTACCCTTGTTGTTTGAAGCTAGATTAGTGAGCAAGATGCCTGGTTTTAGCAGTCTTAGAAATTTCTTTAGTTGTGGTACTTTGAGGGATTCCCGGTTAGAGGATTCGTGTCCGGTTCCTCCGATCGGAACTCCTACGTACGAGCTGTATGTGAAGCATGGAGTGGGTCCTATTAGCTATAATGAGGTCTGGATCAGATATACCAAGAATGACGGTGTCCTACAGTGGCCCCGTTATGGTAGTTTCGAGACAGAAGTTTTAGATAACCTTGAAGTGAAGCTGTTTAAGAAGAAAGCCCGGCCGGCAATGTTTGACTCATTCCGCATATGGCGCAAAGAAGCCAAGCAGAAAGAAATTAAGTTAGCGAAAAAGAATAGAAAGGGTATGTCAATGGTGCAAGCAGCCGTTGCATACAGAGATAATGAAGAAGAAAAAGACAGTGAGCAGATGCTTAGAGTGAGGAAGTTGGTGGTAGACAGATGCTATCCAGTCTTGCCAGCTAAAGAGCAAAAAGACGAAAAGGATCTTGTGAAAGACCCTTTGATGTTGCACTTGTTAAATTCACCACCACCTTATGTGCAGAATGCTACGGCACCACCACAGCCTATTGTGGCCGTGCAAGCTCCTATTGCTTTGCTTCCTGTTATTCCTCCACAGCCAGCTCCTCCGTTGGTTGTTGTTCCTAATGCGCAGCCTTCTCAAGGGTTGCCCACTTTGTCTCCTTCTTCTACTACTGTTGTTTCTATGCCTGTTCCGACTATGGATCCTACTACTACTGTTTCGTCTCCTCTTGTCCTTCCGACTGTTCCTTCTCCTAGACAGCGGATGACCGCTGCTTTTTCTAACTTCCTAACACCTATTTTGGTACAAATGGGTATGTCTCCTGTGAGTGAGCGTAGACAATTGCGTAGTCAATTGCCCGATGCAGATGAGCGAGTGGTTCTAGACCATATGACACGTAGATGGGTGACGTATAAGTCCCAGTATGATCTAGAAGGTATTATGGATGTTTTCCGACAATGGGAAGCACCAAAGCAGCGTTACGTCTTTGAACTTATGTGTGCATTCCTCCATGAACAATGGATGGACGAAGTGGGTAGAGTTCCTGTAGAATTGTCCCGATTGCGTTCGGAGTTTGCCAAAGGAACGATTGTGAGTCTACCCGATGTTGAGAAAGCGGTATCAACGTTACTGTTGCTTTGTAGTGATGTTCCTATTGAACAGTTGTTTGAGCCAGATTCGTCAGTTAGGAGACATGCGCGTCAGTATCCGATGCGAGAGGTTCCTCCAGTATGGAGACCTGCTGATGCTGCTGCTGCTCCACCTGTTCAAGCACACTTTCAGCGTGTGTGGGTTCATGTGCCATGGAAGCGAGCAGAAGTTCTGGCTCTTAAGCAGACTTTACCAGATCCGCGAAAGAATCCTGCGGGGTATTATAAAGAACTTGCACAAACTGTGAGTTCGTGCGTCATGAATTTGGCGGATATAGATATGCTTTTTGGGAATGTTGTTCCACAGTCCATTTGGAATGTCATTCGTCATACAGATCATGATAATGAATTGGGCGATTCGTGGGTGAATCTCGCTGCAGCAAACGACAGACAAGTGGGAGGTGCTTAGCCTGAAGATGCTATTATTGAACTTCCTGGTAGGATTATTACTTTCATGAAGACTTTAATGCCTGAAGTCCGTGTTAATTGGGATAAATTGTCAGCCTGTAAGCAGAAGAAAGAAGAGTCTGTTTCAGACTTTTTCTCGCGTTTCGAGGAAACGTTTATAGATCATAGTTGTCAGGATATGGCTACTGAAGGTGGCCAGAGATTGTTCGTTGATAAATTCGTGCACAATCTTCTTCCTGAATTGTGTACTAAGTTGAAGGATTCTGAGAGTTCTTGGCCTGTTTCTACTTCAGCGCAGATTCTTGCTACGGCTCAGTACTACGAGAATAGGCGTAAGGATGAGTTAGAGAAAGCGGATAAGAAGACTAAGGAATTGAAGACTAAAGTTCTTCTACAACAAGCTTATCCACCCCGTGTTAATAATCAGCGTGATTATCAGCAATCACCACAGTATTCGAGGAACTCGCAAAGAGACGAGACTCCTCAACAACAGCGTATTCCCTATGGGCCTAATCAGTGTGCGTATTGTAGAGAAGAGGGTCATTATAAGAATAGTTGTCCCGTTTTGTTGCAACGTGCAAATAGTGCTCCTGGTGTTAGAGGTAGAGGTGCTCAACAAGTGCCTAGAGGTAGAGGTCGCGGACAAAACGCGCGCCCTTTGCCTCCGCAAAATTCAATGAATAGCTTTGATCAACAGCAGAATTCTTCTGGTAGGTCTACACAGTACTACGTAGATGATTATTATGCTGAAGGCGACGAAGAGCAAGGTAATGATTGTTAGGACAGCCATGGACAAAGAGAGGGAGTTGTTTCAGTTCCGGTAGATCAGAGTGGACCTTACGTGGAAGTGATTGCATCAGGTGTGTCAGAGCCTTTCCTGCTAGACACTGGTGCCATGAAGAGTTCTATTATGCATTCGAAACTCCCTGGCGCACCTTTGTCTGGCTTAAATAATGTTTCTATAGGTTTTTCTGGCGTCCCCGTTATGAATCCGATTTCCGTTCCATTGCCTCTTTCTGTTGGTCCTTGTAGGTTTGAAGCACCCCTTCTTTTGACTACAGGTTGTAATGAGAACTTGTTAGGCCTTGACTTGTTGAAGAGATTGTATGCGACTTTGTACTGTTCTCCGTCAGGAGTACATCTTACTTTGGGCGAGAATGTGATTTCTCCGATATATGTTTCGAAAGATTGTCTTCCACCGGAATTGTCTTCGGTGCCAGATTCATTATGGGCTACGGGTCCAAATGATGTGGGCCTGTTAGACATTCCTCCATATGTTGTGACGTTGAAAGCGAATGCTCAGTTACCACGCATTCCGCAATATCGTATTTCAAGTGATGGTGAACGAGCGCTTTTAGCGATCATTTATGACTTGATTGACAAAGGCGTTATTGGGGCGTGGCTTGGACGCCGATGGCGATGGTCGCCTGAGAGCTCGGCTCCGGGACTGAGCCCGCTTTTATCCTGCAGATCCAGGATTTTGGGGCACCCCGACCCCCACAAATCGAAGATCGGGTTGAGGCCGACCTGGTGAGGCACCCGGGGACGCCTGAAGACTGGCTGTTCTGTCAAAAAAGCGAAGTTGCGGAAGAAACGGAGCGGAGCCCAAGATGGTGCCCGGACCCTCTCGATAGCCTTGCCGAGACCCCTGGCCCGGAGAAGTCTGCCAGATCTGCGTGAATCTTCTCCACGTCTCATCTTCCCGAGAGGCGACCGTCCGGCTGGCGGTTTGGGAGGGTCTGGACGCCGTGGTCATCCCTGAACTGATTGTTAGTCGCTTCTCCCGGCGCAGGCTGGTCGCGGACGGCCGGAGGCCCTGAGCGGAACGACAATGCCACTCGAAACGATCGGCTACCTCCCGCCGCGAACCTGACTTCTATTTACAACAAGGGGTGGTGAGGGACAGAGTCTCTGAATAAAGCAGAAAACTCTCACCCAGTCAAGAGATCAGGGCTAGATCCAACACCGTTTTTTAGCTCACTGCACCATCCCAGTTTCAGAACCTGGCTGTATGCAAATTAGTCTGTTCCTGTCCCAGTGCATGATGGGAACAGGGCAAACCAAACTACAAAAGCCAATTCTTACACTGGGAAGGAAACAAGCTCCCGGGGACTGGTTTCTGGCATTACAGCCGTCTTCGGCCCGGTTTGCTTGAATCCTGATGGTGCAATGAGCAAGGGACTCATGTCTGAGTATACCCTTCCACGCTTAGGGTGGACAAAAATATTTACAACAAGGGGTGGTGAGGGACAGAGTCTCTGAATAAAGCAGAAAACTCTCACCCAGTCAAGAGATCAGGGCTAGATCCAACACCGTTTTTTAGCTCACTGCACCATCCCAGTTTCAGAACCTGGCTGTATGCAAATTAGTCTGTTCCTGTCCCAGTGCATGATGGGAACAGGGCAAACCAAACTACAAAAGCCAATTCTTACACTGGGAAGGAAACAAGCTCCCGGGGACCGGTTTCTGGCATTACAGCCGTCTTCGGCCCGGTTTGCTTGAATCTGACTTCGCCGGATCCCTGGGAACTTTATGGGCGGCACGGCGACTTGGCGTCATAGGGATTCCGGCTGCACTGGTGGTTATAATTCGAGGTCTCCCTTGACCCGACGGGCCTACTCGAGTCGGCGCCGATCGCCCCCACCTCCCCCTAGGCGGCCTCCGGGGTCTCAGCGGTGGTACATCCCGAAAGATCGGAGAAGTGGCAGGACTTGGCGAGGACGATCGAAGGCCCTCTTCAATACGACCACACACCAAGGGACCTACAGCCAACGCCCACACTTGGTGGAGAACCTACCGAGCTCTCTCCCGCGAAGCACGTCCACCATGGGAAAACCAAGGAGACCCAAAGGAACCACCCCGGCCGCCTCGGACACGGAGGCACCGGACAAGGACGATCGAGTTGACCCGGAGTGCTCTGGTGGTCCCCACCTACAACAGCAATTCGACCGGATCCTGGAGGCGATCGCAAATACGCGAACTGCCCTACAGCAAGACATTGCCCAGGTTGTGACGAGTTTGGGCCTCCTTAGGGCAGACCACGGTAAGCTCTCGGACAGAGTCAAAGAGGTGGAGAGCTCCGTGAAGGTCCTGGAGCAGGCACAGAAGACTCTGGCTGCAACGGTGAGGGATGCCCTGTCCCGGATCGACGCCTTGGAGAGACGGGCAGAGGACGCTGAAGGGCGTAACAGACGGAACAATATTCGTGTGGTGGGCCTACCGGAAAAAATCGAAGATGGCGACATGGTGGCCTATCTAGAAGCCTGGCTCCGGACTGTGGTGGCCCCGGAAGGTCTGTCCTCCTTCTATACCCTGGAACGTGCACACAGAGTGCCGGTGAGGCCACCGCAACAAGGTCGCTCCCCACGCCCGGTGGTGGCGCACTTATTGCATTTTCGGGACAGGGACCTGCTCCTCAACGCTGCCAGGCACCATGGCCCTTATCAGGTGGAGAATAGTCAGGTGAACATTTTTCCAGACTATACTTATGAGACCCAACGAAAGCGGACCTCTTTTCTAGCGGTCAAGCGTGAGCTCCGGAGCGTGGGCATTCAATACTCGCTCCTCTTTCCTGCGAGGCTCCGCATTATCCTTGACGATAAGACCCAGTTCTTTGATACCCCAGAGGACGTCTGCACTTGGCTCGAAATATATAGAGCTGGCAAGGATGGTTTCGACTCTTCCTCCCAGTCTACTATGGAACCCGGTCAGCAACGACGTTCCAAGAGACTTTGGAGCGGCCGCGGCAAACCGGGCAAGCCTTCGACAGTAGAGACTATGGCGGAGCGGCGAGGAGTGCTGGAGATGGTTTCTAACCTGTCTGGTTCACAAGGCGGCCCCATTGTTGAAGAATCGGAACCAGGCGGCGAGGGGGCTCATTCGGACATGGAGGAATCAGAGACTGATAGTGTTCACTTGCCAGTGGTTACTCCGGACTCGGCTGAGGGCATGCTGGATGGGCAGGGATGAACTCGGGTGAGCTGATTCCATTTGGGCGGGGGTTGACCGGGGGGAATGTGGAGGATGCGGTTAATGCCATGACTCATTGGTGGGGTTGGGGGGCCCTGATCTGGTTAACACTCTTGACTTGGGGCTCGACTTAGTCTCGGTAGACCGAGACTTGATGGCCCATTACTGGCGCCCGGCCCGCACCTAGCCCTTAAGGCTTCCCTGCGGTGGCGACCGCAGGATTAGTCGGGGAACGGGGGTTTTCCGGGGACACGGTTTGGATGGGAACTAGACGGTGCTATTTGGGTCCTGTTCTGGGGTGGGTGGGGAGGGGTTTGTTTCAGACGGAGGTTGAGTTGTTGTTGGGGGGAATGGCCGCCATTAGTGTTGACTTGACTGTTGCTTGTTTTTTGTTTGGGCGTTGTTGGGAGAGCCCGGGAATGACGATGTGGGACAATGGCTGAGATCGCAAATGTAAAATGCATCACTTGGAATGTGCGGGGGCTCCACACTATGTCCAGACGTCACAAGGTTCACGATTATTTAGTGCGTAGAGGGGTGCAAATAGCGCTGCTGCAGGAGACACATCTCACCAAGGCGGAAGGGGCGGCGCTGCAACGTAGGTGGAGAGGGCTGGTCTACTGCACTTCATACTCAGCTTACGCGAGGGGGCGCTAATATGGATAAGAGCTGGGGTTCCCCTGCAGGTTTCAAGATCGGTGATAGATCCGGAGGGTCGCTACGTAGCTATCTCTGGTACATTGGGGGGTAGGGACCTGAATATTTGTTGTGTTTATGCACCTAATGTGGACCAGCTCGCCTTCCTCTCCGGGTTGTCGGGCTCCTTGGCCCATTTCCTCTCGGGAACCCTCCTGCTAGGTGGTGATTTTAACTCGGTGGTGGATGTGGACGCCGACCGCTCACACCCCCCACTCCCAGACTCCCCGGTCCGGCGGGTGGCTAAAGGTAGGAAGGACTGGCAGACACACTGGGGGCTGACGGATATCTGGCGAGCACAGCACCCCGACACTAGAGACTACTCATTTTTTTCTGGCCTGCACGAATTACATGTGCGGCTAGACGGATTTCTAGGATCGGCGGAGTTGGTGGCTGCGGCGGTGCGCTCTGAATATTTGGCTAGGACCATCTCTGATCACAACCCCCTCCTAGCGGGCTTCCGTTGGTTCCCCGGGACCCCTAGTGTACCTACTTGGAAACTGCGCCCAGAGATATTAGAGGATATAGTCTTCAGAGCGGACCTGGAAGACAAAATTTCTGATTATTTTGCGACAAATGGGGGCACTGCTGGATCGAGAGCGTCAGAGTGGGATGCGTTTAAGGTAGTGGTCAAGGGCTATTGTATCTCTAAGAAAGTGGGAATGCGACGTGTCATCCTTGATGACTTGGCCACAGCTGACCGGAAGCTCCGCGAGATGGAACTTCGCCGCCCCGGCCATCCGGAACTTCAGGAGCGTACTGCCGCGGCGAGGGAGGCGGTGGCAGCCGAGGTCGAAAGACTGCGCTGTTTTGATTATAAGGCCTACACCACCAGGCCGCTCGCGGAGGGGGATAAGTCGGGCGCGCTTTTGGCTTGGTTGGCCAACCCCACGCGCCAGACCTCCCTGACGACGTCCATGCGCACCGCGGAGGGTCTTGAGGTGTACACCCAACCGGAGATATTAGGTTGCTACCAACGCTACTACGAACGGTTGTACCGCAGTAACCCAGCCCGAGACCCCACCCTGATTGATGATTATCTGCAACCCTTAGAGATTCCCGCGCTGGAGCCAGAAGTGGCGAAGACCCTAGGCACCGATATTGAACTGGGGGAAATCCGTAGCGCCATAAAGGGGATGGCGAGAAATAAGACCCCGGGCCTTGACGGGCTCCCGGTCGAGTTCTACTCCACCTACATAGACCTACTGGCGCCCCGACTGCTGATAGTCTACAAAGAGGCGAAGCGCTTGGGACGACTCCCCAGCTCGATGTGTGAGGCCTTAGTAGTTCCCCTCCTCAAACCTGGTAGGGAGTCAGCTGACCCGGCGTCTTACCGACCGTTATCAATGTTAACGGTCGATTATAAGATCCTAAGCAGCATACTGGCATCGAGGCTGCTAGGGCACATGCGCTCCTTGGTGCACGAGGACCAGGCAGGATTCATCCCAAAACGTAACACGACCATGAATATTCGCAGGTTGTTTCGCTTGCTAGGGGAATCGCATACGGAGGCCCTGTGCCCGTTCGTCCTTTCGGTCGATCTGGAAAAGGTCTTGATAGCCTAGAATGGGATTATTTGTGCAGAGTGCTTCTGAGCTTTGGTCTGGGGGAGGGCTTTATCAGGTGGACCACGGTGCTTTATGCCTCGGCGTCGGCCAGGGTGAGGGCAGGCCCGCTGATCTCCCAACAATACCCAGTAGAACGAGGCACGAGACAGGGATGCTCGTTATCCCCATAGCTCTTCGCGTTAGCGGTGGAGCCACTGGCGCTGTCAGTCTGATCCGGAGTTGCTTTCGGCGGATTGCGGACCTTATCTGGTCAGCACTATATCTCACTGTATGCTGATGACCTGCTGCTCTTCCTCGAGAATTCGGATACTGCTTTGGATGGGGCTGCTGAGGCTCTGACATCCTTCGGGGAGGTCTCGGGCCTTAGAGTGAATTGGGCCAAGACCTGTCTGTTTCCGGTTCGTAAGGGAGAACCCAGACCCGACACCATCAGAGAGATTAGGTGGGAACCCAGCTGCCTCAAGTACCTGGGGGTATACATATACCATGACCCCGCCGACCTTCTAGATGGCAATATAGCCCATTGTACTCGCGCGTTGCGAGGTAACATGGATTTTTGGGCTACCCTACCGCTTTCGGTGGCGGGGCGCATTGCACTGTTGAAAATGGTGGCACTTCCCCGGTTGCTATACTATTTTAGAGCGCTTCCGATTTGGATCCCGCCGGCCACCTTTCGGCTTTTGAGATCCATGGTGGTGGGGTTCCTCTGGGGACAGGGCCGCTGGAGAGTGGCTCTCAAGACTCTGATGAGACCAAAGTCGGAAGGAGGCCTTGCGATGCCAGACTTTGAGAAATATTATCTGGCAGCTCAATTGCAGACCTTCACCCAGGAGATAGCGAGAGAGTTCCGAGGCCCGGAGGAGGGGAGGGGCAGGGGATTGCCCAGGCATGTTATTTCCTTCATCGCACTACGCCAGCGTCTGGCCCTGCAAGACCTGACGCTCGAAGAAAGGACTATCAGGTTATGCTGGAATCGCGCCCACGCCCGGGGGGAGCTGCGACTCCCATATGCACCGGAAATGCCGCTGGGGATGTTAACGGCCTTACCGCACGGGGGAGACTGGTCGCGCCTAGGACAGTGGGAAGATGCAGGATTGCAATTAGTAGGGGACCTTTATGAGGACGGGGTGTTGCTGCCCTTCCAGGAGATCTTGGACCGTTTCGACGTTCCCCGAGGCGACTTCCTCCTGCACACGGCTTTGGTTAGAGCGATTCAGACGCACTGGAAAAGTGGTCTGGAGGAACCGCCTACGTCTCCGGTGTGCCAATACGTTATGATGTCCGCGGGGACTGTTAAGGCAGTCACATGCTTATATAATAGATTGATTAACGAGGGTTTGCCCCCGCTCACCACACTACTTAACCGCTGGGAGGCTGACATAGGGAAAGAGATACCAGAGACGACGTGGTCACAACTTTTGCGCCGAGCCTGGAAGGGAGCGCGCCATGCCCGGTTTCAACTGGTCCATTTTTATGTACTCCACAGGGCCTATTTGACCCCGGCGAAAATTCAGCAATACTTCGCCACGGACACAGCGGATTGCCCCAGATGCCGAGCGTCTGAGGCAGACCTTATTCACATGCTGTGGTCCTGCCCGGCGCTGTCCACATACTGGCTTTTGATCGAGGACACTCTTACTAGGGTCACTGGGAGAACCTTGACGGTCGACGCGGCGGTGGGGCTCCTTCATTGGTTCCCGCATACCCCTAAAAATAAAATTTCGAGCAAATTTATCGATTTAGGGCTCGTTCTCGCTAAACGAGAGATAACCAGGAATTGGAAGGCAAGGGTTGGTCCAACGGGAGCTAAATGGCACAACAAACTTCTGAAGTGGGCCACAGGGGAGAGCACTCTGCGATACCAACTGGCGAGGCGGCAGCAAAACGAGAAGGCGCTAGAAACAGCATTGGAATGGGAGACAATAGTGCAGGCCCTTAGAGATTACTGCGCTTCCAGCGATTCCGAGGATGATGATGCAACACACCTTGAGTCCCGTTAGTCGTCCACGACACTGATCTCTATCCAGTCACCCAGGGTTTCTTCCCACAAGCTCTTTCTACACGTACCACTACACACTGATGGCGGGGTTGGGTGGGGGGAGGGAGCGGAACCAAGAGACTGCTGGGGAGGGGGGGGTTGTTTTTTCTGTTAGGTTGATCTAGAAAAGCAGATGAAGGCCGTTGGATTATCCAGATCAGCTTCGACTTTATATCGGATCCCCACCTGTGTTTTTTTGTGTAAGAAGACGCCGCCCGACCCTCGGGTTGTGGGCTGAATGGCTGTGTACTCAAGATGTTTTCTCACGGGGATCGGATGTTTCTATCTTATTTCCCCTGTAGATATGTGGCTGATCTGACAGTTAACTTTGGCTTATTCCTGCAATAAGAATATATTTAAAAAAAAAAAAAAAAAATTGACAAAGGCGTTATTGAAGAAACTCGAGGTAATGTGTGCAATAGTCCTGTTTTGCCTGTTCTGAAGAGAACTGATTCTTCACAGCCTCCTGTATATAGGTTTGTTATCGATCTCCGTGAAGTGAACAAGATCGTTGTTCCGCAATTCCCTGTTGTACCCAACATTACTGCGTTACTGACTTTGATTCTGGCTTCTGCTACTTGGTTTTCGGTGATTGATTTGAAGAATGCTTTCTTCAGCATCCCGATTGCCATAGAAAGTAGAGATATCTTTGGATTCTCTTTAGGAGGACGAAGTTTCCGCTTTAAGCGCGCTCCTCAAGGTTATTGTGAGAGTCCATCTATTTACAGTCAAGCTCTGAAGACACAACTTGACTTGTTGGCCCTACCTGAAGTATGTTGACGATTTGTTGGTCGCTGCCGATACTGAAGACATATGTAAGGATGCCACTGTGTCCTTGTTGTCTCATTTGTCTGAATGCCATCATAAAGTTTCTCTCTCGAAGCTACAATTCTGTCGCCAAGAAGTTACCTATTTAGGTCACCTCTTATCAAAGGAGGGAAGGAAACTGACCCCAGAGAGAATTCAGACCATTGCGAGAATGAATGTCCCTACGACACAGAGAGAAGTACGTGCGTTTCTGGGTATTACGTCGTACTGTAGACAGTGGATCCCAAATTTTTCCCTTCTAGCGAAACCTTTGATAGCTCTTACGGTTAAGGATACTTCAAATCCGATTCCTTGGACTGAGGAATGCCAGAAGAGTTTCTCTGAACTACGAAATTCGTTGTGTTCGGCTCCTGTGTTGGGTACTCCCGACTACAGCAAGCCTTTCACATTGTATGTGCATGAGAGAGAAGGATGTGCATTGTCGGTTTTGACCCAACAATTTGGCGGGAAGCAACGCCCATGTGCGTACTTTTCGTCAACTTTAGATCCTGTGGCTAGAGCGTTGCCGAGTTGCTTGAGAGCAACTGCAGCAGCGGCTGTTTCGATTCGACAATCTGCTGGTTTGGTTATGGATAATACGCTAGTGGTTAT
Source organism: Lissotriton vulgaris (assembly GCF_964263255.1). Classification (NCBI taxonomy): domain Eukaryota; kingdom Metazoa; phylum Chordata; class Amphibia; order Caudata; family Salamandridae; genus Lissotriton; species Lissotriton vulgaris. The sequence goes on along the minus strand of NC_141694.1, from coordinate 786,384,800 downwards.
GGTTCCACATGCAGTGGATACCTTGTTGAATCGGACGAAGACACAGCACTTGACTAGTGCTCGGTTGTCAGGGTATGAGCTTACGTTGTTAGCGAGCCATGTGCACATTAAGAGGTGCAATACCCTAAACCTGGCTACATTGTTGCCGATTTCGCTTGAGACAGACGATGATAGCGAAGAGCAACACAATTGTTTTTTGAGAACTGAAGAAGAGACGAAAGGGAGGATAGATCTGAAAGATACTCCTCTTCCTGATTGCAATGATGCCTTGTAGGTTGACGGCTCGTGTTTTAAATTACCAAATGGCGATACCACTGCAGCATATGCCGTGACGACTTTATATACAGTTGTCGAAGCTGCACGTATCCCGTATAATTCTGCTCAAGCGGCAGAATTGATCGCACTTACGAGAGCATGTGTGTTGGCGAAAGGGAAAAGAGTGAATGTGTATACTGATAGCCAGTATGCGTTTGGAGTGGCCCATAGTTTTGGACGATTGTGGCATGAACGTGGATTTTTGACATCGCATGGGACGAAAATCCAGCATGGGCAACTGGTGAATGAACTTCTTGAATCTCTTACGTTACCTTTGCAAATAGCGATTGTGAAATGAAGTGCCCATAGAAAGATCACAGATGATGTTGGTCGTGGTAATGCGTTTGCGGATGAAGTTGCGAAAGAAACTGCTAAGAATGTGGCGAGTCGAATGTATGTTGTGGGACCAGCGAGATGGGTTCCAGAGAAGGGTATGTGTGAAGACACCATTGAGAGCGTGAAGATTATCCAGAGTCAGGCTACCGAGAAAGAGTTGGATTAATGGAGAGAGAGTAAGGGTAGGTTGGATTCGAACGGTTGTTGGACTGATTTGTCCGAACATCAAAGATGGTTGCTGCCAAATGCGTATGTGCTTCCAGTTGTTATAATGGCGCATGGAGTGGCACACATTAGTGTGAAAGGGATTTGCAAGTTGTTGGCTCCGGTTTGGCAGAATACAGGAATACGCAAATGTGCAGAGAACTTGGTCAAGAATTGTATGGTGTGTTTGATGCATAATCCTGGCAAGGGAACTCCAACACCAGCTGGTCATTTTGCTCCTCCTACGTATCTGTTCGAGGCTTTGCAGCTAGATTTTATCCATATGGAAAGATGCAACAACTTGAAGTATGTGTTGGTAGTTGTTTGTTCTTTTTCTAGATGGGTAGAAGCTTACCCCCTTAAGGACAACACTGCTTTGTCCACTGCCAAAGCTCTGATAAAAGAATTTTTCCCTAGGTTTGGATTGCCGAGAATAATTTGGAGTGATAATGGAAGTGAGTTTGTGGGACGAGTGATGAAGAGAGTGTGTGATGGTCTCGGGATCAAGCAGAAATTTCATGCTGCAAATCATCCCCAATCAGCTGGTTTAGTCGAGTGCTATAATGGCACTCTGAAACTCAAATTAGCCAAAATTCAAGAGAGCACTGGTTTACAATGGCCAGATGCTTTGCCATTAGCACTTTTGTCCACCCGAATGACTGTGCACTCGCGAATGGGTTTGAGTCCGTATGAGGTCGTGTTTGGTCGCCCAGCGAATATTTGGGGTGTACCAAGACCGACTAAATTTAGTGATCTTGAATATCCTGTTTTGCTTGACTATTTGCGTGAATTGACAACTAAAATGAGTGTTTTACGCCAACAGGTATATAATTCCTTGCCACAAGCTACAGATGATCAAGGTCACGTGATAGAACCCGGTTCCTGGGTTTTTGTCAGAAACTTTCAGAGAACGAAGAATACTCAGCCCTGCTGGATTGGACCTTACCAGGTCCTCTTATCAACGAGATCTGCGGTGCGAGTACGTGGCAAGCGTCACTGGATTCACGGGTGCCATACGAAGAAAGCACCCTTACCTTTACCGTATGATAAGTGGGTTCAAGACGGTCTTGCAGATTCAGAAACGGATACAGTTCCGAAGTTTGTCACATTCAGGGATGCTCGTTTGATTGGGACTAATTCAGAATTGGAGAGCGATCGGCTTTTGCAAGCAGCAATACCTCCTGCAAAGCGGTTGGACACTACCGAGCCTCATCTGTTGTTCACCGATCAAGAATTACCTGGACGAGACAGATACAATTTGAGATCGAGAATTAAGGACAAATAAAAGCTTAATAAAGTTGATTTTTTTACTGTTTGCAGGTTAACTCTCCACCAAGGATCTACGTATTTTTGTTTTTCTGAACTGCCATCCGGTTCTTGCTGCTAGGGTCGCGGTTGCTACCAGTCTTGGGATTGCAAGCCTGAGACACTAGGGCTTGGGTTCTGTTGGTCCGAGGCAGTCTTCCTGGGTTCAGCGGAGGCCCTCTCAAGCAGAATCAACCAACCACCGCGGGCAGCAACTTTAGTTTAGGATGGATTTCTTTGAGTTGGAGAGACCTGTGCAGACACTGACTTTTAGAAAACGCATTTGCAAAATAATGTTGAAGAAATGTTTTTTGATACCATGCATACTTTTACTACTGAGTTTTGTAATTCTCATAATTGGTTATGTAGCATTTGTTTTTAAAATGACGTCTAATTCCACTGTGCAATCTACACCTTCACCTACTATTTCCTCTCATTCTTTCCACCCTTTGCCTGAATATGAGGTAGTCAGACGTAAGGAGTTTGCTAATAATTCCTTCATACAGCTGTTACATCAGCATCAGTTAGTGATCAATACGACAAACTGCTGGATCTGTGGTTTAATGCCTCATACCACTGATAAAGGAATCCCCTATTTGGTCTTGCCCTTTAGTTTGAATGGTTCGATCCGAGCTTACAGAACCATGTTTATATATGCCCACAGTGTTGACCCTTTATGTTCACCGAGAGATAATCCGAAGAATAGTCCTATAGCTAGAGGCATAGTCGACATGATTAAAGGGACTAATGCAGTAGAGACTATTCCGAAAGACGAGAGGCAACCATATAGTGGTTGGAACATAACTGGATATGGAGTTAGTCTGAGTATTAACCAGCGTGCGAAAAGTCCCCTACCGATCTGGATGGTGCCCCATAAGGGCTACTATTGTCTGCAGGGCGACGGTAAGAATACAAAGGCTCAGTTAGGGAAGAGCGTTTGCGCTGAGACTTATGTGTTTCCGTCTCAGTCTTCCCCAGCGTTCTTAGCTGCTAAGGGTACCTACTTTGTTTGCTACGACAAAGCATACACATGGTTGCCCCATGACTTTTCGGGCACATGTTTTGTTTCCTTTCTGTTACCCCCTACTTTTACAGCAGCGGTAGATTACCACAAAATGAGGATTGCTAGAGGTGTCTTTAGCCAAGAAGACACTGCAGGACAAGAATTGGGTGATTTCGTTAAGGGTTTTCTGCCGTTTTGGGGACTCATGGCTAACAGTAGGAATATTCGTCAGCTTACGAGAGTGGTTGAGTCCACCATAGTTGAGACTGCCGGTGCCCTTGGTAACTTGACTGCTGAGCTCCAGTCTGATAGACTTATGACACTTCAGAATAGAGTTGCCCTAGACGTTATTCTGGCCGATCGAGGGGGAGTTTGTAGATTGATTCAATCAAGCTGCTGCGTTTTTATTCCTGACAACGCTCCGTCAGTCCTCCAGGCCATTTCCAAATTGCACAAAATATCCAATTCCGTCCATCTGGACAAAGGGGATTGGTCTTTGATGGGATGGTTATGGGGATTGATATCCACTTGGGGTTGGAAAGTTCTGATGGTCATTGGGATGGTCTTAGCAATTCTGTTTATGTTCTGTCTTTGTGTACAGTGTGCTCCGGCTATTTGTGGCCTTTGTGCTACTTTGTGCTTAAGGAAGCCTGTCCGGAGAGAGATACATAGTAATAAGATGATGCTACAACAGCATATCAATGACCTGATGAATATAGATCCGGATTCAGATTAAAATGGGTCTGGGTTTATTGCCTATGATAGGGCAAAAGGAGGGTCTGTGGTTCCGTGGTCCCGAATTAGGTTCGATAGTTCCGAAACCCGATTTATAAAGATTGTCGGAAATGGACGATCTTGGTGTCAGCAGACCGCAAATGACGAGTCTAACGTGTCTGAGTGTTTTCGTATGAATCGATATAGGAGAACACTCTACATTTGAGGATTTAGTTTCAACCCTCGGGTTCCATTTTGTATGTGGCAGCCATCTTGTATGGTTGCCCTAACATAGGCCTTGCGATTGTGGCCGAACGAGTCCTTGACACGTACGCCTTAGCTGACTTCTGGTTGACCTGGCCGAACTGACTCCTCGCCTGGAGCGAATTCTGCTGAGCCAGTTCCTTGGTTAGCAGCTGTACTGATAAAGATCAAAGAACAGGACGTGGTCCGGTTTTAGGGCCCACCATTCCCACTCCTCTATCTCCTTTCCATCTGTTTCTGCCTTTCCTTTACAACATGTTCATAGATCTGGTTGAAGGTTTTATGATGGGTTTGTCCGGCCTGATCGAACAGGAAACTAGCATATGTGCGATCGTTTTAGTGGGCTGGACAACGGAAAGTGGGATTAACTTTGACCGTCGTGATTCGCTACTTTTTGAAATGCTACTTGCTCATTGGTTAGTTTTGTATGCACTGAATGTAAATTGTGATGTTGCCAGAAGCGTAATTTTCGGCATAAAAGACCGAGTTTTGTTCATTGAGATGGTGCAGTCTCTGTCGAACTACCAGTGTGTACTTCGTAGACCTCTGTCCCTGGTTGCAACCATTAAACTTTGGTCTTTGACGTCATCGAGAAGTATCCCGTGTCTCTGTTTGCCAAGACAGGGGAATCCGGGGTCTTTGGGTGTTGCCCTGACACCGCTGGGTTTTTTGGACTTGTTCCTCCTGGACTTACGTGTAGCTCTGCAGAGCAAGGATGGCAGGTAATCTAGGCAGCAAAGTGGGGGGGGGGCCCGACCGGCGCCGGCGGCCGCCGGCCGGGCTGTGGCGGAGTTACAGGGCAATCCGGAAGCAGAGAGGTACAGCACTGTACCTCAGCGGGCACATAGGGGTGTCAGAGCCTAAAACCAGGAACCTCAAGGGAGGCCGGGAACCCGTGTCGGCGCCCCAGTATTCCTTCAGGCGGTTGTGGGCCTGTGCAACCGGGGGTTTGCCTAGACACGCCCCGCAAGGGGCGTGAGTATATTTATTAACATAATGGTGCAGCATATGGGTGGTTCGCCACGGTGCTGCTTGGCTCATCAGGCGGCAGGTGGCGAGAATGCGGCCTGCCCTTGGATCGCCCGTAAGATAACCCACCATAATTACATAACGTTGTATGTAATAAACCTGCAGCAATTTTCCCCAATCTAACACTGGTGTCTTGTGTGTTATTTGCGGGATGTTTGGGTATGTTGCAGGGTGGGGGGTCCTGTTGACATGATGTGACTATGCTAATGGGTGTTTGAAATAAACTTGAACACATTCAGTTTTTTGTTACGCTTTACTTGGTACTCGTTTCTTTTCTGGTGAAATTTTATGGGACCTTTTCCCCCGAAGTACTAACTCAACAAGCAAGATAATGTCTTGAAAAAACATAAACTTGTTTCACCCTGTACCGGTTAGAAACCACTCACGAGTATCACTGAGTTTTTTTGTTGTTGTAGTTTTAGTACGAACTCGACCAGAATTCATGGTAGTTCCCCACAAATCTAAGCGAACGTTAAGGCAGGACAGATTAATACAGTAAAATATTTAGGTATGCAATAAATGACATCCATAGTAGATCTTTTCGAAATGCTAAGAATTATCACAAAGACCAGTGTGACGACTGTGTGGTACACGCCCAAAGATAAGTCAGGTCTGGCACGAGTAAGTAAGAGAAGCATTTAGCATTTACTCGGAACTAAGCCGGAAAACCCGCCTTCTTTATTTGTTTCCGAGGGCCGGCCCAAGGGGTGTCTGTGAGTAACAGACATGCACGTCGAGCCGGGTGACTCACTTCACCCCTCCCTATCTTGGAATGTAAAAGAAAAAAAAACTGTACACAGTATAACAGCACTTCAATATAACATGGCTTCTCAACAAACGTAGTTCCTCAGCAGGGCCCGCCTTACATCGGATTGACCAGGATGCACCCTGGGGCGAAAGAACATTTTGTGTTTGTTTTGGGGCAGGAGGGTCGCTGCCAAGTGACGTCAGTAGGTGTGAGGAAGATGGAAGGAGGGCAGTGGGTTGATGGGTTGCTAAAAATTACGCTGATGTACAAGGGCTGATTACAAAGTCTTTAACTGGCCTGATTGAGCCCAAGTGTGATGGACGAGCTGCTGTTTACATAAATTAAGCCAGGCAGCTCCCTGCTGGGAATATTGAGGCCCCGTCCCTGGGTCCAGCTCGCCCCTGCCCAAGGTCAGCCCTGCCTCCCAGTCTCTGTCCATCACATATCCTGAAAGCAATTGTGAACCTACACTCGGGTCTAACCCCTGGGTTAGAGTCAAACTGGGGAGTGGAGGCAACCTCCCAAGGGTCATCCCAACAACAAGCGGCCTCAAACAAGTGTGTGTGTTGGCACTGATGTTATTTAATTTATTTCTCGCAGACCTAGGTTCCCCACACTATCCTCCATCACCACCCACGTCCCCAAACTAGGGCCAATACAGTGGTCTAACGTTTTGAATGCCGACCACCTGGTGCTACTGAGCAGAGGGTTGGGATGCAGCTCCTGCTGGGAGCGACTGAAGCCTACTCCCTGTCGAACCGGCTTAATATAAACAGCAAATAAACTAAACTTATGACCATTGCACTGAGGTCGTTAAAGGGGAGGGTCAGCTGGTGCCCTGATGGGAGCAGGATCGAAGAAACAACATGCTACGAGTACCTCGGCCTCTTTTTTTAACTACAACGGCTCATTTAAGTCAGATAAGAAGGGAAACTAAACGAAAGGAATTGCTCTTGCAGCAGGCCTCTTGGCCATATTTAGTCATTTGAACTGACACTCTGACAGCCCCATACTTGAAATGGCCAGAGCAAAAGTGGTCCCTATCCCTGGCCTATGGCAGCAAGGTCCTTCGAGGCAGAGACACACTGGTCTTGGACACCACAGTAGTCAGCATGTATGGCACATCTTTCAGCTACCCCTAACACACCTCACCAGCCCAGATCAGGCTGGAGTTCGGCTGACAAAGCAGTCCCACGCCAGATGCGCAGCCTTTGTCACCCTCTGTCACAAACTCAAAAATTCTGAGGAAAACTCCACCAGCCATCATGTTTGGGAGGAGATTACTGACAAATCACGCTCACCAGCCTGAGAATACCTCAACAAAACGAGCAACCTGCTAGTATTGGCAGAATTATAGACTGCAGCAGTGAGCCACAATCAATTTTAAAGAACAGTCTCAAAATCTGCTAAAATAACTACCTCACTAGAAGACAGGGCATCCCTAGAAAAAGGCTCTCACCCCCTGGGTCATACTGAATAGTTACAAGACCCTGAGACCTCGGCAGTACCTGGGCAAAGTTTTAAATCCCAGGATGAAAAGGAAAAATCTGAACTACCGCCTGGGAATTTTACTGTCCCAATATCACAACAGGGAGGACAGAAGGAGACACGACCTACTGGCTTTGTGGCCTCGCTACAGAAAATCTATCCCACACCATCTGCCTCTGCAAGTCTACCCTAGACATACGGCGAAAGTGGCTGTGCCCGCTATGGACACCAACAAGGGGTGCGCCGCTGCAGGCACGCCATACTGGCCTGCCTTAATTCCTCAGATCAGAGAATAATCTCCTGAACTGTAATGTATATTAATGGTGTAGAAAGGGCCCTGAAAAAGGCAGTTGGCACATAATCACCTTTGCACACAAATCAACTCACGCCCTCAGCTACTGGATCCCTAGCCTTACCCCTAAAGAAAACAGACTCTTTTAAAATGTGAGGCAACACCAGCAAACATTACTTACCTACTACAACCTGTTTGATCATGCATGCAAACAGTTTGTCTTGCACGAACACCTTTGACTATCGATTTTTATTTATGGTTTTTGACACTCTTGACTTTTACCTCATCTTTATTGCACATTGAAAAGGGATCATGACAGTATCGCTTTTTTCTTTTTTCAACTAGATTCTTACACATTGTAATGATTTTGATTATTCTAACAATAAAGATTGATTTGATTTGCAGTCACTTGGTCAGTTATGGACTTGGTGTGAGGTTATACATTTGGCTTTGCAGAGCGATATCATTGCTCAATGCAGGGACAATGGACTAGCACCTCTTGTTTCTACTGCATCTGTGGCTGATTTGTGAGGTCATATCTGTTCCAGGTATGTCCCACTAGTCCCACTCCGTGTCTTCTGTGCCTTCCCTATAGTGTGATGGTGAGACTGAGGGCCTCATTTATGAGAAGTGATGCATCGCTGTGTGAAAGCAGTGATGCGTCACTCCTCAGTGCGCCCTCCTTGCGGCATGATGGATGCATCATATTTACAGTATGACGCATCATGTCGTAAGGAGTTACAGATACGTAAGTATTTCTGAAGTATCTGTAGGTGCAAAAGTGACGCATTGCTGGAGTGTGTCACAAAAGTGAAGCAACTCCAGCAATGTGTCCTTTCAAATGGGGCAAGCGCCATGTGAAAGGACCTGCATCAGTCTTACGCCTGCTGTGAAGCCGGCGTAATATTTTGACGCATTTGCACCCTAGAAGTGGCGCAGTGAAATCTCGTAGATTTCACTGCGTCACTTCTACGAGGCTTACTTATGTGGGAATGCCCTCCCTGCAAACATTATACCTGACACAGTTATAATGTAGCACAGGGAATTACAAAGTGACACATATGCTTAGATGCGTCATTTTGTAAATAGGGCGCACCAGGCATGTTTTACACCACCGATGCATCACAAAAAAGTGACGCAACGGAAGCGCCAAACTGTCACAAGGCCTCATAAATAAGGTCCTGAGTGTCCGGCAGCACCAGTGTCAATGGGTGGGATCCACCTAAACATGGATGCATTGCATGTAATCACCACTCAGCCTTTCTCTCCGAACAGTGATCATGATCCATTTTACTTATATCACAGTCCAGGGCTCTTTCTCATATGGGTACGAAATTTCCACCCTAGATGTCAGTCTCTCACCAGGACTTGACCAACCTCCAGCAATCATACAGGCAGAGCTCTCATTCCCTTGGCTTGTTCATTGGTGTATCTCCTTCTTTTGTTGTAAAACCTCAGAGTACAGAGACCAAAGTTGCCATTGCAGTGTGGGGTGTTGCAATATACTTTCAAGAAGCGATGCATAGTCCATTCTGAGTCCTCACTTCACTACATTCTTATGTGCAGGGAGTTGTTTAAGGTGAACACAAATCACTCCAATTTGCATTCGCTTGAGGCCAATGGAGTGTGATTTTATGGTGGCGCACTTCCGGCTGAACAAGATGGTTTTGAAACTCAGCCCCTTGGAATGGTGGAAACATTGTCTAGGTCCGGCCTCTCCATCTCGTTTGTGAGTGGACATGACCGGCATCTTTCTACATGTTCTTCAACCATCCAGTCCATCCCAGCAAACCTAAGGTTTTCTCTTAGTCTGTTTTTTTGTTTTAGGCACACCCTGGTGCCACTGGTAAGCTGGAGATATGAACCTCTCTTGCATAGCTTCCAGGACCACTATTAGATTGTCTTGCAAGACTGACCCTTCCGGGGTGGTGCTCAGTTTTAACAAGACCCTCCATAGCTAGGTGAAGGTGTTTTTACAGGAGGCGTCCCAAGACCTGACATTAGTCAGAAAAGTCTTCCAGGACCCATTGTGCTTTGCGTGCATAGCCTTTTGAAGACATTCATCCTCTGCAGGTCTGGTTGCAAGTTCTTACACTGTACTGGCCCTGGGACAGGCACCATGTAACACAGTCCAAACAAATGTCCCTGTTGTGCCTTCGTGCCACGCCCCTCCCCATTTCCACCTCCTAGTTAACTGGGTGGCGGTAGTGTTGTCTGCAGGGTTGTCAGTTCTGTGCTGGTTAAGAGCAGTGAATTTGTATTGTTGTAATTGCAACACCCATTATTCAATTCTTGGTGTTGTAAGTGATGGGATATAGATACGATAAATACATGTTATTGGCCTAATATATACAATATAACCTTATAACCGCACGATAGCATTGCACTAATCACATTGTATTATCGATGTTAGGAATGATTCACTTTAGTACTGCTTAAACCTATTGGTGTGACCGGAGCCATATTGTTTCGTTTCCGTGTCTCAAGCACTATTTCCCTGAAATCACGTGATTAAGCTTTCTGCATGAAACCATGATGGCAGGCTTATCTGCCTATTCCACTCGTTAGTTTGTAGCTCAGGGAAACCCAAGGTCACACCTGCCCTTCTCGTGGGATGCGCATATTCTAGCAGATCCCGTTCCTGCACTCCTCGAGCCACAGATAGAAAGGGAGGCACCTTACTGACCTACCCCCGGAATAGCTTAGGCCTAGCTACTAGCAATCAATTGTGCCTTATATGGGTCTTCCTGCTGTCTCACTGACAAGTTGTATCTTTCCCAGTAAGGTGTCATTGTGCTATGTGTGAAACGTATATATGCTTTGTGCCACTTGTATGTAGTCAGTCTCCTCTGCGCACCTCCGAGGGTCGTGTAGACTGAGGCTCCCCTGTCAGGGCTTGTACTTGCAGAATAAATGATTGAACCTTCTCCATTGCCGACTGATTTCTTGCTTACGAATAAGGTATATGGGCTATTGGTGAGTATAGTCCATTAGTATAATATTTTGGTTCCTTCAGTTGGCGACTCCGCCGGGACTCAGCGATAGGGTCGTCCCCTCCCGTAAACGGGAGTAGAAGGGACAGGGAGGAGTTCTGGCCGAGTGGGTGGACAGAAAGAGAATCCTGATTTGAAACACCCGTTTGTGGCACGAAAACAAGAAATTCCACTCTCGAGCCCAGTATCCCTCCCAGCTGCTGAAGACCCTACGCCGGAGTCCTATGGGCTTAACCAGAGAGAAAAATAGACTGTGCCAGTCTGTTTAGGAGTCGGCAGCGGAGAACTCGCAATCTACTTGAGTGCACCAGGTGAGTGAATTTCTGATTGTATTGGATAAGAAGCACTTGGAAGAAGTGTCTTTTTGGTAGCGGTTAACTGCTTTTGAAGGTGGCCAGGGAAGCCGGACTACATGGGAATCTGGGGGTCTAACGTTGCGGCGAAGTGGCTGCGCGGGTAGATACCTCACGAACTTGTTTGGTGAAAACTTGAGACAACACCTGGTGCCTTAGCGGTGTACTGAGTTACCCGCTCGGCCGAATCCTCTTCGGGGAAGCCCTGGGAGCAACTGGGTAAGCTAGGGTTCTGGAGCTGCGTGCCCAGACGCCCGGCCCAACCAGAACAGGACCATGGGATGGCCTGTAGGAGGGTTCGTGGTTCGCCTACCTGGTGATCTCAGAACAGTCTAGTGACTGTTTCTTTTGTTGTTGAATTTGGTTGGTCCGGAACTCTTTTGAAACGATTCCCCGAACAGGAGTCGACGGGCTCTGTTCGTTTTGAAGACATGTCATTTGCATAGAACAAAGTATTGCCTTGCGACGCTTTACAGCACTTTATTGCGAGGAACTAGAAGAATATGAGAGTGTGAATGGTGAGAAGGACGCGTCCGAATGTGAATGATTTTTGTAGTATATGAGTAGAATTGCGTGAACAGTATAAAAATGCCCTGTTTTAGTAAAATATGTTTTGGGTGCTGCTGTCGGCGAAATAAAAGGCTGGAAGAAAGACAGCCTGCCCCTCCCGAGGGCAGCCCCAGTATTGATATGCATGTGAAGCACGGTCTTACACCAATTTTGTTTAATACAATATGGAATAGATACACTAAGGATAATTCTGATTTGCAATGGCCTCTAATGGGGTCATTTGATGAGAAAAAGATTAATTACATCCAAAACAAGCTGTTTATGAAGAAAAGCCGCCAGTCGATGTTTGACTCCTTGAACCTGTGGTTGAAGGAGGCAAAACGATGACGGATAAGGGAAGAGAAATTGGGAAAGCTTAAATCAGGACAGACAGTCACCCAGAAAGCTATAGCTTATGATAAAGGAAAGGTTGAAGAGAATATCGCACAAATGGATAGTCAGTTCCGTTTAGAGACGGAGAAATGCTGTGTAAATCGACCCGAGGCTGGAGATGAAATAGAGGATTTATTAGAAGCCCGACCACCCCCTCCGTACGCCCCACAGGGACTATACCCAGCTGTGCCTTTGTTACGAGCAGGCCAAATTGGAGCAGCATCGGCCGCGTGAGCACCGGTAACGGCTGCCACGGCCCCCGCTGACGGTTCAGTACGAAGTGCATTACTTCCCCCACCCACTCTCCGACCAACTACCTCATCCCTGATATCCCTACAACCGGACGCGGCTGTACCTTCCCCTTTGCACCCTGTATTTCTCTCCCCTCCGACCCAGACTGCTATAGATCCTCAATACACTGCTTGCCTAGATACCACGCCCAAACGCCTTAGACCTGACTTGAGTGATCAACGAGTCTATACTAGGTCGCTGTTGGGTACGGAAGAGAGGAAGGCCATAGTGATTCAGGCATCCCAGTGGATGCGGAACGCCATTTACACCTTGGAGGACATTTGGAGCACCATGAAAGATTTTGAACCAGTTGCGCAGAAACTGGCTCTCGAGAACATGGCAATCCGGTTGATTTCACTATGGGAGCAGTGTTTCGAAGAAGGAATACCTCCTCAAATACTACGTGATACGAGCTTTTAAATTCCAATTACAGGCTGATGAAGTATATCAGAATGTAGCAACTCTTGTGCATTATCGCGAACGAATGCACCGAAAGTGCGCCGATTGGGGAGCACAGCACCCCATGAGGGAAGTGCATCCTCTCTTTTATCCTGAACTACCTGAAATAAGGGATGGCGGTGGCCAGGTAACTAGGGCTCGTGTAGACGCTAGGCTCCAGGAACAATGGGTTTATACCCCTTGGAAACGAAGCGAGCTCCTCACTCTAAAGGCTCAGCTCCCCGACCCCCGTAAAAATCCCACTGCTTACTATAAGGAATTAGCCGAGGCTGCCAATTCTGCTATCATGACGATACCTGATATTGAGCTGTTCTTTGGTCTCTTGATCCCAGTGGACATTTGGAGACAAATACACGACACGGACCATGTCCCTGAGTTAGGAGGGACGTGGGACCAACTAAAAGCATGGGACAAAGAACGAAAGCCTGGAGAGAAACCTAGAGACGAGGTACTAGCAGTGCCAGCAAAGATTATCACTTATATGCAGACTCTCCTCCCTCCTAGAAAAGTTGATTGGGACAAATTAACAACCTGTAGACAGAAGAAAGATGAAAGTGTGTCAGATTTCTTTACCAGGTTTGAGAAAGTCTTCATAGATTTTAGCGGGCAAGACCTATCCACGGAAGGTGGGATACGGTTGTTTGTAAATAGGTTTGTTACCAATTTACTCCCTGAAGTCATGTCCCGCCTCCAAGCAGCCGAGAGTACATGGACTACGGCTGCCCCGTCAGTGATTCTTAGTATGGCCCAATACTATGAACATCAAGAAAATGAAAGTAAAGAAAAGTCAGAAAAGAAGACTAAGGACTTGAAGACTCTAGTTCTGTTGCAGTAAGTTAGTAGAGGACAGAACACAGGACGGGGAGGGCGTGGCTCATTTCAGAGGGGTGCAATGGCGGGAAGAGGTAGAGGAGGTCCCCGAACATTGGTATAAATCAATGTTCCTATTGCAAACAGGAAGCATTGGAGGGCAGATTGCCCTCTGTTGCTGGCAAAGAATGGTCCTAGCAGAGGACGAGGAAGGGGTCGGGGAAATATAGACCGAAATAGCATGAAACGAGAAGAAATGCAACATGAGGATTCCCGGAAAAATTACTTTGACAACCCCCAAACCAGACAGTACTACAACGAGACTTGTAGGGATGATGGGTATGACGGACAGGATTATGCATGAGATAGCCAAGGACAGAGCGGGGGCCACTTTACAGTACCAGTAGACCAGGAGGGACCTTATGTACAGGGGGAACTGTTGGGAACATCGGGAAAATTTCTAGTGGATACTGGGGCAATGAATAGCTCAGTTGCCCATACACTGGTCCCAGGGGCTGCTCTGTGAAGTAGTGTGGCTCACTGGTTAGAGGCGGCAGACCCGAGAGCAGAGGACGGCCCGGGACCAGGGTTCGATTCCCGGCGCGGCAGGTTTCTGGACCAGGGTCAGCGGACTCGATAATTCTCTCGCCTCGGTGCCCACTCTGATCAGCGATCACACTCGGCAACTCTGGGCATTAGCTTGCCTCATCTTCACTAACGGCCCCACCAGACCGCCGGGGATGCCTGGTCTCACCCTGGAGATACCCATTAAGGGACCATCTCTCAGGGAAGCCAGGAAGGGTTTCGCAGCGGTCGAAGCGCCTTGGGACCCTACGGGTAAGTAGTGCGCTATATAAATGCCAATACATTTAACATTTAACACACATCTGTCTGGCCAAAATAGCGTATCAGTGGGATTCTCTGGAATACCTGTGGTAAGCCCCGTTTCTAAACCTCTGCATTTCACTGTGGGCCCCATTTCTATACATTCACCTTTTCTTTTAACTTCAAATTGTGGAGAAAATCTTTTGGGTCTGGACATTTTGAAAAAGCTAACTGCACGGATTTATTGTTCCCCTGATGGTGTCTATTTGACGTTACAGAAACCGTCCCCAAATGCATCCCAATATTCTGCTAAGAATGAGAGCCTTCCCCCTGAATTTTCTACGATTCCTCAGACACTATGGGCTACAGGAGACACAGATGTTGGTTTGTTAAGAATAGCCCCCGTGTCAATAACTGTGAAACCTAATGCCCAGCTGCCCTGCATTCCTCAGTATAAAATTTCACCAGAAGGTGAACAGGCCTTGTTACACATTATTCGTGACCTCATTCAGAAGGGGGTGTGGAAGAGACAACTGCTAATGTTTGTAACAGTCCGATTTTACCGATTTTGAAGAAAATACCAATTGATGGTGCCCCAGGTAATAAAAATACATATCGTTTTGTAATTGACCTCCGAGAGGTCAACAAAATTGTGGTCCCACAATACCCAGTGGTACCTGATATAACTGCGATTCTGACCATGATTCCCCCTACAGCTCAGTAATTTTCAGTAATCGATTTAAAAAATGCTTTCTTTAGCATTCCAATTCACCCGGATAGCAGACATATCTTTGGATTCTCATTGGCTGGCCGAAGCTTTAGATTTAGTTGTGCACCTCAAGGCTATACAGAGAGTCCTAGCATTTACAGCCAAGCCTTGAAAGCAGTCCATGATGAATTAATTTTGCCAGCGGGGAACGCGATCATCCAGTATGTGGATGACATCTTGGTAGCCTCCGACACAGAGGAAGGCTGCAAAGAGGCCACGGTTAAATTGTTAAAGCATTTGGCTGAAAAGTGTAATAAAGTGTCCCTTTCTAAATTCCAGTATTGTTGACAGGAAGTGACCTACCTTGGCCACTTACTGTCGAAAGCGGGGAGACGATTGACTCCAGAGCGAATATCTGTAATAACTAACATGTCTCTACCTTGTACTCAATGTGATGTTCGTGCTTTTCTTGGCATAACCTCTTACTGTCGCCAATGGATTCCTAACTATTCACTCCTCTCTAAACCTTTGTTGTATTTGACAACCAAAGATGTGCATGAACCCTTACCCTGGACGGATGAATGTCAAGAAGCCTTTGATTCTTTAAAGTCTGCTCTCTGTTCTGCACCTGTCCTGGGTACTCCAGATTACCGAAAGCCTTTTTCACTTTATGTGCACGAGGTGGACGGTTGCTCACTTTCAGTGTTAACACAGGGTTTTGGCAGAAAGCAGAGACCCTGTGCATTCTTTTCATCAGTCTTGGATATTGTTGCACGAGCCCTCCCGAGTTGCCTGAGGGCCACGGCTGCTGTAGCGGTGGCCATCCGGCAATCAGAGGGAATAGTTTTGAATACAGACCTCACAGTCATGGTACCGCATGCTGTGGATATCCTTTTGAACAGAACCAAGACCCAGCACCTTACGAGTGCTAGATTGACAGGATATGAACTAACTTTGTTTGCACCCCATATCACGATCAAAAGATGTGCCACTCTGAACCCAGCCACATTACTGTCTCTCCCTTCGAATGATGAAAAGGACGATGTCCATGATTTTATATTTAGAACAGAAGAGGAAACGAAGGGACGTGTAGATCTCACTGACACCCGTTTATCGAAACCTCAAGGAGAGTTGTATGTGGATGGCTCTTGTTTTAAGTTACCAGATGGCACTGCAACAGCTGTCTATGCTATTACGACATTAAAGACTGTGGTGGAGACCCCGAGGATTTCCCGTCACTCAGCCCAGGTAGCTGAACTAATAGCCTTGTTAAGAGCTTGTGAATTGAGTGAAGGGCTGAAGGTGAACATTTTTACGGACAGCCAGTATGCCTTTGGCGTGGCCCATAGTTTTGGGAGGCTGTGGAGGGAGAGGGGTTTCTTTACCACCCATGGTCAGAAAATTAAACATGGCCCTTTAATTGACCGATTGTTATCTGCTTTGACACTATCAGAGAAAGTGGCCATTATCAAGTGCAGCGCTCATAAAAAAGTTGTTGATTTCACTGGAAAGGGAAACGCATTTGCTGATTCAGTAGCGAAAGAAACAGCCCAGACTAGAATGAATCCCATGTTTCCTACCACATCGGCTCGGTGGGTAGCAGAAACATCCCTGTTTGACAATACTATTGAAAGTGTGAGAGAACTACAAAAGGAAGCAACAATAGATGAAGTACAGAGATGGGAACAGGAGGTAGGAAAACTAGATAAAAATGATTGTTGGATAGATCTATCTGAAAAGCAGCGATGGTTACTACCAATGCATTAGTATATGCTGTAGTGACAATGGCCCATGGTCCAGCCCACATAGGCACGAAAGGTATTCGTGCCATGTTAGATCCAGTGTGGAACAACTCAAACATTTCCAAAACTGCAGCACATATAGTGAAATACTGTCCGGTGTGTTTATGCCACAATCCAGGAGGTAGAGAATCTGTTTTGAGTGGAAACTTTGCCCCACCGCCCTTGCCTTTTGAGGTAATACAAATAGATTTCATCCAGATGGAAAGGGTGAAACAATCTCAAATATGTATTAGTGGTGGTATGTGCTTTTAGCAAATGGGTTGAAGCCTACCCTACTAAAGAAGCCACTGTAGGGGCAACTGCCAAAGCCCTAGTCAAGGAATATCTGCCCCGATATTGCTTGCCCCGTGTCATCCGGTCCGACAACGGGCCTCATTTTATTGCTCAGCTAGTACATAGCGTTTGTAAAGGATTGCAAATAAAACAGAAGTTCCATGCCGCCAGACATCCACAGTCGGCTGGGCTAGTGGAAAAGTATAATGGCACCCTGAAATTAAAAATGGCTAAAATCTGTGAAAGTACTGGATTAAATTGGCTTGATGCACTTCCATTAGCACTGCTGTCCCCGAAAACAACCCCTCACACTAGAACTGGATTGTCTCCTTATGAGGTGATCTTTGGCTGACCCGCCAATGTGTGGGGAGTCCCCAGACCCCGATCCTTTAGGGATATTGATTACCCTTTGATGACAGACTACCTATACTCCTTGACTAAAGATTTGCGTTCTATTCATCAACAGGTATCGGACACATTGCAGCCACTACCGGAGGGTCCTGGACATCGATTGGAACCCGGCCAGTGGGTACTGGTGAAGAATTATCAACGGAAATCGAGCTTGGAGCCCAGGTGGTCAGAGCCCTACCAGATCCTCCTGGCAACCAGGACGGCGGTGAAAGTGCATGGAAGAAAGCACTGGATCCACGTCAGTCATCTAAAACACCTGCCGCTGCCTTTGCCGTTTGATCAACGAAACCGAGAAGACATTCCGAGCCAGGAAGGAGAGCTGAATCAAAGTTTTGTGCCCTTTTCAGACGCCCAAGAAGTAGGGCAACCGAGTGAGGTGTTGCCTACAGTTGGAAGTGAGACGGCTCAATCAGCGGAAGCTGTCAGCTCCAGGGCACCACAGGCTTTGAATGCACCTGATGCCATTGCAGCAGAATTGTTTTCTGACCAGGAGCAACCTGGCTGTTGTAAAAACGACCTGCGGCCCCGAAAACAGCGCGGTACCCCAGCTTCCAATGGTAGGAGCTAGACAGAGACTTGAGTTGAGGAATATCGGATAGAATTACTGGGGTACTGAGCGAGACACTGGACTGAACCCGTTGAGAGCTTGGAACATTGTGTTAAATAGCTCTGTTCAGAAAGAAAGACTGAGTTAAGGGGCGCAGTCGTACTACTGGAATATAAAAGCTTGCTCTTTTTGATGAATGATAGGAGTCTACCTGTGAGACTCTAACGGACACAGGGAGAAGATCCCTCAGTGGAAAGAAGAACCCTCCGGTGGTGTGCGTGCTTTGTGGATACAATGATTCGTTTTTTTGGACTTTTAGAGAGGATCCGAGTTAGAATTTGGACTTATAGAGAGCATGTTTCCTTTTGCCCGATTTGTCATGGAGGATGAATGACCAATTGCCCCTCAACGGTATATTGATAATATGCAATTGTTTTCCAGATGGCCCACCAGAGTGAAGGTTGCATTTGTTGCTTTTATTGTTGTGATCACAGTAATTTTAATGTGTGTTTTTGTGTACTTAGAATTTCTACACCCTGTACAAAAACTGTTAGGAACGACCCCTGCCCCAGAAGAACACCTCTTTTATTCCCTACCTCCACATAAGGCTAGACACAGAGAAACTTATGCAAAGAATGTTTTCATCGAAATGTTACATCAGACGCACAGCACTACCAAGAAGACGAATTGTTGGGTCTGTGGGTTACTCCCGTCAGTAATGCATCAGCATGAACTATTCATTTCCCTGCCTTTGTCCCACTTAGCCAGCTGTGAAGCCTGGTTCCAATTATTGTCATTGATGTATTCCCACTATGTAGCTGAACCTAAGATATATACCGAAAAATATTAAGAGGCCATTCTGAAGTATATAGAGCAGCACCAGAGATTTGATGCTGATAGAAATGGGGGAGAGGGATCCTTGGACCCAAATGCTTGTATGAATGTATACACTGAATATAAAAATGCTACCTGGTTACAAGAGGAAATGCAGGATTTTTTACTTTTCAACTCCACCATGTATTTTCAGCATTTTAAAGAAGGAAATGTCACTAATGACAAAGCTTTGCCAATTCCCATTATAAATGGTATCTCCCCCTTTTGCATACAGGGACGAGGCCATATTAAGGTAGGGAGAAGTAGATGCAACTACACTTACACCTTGCAGACATACAGCACTCCTCCTGTGATTACTCCCCCTAATGTATATTTTGTGTGCGGTGAAAATGCATACACTTGGCTTCCCCGGGGATGGGCAGGGCGGTGCTACCTCTCATTCCTCTACTCCCAGTTTATATTGCCCCATCTGACTATCATAAGACACATCAACTAGTTAGACGAGAGACAGAATCTAACCGAAGCATTAGGAGTTTCGACACTGATAGTACCGATCAGACTGACACCTCCTTGCAGCAGTTTGAAGATTTTGCTAAAGGTCTTACCCCTTTTTGGGGACCGATTTTCAATAGCCGTAGCATAAGACGCCTGTCAAGAATAGTGGAAAATGTGGTTCAGACCACAACTGGGATTTTGACCAACATTACTGTTGAGCTTCAGGCTACGAGGCTCGTTTCGCTTCAGAACCGAATGGTTCTTGACGTCATCCTAGCAGATAGGGGTGGAGCCTGTCGCGTGATCGGCAGCTCTTGTTGTGTTTTCATTCCTGATTCGGCCCCTACCATACACCTTCCAATTCAGAAACTCCACCGGTTAGCTAGTGAAGCACATGTCAACAATGGTACTTGGTCCCTTAGTGGGTGGTTCTGCGGTCTTTTATCTACCTGGGGTTGGAAGATATTCATGATACTTGCCGGGGCTTTTGGAGTCATATTTACTTGCTGCCTGTGTCTTCATTGTGGCCCGGCCTGTTGTTCTTTTTGTGCAGCTAGAATCACGTCTGCCTTGAATGTCTCCCAACAGGCCAAGGTGGACAAGCAAATGATTCAGAAGGAGGTCTCAGACCTTAAGCAGATCGATGAGGGTGTATTTGTAGAATAAAACTAGTTATATTGGCTATAGTAGGCCAAAAGGGCCGTCTGATTGGATATAGATACGATACATACATGTTATTGGCCTAATATATACAATATAACCTTATAACCGCACGATAGCATTGCACTAATCACATTGTATTATCGATGTTAGGAATGATTCACTTTAGTACTGCTTAAACCTTTTGGTGTGACCAGAGCCATCTTGTTTCGTTTCCCTGTCTCAAGCACTATTTCCCTGAAATCACGTGATTAAGCTTCCTGCATGAAACCACGATGGCAGGCTTAGTTGCCTATTCCACTCGTTAGTTTGTAGCTCAGGGAAACCCAAGGTCACACCTGCCCTTCTCGTGGGATGCGCACATTCTAGCAGATCCCGTTCCTGCACTCCCCGAGCCACAGATAGAAAGGGAGGCACCTTACTGACCTACCCCCGGAATAGCTTAGGCCTAGCTACTAGCAATCAATTGTGCCTTATATGGGTCTTCCTGCTGGCTCACTGACAAGTTGTATCTTTCCTAGTAAGGTGTCATCGTGCTATGTGTGAAACGTATATATGCTTTGTACCACTTGTATGTAGTCAGTCTCCTCTGCGCACCTCCGAGGGTCGTGTAGACGGAGGCTCCCCCTTCAGGGCTTGTACTTGCAGAATAAACGATTGAACCTTCTCCATTGCCGACTGATTTCTTGCTTACGAATAAGGTATATGGGCTATTGGTGAGTATAGTCCATTAGTATAATATTTTGGTACCTTCATAGGATTCCTGGAAATAAGTTCAACAAGGGTTTGTGATTGGTTATTACCTTGAATTCCATCCTGTAGTATGAAGCTGGCTCTTTATATACTATACAAAACCAAAGGGGATGATGGACGGAGTGTTGAACATTGCAAGCACTCACCCCCAGTCAACTGATCTAGGTTTAATTCATCATCATTCTTTAGCTCACTCCGCCACCCCAGTTCAGACATGGCCATATGCAAATCAGTCTGACCCTGTGCCTCATGGGAACAGTCCAGCCCAAACTGCCAAGCCATGTCTTCCCTGGACCGGAAACAAGCATTCTGGGACCGGTTTCTGACTAATCGGCCATCATCAGCCAGGCCTGCTTGAATCCAGTGACAAAGTGAGCCAGGGACCCATGCCTGGGCATACCCTGCCAACTGATGGCGAACAAAACAAATCCAAAGGGAATGATAGATGGAGCGTTGAATATTGCAAGCACTCATCCCCAGTCAACTAATCTGGGTTTAATCCATCATCATTCTTTAGCTCACTCCGCCACCCCAGTTCAGACATGGCCATATACAAATCAGTCTGGCCCATAGGAATGAATGGGAATTACCGAATCGGTAAATACTGATTCGGTAATAGGGGGAACACATTCAAGGGTGGCAGGGTGTCACATTGACACCCTGTTGCATCCCTGAATCGTGCATGTGTGCACATGTGGCAGACATACATGCCCTAAGGGCATGAATGTCTGCCACATGGCACTTTTGGAAAAGCACAAATTTGCTTTTTCAAATGTTTTCGATATTTACCACCAACTTTTAGTCGGTGGTAAATACAGAATCCTTAACTATGCAATGCACTCATTTGAGTGCTCCCTACATTACGGATTCGGTAATTTACCGATTCGGTATTTTAAGGAATCAGTAATTTACCGATTCCTTAAAATACCGATTCAGTAAATTACCGAATCCGTAAATTGGCCACCTACATCTCAAAAGCCCAATACCGGTCGGTAACGGCCGAAATTAGGTAATTTCGGCCGTAACCGACCGGTATTAGGCTACCTACATCTGGCCCATAGTGTCTTGTGGGCGCGGCACACAGGGATGTGTGCCATGTCGACTCTTCAGTTCTGTGTGCACCAAGGCACGCACTCTGAAATGGCAGAGTGCAGGTCTTTGGTGAGGGGACCCTAGGGTGGCACAATTTGTGCTGCTAGCCTCGTGGACCCTCTTCAGTGCCTGTTCCCTAGGTAACAGGGGTACCATTTACTAAGGACTTACAAGGGGTATTGAAGTGGTGCCAATTGGGAAACAAAAGGTAAAGTTTAGAGAAAGAACACTGATGCAGGGAACTTGGTAAGCAGGGACCCAGTACATTCCAGTCCAAGTTGCATCAAAAGCCAGGCCAAAAGTCTCGGGGGTCCTGATACAAAAATCCAGTTTCCTACACATGCCATAGATGTCCAAGTTAATGTGCAGACAACCCCATTTTATCACCAATGCTTCCCTTTCAATTTGGGAGTATCTCAACTCAGTTTCAGATGGGGCTTTGCTTGCAAATTCAATAGGTGCTCAAATTCCTTGTTTTGTCTCTTGTGCCAAGACAACCCAACCTCCAGTCCTATCACACTGGCATTCGCTATTAGCTCAGTTGCTTTACAAGGGTTGAAGTACGTCATTGAGATGTAATGGAGGACAGTGTCTAGGTTTCCAGAGTGCCTCCTCATGTATCTTGGTCCACTCATTTGCATGTTCAGTTTAGCTCTTAGGAGGTCTGTTAAAGGTGACTTGGTCATGTCTAGACAGCTTCTTAATTCACTAGCAATCGGGAGGCCCTGAGCATTGCAGATGTCTTCAGATTTGTTGGGGCCTGAGCTTCCTTTCTTAGGAAAAATATATCCAAAGAAGTGAATGAAGTCTTTGAAGAAATTACACTTGTCTAGGTGCAGGGAAACCCCTGGTTGACCTGACTTCTTAGTGTGGCCCCCTAACCTCTGATAGTATTTTTCAATTTTATTTTTTGTACATCAGAATATTGTCACTTATTTTTAAAACTCCCTTCAGGGGGGGCGTGGCTTGCATGGCGCTGTGAGCGGACGCGTTTGTCGGAGCTCCTGCCGTTCCCAGCTATATTAAGCCATTACAGCGGAGTCGGAGGGCTTAAATACCAACCCCGGAGCACTGCAGCGGGGGCTGCTGGCATTGGAGCCGTGTCCGGTTGGGAGTTCTGGCGAGAGAGCGGAGGAAGAGCGCTTCTACACGGCGCCGACCAGAGACCCGGAGAGGTGACCCGCCATCTTGGTGCCCCGGGCCGCATCTAGTGTCGCCCAGGCTGTCCGGGAGGAGAGCGCGAGACCGCGAGCGCTACTGGTGCACTCCCGGAGAGCCCCTGCGGTTACACTCTGAGAAATTGGTGCAGTCGGCCCTCTCTGTGCCCCGGTGAGCGGCGGGGGAGCGGAGGTGCCGGATCCCCGACGCAGATCGGACGAGGAGGATCTGCCATTTTGCGGTGTCCGGCGGCCTGCAGTCTCGGCCCGGGTGCCGTGCCCGGAGTGTGGAGGACAGTCCTGCAACTGCAGCCCTGAGGTACAGAACGAGGGAGCCCAGCGGGTGCTCCTCTGTGCGGCGTGAGCAGCGGTGGGGCAGCGGGTGCTTCGCTGGACATCGGGATCCGCCATTTTGTGTGCTGCTGGAGAGGCCTGCATGCACTGTGGACCTGGAGGGCCCTTGGAGCGCTGCGGGGCAGATTGGTGGTGCTGGCTCTGTGTACGGTGGTGGAGGTTGCCAACGGCTAGCGGGGACTGAGGCTCTGGGCAGCGCCGACCACGGCTGCAAGGTGTGTTGAGGTCGGCCCGGGGCCCCTCCCCCCCGCGCTGTTCTGCCGGGTGCGGTGGAGGCGTGGAACCCTCAGTGCAGCGATCCGGCAAAGAGAGAGGTCTGGCAGTCCGCAGGTGAGCGATACCTTCCCGGGGGGCGTGGCAGAAGAGGTCGGAGCGGTCCACCACCTTCAGACTCCTGGGAGATCGGCCTTGGGAGGCCTGCTGAACTGCGTGGGGCCCCCTGGGGAGCTGAGGGGACGATCTGTTCCACGCTTTGCATCGGGCCCCTAACTGTGGAGTACCCTGGTCCCGGGAGTGTTTGGCCTGCGCTCTCGCCCCTAGCGGAAGCCACCAGTTGCGGAGCCTTGGGCCTGAGCGGACGGGACCTTGAACTGCCTTCTAGTAGTACTCTCCCCGGCCTGGGGCTGTGTGGGGTGGTCAGATGTGGCACAGTGGTGGTCAGTGGAGCGGCTGACTGCCTACCTTGTGAGACACGGTTGACTGGTGTGGGGGACCCTCCTGGAGGCCTGCACCTTTGTCGTGGGGAAGGAGGGTCCTGTCCTGGTGCGAGGCCGGAGTCTTTGGTGGAGGGTGGGGGGCCTTGTTATCTCTCTGGTCAGACCTCCGCAGAGCCGGCCTCCTCCCCTAGTCGGTGGGGGAACTGCCTGCATTGTCGGCTCTGACAATCCTTCAGCGATGACATGCTCCAACAAGGGCGGCAAGGCCGATGCGACTGCAACCCCCAAGGACAATACGGTGGTGGCCATGTGGGGCAAAACAGGGGCGCCCGCGGCTGATGACGGTCCATCCAGGGGTGCCGAGAGCTCTCTGCCGGTCACTCAAGCGTTCATGTCCTCCTTCATGGTGGAGTTGAAAGCGGAGATAGGTTCCCTGCGGTCTGAGGTCCACAGCTGTGTGAAGGAGCTTCGGAGGGAGGTGACGGACCTTGGAGACCGAGTTGATGGGCTGGAACGGAGAATGGATACGCGAACAGAGGACCAAGAACAACTGTGGCAGTGCCGGGCGGCCCTCGAGGAGCAGAACATCAAGCTCCAGGTGAAGCAGGAGGACTTGGAGGATAGAAGTCGGCGCAACAATCTCCGCATTCGAGGCATTCCGTTGGGTGAAGAAGGGGAGGACATCATGGGCTATGTGGCGCAGCTTCTGCACGAGGTTTGGGGAGACGAGAACGCTCCGCCCCCAACATTGGATCGAGCTCATCGGGTGGCCGCCCCGGCGGGGAGGGCGGGACTCCTGCCGGATATTCTGACCAGGGTCCACTTTTTCACTGAGAAGGAGGCGATTTGGAAAAATGCCCGAGACAACCCGGATATGAGATACAACGGCCATAAGATCCAAATTTTTCAGGATCTGGCATCCAACACCCTTAAGCGGCGCCGAGCATTCAGGCCGGTGACTGAGAAGCTACGAAGCCTGGGCATCACTTACCAGTGGGGTCCCCCCTTCGCCCTTATTTTTCAATGGGAGTCGAAGCGCAGATCGCTGAGATCCTACAGGGAGGCGGCACAGCTCCTTCGCTTGGCAACGACCCCTCCGCCGAGCCCGTCGCAGCCCCGCAGACAGAAGAGGGAGCCGGCGGGACCAGATTGGACCACGGTACATCGGGATTGCTGTCCCCCCCCCCCCCCGCGGAGGGGCTCTCCCCTTCTCAGGCCAAGCAAGACATTATAACCCACATACGATCCCTGGAGGGGGATAAGGCTGAGCTGGACGTGGGCCCCCTCCCACCTTGAACAATGGACTGTCTCTTTCTTCGCCCCTGCCTCGAGGGGGAGGTCTGCCCCTAATCCTGTCGGGCTCTGAGTGGGGAGAGGGCAGAGGGACTCCTTCCCTTCATCCCGGACTCCGACTATGTGGGCTGCGGAGACGGTGGGGGCTCCGTAGCGGGATTCCCTTTGAGACCGTCGCAACCCCCTCTCTGTTCTTGACCTGCCCCTTAGGGGGTGACATCCCGGAGAGCGTCGGAACCTGTGGGTGTAGGATGCCCTGTTACGGGGTCGGTGTCCTGCGGCCCGGTTGGCCGCGAGTGTTTTTTTCCTGATGGATGGGCCTTGTGGCTCTTAGTTCCTTTCCTCTCTTTTTCTACCTTTCTTGGTTTCCTACTACCCTTTCGTTCTCTTTTCCTTTCTTCTTGTGGGGGCCTGGGGAGGGGAGGTAGACTACGGGTGGGGGGTAGGGATGTTCGGCTCCGGATTGGGAGTGGATGTACTGAGAGTGATGTGATTGTTGTGTGGATCATGATACGCTCTGTGACTACTTGGCGTGGCTATGAATGTGGCTAGCCCTCTGAAGATCATGACCCTTAACGTGAAGGGTCTTAATTCGCCCAACAAGCGCAAACAGGTCTGGCACTATCTCCTGCGTCACAATCCAGATATCATTTTCTTGCAGGAGACCCACCTTCTACAGGCTGACACTGGGTGCATGGCTCACCCTAGATACCCTCTTCAGTTCTGGGCAGCGGCGGACACGAAAACAGCAGGAGTGGCAATTATGTGCAGGGCTGGCATCAGGCGGGGGGAAGGAAGGCCCTTCCGGGGTGGCGATGGCCGCTTTCTCAAGGTGAATGTCGAGGTGGGACATCGCTGCTTAACATTATGCAACGTGTACGCCCCCAATCAGGCGCAGGATCGCTTCCTCCGGGACCTCTTGC
Organism: Lissotriton vulgaris; assembly: GCF_964263255.1. Lineage (NCBI taxonomy): Eukaryota > Metazoa > Chordata > Amphibia > Caudata > Salamandridae > Lissotriton > Lissotriton vulgaris. Next base: position 786,358,470 of record NC_141694.1, on the reverse strand, counting down.
GGGATCAGATACCTCAAGGCGGCCCCTCGCTAATTCTGGGGGGGGATTTGAACATGGTGTGGTGCCTGAAGATGGATCGGGGCGAGGGCTCTTTCAGTGGGGCTGGAGCAATGTCTCTGGCGCTTCGCAAGCAGATCGGTGATCTAGGATTGTTTGATGCGTGGCGGTATTTTTCCCAGGATAAACGTGAGTACTCCTTCTATTCGAGTGCTCACCGCTCCTACTCTCGCATCGATTATATGTTTGTGTCCCACGACCTTGTCCTGGATGTAGTGGGAGTGGAGATGTCTGACATTTCAATCTCAGACCATGCCCATGTGGAACTGCTCTTTCAGGACCCGGGTGAGTGCCCCCCTCGGGAGCGGAAGTGGTATTTGCCGCCAAGCATCCTTCGGGATGCAGCGAATGTTGAGGACATCCGTGAAGCCATTACCTCCTATTTTGAGAACAATGACTTACCGGAGACGCCTTTCCCAGTGGTCTGGGACGCTTTTAAGGCCACGATTCGGGGCCATATTACGTCTCTTGTGATCGCGAGAACGCGTGAGGCGAGAGCAGTGGAGGATGGCCTGGTGAAGGACCTAAAGGAGGCAGAGGCGCAAGACCGGGGCGACTCTACCCTACAAACGAGACGTCACCTGGCGAATCTTAGAGATTGCGGTTGTTGCGCACGAATAGGGCGGAAGGCTCCCTCTTGGCTTTAAAACAGACACATTTTGAGGGGGGAGACAAGGTTGGGAGTCTCCTAGCGAGGAGGTTGCGGGTCAGAGCTGCTAAGTCTCACATAGCGAATGTACAACTACCTAATGGGTCCAAGGCTGCGGCGGCTAAGGATAAATGTCAGGCGTTCCGGGATTACTATGCCTCACTATACACTGCGGAGACGCCGCCTCCTGACTTGGTGGAGGAAGTCTTGGAGCAATATGGTGGGACGACATTGTGCTCCCACTCGGCGGTGCTCCTGGAGGAGTCGATAACACAAGAAGAGGTGACCTCGGCTCTTCGTGAGCTCCACCTGGGGAAATCGCCGGGTCCTGATGGACTACCGCTCTCCTTCTATCGCCTGCTTCAGGCTCAGCTGGGACCTTACCTTCTCCGGCTCTTCAATTCTTTCACTGACGAACAGGGTCCCTCCCCGGATATGGGAATGGCGGAAATAGCCTTAGTCTTAAAGCCTGGGAAAGATCCCACACTATGCTCATCATATCGCCCGATAACACTACTAAACACCGATTTTAAAATATACACCAAAGTGCTGGCGAAGCGGCTGGACCCCCATATGCCTGACCTGATTGACCCGGATCAGGTGGGGTTTATACGAGGCCGTCAGGGGGGCGATAACGTGCAACGGGTGGCTCACTTGGTGGGGAAGGTGCACCATTGGCAGATCCCGGCTTGCCTCCTCTCGTTGGACGCTGAAAAAGCGTTTGACCGGGTGGACTGGTCATTCCTCCGGGCGGTCCTCGGCAAGATGGGACTTGGCCCGAAGTGGGTTACTAGAATCATGGCGCCTTATGTTACACCAAAGGCCAGGGTCCGCGTGAATGGACAGCTAACGGAACCGTTTAGCATAGGGAGAGGGACCAGGCAGGGCTGCCCACTCTCGCCTTTGCTGTTCGCCTTGGCGATTGAGCCCCTGGCGGATATGATCCGTCGGGCTCCGGACATCCACGGCATCCCGTTGGGTGGTCGGGACCATAAAGTGGCTCTCTATGTGGACGATCTCATTCTCACCCTCAGTAGACCTCGGGAGTCCTTGCCAGCAATCCATTCTACGCTTTGCCTCTTTGAACGGGTCTCTGGTCTGAAAATTAACCACAGCAAATCCTGGGCACTTAACCTTACCATCCCCACATCCGAAATCCTCCCACTGGAGCAGATGTGCCCGTATCGCTGGACAGAGCGCCACATTAGGTACCTCGGTTTATACCTGACCCCTTCATTAGATGGTTGGTCGCCAGTTAATTGGAGGGACTGCCGCAGATCGGTCCTTGAAGACCTGCGGAGATGAAAGTCGCTGATACCATCATGGCTGGGTAGACTCAATGCAGTAAAGATGTCCATCCTACCCAAACTCCTTTATTTGTTCCAGTGTCTACCTACACCCATCCCCTTACATAATATTCGGAGTTTGCAGAGGGAATTAACCAACTTCATCTGGGGGGGAAGAGACCACGCTTCTCCCAAGCACTCCTTATGGTGCCACGAGACCGTGGAGGGCTGGCATGTCCTAATTTGGTGGACTATTATTGGGCTGCCCATTTGCGCTTCGTGGTTGAGTGGGGCACCAGAGAAAGTGAAAAGGGGTGGCTCCACATGGATAGGGCTGTAACTGGCCACACCATCTGGGACTTAGCATGGAACCATAAGGCAGGGCGTTCCCCGAGCGCCTACTTGGCGGTGCCCACAAAAACAGTATTGGACATATGGGACAGAATTGCGATACGTAGAGGTCTCACGACTTTTCCTTCTCCGCACACCCCTATTGAGGGTAACCCATGGTTTCTGCCGGCTTTCCGTACTAGAGCTTTTCGTAGATGGTCTCAGGGCGATTGCAGGGTCCTCACGGACCTCTTTGATGGAGGCACCCTTAAGTCTTTTGCCCACTGCAGGGAGGAGTTCCGACTCCCGCCGGAGGCCGAGATGCAATATCTCCAGCTGCGTCACTGGGTCCTGATGAATGCAACCTACCCGGGGGTCACCCGAGACTTTACCCCATTCGAGCGCCTAGCCCGTACTTGTGCCGCAACAAAGGGCTTGATCTCCAAGATATACCAGATTCTGCAACACCCTCAGGTGCCGCCTTCGCAGACCTATCAACAGCGGTGGCACACGATGTTAGGGACTGATATTACACCGGCGCAGTGGCTTCGCCTGTGGCGGGATATCCCTAAAGTTTACCGTAGTATACCGCAACAAGAAAACGCGTATAAAATGATGACCCAGTGGTATTACACGCCCCAGTGCTTACATAAAATGTTCCCAACCTCTTCTCCCGACTGCTGGAGGTGTCGAGCCGCGCCTGGGGATTTCCTGCACATCTGGTGGACCTGCCCCTTGATCACCGCCTTCTGGAAGGAGGTCCTGAGTCACATTAAGGGGGTCCTGGGGCTTCCTTTGCCTGATGCCGCTAGTACATTGTTGCTGGGAATCAAACCTGCGAATCTGTCAGCATTGACCCAGGGTGATTGGACTATAGCGCTACAAATGCTAGGCTCTGCCAGACAACTCATTGCCCTGTACTGGAAGAAAACGGAGGCGCCCCCTATTGCTGCGTGGTTTGTGAGACTCTGGCATGTCCTTACCATGGAGTTACTCTCCACTAGACTTCAGTCTCGTAATACACGCTTCAAGGCGGTATGGCAACCTCTGGTGACCTACTTGTGCAAAACCGAACATGCGCAAAATATGCCCCCTAAACTGAGGGCGCTGCATCTAGTGGACGATGCTGTGCTTCCTCCTACCTCACGCAGGCCTGTGGTGTAATAGCCCTGGAGTCCGTACTGTGGCACGTGGCGGGTGCTCCTGGTGCTGACGGGGTCTGTGAGGACTCTTTTCCCGCTGGTCCCTTCGTTGTTCTCTAGGTCCTTTCTCTCCTCTTTGCTGATTCTTTCCCTTTCTTCTCTTCTGCTACCCTTGCTGTTCTACTGCCTTTTCCTAGGCACCTGGTTGTAAGTTGGACCATTCTTGTCCGGTGGTTTTGTTAGTTCTAGTTCCTGGCCTACACTTGGCCCTTGAGGCCAGGCTTTATTGGCAGTGACTATTGGGCGAGACAGAATGCTATTGCTATCTTATGACGCGGCCGGCCCTATTGGGTTGTAGGCGGAACGCTGTGTATACTGTTGAGAAGCAAACACACTTCCCATGTTATTTCACAGCATTTCCTCTGACGCGGCCGGCCCCTGTGGGGTTGTAGGCTTATCGCTGTGTATATGTCACCTTTTTTTGGCGTATTCCCTTCTTCGGGGGTGAAATAAAAACAGACGTCAAAATAAAACTCCCTTCAGGCTGGAGACTGCTGAATTGATGGCAATACTTTTCTGGCTGATGGGACCCCAGTATTTTGAGTCTTATGTACCTTCTCAGTCCCACATAATTAGGGAAAGCTCTAATGTAACCAGATCCAATTGCAGCTGTTGATAACCAGTATTAAGATCCAGCTTCGAAATTGATTGTACCGGTTGTTTGGGTTTCGTGGCTACCACTATGGAAGAGTCCCAAGGCATTGGTTCAGACACTTTTTCTATCACATTCTTTTTTCCAGTTTCTCTAACTCCTTTTTCTTCAGTGGTCTGAGGTGAAAAGGAGTCCTCCGGTGCTTCAGTGCAGTGGGCATTACCATTTTGTATATGTGAAGTGTGATTATAACATCTTCGTAGCTCCCCAGTAATTGAAATAGGTGGGAAAAATCCAACGAGATATCTACCAGCTGACAGTCCCTCATTTGTCGTGCCAAATGTATTAGATGTAGATATCCCACCATGCTACAGCTGGCCAGAGTAGGGAGTGTCTTCTGTATTGTTCTTGGGCTAGGGATACACTTGCTGGAGGCATTGGTTTGTTGCTCCCGGTGACATGTTTTTTTGGTTTTGATTGGTTTCAGTGATGGCTGTGGTGTGAATGATTCAAACTGGTACTGATCCATCACATTAATGAATGCCCTTGATTCAAAACAGGCTTTAATAGGTTGGCTGTCTAAAAGTATCATACACATTGGTGGTGGCTGCCTTTGTCTTCTATGGGTGTTTGTGTATGAAATGAGGAAAACTTCCTCGTCCTCAACTTTGAAGTTACTCCTTGCTTTTGACATTGTTGTAGCCACTGACCACCTATATGATTTCATGAAGCACTCTTTCTCTTGGACACTCTTTTCCCTCTGCCTCCACTGTGGCACACTTTATCTAAATGATTGAGTTTATTACATTTTGAACATGCATTCCCTCGCACTGGGCCCATTGTTGGGTGATGAGGATCCAGGATGTAGTTGTTGCAGTGCCTCAAACTTAATTTACCGTTGTCGGTATTTTTTTTGATTGGTTCCTGCACCAATAGGAACTGTCCAGTCGGAACAGTCAGGCCTGGTTCACTCTGAACTGAAACACAAGCAGGACCATGGCTCATTTGCATATGGCTGGTTCTTTACTAAGGTGGCATGATGGGCAAAACATAACAGACTGGGAAACAGCCCTGAGAAATTACCAGTGTCTGAGATTAATTCAATTAGTCCGCCCATCACTTTTTTCTATTCCACTTTTTTAGGGGTCTTTCATAGTAGAAAATATTGAGGGACTATGGGCCTGATTTTGGGTTTGCTGGGCAGGAATTTACTCCATCAGGGTGACAGAGCAAAATACTTAGTCGCCCTGAGGGAGAACCTACCCACCAAATTTTGAGATGTCTGCCAACCCAGCAGGCATCTCTTGCATGTACAGGAACTGCCATGACAATGGTCTGTGTAAATGAATTGAAAGGTTGACACACGGCTACGTCAACATGATAGAGCTGGGTATCAACTTTCAGCTTTTTGTTTTCTCAAAAAGAAAATTCCAAAGTAGAAAAACATTGACCCTAACCCCCCCTCCCCCCCCCCCCCCCCACCACCTCACCATGAGAGATTTCTCCCATATGGTGGCAGTGATTTAGCAGTTTTTACTACCTGGTCTTCTTCTAGGTTTTACCTGGCGGTGACAGACAGTGAAAACTGCCCATGTGTTCACTCATCTAAATAGTTCAGGAAAACACATGGACAACCCCCTGATGGCTCTTACCCTGTCGAGCTATCAGAGGTATTTGTAGGTGGCAGAAACGCAGTAGTCTTCATCATCTGCATACTGAAGTTCCATCTGACTCTAAATGAGGTAGGCGGAACTTCGCTTTGTCGGAGAGGGTACTCTGTCGCCGTTGTGAAAGAATACCGCCAGAGTGTAAATCAGGGCCTTTGTTACCATTTGTGCAAAGAAGACCAATCACCATTATCCGTTTGAGCTGCTGTAACCTCCTACTACTCTCAATAGTCTATGGGCTCGTATTTCAGTGGATGTTATTGTAGACCTTCCCTTTTCTTCACTAAGATATTGGTGGTGATTGACTATTTTTCTAGGTTGACTCACTTGATTCTCTTGCAAAAGCTGCTTCTGCTCCAGAACAACTCTGTGTCACAAGTCAACAAGGTATCATCCACAAACATATAATATCACTACCGCAGATTGGGGGTCGAAAGGGAACGTTTAAAGACCAGCAGGTGTAAGTTCCCTAAATATTAACTGTGTATACCAAAAAACACACCTACAGTCCAACTCATGTGTTTAAAAGCTTCACATCAAGTAAGGCCCTTCCTCTCCCAAACCAACTCACGTGTAATTTATCATTAAGGGGGAGACATCCCTTAAGGATTAAAACCCTCACTCACCCGAAGGTGACATGCTTCATCATATGGGTCCTCCTTACCAGTGGGGAAAACCTAGTCGCCACTGGGAACTGCCACTTCGTAGTTAAGGAAGGAGCTCAGAGATGTTTTATTTTATCTTTATAAGGATGGGTACTAATCCCATATGTGAGGATGATGAGTGTAGTGAGGTTTGCAGCGCTGTGTGAACAAATAGAAGAGTGAGATAAAACTGTCTAGATAGAAATCACTAACATTTGTTTTATTGATGTGTTCTACCTGACAGGATTAAAAAGGAACAGCACAGTAGTATGGATGTATAACCACTGTCACAATGTGGTCGACATGTTTCAGCCTATTGATCAGACCTCTGTATCAGCGGCTTTCTTCAGGACCAGATATAATAGTGATATTGCTGCTGCAAAAAGTGAACTAGAGATAAATAAAGGTATATACAACACCGGTATTCCTGCTTATCCTTTTTGTCAGGTTATACCCAAGGTATCTATGGAAAAAAGACAAAAAAAGGATGGGGGAAGGTAGAGAGAAAGAAAGAAAGAGAGAAAGGGCACAAACAATAAATCACACGGTAACTCAGGCATTGTGCATTGTCACAATATCAAAAGTCTATTAGTGCTTCTTTTTAGTCACAGCTATAAAGGACTTACCCTCAATTGTAGGATAGCCCTGCCTCACCTCAACCTGACGGGCTGCTCAGGAAGGAGGCCCGCTCTGCGGGAGGAAAATAAAGTGTGGATAGGGTTATAATTTTTTACACCACCTAAACCATATCCTTATTTCTTTGTAAACAAAGGTGCCAGAGGTACATACAGGTCAAGTGGATCAAAGGACCCACCAACTAGCCACCACAAATATCTTGTTGCCACGTCCCCAGAATCAACGTATTAAGCGGGGACAGAACACAAGAGTAAAAGACACTCCATGAGGAGAACGATTCTGATTAGACCATAACCAGCGGCTACTGCCACCTGATAGCTAAGCTTATTTCCGGTGTCAGCACCAAAGGAAAGAAACACACACAAACATCCAGCTTACCTGTCCGTCGGTACCTCGTCTCGTGAGAGAGCTCGCCCCGGGAGGTACTGAACGAGACAGTGGACGCACATTTATACTAATGTGGCATGATTGACTACCGCTGTGCAAAAAACGGGTCCTACCGCCCGTAGTAGCCCAGTACTTGCCTGTATAATCTATCGGGCATGCGTCCAAGTTGGTAACACTACTTTCTGCGCATGCGCGCTTGAATAATTATGTAAGCGTTTCTAGTTACCGAAATATATTTTAAATAATCTGGTACACATTCATGCTAATAACACCCTCGTCTCTCCAGACGAATCATTGCCCATTCATTGACTGGAGACGGTGCTCAATTTGCTAAAGCTCGTAACAGATAACAACTCCATACGCGCATGCGCCATATGTTATTAACATGCGCATGCGTGTGGAACGGTGCACTACGTCTACCATTGTCTGAGCTGTATACCATCATGAAACCTTAATACTGTGTAACTCGTATGCCGCCAGTGGTATCTTGCGAATGGCCTTACCTCAGAGACATAATTGGGAACTTACGAATGGCCTTTCCTCAGAGACATAATTGGGAACTTCATGCCTGACATAAGAGTCGCTAATCTGATACCCCAAGTGTAAATAATATTCCTCTATACATAACCCTCTGTCACCAATGATGTTAGGGAAACTAAAGTGTTGTCTGGAAGATGTTAAACTATTTCTGCTCATGCTCATAGGTGCAGAACTATTTGATCTATTTAACCATATGTGTTATAGGTGGTACTCTATTGTTAGGTGACTTGGATATGTGTCTACAGTGATACCCAAGGGATTTCATCGTTTAGGCCTATTCTGTCTGATTTCAGTCTGTAGACCCAACGTTGTTCCTTCTGGATTAAAAACTTAGATGGATCCGTCAAGTGTGGTGGAATCCATGGCTGTTCTAAAACCACCCAGCGTAAGTCTGTATCTAGGTGGCCTTAGTCCAGGAAAGGATTGGTCAACATAGTGGAGCACTTACCACATCTAATAGTACTCTTATGTTCTTGTATACGAGTTTATATCTTTCTTTTGGTCATCCCCACATGGCGAAGCTTGCAAGGACACCATATTAAATAGATGAGTCGCTCACTATTGCAATTGGTATGTTTATTGATTTTCCATGGCCGTGTGGTTCCAATATCGATCTCTAAGGTTTTTTCTGTCTGGGAACAGACAGTACAAGTGCCACAGGGGAAAGGTCCCACCACAAGAGGAAGATTCCATAACGTTGTTTGTGGCCTGATGTGTCTAGTCATCTGTGGTCGTGTATGGACTAATTTGTCCTTTAGGTTGGCACTCCGTTTGTATGCAAACAAGGGACGGGGAAGTACAGTCTCTGCTGAATTCAAAATCTGCCAATGTGTGTTAATGCTTTTCTTTACTGAATTAGAAAAGCTGGAAAAGGTATTCACAAATGTGAGTCTTTGGTTTGTGTCTTTTTTATTTGTCTTTTCCAACAAAGCTTCTCTATTATTGTTGGCTGCTCTTTTTTTCGATTTGCGTATTAGATGGCTAGGATATTTTTTCACAATTAAATCTTGTGACAAGGCTTTCGCATGTTCCTCATATTGTTCCAACTCTGTACAGTTTCGTCTTATTCGGAGAAACTGACCAAAAGGCAAGTTTTCACGAAGGGCTCGTGGATGGTAACTCTGAAATTATAAAAGAGAGTTGCACGAAGTAGGCTTCCTATACAATTCTGTTATTAGCCCGCCATTTCTCGGTATTATCTTCAAATCCAAAAAAGGGAGACTGGTTTTGGAAAATTCCAAGGTGAAACTCAGAAAGTCGTCTTGATTGTTCAGCCATTCGTGAAACATCTTTAGTGTCTTTTCATCACCTCTCCAGATAACAAAAATGTCATCGATGTACCGTTTCCAGGTACGCAGATGATTCAAAAACGGATTGCCTGATGTCAATACCGTCCCCTGTTCAAACTTGTGAACATATAGGTTTGCCAGGCTGGGGGCACACACACTCCCCATACATGTCCTTGACACTTGGAGATACATCTGATCCTCGAATTTGAAAAAATTCTCTTTTAGCACCATCCTTGCGCAAAACATGACAAAGTCAATGGGCGTTATGCTCTCCCAAGTTAATGCTTCCAACATTCCTTTTATTGTTTCTTCCTGTGGAATACACCTGTGGATTCCACGTCGAAGGAAACCAACCAATCAATCTTGAACTAGATTGGTTGGTTTCCTTCGATGTGGAATCCCTTTACACGTGTATTCCACAGGAAGAAACATTAACCACAAAAAAAACGTCTCCAGTCAATGAATGGGCAATGATTGGTCTGGAGAGATGAGGGTGTTATTAGCATGAATGTGTACCAGATTATTTAAAATATATTTCGGTAACTAGAAACGCTTACGTATTTATTCCATTCAAGCGCGCATGCGCAGAAAGTAGTGTTACCAACTTGGACGCATGCCCAATAGATTATGCAGGCAAGTACTGGGCTACTACGGGCGGTAGGACCCGTATTTCGCACAGCGTAGTCAATCATGCCGCATAAGTATAAATGTGCGTCCACTGTCTCGTTCGGTACCTTCCGGAGCGAGCTCTCTCACAAGACGAGGTACCGACGGACAGGTAAGCTGGATGTTTGTGTGTGTTTCTTTCCTTTGTTGCTGATACCGGAAATAAGCTTAGCTATCGGGTTGCAGTAGCCTCTGGTTATGGTCTAATCAGAATCGTTCTCCTCATGGAGTGTCTTTTACTCTTGTGTTCTGTCCCCGCTTAATACGTTGATTCTGGGGACGTGGCAACGAGATATTTTTGGTGGCTAGTTGGTGAGTCCTTTGATCCACTTGACCTGTATGTACCTCTGGCCCCTTTGTTTACAAAGAAATAAGGATATGGTTTAGGTGGTGTATAAAATTATAACCCCATCCACACTTTCTTTTACTCCTGCAGAGCGGGCCGCCTTCCTGAGCAGCCTGTCAGGTTGAGGTGAGGCAGGGCTATCCTACAATTGAGGATAAGTCCTTTATAGCTGTGACTAAAAAGAAGCACTAATAGACTTTTGATATTGTGACAATGCACAATGCCTGAGTTACCGTGTGATTTATTGTTTGTGCCCTTTCTCTCTTTCTTTCTTTCTCTCTACCTTCCCCCATCCTTTTTTTGTCTTTTTTCCATAGATACCTTGGGTATAACCTGACAAAAAGGATAAGCAGGAATACCGGTGTTGTATATACCTTTATTTATCTCTAGTTCACTTTTTGCAGCAGCAATATCACTATTATATCTGGTCCTGAAGAAAGCCGCTGATACAGAGGTCTGATCAATAGGCTGAAACATGTCGACCACATTGTGACAGTGGTTATACATCCATACTACTGTGCTGTTCCTTTTTAATCCTGTCAGGTAGAACACATCAATAAAACGAATGTTAGTGATTTCTATCTAGACAGTTTTAACTCGCTCTTCTATTTGTTCACACAGCGCTGCAAACCTCACTACACTCATCATCCTCACATATGGGATTAGTTCCCATCCTTATAAAGATAAAATAAAACATCTCTGAGCTCCTTCCTTAACTACGAAGTGGCAGCTCCCAGTGGCGACTAGGTTTTCCCCACTGGTAAGGAGGACCCATATGATGAAGCATGTCACCTTCAGGTGAGTGAGGGTTCTAATCCTTAAGGGATGTCTCCCCCTTAATGATAAATTACACATGAGTTGGTTTGGGAGAGGAAGGGCCTTACTTGATGTGAAGCTTTTAAACACATGAGTTAGACTGTAGGTGTGTTTTTTGGTATATCATCCACAAACATTCAAGACGTGTTATTGAAAACAACTGCATTGAGTTGGTTGGGCACCACCCTCAAACATTGCAAAAAGCTTTACACATGATCTCTGTATTATAAATATCTGCACTCTTTCGGACTATTGACAGTGACCACAGAAAATAAGTACTTGCCGCAGGCAAAGGTTCATTACAAGAAATACACAAAGAAACACCCACATTCCCTTTTCATCTTATGATATGGGGAAAAGGGTGTGGTTATCCACAAGTGATTTATCCCTCCCAGGGGGTCATCTTAAATTTAGCCTCCGCTCACTTTAAAGGGCCATTTCCCATTATTCAGAAGGTGAGTGGGGTGACAGTAACGTTGCATTTTGTTATCTTATGTTTGGTTCATCCTGTGCTTCATGTATTAATGGTGACAAGTTCAGTAGACAAGGAATCCTTGCCCCTGTTCTTGTTGATGGGACTTCTGAGTTTGAGGCAGATGCTATTATTCATTCCCTTTGGCATTGGGGTTTCCTTCAATGCTTGATGGCCTGGGGTGTCTGAACGATCCTGGGTGACATCGTCTTTTCTGAATGACAATCATCGAGTGTCCTTTTTATTCTTACTGGTTTCCTACTAAATCAGGGATGGAGGGCACCTTTAGAGGGTGTGGGTTATGTCATGAATTAGGCTACGGTATAGAGTACAAGGAGACAGGAGTGGGGATTTCGGCTAGACAATGCTATACCACCTGTGGGGTTAGGACTGAGGTGTCAAAGATCAATTCTGGATAGATGAAACCCATAGGGGAATTGACACAGCAGCATTTGCAAGTACTTCTAGTATGCTGTGATCTGCTTCCAGGTCAAGCAAGGTAGAGCTAGCACAAAATGAAGCACCTGGTCACATGCGTTCTGCTGAGACTCTTCATATTGTTTGTAGTTTGCACCCAGACATCCTTGCTCACATTTGCTTTGTTTTTCACTCAGTTCCCTTGGATCTTCTGGATGGATATTTTTGCTTTTGGTTGTTCCCCAAACCCTTCTGTTGCAGTCATGTTCTTTGGTTTCCTTAAGGTTCGATCTTCACCTCTGGTTTCGACAATCCGTTTCCCCCATACTCCTATGCTGCAAGTATTCCTGAGTCAAAGATGCCCAGCAGATCATCTTTGCCACGCTAGTAAGGACAACCCAGTATACCGTCCATGGTAAGTACTGTTTGAACCATGACTTTGCTTATGGTTTGCGTTTAATAGGATTTTCATACTTTGTCTGAAGCTATTCCAAACCAAACCAGAAGATGTGCCTGGAGTTCAGATGAATGTTTGCTTTTTCTCTTAAGCACACCCTACCATTTCCCTTGGAGTTCTGGCCAACCGTCTGTGCCATTGAGGAAGGTGGGCCTGATGTTCTAGGCAAGTGACAGATTAACTTGAGTTCATTATATTTAGCCCTGAAAACTTGAGCAAAATTAAATTTCAAATAAAAGTATACAATCAAAGACTTTCTATTATGAGGTGGGCAAATAGGAAGACTCCTAGTAATATCTATTAGATTATTTTAATTTCCCCCAAAAACGGTCTATTAAATTTCAGGATCTTACAAATTTAACGAAAGACTGTGGAAAACCAAGAACCTTCTGCTCTTGCCATTCTCATTTCTGGCCATTTTAAATAAGATAATACTGATCAAACTATTGAAACTGTAGCCCATCAAAATAATTTTATTAGGATGATGATTGAGTCTATTGATGTGGTGGTACTGGAAAAGACAATACATCGTAAATACAAATATTTAAAATGTGAGAATCTTTACCAGGTCTTACAAAGAAGACAAGCTATTCGTAAGCTAGAGACTGCAGGAAGAAATCCTACAATGTGAGCCAGATGTGAGCCAGAATACTTTTAGGAATCTGATTGGTAAGTATAAGCATCTGATCCAGAAAATAAAAATACAGTATTTCTCATGTAAGCATTTCAATCCCAACAATTCTTTAAAAAAGCTCTTTAAAACTCTTCAATCTCTCTCAAATTTCCAGACTAAAACCATCTTCATTCTCCAGGGTGGGAGAAGCACATAAGGAAAACACTGAGATGAACCTCCAGGCCCTCCCCCCTTGGATGTGTAAAAACTCATTACATTTTGTAAATCCTGGAAGTTTCCCAGAGATTCTAATTACTTGAAATAAAAGCTCATTCATTTCAGTAGTGGTCCCAGAAGAGATGAAAGTGGCAGCCATTCAACTTGCTGATGAACCATGTACTAGACCCCAAAAACATACATACCTTTCACTCTATATTACTTCTGCCCTCCCACTCCATATATTTTAGGAGAGCTGTTGTGGTTTAATTCCAGAACTTTGTGGAGGGCAGTACCCTCAAGGCTGACTCTAAGCACAAATGCAGTTGTCTCAATTTCGGATAAGCTTGCATGATGACATTATTCAATCTCTTAGTGGCTTTCTTTACTATCACTCATCAGATGCTTTGAAAGTACCTGACTAGTGCCCACATTGGAGGACTAGTTCTAAGACGAATTCCAGTCCTTACTTACTGATAGGGCCAAAGTAGTACGGCTAGGTTCATTCTCTTCCTAATCAAACCAGTGCCTCATGGCATCTCTCAGGGGTTATCACTTCCCCCCTAAGCTGTTCAATTTGTGCCTAGGGACAATTACCCATTTGCAGCATTAAGTCGGGTATTCATTCTTTATTTGTGTAGACAACAATCAGTTCCTGTTAGGCATGTGGGACGGTTAGGAAACATCTGCTCATGAGCTTCCACTAGTACTAAAGGTAATTCCGTGTGGGATGAGTTTAAACTGCTTAAAACATAACCCTTTAAAGATCATGGTTTTTTTCCGCTATGGATTCCGCTTGCATCAGGGACAGAGACCTGTTGACACCATCTATGGGGCCCTGCCTTGACCCACCAAGGCATCAACATCTACTTATCTTGTTAGATCTCAAACTTACCTTGATCGCACATATTGATTATGTTGTGAAAGCTTGTTCCTGAAAATTGAGTTCTTCAAGACTTTTCTGTTTTCTTTTTTTAAGTTCATAAGAAATTTTATTGATCAAATAAAGGGTGTCATTACAATGTGGAAAAACAGTAAAAGGGAATATGATAACAAGCAAGTAAAGCAAAGCAGTGCAGTAAAATAATAGTTACAGAAAACTCCAAATGAGCAAAATGAGTTACAAAAATGTGAATACATCAAATAAGAGAAAAAAGATAATACAGCGGATAATGAAGAAAAAGGAACGTATAAGGCAATCAAGGAGGTTTAGCGACTTCCTGCTGAGTAGGGCACAGTTGAAACTAACGTTTAGCACATACATCAAGGTATAAAGTGATAGGAAGCCAAAGGTCCAAACGCTTTGTTGCCAGATGGATAGGAAATACAAAAGCAGTATCCAGCCTAATATTGTGGCAAACATTATACCACCATGCCCTAAAAGAAATGTTTGAAAAATTCTTCCAGTTAGCAGTAATCTGTTGGAAAGCAACAGCTATTAGCAAATCAACAATATTAAAATTGAGCTCAACATCATCCCAACATGAAGAGATACTTCCAAAAAAGATGTGTGCAAAAGAGAAGGGGATGTGAGTGTGAAAAATCAGGTTGATTTGGGACCAAATTTGTATCCAAGAAGCGTGCACAATTTTACACGAAAATAACATGTGAAATAAAGTGGCTTGTGGGGAAGAGCAAGACCAACAAACGTCTGAGACTACGGAAAATTGCTTGCTCAAAGTATGTGGGGTAAAGAGCAGTCTATTGTATATGAAGAAAAGAGTTTGAGTTATGTTCGGTGCCCTAGACGATTTACGGAGTTTGGTCCAAATTTTATCCCACAAAGCAATGGGCCAAGAGGTATCGAAATCAGATTCCCACTGTTCTTCTACCTTGGATCTTGGTCTGACGGAGTCTGCAATATGAAGATGCTTGTAAATGGCTGATGCTTTGGAAGTTGTGTGTAAAAAGGAGTGAAGTTGTGAGGTAGGGGTGAGAAGAGAGGGATGGGATGAGAGTTGTGCAAAGTGAGTGTGTCGCGCCATGACCGCCGTGTGAAGTAATGAATATTGGCGAGCAAAAGAAGCAGGCAAGTTAAAAGAGAGACTAAGAGCTGGGAAGGATAGAAAAATTGAGTTAGAGAAGAGCTGTGAAATCCAAAATAGAACCTTCTGCCTCCAGGAATTCCAATAAAAAGGTTTAATATTAATTAATAGATATTTATTATGCCAAATGGTAGAATTGAGAAACTCGGCGAGTGTAGCAGGATGATCAGGGGCGAAGGAGAGGAGCAACCTAGTAGTGAATTTAATTATAGGGGTAGATAACGAGGGCGGTTTGCGTGAGAAAGACAAGTATTCGGCAAAAGAGAAAGGAGAAAGGGAAAGACGCTCAAGCGATACCCATAAAGGAGAGACGTCATCTGGGTCACGCAACCAGAAAGAGGCTTGCCGCAGAAGGAAAGCCTTGTGATATGCGGGGAAGTCTGGAAAATTAACACCCCCTTCTGATTTAGGGCGAATTAATCTAAGAATGGACATTCTGGGCTTCTTTTTGCTCCAAAGGAAGGTAGAAAGGATTGAGTTAATCTTTTTAAAAAATTTGGCTGGGATGAGAACTGGAATATTGGAGATGGTATAAAAAACTATGGGGGACAGCATCATCTTAATAGTATCAAGGCGACCCCACCAGGACAGGTAAAGGGGATGCCATTTTGTGGTTAAATCGGTACGTTTTTGGATACATTTAGTAAGGCAAAGGGAGACTGTGTCTGTGATTAAGGGAGTAAAATACAAGCCTAAATAATTAATATGAGAGGGGCTCCAAGTAAAGTTGGAGGCAGCAAACTCAGGTTTGAAGGTAAATTTTGTTAAGGGAAAAATTTTGCACTTATCATTATTCAATTTATAACCAGAAACCAAAGAATAATTATGGACTTTCTGGAGAAAGGCGGGCACAGAAATAGTAGGGTTAGACATGAAAAGTAAAATGTCATCTGCATAAGCTGCGAGTTTGATATGACAATGAGGAGTCTGAAAACCAGAGATGTCCGGATTTTGACGAAGTTTAGAGAGGAAGGGTTCTAAGGCTAAATTGAAAAGAAACGGGGAGAGGGGGCAACCCTGACGGACCCCTCTGGCTAAATTAAAAAAGGAAGAAATTAAACCATTATCGCAAACTGCAACCCGAGGGTTAGAATAAAGGAAGGAAATTAGTGAAATAAATTTGGGGCCAAAACCAAACCATTTTAGTGTGTAAAAGAGATATGTCCATTCGCCCTATCAAATGCTTTTTCAGCATCTAGTGTAATTGCTGCCAAGGAGTGTTGGATGCGTGGATATTTAGATAAAACATTAAAGAAAAGTCTGGTATTATCAGATATAAAACGCCCTTTAACAAACCCAGACTGTTCCGGGCCAAGTAAATCTGGCAAAAAAGGGTCTAACCTCGCAGCAAGTGCCTTGGCGAATAACTTATAATCTATATTAACCAATGATATGGGTCTATAGTTTTTGCAGTGTCTAGTATCCTTCCCCTCTTTCGGAATAAGACAGATGTAAGCATCCGAAAAAGTACCAGAGGAGCTACCCAAGGTAACAAAAGAGTCTATAAGAGAGTGTAATTTAGGTAAAAGAAAATTGGAAAATTGAAGGTAAAACTCAACAGTGAAACCATCTGGTCCGGGAGCTTTGTCTTTTTTGAGATGTCGCAGGGCTGTAAGTAGTTCATGCTGGGAAATATCAGATTCCAAAGAGGTTAGGTCGAGGGGGAAAGTGGGAGGTGTGCGAATGTCAGAGATAAAAGTAGATAGGGATGAAGCAGTGGGATTAGTATCAGAAGAATAAAGATTAGCATAAAAGCGAGAAAATTCAGACAAATATCATCATCTTTTTGATTGAGAACAGAGGCATTATCAAAGATAGCTTCAATGTTTAACTTATTGTGCTTAACCTTCAAATAATTAGCTAAAATTTTCCCTGCCTTGTTTTTGCCCCTGTAAAATTTTGCACTAGACTTCAACAAAAATAAGGAAGCATCGTCTGTGGACTGCTTATTAAATTTCATTTTAGCATCTATAAGGGCGGTCAAACTGTCTTGTGAGTGAGAGGTATAATAGGAGTGCTCCAGTCTCTTGATGTTGCGGAGAAAATCCCCAGTATAGTTGCGAGCAAGTTTCCGTTTCTTAGCTACAAAGCTAATTATGAAGTCCCTCACCGTAGCTTTGAAAGCATCCCAAATAGTGTGTTTGGGGACATCAGGGGTCTCATTCAACTCAAAAAATTCGGCAGAAAAATTGGAAAAGGAAGCAGTAAATTTGGGATCCAAAAGAAGGGAATTAGTAAAGCGCCATCGTTTGGGCCCCACAGATTTAGGTAAAATATC
This sequence comes from Lissotriton vulgaris, assembly GCF_964263255.1. NCBI lineage: Eukaryota > Metazoa > Chordata > Amphibia > Caudata > Salamandridae > Lissotriton > Lissotriton vulgaris. The sequence continues at coordinate 786,340,865 of NC_141694.1, read as the reverse complement.
AATATTAATCGAAACAGGAGCGTGGTCAGATAACAAAATGGGTCCAATTACTGCATTCGTGAGGGATTGGGAGATGTGGTGAGAGACAAAAATATAATCAATCCGGGATTGGGAATGGTGAGAGGGAGAATAAAAGGTAAACTCCCTAGTAGTTGGGTTACATAAACGCCAAGCATCAACAAGCTTATGTTGTGAAATCGCCTGTGTAAAAAGCTTGTGCGGCTTGTTAGGGACAAAGGGGACCTTGGGGTGCCTGTCCAAAATTGGATCAAGAGATTGGTTACAATCTCCAGCCAGGATGAAGTTATCATCCAAGTATTTGGTAATGGACGAAGCCATGGTGTGCCAAAAAGTGGGATCACCACTTGTGGGAGCATATACATTTAAAAGAGAGAGTGGAACACCCCTTAAAGAGAGTTTGACATAAACCCATCTACCATCAGGATCAGATTCTGTATCAACTAAAGAAAAAGAGACGGACTTGCGACACAAAATTATCACACCATTTCGTTTCCCATCCCCAGGAGCATAAAAAACTTCACCCACCCAACCTCTTTTAAGTTTGAGAGATTCAGCCTGAGACAAATGAGTTTCTTGTAAGAAAGCAAAATCTACGTTCAATTTAGCAAGATGAGTTAAAATTCTTTGACGCTTAATAGGAGAATGAAAAAACAGATACCGATCACAGATACAGAGACCAAATGGGGAAGACCAAAGGGGGTAAAAGACCATAATGATGATTAGAGAGAAATATTGAAGATAGATCATAGGGAGAGAAAAAAGAAAACAAGCAAAGAAGTGCACTGCAAAGTGAAAAAAAAAGGAAAAAAGTGTAAAGAAGAGAAGAGGGAAGGCATCGAAGTTGTAGAATAGGAGGAGAGGGAGCATGACCCACAGTAACAGTATAAAAGGCAAATGTTCAAGTAAAGGTAATGACAGAGAGGCAAAAGAAAAAACACAGAGAACGACACCGAAGAAAAAAGAAACACAAGGTAAATGAAAGGAAGGAATAGAAGTGAACATGTGAGAAAGGATAAAGATCAATAAAGAGGAAAACATACCTACAGAATGAGGGATCAGGATCAAGAACAAACCAGAATCAAGGGGAGGGAAGGTGGAACCACAAAGAGCAGGCAAGGCATCCGACGACAGAGGGTCACATAATCGGGAAGACACCGTATGACGATGATCTGACCTATGAGGAACATGAGGGAAATGGTAAGCGAGGGTAAAGAAGGATATAGGAGAAACATTGATTTTATGAAAACAGCGAAAAAGAATACAAGCAATGAACATAACATAGGAAACTTAACACCACTGCAAGAGCATTGCAACAGTAAGCAACAGGTATGGAAACATCAAAAAGGAAGGAAACGGGAGAGATTCATGCAATACAGCAGAAGAACTGGGGAACAGGCCAACAATAATAGAGTAGAAGAGAACCACAAAAGAGAGACATGGCGATCAGGGAGGAAAGGAAGAAGAAGCATTGGAGGTGTCCATTTCGGTTGATCTGCATGAGTTCAGGAAGCTTCAGAGATGAACAGGATCCTCGTACGCTGTAGTCTTGTTGTTGTAGGTGACCTTAAAGAGGCAAGGATAGAATAAGCCATATCTTGCGCCATTGGCTCGTAGATCAGCACGCATGTCCAGAAAAGCCTTTCGTCGGTTCGCTGTAGCTTTAGCATAGTCCTGCGCGAAGAATAAAGAAGATCCGGACCAAACGAGTCGAGGAGAAGCTCTGGCTGCTGACAAGACTTTCAAGAGGTCAGTATATTTAAAAAAGTACATGATAACTCCTCTTGGTCGCGATGGAGTGGCAGTGATAGAGGGAGGCCGGCTCAGTCTATGAGCGCGTTGGATGTTGAGATCTGTGCCCTCTGGGAGATGTAACAGCTTAAGACTTAAAGAAAGCGATGGGATCAGTCCCCTCACAGCCCTCCACCAGGCCATAGATACGCAAATTATTGCGCCTGTTGCGGTTTTCAAGCTCCTCCACCTGCTTCTGGAGAGAAGAAATCTGCATGTTTAAGTGAGAAACTTTAGTGGACGTTTCTTTGAAAGAGGAGATGCTTTGCTCCATAGAAGAAACTCTTGCATCCATTTGCGCCCAATCGTCTGTGAGGACTTGTAATTTGGCGTTGGTGTCCTCCATGAAGGGGCGGAGAGCTCTTATTTCCTCTAAAAGGAGCTCCAAAGAAATTGGTGACTTAGGGGGAGAGGGGGGGTCCTTTTTAAGACTTTTGGAGTTTGCTTTCCCAGAGGTTGATGCAGAAGATTCCATTGTAGATTGTGTATCCGGAATTAAGGGTCAGTGGAGAGCTTCAAACTTGGCAAAGAGCGTAAATAATTTTTAATTTTTAATTAAGGAATGTCTTGAGGAGGTGAGAGTAGAATGTGGCACAGATTGGCTCATAAAGTGTAAAATTCAAAAAATTTAAACACAGTTTAATGAAGACCAACAGCAGGAGTAGATCAGAAAAATGCCGTCTGCCGTGCGTCACAAGAAATAAACTGCGTGGTAGAGAAGGCTAGTTCCAATGAAGGTCATCTGTGAACAGACCATTAACAGCGAGCATGTGCCTGACAATCAAGAAACGCTGTGATAAGGGCATAGAACAACGAAAAAATTATTCTTAAGTGGGAGACTGCGTAAAATGGCCGCCACTTCTGAGGAAAATCAAGGTAGCAGGCAGTGACTGAAAAAAAGGAGCGTAAGAAGAGTCAAACAGCCTGGGTGAAAAAGCTCATGTCATAGCGGGAGCCAGTAAGGTATTTAGGCAGAGGAAATCGCCATGAAGTGTTACAGGAGGCATAGAAGGTAAATCAGTAATTTGCGAGGGTGTCAGGAGAGAAGGAATCGCAAAATCGCGGCCGCACTTACTCCGGCGGAAATCAGTGAAAGTGCGCCTCAGCGAGAGTCAAGAGAAGTCTTCAGGCATGCTCGAACCCTTCCGTGAGCAAAACCCATCGTCGGCAGTTGTGAAGGAGTCCTCGAAGCGTGTCGCATCTCCGCGGTCGGCGGAGCGCTCACCCCGGCGCCGCCATACAGCTCGGGCGCCAAGCCACGCCCCTGACTTTTCTGTTTTCTAAGCTTTGCTTTTACGTGTTTGTGATGAATGTCTGATTACTACTATGATATATAGTTTGGCCTCACATCCAAGTCTATTGAGACCCATAGCTTGGACCATTTTTGGTCCTAGAAATTTTACAGAATTTCTGGCAAAATCAAGGCACTGCATTGGCTCCATGGGGAAAACGGTTGTTTGGACATCTTTCTTTTTGATGCATCACATCCGTAATCATCTTGAGCAGCATTTCTAAAAGGATAAGTAGGTACTCTCCAATAGTTCAACCCCGGTCATTTTCTCCTAAATGCAGCACTATCACAAAATTCTAGAGATCTTGTTGGCTGGCAAAATCTCCAGGATACAATGCCCTAAAAAGTGGAACTCTCTAACACTTAAAGCTTAAGCCAAAGCTAATGAAATGTAGATATAGGTTTAAAACCTGACTCTTTGATCAGTTTTGAGTAGAACATCCATCTTTCTTTCTAAATGTTTCTATGACCCCGTCCTATTTAGTGTGTTTGGTGTGCTCTGTAAATAGTTGTGCAGAATAAAGTAGATTAGAATGGAAGTGTAAGGGAACTAGGAATTAATTTTGTTTTGGAGCCCAAGATGCAAACATTTGACTACATCCCTTGCCTATATTCAGATCCCCTTGGCTGAGATGATTATGATGTAGACAGACGTAAATTGTTTTGCAGACATAAAAAGGGGAGAATGATTTAAGTGCAAAATTGATTTTTTCACAAAGCATTAATTCATCATTGGAACGTGGTGTTAATTAGCCATTTTTGCATGCCATAATTATCTATCATAAGGACAAAGACACTGGGGTATCAAGTATGAACAATCTCTGAGGCAAAGAATGCAACCACTTTCAAACAAAACAAAAAGATTGCTGATGCAGTCATCTTGCTTTTGCATTCACAAAGTCAGATATTATATCCTCACAGTCCATATTATTGCCAAGATGCTGTTTAACGTTTACAGGAACTGTTGTGTTAAGCATCTTTTGCCTGCTGTGTTTTGGAAGTAGATTTTCACCCTCTTTAAGCTGGAGAGAAGTTGTTCCTCTGCACAATTTGTGGCATAATTGCATATTAAAAGGTCCATGACTACGTCCAGGTTTGGGTAGATATCCTGGAGATTATGTTTTCACAAAAGAATGTTCAGTATACTAGCTGATATGTTACCAGATATGCCCAGCCATGTTCTTAACATTTTTTCTAAGGTGCTTTTGTGGTTGAATGACACTATATTGAGAAAAACAATATCAACATATACAAATATTGCCCAAAAATATTGAAAAATGTTAATGTTGAGACGCTATACTTAAGCAGTTAAGACACAAATATCGATGACACAAATTGTGTGGAAGAAAATATCTAAGATAGAACAATATCTTAATCAAAAATAAAAAATACCAACTATCGCATCTATATTAAAACCAGTGCATCATTTGTAAAAGAAGAAGTAGGGGAGAGCCCAGTAGCTTGCACCACCTATTGCTTCCACTAGTGCTGCCAATGACAGTACTATCACTATTAGTCATCACACTCATACAAGTGTGACACTTTAGACCTGATATACATTAAATTGACTAATGCATATGCCACCCAAGCTATTCTTATAGCTTTGGGTGGGCGGTATTAGTGCCTTTAATGTATATTTAATTAATAAACAACAGTTGTTGTGCTCCTCAAAGAAATAGGACTATTTATTTATTTATTTATTGCTATTTGTAAAGCGCGGCAAATACCCGTAGGCGTCTTGGCGCGACTAACAGCGCCACCATGTGGCAGGCTGTCATAACAGCCTGGTTTGACATTAAAGTGCCTGTGCCGTGCACCAGAAACCACCGACTCAAATGATGCACTGATTAAAACTAAAGAAACATAACAGCAATCACAAAAAAACTAAATATCAAAACACAGAAAAATCAACATAATTCTAATCAAAACAAGTGAACATTCATTCAATATGTATACACATACAAAAATAATTCATAATTAAATGAATGTACTTTAAATATCTAACCATATAATATAGTTAGCGTTTACCACGAAAGGTGCAAACAAAAAATGTAACCAAGTCTCCAACCAACCTATCAAATTAAACGTTTAAATAGTTAACAAATAGAAACACTTTTCCAATTAAAAAACAGGATAAAAAGGCTGTACAATGCACAACAAAACACGCCCTCAAGAACAATTACAGCAGGATAGTGTTACTTTGCTGAGGTGAACACCTACAAAAGAACATTTTAACACTTCCATGAACCACTATTAACTACAAGCAATGCAAACAAAGTACGTCCGACAATAAATGAAAACCAACAAAAGTAATAAATAACAAAGATTATATTAAAATAAGAAATAATTAAAATGCTAAACAGAAAGGAAAAGAAAGACATGGACACCAAATTACTCAAAATACAAAAAAAGCCACCACAAAAGTAAACATTGTAACCAACATTGTAACCAAAATAAGAAACTTAATTCAAAATAAAAATAGCACTTCAACATATTTAAAAAATAAAGTACAACAAACAAACGTTAAACAAAATTTTACGTAAAAAGATTAAACTGCCACAACTAGCAAATCTGTGCCTCCCCAAAAACTTCAACAAAAGAAAAGTGTGCCAAAGCAACACCAAAAAGGCCCACAAAGTGAAAATCCAAAACTAAAATAAAGTGAAGGCAATATCCAGAACGTAGCTTAAAAAGAGCGCCTACAATGTAAAAATGTGAAAATAAGCACAATACTGTGTATTTTTTTTTTTTTCAAAACTGGTTTTATTGAATCGCAGAAATAAACATCCACAGTGTTCCGAACTCCGGAGGGACTGTGACTACAATCATGGGTCATGTTGTGCGATATAGTTTAATGAAAAATACTCCCTCCCCTCCACCCCCCCTAACTACCCAACCACCCCCCCCGTCCTGCAACACTCCATCTCCCCAACACTGCTAAGAAAGCATACAATTCAACAGGAAAAGAATCAAGCCCCAATATGCCCTCTACATCTGCCCCTCCTCGCTCCGTGGCGGCGGTGGGGGCTCCAGCCACAATCCCCTATAGTCCGCCTACCTCTTCCATATCTTATAGTGTTTTGTGGGACAGCCCCTGGCCTCAAACACCGGCCTCTCCAGTCCCATGCAAAAGTCCAGGCCTTTCTTCCACCCGACCACTTTAGGAGCCCCAGGGTCCTTCCAGGCCTGAGCCACGTCACGTTTGGCCAGTGTGAGTCCCAATAATAACAAGTGCCGCTTGTACACATTCCCACCTACCCCTTCAAGCACATGGAGCAGGCCCAATTTTGCCATACGAGGGAGCTCCCACCCCAGCACCTCCGACAAACAGTCCCACACACCCTTCCAGAACCGCGCCAGGCCACCACATTCCCACACTGTATGCAACAGGGTACCAAACTCATGACCACATCTCAAGCACTCAGGGGACTCAATCAACCCTGCCTTTCACAATCTTTCTCTGGTATAATACGCCCGGTGCAAGTATTTGAATTGAATTAGCCATAAACGGACTGCTATTGCTGCTCCCCTGGGGGACTCAAGAGCCTCCCGCCAGTCCTCCTCCTCCAGTTCTCCCACATCCCGCTCCCATCGATCTCTTAAAGGCTGTAGGTCTGAGGAACAGTGCGTCACTAATGTTTGGTATATTTTGGATATTTTACGGTCCTCCTAGTCCCCCATAAAGACTTTTGCTTCTATCGGGCTAAATTCGGGTAGTGTGGCTAAGCCCTCCAGCGCAGGCGCCAAAGCATGTCTAAGCTGTAAGTAGCGAAAAAACTGGGTGCGGGGCATATTGAACTCTGCACTGAGATCCTGAAAGGTCCGAAGCGTGGTGCCTCTGAGGACCTGGCCCAGAGTAGAAATTCCTATCAAGTCCCAGCTCTTAAATCCTGAAAGGGACATCAGGGCCGGCAGTTGCCCGTTATGCCAGAGCGGGGTCTCTCCAGTCAGCTTACCCCACCATCCCATGCGGTGCAGTGACTGCCGCCAGACCTGGAACACCACTTGCGTTGCTCTAGGCAGTCTCTTTCGCAGCTGGGGTGAGTATAAGACCGTATGGAGGGAATCAGGTTCCATCAGGAAGCGCTCCAGGGCATACGCCGGGTCCCCCCCATCGCAGTACCACCAGTCATTCAGGACCACCAGATGCGAGGCCTGGTAATACGACAGAATATCCGAGGTCGCCAGTCCCCCACAATATGTGGATAGAAAGCAGGTTTGCAGCGCTATTCTCGCCGCGCCACCGGCCCACAAAAAGCGACCTAGAGCCGAGTTGACCAATCGGAACCACTGCGGTGGAACCGGGAACGGGTGGTTTTGTAGTTGATATAACAATCTGGGAAGGGCCACCATCTTGAAGATGGCTGATCTACCATAAATATTGAGAGGCATGCGGGACCAGCATTTCATTTCCTGCTGCACTTTGTCCCACACGGGAACTACGTTGCGCTACCAGGCTATAGTCGGCATAATTGTCAGGAACACTCCCAAGTATTTTAGGCCCCCGACCGCTCTCTGCAATGTCGATGCCCACGGCCCAACCTCAAAGTGATTACCCAAAGTCCATAAGATGGACTTCTGCGATTTCAAGCAGAGTCCGGAGACCTCGCCAAAGATCCTCATGATGTCTAGGACCCGCGGCCCAGAGCGGTTCACATTGCTAAGGAAGAACAGAACACCATCTGCATATAGTGCGATTCTGTCCGACGGTCCCACCTGCCACTCAAACCCCTTCAGCTGTGCATCAATCCGGACCCACGCCGCCAGCGGCTCCCTAGCCAGAGCAAACAAGTAAGGCGAAAGGGGGCATCCCTGCCGAGTGCCACGTCCTATCGGGAAGGCGGCCGACACCTCCCCCGCCCCCCTCACCGAGGCCGTCAGACCGGTATAAAGAAGCTTGACATAAGACAGAAAGTGGGGCCCTAAGTTGAGGCGCGGAAGGAGGGCAAATAAGTAAGTCCAGCTCAGGGAATCGAAGGCCCTGTCTATATCGGCTAGCAGCAGCGCCGCTTGATCCCCGGTCTTACTCATCATTTCCACAGCTACGTGGGCTCGTCTAATATTGTGCCGCGTCGCCCTGCGGGGCATAAATCCGGCTTGATCCGGGTGGACCAACTCTGATATATAGGGAAGAAGGCGATTCGCGAGCGCTTTAGCAAGTATTTTAGCCTCAATGTTCAGGAGTGAAATTGGCCGATAGGACTCGTGGCGGTCCGGGGGCCGGCCGGGTTTACAGAAGACAACAATTTCCGCATGCCTCCAGTCCGCCGGCAGTAGGCCATCCTCTCGCGCTGCCTCCAGGGCGGCTTTGTAGTGCGGGCCCAACTGTAGGTGGTAGCGTTTAAAAAACTCACTCGGGAAACCGTTGGGCCCGGGAGCCTTACCAGCATTAAGTTCCCCCAAGGCTGCGCCCCATTCATCGGCCGAAAGTGGGGCCTCAAGGAGCTCCCGCACATCATCTGAGAGCGCGCGGGGCGGGAGATCAGCTATAAATTTATCAACGTCAAGTGCCGAGAGAGGGTCCCTCGGAGTGCACTGCGCTGCAAAGTAGCCAGCGAAGCTGTCCGCAAGTACCTTGGGAGCCCCGGTGTCATCCCGAAGGCCCGGCAGGTCCTGTGCCTGGAACACCTTTTGGCAGAGCCTATGAAGCATGGTGCTGGACTTGTCGCCCCATTGATAAATTCTACTCCGGGTCGCCAGCCAGATCTGGCGGGCCTCGTCTAGCTGGAGAGAGGCGTATGTCTGTTGCGCCAGCAAAAGTTGCCCTACGTCTTCTAAGCGATGCGCCACCCCACATTGAGTTTCCAACCGCTCTACCTCCGCTGCCGCCCGCACCAGTTCCTCCCGTCGTTTGCGACGTGCCGCCGCACACCATGTTATGTCTACCCCGCGCAGCGTGGGTTTCATAGCCTCCCAAACCGCCCGTGGATCGGAGACCGAGCCCAGGTTTTCCTCCCAGTACTGGGCAATAGCCACCTCTAGATGTTGTTGATACGCCTCTTGCTGCAAATGCCAGGTGGAGAGTCTCCACCGAAATGGGCGCCTCTCCCTGTCGAGGGCGACCTCCACAACCACGGGGGAGTGATCTGATAGTCCCCGCGGCCGGATAGCCACCGAGACCACCCTGGAAATGACCGCCACGGGAACAAAAACGTAATCTAGTCGCGAAAATGAGCGGTGGACCGCCGAGACATACGTATACTCCCTCTCGTGTGTATGGAGATATCGCCATGAGTCTACCCAGTTCAGACTGTTTACCATGCTGTGTAATTTAGTGGGGGTATCAACAGCGGGATCTCCCCTGAGTCTGAGGCGATCAAGCCGACACTGCATGACATCGTTCCAGTCTCCCCCAATCACCGCAAGGCTCTCAGGGATCTCGGCCCAAACTGTGAAGAGTTTTTCGATTAGGGCCCACTGCAGCGGGGGTGGAGCATAGACACTCCCAAGAACCACGGAGTCTGAGCCCACCGTCCCATGTACAAAAACATATCGGCCCTGGGGGTCTATCCAGTGTTTGGTGTGTGAAAAGGCCAGTCTACGAGGTATCAGCAAGGCCACCCCCCTGGAACCCCTCCCGAAGCCTGCATGGTAAACTTGATCAAATCCATATCTCTGTAGGCTCAGTGCTTTGTTACCCATGAGGTGTGTTTCTTGCAGCATCATGACATCTACATTCTCCTTCTTCCCCTGTCGCAACACCGCCCCCGCTTAATCTTGTCTAGCACACCCCTCACATTCCAGCTCATCACTCTCATAAGGGCACCTAGTTGCGCCCGCCTAGGGTTTTCAGCCCCCATCTAATCGCTGGTGAATTTGTACAGCAGGTAATAGGCTCAACAAACGTGAACACCACAGCAGCATCTTTCGAGACATTCGTGAGCAGGACCACCCTCTCCCCCCACCTCCCTCAGGCCCCGACCCCCTTACCCCAACTGCAATCAACATCCCACAACTCCCCCCCCCCGCCCCCACCCCATACCTCAATGAACAATGAAGTACCTGTCGCGGTGAAGCTCAGCACCTGCCCCCAACTCGAGACAGATCGCCCACCCCACCAATGGACCCCCATCGCTACCCAAAACCCACTAACAACTAAACCAACAGAGGGGCCAAGCCCGCCCTCCTTAATTCGTCCCCCCACCCGAGTCCCGAAACCATAATGTTCCTTGTACAAATGAAATCCTTTGCTCCGATCCGCCACAGCTGTTCACAACAGGGGGGAGCGAATCAACTCCCCAGTACTCTCAATGAAGCCACCACCTGGCGTTGTGGGAGCTAAGATGCCGGATCTTGAGAGCCCGGAGCCCCAGTAGTTCCTGCTGCCCCATCCTCCGCAGAAGAGTTTTTCTTTGAGCGGGACCTCCAATTACTTCTGCTGCGCGACCTCCGTGGAGTCCGAGGGGGCCCGGTCGTGGAGGAGTCTGAATCCCAACCCGGGGGGGTGTGCACTCGAATGCGGACAGTCTCGTCAGTCCAGGCGAAGACCTCCTCAGGTGTATTAAAGAACAGAGTCCTGGATTGAAACACCACCCGCAGGCGGGCTGGATAAAGCAAGGCATATTGGATTTTCAGACCCCGCAGTTTCGCTTTAGCTTCAGTGAAGTATTGGCGCTGCTTCTGCACTAGCTTAGTGTAGTCCGGAAAAATCATGATCTTATGATGGTCGTAGAGCAGAGGGTCCTTCAGACGGGCTTGGTGCAGAATCATGTCGCGGTCGTGATAGTTAAGGAGCTTGGCTATCATAGGCCGAGGGCGTTCTCCCACCGGCGGCTTCTGTGTCAGCGCCCTGTGTGCCCGTTCGACGATAAAGCAGCGCGATAGGGACTCTGGCGGCATCCAACTTTCTATCCAAGTGGTCAGGAAAGCCTCCATGTCACCCTTCTCGCAATCTTCTGGAAAACCCACAAACCGTAGGTTATTCCGTCTGGCGCACCCTTCCACATCCTCTGCCCTCAGGGCAAGGCCCCTCTGAATGCCCTCCATGTTAGCCACCTTCTTCTTAAAGGTCGCGACATCTTCCTCCACCCCAGTGATCCTTGTTTCGGCCTCCGATATGCGGGCCACCGCATTGCGCAGGTCCTGGCGCAGGAGCGTCACGTCTGCTCCAACCGCCCCAATTTTAGCATCCAACATGTCCCGGGATTGCGTTATCGCCGCCATGAGGGCAGCATTGTCAGGGACAGACGTAGGGGGACCCCCAGCCGCTCCAGCCCCCCCCGAGGGGCCTGTGAATTTGTCTATGGTGCCTTGTTTGGAGGTGTGACCACTGTTGCCTCCCCTCGTCATGGCTGCCAGGGAATGCGAGGGCGAGGTCCAAGACGCTATCTGTAGGGCCAGCAAGATGCAGGAACGCATCCACTGCCTAGGGCGCCACACGCCTGCGCTCCGGCCGTACCGTCACCAGGTGCTTCTCCCTCCAACAGCCAGTAAATGGGCCAACGCCAGGATCAAGGCCACTTGTGTCGCTCCGCGGGACTCCTTCCAGGAGGAGGGCCACCACCACTGACCCGCAGGCCCACTCCACTAAGCCAGGCTATAGCCCCCACGGGACCAATCCACTGCGAGGCAATATACCGCCAGGCACCCCCGCCTGTCTCCTCCCCTGCGTAGCGGGACCTGTCCAGTCAAGTCAAGTCAAGTCATAAAATTTGTATAGCGCACTACATACCCAGAGGGTTTCAAGGCGCTTAGGAAGGGGAGGAGGATTATTTGTCAAATATCCACGTTTTAAGCTGCTTTCTGAACGCTAGGTGATTCTGGGTGAGGCGAAGGTAAGCGGGGAGTGAGTTCCATGTTTTGGCAGCCAGGTATGAAAAGGATCTGCCTCCCATGGTGGTCTTGTTGATGCGAGGTACAGTGGCGAAGGCTTGGCTGGAAGAGCGAAGTTGGCGGGAGGGGGTGTAGAAGGACAGTCGAGAGTTGAGGCAATCTGGTCCGATGTCGTAGAGTGATTTGTGTGCGTGGGTTAGCAGTCGGAAAGTGATCCTCTTATTGACGGGTAGCCAGTGGAGGTCTTTAAGGTGACCAGAGATGTGTTTGTTGCGTGGGATGTCTAATATGAGCCTGGCTGAGGCGTTTTGGATTCGTTGTAGTTTCTTCTGGAGTTTAGCAGTGGTACCTGCGTAGAGGGTGTTTCCGTAGTCCAGTCGGCTGGTGACTAGAGCGTGGGTGACTGTTTTCCTTGTTTCGGAGGGGATCCAGCGAAATGTTTTTCTGAGCATGCGAAGAATGTTAAAGCAGGAAGATGATACGGCGTTGACTTGTCTGTTCATTGAGAGTGAAGAATCCAGGATGACGCCAAGGTTCCGTGCGTGGTCTGTCGGGATGGGTGCTTTTCCGAGGGCTTCCGGCCACCAGGAGTCGTCCCATGCAGAGGGGGATGTACCTAAGATGAGGACTTCTGTTTTGTCTGAGTTCAGTTTCAGACGGCTTTGTTTCATCCATTCGGCGACTTCTTTCATTCCTTCGTGTAGGTTAGTTTTGGCGGTGCTGGGGTCCTTGGTGAGAGAGAGGATCAGTTGAGTGTCGTCCGCGTAAGAGATGATGTTGAGGTTGTGTTGGCGGGCGATGGCCGCGAGGGGGCTCATGTATACGTTGAAGAGGGTGGGACTGAGTGAGGATCCTTGAGGTACGCCGCAAATGATTTCAGAGGCCTCGGACTTGAATGGTGGGAGGCGGACTCTCTGGGTTCTTCCGGTGAGGAACGAGGTGATCCATTCCAGTGCTTTTCCTTGGATTCCGATGTTTCTGAGGCGTTGTAAAAGGGTGCTGTGGCAGACTGTGTCGAAGGCTGCGGAGAGGTCGAGGAGGATGAGGGCGACTGTGTCTCCATTGTCCAGTAGAGTTCGAATGTCGTCTGTTGCTGCGATGAGGGCGGTCTCAGTGCTGTGTTTGGCTCGGAAGCCAGATTGTGAGGGGTCGAGTGATTTGTTGGCTTCGAGGAAGGCGGCGAGCTGGTTGTTGACGGCTTTCTCGATGACTTTGGCCGGGAATGGAAGAAGCGAGATGGGGCGGTAGTTTTTGAGTTCGGTGGGGTCTGCTGTTGGTTTTTTCAGAAGGGCGGTGAGTTCAGCGTGTTTCCAGTCTTCTGGGAAGGTAGCGGAGTTGAAGGAGCAGTTGATGACGTCTCGGAGGTGCGGTGCTATGACGGAGTCTGCTTTGTTGAAGATGTGGTGAGGGCATGGGTCTGTGGGGGATCCGGAGTGGATGGAATTCATCAGGCGGATGGTGTCCTCAGTGGAGATTGGGTTCCAGGCGTTAAGGGTGTTTACGGGGGGAAGATGGTCAGCAGATGGTAGGGTGGGTTGGCTTCCGGGTTGGTTGTCAAAGCTGTTGTGGATGTCAGCAATCTTGTTGTGGAAAAAAGAGGCTAGGGAGTCGCAGAGGGTTTGAGAGGGGGTGATGTCGTTGGAGTTGGCCGAGGGGTTGGAGAATTCCTTGACGATGTTGAAAAGTTCCTTGCTGTTGTGGGCGTTGTTGTCAAGTCGATCCTTGAATGCTGTTTTCTTGGCTTTTCGGATCAGTTGGTGGTGAGTACGGGTGGCGCTTTTGAAAGCGTCCTTGGTGCTGGTGGATGGGTCTTTTTTCCAGGCCTTTTCAAGGGAGCGGCACAGTTTCTTGGACTTCTTGAGATCATCGTTGAACCATGAGGCCTTCTTGTTGCCGAGTTTGTGTTGACGTTTTTTCAGTGGTGCTAAGGTGTCGGCGGTGTTGGATAACCAAAGGGTGAGGTTGGAGGCAGCTTCGTTGGCGTTAGAAGAGAGGGCTGGGGAGGTTCGAAGGAGCGATGTGGAGATCTGATCCGTGGTGATTTTGTTCCAGTTTCTTTGTAGAGTTGGTTGGCAGTGGATGATGGGTTTCGGCTTGTTGTAGGTGAAGTGAACGCAGCTGTGGTCAGTCCAGAGGAGATCCGTAGTGTGGCTGAAGGAGACATGGTTGCTGGAGGTGAAGATGGGGTCGAGTGTGTGACCTGCGATGTGGGTGGGGGAAGTGACCAGTTGTTTAAGTCCGAGGTTGGCGAGGTTGTCTAAGAGGGTGGCGGTGTTGCGGTCGTTGATCTTTTCAAGGTGGAAGTTGAGGTCTCCCAGAAGGATGTAGTCTTTGGAGGGGAGCGCGTGTGGGGTGATGAAGTCCGTGATGTCTTCACTGAATTTTGCGCGGGGTCCTGGTGGTCTGTAGAGGAGGGTGCCTCTGAGTGTGGTCTTGGGGTCGATGTGGATCTGGAAGTGAAGGTGTTCGGAGTTAGCGAGGTTGGCGTCGGAGCTGGTAGAGATGCGGATGGATTTCTTATGGACGATAGCGATTCCTCCTCCTGTGTGGTCGGTGCGGTCCTTGCGTGTGATCTTATAGTCATCTGGGATAGCGATGGCGATGTCAGGGGCGGAGGAAGCGTTCATCCATGTTTCCGTTAGGAAGGCGACGTCAGGAGAGATGGTGTCTAGTAGGTTCCAAAGGTCAATGGCGTGCCTGTGGACCGAGCGGGTGTTGAGAAGGATGCATTGTAGGTGGTTGGGGTCGGGAATCTGTGGTGTGGTCGTAGCGGAGATGTTGTCGGTGCCGCTAAATTTGCAGGAGAAGCAGGAGAACGGTCCATGGGTGCGTCCAGGAGCGGCTTGGACGCAGTTGGGGGCGTGGCCGGGGTTAAGGGCTAGGAGGGTGGCGGCATCGTAGGTAGTGCGGGGGGGCTGGGGAGCGCGAGGGGCAGGGGGTCTGGCGCTGGGCGCGGTCCAGGCGCGGACGGGCGTAGACGGGCTTACCTTTGGCGCACCTTCGGCGCGAATGGGGCGCGGACGCTGCGCGTGAACGCTGCGCGCGGGAACTCCTGTCATATATGGATGGTGGAGGGGGGAGGGGCGAGGGCGTCTCAGCTGGGAGGCGGGGCGGGCACACGAGGGCAAGCACAACAAACAAAATGGAGGCAGAGGGGGGGGGCACAGCGGAGCGCTAGCGGCAAAGCGCGTTTACACAGTCTAACCAGCACACAGCACAGAGATGCACCAAGCGCTCCTACAGCAAAGCGCTGATCCTGCAAATAACAAAACAAAAATACCAGGCAGTGAGAACAGCAAATAGCGCTACAATACCAGCAGTCAGCAGGGACCCTGGGAGCGACCACTCGGCTCGTGGAAGAGCAGTGAGTCACGGCGCCTGGAGGGAGGAGAGCGTTATTCAGGACAGTGGGAGGGCGTCTCAGCTGGGAGGCGGGGCGGGCACACGAGGGCAAGCACAACAAACAAAATGGAGGCGGAGGGGGGGGCACAGCGGAGCGCTAGCGGCAAAGCGCGTTTACACAGTCTAACCAGCACACAGCACAGAGATGCACCAAGCGCTCCTACAGCAAAGCGCTGATCCTGCAAATAACAAAACAAAAATACCAGGCAGTGAGAACAGCAAATAGCGCTACAATACCAGCAGTCAGCAGGGACCCTGGGAGCGACCACTCGGCTCGTGGAAGAGCGAGTGGCCCCGCAGCGGTTCCGTGCCTCAGGAGGGTAAAGTGCAGTACACCACAGGGGGGAACGCTGGATCTACGCTCCTCGGCCAAATGTCACACACCCCCCCCCCACTCGAGCAGCTCCAAAGGACGCCACTCGGCAGCAGGAGAGGGTATACGGGGGGGATAGCCCAACTGCGTCTCCAGGGGAGGAGGGGGGGGACTCCACCGCCCCACAGAGCGGTCGCTGCAACCTCGCGGCAGCCCGCCCAGCAGCCGATCCGGCCCGCGAGCCAGCTGACGATGTGGAGCGGGGGCCTCCAGTAGATTGTCCACGGCCCTCCCCCCTAAGCGTGATCTGGGTACCTCTTCCGCCGCCGCCTCCGCGGTCGTGATGGCAAGGACCGACTCCTCCCTCTGCGGCACACCGGCCGTGTCCCACTTCCGGTCCGCTGTTGGTAGGCGAGAGCCCCGGCTTCACTCGTGACCACAGGCCTCTCCACGCCGGGGCCCAAGGCGCCGCACAGCAAGCCACCACAGCCCGCAATCGATCACTGCAGCTCCGCTGCAGGGTCCGGTGGGCGAATCCGTTGGTCCGGGCTGCCTCGGGTGAGGGAAGCAAAGGATATCGTCAGGATATCAGTACGGCGGGACGGAGCTCTTTCAAGCTGCGTCCGCCATGATCGCCGCCTTGGCCACGCCCCGTGTATTTTTTAAATTAATATATATCTTCTATAGTCTAAACCTCACAGACAAAATGTTAGAAACAGCAAAATACATCAAATCCCAATAAAGGAAGCTGTGTGTAAATTATAGAGGACGTTCCCATAGTAAGGAGCCTTTCACGTGAGAAAACACACTGGAAATGCGCCAAATATTATCCAGGCATTTACTATGGCAAGCCTACCACTAAAAAGGAAATAGTTGAAAGCATTAGGGAACATAACCGTCCCACTAATGTTACTGAAATTGTAGTTAGAAGTGTTTTACTGGGACTGATAAAGGTCTGTACGAACCCACAAGAGAAACAATACTTAAAAATGTTATACCAAATGTTCCTGAACAAGCAACAGGCCAACTCCTTGCGTGCCAAGACTGACATGATTAATTGCCAGAACATGAAGGGCAGCCAAGGAATCACCAGTAACACCTATAAATATGAAGATACAGACATACACCAACACTTGCTAACCACAATTAAAAAAGAGACATAGTTACAATATGATAACCTCAGTAATGATAAAAGAATTATAAATTATGCTACCAATTTACCATTTTTAATACAATGTAATATGTGATTGATAAATGGTACTTATAAGGAGTGGCTTCCGCCATTCATTCAAAGATACACATTATATGGTCATTATCAAAATACAATCATCACGTTACCTAACAAACAAATTACAAGTTACAGTGAGCTATTAGTACATGTACAACAACACACTAACAACTATAACCCCCAAAAAAATCATTATAGATTTTGAACAGGCAATGATTTTGACCAGACTTGAACTCTACCCACATACTGCTAATTAGGAATGCTTCTATCACTTTAACCAGAGCACACAGAGAAACCCACAAAAATCCCCCCTGAAAATAGAAAATGCACCTAACTTTGGCCCTCATTAGGATGACAGGGGGACTTTGTCCGCCTGCCATCCCATCGGAAAAAGGGACCGCCCGCCATAAGGGCGGGGGTCCCGATGGTGGCATTAGGATGCGCCCGCCACAGTGGCGGGCGCCGCCCGCCGCAATGGTAAAAATTCACGTCGTGCATTTCAAAGCACAACATGACAGGCACCGCGCAGTGCCTGCCATGTTGCACTTTGAAATGCGAGGGTACCATAGGTACCCCCATGTACACCCCCCACCCCCCAGAGTCCCTGGGGGCCCGCAACGGGCCCCCGCAGGGATTCTCCGCATGCCTTGCGCCGCCACGGAAAGGCATTCACATTGGCCCATCATAATATGGCTGGCGGTGTCTCATAGACACCGCCACCATATTATACCTTTTCCGCCCGGTCGCCTTGCGGGGCGGAAAAGCGGCGGACGGTCTTACTGTCCGCCGCGGTCCCCCCCGCCATCCTAATATGGCGGGGGTTTTCAGAGCCGGCGGTGGCTACCGCCAGCCTGGCAGGGGCGATCCGCCCGCCATCCTAATGGGCCCCTTAGAATTTGCACACAAAATAATAAGTGATGAGCTTTATCAAATTTCCCTGTAACAGAAGTCACTAAACATTATGATATGCTAATTGAATCCCCATATTACCAACAACATGAAATTAAACTAGCTTCTTTAATGGATGATTTCAGGGATACTTGGGTTTGTTGCCTATACCAAACAGGCCACAAACCCCAACCCAAGTATGACATTGCATGTGGAATGTCTATACCAGCAAAATGTCCCAAGAAGCAAGGAGAAATAACGCAGAGGAAGGGTGACAAAATTCATTCAAAGGAACACTTGGGAAAAGCCACCCTGCAGTCTACCAGTTTCTAGAAATATTTAAAAAAAGAACGAAGCTACCAGGAGCTAAGAGTGAAACAGTCCCCAACCCAACTCAAATCAAAAATCTTCAAATAAACTAAACAAATGCACAAACACCTAGCATGCAAGTAACATTTTCTGACAACTCAGGCCTACTCCATCTATAGTCGGTAGCAAGAACCATACTGTAAAAAAATGAATCAACACCATTTAACCTCCCTAAAACATGATCAATGTTTATTTATTAATATATAACTATTAATAAGCACATTTTAAATATCAATCTGAATAAAACAAAATATTCAAAAGACAAGAATTCAGATGGGTAATTAAAATATACTATAACAAATATTTAAAAATATATAAATATACAACACAAAGTCACCAATATTTTTTAAAATAATTTTCTATCACACTAGCAGCCCGTCCCGATGTTGTCTGGGTATGAAATAGAATGTGTGTAATGTGACACGCTCATTCGCGTGTGCCCCCGCTTGAGAGCCATCGGCGACCGTTTAACAATTAGAATTGTGTGAGTCTTGAATGATTGTTTCCCGCGGTAAACACCCATTATCCTGCAACTTTCTTTCCGCATACCATCACTCCGCATACTTTCATTACGAAAGTACCATGACTCCGCAATGCCATTATAACGCATGGCATTACATTTTATATGCTTTTACCACGCATACATTTACAACGAAATTCGTTGTAAATGTATGAATGGTAAAAGCATGTTTTTTTTTTTAATGTTTGGATAAGGTAAGTATGGGTAAAGGGGTATATGTTTTGGGGTACTGAGGTATATGTTTTGGGGTGTTTGGGTATTTTAAGGGTTCAGATATAGTTTTGGTTTATGGGGTACAGGTTTTTTTAGGGTTTAGGGATAGGTATGGGTTTTGGGGTACAGGGGTATTTTTAGGGTTTAGGGCTAGGTTTGGGTTTTGGGGTACAGGGGTATTTTTAGGGTTCAGGGCTAGGTTTAGGTTTTGGGGTACAGGGGTATTTTTAGGGTTCAGGGCTATGTTTGGGTTTTGGGGTACAGGGGTAGTTTTAGGGTTCAGGGTTGGTTTGGGTTTTGGTGTACAGGGGTATTTTAGGGTTCAGGGATAGGTTTGGGTTTGGGGTACAGGTTTTTTTAGGGTTCAGGGGTAGGTTTGGTTTTTGGGGTACAGGGGTGTTTTTAGGGTTCAGGGCTAGGTTTGGGTATTGGGTACAGGGGTATTTTTAGGGTTCAGGGCTAGGTTTGGGTTTTGGGGTACAGGGGTGTTTTAGGGTTCAGGAGTAGGTTTGGATTTTGGGGTACAGGGGTATTTTTAGGGTTCAGGGCTAGGTTTGGGTTTTGGGGTACAGGGGTATTTTTAGGGTTCAGGCCTAGGTTTGGGTTTTTGGGTACAGGGGTATTTTTAGGGTTCAGGGGTAGGTTTGGGTTTTGGGGTACAGGGGTATTTTAGGGTTCGGGGTAGGTCTGTGTTTTGGGGTACAGGGGTATTTTAAGTTTCAGGGACAGGTTTGGGTTTTGGGGTACAGAGGTATTTTTAGGGTTCAGGGCTAGGTTTGGGTTTTGGGGTACAGGGGTATTTTAGGGTTCAGGGCTGGGTTTGGGTTTTGGGGTGCAGGGGTATTTTTAGGGTTCAGGGCTAAGTTTGCGGAAGAGCGTTGGTGTGGGTCATAAAAAAATAAGAACAGCGGGAAACGAATATGTGATGATATTCCGCAAACCAACATCCTGCATACCATCACTTCGCAATTTTTATAACGCAGGACTATTACTCCGCAAAGCCATCATTTCTAAAACTTTTACAACATGATGACTACTCTAAAAAACAATACACTAAGGCAAAATCCAATAACAATGACTAGCCTAAGGGTCTGATTTAGATTTCAGTGGACGTGTTACTCCGTCACAACGGTGACGGATATCCTGTCTGCCGAAATATAAATCCCATAGGATATTATGGGATTTATATTTTGGCAGATAGGATATCTGTCACCATTGTAATGGAGTAACCTGTCTGCCGAAATCTAAATCAGAGCCTGAGTCTCAACACCTTCACCCTACCACTAAACCCTTAGAAAATATGTTTTAAATGATCTTACTTAAATTGGAGAACAGCAATAGGAAACTGCGATTGCACTGCCACAGCTGCCAGGGAACCGCTGTTCCCTGGCAGTGGTGCAGCGGGCACGCCCTCAGTAATATGCTGGTGGTGCCACTGTGGAACCGCCATGCATATTACGAGTTTCAGGACCACCAGCGGTGTCATGGAGGTCTTTACTACATGAAAAGGCTGGCGGTCCTGAAACAAAGCTCTTTGCATGGGGATGCATGCAGGGGGCACAGCATGTGCCCATCTATGTGAATGCATCCCATTTCCTGCACTGTTTGGACTTTACAGTCCAGGCCATGCAGGAATTTTGTTTGCGTTCCCATTGCGGTGCCCATTTTCAGAGGCACCACTGTGAGAGCATCAAAAAATCCTGCAAGACATGGGGGAAAATCAAAGTCTGGCAGGCGGTGGGCACATGGGTTTGGCGGCCCACTCCTGCACCACGAAACTGATAATCAGGACCTAAATGGTAAAGAAAGACTATAAATTCAAGAAAATAGGAGAAAAAAGTGTCAGTCCCTCCTACAGCATGCAGCTCTTCTTCCTGGCAGAATGTCCTCAGTCCAGAAGTGTTCTGATCTTGGGATGTCAGAGGTCTAATACTTATAAACTGTTCTGCCTTTGAAGTAGGCAAACTGCAAAGTAAAATCTTTGTAGTACACAAGACCCTGCTTTCCCCTTGCCCTGGCTCCAGATACACTAAAGGGGGCTGGAGACAGCTTTGTGTGAGGACATGGACAGCCGTAGTTAGGTGTCAGTGACAACTCCTCCAGACAACTCCTCCCACCACTCTATCTCAGGAAAGGTGTAGGAGTGAGATGTCATCCATACTGGTAGGCAATATAGTTTAGGAGTGCTTGGTCTAGAAAAGCACAAACTCAGAATTGAAAACGGAACACCATAATTGAGGGGTTCTCTTTAATAATAAGCATCAATTTCTATGCTCTAATCTATATGTTTGAAGTTTGCAGGCAGTTCTTTGATGACAGTTAATAATTCACTGTTCCATATTATGATTTTTTAACTTGGAAACTGCAAGTAACAAAAGGATGTCTCTTAGAAAAGCAGTTACCCACTGACCTATTTACATTATATGTACTTTGCGATCTGCATGGTACACGTTCATTGCAGGAGGGATATTAACCCTCTGTGCTATTTTATAATCAGTCACAACCTCAACTGGACCAAACTCCATCTCTCTTTCGGGAGATCATTAATCACCGGTGTTATCTTGACATTCTTACTGTTGCCTGAAAATTGCTGGAGGCAAGGAACGCAGCACCAGGTGCTTTTAAAACCAAAATAAACTTGCAATCTCTGCGCCACCTGAAGTAAGCATCCGGTGCGGTGGCACCGGTTGCACTGCCCCGGAGACGGACCTGGTTTGGGCATGGCAAGTGGGTGCATTTGCCAGTTCGAAATGGCAATTTAAAACTGCACTCACAGACATGGCAATGAGACTTGTTTGTAGGGTTACTCATGTGGGTGGCACAATCAGTGCTGCAGGCCCACTAGTAGCATTTGATTTACAGGCCCTGGTCACACCTGATGCACTTTACGGGGGAATTACTGGTCAATCAAATATGCCAATCATGGATAAACCAATCACCAATAGAATTCACACAGGGAGCACTTGCACTTTAGCACAGGTCAGCAGAGGTAAAGTGCTACAAATCCTAAAAGCAGCAAAAATAAAATACAGCACACTGTAAAAAAGTCAGAGGAAATCATGCCAAAAGATGCCTGGTCTAACAGAGGCATTTTCTGCAGCACACGTAGAAAGAGGAAAAAACCGAGGAGAAATAAAGATATTTTTCCTTGTTCCTCCTCACTTGGGAGGCGTAGCATTTTGACACATTCCCAGGTCTACCACTAAAGGTGAATCTGGGAAATTGACAGAATCTTTGGGTGGATGTGTGGGAACACCCACACTCCACCCATGGAACACCTCCCTGCATCAGAGTAATAGAAGGTCGCGAGTTGCACTGCCTTGTGTTACATTAGATCTAACAAGCCATGGAGGCCCATGCAAGGTGGGCTTGCTTGGTTTGGTAAATCTCACTTAGGTTGTGCGTCACCCTTGCGCCTCCTTGCATGGCGCATGGGCGACGCAAAACCTTGATAAATAAGGGCCTGGGCAGGACAAGCCGAAGAATGATGATTAAAGCTATCAAATCAAGAGCACACAGCTCTTGAGATAGACAGCAAAGCCATCCAATTACAAGAAAACTGTTGACCCTAAGCCCACTCTAAGTATACAGATGTATTCAAAATAAAAGGTCTTCGTACAAAGAGGTAAACCTGTCTGTGAGTAAGACATAAAAAGAAGGGACACTGGTGTGTATTTTGCAGAACTGATTGCATTGTTTAGACAATTATAGTGTTGTGTTACCTTGACCTAATTGTTATCCGGTTATCAATTGCCTTGTCTAGACAATTACATGGTTGTGTTTATTTGACGTATTTGTTTTTCGGTTACATGCATAACAAAGAAACTGAGAAAAGAACTGTAAAGTTCTATTTGGCATACTTGTATCATTTTCAACTTAATTTTAGCCACGTACCATCAAAGTGTTCGACATAGCTCAAATTAGGGTGAGGTTTTTTTTTATTTCACTAATTTTGGAGTAAAAATAATGAAAGGAATGCTTGTAGACTGAATAAATAACTGCCTCAGTCTGCATCCGTTGTGAATCTCAATAGCAATAATTTGCAGATATGAAAGATGGCACTGATGGGATTAGCAGACTCCACTTGCCAACCGACTGACTTTTTGCTGCGACTGACGTGTACAACCCTCTCTGCAAAGGGATGGGAAAGTCAAATGGATGGCTTGACATGACTCCAGATTTGAACAAGGCACTGGTACCTTTCATTGTCAATGAAAATCACTGAAAAAGGGGATTCATGCACCAGTGCCAGAATAAATAATATTTTTCATTCATCTCAGGTCTAGAGAGATTACAAACAGCCCTAACGCCTGCTGACACCCCCCCCCCTAGAAATAGTACTGCTAAATTCCCAAGTTATCTTGTTGACAGAAACGTTTTAAGGCATGGACAAAGGGGGCTCTGGTCCAGGGCCCAAGCCTTTTGGGGGCCCAATGTTAGATTCAGCTCTTTTCTCCACTCAGTCCTGCCCTGAGGACCTTGCATGATTCTTAAAGATAGATTGTTTTAAATACCACTTTCTTTTAGTTTATTTTTCATATGGGTGATGAGTAGGTGTCTTTCACAAACATTATGCAGAGACATGTTGGGTTTGTTTTTCAACACCATGCAAATCCATTAAAAAAAAAATCCTGTTAGACCGAAACAGGACCACACATTTGAGAAATGGCAGTGGCTCACAGAGATTATTTCCAATAATATTAGTGAGCTGCTGTTATATTACAAAACTGAAAAAACACATCACTACCCCTGAATATTAGATGGAAGCACATTTAGAATTTGGACCAGTGTGCCTGTGCAATGTCAATGTCCTAACCAATGACAACTTGAAAAAGCTGAAATACGTTTGGCTCAGGGCGCCCAAAATCTTTAAGATGTCCTTGCTTGTTGATGCAGCATACCTAAGGTGAACAGTGCACACTCTAGGTGTAGCTAAGTCTCCTGGATTGTATCTTTATAAACTTAAGAATTTTAAAACCTTAGGGCCATATGTATCAAGCTAATCTTTAGTCGCAAACGTTGCGAATCGCAAAAAACAGTGTTTGCGATTAAAAATGCGCTTTTCGGAATGTATGTACCATTTTTTTTTAGCAAATTAAGAAAACGCTAAAATAGTGATTCCTTACGTTGCGAGAGGCAGAATTCTGCGATTTCCCATGCAATTTCTTATTTTGCGATTACCTCAGTTTGCGAAATTCGCAAATTGGATAATCGCAAAATAAGGAATCGCAATGAAATGTATCAAAAAATCGCAATTTGCTAATTCTCGAAATTCGCAATTTAGAGAATCGCAATTACCACCAAGTGAGAGCAGGTGGTAACCAGGTGCAAAGTATAAAAGGAGGCCCACAATGCAACTGCCTTCTTCCACAATGTCTGGGCTTTACGTGATAGCGAGGAGGCTGCGACTGGGAGCTGCTGCACAGAGGAGGAGAAGCCAGGAGAGGATATTCTGTGTGCGCATTTCCATCTTCAATCGCACAGAGGCGGATATCTACACACACTACAGAGGAGGATATCTACACACACTCCAGACTGGATGAAGAGAGTATCCTTGACTTAATTGAGGAACTCAAATCCTTCCTTGAACACCCCACACGCTGGACCCAATCCATCCCCACCCACATCCAGGTCCTGTGCTCCCTGCACCTCTTGGCATCAGGCAGTTTCCAGGGGGTGATTGCCTTAGTAGGAGGGGTGTCACAAAGTGCTCTTTCGCGCTTTTTCCATGCATTCCTTGATGCCATGGTACATAGGATGCCCCACCACATTTACTTCCCAAGCACCCCACAGGCACTGCAGGAGACCAAACAGGACTTTTATCAAATTGCCCGATTTTCCCATGTAATCGGATGCACAGATGGGATGCACATTGCAATATCCCCCCCATCCCACAATGAGTACGAGAGGGCTATCTACTAGGTAAATGCATTTGAACAGTGGACACACTTGTCAAGGATAGCATGTGCAGGACAGTGTCTAACCATATACCTTCCTCCCCTCAGGTGACAGTGTGTATGCAGTTCGTGACTTTATACTGACGCTCTACCTCAATCCAGCCAATGCAGCAGAGCGGTGGTACAACAGCGCGCACATTGCAACAAGAGGCACCATTGAGAGGACATTTGGGATTCTCAAAAGCAGATTTAGGTGCATACACAAGAGTGGAGGGGCACTGCAATATAGCCAGAAACCTGTTGCAAGATAGTGGTCGCATGTGCCATCTTGCACAACATCGCCACCAGGAAAGGCACACCGGTGGAGGTCACTGAATCTGACTCATCAGATGTGGAGGGCCCAGCTCCAGGACGCATGCCTGCCGGTTTAGCAAGACACAAAGCTAAATTACAATTGTCAGACTGTGTTTTTATTCCTTAACATCAGGATTTTAAACGTCACACAGGCTGAGTGAAAAACAATGTCTTTCATAATGTCCAGCACGTGTTAATGCACAGTGCAAGTATCCCTTCATGGGCAAGTGTCCATCCGCAGTGGTTAGCTGCACCCATCCTGTGGTCCCATGTATGTGTGCTTACAAGCGGCGCTGGCGGGAGAAAGCACCTCTTTGGGGATGCACAGTGCCTCCTTCACTTGTTTCAGTTGCCCTGCTGTTACGTCCACTATGACGCCTATCCATGGTTGGTGGGGGGGTGGCGCTGCTCCGTACTGATAAGGCAGCTCATCTACAGCCATAGAGATTTGGAGCAGGGCCCTTGCCATGTCCTGGTTGTTGTGCGCAACCTCACGCTGCATGCAGATGCAGCATCTAGCTAGAATATTGTTTGAAGAGGCCAGGCGGTTCACCGCACGTGTATATAGGTCCAGGCGCTGCATCTTCCTATGGCTGGCTGCACGGTCAGCCCTGAGTTTACCACAGAGTGCCTCCATGGCACATGTCATGCTCCTGTAGTCTGCCCTGACTTCCCTTTGTAGTGATTTATTATTCTTTGCTTGCAGGCGCTGTACCTGCAACATGTTCAACTCAAGACCGGCAAACACGGACCCATCCCCAGGATCTACAGCAATTGTTGCAGCACGGGACCTGCGCCTGTTTGAGACTCCTGGCATTGGCTCTGCACGGTGGTGCTGTTGTGGTTCAGGCTGAGTGTAATCGGTTTGCCCCTCACCATCAGTGTCCTGGCCCTCATCCTCCAAAGGAGGTAGTGGTCTCACAACAATCCTCCTGCGACGCTTGGGGGGGTTCACTGGACTAGCCTTGTCCTCACTTTCATCCTCCTGCGCAGCTGCTGTTCTGGTAGGGGAATTGCCGTCTCCCACTACCTGTTGCCTAATTTGCAGTAGATGCTGTGGACGTAAAATCACACATTTATTTTCTGTCCTGACTAGCACTTGACAATAATTAAATTTCACTTTTTAGTATTACACGTATCTTGTTTTCCACTTTCCTGATGCGCACATGCGTTTTTGGGAATGGCTGGGTGTAAATGTACCAATGTAATGTGCATGTGACTACATCTCCCATAATGCATTGCAGTGTGTGTTTGCGTACCTGCACTGGATTACTACTTTCAACCTGCCTAAAGGTCGCTGTTCGGTGTGTGGGGGTAGTTGGGGAGGGGTCAGGGGTATGATGGCATGCCTCTTACCTGGTCCTGGTCCAGGGGGGTCAGAGCTGTCCAGGTCAGCCACACCCATGACGCTCTCAGGAAGTTTTGTTGCCTCCACAAGTTCCTCCAAAGGTGTTGAGTCTGTGGCAGTGGAGGTCCCTGCACCTGTCTTCCTTGCTTGCTCCAACCTGGTAGCCACCTTCTCTTTGGAGCGGTGGCGCATGTCATACCAGCGCTTACGCAGGTCCTCCACACTCCTATGTGTCACCCCAACAGCATTCACCTTTTCTTGGATGTCTGCCCATATGCGCCTCTTCCGTGTCTCAGGCACCCTCAGAGATTTCTTTCCAAACAGCAGTTCATGGTTTGTAACCATTTCCTGTATGAGGACTTCCAGCTCTGCTTCTGAAACCTTTTGTTTTCTCTTCCTCTGGTTTTCCTGCTGCTGCTGCTTCTGGGGGGTGTCATGGCTGGGCATGTCTCCTGTGTCCTACATTTTCAGAATCCACCACAGTGTTCCCTCTCAAACACTCCTTCACTCTGTGAATCAGAAACTCAGGTGCAGCATGGGTAGTCACACTTCCTGGTTGTGATATCATCAAGCTGCACCTGAGTTTCTGAATAGCAGATTCGCAAAATTTGTAATTTCACGATTTTTTCTGTTAAGAAATCGCAAAATTGCGATTTTTTAACATAAAAAATCGCAATTGTGGGAATCGCACTAAAAATAGCGATTTTTAAGGAATCGCAATTGTTTTGCGAATTCATACATACATACCACTTAGCTATTCTGAAATAGCGATTTCTTAAAAATCGCTATTACAGATTCGCTAACTGGTACCTTGATACTTATGGCCCATAATCTCTTGGGCGTTGTGGACGAAACTTCAATTTGTGAAAGTGCTCAAAACTGGGCATTTTGGTCGTGGAGGTCTCGTGCAAACACCCAGCACGGGAGCAACAGTTCTTGTGTTCCGCTCCAGGGCCCCCTTTAACCTGTCACACCCCACATGGCTCGGAGCAGGAGACTCTCCCGCTCTGGCCTAGGGGTATGATGGTCATGCAAATGATGCAAATGTGTAGTTGATGTGATTATTTTATTTGCAGGATTGGAATTCAGGAAATGGTTACTTGGATTTCCTTGGAGCACAGAGGGGACAAAAAACAGCCCCATTCTCCAAACTCTCAAGACATTGTGCCTAAAGAGATCTATTGCTAAAAAGCTGAGAAAATCAGCTCTTCAGTGCAACCTCCCTTGCTCTGCCAAGCGCCAGGTGGTAACAGTGGGGTGTGATTGACTGGTGCTTCAACTAGACACCAGGGATTTTTTTTGTAGAGGGAGCAGCCCATTAGCCAAGGTTTTGTGCTCGCTCACACCTCCAATATTTTTTGTCTTTCTACACCCTCGGTCGGCGTTTAAGGATATTTACCCCCAATATGTCCTCGTTGAGACAGAAAGTCCACACAATACCATGGAAATTATTTTTTCCAAAAAGGGCTAGGAGCAGCCCACCTTGCTTCAGGCTATGGCCCCACCCCAAAAGGGGGCATTATAATCATTGCCCCTCCATTGGGGCAGATTGGGTGGTCTGCCCCAGTGTGCATTCCGAGGACACAGAAAGCCTGCTGGACACCAGTAATAGATTTCCCCCAAAAAATCTGGGTGGATGTGGCCCACCTAGGTTAGGGCCATGCCCCCACCCCACAAGGAGCCAATACAGACTTTCTGCCCCCGGGGAGGCAGCTTCAAAATTACCCTCATTCCTGGGGAGCAGAAAGTCAACTAGACACCAGCGATTTTACATTTGGGCAAAACAAAGGGATGCAGGTGCCACCAGCACAGCTGGGGCATACCAGTCTTTCTGCCCCCCGGTTGCCCCAATTTGCCCCATGGAGGAGGAAGGCAGAAACCCCACTGGATGCCAGGAGTAAGTATGGGTGAATTTTGCAAATCTGGCGTTCGTGAATTTGCGTATTTGCGAACTCGCAATCCACAAAATACGCAAATTCTCGCGAATTTGCGGATTTTTTCTTTTTTTTTGTGTTCGGAAGGGTTTCTGCCAGTTCGCGAGGGTTTGGTACCAGTTCACAATTGCGAACTTACTTGTCGGCTCGCAACGGTCGCGACTATGTTGTTTCTACGTCTGGTTCATCATCACAGGTTCCCAGCACCCTCTGTTTCACCACTGCCACCCTCTGTTTCACCCATGCCACCCTCTGGTACATCAATGCCACCCTCTGGTTCATCATCACTGTAGATTATGGGGGGGGAAAGCAAGCACAATCGCCCTGCTTCAACTGACATGAATTAATTTGGGGTTGGTTTATTAATGTGTCACTGTTTTAAAATTCAAGTCTGGCACCTGCTTCCTTATCAGTAATTTGCTTTCTGTTGCAGTGCATTTTTTTTCCAGGACCTTTGTGGCCTACTTGTAGCTATTCTATGAGCCTGCTGTGAGGGTCAGAGCAGGGTCATACAATTGTTGCAACTAGCAACTGAACTCTGGAGGGGCCCCAGTCAGGAAGCACTACAGGGAATGGTTACTAATGATGAGTTTGAACTTTTGCACCTGCTGAGTGCTTTCAGTTTTGCAAAACTCGTTTTTCTGCAATTTCGCGGGATTCGCGGGGCGCGAACTTGCGCGAGATCGAACTCGAAAGCCACAAATTTGTGCGAATATGCGATTTGTTTTTTTGCGGCATGTTAGTTCGCAAGATTTTGTGCGTTTTAGCGAGCCGCTTGTAGCGCAACGGCGCGAAGTTACCCTCTCGGTCGTTCACGGGCGCAGCCATCTTGTTTGCATGACGTATTTCCGTTTCCGGGCGCGATGT
This sequence comes from Lissotriton vulgaris, assembly GCF_964263255.1. Classification (NCBI taxonomy): domain Eukaryota; kingdom Metazoa; phylum Chordata; class Amphibia; order Caudata; family Salamandridae; genus Lissotriton; species Lissotriton vulgaris. The sequence goes on along the minus strand of NC_141694.1, from coordinate 786,311,660 downwards.
GTAATCTCGCAAAGTGTGCGGCTCGCTAGTACAATTTCGCGTGTGTTCGCGAGGAAAATCTCGCGCGAACTTACCCACGCGGTCGTGAACGGGCGCGGCCATCTTGTTTCTCATTCATTGCTATGGTTCTGGGCATGCTTTTTCTATCCTTTCTGAATCTCTGCCATCCTTTGCTTGTTTGAAGTTTTTTTTATCTATTTTACTTATTTTACTTATTATCTATCCCTCTATTTTTCTAGCTCTATATTTTTGTGTTTTCTGCTACTTTTGGTTAATTTTAAACTACTTTTTTAAACTCTTTTCTTTTCTTTTCTTCTCTTCCCTATTCTATTTTCTTTATTATTTAGCTTCCTTTCTGCCCAGACCATGGTAAAGGGAGCCGGGAAGCATCCCGAGAAGGGGAAGGGTCCCGCACCCCGTGCTCGGCTCCCGTGCGGGCGTTTGAGGGGGGAGCAGGTCGCACCCCGGGAGATCTTCAGCCCGGAGGAGGTGGCCGCACTAATTTTTTATGTTCAGCGCCGCCTCCCCAGGACCATCATGGCAGGCGGCAAGATCGCTAGCGGGTACGGGATCCAGGAGCGCCGGAAGCGGTGGGAGAAGGTGTACCGGGCCATGTACCACCACACTCGGGTCCGGCGCACCTACAACCAGGCCACCCACCGCTGGACGGATGTCCTGGACCGGGAACGCGATCTGCTCGACCTGCTCGGCCTTGAGATCCCCGGGCTTGGTGAGTAGTAGTAGCTATTTCTTTACTATGTTTTCTCCTGCTCTGTGTGTTATTATCTTGCAAATTGTTGTTTTTTACCAAGAGCAATAATGCTGCTGATTACATTGTAGGTAAATTATATTTCAAAATCTTCTGTGCATTTCAGGTGCACTGCTCTCCTTCTCAGTAGCGCTGCTACTATGCTTATTTGTTTTCGATTTTGTGCTCATTTCATTGGCCTGTGAAATTATGCATGAGTGTAGTTTAAAGAACTGCCTAATGCTAGACACTAAGGGTCAGATTTTTAATTACCGGCGCATCCCTGCAAAGTAGCAGGGATGTGCCAGTAATTGTGCGCCACGCCACCACCACCCATGGTGCGCCGTATTTACAATGCGGCCCACCATGGGCCCAAAACGTCACCAAAGCGTTACGCATCTGTGCCGTAAAGGCGGCGCATTGCTGGAGTTGCGTCGCAGCGATGGCGCAGCTCCAGCAATGCTCTGGGGTGCCCTATCTACCCAATGCTGCGTCAAGCCGTACGTCTGCTTCAAGCAGGCGCAGGGTTTAAGTCACGCATCATTGTCCTCAAAGTGACTGATTGAAATCTTGTAGATTTCCCTCAGCCACTTTTTACAATGCGTTCCTGCGCAGGAACACCCTCCCTTGTGCTGGAACGCCCCCTGATGGCGCAGGGCTTTACAACGTCATGCATCTCCCATATGCGTCACGTTGTTAATATACGCCGCACCATGGCGCCTCTTTTGTTCTGCCGCTGCGTCACAAAAGTCACGCAACAATGGAGCAAAAGAGCCGCAAGGGGCTTCTAAATCAGCCCCTACAGACTCAAGTCCAGTCCTTTCTTTGTACACATGGCGATAAGAAGAAATAGTGGTTGTAGATTGATAGTTTGAGTATTTTAATGACTGGTTAAAGTAGTAGGAAACGTTAGTGTTGTCGCTGATCTGCAATCACGATGGACTTTGTCTGTCACTTCGCGTGCTGCGGACTGCTGCCTGCCAGTCCTAGGCAAACCTTTTTAGTACTTTGTTTAGTGAGTTACATAAGAACTTTCCAAGTCGACGGTCCGCAAATCAAGCAATACTAATAACGTAGTAGACCACATGAGATCGGTCAATATATCCCGTGGAATAGTTGTCTATTTGCTATTTCGCCAAAATATTTTGTTATTGTTCTTTTGAAATGTTTGATTTGGTTGACAAATCTCATCCATGTTTTCTGGTCTTTCTTTCTTTCATGTTGTACATCAGCTCCCCCCAGGGGCAAGAGGGCATTGGAGGAGGCTGCTGCTGCTGCTGAACAGGATCCATCAGGCGAGGGCTCCTTTGCTGGCCCCGGTAAGTTTTAATTTTAATATAGAGTACCTATTTTTTCCTAGCGTTCCTCATTAGATTTTTTCTAAATCGTCTTTGATCTTCTTGTAGACTGTATCTAAATTCTTATCCTGCCTCGACTATGACTCCCTGTGGTATTACTAGATTATTCTTATTGTCTGTGTAGCTAAGTAAGATTGCACATTTGGCAATTCCATTGGACTCCTATTCTAGTCAGCAATAGCTCTATGCACTGAGTGCAGTCCTCTGGGATTGTCCATAATGTCTTTTCAAGTCTTCTAAATGTTTATGCTTTGACAATTGCCAACAATAAAAAGGTAAATGACCACCAAGAATGAATAAGATACTACTTTACTTTTGGTTTCGATAGGAGAACAATCCATTCTACTACTGTTGCAGGGAAAAATCTGCACAAACAGAACTATGGACACTAAATAGTGCATTGTTTATCAATTATAATAGGCGCAGGTAGACTTTCCACATACCTCAGTGATATCAGACTTTGAAGAACCCCCAATCTCATTACTGACTAGATAGTGTGGCAGAGTCATTTAGCTCCCGAATTCATCGATGATTGATCCCCAATGATGATTATCCAACGCAGGACAAGAGTACGGAGTCAGAGTCCAGAAGTGTCAGAGGCACGGGCTCATGCTTGCAAATTGCAAAACCTTTTGCCCATTCACTCATGACCAAAAACCACAGAGTCTATTTAAGTTTTAAAGCTTTATTAAAAGTAAAAATATTTATTAAAATCAAGCTTGTCATGAAACCGAAACGGTTGATTAAAAATGGAAAAGTGCTAATAGTGATTTATTTCACATATTTATTGTGGGCGAGCCGAGCCCTCACCTGGTTTGAACTTTAATTTTGCTTTTTGAAGATGAATCATTGGTCTATCTGTCCTAGTGGTGATGATGATGATTTTTTCTTAGAAGTGAAGCTTCTGTCTGTTATGAGAAAAATGGTGCGTGTTAAAAAGCAAGCATTCATCAGTTTTGCCAAAAAGTGCAGCAAGACAAGACCCTTCACTGGAAAATGTTACTTTAGAGTAGACAGTCACAGATTATTAGATTGGTTTCTATATTCACATTTCTTCATTCCTAGACAAAATGCTAGTGAGTGGTGTATGTCTATGACATCTAACATTCTTAAATGTACTTTGTATGTGTAACATCTGGTGCTGGGCCCAGCGCGGAGGTGGATGAGGGAAGCTCTGGGGAGGAGGCGGTGCAAGTGCCGGAGCCGGACCAAACTGCTGTGCGGGTTGCCACGGTAGTGGCGGGCAGTGGTAAGCTCTTATATTCCTTACTTATTGAGATTGCAGACTGCATAGTGTGCTGCTCCCCGTGAGAAAACGTAAGGTTTGTCCAGATGAGAGACATGAAGAAGAATGATTGACATTTAGGGGCCTATTATGATGGCGGACGGACCTGAGTCCGTCTGCCACCATAGAGTAGGAGGGACCGTCCGCAGGTGCAGTGGCGGTCCCTCCGTGGTAATTAGGATGTGACCGCCACCCTGGCGGTCACATCCTGTATTTTTATCATTGCGGCGGGTGCTGCTTGAAGCAACACCCGCCGCAATGATAAAAATGTAAGTTGTGCATTTGCATGCACAAAGCGGCAGGCACCGCGTGGTGCCTGCCGCTTTGTGCAGGCAAATGCAGGGGGGTACCATAGGTACCCCCCATGTGCCCCCCCACCCCCTTCACCTCTGGGGGCCTGCAACGGGCCCCCAAAAAAAATCCGTATGCCTTTTTACGTCGGAAATGCCGCCGTGTAAAGGCATGTGTTCCTCCAGACATCCTAATATGGCTGGCGGTGTCTGATAGACACCGCCAGCCATGTTAGTGCTTTTCCGCCGCGGACGGGAGGCGACTGCGGCGAAAAAGCTGCGGACTGAAAAACGATCCCCCAGCCATCCTAATCTGGCGGGGGTCTTTTTCAGTCCGCTGCGGATTTCCCGCATCCTCCGGGACGGCGGTGGATTCCGCCGGCCCGGAGGATGCGGGGAATCCGCAATCCTAATCTGCCCCATAGTTTGAATGGATGGATGCCTGGATCATGGTACTATCTGACTCTTAGATAGCATATGTGTATCTAGAGAGAGTAGACGGTCACTGGATGAACTAAGTGTTACTTTGAAGAGCAGGTAACACGGCACCCGTACGTCCGTCCCAGTGTAGGAAAGGCAAGGAAAAGAAGTTGTAATTTTGTCCGAATACTACCATGCATAGTAGCAGTAGTTTGTATTGCAAGCACAGCATATATCCGGCTATTACGATGGCCACTCACTACCTCTGTTAATAAGTTTAGTAGAACTCGGTCATTCATGTGTGGATGTATCACTGTTCACTCAATAAAAAGCAAAGCACCTAAAGTCATCCCATATGTTAGTAAATACATACCATGTGCAGTGATAGATAATCAGATTATTTATCTTCTTCATTTTCCTTTTCTAGTATTCATTGGCACTGTAGGGTGAAACTTAAATTAATTAAGCAGTAGCCCTTGTAACAGTGTATTCTCAGTGCCACCCGTAATAGAAAAGTAACAGCATCACCACCTGTATGTACTGGACTGGTACAGTAACGCAAGTCTGTCTCACTCATCATGGCGGGCGTCTGTTTTCCTCGGGTGCAAGTTGACTGCGCTGGCATGATGCCGGCTTGCAGAAGTTAACGTACCAATTTTGCTAAACAAGAGAGAAGAAGAAGAAGAAGAAGAAGACTGGTGTACTGTCATAGTCGACTCTAATGGAGTGAGTCCATAGTGCTCGTAGAATTGATTCCTTAAACTCCCACTAATGTTGGAGCAAGGGTGAAGAAGTGGGAGGTTAGATAGATACTGGCCACAATAGTTATGTACTGCACTTGTAAGTTGCTAGTTCTACTGTGACACAACTTTCTGCTGAATCATTTTTTGTTAATCTTAAAGAGCATTGGTTACAGACTATGTCTTTCTTTCTTCATATAGATGCTCCTTCCAAACCAACCCGGAAGGAGCTGGCTACACGGGCCCGGCAACGGAGGCTGGAGGCCACTGTCGCTGAATATCGGTGGCTGGTGGCCCAGGAGGAGGGGGACACGCAGTCTACCACTACATCTACAGGGACTGCTGCATCCTCCTCCGCGCTCCCTGGGTCACCCAGATGGCGCAGGTCTCCAGCGGTACGGAGCCGGGGTACCGCAGCCACCCACCACCGCCGAGCGAAGAAATCAGCTGCCCCCCACAGCAGTTGGAAGAAACATATGCACCGCCTTTCCCTGAGGGTTTCCTACCTGGAGCAGGAGCTGCTCAACACCAAAATCCTGCTCGAGACCCTCCGCAAGGAGCATTCCGACCTGGTCCGGAAATTCAACAGCAGCAGCCAGCAGTAGGAGGAGACTGTCCCTTGCCCCTTTTTTAAAGACTTCTGGGGGGTGGGAATTGGGAGTTGGGTTTTTTCACTTTTTTGGACTTTTCACGGACATTCGTTGGGGTTAGGGAGTGGGGGTGGGTTGGGTCTTGTGGGAGATTATTTTTGTCAGGGATATAAATATACTTTAAACTCTATCTTAGCATACATGTTTTTTTTACTGCTTTTGAGGCTAGTGGGTGGGAGTTTAACAGTAACTTTGTTTTGGTGACACTTAAGTGGCATCTTGATTCAAGTTGTGTAATTAATTGCCCAAATGTTTTCAAAACTAAGTGCCTCTCACAGAGTAAGTGAATTCCATAGTCCTAGGACTTTACAAGTACTAGCGTCAGTCTCTCGTCTCTCCTAATACTCCTAATACTCCATTATACTTCCTCCCCCCAAACACTTATCTTACCTGTAATTTGTGTTTGAAAAAAAGGGCTAGGCACAGGGCTGGCTGCACGTCAAATGGCGATATGGCAATCCTGGGCGGATGAAATGTCATCATTGCGTTGGTACTAGTGGTGTTACACAGTGGCAGTTGCAGCATCTGAAAATAAAGAAAATGAAACCTTGTTTGTCCTTACCGTAGCATTAGAACGGTACGATAGAGAATATAGCAGGTGACAGTACACTAGAACAGTGCCACAATGTAGCCTAAGAAATGGTAAAGTATTGAAAGTATAACTAGTACTTGCGTTGAATTGCTTTGACATTGGCTACTACTACAAGAAATAGTACTGAAGCTGAGTAAGTCTAGAATATATCCTCGGATTCCTTCACCAGCCTGTTGCTATGACCTTATCCTCCCCAGCAAGTGTATGGAATTATTGCTGTCATTTAGTCACACATCAATCAAAACCACACAGCCCGCGGGAAGAGGGTTAGGGTTTGGAAAATGGATGGGAATGGGGGTTTCTTTTTGGGTCTGTTTTGTTGAGAGAAGGAAAAAAAAGCACGGCATGGACAAACAATAATTGAAGATAAAGAAATCTTTGGGTACAAAGCTAACCATAAGTCTTTTAAGTGGCATAAAGGAAGTGCATGCACTACTGCATGCATTGTTACGGAAAAGTAAGTAATACTTTCGACAACCGTGAATGACAGAATGCGACAGTACAGGGCTGCAGCGTTTTCACTTGCCTATCTCTGCACTCAGAGAAACACTTCTTACATTAAATAAGGTTTAAAAAATAGCCGAAGTAAAACCTATAGAATGGCTGTAGGGATCAATTTAGAAGCAGAGAGAGATCCAAGAAATGCAGTCACACTCATAGAAGAAAACAATGGATACTGTATCTGTATGTTGTTGTAGTTGAATTTTGTAAGTAAGTTGCATGCAGCAAACAATTCCTCTTATTAGCGGCACTCCTCCATTCCAGCTGACGCTTCGTCCATCAATGTTGGTGACCAAAAGACACCCTGTCCACTGCCTGCCTGGCGGATGCTGAATTGCGGCTCGCTAATGTGAAGCCTGACTCCATCCTTTTTTCCCCATTGCACAGACTGAAACCCGGCTTGTAATTATTGAACGAAAAACAGGAAGTGATATTACAACAACACTGATAAATAAATATCAGGTATGTACGCTGTGTAGTGCAAAAAGTCACACTTTGAGTTTCCTAATAAACAGTACAATATTTTTGAAAGTGCGTACTCTGTCTGAGTCTCCTTTTGAAGGATAAATAAGTATGGGCAAATGAATTTAGCGGATCTTTCCCCTCAAGCTAGGTGTACTGTAAACTGTGTTTTAGAACAAAATTAGACCTTCCCAGCAGTGCTCCCACCCAGACCCTTACTAAAGCCAGTTGCAAAAATGTAGAAGACCCCCAATCAGATCTCAAAAAACGAGGCCTGGCAGAAAACTGGTGACAAAACGTACTTTGAAAGTAAAAGTAGGCCCAAATACCCCCTTACCCACCGTGGGTTGTATTCAAACCACTTGCAAGCAAGCAAAAGTATCCATAGCCAGCATTGCTCCAAGACTCGAAAACCCCCCACCCAAACACATGCAATAGAAATACTGCTAACCCTAACGAGCCCTAAGTTAAGAATAGTGGCAAAGGCTTTCTTTAACTATGCCAAATCCCCCCTTTCCCACCATGGATTTTCTTCAAATGACTTGCAACCAAAATTACACATTCCCACGAGTGCTCTAAGACCCCAGAACTCAGTTGCAAAAATCTAGAACACCCCGAAACACATGCAATCCTGCTGCTAGGGCTTACCCTAACGAACCCTAAGTTACAAAAAGTGCCAAAAGGCTTTTCCTTATGGATTTTGTCCAAACCACTTCTATCCGGTATTAGACCTTCCCAGCAATGCCCCAAGACCCGCCAACCTACCCGCAAAAAAGCACAACACCCCCAAACAGCCAGAAAGGAAAATCTCATACTTACAATATTTCTCGGCCTTCGGTCCAAACGCGCTGTGCAGCTAGGTCATAACTCCCGTTTTCGGATTTCCTGAAAAGCAAATGCAATCAAAATTAGACTGTCCCAGCAGTGCTCCCAGACCCCAAAACTCACCCACAAACACCCGGAACCCCCCCAAAGAGCACCTGAAAGGCAAGCAAGTCAGCAAAAACGCAAAAAAAAAATTGCCTCCGATTTGGTCCAAACCACTTTTATCCGGTATTAGAGCTTCCCAGCAATGGCCCCAGAGCCGTCAACCCAGGCAAAAACTAGTAGAAGACCCCCAAACAGCCAAAAAGCAAAAGTACAAAAATGGGGACTTAGTCATTTTTTTGGCAATTTCCAAAATCACTCCGCGCGTGCTCTGCAGCTAGGCCCTAACTCCCCTCTGCCACCATGGATTTGCTTCAAACCTCTTGCAATCTAAAGTATCCATAGCCAGCAGTGCTCCCAGACCCCGAAACCCACCCACAAACACCAGGAAGCCCCCCAAACAGGCCCCCGAAAACGCTACATTGAGCAAAATGTCAGAAATAGCACAAAAAAAATTCTGCATGGATTTTGTACAAACCACTTCTATCAGGTATTAGACCTTCCCAGCAATGCCCCAAGACCCGCCAACCCACCCGCAAAAAAGCACAACACCCCCAAACAGCCAAAAAGGAAAATCTCATACTGACAATATTTCTCGGCCTTCGGTCCAAATGCGCTGTGCAGCTAGGTCATAACTCCCGTTTTCCACCAAGGATTTCCTGAAAAGCAAATGCAATCAAAATGAGACTGTCCCAGTAGTGCTCCCAGACCCCAAAACTCACCCACAAACAACCGGAACCAACCAAAGAGCACCTGAAAGGCAAGCAAGTCAGTAAAAACGCAAAAACATTTTCGCCTCCGATTTGGTCCAAACCACTTTTATCCGGTATTAGAGCTTCCCAGCAATGGCCCCAGAGCTGTCAACCCAGGCGAAAACTAGTAGAAGACCCCCAAACAGCCAAAAAGCAAAAGTACAAAGATGGGGACTTAGTCATTTTTTTGGCAATTTCCAAAATCACTCCGCGCGTGCTCTGCAGCTAGGCCCTAACTCCCCTCTGCCACCATGGATTTGCTTCAAACCTCTTGCAATCTAAAGTATCCATAGCCAGCAGTGCTCCCAGACCCCGAAACCCACTCACAAACACCAGGAAGCCCCCCAAACAGGCCCCCGAAAACGCTACATTGAGCAAAATGTCAGAAATAGCAAAAAAAAATTCTAATCCAAAAGTGATCCAAAGAAAGTCAAAAAGGCCTCAAATCCAAATATCCAGCAGCATCCACAAAAAGTAATCCTTCCAGGTGAAGAATCCGAATGAAAGTGACCAGCACATGAAGAAAGCACTGGGAGGAGCCTGCTGGACAGGAACAGGAAGTTGGAGACTGTGGGGCACTTCCTCCCCCCCCCCCCCAAAATGGACTCCTTGCAAAAAAAAGTGCAGGCAAATGTCAATCTGAGAAGTTATTCTGATAAAAATCATCATTTCCAGAAGGTTTATGCTGCTTGCTGGTGGATTTCTTGTGCAGAATTGCAAATTTTGTATTTTCGCGAGTGCGAGATTGTTGCTGCCCGCCGCATCTACGTGTTCGCAATTGCGAACTCCCACGATACGTGATCACGGCCTACTCGCGTTGACAAACTCTCGCTGTGCAAGGTGGCAAGCCGCGATGACGTAATCGCGGTCGCCAAACTCCTGCGGGATCCCGCAGCAAGATCCAAAATGGCGCAGCACTCGCAAAATATCGAGAAAAACAACTCGGCAAACGCTGAATGACGGTAAGTGAACGCCGCGCGCCGCAAAATTGTATCACCATGAAAAAAAATCCGCTGCGCGAATTTGCGGATTTTCGGTAAATTCGCGAGCGTTCGCGGATTGCGAATTTACCAAAAATCCGCAAAATCCGCGAGTGGAACGGATTTTCCGCCCATGCTTAGCCAGCAGTAATTTTTACAAAATAAGGTTGTGGGGTCTGGCCGCCCTGACATCAGGTCCTATCCCTAAAGCCTCATCAGTCTTTCTGCTCACCTGTTGACTATAGAATTTATGTTCCTATAACAAACAAGAGGACATTTTAATTATTTTGAGCATAACTTATACATATGGGCCAGTGGAGGGGGGGTGAAACCCAATCTCGACCCACTTGCCGTGCAGAACAGCCAAACTATTTGTGGTTGCCCGCCATCCGGAGAACTCTACCAAACCCAGACATTACTGGAAACTAGACACTAAGGTTAGTTCCCAGCGTTCCCACACTTCTCCCGATAAAACCCACGTGTGTGGCTCGGCCTAGCACATGCAAGACAAAGGCTCCAAAACGCATCATAGTGACATGGGAAATAGGGATAGCAGCTGGATTTCGGTCCAGGTTCGGCTGCCACCTATGGAAACTTATCGTACTCAGACACTTTGCAAAGTAGACACCTGAGGGAGTCCATTGTGTTGTGCCTTGTATGGCTGTCACAATTTTTCTGACCCAAAATGCCCTGTAAACATAAAACGTTGCCTAAAATGCGGCTAGGGCAGGTGGTGGCAGCTCCTACTCAACCCCGCTTTGCTCTGTAGAGGCAGGACTCAGTTCTGTGTGCTCTATTTTAATTTACTGTGCTTCTCACTGGCTGTGTGATTTTAATTCGAGTGGTGTGCAAAAACGCTCACGCTCTTTTTAATTTGTTTTTCAGCAGCCCCGCTCTGTTTAAAATACTTTTTGGTACTTGCCTACCTATGTCTGACTTCGGTAGTACCTAGGTGTGCCTTCCCTGCCCCGTTCCATCGCGGCTTGCTGTGCCGATTGAGTGGAGGGCAGGCGGCCATCTTGGGAGTAGTCCCGGACCCCGGCTGGACTGGTGATAGCGCTCTAGCTGGGGGAGGGAGGCTCTCATATCAATCGGCTGCCAGGCTGGGACGCTTGCGGCTAGGGCAGGTGGTGGCAGCTCCTACTCAACCCGCTTTGCTCTGCAGAGGCAGGACTCAGTTCTGTGTGCTCTATTTTAATTTACTGTGCTTCTCACTGGCTTTGTGATTTTAATTTGAGAGGTGTGCAAAACCGCTTGCGCTCTTTTTAATTTGTTTTTCAGCAGCCCGCTCTGTTTAAAATACTTTTTGGTACTTGCCTACGTGTGTCTGACTTGGGTAGTATCTAGGTGTGCCTTCCCTGCCCCGTTCCACCGCGGCTTGCTGTGCCAATTGAGTGGAGGGCAGGTGGCCATCTTGGGAGTTGTCCCGGACCCCGGCTGGACTGGTGGTAGCGCTCTAGCTGGGGGAGGGAGGCTCTCATATAAATTGCCTATGACTTCCTGGCTGCGCAGCGGACGCGCGCAGCGGGCGCACCGCTGGCGTGCCAAAGGAGAGGCCGTCTGCGCCCGTCCGCGCCACAGGCACGCCTAGCACCAGTCCCCCTGCCCGTTTTTCTTCCGTGCAGATGGCAGGAAAAAGAAGGTATAGTTGCAATGAGCTTATGGCACTAAATATAGACAAATGTCCCGAGGACAGACACTGGGAAGTCTCTGATTGCACTTCCAAGGTTTGGCATTCCTGTCATTTTCGCTTTCACCTTACTACAGCTTGCCCTACCCTTCAAACTATTAACCACTCTACGATTTCAGCTGTGCTAATTAATGCTAGGTCCCTGGTTAAACATGACGCCGATGTATTTGAGCTTCTTGCGGACGGCCAACTTGGTTTACTCTTCATCACGGAGACATGGTTTAACAGCTCTTGTGCCCCGGTGGTGGATCTCGCCATTCCCAGAGGCTTTAAAATTATGCGAGCGGATCGTTCCATAGGGAGGGGCGGGGGGGTTGCTGTGGTATTCAGGGACAATTGGGCTTTTTCCTATGAGACATCAGAAGATTTGGGTGAGGGGGAGGCACTTCATTTCTCCCTTGCTCTTAACCCTCACTTTACGCTGGGAGGTACGCTGGTGTACCGGCCCCCGGGCCTGCAGGGCCGTTTATTACTGCTTTGGAGGATGTGATTGTGCCTCGTGTACTGAGGTTTCCTAAATTTCTCCTTCTTGGGGACTTAAATATTCATGCAGATGTTTTGGATTCCTCGGATTCGAGATGTGTAGCCGGCTCTCTGAATCTAGCCCAGCTTAAACAGTGGGTTAAGCTGCCGACGCATGTCGGGGTCACCTACTTGATCTAGTCTGCTCCAACTTTGACCTTTCTCTATCCAGTCCAGAATGTGTGACATGGTCCGACCATCGTTTGATCAGGTTTTCCTGGTCATTAGATAAACCTTCTGGGGGTTTTGTCACCCCCCCCAGTGTCTGCCCCAAAGAAGATCAATCTCCCTGCATTATTTGATACTTTATCTCAGAGCCGTCCTTCTTTGGGTTCTGAGGTATCGGAAGCAGTGCAGCGTTTTTACGCCTGGATTGGTGAGGGGGTTGTGTCTTCTGTGAATCAGGGCTCTGGTTGCAGGGGCCGCATTTCTCCCTCCAAGCCGTGGTTTTCTCATGCCCTGCGTGAAATGAAATTGGGTTGTAAAAAACTTGAACGGTGCTGGAGACTTGGCTACTGCCCAATTGCTAAGACGACTCTTCGCGCCGCCCAGAGAGAATATTATGCCACCATTAGGACAGCAAAAGGCAACTATTACACAGGAAAGATAGCCAAGGCTAATAACAACAGCAAAGAAATTTTTGCCACCGTTAAGAGCTTTCTTTCTCCTTGTGCCGAGCAACCTTCACTGCCTTCCTCTGTACCTAATTGTTGGTTTAGCCATTTTTTCCCTTCTGAGGATGAGAACATCCTGGCTGTTCTGAAGTCCATGAAATCGGGGTCTCCCACCGATCCGTGTACGGCACGTGTGTTGGGAGGGGTGGCAGAAGCGGTCTGTGCAGAGGTTACTCAGATTATTAACCTCTCCTTTACAACAGCCACAGTTCCGACTTGCTGGAAGCAGGCCAAACTACTGCCGCTCCTAAAGAAATCAGGTCTGGACCCGTCGGCTCCATCTATCTACCGACCTATTTCCCTGTTACCAGTGCTAGCCAAGGTTTGTGAAAAAATTGCGTTTCGCCAGCTGGACGTCTTTGTGGAGGCCTCCCATGCTTTGCACCCATCCCAGTCAGGGTTTCGTGCTGCCTATAGCACTGAAGCAGCATTGGTTGAGATGTCAGAGGCTATCAGGGAGTGCCTGGATGGAGGCGGCAGAGCGGCATTGATTTTGTTAGACCTCTCTGCCGCCTTCGATACGGTGCCCCATCAGCTTCTTCTTGCCAGGCTGTCTGCTATTGGTATTACCGGCTCCGCCTTAGAGTGGCTGACATCCTTCTTGAATAACCGTACCCAACAGGTGTGGATACCGCCTCACGCGTCCTCAGCCAGGACATTGTCTACTGGGGTGCCTCAGGGGTCTACTCTTAGTCCTCTGCTGTTTAATATTTATTTGACCCTTCTGATTTTTTTGGCCGAACAACTGGGTGCAAAAATTATTACCTACGCCGATGACACCCAGCTATTGTTTACTTGGCCAGGTGCCGATCTGGATACCTCCTCTGTCCAGCTCAGCCTCTCATCAGTCTTCCGTTGGCTTGCACTTGCCCAATTGAAGTGCAATGAGGAAAAATCTGAAGTCCTCCTCTACAGAGATTTCCAACTAACTTCAGAGAACTACTGTGGCCACCCGATGCTCCTTGTCCTCATTCGACAGGAAGCCCGGCAAAAAACTTGGGAGTGTGGTTTAGTGAAAACCTTAAATTTGAGGATCACATAAAAAAATTAAACGGCATTTGCTTTGGCACTCTCAAAGCTTTACGCAGATTTTTTCCCTTACTGCCAAGGGAGGCCAAAGAAACAGTGTCACGTGCCCTCATCCTCTCTCGTTTAGACTACGTAAATGCCTTGTTCCTCGGCATCCCTGCTTACTTGATCAAGCGTCTCCAGATTATTCAGAACGCTGTCGCTAGACTTCTCTTTAACATCTCAAAGAGGTCTAGCGTACGGCAACATCTGCGTAGTCTACATTGGCTGCCAGTGGCCCAACGGATTCTGTTTAAGACTCTGGTTTTATCGTTCAGAGCCACTCATGGTCAAGGACCCTATTACCTTAGGAGGCGGTTCTCCATGTATGTCCCCAACTGCCCACTTAGGTCGGCCAATCAGTGCCGACTGGCTCTCCCACGCTTCCTGCTGGGCTCGCTTAGGCGGACAATCTATCTCAGTTAAAGCAGCAAGGGCCTGGAATGCTCTTCCTTTACAACTTCGCGCCACTCAGGACCTCTATCTCTTTAAAAAAGCACTAAAAACACATCTTTTTACCATGGCACTTTAACCTTCATTTTCATTCCTTATGTCTCTCTGCATGAGCTCGCCCCAGGACATTCCTGAGTATTTGAACGCTTTATAAAACCTCATATAACATGAAATCAGGCATTTTCCTTGGTTGGTGGCTGAGTCAGACACAATATCCACGGCTACTCGCAGAGCAAAAAAGCATTGGTTTTGCCTGGAAAAATGTAATCTGTCCATGTTGCTCTTTGGGGTCACTCCTATCATGAGTGCTAAGCCCACCCAGAATCATGGTGCAACATTTTTATTGAAAGAGTATGTGAATGCTGAGTGGTAGGACATTAGTGCATTTCTGCAGGTTCCAGAACTTTACCTCATACAAATGTGAGGAAAATGTCTGCTTTAAGCCAAAGTTAGCGGTTTGCAAGGACTTTCGGGTAAGAAAACATTGTGAGACCACACAACTCACACCACCCTGGACACTCCCTGGTGTCTAGTTTTCAAAAATGTCAAAGTTTGATGTTTGCAAGGGCTTCAGTGTAAAAAAATAAACTCATAACCTCCATACAGGTTACATCATTCTAGACCTCCACTAAGACCTAGTTTTCAGAAATATGGGTTTATTAGGTTTCTCAGAATGGCGGATGAGCTAGGGCCCAAATACCACCTCTACTCACATTGTAAAAAAAAAGCCTTGATATTGCTGAGTGAAACATGATCAATCTAGGTTGTGTTTTGGGGAATTCTGTTTCACAGGCTCTAGACCAAGCCACATAAGTGGGGTAAGATGTTTTTCGGGAGAGTTGTGGGAATACAGAATAGTAGAATATTTGCTATTACCAATTGTATTTTTCTGCATTTGTGGTTTCCAAATGTAAGTCAGTGTGTAAAAGAGAAGAAGTTTTGCAAAATGCCCTCTGAATCACAATCTTTAGGATAACCACAAATTCAGCGGTGTACAAATACCCACTGTTCCTAAGCTCAATACCTTGTGTAAATTTCATAAATACTTTCCCTTAATACCTTTTGGACCTGACCCTTTTGCAGGGTTAGCCCCAAACGTTTTACCTTCTTCCTCCTATTTTTTCTGGCATGTTTTTATTGGTTTTAGTACTCTGTGCCCTTTACCACTGCTAATCAGAGCTAAAGTGTATACGCTCTCTGTATAAGTTGTATTGGTGATTTGCTTATCCATGATTGGCATATTTGCTTTACTAGTAAATCCCTAGTAAAATGCACCAGGTGGGCCCAGGGCCTTTAAATCAAATGCTACTAGTAGGCCTGCAGCACTGATTGCGCCACCCACATGAGTAGCTCTTCAATCATGTCTCACTGCACTGTCTGTGTGGGCAGTTTTAAACTGCCATGTCAACCTAGCAAGTGCAACAGCTTGCCAGACCCAACCCTTCCCTATTACTCCATGTAAGGCACCTCTAAGGTACTCCAAAGCTAGCTCTATGAGTAGGGTGCAATGTATTTAAAAGGCAGGACACATACTGTGGTTTTTTACATAGCCTAATAGTGAAATAATGCAAATTTTTGGTTTCCGCTATTGCTATTGCAAGGCCAATCTCTCCCATAGGTTATCATTAGAGCTGCTGGTAACATCTTACAAGTGTATCCTCCAATTGGCAACAGAGTTTGGTGTTTCTGAGCTCACAATTTAAAAATACATCTTTTTGGTTAAGTTAATTATTAAATTGCGTGTTTGATATTGGCACTTTTAGAAAGTGGCCCTTTTCTTGCTTTACCATTCTATGTCTCTGTCTGTAGAATCCACGTCCGGGTTAGAATGACAGTTTGTGCATTCACTCTAGACAGTCACACAAAGGGAGCTGAGGTGTTCCTTGCATATCCTGATGGCCCATCACCAGGCTGATGGGCCTTCCTGTGATAGAGTGATGGGAGGAGTTGTCACTTACACCTGAATAGTGCTGTGCCTGTCCTCAAACACAGCCGGTTCCACCCACCTGTAGTGTGCCTGGAGCCAGGTCAGGGAAAGGCAGGGTCCTGGCACTACAAAGACTTTCCTTTGAAGTTTGCCTAATTCAAAGGCAGAAAGGGGGATAAGTATTTGACCTCTGACACCCCAAAATCAGAAGACTTCTGGACTAAAGTACATTCTGCCAGGAAGAAGTGCTGGACGTTGTAGGAGGGACTGGCACTCTGTTGCTTTCTGGCGCTGGCCTGTTGCTTGCTGCTTCTGTCCTGGGAGTGAAAGGACTGGACTTTGCTTTTTACATTCTACTTCCAAGGTTCTCCAAGGGCTTGTGCATGCTTGCCTCCTGTTAAAAAGTCTTAGGGCTATCAAAGACTTCACTTACCAGTGCCGATGCTCTTCTGCTGAGGGCCCTAAGTTGCCAAGTGGTGCCATATCCAGTCTTTGGGCCCTTGGAAGCGAATCTGGTGAGATCCATGCATCGACTCTCAGCACCTGTTTTATCGTTGCAGCGCAGCCATGCAGCTGACGAACCGCTTTGCGACAGAACGATCACTGCATCGTGAGTCTTGATTACTGTCACCGATGTCCGTGGCACCCCGTTCTGACTCCAACGCAGTGCCTGCGTAGCCGCATTGACACAGCGTGTCTGCATTTTCGATGCATCATCCCTCTACGCTGTCTTTTCATCTTTGCTGGGTCACAGTAAGGAACCGTGGCTGCGTATCCACTTTCCCTGCCTTGCAGTAAGTAATCGACGCGTCACCTCCCATAGCAGTAAGGAACCAATGCATAACCCCCCCTTGGAGTAAGGAACCGATGCACCGCTTAGCTTTTTTGGCACCTCACCTCCTTGTTATATAGCGTTTAAGGACCCGAGTGTAATTTTCCCGATTCATGCCCTTATATAGGTATAAATCACCTTGTCCTTATATAGGCATAGAAATAATAACCATATTTAGACATGGCCCCTGCAGTCCAAATACAGCATGGATACTTCCACTAGTTCCGAAAAGCCACAACGATTTCTTGGAAAAATCAGCTTCAGCAGTTAGGGACTTCCCCTTGCTTGAATATTGATTTGTCCAAGAACTCATGGAGTTTTTAAAGAACTGAGACTCTTTGATGACGTTATTATGTCCAAGTTTATGTCAAAGTCGGCACCTTCAAGGTATAAATATGCCCACACTTGCCATAGCAAACACACAGTGGTTTGGAGCAGTTCGACTATCTACTTGCCCGACGCATCTCGCTACAGCAAGTGCCGAAGGAAGCCGACCCTCCAGCAGACGCACTGAGAGAGACGCTGTCTTTTCTCTTGCCAAGAAATCGAGCTCCAGTGTTTCCAAGCTCCCCTTGTGGGGTGTTGGGAAATCGAGTCGTGAGACAGAGAGATACCAGACCTCCTTCATTCTAAACCAAGGTACGGAGCTGATTAGACCCTAAGACAAATCTTGGTTAGATTCTTGGCTTAAACAAACTAAACCTATGCTACACCATACTTACTTCTTCCCTCATACTAGACTTAGGTTAGGCACATCAGGGTAGGCGTATTTTAGAAGCACCAGTTGAGTACTTTTAGTCTTTATTTATTCTTGTATGTATTGTATGGCTTAGAAACCATACCATGCTTTTATAGTATTATTTTATAATACTCTTCTTGCTGTACGCGTTTATACTTTACAGTCAGGATTACGATTGTAGCAGTTCACTTTACTTGCAAGAGAAAGAAGACTGTTCAATAAATACTTTTATTGAAAACGCCTGTCTCTCTATTTCTCTGCACCTCTGTTGAAATGAAGCATGCATGACTGACTGAGTGAAATATGTATCTATTGTTTCCACGACTCTGAAGATACGTTTTATCTTGGGGACACAAAGTTGTCATTTTTATGCGGTTGTCAGAAACTAATCCCTTCTTGTTTATTTGAGAAAGTTTCTAGTGACCTCTGAGCTAGCTGGCACTCACAATTAAGTTTAATATATTCAATAGAGACCTAGTTGACCTAAGTCCTACGTCAATTCTATAGTATATATTATTTCAATGCGCAGAGCCTATTGAGAATATAGGAACTACAATACATGGCACCCAAAGTTTGGTAAGGCACTAATTTAACGCTAGATACTAGAATAACTCAGTCGTGCTTTTCACAGAAACCCCTTTTTCCCGTAAAATACTCCAATAGACGTCTGGAGTGGGTAAAAGGATAAAATATCCGCCATAACTGAGTAGACGAAAAACCTATGTATTAGTTTTTGGTTTGTTCAACGTTGAAGGATACAGTGTTCCAAAATATAGTGCACCTTATCTTTGTTTCCTTGAAACTTGGTCTGCAAGATTTTCAAACAAAATGTCGAATAGCGACACCAAGAATGGTGGAGCTGCAGAAACTGCAAACCGACCAGGTTTAGACGTTACAGGTTTCCAACAAGACAACGCGGATGCTATAATCATCCCAGAAACGTACGGAAAACAATAGCTATAAAACTTATAGAAAATGGCCTATCACCGAGAGGTGGTAGGGTAATATTTGTCATAGAGGCACACGAATATCGGCAGACAGAAGTATTTCATTCATGGATTATCTTCCCTGAAGCAAATCCAAGAACACATGTGTTCCACTACTACAAAGTAGAGGAACCTCCAGCGGAATACACTCCTTTCGAGGATGTTGAAATTCCATTAACATACCAAGAGCACCAGCTCTGGTTTGAAGGCGTCCTACAACTTCAAAATCACATTACCAGGCTCGGTCCACTAGGAAGACCAGGAGCAACATGGTCCTCCGGTACTAGCCAGCTGTACACCACATCCTGCCATTCAAGAAATGACAGGTCCAGAACTGTTAGCTCAGCTAAAACAATTATTTAAAATACATAGACAGTTGGTACAATATGTCATGCGGACTCTAACAGTCCAACCTGCTATAAGAATTCCACAGCACTCCCCTCATCAGGGGAACACAAACAAAATTACACCACAGACTATACAATCGGTCATTGGTAAATTACCCACAAAAAGGGAACAAATTCCATTCTGGTTAGCTCAAAAGATTACTCAAATAAAGGCAGTATTTCCCGATAGTACACCTCATGAGAAACACAGGATTCTAACAATCTGTTTACCAATGGGGATCGCACCCCACATGGAGGACTGTGACACTTGGGGTACAGTCTTTGCTGCAATCTACACAAAAACACATGGTGACACATACCAGACGTCCTGAAACAAATTCAAAATGACTACGGGGCAGAGCCTGCTTTAAATCTCGGTTTGAAGTTACTGAAGGATTTCAAACAGGTCTCAGCTATAATAGTAGCTAATATTAAGGGTGAAGCAGTATCCGTGGCAATCCACCAAAAACTAAAAGAACTTGATGTAACTGAGCAACCATATTAACTGGCCAGAATAATAGAAAAATCCTATGAAGAATTAGGTAGAGATAGTTTGGGAGGGAAACCAGTAAAGCCCGAACTAACAGAAAATCCTGAAAAAGTTTTTATTAAAAATAATCTCACCACTCCTAAAAAAAGAAGTGGGAAAAAGTACTAGACAGACACTTCCTAAAGAGAAACGCTCTCAATCCAGAGGTAGGTCTCCTCAAAAGGAGCCAACTGAAAAGAGGTATAACCTCAGAAACAGGGATAATTTGAGAAAACCTGATAGATATCAAGATACTGATACACGTTCCTCTCGTACCTTTCAGACTTCCTCGCAGAAATCCAAAAGAAGAGGACGATCAGAACACAAGGACGAATGCGTGAAGTCCAAAGACGATCAACACGTTCAGAAAGATAAGAAAACTCAATTCACCAAAAAGAAGGTAGCAGGTCTAAAAATCAGACATGCAGAGAATTTTGATGACACAACTCAAGAACGGGGAGTGGGCCCAGACAATGCTGGACAGCGCAGCAGAAGTTACCATAGCTCGCAGGATCCTGAAGGATCATCTGGAGACAGTGGTCTTGAATGAGTACATTCAAGTTGAAACTACCGATACCATGGTTAGTGTACCCCATAAATTATCTGAAGTAACACTTCAGATAGAGGGGATAATAACTAGAAAAATAAGAGCACTCTTTTGGGAAAAACCATCCAAGGGTTATGACATCCATCTGGGTGAATAAGACTGGCCACCGGAATTTGTCAGGGAGTGCCTACATGGCAAAGAAATGATTATGCCAGCCTTCTCAAATCATATTCCTATTCATAAAAAATACACCTATGCCAGGAAACGGGCTATGGCCCAGGCTCCAGAATTATATAACAATCATGTGGGATGGGATGAGGACTCTCCTCACCATAAGATCAAGTTCAAAAATCAACATGCTGCTTAGAGGCAGTATCCAGTTAAACAAGAAGCTGAAAAACAGGTCAGGAAGATCTTAGATCAACTTGAATACCAAGGGGTGATTGAAACATGCACCTCGTCTATGAACAATCCTTTGTTTCCTGTCTCCAAACCTGACATTACATATTGTCTAGTTTTGGATTACAGACATTTAAACTCCTGTTGCAAAACCTTTGCAGTACAAAATGCACACAGTGCAGCACTGATAAATAACATTGTACACAAAAAATATAAAACTACATTAAATATTTAAAACGGGTTCTTCTGTCAAAATATCGCACTTGAAAGCAGGTATTTGACCGCTTTCTTAATCGTGGGGACACAGCGTCATTTCTGTTGTCCCCCCTAAAGATTCAAGAATAGTCAAGGGTCATTTTCAGCCAGAGTAACAGAGTTACTACAAACGTATGATGATGAGGCATTATCCTATGCCGATGACATCTATCTTACAGACAATGACTTGGACAGGCACTTGAACAGAGTGAACACCATAATACTTAGCTTCGCATCTGAAGGGTACAAATTCAACTTTAAAAAATCAAGAATTGCCCACCTCAACGTCCTATTCTTAGGATACGAACTTTCAAGTGAAAGCAAAAACCTGGCAGCCAACTTTTTAGAAAAGTGTGCGCTGCTCCAACCTCCAAAAACGCTGAAAAACTTACAGTCAATTCTAGGCTTCCTAAATTTCGGAAGAACTTACATTCTAAATTACGCAGAAAGGGTTAAACCTCTCTACAAATTAATCAAACCTGATTTTAAACAAACTAATTGGACTCAAAAAGACACAGAAATTTTGCGTTCAGTGCAAACAGATGTGTTAGCAACAACCCATTTACAGACACGCGTAAACGTGCGCAACCTTGTGATCCGAATCATCCTAGGGAGATGCGGATTCACATACCTAACCTTTAATGAAGGTGAAAAGGTACCAATAGCGTATAAACCACACTTGTACACACAAGCTGAAATGAAATTCACTTCTACAGAAAAAATTCTGACAGCGGTTCAAACTGCAGTAGCAAAAGAGAGAGCCCTCGCACAGGGGAAACGCATAATGGTTGTTACTCCTGTACCTGCACTAGAGGCAGTGACAAAAGCATGCATTCCGAATGCAAAAGCTTTACATCCAAGATGGATACAATGGGTTAACTCTCTTGCTGCAACTGACGTTGAATACGTTTTTGACCCCCTACTTGAAAACTAAAGAATTTCTCCAATACGAACAAGAATGTCCTCTGCCCACTGAGATTCTGCCTCTAGAACACTACGGATGTATAATCTATACAGACGGATCAGCACATCCCGCAATTGGGGGCAAACAAGCTTATAGTGCTGCGTGCGTGATTGTTAAAGGTCGCTGGCGCAATGGCAAATTCCAACTCATGGTCACAAAAATTCAATCACTAGGAGACTATACAGCTCAGCGAGCTGAACTACTGGCTTTCAAAATGGCGCTGGAAAATACTGATCGCGAATTCCCCACACTAATAGTGTGCGATTCGTATTACTGCGTTCAGTCTTTCAATGAATACTTGCAGTACTGGGTTCAAAACGGTTTCAAAGACGCAAAAGGTGGCACAATCAAGCATAAATTGCTTTGGGAACAAGTAGTTCTATTACAAAAAGAACTACAAAAGACTCACATGATCCATACACTGAGTCATCAGCGTGATGGCGTTCACGTTGCAGGGAATTAATTGGCTGATGAGGCCGCGAAGGCAGCTGTGCAAACGGCTTCCGTAGCTTCAATCACTCGTTCAAAAACAAACATATACAGCGAAATAATGCAGGCTGTCACCGCTTCCATCAAAGACAGCGGTAAAACATTACCAAAAGGCTTTCCACTCAAATACTCGTATATAACTGATTCGAATAATGTTCCTTTTGCTCGAATTCCTGGAGTGGGGGATAGAGTAATCCCAAACATGGAACATAGATTAGGACTAATTTTAGCAGCGCATGAAGGGCTTGCCTCTGCACATGCAGGTGTTTCCGCCACACTGTCATTATTAAAACAGAGATACTGGTGGCCAGGCATGAGGAAACAGACCAGAAACTATGTTTTGGAATGTGAAATCTGCCAAAAGATGAAAGTCTCTACAGTGAAACGTCCTGCGCAGACGCCCCTTTTAATTTCAGATAAACCATTAGCATGTGTGTACCTGGACCACTGTTGTCCCTTACAGAGGGATGGCAACTATAAATATATCATGGTCGCAGTGGAGTCCTGCTCAAGATTCATTTGGATGTGGCCTCAGCGCTCCGCTGACGCCTGAACTGTTATAAAAGATTTGCGAGTCTTTATCGGCACATACACAATCGGCACACTACATTCTGACCAGGGTCCTGCGTTTAGCTCTCGAGCTTACAAGGAGGCCATGGCCAATTTGGGCATTTGTTAGAACCGGAGGTCTCTGGTTGGCACAGGTATGTACTTGTGACAAGCAAGGACCCTCAGCTCCACGTCAGGGCAAAGGAACTACTCCTTTGAATAACCCCTGCTCACCCTCTAGGTATTGTGGCGCGAGCAGACAAGGCTAATCCTCAGGGCGATCGTAAGTTAAGCATTCATGAACACACACAGTAAACCCACTGACCCACCACAAATGGTCACCAGTCGTATGGTTGTATCAAAAATACGTATACTTTATATAAAAGATAGTTTCAAGCAGGATTATCACTAGACCGGAATAACGTTTATCAAATCGAGGTCACCAGATTACAGTAGGCAAACTTAGTCTTTCAATGTTCGTTGTTCAGCAAGGTACGATGACAGGGAAATAAGAACATTGTGGACCCTGGATCCTATGTGAACTCGAGACGGAGTTCAAGTGTACCTTGCGGGTGGAAGTCTGAGGCGGTTCAGGCGCAGCTACTTGTGAGGCCGAACAAGGCTGACGGTTCTCCAGAGGATCTCTCCGGCTCAATCCCCCTCGAGGAGCGAGGTGAAGGAGCTAGACTGTGGAGGGTTGCGGCGATCCGGGATCGTGACAGCTCACGGGGCGAGGCGCCGTTCAGGCCTGCGGGGCGTACTACTTCTTAGCATGCAGGTTCTGACTCGTGGATCTGTGAGGGGCGTCGAGTTCTCGGGCAGACGGGTGCAGCACCAGGCTTCCGGTACCAAGGTACGAGGAGGCCTTTCTTGAGGTGCGGCATGAGCCTTGGTATGCAGGAGCGCAAAGCGAGACAGTCGGGTACGTTACAACGTACGGACCATCCGAGGCTATGAGATGCTCTCCGTGCAGATTCCGGCTGGAGAAGATGAGAGTTGCGAAGCTCGCTCGGTAAGCGGCGAGGTGACAGGAGAGCGGGCGGCCCGGCACTGAAGGGGGAAGCGGCTCAGGAATGAGCAGGACTCTCTACGGCGGGGTGACCAGGCTCCGAGCTGTCACGGCCTGGGAGAGGGCGAAGGCACCCGAGTCACAACTCTGGCGAGGGAATAAGAACTGAGGCCCAACAGCAAACGGGCACACGCAGATAGAACCCAATGGTCCCGGGGTTCAGTTCAGGGGGCAAGCTCTCGATCAGGCCCTTGAAGATCGTTTCAGGCACAAGTCTACAAAGTCCTCACTGGTCCTTTCCTCTCCGTTCTCAGCAAGGCACCACTGCAGGCCAGTCTTACAGGATACAGACTGGTTTCCGTCCTTCAGCTTCTCTTGGTCCTTCTAGTCAGGCAGAGGTTCGTCATGGTCAAAACTGGATCTGATTTGTAAGGAGGGGAGCTCCTATATTTATACGGCATTTCTTTTGTCTTTGCAGGCCAGGGGGCCTGAGCCTGGTTCAACCCGGTTCTGAAGTACTTTGTTGACAGGACGCTGCCGTCTTCTTTCAGGGTGCAGGGCAGAGACATCAGACGCTCTGCAGAAGGTGGAGCCAGAATTGTGGTGGTGGAGCACAACCCTATTCAGAGTCAAGGACTACTCCGCCCACCCATCCTGGTGTAAGCATCTCAATCACCCTCCTGAGCAGCCGACTATCCCCCGGGAATCTCCCAGCCCTGTCACTCACACAAACCCAGACAGCAGATACACTTCCTGGCAGAGGCGGGCTGAACAGTTAGGCGAGCAAATGCTAACTTTCTAAAAGTATCATTTGCAAACACAGGATATTAAAATAAACCTTACTGAAGGAAGTATTTTATTATTCTGAGTTCAGGCATACTAAACTCGACCTGCTACCGGGTTCCCTGAGCCTGCCGGGACTATAGCATGTAATAGCTCCGACAGCTCATCTGGCCTAAGAGAACCGGTAGCCCTTCAGTAGTGAAGAATGAGAAAGGGCGGTAATTCACTACTAGGACATGCCACACTCTAGGCCTGTCCTACCTTATACTTCCAATGCACCCTGCCCGTAGGCCTACCATAGGGGTGACTGATATGAAGGTGAGGGAAGGTTCTGGGACTGGCAAGTGTGGGCACTTGCACAGTCAGCGTGACAGTGCGGGACTGTACGCGGGGTCAGCAATGGCGGACCCGAGACATATCTTACGAGGCCGCTTCTGTGGGTCACGCAACCAGTGCTACAGGCCCACTAGCGGCATTTGTATCTACAAGCCCCGGCACGCCTCGTGCACTTTACTGGGGACTGACAGTAAACCAAATAATCCAATCGTGGAAATCAATTGTACATACACTTTACATTGGGAGCACTTTAACTGCGGCACGGATTGGCCGTGGCGCAGTGCCCTGAGCATCGAACACCAGCAAAAACATCTGAGGCACATCAGCAAAAAGTGGAAGGGAGACTAACGCCAAGGTGCCAGGTCTAACACGTGTCCCCTCCAGCTCTAAGGTGAGGAGAACTACCCTATCCCAGGGAGTTCCTCATCACTAAGGCGGAAAAACCTTGACAGACCGTCAGCAGTGGCGTGGTCTATGCCAGGGCGGTGTTCCACCGTAAAGTCCATACTCTTTAGTGAAATGGACCACCTCAACAGTTTCGGGTTCTCACCCCTCATTTGCATCAACCATCTGAGGGGCCTGTGGTCTGTCTGAACTCGGAAGTGAGACCCAAACAAGTAGGGTCTTAACTTCTTCAGGGCCCAGACCACAGCAAAAGCTTCTCGCTCAATCGCACTCCACTTCTGTTCCCGTGAAAGTAACCTTCGACTGATGAAGGCCAAAAGGTGATCCCAGCCCTCCTCAGTCGTCTGTGAAAGGATAGCCCCTATCCCATTCCCTGAAGCGTCTGTCTGCACTAAGAACTCTCTGGAGAAATCAGGAGCCAGAAGCACGGGTGCCGTGCACATGGCCTTCTTCAGGGTGTCGAATGCTTCCTGACAGGCGTCGGTCCAGATCACTTTTCGAGGCTGCTTCTTCGAAGTCAGCTCCGTCAAGGGGGCAACGATGGTGCCGTATCCCTTGACGAACCTCCTGTAATACCCGGTGAGTCCCAGGAAGGCCCTCACCTCCGTTTGTGTCTTGGGGGCTTCCCAAGCCAGGATGGTCTGAACTTTGGGTTGAAGGGGCGCCACCTGGCCGCTCCCAACTTGGTGTCCCAAATACACCACAGAACCCTGCCCGATCTGGCACTTGCTTGCCTTGATCGTGAGGCCTGCCTTGCGCAGAGCCACCAACACTTCCCAAAGGTGCCGCAAGTGTTCCTTCCACGTTCCGCTGAACACTGCGATGTCGTCCAGGTAGGCGGCACTGAACGCGTCCAGTCCGACCAACACCTGGTTGACCAACCTCTGGAAGGTGGCAGGGGAGTTTTTTATCCCGAAGGGCATGACCCGGAATTGGTAGTGCCCATCTGGGGTTGAAAACGCTGACCTCTCTTTGGCCCCTTCGGTTAAGGCAATCTGCCAGTACCCAGACGTTAAGTCAAACGTACTGAGGTACCGGGTAGCTCCCAACCGATCGATGAGCTCATCAGCTCTGGGGATGGGGTGCTCGTCAATCTTCGTGACCGATTTGAGTCCTCAATAGTCCACACAGAACCGGAGTTCGGGTATGGCTCCCGGCGTCGCAGCCTTCGGGACCAAGACCACTGGGCTGGCCCAAGGACTGCTGGAGGACTCAATCACCCCAAGAGTAAACATCTTCGAGACTTCCTCCTTGATGCAAGCTTGTACCCTGTCAGTCACGCGGTAAGCCTTATGCTTCACCGGTAAGCTGTCTCCCGTGTCCACATCATGGACGCACCAAACTGTGACACCAGGAACCAGGGAGAACAAGTCAGTGAATTGCCCCAGCAGCTGGCGGCAATCACTCTGCTGCTCCGGGGTCAGGGAGGGTGAGAGGTTAACTCCATCCACTGACCCATCACACTCGGAGGCCACCAAGAGGTCCGGAAGAGGCTCGGTCTCCTCCTCCATTCCGTCATCGGTTGCCAACAGCATGCTCACTTCGGACCTCTCCAAGTGGGGCTTAAGGCGGTTAACATGTAGGACCCTCAAAGGGTTCCTGGGAGTTTGCACGTTCACCAGGTAGGTGACAGGACTCTTGCGCTCCACAATCTCAAATGGACTCGTCCACTTATCCTGAAGTGCACAGGGCTCCACTGGGGCCAAGACCCACACCTTTTGTCCAGGCTGAAGCTCTACCAGAGCTTCATCTCCTCCTGGCTGGCTTCCAGGTTTGCCTCAGCAAGTTGCCTGAATTGCCTGGTCTGGTTTCGGAAGGCCAGCATGTAGCTATATACATTCTGGGGAGGTTTCCTGGGAGATTGCTCCCAGCCTTCCCTAACCAGACTCAGAGGTCCTCGAACCGGGTGACCGTACAGAAGCTCGAAGGGACTGAACCCGAGCGGCTTCTGTGGCACCTCTCGGTACGCAAACAGTAGACATGGTAAAAGGACGTCCCACTTACGCCTCATTGGTCCTTCTAGGCCCATAATCATGCCTTTCAGGGTTCGGTTGAATCTCTCAACCAAACCGTTTCCTTGGGGGTGGTAAGGGGTGGTGAACTTGTACGTTACACCAAACTCTTGCCAAAGGGACTTCACATATTTCGAGATGAAGTTGGTGCCCCTGTCAGACACCACCTCTAGAGGGAATCCTACTCGAGAGAAAATTCCCATCAGCGCTCGTCCCACCACGGGGGCCGTCACTGTCCTCAGAGGGATGGCTTCAGGGTACCGGGTGGCATGGTCCACCAAGACCAGGATAAACCTGTTGCCCATGGCTGTCTTGGAGTCCAGAGGCCCCACAATGTCAATCCCCATTCGCTGGAATGGGGTACTGACGACGGGGAAGGGTTGGAGGGGAGCCTTGTTCTTCCCTCCACACTTACCACTTGCCTGGCAAGTCTGGCAAGTCCTGCAGTGAGCATCGGAGCTCCGGTGCATCTGGGGCCAGTAAAAGTGGGTGACAAGCCTGTCATAGGTCTTGTCCATCCCCAGATGTCCTTCTAAAGGCACATCGTGAGCCAAACCCAGTAGGAAGGCCCTGAACTTCTGGGGTACCACCAGCACACGGGCTGACCCAGGTTCAGCAGCCATAGGCTCTGAATACAGGAGATCGCTCTCCCAGTACACCAAGTGTTTTCCGGGCCGAACGCCATTGGCCTGGTCTGCAGCCTGCTGCCGCATACCCGCGAGAGAAGGGCACGTTTTCTGCTCCTCACAGAATTCCTCCCTGGAGGGACCCCCTTCTTGCTGCCAACGGGTCAGCTCAGGCAAGTCTCCCAGTTCGGCGATCTGTTCCCCCGTAGGCTCCATGGCATCCCCCTCGAAGTCTGCCTCCTCCTGGGCCGTGGGAACTTCAGGGACCGGCTGTCCGCGCCCCCTGTGCCTCCTCTCTAAGGCCGGTTCCTGGGCCTCTCCCTCAGGCTCCAGGACCTCTTCGACACCCCTACTGGCTGCCATGGACCTCGTGGTCACGCACGCCCAGTCGGGTAGACCCACCACCCGCAGATGGGTCGTTTTCTCCACCTTTTCTCAAGGGGAGTTCTCCAAATCGTTCCCTAGCAGACAATCTACAGGCATGGAGGTCCTCACAACAACTTGAAGAGTACCTGAGACCACCCCCCCCCCACTCAAAGGGAACCTGAGCCATCGGACACTGGCTCTCAGAATTGTCAGCATTAACAACTTTGCAGTAGGCGTGCGGTACTACCTGCTCTTGAGACACCAGGTGCTGCCTCACTGCAGTCACGCTGGCTCCTGTATCTCGAAGAGCCTCCGCTTTCTTATCATTGATGGTCACTACCTGCCCATATTTTTTAATGTTACTGGGAAGATAGTTCTCTGGGACCATCTCGCTGTCTCCTAGCGAGACTAGGGTCATCTGGACGGGATCCCCACCCATTGGGATTGCTACTTCCTCCCCACAGTTAACATTAGATAGTTGCCGGGGTGGAGCACCAGTGGGTGCGGGTTTTGCAAACAAGCAACACTTAGGGTCAGAGGCAACATGACTCAGGTTGCCACACCTAAAGCAGGTGATGGGCCCCTTTGGAACAGGTTTACCTGTCGGGCCCCGGTTGATTTGGGGGTGGAGGAGGCTGAGAACCTTTCCCTTGGTTCCCTTGGGGATTACTTTGGGGGCCTTTGTGGAACCCTTTCTGTTTTCCCTTGTCCCCCCCACTCTTCTGCTGGGGACCCTGCCCACCTTTGGCTGAATCTCCCACTGGACCTTTGTGGACCCTGGTGCTGACCCAGTGGTCCGCTTCCTCAGCAAGCTTCCTCGGGTTGGACAGCTTGCTATCGATCAGGTGCTGGCGTAACTCAGGAAAACAATTATCCGACAAGTGCTCCCTTGCGATTAAATCAAACAGCCCTTGAAAATCATTTACCTTACTGCCCTTCACCCAACCATCCAGCGCTCTGCAGAAAAAGATCACATACTCTACATACGTACCCCCTTGAATCTTCACACACTTTCTAAACCGTTGCCGGTACATTTCAGGTGTTAACCCAAACCGATTCATCAGGGCATCTTTCATGTGTGGGTAGGAGACTGACTCTTCAGGAGGAAGATCTAACAGGGTATCCCGCCCCTCGGTCAGGAACCGTTCCACAACCCCGCTCCCCAATCCTTCTCAGGGACCCGGTGGAAAGACATGGCTACCTCGTAGGCTCGGAACCACTGCCCTATGTCATCTCCTTTGAAATACTCTTTCACCACATCCTTCGGTATGTAGACCCTTGACTCTACCTGGGCTGGCATTGTGCTGCCACCAGGAGCTGCGTCCAAGCTCTTCGCTTTCAGCTCCAATTCTTTTAGGCGTATCTCGTGCTCCAGCTCGAGCCTTTTTTCCTCCATGGCCATCTGACCTTTCAATCTGGCCATCTCCACTTCATGCGCTCTGGTTGCGGCCCTGCCTGCCAGCTCGTCGGACGACGGGCCTCCCAGGCCTCCGATGAGGCTATCAGGTGGATCGATCACCACCTGATTTTCGGGCTCTCTGGACTCTTTCCAGGCTCTCAGTGCCATGATGCGCTGGGTTCGGGTTCTGCAGTTGGCTTGCGAAACTCGTAACTTTTCGCACAGGACTCTCAAGTGCTCGACTTTGCACTTTTCCAGCCCATCCCAGTCAACATCGTCGATTCCAGAGATAACAGAGAGTGCTCTTGAGGGAAGTGAATCAGGCATGGTTTAGGAGATTAGAGATCTCTCGGCAGATTGTAATCTGGTCGCGTTATTGGTCTGCTCTCACTACGTGGTGATCAGTAACTCACTGTATATGAATCATGAATGCAAATCCGAAATCCTCACCGCTGGTACCAATGTTAGAACCGGAGGTCCCTGGTTGGCACAGGTATGCACTTGTGACAAGCAAGGACCCTCAGCTCCACGTCAGGCCAAGGGAACTACTCCTTTGAATAACCCCTGCTCACCCTCTAGGTAGTGTGGCGCGAGCAGACAAGGCTAATCCTCAGGGCGATAGTAAGTTAAGCATTCATGAACACACACAGTAAACCCACTGACCCACCACAAATGGACACCAGTCGTATGGTTGTATCAAAAATACGTATACTTTATATAAAAGATAGTTTCAAGCAGGATTATCACAAGATCGGAATAACGTTTAGCAAATCGAGGTCACCAGATTACAGTAGGCAAACTTAGTCTTTCAATGTTCGTTGTTCAGCAAGGTACGATGACAGGGAAATAAGAACGTTGCGGACCCTGGATCCGATGTGAACTCGAGACGGAGTTCAAGTGTACCTTGCGGGTGGAAGTCCGAGGCGGTTCAGGCACGGCTACTTGTGAGGGCAGACCCCGAACGAGGCCGAAGATTCTCCAGAGGATCTCTCCGGCTCAATCCCCCTCGAGGAGGGAGGTGAAGGAGCTAGACTGCGGAGGGTTGCGGCGATCCGGGATCGGGACAGCTCACGGGGCGAGGCGCCGTTCAGGCCTGCGGGGCGTACAACTTCTTAGCACGCAGGTTCTGACTCGTGGATCTGTGAGGGGCTTCGAGTTCTTAGGCAGACGGGTGCAGCGCCAGGCTTCCGGTACCAAGGTACGAGGAGGCCTTTCTTGGGGTGCGGCACGAGCCTTGGTATGCAGGGACGCAAATCGAGGCAGTCGGGTACGTTACGACGTACGGACCGTCCGAGGCTATGAGATGCTCTCCGTGCAGATTCCGGCTGGAGAAGATGAGAGGTGCGAAGCTCGCTCCGTAAGCGGCGAGGTGACAGGAGAGCGGGCGGCCCGGCACTGAAGCGGAGAGTGGCTCAGGAATAAGCGGGACTCTCTACGGCGGGGTGACCAGGCTCCGAGCTGTCACGGCCTGGGAGAGGGCGAAGGCACCCGAGTCACAACTCTGGCGAGGGAATAAGAACTGAGGCCCAACAGCAAACGGGCACAAGCAGATAGAACCCAATGGTCATGGGGTTCCGTTCAGGGGGCAAGCTCTCGATCAGGCCCTTTGAGATCGTTTCAGGCACAAGTCTACAAAGTCCTCTCTGGTCCTTTCCTCTCCGTTCTCAGCAAGGCACCACTGCAGGCCAAGCTTACAGGATACAGACTGGTTTCCGTCCTTCAGCTTCTCTTGGTCCTTCTAGTCAGGCAGAGGTTCGTCGTGGTCAAAACTGGATCTGATTTGTAAGGAGAGGAGCTCCTATATTTATACAGCATTTCTTTTGTCTTTGCAGGCCAGGGGGCCTGAGCCTGGTTCAACCCGGTTCTGAAGTACTTTGTTGACAGGATGCTGCCGTCTTCTTTCAGGGTGCAGGGCAGAGACATCAGACTCTCCGCAGGAGGTGGAGCCAGCATTGTGGTGGTGGAGCACAACCCTATTCAGAGTCAAGGACTACTCGCCCACCCATCCTGGTGTAAGCATCTCATTCACCCTCCTGAGCACCCGACTATTCCCCGGAAATCTCCCAGCCCTGTCACTCACACAAACCCAGACAGCAGATACACAACCTGGCAGAGGCGGGTTAGGCGCAGTTAGGCGAGCAAATGCTAACTCTCTAAAAGTAGCATTTGCAAACACAGGATATTAAAATAAACCTTACTAAAGGAAGTATTTTATTATTCTGAGTTCAGGCATACTAAACTCGACCTGCTATCGGGTTCCCTGAGCCTGCCGGGACTATAGCGTGTAATAGCTCCGACAGCTCATCTGGCCTAAGAGAACCGGTAGCCCTTCAGTAGTGAAGAACGAGAAAGGGCTGTAATTCACTACTAGGACATGCCACACTCTAGGCCTGTCATACCTTATACTTTCAATGCACCCTGCCCATAGGCCTACCATAGGGGTGACTGATATGAAGGTGAGGGAAGGTTCTGGGACTGGCAAGTGTAGGCACTTGCACAGTCAGCATGACAGTGCGGGACTGTGCGCGGGGTCAGCAATGGTGGACCAGAGACATATCTTACAAGGCCGCTTCTGTGGGTGGCGCAACCAGCGCTGCAGGCCCACTAGCGGCATTTGTATCTACAAGCCCCGGCACGCCTCGTGCACTTTACTGGGGACTGACAGTAAACCGAATAATCCAATCGTGGAAATCAATTGTACACACCCTTTACATTGGGAGCACTTGCACTGCGGCACGGATTGACCATGGCGCAGTGCCCTGAGCATCGAACACCAGCAAAAACATCTGAGGCACATCAGCAAAAAGTGGAAGGGAGACTCACGCTAAGGTGCCAGGTCTAACAGCGTTGCATTGCGGTACTCAAGTCCATTCCATCCTGAGGGAAATTCTGTAGTGGAAAGAAAAAAACGTGACATAAAACAATCTATAACAGCTAGGGTATTAGGCTCGGGTGACGGGTGGGTCAAACATCTAATAAGTGTCCAAAGTAGTCTTAATAATCTGCCAAGAAATTCTCTTGGTGGAATCACTCCATATGAAATCCTTTTTGGTACTAGAATGATTGTCGAAGACCTAGTCCGTCATACTTCAGTGGTAGAACAAAAACCCTTTGATATCAAAGACCGTTTGGCTGTTTTGCAGGACTTAAATGAAACACGAAGAAGTCTAAGCAACACATTACAGAAGCCAATGACCACTAAAGAAAAACCACCTGTCCCAGCAAGACCTGTCTGGATTCCAAAGATTAGGGATGTGGTCAGAGAAAAAATAGCGGATAAGAAGGAATTTGGGCCTTGTTACAGAAAACCAGTACCTGTGCTAGCAATCCACGGATCAAGAACAGTGTTACTGCCGCCCCTTGCTGGTAGAAAAGAGAACTGGTTCGTGTCCATCGACCTGGTAAAACCACATCATGTGGTCGATAATAAGTAGTAGGCCCAGTGGACTCCAACGGAGTAGTAGACACACAAATCTTGCTACTATACAAGAGGTTCAAACTGAAAGACTTATCACCTTTGAAGAATCTACAGTGAGAAGAAAGAACTATGCAACAAAGCCATGGAACTTGTGCCTCTTGAAACCCAAATAATAGTTTGTCAAGAAACTCCCGTCTACAATGATGTAGCATCTGACTATACTAACATGTCAAGGGACCATGCAGCTCCAGCGATTTCAAATAATCCGCATGCAATACCAACAATTGACAGAACTGCCTCTGGCTATTTCATCAATTTGATACATTTTCTGAGGATCCGAGTGAGCCAGAAACAACGTAAGCAAATAAAACCTTCAAGGAACAAGTAATTAAACTTTGTCACCAGCTTGCAAATATATATCTTGTTTCACCATGGGTTGAGTTTTGGATTGTGTTAGTTGTACTTTGTCTCCTACTATGGCTCATTCTCGTTTTAAGTTTGGGAAAGCTGATAGATGGAGAATATAGTAAAATGGACACAGCAAGTAAGAACATCAACTTGCTCCTGAAGCCAAACAAATCATCCCATCATGAACAAAGAGAACTGTCATCAGTAAACATCACAGCCACTCCCCTACCTGGTGGTATAGCATGGGACAGAACTGATTATGACATTTATGGTCCTGTAGAGCTGTTGAAAGTTTCACACCAATTTAAGGTTTCCTTGATTGATTTTGTTTCACCCAGTACATTTTCTGATGATTGGGACTTTGAGACTGTTAACAACATGATGGTAGACTTAGAAATGTCAGCAACATTTACTAACCATGAGTACTTAGAAGGTTCATCAGATTATGAACAAATGTACTGTTATAATCATTATGGTCATCATTATTTGCACAAATCTGCAAATCCTCGAAATGCATTTTCTTATAATCAATTGGAATATTGTCCAACACCACCAAAGGGTAGCTCAAAAACATTTTTTGAAAAAAGTCCATACTTTTCAGGTTTTAATACCACAAATCCAGAAACATTTTACTTTAAAAATATTAATAAGACAGGAATTAAAAGTATGATGACTAATACTAAGCAAATTTATTCTGTGGCCTTTTATGCTCCACATTAGGTTTTGACTTTTGGAAAGACAACATTGAGACAAAAACTGTCTGGGGCACAAAGGACTGGCAGGTGCAAGGTTTAGAAGCCTTATTCAGAGCCTGCATCATCCCAGAACAAATAATGTTTTAAATGAAACTGTTCAACAGACTTCTTGTCTTGGCCTAGCTAAGATAAAAGATTTAAACAAACCGTCCATACCTAAACCCACACCTGATAGTAAGGGAACTACAGATGAGGAGGTAGACGTAAACTATATTTTACAACACAACAGAACTCATTCTGATTGGAAAAAATGGTTAATCGGGCCCACAGACACGAATAACTGTCAAGATAGATTCCTGAACAAGACACAAGGGTTTACAGTAACTAGGCCAGATTCAAGATATGTCCAGAGACAACATCCAAGTATAATAACAACTTACAGTGTAGGAAAGCTGTGCCTTGAGTGACTACAAAAATCCACACTCCCAGATATAAAACAACACTTAACTTTACTTAAAGATGGAGTTGATTTGAGAGACTTCTTACTAGGACCTCGCAAACCACGTCATAAACGTTTCATAATACGCCGGTATTTACGTTGCATATAATGAAGCCTGGAAAGTCACGCAAATGGAAACTGCAGAACGTATACGAGAAATTGATCGTATTAATTTAGAGAAAGATCTATCTGTAGTTGAGAATGGGTTAACGACTCTGTCATCCAGAATTTATTCTGTGGACAGCATTGTATCCTCTGCCATGGACATAATGGAACAGGACTTGCTCATGTTACAACATGGCCAGTCTCAATTGTGTTCTATAATGCTGCCAGGGTGGGCGTTACAAAATCTTCGTTCAGTCTATGTGCCTTGGCGTCTCATCAACACTGTTGATGCAACAACGTCATTGTTTACTGGATTTAACCTTACGGATAAACAAATCTCTTTGGCACAGAGGGGAGCAGACTATACGGTGCTGAGCATAGAACAACTGGAAAGATTACCATTAACCAGCCGTGGAATGGATAATACATAGCACCCTCACGATACCAGTGACGATTTTCCAGTTTCAGTATTGCTTAAAACACATACCAGCAGGCCTGTATGAAAAGTTGGGTAAAAAATACATAAAGTCGACCTGGGATTTACCACACACACACAAATGATAGAGTGAGGGAAAGGAGGAATTTCTTAGTGGTTAAAATTGCAAAAGCGCACTAAGTGGTACTCTTTTAAGTCAGGGTATTAATTTACACGGAGCCTGTGATGGTTCTTCAAACAACTTATCCTGCCACCTGCAGGGTTCCCTGACAGCAGTGATAGATCCAATTTTTAGGCAGCTTTCCAATTTGAGCTACAGTTGAATGATCACAGCTGTTGTGGAATGATGCCAGGAATAGCTTATCTCGTTAGTGTGTTTATTTTATTTATTTTATTTATAAGAATTTTGTTAAATTCAATAAAATAAAGATGATGGGTCCTTGTTGTAATGTTCATGTAGTATATTTATTCTTGGGATTAGATAGAAGGTACAGCATTCAGGTAGGAATGTAATATGGTAAGAAACCCCACCGGGAGCAGATAACTTCCTGCTCAGCCTCCAGGTAACTGATAAATCCCTTGAACAGCAACAGGTAGAATCCTGGATGACATCACAGAGACATGACATAGACAAGCAGACACTAACACTAAGGAGGGACAAAGAGAGAGGAAGAGCAGGATATAACACACCTCCCTCCTTTAATTGAAAAAATAAATACGATGAAACATAATGCGCAAAACAATAATCCGCAGATGTCAAGGCGCCTAACAATACAATCAAAGTTGAAACAGACGTCCTTACATATAGGCTTGTCGGAAGAGACGAGTTTTTAGGGCAATGCGGAATTTCTGTAACGATGGAAGGGATCTCAGGTCAAGAGGAAGATCATTCCACCACTTGGGGGCTAGCGTGGAAAAAGCCCTGCCACCCCATTTAGCTTTTCGTACGCGGGGGGCTGTCAAAAGCAATTTCCCGGAGGAACGCAAGTTCCTACCGGGAATGTAGTGGGAGATGATAGACCCAATACCCGTGTCGCCTTTTTTTAGCGATGGCTCTGTAGGTCATACAAAGGACAGAGTGTGTCTGCCAGGGTCACTTGTTGTACGCAAGTATTGTTTCTTAAAAGTAATACAGACGGGCAGTCACCATTATGGCCTTCACTGAACATCTCTTCTATTCGAATTGATACTTTAAGCAGAATGAAAGCCATTCTTTTACAAAAAACTGTGCCACTGACCTCGTCCAGAGAGACGTATGATCTGCAAGTTGCAAGGTCCTCTGCAGAGATACATGCCTCATTATCACCAAATTGCCCCATACATTTCTCAGAAATATTTGGTCGTATCGTAAACATCTCTGATACCAGTGGTATTGTACATGTATTTAAGACGATTTGTTCGGGTCTGTTAGCACCTTTTGAAGCAGTTCTAGGCATTTTTCCAAACTTCATGCACTATGTGTTCTGCGGCCTGCCTCTCGTCTTGGGACTTGTAGCAGGGATACTATTTTTGTTCCTTCTGTTCTGTTATGGCAAGTCCAGTCACCAGCGATACCCAGATTACCATGGAGAACACTCAGCAGTATTGTGAGAGCATAACACAGATTCTTGGCTTGGCTCGTTTGAGATATCTGAATACCACGTGGTTCCTATTGTTCAGAATAATCCAGCAAGGATGCATCTTACCTGTTCTACGATGCCTGCTTTGTGGAGAGGAATGCGTTTTGGATATTTGTCTGACACTTCCATCAGCACTGCCAACGGATGTTGACGCTTTGCTTGGTTCGGTAACGGCTCATGCATTGTGTTGTCCCCAACGGCTACCAATCCTGATGACGGCATTCATTGAGGTCTCACCAGCAATTCCAGGTGACGGTGAGATACGTGGACAAACAGGCACACAGGTACCATCTACTGCGAACATTGCTAATGCGACTGACGCTGACTGCGATGTTTCTCATCTGTGTACAATTGATCTACTTAATGAAGTGGTTCAACTTTCACATACAGTGGTAGACGACTTCTTATCCAGCCTAGAAGATTTAATGTTTTCTCCTGACACAGAGAATAACTTTTGAAATTAGCACACAGCATTCTATGTACTCTGAATTCGACCTTTGCTTTTTTAAAACAAAACTTCTAACTTTGGAACTCTATTTTTCTATGATTTGATTTGACTTTTTCCAAAATTGAACTTTTTTTTGGGGGCACAAAGTACATCTGCTTAAAGTAGAACTATTCTTAGAGAACAACAATTCTTTGAATACTTCCTAGAAACAAGATTGACCTTATCCACAAACCAAAACAGTTTATATACTTTGCAATGGGATGGTCGCGACTTTTTCTTCTGTAAATAAGAGCCATTTTATAAATGTAATTTCCATGATTTATTCGGTTAGCATAGCCAATATCATATTATATGCTTACAATGATATCATTTCCTTTTAATGTGCACTGTACAAATGTTCATTTTATGTGCACAACCATTTTTTAAATGCATTTTATGTATATTTGAGTGGGGTTGTAAACACATTCTTTAGATATGTTTTAGTGCTTGAAATTTAGCAATGTCGAACATAATAAAGTGGAGTGGGTGTTGTATAGCGTTTAAGGACCCTATTGTAATTTTACCGATTCATGCCCTTATATAGGGATAAATCACCTTGTTCTTATATAGGCATAGAAATCATAACCATATTTAGACATGGACCCTGCAGTCCAAATACGGCATGGTTACTTCCACTAGTTCCGAAAAGCCACAACGATTTCTTGGAAAAATCAGCTTCAGCAGTTAGGGAATTACCCTTGCTTGAATATTGATTTGTCCAAGAACTCACTGAGTTTTTAAAGAACTGAGACTCTTTGATGACGTTATTATGTCCAAGTTTACGTCAAACTCGGCACCTTCAAGGTATAAATATGGCCACACTTGCCATAGCAAACACACAGTGGTTTGGAGCAGTTCGACTATCTACTTGCCCGACGCAGCTCGATACAGCAAGTGCCGAAGGTAGCCGACCCTCCAGCAGACGCACTAAGAGAGACGCTGTCTTTGCTCTTGCCGAGAAATCCAGCTCCAGTGTTTCCAAGCTTCCCTTGCTGGGTGTTGGAAAATCGAGTCCTGAGACAGAGAGATACCAGACCTCCTTCATTCTAAACCAAGGTACGGAGCCGATTATACCCTAAAAGAAATATTGGTTAGATTCTTGGCTTAAACAAACTAAACCTATGCTACACCATACTTACTTCTTCCCTCGTACTAGACTTAGGTTAGGGACATCGGGGTAGGTGTATTTTAGAAGCACCAGTTGAGTACTTTTAGTCTTTATTTTTTTTTGTATGTATTTTATGGCTTAGAAACCATACCATGCTTTTACAGTATGATTTTATAATATTCTTCTTGCTGTACGCATTATACTTTACAGCCAGTATTACGATTGTAGCAGTTCACTTTTCTTGCAAGAGAAAGAAGACTGTTCAATAAATACTTTTATACAATAAATACTTTTATTGAAAATGCCCGTCTCTCTATTTCTCTGCTCCTCTGTTGAAGCGAAGCATGCACGATTGACTGAGTGAAATATCTTTCTATTGTTTCCATGACTCTGAAGATACGTTTTATCTTGGGGAAACAAAGTTGTCAAGTTTATGCGGTTGTCAGAAACTAATCCCTTCTTGTTTATTCGAGAAAGTTTCTAGTGACCTCTGAGCTAGCTGGCACTCACAATTAAGTTTTATATATTTGATAGAGACCTAGTTGACCTAAGTCCTACGTCAATTCTATAGTATATATTATTCCAATGCACAGAGCCTATTGGGAATATAGGAACTACACTACATCCTCTACGCCTATTTTGTCTTTGAATTTTGATGCATCGGAGGTACTTTGTTTTAAAAGAAACACATCTGTAGATTTCTATGGACTGAACTTATTTAACCTTTTAAAAGTGATATCTTTACATCTGTAAGTTGTGTTTTTTATCATTTTGGTCTAGCTTAATTTAGATACAAATTGGCTATTTTTTTCAACTGGTATGGTGTCCTTTTGTTTGTTTTCACTGTATTACTGGGTGTGTATGTACAGATTCTTTACACATTGCCTCTGAGATAAGCCTGACTGCTCATGCCAAGCTACCAAGGGGGTGAGCAGGGGTTATCTTAACTGTGTGACTTCGTTACCCTGACTAGAGTTAGGGTCCCCACTTGGACAGTGTGCAAATTACTGCCAACTACAGACCCCATTTCTAACAATACACAATACCCATTTGTCAAGCATTATATTTTACAATATGAATTAATGTACATTTGGTACACAATTAAATAATCGTTGTGAGGTTCAGCTCAATTGTTGGGTCTGGGTATGGCGT
Organism: Lissotriton vulgaris; assembly: GCF_964263255.1. Lineage (NCBI taxonomy): Eukaryota > Metazoa > Chordata > Amphibia > Caudata > Salamandridae > Lissotriton > Lissotriton vulgaris. Next base: position 786,272,083 of record NC_141694.1, on the reverse strand, counting down.
ATTTTTGGAGAACCTACACATCATATAAATCACCAGGAGTACAAGTGTCTATCGAACATAATGCTATATTGTATTTGTAAATCACCATTGTGATAAAAAAATTATAGATGTAAACTTTGTCGCACATCGCTCTTTTTTCCTTCGCATTTTCATTACGTTGTTTATTTCAACACTCTGGGCCTGATTACGATGTCCGTCGGAGTTGCCTCCAACCGACATTGCTGCGGATTGGGAACCCACCGACCTCAGGTTGGTGGTTCCGACAACATTATTTGGATGCGACCGCAAACACGTGTTTCTCAATTGGAGCTTGTGCAGCGAGCTGAAACCACCCAAAGAACAAGCTCCCATTGAGAAATAAGAGTTTGTGAACATCCCTGCACCGTGTGGCAGGCACCACCTGGTGCAGGGAGGTTGAGTGGGCACCTGTACGGACGCTGATGTCCAGATGGAAAGGAGGCCCTACTAAGGACCCCCAATGTCGCTTTCTGACAGCATTTCTATGTCTGAAATGCCGAAATAGAAATGTCTGTTGACTGCTGCCTCCGCTGCATGCATCGTAATGCGTCGGTCAGAACACAGTAGTAGATGCGGTTCGGACAGCAACTGACCAGCCATCAGTTGCAGTCTGAACCACATCGTAATCGGCCCTCTGTTTTTTGGGCAAACCTTGAGGTTTCTATGCATATGACGTAAATAAATAATAGACTTTAAACATGATTGAGTGATCATTAAATAGTAATCTAACCCTCAAAGATTTACACTCCGGGTTTTTTAATAGGGGAAAAAATGCGACTAACATTAGCACTGAGGCCATAGGGTTGCACATTTGGTTGAAATAGAGAAAAGTGCACTTAATTAAAAAAGTGTTTAGTTGTAAAATGCAACACAAGATTTAAAATTGATTTTATGTATTATTTTTCAACACAAGGTTTAAAATTTACTTTGAGTATTATTTTTTAGGCTAAGGGTAAAATCTGCACCTTATATATATTGGTAAGATCGCACCCAAGACTTGTCAAAAAAATCAAAGCAGGTCGGAGCAGCCCGATCCAAAATGGCCACCAGATAAATGTAGAGCTGCCCCGATTCAAAATTGCGGCCAGACATGAGCAGGGGAGTAGCGCTTTCAAAGCGCCAAATGAATTTTGAGGAATACACCCTAACAATATCGTTTTGGAGGTATTACGAGATAGATTTAACCAAATATGACTCTAAAAGAGGTAACAAGTACCAAGAGGGAACGTACATTAAATTCAATTCGGAGTTCCCCGATAAAAAACCTTTTCCATGATGGCCGCCAGTCATGCCCAGAGCAAAAACGGGTTGCGTAAAGGCAAAACAAAGGAAAATTGCGCAAAGGTGAAACCAATTAGAACTAATTAACCGGAGCATAAATAGAATGCCCGGAGAAACCGCCAAGATACATCGAAAAACAAGGAGCAGAGTAAGGCGGTCGATAATACGAAGGTGATAAAGGGACCCCGAGAATGGCAGCATCGCTGACTTCATCACCCCACACGCCCTCCCCTCCGAGGACTACATCCTATTGGGAGACCTCAATTTTCACCTGGAAAAGAGCAATGACAACAGCGCCACCACCCTTCTGGACAACCTCGCAAACATCGGACTCAACAACTTGTCACTTCCCCCACCCACATTGCAGGTCACACACTCGACCCTATCTTCACCTCCAGCAAACACGTCTCATTCAGCCACACCACAGCTCTTCATTGGACGGACCACAGCTGCGTTCACTTTTTCTACAATAAGTCCACAATCCACTACCACCCTCAACCCACCCTGCGTAGAAATTGGAACAAACTCACCATCGACCAGATCTCCTCATCGCTCCTTCAAATCCCTCCTGTCCACTCCTCAAACCCCGACCAAGTAGCCATTAACTTCACCCAATGGCTATCCAAAAGCGCCGACATCCTAGCACCGTTGAAAAAACATCAAAACAAACTAGGCAGCAAGAAGGCCTCCTGGTTCAACGATGATCTTAGGAAATCCAAAAAACTCTGTCGCTCCCTCGAGAAAGCATGGAAAAAAGACCCAAACTCCAACACCAGAGACGCCTTCAAAAACGCCACCCGCATACACCACCAACTAATCCGGTCTGCCAAGAAAGCCGCCTTCAAAGACCGACTAGATAACAACGCCCACAATAGCAAGGAGTTATTCAACATCGTCAAAGAATTTACCAACCCATCAGCCAACTCCAACGACATCACCCCCTCTCAAGCCCTCTGCGACTCCCTAGCTTCCTTCTTCCACAACAAAATTGCAGACATCCACAACAGCTTCGACAACCGACCCGAAGACCAACCCACCCAACCTTCTGCAGGAACTCCTCCCCCCTTGAACATCCTTAACGACTGGAACCCAATCTCCACTGAGGACACTATCCGCCTCATGAACTCCATCCACTCAGGATCCCCAACTGACCCATGCCCTCACCACATCTTCAACAAAGCAGACTCCATCATAGCACCACACCTCCGAGACGTCATCAACTGCTCCCTCAACTCCGCCACCTTCCCGGAAAGCTGGAAACATGCAGAACTCAGCGCCCTTCTGAAAAAACCCACAGCTGACCCCACCGAACTCAAAAACTACCGCCCCATCTCGCTTCTTCCTTTCCCGGCCAAAGTCATCGAGAAAGCTGTCAACAACCAGCTTGCCGCCTTTCTCGAAAGCAACAAATCCCTCGACCCCTCACAGTCCGGATTCCGAACCAAACACAGTACTGAGACCGCACTCATCGCAGCTACAGATGACATTCGAACCCTACTGGACAATGGAGAAACAGTCGCCCTCATCCTCCTTGACCTCTCCGCAGCCTTCGACACAGTCTGCCATAGCACCCTATTACAGCGCCTCAGTAACATCGGAATCCAAGGAAAAGCACTGGAATGGATCACCTCGTTCCTCACCGGAAGAACTCAGAGAGTCCGGCTCCCTCCATTCAAATCAGAGGCCTCTGAAGTCATCTGCGGCGTGCCGCAAGGATCGTCACTCAGCCCCACCCTCTTCAACGTGTACATGAGCCCCCTCGCAGCCATCGTTCGCCAACACAATCTCAACATCATCTCCTACGCTGACGACACCCAACTGATCCTCTCACTCACCAAGGACCCCGACACCGCCAAAAACAACTTACACGAAGGAATGAAAGAAGTAGCCGAGTGGATGAAGCACAGCCGTCTGAAACTGAATTCAGACAAAACAGAAGTCCTAATCTTAGGTACCTCCCCCTCCGCCTGGGATGACTCTTGGTGGCCAGAGGCCCTTGGTAAAGCACCCATCCCGACGGACCACGCACGGAACCTGGGCGTCATCCTGGACTCCTCACTCTCAATGACCAGACAAGTCAACGCTGTCTCATCATCTTGCTTCAACATTCTTCGCATGCTCAAAAAAACATTTCGCTGGATCCCCACCGAAACTAGAAAAACGGTCACTCACGCACTGGTCACGAGTCGCCTGGACTACGGAAACACCCTATACGCCGGTTCCACCGCAAAACTCCAGAAAAAACTCCAACGCATCCAGAACGCCTCAGCCAGGCTCATACTAGATATCCCGCGTAAAGAACACATCTCTGGTCACCTGAAAAACCTCCACTGGCTCCCCGTAAATAAGAGGATTACCTTCCGCCTCTTAACCCACGCACACAAAGCACTTTACGAACTTGGACCCGAATGCCTCAACACACGACTGTCCTTCTACACCCCCTCCCGTCAGCTACGATCCTCCAACCAAGCCCTTGCCACTGTTCCTCGCATCAACAAAGCCACCATGGGAGGTAGATCCTTCTCCTACCTGGCAGCCAAAACCTGGAATTCTCTTCCCACTCACCTTCGCCTTACTCAGAACCACCTAGCATTCAGAAAGCAACTTAAAACTTGGATATTCGACAAGTAATTTCCCCCCCTTCCTCAAGCGCCTTGAGACCCTATGGGTATGTAGCGCGCTATATAAATTTTTGACTTGACTTGACTTGACTTTAGACTAGAAGAGGAACCTACCTGTAGTGGGGGATAAGATATATTTACAAACTTGGGAAAGCTAACTTCTACAAGAAAGGGATGATAAACAGTCTGTCAATAGGAAGCAATTAGACATGCCAACAAAGTATGGAGATGGAAAGAATAACAGAATTAGAATTTAGTTAAAAAAATCCTCCGCTAGATGAGATGAAATAGAGGAATAGTGCATATGTAAGAGTAATGCATTTGAACATGGCAGTGGAGATATAAATTGAGATAAGAAGTGATAGAGGGAAATCGATAAATCTAATGAAATTATTAGATAGGAAGAACTGAATTCCCTTTTCAAATGTGCCTACAGAATTCCAAACGACCTGAACAATTGGGGCAAAGAAAGCTAAAGAGTCAAGCCCATGAGAGATTAATGTGACTCCCTGCTCCACATTATTTACTCTGAAAATCTACGTATAATAACATGAGGTAAGCGAGAGTGGGACACATTAAGATGCAAGAGGATAACATATAGGGATAGTGATTTATGCAAACTTTCCTGATTATATTTTCGCTATAGATACACGTGGATGTGGATAAAAAACTCCATGATGGTATGAATAGCCACCCATTTTAAAGAAGAACCTATATAAGCACTACTGTTTTATAAAAAGGTAATAAAAGAAATGAAACATAGACAGATCTGCATTGGGTATGACGAGAAACAAAATGATAAATATCATCTCTCTCTCGCATTAGATATATAAAATTCACCTTTGGAATATCATCCTGACTACAAGATTCAAGTAGAACTTCATGCTTTAAAATAAATCCTTATATATTTTCAAAGGTCAGTATAAAAGAATAAAATGATGAAGTATGAGTGTGTGGGGTATGAGTGAGAGTAGATAGAAGCACCTACCGTGTCTTTAGACTAAAATGTACCGCATAGTCTTGCGCCTATGCTTCAAATTCATTCAGATATTGTACATTTGAATATGAATAAGATAACAACTTTGACTAATAGTCTGTAAAATTGTGCTCTTTTGATGTTTCAAAAAATGTGTAAATCTTTAATGATTTCCAACGAAAGCCTCTGTAATAGATAATAAAGGCTCAAAGAGACTACGGGTAACAAGGTAGTCAGTATAAATGGAGGATTTTTTGTCATGGTATAAAGTCCTGTTTAGCTGAAGACAATTTCTGAATGACTTTTCTCAAAGCAGTATTTTGAGGGATGATAAAATATAAAATGTCATCTAGCTGACTGTTCTTTAAAAAAAAATTGTTGTACATACAGAAGTAATCAAATCAATTCAAAGAAGTGACCCCATAAGAAACAGTGTTCTGAAGAAGGTGGCCCCACATCTAATGGTTTAAACCACCGAAACGCGTTGACGCCTATGTCAAACAAAGAATCCAAAAAAAGCCTGGGAATCTGTAGATACACGGAAATTCCTTTACTGAGTGTCCCATAGAAAATATATAGGTCTATTGGATCGGATTAAGATTAAATAAGAGCATTAGATCTGCCTAGTGACTACAGTCGTTTATGATTATGTGTTATGCTTTTTTATTGAAATGTGTATGTAGTATTTTATGACGACATGAAATGAAATGTATAAACTGTACCAAAAGATTTTTTAATTCAAATTTTTTTTATGTGTATGTTTTCGGGAATATTTCTGAGATTTTAAGTGTCAAGACAAAGAAAATTGTATACCAATAAAAATACTGTAAGCGCTACATTTTAGTCTGACAATATATTGGGTACAGAAGTTGGCTCAATAAGAGTTTGATATGGAAGAATGAGAGGGTGATGTGAGAACAGATACAGTTAATTTCCAGGGATTTCACTTTAGGCTTAAATATTCTATGCAAATGACGCCTTGCTGAATTCAAAATTATGTCAACTTTGCAGAAATGTATAGCTTTCTGGGATCACCCATGGGTTTAACACCTGTTTCCACCATAAACTGCAAGAAGGTTAAACTACTACAGGAAAAATTAAGTACCCCTCACATAAATGCAAAAGCCATGGTATTTTTTTTAATACAGCTCTACGTGTTCCTGAAAGCTGGAAAAAATGTGATCCTAGCATACAAAACCTTTTATTGATGCTATTTTTAGATAAAGCATACACTTTCTTGTGCAGCACTTTTTTCCCACAAAATCTAAAATGTTACTATATTTTGGCTATTGTCTAGGTTTCCTCCAGGGTAATCCACAAACCCAGGGTACCTTTTAGAATGCCCTGGATGTTGGAAAGAAGTATGCAATTTTAGTGTGGATAACTGTGGAACAGGAGCCCAGACTGCTATCGATGCTCGGACGGCTGGCGCAAGTCGCCTCTTAGTTCCCATTCTGAATAGTTACCAAATAAAGAGACGGGCGCTGGAAGCAGGAGTCACAAGAACAGGATTTATTACTCATGAGGAGAGCCTGTCATTTCGGACACGAAACACAGTGTCTTTCGGGAGGTGCTCTAACAAGTGAGCTGAGACATCGTCTTTTATACCTTACAAAACACTCTGTATTACAATCACGACATTGTGAAACAAGGAAAAGACATCCCCATAATCCTCGTGTCAATCCTACCCCACATATATTCACAATAGAGACCCTTGACCTGCCGATAAGAGGAGAGGGTAATCACGCAGCTGAGTGTTCTGCCGATTTTTAGGATATGTGCGCCTGATCGTAGCCCAGGGGGTGGGGAGGCCAGGATCAATAGTGGGTCCTTTGAAGAGGAGTGACTCCATACAATAAGGGGCAGTAAACAGTATCTTCTGGCTTAGGCGATGACCTCGGACATGTGTGGACAGTCAATCGCGGAGGGAGGGTTTACCAACAGAGGGGTTATTCATGAAAGGAAGGGAGGTGCTGGTCAGGCGCGGCCGTGACTCCCAAGGACAGAGTCGCACAGAGAGAGAGAGAGAGGTCTTATTGACTCGTGCATGAGAGAGCGGGGGCAGTCAGGTGCAGCTGGGGAGGGCTATGTCAGCTGAGGCGAAGGAGGCCTCTTCAAGAGGAAATGGGGGGGTTTGCGTGGGTCAAGCAGGAGGGTTGCCTTTCAGGGCAGGGTCGCGCAGAGGGAGAGGGTTTCATGGTCTATGCATGTGAGAGAGGGGGGGCGTTCAAATACGTACAGAAGGGAAGCCGGTGATTCTAATGAGCGGGCAAAAGGCCAGGGTGCCTAAAATGGCTATCATGTACATATGGGCACGGGCTTTTACTGGCGGAGTGATGCGGTCAATATTTTACGGTATTCATGGTGCTTACAGGGAGGGGAGTGGGAAAAGGCAAATGAACGCTGCTTATGTACATCAATTTTTGTAATTTTCCACAGTCGCCGCTTTTTACATAGCAAAGTTCACTTTCCTAATTGATGGGGGTACATATAAACAGGTGCGGTTGAAGAATTAGCATTTGTCAATACTAACATATGGCATATAATCATGGACAGTTGATGTGATTGGCAGAATGCAGCACATAGGAAATTGCATTTGTTGAGTTCCTAACATTCAAACGTACTACATAGCATAAATGCTTCTGACTTTAAAATGTGACCAATGAACATTTTGACCAAGTAGTTGAGGGCGGAATTCAGTTCAATACACAAGGTCTCTTCGTCACAGTGTCTTTTTAGCAGTGAGCCATCACTGGTAGGCTCTAGTCCGTGTCCTTTAGTTGGCGCTGTTGAGCACCGGCGGTGGAGCTATAGGCCCAGCTCGAATTTAACCTTTCGCGTTGCAAGGTGCGATCTGTCCTCTGCTGTTAGACCACAGTCCTGTTCCCTAACCAATCCTTTTAGTGGCGCCTTATGCTCAGCACCTATATTTCCGTGGCACAACCCCATTTCCATCTAAATGCTGTTCTTCTTTTCGGCAAAAAGTCACGTGGAAAAGAGGGTGTGTCGTTCAAATAGTCGATAGGAGAGAGGGCGGAGTGGGGTCAGATTTCCTGGGACGCACCAAAGGGACCAAGGGAGCAAAGGGTAACAAGCAGGCAGGCCCATCGATCGGGCCCAAAAAAGGGGGACGGAGACTTCAGACACACGTGGGTTAACAGACGGAGGGCTTCAGGGCAGCCTGTCAAGTTTCATTTTCCACGTCTGAAATTGCTGTCTCGTCCCGCATCTTGTTGCTCTGCAGCTCCACCTTTGGTCGAGGTCACATGTGTCTCAAGATCTGCAGCCAGGCTGTACGTCACGTCCGACCCTTCTCCTCCGGTGATCGTAAATCTTTGAATAGGTACAAAACAAGCTTTAGAGAACTGGCAGCAGAAAACATTTATGCATGTGAATTCTTCCCTCAATCCTACGCACTTGGGAGATACGCTCATCGGTCACAGTCAGAAGTCTATTACCAAGCAGTGCATATGTCGGCATTCCTACTGAGTTCATGCCAAGTTTATTCATTGTCTATTCATGTCACACATGGAGAAAAATCAGACTCTTATCAACTGTGCATTTCATCAAACTCAACATTTCGGAACCTCCAGGGAGACTCGTCTTTCTAACCTGAGCCTTAACAGTCTGACATTTCCCTTCAGAGCTGGTTAACTCTTTCAAACAGAGCGGGGGTGCAATCATCGAAAGACAGGGTAAAACAAGTTTTTCTCGAGGGATGACAGTTACTCATGGTCATCATGTATATATCGGGGACAGCAGCTGGGGTCAATCAAGTGGGGCGGGGACGCTTTGGGCATTCGCGTTTGGGTGCAAAGGGGTGGGGCAATCTGGGCATTGGGGGTCAATCTAGACGTTGGCGCTTGTCTCTGATGAACTGAAAAATAAGGTGCCATTGACATATAGTTCCCCTATAAAAGGCCAGATTGGGGGACCTTAGTCGTCTTACCTGTCCTTCCTTTCTTAGCCAATTCGAGTTCATTCATTTTGCAGAAAGGAGAGGTAGTAATATGGCGAGATACAATCATTTTAGTTTCAGTCAATTTCGCTGAACACCTTCGCGTTCAATAAGTATCCAATCAGACTGGTGCCAGCAAGGCACAATTTTACCATGAAAAGGAAGAGGGAATAGGGAGACTCTCATAGAGAGTGAGAGTCGTCCGCAATCTAAACGAGCCATTCGGTACACGTATGACATGTAGAGAGAGAGAGAGAGAGAGAGAGAGAGAGAGAGAGAGAGAGAGAGAGAGAGAGAGAGATAGAGAGACGTGTACAAAAATAGGTCATTTAGTGCGCTCACAACACAGAACAGCAGGGGTCAGGTAACGGAGAGACGCAAACAGAGGGAAGACATAAACCCCTACAGTACATACACACAAAACTCAGACGAAGGAAGACAGTACATGTATTACATACAAATAGATTCACGATAAAACACATAACAATTATTGGCCAAAAAGATCTATTTTTGCATCCTGCGTATCTTTAATATCCTTTTTATCTACGTGCTGAGCTCTTTTTACCTTTCCTCCTTTTCCTCTTGTTTACTATCTCTGCGAATGTTCTCGGTTGCTTATACTTACACCTCGGTCAGCCGGTCAGAAATTAACCTGGTCGGGCTATTTACCCACGGTTGGATCTTAAACCACTTTTGAGTTTCTTCCTTTGGTGGGAAGTTCTCCAGGCTGAGGCAACAGAGGGTATTGATCAGGAGAACAGTCGGACAGCTTGGTTATATCTATAAGAGTGTGAGAAGGAGGTGGTACATTTCGAACATCAATAACATTTCTAACTTCCCAGACGGGTGGTGCCTGGGTAACCCTTACCCCAGGACTCTTCTTTGTCCTTTCCCTATCTAGTTAAACGTCATAGTTACATTATCTAACGTGCTAATTCGAGTCAATTTCCGTCATACAGTACCCGTCAAGTTTCTATGTCAGTCCATCCTCCCAGTCGCTACGTTCTAAGGAGGAACAGTCATATCTAAGTCTACGTCTTCAAAAACTCGTCAACATAAGTACTATGCTCAGATCCCCTCCTTCCCTTTTCGTCGGTTGTTCGATCATCGCTCTTCCATACTTCAGCCGACGTTCCGACGCGACCTGCAGAAGGGAGGAGAAGAAGGGGGTGGGGGCAGCATTCAAAGCACATCAGCATGCAGTAGTCTGAAAATGTTTTTACCTACCACATACTCGACCTATCTCCACGTAGTGCATTCTCTACCATCTCGGCGTTTAAGCCCAGAGGGACCAGTAGTGTTAGATAGATAATCATCGATGGTCTGCGTATCTACATGAATCACTTGATCGTGACCTTTTAGGTCGTGTGCAAGGGTGGTGGTCAGGTGGCATTTCTGTGGTGTCGCTTAAGGGCGTCTAAAACACTTTTCCGGCTGCCTGTGACACATAATGTAGCCGCTAACTATCGGGCCTTTTTAACCTTCAACCTTAATCATGCTTATTCTTCGCTCATATTGGAGACAGTAGTAACACATTCAGAACTCATTAATGCAACCGCTACAATTATACTTTCTTTTTCAAAATACCTTTAATTAAAAAAAATGTTGGTGTACAAATACGGGCCTACGACCCAGTGGACCGGCCACGGGGCGGACTGGAACTGTGCATAAGAGGAACGAAGTCTGTGGCCGTTCATTGCATAAAGTACAGCAGTGCAATAAAATCGTATCGAACTTTCCTACAGGCCGAGCATGATGCATGTCAGAAATTCAAGTTTTAATAACATTAATTCATTATCCAAATGCTCACTCGGTGCCTACTTTACACCAATTCATTGCTTCAAACATAATTAGTACCCACCCTAAATCAGTTCATTGTCCCAACATATAATCAATATCTATCTTACATCGCTTTCTTTTCTAAGCACATAATCACTATCCATCTTATCGACTTTCATTGTCCAAAAATGCATACATATCTCGGGGCATCAAGGTTTGAGCAATCCGGGTGAACAGGGAGTTTGAAAGTTTCATTTTTGTATCGGCGCCATTTTGGGCGAGGTCAGGCAGGTCCCAGTATAGTCAGAATGTCTCCAATGACTCGTAGTCGGACCAGAACCTCTTTTGGCAGTTCAAAAAGTTTTCTCGTAATGGGGTGACAGACTAGCAATATGAATCATCAGTCAAAAAGTGGGGAGGGAGGCAACAATCTTTTCCTACCGGGTCATTCTGGTGTTCCACCGGAACTGAACAAATCTGTATCTTTGCAGGATTTTAGTCATTTCCAAACTGAGGCTGGCGCCGGCAGGAGTGCACCGTCGTCTCGTGGCTCCATCGGAGGACAGGGCGGGGGGCGCCTCGTGGAGAGGTCGGCCCCCCCGGCTCTTTTAGAATCTTCAAGGTCGAGGAGTACAGGGCGTGTGCCCGTCCCGGGCAAGGAAACCCGCTTTTTGATATGGACCCCTTCTTCAAGCAGGAGCGTTAGGGTGTCGCTGGAAGCCTCCACCTGGAGGGAGGTGGGGGAGGCTCGTTCGCGCCGCCTCCCCCTTCCAGCGACCCCGCGCCGTTCCTCGGCTCCAGCGCTTTGGTACAGCCGTGCCAGGCAATGAAGATGGGGGGGGGTCGGTGGCTGAGGCAAGACATCCCCCCCTTGTCATGTGGCGGGACTACCTGCAACTCTGGGGTTGCCGTGTGGCGGGACTACCTGTCACTCTCAGGCGTTGCCATGTGGCGGAGCTACCTGCAACTATCCCGGGCCGAGTGTTGTTGCAGCCATTATTGCGCAAAGAAGCGCCGCCGTCCTCGCCTTGGCTTCGGCCTTCGATGAGAGCTGGATCAGGCGAGAGAGGGGGGGGGGGGTCGGTGGCTGAGGCAAGACATCCCCCCCCCGTGGCCTGCAGGGCAGCAGAAGAGGGGAAAAGGAGAGATCATTACGATTTTCGGGCCGTCCGCCCCACAGCCTCCCCTTCCGACTGCGGCCAGCCGAGCCCTGCACGCATCGAGGCCTCGCCTTCCGGATGGGCGTAACCGCGGACCTGTTACACTTCGGGAGCTTCCGGAATGGGGGTAGGTACCCATTGATTTGTATCTATTCCATGTGACCGTTATTTGGGCGTGGTGGGCAATGAGGCAGACATGTTTGAAGCAGGAATAGGTAGCGGAACCTAGCTACCTCATGGCTGTCTTGCTGTCAAGCTTTTGGCCATTTTATATTTCTTATTACGAACTGTTTCTAATGTTTCTTATTTTTAGTGAAGTCGAAAGCTCATCAGGGGGTTACTGACTTAGCCCGATTTCTTTTATTTTTCCTTCTTCTCCTTAGCGTGTTTCAAGCTAAAGATTCTGTTAACAGGGTACGGTGATCACTTCATATTTTTATATGTCCTTTTCATTAGGGGTACTCCTGGACGGACCAGGTGAGTTACCTCCAATAAATGGTCCGGGGTGGAACTAGATTATCAATCAGTGGGGAACACATGTCCCTTCATTAGGGTATCATCCTGGACGGACCAAATGATGTACCTCCAATTACTAGGGTAGCCTCCTGGACGGACCAGATGGGCTACCTCCAATAAATGGCCAATGAGTGGGGAGCATATGTCCCTCCATTAGGGTAGCCTCCTGGGCGGACCAGGTGAGCTACCCCCAATAAATAGTCAATCAGTGGGGAGTGGGTAGGACTGACGAATCATAAAGGGGCATAACCTACCCTTTACTACTTGCAAAGACTAGACAGAATATTTCTATTCCACGTTGTTTGCAAACAGAAAATACCTCAAACAAACAATTCCTTGGACAACAATGTCCAGTCAATCAATCAATCAGTGGGGAGAAAAACAGGCATGACGGATTACAACGGGGACAAACGTCTGCATTACCTGCCCTTCACTATCTGCAAAGGAAGACAGAATATTTCTATTCGTCTCTGTTTGTAGACAGGGAAGATCTCAAAGAGCAACAATCGATTATTAATCGATTTCAAACAATCAGTGGGGAGAAAGGTAGGCCTGACGAATCATAAAGGGGCATAACCTACCCTTCTCTATCTGCAAAGAGGGACGAACGTTCCTATTCACCGCTGTTTGCAAACAGAGAATGTCTCGTTCTCGAGAAGAGAACCAATATTTCAAGTAGCATCCAAAGCTAAATGAACCAATAACAACAATATCAGTATTCAAATACCGATTCCAATACAATCAATCAATCAATCAGATGGATAAAACCACCCTACCAATTAGGCGTAAAAACACCCTACTTAATCTTACCGGGACCGGACCATGCGGATAGTTCTTCGTCTTCCCCTTCCAGCGCCCGATCGTTCTCTTACTCTATGCAGCATTCCTGTGGGATTCCAGTCAGGACAGTAGGTCACTCGAGAGAGGTCCGTTCAGAATCGGTGAAGTTCATTCGATCGGCAGCCGGACGAGGGCCCTCTCAAGGCAGGTATACTCCGATCATTTAGATGTTCACCTCTTCGTCTGGATCTCTCTTACTGGACCTAATGTCACTGATGGGCCCTATGTTGGGCGCCAATTGTGGAACAGGAGCCCAGACTGCTATCGATGCCCGGACGGCTGGCGCAAGTCGCCTCTTAGTTCCCATTCTGAATAGTTACCAAATAAAGAGACGGGCGCTGGAAGCAGGAGTCACAAGAACAGGATTTATTACTCATGAGGAGAGCCTGTCATTTCGGACACGAAACACAGTGACTTTCGGGAGGTGCTCTAACAAGTGAGCTGAGACATCGTCTTTTATACCTTACAAAACACTCTGTATTACAATCACGACATTGTGAAACAAGGAAAAGACATCCCCATTATCCTCGTGTCAATCCTACCCGACATATATTCACAATAGAGACCCTTGGCCTGCCGATAAGAGGAGAGGGTAATCACGCAGCTGAGTGTTCCGCCGATTTTTAGGATATGTGCGCCTGATCGTAGCCCAGGGGGTGGGGAGGCCAGGATCAAAAGTGGGTCCTTTGAAGAGGAGTGACTCCATACAATAAGGGGCAGTAAACAGTATCTTCTGGCTTAGGCGATGACCTCGGACATGTGTGGACAGTCAATCGCGGAGGGAGGGTTTACCAACAGAGGGGTTATTCATGAAAGGAAGGGAGGTGCTGGTCAGGCGCGGCCGTGACTCCCAAGGACAGAGTCGCACAGAGAGAGAGAGAGAGGTCTTATTGACTCGTGCATGAGAGAGCGGGGGCAGTCAGGTGCAGCTGGGGAGGGCTATGTCAGCTGAGGCGAAGGAGGCCTCTTCAAGAGGAAATGGGGGGGTTTGCGTGGGTCAAGCAGGAGGGTTGCCTTTCAGGGCAGGGTCGCGCAGAGGGAGAGGGTTTCATGGTCTATGCATGTGAGAGAGGGGGGGGTTCAAATACGCGCAGAAGGGAAGCCGGTGAGTCTAATGAGCGGGCAAAAGGCCAGGGTGCCTAAAATGGCTGTCATGTACATATGGGCACGGGCTTTTACTGGCGGAGTGATGCGGTCAATATTTTACGGTATTCATGGTGCTTACAGGGAGGGGAGTGGGAAAAGGCAAATGAACGCTGCTTATGTACATCAATTTTTGTAATTTTCCACATAACTTTTGTGGAAAAACGTTATGATGGTGAGGCACGAGCTATTCCAACATTAAAACAAGCATTTGCAATGCAATAGGTCTCGCATTAGGAAAGTTTGAGCTACTGGTATTGTAAATTACAAATTTTTTATTTATGTTTTGTTTTTGAAAATAGCGAAATAATAGCTTTGTCATTCACAATGCCAATAGTTATAACTTTACCAAATGTGACACCTATAGCATTTGTAATGCAATATGTGTTGTATTTACGTGACTTATGTGTATTGATATTACAAATAACAATGGCTTTTAATTTTTTTTCAATAACTAATACTTAAATAAAAGTTATTGTAATTTATAATGGCAATAGCTTAAAGTTTTGTAAATAACTTTTGTGAAGATTATGTTCAGTGTACTTTATTGTGTCGAAAATCCAAGAACAGAAGTGAAATATTAACATCTTTTTGTTACATTTGTAATAAAGCTTGAAACATTGACAGAACATATTTGAACCAGGTGTTGTTAAATGGTTGCACAGATTGATGCTGTGGTGGCGCTGAGTGATGTTGTGATGGTGAACGAGTGATGCTGTGGCGTTCAGTGATGCTGTGGTAGTGCATAGTGATGTTGTGGTGCCCCTGAGTTATGCTGTGGTGGTGCATAGTGATGCTGTATGCTATGCTATGTTTTGTTTTGCTATCCTATGTTTTGTTTTGTTATGCTATGCTATGTTTTGCTTTCCTATGCTTTAAATTGTTATGCTATGCTATGCTGTGTTTTGTTATGCTATGCTATGTTTTGTTATGCTATGCTATGTTTTGCTATGCTATGCTTTGGTATGCTATGCTATGTTTTGTTATGCTATGCTATGTTTTGTTGTGTTTTATTATGCTATGCTTTGTTTTGCTATGCTATGTTTTGTTATGCTATGCTATGTTTTGTTGTGTTTGGTATGCTATGTTTTGCTATGCTATTATATGTTTTGTTTTGCTATGCTATCTTTTGTTGTGTTTTGTTAAGCTATGCTATGTTTTGTTGAGTTTTGCTGTTTTGTTATGCTATGTGTTGTTGTGTTGTGTTTTGCTATGTTTTGTTATGCTATGTGTTGTTGTGTTTTGTTATGCTATGTTTTGTTATGTTATGCTATGTTTTGTTATGCTATGCTATGTTTAGTTTTGCTATCCTATGCTTTGTTTTGTTATGCTATGCTATGGTTTGTTGTGTTTTGTTATGCTATGCTATGTTTTGTTATGCTATGCTAAGCTTTGTTTTGTTATGCTGTGTTGTGTTTTGTCATGCTACGCTATGTTTTGTTGTGTTTTGTTATGCTATGCTATGTTTTGCTATGCTTTGCAATGCTATGTTTTGTTATGTAGGCTATGTTTTGTTGTGTTTTGTTATGCTATGTTTTGTTGTGTTTTGCTATGTTTTGTTATGCTATGCTTTGTTTTATGTTATGTTATGCTATGTGTTGTTATGTTATGCTCTTTTGGTCTGCTATGTTTTGTTATGCTATGCTATGTTTTGTTATACTATGCTATGCTTTGTTTTGTTATGCTATGTTTTGTTATGCTATGCTATGTTTTGTTGTGTTTTGTTATGCTATGCTATGCTTTGTTGTGTTTTGCTATGCTATGTTTTTTGTTATGCTTGGTTTTGGTTTGCTATCCCATGCTTAGTTTTGTTATTCTATGCTATGTTTTGCTATCCTATGCTTTTGTGAATTCTATGCTGTGTTTTGTTATGCTATGCTATGTTTTGTTATGCTATGCTGGTGAGGGTGTGTGAGTGTGTGTGAGGGTGAGGGTGTGTGAAGGTGAGGGTGTGTGAGGGTGAGAGGGTGTGAGGGTGAGGGGGTGTGAGGGGGTGTGAGTGAGGGTGTGTGAGGGTGAGAGGGTGTGAGCATGAGTGGGTGTGAGGGGGTGAGGGTGAGGGTTGTGAGGGTGTGTGAGGGTGAGGGTGTGAGGGTGAGTGAGGGGGTGAAAGTGTATGAGGGTGTGTGAAGGTGAGGGGGGTGAGGGTGTGTGAGGGTGAGGGGGTTTGAGGGTGAGTGAGGGTGTGTGAGGGTGAGAGGGTGAGGGGGTGTGAGGGTGAGTGAGGGGGTGTGAGGGTGTGAGGGTGAGAGGGTGTGAGGGTGAGGAGGTGTGAGGGTGAAGGGGTGTCAGGGTGAGGGGGTGTGAGGGGGTGTGAGGGGGTGTGAGGGAGTGTGAGGGTGTGTGAGGTGTGAAGGTGAGGGGGTGTGAGGTTGAGGGGGTGTGAGGGTGAGGTAGTGTGTGAGGGTGAGGGTGCAAGGGTGTGGCTGTGTGAGGGTGAAGGGGTGGGAGGGTGAGGGGGTGTGAGGGGGTGTGAGGGGGAGGTTGTGGGGTTGTGAGGGTGAGGGTGAGGGGTTGTCAGGGAGAGGGGGTGTGAGAGTGAGGGTGTGAGGGTTAGGGTGAGAGGGTGTGAGGGTGAGGGGGTGTGAGGGTGAGGAAGGGTGAGGGTGACAGGGGTGAAGGTAACGGGGTGAGGGTAAGGGGGTGTGATGGTGGGAGGTGTGAGGGTGAGGGTGTGTGAGGGTGTGTGAGGGTGAGGGGGTTTGAGGGTGAGGGGGTGTGAGGGGTGAGGGGGTGTGAGGGTGAGAGGGTGTGTGAGGGTGAGAGGGTGTGTGAGGGTGAGGGTGTGGGGGTGTGATGGTGAGGGTGAGGGGGTGTGAGGGTGAGGGTGTGTGAGATGAAAGGGTGTGTGAGGGTAAGAGGGTATGTGAGAGTGAGAGGGGGTGAGAGGGTGTGTGAGGGGGAGGGTGTGTGCAGGTTAGGGTGTGTGACGGTGCAGGTGTGTGAGGGGGTGTGAGGGTAAGGGTGACGGGTGTGAGGGGGTGAGAGTGAGGGGGTGTGAGGGGGTGTGTGAGGGTGTGAGGGTGAGGGTGTGTGGGGGTGTGAGGGTGTGAGAGGGGTGTGAGGGTGAGGGGGTGTGAGGGTGAGGGGGTGTGTGAGGGTGAGGGTGTGAGGGTCTGTGAGGGTGAGGGTGAGGGGGTGTGAGGGTGCGGGTGGGTGAGAGGGTGTGTGAGGGTGAAAGGGTGTGTGAGGGTGAGAGGGGGGTGAGGGAGAGAGGGAAGGTGAGGGAGGGTGAGAGGGTGAGTGAGGGTGTGAGGGAGGGTGAGGGGATGTGAGGGTGAGGGGGTGTGCCTCAATTTGAGCTGTTGATCGCGCTACTGCCAGTTTTTTTACAAACACTAAACAAGCACTGGCAAAACCAACAGTTGTCTTTTAATACAGTGTTTGACCTTTAAGCTACTGCAGTCCTTTCATATACACTTTACTTTAAACCCTTTAGATTTTCCTAACCTACATCCTTTATTTTTATTCTGTTGTCAAATGATTTGCATGGCTAACTTGCTGTCTTTTCATAAACTGCTTAGAAATATGATTATGCTAATTTCTTGTCTAAACTTGTTGCACCTTGCAACCATTCTCCACTCTAGTTAATCTGAAGCTAAGGTCCTAATTCTGATTGGTGCAAAAAAGGGTGGAGTATTTACAACAACTGGTAAATACCATTACGATAGAATGAGGTATTAACCAGATTGGATAAATACCTACTATTCTGAGTATTGAACTTGGAAATGAGGCATAACATGCAGAATCAGTAAACACACTGAATTCTGCAAGTTTTGGCTTTTTAACAGGCTTTCCCCAATAAATACTGGGGGTGTGTCATTTTCACACTACTCAGAATTCCTATCCCCGTGGAAACGTCTATTTGCACAGAGATTTTAATTTAACCCTCAGGTTGTAAATAGGGCTTAAATGAGATTCTTTAATTCCAGAGTTTCAACTCATATTTAGGCACTTTTGTTTCACTCCTGATTTTATAGTCCCTTGATATGCTCTCATTGGCAATTTCACTTATTGTGATTCATTGTTCCAGTCCTGCTTCTTCCACTCTGATTTTGCACTGCCCTGAAACCTATTTTAGTTGGAGTTTGCACTCTATACGTCAGTATATAAATCTGTATATAAACAGCATTACTATATAGTTCTCAAGCTTTAAGCACTTGCAGGCATGAGAACTAAGTAGCAATTTTTTTTTCATAAACTAATTTTTATTGATGTGTCAGAAAAAACATAAAGCGAACTGTGCAGATGATCTGTGACAGCCTTAGAGTAAAAATTCCATACATACTTAACACGCAATACTTTGAATCCCCAATACCCACACCATTTTCTCAAAATCTTTTTGTGTTTGTGGAGGTATCCTCTTGCAGTGTAGATGGGGTCTTCTAGTTATACACACCAGTCTATTGGCCTGCACCATGTCTCCACCGCGGACAGGTTCACTGAGTTCCACATCTGTGGTATGTCTCATTTGGCAATCAGTGTCCCCAGACCCACCAGAAAACGAGCACTCCTACTCCCCCTCAGGTTCTCCATTAGGTCAGGGACACCTCTACAGGAAGATAAGTCCATGGGCAATTGCCACACTCGGAATAAGGGGCAAAAAATAGAGCCCCAATAGCTCTACGATCCTACGATCAGCCCAACTCTCCTACACCGTGGTCCCCCGCACCAGAAAGACCAGATCGGGAGGCCGCTCCTTCTCCTTCCGTGCGGCCAGTGCCTGGAACGACCTTCCGCTCCACCTTAGACAGATAACAGCGCTCCCCATCTTCGCAAGAAACCTCAAAACCTGGCTCTTTGACAGCCCCCTTCTTGATGGACTGGAACCTGCGAACCCCGCCCCCCCAGCTTCTCTTCATTCACTGTCCTCTAAAGGGCCTATCCATGATTCCCGTGAGCTCTCAAAGGACCGAATAGGTCCCTTGAAATAATGCATAGAAATCCATAAACACAAGAGAGGACGCCCTATCTTGACCCCTGAAGGGCTGTGCTCAGATGCCTCACTAATGTATGAGAGGTGGGAAGGCAGGACATAGCGAAGTTGCAAGAACTAATAGACTTGGGACCAATGAAGGCTGAAATCCATCTGCAGGTCTTCAGAGGACCACATATGTTCCCCTGATACACGCCCCCTAATCTAGAGATGTCTATAAGATCCCATTTCCCAAACCCATCCAAGTCAGCTGCTTGGCCGAACCAGTTGTCTCTCCAGAGGGGAATCTGAAGCGTAATCCTGCTCCTCCCAGCCAGTTTAACACAACGGCAATCTCAACACCAAGACACCACTCTAGTGAGGTTGGGGGTGGTGCGAGGCATGGATGTTCCATATAGCCAACAAAGGTATCTCAACCCATGAGTGCCAATTTCACCCTGTTGGCCTGATATTCCAACCCTCTGTTAAGCCAGTCATACAGGCAGACAGACATACTAGTATAAGAATACTGAAGGGCTTGTAGTTAGAAGAAACAAAGGTGCACAGCCTAACAATCAACACACTTAATATTAGTTGGCTATTATCTGGTGGTGCAAAGGGTGAGTGGAGAGCCCTTAGAACCACTCAAAAGTGAGTAGTCAAACTACCAACTGCAGAAATAACGGGGTTACCCAATGCACTCTAGTGCATTGCGTAACCCCGTTAGACCTACTAGTATAGTTGTAAGTCTGCCACTGCCAGGCCCCCATAAAAGGTTGAATGCACACATTACCGTAAGACAATGCACCATTCCTGCTCAGTACAAAGGAACGAGCATACCCTGGTCTGTATCCCTGTGAACCACTGTTTGAGTAGCAGGTGTGGGAAAGTTTGTAGAACATATATAAAAAGTTTGGTAGGACCATCATGGTGAAGAGAACTATCCTCCCCAGTATGTTGAGTGGCAAGAGGTTCCAGCTCCCTAAAGCTCTCTGCATCTTGCTGACCAGTCGCATCAAGCTAATGGACCAGGAGAGTGTCGGGAGCAGGGAGATATGTATGCCTAGATACATGTAGTTGAACCTGGGGACTGGCACTTGGGTCTGTCAGGCCGTCTCCACTGTAGCCCTGCTCAAGGAAACCAGGAGGGATTTATACCAGTTAACAAGCAGGCTGGAGGCCCGCCCATATTTTTCTAACATGTGGAGCAGTCTTGACCCCGAAGTCTCCTGGTCAGAAAAAAAGCAAGACATTGTCCATGGGTGAGGCATTCAGTCTTCTAGGCCATTTTCCCACTTGACCCCCTGAAACGCATCACACCTATATCTCCAACAGCTCTATCGCTAATGCGAACAGGCACCCTTGTCTGATGCCACGCTGTATCAAAGGCCTGTGATAGAACCCCATTGACCCAAACTTGTGCCGTAGTACCGGTGTATAATCTCCTTACATAAAACATAAAGTGGGGCCCAAGTCCAGGCATCACAGTGTGTCTTCCAACAAGTTCCTGTCAAGGGAATCAAAAGCTTTTTCAAAGTCAATGAGGAAAAAACCGCAAGGCCCTGTGAGCTGATGTTATGTGTCCACGAACATGTGTACCTCACGGATGCACATTGGGGCATAAAACCAAATTGGTCTAAAATTGGATGATAGGATGTGTAGTCCTTGGGAGTTCGCCCGCCTTGTGTAGAACCACTGTTGTTGCCACGCTCAGTCCTTCTTGGAAATGGCCCCTTGCTATGGCTTCATTGTACATGTACAAGCGGTGAAATAATGACCTATGAAATTTCTGGTAGTATTCAACCGGGAATCCGTTGGGATCCGGTGTCTTGCCATGGTTCATGTCTGAGAAAGGCTTGTCTATCTCCTCATGAGTAATAGGTTGTTGCAGGTTGGCCCTGCCCGATGATGGCAGGGTGGGCAGCCGCAAGTACGCTATCAATGGTGTAGAGAAATTTTGTGAGGACCTCACACGTTTAGTGTATAAGGCTTGATGAACGTGGATGCAATCCCCCTGGGTCTCAGCAGTCCTCCCCCGCTCCAGGTCCATAGTGCCGGGGATCACCCTCTTGACTACACTGTGTGTTGCCAGCTAGTATAGGAGTTTTCTGGATTTGTCTCCCCACCCATAAACTTTGCACTGGGATGCAATCCATCAGAGCTGTACCTCATCGAGACACATTTGCCTCAGTGTTGTCCGGTCAATCTCTACCTAGCATGACTCTGTTTCTTCCTCCCCCAACTGTTCCTTCATGCGAGCAATGCAGGCCTCTGACTCCTCTATCTGGTGCTACTTTCGCTTATTCCTAGCTTTTAAGTGAGATTGCAAAATAACCTGCATATATGTTTTGCCAGATACCGACAGGGTCCCAAGTAACTTCACTGAACAATTGTTCAGTGCGAAGAATGCCTCCAACTTTTGTGAGGAAGTCTGTTACCTCATTATTCATCTGTCGCCATGCATTGAGCCGCCAGATGGGGATCTCGTCAGGCGAAGTCTCCCAATCTGGACCATCACTGGGTAATGGTCCAGATTGGGTAAAGTATGCACATCCTGTGATATAGAGCAGATGTGTGGTGGGCATGAAGAGAAGGTCAATGTGAGACCTTGTCTTGTGCGCAGCTGATGAGGGGGTAAACACCAATGAGTCAGGATTTCAGACCTGCCAAACACCACAAAGGCCTCTACTATGACACATCTACCCTGCAGATTGGACACAATGTGGGAGACCACTAATGGCAAGCGCTTGTACATTAAGCTGGCCACTCCCTGGGAGCCCCTGAAGTATCTAGCATAGTATACCTCTCATAGCCATACCTGGCCTATGTGGGACACCGGGTACCGAAGAGATATGTCTCCTGCTGGAGTAAGCCATCTGGTGCATGGCATTTCCCAAATCCCAGTACTGCGAAGTGCTTAATACAATCATTCATGCAATTGACATTCCATATTATATTAAATTCCATCATGGCATGAGGCTCTTAGGGTGTTGAGTATAGCCCCCTCTCACCAGGGTCTCTCCAGGGTGAATCCCGTCTGGTAAACAATCCGCTCCATCGCACAATTCTCCCCTCCTGTCATCTCTCTGGCGACAGAGAGTTGTGGCGTTGGGCCGCTTCTCTCTTACCTCTAGGCCACCTCGTGGATATAAAAAAAAAGAGATTTAGAGTAGTGGATAACCTTGAACCTGGCCGGAAATAGAAGCATGTATTTTATGTTCAGTGGTCTCAGTTTTTGCTTGACTACCTCAAATGGTTTATGCTGCCATTGAACTTTCAAGAATAATCTGGAAGAATGAGGATCTTGGAGGATTGGAATTGTACTATATTCTTCTCCCTGGCCCCATTGAAGATATTGTCTCCTTCCCTATAGTTTACAATTTTAGCTATCATGGGTTGGGGTTCGCCTGGGGAAAACTTTGCTGCCATCGATCTGTGTGCCCTCTCAATGATAGAGTAAGATGATAGTTGTTCTTCAGGATCCATGA
Organism: Lissotriton vulgaris; assembly: GCF_964263255.1. Lineage (NCBI taxonomy): Eukaryota > Metazoa > Chordata > Amphibia > Caudata > Salamandridae > Lissotriton > Lissotriton vulgaris. Next base: position 786,249,388 of record NC_141694.1, on the reverse strand, counting down.
CGAGATCCATGGCTCCAGAAATTTCTCTGGAGGTGCCTCCTCTGCGCAATCCACAAAGCAGTGACTGAGTCCTCCAGGTCCGCGATCTGCCCATCGGCTCCTGTTACTCTTTCGACAATGTTGCATACGTCCTGTCTCAGGAGAGCGACATACACCCAACTTCTCCAATTTTAGTTTCCTGTGTTGCACGGGGTACTTGCATTGCTTGCATGATTTCTGAGGTGTCGGAATCCCAGGTCTTACTGCATAGGTGCTGTTGTCGTTAATAGATTTTTATAAAAAACAAGGGAACCCACTAGGTAACCAAGGACCTGGGGTATCAATTAACCTATGAACAATTGGTCCTTGACAACAGGAAATATGACTTTGTAATAATTATAGGCGACAATGAACTCTATAACAAGAAGAAAGTCCAGCCAGACTTAGAATTTAATTTAATGTATTGAAAATATACTTAATCAGACGAACAAACAATAAAGCAGTGGGACACAGTCCTGCATCCTCGATGCTACACATACATTCAAAACATACAATTACAGTGGTATTTCAGGCAATTAGAGGGCGTGAGCAAAGAGAGTATTTAGCGTACAATTGCTTCACATATGCGGGAAACATACAATTTTGGCACATAATAGTACACTTATTGTTTAACCCACATATTGTGTCGACGGCGTTTCGATCCAATTGTATTAATGGATCATCATCCGGACTTCCAATGTTAGCCTGAATGTAGAAAGCCTCAAGGGGTGGGTATCAGGGTGATGTTGATATTTGGACGATGAAATAAGGGGGTTCTCTGGAGATTGTCCCGACTGAAGAAAGGGGTAGGAAAGATATTGACGGGCAGTGGTTGACGTCTGTGGTATACGTCTAATTTTAGGACCTAACCCAAAAAGACAATGGTGGGTCAGGGATACAACCGGTTAATTAGCCGATGTCGGGTTGGATGGTCTTCTCGCCTAAGTGAGAGTCTTGGCCGGGATGCCGAGTAATTGGACTCCTCAGGTTCACAGTGGAACCGCAGTCAGCCGTCCCGGTGCACAGTCGCGCCGTGGAACCCCCCCTGAAATACCACTGTAATTGTATGCTTTGAATGTATGTGTAGCATTGAGGATGCAGGACTGTGTCCCACTGCTTTATTGTTTGTTCGTCTGATTAAGTATATTTTCAATACATTGAATTAAATTCTATGTCCGGCTGGACTTTCTTCTTGTTATAGAGTTCATTGTGGCCTATAATTATTACAAAGTCATATTCCCTGTTGTCAAGGACCAATTGTTCATAGGTTAGTCGTTAATAGATTTGGCAGCGGTGGGTGGGGGAGTTATGAATTTTGCCTGGGTCATCCAGGGGTCCCTGTGATCCATGATACTTCCCCTTGTCTTCTCTGCGTATGTTGTTGGTGGTCCTCAGGGGAGGTAACAGCTCCATGCCGCCGGGTTAGGCAGTATGCCAGCTGACAGAGTACACCAGTCACACAGTAGGCGAGATGAGGGCCACCGACCTGCGTGCACAAGGACTCATCCGTGGACTTGGCAGCACAAGCAGTTGAGCTCCCCTGTGGGAACCACAGAGACATCACAGCCACGTCCCCCTCAGTCCAGTACCCCGTGGCTCATAGGGGAGTTGGCGGCATGATGTAATACGTGCATGGGAGCAAGTCCCTGGGATACACATATGCCAGACACCCCACGAGTGCCAGGGCAGACCCCCAGTCATATTAGTCCAGTTCATCCACCCTATTATGTGGTCGGCCAACACCACATGCCCACCCCAGGACTTTAGGGGCTCCCAGTATTCCAGGACAGGGCAGTATAGCGGTCTGCATGGCGTATTAGTCACACAGCAGGCAAAATTGTGTCACCGACCCACTTGCTCAAAGAACCCCCGGTGGTCTTAGCAGTACATACAGTCAGGTCCTCTTTGCTGTCTGCCCGAACCTTCGCGCATAGGGGCACATCTCCCTCAGTCCAGCAACCCACCAACTCAAGGGGAGACAGGCATCATGATGCAGAAAGCACCTGGGGCATGTGTTCCCAGGATTTACAGATGCTGGGTAGTGCCCCGGTAGGACTGCACTCGTTGGGGTCAGGATGGGCCTAGGGAGTTGCCCTCAGGCACCGTAGATCAGGAACCTCACCACCTCATGGGTTCGCCCAGGTCACACGCTCACCTCAGGACCTGCAGGGCTCCCATCAATCCAGGTGGAGTAATTTTACAGTAAATTCCCCTCTGCAACCGGGGATATATGTACAGGTGACGTTCTCTGCAACACTGCTGTGCTCTACCGCCGGTGTGTATGCCCGCTCTTCCCGCATCGGGCAAGAAGAACAAAAAACAGGTCTAATAAGGGTAAAAGACTGCTTTATTTGGACAGGTATGGCGATTCACATTTTCAAAATATAAACAAAGCCTCACTAATACAGTATCATCTCCTAACACCCCCCCCCACCCTTAAGCCTACCCAACAATAAACAATTCTCAAAACATTCTTCTAACGTACCACTCCTTACCATCCCCTTTATTTCACCCACTGCCTTCATCCTGCCGGGCTGAAGACGGCTCGAATGCCAGAAACCGGTCCTCGGAAGCTTGTTTCCGGTCCAGGGAAGACATGGCTTGGCAGTTCGGGCTGGACTGTTCCCATGAGGCACAGGGTCAGACTGATTTGCATATAGCCATGTCTGAACTGGGGTGGAAGAGTGGGCTAAAGAACAGTGATGGATTAAACCCAGATCTTTTGACTGGGTGTGAGCGTTTGATTGATTCAGATGCTCCGTCCATCACCACCCCCTTTTTACCGCTTTTGGCCGCAATAAGTGTGGCAGGGTATGCTCAGACGTGAGTCCCTTGCTCACTTTGCCACTGGATTCAAGCAAGCTGGCCTGAAGACGGCTGGAATGCCAGAAACCGGTGCCGGAAGCTTGTTTCCGGTCCAGGGAAGACATGGCTTGGCAGTTCGGGCTGGACTGTTCCCATGAGGCACAGGGTCAGACTGATTTGCATATAGCCATGTCTGAACTGGGGTGGCAGAGGGGGCTAAAGGACGGTGATGGATTAAACCCAGATCTTTTGACTGGGTGTGAGTGTTTGATTGATTCAGATGCTCCGTCCATCAACACCCCCTTTTGTACCGCTTTTGGCCGCCATAAGTGTGGCAGGGTATGCTCAGACGTGAGTCCCTTGCTCACTTTGCCACTGGATTCAAGCAAGCCGGGCTGAAGACAGCTGGAATGCCAGAAACCGGTCGTCGGAAGCTTGTTTCCGGTCCAGGGAAGACATGGCTTGGCAGTTCGGGCTGGACTGTTCCCATGAGGCACAGGGTCAGACTGATTTGCAAATAGCCATGTCTGAACTGGGGTGGCAGAGTGGGCTAAAGAACGGTGATGGATTAAACCCAGATCTTTTGACTGGGTGTGAGTGTTTGATTGATTCAGATGCTCCGTCCATCACCACCCCCTTTTGTACCGTTCATCCTGCCTCAGTCATCGCTCCCCTGTGTTCCCTCTGCCTGAACCTACTCTGTAATGCCCCCAACCCTTCCTGATTGGCTCGAACTCATTATTTCTGCCACCAGAAAAAATCTTGCCAGTCGTTTTTTCTGTCCCCCCCCCAAAATATCCTAATATAGACCCCATTGCCTAAACAGACCCTCCAGGATTTCACGATTTGCCGCAAAATCGGCACTTTTGTAAAAATGCAGCGATTTTCACAAAAGTAACTGCAAAATCGGCACTTTTGTAAAAATGGCGGGATTTTTACAAAAGTGCCCGCGAAATCTAGACATCCAGACCCCTTTCAAGGGGGCGGGGCCGGTCTGCGGAGGGGTGGGGGCGGGGGGGTGGAAAGAGCTATCTGGTCAATCTCAGGCCTCTGGTGGCAGTGGCAGCCTCCGCTCCGTGGGAAGCCTGGGGTGGGGCCGCTCTGTGGGACCCTCCAGGGGTGCTCTCTGCTGATCCCACGATCGAGGGGAGAGAGAGGCTCGTTGTAACTTGGAATCTCCAAGGAGAGCATCCGACCTGTGCGGGGGGAGGAGGGGGGTGCTGTCACTGATGGCTCTTTCAAATAAAGCTGTGTCTGTAATTACAGGAACATTTAATGCAGCTGCAGACCAGGGGATCCGTCCCTGCCGGAAGCCTGACTTTGCCCCAGCCCTTCTGGGGGCTTCCTTCACTCTCCTGGCTCCCGGACTGGCCCTTATCTGGAGACGTGCACTGCCCATGCCCCTGAGGGCCCTAGGGGTGACTTCAGAGTCTGCAGACAGCAGCAGCTTCAGATAGTTCAAGGACAAGAGGAAATCATCAGTGCCCGGCGGCACAGGCGTCAACGCACTACAGACCAACACACTGGAAACAACACACACAGACCACAAACACACCAGGGACCAACACACACAGACCACAAACACACCAGGGACAGACCAACACACACCGACCACAAACACACCAGCGACCAACACACACAGACCACAAACACACCAGCGACCAACACACACAGACCACAAACACACCAGCGACCAACACACAAAGACCACAAACACACCAGGGACCAACATACACAGACCACAAACACACTGGAGCCCAGCACACACAGACCACAAACACACTGGGAACAACACACACAGACCAAAAACACACCAGAGACTAACACACACAGATCACAGACACATCAGGGACCAACACACACAGATATCTGTGTTTGTTGTAGGAAAAACCGCCAAATAAAATGCCCGCTAAATTGCCGCTAAATTTCCATATTTGTGCCGCTAAATTTCCATTTTTGTGCCGCTAAATTTTCTAACCATGCCGCTATATCCTGGGGGGTCTGCCTAAAACATACCCCCCTTTTTTTAATAGACCATTGAGGAGGAGAGTGGGGGGATGTATGTGGAGGGGGAATAAAGGTTAACATATAAAAAACTATTTCTTTTAGATCTGTCACCAAAACAGCTAGCTCCACATTTTGCTTGAGCTAGAGAGCAACAAAAAACAGACTGTCGCCATAACAGTCTCGGTTTAACACCAGGTTTTTATAGCTAATGTAAATGCTAACTTCTGTTTAATGTTAAGAAAATAGAGTTCATTACCTATGAAGGAAAGGTGAACTCCTTCTTGCCTAAAAAACTGAAAATCTTCTTTGTTTATGTCATTATGTTCCAACCAACTTATACTATTAATGCTGCAAAAATGATGCATCTCTCTATTAACTTTCCGTCTCGCCCTCTCAACTGCTGTCAATTTTTCAGCACACCGCCAGACTCTTCAAGGAACTAGAGCTGTCAATAACAATTTTGTCCTGTCCCAAGATCTTGCAATGAATTCGAAATATTTTTTCATCTCTTTAATTAAACCCAAACCTGATAACTGCACTAAGTCATTTTCTCCTAAATGTAACAGTAAAACATCTGGATATTTCCTGACAGATAACAAATCATTAAATCATGGTAATAGTTGCCCCTATTTCATACCCCCCCTTTCCCCACCAATCAATTTTAATTTGTCACAGCGACAACTTACATTTCTCCCAAAATGCCCTTTTTCTGCTTGCTTCACTGCCCATTTTATGAGAGTGTCCAAACATTCAAATGGAAACGTAATCCATTGCAGGACCTTATATGTGACCTGAAAAAGAAACAAGAAATTAACACAAATATAAAAGCTAAGAATCCTCAATGTTCCTAATGTAACGTAAACAACAAGCAGATGACCATCGACCTAAACTCTTCACTTATTTAATAGAATAACCCAACCTCGATTCTTCACCACCCATCCTGAAAGAATGCGTACCAAAGCAAACAGGATCTTCCCCAATAAAACGCAAAGCTTTTCTCATCACCTCCAGTACTTGTGAAGCTATAAGCCGCAAGCCATCTCGGTGCCTAAAAACAAAATCAACATTTGCTCCACCTGCAGCATTGAAGTCTTGCCAAGCATTTTCGTTCCGTTGCCTGCTTGATCAGTTTTAGAATACTCCAAAAGTATTGATTCCGTAGAAGCTGACACATTTTTAACTTCCCAGTGTAAGAATTGGCTTGGTAGTTTGGTTTGCCCTGTTCCCATCATGCACTGGGACAGGAACAGACTAATTTGCATATAGCCGGGTTCTGAGCTGGGATGGTGCAGTGAGCTAAAAAACGGTGTTGGATCTAGCCCTGATCTCTTGACTGGGTGAGAGTATTTCAACTTAATTCAGAGACTCTGTCCATCACCACCCCTTGTTGTTAAATATTTTGTCCACCATAAGCGTGGAAGGGTATACTCAGATGTGAGTCCCTTGCTCATTGCATCATCAGGATTCAAGCAAGCCGGGCCGACGACGGCTGAAATGCCAGAAACCGGTCCCCGGAAGCTTGTTTCCTTCCCAGTGTAAGAATTGGCTTGGTAGTTTGGTTTGCCCTGTTCCCATCATGCACTGGGACAGGAACAGACTAATATGCATATAGCCGGGTTCTGAGCTGGGATGGTGCAGTGAGCTAAAAAACGGTGTTGGATCTAGCCCTGATCTCTTGACTGGGTGAGAGTATTCTGCTTAATTCAGAGACTCTGTCCATCACCACCCCTTGTTGTTAAATATTTTGTCCACCATAAGCGTGGAAGGGTATACTCAGATGTGAGTCCCTTGCTCATTGCATCATCAGGATTCAAGCAAGCCGGGCCGACGACGGCTGAAATGCCAGAAACCGGTCCCCGGAAGCTTGTTTCCTTCCCAGTGTAAGAATTGGCTTGGTAGTTTGGTTTGCCCTGTTCCCATCATGCACTGGGACAGGAACAGACTAATTTGCATATAGGCGGGTTCTGAGCTGGGATGGTGCAGTGAGCTAAAAAACGGTGTTGGATCTAGCCCTGATCTCTTGACTGGGTGAGAGTATTCTGCTTAATTCAGAGACTCTGTCCATCACCACCCCTTGTTGTTAAACATTTTTAACTTTTTGCCGCCATCTTGACCTCTACCCAACAATTCTAAAAGCTCCGAAAAATACCCAACATATGCATAACTTAAATATTATTTGCTCAAAAAGAGAAAAACATATTACCCGGAGGCTCTTGATTATGCGAACTAACATTGTCAAGGACACTAGGTCTCTAATAAACTGACCTCTTTTCTTTTCCTTTGCCCAATCTTGCAATAGACGCCTTCCCATCTCAACTGCCAATGGCTCATAACCCCAGAAAAACTTTCCATAACAACTCAGCCCAACCAAGTTCCCTGCAATTGTAGAAGCTGAAGTGTTCCTTTCAATGTTGGCCATAATGGAGCGTAGTGCATCATCTCTGCGCACCCTTAAACCTTCTAACCTTTGGGACCTTTGTAATGCACCTGACTCTAAAAATTCTAGCCATGCTCTTCTATTGGCTGCCATGGTACTCATTGCTAGTGATTTTTCAACTAACTGAAGCATTCTCATTCTGCTAGTTTGCATACCTCTTGTAGAACATGTGTTTTTCGCAGATCCACTCCGGGCGCCAAGCCACTGCGAACAACATAATGCGACTGCAATATTGCTATATGCACCTGGGTCATGTTTGGCTTTAAAACTAATATTAAACATCAAACAACCTAGCATAAATCTCTGTTAAAGCTTTAGTAGATGTTCATCTTTCATCATTTGACCATTGACCAAATCCACAATAGTCTTGTTGTCGATGTTAAAAATGACTGTGTTGTTTGCCAATTAAGGACCCCACAACGCCAGTGCTACTAAGAGCGGAAAGAATTAAAAGGCTATACTTCATTGTTCACTTATCCACTTTCTTTGCCACCGCTCTGCACACCACCAGCCCTCCCGCAATAGGCCAAAACCATTAGCTCCTGCTGAGTCTGAAAAAAATGGTATCATCCATACAAAATCCAAATCAAGAGACACATTGTCACTCCATTGAATGCTCTCAAAAACATTAACCAAACATCAAAATCTGCCCTCATTGCAGCTGAAATTTGTATCTTATGATGCGGCTAACTGGCTTGAGACATAGCGAAACCTAGACACCTAAAAAAGGTTCTTCCAGCGTTCATCACACGACAAGCGGAATTCAAATGTCCTAGCAAGCATCGAATGTGTTTCAAGCATAACCTAGGAGACAATTTGGCTTGCTATGTTTTAGTACCCTCAGTTTTAGCAGGAGCCAGAGGTACTTCAAACTCTTGCGCCATATTCTCAAATTGAATAAGTGCCCTTTTACATTCTTGGGTACCAGCTGCACCTATAAAAAAAAGAATCGTCTAAATAATATGTGACATTACAGTGACCTGACCAGAATGAAAAACACCATTGCAAAAATGTACTAAACGCCTCAAAAAGCTTGCATGACGTGGCACATCCCATAGGAAATACCTTATCCACATAAAACGAATTGTCAAAATGAATACCCAACAATGGAAAACTAAAGGATGGACTGGAAATAATCTAAATGCTGATTTAATATCACATTTTGCCAATTGCGCTTTTGGGCCTACCTTTCTGCTCAAACCAATAGCTACATCGATTGATGCAATTTGCACTGCAGTATCAATCTTTGCTATGAAATCGTTTACCCACCATCCTTGAGGCCACAAAAGATGCTGAATCATCTCAAATTCACCCTCCGCCTTTTTAGGTATTACTCCTAGTAGGGATATCATCCGGTTAGGTAAAGGTCACCAACAAAAGGACCAGCCATTCTTCCTTCGGAAACTTTTTTGCTCAATTTTTGTTTAACCAATTGAGGATGTTCTTTTGTTGACTTTAGATTTTCTGCAAGCCTACGAACTCTTGGACCTTGGTAACCTAATCTAAAACCTTTTTTAAATCGCCACTCCAGTCAATAAGCTTCCTCCCTGTTAGGGTACATTTTCAGCCAAAAACATAACTATTCTATGTCAATTTGAGTAGAAGCCCTTGTAACCAGGCTGAAAGGTTGCACCTCTCCCTCTGCCTTGGCTGTTACCTCCCCAAATTGTTTGGTCTCCAAAACACTGCAATACGGCATGTTTTCCTCTACATTTTGAACATTCATGCTTGGATCTGCATGAGTTCCTAGGACAATATCCCCTAATAAAATTCCAGCATGCACCCGAATAAGGGTTTTGAGCTCTATTCCAAAATCCCACCGAGTGGGTTTGGCAAGAAAAGGCAGGTGAGGTACTGCTAAGCCACTTAGCAGTACCTCACCGACTAAGTGAGGTACTGCCCATGAGGTACTGCTAAGTGGGGTACATCCATTGAACCCATAATTAGTTGTCCACCTCCCGCCAAGGTTTCTTCTGAATCAGAACTAAACAAGTCTGAATTCTTCATCATAATGCAACCAATTAAAACCCCCAAATTCCATGTGCGCTTTACGAATGGTGTCAATGTATTTGAATATTGCCACAGCACATTCTGGAAACCTTTCGCAATATAAACTAGCAAATATTAAAAAGGCACATTTGTTGTTTTTGCTAGTTCCCAGGCTTCTTCCCTGGACCCTTCTTTCAATTTAATTTCTCTATGAAGCAATTTAGGTACATCAACAAATTCACCCCTCCAAATGTTATCTTTAGTTGACTTACTTAAATGTCTAATGGCATAGAAGGTCCCATATAAGTGTTGTGTATGCTTCTGAGTCACGCGCGCCCTTTCTCGCGTGCTGTTTCTCTTGCGCGCTGTTCTCTCGCGCATTGTGTTTCTTTGAATAACATGTTGCTGTTTAAATGTGTTGTATTGCTTCACGGCACGATCTGTTTTCGGGCCGTTTCACAGTTAAGAGATGTTTAGTCAGTTGCTGTATGCTGACCGATGTATTAGGATGTGTCACTAGGAGATGCTTCTTTTACCTACGAATAAACTACATCTTTTTAACTTTACTTTTTGTGATCGTGACTCAACAATCTGGCGACGAGGGACGGAACACTTTGGAGGCATTTCCTGGTTTCATTTCTATTTAAAAAAAAAATTGATAAAATTAACGAGCACCGAAGGATTAAAGAATCTACTAAATTAATCTCTAGATCTTCAAACTTAATTTCAGAGTATTTACTTTGATCCATTAAGACTGTGGGTGTTTGGTTTATTTTACCTTGATCGTTTAAACGCCTTTTCTTAAAATCGTTTGCTGCCAGCTAAGCGCGAAGGTTGTCTTCATCTACTTCCTTTCCACACGCTGCACAACGTTTGCCTATGAGGAGCCTTGATTGGTTTTCTCCAAGCAGAGAGGTGATTGGATCAACTTGTTTAAACGCCACTCCCCTTTACCGGTCTCGGAAAGAAAAGAGGTGACTTCTTCATTTTATCTCCTAATCGGATTTCACGAAGAGGAAGTTATTTCTGGTTTGAGTTTATTCATCGGCAGTTTGAAACTTTAAGAAGAAAGGAGGTGACTTTATGTTTATTTTTCAATCGGATTTCACTTATTGAATGAAACATGCTTAAGGAAGACTCGGCAACCTCTCCTTTTTTTTTAAAAGTGAAGAATTCTTTCTTCAGCAATTCATTTGAATTCGTGACTGTTTTTTTTTTTAAATAACACATTATTCTACTTGTTAATTTATTATTTATATACAGTATAAGTATAAAGTGTTAATATGTGTCCACAAGGTTATACTCTTTCTCCACCCCAGAGTTATTGGGCAGCTGGAAGTTCTCCTTGCATGCCCTGGATTGAGTGGAAAGCTTATTTTCTAAATTATATTGAAACCCTGGATGCAAATGGTAAAATAAAAACCCCCAGAAAAGAAAGGTATTTTTCTACATTGCTTGGGACCTGAAGGTTTAAAAGCCTTCAATCAATTACCTGCTTCACAAGCCAGTGGAGATGCAAATGTTTTTGAAAAAGCATTATTTGACTTTGATAAATTTTGTTCTCCAAAGGTGTGCATAGGAATTTCCAGGTATACATTCTTTCAAAGGAAACAGTTAAGTGAAGAATCTGTTGACAATTTTGTTTCCTCCCTTAAAACTCTAGCCTTAGACTGCAAGTTTGGAAATTTACAAGAAGATTTAATTAGAGATCAGGTTGTCATGCATTCATGTAATGAAACTATACAAGAAAGGTTGTGGATTAATGGTGATGAGAATTTAGATTTTGTTGTTGCCATTGTAAGAAAAGCTGAACTTTCGTGTAGGAGTGCACAACAAGTTAAAGGGAAAGATGTCTCTGTAAGTAAGGACATTGTCTCAAAAGTCAATTCTAAATATGACGATAAGCGTAAGGATTCTTTTAAAAAGAAACCAAATTTCAGTTCAAAAAATAATTCGGAAGAGTTTAAGACCAATTTAAAATGTTATAGGTGTAATAGTAAATCACATCTGGCTAATAGCAAAACATGTCTAGACTTGAGTGCCGCTTTTGACACTGTCTCCCACTCCATCTTGCTGTCCACCTTGAAATCGGTGGGTATTGATGGTTCCGCCCTGGCCTGGATTGCTAGCTTTCTCTCTAACCGCACTTTTCAAGTCTTTTCTTCTTCGTCTGTTTCCTCTGTCTTTTCCTCCCCCCACGGTGTGCCCCAAGGATCTATTCTTAGCCCTCTCTTTTTTAATCTCTATGTGAGACCTCTTGCCTTCCTGGCAGAGCAAGCAGGCCTCACGATCTACTCTTACGCAGACGATACACAAATCGTCTACTCGCTTTCCACCAACAAACACCTTCCCACGTCTTCCTTGCAATCTGGGTTGGAACGAATTGCCAACTGGATGCACAGTCATAAATTAAAGCTTAATGGAGATAAAACAGAGCTACTTCTATTCGGCCCGCACACTTCGCTCTGGGGCCCTCAACATTGGCCTCTCCAGATGGGCCCTTCTCCTACCCCTTCAACCTCAGTTCGCAACCTCGGGGTTCTTTTTGACAACCAGCTGTCATTTAAGCAACACGTTGTAAAAGTCTCTGCCACCTGTATTACCATCATTAGGTGGCTGAGAAAAATCACGTGGATGCTTCCAGCTGATACCCTGAGGACAGTAGTCCAGGCTCTTGTCACCTCACGCCTGGACTACGGGAACATTCTGCTTCTGGGTGCTTGTAAGGAGGTATTACAGAAACTCCAGGTGGTCCAGAACATGGCAGTCCGCCTTCTCTGCAATTTGCCTGCCAGGTCATCGGCCTCTATCCATCTACGTAAGCTGCATTGGTTGCGCATTGAGAGCAGAGTAAAATTTAAAGCTCTCTGCATAATGCACCATATTAAAATGGGTAAGGCCCCAAGATACCTTTCCTCTTTAGTCCAGCATTACGTTCCCTCCCGTACGCTGAGATCTTCCACACAAGACAAGTTTCTGATCCCCCGGGTCAACAGAGTCAAAATGGGCGGCCGCTCGTTTGCTCTGCTGGCACCTTCCTTATGGAATTCTATGCCCCAATCCTTACGAACTGAAATTTGTTACTGTACATTCCGTAAAGGAATCAAGACATGGCTTTTTAATACTTAATTGGTGTACGGATCCCCTCTAAACCTATCTCATTTTCTGTTTTTCTTTAGCGCCGGGAAACCTCCGGGTAGCTGCGCGCTCAAAAATGCAATTATAATAATAATAATAATAATGTCCCGGTTTAAAACAAAAATGTTCGAATTGTGGACTATCTGGTCATTTCACCTCTGCTTGCAGAAAAAGTAAGTCCAACCAGAAAGTCAAGTGTATTGAACAAAGTGATAACAGTGAAGATGATACCTTCTCTAGTGACTCCAACAACTGTTCTTTTGTTCTAAATGTCAAAGAATCTACAGTCTTAAATGTCAATGATGATGTAATTAAGAAAAAGCCATTGTGTGACATGGTTATTGGAGGGGTTAAAATTAACATGTATGCTGACTCTGGTTCACCATATTCTATTATATGTGAATCCGTGTGGAAGAAGTTGTTTGTAGATAGATTGGGAAGTTTTTTAGAAAAGAGTGACATCAATCCTGAAGGATATTCAGGAGGAAGAATAGATATTTTAGGTTTTAGAAAATTAGTCTTCAGGTTCAAAAATAGAGAATGCATTGCTAAACTTTATATTTCTAAGAAAGGTCCTTCAGTTCTTAGCTGGTTCGATCTTGGCAAACTTGGTATTATTTTGAATCCAAATAGTCCTAATCCAGTGATGTTAGTGGATGAGCATAATGGTATTTCAGCTCTGTTGTTAGAAAAATTTCCAAATGTTTTTTCTAAAAATATTGGGAGGTTAACCAGTTTCAAACATGAAATTCGTTTGAAAGAAAATGCGTGTCCAAAGGTGCACAAAGCTAGAAATATTCCTTTTGCAGTTCGAGAGGAGGTCCAAAAGGAATTAGATGCTTTAGTAAAAGAAGGCATAATAGAAAGGATTGAATCTTCTGAATGGGTTTCTCCCATAGTGGCTGCCAGATGGGCCAATGGCAAGGTCAGACTTTGCATTGACCTTCGCCATCTTAACAATAATATTGTAGTGGATCAGTTTCCTCTTCCTCGCATTGCTGAATTGTTATCTTCTGCTGGTGGTTCCAAATTTTTCTCTACCATAGACTTATCTGCTGCCTACCATCAGATAGAGCTTAGTGAAAAGAGCAAGGATTTAACAGCTTTCATCACCCCATTTGGGTGTTTTAGATTTAACAGGATGCCTTTTGGGTTGGCGTCGGCTGCTGCCATCTTTCAGAGGGTGATGCAAGATATTTTAAAGAACTGCAAGAATGCTGTCTGTTTTCAGGATGACATCTTAGTTTTCAATGACAACAGGGAAAATCATATTTCTGCTTTGGAAGATGTTTTAGGTGCATTGAACGTACATGGTCTTACCATTAAGTATGAAAAATGCAAATTTGGTGTTCATTCTGTTAACTATTTGGGCCATGAACTGTGTGAGGAAGGAATTAAGCCTAAGTCTGATTTATTAGAGGCTATCAAGTCTGCACCGCATCCTAAGTCCAAGGATGATGTAAGGTCATTTTTGGGGTTAGTTGAGTTCTATGCTAGATATGTACCTGATTTTTCTTGTAGGACATTCAATATAAGACAACTAATTAAGAACAGGGTTACCTTTGAGTGGACGGATGAGTGTGAGAAAGAATTTTGTGATGTCAAAAATGCTATTTGCTCCGCCAATGCTCTTGCTGACTGATGTATTAGGATGTGTCACTAGGAGATGCTTCTTTTACCTACGAATAAACTACATCTTTTCAACTATACTTTTTGTGATAGTGACTCAACAATAAGGTAAACATTTTAAACCTTTCCTTTTACTCTTATCTTCCTTTTCATTATCTTTCTTATCCTTCCCGCTCTCTGACATGGTTATCTCTTCCTTGACTCCCTTTTCTTCATCATCTTTTTGTGTCTTATTCTCTTTACTTTTCTTAATTGTTTCTAAATCTTCTGAAGTGGATTCTGTACCCACATTTTTATCCAATAACATATGTTCCGCCATTCTCATTTTCTTGCAACCTGATTTACCAGCATCCCAATTCTTCCACCCTTGACTCTCACGTGTTGGATACATCTGAGAAGTCTGCCATTTGAGTTCCCCTGCTTGATATCTTTTACCGCCTTTATGTCTGTTCAACAACTTCCCCATTGCCTCTTTTTTCTGTAAAACATGACTTTTTGAAAAATAATGAGACACCCTCCGCTCGTCCATACCACAATCCCCTTCTTCATGTTCATCTAATATCTCCATTTCTTCCACGTCTTCAAGCTCTTCTGCATAATCTAATGCACCCTCCCAATGCACCTCCATTCTTCCCGCACTCACACACGGGCACTTCCCATCTACCACACCACCATCAAAACATTTCCAAACAATTATTTGTTAAGGCTGTGATGTATTATTTTCCCTTGCTGTCAGGGTGGTTGTTGGAAAATCATTCTTCTCTTCGTGCCAGTGACACCAGGACGCCTTTGACCCGGCCGGCAAATTTTTACTGCATCTTGTTTTACATGCAGAATTTTCCCTACGTTGTTCCGCAAGTCGCCAAAACTTGCAGACGCTGCATTTCTGCTTTCTCCTTTATTTACTACTAGCTGTACCTGGCCATGCGTTGTTGTGGCTCAGTCTGGTTAAATGGAAGAGAAAGAAAAGATTAAGCGCACGTTTCTAATATGTTTAATTTCACAATGCGTGTGGGTATACAATATGTTTTTGTCCATCCTAATATATGTAGACTATTGTCTATATGCATCTCTTGTATTTGTTGCGCAGCAACTAAATCAATAGGGTTTGTTTGGCCTTTCGATTAAAAACACGCGCGCATTGGACACGCGTGTATTCCAATCCAACGTTGTGCATATATAAACACGCGCTAATGTTGTAAAGTGAACCAACTCCTCCCCCCTCCCTCCACCCACTTCCCCGTCTGCCATCCTGACACCAACTGTCCATCCTAATATATGTAGACTATTGTCTCTATACATCCTTTCTTAATGTTGCCAAGTGTGCCAACTCCTCTCCCCTCCCTCCACCCACTTCCCGGTCTGACGCGCTAATGTTGCAAAGTGAACCAACTCCTCCCTCCACCCACTTCCCGGTCTGCAATCCTGAAACCAATTGTCCATTCTAATCTATTTAGACTATTGTCTCCATGCGTCCTTTCTTAACACCTTAGCTGCGTGTAAACATCCCTCCCCAGTGCTGCGCTGTCCATTGGAACCAGTGCTGAATGGACGTCCAATGGTCGTGCGCAGCACTGGGGAGGTAGCGCTGCTGACGACCGTTGGCCGTCAGCAGCACTTAAGGGGTTAATGTTGCAAAGTGAACCAACTCTTCCCCCCTCCCTCCACCCACTTCTTGGTCTGCCATCCTGACACCAACTGTCCATCCTAATATATGTAGACTATTGTCTATATGCGTCCCTTGTATTTTTTGCGCAGCAACCAAATCGATAGGCTCTGTTCAGGTTGCAAAGTGAACCAACTCCTCCCACCTCCCTCCATCCACTTCCCGGTCTGCCATCCTGACACCAACTGTCCATCCTAATATATGTAGTCTATTGTCTATGAGCGTCACTTGTATTTGTTGCGCAGCAACCAAATCGATAGGGTCTGTTCGGCCTTTCGATTAAAAACACACGCGTATTGGACACGCAAGTATTCAAAACCAAGGTTGTGTATATATAACCATGCGCTAATGTCGCAAAGTGAACCCACTCCTCCCCCCTCCCTCCACCCACTTCCCGGTCTGCCATCCTGACACCAACTGTCCATCCTAATATATGTAGACTATTGTCTCTATGCCTCCTTTCTTAATGTTGCCAAGTGAACCAACTCCTCCCCCCGCCTTCCACCCACTTCCTGGTCTGCCATCCTGACGCCAACTGCCCATCCTAATATATGTAGACTATTGTCTCTATACGTCAATTGTAGTTGTTGTGCAGGAACCCAATCGTTTGGGTCTGTTCGTCCTTTAGATTAAAAACACGCGCGTATTTGGCACGAGCGTATTTGAATCCAACTTTGTGTATATATAAACACGCGCTTATTCGAATTCAACGTTGTGTTAAAATTTCAAATCAATTTGGTGAAGAACTTTCGTAGATTCAAGATTTTTATCAAACGCACATTGACATTTTTATGTGTCTCTTAGTGCTTTCGATTAAAAACATGTGCGTATTCACCACGCGAGTATTCGAATGTAACGTTGTGTATATAAAAACATGCGCGTATTCGAATGCAACATTGTGTCAACATTTTAAAGCAATCGGTGAAGAACTTTCGTAGATTTAATATATTTTTTTTCAAACGCACATTGAAATTTCTATGTCTGTTTGTGCTTTTGAGTAAAAACACGCGCGTATTCGACACGCGCATATTCGAATCCAACTTTGTGTATACAAATCCACTCGCATATTCTAATTCAACGTTGTGTCAACATTTCAAAGCAATCGGTGAAGAACTTTTTGAGTTTTGAGATTTTGAACAAACAAACAGTTACATTTTTATTTGTATAGATTTCTTGTTTTAATTCTGCCTCACCAGGCGGGAACCCAAATCCATTTCCCAACTTGTGTTATCTTTATATTCCTTTTTTGCTAACTGAGTCTTTCTTGACTATTTCTTTATGATTAACTACACCTGTATCATCCTGAGTAACTAATGTATTTTGTTCATTAGTTCTTTTTATTTGTTCTGAATCTCTTTCTCCCCCTCTCATTACTGCTTTCAAACCCAGGTGACTGTAACATATCTACAATGTTTTCACCATGTATACCACATATTAATGGTGTTAACGATCTCTCCATCACCGGTAGTGAAGTAACATTTACAATATTTTTACATGTAGTTTTAAATATTGGTATATTTAGCTTAGCATAGCCACCCTGCGGTGTAGCAACTCTGCTGCCTTCCACAGTAACTAACAACTGACTGTCTTTCCCTAAGGGGCGATGATGAAAAATGTGTCCTCCTAACGCTTCCCCTTTAACTAGGAAAGCCTCCTGAGCCTGCCTCTCACTTACCGGGTGTTTGGCTCTGAGAGTGCGTGTATCCGCATGTCCTCTGCCTCGCTTCACAGATGAGGCCAGCCGGAGTGTCGACGAGGTAAGCCCAGCTTCTCCTGACGCATTGTCTAATTCTGTGCTTTACCCCAGACCATGTGTTTTAAACATTTTAGGGGAAATCTCCGCTAGTGAGCAGGCCAATACGGCTGCTTCTACACCACAAGCAGCTACCCGCTTCTTTCGCTCCATACGCCCTAAGTTTAAGTGTTTGTCGGGCTGGCTATCTCTCAGCCCCGAGGCCTGTGAGGTCATCAGCTCGGCAAAGACCTAACATCAAGGCCCAGTCCCCACCCCCTGATGGCATGGAGGTAAAGTTATCCCCGTTTTTTTTTTATACCAACCCGGTATTGCTAAGCTTCCATGCCAATCAGGGAGTGGAGAGCATTGTCACCACACAATTTCCCAACTCATTACATGGCGTAGGCTGGGTCCCCACCACCCTGTGACGAGTTAGAAACAGATGTGACAGCCGGAAAGCCAAGAAATTGCGTCTACACAGACTCGACTTACAGTGAGGCTCAACATCCTGGAAGACATTTTAGTACACTGTGTTTGTGTCTGTGTTGAGCCAGCCACATGATATACTGCACTGTTGGCTGCCAGTCCTAATGACTGCTTGCGCACAGCACTGCATGTTAGGACTTATGGACATCATGTGTTTTGTGTTCTCAAGCCCAGGTAAGAATAAAATAAAATGGACAGCTGGCTGAGCCTGGCCAAGTTCATTTAATAGTTGTAATTGGGCCCTCATTTAGTCCACATGAACCAACGCCAGGATACATCTTGATCTTGGTAAGGCCTGTACAGGGGAGGTGGGGACATTCCCCAGGCCTGCCGGGAGCATCAGCATATTGCTTTAGGAGGACTATGAATGTATGGTAGTTAGTAGGTATAGCGTGAGGCACGGCACCATGCTGGTCAAGGCAGGGCCGCACTTAACAAACAGGTAACACATTTAAAACGTGTCTAAGAATAACCCTTGCCATGGTTACTTAGCCTTACGTACAGGGAGAGACAATATGATTTGTTTGCCTATAAAGTGGGAAGAAAGGGTTCACTGTCAACAGCTCTTTTAGTGCTGTCTTCCATCTGCATAGGAAGAATTATTGGTAAAGCTGTGTTGTCAGCATTGTGTTGCAACATGCTCTTTGCCAGTATTGCAATTGTGTGCTTCTGCTGTAATGGAGGCCAGTCATGATGACATTGCAGCATTCAGCTTTTTCTATGTGTATCTCTAGCCAGTGCTGCTGGTAAATTAGCTCTAAGGCCCCCTCCACTCTTGCTGCTGCCCTCTGGTGCCCCTTCTGAATCTCATTGCTTCACCTTCCTAATCCTGGCTGTACCGGTGAGTATCATTTCAGTCTGTGCAGCTAAATGAATAGCAGGCTGCACTGCAGGTGCACTTTTACTGAGACAATAAAAGTGCATCTTCAAGAGTGCTAACAACATAACTTACGGTTGCTTCAGAAATTATTTACTTTCAGTCATTTTTAGACTTGTTTATAATCTTGTGTGTCATTTACAATAGAAGAACATGGCATATACACACACTTTGCATATTTCTTCGCAGAGGAGTGTTTAATGTATTCCTCGCTTTTACATAGTATTCAGGTTCTTAGGATGTAGCATCAAGCCTTTTAAATGCCATATTTGTCTATAATGTATCTTAAAGGGACCACGTCATTCCTAAAGCTGTACAGTGGGTAATGAGGGGCACAGGGTGGTGGTTCTGTCTTCTGAGATAGGTTTGCAAGTATGGGGTTGGATGCACCTTGAAGCGCATCAGGTCACCCCATATAAGTTAAGTTAAGTTAAGTTAAGTTAAGTTAAGTTAAGTTTAAATTTGTATAGCGCACTAATCGCCCAGAGGGACTCAAGGCGCTTGAGGGAGGGGGGGAACTTTACTTATCGAATATCCAAGTTTTTAGTTGTTTTCTGAAGGATAGGTGGTTCTGTGTAAGTCTGAGGTGGGTGGGGAGAGAATTCCAGGTCTTGGCCGCTAAGTAGGAGAAGGATCTTCCTCCCATGGTGGATCTTTGGATGCGTGAAATTGCGGCGAGGGCTTGATTGGACGATCGTAGTGGGCGGGTGGGGATGTAAAAGGACAGGCGCGTGTTGAGGTATTCGGGTCCTAGGTCGTATAGGGCTTTGTGTGCGTGGGTGAGGAGACGGAACGTTATTCTCTTGTTGACTGGGAGCCAGTGGAGGTCTTTCAGGTGACCGGAAATGTGAGCTTGGCGGGGGATGTCTAGGATGAGTCTGGCTGAGGCGTTTTGGATGCGTTGAAGTTTTTTCTGTAGTTTGGCTGTGGTTCCGGCGTAAAGGGTGTTTCCGTAGTCCAGTCGGCTTGTGACCAGTGCATGGGTGACCATCTTTCTTGTTTCGGTGGGGATCCAACTGAAGATTTTTTTGAGCATACGTTGGATGTTGAAGCATGATGATGAGACGGCGTTGACTTGTCTGGTCATCGAGAGGGAGGAGTCCAGGATGAAGCCCAGGTTACGTGCGTGGTCCGTTGGTATGGGTGCGGTTCCCAGGGCCGGTGGCCACCATGAGTCGTCCCAGGCGGAGGGGGATGATCCTAAGATGAGGACTTCCGTTTTGTCCGAGTTCAGTTTTAAACGGCTGTTCTTCATCCACTCGGCTACTTCTTTCATCCCTTCGTGTAGGTTGGTTTTGGCGGTGTTTGGGTCTTTTTTGTGAGGGAGAGGATCAGCTGGGTGTCGTCTGCGTAGGAGATAATGTTGAGGTTGTGTTGGCGCGCGATGGATGCGAGGGGACTCATGTATACGTTGAAGAGGGTGGGACTGAGTGAAGATCCTTGTGGTATGCCGCAGATGACTTCGGTGGCCTCTGATCTAAAAGGGGGGAGGCGGACTCTCTGGGTTCTTCCGGCGAGGAACGAGATGATCCAGTCCAATGCTTTTCCTTGTATTCCTACGTCGCTGAGGCGTTGTATAAGGGTGCTATGACAGACTGTGTCGAAGGCTGCGGATAGGTCAAGTAGGATGAGGGCAGCTGTCTCTCCGCTGTCCAGTAGAGTTCGAATGTCATCTGTTGCTGCGAGGAGGGCGGTCTCGGTGCTGTGCTTGGCTCGGAAGCCGGACTGTGAAGGGTCGAGGGATTTGTTGGATTCGAGGAAAGCGGCGAGTTGACTGTTGACGGCTTTCTCAATGACTTTGGCAGGGAATGGGAGGAGCGAAATGGGGCGGTAGCTCTTAAGTTCAGTGGGGTTTGCTGTGGGTTTCTTCAAGAGGGCGCTGAGTTCGGCATGT
Source organism: Lissotriton vulgaris (assembly GCF_964263255.1). NCBI lineage: Eukaryota > Metazoa > Chordata > Amphibia > Caudata > Salamandridae > Lissotriton > Lissotriton vulgaris. Next base: position 786,228,707 of record NC_141694.1, on the reverse strand, counting down.
TTCCAGCTTTCCGGGAAGGTAGCGGAGTTGAGGGAGCAGTTGATGACGTCTCGGAGATGGGGTGCGATAATGGAGTCTGCTTTGTTGAAAATGTGGTGGGGACATGGGTCGGTTGGTGATCCTGAGTGGATGGTGTTCATCAGGCGGATGGTGTCTTTAGCAGTGATTGGGTTCCAGGCGCAAAGGTTGTTGGAAGGGGGTTTTAGTTCAGAGGTGATATGTATGTCAGCGATTTTGTTGTGGAAGAACGAGGCTAGAGAGTCGCAGAGGTCTTGGGAGGGAGTGATGTCGTTGGTGCCGGCGGTGGGGTTGGTAAACTCTTTGACGATGTTGAATAGTTCCTTGCTGTTGTGGGCGTTGTTGTCGAGTCGATCCTTGAATGCTGATTTCTGTTGGGAATTAGTGTGGGTTTAGCTCCATGGGCTAGTCTTTTTTCTTCTTTCTTTGTTTGGAATGGTGTCCTTCCTTTGTTTCCCTATTTTCGGTAGCCCCGCCCCCTTTCCCTCCGTGAATTTAGGCGACCAGCACTAGAGCTCTGTGCTTGGTTTCTAACCTGGTTGGCATCTTGCTGGAGTCGGGATTTGTGTTCGCCAAGAGCCTACGTGGGAATCTGTATGTTTGGAGCGTTCTACTGGCGGAGCTACAAACGGATGCGTTCAGCTGCACGAGGCTTCGTGACAGCCGCCCGGATGGGTGCTGCTCCGGTTGTTTTTCAGAACGAGTGAAGCACGGCGGTAACGCACTTAAAAGCGTCCGTTTTTCCCCAACGAGTGAGTGCCTTGCAGCGGGATTTGTTGACAGTATCGGGACTTTGCATTTGGGTTTCCTGCTTCGTGGGAACTGATTTAGCCTTCCGGGTACGGTGTGCCCGAAGTTTAGTACAGTTTGTTCTCCCCGCTTTTTGTGGTTAGCGTGTTAGTCTGTGGCCACAGATTTAGATTGTGCTTATAACGCACTGTTCGTGTTTTTCCTGCAAGGGGTTTTTTCAGTCAGACGTATGACTTTTTCCCCCATTGCCTGCAAAAGGAATTTAAGTTACGCTGGTTTCTATTTGCCAAGTGAATTATTTGCTCTTCTCGGAAACCTTCTATTGGTTACACAGGTAAGGAGGGGACTGGGGTGTGTTGGATGTGGTTAATAGGTGGGAATAGGGAAGCAAAGGAAGAAGCTCTGGGTTATACATTGACATTCTTTTTCTGTTCTGTGTTTCTTGTCTTTTGTGGCTGCAGGTCAGGATTCCTTTACCCCAACTACTAGGAGGGTCTGCCGAGCTGTAACAAAGAGAGAGCCTTGGCTTTTCTTTTTCTTTGTTTTACTTATTTTCCTACCTTCTCCCTTTTCCCGGTTCGCGGTCACGCTGTACTACAGTGCGTGTGGCGGGCCGAGAGAGGGCAGATGAGTGGGGCCATCCTCGCTTCCGTGGTTGTGGGTTGAGTCGGCGAAAGGTCTAACAGAAAACCAAGCCCACGAAATTGCAACCACCCGAGCGAGTATGGATGAGGATGGGAATGAGGTGGATGAAAGGGCCCCTACTGTGCAGGAATTGATAGGGGCGGTTAACGCACTGCAGCTAAAGGTGCAGGAATTACAGCAGGAGAATCAAGGGCTACGTCAGGAAATGAGTGCAGGGAAGGTTAAGGCTCCGGTTTGGGGAATGGGTAAATCTCCCGTAGTCCAGCCTGCTACTTTCCAATTTGATAGGGGTGTGGGTACTAGTGGTTCTGGTAATCCCCCTTTGACTGTGAATGTGACTACACCCTCTCCGGTACCTTTGGCTGTTCCCGAAAGGTTTACTGGGGATTCCAGTAAATATAGCATCTTTATGAATCAGTGCCATTTGCACTTCATGTGTCGACCTGCGTCATTTCCTAATGACTCTACCAAGGTGGCGTTTGTTATATCCTATTTAGCCGGTACTGCGGCGTCTTGGGCCGTGCCCCTTGTCGAGAGTGATGACCCTGTTCTGAACAACTTTGCGGCTTTCAAAGAACAGATGCGTTGTCTCTTTGCTAAACACGCGTTTATGCAGGCAAGCGACGCTGAATTATTGAAACTTAAGCAGGGAAAACTAGATCTAATGACATATGTGTCCACCTTTAATCGGTTGGTTTCCGAAACCCATTGGCCCGCCGAAAAAAGGACGTCCTTATTTTATCAAGGATTGTCGGAGGACTTAAAGGACATTGTCTCACAGGTAGTGAATCCACCTGAAGGCTGTGTAGAATTCATTGATCTTGTTGTAAAGCTGAACCATAGGCTCACTGAGCGGAGAGGAGAGAAAAATCGATTCCAATTTTCTCGTGGGGTTCCATCTAGAGTAGAGGTAAAGAGTTCAGTAGAGAGTAGGACGATCCCTGAACCGATGGAGATAGGCGGTGTTCGAAGTCCCTTAACAACTGAGGAGAAAAACAGAAGGCGAACTCAGAATTTGTGTTTGTATTGTGGGCAGGGAGGCCATTATGCCAGGGATTGCACAGTTAAACCGTCTTCTTTGTCTTCTCGAAAGGTGGTGGCTTGTGTGCAACCCTCGGCAGAAGTGGAGATGATTGATCGACTGAATCCTTCCTACCAGGTTTCTGGTATAGTCAAACGAGTCCCTAAACATTTTATGATAACCGTCTGCTTAGTTATTACCAACAGCCACAGGACTCCGGTGTCTGCCTTGTTGGATTCAGGGGCCACTGGCAATTTTATGGACATCAAGTTGGCGGAACAATTGAAAGTGCCCTGGATTCTAAAGGAGCAACCCGAACCTGTGAGGGCGATAGACGGAACCGAATTATCTTCAGGGACCATCACTAGACAGACCGAACCCTTGTGTATGATTTGTGATAACGGCCACTCAGAATATATTGGGTTTGATTTGATTGATGCCCCTTCATTTGGTGTTGTATTGGGGGTTCCTTGGTTGCAATCCCACAATCCCCGCATCGATTGGTTTAGAAGAACGGTCACCCTGGATTCTGTTTTTTGCTTGCAAAGCTGTTATAAAGTTGCTACTGATTGGGTTACGCCTCTATCTTGTGCAGTTGGCGATGGCTTACGGTGTGACGTGCAGACAATCCCAGAAACATATTTGGAGTTTGAGGAGGTGTTTGACAAGGGGCGAGCGAGGGACTTGCCACCCCACCGCTCATTTGATTGTCGCATTGACTTAATACCTGGGGCGACGTTACCCTGTTGTCGTGTCTACGCCTTATCTGGGCCGGAAGAACTCCATTTAAAGGAGTATTTAGACGAGATGTTGGCTAAGGGGTTTATTCGCCCTTCCTCTTCGCCTGCCTCTTCGGCTATCTTCTTCATACCAAAACGGGAAGGTGGGTTACGAGCCTGTGTGGACTATAGGGCGCTTAATAAAGGGACTATTAAGAACAAGTACCCTCTCCCGTTGATCCCAGTGTTGCTCGACCAGCTGAGGCATGCGACCGTGTTCACCAAATTGGACCTCCGAGGGGCATACCATCTCATACGAGTCCGTGAAGGCGATGAATGGAAGACAGCCTTCCGGACTAAATTCGGCTTGTATGAGTATTGTGTGATGCCCTTCGGGTTGTGTAATGCCCCGGCGGCGTTTCAGTTTTTTATCAATGAGATCTTGAGGGAGTTTCTGGATGTAAGCGTGATTGTCTACATAGATGATATACTGATCTTCTCAAACTCCGAGGAAGAACATGTTATTCATGTTCGGCAGGTATTGCAGACGTTGAGAGACAATCAGTTGTTTGTCAGGCCTGAGAAATGTAAGTTTCATACCGACAGGGTCGAGTTTCTTGGTTTTGTGATCTCGGTCGAAGGTATCAAGATGGATCCTCGGAAGATCGAGGCAATCACATCGTGGCCAGTGCCAAAAAATGTGAAAGACGTCCAAGTGTTGTTAGGATTCGCTAACTTCTATAGAAGGTTTATCTCCCATTTTTCGGAGATAGTGGCCCCCATGACAGTATTGTTACGGAAGGGTGTTCCTTTTGTCTGGTCGTATGTGGCTCAGATGGCTCTGGATCAATTGATAGAAAAGTTTACTTCTGCCCCCGTTCTGGTCCATCCCGACCCTGCGTTGCCCTTTTTCGTTGAAGCCGATGCATCCTTGGGTGCTGTGGGGGGGGTTTTGTCACAAAGAGAGGCAGAGACCGGATTTATGCACCCCATAGCATTCTTCTCGAAAACCTTGTTGCCTGCCGAAAGAAATTACACGGTGGCAGAGCGAGAACTGCTGGCCATTAAATTGTCCTTTGAGGAGTGGAGACATCATCTGTGGGGGGCCCGGCATTCCATTACCATCTTTACAGATCACAAGAATCTTGAGTTCTTTCGATCTGCTCGGGCCCTTACCCCCAGACAGATGAGGTGGGTCTCATTCTTCAATGAGTACGATTTCATTATCACCTATCGGCCTGCAGCTCAGCAACTGAAATCGGATGCTCTATCTCGCATCCATGTGAAACCGAATGAGTGGGGAACCGATAAGGACTCAGGGTGTTTTATTCCTTCTGAGAAAATAGTAGGTAGTATCACACTGGATGATTTTGTGGCCTCGGTGAAAGATCAGTTGAGGGGTTTGGATTTAACACCTTGGTTGTCGATGCCTTCTTGTGCACAGAGGGATGGGTTGTTGTATCACGGATCGCAATTGTTCGTACCCCCCTCTCTACGTGACTCTGTGGTGGAATGGTGTCATTCATCTGCTTTGGTTGGGCATCCAGGAATGCACAAAACCAGGGAATTCTGTTTACGTTGGTTTTGGTGGGAGTCGTTGACCCAGGATGTGCAACAGTATGTCGCGTCTTGTCCGATTTGTGCTGTGAGTAAACCATCACATTCTTGCCCGTCTGGCCTGTTGAGACCATTACCTGTCCCACCTGCACCCTGGCATACGATAAGTATGGACTTTGTTACCGATCTGCCATTGAAATCAGGTTGCACGGTGATTCTGGTTGTGGTCGATTCCTTCACCAAGATGAGCCATTTCATCCCCTTGCCTAAATTACCCTCAGCCAAGGAAATGGCCTTGATATTTGTGTCATCTATCGTGCGGCTGCATGGCCTACCTTCCTCCATTGTGTCTGACAGGGGCTCCCAGTTTGTGTCCCGGTTTTGGACTGAGTTAGGGGAGGCCCTTCATATGAAACTCTGCCTTTCTTCAGCCTATCATCCCCAGTCCGATGGTCAGACAGAGAGGGTTAACCAAACCATGGAACAGTACTTGAGATGTTTGTTGACTTCCTTAACGTGTGATTGGGTGGTGGCTCTCCCTCTTGCGGAATTCGCGTACAACAACAGCTTTCATTCCGCACTGGGAATGTCCCCCTTTTACTGTTCCATGGGGTTTCATCCCCGGGCAATACCCATCCAACCTACAGGTCATGTGCCTGCTGTGGATACCTTAGGGATCGCCTTGAGCAGGATATGGGATTTGGCTAGGGAACATCTAATAAAGGCCAAGGATGACATGAAGCGACAGGCAGACAGGCATAGAGTACCTGCTCCGTCCTATGCCGTGGGGGAACGAGTGTGGCTGTCTACTAGGAATCTGCATTTGGATGGCCCTAGGAAACTGCAGCCTAGGTTTGTGGGTCCTTTCCCCATAGCTCAGGTGATCAATCCGGTGGCAATGAGACTGGAGCTACCGGATGAATATCGCATCCATCCGGTGTTTCACACCTCATTGTTGAAGCCATATGCCGACACTGATCAAACCTTGCCCCCTCCCCCTCCCGTGATGATTGAAGGAGAGGTAGAGTTCGAGGTTAACGCTATTCTAGATGCCAGGAGGAGACGTGGGAGGTTGATGTACTTGATTGATTGGAAAGGGTATCCCCCAGAAGACCGTTCCTGGGAACCTGCTACTGCAGTGCATGCTCCCAGATTGGTTCGGTTGTTCCATCTTCGTCACCCGAACAAACCTCGCCCGGTGGGGAGGCCTTTGAGGGGAGGTACTGTTGGGAATTAGTGTGGGTTTAGCTCCATGGGCTAGTCTTTTTTCTTCTTTCTTTGTTTGGAATGGTGTCCTTCCTTTGTTTCCCTATTTTCGGTAGCCCCGCCCCCTTTCCCTCCGTGAATTTAGGCGACCAGCACTAGAGCTCTGTGCTTGGTTTCTAACCTGGTTGGCATCTTGCTGGAGTCGGGATTTGTGTTCGCCAAGAGCCTACGTGGGAATCTGTATGTTTGGAGCGTTCTACTGGCGGAGCTACAAACGGATGCGTTCAGCTGCACGAGGCTTCGTGACAGCCGCCCGGATGGGTGCTGCTCCGGTTGTTTTTCAGAACGAGTGAAGCACGGCGGTAACGCACTTAAAAGCGTCCGTTTTTCCCCAACGAGTGAGTGCCTTGCAGCGGGATTTGTTGACAGTATCGGGACTTTGCATTTGGGTTTCCTGCTTCGTGGGAACTGATTTAGCCTTCCGGGTACGGTGTGCCCGAAGTTTAGTACAGTTTGTTCTCCCCGCTTTTTGTGGTTAGCGTGTTAGTCTGTGGCCACAGATTTAGATTGTGCTTATAACGCACTGTTCGTGTTTTTCCTGCAAGGGGTTTTTTCAGTCAGACGTATGACTTTTTCCCCCATTGCCTGCAAAAGGAATTTAAGTTACGCTGGTTTCTATTTGCCAAGTGAATTATTTGCTCTTCTCGGAAACCTTCTATTGGTTACACAGGTAAGGAGGGGACTGGGGTGTGTTGGATGTGGTTAATAGGTGGGAATAGGGAAGCAAAGGAAGAAGCTCTGGGTTATACATTGACATTCTTTTTCTGTTCTGTGTTTCTTGTCTTTTGTGGCTGCAGGTCAGGATTCCTTTACCCCAACTACTAGGAGGGTCTGCCGAGCTGTAACAAAGAGAGAGCCTTGGCTTTTCTTTTTCTTTGTTTTACTTATTTTCCTACCTTCTCCCTTTTCCCGGTTCGCGGTCACGCTGTACTACAGTGCGTGTGGCGGGCCGAGAGAGGGCAGATGAGTGGGGCCATCCTCGCTTCCGTGGTTGTGGGTTGAGTCGGCGAAAGGTCTAACAATTTCTTGGTGGATCTGATCAGTTGGTGGTGTTTGCGGGTGGCGTTCTTGAAGGTGGCCAGGTTGTCAGTGGTTGGGTTTTTTTCGCCAGGCTTTCTCGAGGGTACGACAGATCTTCTTGGATTTTTTAAGGTCATCATTAAACCAGAGGGCTTTTTTGCTGCCTTCCTTGATTTGATGGTTTTTCAAGGGTGCTAATTTGTCAGCGCTGTGGGTGATCCATTGTGTGAGGTTGGTGGCTGCTTGGTTTGGGTCCGATGATTTTGCAGGAGGGTTTTGATGAAGCGATGTGAAGAGCTGGTCGGTGGTAATTTTGTTCCAGTTTCTCCAGGGAAATGGTTGTGAGTGGTTGTGGGTCGTAGTCTTTTTGTAGTTGAAGTGAACGCAGCTGTGGTCCGTCCAATGGAGAGCTGTGGTGTGATTAAAGGAGATGTGCTTGCTGGAGGTGAAGATTGGGTCGAGCGTGTTGGAGTTCTGGACTTTTTGGTTCCGTCCAGAGGTGTCAGGGAACAACACCCAAAGACCCCGGAGTTCCACCTGCCTTGGTGCGCAAATGAACAGAAACACGGGCTTCTCGATGGTGGCGTCAAAGACCAAAGGTTTATTACTGCAGGGACACAGAAGTCACAGAAACCACACATGGGCAGATTCTAGGAGCCTGTTCAATTTTTACAAAGAGGGTTGCTCCTTATATACTAAATTTTAAGCTGGGGGCGAATTCTTTACATGTAATACATTCTCAAAACCTTTGTGTCTAAAACAATAAATATTTGGCGTTACACAGGAATTGTCGATAATATCTGATGCCAAACATTACGAAGAGGGGTTCCCACTAGTTCATCACAATCCCTTGTCAATATTGCTTTCAAGAGCCGGACCGCCTCATCGTAAATTTCGTTACCTCCCCCTAATAAAGATTCAGAAAGAAAGGAACGCAGCCAGGTGTGGAAGATAGAAAAGCGGGATAAGGGATGTTTGTGGGTTGTAAATGGGCAAGGCTACCGGCTTCGGCCGCCTAATCATGATTGGGACAATGGACACGAGAACCAGTTCAGTTGGGCTGGCCTCGGGCAGAGGAGGCAGCCTTTGTCGAGTCATGCAGCTACAGCGTGATCTGGTTTAAGGTGCACGTGTCATGAAAGAGGTGAATCTTCGGCTAAGGCTACGTGTCCTTATTTGAAATGAAGTGATCAGAGGTTATTGCGTATGTGAGGGCAAGAAACACAAAATGGCTGCCATGATCTAAGATGGATGCCGTGGGTAGATCAGAAATGTGTTCATAACAGGAGTGCTCTTGCTCGTAGCATAGCGAAAACACCAGGATACGCTAAATGGATCATTTGCGGTTCGCTGATACCAATATTATGTATTTCCGACAACATTGAAAACACGGGTTCAAATCGTCACGGAACCTCAGACCCTCCTTTTGCCCTTACATAGGCAATTACTCAGTCTATGTCAGAATCTAGTTCTATGCTCATCAGGTCAGTGACATGCTGTTGTATCATCATCCTTTCTCGTGCCTTTTCTCCAAACGCAGGTGGTTTCCTAAAACAGGTTGCAGCACAAAGGCTACACAGAGCTGGACCACACTGGATAATCAGGCAGCATGAGAAGAGGAATACTAAGATGACACCAATGACCATTAGAACCTTCCATCCCCATGCTGATATCAGAGTCCAAAACCACTCCATGAAGGACCAGTTTCCCTTGTCTACATGAATAGAGTCGGAAATCTTGTGTAGTTTAGAGATCGCCTCGTAGACTGTTGGAGCATTATTAGGAATAAAGACACAGCAGCTCGATTGGATCATTCTGCATACCCCACCTCGATCTGCAAGTATAACGTCTAGAACCATACGGTTCTGCAACGTCATGAGTCTATCCGCCTGAAGCTCAGCTGTCAAATTGCTAAGGGCACCAGCAGTTTCGGTAATAGTAGATTCAACTACCCGTGTTAGCTGACGTATGTTTCTACTATTGGCCATAGGCCCCCAGAACGGAAGGAAGCCTTTGAAGAAGTCTCCAGCTTCCTGACCAGCGGTATCTTCCTTGCTGAAGACACCTCTCGCTACTCTGGTCCTGTGATAATCGGATGAAGCAGTGTATGTTGGAGGCAACAGTCGAGCAATATAACATGAACCTGAAAAGTCAGCAGGTAACCATGTATATGCTCGGTCTCGACAGATGAAGTAGGTACCCCTAGCAGTAAGGAAAGCAGGGGAAGAGCTAGCTGGAAACACATAAGTCTCTACGCACTCACTCCTCCCTAGCTGAGCTCTCGGATTTCTCCCATTACCTTGCAAACAGACCTGACCTCGGTGAGGTACGACCCAGATTGGAGTTGAGCTTTTACGCTTGCTTTCTCCCAAACTAAGGCGATACTCTGAAGAATTCCAACTCAAATATACTCGCAATTCGTCTCTAGGGTAAGATGGAGTATTATTGACGTCCTTGATCATGTCAATAATTCCCTGGACTAAGGCTTTGTTGGCAGAGTTATATTTAGTGGAACGTGGTGGACGCGGAGGATAGGTTTCAAGGGCATAAGCAAAGATGGTTTGAAGGGCCTGAAATGATCCATTGTAGCTGAAAGGCAAAACCAGATAGGGAATGCCTTTATCCATAGTGTGGGGTATCAAGCCACACACCCAGCAGTCTGTAGTGTTAACTACCAGTTGGTGTTGGTGCAAGAGCTGTACAAAAGTGTTGTTAATGAATTCTGAGCGTCGAGCTTGCTCATGTTCAGGAAACGAGTGAAAAGAGTGTATAGAGGAAACAGTAGAAGTAGCAGGATTAAGGGGAAGTACTGTAGTTACTGGCACAAAAATTAAACTCATACCGAAAACGATTCCACCCACCAACGTTATCAAAACAATCAAAAATGTAATGGCACATTGTATGAAAAAGCATTTGCTGTGAAGAATTCTGTAAAGTCTGTTTCTGCGAACATAAATCACATTTTCTCGTTGCAGCGCAGGAAGCTCCATCTTCTACAATCCGCTCGCGACCACTGATGATGTGTACGTAGATGAAAATGCCTCTATCAGCCCTGGGAGTTCCCAGAACCAACAGAAAGATCGACCTTGTGTCAGACCCCCGCAGATTCAACTAGGCACACAGCCACGACCCTACGGCTACCCAGACGGCAAGGCAATTTTTAAAAACAATAAAACAATAGCAAACTTCCTGGCTGAAAAAAGTTCAATATTTCAAAATATCACAATAGGCAGTTGCCTGCTTTATTTGTCCATTTTACGAGGTCGTAAATTGTATCTTTGCTTTGCAGGTACTGTTTGATCGGCAAATAGCGTATCACTGGTAACTGTTGCAGTGTTCAGGTTCGCAGGTGATAGAGGTTTTTCTGATGCAGGGGACAAATGTTCAGAGTTCATAGGAGTTTTTTCAGGAGGAGAGTCAGAGTTTGGAGTGTCAGTAATCAATTCGGCATCGCTGAAAGGGATGAACTTTGGCGTGTGTTCAAATTCGGAAGCACCAATTCTTTTCTTCACCCAGTCGTCGTAAGGAAGTGGCAAAGGTACACGCTTAACATGAGATGCGTGCACCCAATGCTTGCGACCAGCTACACGAACTGCTGTTCTCGTTGCAAGCAGGACCTGGAAAGGGCCGATGTATCTGGGCTGAAGATTCTTCGTCCTCGCGAAGTTCCGGATTACAACTTGGTCGCCGGGTTTCAGCTGATGCCCTGGACTCTCCGGAGGCTTTGGCAATGTATCGAAAACCTGTTGGTGAATAAGACTCAATTTAGCAGTCAAGTCGTAAAGGTAGTCGATCAACATAGGATATTCTAGAGAACAAAACTCTTTAGGTCTCGGCACACCCCAAATATTTGCCAGGCGGCCAAAAACGATCTCATACGGGCTAAGCCCCACTCTAGAATGTACAGTTGCTCTCGTTGATAATAAAGCCAAAGGAAGTGCGTCTGGCCAGGACAAACCTGTGGAGGCTTGAATTTTGGCTAGTTTTAGTTTGAGGGTGCCATTGTAACCCTCAACTAAACCAGCAGACTGGGGATGGTTTGCACTGTGAAACTTCTGTTTTATGTTCAGACCGGCACACACACTCTGCATAACTTTCCCTATGAACTCACTTCCGTTATCTGACCATACAATCCGTGGCATACCATATCTAGGGAAATATTCTTTGAGAAGAATTTTGGCAGTTGATAGGGCAGTATTGTCCTTTAGTGGGTATGCTTCGATCCATCTTGAAAAAGCACAAACTACCACCAGGACGTATTTCAGATTATTACAGCGATCCATGTGAATGAAGTCTAACTGAATCACTTCAAAAGGACAGGAAGGAGGAGCGAAGTGACCAGCAGGAGTTGGAGTTCCCTTGCCAGGATTATGCATCAGGCATACCATACAATTTTTCACCACTCTCTCTGCACACTTATTGATCCCATCATTCTTCCAGACTGGAGCCAACATCTTACAGATTCCTTTAGAACTTATATGCGCTACTCCATGCGCCATCGTCACCACTGCAAGCACATACGCATCAGGCAACATCCAACGCTGCTGTTCTGTCAAATCAATCCAACACCCATTCGAATCCAACTTGCCCGTACTCTCTCTCCATACACGTTTTTCCTCCTCAGTTGCCTCTTTCTGAATCTCTTTCACACTTTCCATTGTATCCTCACACATTCCAGATTCAGCAATCCACCTTGCGGATGTAGTAACATACATTCTGCTCATCATGTCTCTAGCTGTCTGTTTAGCGGTCTCATCAGCAAAAGCATTCCCACGACCAACATCATCCGTGATTGCTTTATGAGCACTGCACTTCACAATCGCAACTTCAGTCGGCAAGGTTAGAGATTCCAACAGATCGTTAACTAGCTGACCATGTTGAATCTTAGTCCCATGGGACGTAATGAAACCTCTTTCTTTCCACAACCGGCCAAAACTATGGGCCACACCAAATGCGTACTGACTATCTGTAAAAACATTCACTCTCTTTCCCTTAGCTAAAACACACGCTCTGGTTAAAGCTATTAATTCTGCAGCTTGGGCAGAATTCTGACTCACTCTTGCAGTCTCCACAATCGTCTTCAAAGTCGTTACTGCGTAAGCAGCAGTCACGTCACCATTCTCCAATTTAAAACATGATCCATCCACATACAACGTGCCATCTGGATCTGATAATGGAGTGTCCTTTAAGTCAATACGTCCTTTTGTCTCTTCCTCCGTTCTAAAACAACAATCATGTGGCTCGGAATCACTCGACTCTTGATTAGCCGGCAACAACGTTGCTGGATTCAATACATTACATCTTTTGATCTGAATATGACTTGCTAGTAATGTCAGCTCGTAACCAGATAGTCTCGCACTGGTAAGGTGTTGTGTCTTGGTTCGGTTCATGAGTGTATCCACCGCATGAGGAACCATGACCACTAGCATGTTGCTCATCACCAAACCAGCAGATTGTTGAATGGAAGCCGCAGCTGCCGCTGTAGCTCTCAAACAACTAGGTAACGCTCTTGCTACCGGATCCAATGTTGATGAGAAATACGCACAAGGGCGTTGTTTATCACCAAACGTCTGTGTCAGAACACTCAACGCGCAACCTTCTCTCTCGTGAACGTAGAGCGTGAATGGCTTACTGTAATCGGGTGTACCCAATACAGGAGCTGAACACAATGCTTTTTGTAACTCAGAAAAGCTCTCTTGACATTCATCAGACCATGGTACCGGACTCGGAACATTTTTCCCAGTCAAGGCTACCAATGGTTTCGCTAAAAGAGAAAAATTTGGGATCCACTGCCTACAGTAAGAGGTAATACCTAAAAAGGCACGCACTTCTCTCTGTGTGCGGGGAACACTCATCTGCGTAATTGCTTTTATTCTTTCTGGGGTCAACTTCCTTCCCTCCTTTGACAAGAGATGACCTAGGTAGGTCACTTCTTGGCAGCAGTATTGCATTTTTGAAGGTGATACCTTGTGATTCAAATTAGACAAATGATGCAATAACGAAACCGTAGCTGCCTTGCAAGTTTCCTTGTCATTGGCAGCCACTAAAAGATCGTCTACATACTGCACTAGAGCAGAGCCTGGAGGAAGGACAAAGGAATCTAACTGACTTTTTAGTGCTTGACTGTAAATAGATGGGCTTTCACAATAGCCTTGTGGAGCGCGTTTAAATCTGAAACTTCGACCTCCTAGACAGAAGCCAAAAATATCTCTGCTTTCTTCGGCTATTGGAATGCTGAAAAAGGCATTTTTCAAGTGGATGACTGAAAACCAAGTAGCTGTAGCAGGAATCAATGTTAACAAGGCAGTAATGTCTGGAACCACAGGAAACTGCGGGACCACAATCTTATTGACTTCTCTGAGGTCGATGACAAACCTATACACTGGAGGCTTTGTAGGATCAGTTCGTTTCAAAATCGGTAATATAGGACTATTACAAACATTTCCTCTAGTTTCTTCAACCACACCTTTCTTAATCAAATCTTGCACAATCAATAAAAGTGCACGCTCACCTTCACTAGATATTTTGTATTGAGGAATTCTTGGAAATTTCACATTTGCTTTCAAAGTTACTACATATGGTGGTATTTCTAAAAGGCCTATATCATTAGGACCAGTCGCCCAAAGAGAATCAGGGAGTAAACGCAGCTCTGGCGGGAGTGCATCCATTGACAAGTACATCGGAGAGGTGATTCTTTTACCCAACGTAAGCTGTACCCCTTCCGGAGAACAGTACAATGTCGCATATAGGCGTTTTAATAAGTCTAAACCAAGCAGATTTTCATTACAACCTGTCGTCAAAATCAGTGGTGCTTTTAATTGGCACGGTCCAACAGAAATAGACAAAGGACCAGATATGGGGTTGTAAACAGGGGCGCCTGAAAAACCTACAGAAACATTTGTTGAGCCGGACAAAGGTGCGCCAGGGAGTTTCGCATGAATGATAGAACTTTTTGCGGCACCAGTATCCAACAGAAACGGTTCGATTACACCTGATGTTGCTACTGCGACATAAGGCCCACTCTGATCCACTGGAACTGATACTACTCCCTCTCTCTGTCCATGGCTGTCCTAGTACCCATTTTGCTGAAATCCCTCATCCGCTTCACAATAGTCTTCAACAAGATATTGTTGAGATCTATTTTGCTGGGCAGACTGTCCATTTCGTTGATCAAAGTGATTGGAAGGACGATCATTCATCTGTGGAGGCATAGCACCTCGCCCTCGACCTCTAGAATTCTGCACAAAACCACCACGACCTCTTTGAGCTGCTGCTGCATTATTTTGCGCTAAGATCGGACACTCATTCTTGTAGTGACCCTCTTTCTTACAGTACGCACACTGGTTCCACTGATATTGAGGTCTAGGTGAACTATAATCTGTCCTTTGATACGAACCTTGCTGCGTGTTAGTCTGATTCATGCGAGGCGGATACGCCTGTTGCAAAAGAACTTTAGTCTTTAAATCTTTCGTTTTCTTGTCTGATTTCTCTTTTTCCTCTTTATCCCTATTTTCATAATACTGTGCAGTTGCAAGTATTTGCGCAGTTGTAGAAACAGCCCACGCACTCTCTGAATCCTTTAATTTATTGCATAACTCAGGTAACAAATTATGCACGAATTTATCGACAAACAGTCTCTGTCCTCCTTCTGTGCTCATATCTTGACCACTATGATCTACAAAAGTCTCTTCGAACCTCGTGAAGAAGTCGGAGACACTTTCGTCTTTCTTCTGCCTGCATGCGGATAACTTGTCCCAATTAACACGCAATGCGGGCATCAGAGTCTTCATTAAGTCTATTATCCTACCTGGAAGATTAGCAATTAGGGGTTCGGGTTTTGCACCACCTGTTTGCTGACCATCCGTTGCAATGATAGCTGCCCAATCACCACCTAGGGCAACTGGATGATTCTCTCTACGAATTTTAGCCCAAATTGGTTGCGGAACTACATTTCCAAATAACATATCGATGTCTGCTAAGTTCATTATACAAGCCTCAACTGTTTGCGTCAGTTCTTTATAGTATCCAGCAGGGTTCTTACGCGGGTCTGGCAAGGCCTGCTTCACTGCTAGCACTTCGGCTCGCTTCCACGGAATGTGTATCCACACCCTTTGGAATTGCGCCGGAGCAGCTACAATACCATTAACATTGTCGGCTTGCACAGCTTCGCGCCAAATTGGAGGAACCTCCCTCATTGGATATTGGCGACTTAGCTTCGTCTTACCTTTCTCTAAATCTCTTGGTGAACGAAGAGATGGATCATTTCTAAAACTTAAAATCAGTTCCATCGCTTCTTCTATATTTTCACCTACTATCATACCTGCAGCAAACTCTTTCTGAACCTTAATTAAGTCTTCTAAATTCGATTCAATATCATCTTCTTCTATCTCCTCACGTAACAGCGAGCACATCTCATCAAAGACATACCGTTGTGTTGGTTCCTTCCACTGCATAAATGTATCTAGCACGTCTCTCATACTATATCTCCTACTCTTCGAAATCCATCTGAGAGCCGTGGAATCTAAAATTCCCCGTTCCTCAGTGCTTGGATGCTGACTGCGTCTCTGTACAGAGTCAGAAGTAGGAGTCTTAATTAGAGTTTTATAGAAAGGAGACAGAATGTTAGAAACAGAATCAGTGATTCTTCGACGAACAGAAAGTGGAGTCAACACACTCGCAGACGTAGAGAACACAGTAGAGGTAGGAACAGATAGCGGAACAGTAGGAGTATCGAGGAAGATACTTTGTGGAACAGTAGGTGTAAGCGAGACAGATACAGGTATAGAAGTCGGCAACCCAGGAGGAGGAGCCGTAGGAATATTCACATTAACCACAGGAGGTACAGGAGCTTGATTCTGAGGGGCAGGAGCAGGAATACCAGGTTGTCCAGCAACCGGCAATTGAACATTCGGTAAAGGTGGAGCCGTAGCACCTTGTGCATACGGTGGAGGTGACCGTAACAGATAAGACAACAGAGGATCGTTTTCGGGGTCCTCTAGTATCTTAGCTGTTTTCGATGGCAAGGCAGGATAGCACTTGTCAATCGCCAAATTATGCTCTCTAATGGCCACCTCTATGGCCTTCTCACACTCATTATCTTGCAGCTGCTTAGCCGCTTGTTCCAGAGTCAACTCTTCTTGCTCTTTCTGTTCTTTCTTTAACCTCTTAATTTCTCTCTGTTTGGATTCTTTTCGCCAGTAACGGAAAGAATCAAACATTGCCGGCCGGGCTTTCTTCCTAAACAATTTCGCTTCTAAATTATCAAGAATTTCGGGTTCAAAACTACCATGCAGTGGCCAACTAAGGACACCATCTTTCTCAGTGTATCGGACCCACACCTCATTATAAGATATAGGACCCACACCATGTTTACAGTACAAGTCATATAAGGGAGTCCCAATCGGAGGAACCAGACATGAGTCCTCCAATCGTGAGTCACTGTTGCAACCAAAACAAGACAACATACAGTTTCTCCGACTTACCATTTTCAGTCCGGAACACAAAAACAAACAAAACAAGAAACAGATATGTGCACCTGAACCAAGAACTTAGGCCTACCAAAACGAACTGATGTATCGATACCCAAACTAAACCAAATAGATTATCGTAACCAGAACAACCAGTGATAATCTTACGAAACCAAACCAAACCAAGAACCAAAAAGGATTTTAACAACCCTCACGAAGTAACCAACTAGCGACCACTAAATACTTAACTGAGGCACTGAAGACGTCACCAAGGAGAAACCCGTCACGTTTCGCTGTACTAAGGGCTGCACCTCGGGTCCAAGACAGGGTGACGGTCAAGGCAACGGCCCACTGCAGCCGTCCTGAACGGGAACCCTCGTGGAAGAGAACTTCGGGCCACTTTTGCGATATGCCGGGATCGATGAAGTGGGGCGCCTCCCTCAGGAATCTTCACACGAAGCTTCTCAAACTCTTCAGGCTTTTGGACCGGTACCGAATGACGTCGCCCCACGTTGGGCGCCAATTGGAGTTCTGGACTTTTTGGTTCCGTCCAGAGGTGTCAGGGAACAACACCCAAAGACCCCGGAGTTCCACCTGCCTTGGTGCGCAAATGAACAGAAACACGGGCTTCTCGATGGTGGCGTCAAAGACCAAAGGTTTATTACTGCAGGGACACAGAAGTCACAGAAACCACACATGGGCAGATTCTAGGAGCCTGTTCAATTTGTACAAAGAGGGTTGCTCCTTATATACTAAATTTTAAGCTGGGGGCGAATTCTTTACATGTAATACATTCTCAAAACCTTTGTGTCTAAAACAATAAATATTTGGCGTTACACAGGAATTGTCGATAATATCTGATGCCAAACATTACGAAGAGGGGTTCCCACTAGTTCATCACAATCCCTTGTCAATATTGCTTTCAAGAGCCGGACCGCCTCATCGTAAATTTCGTTACCTCCCCCTAATAAAGATTCAGAAAGAAAGGAACGCAGCCAGGTGTGGAAGATAGAAAAGCGGGATAAGGGATGTTTGTGGGTTGTAAATGGGCAAGGCTACCGGCTTCGGCCGCCTAATCATGATTGGGACAATGGACACGAGAACCAGTTCAGTTGGGCTGGCCTCGGGCAGAGGAGGCAGCCTTTGTCGAGTCATGCAGCTACAGCGTGATCTGGTTTAAGGTGCACGTGTCATGAAAGAGGTGAATCTTCGGCTAAGGCTACGTGTCCTTATTTGAAATGAAGTGATCAGAGGTTATTGCGTATGTGAGGGCAAGAAACACAAAATGGCTGCCATGATCTAAGATGGATGCCGTGGGTAGATCAGAAATGTGTTCATAACAGGAGTGCTCTTGCTCGTAGCATAGCGAAAACACCAGGATATGCTAAATGGATCATTTGCGGTTCGCTGATACCAATATTATGTATTTCCGACAACATTGAAAACACGGGTTCAAATCGTCACGGAACCTCAGTGTGTCCGGCATAGTGGGTGGGGGTGTCAACAAGTTGTTTGAGTCCGAGTTTGGCGAGGTTGTCCAGAAGGGTGGTGGTGTTGCAGTTGTTGTTCTTTTCCAGGTGGAAGTTGAGGTCTCCCAGTAGAATGTAGTCCTCGGAGGTGAGGGCGTGTGGGCTGATGAAGTCAGTGATGCCTTCGCTGAATTGTGTGCGGGGTCCGGGTGGTCTATAGATGAGGGTGCCTCTGAGTGTGGTCTTAGCGCCGGTGTGAATCTGGAAGTGAAGGTGTTCTGCGGTTGTGAGGTTGTCCTCGGAACTGGTCGCGATGCGGATGGTGTTCTTATGGACGATGGCGATGCCTCCTCCTGTTTGGTTGATGCGGTCCTTTCGGATGATCTTGTAGCCGTCCGGGATGGCTATGGTGATGTCGGGCGTTGATGAGGCGTTCATCCAGGTTTCTGTAAGAAAGGCGACGTCCGGCGATGTGGTGTCGAGTAGGTTCCAAAGTTCAATGGCGTGTCTGTGGACCGAGCGGGTGTTGAGCAGGATGCACTTCAGGTGGTTAGTGTTGGGGCTCTGTTTGGAGTCTATGGATTTGGTGTGTGTCCTGATGCAGTTGAACTTGCAGGAGTGGCAGGTGAAGGGTCCATGGGTGTGTCCTGGGGCGGCTTGGTAGCAGTGTAGGAGTCGGTCAGGGTTAAGTGCTGAGAGGGTTGCGGCGTCGTACGTTATGCAGGTGGAGTGGATTTTGCGGGGGCCAGGGGGTTTGGCGCTGGGCGCGGTCCAGTCGCGGATGGGCGTAGATGGGCTTACCTTTGGCGCACCTTCGGCGCGCGTGGGGCGTGTCCGCTGCGCGTGAACGCTGCGCGCAAAAGCATCTGTCATAAGTGGATAGTGGGGGGGGTGGAGCGAGGGAGGAGCAGCTGGGAGGCGGGAGCGGGGTGGAGAGACGGGCTAGGAGTCACAACAACAAAATGGCAGCACAAACAAAAAACGAAACAGGACGAGATTGGGGCACAACCGGAACAACACTATGATCTGGGCAGTGGCAACGGCACAATCAGGCACAAGCAATCCTGCAGGCAATGCGAGCAGAGCAATAACAACTAACTAGCAGGGGTGAGCAGTAAGCAGTGGGTGGTGTCGGCGCCTCACTTCAGTTTCTTGTCTGGGCTGGCCTGTTGCTGAAGGATGATGTAGTAGGGCCAACCTTGCCCTGCCTTCTTGTATTCGACTCTGAGCTGTCCTCTCACCCTGGTCTCTCTTCTTCTCGAGGCGAGGCCCTTGAAACACTGTCTTGTGCGCAAGAGACAGTTACACATGTTTTTGCGTCTTCCTTTTTTCATCTCCCTACCTTTCTCTCACATTTATTCCTTCTTATGTTGCCCTTGGCTCCCTCTTCCTGACTCTGTTTCTCTATCACTTTATTAGCACCCTCTCCTATTCCTTTCTGGTCTTCTCTTCCTCTGCCAAACTACTCCTTCTCTTCCATCCCTGTTTCTTTCAGTCTCCCCATCTCTCTCTCTCTCTCTCTCTCTCTCTTACTCGTCCGTCTGTCCCCTCTGACTCACGTTCTCCTTTTCTCTTCCTCCTTTTCTTCACTTTTCTTCCCTTGAGCTTCCGTTCTCCCCCTCTCTTTCCCCTGTCTGTTGCCTTCTCTCCCTCCTAGAGCCCATTCAATAAGAGTGAATTCAAATACCTTAAAAGTTCCCATCTAATGCATGTGTATCTGGGAAACATGGCTTGAACTGCAAGAAGTCTGACTTATCAGAAATTTTCCTCCCGGCAACCACTGCCAGCCCCTGCCAGGGTCCTCTCCTGTCAGAAAGGGGATGATAAGTTATTGTTAGCACCCATAGGGCCCTCTCCTGCCAGAGATAGAGCAAAGATAGGATAGTGCCAGAGTCTTATTGGACAGTAGAGCTGGGGCAGTGTCTGTAGACTTACAGGCAGGCCTGGAAGTATGGAAGGACGCTGGAGCTGGGGCAGTGACGGTAGACTTACAGGCAGGTCTGGGAGTATTAAAGGGCGTACTGGCAGTCGTCAATGGTTGTTAGTTGCATAAGATAAATAAGCAAAATCTATGGCTTAGTTGCATATAGTATTGGAAATGTTTCAGTATCGAAATGTTGAGACTGGGAAAGAACTATAACGAGACTCTTTGAAGTTACATCATAGGCAGTGAAGGTTGGTACTGCTACAGAGTTAAGATTTCATTTTCACAATGAGGACAGCAAGCATTTGCAATGCAATAGGTCTCGCATTATGAAAGTTTGAGCTATTGGTCTTGTAAATGACATTTTTTTTATTTATGTGTTGGTTTTGAAAATAGCTAAATTAATAGCTTTGTCATTTACCATGCCAATAGTTATAACTTTCGCAAAAGTGACACCTATAACCTGGGGTTGCACTGAGTGATGCTGTGGTGGTGCTGAGTGGTGCTGTGGTGAGTCTGAGTGATGCTGTGGTGGTACTGGTGGTGCTGTGGTGGTGCTGAGTGGTGCTGTGGTTGTGCTGAGTGTTGCTGTGGTGGTGCTGAGTGATGCAAGGGGACTGGATGCGTCCTTGATAATTCCAGTAAGGTGAGGGGTAGGGAACTGGGCGACTCCCCCTCCAGATGCGCAGACTTGAAACACACATTAAGTGAAGTGCAAACAGCAGCCTGTACGGCTGTGCAGGGCCCAAGCCAGTGATAGGGGGGGGGGGTGCAGAGTGAGGACTTAGCAGCAGTTCCTCCCCTGGAAGCAGTGTGCAGTCACCTACATCACCACCTTATTATAGCTGTATGCCAATGTCAAGTATTTGCTGTCCATCGCAACCGACTGCAGCGCCTCTGGATAGTATTGTGAGGGGGGAGGGGGCGGTGAGGGAACTGAACTCAGCACTGGGCTCTTCCTATGGTGGTAGAAGCGCTCGACCTTATAAATATGAAGGGCTGAGTAGGCCCTAGTTTGGCACGCCGCATGGGGTAGTAGTGTACTATAATACACTGCACACGTACTGGCTCCGGACCACTACTGCTTCACTCTGTGAGGATGGCCGGACTGCGAAAGCGCTCAACCTGGAGCATTCAACACCCCATGCTACGCATTATCAGCCCTTTCCTTCTTCCTCCTGCTGGCTGCACGCGCATGCGTTCCGCCCGCTGTTTACACTCACCACAGCCTCCATGTGGACTAAATGTCTGTGCTGCAGAAACCTCAACGCCCGGGGATGACCGCCAACTGTACTGATTGTAAGTGCACTTATCCATGTGACCTCACTCAAACGAGACGACAAAAGGGACAGCAACTTAGTGTTAACATAAGGGCCTTGTTTATAGTGGCATGGGCTCCGTAAAGAGCATCATAAGAGACCATTTAGATTGGCATTCTACATATGATGCAAGTGGTGTGAAGGACGGTAGCTATTGTTAAAGTGAACCGGCAAATGGCACAGTCCAAATATTAACAAGCGACCACCAGTGCCGAAGTCTGTGTTCCATTGTTTTGCACTCCAGTTGTTTTGGCGCTCTTTCACTTTAAGAATGTCATGTGTTTAAAGCAAATTTTAAACAAGAAAGACCCCGTATCAGGAAGGAGAGGAGGGCGCCCCGAACCAATGGGAATGACTGACTGTGCTCCTAATCCGAGGGTAGGGGACATGTAGGGCAGGCCCGCCGTCTTCTCATTGCTGTGGCTGCTGCAATGCCGGGGGAGGCCTGCGCCGCGTGTAACTTCCATTTTTCCGCCTGTTAAATGTCAGCGTGCGGTTACTTCATTCATTTTTCAGCAGCTTTGGGTAAAGTAAACGTGCCGATGAAATGGCTTGTATCCTGCCTACCTATGCACACGAGGAAGGAAGGGAGGGTCTGGCGTGTGCCTTGCTGCTCTCCACCACCTGTGACCTTGCAGCGGTACATGGCCGCCGTGCAGTGCACCCCAGATGCATGGGTCTTTGTGTCTCAACAGCTTGTTGAGGAATGCCCCGCTCTCCCGCAGACAGAGCAGCCCACATCTGCAAGTAGCTAACGGAAAGTTACCGGGTGGCTCCATGTCACAAAGGGCACTGCTACAGTCCAGGGATTTAGTTTAATGCCCTACTGCACCCTGAGAGTAGTAGTCCGGTTTCACTTTCGATCATCCGGTCGAATAAAAACACTTGAAAACGACTGACGTGTAAAAGAAAAGTCATGGCACTTAGCCCTTCAGATCAGTAGGGCTCTGTTTTTTCTAAAAAAAAAATTTGGGATAAAGTCTAGTGACAAAAGTCAAAGCTGCAGGCAAAGCAAACATGTGACGACGACAACAAAAAGACGCGGCGCGAGACACGCTCTGTGGTGGGGGAGGGGGAGGGGCAGGGCTTGTTGTGAGAGGTGCGGCATCAAAGGAAAGGCAGAAGCAGGCAGGAAAGGCAGATGGCCGCGTGTGCACGTGCACTCAAGCCCCTGGGGAACCACCAGGACTCGTTTCCAGAGTTTACTGAAGTCCCAATGATGTCATGTTTGGTGACATCCTTCAGTAAAATAAAACAAGGCCTTCAGTTTGGGCACTGCTGCCTTGGGGGACTCTACTGGTCAGGGGTCAAAGGCCGAATGAGGGATGGAGACGACTGAAAGGGCAGATCACAGTATACACAGATGTCTCCTTTCACTGCAGCTGACATGAAACATCCACACTCTTTTTGTTCAATACATCAAGAAGCAGACACACAAGGAGCAGGAAAAATAGCAGGCAGCACTGTGGAAAGGTGGAGAGAAGGGTGTTGCAAGAAGGCAAACGAGGATAGATCATTGAGTTACTGAGGTAAAGGGAAAGATAGAGAAACCTATAGAAATTATTGCGAAAGAGGGAAACAGGTATGGGCTACATTCAGCATGATTTAAATATTAAATACCTTTTGCCTTGAAGCACGGCCTCGCGGCCGTGAACAATAAAAAAGATGCGATGAGAGAGGCAAAGCAGTTCTACATTACTGACTTTCAAGGTTGGATTTCATCGCGTTTAAAAACAAGAAAGAACAAGTCGGATGGGGTGGGGGGCGGGGAAGAAGGGGAGTGAGCAAGTGGGAGGGAAGCGCTGGCACTCGGCATTGCGTGGGCGGGGGTCGCATTCCTTTGAAGTGTGAAGCAGGCAGGCGGCTCGGGAAGCAAATGGAAGCGCGTGCACGGACACACATGCACTCGGCAAAATCCGCCTGGTTTAGCTTTCTGGTTCCACCCCAATAGGTCTCTCTACAAGACCTAAAAATGGAGAGCGCCATTGGAACCGTCTCAGCACCTCTTTTCAGAACTGCCAGTGCTGAGCATCTGCAGGACCCGGACCACTTAAAGTCCTGGGTGTAACAAGGAAACTGGACCAATCACAGTTTTCCTACTGATCAAACTGTGTATTCCTCGGCAATTACTTATTATTATCTTTTCCTTAATTATTTTCTTTTTGCCCATGAACACCAGCAGTAGTGGTTGCATTACAGCGCTCAGTTCACCCATTAATTCACAAAGTAACCATTGCTTCTTCTCTGACCATGTGTGGTCTTTCCACAGCTTATATTAATTTGCAGCCTGCTGACTGTTTTGGTTTGTACCCTTCTGGGACTCTCTACAGTCAGCTGTCTCTTCGGGGCCTCTTCAATAAAACCAAATATAGCATTCGCCCAATTTTTAGACCAGAGTTTCTCACCCGCCTTAGATTCTTACTATTCAACAGGGGACCTCTGAGCACCTTCAGTCCCCTTCTTTCAGGCCTCTAAAACTACTTTAGTCCTGATGATTACTAGCACAATTGGCATGGGTTGAAAGACCACTGACTACATTTTCATGTAAATTATCAGTCTGTCACACATGAGTAATCTTTCTTTAGAGGACCAGCACTTTAAATTTGGAGTAATGTTGAGATGCAGCCAATAGATAACCTTTTGTATAATGCTTGTTTGCATTGTGTATGTGATAACACCTACAGACTAAGGACCGCAAATGATTTGTAAACATTAACAAGTATGTTGCACTACTAACTTGAATTCTAGTATCACATTTTAGATGTTTCCAAGGGAACCATTGCTTTTTTCATGTACATCATTACCAATATTCCATTTTGGGAAGACCTATATTCTCTGCATGTTTTCTCTTTCATCTTTATGTTAGATCTGCCAGCCTTACAGTGGTCTTCCCCCAAACTTTTGTCTTACTCCTACATTTTTGATGATCTCCTTTTTGCTGACCTTAGGACTCTGTGCTCTTTACAGCTGCTAACCAGTGCTAAGTTCCATGTGCTTGCTCCTCTAAACATGGAAAACATCGGCTTACATCTAATTGGTATATTTAATGTACTTGTAAGTTCCTAGTAAAGTGGTACCACATATACCCAGGACCTGTAGATTAAATGCTACTAGAAGTCCTGTAGCACTTATTGTGCCTCCCACTTACGTGGCCCTTTAAACATGTCTCATGACTGCCACTGCAGCCTGTGTGTGCAATTTTAAACTGCCATTTCGACCTGGCAAAGTAAAGATTTTGCCAGGCCTAAATTTTCCTTTTTAGGTCTCGCGCCTAGCGTTGCAGTGCGCAGCACTGCTTGCGCGAGACCTCTTGAAAGGGCTTTAGAAAGCTAACCACGCACTTGTGCATGTGGCTTTGCTTTCACCTGCTCTTATTGGCTTTTGCGTGTTTTTTTAAAAGTAAATACAGCACGCCTTTGCTCTGCCCTTTTCCGTCCGTGTCTAGAATGCGCATCAGCGCACGTCACAGACGACAGGCTCCCTCGGCGCCCCCACCCCTCCTACGTGGTGCACGCGCACCACTGGTTTTGCATGCCTCCGTGCTGCAGTTTGTAAACAATTGATGTAAGGTTTATTAGTTAGGGTTTTCAGGGCTTCAGAGCAACACGTGTAAACAGATTTCTGAACAAAAGGTTGTAACCGAGAGGCGTGCAGCTGCACAAGCTTGGGTTCTGTAGCCACATGGAGCCAGCGGTGCGGGAGAATACTGCCTCTCACTGCTGCCAATCTTCTTCTGAAGAGGGATATGCATGTGTTACCATAGGGAGCGCTTTGCGGCTATTGTTAGATATGGCATCTCAGCGCTATACAATCTCTGAACCCTATCAACACAAGCACAGCGCTATAACACACAAAGCCGCAGCTGCTTTACATAGGGTGGCCGCGTTACTCCTCACTGCTCCACTCCAGTGTAGCCCCGATGTGGGATTGGTTTTGATGTAGTGCCACGCCTCCTGAAGTGGGAACTGCGCAGACAGGCGCCATCCCTTAAGTGATGGAAAGGGAAGTAGGGCTGATTTTAAAAAGCCCCGCTATTGTTAGATGAACTTGAAGGCTGAGTTAATTGGTGGTAATGGGTAAAGGGGTACTTGCTGTCTGTCTGACTAAAAGCAGCGCTTTGCCTGAGGTTTAAACTGTGCGAGAGCTGTGAATGCCACATACGTCCCTTCTCAAGAGGATCATAGGAAGGTACTATATTTTATTTATCTCTACTTGAAATTTCATGTCCGGCATTTTGCAAAGACTTTCTGCACACAGAATTAATTTAGAACTATTAACTTGGCTTGTATTTGGAAGCACGCCTTTACTCATTGGGGCTTTTACCAATTTACCCAATTTACCAATTGTTACCCGATTTAAGGACATGCATTTTATCGACTTTGGAAGGATGAAAGGCTAGGTTTTGGGATTCGAACCTGTGGCCATAAGGTCAGCATACATTCCTCAGTAGTCTGTAGACAAAACAGTAGATCTGACGGCAGACTAAAAACCCTGAAGGGTCAGTAGGGCTGCTACAGAGTCAGTATTATGTGACAGACTGCATACCAGCCTTTCTAGTCTCTCAGGTTTGCTTAATTCCGTTATAGTTTAATGATAGTAGTCCATGGCATCCTGCATGGCTACTTCCATTGCTGTTCGCTCCTATGCGTCCCTTTTCATGCTCGTCCTTTCTATTCTCTTTTCTCCTGCAGACCTTTTAATGATCACCAAGGTCCTTATAATTTTCCATTGCCACCTCCCCCACCCCCATAATGAGTGGTGGCAGCATTTGCAGAGAGGCCATGGTTTGAATGGGCCTTCAGAGTGCTGAAGTTTATCTCTTTGCGTGTTGCGTGCTCTGTGGACGAGTGTGGCCTGGGGCAGTGTGAGTAGTTGGCAATCCTTTCACCAATACCAACAAGCATTTGCAATGCAATAGGTCTCGCATTATTAAAGTTTGCGCTATTGGCATTGCTAAATAATGAAACACCAATAGCTCAAACTTTAATAATGCGAGACCTATTGCATTGCAAATGCTTGTTAATATATATAAGTCACTCCTAAAGAAGGACCTATATGCACCCACAGGGCAGGATGCAGTGTATTTAAAAAGTTGGACATGTATTTTTAACTCTTACATGTCTTGGTAGTAAAACATTCTAACATTCATTTATCACTACTGCATGGTCTACTTCTCCCATAAGACAACTTGGGGTTACCTTATTACATTTATTAAGTGATACATTTCAATTGGGAGCAGATGGGAATTTCGAGTTTGGTGTCAATGCAATTATATGTAAAACCCTCTTTAATGGTATAGTGAGATTTTAAGTTAGAAAATCCCACTTTTATAAAGCTGGCATTTTTTTGTCCCAACCATTTGGTGCCTGCAGCCTGTCTATTGGGTCACGTAACTTGGTGTAACCGGTAGTTGTTCTTTGTGTATTGCTCCCAGTGAGACAAACGGGGATAGGTGTTGGCAGAATGGGCCATCTCTGACTTGATGAGGGGGAGGAGCTGGCACCTTTCCCACTTGTACATCACAAAGACTCTGCCTGACACACTTACACAGGGTTTGACACTAGCCTTTTGTTACCCCAGGCAAGCTGTGGCCAGGACAGGAAGGCAGGATACTCCAAACACCACTGGGGTTGGAAACATCCAAAAACAACTTCTACTTCAAAGTTAGTACCAGGTATAAATATTGGACCCTCTCACCCAACTCTTCAGTACACAGCTGCACCCGTGCAAGACTCAGAAGAGCTGCTGTTCTGCTCTACAAGAAGGACTGCTATCCTGCTGAGTGAAAAGGACTGGACCTGCATCTTGAACCCAGGACCACCAGAGTAACTACAAGTCTCAGGGACAGAAAAGAATCCAACCACCTTAAACCCAGCACCTGGACTCAGCCAGTGGTGCCACCCTAAGCCTGGACCCTTTAAAATGGGCCATGGCGATACTATGCTAACCCAGCTGTGCTCCTGGTTGCTAATTGATTAGCATTACACCCCCCTCAACCAGTAACCCAATTTCCTAAGTTAATATTTTCAATCAACTTTAAATACATGAATTCAGTATAGTCGTTGTGCAAAAGAACTCATGTATATAGAGGTGTCTGAACCACAACATAAACGGGGACAGCTAAGCCCAGGGTTTGGCTTGACTTCAAGAGCCTCTACACAAGCAGAGACATGACAATCATTTAAACATATGATAACATCTCTTCAAAATTCAAAGAAAGGCTGTTTAAATACCATGTGGGTGCCTTGCTTTATATTGCTGCATTAAGTACCATTTATTAGCAGTGATAGTTTTTAAAAATGAACTTAGAAACATTCATGACCCCACCAACAATGGCAGCCCACCAATCTCCACCGTGGCAACAACGCCATTAATGAACCAAGAAGCAAGTCAGTTGTCCTATACACTAGGTATGTGCCCTTGGTTTTTATTATAGATAGTGCAACATTATAGTCTATTAAATCAAACACAAGAAATGTTTCTAAAGCAGATACTCAAACTCATGTATTTCAAGGTACCCTCACAAGTGACAAGAAAAAGGAGGCACTGTGAAATAAAATAATGCATAGTGTAAGGCACCTAGATTTTCCGCTTTTTCATCATCTGGTTTTTGATCTTTTTACTGTGGGTGACCCTCACTACTCGTGACTCACCCACGGTACACCGACTGCATATGTTTACTGTCAGTGTCTGCCGTCTAAGATAAGGGAGCTGCGATGCAGAAAGGTTAAGGGACTATTGGCTGGTTACAGGTGAAAATGTGTACACACATGTGAGGGTTGCGCGTGTGAGACTCCTGTCATGCACAGCCCCATAACTGTGCACAGATAGCCTGGCGCAGAGGTGACTGCAGGACTGACTATAGATCTGGGGTAGGCCTCATAATGTTAATGTACACTCACAGGGGATGTACGTCTGGTGTACTATCTTGTCTGCAGTAACACTCCATTCTACACCAACGGGAGGACTGTTTTAAAGTGCAATTTTGCTTCCCTTTGGTCTACAGAGACCAGTGACATATCGAAATGGAGTGGGACCTGTATGCCAAACTCACATCTGAGATTTCCCAGACGATATCTGTACAACTTATGGGTCATCCAGAATTGTCATATTTCGCAGGCTCAGCTCAGGAACAGCGCTCAGGCCTTTTGTCACCTTGCTCTGCCACATTAATTTAATTTCTCGCCAGCAGCAGAAACAATGGCATCCCCACACAAAGGGAGCCATTAACAGAGTTTCACTTAGTTACTGAGGAGGACATCTGTAGCCAACACAGGCAGGGACTCGCCTTTGAAGATTTGGTGGGAAAGGCCCTGGCAGTGATGTCAGCAAGGGGCAGAGCTGTGGCCCCTAGAGGAGATATGATCAGTGACACCTGAGTGACAGCATTTTGAATTGTCCCAGCATGCTGTGCAGGAGGGATGGAATGGGGGAGAGTTTATGTGGCACCCCAAAATGGCCTGAGGTGCCTAGCTTCCAGACCTGTCTGCCCTCATTTAAAAGGTCTTCCATAAGGGGCGAGTTCTCTCAGTTGTGTTTTTTATGAAGACACTGGGCCTGGAAAGGGCAGCCATGGACCACTGGAAGGAGGAACCCCCTGACATACATCAGGAGTAGGGATTCTGACTACAGTTGATGCAGGACCAGTGGGGCTCTCCGAAGGAACAGGGAAGCTGGTCACCTAACCCTCTTTAAGGGATAGTAGGTTGAAGGACTGGACTTCTGCGCCAAGGAGGAGAGAACCCCAAGAGGAGAAAAAGGCTGGTGTAGAAAGCCACAGGAACCAACTTCCTTGAAAGTTCATCACGTTAGAGATCCGGAGGAAGGACTAAGAAAGTTCTTCTGGTGGCTAGGACTCACCACCAGCAGCAAAATGAGCCCAAAAGTGTAGAAAAGAGCACAATGGGGCCCAAGATGTGAGCAGGGGAAGGATTTGATATTTGACCACCCCAGCGCGATCCCAGAGCTCTTGAAGCTCTGCTGCCCAGCTGCTCAAAGCCCCCAGGGTGGGCCAGGACCTGGGGTTGCCACAAGGAGTAATTACCTTCTTCCTACCCTGGGAGGGCGCATGCAGGAACCCCAACCCCTGGGCTAGGTTTCATCCACAGGGGCCCGCGATCTCCAACTCCAGGCCCCCACACCACCAGCAAGCTACAGGTGCGTTATTGTGTCCCTGAGAGGTAAAGGGAAGGGACTGGGAATCCTAGGGTTGGACTCCCTGGGCTGCTCCCAACAAGTCAATGCCTGAAAGATGCGTGGGATGGACTAGGCACCTAAAAGATTGTTTTTAAATAATAAAGACAAAGATACGGGGAAAGGCGCATGAGGCTTTGTGGCCAGACACAAGATAGCGGCAGGCCCCTCATCAAGATTCACCGGATCCACAAAGGAGCACCCATAATGCCCTGCAGGCCTTTTTGGCAGCCCAGAAAGTGAAATGAGGTGGACCCAGGGGGGCAGTGGTAAAACCAATGATTGCAAGAGAGCAGGAGGGGCTGCAGGAGGGCAGGAGCTCCCCCAATGGAAAAGCCACAAAGTAGTGACCCTAGGTTGAGAGGGCCAAGAAGAGGAGGACCACACTAAGTTTTGTTAATGTTTGAAAAAACTCCCCAGGCTGAAATAGGTGCTCTGCAGCTAGGAGTACAGTGTGCCCTATTTAGGGGCTGAGTTTGTGGCTGCAGGGTATGTGGCCTAAAGGATGTCAAGGAAGATAGACACATGCTGCAAGTTCAAAAATGATTCATGTCAAACTGTAATTCACAATAGTTTAGAATGCTGTATTGAAAAGTGTTTTGCTTGGTTTATTGGCAATGCTTTATTCAAAAGTAATATTCACCATGGTTTTAAGCAATGTTTCATTCAAATATGTTATTGACAATGCCTTACTTAAAGGGTTGTTAATGCTGACAGTAATTCATATTCCTTAGAGGCGGCAGTGTTTCATTACTAATGATGCAAGCACCTTTTTGTAATGCATGATTATTCATAAGTTCAGAGGGATAATGGCTACTGGAGTAGGTGATGGAATGAAGTCTTACCTTAACATGTGATTCCAGCTTTGAAACTTGACAACATTGACCCAATGCAAACCGCCACACCCATAAATGGCTATGTGCTGTATTGTACACGAAGTGGGTGTACTGTGGATGTTGGGGTCATGACCTCTTTAGGGTTCAAATGACATTTTTGCAAAAGTATTTCCACCAGCCTTATGTATATTTGTAAATTACTGCATAGTATTGAGTAGTATGTATGCAATAAATGTCTTTTTACTTTTCTAAGAAGCATCTTCCTGCTACAGTACTAACACACTAGTAGTGCTCCTTGGAGAGGCAGACCATGCTTAGTATCTCTGGCTGCAAATCGTCAGCGTGCAGAGTAAACATCTATTCTGTTGTGTGCATTCGATTCACGGTCTGCTGTTTTCAAGATAGAACGTAGCAGGTTTGCCTCCGTGATTTCTGCTATTGCAGAGAGCAGCAATTCTCAGCTGATAAGCAACATGTTAAATTGCATAGTACTTAGGGGCATATTTAAGGGAAAGTCATGTAGCACAGCAAATCACCTTGTTGCATGACAGGGAAAGGGCAGGAACGTGCCATATTTAAAAGAATATGGCACATTCCTGCATTTGTCCCTGTGCTGGTGCTGTTATGTCTGCCTAGTGCCAACATGCAAGGGTGCCTGTGTTGCATGCAGGGTACCTTCCTGAACAAAACCAATAGTGAGAGGCATATTCCTCTTTCTGTGTGTGCTGCAGAATGCAGCTCACATAAAAAGAAAAATTAACAAGGAGTAATAAAGATATTGATATTGCTCCTCATTACGCCTCCCCGGGGAAAGTGTATCTTTTTGGTGCATTCCCAGGTCTACCACTGTTGGTAAATCTAGGGATGTGTCAAAAACTATGGGCGTTGTGTGGGAACACCCACGCAATGCCTGTGGAACACTTTCCCAGGCCAGACCAACCACTGATTTTCACAGCATTGAGTTACTCCAGATTGCGTTACTCCAGATTGATGAAGCCACTCAGACCTTTCCTCGAGTTTCCGGATTAACGTATGTATGAATACATTCAACCTAAAGAGATTGATCTGCCTTGAAAAAGCCCTGGCCTGCTGGCCTCTGGGCGAAACACGTGTCGGCTGTTCCCTAGTTTTTAGGTCTCGCTGAAGCAATGCGTAAGCATTGTTTTCGGCGAGATTATAGTAAGCTGATTTCATACAGTTCATGTGAGAGCCAGGCGCGTGCACAACAATTCGCTCCCCCTACACCTCCCACAAAGCAAGACAAGAACATCAAAGCCATTTGCCAGCAGCCACTTCATGCGCTCCGCTGGTCATAAACAGGATCATCTGCTTGTGAATCGGAATGCTGGCATGGTTGCCCAGCCCCCTCCCAGCGCTGCCTTGAAGGCTTTCCCCACATGCAGGAGACAAGGAGAAAACGTTTTCTTACGACTTAAACCAGACCAGACATTTACAAACTTTACATTCACTTAATGCACCTCTTTAAGGCGATTGACTAATTTAGCCAAATAAATGCAATTTATGCCAAACACAATCGTTGCCCCTCCATATTCATCTTCTAGTTATTGATGACACTTTTTGTATAGCTGATAATTATGTACTTTTGACAAAAATGTGACAACTTGCCGTCACTGGTTTTGCCTGATCTTGGTATTAGTTTTACCCTGCAGGCTATTCCTTCTTGTCGTTCTGTGCTTCTTTAGCTTTGTGTTCTCCTCACTATTCACTCACACTCACACCCTCACCCTCACCCTTACACCCTCACCCTCACAACCCTCTCACCCTCACCCCCCCACACCCTCACACCCCCTCACCCCGACCCCCCTCACCCTCACAACACTCTCACCCTCACACCCCCACACCCTCACACCCCCTCACCCTCACACCCCCTCACCCTCACACACACCCTCACCCTCACCCTCCCTCTCACCCACCTTCACTCACCCTCTCACCCTCACATCCTTTCACCCTCACACACACTCTCACCCACCTTCACACACCCTCACCCTCACACCACTCACCCTCACACACCCTCACCCTCACACACCCCCTCACACTCACACCCCCTCACACACCCTCAGACCCCCCACACACCATCACCCTCACATCCTCACACACCCTCCTCACCATCACACACTCTTACACCCCCTCACCCTCACACACCCTCACAAACCCTCTCACCCTCACACACACCCTCACCCTCACACCCCCTCACCCACACCCCCTCACCCTCACACCCCCACTCCATCACACACCCTCACACCCTCTCACCCTCACACACCCTCTCACCCTCACACCCTCTCACCCTCACACCCTCTTACCCTCACACCCCCTCACCCTCACCTCACACCACACACTGCTGCACGCCACAAACTGCTGCCCGCCTCACTCTTCTGCACACTGCTGCATTACTCACACTGCTGCATGCTGCACACTGCTGCACGCCACACACTGCTGCATGCCACACACTGCTGCATGCCTCACACTGCTGTATGCCTCACACTGCTGCACGCTACACACTGCTGCATGCCACACACTGCTTCACGCCTCACACTGCTGCACGCCTCACACTGCTGCATGCCTCACACTGCTGCACACTGCACACTGCTGTATTACTCACACTGCTGCACGCCACACACTGCTGCATGCCTCACACTGCTGCATGCCTCACACTGCTGCAGGCCTCACACTGCTGCACGCTGCACACTGGTGCTCACTGCACACTGGTGCTTGCTGCACACTGCTGCATTACTCACACTGCTGCATGCTGCACACTACTGCATGCTGCACACTGCTGCATTACTTACACTGCTGCATTACCCACATTGCTGCATGCCTCACACTGCTGCATGCCACACACTGCTGCACGCAACACACACTGCTGCACGCTGCACACTGCTGCATTACTCACACTGCTGAGTTACTCACACTGCTGCATGCTGCACACTACCACACTGCTGCATGCCTCACACTGCTGCACGCTGCACACTGCTGCAATACTAACACTGCTGCACACCACACACTGCTGCACGCCACACACTGCTGCATTACTCACACTGCTGCATGCTGCACACTACCACATGACTCACACTGCTGCACGCCACACACTCCTGCATGCCTCACACTGCTGCACGCCACACACTGCTGCACGCCACACACTGCTGCACGCCACACGGCTGCACGCCACTCACTGCTGCACGCCTCACACTGCTGCACACTGCTGCATTCCTCATACTGCTGCATGCTGCACACTGCTGCACGCCTCACACTGCTGCACGCCTCACACTGCTGCACGCTGCACACTGCTGCAATACTCACACTGCTGCATTACTCACACTGCTGCACGCCACACACTGCTGCACACCACACACTGCTGCACGCCTCACACTGCTGCACACTACTGCACGCTGCACACTGCTGCATGCTGCACACTACCGCACGACTCACACTGCTGCACGCCTCACACTGCTGCACGCTGCACACTGCTGCATCACTCACACTGCTGCACACCACACACTGCTCCATGCCACACACTTCTGCCCGCCACACACTGCTGCATTACTCACACTGCTGCATGCTGCACAGTGCTGCATTACTCACACTGCTGCATTACTCACACTGCTGCATTACTCACACTGCTGCACACCACACACTGCTGCACGCCACACACTGCTGCATGCCACACACTGCTGCGTGCCACACACTGCTGCACGCCACACACTGCTGCATGCTGCACACTGATGCATGCTGCACACTGCTGCATTACTCACACTGCTGCATGCCACACACTGCTGCATGCCACACACTGCTGCATGCCTCACACGCTGCACGCTGCACACTGCTGCATTACTCATACTGCTGCATGCTGCACACTGCTGCATGCCTCACACTGCTGCACGATGCACACTGCTGCAAGCTGCACACTGCTGCACACCTCACACTGCTGCACGCCTCACACTGCTGCACACCTCACACTGCTGCATGCCTCACACTGCTGCACACCACACTCTGCTGCACGCCACACTCTGCTGCACGCCACACTCTGCTGCACGCCACACTCTGCTGCACGCCACACACTGCTGCACGCTGCTGCATTACTCACACTGCTGCACGCCCCACACTGCTGCATGCCTCACACTGCTACACGCCACACAACACCACCACATCACTCAGGGACACCACCATATCACTCTATCACACCACCATATCACTCTAGGACACCACCATATCACTATAGGACACCACTACATCACTATAGGATACCACCACATCACTCTGGGACACCACCACATCACTCTGGGACACCACCACATCTCTCTGGGACACCAACACATCACTCTGGGATACCACCACATCACTCTGGGACACCACCACATCACTCAGGGACACCACCACATCACTCAGGGACACCACCACATCACTCTGGGACACCACCACATCACTCTGAGACACCTCCACATCACTCTGGGATACCACCACATCACTCTAATACACCATCACATCACTCTAATGCACCACCACATCACTCTAATGCACCACCACATCACTCTAATATACCACCACAACACTCAGCCCAACCACATCATCACTCAGCACCAGACAGCATCACTCAGCACCACAACAGCACTGTCCTTGCTTGCTACCAACAAGCATTCCCATAGCCAATAGAACTCGCATTAGAAAAGTGTAAGCTATTGGCTTTGTGAATAACAATGCTATTAATTTATATATTTTCAAAGCCAACACATATTTAAAAAAATGTCATTTACAATACCAATAGCTCACACTTTCCTAATGAGAGTCCCATTGCATTGCAAATGCTTGTTTATACTTGTCTTTGAAATAAAAAGACCACTGCAAACAAAAAATGTAACCCTCTGTTGTTCGTATTACGTCCAATACAAGATTGGGGGATTCATTCACCCTATAAATTACAGGAACAAGGAACAAAGCACGGAACCAATCACTAACATTAATACCTTGGAACAGGTGGTATCTGGGTGAAACCACCATTTTGGTTTGTGTCACAATCCAATTTGGGTCCTGACCAATTGTGTGTGAACCCTGGTAACACCCACCAGCCACAATGACTACCCACGGATTACTCTAGGCCTGCCAAGCTGCCTCCAACCATCCATTTTATCTGTGATAACTGTGATTGAATTGGAAGAATCAACTTTCAATAAATAAACACATTTACAACACATTGCAATGGACTTTCTTCTTTTTCAATGTGCCCACTACTTGTAAAGTTGTCAGCAAAGCATTGGATTGGTAATTTACGTGGCTCGTAGTTAGCTTGGCAGCAATCCTGAATCACAAGTCTTCCTCCCTTGAGAGTTAGTTCTGCAGCACAAGACAGTAATGAAATTAAGTTTATTATGACACCACAAATGTATTCAGACAACTTTGTTAGAAACTGTAAATCAGTTAGAGACTTTGCATGAACACTTCAATCATGTGCCATGGTTTCACAGTACTTTCCAAACTATTGTATAACAAGCATTTACAATGCAACGGTTTGCCTTTGGAAAAGTTAGAGCTATTGGCATTGTAAATGACAAAATTTGTATTTATGTGTTGGTTTTGAAAACAGATAAATAAATGGCATTGTCATTTATATCGCCAATAGCTTAATCTCTCGCAAATGTGAGACCTATTGTACCCTACGGACGAGCTCAGCAGACAGCAATTACTACCACACACACACACCCAGTGCCACACACACACACCCAGAGCCACACACACACACCCAGAGCCAGCCACACACACATACCCAGAGCCACACACCCAGAGCCACACACACACACACACCCAGAGCCACACACACACACACCCAGAGCCACAGACACACACACACACCCAGAGCCACACACACACACACACACACCTAGAGCCACACACACACACACACACACACCCACTCTCCCCGTGCCTAACAAAACAAGCCCCCACCGCTTCAAGGCACTCTACACTCTCTCTCTTGTATCAACCGGTGGTGCACTTTGGCCATAGAGCCTACTGTTCAGTGAACCAAATAACTACCTTCTGTGGGCGCAGGCCCAGTAACACATTGTCCACTGAGGCAAACACGTCTCTAACCCCTGTATGGTGGTGGTGGCACGTTCGTCACTGTCCTGTACCGATGACCATCCCTCACCCCATGAGACAGTGCCCACTGTCCTGGTTTGTCAGTGCCCGCTGCCCCTGTGTATACTCTCCGGGTATATGTTGCTCCCTGTAGTGCAGTACACACACTCGCCGCCCTCTTCCTAATACTCCAGTTTAACCCTGTCCCGGTACGTCACTTTAGTGAACTCTCTGCCCGAACTCATCTGACAGCGGCTCCTTACTGTAGTGAGGGTGGGGGCGTCCATGTGGCTGTGCCCCCTGCTACTTCCCGTCCGTGCAGCCGCGGTAAAGTAAATACGGCTAGCCACATGTAAACAAATGCGCACAGTCGCAATGAAACTGAAAGCACAGTAAAACAAGTGATTTGCATAGAATCTCAGAGTGTTGCCTGGCCCCCAGCTCTCGAGTCAGCAGCCCTGGCCGGTGCACCACATCCTCTCCACTCCTGTCTTATTTGTTAGAAAGCTTTTTCATTTTCCCGGACGATGATTTTTGAAAAGCAGCTCTTTATTCATTACTTTGGCAAAACTGAAGCCTTATTGCTTAATCTCCCTAGCACTCTGCAGTCACTCTGCACTCCCTAGCACTCCCTAGCACTCTGCAGTCACTCTGCACTCCCTAGCACTCCCTAGCACTCTGCAGTCACTCTCCACTCCCTAGCACTCCCTAGTCACTATGCACTCCCTAGTCACTCTGCACTCCCTAGTCACTCTGCACTCCCTAGCACTCCCTAGCACTCTGCACTCCCTTACACTCTGCACTCTGCACTCCCTAGCACTCCCGAGTCACTCTGCACTCCCTAGCACTCCCTAGTCACTCTGCAGTCCCTAGTCACTCTGCACTCCCTAACACTCCCTAGCACTCTGCAGTCACGCTGCACTCCCTAACACACCCTAGCAGTCACTCTGCAGTCCCTAGCACTCCCTAGCACTCTGTACTCCCTAGCACTCCCTAGCACTCTGCAATCACTCTGCAGTCCCTAGCATTCCCTAGCACTCTGCAGTCACTCTCCACTCCCTAGCACTCCCTAGTCACTCTGCACTCCCTAGTCACTCTGCACTCCCTAGCACTCCCTAGCACTCTGCACTCCCTTGCACTCTGCACTCCCTAGCACTCCCTAGTCACTCTGCACTCCCTAGCACTCCCTAGTCACTCTGCACTCCCTAGTCACTCTGCACTCCCTAGCATTCCCTAGCATTCTGCAGTCACTCTGCACTCCCTAGTCACTCTGCACTCCCTAGCACTCCCTAGCACTCCCTAGTCACTCCCTAGTCACTCTGCACTCCCTAGCACTCCCTAGCACTCTGCAGTCACTCGGCACTCCCTTGCACTACGTAGCACTCCCTAGCACTCTGCAGTCACTCTGCACTCCCTAGCACTCTGCAGTCACTCTGCACTCCCTAGCACTCTGCAGTCACTCTGCACTCCCTAGCACTACCTAATCACTCTGCACTCCCTAGCACTCCCTAGCACTCCATGGTCACTCTGCACTCCCTAGCACTCCCTAGTCACTCTGCACTCCCCAGCACTCTGCACTCCCTAGCACTCTGTACTCCCTAGCACTCTGAACTCCCTAGCACTCTCTAGTCACTCTGCACTCCCTAGCACTCCCTAGTCACTCTGCACTCCATACTCACTCTGCACTCCATACTCACTCTGTACTCCCTAGCACTCCCTAGTCACTCTGCACTCCCTAGCACTCCCTAGTCACTCTGCACTCCCTAGCACTCCCTAGTCACTCTGCACTCCCTGGCACTCTGCAGTCACACTGCACTCCCTAACAGTCACTCTGCAGTCCCTAGCACTCCCTAGCACTCTGCAGTCACTCTGCACTCCCTAGCACTACCTAGCACTCTGCAGTCACTCTGCACTCCCTAGCACTCCCTAGTCACTCTCCACTCCCTAGCACTCCATAGTCACTCTGCACTCCCTAGCACTTCCTAGTCACTCTGCACTCCCTAGTCACTCTGCACTCCCTAGCACTCTCTAGCACTCCCTAGCACTCCCTAGCCACTCTGCACTCCCTAGCACTCCCTAGTCACTCTGCACTCCCTAGCACTCCCTAGCACTCTGCACTCCCTAGCACTCCCTGGTCAATCTGCACTCCCTAGCACTCCCTAGCACTCTGCAGTCACTTAGCACTCCCTAGCACCCCCTAGCACTCTGCAGTCACTCTACACTCCCTGGCACTCCCTAGTCACTCTGCACTCCCTAGCACTCCCTAGCCTGGGACCCACGTCTGGGATGGACCGAATGTGGATCAATGTCACACATTCCCCCAGTCAAAAGATCTGGGGCCAAATCCATCGTTTTTTTGCACTCCACACCACCCTGGGTTAGACAATGGCGATATGCAAATCAGCTCTGACCCTGTTGCCCCATGGGAACAGTCCAGTCCGAACTACAAAAGCCATGTCCTTCCCAGAACGGAATCAAGCATCCGAGGACCGGACCGGTTTCGAGGTAACACCTCTCATCAGCCCGGCTAGCTTGACTCCAAGTGGTGTGGCGTGCCTGGGACCCACGTCTGGGCATCCCCAGCGCACTTAGGGCGGCAATTGCAAAAACAACAAGTGATGGACCGAATGTGGATCAATGTCACACATTCCCCCAGTCAAAAGATCTGGGCCCAAATCCATCGTTTTTTTGCACTCCACACCACCCTGGGTTAGACAATGGCGATATGCAAATCAGCTCTGACCCTGTTGCCCCATGGGAACAGTCCAGTCCGAACTACAAAAGCCATGTCCTTCCCAGAACGGAATCAAGCATCCGAGGACCGGACCGGTTTCGAGGTAACACCTCTCATCACCGGTGTTACCGCGGCACACGCAGTGGGCCCCTGTAAGAGGGCGACCTTCTTTGTGCCCCATTAGGCACATCTCCATGCACCAGTCGCTGGGACCCCTTCCCATGGGAGTCCCTTCTATTTCCGCAGCCTTTGCAGCATCATATCGGGCGTGCAGTGGGCTGGGGACAGGTATTAATACTTGCTCCCACCTATTGGCCATTCTCAGGTCAGATCCCGTCTTGAAATTTTCGGGGTGATTCAAGTGGGGGCCGAGAAAAAAGGGGGGTCCCAAATGCGTTTTCTCGATGTTAATTTCCATAGTACACTTTAGACAAAGCTACAGCTTGAACTGCTGAACGGAATTACACCAATTTTGGCAAAAACTGTAGCTTTTGGTTCAGAAAGCATGCTTTTTAAAAAAAATGGTGTAAATCTGTTTAATAGTTCCTGAAGTATTCATGTTTAAAACAATTATATATCTGGTGACCGAGGAGGATTCGCGAACACTCCCAAGCACGAGCTTGATTCTGATTGGCTGCCTACACTTCAAACAAGAAAGTGTTTGCAGCCATCCTGTGTTTTTTTAGGTCTTGCATGGGTACTGCGCACATGCGCAGTCAAGCTCGCGAGATTTTATGTTTTAGAGTGTACTTCACTAGCGAGGGTTAAGCCCCGCCCCTCTTCTCCATTGGCCGGCCTCCTAAACAGTGGCCAGCCATTGGAGAAGAAGTCCTAGTGACGTTGTCCTTTCTCGCTATGCCCTGTCCTTTTCAGACGGGCCTCCTTGACATACTGCTGGCGTAAAAGTTTGTTATCTTCTTTATGAGTCCAGATGGCCCCATAAATAAGATAAAGAACCTTTTATGCCAGCAGGAAGTCAGGCGCGGGTGCCGCGGCTGCTGTTGTGAGCAGGAAGTCAGGCGCGGGTGCCGCGGCTGCTGTTGTGTGTGCCTGTGTCTGCCCCCATCCCATGGGTGAGACTCCGCTCCGTGTGCGATGGAGACAAAGGAGTGGGGGACTGTAGAAGTAATACTGACACGCGGGTTGAATGGGGAACAGTCAGAAAGGCAGTGTAGTGAATTCGTTTAGCAGCCCTGTACTCTACATTTCTCATCTCGTCTTGCTGCAGGTTTATGATTTCCTTCTGTTGTCACGCAAAGGCATGCGAGCTCAGATTAAATAGCGTCAGTGCCAGAGTTTGACAGGAGGTTTGCAGGGCACGAAGGGACACTTGGCTCCTTGCTAACCTGATCCTGGGTACTTAGGTGCTGGCATTTCACTGATGGAAGAACAGCTGTAGAGTAAAATTAAGATGACATTTGTAAATCACGGCCACAGATGTTTTTTTATTCTACTGTACTTTCCTTTTATAAGTTATTGTCACTTGGGGAGTTAAAAGGCAGCCGTTCATACCGTATTTCATTGGGCGCCGCAGCTTTTGATTTAGAAATTGATTCTCATGTTAGATCATTTGGGATGGTATTGAAGAATGGTATTCTGCTCCATAGGGCTCTATGCATGTGCTGGGGTCAGAGTGTTGTGCATGCTGTTGAGAGTGTATGCTGTATTTGGCCCAACTGACTGCAGGCTCATTCGGTTTGATCCGTGAACGGACTTGTGCGCCTGTCCCTTCGAGTCGCCCGAGCATACAGATGTGAGTAAAGCTGATGTTTTTAGATCCAGTTCTTTAGATCGCCTCCTGTTGCTGATAGGACAGGGGAGAAGGGGGAGGGGCGAAGGGGTTTGTTCTTCTGTACTTTCCTTTTATACCTTATTGTCACC
Organism: Lissotriton vulgaris; assembly: GCF_964263255.1. NCBI lineage: Eukaryota > Metazoa > Chordata > Amphibia > Caudata > Salamandridae > Lissotriton > Lissotriton vulgaris. Next base: position 786,187,798 of record NC_141694.1, on the reverse strand, counting down.
TGGGAGTTAAAAGGCAGAAGTTCATACTGTATTTTATTGGGCGCCGCAGCTTTTGATTTAGAAATCGATTCTAAAGTTAGATCATTTGGGGTGGTATTGAAGAATGGTATTCTGCTCCATAGGACTCAATGCATGTGCTGGGGTCAGAGTGCAGTACATGCTGTTGAGAATGTATGCTGTATTTGGCCCCAACTGACTGCAGGCTCATTCGGTTTGATCTGTGAACGGACTTGTGCGCCTGTCCCTTCGAGTCGACCCGAGCGTACAGATGTGAGTAAAGCTGATGTGTTTTAGATCCGGTCCTTTAAATCGCCTCCTGTTGCTGATAGGGCAGGGGGGGCAAAGGGGGTCATACGGGTTCGCAGCATACTTGTACGTTTTGAGATTTCTCTCTGGAATTTATGCTGTATTTGGCCCCAACTGACTGCAGGCTCATTCGGTTTGATCCATGAACGGACTTGTGCGCCTGTCCCTTTGAGTCGACCCGAGCGTACAGATGTGAGTAAAGCTGATGTATTTTAGATCCGGTTCTTTAGATCGCCTCCTGTTGCTGATAGGACAGGGGGAGGAGGGGGAGGGGCGAAGGGGGTTGTTCTACTGTACTTTCCTTTTATAGGTTATTGTCACCTGGGGAGTTGAAAGGCAGAAGTTCATACTGTATTTCATTGGACGCTGCAGCTTTTGATTTAGAAATTGATTATAAAGTTAGATCATTTGGGGTGGTATTGAAGAATGGTATTCTGCTCCATAGGGCTCTATGCGTGTGCTGGGGGCAGAGTGCAGTGCATGCTGTTGAGAATTTATGCTGTATTTGGCCCCAACTGACTGCAGGCTCATTCGGTTTGATCTGTAAACGGACTTGTGCGCCTGTCCCTTTCAGTCGACCCGAACATACAGATGTGAGTAAAGCTGATGTGTTTTAGTTCCGATTCTTTAGATCGCCTCCTGTTGCTGATAGGCCAGGGGGAGGAGGAGGGGGCGAAGGGGGTCATACGGGTTCGCAGCATACCTGTACGTTTTGAGATTTCTCTCCGGAATTTATGCTGTATTTGGCCCCAACTGACTGCAGGCTCATTCGGTTTGATCTGTAAACGGACTGTATTTTAGATCCGGTTCTTTAGATCGCCTCCTGTTGCTGATAGGACAGGGGGAGGAGGAGGGGGGGGGCAAGGGGGTCATACGGGTTCGCAGCATACCTGTATGTTCTGAGATTTATCCCTGCCAGGCACTACTGGCTGTGACATCACAGAGCAATTCGCTGCTGGATTTAGTTTTTCTACCTGGGTGAGGGAAGGAAGGGGATCTGCCTATTCCTATTCTGCTGACCATTGTAAAGGGCGAGGTGTTTTACAGCAGGTTTGCGTTCCGAATGTAATACTTATAGGAAATGTATGATCCAAATGTAGAAGCATGTATTGACAATCATGACTCTCCTGTTTGTTGGATTAAATACAATAACAACAGACTGCAAATACACAATTCAACCCCAGAATAAAAGAGTGCATAGGCTACCTCAGGTGAACAAGGGTTCCTTTTCTTATTAGTGTCTGTCTTCACTGTGAGTGAAGTTGGTCAAATGTTGGTCATGTTATCAGAATTGCAGTGTTGCATTAATCTACAAGCACCTTTGTTTTTTTATTGCTTTGAATATGTACGTACCTTGCTTTTGACTGCACGAATTTGACGTTTGCATCTGCACCCATCCTCTAGGGACTGTGAAAGTCCCCCGGCATGCCCTTCTGGTGACAGAAAATGTCTTTGCAAAGTAGAGAAACATGCAAAAGTTGAACATGCCCTTTGCCCAGACAAGTCCTTAAGATGTTGTCATGTGTTTCCTGCTGCATGATCATTAGAATGCTTGGTGGGGTGTTAGTTCAACGCCTGCGTGTGCTTTGGAGTGTTGCTTGATACAAAAGGTACTGTCATTACGCAGTCATGTTTCCAGATGCCAATAAATACAGTAAGTAGTTTCACGATTCTGTCCATATTCATCCACGTTGTATGTGACACCATCAATCAATGATGGCCTTTCAGCAATTAGTGCACTGCATTCTACAACGTGTGGTAGGAGCACAGGCATATATGCCGCAGCATGAAAAGTGTGTAAAAAAGCAAGGGTTGGCTCATCGTGCCTGGCTTGATGAGGCCACTTGGTATCAATTCTACTTGTATCTAAAGAAGAGACTTACCTGGTCTTGAGAATCAGTACACTGCAGTATCTCTGTATTCAGCTCATCCCATGAGTGAGTCAGCAGTGAGGTACCCGAGTGAAAGTCTTGTCTTATGGTTAGAAAATGGTTCATGCTGCATTGGCAAAGATGAAGCTCGTGTTTATCATTACATTGGAGAACCAAGTGTGCTACTTGTTTATTTCTCTGTAACCACAGCTGGAGACCGAGGCATTGCTGGTATGTGCAGGCAAACACCATTCAACATGGCAATGTGCATGTGAGCGTTTCATGTGGAATAAGATTAACCACACCCTGCAGCAATAAGTTAGAGTGCTACTGTGAGCAAACTACAAGATGACATATCATTCTGAACCCAGACAACCAAACCATGACCATGCACAAGCCCCCCAGATGGGTTTCATTTGACGGACACGCTCATATTAGTAAAAGGTTGCCTTTGCATGAGATGAGAGGAGGGACGGAGCCTGTGAGAAGCTAAGCTGCTCTTGAGATGCCTTTACCTGTTGCAGTTTCTTTCTTTTGCCTTGGTGACAGCTTCCTGTATGCTCTGACAATATTCAACATGTTTATTCCAAGTTTATTTATACCCCAATGAAGACTACCGCTCCCAGAATGCCCTCTGTTCATTAAACATCATGTATTTTCAGTGACATGGAGTTACCTACAAGCAACATCTATCGGCTTCATAGATTTTCAGATATAGGTCATGACCAATCTATGGTGAAAGGTTCTTCATTCCCTTTTAAGCCAAGCACTCATTTACCAAAAAATGTGTCCTCCCCCGCACACCTCTTTGTGACATAATCTGCTAAAATGCTTTGAAATGTTTTCAGTGTGTGACAGGAAGGGCGGGCCTGGAAGTAGTGGGGCTTTTTTTAGGTCTCTGGCGGCCTCATGGCGCAGGGTGTTTACCTCAGCACCCAGTGATGGACCCCCGGGCGCACGTAAGCAAATGAGCTGTCAGCGCCTCCACGGTGCCCCGGATGCTTCTTCACAAGTAATTTTTAAACTACATTGGCTCTTGGAATTATGTTCTGGGGCTCTGTGCATGTGTGTGTGGTTCTGTGTGTGTGTGTGTGGCTCTGTGTGTGTGTGTGGGGGGCTCTGTGTGTGCCTGTGTGTGTGTCGCTGTGTGTGTGTGTGTGGCTGTGTGTGGCTCTGTGTGTGTGTGTGTGGCTCTGTGTGTGTGGCTCTGTGTGTGTGTGGCTCTGTGTGTGTGCAAATGCAATAGGTCTCGCATTTGCGAGAGATTAAGCTATTGACATTGTAAATGACAATGCCATTTATTTATTTGTTTTCAAAACCAACACATAAATAAAAATGTTGTCATTTACAATGCCAATAGCTATAACTTTTGCAAAGGCGAGACTGTTGCATTGTAAATGCTTGTTTAGTGAATTTTCAAGGTTTTTTAAATACTAATTTCTAACTATAAAGTCCCTGAAAACTGTGTTTTTTCTGTGAATTTCAAAGGTTTTTTTAAATGCAAATTACTAACTAAAACATCCCTGAAACCTGTGTATTTTTCTGTGAATTGCCAAGGTTTCTTACACACTAATTTCGAACTATAACATCCCTGAAACCTATGTTTTTTTTGTGAAAAAAATACAAACATATATAACGTGTGTACACATTTATAAGGCTACACAAAAACAGGAGAGGGCACACATAAAAGGAAGGCGAAAGGCTTTGAGTTCTACTTTTGTGTCTGGTCTAGTCCGGTTTTTCCTTCTCAAAATCTGGTCACTCTAACTCGAATGGAATGCAATAACTTACTGCGCGTAAGTGAAAAACGTCCAAGTTAAGGAATTACATTTTTAGGAAAGTTCGACCAGCCTTTGTCATATTTTTTTATATGACGCTTGCTGCACAGTCTACATGCCAACGATTTTGATAAGTTAGGGTGGTGCACTGGCTCTTCGCTTCCCAAACCAGACCTTTATTATCTGGCTTGCCTGTCTCTCTAGCAGAAAGCAATGATATGAAGGACGGCAAACTTTTTCTCCGACCATAGCTGCAGTTCCTTCTGTCCCATTAGCAGGGCCGGCGCAAGGCATGGGTAGTGTAAGCAGCTGCCCAGGGCCCCGCGCCCAGCCGACCAACAAGGGGCCTCGCACTTCTAAAGCTCCAACCTTGGGCCTCACAGCTGAGATGTAGAGGTGCGAGGCCCCAGGCCTCGCAATCATGTGCGTGCGCCTATGGAAGTATGAAGTGCAGGGACGCACTTCCCTGGGCCTCGCCACACTGCCTTGACTGCGTGGGAGGCACAAGGAAAGGGGCCTCACCCCCAGGGCCTCGCAGCTCTACATCTTAAGTAGTATGCTCTGGGAACAAAGGACCTCTCCCAGGCTAATCAGCTCCTGTGATTGGGGATCATGTCTCACGCTGCCCATACAAAGACACTGCAGGACACCCTAAATCACGCACTTTCAACCCTTCAAAAGACAAGAGCCTCTCTTTCAGCCATGGATAAACTGTGAAAGAGGTGCTTGTGGACAGCAGACAGGGACGCAGTGCAGCTCACGAGGGGTCCCGTGCAAGGCAACTTCCTTAGAGCCTTTAGTCACCAGGCTGCAAACAGCCTCAAATGAGTGCATGAAAGCTATTCCAAGGACCTGTACTGAGGGTATGCCCTGTAAGGTTCTTTCAAAGAGCTGTCACAAGGTCAAATCACTAAAGGAGGAACAAGGAGATTAGTATTTGCCCAGGAACAAACAGTTGATTAAATTAGTAGAGCCAGGACTGTGACACACTTCTACTGTTGTAAAGGCAATGCACAGGCCCGCTGTAATTATGCAGCAAAGGCACCCAAATTGTGCGGCAGGGTTCACTAAATTATGTGGTAAAAAATGTATGCAGTGTAATGCAGTATATTTGATCATAGTATCACTTAATTCTTCCTTCATTTTATGCTTGTTAACCCTGTTGGTGCACAGTCTGCCCCCATTAGTATCAATTCAACACCCAAACATAGTAATAAGAAAACAATAGGTGACCAGTGAACCTTTGACATGGGCCTTTCATTGCATGGCAACACATTGCTGGGTTTTTAGTAACTTTTGAACTGTTAGAGCAAGTAAAAATTTTTATGGTTAAAATCTGTAGATTATGGAGCAGATGATCGATTATGTGGCAAATGTGTCAATTCCATAATTATGGGAAAACCACCCTGGCCGCACAATTGCTTAGTTTCATTGGCCCTGGCTATACATTTACCACTTTATTGCATTTAGGTGAATATACCATGTGACTGGGCAATTCTCTCCCAGGTAATATTTAAGGCCTGATTGCGACTTTGGCTGTCCTCCTGTGGAACGCCACACCAGTGCTTCATGGTAGGACCGCCAAAGCCGTCCCCAAATTGCCTGCCGGATTATGACTGTAATCCTTGGCAGGCGGATGTGCTGCAGCGGTGTCTTAGAAAGGCACCGCCATGGGACTTCCGCTGTACGTTCCTGCAGGTAAGGAATGCTCCATGTCATGAATTCCGTCCCGTGTAGGAACTGGGGGTGCAAAGATACAGGGCGGCAGAACGTGCCCCTCCCGCACGCACCCCCATGCACAGAGACAACAGGGGGCCCTGTTAGGGCCCTGTTTGTTGCCTCACCACCACTCTTTTCATGGCAGTCTCACCCCAATGAAATGGATGGTGGTGGGGCAAATCATAATATGCTCGGCGGTGCTGCGGCAACGCCAATATATTGCAGCCTCTGACAGGTTGCAGCTATACTGTGGCAGTCCAACTGCCAAAGTCATGATACAGCGGGTAGACTGCTGTAGTCATAATCAGGACCGTAGTACATGTTGTAATCATACGCTTTCTAGAAGTTTTTAAATGGGGTCAAAATACTCCCAGTGTTGCCAAAAAAAGGAGCACAGCAATAATTTAAGAAACGTGATTGCCCAAGAACACAGAATTTGTTCAGGTGAGAGGCCGGGGTTAAAAAATGTGGCCCCTCGTTCCACATTTACAGCTAGTCCACTGGTCAAGGGGGTGCCCTTCTCAGTTAAATGTCATTCTAGTTATAGTGTTTATTTCCATCATATTCAGGTGAAATGGTAAAGCTGAGATTAGATGTCAAATAACAGTTCACTGGCTAAAACATACCCACTGGACAAGGTCCTGTGGAGGATGTTACTACCAGACACTGCTAGAAACTGATATTTGCTACTGGTGTTTAAAAGCTTAAGCACTTCATTCCATATGAATACCAGAGTTCATTTTCTAAACTTGTCAATCAAAGTTTCCAATAGTGAGTAGTTAAGGCTTACTCCAGGGCATGGTAACAGGATCCAAAAATCACATACGGTATGAATAGCAATCACAATCAATAAAATCAGTCTCCAGCTGAATTATTTTAAGATGGTGTTAGACCCGGGACCCTGGCCGGCCAAGACTCGCGTCGAGGTCAGTCAGGGATCGCCAGTTCTAAGTGTCAGGGCAAGGGAGTCACACACCAAGGCAACCCCCACTCGCCCTCTAGGTAACGTGGCGCGAGCAGTCAAGGCTAAACTTGGAGGCGATGTAAGTTAAGTATTTGCGCACGCACCCCAGCAACAACACCCAAGGCCCACCACAAAGAAACACTCCACACAAGGTTATGTAAAAATAGCCTTTGTATTATAAAAATATACATCAGATAAAACACACATCTTATTACACGGTGCCAACAGGCACGGGCGGAATTTACAAGGGATATTTGTACAGGACAGGGCCACTTGGACCACTGTCAAGGGTATCAGCACTTTTAGAAATAATCACTGTAGTACAATATATAAAAGTAGAGCATACAACCAGTAATCACTGGTAACAGGACCTCTCTAGCACCACCTGTACTAGGGAGAAAACAACCACCTACATGTCACAATACCTATAGGGGTGCAAGGATAAAACACATGATGTATCAACATTCAGAGGTGTAAAGGCACATGACGCATAAGCAATACATTCAGCGGTGCAGAATCAATAACCATTACCCCATACTCACAAGTCACCACCTGTGACTGTCCCGGTGTCCCAATGTCAGGGCCTAAACGTGGCAGTTGTCCACTAAGTGCTGGACAACTGGAGTGGGGAAAGTTAGCACAAAGTTGGAGCCTCTCTGGACTCAAAGAACCACCACTGTGGCACTGGTGAGCCTTTCTTAGGCTCTCTCTCCAGTAAGGGGGGCTGCTGAGCCTCTCAGGGCTCCAGCAGCGAACAGGTGCAGCCTCGCTGGGCTGGGGGGTCCCTCTCTCTGGGGACCCGGAGTAAAGACAAGGCACTTGCGAGCCTCTCTGGCTCTCTAAAATGGCGCCCTGAGCCTCTCTCAGGCTCTAGGCACAAGTGCGGCGCTTCTCTTTGGGGGAGTCCCCCCCTCTGGGGACTCGCAGGGAAGGTGGGGCGCTCAGAGCCTCTCAGGGCTCGTGAAATAATTGCCCCCGATGAGCCTCTCGGGCTCCAACAACCAAATGCTGCCTCTGAGCCTCTCTGGGCTCCCAACGCGCGGGCGCGAGGTCGCGCTACAGAGAGGGGGCGGGACGGACACCGGCAATGTGTCCCGACGCTCCCCCCCTCCTCTGCAGGCACCTGCACTCACCGGCTGGTCTTCCACGGAGGCGGGTCTCTCCCGCTGGTCCCGGGGCTCTCCTTCCCTCTCGGGGAGCCTCGGCAGGCTCTCTCTCGGCTCGGCGAGGGAGGCGGGACTTCCGGTCGGCCTTTCCGGGGCCGCTCTCTGAATGGCCGGCCGTCTGGAACACTTCCGGGTCGTCGCGGGCAGCGCGGCGGCCCGTTTTAGGCAGGCAGGCGGCTTCCCAGGATCCGAGGAGTGGGCTCCCTCGTGACTCCAACAAATCACGAACCCGGGGCAAAACAATACGGCAATGAGCGGGGTGGCACCCGCGCCGTCCAACCACCACACGGGGCGATCGGAGGCCGGATGGGCACCGGCCTCTGCAGAACACAGCGCTCCCTAGCGCTGCAGGCACAAGTAAGCGCTCGTAAGCGCTAAACAGCAGCAAAAAGCGCTCCCAGGCGCTGGGGGTAAAATCCAGCGTTTCCAGGCGCTAGGCAGGCGATCTCAGCGCTCCTAGCGCTGAAGGGAAGAGAGCAGCGCTCTCAGGCTGCAGGCAATGAAGTCCTCAGTGCTCCCCAGCACTGGAGGGCAGGACAGGGCTCCAGCAGGGCTGGAGGCAGGCAGGGGGGGCAAGGCTGGGCCAGAGCCAGCACACTGGGTCTCCAGGCAGGGAGACTCCCCAAGTGGCGGTCCTTCTGGCCCCAGCAGCGGCACAAGCCCCCTCTGGCAGGATTCCCAAAAGAAGAACATTTTCAGTGGGGACACAGCCCCCTCTTATACCAACAAATCCTTTGTTACAATGTGCAGGGTGGGGGGAAAACCAGTCGCAGCTGGTTCTGGAGCACTCTTGATGGCCCAACCACCCATTCCTTTCACTGGGGAGGCTAGGGTCATTAGACACACCACAGGGGGGCGGAGCCAGCATTGTGTGGGGAAAACCCAGCCCATCCAGGACACAGGTACACTCCTCCCACACATCACTCATGCTAATCTCCCACTCACCACCGGGCAGACCCATCCAGACTTCCTGGAGCCTGGCATGCCAGCCAGCTCCAGCCAATCACGCTCCAGCACCCTCACTGTACACATATCTCAATGTCCAGAAGTAGCACTTCCCAACTGGACACACACATGCCGCAGACACCATCTTGCAGCATTCACTCTCACGAGTTCAGGCATACCAAACTCGAGCCTGCACTCCCCACGCATCAGGAACTACTAGGGACACACACATTCCCCATGCATTCCTATGGGAGGGCAGGCCAGCCATACTACACGCACGCACTTTCACTCTGGGACCCAGGGGAAAGTGCGCAGAGACCCAAAAATCACTGACACAGGGTCACAAATAAGGCAAAAAGTCTAGGGGTGAACCTGCCCTGCGGGCCAAGTCCAACACAACCCCCTTCCAGCCAAAACGCAGGGGAGAACAATCACCACCGTGATGGACTTCCCTGCTTGGGGCGATAGAACACGGACGCAGGCCCGCCACGGCCGGTACACTCTCCTGTTCTATGCCACGGTGAACCCCTAGGGTTCCTTCTAAAGCTCCTGTAAGGACCAACTGGGCTACCCCACTGGTACTCCTCAGCTGTCCGCGGCCCGGACCAGGCCCTGGGCCACCCAGGTGCCACCGGTCCTTGCCAATTCGCAGAGCGGGGGGTAGTAACCCCTGGCACATAGTGTCCATTTTCCACTCTCCCTGTCTGCAAGACAGGACTAGACTGCCACTGGTTCACCAGCCTTTGGTCTACAACCTCAGGCGGACCAGGAGTCTCAGAGAAGGCTTTCCTCCCCTTACCTCTTCTTCCGGGGTTCCTCCTCCTCCTGCGAGGGGGACACCCAGGACGCCATTCCAACCCAGGGTTTAACCCCTCAGGTTGCACCGGGGTCAGAGGTGGGCTTTCCTACCCTCTGCACCCCCTTCCAGAGGTCTGCCCTCTCCCAACTGGAGAAGTTCCCCTGGAAGAACCGGTCAGGACACTGCTTACAGTCGTCCTACCCCTCAGGTCAGGCCGAACCTGCCCCTGGCCTCCCAACCTCCGGTCTAAAACCTTTGGTGGAATAATTGCCTGGCACTCCAGGACTTCTGGGGATTCACACGCAATCCCCCTGAGGCTGACACATGACCCATGTGTCGTGTGACGGTCTGTCTGGCGCAGATCTCCCGCCTCCTGTCCACCTGACAGGGCGCAAAGATCCCCCAGACCAGAAGTGGCGCCCCCCGGGTCCACCCAAGACCTAGCCCCACTGGCTAGTCTCTGGTCCACTGGTGCATCCACTGGGAAACTCGTCCCCCAATCACTCCTCGCTTCGGACTTCTGTGCCCTCCCAACTGGAGCGACACTGCCGGACACTGGAACCCCTGGAGTTCTAGTTACAGACACTCCAGGTTCCCTAGACACTAGGAGATCTTCCTCAAGTGTACTCACAGGACAGCCTAGGTTCCCAACCTGGTGTTCCCTTAAGAAACCACCCAAGTTCTGAGACAGGGCTTCGGGCCTCGGGGTGCTCTCAGCCACCCCCTGACTCCTGCTCCACTGAGCCAGGCAGTCAGCCCCTTCACCCTTCTCACTATACTGGGACCTAGCTGGGCTACACTGAGCCTCTTCCACCACGCTGGGCTGGAAGCTCCCTGTACCACTGCTGTTGGACTCACTCTCTAATGACTGTACAGCACCTCTGGCCCTCTCCCAGCGGTCTGCTTCCAGTGCAAGCTCCCATGGTTCAGACAATCCACACCCCATCAGGTGTTGTCGCAACCCTGGGGGACAACAACTGAGCATCTGCTCTCTGAGAAACACATCGAACAATATGTCCCAATCACATTTCGTGGGCTCCTGTACCCAATCGCACAGGGCTTCACAACAGTCCTCCTCAAATTCCTCCCACGACTGGTGAGGCAGCTTCCTACTGCCCCTGAATTTCAACCTTTTCTCCTCCTCTGGAGAACCAGGAACCATACTCTGGGAACTGGGAGTGGGACTGTCAACATCAACACTCAAAAAGCTGCCACCACTGGACTCCACCCTCCCTGGGGGATCCAGAAAATTCGGACTGCGGGCAGGGGATAACCTACTCTCTAGGGCTATCTTCTCCCTGGCCCAGGCCCTCTCAGCCTCTGCAATCCGCTCATTCACACCCAGCTGCGCCATCCTCCAGGCATACTCTAACCTGAGCTTCTCCATGGCCAGCTGGTGCTCCCTCTCTTCTCTCCTATCCACCCACTCTTCTGGGGACAGGGAAAGGGATGGGGGGCTACATCTGACACGGGACCCAGCAAGGGACTCCCTATCTAGGGGGTACTCGCTCTCTGCTGGCGCCCATCCACTGTCAAACTCACTCTCCACATCAGACTCTTCAGGGCTCCCCTCAGACCCACCACCCTCATGGTGTGCGGTCCGGGCCCTCTCCCTCTCACTGTGCTCACGCTCCCAGTCACTCTTCTGCCACAGGATCATGTTATCCCTGAGCTTGGACTGGGTGTCTGACTCACTCACTGGGATGTCTCTCTCCTTACATAACCGTACCAACTCATGCACACTGTACTTAGACAGGCCACACAGGTTAAAAGGAGATTCCATCTTGACAGGATGCTCACAGACACGTGCAACACAAGGGAACTAGCAATCTGAAGTAAAAGTACACAATTCCAAAACTTCCACTCTCCTTAAAAAAAAAGAACTCACTCATGCGTCCAGGAAAACACACCATTCATCCACACACACCCTCCCCTCGGATCGGTAAGGCAGTTTCTACCACCCCTGACTTCTCAACCTGACCACATGTGACACAGGTACCAAACTCTGGAAGCAGGGCGGGGGACAAATGTACTGAACACAATTATCAAATGACCCTCTTCAGGAGAAGCAATAATGGAACTTCACCAAAACACAATAATCCCCAAAAATGTGGTCATCTAAAATGCAGAGCTTTGTAGTGGCCAGTTGCTACTGTGGTACAACGCAAACACAAATTCTTATCCTCACCGCTTGCCGCCAATGTTAGACCCGGGACCCTGGCCGGCCAAGACTCGCGTCGAGGTCAGTCAGGGATCGCCAGTTCTAAGTGTCAGGGCAAGGGAGTCACACACCAAGGCAACCCCCACTCGCCCTCTAGGTAACGTGGCGCGAGCAGTCAAGGCTAAACTTGGAGGCGATGTAAGTTAAGTATTTGCGCACGCACCCCAGCAACAACACCCAAGGCCCACCACAAAGAAACACTCCACACAAGGTTATGTAAAAATAGCCTTTGTATTATAAAAATATACATCAGATAAAACACACATCTTATTACACGGTGCCAACAGGCACGGGCGGAATTTACAAGGGATATTTGTACAGGACAGGGCCACTTGGACCACTGTCAAGGGTATCAGCACTTTTAGAAATAATCACTGTAGTACAATATATAAAAGTAGAGCATACAACCAGTAATCACTGGTAACAGGACCTCTCTAGCACCACCTGTACTAGGGAGAAAACAACCACCTACATGTCACAATACCTATAGGGGTGCAAGGATAAAACACATGATGTATCAACATTCAGAGGTGTAAAGGCACATGACGCATAAGCAATACATTCAGCGGTGCAGAATCAATAACCATTACCCCATACTCACAAGTCACCACCTGTGACTGTCCCGGTGTCCCAATGTCAGGGCCTAAACGTGGCAGTTGTCCACTAAGTGCTGGACAACTGGAGTGGGGAAAGTTAGCACAAAGTTGGAGCCTCTCTGGACTCAAAGAACCACCACTGTGGCACTGGTGAGCCTTTCTTAGGCTCTCTCTCCAGTAAGGGGGGCTGCTGAGCCTCTCAGGGCTCCAGCAGCGAACAGGTGCAGCCTCGCTGGGCTGGGGGGTCCCTCTCTCTGGGGACCCGGAGTAAAGACAAGGCACTTGCGAGCCTCTCTGGCTCTCTAAAATGGCGCCCTGAGCCTCTCTCAGGCTCTAGGCACAAGTGCGGCGCTTCTCTTTGGGGGAGTCCCCCCCTCTGGGGACTCGCAGGGAAGGTGGGGCGCTCAGAGCCTCTCAGGGCTCGTGAAATAATTGCCCCCGATGAGCCTCTCGGGCTCCAACAACCAAATGCTGCCTCTGAGCCTCTCTGGGCTCCCAACGCGCGGGCGCGAGGTCGCGCTACAGAGAGGGGGCGGGACGGACACCGGCAATGTGTCCCGACGCTCCCCCCCTCCTCTGCAGGCACCTGCACTCACCGGCTGGTCTTCCACGGAGGCGGGTCTCTCCCGCTGGTCCCGGGGCTCTCCTTCCCTCTCGGGGAGCCTCGGCAGGCTCTCTCTCGGCTCGGCGAGGGAGGCGGGACTTCCGGTCGGCCTTTCCGGGGCCGCTCTCTGAATGGCCGGCCGTCTGGAACACTTCCGGGTCGTCGCGGGCAGCGCGGCGGCCCGTTTTAGGCAGGCAGGCGGCTTCCCAGGATCCGAGGAGTGGGCTCCCTCGTGACTCCAACAAATCACGAACCCGGGGCAAAACAATACGGCAATGAGCGGGGTGGCACCCGCGCCGTCCAACCACCACACGGGGCGATCGGAGGCCGGATGGGCACCGGCCTCTGCAGAACACAGCGCTCCCTAGCGCTGCAGGCACAAGTAAGCGCTCGTAAGCGCTAAACAGCAGCAAAAAGCGCTCCCAGGCGCTGGGGGTAAAATCCAGCGTTTCCAGGCGCTAGGCAGGCGATCTCAGCGCTCCTAGCGCTGAAGGGAAGAGAGCAGCGCTCTCAGGCTGCAGGCAATGAAGTCCTCAGTGCTCCCCAGCACTGGAGGGCAGGACAGGGCTCCAGCAGGGCTGGAGGCAGGCAGGGGGGGCAAGGCTGGGCCAGAGCCAGCACACTGGGTCTCCAGGCAGGGAGACTCCCCAAGTGGCGGTCCTTCTGGCCCCAGCAGCGGCACAAGCCCCCTCTGGCAGGATTCCCAAAAGAAGAACATTTTCAGTGGGGACACAGCCCCCTCTTATACCAACAAATCCTTTGTTACAATGTGCAGGGTGGGGGGAAAACCAGTCGCAGCTGGTTCTGGAGCACTCTTGATGGCCCAACCACCCATTCCTTTCACTGGGGAGGCTAGGGTCATTAGACACACCACAGGGGGGCGGAGCCAGCATTGTGTGGGGAAAACCCAGCCCATCCAGGACACAGGTACACTCCTCCCACACATCACTCATGCTAATCTCCCACTCACCACCGGGCAGACCCATCCAGACTTCCTGGAGCCTGGCATGCCAGCCAGCTCCAGCCAATCACGCTCCAGCACCCTCACTGTACACATATCTCAATGTCCAGAAGTAGCACTTCCCAACTGGACACACACATGCCGCAGACACCATCTTGCAGCATTCACTCTCACGAGTTCAGGCATACCAAACTCGAGCCTGCACTCCCCACGCATCAGGAACTACTAGGGACACACACATTCCCCATGCATTCCTATGGGAGGGCAGGCCAGCCATACTACACGCACGCACTTTCACTCTGGGACCCAGGGGAAAGTGCGCAGAGACCCAAAAATCACTGACACAGGGTCACAAATAAGGCAAAAAGTCTAGGGGTGAACCTGCCCTGCGGGCCAAGTCCAACAGATGGTTTGTGTCAGAGGCAGAGATTTAAAATGAAGTTCCAAAAATCTTCTGTAGGAAGGGGGAGGCTCTAGTTGGCGCAGTGTAGTACTAGCGACAAGCAGGGACTCTCTCTTCCTCGTCAGGGCTGAGGGTTACCTTCCAGACAACCTCTGCTTACCCTCTAGGTAGTGTGGCTTAAGCAGTCTTAGGCTAATCTTTGGGGCACATAGGGTTAAACATTTGCAATATCACACCATCACAACCAACCCACCACACAATGACACCAAACTGTATTTGTAAAAATATATATCTTTATATAGATTTCAAGCAGGCTTGTAAATACAGTTATCAAACTTTCAATATCGGTTCCAGGTTACTTGAGTTCAGGTTGCCACAATTCTCTTTTAGCAATACGCAGTCTGTTGGGCCTTCTGCCCAGGCTCGACAAGGTTCAGTGTCTCGTAGCGCCTCAATGCGCTCTCCACGTGGGCCCCGGGGGCCGGGCGCCGTGCGAGCCTCGGTTTCAGGGTAGGCTCGTGTTGGGAGTAGATGGCGCGGTGCGAGCTCGGATTGCAGGACGCTCGCACCGTGAGGATACAACACAGTACCTTTCGATTCTTTTGGAGCGGTCGGCTTCCAGGGGAGCTGTCCCACGTCGCGTTGCTTTTCCGGGGTCGCGGTTCGCTGCGGCTCTCAGCCGGGCAGGTCACGGGTCATCCGGGGCGGCGGTGTTCTGTGGCGGCAGGGTCCTTCCTTCGACGTTCGCTCCGACCTTGGAGTCGGTGGCTGTGCGGTGACGGCAAGTGGCAGTACGGTCCCCAAGTGCAGGACGTACCCAGCCAAGTGCCGGTTTGCAGCTGTGCGCTCACAGCTGAGCTGTCGGGCAGGATACCGACCAGAGGGGGGTTATCATAGGCAGCTGTCCGTCTTTGCAGGTGGCTTAACGCAGTCAATCCGGGAGCTTGGACCGGACGGGTCCTCCTTTACTTTGCTCTCGGGTTCCCAGTGCAGGTGCAGTCACGGTGTTCGGGCCAGCGGCGGCTGGACCTCACGTTGCTCTCGCTGTTGCTTTGGGCCCCGGTCACGGTGCTTGGGGGGATGTCGATGCCTTGGATACGGGGAGCGTGGCAGGCTTGCCCAGCACTCCCAGACCCTTCTGTCAGTACTGCAGCGATAAGCAGCACACACAGTCACTTTCTTCAGGGTGTAGCGCCCACTGGTCCTGGGGCGCTGGTCAGGGGGCAAGTTCAGCAGCAAGCCCTTGGAGATCTCTTCAGCAGAGTTTGGCACAAAGTTTCACAAAGCAAAAGTCTCTTGTAGTCTTTCCTTTTCCTCTCCTTCTGCAGCAAGGCACCAGACACAGGCAAGAGTCAGCACTCTTCCTTGTCCTTCCAGGTCCTTCTCGTCGGGCAGAGTTCCTTCTGTAGCACAAACAGGATCTAATTTGCAAGGAGCAGGGCCCCTTCTTTTATACTGCATTTCTTTTGTTCTCGCAGGCCAGGGGGGCCTTTGCATAGCCACTTTCAGTCCTTGAGTACTCTGGTGGGTGTACTCCGGCTTCTGCTTTCAGTGTGAGGGGCAGGCGCATCAGACGCCCCACAGGAGGTGGGGCCAGCATTGTGTGGACAGGGGCAGCCAGAAGTACCTTGTTGATGGGGCTTCGCCCTTCCTGGGCCAGGTGTCGGCTGAGTCATCAGTCGCTCCCCAGGAGGGTGGAGCCAGCATTTTGGTGGCAGAGCACAGCTAGATTCAGAGTCAAGAGCCACTCCTACCTCCCACTAAGGTGTAATCTTCGCATTCACCACCTGTCATCCCCCAGCCCTGTCACTCACACATCCCAGACAGTCAGATACACATACCAGCAGAGGCGGGCTGAAATGGTTAGGCAAGCAAATGCTAACTTTCTAAAAGTAGCATTTGCAAACACAGGATATTAAAATAAACTTTACTAAAAGAAATATTTTATTATTCTGAGTTCAGGCATACTAAACACGACTCTCTACCGTGCTCCCTGAGCCGGCTGGGATTATAGGGTGTAATAATTCCAGCCGCTCGTTCTGGCCTAAAGGAAGCAGGTAGCCTTACAATAGTGAAATACGAATTTAGTTGTAATTCACTACTAGGACATGCCACGCACATCAGGGCTTGTCCTACCTTACACTTACAATGCACCCTGCCCTCGGGCCTACCATAGGGGTGACTAATATGAAGTTAAGGGAAGGTTTGGCGGCTGGCAAGTGGGTGCACTTGCCCAGCCAGCGTGACAGTACGCGACTGCACGCGGGGTCTGCAATGGCGGACCCCAGACACATCTTACGGCTGCTTCGGTGGGTGGCACAACCAGCGCTGCAGGCCCACCAGCAGTATTGGCATCTACAAGCCCTGGCACTCCGGGTGCACTTTACTAGGGACTAACAGTAAATCCAATGAACCAATCATGGACATCAATCACATGTACAATTTACAGTAGGGAGCACTTGCACTGCGGCACGGGTCAGCCGTGGCGCAGTGCCCTGAGTATCGGAAAACCAGCAAAACATCGGAGGCACATCAGCAAAAAGTGGAAGGGAGACTCACGCCAAGGTGCCAGGTCCAACATGTGTCCCCTCCAGCTGAAATGTGGGGGGAACTACCCTTCCCCAGGGAGTTCCACATCACTAAGGCGGAAAAATCTGGACAGACCGTCAGCGTTGGCGTGATCGGTGCCAGGGCGGTGTTCCACCGTAAAGTCCATACTCTGAAGAGAAATGGACCACCTCAACAGTTTCGGGTTCTCACCCCTCATTTGCATCAACCATCTGAGGGGCCTGTGGTCCGTCTGAACTCGGAAGTGAGACCCAAACAAGTAGGGTCTTAGCTTCTTCAGCGCCCAGACCACAGCAAATGCTTCACGCTCTATTGCACTCCACCTACTTTCCCGTGGAAGTAACCTCCTACTTATGAAGGCTACGGGTTGGTCAAAGCCCTCCTCAGTCATCTGTGAAAGAACAGCCCCTACACCATGCTCTGAAGCGTCTGTTTGCACTATGAATTCCTTGGAGAAATCAGGAGCCAGGAGCACGGGCGCCGTGCACATGGCAGTCTTCAGGGTGTCAAAAGCCTTCTGACAGGTGTCAGTCCAAATCACATTCCTGGGCTGCTTCTTCGAAGTCAGCTCTGTCAAGGGGGTCACGATCGTGCCATAGCCCTTGACAAACCTCCTGTAATACCCAGTGAGCTCCAGGAAGGCTCTCACTGCAGTCTGGGTCTTGGGGGGTTCCCAAGCCAGGATGGTCTCGATTTTGGGTTGCAAGGGTGCCACCTTGCCACTCCCCACCTGGTGTCCTAAGTACACCACGGAACCCTGCCCAATCTGGCACTTGCTTGCCTTGATTGTGAGGCCTGCTCTGCGCAGGGCCATCAACACTTCCCAGAGGTGTCGCAGGTGTTCTGGCCAGGTGCCACTGAACACCGCGATGTCATCCAGGTAGGCGGCACTGAACTCATCCAGCCCAGCCAACACCTGGTTGACCAATCTCTGAAAGGTGGCAGGGGCATTCTTCATTCCAAATGGCATAACCCGGAACTGGAAATGCCCATCTGGTGTAGAGAATGCGGACCTCTCCTTTGCCCCATCGGTCAAGGCGATCTGCCAGTACCCAGACGTTAAATCAAACGTGCTGAGGAACCGGGCAGCCCCTAGCCGATCAATGAGCTCATCAGCTCTGGGGATGGGGTGCGCGTCAGTCTTCGTGACTGAATTGAGTCCTCTGTAGTCCACACAGAACCGGAGTTCGGGTGTGGCTCCCGGCGCAGCAGCCTTTGGGACCAAGACCACGGGGCTGGACCAAGGACTGCTGGAAGACTCAACCACCCCAAGGGCAAGCATCTTGGAGACCTCCTCCTTAATGCAGGCCCTGACCCTGTCAGTCACTCTGTAAGCCTTATGCTTCACAGGTAAGCTGTCTCCAGTGTCCACATCATGGACGCACCAATCTGTGACACTCGGAACCAGGGAGAACAGATCTGGAAACTGCCCCAGCAACTGGCGGCAATCTTCCTGTTGTTCGGGGGTCAGGGTGGGTGAGAGGTTAACTCCATCCACTGACCCATCTTTCTCACAGGCCACTAAGAGGTCAGGAAGAGGCTCCGACTCCTCCTCCATTCCATCATCAGTTGCCAACAACATGCCCACTTCGGACCGTCTTAAGTGGGGCTTGAGGCGGTTGACATGTAGGACCCTCAAAGGGTTCCTGGGCGTCTTCATGTCCACCAAGTATGTCACTGGGCTCTTGCGCTCCACAACCTCAAATGGACCTGTCCACTTATCCTGAAGGGCACAGGGCTCCACTGGGGCCAGGACATACACCTCTTGTCCAGGCTGAAGCTCGACCAGAGTGGCATTCTGGTCGTACCACCGCTTCATTTCCTCCTGGCTTGCTTCCAGATTTGCCTCGGCAAGTTGTCTGAAGCACCTGGTTTGGTTTCTGAAGGCCAGCATGTAGCTATATACATTCTGGGGAGGTTTCCTGGGAGATTGCTCCCAGCCTTCCTTTACCAAACTCAGTGGTCCTCTCACGGGGTGACCGTACAGCAGTTCAAAGGGGCTGAACCCTAGGGACTTCTGGGGTACCTCGCGATATGCAAAGAGCAGGCATGGTAAGAGGACGTCCCACTTACGCCTCATTGGACCTTCCAGGCCCATGATCATGCCTTTCAGGGTTCGGTTGAACCTTTCAACCAACCCGTTTCCTTGTGGATGGTAAGGCGTGGTGAACTTGTACGTTACGCCACACGCTTGCCAAAGGGACTTCATATACTTGGATATGAAGTTGGTCCCCCTGTCGCTCACCACCTCTAGAGGGAATCCTACTCGTGAGAAAATTCCCATCAGTGCACGTCCCACCACGGGGGCCGTCACTGTCCTCAGAGGGATGGCTTCAGGGTACCGGGTGGCATGATCCACCAAGACCAGGATGAACCTGTTGCCCATGGCTGTCTTGGGGTCCAGAGGCCCAACAATGTCAATACCCACTCGTTGGAATGGCGTACCGACCACAGGGAAGGGTTGGAGGGGAGCCTTGTTCTTCCCTCCGCTCTTCCCACTTGCCTGGCAAGTCGGACAGGTTCTACAATGAGCGTCTGAGCTCTTGTGCATTTGGGGCCAGTAAAAGTGGGTGACAAGCCTGTCATAGGTCTTGTCCATCCCCAAATGTCCTGCTAAAGGCACATCGTGAGCCAGACCCAGTAGGAAGGCTCTGAACTTCTGGGGTACCACCAGCACACGGGCTGACCCAGGTTCAGCAGCCTTAGGCTCTGAATACAGGAGGTCGTTCTCCCAGTACACGTAATGTGTTTTGGCCTGAACACCATTGGCCTGGTCTGCAGCCTGCTGCCGCATACCCACGAGAGAAGGGCATTCTTTCTGCTCCTTGCAGAATTCCTCCCTGGAGGGTCCTCCTTCTTGCTGCCAATGGGTCAGCTCAGGCAGGTCCCCCAGTTCGGCAATCTGTTCCCCTGTAGGCTCCAGGGCATCCCCCTCAAGGTCTGCTTCCTCCTGGACCGTGGGAACTTCAGGGGCCGGTTTCCCGCGCCCCCTGCGCCTTCTCCCTAAGGCCGGTTCCTGGGCCTCTCCTTCAGGCCCCAGGACCTCTTGATCACCCCTACTGGCTGCCATCGACCGGGTGGTCACGCACGCCCAGTCAGGCAGACCCACCATCCTCAGGTGAGTCGTCTTCTCCGCCTTTTCCCAAGGGGAGTGCTCCAAGTCATTCCCTAGCAAACAGTCAACAGGCATGGTTTTCCTCACACAGACCTGCAGAGTACCAGAGACCCCCCCCCACTCGAAGGGAACTTGAGCCATCGGACACTGACTCTCTGAATTATCAGCGTTGATAACCCTACAGTAGGCATGGGCTACAACCTGTTCTTGAGACACCAGGTGCTGCCTCACTGCAGTCACGCTGGCTCCTGTATCTCTAAGAGCCTCAGCTTCCTTACCATTGATGATCACCACCTGCCCATATTTCTTAGTGTTAGAGGGCAGGTAGTTCGTAGGGATCATCTCACTGTCTCCTAGCGAGACTAGGGTCATGTGAACGGGATCTCCACCCCCCGGGACCATCACTTCTTCTCCTAAGTGAACACTAGTCACTTGACGGGGCGGAGCACCAGTGGGTGCGGGTTTTCCAAACAGGCGACACTTGGGGTCACTGGATATGTGCCCCGGCTCACCACATTTGAAACAATTGAAGGGCCCCTTTGGAACAGGTTTACCTGTCGGGCCCCATTCTGCTTTGGGGGTGGGGGAGGCTGAGAACCTTGCTGCTGGTTCCCTTGGGGATTACTTTGGGGGCCTTTTTGGAACCCTTTCTGTTTTCCCTTGTCCCCCCCACTCTTCTGCTGGGGACCCTGCCCACTCTTGGCGGAGTCTCCCACTGGACCCTTGTGGACTCTGGTGCTGAGCCAGCGGTCCGCCTCCTCAGCAAGCTTCCTCGGGTTGGACAGCTTGCTATCGATCAGGTGTTGGCGTAACTCAGGAAAACAATGATCAGACAAGTGCTCCCATGCAATCAAATCAAAGAGACCTTGAAAATCATCCACCTTGCTACCCTTCACCCAACCATCCAGTGCTCTGCAAAAAAAAGTCACATACTCCACATACGTATTCCCAGGCCGCTTAGTACACCCCCTAAACTTCTGTCTATACATTTCAGGGGTAAGCCCGTACCTGTTCATTAAAGCTTCTTTCATGTGGGAATATGATCTTTGGTTTTCAACAGGCAAATCTAGCAGGGTATCTCGCCCTTCGCTAAGGAACCTTCCCCACAACCCCGCTCCCCAATCCTTGTCAGGGACCCGGTGGGAGGACATGGCTACCTCGTATGCCCTAAACCACTGTCCTATGTCATCCCCCTTAAAGAATTCTTTAACTACATCTTTGGGGATGTGCACTCTTGACTCTACCTGCACCGGCGTTGTGCTGCCACCAGAGGGAGGATTCTCCAAGCTTTTCTCCTTCAGAGTCATCTCCCTCATTTTCAATTCATAATCCATTTGGTGCTTTCGCTCTTCCAGCGCCATTCTTTTGGTTTCTAGCTCCAGTTGGATTTTTAATTCTGCCAGCTTTCTTTCATGATCCCTTGTTTCCTTCCTGTCTGCCAGCTCCTCTGGCGACAGGCCTTTACCAAAGCTGTGCACGCTGTCTTGCCTTTCGAGATCCACCAGATCTATGGGTGCATTCTGCTCCTCAGTTGCCTCTTGCTCCGTGAGGGCATCCTGATCCTCCGGGGCCTTTCTGGACTCTATCCAGGCATTCAGGGCCTTGTAGAGCTCTGGCTTGTTCTTGCAACCGGCGTGCGGAACCTTGAGTTTCTTGCAAAAAAACTTCAGTTCACTCTTTGAGTATTTGTCCAGCTTTGCGGCGTCCCACTCCACCTCCAACATCTCAGAGGTCGTGGACTCCGCTCCATCCAGGCTCTTCGTGCCCGGCATGGCTTCTTCCCTAGGGATCTTCTCTCGGCAAAATTACAATAAAACCTGTGGCTAAGTAACTGGACTGTAATCACTGTGCAATGGTCAGAAGTTAAGGTATAGACACTGCATATGTAAATTCGAAAATCCTCACCGCTGCGTCCAATGTAGGAAGGGGGAGGCTCTAGTTGGCGCAGTGTAGTACTAGCGACAAGCAGGGACTCTCTCTTCCTCGTCAGGGCTGAGGGTTACCTTCCAGACAACCTCTGCTTACCCTCTAGGTAGTGTGGCTTAAGCAGTCTTAGGCTAATCTTTGGGGCACATAGGGTTAAACATTTGCAATATCACACCATCACAACCAACCCACCACACAATGACACCAAACTGTATTTGTAAAAATATATATCTTTATATAGATTTCAAGCAGGCTTGTAAATACAGTTATCAAACTTTCAATATCGGTTCCAGGTTACTTGAGTTCAGGTTGCCACAATTTTCTTTTAGCAATACGCAGTCTGTTGGGCCTTCTGCCCAGGCTCGACATGGTTCAGTGTCTCGTAGCGCCTCAATGCGCTCTCCACGTGGGCCCCGGGGGCCGGGCGCCGTGCGAGCCTCGGTTTCAGGGTAGGCTCGTGTTGGGAGTAGATGGCGCGGTGCGAGCTCGGATTGCAGGACGCTCGCACCGTGAGGATACAACACAGTACCTTTCGATTCTTTTGGAGCGGTCGGCTTCCAGGGGAGCTGTCCCACGTCGCGTTGCTTTTCCGGGGTCGCGGTTCGCTGCGGCTCTCAGCCGGGCAGGTCACGGGTCATCCGGGGCGGCGGTGTTCTGTGGCGGCAGGGTCCTTCCTTCGACGTTCGCTCCGACCTTGGAGTCGGCGGCTGTGCGGTGACGGCAAGTGGCAGTACGGTCCCCAAGTCCAGGACGTACCCAGCCAAGTGCCGGTTTGCAGCTGTGCGCTCACAGCTGAGCTGTCGGGCAGGATACCGACCAGAGGGGGGTTATCATAGGCAGCTGTCCGTCTTTGCAGGTGGACCGGACGGGTCCTCCTTTACTTTGCTCTCGGGTTCCCAGTGCAGGTGCAGTCACGGTGTTCGGGCCAGCGGCGGCTGGACCTCACGTTGCTCTCGCTGTTGCTTTGGGCCCCGGTCACGGTGCTTGGGGGGATGTCGATGCCTTGGATACGGGGAGCGTGGCAGGCTTGCCCAGCGCTCCCAGACCCTTCTGTCAGTACTGCAGCGATAAGCAGCACACACAGTCACTTTCTTCAGGGTGTAGCGCCCACTGGTCCTGGGGCGCTGGTCAGGGGCAAGTTCAGCAGCAAGCCCTTGGAGATCTCTTCAGCAGAGTTTGGCACAAAGTTTCACAAAGCAAAAGTCTCTTGTAGTCTTTCCTTTTCCTCTCCTTCTGCAGCAAGGCACCAGACACAGGCAAGAGTCAGCACTCTTCCTTGTCCTTCCAGGTCCTTCTCGTCGGGCAGAGTTCCTTCTGTAGCACAAACAGGATCTAATTTACAAGGAGCAGGGCCCCTTCTTTTATACTGCATTTCTTTTGTTCTCGCAGGCCAGGGGGGCCTTTGCATAGCCACTTTCAGTCCTTGAGTACTCTGGTGGGTGTACTCCGGCTTCTGCTTTCAGTGTGAGGGGCAGGCGCATCAGACGTCCCACAGGAGGTGGGGCCAGCATTGTGTGGACAGGGGCAGCCAGAAGTACCTTGTTGATGGGGCTTCGCCCTTCCTGGGCCAGGTGTCGGCTGAGTCATCAGTCGCTCCCCAGGAGGGTGGAGCCAGCATTGTGGTGGCAGAGCACAGCTAGATTCAGAGTCAAGAGCCACTCCTACCTCCCACTAAGGTGTAATCTTCGCATTCACCACCTGTCATCCCCCAGCCCTGTCACTCACACATCCCAGACAGTCAGATACACATACCAGCAGGGGCGGGCTGAAATGGTTAGGCAAGCAAATGCTAACTTTCTAAAAGTAGCATTTGCAAACACAGGATATTAAAATAAACTTTACTAAAAGAAATATTTTATTATTCTGAGTTCAGGCATACTAAACACGACTCTCTACCGTGCTCCCTGAGCCGGCTGGGATTATAGGGTGTAATAATTCCAGCCGCTCGTTCTGGCCTAAAGGAAGCAGGTAGCCTTACAATAGTGAAATACAAATTTAGTTGTAATTCACTACTAGGACATGCCACGCACATCAGGGCTTGTCCTACCTTACACTTACAATGCACCCTGCCCTCGGGCCTACCATAGGGGTGACTAATATGAAGTTAAGGGAAGGTTTGGCGGCTGGCAAGTGGGTGCACTTGCCCAGCCAGCGTGACAGTACGCGACTGCACGCGGGGTCTGCAATGGCGGACCCCAGACACATCTTACGGCTGCTTCGGTGGGTGGCACAACCAGCGCTGCAGGCCCACCAGCAGTATTGGCATCTACAAGCCCTGGCACTCCGGGTGCACTTTACTAGGGACTAACAGTAAATCCAATGAACCAATCATGGACATCAATCACATGTACAATTTACAGTAGGGAGCACTTGCACTGCGGCACGGGTCAGCCGTGGCGCAGTGCCCTGAGTATCGGAAAACCAGCAAAACATCGGAGGCACATCAGCAAAAAGTGGAAGGGAGACTCACGCCAAGGTGCCAGGTCCAACATCTTCTATTTGACTTTGCAGTTCCTCTGCTACACAAGAAACGTCGGATGTCTCAGCAAACACAATGTGTCTCAAAAGGCACAATGCAACAGAAACACAGTGTCCTGAAAGGTGGGAGTCGGTAGACAATTATAAATAGCATGCACATAGCATTACTTGAGCAGAAAAGAAGGAGAGTACTCGTTTTTAAGTCAAAAGATAGTTATTCATCTTTATATAGTTACATTAGTTCCAAGGTCGGACGTATACAGTTAAGAACAGCACTGCATAAATTGAATTAGTGACAACCACATGGAACTTGGTGCAAAAAACGTTTACAAAAGTGCAAGTGGCGACGCAAGTGAAAAGTGAACAGCGTTGGTGGCGCCCTGTGCATAAGGTGCAAACTATTTACAGTGAGTGGCTTAACAGCGCATGTGACATTGTGATATCACAGCAGGCACGATTAATTTATTTAAATGTAGAGCCACAAGGAAGAAGTGCGCCTATTGATCAGGCTGTTAGGTCGACGGCGTTTCGATCCGGGTTAGTTCGGATCATCATCAGGACTGGTTGTCTGGATGAAGGAGTGCTGGGAGGATCCTGGTTGAGTAGAATCCTTTTAAGCAATTGTCTTGGGAGATGTCAGGGTGACTTTTGGAGCCCCAGAGTGGGTCGTCTGTGGGCTGCAGGAAGGAGCTTGCTGATTGAATCAGTGCTCTTGCCAGCCGTGGGTATCAGCCGTTTACCGCGTGCGCTGAATTGATCGGCGTCCGCGGCGCTCACAAGTCGGAAGGCACAAAGCGCCTGGTGAAAGCAAAATTGGAAATTGGCCACCCTACTATGGCCTCGCAGTTCTAGACCATGCCTGTGAGCTCCAGGGGACTGGCCCCCTTCTCCTGGGACTCAGTGATGGGTCATATAAATGTGGCCCAGGAATGGAGACTCTTCTCCTCTGAGACTTGCAGCTGGACTAGACCATTGATGAGAGGCCTAAGTCCGAGGGGCCACCTCTCGTGGGCCTTGCAACACCAGCCAGTAGATTTGAGGACTAGAGGATGGGACCCACCATGGAGATGGGACCACCCTCCCCTTGGCCTAGCAGTGCTAGACCACTGCTGGGGACATAGTGGAGTGGGACCACCCCCCTTGGCCCCACAACAGTAGATCATAGATGTGAGGCCCAGGGGAAAGCTCCTACTCACTCCCCTGCTCCTTATAGCTCTGGATCATGGGGAATGTGCAGCAGAGAAAAACCCCATTAACTGGGCTTGCAGTGCCAGACCATTGTTGCGAGATGCAGGGAAGAGGCCGCCATTACACTGGACTCCGCTCTCCTGGGCCCCGTTGCTCTAGACCTTGGTTGAGAGGACCAAGGCAGGTGGGGTTGGGAGGGGGCACTCTAGGGAGCGAAGCCATGGTTCAGTGCTGCAAGGCCCAAGGGAGTTAAACTCCTTCACCTACAACTAGTACCAAGCCTGGGGTATTAAGTGCCAAAGGTACCCAAACTATAGCTGTATTTTACTCTGCAGGCAGTGGACAAAGTTAAGGGGACGCTTTTCCTTTGCACCAGGGTCCTAGCACCATTGCTATCCAACTTGCCTGTGTTTCATAGACCTCAGAGCCATGTTTCTGCACTCTGAGGCTGAGAGCAGATTCTCTCCTGGGCCCATCAGCCACGGTTGGATACCCAGTGCAGGGAGTGCCCACCCATGAGCTTTCGGGCACTAGTCCATGGCTATGAGACCATGGGGGGTGTCACTCTATCATGGGTGTAGCTATCAGTGCAGCAGGGGCTATAGCACCAGGGTACATGGATGGCAATGAGCCAGTGCACCAAAGGTATTGCTGAGTTTTACTGTCCAGCATCGTTTCCTTGCATCTAAGCCCATACTTTGCCACTGGTCCCTTCTCCCATGCACCTCAGAGCCTTGACCTAGAGCTGTGAGGACCCGGAAAAGCCTATCCTCTCCTAGACTTTAAAGCCTTGGTCTAGTGCTCAGAGTCCCAAGAAAGGTATCCTTCTGTCCTAGGCCTCCCAGCACTGGACCATGGCTTTGAGGGTTGTAGCCATAGACTGAATAGCAAGTGCAGTGTCACTGTTGCCTTGTGGGGTTTTGGGCCAATGTACTTACATTATGGCTGTATTTTACTGTCCATTCTGTAGACGGAGGAACAATTTACCTTGTTTGCCTCAGGGCTCAATGCACCACTGTTACGGCACAGTTTCCCTTCCTCTCTCAGACATGTTCATCCACTGTCAGGTCTCGCATCACAGGACCATCATTGTGAGACCCCTTGTAGAGGCTTGGCTAATCAAAGTGCAGCAGGTGCCGTGAAAGTGGAACTGTAGGGTGTTAAGTCCCCTATGTACCTAGATTATGTCTGTCTTGTGCAGGACTATGGCTGCGAGGTCCATGGAACGTGGCCCCACCCAGGGTCTTGGAATTAATGGTGCAGAAGGTGCAATGGCACTGGAGTCCGGGGTGCTTTGGACCATATTTACCAGAATTATGGATGTTGTATATCCATTTTAGGGATCGGGATGTGGGGGGGGGACGAGAGTGGCCCATTTACCTTGCAGTAACCATGACCCATGGCACCATTGCTACACCGCTAGCCCACTCGCCTACACCTCACAGCCATGGTCCAGCGCTGCAAGTCAGGAGAGGCCTTCACTCCCCTGGACATCACAGCCATGGTCCAGTCTAGGGAGGTCCACCAAAAGAAGAAGGCAGTTTGCTGGATTGCTCTGCTTTTCTTTTAGATGTTTGCACAGCATACTGATGTGAGTTCCTGCAGGATATCAAACGTGTAACCCTTTTTGCTTGCCAAGGAACTGATTTAGACAAGTAGTCTAATCAATATGGTGTAAAAAATAAACAGTGTAGCCGGTAAGCCTGGAGCAACATAGCCTAGTGGCATTGTCTTAACGATGGCTTTCCTTTACAGCGGTGCAAGAGGGCAGCATTTACTAACATGGTAACTGGGATCGAGTACCTGTACCAAAGGAAGTGCCGTAGACAGGCCACTTTATTAAACATTTTCACCTTTAGGGTTGCTAAAATTGAGGAATGTAAACAGTGGGAATGAATCACCCCAGAACAAGCAGCACTCACTATAAAGTCTTTGAGATAATGGCCAGTCAGCCCATGAGAGAAAGACATTTAAGAAGTTAAAAGTACAGGAAGAACATGATTTGGCCAAGATCAAACAATTTGGTCAAGTAGGAGAACCAAGATAGCTTGTTTGGAGACTCATAACTTTCCAGAATTCTTTATGTGTTAACCTCATGCGCACCAGCGGAATTCCGCTCGTACGCTGAGATTTTTAAAAGCGCATGTTACGTGACAAGCTGGGCTTGTCATCAGCGTGCGAGGAGGCTACGCCATGACGAGCCCAGCTCGTCATCAGCCTGGAAGGGGTTAAAGAGAAAAGGAGTCTGATTTAGGACAGGGTGTCATGGAATGAAAACCTCAAAATGAACTCAGTGATATTTCGTAACCTCCATATATACATCATCTTGGTGAAACCACAAGCACGCTTAGAGTCCTGCAAAGTAATGATGGAAAGCTGACTTCTGTCCCAGGTGGATGCCAAGGGATAGGTTGGGTGGAGCATGTTCTTTACTTTTAGAAGTTAGGGATTGATTCTTTTCATCAAGGGATCCCAGCCATTACCCAATGCTGCAACTGCTAGAGGAGGAAGGGGCCTCCCCTATGGTTTGATGCGCTGGACCATGGTGGGTACGGTTCAGGAATAGGCTGTCTCTTGTGTGGGCCTCACAGACATGGTCAAGCGCAGCATGACTTGAGGGGCCCATTCCCTGACCTATATAAATACAGCATGCACATATATGTATCTAATGCACTAATCTGGAAACAAATTGTTAACATCTGATTGAACTCATACGTTTTGGAAAGACTTAGCCTAAAACTTTCCATCCAGTGTCACTTACATAATGTATGTCCAGTTAATTGAAATGTTAAATATGTGCTTATTCTAATAGTGTTAATATTTATGTTATTGTTTTACTGATATTCTCACCAAGAAAGGTGCTTCCTGCAAAGTCGCTTAAAAATAAACAATTGATGGCACTTCCTGTGATGTCACGTTCTGTAATTTCACGCTATATGTAAATTAGGGGGGCCTCACACATTTTGTTTCTGCCCGGGGCCCCAAAAGTCCTAGGACCGGCCCTGCCCATTAGGATATTTGGCACGAGTTGAAGTCCAAGTAAGCGCGCGCGAAAAAGGTAAAAAACCGTGTTCTTTCTCTTCCGGAAGGTACTGGAATTTTCTTTCTGACCTAGTGCACTATTTACGGATCTTTAAATAAGAAATAGTTTTAAAATAAAAAAGCCCCTCGTAATACAACCTTTAGCGCACCAATCACAATAGCCTCGCTTCCCCATTGGCTCCTCTTCCGGTTCAGTTTCAGTTTTGTTTCGCCTTTAGTTTCCTAAGAATCGAAACTAACGAAGGCGCTGAAGTCGTAAGACGGATAGACCGTAGGTAAGCACTAAGCTGGGTTCTGCCGAGGGTCCTCAGATGGTGTGATAGGTAAATGTTGAGGTTGATCGGCATCTGTGGGTCTGTGTGTTTTCTGGGGTGCTCTTTCCGACCCGTTTGGGGGTTTCCTTGCATGCCGATCGCGCCTGCGCCGCTAAGCTAACTGCCTGCCTTTCCCTGTGTGTGTTCCATGGTTCAGAGCTCTTGTGTCACAGGTTGTGCTTTGAAATTGACGCGCTGTCATTGAACGTCATACGCAGGGCTTAAGGCTCCATTAGTTGCAGTGCTACGTTGTTGCACTTTTATTCATCTCAACAGTGTTCATGTGTAATTAATTGTATTCACATTAAAATAGGAACGTTGAGGTACGAAAAAAATGAATGCGTCCAAATATTATACACCGTGAAATATATAGGAAATCATAGCGAAGGTGCCAGGATTTCATTTGGCTTAAATGTGAAGTTTCCAGGGGTTAAACGTGCTTATGTTTGAGTGACACTTTATTGCGAGTGGAACAGAGCTGTCATTTCAGATATTGTCCCATTTTATTTGTGCGACTCAGTGGTCTAGAAATTATCTTGAAATAGTTGCACTGCAATTAAAAGGTATTTTCGTGCTGTGAGGCGAGGCGTTGTGGCAGCAGCAGGCCAGTTTATGGAAAGTGGCATAGACTAAAATACTAGGACTCTAGGTTGTGCGTGATCGACCAGTTGCCAGGTAAGCCTTGGGGTTACTACCACTTCCCTAAGCACGTTCACTCCTTATCTTCATTTTTTTGTTAAATGTGAGGAAAACTATAAAAAAGGGGTTATTTGAGTGCTTTTCAGTGCTGTCAAGATGGCTGGCAGACAGGGGAGTTAAATACAAAATGGGACAAGGTTTCCAGCTGCAGATGTGATTGTGTTGTAGTATTACAGTGCCAATGTTTCTGTATGACCGCATTTGATATGACTGATGTAGTATATATTTCTTCTAATAGTGCTACAATTCATCTAGCATCCAAGTGCATGTGTTTTGTTATTGGGTAATCAAATACTACATTTGTTTTTACTTCATTTGTTGTAAATATTTGGAGATTAATATGTCTTTGCTCAATATGACGGGTGAGCTCAAACGACTGCCATGACATAAGGATAAAAAAGCAGGGTGGGGTAGGGGGAGGGACACAAAGTATACCAGTAGAACAACAAATGTATTTCAGACATAGGTTTACAAAATTGCATAATCAAAAAAGGCTACACAAAAAAGCATCAGAACATATTTTCATTAATCACATAAAACTGATTTAAAGACGGAGAGCCCTGCTTGGGCCCTATGATCAAAAATAAGGTGATGGATGAAATGCTTAAATTAATCTAATTCATTGATGCTCGGGCCGCATCTCAACCCATCGTTTTTCCCCCCCCATCATGCCACCTCAGTTTGGACCCAGCCATTTTCAAAGCAGTCTTGACCCTCCTCCAGTGGGAAATGTCCAGCCCGAACTACCAGGCCAGGTTGTCACCGAACTGGACCAGTTATTCTCTTATTAGGGCTCATCAGCTAGGTATGGCTCGATTCCAGTGGCACAGTGAGCACGAGAGCCACATCTGGGCATACCCATTCATGCCAGGTACTAGTTTTATCAGGAAAAATCTGGGAACATTACAATGTGTGACTTTTACCATTTGCTATTAGTTCTGGAGTTTTCTGTCACAGAAAGTGAAAAATGTATGTTTATTTATTGTTACTTTGCTATTTGCAGGGCATTCTGGTTAATCAAACGTGCTGAGATTCAGACAAGTGACATCTCTTTGGTTTCCCATAGTTCTCTTCATTTTAGAAATGTCTGGCTTCGTTAGGATTCCTTGGGTGCTGACTGACCCTGGGCACAAATACTTCAGATATCCTCTAAGGAAGCTACCCCATCAAAACACTCTGTGGTGTCTAGTGTGAGGAACCCTTCTCAAACCCCTTGTACACCTATGTATATCTGGTACTCCCACACTTCGTAAACTAGGCGGAATACAAATCTCGACTATCTGTGTGAGAAAGACTAAAGGGAATTACGATGTTATGAGAAAAACTATTTCAATAAACATGACGCTTGTCAGATTTTCAGCATTGTCCCAACCAGCCTATCGGGCAGATGGAGGTCAGGCACTCACCGATATAAATCTTAGGTTGTGAAGATGTGCAAATATATGGTTATGATAAATTTGCATACAGCCCACTGGTGATATCTGCGACAGAAGACGGGATCCTAAGCCAAACATTTTGTTTTCAGTTTCTTCCCAAATGCATTGCACCCAGTTTATTGCCATTGTGCACCCAATGTCATAGAACACCCCAAAGCCATTTATGTCTGGTACCCCCACATTCAGACCCTTCAGGAGCAAAGTTGGGAGGCAAGCCTTGTCACGGATATGTTCCTGCACATGGGAAGCTGGCCAAAATTACTGTTTTGGGGAAAAACAAATATCATGGTCAACATGATTTCCAAGTAAGTCCTACAAATGTGCAGATAATAAAAACAGATGATATGATTATGTTACCATGGAGTCCGGGGGTCACACCGGCAACCAACAAACTTGTGCCCAAAGACTGCATTTCACTTTTATTTTATTTCCAAATATCCTAGATGCATTGCACCGCATTTATGACCTGTGGGTCATCCATAGCTCTTACAAAACCCATACATGTCCATTTCCCCCATGCGCAGAAAATAAATAGGAACAACGTTTGGAGTCAGCCCTTGGCAGGGATATACTACTGGGTGAGGGTTACTGTCTGGAATTACCAGGTATTGGGGAAAAAACAAAAAATCAAAAAAATCTTTGGGTCAGCCAGCGAAAGAAACTTTGGGATGTGTAAATGTTAACACATATGTGTTTGTGGTGTGTTTCTATATAGTCCAGAGGTGAAATTTGTGTACAAATGAGAGGTGCCTGGGCCCGAAACCAGTTTTACGCTTTCAGCTGCTTTCCAAATTTCCAGAAAGCACTACTGTCTATGGGCTTCTTGAACCCATAGAAAACCCATACATCTCCGGTGACCCTGACCGGAGATCCAGAGGTACAAAGCTGGGGTGAAACCTTGGCAGGGATATATTCCTACATGAATGAAACTGGAAGGAATTACCAGATTTTAGAACAAATGCAAACAATTGACAAATGTCATGTTCAGAGCAAGGTCCCAGTTATCCGATCAGGGTTAAGGTCAGTCTGGTACTTAGTGTATATGTTAAAAATATATGGTTGTTATATATTTCCATACAGTCCAGTGTTTGTATACCCTACACATGCATTTCACTTTAAGTTGCTTTCCAAATTTCTCAAATACAGTCCACCCACACCAAACCTATAGAAAAATCATATATGCCTGCCACCCCCCACACATAGGAGATCCATAAGAACACAGATGGCGTGATGGGTCATGCATTGGATGGGATATATTCCTGCAATAGAAAGAATGGAGGGAAATGCCATATTTTGGGGAAAAAGTTACAACAAATCTGCTAAACCTCATGTTCATATTTAACAACAATGGGTGGTGATGGACAGAGTTTCTGAATTAAGCAGAATACTCTCACCCAGTCAAGAGATCAGGGCTAGATCCAACACCGTTTTTTAGCTCACTGCACCATCCCAGCTCAGAACCTGGCTATATGCAAATTAGTCTGTTCCTGTCCCAGTGCATGATGGGAACAGGGCAAACCAAACTACCAAGCCAATTCTTACACTGGGAAGGAAACAAGCTTCCGGGGACCGGTTTCTGGCATTTCAGCCGTCGTCGGCCCGGCTTGCTTGAATCCTGATGGTGCAATGAGCAAGGGACTCACATCTGAGTATACCCTTCCACGCTTAGGGTGGACAAAATATTTAACAACAAGGGGTGGTGATGGACAGAGTTTCTGAATTAAGCAGAATACTCTCACCCAGTCAAGAGATCAGGGCTAGATCCAACACCATTTTTTAGCTCACTGCACCATCCCAGCTCAGAACCTGGCTATATGCAAATTAGTCTGTTCCTGTCCCAGTGCATGATGGGAACAGGGCAAACCAAACTACCAAGCCAATTCTTACACTGGGAAGGAAACAAGCTACTGGGGACCGGTTTCTGGCATTTCAGCCGTCGTCGGCCCGGCTTGCTTGAATCATGATGGTGCAATGAGCAAGGGACTCACATCTGAGTATACCCTTCCACGCTTAGGGTGGACAAAATATTTAACAGCTAGGGGTGGTGATGGACAGAGTTTCTGAATTAAGCAGAATACTCTCACCCAGTCAAGAGATCAGGGCTAGATCCAACACCGTTTTTTTTAGCTCACTGCACCATCCCAGCTCAGAACCTGGCTATATGCAAATTAGTCTGTTCCTGTCCCAGTGCATGATGGGAACAGGGCAAACCAAACTACCAAGCCAATTCTTACACTGGGAAGGAAACAAGCTTCCGGGGACCGGTTTCTGGCATTTCAGCCGTCGTCGGCCCGGCTTGCTTGAATCCTGAAGGTGCAATGAGCAAGGGACTCACATCTGAGTATACCCTTCCACGCTTAGGGTGGACAAAATATTTAACAACAAGGGGTGCTGATGGTGATGCATATTTTACTGGGCAGTCAATCAGAGAAAAGAAGGTCTTGCACCCAGGTACAGAAATTGTTTTGAATGTAACTGTTAAAAGTATTTGTTTGTGACATGTTTCCGTAAAGCCCAGCGTGATACCTTTGACCAAAAAATTAACCCTAACCTGGCTTATTGCTTTACAATTTTGCCACATGCCGTGTGTGCAGTTTTTCGACTGTGGTCTTTCTGAAACCACAGGAAAGCCATACATGTCTAGTAGCCCCATGTTTAAGAGACCCAGAGAAACACAAACTGGGGGTAAGCCTGTACAGGAATATGTTCCTGTACGAAGGATAGTGGAGGGAGCTACTATGATTTGGAAAAAAATGCTAAATTATTTTACTGACCAGCCAGCGAGGAGGGCAAGGGAGGATTGACATGCACCTCTAAATTCCTTTAGTTGCACAGAATTTGAAACTGTCATCAAATGAACAGTGCACTATACATAGTGATTCTTCCACAACTTAGGGATCTACTCTTATATTGAATAACGTATTTTGCACACTACATTCCCAGGGAAACCCCACAAAAATTTGGTAATACCGCTGGACTCCAGACATTCACCGCAACATTTCCTTAGTTAGCATTCCATGATTCCATTTGATGAATGCAACAAAATAGTGAACAAATTTGTTTAAAAAAAAAAAAATGATACAGCCTCCACATTCTTCATTACATTTTCAGGCTTCATTGAGATATTGATGTGGGCTTTTCACCAGTGCGTAGTCCTGAATGTGCAAGAAAAACATCAGCTATATTGCAGAGATGCACCAAGAAATGAAATAATCCAACAACCTAATGCCAACTTTTTTTAAACAAAAAAGCTCCGACACAGATATGCGCCACCTTTCCAGCAGCGAAAGTGTTAACATGTTTAAAAGATCCTCATAAATTCCCTTAAAAACAAAAAAGATGCTAGTGAATTGTGGCTTTTGGTGTGCTAAGGGGTGGAGCCAAGGGTTTGGCGGGCGACCGGAATAGAGACTGATTAGTGTGGTGCGGGGCATCTCAAAAAATGTAAAGGACTATCCTCGCACACCACCATGTCCATGCTTTCTCATTGGCTGTCCTTGCTCTCTAGAAACCGCGTTCGGTAGAGAGTGGGCCGTCACCTGGAAACAGGGAGGCACTTCTAAGATCTGAGGGGGGGCCGTGAGAGAAGCGAGTCCTAAAAACCAATGTAAAAGCCGAATTACAGTTATTCGCTGGGTTTTTACTTGGTATTAAAAACTAAGTGTGGGGATTGGTAGAGCTAGTACCTCATCACCACCATAGTTGTCATTGTCAACATGTTTCTGCCAAGTTGGCCCAGAGGGTCTGTGGCATTCATCAGGATGAAAAAACGAGGTCTCCCATCTTACCAAATCTTGTCAGATGTTACCACTGTGTAGGGTGACCCGTGTCATCCTCTAACTTAACGGTATTCCTTAAACCTGTAAAACAAATGTAGAATTCTGTCATAACGATGTCTGAGCGATGTTAAATAACAAATTGGAGAAGAAACATACCAAATTCCAGTCTTATTTGAACCTGTGAAGTATATTTTGGTACGGTAAAAATCATTCTCAATGCTCTTGTTACTGTAATATCCAGCGTGCTGGCATCCGTACCCCTCATGCACTCACTCCCGTAGGTGATAGTTGGGATGAGCTTGGCCTGTATCACCTGGATCAGTGGAGTGAAGCTTGGTCTGATGATTTTTTTCTCGAGATTTATTAGTACTACAACCTCTGGAATTCCTCCTTTTTTTTAATGCCTCCTTATGAGCTGCAAACGTACCTTTGCTGTCTATTCTGACCCCCCAGATGCTTGTATTCGTTAACTGTATCTAGCTATTGTCCTGCCAAATGCCTATGATTTTTTGGAGTGACCTTTTATCGGTTTAACTACATGACTTTGGATTTGTATTCAACCCATTTTCAGGAGAATAACTTTGAGTGGTGTCCAGTAAGCGTTGGAAGCCGACTGGAGTCCGGCTGATGAGCACAAGGTTACTATTGTCCCCCAGGAGGTGCAAGTTCCAATCAGCCACTACATTCCGCTGGCCTGGAATATATTCTGACATAACTGGTATTAGATGTTTCAGGCAGAAATGGCAGAAGTCCATGGCTATTCCTACCAACATTATATCTCAACAAAAGGAGAGAGAGGGTTTTAGGGCACTCTTAGTCCCCAAGCAATATACAGGTAATCAAAAGAAGAGTGACCATAAAGATAAAGCATATGAAAGAGGTGGGTGTCGCACGTGAAGTCTGAGGCCAGTTGTAAGTGGTCCGATGGTAAGACCAAATTTCAAGAAAAAGTACACTGTTTTTTCAGGAAACCCTCACTCACCCTAGTGGTGACATGCTTCATCATCGGGTCCACCGGGAGAGATCGAATACCTCCCCGTTGTGCTGCGACGCCAGGAGACTGCGGAGCAGGTTTTTGTGTGAAGATGAAGTGTGAAAAAATATATACTGAAGTTTAAAAATGTCAAAGGTTGTACCAAAAAAATTTTTATTCGCTGGTCAACCTGACATATTAAAAATAAGATATGTGAAGGGAAACTATCCAATTACTTTATACTGGTGTTTACCCTGTAAAGAAGGTCAACATGTTTCTGCCCGTTTTTATGTGTTACTTTACTGGGCTTTCATCAGGACCGGTAAGCGAGTGTGCCAATGACAGGAGGGGCGCGCTAAGGCCCGCCCTGCCAATGGTCGTGAAAGTTAAAAATAGCACTATGTGTAAAATGGTGCAAAAAGAAAGAGAAACAAACTCATAAGTAGTGGGGTTTTACCTCTTTTGCGAGGAACCTAGGAGTCTGTAAGAAGAAAAAATTGACAAACAGACACATACAAACATAAACACAAAGATAACGAATCATTGGTTTGTGCATATGTACAGTGGCCATAAAGAGTGACTTTGTGGCTTGACACGTGCTAGAATACCTATCAAGGGCCGTGGCCGGTATGCCTGGGTTGCGTAGTTGAATTCATGCCAAAATCCGAAGTGGAGGGGCCTCAACTAACGCTGATTAAATCTGTTCAGCGCGGACTGTTGCATATGTGTGGTATAGCAACAGTGGCTAAACAGGCAGACTAGACTTGTCTAAGTCTATTTGTGAGGAAGTACAAGAAATATC
The DNA here is from genome assembly GCF_964263255.1 of Lissotriton vulgaris. Classification (NCBI taxonomy): domain Eukaryota; kingdom Metazoa; phylum Chordata; class Amphibia; order Caudata; family Salamandridae; genus Lissotriton; species Lissotriton vulgaris. The sequence continues at coordinate 786,151,145 of NC_141694.1, read as the reverse complement.
TTGCTACCTATGGTGGGGTGTCAGGGAATGAACCCCGAAGGAAAAAATGCATTAAAGCAGCGTCCCGGTGCAAAGCGCCGTGACACTGCTGGCCGTGGTATATACATTACCCAAGCACACAACACTAAGTACAAAGTATAGGATAAATGTCCTCACTTGTAAAGAAATAGATCCAAGCCCCATAGAACACAGGAGGGGGGTGGGAGCGACAATGGCACACCCTGTAATTGAGGGAGGGAAACAAATACACACAAAGGAGGATTTTAGAACTGGCAGGATTCCATTCATACAACTTATCTGGTTAGAATGATGTCTCCAAAGTAAGGTCTCTTACGCCCGCAACGCTCAGCACCCGCTCGGCACCTAGCTTCACCCTCGCTGGATCTCGTGGATCCATTGCGACGGGCTAGCGAGGCGTTTAAAGGGCGGTGGCCGAGTGCGGACCAATCAGGCGCCTTCAGATGAAAGCGAGGCTTGAAGCTCAAAGCCGTTAAGCCAATGGGTGACGAGGAAGGTGTTCGCGTAATCTCGCGTGAGGACCTGGAAACGAGGCTTGCATTGGAACGCAAGCCTCGATCTTAGGGATGGGCGAGGTCCGCCCTTGTTTCAGAGAGATGTTATCTACGCGCTCACGAGATCACGTGAGATATTGACCAGAATCATGCAGCTATCCTGACCAGACTTATGCTGTTTATTTAAAGTTTTTACCAACACTGGGTAACATATGCTGGACATTACGCATTCCGCTCATTACTAACACCAGCCACGCAAAACCCCAAGCTTGCGTTTCATTTTAGCTTGAGTTACAAGCCTCTTTGTGATTCTGGTCAATATCTCACGTGATCTCGTGAGCGCGTAGATAACATGGGGCGTGGATCTATTTCTTTACAAGTGAGGACATTTATCCTATACTTTGTACTTAGTGTTGTGTGCTTGGGTAATGTATATACCACGGCCAGCAGTGTCACGGCGCTTTGCACCGGGACGCTGCTTTAATGCATTTTTTCCTTCGGGGTTCATTCCCTGACACCCCACCATAGGTAGCAAGATATTTCTTGTACTTCCTCACAAATAGACTTAGACAAGTCTAGTCTGCCTGTTTAGCCACTGTTGCTATACCACACATATGCAACAGTCCGCGCTGAACAGATTTAATCAGCGTTAGTTGAGGCCCCGCCCCTCCACTTCGGATTTTGGCATGAATTCAACTACGCAACCCAGGCATACCACGGCCCTTGATAGGTATGCTAGCACGTGTCAAGCCACAAAGTCACTCTTTATGGCCACTGTACATATGCACAAACCAATGATTCGTTATCTTTGTGTTTATGTTTGTATGTGTCTGTTTGTCAATTTTTTCTTCTTACAGACTCCTAGGTTCCTCGCAAAAGAGGTAAAACCCCACTACTTATGAGTTTGTTTCTCTTTCTTTTTGCACCATTTTACACATAGTGCTATTTTTAACTTTCACGACCATTGGCAGGGCGGGCCTTAGCGCGCCCCTCCTGTCATTGGCACACTCGCTTACCGGTCCTGATGAAAGCCCAGTAAAGTAACACATAAAAACGGGCAGAAACATGTTGACCTTCTTTACAGGGTAAACACCAGTATAAAGTAATTGGCTAGTTTCCCTTCACATATCTTATTTTTAATATGTCAGGTTGACCAGCGAATACATTTTTTTTTGGTACAACCTTTGACATTTTTAAACTTCAGTATATATTTTTTCACACTTCATCTTCACACAAAAACCTGCTCCGCAGTCTCCTGGCGTCGCAGCACACCGGGGAGGTATTCGATCTCTCCCGGTGGACCCGATGATGAAGCATGTCACCACTAGGGTGAGTGAGGGTTTCCTGAAAAAACAGTGTACTTTTTCTTGAAATTTGGTCTTACCATCGGACCACTTACAACTGGCCTCAGACTTCACGTGCGACACCCACCTCTTTCATATGCTTTATCTTTATGGTCACTCTTCTTTTGATTACCTGTATTCCTACCAACAGCCGGGGATTTAATTCCTCCTAGCTTGTTGATATACAGCACTGCTAAAATGTTGTCCATCCTCAAGAAGGTTCAGCAATTTGTCTTCTGGGGTGGGAGCCTTTTGATGGGAAGGAGCCCACCAGAAGCTCCAAACAATTTATATGGAGGTTCAGTTCCATCAGGAGCCATTGCCCTCACCCTTGGAGATCAGTTCACACCTTGCACGCCAGCCTCAATTGCTGGTATCTGATTTTATTACTACCTCCGTCAGACTTTCAATTATGGTCCTGCATTCCATGTCTCCATTTATTAAAGCAGAAAGACAGTTTGGTCTTCGCATCTTCCAGCAATGCTACCTGATGCACATGAGACAGACCCTTCCGAAGGTCATGAATTTTCACTCTTTGGAGGGGCCTGTATTGTAAAGGGCCGCTAAATATAACCTGATTGTACAACGCCAGGAGCCCCTCAATCCTAGCAAATGACCTCAGCGTTATAATCTGGCTGCTCAAAGCTGATTTCAATTCCATCTTGATCACTCTCACCTTCTGAGGTGGCAACCACAGTTGTTTACTCACTGAGTCTACCTGGAAGACCAGGAGTTCGATGCAATGACACAAGTGAGGACCGATTTCTGGAGGTTTATCACAAAGCCCAGGTCCTGAAGCAAGTGTACTCTCCAAGAGAGGTGAAGGATTACTATTTGTTGATCTGGTGCCAGGATGATCGGATTGTCCAAATAGACAATCAATCATACATACCCATCTAGTTCTCAGGGCTTCTACTATTGGTATCATAAGCTTGATGAAGAATCATGAAGCCAATGACAGTCCGGGTCAGGGGTGCAAAGATTGGGATTGTCAAATATGTGTCCCTCAAGTTTAGATGAAACATTCAATCTTGCTTCTGCAGAAGATCCCTTAGGAGATGGATACCCTCCATCTTTAACCACATCGACGCTAATGACGAGCTCAGCTCGTCATGAGGCACAGTGGAGCTGCACTAATGACGAGCTGAGCTCGTCATGTATAATGGATATGAAGACCCTTCAGCACAGCAGGGGAATTGCTGTAGCATCAATGTGGTTAAATCTCCGTACAAGATCAATGCGTTAAACTCTTTCAAACTGCTTCCTTTTACAGACATTCTTGAAGTTTGCAGTTTATGAAGGGTGCTCTTGAACCGTGGCGGCTACCGGTTATAATTATGATGGGGTACGATGGGGCCAAACTCACCATAAAATGACGCACTTCTCCCCTGCATGGTGTTTCTCCCCCATGTCCAAGTGCATGGATGGAAGTACTTTTTTCCTGCTCAGTGAAAGGCGCATCCAAACAATCCTGGAGCTGCTCTATGGTTTCATTTACTCATAACAAATTACTGTGTGTTTAAAAAAACCTTTGAAATTCACATTGAAAACCACAGTTAAAAGTTTATTTATGGTTTGCAATTACAACTCCTTAAATTCCTCAGTCCTAGTTAGCTCCATAATCCATAACTCACACAGCAGTCATATAAACTGTAGCTCACATAACATTTACAATACCTATGACCTCACAAAATGTATGCCATTTTCTAAGAAAAATGGACAGCGCATCATTAAATACTAACATGTACCCAAACAAAGAAATCCTACTGTATCCATAATAGTTTCATTGACAATGTTGTTTTAAAAAAAGATTTATTCGTATTTAGTGTATATAAATAAAACATTGACTAAAAGAGTACAATGATTAGCCAGAGCAAAATACCACAGACTGTCTGCACCTTACAGACCACCATAATACACAGGATCTATGCAGCATACACTAATATGAAAATGTTCCCACATAAAACTCTAAACCTTGGCATGTTTATTCAAACATCTGCTTGCTCTGTAGACTGATTCCACCAACTAGTCGGGGGTTATTTGTCTCTCTGTCAACCATTCCTGAAAGGGCAGGGTGGTGGCAGATGGAACATTTATAGGGCTATCTCTTTTGGAAAGTAGAAAACAGGTACCCCATATGTATTTCTCTTGATTCTCCATGATTCCCAGTAGTGTGAATTTAGGGGGCAATTCCCTTAATCTAATATCTTTGGATTCTTGGGCAGTTGCAGATAGCGTGGAAGAAATCACCAGTCTGCATGTAAGGCAAGTTGGGGCTCCTGCTCCTCTTTCAAAGACCACGAGGTCTGTAATTCACCCTGTGGAAGAACATGCATTGAATTAAGTACACAGTAGTAGAGATGACCAGTTCACAAGAAGCCGCCATAGCCTTATGGCATTCGTCCCCAACTAATGGGCCTAAGAACTTTTGCCCCTGTAGCTGCAGTTCTGAAACTGTGGTTGCAATAAAAACTTACAATATACCTGATATTTTGAGCTGACTCTGAATTGACCCAGCACAAAATTGAACGGAGGGTGTTCAGCCAAATTTAGTTAGTAAACCTCAAGTATGTATTTGGAAATACTTGAATTGATTCACGCAGAACAAACTCATCCACCAATGACAGAGAGGACTTCATATGATCATGTCCATGAACATCACCTTAATTTTGATATATTCATGAAATCTTACTGTTTGAAATCAGGAAGTCTGGTCGTATGTGGTAGCCATGTCACACCCCATAGAACAGTCTTCTGAGTCAGCCTTGATCCAAACCCGCCCAATTGAGTCCTCTACACCAGGAGTCCAAGAAAACTCTAGCTGCAGGAGGAAGAGTTGAGGGTATATGTCAGAATTCACAACTTTAGTTGGCTCTAAAAAGATAGCTGGGTCCCCTGCCGGTCCAAAGAGACAGTCATTGATTACGATAAACTGCCTAATAATATATTTCTATATCCACCATTGCCAGTGCTGCATCTAATAAACCAACTGAACACCTTTAATGAATGCTACTTGGAGGACAACATGCACTCCTATAAAGGAACAGCAGTATTCATGCACCTTCTTAACAAATGTACTGGACATCCGAAAGGGATAATTTCAAAGGGCATACTGCAGTCCGGAAAAGGAGAACATTTTAAGTCGGCCACTTAACCTAGTATAGAGGTTGGAAGGTAGTCGAATTCTGCAGACCCTTAACCAGTGAAGCTAGCAAAAGCACCATGTTGAGCTCCCAACTCTTATTAGGATTCTTTATGATCTAGAATCCTCAGTTATATAAACATTTCTTAAGCTTGCATAATTGGGCATGACCGTTCACTGCTAGGTCCCTGTATGTTTTGAGATTTGTCAAAGTTGGTCATAAGAACCAAGGCATTTCAAAATAAATATTGTTTTTAGGTCTCGGCGTCAACGCGCGGAAGCGCGTCTCCGCCGAGATCTTTTGTCAGCGACTATCATTCCCAGGAGACAGTCCTGGCCACGCGCATCCTTCCAGGCGATTTGTAACTGGAACGCGCGCTGTGGCCAGGCGCTGTCTCCTGGGAAGCTCAAGCACCACACACGCATGCGCATACACACACACACGCGCCCATGCACGCACGCACATACATACATACAGAGACACCACCCCTGACTCATACACACACGCGCGCACACACACAAGTGCACCGAGGCCCCCCCTCCCCCTCCCCCGCCGTCACCGTCGCACACATACATACACACACACACACGAGCATACACACACACAAGTGCACCAATCGCGCTCCAGAACTTACCTTACCTCAGCACGCGGCGCCCAACCTCCTGCTGGCGCGGCCCCGGGGCTCTACACCGCTCACAGGAGCCCCGGGCCGCGAGACGCTATGACTCCGCCTGCCTCCTCTTCCGGTGTGAACGTGGCCCCGCCCCCGTCACAGGCGACCGTGCCTGACTTCCGGGGCGGCCGCGAGTTCAATGAAATGCAACAAATACCATAAATGCAATTGTATTCAATAGCTGATTAATAGGTTTTCCAAGCCCTCACCTAACGGTGTTTAAACAGGATTTAAATTAATGCTTACAATTCTGCCCGGAGCATCCTGCTCCTACTTCATTCTAAGAACAAAGTTACCATAACTCCTTGCTAAGCAAAGCTCAGCAGTTGTATGCACCCGTGTTTCATCTGCCAACAATTTACATGTTTAAATTATGAATGGTTGAGTATGCAATCATCCCCTTTTGCACAACACAAATACAACACAGGCAACGTTCCAGGGATTCGCTGTTAGTTCTCAAAATGGACACTGATGAAAGACGCTTTGTTTACATCACCCATTGATTGAACTCATGCAAGAAAATCGCTTGCCGTACTGCCAAATTCTGTCTCTCTCTCGTTGAACCCGCATCAACATTTTGGATTAAAGCATACAGTGATTTCCAACAGCCCTCAAGCCAACGTGCGATAGAATGTGAACGTTTATATTCAAACATATTCAGAAGGACGCGACCACAGAGTTAAAAACAAGCATTGGAAAAGCCAATAGGTTTCGTCTACATAAGGTATTGGGTTTGTCAATGCTTGGTGGTGGTGAGTGGTGAGGGCAGAGTGGTGAGGGCAGAGTGGTGAGTGCAGAGTGGTGAGTGCAGAGTGGTGAGTGCAGAGTGGTGAGTGCAGAGTGGTGAGGGCAGAGTGGTGAGGGCAGAGTGGTGAGGGCAGAGTGGTGAGGGCAGAGTGGTGGTGAGTGCAGAGTGGTGGTGAGTGCAGAGTGGTGAGGGCAGAGTGGTGAGGGCAGAGTGGTGAGGGCAGAGTGGTGAGGGCAGAGTGGTGGTGAGTGCAGAGTGGTGGTGAGTGCAGAGTGGTGGTGAGTGCAGAGTGGTGGTGAGTGCAGAGTGGTGGTGAGTGCAGAGTGGTGAGTGGTGCAGAGTGGTGAGTGGTGCAGAGTGGTGAGTGGTGCAGAGTGGTGAGTGGTGCAGAGTGGTGAGTGGTGCAGAGTGGTGAGTGCAGAGTGGTGAGTGCAGAGTGGTGAGTGCCGAGTGGTGAGTGCAGAGTGGTGAGTGCAGAGTGGTGAGTGCAGAGTGGTGAGGGCAGAGTGGTGAGGGCAGAGTGGTGAGGGCAGAGTGGTGAGGGCAGAGTGGTGAGGGCAGAGTGGTGAGTGCAGAGTGGTGGTGAGTGCAGAGTGGTGGTGAGTGCAGAGTGGTGAGTGCAGAGTGGTGAGTGCAGAGTGGTGGTGAGTGCAGAGTGGTGGTGAATGCAGAGTGGTGGTGAGTGCAGAGTGGTGAGGGCAGAGTGGTGAGTGCAGAGTGGTGAGTGCAGAGTGGTGAGTGCAGAGTGGTGGTGAGTGCAGAGTGGTGAGTGCAGAGTGGTGGTGAGTGCAGAGTGGTGAGTGCAGAGTGGTGGTGAGTGCAGAGTGGTGGTGAGTGCAGAGTGGTGGTGAGTGCAGAGTGGTGAGTGCAGAGTGGTGAGTGCAGAGTGGTGAGTGCAGAGTGGTGGTGAGTGCAGAGTGGTGGTGAGTGGTGAGTGGTGAGTGGTGAGTGGTGAGTGGTGAGTGCAGAGTGGTGGTGAGTGCAGAGTGGTGGTGAGTGCAGAGTGGTGGTGAGTGCAGAGTGGTGAGTGCAGAGTGGTGAGGGCAGAGTTTTATTTTTGATTTAAAGAAAAAAAATGTCATGAGCAATGCCAATAGCTCTACCTTTAATGATGCCGAGACCATTGCATTGCAAATGCTTGTTTAATTAGTCTCTGGCCAGTCCATTGTGGGTATCGCACATATGCATATAGTTATCTGCTTAAGGCTAGACATGGTCATCCGTTCTAGGTCATTGATAATGTTTACAGAAATAACATTTGTCATGTCACCCATGAGATCCTTTAAGTCATTTGGGATGTGATCTTTCTCATTGTGGGTATGGTTATAAGTGCTGCATTTTGTTTTTGAGTTATGATCTGCTTGACTGTTGTGCACTTTAAGGATTGCAAAACTAATCCTAATTTGGAGATTGTAGGGTTTTTGGGGCCTTTAATTCCTAGCCATATCATTGACTGTGGGTTTATGAGTGAAAATCTCTCTTTCCCCCTCTCTTTTCCACCCCTCCTCCCCACCATATTTGGGCGGTAATAATGAAGCATTCATTTGGCATTGTGTATTAGCTTATCATTATGTTCTGCTTCTAATTATATTTTGCATACTTTTAAGTAAACCTTGTATTCTTTGGAACAGATTTCTCATTTTAATATGTCAAGTGGTTCTTCGTTACAGCAAGAAATTAACAACACACACTATTATTTGAACTGCTAGATACTCATGAGCTTACATATGACAATGATAATATTTCTTTTGTAGATCGTGTGAAGACAATATGGCTAATAATCCTGTTCCGATCCAGAATTACCATGAACAGCTCATTGCAAAGTGTCAGAAGGATAACGTAGAATGGGATTTTGTAGAGGGCACTCCAACTGGACCTGCTCATGACCGAACGTAAGTCTTTTGTAAAAGTATCTGCAAAAACACATCATAGGCTTGTTTTACTGTTATACCTTAAATCATTTCAACTAGTAAACGCGCTCTCTCACAGTCTGGGGAGAAGCAAGATGGCGGCTGAGTGAAACCTCAGGTAACTCGCCTCCACACCACCGCTCTGATCTCTGCGTGCCACCCGAGAAATGCACCGTGGCCCTGGGACCTGGAACCGCTGGTGCTACTGGTGGGAAATCGATTGGGACCCGATCGGCTTGCAAAGCGGCTCTGAAGCTCCGCGGTGTCACCGACAGCGCAATCCAGTATACAGCCGGCGCTGGGAAGCGCTAGCCCGGCACCTTCTGACAGTCATTCACGGCTGGGGCGAAACTGACGAGAGAGGACCGTGGTTGCATAGCAACCACAGCGTTGAGCAGGACGCCAGTAACCCGGAAACGTCCACGAGGAGCGCAATGGCAGCCCGAGGTGAAGCGCGGATCAAATCGCGCTCCGAAGTACCAGTACCGGCTCTGATGTTACGGCCAGAGGCTAAGGAGGCAAAAGAGGCGAAGGAGGTTAAAACTAACAGGGATCAGCGAGATACCACTTCGAACACCGGTAAGAAAAAATAATATTACTTCAGCGAACCCAGTCAGTGCCCCCTCTACCATAAAAAATGAAAAACAAACTGCAATTTCAAGTCTCTTTGCTAGTAAAACAAGCAAAGAGCTAAACAATGACTCAATTTGTGTGGGGGATCCTTTGCAAAAACAGAGGGCGGCTCCTGAGAACATGCCTAAAAATAAGGAGGAAGGCAACGAAAATATGGATAATATAGACAATAATGAAGCCCGGAAATCATGGGGGTCAAGTACTGAGATCACGGTTCTAAATGCAGATAATATGATTGGAAACGCGTTACAGAACGAGGAAAATGAGCTAAATAACCTAGGGGTTATCGATCAGCAGACAGATGGTACTCAGGATATCCCCACAGATAATGTAGAGCTGGGCTACACGTCCCCAGATCCACTGAGAATTTTTTTAAGGAGTCGGGGTACTCAGAAGGTATGCACATACTCAGTGGAAGCAGCGATGAGGGATGCAACGACTCTTCAATGAGTAATGGTAGCCAACAAGGTAGCCAAAGAAAGCCCAGAAAATCAAAAAGGACTTTAGAGGGGTGAAAGACTAAACGGAAAGTGGATACTAAGGATGAACATTAACTTAGATGGGACTACTCAGACACTCAACCACTTTCCCTGACATGGGGGCAGGATGCAGTTGCCGGGGATAAAATATCCCAGGAAAAAAATCGACGGACATAAAAATACAGGACAGACATCTGAACCCACGCTGGCGATGATTTTACAATCCCTAAACTTATTTCAGAGTGACGTCAAGTCAGAGAATCAGCTTGCTCGAGTAGCAGCGAAAAAACTCCAGGGGTCGGTGCGCAAAATTGGGAAAACATGCACGGATATAGCGGAGAGAATGAGCATGGTTGAAAGTCGGGCGGAAATACTGGAGAATACAGTGGATACCTTGAAAACCCAGGTGACCTCCCAAGGAAGCTTTGTGACCGACATCATGTGGAAACTGGAAGAGGCAGAAAATCGCCAACGCCGGAACAATCTGAGGATTCTTGGTATTCTAGAGAATTGCGAAGGGAGCGATATCCGGGCATTTACCATCAACCTGTTCAGAAACGCATTTCCCGAACTAACACACTGGGATTGCGACAAAGAAATTCAACGTGTGCACAGATTCCCGTTTTCACCCCCTAAACACCCTCGCGGAGACTAATCCTTTCCTAGAGTCATCCTGATTTTCTTTGGCAACTTCCTATTAAGGCAAGCAGTATATGACCTTGCAAGGCCAAATAAAAAACGAAATTGGGGAAACTTCTCATTCTTTGCCAAACCGGATTTCGCACATGCTACGGTGGAAAGACGATGGCGACTGCGGCAGCTGATTACACCTTTCCAGAAAGCTGGGGCCGCCGCTTTTCTGCAAAATCCTGCTAAATTGAAAGTGATATCGCTGGGCAAAACAATGTTTTTTACCTGAGAAATACAGGCGGAGCAGGCTCTGAAGGAATTTACTGCTGGGAAAGCAGGGGCTGCAGGGGGAAGCGGATAATACTGATGCTCCTGTTGCTTGGTGATAAATTGGACTAAAGGGGTTATTATTGCAGTAACTTAAATTATAGCTCAGAGTTTTTTCTTTGTTTACTCCTTTTTGTTTTCTTTTTTTTTTTCCTTTCTTCTCTGTGTTGATTGCATATCAAGAGGTATGATACTAGTGATGTAATATTCCAGGGTCAGACAGGGATGACTCGCGGCTGATTCACGGATGCAGGGGGAGGGGGGGGTGGAGAGTGGGTGAGGTTGGTCAGACGTTATCACACAGGGTCAGGATTGAGCCTGGCATCTTCAAAAACGGTGGTGGGTTGAGGGGGGGGGTTGAGGGTGGGGAAGACCAGGGTCCTGGATATCTACTGGGTGTATTCAAAGGGTATAGAGTGGTATAAATACGAAAAGAGAAGTTACAGGGGTGCACTGTGGTTTAGAAGACATTACAGAAATCAATCGTTGATTAGCAAATACCAGTATGGCTAAGTTAAAAATTTTCTCAACCAATATATGTGGCCTAAATGATATAAAAAAAAAAGGCAGAAAGTAGCTGTGGGACTCCAGCTGACAGGGGTGAATATCATATGTCTCCAGGAGACGCATATAGAGGGGTCACAACAATATCTGCTTAAAACACTTGGATATCGACTTATCACAGCCTCAACACAGGGGGCTCGAACTAGGGCCGTCGCCATATTGGCAAGAGGAGGGGGGGGTACAATTCACTTGTTCAGTAGCGGATAAATTCGGACGATTCGCGATCACTGAATGTTGTTATAATAACGGGGAAAGTAAGATGACTCTGTGCACTATTTATGGCAATGTTAGTGATGACCCGGATGTATTGACTAATGTCTCTAACAAACTAGTATATTGGCCTCTACCTCTGATTGTATGTGGGGACTTGAACATACATCTACCAGGATAGTGGTCCACGGGCCCAGATTAAAAATTTCAGGGCAGGAAACAGAAAGTCTTTCAGGCACTAAAAGATCTCTGTGTCTTTTATGGGTTGATTGATGGATGGACACTTAAACACCCCGGGGATCCTGGCTTTACGTACTATTCTCACCCACACTCTCGACATGTGAGGCTAGACTATATGCTTATTTCTAATTCTTTAAAATCTACTTGTCTAATAGAAAAACTACCAAGAGTCCTTTCGGACCACAATCCACTAGAATTAACCTTAACATGTGATGTAGATAAATCTATTACAAGACATGGACATTTGAAAGAGCATTAGGACTAATCGGAGGGCACCAGTGAAAGGACACCCTACCACCCGGGCGGACGCTCGCTCGCTCCTGGGGCCCAAACGCTGTGGTCTCGCCGCCATTGCACACCATCTCGCGGCCAGAGACTACAGCTCCCAGGGAGCTTTGCGGCCACTTCCTGCTTCCAGCCACAGCGCGCCCGGAGGCACTACTTAAACAGGACGCTCCCTCGGTGGAGCGAGGACTAATCAGAGGGCACCAGTGAAAGGACACCCTACCGGCCGGGCAGACGCTCGCTCGCTCCTGGGGCCCAAACGCTGTGGTCTCGCCGCCATTGCACACCATCTCGCGGCTAGAGACTACAGTTCCCAGGGAGCTTTGCGGCCACTTCCTGCTTCCGGCCACAGCGCGCCCGGAGGCGCTACTTAAACAGGACGGTCCCTCCGCGTCACGGGACGCGCGCGGGCGGGCTAAGCCCGAGCAAAGGGCGGGCTCTCTACGGCCCTCAGAGGCTGGAGGAGGCTGGGCTGGGCCACCCCTTTCACTCTTTACCTGTGAGCTACCGTTATCCGGACAAACTGCACTACAAGGTACAATTAAGCCCACAAGTTTTTCTATTTTGCACTTTGAGTTTCGCCCGTTGACACTGAGTGGCTTATCACCCATGCAACTTAGGAAGAGAACCTTGTTAGGGGAGATAACTCGAAAATTACTGCCAAGCACAGACCTGAGTAGTATGAGGAAGGTGACCAAAACTACCAGGATGCCCATGCTACGATCCAACACCAAACAGAAGGCTGACACACCCCAGCCACTACCCACACTAACAGCGATAGACAAAATGTTACAACAAACTATAGGGGTCGTAACCGCTGCAATAGTTAACACGGAAAGGAGGCTCTCTTTACCACCGACCATAATTACCCAAGATGTACAAAATGTAGGAGATGACCTCTCAATAGTCACAATAGATGCAATAGATGCCTCAGACATAAGCTTTTGTTTTACCTCCTCCTAGGCAGAGCTCCCGTGCGCACAGGCCCCTACTGAGACCAACAGAGGTACTGAGAACACCCAGATTAACCCAAGTCCCGCGCGTGTCATAGAAAAGGCAAGTGCAAGTAATCTAGAGCCAAAAAGAGCTAAAGAAGCTCGTGTATGCAACAAAAAAAAGGGGCGAAGTCACAAAACGAACCATAATTTAGTGGTACCAATTACTAACTCTACACCAGGAATACCTTGCGGGGTGGCAAACATGGTAGCCGACCTAAAGGCAGACCTAGAAGAAACAATCATTTCCCACATTAAACCCCTTATGTCCAAGATTGACAGATTAAGATCCATAATAAATAATAAGGGGGTAGGAACCGCTAGGCAAGTGGGACATGAGGGTATACAGGTCAAAGCAGGGCAAGAATGGGGAATCGTTATTAACACACCCAAGGATAAGGTAGTACCAGCTAATAATCTCCCTATAAATAAACCAAAGAAAGGTACTCAAACTAATACCCCAAAAGTCAACAAAGCACCTATTCTGCAGAACCCTAGCACCACTATTACCACCCCACAAGTACAAACAAAGCAAGGAAAGGGAATCCTCTCAGTCTCAAACAATAAAAGTGGCCAAAATCCAAAGGATAGTACCACCACAAATAACTCTCTGCCTAAAGCCCCACCCAAAAAAACAAGATCGGCTCGCTTCCATACAATTAACCCTCCACCGGAAGCTTTGCCTTTCGTTGTTGTACTGACAGGAGTTCCCCCCCTGAAAGAGGGGAAAAGGGAAACACACTTTGAGTTAAAAAATAAATGTGTACAATGGTTAAGGGCAAACAGACCTTTACCCCCAAATATCTCAGGCAAAATACTAGCGGTCAGAAGAGGGGAGTGGATAGGGAGAGGAATAAAAACGATAGCAGGGGACATTATAACAATCAATTTCAGAGACACTGCTGCAGTGAACTTTGTATGCAATGTACCCTCTAGTACAACAAACACACAGATCTACCCGCTACACTTATCATACTTCTATCCAATTACACCCCAAAGACCCATGCATACAAATAGGGCACCTGTGAGTAGGGTCCACCAGTTAGAACCCCAGCACAGATTTCACCAATGGCAAACGCCCTATCAGGGCACACCCATCTACGATCCCTTCCTATCCAAGTATGCCCATTGGAATAGGTTCTGTGCACTGGACGAGGTGGACTGACTCGCACTTGAGGAAACTAGCATCTCACAACCTGACATGAGGTTCGTTGGGGAAGGGCCCCCAGGGATGGAAAACCGCACATTAATCACCCTAGAAGAAAGTGGCTGTAGGAGGGCTAGCATAAGGAATGCTCAAGAACAAAAAGGGGGGACAAAGCACATAGATCAAATAGATCAAATGGTAACAGCCAAACAAGCAAGGCGGAATATGGAAATCACATTTGCACCCTATACCAAAACTACACCAGCGGGGGAAGACAAGAAAACTTGTTCAATAAGGGAACTGAAAGGATCTGCATTGTCGGATACCCAGGATAGTCTTGGAATTATATAGTGGAACATTGCAGGTCTGGCGACCAAATACGACTCCCAGGAATGGCGGAAGTACATAAATAACTTCCAAATTATATGCCTGCAAGAGACCTGGGCGGTCGACCCTAACCAGTACAGCATGGAGGGGTTTAAATGTTTTTCCGTCCCGGCGGTAAGATCATCATCAGGGAGAGCGATCGGAGGACTTATAATATATGTAGACATCCTCATTCAAGGGACCTGGTTCAACTACAACTGGGATTCACAAAATATGCAAGCGATAGGGTACCGTTCTAAAGGGATCAATTTCCTACTGCTAAATTGGTATAATGCGGTGGGCCTGATGGGAAGAGGGAACGTAATAAAATAACTGGATTCCCGTCTAGATGGGCAGATATCAAATAAGAGAGCAAACTCCCCCAGCATAATACTCTCGGGGGACTTTAACTGTCACCTCTGTGAGAACCTGAGACCACTGAATAAGGACTGGTCACAGTGCACTGTCTTAAAAGGCCCACACTTTGCACACACTACAGAGGGGTGGGAACTAGAGAAGATAACAAAAAGGCACAATCTGGTCAATACTATGGACCTGATAGAGTTAGGCAGCAATGGAGATCCTAACCCAACATTTAAGGGCAGAGGCTGCCACTCGTATATTGACTTTGTTATGGTTTCGCCCACAATAAAAAGAAGCACCAGTAGCATGGCAATTGACATAAGCATATTTAGTGATCACAATCATCTGGTATTAATTGCAAAAAACAATCTTCTAGAATAGACACTATAGAAAAGGCGATGGATCAGGGGAGGAGGATCAAGTGGGCCAGGACAGATGAAAACAAATTTTATAGAAGCCTAATAACAGCAGGGCAAAACGCAATAAATATATGTCTCGATCTCAGTATGAAGGGAGCAATGGTGGTCGGTGCATTCGAGGAAATCGCACGTCATGTAGACGGTTTATTAAAGACCACCAAAGGCAGCAATACAGTGCCTACTCCGCGCTGGTTTGACCAAGATTGCACTAAGGCTCACATAAATCTCAAACTTAGCCTTAAGTCGCGCCCCAGGGACAACACTAAAATAGCCCACTTCAGATCAGAATATAAAAAGGCCCTGAAATACCATAAAAAAAGCTTACAAATACAAGCGTGGGAGGACTTAAGGGAGGAGGCAGAAAAGAGAGACATGTCAGGGTTTTGGAAAGTCATAAATACACCGTGCTTCCAGGATCCTGGCGGGCCCAAATTAACAAACACCATCTTACCAGAGCAATGGTACACCCACTTCCAGAGTCTTTATAATTACACAGGGCAACTAACCTATGATGAAGGACTAAGGCCAAACCCTACTACGCGATTAGACTTTTCCCTGGCAGAAGTGGAACTGGCAATCTCAGGACTAAGTAAAAACAAAGCACCTGGCCCGGATGGTATACCCCCTGAACTCTATCTGAGCAACATAGAGCTGTGGGCTCCCATACTCACGAGGGTCCTGAACGAGGCAGTTGTGGCAGGACTGCCTCATTCCTGGTCAATGGCAACATTTGTCCCAATTTACAAAAAAGGGAACCGGGATGACCCACAATGTTACCGTCCTATATCCCTTATCGACGTGACTGCTAAGGTGCTGGGCCGTGCTATTTTAAATCGACTACAGGAATGGGCGGATGAGAACCAAACCCTCACAGACATTCAATATGGGTTCAGGGAGGGCAGATCCACCACTGACCAATGCCTGAATCTATACTTCTTGACAGCCAAGTACATCATTGCCGGCAAGGGGGCTATATACATGGGGTTTATGGACCTCTCCGCGGCATTCCACCGTGTAAACAGAGAAAAACTATGGGCACTAATGACAAACTTAGGAGTGGAACAAAAGCTAGTTGACCTCCTGAAGGCCCTACATTGGAACACCTCTGCAACGGTCCGATACAACCAAGAGGGAAGCAGGACGGAGCAATTCTTATGTACGAGTGGAGTGAGGCAGGGCTGTATTTTAGCGCCTTTTTTGTTTTCTGTATATATTAACAATCTGGACAATGAACTATCCAAATTGCGTGTGGATTTCCCCCAAATAGGACATCGAGCGGTGCCCGTATTGCTCTATGCGGACGACGTGGTGCTGCTAGCTAGAACACCGTTGGGGCTCCAGAAGCTGATTGATGGATTTGTGAATTTCATGGCTAAACTTGATCTATCAGCCAACTTGGAAAAATCCTATGTCATGACAGCGGGAGGCAGAGAAAAAAGGAACTTCACATATAAGATTGGGTCACACAAAATAGGCCAGGTCAAGACTTTCTCGTATCTAGGTGTGCTGTTCGATGAACATTTAAATTTTAAACCCCTGATGGATAAACATGCAGCGAAATTGGTGGCGTCATCAGGGGCCATACTGGGCTATGGGAGAAGACTTGGCATATGGTCCCGGGAGCAAATGTTAAATCTGTATAGATCAATCTGTTGCACCAAAGTAGCCTATGGATCAGAAGTGTGGGGTTTCTCAAACAAACATTTGCAGCAGATCCAGGTGGAGGAAAGTAAGTTTCTCAAAAGAATTTTGAAAGTGCCACAGAGTACTCCATCCTATATCACACATAAAGAACTAGGGGAGCCATATATTGAAGATCGAATTAAAATCAGACCACTTCTGACCTGGATTAAAATTTGGACTAACCCAGAAGCGGGCCTCACCAGACAAATTTTCAAAGACTGTCTGAACCGCGATAGAGGGGGCCACATCCCATGGTTGAGATATGTAAAAGACTCTCTTGAGGCAATTGGCTGCAAAAACCTTTTTACTGCACCGGAATCTCTAAACACCCAGAATAAAACATTGGTCAAAAAACATTTTACAGAATGGACACTTACGAACAGGGCCGATGCTGAAAAGTGCAAACCCACTGTTTTATCCTATTGCTCATTGAAAGAGACACATAGAATGGAACCATACCTCGCCGTGATGCACAACGCTCAGGATAGATTTTATATGACTCGGTTCAGACTCAACATGTTACACCATCTACTCTCTGTCCCCTCTGGATTTACTTTAACAGTGGAGGCAAAGGGTACCTGCGGCTGCGACAGTAGGTCTCCAAAGGATACCCTTCACTTTGTATTGCTATGTCCCTTTTATTCTGTTCCCAGACGCAAATTTCTAGTGGGGATCCTGAAAGAAGCTAAATTTAGACAAGCAAAAGTGGCCCTAAAGTTTCTGCAGGAAGCCCCAGATGCTCATACATTGTTTTGCACAGTAAGCTTCATCAGGGTGGCAATGAGGTTAAGGAACACAAGAGAAACAACCGATTGCAACGCCCCATAAACAGAGACTTCTTATGGAAATCCCCCTTTTTTTGCACGTAATGAATTTTAGCCTTTTTAATCTTTTTAAATTTCTTAAAAGTATTTTTTTTTAAATGTAATTGTCTATGTACTTTTATGGTGTCTTTTTAAGTGCTGAATAAAGATTTGAATTGAATTGAAAGAGCATTATTAAAGAATTAGAGATATTGCCAACACATGAGACCTTGGATTCCAGCCTTTCTGGCGGACAATCTAGGCTTTGCCACAATTGGCATGGTTTGGGATACCCTGAAGGCTGGTGTTAGAGGTGAAACAATGGAATTCTCCTTCAGGGCTAATAAAGAAGGGAAACAAAAGATGGCAATATTAGAACAAAACCTGCGCAGAGTTGAGGAAGAACTGATTAAAGCGGTGCAGGAGGGAAGGGTAACAGATAATAAAGTGAGTAGCGTGGCAATTGAAAAAGTTATATTTCGGAGATGTTAATTGAAAAAGTGGTCGCCAAAGCTAATATCCGTAGAGAGAAAACCTATGAATTAAGTGAACAAGTGGGACACCAGTTAGCGGTACGGACTCTGGAAGAAATATCAATCAATCTAGTAAAAGAAATCGAGGACCCAGAACTCGTCTTGAGATCTGAACCTTCTGATATAAGAGCCTCATTTCAGAGATTTTATCAAAAATTATTTCATGAGACAGAAAATGAGCAGATGGATCCTGAGACGTATCTTGATCCAATTATAACAGATCGATTGGAAACAGGCGATCAGGACACACTAGATAGTCCCCTTCATTGGGAGGAAATTCTACTCTCTATGAACTCCCTAACCAGTGGGAAAGCAGCAGGGATGGATGGGATCCCAACAGAGTTTTATGTTAAATTCGCACCCCAACTCAGGACTATCATGTTAGAACAATTTTTATATATCTTTCAGGAGGGAATCCACCTATGTCATGGTCGTCCGTCAAAATAGTGGTTTTCCCAAGGAAAAATAAAGACCCTCATTAAATGGGATCATATCGACCTATCACATTGATTAATGGGGATTTGAAAATATACTCAAAACTGTTAGCCGCACGACTGGCGCCAATGATACATAAAATCGTCTCAGACCGTTAACATGGTTTTATTCCTGGAAGATCTACAATTGATCATGTACAAAGAGTTATCTCTCTCGTTGACTACATGGGGACAACAGGCGACCCTATGGCGCTTACTCTGCTCGAGGCTGAGAAAGTGTTCGATAGGGTCGCCTGGAAATTTCTTTGGGTCGCTATGTCAAACTATGGCATCAGCGAGAGAGTCATAAAAGCGATTCAAAAGCTGTATGTTAATCCAAGTGCCAGCATATTGATTAATGGGGTTCTGTCTGAAAGATTTACCATCACCAGTGGGACAAGACCGGGGTGCCCCTGTTTGCCTCTTTTATTTTCAATCTATATTCATACAATTGTACGAAGGCTAAAAAATAATGCACTAATTCCCCCTTTTCGAGTGAGCAATCATGACACAAAAACTCTAGCATATGCTGATGACATAGCTATTGTTACCTGGGATCCCATCAGTGCTATAAGATTGATAGAAAAAGAAGCCCAAACATTTGGTACTGTCTCAGGGTATAAGTTAAACTCCAGCAAAACACAGATTGTGCTTAATAATAAAATTAAGATGAGGGACTCTAGAATAACGGATAAAGCCATATACCTTGGGGTCAGTATAAATGCTAGAATTGAGAATATAGTCAATGAAAACGTGGAACCACTTATCCAGTGTACCAAGAGAGAACTGGCTCGATTAAATAATCTACATCTAACTATAGGTGGTAGATGTAACGTAGTTAAAATGCTTTTCCCCCCGAGATTTTTATTTTTTTTCTGGGCAATATGCTTAGAATTTTCTCCCCAACTATTTAAAGCTATAGACTCCACGTTCTCACGGTTCATATGTGGGTATAAGAGACCTCGTAGGGCACTCAGGTGGATTACACTACCAAAAGAAAGAGGAGGATTGACAATGCCCAACTTTGTTATATTACTGGGCCACTGTATTAAGATATAGCGTGACACTTATATCTAAAAATCCGAATGGTGGCAATATACCCACTCCACAAGAACTTATTCTAGGGGAGGGCTGTGAAGGGTGCCTATGGCGCCATGTAAATGATAGCTATTTAAAAAAAATGTAAGACTATATCCAGCGTCGCCAAAGTTTGGGGGAATGTCAGGAAATTACTGGGATTGGGGCGTTATTCCTGTTATACCCCTAAGAGTAAAAATACGGATCTACCAGGGATTTTCCACGAGACCTGTATGGAGAGATGGATTGAGGCAGGGGTGCGACAGCTCGGGTGCTTTTTTACGACAAACAGACTTCAGACGTTTGATGAGCTGCGCTCCGAGCTTAATATCACCCACAGGGACTTTTTTAAATTCTTGCAGCTGAGAGATTTTTTATTGAAGAAAGGAGGAGGCCGGATCAAATGTCAAATCTGCCTAGGTATAGAAAATCTCAGTAAAGAATCTACCCCTAAAATTAGGGAAATATATGAAGTACTGACTCCATCACTTCCAGATGACACGGATAAACATGCGGTAGCATGGCAGACTAAACTAGGGGTATCTCCCCAAATTCTCCCTTATGCATATGAATTGTCGCGCACTTGCTTGATGTGTATAAAACTACAGGCTCAATTCTATAAAACCTTCTTCTCACTATACTAAACCCCATACAAAATAGCAAAATGGGGACAGGGAAAGGAACTACATGCCCACGCTGTGCATTACCTGAAGCAGATATTGCCCATATGTTTGCCTCATGTAACGTACTAACAAATCTGCTAGCTGAAGTCTCTGGTTTTCTATCTGACATATTCCAAATTAGAGTGAATATTACAACTGAAGAGGTTATGTTGGGCACAACTAGCAGTGCTCGACCAAAACATTTACATCGGCTGATTTTTGTGGCAATGGGTGTTTTTCGTTTGTGTATAGCGTCGTCATGGCTGGATCCGATGCCACAGTCATTTTTGCAATGGAGGGCTAGATTATTTGCGACATGTAGCCTCGAAGTGGCTATATATAAAAATAAAGGGCGTAATGCACGAAGAAGGGGTATGAAAATTTGGGAACCTCTGTTAAACTGGATTCAAGATCATTGATTGGATTCATCAATATCCTGTGTTATAGCTCTAATTTTTCTGTTCTTTTGTTGTTTTTTTTAGTTTCTCTTTTGTCTTTTCATTTCTTTGTTTTACAATTGACGATATTTCTAAAGCATTAAGATATGCCTTTACTTTCTCTTCTGTCTTAGTAGTATTGTGTCAAAGTGTATGATAACATGTCTTATACCAATGATTGTAATAGATTCGGGGTCCTGGTCTCAAGGGGGAGGGGGTGTGTGTTCAACTTGTGTAAAATGTGAATAAAAATATATATACTTTTTTTAAAGTAATCTCTCTCTATCTATCTATCTATCTATCTATCTATCTATCTATCTATCTATATATATATATATATATATATATATATATATATATACACACACATGTCCTGCAATCTTCGCTCCTCCACACAGCGAAAGAGCAGATATGCTTTGAAGTATTTATTTAAAACACTATACATAGTGCAAAACAAAAACATTTATGGACGGTATATATATATATATATATATATATATATATATATATATATATATATATATATATATATATATATATATATATATACATATATATCAAAAAGTACAGCAGAAGTCCCCTTTCCCCTACGATTTTCAAGCAACCAATGGGAGTGTAATGGGTGAATTTTAAATCTTTGCTAAGATGTTCAAGGTATTTTTGCTGGTAATGAGAAAGGTGAAAGTCGAAATGCGTTTACTGGCAATAAATCATGAAAATGTAATCCAGTGAGTGTTCCATGTTTTGTCCTGTTGGATGCCAGAAATACGATATAGTAGTTTCGCCGTCACATAACAGAGGCACCCGCCCTGAGTGCAGGCGAGCTTGAAGAGAGTTGAGCACGAATAAAGGCTAGTACAGGCCTCCTGCTCGAACATTCCTATGTTTATTTCACTGTTTCTCCCTTTTTAATTTAGAACATTCCACACTTAGTGCTACATATGGCCATCTGCATCGGCCAGTTGTCAATAGCCCTCTCCTTCATTATAGGCCATCGCCACCAACCTAGGCCCATAATGCATTTAACTCATGTCCAGGGCCTTTAATAACTGTCATAGCCCTAGGTAGTGGCTATAATGCTACATTACAGTTGAGCAGCTATGCCATTTTGTTATTACAGTTCACTAGAGTTGTCCCAATGCAACTGTAATATAGGAAATTAAAGCTAGGCTTTTATACAGCAATTGCAATCTTCTAGGTATTTATATTTAAAGACTGATAACCAATTGGTACATGTTTCTTATGCTAAATGTTTTCACATTATTTAGTACATGAAAAATGGTGTTTGCCTTAATTTTCTCTCTTAAGTGTGATACACGGCGGTTTTTTTAATGTTTAGATTATGGAATGCTCTTCCAGCTACTCTTGTTAGGTTTTGAAAAAATAAAAGTAAATGACTAGTCTGATTAATGTAGAAGTTACAACGAAGCGATGGATGGAATGCTTGATTTAATCTCAGCAATTGGCGATCGCTTAGTTATGGAATTTAAACAATGTGTTTTAACTCACTATGCCGCTCTAGACCGAGACCAGCTGTATTAAAATCAGTCGTGGTCCTGTTCATATTAGAATAGTCCTGCCTTACACATCCTTTCACCAAACGTAACTAGAACAGTAGTGTGTTATAATGAAGAGACAAACTTATTAAGACTAAACAGTTTTTCTTGGCTCCATCCAAACTAATGGGGAGGGGAGGAGTAATGCAATACGAAGTGTAACTATTATCAGCCAGATTGTACAAACAATTCAGTTATGCTACTTTTTAGCGTGTAAGACTCCGAGTGGGAGACATAAAGCTCACTATTGAAGAAAGCATGCATTTGGATATTGGCCAATAAATGACACATGTACTGAAACTATGTGGTTTTCAGTTCATAAAGGCACAAAACATTATTGTGTGTAAGTTCTTGCAAGAAAAGAGGCACACAAGTAAGGCATACAGCATTCAAACATTTGCTTGCAACTACCAAATGTTTACAGCCTCAACCATAAACATGAAAGTACCAGCCACCTGGTGAAGGAGGGTAGTGATAAACAAATATATGTATATGTCCATATAAAACAATTCGGTTCTTATATACACTGCACAGGACTAATCTAAATATGATGTTCACTTACTGATCTTGGGCATTGTCGGCTCACAATCAGTATCATCAGGGGCATAGTGGCTCCACATATGGTCAACACTAAAAAGCAAAACTTTATTTTATTAAAAGAAAATTTCAAACTATACCGCTGGATATGTATGGCAAGTAAATCTTGAAGAGTGTAATGATCAAAACTATTGTTACTGAATGAATGTAGGTTTAAAATTAATTCTTATTTATGTCTTCTAATAACCAGTCTCTGTGATTGTAATTTTAATGCAACATCATTCTTAATGTACCGTGTAAATCTGCCAAAATGCAAACTTCCTTTTATTGAGGTGCTGGCTTTGACTGATGCGGGAACAGTGCTCCTTTCGCTTCCATCTACTGGGAGTGGCCAATCTCATCTGATTGAAGTGTCATAGTAGTTCCACAGTGCTTTGCTTTATTTCCACGATTGAAACTACTTCAAATGATAAAAAAATGGCAGTGTAAACAGGTAGCTCCCATAGTTTAAATCACAATTGGCTAACTATTTATGAAAGTTGCCTTTTGGTCCCAATAGTAAACCAATCGAAACTCTCAATTTAAAAATAAATAAATCAGATTATGCTTTCGATATTACAATCTTTTAAGTCAGTGCAAATGCTCCTAATTTTGTATTTCTATATTGGAATGGTGAAGAAAAAATGAAATATTATCCAGTTTAAAATTAACTTTATTGCACATCTCTAAAATGTTCTTATTTGTACTGTGATTTCTGTGAATTTTATTTAATTATATTATTCTTTATTTCAAGATTTCCATGCTGGTACATAGTAAATGGCGATAAATTTCCTGAAGCCTGTGGCAAAAACAAAAAAGAGGCAAAAAAGCTTGCAGCCAAAAATACTTTTGAATTATTGATGGCTCGCAGTTCTAACGCACCTCAGAACTTGGTGAGTTAATATGATAACCGTTGAAAGTGATATATTTAATTTTTGATCATCTCAATACTAACATGTTTATAATCTAATGATTTCCATGATCAAAATAAGAATGCTGTAAAGTAAGAATATTACAATATATTTTCCAACGAAATAATGGCAAAAATGCATGGAATGTTAATTTTTTTGTTTGTGAAAGTTCTGTTTTTGTACACCTTTTGTTTTTGCATAAATTCCAAAGCTTAGTTCTGCATCTTATATTGTTGCATATAGTAGCAGATTGCACCTTGTCATGTCAAAGTCAGTTTCACATAGCAAAGGTATCACGTACATTTACCCGATGTTTCTCAATGCAAAAGTTTAGGGCTCTTGATGCCTCAAAACTCACTTTAATTCTGTTATGCTACTAATTTTGCCCTTCTAAAAATTATTCTGTTGATTAGTCATTAGGCTATATTAAATTTTATGTATTTTCCTAGGGTAATTGTGGACAATGCACCTGAATACCACAAAGCTTAATGTAGAGACTCTGAGCTGGTTGGATAGACTCTGTAATAAGAAATTTAGTTATATGGAAACATACTCATCGTGCATCTATGAGGAACAACTGCAGGGATCTGAAACTCATAGAGAATAATATTATGTTCCTGGATAATGACGCTCAAATAGTACATGAATAAACAAAACTAGATGAAATGAGATAAACAACACATTATTATATGTAGCTTTATTCAGATACAGAACAATATTAGTAGCAAGTAGCTTATTGTATAGAAAATATATCAATTACAATAAAATAGACATTAAAATAAATCAAATCATTTAAAGTGGGCATATTACATATAAAGAGATTAACAATCTAAATGGGCTGATTAAGACATGATGGTATAAGTCACACAGAAACATCTAAAATAGTAGCCTTTTATAGAAAGGTGTAGGCAACATCTAAAATTTTTATAAGCTTCCCAATAAAATAATGATTTTTTGAAGAAAAGCAGTACTTAGTTACTACCTTAACTGACCTGATGTTTGCCTTATTGAATGATACCTGCACATACATTTTTCTTAGGATCAGTTACAAATTATGTAGTCAGTGGTTTCATTTTTATAGCCCCAAAGCCTACATCTTTTTGAGGCTAGGCATTGCACATTTCAAGATCCTTCAAATTTGCCTAGTGGAGTATACATTAGTCTGCGTTTTAGATATATGAATAGATACTTGATTTTACATGCAGCCTGTAGATTGGAATGTAGATATCCCGATTTTATGTCAAATAAGTATCAGTTATAGATTCCGGAAGTTTCTTGTTCTTCAACATAGATAGCTTATTCATACCATTGTTGAACTTCATAGTTTTAGTTATGACCTCCTTCCACTCCAGGCGGATCACATTCATCAACAAAGCTAGTGAAGGTAATGTGTTTTTATTAAGAACTTTTTCATTACTTGCTGATTTCAGATCCTTGGTTGCTCCAACATTCGCTCTTAGTTCTTCGATAAATAATCTTTTTAAGAACTTGCCATTGGCTCTGCCACAATCACATAAAAAGTTTGGCATTGCTGGTTTTTTTCCAAGTTATAAATGTTCTCAGCGTAGTATGCAAATTGGAGTGACGGAATGTGAATTTAGTTAGGATCTTATTTCTCTCATGTAGTTCTTATCCAGCTCATTGACTGTTTTTCATTTTAAGAGCTAAAGAGGCATATAGGTACAGAACAGATGCACAAAAAAGCCACATCTTTAACATATCGGAAATTCATTAACAATCACCCCGACCCCACACAATCACTCCGGGAGAAATGGCAGACAGAGGTGGGGGAACTGGACGAGACGGATTGGCAGGAGGCCAATGTTAACAACACAACTGTGGCTGACCAAGGATTCGCACTTCAATTTCAATGTCGGATAGTCAGTATGACACTGTGCACAACAACATCCGGAGCTGGCCACAAAAAGCTCCACTGTCAAGACAGATACCAAATTCTATAGGAAAGGATGGTGCACCAGAATTAGTAGTCCAAAGAGGCTGTCGTATTTTTGAAAAAGTCCTTTATTATTTTCAATCTTTAAAAAGGCCTCAGCCAACGCGTTTCGTTCCCATACAAACTTCGTCAGGGCTGTAAAAGCACAAATAAAACCACTAAGTACATAGACATACAAAGCATATTTCAATAATATATATACAAGAATATACAAAAAATTAGACAAAAGAACATACAAAACTAATTAACACTTAATATGACATTATATATCGGAAGAACCCATAAAATCACACAAAGATCAAAATTCCAAAGGGACAGTCACATTATGATACCCCAAAAGACAGACGGTTGAAAAAAAATGATGAAGGGAAAGGATGAAGAAATAAGTGAAAGAACAGAAAGAAAACAGAGAGAAGAGCAAACGTTGCCTTCTCCTCTGTCTGGATGCTTCCTATTACATAGGATACTCTTACATGTCCCAATATATACATACATGCACTAAGAGATATTACTTAGTTGCCAATTTAGTTCACATTTTTACCATATACAAAACAAATTAAAAACAGTGAGCTCAAGACATCAAAAAACATAACATAAAAAACATGTGTACTACACAAGATCCCTCAAGGAAAGTAAAGAAAAGGAAAACTACGTGAAGGAAGGGAAACAACAGAGTAAGAGAAAGGAAGAAAAATAGGGGAAGAAAAAAAGAAAAAGAAAGAAAGAACAAAAATAGAGAAGCAGTTAAGTAAGGATATTAAACCAATTGTTGTCTCTCCAAAAGGGCCAAAAAACCTGCCATTCATGTTAATCAAAGCTACACAAGATAATATAGCCTACCCATATAGAGTCAGCCCAGCCATGAGAGAAAGGAGTATGGTATCTGCCTCTTTATATCCAATAATACTCTAAATTGCATCAATAAATACAAAATGAGAAAAAACAGAAAATCTCTTTTTTTTTTAATTTTTAAAACCTTTATTTTCAAATCAGTGCACACAGCTATTTAGCCTTACATCCCGGAGGCTAGGCAGCAAGTCAGTAAACAATGGGTCAAAGTGCAAGAAGCAAAGTACCAGCACGTGTCAAAGGTTGTAATTTTCATTTTTGTTGTATTAGAAAAAAGAAAGGAGGAACAAGTACAGAAAAGAGGCGCCAGAACTAGCGCTAGAGAGAAGGCAATGAAACCAGTGTGTGGTGGGGCCCAATCTAGGAGTCGGCTAGGCTCAGTAATCACAGTTCGATTCAAAGGACAGTGTTAAAGTGTAGAACCATAGGGGGGAGGGAAACAAAGAATAGTAATGAAACCTGAAAGCCAGTTGGAGTTATAGGTTATGGGGTCAGATGTTCTTCCAGTGGGGCGGTATCCGGTGGTATGCAGATGTCACCCCTATACTCATTCCAGGCCCCCCACAGCCTCCGCCATTTTTTGGGTTTACCCCTGGACACATACACAGTCTTTTCTCGGAACATACACCAATCCATGTTGGCCTTCCATTGTACCACCTTTGGAGCTGATGACGCTCCCCACATCTGTGCAATGTCCCGTTTTGCGACCATATTCCCCAGGGTAACCCATTGGGATTGTGCAGTGTTATAGTCAGTTGGGCCCCAGATATTCAAGAGGCATCGCCGGGCCTCCGCATGGACCTCCACCCCAGTTACCTCACTCATAATAGTGTGTATCCGCCTCCAGTAGGAGGCTATCGCACTGCACTCCCAAATGATGTGCATGAAGGTGGCCAGAGCACCACAGCCGCGCCGACAAAGGCCATCAACCGAATGTCCCATACGAATTAACCTGGGACCAGTAACGTAAACTCTGTGCAGGATCTTCAATTGTACCAGTCGCAGCCGGGCAGGAATAGCAACCTCCTTGGGGGACGACACTGCGCTCTGCCAATCTTCATCGTCTATCTCTATTCCATCCCGTGTCCACTGGTCCCTCACCCCCAAGAGAAGGTCTGTGCGGACATTAATAAACTTTTTATAGGTTAGGGAAATTGCGCTATCCGGCATATGGCCGTCCAGCACTCTGTCTTCCAGGGGGGAGTATTCAGGAATTTGCTCGCCTTCCGGCATGGCCGCAAGGAGAGCGTGGCGCAGTTGAGCGTGCCAAAAGTACTCCGTTCCACCCAGCTGGAACTCTGTCTGCAGTTGGCCAAAGGATTTTACTTCCCCTCTCACCATCATGTCCTCCACCTTAGATATGCCAATCATGTCCCACTTGTCGAATCCCTTAGTGTGCCACAATTTACCCAATATCTCGGAATCATAAAGAGGAGTTGCCATTGTGAGCCTGTCTTTCCACCCCAGTGATTTAGTTATTGTTCTCCAAATATGCACCGCCGTTTTCGTTGGCCCAGACATCCGCCTATCAAGAGACCTCGAGTACAACGGCCTGTGGTATTTTCCGCCGTCTAAGAGCCACCGATCCATGGTGTAGCCCGGACTATCCGCCGGGCCATAGAGGCCGTGGATTAATGCTGCCAAATGGGAGGCCCAGTAGTATCTCCGAACGTCGGGCAATGCAATACCCCCATCGTACCACGGGAGCGTAAGCTTCGTGATAGCTATGCGCGGTCTGCCATCCCATAGCAGTGCACGTTGCAAGCTCTCGATTTCCCCAAAGTAACTAGCTGGGACCGGATCTTGGGTGTTTTGCAGAGCATACAGAAACCTGGGCAGGGACATCATTTTAAATAATGCCGCGCGCCCAAGGAGAGAGAGTGGGAGTTTACGCCAACCTTCTACATCACGTCGGAGACGAACAAGGGGGGAAGCAAATTGTTGGCGTAGCGCGCCTTGGGGTCAGCCGAGATGTAGATCCCCAGGTATTTAAATCACTGTCTCGCGATCTGTATGCCACAGTCCCTTGGAAGACGAGGCGTCCCCCCTTTCAGCACGTACAAGTGCGACTTCGACCAGTTAATGACCAGGCTAGAGTGTCGGCCAAAAAGTCGAAGCACGTCACATACAACAATAAGTGACTTGCAGGGGGAGGTGAGGTACAGCAGGATGTCATCAGCATATAGTGAGACACGGTCCTCGAATCCAGGGGACCAGCGAATTCCGTGCATGTTGGGGTGGTGCCGTAGCCACGCGGCCAATGATTCGAGTGCCAGTGCAAACAAAAGGGGCGACAGGGGGCAGCCCTGCCTGGTGCCCCTATGGAGAGCAAAGGACGCGGAGACACGACCGTTGACCGTCACGTTGGCCAGCGGACTGGCGTACAGAAGTTTAACCCACCCTACAAATTCCGGGCCGAAGCCGAGCTTCGCCAACACTGCCCATAAGTAGTCCCATTCAAGGGAGTCATACGCCATCGTGGCATCCAATGATGCAAGGACTCCTGGCTCCCTGAGCGTGTGAACCCTAGCAAGGGCTCCATGGAGTCTCCGTAGATTAAGGGCAGTGTTGCGGTGTGGAATAAAGCCCGACTGGTCCGGGTGCACTAAGTCGCCAATCACGCCAATCAAACGGTTGGCCAGCAATTTGGCTAGAATCTTAGGCTCGGCATTCAACAGAGAGATGGGACGATACGATCAGCACAAGTCTCTGGGTTTCCCTTCCTTATGGATGACCACAATGGTGGCCAGCCTCTGGTCGTGGGGAAGCACACCCTTCTCTCGCGCCTCAAGAAACATGTTCCGCAGGGGCGTGGAGACGACGTCAGGTTTGATTTTATAGAGTTCCACCGGAATACCATTGGGGCCGGGCGCCTTACCGGATCTAAGGGAGCGGATGGCCAGGGCTATCTCGTCCGCAGTAATACTCCTATCTAAGTCATCACGGTCCGTCTCTGACAGACATGGGAGATCTATCTCAGCCAATAGCGCACTGGATTCGGCCTCAGACAGGTCCGAGACCGAGGTGTAAATGGTCTCAAAGTAGTCCGCGAACGTCTCCACTATTGCACTCGGATCGGTAACAAGCAGGCCGTCCTCCCCCAACACTTCTGGAACCACCCGACTAGCTCTCTCCTTTTTGTCGAGCCAGGCAATAAGCTTGCCCGCCTTGTCCCCGACGTCGTAAATTCGACCCTGCTGCTCTCTACCCATAACTTTGGCGGCGTCGGAGACAATATCACGATATTCTAATTGTTTGAGCGAGAGCACATGGAGCAGCTCAGGTGTCGGGCCCGCTTCCAATTGGGAGTCCAGCTCCATAATCTCCGCTGCGATGCGCGCCACGTCGGCGTCTCTGCGCCTCCGGACGTCAGCAATAAGGGAGAGCGCCTCACCTCTCAAGACCGTCTTAAACGCCTCCCACAGAGTGACGGCCGACGCAACCGACCCAGTATTCTCAGTGAAATAGAGCTCGATGGCCCTGGACAAGAGTCCACGCGTCTTCGGGTTACGGAAATACCAGGGATTGACCACGACAGCCCGTTCAGTAACCACCACATCAAAGTCAAAGGACACCCAGACCGGGGAATGGTCTGAGATGCCCCTCGCTAGCAAGCGAGCCTCGGAAACTGCCGATGCGTGGGCCGCCAGGGCTAGGATATAGTCTATTCTAGAAAGGCTACCGTGTGCCCCAGAATGAAATTAATATTGACTCTGGGTGGGATGCATAAGCCTCCAGCAGTCAACCAGCCCCATGGTGTCTAGGAAATCCGGCAGCCAGGATTGTGAACTTCGGAGATCTCTGGGCGGATGTCTGTCCAAGGTCCCGAGCAGACCGAGTTAAAATCGCCACCCACAATAAGCAACCCCTCGGGTAGACCCAAAATGGCGCCTCCAAGGTCCTGAAAGGTGTTATTTTGTAGCCCCGGGGGGACGTAAACTGAAACCAAAACCAGAGACCGCCCCTCCCATCTCCCCGAGACAGCAACGTATCGCCCCCTCTCATCAACAACACTAGAGTTTACCTCAAATGGGAGAGACGTGCGCACCATAATCCCCGCCCCTCGGGAACCTGAGGAGAACCCCGAGTGCGCCACCATCTTGAATCCCTTCCTATTAAGCGCTCGGCACGTATTCCCCACCAAGTGTGTCTCCTGCAATAGAATAACATCAGGCATACATCTCTTGAACAGTTGCAAAACCACCCCTCTCTTGATGCGATCACCCAAGCTGTTAACATTCCAACACAATACTTTTAATTTCCTACCCCCCATCGTCGAATCGTGGGCCTTCGCCGACCCCAGTAGGCCCAATAGGTACATTTACGAAAGTAGAGCAGTCTTTACATTGCCTTAAAAGAAGAAAAGAGAAACAAAGAAAACAAACGGAACCAACCATCAAACCTCCCCCCACCCTGCACCCCTGCAGCAGACTAAAAAGCCCCCCCAACCAGCAGTGTGCCTGTCGCCCCATTAACTACACTACAAGAAGACCCTAGAGGAGAAAGAAGATCACGTAAGCCCCCCCGCCACCCTCCATAACGGAAAAAAGGATATACACTGTAAAGTGCAACAGTATGGCTTTAGTCATTGTCAACAGGGTCGCCGACCGATAAAGTTATTAAAGTGAGTTCTACTCTTGGCGCTCTGGGCCCCCCGAGGCGCCCTCCGAATGTTCATCCCGCTCCTCGTGTCTGTGTGGCAAGGTGTCCAGCCATTCGCTTACCACTTCGGGCATGTCGAAGAACACAGCACGGCCATCATGCTCAATCCGTAGTCTAGCAGGGAACATCATTGAGTACTTCATACCCAAGTCTCTGAGACGCCGCTTCACTCCCGCAAAACTTTGGCGCTGCCGCTGAACCGTCCTAGTAAAGTCCGGGTAGAAGTTGACATCCGCATTCTGGAATTTGAGGGGCCCGTGTCGTCTCGAGGCCTGTAGGATCACATCACGATCTTTGAAGTTGAACAGCCGAGCTATAATAGGCCTCGGCGTGGCGCCCAGCTTGGGCCGCCCCCCCGGCATTCTGTGGGCCCGCTCAACTGAAAAGAAACGACTGAGGCCCGCGGGGGCCAGATGAGTCTGTATCAGTTCCTCAACAAAGAGATCAGTGGCCGGGTCTTCGGCACCTTCCGGCACCCCGATAATTCGGATGTTCTGCCGCCTGGCCCGTCCCTCAAAATCTTCTAGCCGCTTTGAGAAGAGATCGTTGGCGGACCTCAGGTCCCGGACCTCCGTCTGCAGGTCCGAGACATCAGTCATGAGGCTCGCGGTTTTGATGTCTAGTGACTTCACCCTGTCGTTGGTCTTGCCGAGATCAGCTCTGATCAGGTTGAGATCGATCGCCAGAGTATCCACTTTATGCGTTAGGACCTCATGTTGCTTGTGCATCTCCGTTCTGATGCCAGCTATAGCCCCCATAATGTCCCAGAGCGTTGGCTCCGACTCGTCTGGCGATCCCGCCCGAAGAGTGTCTTTGGAGCGGGTAGCCGCATTCGGCGAGATCCTTTGTTGGGCATAGCGATCAATCTTGTTGGACTGGGGTTGGATCGTCTTCCTACTGACCCGGTTCGCCGTCCTGTCTGGTTCGCCCCTGCCCGCCATGTTGGGACCAAGAGATGGAACAAAGGGTGGCACACCAAAGTCACTTCGAATAAGCAAAGAACTGCAGTGCGTAGCGGCTTCCGATAGTTGTTCAGCGCAGTGCCACTCTGCTACTTCGCGTGCTCCGCAGGGCCGGCGCAGTAGTCACTCACACAGCATATCGTTCATGCATTACAGTGTCGCTGCCGTCGGCCATCATCGAGACAATGATCTGTCCCTAGAACGAATCTTCAGCACGGTGTATCTCCGTCTATGAGCGTCGGATTTTAAATTGGACAGTAGATCCCGTCTCAACGACCGTTCATCAACAAGAATCCACCAACGTGGATCAGGATTTCGATCAGGATTTATGCGGAGGGTCGGAGGGTCTCCGGAGCTCCGAGCTTACGCGGCCATCTTGCTTGCCCGCGAAGCTCCTCCCCCAGAAAATCTATTTTTATATATCAAAGGTGTAGCTAAAAAAGAAAAAAAAGGAAATTGAGCAGATCGAGACTGTAAACTTACCTAGAGAAAAACTTGGTGACACGTAAGGCAGCCAAGCGCAACTTGTAAATCAAAAACTCCACGTCATCAATAGGTCAAATTCTGCATAAGAGAGTGTACAAGAAATCTATTCAATAGTATTAGTTCAATACACATGACCGCACATGGTGATAAACAAAGGGTCCACTGACACATACCAAAACCATCAATAGCCAGAGATCAAAAATAGATTCATAGCCACATGGCTTCAAACACCGAACAATACATAGCCTCACCTTCGAATAAATAGATGAGACGTATTAAATGGAGTTTCTAACGCCAATAAGCATCACTGGGCAGGAGTCTTCACTCGTAAATTAATATCTATGTAAAAAATAAATATACATTGATATAATTCATGCCTTGTCCCACCCAAGAATAAACTACCTATTGAGCACGATAAACACAGAATTCTTGAAGCACAAGGCACAAAACAAAGAAGTCTATAGCGGCCTCCACGTGATTAGTTGGATAAGTCTTTAAAGAACTGACATAAGGGAAGGGGCATATAACCTAACCCTAAGTACCATAAAACTACTGTTGCAAAAACATGCTCACCAGTTTAAACAAGAAACTGAACCAAAATTCGTTGATATGTCGGATGTGAGACCAAGGAAATGTCAGAACTGTCATGAAGGACGACAAAAAAAACATTAGGAACAAAAAGACAAACAATTTGAAAGCGAATACCAGAACCACGATGCCTATAGTGCAAAAATCAATACGATATCAAAGAGACATATATTACAAAGAAAAAATATATTAAACATACCTAGTTGGAATTGATGACCATCTCTCAACAAATTAAGTATGGCCCACAGGGTTTTGAAAGTCCTATATATATAGAGGATGGGGGTAGAAACTAGTGAGAGAAATGAAAAATCATTAGCATATTATTATGAACATTCAGTACATCCATATACTAAAAAGTGGTCCAAGAAGAATATAGAAAGGCAATATTACCTGCAAATGAATGCAATGACCATGGGAAAGGGCATATATAAACCTGAGCCACCAGTAATGATCTCCCCAAGAACAAGCATTTGCAATGCAATAGGTCTTGCAGCATTAAAGTTTGAGCTATTGGCATTGTATATAACAATGTGTTGCATAAATTTGTTATGAACGTCTGTATTGCTTTAGGAAGATTTTTTGGTAGCTGTTAGTTGTTGCTGAAGGTGGTGGAAGAAAGAGGCATGTGGCACAATCAATATTCGTCAATCTCGGTATTCCGGAACACAGCATTTGGCGGTAGCAGTAAGTTCCTAAGAAAAGCTTTGGGCCCGCCATCTTTTGTCTACTGAAGCACGGTACACTTGTCTTTAAATGCACACTACCATTAAAAACCCAAGTTCTATCACAGAGTACGTCGGACTCGCCACTTCAAACACGTGGTACAAAAAGCTACAGAAAACAGAAGCCTGTTCGATCCAGCCGCAAAGGGCCACATGCGCGTTCCATAATGTAATCAGGCCTCACCCCAGATGGGGATTTGCAGCCCATGATCTGACACTTATTGATCACCTGTTAGTACCTGCCGGGCCTCTCAGCCTGACCCTGAGGGGCAGGAGAGAGATCCAATCAGCGTCCACTAATGGGATTGCTGCCTGGTACATTAGAGGCTGTTGGAGTCTTTCTCCTCACAGCCCTGTCAACTCGCATTTGCTCATAACCCCATTATTTGTTAGCGCCCATAAAAGGCACTTACATCCTACATCCTTTGTTTGCTTGGCGCGTTAAAAGGTGGAGTAGCGCCTTTCTCTATAAATCTAATGCACTCATTTATCGGCATCGTTACCTCGGCGTTGAACCCACTGAGCTCTCGCAGAGCCTGCATGGGGGCCCTCATAGCAATATTCCAGTGTACCATCAGGGTCAAGGGTCCCTTTATATATTTTGTTTGGCACTGTTAATCTCGGTATGTTTTGTGGTTCTTCATGCTGATATCTATTCGTATTTTGTTTTCATTCCTTTTGAATTATTAGGTGCCTGTCTCTGTCATTGTCTAGACTTCTTTCTGACAGAATATAGGCAGAGTTTTCTCGACTTGTATGAACAGGAATGATTTAGGGCATGCATGAATGGAGACTGAAGTGAGACTGACTCCGGGTGCTGATCAGATGCATGCCGGGGTTTTAAAGGTAATGTTTGCAAACTGTAGGCTCGGTGCTGCTGGTTTAAAAGCCAGGACTCGGGGTGGCGATGCTCAGGTCACAAGGCCAGTTGTTGGACACGCTTGGAATTGGCCTTGGTGGATGCACAGTTGTTCTGCTGCTTTGTTTTGTCACTGCTGGCCTTCCCTTCGCGTGCGGTTTATCACTGCATTGCATAAACACATCCTTTATCTGTACACAGAAGCCAAGGTCCCTTGCAATATCCTTATTATGTACAGTATGGGATCCCTCTCACATAGATGGACAGAGGCGGCACTGTGTGCAGAACCCTGGCACTTTTGTCCTGCCACATCTCCAAGGAATACGCTCCCAAGAGAAACGGATCCAGTTCAGTTGTGAGGCATAGTTACAATGGGTGCAGCAGGTGCAGTAACACCCGGGCCATCGAACCCTGAAAATGCAGTGTTTTATTAATCCAGCGTCAGCCAAACGGGTGGTGACACCCTTGCTACCTACTGATGGGTCCCACTGCAGAAACCAAATAACTTGGGGGCGACGAAGGAAGCAGATTGTTACCTCCAGCGCTCATGTTTTGTGTGATAAGGAAACATCCGAATCGAGTGTGCCCCTCCCCCCTTTGCATTACTTTGCGTGTGAAACGAATGGTGTCACAGAGTGGATTTTACGAGCCAGCAGTCCACCCTCGCGAATAAATAAGAAATAATTTATAGTTCTGAGTGCTGTAGCGTGGGGTTGCTGCTGGGGTCAGAGCTAAAAGCCTCGAAGCCCGGATTAGCGTCGCTGCGCTGTGAAGTCTTCTCAGACTAAACCGCAGGGATGAGCCGGGGTTTAAAGCTGCGTCTCTTCGTTAATCACTGTTCCCCCTCCGCGCGCACTGGACAATGAGCGAAAACTAAACCTGTCATGGGGCGGGACTTCAAATAAAGTAACATTTTCCCTGTTTAGTAAAGTTTATTTACATGAAAATTTGAATTTAGACTATTTGAGTTTAAAAATTGTTAGTGGTTTATAAACATTGCTAAAAGCAATTTGGGTACGTTTTGAATCCCAGATTACGTCACTATTGCAGTTTGATCCTTATCTGTAATTAAAGAACGATGGTGCATTAAAACATAATACAATATAAACTGATCTGATCATTTTTTGTAATTTGATTACATATTAATATGCACTTTGGAATACGTTCTTAAGATGATGGCTAGATGAGTGAATGCCTAGAGTTGCATTTTGCTAACAGCTACGCTCTCTCAGAAGCCAAACTGCAGTAATGTCATGCCCACACCATGGGTAAGTTTAATTTGAACAGAAAAAGTGTGTTCTAAGAATATTAGTGACATTCTTGGAAAATATATTCAAATATTGCCATAAGATGAAATTACATTGAAATCCTTTGAATTGTTTACTTTCCAAATTGTTCCCAATGCTTTAAGAATTAAAGCAGCTTCATTCCCAAAGATGGGTGAAGAACAGTCATATAACAAGCATTGGCAAAGCCAACAGGTGCCACCTACGAGAAAACTACTGGCTTCGAAATTTTTTTGCCCTATTGTACAGCAGCGTGCCTGCTCTGCTGCATGGATGAAATTGAAATTATATATTTTTTAAAGCACTATGATTCAGCCAAAACAGACCACATCATGAAACTTATTTTTATTGCTGGCAGGAGGGTGGGGACGTGTGAGGGGTCAACACTATCAACGGAGACGGTGGGGAAAAGAAAAATCACTGACGCTGCCACAGCTGATTTCAGTACATAAAGAATTTGTCAAAGCCTCCTTGGCCTTATTCAATTATAACATGCAGACTCTGATATATATCAACCTTAGTGAAGTAGGTGCAGAGACACAGGGTCCTGGTTTACCCTTATTAGTGGCTATCTTTTAAAAGCCAAAACAGGGGAGGTGGATAGGAAACTAAATCCCTATCTTGCATTAGGGCTTACAGTGCACTTACTACTGCATTGGCACCAGGCGGGCAACTAGAGCCAAATTTCGGGGGGTGGGCTGAAAAATATTTCAGGGGGGGGGGGGGGTAATTCTTCCAACCACAGACAGAGTGGCTGTAAGAATGGGTGAACACAACAAAAGCCTCATTTACAATTAATGGTCTTTTAAAGACCTGTTAAGTACTCGGGTGCGGCTGCAATTAGATGCTCACCAGCCCGCAAAGATGTGTCAGCCCGGGCTGACACACACGACGGGGGGGTCTGAAGCCCCGTGAGCCCAATGGGTGTTGTGCGCCTGATTGGCACCCACACTTATTACAGTTTGTACTTCGTTTTTTCAGCTAAGGTGCAAAGTTCTGCTGTAAAATAGGCCACCTCATGTTGGTGTCCACTTCAACGTGCCCTTCCTGTGTATTTAAATATAGTTTGCCTTCCTAGACCTCACTAGTTTAACTACAGCATACTGCAGTAGCATAGGCTGTGCTCAACCACCTGCCTTATGAGTGAAAAGGTCTTAAAGCCGGAAGTATGAAGAAGATGCAGCGTTATGCTAGAGCTGCACACTTGGAACTCAATTCCTGAGGTTGGCTTGACATCATGTGATTCTGGCCTAATCACTTAATCTCCCTGCGCCTAAAGAAATTGTACATGACTTAACTGGTGCTCGTGTAAAGTGCTTCAAAGTGGAGTGACACAAGCACAGCACTGGTGGGAATGAGGCATTTACAGAAGTATGTGAGATGTGGCTTCTGTTGCTTTAACCTGAGAACATTTGTGTGGGTAAAGTCTACTAATGCAACCACAGCCATGGGTGAGGATGATATAGACTACTGCTCAGGTCTCGAAATTTGTCATGAGGTAGCTGCAGCCTGTGAAACATCAGTACTAGCCCTACAGAGAAGATGAACTGCCTGTGTGTTCATATTCCTTCCTCTTTCCTTCAATTGGTAATGTTACTATCATCTGCCTTGAGAAGAAAATCAGGCAGGACTTCAGGGTTATGACCTTCGCACATAACAAATGTACCATTAACAAGTGAATAGGCCTGGGCACCTGAACCTCCTGAAGTTGATTCCCCTCCCATAGTGGGAGATGGGCCCTGCTGGTAAGAGCGTACATTTGGAAAGAAAAGCATGGACTGTGCATGGACTGTGCCTAACCTAAGACCTTGAAAGCCTCTAGGCAGGGAATGAAGCATCCAAAACAGAGGGCCTCACTGATCAAAAACATTTGCTCACAGCATAACATACATCGATATCAAAATGTCTGGTGCACATTATTGCTGTACATAGCTGAACTATTTTTGCTACTCAAAGCCCTTACTATGACTGTGACTTATTCTGTATAAAGATGACTCAATCCTGGAGAGCCTTATACTCGACCCAAGAGAAGAAAGGCTTTCACCGCAGACATAGGGTGCATAAAGAATGGACAAGTATATCACATTTATGGGGTGAAAAATGTCTTGTTTAGAAGTGAAATATTTCTTTGGCATAATATGTTGTCTATGATCTTTTTGGTCTGCAGTTGGGAGCAGAGATTGTGGGATTCGCTTAACTGCAGACTATTAAGAGTGTTTATACATTTTGGAGGTCTACCTTTAGCAAGGAATTTACCACACAGTTCAGTTCATACGTCTTTATTTCGAAATATTTCATCATAAAAGACAATCATAAAAATTAACTCAAACATCATTCCCTAACCATTAAAAACACTCTGGCAAGACAAATCATAGAGTAAAAATAAAAAATTATGTTACAACAATATAGCATATATACGATTAAAGATGTACTAAAATATATTTATAAAAACAGATTTGGAGAAAATAATCAACTATCTGTAAGGTGCTTGGCTCGGATAATCCACGACCAACCCAAGAACTTTGCAACTGCAATGACCACTAGTTCTGTTGTGTCGGTCATCATTATCCGCCGCGCCTCCAGCCCCACCTGTGGTCTTAAATTTTTACAAATAGGTTTTAACCATTTGTTCCGGGGTGCTGAATAGGCTGGGCAAGCAAAAAAGAAATGGCCTAGTGACTCGTTTTGGTCCTCACACCAGGGGCTAAACACATTTGTCTGTCTAAGCCATTTACTGGTGAATGATCTCAACGGAAGCGACCCGACCCTAAACTGGTGAAAAAGCTTACTGTCACCACTCTTGGTGATGGTATCCCAGTAAGCCTCTAGAGAAGGGTCAAGTTTGTGCTCTAACAACCTACCAGACAGGGAGGTGTTATCTGTCTGTGCTATGAGTTGTTGTCTTACTGTGGACCAATATAGAGCTTTGAATTCTTTTTTCGAGGGGAAGACATTATTATTCGGAGCAGACCAGAGATGGCTTAGGCCCATATTTTCCAGGAGCATTCTTACTTTTTTGAACCAGAGAATATTGCCTGATCCCACCACAGATCTAACATCCAAAATGTTGTTAGCAAAAAGTGCCGGGGTTGTCCACACTCTCCTCTACAAGGCAACAGCTCTGAAACGTGCTACATCATCAATCGGTTGACAACCCAGGTCAAGTAGCAGTGGCTTCAAGGGGCTGGACTGGGGAAGGCCAACAAGATTACGAAGGAATTTATTTTGAACTCTGACTAATGGTGACAGGTCCGAAAAAGCCCATAAGTCTGCGCCGTACAAGATCGCGGAACTTATTTTAGCATTGTACATTTTTAAAGCAGGACCTATCCTTTTGGTCAGTGAGGTTCTCTGTTCCTTAATTAAACGCCCTGTTAGCTGAGCAAACTTCAGAGAGAGTATGTCAAGCTGGGGTTTCCAGCTAAGCCTGTTTTCGAATACAACCCCTAGGTAAGTCATGACTTTAACCTGCTCTAACACACTGCCATTCAAACTAACATGGCCCAACTGCGATCTATTTTTAGATAAGACCATAAATTTAGTCTTCGATACATTGACCTGCAGATCATTATCTTGGCAGAATACCTCAAACCTGTTTAGGGCGGACTGGAGACCCTTCTGCGTTTTAGATAGAATAAGGGTGTCATCCGCAAAGATAAGTAGCGGGAACTTATTACTGTCTAGACCAGGGGCATCTATAGGGAATGCTGCGAAGTACTGCACTACCCTGTTGATGAACAACAGAAACAGGGTCGGTGCAAGTACGCACCCTTGACGTACACCCCGGGAAACTGGAACTCTCTCTGTAACCTGCCCCTGTTTGCCCCATCTGACCTGCGCGAAGTTTGCTTCCTGTAGTCTGATTACTATTTCAAGGAGTTTTAGGGGCATCCCCAGTGTTCCCAGTGCATCCCATAGCTTAGCTCTTGGAACTAAGTCAAAGGCAGACTTTAGGTCTACAAACGCTGCATAGATAGTTCCACCTACCAGAGTAACAACCTTCCAATAAATTAAAATAAATCTAAACACCTTATCAATCGTGCTTACACAGGATCTAAAACCAGCTTGTAAGGGGGACAAGACATTCTCTAGGTCCATCCAAATCTGGATCTTAGCGAGCACCATCCTAGCTATAATTTTCTGAATGGCATCTATTAAACTGATGGGGTGATAATTCCCCGGAGCAGAACGATCCCCCTTTTTAAATATAGGCAAGATCTCAGCTCCTAGCCAAGAATCCGGGATTTGTGCACCCTTCGCGATAGCATTGGCAAGAAAGGTAATGTAAGGCACCCAATTAATTAAGTCAAATTTAAATAGATCTGCGGGGATGCAGTCCATACCTGGTGATTTTCCACCTTGTACCATCCTCAGTCCATTCTCTACATCTTTCCCAACAAACACTAGGGAGTGGCTCGGGGTCAGTACTTGTGGGGAAAGAACAGGGGGTGCGGGGACTGTCACATATTCTAGTCCCCTATACTGGGACTCAAAATATTTGATCCATACTGCGGCACACACATGGTTATCCGGGACTTGGGATTCCACTGCGCTTCCCCATTTAACTATCTGCCAGATCTTAGTCTGGTCTCTCGACCTACTGGCCACTAGTAGATCCTGCCAGTGCTGATCATCCCAGTCCTTTTTAGCCTGTTTTTGGATTTTCCTGTATGTAATCCTTGCTGCCCTAATGTCCTCAGTATTCCGTGATTTAATGGCTTTCACCAGAGAGCCATAAGCGGAGCGGCATAATTTATTGTACCAATGATTACCTGGTTTAAGAGGTGGTAGTTTACTGGGTTTGGCACTTTTGGAGAAATGGGATTTCAATACCCAAAAAGCTATTCATGGAGAGCGCTAGTTTTAGCAATCTGGTCTTCTTGTTCAGCCAGTGCCTGTAAGGCACACAAAGTGGTAGAAACCTCCTGAGAGATCTTGTCTAAAATTAGGGGATCATCGACTACCCTAGCCCACCGGACCCTACGCCTATCATTAGAAAGAAAGGCTTCGGCTGTTACTATCTCGGTGGCTCTGACAGTCTCCAGACCGCCCGCAGTTTTTAAGCTAAGTAAGAGCGGGTTATGGTCGCTCTCAGGGCAGGCAGATATTATCATGTCCTCGGGAAGGGACCAGTACTCAACCTTGATTAAAATATAATCGATTCTGCTTGAATTGATACCATTATCAAAGGTTACCCAACAGGATTTATGAGACCTGGATCGACCATTAACAGCTCTCAAACCCCGCTCGAGGCAGAAGCCCAGCCACTGTATGGCCGATTCTGTTCACTTCTTTATCGGGTTTAGGTCAAGACAGGGGATATTCCACTGCACATCTTCCTCTGCTAAAATATCTTCCCCCACAAGAAGTAAGGGTTCAAATGTACAATTGAAATCCCCTGCCACAATCATGAGGCAATCCATCCCAACAGAGTTGAGAATGAGATCCAGCTCTTTAGTAATTCCTGAGCCCCGCCCCCCAGGCTGGCCTCTAACATATATATTAATAATGATGATCTCCATCTCATTCGGCCGCGACAGTCTTATAACAAGAATATCAGGGTTAAGCACCATTACTTCAGTGGACCTATAACTAAGCGACTGCTTCACCCAGATGGTCAGGCCACCTGACGATCTACCTCTTTTACCTCTAATAGCAGGTTTAAAAAAGTTTAAATACCCCAGGCGATGGATGGGATCAGGGGCCCAATTTTCTTGAAAAATCAGGATATCCTAGTCCTCCACAAAATCTATCCACTCTGCTATTGAGGTTTACTCCTCAGGCCTGCAATTGTCGCAGGGTTTCCGTTCTCTCACAGAACTGTGCACAGAGACCTAGAACCTGGGTGAGTCAGGGTGACCCACAACTCACCTATGTTTCAGAAATCCCCTTACCAGGCTAGCTACAGTATCTCATCGGAAGTGAATACTCCCCGATGTCTTAGACAATCCAGAACATGAACTTAGAATACCTCAGGTATCGTGGAACACATGAACACTCTTTCGTTATATTATCATTCCAAACCGAAACTGGGAGGCAATGAGAACACGTGCAAGTTTGAAATGTTTATTTTTTCAATGCAACATTCTCAAACGCAGTATCTTGTATAATATCAACATACATATTATAAAAATCAGAGTTAGCAGCATTGTCACTAATCC
Source organism: Lissotriton vulgaris (assembly GCF_964263255.1). Classification (NCBI taxonomy): domain Eukaryota; kingdom Metazoa; phylum Chordata; class Amphibia; order Caudata; family Salamandridae; genus Lissotriton; species Lissotriton vulgaris. The sequence goes on along the minus strand of NC_141694.1, from coordinate 786,108,918 downwards.
ATAGTAAGCAAATTGTGATAACATATTATGATGCAAAAATCTATAGAATTCTGTATCACCTATATTTCGCGCACCCTAATTAGCATATTATATTATATCTAAGAAGGTCTCATCTGGGCTTTAGCTGGGCGAACCCATACCTCAAATTCTCAGTAGGAGGAGATCACATCAACAGCTACCAGCTCTCAGCATGTACAGCATCAAGTGTGTTTTCTCATTCTCTGTAACTGTATCTTGAACTCACGTAAAGCCCAAAGTTGGCACAAACATTATTTGTGTTATGACTAACGTAGTGCGAGGATCAGGCCTACAGCAACCTTGTGTTAGAGTGTGCAGTTCTCAGTGTGCAGACAGTTGTACCAAGTGTTCCAGGCACGACTGATACCAGTACAATAATATATTATTCTGAAATAAATCACATCTTTCGTCTAGGTTAAAAGCTGTAATAACAATTAGGTGTCGTGTGCAAACCGAAGCAGAAAGAAAATATGGCGTTTAAACATTTAATAAGCACATGCTAACTTAACACAATCTATAGAAACGTAATAACCATATGACACCCCCCCAATGATCCGAGGACGGTCAAAAGACAAATATATAAGCCAATACTCTATGAGAGGCTAGACTTGAAAGCAGAGTTCAATGATATTGAGCCAAGCTAAATGTATGTAATGTATGTAAAATTTAAAAAATACAAAAAAAATGTATGAATGCCTATAGTGGCCACACAAAATATAAAAAGTCGAACTTGAGGCCTAACTATAAGTAATAGGCCTAGAACATATGAAAAAATCGAATGTTCGTATTGAAACTGGCACCATTCAGAATTACTAAAAAGTCACGTGCCATAATGATGGAAGTATTCAGAGTCATTCCTCGTTGAATGAATATGCAAAATATGTAGCAACAGCTTCCAACATGAAATCACTGTCATCATCCGAAAACAGCTCAGCCATCCAATTAAGCAATGGGAAAGAACATACGTGCTCCTCCAGCACCGAATCCTCTAGCAACATCAGAGGACAACTCAGTGGGTTCTCGAGAACGCTCTGTGCCAGAAAGTCATGCGCTGCTGCAAATATGTCCCACTGACCCATTAGTCCATGCATCGCTGCCACAGCCATAACCCTTTCGCCAGAACAGACCAATTCATGAGCCACTACGGGGGACATCAGCTGATCAAAGTTGACGTCAGGAGAAGTCGGTAAACAGAGACACAATTCAATGGCCCAGTCGAAATCACAGCTCAGGCAATGAAACACAGGCTGGACACAGGTGAAATAGGAAAACCTGAAAGATAATCCAAAAGCCGTGCTTAAAGTCGCAAGCGGCAGGGATCCATAATAATTAAGCATCCGGTTGCGAAACTGCATCAGTAGGGGCTGTGCGTTTCTTTGCGCAGGATGGGCATCCATGTTTTATGAAATAAAATATCACCAGAACGCCTGCAGCCAAAGCCAGCAAAACAGGAAATCCGCCAAACAGACTAGCGAATATAGAATGAAAGAACGCAGGGATAATACCAAATACTTTTTCAAATGTAGTCACGAGACCACTGCTAACCATTTTAAAAAAATGAGCGAGGCTGGATGTGGAGGAGGCATTGAAGATTTGATGAACCAGCTCGCAAAAATGAAACGGCAAATCAGTACTTAAAAGCGCTTGTACTTCTGTGCGTGTGTTTGCTATGTGAAGGACATAAGTTTCGCGGGCAGAGCTCAGGGCCACCTGTTTTTGAGACAAAAGGGCTCTTATACGGCCTAAACCATTGAACTCAGCCCTCAAGGTTGGTATTCTTGGCCAAATTAAAACTTCTGAATTCCCATGCGTGGGTGGATACAACACATTCTTGCAGCAAACGACCCTTTCAGACACGGTAACCACATATGCGATACCAGGCTCTAACCCACAACAAAACTCGTTATTCAAAAGTAAATAACTACCGTTGGACAACAACGTGAACGTGGGAACTATTGCAGGAACTGGTGTCCCTTTCAAAACACAGGCCAAATTAGGTTTGTCCTGATTACAAGAACCATGCAACTGGATGTGTCTGCAAATAAGTGAGCGGTCAGGCGACTGTGTACATTCTTCACCATTCAGATTCACTTCATTCCCCTCCTTAAGGCACCTGTAAGTGTATGGTAAGGACCATGTCTCATGGAGGAAAGCGCTGCCTAATGGTTCATATCGCCCAATGGCAATATATTTCATACAATTTGTAAATTTATACAAAGCAAAAGGTAATGTTATAACACCATGAATAAGCCATGTTGCTGCAGTCACTTCAGCCACCGAAAATGGCAGGGATTCTAATTTTTCAATATGTAACATAGAAAATGTAGCATCTCTCATTGACAACATGCGCTGTTTTTCAGTCAAATTAAACGGGGCAAATAATGATGATACGTTCAAAAAAGTCCATGGCACTCGACCAGACTTAAGAGTCTGTAGTGTCCACGCAAACTGCATCACAGAACGCAATTGATTTAGACCATGATATAACACGGACACTTCATCATGTACAATGTCGACAACAGATGACACAATATTATTTAAAGTGTAAATTCGGGAAGAAAGCGTGTTAATGCTGTTATCAACAACTGCAAGCACTTTCTCTAAATTAGCTTGATCAATAGCTCTCAGGCGTTTAGCAGCCTCAACCTGGGTAACTTTCCAAATTTCATTGTAAATCGCATACAGCCATCTTTTAGATCTACCTTTAGCCGGTCCTTTTATAAAATCGTTCAAATCCACATTATCATGTAATTGTGACAGATGTAGTTTAACTGCAGCTAAAGTGGAATGTCGTAACCAATTTTGACACAGCTTCCCCACAGAATAAGTCGTGACAGTATAGTCTTCTTCAAAACGTGGATCGGGCCTGAGTTTTGTGAACCCCTCAGCCAAACCCATAAAACGGCGCTGGCAAGAATCAGCACTCTTTTGCCATACCAGCCAACCCTTGGAATCCAAACTGGAAATGTTAAAGGACGAATTGTGTAAAAGAGTTTGCAACTCTTGAATGGAGGAACCAGTGAAATTACCCCAACCTGTATATTCATTTAAATCAGGGATGGTCGGTGTATTTAATTTTTTAGAAGTAGCCAATCCAAAGCATGTTGTCTGGAAAATGGTCGAATTTAAAAACAACATGTGATTCGGGATGAGACATGCACGGTGCAAAGCCTCAGTGCCTTGTACCTGCCAATCTTTGGTACCCCAAACCGATTTAAGGTCAATTGTTCCTTTCCAGAACTCGTAGCCATCTACAGCCAACCTGTCTAAAAAGGACTTCGAATACAGCAATTTTGTATCGGTAAGTCTAACTTTGGAAATGGGCTTTTGTGTCATTTTAAAATAAAATGACTCGGGATTAGACTGATCAAAGTCTGTAAAATATGTATATTTTTTCAGAAATGTATTGGAACTGCCACTGAATGGAGCAGGGCAATGTTCCCATTGTGTATAATTTACAGCAACCCTCCTGGAATTTGTCTTATGTAAAAAATGATTACCATAGTGTTGAAAACAAAACAAATCACCATAATTAATAGCATCTGTGTACAGATCCTCAGCATCGAAGGCAGCATAATACTTTAAATCCGAGAATAATGCTTCTACGGCCTGAATATCCCAATCATCAGAACGTATATTTTGTTTAATCACATCTCCCATGTTTACTCTAAGGACATTTGGAACATTAATCACTTCAGTAGGCCCATGTATCTGAAATCTAACCGCATCCCACACAATCCCATCAAGGACAGGCCAAGCAGTAATGTTAACTGTATTCAAGTTTCGTTTCAGTCTGTGCGCAGAATGTGAAGAGGAAAGAGGGGCCAATGTTCCATTAAGGTACCGAATTCCTGTTCTTTCTTTAACGTAGTGACCATCAATCAGGCGGAAAAAATAAAACACAAAACCAATTGACATAAAAAGATAGAATGAAAATAGGATCAGCCAAATGTATGTCCAAGGCGGAATTAAAAAATGTTTTTTAAACAACGTGGCATATCTTGCAATGTTTGTGGGTTTCTTTGATGTTTCCGAAACAGAGTCAAAAGAGAATCTGGACTGGCCTGCCAAACGGGTCTGTAAATCAGGCATCGATAAATCAGCAGGATAAGTGTAGTTTAGCTCATCAATGTTAGTTTCAGGAATAGTATTTAATAAAGGACTGGATATGGCAGGCATCTCGAGGGACACCTCCTGTTCTGCACCAGATGTAATAGCCAGCACAGAGTGCCTCACCATGGAAGGACAGGATACAGCCGGTGTCATGCTATGAAGAATCGGCCACCCTGTGTGTCTTGACATTGTCAATAGAAATAAATCTGTTTTCCTTACGACCTGGAAGTGGTGGTAAAATGACCGTTCTTGTGCCCTTCACTCCAAGGACTCGAACTGGTGCTCGATATGAGGGACCAAACTCTTTCTTGATATCGATCTTCTCTCGAACCAGTTCTCCAACTTGGGGTAGCCAGCCAACTACCGGGATCTGCAACGCATCATCCGATGTGGAGGGCAAATGTTCCTTTGCAAGACTGTCTCTGGTCTCTTGTAGATTCTGTAAAACATTGCAATGTTCATCTACGTCAAAGGCCCCGGCCTGGGCCTTGTAGTCCGGCCCATCAAGGTCAGGTACATACATCTTGATACCAAAGAGCATTTCGTATGGGGTCCGCCCACCCAGAGACCTTCTAGGGAGATTATTAAGCGCACGCTGCACGCCTATGAGGTGGGCTAGCCAGTTTCTACCAGTACCTATAACTCGGGCTGTCAAAGATTGCTTTAAGTCGCGGTTCATTGGTTCTACTACACTATTGCCCTCAGGCCTGTAGGGACTTGAAAACTTGACTTGGACTCCCAACGAAACCATAGCAGCCTTGTATGCCTTAGAGGCGAAAGCCGGACCCTGGTCCGAATGGAAAGTACCACAGGCAAAAATTCCCACAAAGACACGCAAATCCTTAATGACAGTCCGCGAATCAGCGCTTCGATGCGGCCATACCCATACAAAGCGTGTGCATGAGTCAACTGCTACTAAGATGTATTTAAACGCAGTTTCAGAAGAAAAAGGACCGCAGTGATCCAAATAAACGCAACCAAGTGGTTTATTAGAGATGTACAACTGTGTCTGAGGCGGACGCGCAGCAGTAGAAGGCTTAATCTGCTGGCAAATGTTACATTGAAGAACATATTCACGCGTCTGTTTGTACAGACCCCGCCACCAGAATCTCTGTTGTAGCTGAGTTACAGTGGCCGAGACGCCCGCATGCGCAGACGCCACACCTTCATGTGCCGCTGTAATCAAAGCAGCTCTGCGATCCGAGTTGGGAACTAAACGCTCGCCAACTTCAGGGATTTTCACATAAGGAACCTTATCGGGACTTAAGTGGTATGTGTATTTAGAAGGGAATCCCGCAGGATATTTACCTCCCTTCTCCGTCGCAGCTACAGCTGCCAAGATGTCATCATCGATTTTGCTTTTGGACCTCGTGACTGCTGCAACTAAGTATTTTGATACCGCTGACTTCGCTGCTTCATCAGCAAGGGAGTTGCCAACAGCGTGGACCCCCACGCGCTGATGACCGAGAGTATGAATCACAAACACGAGTGGCAGCTTCTCTTTAAGTTCCGCCACTCGGACCCAGATTGTTTTATGTTTTATTGTGCTACCTTTGGAGTCACGAAAATCATTCTGAATCCAAAAGAACAAGTTTTCATTGTAAGACTGGACACAGTAGTAAGAATCACTTACGATCAAAGTCGTCACACTAGGATCTGCGTACTCCAATGCAAGCATCAGAGCACGAAGCTCTGCCAATTGTGCGGTGCAGTCTCCAAGCGTCTGCGTGTGCACGACACTGGACTTGAACTCATCGTTCACCATGGCACCGACCACAATGGCGCAAGCGGAAACGTAGGCATGTTTAGAGCCATGCGCAACCTGCGCCGAACCATCAGTGTAAATGATGCAATGGAAATCCTCCAACGGCCGCATTGCTAATGGAGCAGGATGAACAAATTCATACTGTAAATACTCCTGTGACCGTAACGTGGCGTCAAAAATAAACGTGACATCCTGGGACGTCAAGGATGCAGCCCATTGAATCCACCGAGGGTGCAAAGCTTTGGAATTAGGTACACTGGCTTTCGTAACCGCCTCTAAGGCAGGACACGGGGTAACAACCAACATGCGCTTTCCTTGTGACAGGGCACGTTCCTTAAGAATTGCCATCTGCACAGCTGTTAAAACTTTCTCCACAGTGGAAAAACGCAATTCAGCCGAAGTGTACAAGTGTGACTTGTAAGCAATAGGTACTGTATCCCCTTCATTAAAAGTCAGGTACGTGAAACCCACCGCCCCAGGGATAATTCTTATCACCATGTTGGTCTGGTTATCACGAGTCCGTAAGTATTCAGAAGCGAGCAAATCAGCCTGCAAAGACTGCAGAATGGCCGAATGCTCAGGCAGCCAGCATGATTTGGAAAAAGATGGTTGTATCAAAGCATACAAAGGCTTGATACGCTGGGCATATTCCGGAATGTAAGTCCTCCCGAAATTCAGAAAGCCCAGAAGAGATTGTAATTTTTTCAGTGTTGTCGGAGAGCACAAATGTGCGCATTTCTCCAGGAAATGGGGTGCTAAACCCTTCCCTTCATGGTTAAGCTCGTAACCTAGAAACAACACTGTGTACTCTGCAATGTGCGACTTTGCAAAGTTAAACTTGTAACCCATGTCTGCAAAGTTACAAATTATGCTATTTACTCGACACAGATGCTCCCAAAGATCGTCGTCTGTGAGATAAATGTCATCCACATACGAACAAGCAACTGGGTCGAAGCTCTCCAAAAGAGAGACTATGCGCGCGGAAAAAACTCCAGGACTGTTCTTGTAGCCCATTGGGAGTCGTTTAAACATTTTTTGCACTCCGGCGCATGTAAAACTGGTCCATTGGGAACTTAGACCATCTAATCTATGCGCATAAAAACCATTGGAAATGTCAAGCGTGGTTTTGAACCGTTTACGCTCAAGACTATTCACTAACGCAGAGCCGTGCGTATTCTGTACTGCACAGTTACGGCAATGCGAGTTCAAATGCCTATAATCCAAAACCAAACGATATGAGCCGTCCGGCTTGTTCACAGTAAAAAGAGGGTTATTCATCGGTGACACACACGTTTCAATTACACCTTGATATTCCAATTGTTCAAGGATAGCTGCGACTGAAGCTTTCGCTTCACGCCGTATGGGATATTGAGGTTGAGGCTGTGGCTGTGACCGTAAAGGAATCTCATGGTTTGGTGACAATTTATCCCAGCCACATTGATTGCGGTACACAGCCGGCGCAAGCGCCAGAGCCCACTCTTCTGCAAAATGCAGCGCCTCCACCCTCGGCACTGTGTGCGCGAAGCTGGGTAGGATTACCTCCTCCCCTCGCGGAGCTGCGAGAACAAAAGGTGGGGGCCAGTCAGCCTCCGAAAGCAAAATGTCATACGTAGACGAAAGATTTTCCCAAAATACCCCTTTTACAGTTCGCTGCATGTCACCTTCAATTAACAGGACAATTTCAAAAAGTCGTTCAGGGGGAGCAACATGCGTATCTGCTGTTTCAATCACAACATAAGAATCAGTCGCTGTCACCTTCAACAGTGGACGGAGGGCCTCTCTCACTATGGTAATCTCTGCTGCGCTGTCTAGCAATGTCAGAGCCCACGTCAGATTCCGAAGCCGCGTTCTCACTATCTTCGGCATAACGATGCGCGGTCAGGGCTGCGACTTTCTTCGTGGCAAACTGTGGTCTCTTGGGCGTAGAGCCTTCCTGCTGATCTCCACTGGAACGCGGGCGGGGCTGACCACGTCCTTGCTGGCCACCCCGGCCTCTGCCGCCCCCTCCACCACCGGTTGACGGAGCCGATGAGTCCTGAAAGGAACGAGGAGAGCGTTGTTCAGAAGCCTGAAACCTCTCAGGCGATTTAATCATCGCGCGGTCGCGCAAATCATAAACACGATCCGACTGCGCAGGCAATGGAGACGCAGGAGTAGAAACCTGTGTTTGTTGTTGTTGTTGCTTACCCTGATTCTGCTTTTTAGGCCAATTTTGTTTTTTGGACTTTTGTTGAACACTAGTTTCCGATGTCTGACCCTGGGGCTGTTTCTTCTCCTTCTCAGGAAAAGATTTAACCCCCTTTGCATTGCGGCCCACCATTTTGTAAGCATTCACAATAATCTTTGCTAACTGTCGGGGTCGGTCGGGCTCGGGAACCAACGCTAATGCGTTAGCAACTTGAAAGTTCACTGCATCCCCCTTGACATTCGCAAGGATCACACCGCAAACTACTTCAAAGGAGCCACACAGGCGCATGCCCAATTCAACAGCCGCCTCCGGTCCGTGTTCGTCCTGAACACGTTTAAGGACCCCACCTAGATTGGTCACAGAGGGGGAGCCATAGCACCTCGAATAGACCGCTGCAAAAGTTTTTCCCCAGGTTTCACAGTCAGCAAGGTCAGGAGCCAGATCTTTCGGCAAACTCAGTGTAAGAATCCGGTGTTTATCACCTGGACTCGTATTGGGAAACACAGCTTCCAGCTGGCCGAATTTCTCAGCAAGCCAGAACGGAAAATCGTCCTTTTCCTGGGGCTTCTTACCCATCACGGAATTTACCATGACCGGGTTGATTTTCAGACCAGCATGTTCTGCTCGAAGCTGTGCGCCTCTAGGGGCCGCGTCCTGAACATTACGGCCAATGTAATGAACAAGCGCTCTAATCACTCCCACCGCGACTTCATGAAGCCGCCGCAATTCAGCCACGTTACATGCGTTACGTCGAGGGTGAGGAGTAAATCCACCCAAAGCCGGCCAAGTAGTGCCCGGAATGGACAAAGGACCTAACCTCGGAGCGGTCAAAGCGTGCGGTAGGGCGCCACCAAACCAAACGCCATGCTGCCAAGCGTCTATAGGAACCTCCAGTGCTCTGTACGGAGCGTACTCAGCCGGTACATCCGTAGCTGTGTATGTGTGGAACACACCAGTATTAGCGTCCACTGCTGGAAATGTCACCCACGAATAAAACAGTTCGTACGGGTAAGCATGTTCCGCGCTCACCACCAGAACCACAGCCAAGCCTTCCACAGGAACATCATACATCCGCAAATGGTCACGCACCGCAATGCGACTATGCTGCGGGATGTCCACGGGCTGAGCCATGTTAGCACGGGAACTAGAAAAAACAAATTATACTTTGTAGCACAACTGGGTAGTAATTCAAGGAAACCGTTTTAGATAGATTCAAGCTTGAAAAAGACCCATTTCAAAAATAGGTAGGTTTCTCCGACACTGCCGTTTTCCGGAAACGGGAATGTAGGCGTTAAGGTTTGAATGATATACTACTCGAGTGTCATGTTATAAGGCCAACCAACGTATGGGCGCCATGTCGCAGGGTTTCCGTTCTCTCACAGAACTGTGCACAGAGACCTAGAACCTGGGTGAGTCAGGGTGACCCACAACTCACCTATGTTTCAGAAATCCCCTTACCAGGCTAGCTACAGTATCTCATCGGAAGTGAATACTCCCCGATGTCTTAGACAATCCAGAACATGAACTTAGAATACCTCAGGTATCGTGGAACACATGAACACTCTTTCGTTATATTATCATTCCAAACCGAAACTGGGAGGCAATGAGAACACGTGCAAGTTTGAAATGTTTATTTTTTCAATGCAACATTCTCAAACGCAGTATCTTGTATAATATCAACATACATATTATAAAAATCAGAGTTAGCAGCATAGTCACTAATCCATAGTAAGCCAATTGTGATAACATATTATGATGCAAAAATCTATAGAATTCTGTATCACCTATATTTCGCGCACCCTAATTAGCATATTATATTATATCTAAGAAGGTCTCATCTGGGCTTTAGCTGGGCGAACCCATACCTCAAATTCTCAGTAGGAGGAGATCACATCAACAGCTACCAGCTCTCAGCATGTACAGCATCAAGTGTGTTTTCTCATTCTCTGTAACTGTATCTTGAACTCACGTAAAGCCCAAAGTTGGCACAAACATTATTTGTGTTATGACTAACGTAGTGCGAGGATCAGGCCTACAGCAACCTTGTGTTAGAGTGTGCAGTTCTCAGTGTGCAGACAGTTGTACCAAGTGTTCCAGGCACGACTGATACCAGTACAATAATATATTATTCTGAAATAAATCACATCTTTCGTCTAGGTTAAAAGCTGTAATAACAATTAGGTGTCGTGTGCAAACCGAAGCAGAAAGAAAATATGGCGTTTAAACATTTAATAAGCACATGCTAACTTAACACAATCTATAGAAACGTAATAACCATATGACACAATGTTCCATGAGACAATTTTTAACAGGTTGTCCCGAATAACATGCTGGATCTGACCAGGCTCCGACGGATTTACCCCTATTGGTCTCCTTCCTGCATAAGGGCCCCCACTTGCTGAGGATCCTGGGCACGACCTCACCGAGCCTTGTTCGACCGCCTCACCCCCCCCTAACCTTCCTCACTACGATCTCTCCGTCAAGCACTGGGGGCATCCTGGGTGAAGGGCAGAGGCCTAGACCACTTCCAACACTATCACCATCCACCACTGCTAGATCCTCAAGGTGATCCACATCCCTACTCAGTTGGCATGCTGTATCTTCCCTTCCCGTTGAGTGGACCACCATATAGCCCCTATAGTTGTTCTCAAGTCAATCCACCCCCTCTAGACCAATAAGTGGGTCAAATCGATTTGTCAGGGGCATATGATACTCAGCCCTGTCAAACGGTTTTACACCAAAAGATCTAATATTACGAATAAAGGAGGTGGGATTGGTTAGTCCATGGTAAGCATAAGCAGAAAAGTAATTTAGGCCCAGGGTTTGAACATCTTCCACTCTGCTGAACCTAGGATCATAGCAAATGTACTCTACCACCCTAGGATCTCTAATGTTCAAAATTACGCAGTCACCCTCTATATCCTTCTCTCTACGACCCTACCAACTCACCCTTCTAACATTTAATATCTCTGCGTTTGAGGAAGATGGAAGTGGTCTGTTCCGGTTGAGCCAGTGGGTAACTTTGTTTTTCAACTCCCTATGTGATTCAATTTTATCAAGCTCTAATCCCCGGAACTCCCGCCAGAATAACAGTGTACGGTACTGACTCTGGGGGGAGATTGATACAAGGCAGCCGCTGTATAATACCCTCGCTTCCCTGTGGAGTTGTCCCACTAGGGGGTCTCTTCCCTACCCGCACAGATGGTGTAGGCTGGCTACTTGCCACCTTGCAAACTCCCGTACCCTTATCCCCATTAGGACCAGATAAATCCATCTCTACCGCATCTCAGCACGAGGTGGAAGGTTTAGGTTGATGGCCCTGTCATTTTGGTCTTGTTGTGCAGACTCACTACCACTTCTAAGCCCTGGGGGACAAAATGGGTGGGCTTTGGCACTTGGACCCTCCATGCCTTTCGCTATCCTTTCCAACGCGCTAGAGTTAACTAGTACTAACTTTTCGAGTTTCTCTATTTTTGATTTAATCAATCTAATTCTCTCCAAAAGAGGTAGTGTCAGTGATTTAAATAATTTTTCTACTTTGTCGAATAGCCTGTCATGTGCACTACTTAGGGTAGGCAGTTGATTTGAACGGGAGATAGCCGTAATTGGACTAGGGGACTGAGCAGTATGATGTGATGCCGGGTTTAAGATGGCTGTTTTTGATATTTTTGCTGCGCCACCCTTCTGAGGACCACCCCCTCTTTTACTTTTGCCGCGAAACACTGCAGGGAGGAGGGGGCGGGAAAAGAGGGCCCGGTGCTGAAGAGGGCCCATCGGGATGAGGGCCCATCTGCGGCGAGTGATTGCAGCTAAGCCTGCTGATCCTCGCAGTCCCGCCAGAGTGTCTGCCAAAAGTTTCACAGCAAGTTCAGCCCAAATCGGCAAGCAGTTCATGATATCCTCAGAACACGGACCAAAAAAGGCAGGTTATGTAGAGAAGTCACTGCACCACAAACGGCTGTGAGCGGTACCATACATATATTGGAAATGAAGTGTGAATGTTGCTGTAATTAGACTGTCAATTAAGGAGGGTAGTACTTTTTAAAATGAGGCACTGCACTTAATATTTTGGGTAAGCCTAGAAAATTATTGGTATACATCTAGGAAGTAGAACCATAGCATGGATATGGGTGCCGGTAGAAAACAGTAGACGTGTGTCTGTTTTTGAATGTAATTGCACTACAATACCTACAGCTCATACACTAGCATGGAAATAGACTACATTAGTGGCTAAGCTGTACACAATATATTATATAAATACAGCCATGATTTACTCACATTCTGATCATGTACTTGTGTGGCATGGAGAGGGATTCAATCAACTTTGCCACATAAAATGCTTTTTGTGTCAAACGTTGACGTGAGTGCAGCACCAAATTCTCTGCACTGTGGTGCACAAACCCAATATCAGGGTGGGAACAGTTCAAAGACAACTGCAATCCACACAAAGCCAGTTCTACTTAACTAATGTGTCCTGCCATTGCATGAACTTATACCACCAAATGAAACCAGGAGCAAACAATGGGTATACAGAAAAGCCTAGGATATTTCCTGACACACATGTAATTTCTGCAAAAATATCCACTTGACACAGCTTACCCCTAGCCTCTTGATATTGTGTTGAGGTTTGTACTGGAGGGCTTCATTGTGTATATATATTTCACAAAAGAAACTACTAGGTAGCCTTAGCACTGTCTTGCAAGCTTAGAATCATACAAAACAGACATTATTGGCATGCGGCTCTTTGAAAATTTGGTGCTGTACTATTTTTACTGTTTGCCCAAGGGAGTGCAATGGAATTATAAAAATGTTTATATAGTTCTGCCCCATGTTTAGTTTATCAATATCACAGGGTGGCACCACAGCCCCATGTTTCTGAACAAGAGAGTAGCCAGAAAATGAATATACTCCCCAATTTTGAACTAAAACTCTGATGGCACCAAGTAAGTGAGCCCAGTCCAGAAGAGCTCCCTTGTCTCTTCCATCCAATCATCCTTTCACCCTTCCACCTATCTGTTGATAACCACTATTTCACCTTTACATTGTATCAGTCATTCATTCTTTCATCCGTCATTCATTCTTCCCAATTACATCCATCAAGCCATCCATCTATCCAGTCTGCCATCCATCCATCCACTCTGCCATCCATCCATCCATTGATTCATCTATCCATCCATCCATCCACCCACTGTCATCCCTCTCTACATTTTGCCATCCATCCATCATCCACCTTGCCATCCATCCATTATCCACTTTACCATCCATCCATCCATCCACTCTTCCATGTATCCTCTCTGCCATCCACCAATCCACTCGACCATCTATCTACTCACTCAGCCATCCATCTAACCATCCATCCATCACCATCCATCCATTGTGCCATTCATCTACCCACTCAGCCATCCATCTAGCTATCCATTGTCCATCCATCCACTCTGCCATCCATTCAGACATCCATCTATTCTGTCATCGATTCACTCATTCATCCTCTCTGCCATACGTTAACTCATTTCATCCACTCATCGATCCATCCATCACTTTAATCTGTCATCCTTTCACCTGCCCATCCGCCCATCCACCTATCCACTAATTCATTCATTCATTCATCCATCCAGCAATAACTTTACTCTGGCATTATTTCAACTGTCCATTCACCTATCTATCCATTACTTTACACTGCCATCTATCCATGTCTTACCTCTGCTATCCTTTCACATGTTCATCCACCTATTCATTCGTTCTCTCATCCATCCAGCTATTTACTCTGCCATTCCTTCACCTATCCTTCCATTTATCTATCCATCCATCGCTTTGCCATCCATCCATGTCTTACCTCTGCCATCCTTTCACATGTTCATCCAACTATCCATTCATTCCATGCATCCTTTTACCCACTCATCCATCCACCCACTCATTCATCCACCTACTCATATACCCATCTTCGTTCCTTTCACCCATCCTTCCTTTAAATATTCCTTCTTTATTTCCTTTTTCTCTTTACCCATTGTTTGTTCTTCCTTTCTCCTGTTGCTTTTCTTTTGAGGCAGTATTCCTTTATTGCATTAATTATGACATTTTGTCTGCACAGGTGCAGACAGAATAGGAGAACAATGAACTACAGCCCCGCTGTAGCTGCTGAAGCAACACAAAACTCATGTTTCTAAGCTGTGCTAGCTCCAGCTTATTCACTAATTTGTACTTATCATTCTGGGTTAATTCAAAACAGGTACACTGCTCCCTTCAGCAAGATATGCCTTCCGGACTCTTTAAGCATGTAACTTGAGTAAGAAGAGTCTTAGACTGCCCACTGAACTGTGATCATCCACAACAGGTGTGTGCGTGGATTTGAAGCCAGCCAGGGAAAACTTCTCAAGAGTGGCTGTACATCCCAATAACTACACACTATCTCTGTAGGGACTTGAACATGTTAGTAACCAAACATTATTTATGGGGAGATTTGAACCTTATATTCACACACTATCTTTGTGGGGACTTGAATAACATTAATTTCACACACAATCTGTGTGAGCTCTTGAACAGTCCTATCATCCAATACTATTTGTGTGGGCACTTACACATCATAATCTTCACACACAATTATTAAGGTGACTCGACCATGATTACCTTCACACACAATCTCTTTGAGATCTTAAACATTCCTATAATCACACACTATCTCTGTGGGACCTGAACATCATTTACTTCACACACAATCTTTTAAAGACTTGAACATTCCTATAATCCTCATTACGATGTCGGTCGGAAAGCGTCTGATCAACAGTCGGATTCCCCTACACCGTGTTGGAACCCATGCGCCCAACTCAGTCAGAAACAGTTCCGACCAAACTATTATGATGCTTGCTGTCAGAAGGTGGATACCGAATCGGTTCTAACTGGCATTTGAAAAATCTGAGTTCGTCGGAACTGATTCGTACAGCTCAACGGCCAGAGTTTTTGCCTGACCGATTACGATGTTGGATTCCAACAGCCTTTCTGACTCGGTCTGTCCTAGCAGGCCCCCGTTCCTCCTGAGTCCTCTGGTTTGGGCTCGAGGGGATATCCAAGGGACCCCCTGTGAAACCATGCACATTGTGGCAGGCACCATGTGGGGCCCGCAACTGGGAGCAATGTTTTCCGCATGCACCCATTTTCCCAATAGGAGCCTGTGTTATCAGTCTGAACACTGGCTCCCATTGAAGTCAATGGGAGTCCTTCCAACAGTGTTCGGAAGCGTCGTAATCGGTCGGGCGGAACCACCGACCACGAGTCAGTCGGAACAAAATCCGACAAGGAGTCGGACGGTATAGTTTCCGACCAACATCTTAATGAGGCCCTAAGTATATGCTGGGTTTAACATGCCTACAATGCATGTTTGAACATGAACTATTATACCTTCTCATGCTATCTGTTTAAGGGCATGAAGATTATCTTTAAACACTGTCACTATAGGGACTTGAAGACTACTATAGTTGCACACTATCTCTGTGGGGACTTGAACATAATAATAAACACCCACTATTGTTGTGGCTGCTTGAACACCCCAGTAACCATATACTATCTCAGTGGGGAGATTTGACCTTTATATTCACACACTATCTTTGTGGGGACTTGAATATGATTAACTTCACATACAATCTGTGGTAGGTCTGAAGCATTCCCATAATCACACATGTCCTGATTCCCAAGGTAAACTTACACTTTTGTGTAAGTTTAGGACATTTTACAATTCACAAAGCAATTTTACAACTAGTATCTTTACAACTCCTTATCTTTTTATGTGCAGAGTCTCTTTGTAAGCATAAACAAAAGTTTAATATCAGGACCACAGTATCTCTGTGACACTAGAACAGCATTTCATTGGAGACTTGAGCATGATCATCAGCCACTAACTTTGTGGCAGCTTGAACATGATTACCTTCACACACAATCGATGTGAGGTCTTCAACTTTCATGTAATCGCTTCATTTCTTTGGGGACTTAAACATCATTATCTACACACAATATATTTGTGGAGACTTGAACATCATCTTCATGCCCTATCTTTGTGGGAACTTGATCATCATTACTTTCCCACACCATCTCTGCGAGGTCTTGATCGTACCTATAAACACACACAATCTTTGGAAAACTTGAATATCCCTACAATCACACACTATGTATATGCAGATTGGAACATGTCTATATTCATATATTATACATGTTTAAATGTGAACATCATTACCTTTACACACTATATGTGTGGGGACTTAAAGATTATATTTAAACACTACCACTATAGGGACTTAGGGCCTGATTTAGATTTCGGCAGACGGGTTACTCTGTCACAACAGTGATGGATATCCCGTCCTCTGAAATATAAATCCCATAATATCCTATGGGATTTATATTTCAGCTGATGCAATATCTGTCACTGTGTTAACAGAGTAACCCTACCGCCTAAATCTAAATCAGGCCCTTGAGCACTATTATCTTTGCACACAATCTTTGTGGGGACTTGAACATCCTAATAAACACACACTATCTTTGTGGTAGCTTGAAGATCCCAGTAACTACACACTATCACTGCTGGGACTTGAGCATCCCTGTAACCACACACTATCTTTGTAGGGACTTGAACATGTTAATAATCAAACAATTTTTGGGGGAGATTTGAACAATATATTCACACACTATCTTTGTGGGGACTTGAATAAGATCAATTTCACACACAATCTGTGTGAGTTCTTGAACAGTCCTATAATCACACACAATCTGTGTGGGGACCTGAACACCATTTACTTCACATGCAATCTTTTTGAAACTTGAACAACCCTATACTCACACACTATGTATGTGCAGGGTTGAACATAGCTATAATCCCTGTTTGAATGTGAACAATCTTACCTTTACATGCTATCTATGTAAGGACATGAAGATTATTTAAACACTATCATAATTGGGACTTGAACACTACTATAGTTGCACACTATCACTTGGGGCACTTGATCATAATAAACACACACTATCTTTGTGGCAGCTTGAACATCACAATAGCCACATGCTGTCTCTGTGGGGACTCGAACATATCACTAACCACATACTATCCTTGGGGAGATTTTACCATTCTATTCACACATTCTCTTTGTGGGGACTTGAATATGATTAACTTCACACACTATCAGTGGAAGGTCTTCATCATTTCCATTATTACACGGGCCTGATTCACTAAGGTGAACTTAAATATTTGTGTATGTTTATCACATTTTGCAATCACAAAACAATTTTATGAGCATTGTTTTTACGCATCTCTACCTTTTAATGTGTGGAGTCTCTGCCCTGAGTGCATAGACGCATCAGTCATAAAGATACTAGTCGTAAAATGCCTTTGTGAATTGTAAAAAATTGTAAACTTAAACAAAAGTTTAATTTTACCTTTGTGAATCAGGACCACAGTATCTCTGTGACACTAGAACAGCATTTTAGTCACACACTATCTTTGTGGTGACTTGAACATGATTATCTTCACACACAATCACTTCGAGGTCTTGAACTTTCCTGTAATCACTTCATTTCTTTGGGGACTTAAACATCATTATCGACACACACTATATTTGTGGAGACTTGAACGTCATCTTGATGCTCTATCTTTGTGGGAACTTGATTCTCATTACCTTCTCACACCATCTCTGCGAGGTTTTGATCGCACCTATAAACACAGACAATGTTTGGAAAACTTGAACATCCCTAGAATCACACACTATGTATATGCAGATTGGAACATGTCAATAATCATATATTATCCCTGTTTAAGTGTGAACATCATTACCTTCACACTATCTGTGTAGGTACTTAAAGATTATATTTAAACACTACTATTGTAGGGCTTAGGGCCTGATTTAGATTTCAGTAGATGGGTTGCTCTGTCACAACAGTGATGAGTATCCAGTCCACCAAAATATAAATCCCATAATGTACTATGGGATTTATATTTCGGCGGATGGGATATCTGTCACTGTTGTGACAGAGTAACTCTTCGGCCGAAATCGAAATCAGGCCCTTGAACACTTTTATCTTTGCACACTATCTTTGTGTGGACTTCAACATCCTAATAAACACACACTATCTTTGTGGCAGCTTAAACAACCCAGTAACTACACACTATCACTGTGGGGACTTGAGCATCCCCGTAACCACACACTATCTTTATGGGGACTTGAACATCCTAATAAACACACACTATCTGTGTGGCAGCTTAAACATCACAGTAATTACACACTATCACTGTGGGCACTTGAGCATCCCTGTAACCACACACTATCTTTGTGGGGGCTTGAACATGTTAATAATCACACAATATTTATGGGGAGATTTGAACATCATATTCACACACTATCTTTGTGGGGACTTGAATAAGATTAATTTCACACACAATCTGTGTGAGTTTTTGAACAGTCCTATAATCATGCACTATCTGTGTGGGGGAGCTGAACATCATTTACTTTACACGCAATCTTTTTTTAAACTTGAACATCCCTATACTCACATGATATGTATGTCCAGGGTTAAACATGACTGTAATCCCTGTTTGAATGTGAACAATCTTACCTTTACATGCTATCTGTGTGAGAACATGTAGATTATTTAAACACTATCACAATTTGGGACTTGAACACTACTATAGTTGCACACTATCTCTGGGGGTACTTGAACATCATAATAAACACACACTATCTTTGTGGCAGCTTGAACATCCCAGTAACCACATGCTGTCTCTGTGGAGAATCAAACATATCACTAACGACATACTCTCTGTGGGGAGATTTTACTATTATATTCACACAATATCTTTGTGGGGACTTGAATATGATTAACTTCACACATAATCTGTAGAAGGTCCTGAACTTTCCCATATTCACACAGGGCCTGATTCACAAAGGTAAACTTAAAAATTTCTGAAAGTTTATGACATTTTGCAATTCACAAAGCAATTTTACGAGCAGTCTTTTTAAGACTCCCTACCTTTTTATGTGTGGAGTCTCCTCATTCATAAAGATATTACTCATAGAATTGCGAAAAATCATAAACTTACACAAATGTGTGAGTGTACCTTTGTGAATCAGGACCACATTATCTCTGTGACACTAGAACAGCATTTTAGTCACACACTAGCTTTATGGAGATTTGAACATGATCATCAACCACTATCTTTGTGGTGACTTGAACATTATTATCTTCACACACAATCACAGAGAGGTCTTGAACTTTCCTGTAATCACTTCATTTCTTTGGGTAGGTAAACATCATTATCTACACACACTATATTTGTGGAGACTTGATCATCATCTTCATGCTCTATCGTTGTGGGAATTTGATTCTCATTACCTTCTCACACCATCTCTGTGAGGTTTTGATCGCACCTATAAACACACACAATGTTTGGAAAACTTGAACATCCATATAATCACACACTATGTATATGCAGATTGGAACATGTCTATATTCATATATTATCCCTGTTTAAGTGTGAACATCATTACCTTCACGCACTATCTGTGTAGGGACTGAAAGATTATATTTAAACACTACTATTGTAGGGCTTAGGGCCTGATTTAGATTTCAGTAGATGGGTTACTCTGTCACAACAGTGACGAGTATCCAGTCCACCAAAATATAAATCCCATAATATCCTATGGGATTTATATTTCGGCGGATGGGATATCTGTCACTGTTGTGACAGAGTAACTCTTCGTCCGAAATCAAAATCAGGCCCTTGAACACTATTAACTTTGCACACTATCTTTGTGGGGACTTCAACATCTTAATAAGCACACACTATCTTTGTGGCAGCTTGAACATCTCAGTAACCACACGCTACCACTGTGGGGACTTGAGCATCCCCGTAACCACACACTATCTTTGTGGGGACTTGAACAGCCTTATAAACACACACTATCTTTATGGCACCTTAAACATCCCAGTAACTAGACACTATCACTGTGGGAACTTGAGCATCCCTGTAACCACACACTATCTTTGTGGCGACTTGTACGTGTTAATAATCACACATTTTTGGGATGGAGATTTGAACATCATATTCACACACTATCTTTGTGGGGACTTGAATATGATTAATTTCACACACAATATGTGTGAGGTTTTTAACAGTCCTATAATCATGCACTATCTGTGTGGGGAGCTGAACATCATTTACTTCACACGCAATCTTTTTTTAAACTTGAACATCCCTATACTCACACACGATGTATGTGCAGGGTAAAACATGCCTGTAATCCCTGTTTGAATGTGAACAAACTAACCTTTACATGCTATCTGTGTAAGGACATGAAGATTATTAAACACTATCACAATTTGGGACTTGAACACTACTATAGTTGCACACTATCTCTGGGGGTACTTGAACATCATTAAACACACACTATCTTTGTGGCAGCTTGAACATCCCAGTAACCACATGCTGTCTCTGTGGGGAATCAAACATATCACTAACAACACACTTTCTGTGGAGAGATTTTATTATTATATTCACACTCTATCTTTGTGGGGACTTGAATATTATTAACTTCACACGTAATCTGTAGAAGGTTTTGAACATTCCCATAATCACACAGGGCCTGATTCACAAAGGTAAACTTAAACATTTGTGAAAGTTTGACATTTTGCAATTTACAAAGCACTTTTACGAGCAGTCTTTTTAAGACTCCCACCTTTTTAGGTGTGGAGTCTCCTCATTCATAAAGATATTACTCATAAAATTACATAGGAATTGCGAAAAATCATAAACATACACAAATGTGTGAGTGTATCTTTGTGAATCAGGACCACAGTATCTCTGTGACACTAGAACAGCATTTTAGTCACACACTAGCTTTATGGAGATTTGAACATGATTATCAACCACTATCTTTGTGGTGACTTGAACATTATTATCTTCACACACAATCACGGAGAGGTCTTGAACTTTCCTGTAATCACTTCATTTCTTTGGGGACGTAAACATCATTATCTACACACACTATATTTGTGGAGACTTGATCATCATCTTCATGCTCTATCGTTGTGGGAATTTGATTCTCATTACCTTCTCACACCATCTCTGTGAGGTTTTGATCGCACCTATAAACACACACAATCTTTGGAAAACTTGAACATCCCTATAATCACACACTATGTATATGCAGATTGGAACATGTCTATAATCATATATTATCCCTGTTTAAGTGTGAACATCATTACCTTCACGCACTATCTGTGTGGGGACTGAAAGATTATATTTAAACACTACTATTGTAGGGCTTAGGGCCTGATTTAGATTTCAGTAGATGGGTTACTCTGTCACAACAGTGACGAGTATCCAGTCCACCAATTATGTAGCATCTAATTATATGGCACTGAGTGGTATTGTTTGGAGTGTATGTTGCATTGAGTGCAGTGTAATTATGTAGCATATAATTATGTGGCACTGTGTGGTAATATGTGGAGTGCATTTATGTTGCATTGAGTAGAGTGTAAGTACGTGGCGTGTAATTTTATGGCACTTAGTGGTATTATGTGGAGTGTATTTATGTTGCATTGAGTAGAGTGTAATTATGTGGTGTGTAATTATGTGGCACTGAGTGGTATTTGGAGTGTATGTTGCATTGAGTGCAGTGTAACTATGTAGAATATAATTATGTGGCACTGAGTGGTATTGTGTGGAGTGTGTTGAATTCAGTAGAGCATAGTTATGTGGTGTGTAATTATGTGGCACTGAGTGGTATTTGGAGTGTATGTTGCATTGAATGCAGTGTAATTATGTAGCATATAACTATGTGGCACTGAGTGGTATTAGGGGAGGTTATGCTGTATTCAGTAGAGTGTAATTGTGTGGCATAAAATTATGTGGCACTGAGTGGTATTTGGAGTGTATGTTGCATTGAGTGCAGTATAATTATGTTGCATATAACTATGTGGCACTGAGTGGTATTTGGAGTGTATGTTGCATTGAGTGCAGTGTAATTATGTGGCGTGTAATTATGTGGCACTGAGTGGTATTGTGTGGAGTGTGTGTAGCATTCAGTAGAGTGTAAATATGTGGTGTGTAATTATGTGGCACTGAGTGGTATTTGGAGTGTATGTTACATTGAGTGCAGTGTAATTGTGTGGCACTGAGTGGTATTTGGAGTGTATGTTGCATTGAGTGCAGTGTAATTATGTGGCATTCGGAGTGTATGTATGCATGTGCCTAATAGATATGTTGTTGGGGAGGGCTGCAAGATTAGTAGGGTGCAGACATTGTTACCACCGACTTCTATGATCCTCTCTGGCTAAAGTGCAGTCTAGGGACTATGTTTGGGTTAGCGTTCCTGTAGCCTACCCTTCCTTATAGCCAATTTCAGTTCTGTGGGGAGCCCACTGTAAATCGGGGACAGGATATGGAAATATCCCATGTGGGTATTGCATCTCCCGCAGGGAGATGAACCTTAGGTAGAGAATTGTACTTCTGGGAGAAGCAGAGTAAGGCAGAGAGAAGAGGTGCATCTCAAGAAGGACTATGTCTCAGCTGAAGAATTGCATCTCAGAATAGCTGAAACCAGAGAGAAGAACTGTAGCTCAAGGGGCGGGAGTACATTTATTTAAGTGAGAAAAATGAATCTCAGGGAGAAGAACTGCACTCCATGGAGATGACCCGCTTCTCGGGTGAGAATTGCATTTCAGGGAGCAGAGTGATAACCCGAAAAGAAAATCTGCATCTCAAGGAGAAGAACAGTATCTCAGGTGGAGAACTGCATCTCAAAGAGAAGAGCTGTAGTCCAGAGAAAAGAGCTGTGGGTGAACAAATGTGTCTCAGGGAGAAGAGCTGTAACCTAGACAGAAGACCTGCACCTCAAGCACTGCATCACCTTGAAATGAACAATCTCTCAGTGAAGATTGCTTCTGGAGTGGAGGTTCCCTCTGCTAAAACTGCACCTAAAATAGACAGAATTGCATCCCAGTTAATTTTACAAAGCCCAAACCTGAGCCCTGTTCCATGCCTCAGCCGTTCCTGCATCACTCCTGCAAGTGTCATGTAAGAGCTCTGTCATTGTACCGACTCTGTGTGCAAAAACAAAAAACACTGCTCAGTTGATGGTTGCCGGTAAAAGTGCTGTTGGGTGGCACACTCCTGAAGTGCTTGTGAATGGCACACTCTGTCCTGAACAGGAAACTATGGCAGTGAGTATGCCAGTACCCAGCCAAAGGAAGGGCATTTGTCCCTGTCGGGATAACCTGGCAATAAATCAGTGCCCTTTCGCAAGTCCCAGATCAGAACCAGAGCCCTGGAGAGGCTGCTTTCCATCTCACTGAGAACCCTGTCCTTAACCTTCAGCCTTGAGGGACTCGGCGGTAGGGGTGCGGGGTGAGCTGGTGCTAGACAAGCCATGGCCAACCTTGCCAGTGCAGTGGCATGGGCCTATGGCCTCACCATTGCTTAATTCGAGCCGGTGAAGCCCACTGGCACTCTTGTAGGGGGCTGGCACTTTTTTTCTGCATCAAGCTTTACCGAGAGCAAGAGATGGAAAACAAACAAAGCAGAGAGACGGAGGAAGAAAAAGACGGGAAACCGCCACTAGGGTAGAAAGCAGGATTGTGCAAGAGTGAGATAAGGGGGAGGGAGGTTATCTGGTAGTGGATTTAGGACCTCGCTGCCTCATTATTGAGCGCGCCATATATAACTGCGGGCCGCCGACGTATGAGCAGTGTTTGAGAAGTGGTACTCTTTCTTTTGCAAACTAGGCACTGGGCCTCACCAGTGCAGAGCCATGTATCAGAGGAGTGAGCGCTGTGTACACGAGGAGAGGGAGGGGCCTCTTTGCCTGAACCTTTTGGGTGAGGGCGTGGTTATGTGCACACCTGTGGATTGCCCTTTGTAGTTTCTCTGCTCTAGAGACGTGGGCAATACGGTCAGTGAAAGGTGGGCTAGGTGGAGGGAAGGTGTGGGCAGCCTTGTACACATGGCCAATCCCGTCAGACGATATCGAGCGGAAGGTGGCGGGAGTGGCTCGGCTAGAGAGGGAAAGTTGACATACATGCGCCTTTGACATAATATGCTCCAGGTACGCGGTGGGTGGGGTATGTTCTGGAGCAGAGAAGCACGCGCTCTTGCCTCCGATGTGTGCCTTGCTCAAGGGAAGTGATGTCCAAGCCTTTTGTACCCGGCTCATTTGGCACTCGCAGTCCCAGTCCGGGCACCTCCTTTGATCCTCTGCCACACTTTACTGGATGTTGGGTCCGAGAGCTCATGCAGTCTGGAGCATGTCTTGGAGCTGGAGCTGCAGCCTGCTGTCAGGGGGCAGAATGAAAGGGAAGCGCCCCCTGACAGCAGGCTGCAGCTGTCACCCTATGCGCTTCTATAGGACGGGGACGCACGGGATGGGCAGACAGCCCCACCTCCCATGAGAAGCATGCCATGTGCTGGGGGTGTAGAGCCAGCTCGAGTCCACACGCCTTTCCTTTAGGTTTACCCACACACAAGAAACAAGTGCTCGTGCAGCAGCAGGTGGAAGGGGGAGGGGGGCGGGATCGATTCACTCGCGGGAGCAATAATTGCTACCATATGGTGGCGCTCGCTCCCGCTAGTAAATCTCAAGACGTGCACGTGTTTGCATTGAAGGCAATGGAACGCGTCCACTTGCTTGGCTGCACAGCCAAAGCGATAGGAATAGGTCATTTTGCCTATTCAGCGCATGCGGGTTGCTAGGCGAGACCTAAAAAATAACTAATAATACCTAATGACCACCAGACTAATCACAGACCCTGAGGTCTGAAATAGTGTACTACCTGCATAAAACACTCCAATGTCTCTTCAGTGGTAGTAATCTATACTACTATTATAAAGAGAGAACACAAACCTTTGAGCCAGGTAAACTACAAAAGTAATGCAACAATCACTACACCCAATACACCATTTGAAAGGGGAAAGGTTGCAGAAGGACATAGGCTATAGATATGTATACCATATACATTAAAAAAGCAAAAACGCCAAAAGTGGTAAAGTAGTCCCTTGGGGGCGTGGTCGTGGGCGTCTCAAACAACAAATGTGTGCGTTTACAGGGCCGGGCCAAATGCAAATAACAAACATAGGCAAAGCGACTTCACAACACACTTACATATGCACACAGAGCGGAAATGCGCTTTCACTGAATTTAGAACGCACAATATGCAGACAGAGCGGAAATGCGCTTTCAATGAATTTCTAACAAACATTTGCAAATCCCAACACATACAGCGGAAATGCGCTTTCAATGAATTTAAATTCACACATACAGCGCGGTAACACCAATATACAAAAACAGCAGAGGTGCGCGCTATAAGAAATATACAAACATTTGTGGCAGTTACCCAGACAACATTGACACCTCCGCATTAAAAACCGGGCGGGCCTTCCATCGATGAGGAGTGTCAAATGACGCCACACAGGGGGCAGGATTAATCGCATACTACACCAATCACAACGCACTAAAGAAACACACACGACTTCGGCTTACCAAAAAAAAAGTCTTTAACCAATGGCCATTGACCAACGACGTCACAGGGGGGTAAACACGAACAAAAAAAGCCGACATTTCTTAACAGAGAAACGCAACCGACTGCGAAATTACGAGACTTTCCATACATCTTGCGGACAAGATAAAACGCTTACAATAAGACACACGAATAACGAAAATAACACAACTGCCCATAATCACTTGAGCACTGCCAGGACTTCACCACACAATTGACAAAACGAAAGGGAAACTTCTTTGAAGGGATATAAAAACGAACACACGGAAAGAGCCTTCGAAAGAGAAAAAAACATTAAACAGGTGACACAACACTTTCCTCACATCTTGCCGACAACATAAAACGCGGAAAACAATACATACGAATTAATAAAATAACACAAGTGGGCCAAATCAGTTGAACAGGGCCAGGACTTGCACAGACAACTCTTCTGCGGGGCGGGCGGGGGCCCTGAAGCAGCCTTTTGCTCCCGCACAACGTCAGAACGGGCTGCTAGTAACTATATAAAGCAATTACAATACAATAATTTCCTACCTTTTTGCTGCAAGTTAATAACTGTTTTATGGTGTGCTAACTTCCACACTACAGATTTAGTTGTAATACTTTGTTTGTAAGCAGTTTATCTTTAATTTGAAAGAGCAGGATAAAAGGGATTTAAGTCGTTTGTAAGACGAGTGAGAGTGATCATGTATTATAAGGCATAAAGTCCTCTCTGCAGTATGTTAAAAGAATATTGCAAATGACCTCAGAATTTGAATGACCTTAAAGGAACTTGTATTTTTGCCTTACTCCGCTACACTGATTCATGGAACTCCTTAGTGATTTACAATACCCTTTCGCTGTACAACAGCAGCGACTTTAACCCATTTACGAAAGTATTTGGTGTTGCCGCCTGGCCTGATAAGGTACTGTCTCCTTCTATATTTCTTTGCTTATCTTATGTATTTCTGTTAAATTTATATACCAGTTAAATTAAGTATGTTTCTGTTAACAGCATAAAGTACAGACTGGACATTTTCACATTGAGTCTAAGTTATTAACTCCCTCGATGTCCAGTGGTATGACTTAATTCGATTCTAGAGTTACCCTTAGGTAAATTGAGAGAAGGTGTCCTGTGTGCTCTTTCAAATGAAACATATGTGACAGCCAGTGGCGTAGCAAGGCCTTTTGCCGTCCGTGGCGGTCTCGGCCTTTGCCGCCGCCACGGTCGTAAGAGCAGGAGGGTGGGGTCTGCTGGCAAATGAACAGGGGCGGTGGGTGACATTTCAAAGTGGTGGGGCGTGAAATGATTAGCATACAGCACCGTAGCGAGCGAGCGAGCCCGAACCCCAAAAGGGGGGTTTGGGGGGATAACCCCCCCCCAAGAAAATTTTGAAAAAAAGAAGAAAAATCGTGCATTTTCAAGCAAATTTGAGAAAGCAGGAAGGTTAATAAAGCAATTGTGAAAGTGCAGTTATTACATTAACCACATGGCTGCTAGGCGTTTTCCCGTCCTGCGCTGCAAATTGTTGTTTTACTTTATTTCATGACGAGCTGGCCTTGTCATGAGCGCACGGCAGGTAAGCGCCATGACGAGCCCAGCTCGTCATTAGCTTCGAAGGGGTTAATAGATGGCATAACATAGGTAGCTGCTTATTCAGTATAACCACAGAGCTTCATTCATTCCGTCCTATTACGCTCAGGTGCTGAATTCAGACTATAAGACTTTCATGAAAATCTCAGCTCTAAGAGTAGAAGTTGCACAGCAGTTGGGAAACAGCCTTCACAAAGCATTAGGAAAATGAGAGGCAATTACTTGAAAGCAAACTGAAAGCAATGCATCAAGTAGTAACTTAAAGCAATGCATCCAGCAAAACAGTGCATGCAGTCAACCATACAAAGGTAAACTAAAGCAAGTGTGAACCTGTGAACCTTCACTTTGAAAGCAGGGTGCTAGTCAACAGGCCAGTCACATACATTTAAACTGAAGAAGAGTACACCTCAGCATGCAGGCACCAACATAAAAGCACCAAGCAAGTACAGTTTAATGAAAGAAAAATGACTGGTCTGGGTCTGGATCTGACTTGGTACGAGCAGGATACAAAAAGTAAACGAGTAGGTGGTAACCCACTTCAAGTGAAAAAGTTGTAAGGAACCTAAGCGCACTGGTGTTGATACCAATAACAGGGCAGCTCTGGCTTTCTCAGGGTGGGTGTCAGCTGTGTGATGAAACCAGCATGTGAAGCAGTTACCTCAAACAAACTAAAACCAATGCACTCATCAAGACAAGGAGTTACATTAAATCAAATAGAAAACCACCATCAAGCCAGGTAGTCACCTAAAGGCAAATTGAAGTGACTGCACACTATGGGAAGTGCACTTCACCAGCCAGCCTATTACACTAAAGGAAAATAAAAGCAATGCTCCCAGTAAACAAGACAACATAAATTGAAAATGTTTCCCAGCAGGACCAACAGTCACAAAAAGTAAAGAAACAGAACGAAGTCAGAGGCACTCCAGGAAGCTGAAGACATGGTTATTTTAAACAGCGGCTATGTCACCTTAGCTTATTGATGCGCGTATTAATAACGCTCATATACTTAATAACGGTCATATACTTAATGCCAGTTGATTGAATTGTTTATAATGCATTCATTAATACTGCAAACGCTCAACAAAGCTACAAATAACGTAAATTGTGCGCAATGTCAATATCATCATTCCTTTGTTAATGCGATGGGTGGATTGATGGAGAGAGGGTGGGTGGATGGATGAAGGGTGTATGGTAGGACTGGTGAAAGGCTGGCTGGATGGATGAAAGGGTGGGTGGATGACAGATGGCTTGCTGGCTGAATGAAAGGGTCGCTGGATGCATGGACGGATGAAAGGGTGGGTGTGTGAAGGATTGGTGGATGGCTAGATGAAATGGTGCATGGATGAATGGATGTTTCAAAGGGTGGATGGGTGAAGGATGGCTGGATGGGTATGTGGATGGATCAAAGGGTGGGTGGATGGATGAATGGGTGGATAGGTTTCAAACAAATACTTAATAATTGCTTCATGTAAGTCTGTACAGGGTGGATGGATGGAATTGCAGGCACACAGCAGAAAAGAAAAATGCACGTTAGAAATCAGATTATAAAGCTGATCACATTTTATGCACAGCGAACCTGACTATCTCGAACACTAATGGTATTTACATAGCGCTTCGTACCGCTTTGGGTGGCGTACAGGTGCCTTATCGAACGGGTAGCAAGCGCAATCTGCTAAATGTGTGGCTGACGAAATATGCACCGATATAAATTGCACTTTAGGGAGCAGATTTTAAAGCCAATCACAATTCATGCACAGCGGACCAGACTATCCCCAACAGTAATGATATTTACATAGCGCTTCATAATGCTTTGGGTGGCATCCAGGTGCCTTATAGGACGGGCAGCAAGCACACTCTGGGAAATGCGTGGCTGGCTAAATACGGACGGATATGGGATATGTATTCTTGTCTTTTTTACAACAATTTCATTTCAGTAGGATAAAAGAGCAGTTCACACATGAAACAGAGGGGAACAAAAAACAAAACGCGTTGTCGGGCGTGCGATTTAGTGGTCTGCGAAGTTAAGTACTGCCCAATAGCAATCAACGTATTGGCGTTGCAACAACTGCCTCTCCCTCCCTCTGTGTCACTCCATCCCTCACTCCCTCCCTCTGTGTCACCCCCTCCGTCTGTGTCACTCCCTCCCTCTGTGTCACCCCCTCCTTCTCTGTGTCACCCCCTCCTTCTCTGTCACCCCCTCCTTCTGTGTCACCCCCTCCTTCTGTGTCACCCCCTCCTTCTGTGTCACTCCCTCCTTCTGTGTCACCCCCTCCCTCTGTGTCACCCCCTCCTTCTGTGTCACTCCCTCCCTCCCTCTGTGTCACCCCCTCCGTCTGTGTCACTCCCTCCCTCTGTGTCACCCCCTCCTTCTGTGTCACTCCCTCCTTTTGTGTCACTCCCCCCTCTGTGTCACTCCCTCCCTCTGTGTCACCCCTCCCACTGTGTCACCCCCTCCTTCTGTGTCACAACCTCCCTCTGTGTCACCCCTCCCTGTGTGTTATTCACTCCTTCTGTGTCACTCCCCCCTCTGTGTCACCCCTCCCTCTGTGTCACCCCCTCCTTCTGTGTCACTCCCCCCTCTGTGTCACTCCCTCCCTCTGTGTCACTCCCTCCCTCTGTGCCACCCCAAGTTGAAATAAGGTTGAGATGTATTAAAAGAAAAGTTCAGAAACAACCCAGTGAGTGATAAAAGGAGTGATAGTGAAAGAGAGTTGTAGGGTTCGCAACGGCATTCTCGCGCACGCTGTGTCTTTGAATTTAACTCTTCTTTCTCCCTTCGATCTTTTTATCCTCTCATCCATTCAGCACTCTATTCCTCCCACTTAATTTTCCATCTTTCCATTAATCCTTTCACCGTACTTTCCTTTCACACTTCCTCCATTACCTTACCTTACTCTCATTTCTTCGTTCAAAGCGCCTCTGCTTGTTTTCTTGCTTTTTCGCTTCCACTTTCTCGCTGTACCTTTCTGTCTTGTTCTCCCTTTGTTCCCTTTCTGATACTCATAGTTAGCTGCTAAAAAATGACTCACTGCGCCCCTAGCTAGTGCCTACTTGTCAGGGGTCAGGCGCTGTCAATCCTCTTTTCCTCCACCATCCATCCTCACTGCTGGACACGGCACTGGAACATGGGCAGGTAGTACTAATTAGTGTAGTATGTCTCTAGCGCCTCATGCACCAGACAAGGCGCCGAAGTGCACCACCCAGGTGCTCGAGTAAGAGGCTGCCATGTCTGTGGTGCGTAGTTTGTAAAGCATGGTTTTTAACGTGGTATGATTGTGAATAATGTTGGTGCGGTCTGGGCGGTGCGTCAAAAGTGTCACCGTGACTTTGTGGCTGTCCCATCTAAACCAGCGTCGCTAAACTCCTGTGCCCCTCATCCAGTGCTCTGGAATGCACCCTTCCTGGAAGGGCCTCCGTCCTCCACATGTAGCAATGACATCACAGCGCCTGTTGCCACGGCAACAGCCGTTGACATCATCAGTGCAGTCCACATGAGGGAATTGCTGCTGGGGGTCCTAGTGGTGATAGAACAGGGGACCCTCGCATGTCTCTCCTACAACTGATGGTTTGAGGGTTGTTGCCTGGCGACGGTCTCCTCTCCCTTTCATGTTTATGGAAAAGGAACGTTGATTAATGGGGCTCTGGGCGCGTTTTTTATTTCACACATTTCAAATAAAACGAACACAAATAAAATACAGACAGGACAGGCAGCTTGGTCTGTGTTATAGCTTCCCTCCCCGTGTGGTTCCCAAACTGCAGCGCTGGGACCCGAGTATGCACAATGGTTGTCAGTGCAGGCGATGTAACGTATCACTGAGCATCCCCACTACACACTGTGCACACTTTTACTTTCTGGAACCGATCTGAGAGTGGAGTATTTAGATAAAGAGAGAACGATAAAGTACACATTCAATAGGCATTTAACGACTTTGCTTACAAGCGAGCTTTAATGTGATTTCAGTGCATGATGGGAGTCATTTCTTCAACTTATTAATAATACCTCAACTGCACTCTCATGCCCCAGATCACCATAGCTGCTAAGGTTTCAGATTGCTACGTGTGACATTTTCAAAATGTCAGTGTAATTATGAGTGACATTTCAACAACTAGGAGTGACACTTTCTCACATGCAAAATCAAGTAATGAAGATGAGGGAAACATATACACATCAGAAATTCCACCCATTTGAACAACTAGAAACTCCAAGAACATCTTAAATGTACTAGAAAACGTCTCTGTCCACATGGGACCTGGCCCAACAGGAAGGATGTGTGGTGAGGCACCAACATGAACAAGTTACCCTCAGCCATCTCAGTTATCTAAGTGTCACACTGTCTCATCTGACATGCACACAGACAGGCTGCCTAGCACCATTCTGCATTATCTTCACAGGCTGAGGCTGGTGCAATAATTTCCTCCCATACAACAGATGATAGCTTATTGCTGTCGGAAAGCTGTTTTAAATTACCCCAGACTCTTCTCCTTCGAGCCAGTGGAAATTGCCCTCGCACTGAGCTCTTTCCTAGCTTCTGAGAGACAAATCCAAAGTTACCAGACCACAGAATGCCGATTCTTTTGAAAAGCAAGCTGCATGCATTAAAATAAAATAAAAACTTTCATAGCCCTGTGGGGGTTGCAGGAGGCAGTAGCAGGATGACAGGAGAGCGTCGTGCATGCATCAGTTGGCACGCCTCGGCTCGGCAGACACAGTGATTATATTTTTGAGCAGAAGGCAAACGGCTGGGAGGCTGCCAGGGCAGCTGCTGGCAATTCTAGGCCTTTGACAGGCAACCCAGGGACCCGAGTGCAGCCTGGTGGGCTCTGTGCCTGCGAAGAACGTGAAGCTCGAGGAGGGGTCGGAAGGTACAGGTCCTCTCACTGAGCCTCCCCACTGGGTATGGGAATGGAAAGTCTTCAGGGGAGAATGCAGAGGGCGGGTGTGAACAGCCGACCAATGCCCATTGGGAAAGGGCCCTGGGTGTGCACTTCACAGGTCTTTAAGACCGTTTGCGAGTTAACGAGGCTTTGGCGTTTTTCACCCCTTCTTCCAGCCACTGCAGCCCCATTCTGCCCATTTCTGGAAGAATCAGCCCCCACAAAATGTTTTCTTAGCCCCACTCCACCCCCCCCCCCCTCCCCCCCGAAATTGCACCGCTGGGTGTGAATACACAGTGGGACATTTTCAGTCATGGGGCAGCATAAAATTAAGGTTATTTACATAGTGAAGGGTTTTAACATCATTGCCATAACATCAACACATTTCATTTTTCACTCCTACGTTTGTAATCGAAAGAGGCCCAATTCACCGTCATCCCAATTAGGCAGACAGTTTCAAACATGGTAAATATATGCGAAATAAAATACCAACAATGGAAGATGCAGCCATGCCAGGACACTACAAAACGTCTGAGTTACAGTGAGTTTTGTACACTACTGGCACCCGCTGCCGATCCCGCAATGTCTTTAGGGATTCATTATTCACACTGTCACACACAGTCGGCGGCCGCACTTACTTATCCAAGTTGCAGTAACTGGAGCTCAAGCCACCGCGGCAATTAGCGATTGCCGCTTGCCTCCTCAGAGCGTATTCTGGCCTGGACTGGGGTCCTGCAGCAGTGAAAGTCCAGGGCAATGCTGCTGCAACTTTTTTTAATTTATTTTCTGCCTCTCCGTGCAATTCAAAGTGCCACAGCTGAGCTCCGGTGATGAAAAATGGAATTTACCGTGGTACAGTCAGCACGTAATGGCGACAGCTAGACAAACACTGTACGGGAGCCAGCGACAGACCTCGCCCCCAAGCGCGGCATCCAATGGGATGCTGCGCCGGTGGACCAGCCAATCCATTGGCTACGAAGGCATATTTGCTGCTCGCCCTTTCGGCCTTTCTAAACCCGGGCTGTGGCAGCAAACAAGTACCCCTGGGTCCCGCTGGGGAACTTACAGTGCGCATGCTTGAGAAAGTTTTCAACTTTCCCAAGCATGCGCACTGTAAGTTCCCCACTACGGTCTGCTGCAGCCTGAGTGTGTGGACTGTCACTCAAGCTGCAGCAGGCCACGCCCACCCCCCCTGCGCAACCGGCGGCTGATTTGTAATTGTTATTTATACTAGTAGGATTGCTCGGCGGCCGCGATGCTTCCATGTGGGCTGGTGGGGCTACGCCCCTACGCCCCAATGGACGCACCGCTGCTGCAAATGAATCCTGCATTTGAAGCCTCGTGAGGCTGCAGGTAAGAGAAAGGGGAGAAGGGAGAAGTCATGCCACCGCGGGCGGACCGCCCCACCCACAACCCCCTTGCTACGCCACTGGTGACAGCCCTTCACACATTTTTCTGTTGCAATGTCTTTTGAAATCACTCTAGGTGGTCTCCCAAAGCCTTTTGGTATATCAGAGGTTCCTACATATCCCTTCTTAAAGGCTTTTAAGTGCTCTCTGCTCTGAAGGTATTGGAGCAATTTACATGAGCACCCTTTACTTTATACAAACTTGTGGGTACCATACACACTGTCACTGGAACCAATCTATACCTGTCTGATGAGCTATTACTAGAGCACAACGGGTACTTGGTTTCTTGTGTTCTGGGTTAGGGAGGGTCTGGCCTAGCAGTTTGGGCTGGACTGTTCCCACTGGAGGAGGGTCAAGACTGGATTTGCATATGGCTAGGTCCAAAGCACAGGGCTCCCAGTTTGATCCCTGTTGCCGGTGGCAGCTCAGCCCAGCACCATGTGACTCTGGGCAATAGCTCGCTTAATCTCCCAGATGGCCCCTAGCACCTTGAGACCCTTAGGGGTGGTTAGTTCACGCTTCACAAGTACCGAGTTATTATTTATAGTAAGTCAGAAACTGAGCCTTGAATAACTCAAATAATCCTTATTGCTGGAAAATATGCATCATTCCACCACCTCTATCCTCCCAACGCTCCCCCTCCCACCCTGAGAAATGCTTCTGCTAAAAAAAGTAAATTTTCCAGTTCCTATTTAGAAATAGCAAAAGGTTATGAACTTTGAGCCCAGAGTCATAAATAGTGATTTCTTATGATTCGCTATTTAAGAATACTTGGGGTATATTTACAAAAATTTCGCCCCATGTTTGCATCACAAAGGTAGCGCAAATCGGCGTAGAATCTTTTTTTACTAATTGACTTTCCAGTGCAAAAGTTGTTTTGCGCTGGAAAATCACTTGAAAGTAGTGCAAAGCAGCTTACTTAGCGTCAAGAGGGCATTCAATGGGTGGTGCATGGGCATTCCCATGCAACCACATGGATTCTGATGCAAAACCCTATTTACTTAAAAAAGTAGTCATGTCTTTGAGTCAAAAAAATAAAGGCCACTTCAACCAGGTCCAGCCACAAAGGAATGCTTTAATTTCTCCCTTCTTGTCCCACATTGTAAATGTGATGCACTGTTCAGCACTTATAGAAGGTGGGAAAAGTTGTAAAGTTAGTCTAAGCATACTATTTTGTACTGGAAGGGTATCCTTCCAGTACAAAACATATGGTAGACTCATGCAGGCACCCTTGCACTACTGTGTGAAGGTGTGTGCATGGCGCACAGCAGCATATTTCTGCACTGTCGCTAGGGAGAGTGGAGTGAAATATTTATATAAATATGGTGCTCTCTTGCTCTCTCCTTCTCATGCAGCGCAGCATTTGGGGCTGCTGCACTGCACTGTGTGATATTTTAGCAAATCTTTGCCTTGGGCTCATGTACAAAGAATGCATTTGGTAAAAGGGATTACAATTTGCACATTGACTTGAACTGAATGCATTTGTATTTTGCGAACCAACCAATGTACTAATAGGCCAGTTCACATCATACAGAGTAGTAGTGGAACGCAATTTGGTTTACAGTATTAGTTTGCATGAGCTAGGTCGCAAATTACAACCCATTACAATAACAGGGAGGGTGGCCTGCAGGGATTTTTGTAAGCGTTGGATGTAAAGTGCCTCTTACCCATATCACCTCACCCCAAATCCATCCATCTGTACTTCCCTACATATTCCTCTCGCCATTCCTGTAATGATCTTCCCTTCTTCAAATTCCACTAACGCCTTACACCTATTAACACATATATAGTTCTATACACTTTTCACAAGCAACCTCCACATGCTGTGTGCTCCTATGGTATGTCTCTCCGCGGTCTTCCTCTTATATGTTTTGGTTCCTAGCTCTGCTGCGTTCACCGTCCTCATATCTCACCATCACTATTGAAAGAACATCTTGAGAAAACACAGCTCAAAGATTGAAGGGCTCGAGATATGAGACCCTTTCCAAGTGAACAAAGGCGTGCTAGCGCTGCAGCTATTTAACC
This sequence comes from Lissotriton vulgaris, assembly GCF_964263255.1. NCBI lineage: Eukaryota > Metazoa > Chordata > Amphibia > Caudata > Salamandridae > Lissotriton > Lissotriton vulgaris. Next base: position 786,073,432 of record NC_141694.1, on the reverse strand, counting down.
ACAATTATTACAATTACTTAATTGCAAATAAAAGAAAGTGCACTTTAAAGTTACTTCTGCCCATTAAAAGTAAAAAAAATGCTGTGTGATTGTTGCAGTTGTGTAATTATTTTTAGATGTAGTTTCTGTTCACAGGCAGTGTTTGTCTGCACGCCTCAGCCCCATCCCTGCTGCAATGAAGGTGGCATACAGAGCGATCTTTATGCCGCTTCCTTGAAGGAAGGTGTGTTAGGAGGAAACCCATCCCCCAGTCTGTGAAGGTAGGAGACCTCAGGGGTTTTCGGCCGCACGGTTCTCTTGCGATGCTAATGACCCTTTTGTTATGCACAGACGTGCATTTGCAACTCTGGCCTGCCGTTCTGAAGTCCTGCCTTGAGTTTCCTTTCAAGGCAGATAGTATTAAACCCTCTTGATGTCTGGAGTACGCCCTTTCTTTTATCGTCTAAACAGGATGCACCAAAAACATTAAATACTTTAATGACATTCACACAAAAGGCGCGAAAACCGCGTTCCTCTTTTTCATTAATTTATTTCGTTTAAAACCGATAGAAATTCATGTATGCTTTACATGCATTGTCCTGAAATAAGTGGTATTTCATTTACAAGGTTGTAAACGCAGTGCTTTTTCAACAGATCCGAGATTTTAGAATATCCCCAAAACATGCCACATCTCTGAGATGCATTCAGCGCCGAAGTGCTCCATTGAGACACATTTATAATAAATAAATATTTGTACAGATTAGCAGGGCTTTTTTCCAATGGAAAGAGGTGCTTTCAGAGGCCCAATAATGTGAATGCTTGGTATCGCAATATTGAAAACAGAAAACAAGACAATCCTATTAGTAAACTTATACTTGTGTGTTTTTATCTTCTCTTTAATTCACTTACTCACTACTTTAATAGAGAGGATGTGGCTTACAGCCAGAGCTGCCTGCTAACTGTGGAACTGGAGGTCCGGATTTGAGTCTCAGCATCAGATCCAGTGATTCTGAGCAAATCACTTAATCTCCCTGTGCTTTGAAAAAATATGTCCTTGCGTAATGTAAGTGGTGGTTATGCAAAGCGCTACCTTGGGTTGATTTTGCGCTGTATAAAAGTACCTAAGAAAATGTAAGAGCTTCAATGAACATATTTCATTAAATGGTGCTCTGGGGCATCCAAGCACTAAACACTCAGGGCCTCATTAGGTCTCGCTTGTCGATGCGCATGCGCATCGAGCTTGCGAGACTATGGGGGCTTAACCACTCTTTATCCAACTTGCAAGGAATCGTGGCGATTCCTTGCAGTGCACGAGAAATTTAAGGTCAATGCGCATGCGCAATGAGCTTAAAAGCGCGTGCACATGCCCCCAGCCGCCTGCATTGCCTGCTCTCTCTGTCACAGCCTCCCCCAGCTCCGCCTCCTCACTTATTGATTGCACGGCCGTTAGGCCGTGCCTCCCCTACTCTCCTCCCCCCTCCTCCTCCACTCCCCCTCACGACGCACCTCCGGATCCGCCCCCTCCCCACTTTCTCTACCACCACTCTAGCACTGGTTGTCTTCCGTGAAACTGTCTGGCACACGAAAGTCTTACCATTAACAAGACCTATTGCCCATCAGAAATGACTTTCGTCTTCAACTCTAACTTCCCCAAATCTATTTTTTGGGACAATGAAACATACTTATTTGTTAACAAACTTTTCTACAGCCTTCGACATCTCAGACGCCAGCACCTCCCCTCTCTGTCCCTGCACACAGCCAGGCTCTCAGAACACAACAAAAACGAAAGACTTGAAACTGAAATCGTCGACAAAAAGAAAACAGCGTGCTACGCAAAAAATAGCGATAGTATGTATAGCATTGCACCTAAAAAACAGTTAATATTACAACCCACAAACGCCAGCACCTCCCCCCTCTGTTCCCGTACACAGCCAGGCTCGCAATTCAACTCCCCCTCCCCAGACGCCAGCACCTCCCCTCTCTGTCCCTGCACACAGCCAGGCTCTCAGAACACAAAAAGACTTGAAACTGAAATCGTCGACAAAAAGAAATAATGACAGACGCATTACAAGCTACATCGCCTTGTACATTCCCCAATCAGCAGACCTACTATTCCCACCCCTCCATCTACAGCGTGCTACGCAAAAAATAGCGATAGTATGTATAGCATTGCACCTAAAAAACAGTTAATATTACAACCCACAAACGCCAGCACCTCCCCCCTCTGTTCCCGTACACAGCCAGGCTCGCAATTCAACTCCCCCTCCCCAGACGCCAGCACCTCCCCTCTCTGTCCCTGCACACAGCCAGGCTCTCAGAACACAAAAAGACTTGAAACTGAAATCGTCGACAAAAAGAAATAATGACAGACGCATTACAAGCTACATCGCCTTGTACATTCCCCAATCATCAGGCCTACTATTCCCACCCCTCCCTCTACAGCGTGCTACGCAAAAAATAGCGATAGTATGTATAGCATTGCACCTGAAACACAGTTAATATTACAACCCACAAACGCCAGCACCTCCCCCCTCTGTTCCCGTACACAGCCAGGCTCGCAATTCAACTCCCCCTCCCCAGACGCCAGCACCTCCCCTCTCTGTCCCTGCACACAGCCAGGCTCTCAGAACACAAAAAGACTTGAAACTGAAATCGTCGACAAAAATAAATAATGACAGACGCATTACAAGCTACATCGCCTTGTACATTCCCCAATCAGCAGGCCTACTATTCCCACCCCTCCCTCTACAGCGTGCTACGCAAAAAATAGCGATAGTATGTATAGCATTGCACCGGAAAAACAGTTAATATTACAACCCACAAACGCCAGCACCTCCCCCCTCTGTTCCCGTACACAGCCAGGCTCGCAATTCAACTCCCCCTCCCCAGACGCCAGCACCTCCCCTCTCTGTCCCTGCACACAGCCAGGCTCTCAGAACACAAAAAGACTTGAAACTGAAATCGTCGACAAAAATAAATAATGACAGACGCATTACAAGCTACATCGCCTTGTACATTCCCCAATCAGCAGGCCTACTATTCCCACCCCTCCCTCTACAGCGTGCTACGCCAAAATAAGCGCTTGTATCTATAGCATTGCACCTAAAAAACATTTAATATTTTGACATGTTTATAAACGAAATGAAACACACAGAGTCAGTTCAATTCAACGGGCCTACTATTTCCCTCCTCCGACACAGCGTGACATCACAGAGCCTCTAGCACATCCACGTGACTAAACAGTCCTCGCAACCCGCCATAACCCCCAACAATACGCCGGACCTGCTGGGACCATTCTTTAATACCATTTACACGAACACAAAGCCAGGCCACAGACTCCAAGGCTTTCGTCAACAAAACTACAGGATGCTAGACTACTTTAAGCGCCGTCGTCAAGATTGTAATCACTTGTGAAGTTCCTTTGGGGATGTGCTAATTTAGAACAGCAGGATGCGAGCCGGGTGTTAGCTCGAGAACAACAACAAACCCCCCAAAAAAAAAACCCACTGAAAGAAAAAACTAACACTAGAAACGTGATGCTTTTTCGCAAATCTTAAACAATCCCACTGAACTAAAATACTAACACTAGAAACGTGATGTTTTTTTAACAAAACTTATTTACTTTACATAATCATGCCTAGTATTTCACAACTTCCCTCTACAGCGTGGTATGTAAAATCGGCCTATTCTACGTCGACGCTTGTACAGACTAAAGATTTCCTATGTTGCCTTCAGTGAAACATTTCTGATGTTGCCTTCTTTTGGATAACCACCATATTTCTTATACACACACATTAAGGGACGCATCCGCAGCAGCCTCACCCTCACTCACCCTCACCCTCACTCACCCTCAACCCCTCATGGTATTTTGAATGGTAACTTGGAGCAGACAGTTCAAGTCGAATTACAGTAAGGGAGAAAATGGCGTCTGGAAACGTTATGTTTTTAGAACAAAACTCCTATACTTTACATACCATGCCGTACACACACACCGACAACAATCCCAGCATTTAAAATTACCCACAGACACATTCAAGGGCCGCATCCTCAGCAATGCTCAAGATTTTTATAGTAAAAAAAACAACACAACTTTGATGGCAAATACATCAGCTCATAACATTTCGCCACACCTGTCTCTACATTTATGTATTGCCAAACAAAATTATCTACCATCTTTCTAATTCGCCCACTGTATTTTAACGTTGCCACACACACATTAATGGAGGCATGCTCACCCTCAATCACCCTCACCCTGAACCCCTCACCTACCGTCACCCTCACTCACCCTTAACCCCTCACCCTCACTCACTCAACACCTCACCCTCACTCACCATCAACATCTCACCCTCACTCACCCTCAACACCTCACCCTCAACACCTCACCCTCAATCACTCACCCTCACCCACCCTCACTCACCCTCAACCCCTCACCTAGCCTCACCCTCACTCACCCTCAACCACTCACCCTCACCCTCACTCACCCTCACTCACCCTCAACCCCTCACCTAGCCTCACCCTCACTCACCCTCAACCCCTCACCCTCACTCAACACCTCACCTTCACTCACCATCAACATCTCACCCTCACTCACCCTGAACACCTCACCCTCAACCCCTCACCCTCAACCACTCCCCCTCAACCACTCACCCTCACCCTCACCCTCACTCACCCTCCCTCACCCTCAACCCCTCACCCACACCCTCAACACTTCACCCTCAACCCCTCACTCACCCTCAACCCCTCCCCCTCACCCTCACTCACCCTCACCCTCACCCTCACTCACCCTCACCCTCACCCTCACTCACCCTCAACACCTCACCATCACTAACCCTCAACCCCTCACCCTCACTAACTCTCAACCCCTCAATCACCCTTTCCCTCACTCACCCTCAATACCTCACCCTCACTAACACTCAACCCCTCACTCACCCTCACTCTCACCCTCACTCACACTCAACACCTCAGCCTCACCCTCACTCACCCTCACCCTCACTCACCCTCAACCCCTCATGCCATTTTTAAGGGTAACTTGGAGCAGACAGTTCAAGTCGAATTACAGTAAGGGAGAAAATGGCGTCTGGAAACGTTATGTTTTTAGAACAAAACTCCTATACTTTACATACCATGCCGTACACACACACCAACAACAATCCCAGCATTTAAAATTACCCACAGACACATTCAAGGGCCGCATCCTCAGCAATGCTCAAGATTTTTATAGTAAAAAAAACAACACAACTTTGATGGCAAATACATCAGCTCATAACATTTCGCCACACCTGTCTCTACATTTACATGTATTGCCAAACAAAATTATCTACCATCTTTCTAATTCGCCCACTGTATTTTAACGTTGCCACACACACATTAATGGAGGCATGCTCACCCTCAATCACCCTCACCCTGAACCCCTCACCTACCGTCACCCTCACTCACCCTTAACCCCTCACCCTCACTCACTCAACACCTCACCCTCACTCACCATCAACATCTCACCCTCACTCACCCTCAACACCTCACCCTCAACACCTCACCCTCAACCACTCACCCTCACCCTCACTCACCCTCACTCACCCTCAACCCCTCACCTAGCCTCACCCTCACTCACCCTCAACCACTCACCCTCACCCTCACTCACCCTCACTCACCCTCAACCCCTCACCTAGCCTCACCCTCACTCACCCTCAACCCCTCACCCTCACTCAACACCTCACCTTCACTCACCATCAACATCTCACCCTCACTCACCCTGAACCCCTCACCCTCAACCCCTCACCCTCAACCACTCACCCTCAACCACTCACCCTCACCCACCCTCCCTCACCCTCAACCCCTCACCCACACCCTCAACACTTCACCCTCAACCCCTCACTCACCCTCAACCCCTCCCCCTCACCCTCACTCACCCTCACCCCCACCCTCACTCACCCTCACCCTCACTCACCCTCAACACCTCACCATCACTAACCCTCAACCCCTCACCCTCACTAACTCTCAACCCCTCAATCACCCTTACCCTCACTTACCTTCAATACCTCACCCTCACTAACACTCAACCCCTCACTCACCCTCACTCTCACCCTCACTCACACTCAACACCTCAGCCTCACTCAACCTCAACACCTCACCCTCAACAACTCACTCACCCTCACTCACCCTCAACACCTCACCCTCACTCACCCTCACTCACCCTCACTCAACCTCATGACCTCAACCACACCCTCACATGCCCCCACCCTCACACACCCCCACCCTCACACACACCCGCACTCACACACTCTCACACATCCTCACACACCCACACACATTCTCAATAAGCCTCACACCCTCACCCTCGCCCACAATCACTCACCCTCACCCTCACACCGTCACCCTCACACCATCATCCCCTCACCCTCAATCACCCTCAATCACCCTCAACCTCACTCACCCGCACTCACCCTCAACACCTCACCCTCACCTTCACTCACCCTCACTCACCCTCAACCACTCACCCTCACTCACCCTCAACACCTCACCCTCACTCAACCTCAACACCTCACCCTCAACAACTCACTCACCCTCACTCACCCTCAACACCTCACCCTCACTCACCCTCACTCACCCTCACTCAACCTCATGACCTCAACCACACCCTCACATGCCCCCACCCTCACACACCCCCACCCTCACACACACCCGCACTCACACACTCTCACACATCCTCACACACCCACACACATTCTCAATAAGCCTCACACCCTCACCCTCGCCCACAATCACTCACCCTCACCCTCACACCGTCACCCTCACCCTCAATCACCCTCAACCTCACTCACCCTCACTCACCCGCACTCACCCTCAACACCTCACCCTCACCTTCACTCACCCTCATTCACCCTCAACACCTCACCCTCAACACCTCTCTCACACTCACTCTCACTCATCCTCACTCACCCTCAACACCTCACCCTCACTACCTCACGCTCACTCACCCTCAACACCTCACCCTCATTCACCCTCAGCCCCTCACCCTCAACACCTCACCCTTACTCACCCTCACCCTCAACACCTCACCCACAATCACCCTCCCTCACTCACCCTCAGCCCCTCACCCTCAACACCTCACCCTCACTTACACTCACACTCACTCACCCTCAACCACACACCCTCACTCAACCTCAACACCTCACCCTCAACAACTCAATCACCCTTACTCACTAACGCTCACCCACCCTCACCCTCACTCAGCCTCAACACCTCACCCTCACTCACCCTCAACGCTTCACCCTCAATCACACTCACGCACCCTCACACACCCCCACCCTCACACACCTTCACACCCTCAACCTCACACATCCTCACTCACCCTCACACCCTCACACACCCTCACTCAACCTCATGACCTCAACCACACCCTCACATGCCCCCACCCTCACACACCCCCACCCTCACACACACCCGCACTCACACACTCTCACACATCCTCACACACCCACACACATTCTCAATAAGCCTCACACCCTCACCCTCGCCCACAATCACTCACCCTCACACCGTCACCCTCACACCATCATCCCCTCACCCTCAATCACCCTCAACCTCACTCACCCTCACTCACCCGCACTCACCCTCAACACCTCACCCTCACCTTCACTCACCCTCAACACCTCACCCTCAACACCTCACTCACACTCACTCTCACTCATCCTCACTCACCCTCAACACCTCACCCTCACTACCTCACCCTCAATCACCCTCAACACCTCACCCTCATTCACCCTCAGCCCCTCACCCTCAACACCTCACCCTTACTCACCCTCACCCTCAACACCTCACCCACAATCACCCTCCCTCACTCACCCTCAGCCCCTCACCCTCAACACCTCACCCTCACTCACCCTCAACCACTCACCCTCACTCACCCACAACACATCACCCTCACTCAACCTCAACACCTCACCCTCAACAACTCAATCACCCTCACTCACTAACGCTCACCCACCCTCACCCTCACTCAGCCTCAACACCTCACCCTCACTCACCCTCAACGCTTCACCCTCAATCACACTCACGCACCCTCACCTACGCCCACCCTCACACACCTTCACACACTCAATCTCACACATCCTCACTCACCCTCACACCCTCACACACCCTCACTCAACCTCATGACCTCAACAACACCCTCACATGCCCCCACCCTCACACAACCCCACCCTCACACACACCCGCACTCACACACTCTCACACATCCTCGCACACCCACTCACATTCTCAATAAGCCTCACACCCTCACCCTCGCCCACAATCACTCACCCTCACCCTCACACCGTCACCCTCACACCATCATCCCCTCACCCTCAACACCTCACCCTCATTCACCCTCACTCACCATCAACACACTATCACACTACAACCACACACAAACACTTACCACCACAGCACCACTCATCACCACTACAGCATTACTCGGCAGACAAAAGTCATACAATCAAAACATGTACGCTTTTAACAGTCACACACACAACAACAGCTATCAATGGGCACTTTCACCAGGCATACACACACAACAGTCATCAGTACTGCAGTAGTATGTATAAATGAGACTGTTGGTGTGCGAAATACGGATGTGGTGGTGCAGAGTGATGCTGTGTTGTTGCTCAATGGTACTGTGGGGGTGCAGAAAGATAAAGTGGTATTGCTGCGTGTTGCATTGGTGGACATCAGTGATGGCGTTGTTGGGAGAAGTGCAACTGTTGTAGTGCTGAGTTATGCTGTGGTGGTAATCATTAAACACCAACACAGCACCACTCATCACCAGCAAAGAACAACACATCACAACAACAGCATTACTAAGCACCACACTAACATCACTTAGAAACACAACAACATCACTCTACACCACCACAACAGCATCATTCAACAACAACACACTATCACACTACAACTACACACAAACACTTACCACAACAGCACCACTCATCACCACTACAGCATTACTCAGCAGACAAACGTCATACAATCAAAACATGGACGCTTTTAAGAAGCACACACACCAACAGCTATCAATGGACTCTTTCACCAGGCGTACATACACAACAGTCATCAGTACTGCAGTAGTATGTATGAATGAGACTGTTGATGTGCTAAATACGGCTGTGGTGGTGCAGAGTGATGCTGTGCTGTTGCTCAATGGTACTGTGGGGGTGCAGAATGATAAAGTGGTATTGCTGCGTGTTGCATTCGTGGACATCAGTGATGCCGTTGTTGGGAGAAGTGCAACTGTTGTGGTGCTGAGTTATGCTGTGGTGGTAATTATTGAACACCAACACAGCACCACTCATCACTAGCACAGAACAACACATCACAACAACAGCATTACTAAGCACCACACTAACATCACTCAGCAACACACCAACATCACTCTGCACCACCACAACACATCATTCAACAACAACACACTATCACACTACAACCACACACAAACACTTAGCACCACTCATTACCACTACAGCATTACTCAGCAGACAAACGTCATACAATCCAAACATGTGCGCTTTTAACAGGCACACACACCAACAGCTAGCAATGGACACTTTCACCAGGCGTACACACACAACAGTCATCAGTGCATCCTTTCACCATGCATACACCCACACAAACAGGCATCAGTCCACGCTTTCAACAGTCACACACACCACCAGCCGGAAGTGCACGCTTTCTAACAACTTTTTTTACGTAGCACACACAATTACAGCTATACAAGCATGCTTTGGTGCTGTACAGTACTGCAGTAGTATGTCTAAATGAGACTGGGGGTGTGCTAAATACGGCTCTAGTGGGGCAGAGTGATTATCTGATGTTGCTCAATGGTACTGTGGGGGTGCCGAATTATAATGTGCTATTGCTGCGTGCTGCATAAATGGACATCAGGGAGGCCGTGGAAGAGAAAAATACCAAACACAAGGCAAGTGCGACCGAAAAACACGTACGGCAAAACGGAACTCAATCCATGGCAAAAAATAAAACTAAATAGCAGCCATTGATAAAATACAAAACACACTCTAAAGAAAGGAGCCAGACAGAAAGTAAGTGCCAGCAAAGCAAGACCGAAAACAATAATTAGATTAACATCACAATAAGGAAATGCATAAACAAAAGTATAACAACTCACAAAGGCACTCTTTAATAATATGAAAATAAAATTCTCATTACCTGTCGATCGTAGCAGCTCATTCCCTGAAATGTAGAAAATATTAAAAAAAAACACACAAACAGAACATAAACAGTGCATACATAATACTTTTAACTACAACAATCAACAAACGAAAAAAAAAAGCATAGCGGCAAAACAAGTCACATACGGGTCCAAACAACACAAAAAAAAGCAAAGTCAGAGAACAAATAAACATCAGAGTGCGACCTCACTACCTCACCCTCACTCACCCTCAACACCTCACCCTCATTCACCCTCAGCCCCTCACCCTCAACACCTCACCCTCACTAACCTCACCCTCAACACCTCACCCACAATCACCCTCCCTCACTCACCCTCACCATCACTCACCCTCACTCACCCTCAACACCTCACCCTCACCCTCAACACCTCACCCTCACCTTCACTCAACCTCACCCTCACTCACCCTCAACGCCTCACCCTCAGTCAGCCACACTCACCCTCAAACTCTCACCCGCAATCACCCTCACTCACCCTCACCCTCACTCACCCTCAACACGTCACCCTCACTCACCCTCAACCCCTCACCCTCACTCACCCACAACACCTTACCCTCACCCTCACTCACCCTCAACACCTCACACTCACCTACACTCACCATCACCCTCAACCTCACTCACCCTCACTAACCCTCAACACCTCACCCTCATTCACCCTCACCCACACTCACCTTCATGACCTCAACAACACACCCTCACATGCCCCCACACTCACACACCCCCACCCTCACACACACCCGCCCTCACAAACTCTCACACATCCTCACACACCCACACACATTCTCAATAAGGCTCACACCCTCACCCTCGCCCAACCTCACTCACCATCACCCTCACACCATCATCCCCTCACCCTAACTCACCCTCAACATCACTCACCCTCAACACCTCACCCTCAACAACTCATTCGCCCTCACTCACTAACGCTCACCCACCCTCACCTTCACTCACCCTCAACACTTCACACTCAACACCTCACCCTCGACACCTCACTCACCCTCACTCTCACTCATCGTCACTCACCCTCAACTCCTCACCCACACCCACCCTCAACACCTCACCCTCACTCACCCTCAACACCTCACCTTCACTCACCCTCAACACCTTACCCTCACTCACCCACAACACCTTACCCTCACTCACCCTCAACACATCACCCTCACCTACACTCACCATCACCCTCACTCACCCTCAACACCTCATCCTTAACACCTCACTCACCCTCACTCTCACTCATCCTCACTCACCCTCAACACCTCACACTCACTCACCCTCAACACCTCACCCTCAGTCACCCTCAACACCTCCCCCCTCACCCCCTCACCCTCAACACCTCACCCTCACTCACCCTCACCCTCAACACCTCACCCTCAATCACCCTCCCTCACTCACCCTCACCATCACTCACCCTCACTCACCCTCAACACCTCACCCTCACTCACCCTCAATCACCCTCAACACCCCACCCTCACCTTTACTCAACCTCATCCTCACTCACCCTCAACGACTCACCCTCAGTCACCTACACTCACCCTCAAAAACGCAACCGCACTCAGCCTCACTCACCCTCACCCTCAGTCACCCTCAACACCTCACCCTCACTCACCCTCAACACCTCACCCTCCACCCCTCCCCCTCAACGCCTCACCCTCACTCAACCTCAACACCTCACCCTCACTCACCCTCAACACATCATCCTCACTCACCCACAACAACTCACCCTCAACCCCTCACCCTCACTCACAACACATATTATGTTACAATTGGTATCACATCGGCAAAAGATTAAACTATTGCCATTGTAAATAACAAACATATTAATTCGCTATTTTCAAAACAAGCACATAAATAAAAATGCTGTCCTTTACAATACCAATAGCACAAACTTTCCAAATACAAGACCTATTGCAACACACATCCACAAACGCCAGTCACCCACTCTGCTTCATTCACCCACTCTGCTTCAGTCACCCACTCTGCTTCAGTCACCCACTCTGCTTCAGTCACCCCCTCTGCTTCAGTCACCCCCTCTGCTTCAGTCACCCACTCTGCTTCAGTCACCCACTCTGCTTCAGTCACCCACTCTGCTTCAGTCACCCACTCTGCTTCAGTCACCCACTCTGCTTCAGTCACCCACTCTGCTTCAGTCACCCACTCTGCTTCAGTCACCCACTCTGCTTCAGTCACCCACTCTGCTTCAGTCACCCACTCTGCTTCAGTCACCCACTCTCCATCATTCACCCACTCTCCATCATTCACCCACTCTCCATCATTCACCCACTCTCCATCATTCACCCACTCTCCATCATTCACCCACTCTCCATCATTCACCCACTCTGCAAATTTATGAATGTTATGCCATTTTCATACACATAAACAACTTTTATGACGGAAAAAAAAGGGTGTCTACGGAGTAGTGCATCAGATACGTTATACACAAAATATACTTCCCAAAAGTGACCTACAGGATGCAAGGATGTTAATCAGGCTTCGGGCCAAAAAGCAAATAAAATTCGTACAATATTACAACAATATTACACTCACCCTCAACACCTCACCCTCACCCTCAACACCTCACCCTCACCTTCACTCAACCTCACCCTCACTCACCCTCAACGCCTCACCCTCAGTCAGCCACACTCACCCTCAAACTCTCACCCGCAATCACCCTCACTCACCCTCACCCTCACTCACCCTCAACACGTCACCCTCACTCACCCTCAACCCCTCACCCTCACTCACCCACAACACCTTACCCTCACCCTCACTCACCCTCAACACCTCACACTCACCTACACTCACCATCACCCTCAACCTCACTCACCCTCACTAACCCTCAACACCTCACCCTCATTCACCCTCACCCACACTCACCTTCATGACCTCAACAACACACCCTCACATGCCCCCACACTCACACACCCCCACCCTCACACACACCCGCCCTCACAAACTCTCACACATCCTCACACACCCACACACATTCTCAATAAGGCTCACACCCTCACCCTCGCCCAACCTCACTCACCATCACCCTCACACCATCATCCCCTCACCCTAACTCACCCTCAACATCACTCACCCTCAACACCTCACCCTCAACAACTCATTCGCCCTCACTCACTAACGCTCACCCACCCTCACCTTCACTCACCCTCAACACCTCACCCTCACTCACCCTCAACACTTCACACTCAACACCTCACCCTCGACACCTCACTCACCCTCACTCTCACTCATCGTCACTCACCCTCAACTCCTCACCCACACCCACCCTCAACACCTCACCCTCACTCACCCTCAACACCTCACCTTCACTCACCCTCAACACCTTACCCTCACTCACCCACAACACCTTACCCTCACTCACCCTCAACACATCACCCTCACCTACACTCACCATCACCCTCACTCACCCTCAACACCTCATCCTTAACACCTCACTCACCCTCACTCTCACTCATCCTCACTCACCCTCAACACCTCACACTCACTCACCCTCAACACCTCACCCTCAGTCACCCTCAACACCTCCCCCCTCACCCCCTCACCCTCAACACCTCACCCTCACTCACCCTCACCCTCAACACCTCACCCTCAATCACCCTCCCTCACTCACCCTCACCATCACTCACCCTCACTCACCCTCAACACCTCACCCTCACTCACCCTCAATCACCCTCAACACCCCACCCTCACCTTTACTCAACCTCATCCTCACTCACCCTCAACGACTCACCCTCAGTCACCTACACTCACCCTCAAAAACGCAACCGCACTCAGCCTCACTCACCCTCACCCTCAGTCACCCTCAACACCTCACCCTCACTCACCCTCAACACCTCACCCTCCACCCCTCCCCCTCAACGCCTCACCCTCACTCAACCTCAACACCTCACCCTCACTCACCCTCAACACATCATCCTCACTCACCCACAACAACTCACCCTCAACCCCTCACCCTCACTCACAACACATATTATGTTACAATTGGTATCACATTGGCAAAAGATTAAATTATTGCCATTGTAAATAACAAACATATTAATTCGCTATTTTCAAAACAAGCACATAAATAAAAATGCTGTCCTTTACAATACCAATAGCACAAACTTTCCAAATACAAGACCTATTGCAACACACATCCACAAACGCCAGTCACCCACTCTGCTTCATTCACCCACTCTGCTTCAGTCACCCACTCTGCTTCAGTCACCCACTCTGCTTCAGTCACCCCCTCTGCTTCAGTCACCCCCTCTGCTTCAGTCACCCACTCTGCTTCAGTCACCCACTCTGCTTCAGTCACCCACTCTGCTTCAGTCACCCACTCTGCTTCAGTCACCCACTCTGCTTCAGTCACCCACTCTGCTTCAGTCACCCACTCTGCTTCAGTCACCCACTCTGCTTCAGTCACCCACTCTGCTTCAGTCACCCACTCTGCTTCAGTCACCCACTCTCCATCATTCACCCACTCTCCATCATTCACCCACTCTCCATCATTCACCCACTCTCCATCATTCACCCACTCTCCATCATTCACCCACTCTCCATCATTCACCCACTCTGCAAATTTATGAATGTTATGCCATTTTCATACACATAAACAACTTTTATGACGGAAAAAAAAGGGTGTCTACGGAGTAGTGCATCAGATACGTTATACACAAAATATACTTCCCAAAAGTGACCTACAGGATGCAAGGATGTTAATCAGGCTTCGGGCCAAAAAGCAAATAAAATTCGTACAATATTACAACAATATTACACCAACAAAACAAATACAAATATGTGGCAGGAAGCGAGGACGAGGATGTACAAAGACAAAAGTGAAACAGACAACTTTTTCTTGGGGCAATAAACAAGCACTATTCATCCGGAGAATGGGACGGATTAAAAACAATAGTCAACAGTTACACAAAAACCCGTACGCATAGAACAATAGCAGTTATTCACACGGAATTACATGTAATATAAGAAACATATTACGAAAATACAACTATTCTGAAACAGCCAACTTTTTCTGGGGGCAATAAACAAGCACTATTCATCCGGAGAATGGGACGGATTAAAGACAATGGTCAACAGTTACACTAAAAGCCGTACGCATACAACAATAGCAGTTATTCACACGTAATTACTTCGAATATAAGAAACATATTACGAAAATAGAACTATTCTTTCACAAAAAAGCAAAAAAAAATAACATTACATCACTGTACATCCACTTCATACATTGCTACGAATAATAAAGTCAGCAAATACACAAAGTTTCCTTTCATACATCAAGTACGTCAATAACATATAATCCGGCTACTTCAGCATCACTAGAAAAAATAATGCAAACACAACTTACATCAATATATTAAAAAAATATTAGCACTACAAAGTTCGAAAAACAGCTTTTGTACGTCAAATAACAAAAAACAGCAAAAAATACATTACATTACAGTTTAACAAAACATATGCATTACATATCAACAATAAAAAACAAAACTTTCCGTTACATTACAAACATTTACAAATATTACGATCGAAAAAAAAACATTTCGCAAGTCTTTAACTTAAACATAGTATATATACTACATTACATTACATAATAACAATCTTTGGAATACATTCTTACCTGTCAAACGACGCAGCAACACCACAGGAACAAGAACACGCCTTCCGCGCACCAACATTCTCGATCTCTGGGGAATTCCACCGTTGACGTATGCAAATCGGAACGCTACGTCAAAAACGTCGCGCTCCGATTGGCTAAAAATAAACGTCAAAAAAAATAAACACACACAACACAAAAAAAACTAGACCGCTAAACGTAGCCAACGTCGAAGTGACGCATTGCGTCGGCCATTTTAAAAAAAATAAAATAAAAAACGGGACTCCACAAACATGTTAAACACATAACACCACACAGTTAGTACAAAACATACACAGTTACATTACATAGAAATATACACATAAGACAGAAGGAATACAAAGGGAACATCTAACACCTTTTGTAAAACACAACACATATTACTTAATTAATATTAACATACACACACTCATAACATCACCCTCACACACCAAAACTATCACACTCCTTCACACACCCTCAATAACCCTAACACAACATCTCCCTCATACACCATCACACACCTTCAGCCTCACACCCACTTACTCACACACACTCACACTCACACCCACTCACACTCACACACACTCACACACCCTCACTCCCCTCAAAAAATAACACCCCTCACAACAAGCTCACACTCACTACACCGGACAGCCGCACCCACTCACACCCCTCACACTCTATCACCATCAACACCCCTCCGCCTCACACAGCCTTAGCCTCATCCCCTCACCCTCACACACGCACAATAACCATCACACCATTACCCTCACACACTCTAACTCTCATCCGCAACTACTCACTCACACTCACACTCCCTCGCTCACCCTCACACTCACACACTCACACCCCCTCACCCTCACACCCCATCACCCTCACACCCCCTCACTCACACTCACTCACACTCACTCACAATAACTCACACTCGGACTCACACACCCTCACGCTCACACACCCTCACACGCCCTGTGCCTAACAACACCTCTCACACCCTCAATAACACTCACACACACTCACACTCACACACCATCACACACCATAAACGTCACACCCCCTCACTCACCCTCACACACACCCCCTCAAACTCAAACACCTTATACTCACACACACACGCTCCACTAAAACTCATCACAACACTCTCAAACTCACTACACCACACACACTCTCAGACGCAAACAACATCACTCATCCTCATCCTCATACACACTCACACCCCCTCACCCTCACACCCCATTACACTCACACACGCTCACACCCCTCACACTCACAACAACACCCTCACACCCCCTCACTCACACTCACTCACACTCACTCCCAATGACTCAAACTCACCCTCACACACCCTCACCCTCACACACCGTCACACACCGTCAGACACCCTCTAATTAACAACACCTCACACACCCTCACTCACCCTCACACACACACACCCTCATCCTCAAACACCTTACCCTCACACACACACGCTGCCCTAAAACTCATCACAACACTCTCACACTCACGACACTTCACACACTCTCTGACGCAAACAACATCACTCATCCTCACACTTACACACACTCACACCCCCTCACCCTCACACTCCATCACACTCACACACGCTCACTCACCTCACACGCACAACAACACCCTCACACCCCCTCACTCACACTCACTCCAAATAACTCACACTCACCCTCACACACCCTCACCCTCACACACCGGCACACACCCTCTGTGTAACAAAACATCGCACACCCTCACTCACCCTCACACACACTAACACTCACGCACCGTCACACACCCGAAAAGTCACACACCCTCACTCACCCTCACCCTCACACACCCTAAAAATAACACCCCCTAACGCTCACACCTCCTAACACTCACACCCGCCTAACAGTCACCCCCTAACACTCACCCTCACCCCCTCAACCTCACCCCTCACACCCTCACACTCACTCCCTCAACACCCCACCCTCACCCCCCTCACACCCCCTCATTCACCCTCATTCACCCTAACACACCCTCACCCTCTCACACACCCTCTCACACCCCCCCTCACTCACGCTCTCACACACCACCTCACACACCCCCTCACTCACTCTCTCACACACCCCCTCACTGACCCTCTCACACCCGCTCAGCCTCACCCTCACTCTTCCTTACACTCCCTCACCCCCTCACCCTCCCTCGCCCTCCCTCCCCTCCCCTCACCCTCACCCTCACCCCCCTCACCCTCAACTCCCTCACCCTCAACTCCCTCATACTAACACCCCTCATCCTCAACACCCTTAACACTCACCCCACTCACCCTCACCCCCCTCACACTCACCCTCACCCTCTCCCCCCTCACCCGCACAACCCTCACCCTCACACCACTCACCCCCCTCCCCCTCACCCCCCTCCCCCTCACCTTCACCCCCCTCACCCTCACACTGACACCCCTCAGACCCCTCACCCTCACCCCCTCCCCCCTCACACTCACCCCCCTCACCCTCACACCCCTCACCCTCACACCCCTCACCCTCACACCCTTCACCCTCACACCACTCACCCTCCCTCACCCTCCCTCCCCTCCCCTCACCCTCACCCTCCCCCCCTCACCCTCAACTCCCTCATACTAACCCCCCTCATCATCAACACCCTTAACACTCACCCCACTCACACTCACCCCCCTCACACTCACCCTCACCCTCCCCCCCCTCACCCGCACCCCCCTCACCCTCACACCCCTCACCCTCACACCCCTCACCCCCCTCACCCTCACCCCACTCCCCCTCCCCCTCACCCCCCTCACCCTCACCCTCACCCTGACACCCCTCACACCCCTCACCCTCACCCCCCTCACACTCACACCCCTCACCCTCACACCCCTCACCCTCACACCCTTCACCCTCACACCCTTCACCCTCCCTCACCCTCCCTCCCCTCCCCTCACCCTCACCCTCACCCCCTTACCCTCAACTCCCTCATACTAACCCCCTCATCCTCAACACCCTTAACTCTCACCCCACTCACCCTCACCCCCCTCACACTCACCCTCACCCTCCCCCCCCTCACCCGCACCCCCCTCACCCTCACACCCCTCACCCTCACACCCCTCACCCCCCTCACCCTCACCCCCCTCCCCCTCACACTCACCCCCCTCACACTCACCCTCACCCTCACACCCCTCACACCCCTCACCCTCACCCCCCTCACCCCCCTCACACTCACCCCCCTCACCCTCACACCCCTCACCCTCACACCCCTCACCCTCACACCCTTCACCCTCACACCACTCACCCTCACACCACTCAGTGCTACAACACATTTTGTGTTACAATATGTGTCAGATTTCCGAAACATAAAACTATTGGCATTGTAAATAACAAAGCAATTATTTTCGCAATTTACAAAAAAAAAAAAATCCTCACCCTGAAACTTTCACCCTCAACACCTCACTCACACTCACTCTCACTCACCCTCACTCAGCCTCAACTACTCCCCCTCACCCTCACTCACCCTCAACACCTCACCCTCACTCACCCTCACTCACCCTCAACACCTCACCCTCACTCACCCTCACCCACCCTCACGCTCACCCTAACTCACCCTCAACACCTCACCCTCACACAGTGCAATAGCTCTCAGACCATTTCAGTTAGAGCTTTTAGAAATATTTATGGCTTTTTTTATTTGTAATTCTTTAGCATTGGCTACAGGAAACAAAAATGCTAAACATTTACAAAAAAAACCCATAAACAATTCTAAAAGCACTAACTCTAATGGTGCGAGACCTATTGCATTTCCAATGCTTGTTTATGAGGTTTTGCCGTAGGGAAGCGCAGGAGGCCTTCCTGCTGTGCTTCCCTACGGCAAAAGAAAAGGGCAGGAATGCGCCATATCTATAAGATATGGCGCATTCCTGTCCTCATCCCCTACCCCAGCGCACAATGGGCTGCTTGCACCAACGCAGGCATCTTGGCACAATGGTGCAAGGGTGCCGGCGTTGAGGGGATGATTATTTTTGTACAGGAAGGGAGACCTGTCTGTAAAAAAATAATCACAGGAGGCTTGACCTCTTTCTATGTGTGCTACAGAATGCAGCGCACATAGAAAACGGAAAAACGAGGAGAAAGAAAGACATTTCTCCCTGTTGCGCCTCCCTTACGCCTTCCCTGGGGAGCCGTAAGCTTTTGGCCCTGCCTCAGATTTACAATTTCTTGTAAATCTGGGGCAGTGTCAAAAGACCATGGATGTTGCTGGGAACGCCCCCAGCAACACCCACTGCACAACCCTTTAATGCAGAACACTGCGTTAAAGGGACTGATATTTATCAGGCAGCATTGAGCCAAAAAAGTGGCTTAGTGCTGCCTGATAAATATCACGCAGGCTCCTGTGCCACGAAAACGTCACAAAAAGTGACGTTCCGATGGCGCAAGGGACCTCAGAAATGAGGCCCTCACTATTTTGTTGGTAAATATCAATTTGATTATCACTTACTGAACTCCTAGAGTTTCAGGCGCAAATATGAAAAGGAAAGGCCTGTCATACGAGTCATGCGGAATCTAGGCACACTGAATAGGGAGTGAATCATTGATCACAAGGATCGACAAAGATGATAAAGTGACACCAAGTCTTAAAAATAACCTTGGTCCAGTTCCTGCTTTAGCCTTGAACATGTAGCATAAGGCTTTGAACAGGATACAGTTGGGAATTGTCAACCAATGAAGCTTGCGAAGAAGGTTGGAGACTGAGGAAGTTTTTGAAAGTTGGTAAAACAACCTTACAACTGCATTCTGAACTAATTGCAGCTGGCAGGTTGTAGCTTTATCTGCTTCCAAATAGAACACAATGCTGTAGTTTAGTCTTGCTAAAATCAAAGCCTGGATCACAGTCCTTCGAGCGAGAGTAGGGAAATTCCAAATGATTATTTTTTAGTCATTTGAGGACAGCAAAACAATTGGCGTTCACCTTAGCCACTTTAGGCTTCATAGACAATTTGTGATCCAGAAGGAATCCCAGATTTTGTACTTTCTGAGATGGAATTGGCAGAGCCCCTACAGAGTTGGTACAGTGATGAGGACCTCAGACTGAGGAGTTTTCCCCCAGAATCATCACCTCAGTCTTATCACCATTGAACCTGAGAGAGTTTATGTTCATCCATAAGGAGGTGCTACTCAGGCTCAAGCTCAAATCCATGGGTCCATTTTTCTGTTCAGACGACAACATGAAGATGATCTGTGTGCCATCTGCTTAGGAGAAAAGTCAGACCACAACTTTCCACCTCATCAACCAAAGAGCGGACATAGATTTTAAACAATAAAGGGCTCAGCACTGAACTCAGGTCATGAGTCTCAGATCTGATATTTGGGAAAAAAATTTGAAATGTACAATCTGTCAAAAATGATCCAGCCAGGCCAATGCCGAGCCCTTAAGGCCCAGGGCAATCAGTCTCTGCTTCAAAATGGAATGAGACACAGTATCGAAGGCTACGCTATGGTTAACAAAAAGAACGCTGCCCTACTGCCATAAAGGCGCTGCCTCTAGCACTCTGTAATGCCCAAGAGGGCGAATTCTGTACTGTGTTCAGCCATTAATACAGGCTGAGAATGATGATGTGAATTCTGAGCCTCCACAAACGAGGTAAGCTGGCTATTAGTATGTTTTCCCAAAACTTTGGAACAGATAGGATGAAGGGAAATGGGATTAAATGTGGACATATTGGTCGGGTCCAAGGTGTTTTTTTCAGGAGGGGAAGGACCATAGCATGTTTCTATTTCTTGGGTACCAGCCCTTCGCCAAGAGAGATATTAAAAAGATCTCCTAACATAGATAACAAGTTAGAGTCAAGTTGCCTGATCATGTTAGGGGTAGGAGGTCCAAAGGAGAGCCTAATTTTACAGATTGCAAAATGGCATTGAAAGTCATAGTGTCCAACAAGGACCAACCCCCAGATTCATCAAAGTCATGTTTTGTGAGTCCTTAATAGCGAATTTTAACCTCATAGATGCTATTAAACATTCCTCCCCAGTGCTGCGCTGTCCATTGGAACTAGTGCTGAATGGACGTCCAATGGTCGTGCGCAGCACTGGGGAGGTAGTGCTGCCGTCGGCCAATGCACCGAGGCAGCACTTAAGGGGTTAAGGATTCGCTATTAAAGAATCTCAAAACGGGATGCATGTAGAAATCGCAATATTTTTAGCGATTTCTACTGCTTCCTTATTTGCGATTCGCTAATTGCTAATCGCAAATAAGGAATGGCTTCCCCATTCATTCCTATGGGCCTAAAGGCCCATAGGAATGAATGGGAAGTCATTCCTTATTTGCCATTAGCAATTAGCGAATCGCAAATAAGGAAGCAATTTCAAGGGTGCCAGGGTGTCTAAAGGACACCCTGTTGCACCCCTGAAATGGTAATGTACACTGGTATTGCGCACACACATGTCCCAAGGACATGTGTGTGTGTAACATACAACTTAGAAAAATGCACTTTAGTGAATTTTTCTAAGTTTTTGCTATTTATCACGTAGTTAGACTTCGTGGTAAATAGCGGTCCCAGATTGCGAATTTGCAATTTTTAAATGGTTCGTGCACTGCATTTAAGGAATCTCAAATTGAGATTCCTTAAATGCAAATAATCGCAATGTAGCGATTTCTAAAATTGCGATTTTTGTATTTGGGATGATGCATCCCAAATGCAAAAATACCGCTCGAAAAGGGCCAGATTCTCAGAATCTGGCCCTTTGCGAGCGGATTTTGGTTTGATGAATCTGGCTGCAAGTCCTTAGTTTAGGTGTTACATCAACATTAATCATGGTGATGTTAGAAAACATGGCGGGATTCTAATAGTTAAAGGTACAACAAAATGTTCAGACAACAATAGTAGCATAGGGGGAGCAGTCACCAAGTCAGAGACATTGGAAAAAACTATTCACAAAATGGTTGGCCAGATGAGTAGGGCTAGTGTTTCACAAAGTAAGGCTAAGGACACCACGATCCACTATCAGAGTGGAACTCAGGTTGCACATGGGATCTTCTAAATGAAGATTAATATCAGCAAGTAGAGTGAAATGTGTGGAGCTACCAAGTCTGGCACGGAGGTACACCAATTTTTTGTGAAACCAGGTAGACAATACAACAGGGCTCCTGAGAACGTGAATTTCGGTGTAAGCAAGAGTGCAATACAGAAATATCTACAGTCGGGAACAGAGAATTCTTCAGTTTTACACTGTAAGTCATTTTTTAAAATAATGGCAATCCCCCTGCCTGTCCTGTCTATCTTTCCTAACCATAGAATAGTTAGGGGGAGGACCATAATTATATCTGATGCAGAGCCCTAGCGAAGCCATATCTCAGTAAGAAGCAGAGCATCAGGCTGAAAAGCCCATAAAAAGTTGAATAGATGTTGTTGATGTTTAGGAAGAGACCGAAATTTAAAACGGAAGAATCAAAATCCCCTGTCTGACTAGGTCCTGAAGAAGACTCCAAGATAAGGTCAGCCATAGTGGGGGAAAACCTCAAAGCTGTTGGCTTCAGATGAGTGCCAGGCATTACTATCATTGCTGTTAACATAGATAGAACATATATAATTACAGTTGCTACAGGCTAAAGGACTCACCCCAGGCACAATAATCTGACAATCTGTGTGGTGGTCAGGCTATAAAGTCTTTAATTAGTTCGGAGTGTGAGTTAACTTCTCCAGTAGTCGGTGACCAGGGTTAGTGGCCCCTAGCCCTGGTGAGACATGGACGGACACAGATGGGCTAACCTTTGGCACGCCTTTGGTGCACCAGCGGCCCACCTGCTGCACCCGTCTGTAGCACATCCACTCCATGGCCATTTTAAATAGGGGCGTGTCACTTAGAGCTAGACTGGAGGTGGCAGAGAAGTTATGGCACAACAAAAATGGCTGTCTGGAGAGGAAACAGCACTTGAACACATGCTTTACCTGCACCTCAATAAAATAACACACACGCCCCAAGTCCCCCTGAAACACCCTTTGTTCTCACAGCAAGCATGGATTTAAAAAAAACAAAGAAAGCAAAAGTAATTAAATACAGTATTAGCCAACATACAGAGGAACATGGGGAAAATATAAGTTATTAAAAGGCACTGGCAGACATAATAATATAGGGAGAACGAGCAGTAGTAGAGGCAGCTTTAACCCAAAAATTTGCCCCTAGGTAGCCGCTGCGCATCCGCTCCCTGGCCATCTTTTAAATAGGGCTGTTTCACTTGGAGCTAGACCGCAGGTGGCAGAGAAATTATGACACAACAAAAACGGCCATCGGGCGAGGAAACAGCACATGAACACGTGCTTTTCCTGCAGTCTAAAAAGAATAACACACAATCCTCAAGTCCCCCGGAAACACCCTTTGTTCCCACAGCAAGCAAGGATTTAAAAAAACAAAGCAGCAAAATTTAAAACAGAGAAACTAAAAAACAGTATTGGCCGACACACAGGGGAATGCAGGAAAAAGCTATATTTTTAGAAAGCCCTAGCAGACAGTAGAAGAGGCAACTTTAATCAAGAAACGAGCCCCTACCTTACCACTAAAGCAAATGCTTAAATTCATAGTCACTGTGCCCCAAGATATATCTATGAAATCAAAACATTTCCCACTAAGGAAGATAATAAATACAACACTCTACTAGCCACACATGCTACCTGTCCAAAAATGTACTTTGGCACCACACATGAAGCACTGTACATTGCAATACAATAGCAGCACCTCAATCCTTAATGTCAGGAACCGGCTGCTGTTGGCTCTTCACCCCACCTTTTCCCAGTTCCACTGCACCTGCTACACTAATCATAGCTAGACCCATATGCTCAGGCCCACTGGAATTATGCAATTGTGCGGCTGCGGCGATTTCCTTACAATTTTAAATTTGGGAATGTTGGATATTGGGCGATAGTTATTTAAGTCCGACGGGTCCGCTGATGACTTCTTTAAGATAGGGGATACCTGCCCTGCTTTACGGATTTCTGGGATGGTTCCTTGAAGGAGAGAGGTGTTTACAATCTTGGTCCATATAGGCAGTAATAATGGAATTAAGTCTTTCATGTAGTTTGCAGGAAGAGGGTCTGTGAAGTGCCTGGAGGGATTCAGGGGCGTGAGCGTTTTAAATATAGTTTCTTCACTGTAAGTGTTGAAGGAGGACCAGGATGCGTTGTTTTTGAGGTCGCACTTTGCGGAACATATGAGTGGGACTCCAAGAGGGAGCAATGAGGTGTTCACGTGAGTGTCGGTATGGGATATTAGGTCGTTGAGCAGGTCCATCTTTATGTTTTCTGTCTTCATAGTAAAGAAGGAGGCAAATTCATCGCAATTGGGTAGTGTGTCTAGGTTAGCTAGGGGGCGGTGGGGTACACACTTAGATTGAGATTTGATTAGTTTGAATAGCTTTTTGAGACACTTCTTGGCTTGGTCTAATAACTTACTGAAGAAATCTGCTTTTGATCGTCTGATCTTTCTGTAGTAGGCGTTTCCCGTGCTTCTTAGTAGCTTCAGGTGGTCAGAGGATGGTGCCGATCTCCATCCATAGTGAAGAGAAGAGTGTTGTAGAGTGGAGTGATGTGTTGCAGAGTATAATAGAGTGGTGTAGCATTTGTGACCTAAAACCTGCGTTTGAGCTAGTCCCACGAACAAAACTGGTCAGTTTTGGAGAGGATGGTGGTCCCTAGTAACATATCAATATTAATCTGCTTACTCAATGACAGTCATGCCCAGGTGTGGAGTGCTAGTCAGGGTAACTGGCAGAATGCATTACCATGAATAAAGGGGTGCAGCAGGGTTACATGCTTACTCCATTATTTTCCTTTTATTTATATGATCTAGTTGCATAGTTTGTGCTAATGCATCTCCAATACTCTCAAGCAAAGTCTCTTTGTTATTGTTTGCGAAAGATACACTGTGTTGGACAGGCCTCGTGAAGGGCTCGCTCCCTCCCCGCATGATAAAGCCCGGACACCGGCTCTCCCTGTGCCACCAGAAGAACAACCCCGACGACCCACAGAAGCAACCCGCAACCCGTCCCCTACGGGACGCCTGCTCCCGGACATCTCTGTATCACTGGCCTGGGCCACCGTCAGCACCATTGCCCGGCCCAGCCGCCATCTTGGACACTGCACCACGAGGCCGCGTGGCCTCAACTCGACCCCAACCCTGGGCCTGGCCAGGCCCCGACATCCCGGCACCACCATCCGCCCAGGAGGTGAACGGACCACTTGGCAAGTCAATGGGGGAGAGGAGTGTCGATGGCTCTCCCCCGCCAGGTGCCGATCGCCCCCAGCCTCCCCGGGCGCTGGCTCCACCCCCCTGCTGGGTGTCTGGACTCCCTCATCCCGGACCTCCCGACCTCCAAGAGCGAGGGTCCGGACATCAAAGGAGGCCAGACCTATAACTGGGGCAGCTCCAGAGCAGGAGGGCAGTTGTATCCTGGAGTCGAGAGACACCTTGAAGAACTCATCCTTGACGGACTGCTGGCGCTGCCGCAGCCCTGCCTTGTGATTCATCGTCCTGCCTGCTGGCGCTGCCGTGGCTTCCTGCAACCTACATCCTCGTCGGGACCTGCTGGCGCTGCCGCGGCCCTCTGCAACCTACATCCTCGTCGGGACCTGCTGGCGCTGCCGCGGCCCTCTGCAAACCTACATCCTCGTCGGGACCTGCTGGCGCTGCCGCGGCCCTCTGCAATCTACGGCCTCATCGGGACCTGCTGGCACTGCCGCAGCCCTTCCTTGTGTGAACTACCATCCGAGCCACTGGCGCTGCTGCGGCCCCACCTCCCAGAACTTCGAGCTCGAGGATTGTGAGCTATCCACCCTACCACCTGTACCGGATCGGTACTAAGACTGTCCCGCTACCCCTTTCCCTTCCAGAGACTAGAATTGAGAGGACCCTCGTGTCCCGATCTCACTGTACCGTGATACTTTGCTTCAAGAACTGCATATAAAAAGCGTTAACCTTATCCTTGTGTGGTGTCCATCTGTGGGGGGGAAGTTACTTGTCTGTACGATCGCTGGAGACGGCCCTCCCCGGAGGCCTCTCCCCTTGTCCTCGGCCGACCCTCCAGGTCCCCGTCTAACATTAGAACTTTTAATTGAATACTTTTTGATGATATGCATAGAGAGTAGACTGGGGACAAACTCCTCTAAAACAGATTATATAACCATCAATCTGCAAAAATCATATCGGGAGAATATCCATGAGTGGAGTAAATCTTAAAAGGGTAAAAACGGACTTGGAGTGTTTGGGAAAAAGATAATGGTACATTTGTCTTTGACAAAGCATTAATCTGAACCTGCCTCTGTCTTAACATCCTTGGCCCAACATTACACAACTCTTCCAACTAATTTTCAATGATTCAGCATTAATATGTATTTTTCAAAATGTCTATAATCACACACATTCTCTTTGACAACCGTGGTAATACTATAGTCACACACCATATCTGTGGGGACCTCGACATCTCTATAATCACACAATATCTCTGTGGGGACCTGGTCATGTCTATAATCACACACTATTTCTGTGGGGACCTCAACTATATCTGTGGGCACCTGGGCATGTCTCTAATCACACACTATCTCGGTGGGGACCTCAACATCTCTATAATCACACACTATCTAAGTGGGGACCTGGGCATGTCCATAATCACACACTATCTCTGTGGGGACCTCAACATCTCTATAGTCACACACTATCTCTGTGGGGACCTCGGCATCTCTATAATCACACACTATCTCTGTGGGGAGCTGGGCATGTCTATAATCACACACTATCTCTGTGGGGACCTCAACATCTCTATAATCACACACTATCTCTGTGGGGAGCAGGGCATGTCTATAATAACACACTATATCTGTGGGGACCTCAACATCTCTATAGTCACACACTATCTCTGTGGGGACCTCGACATCTCTATAATCACACACTATCTCTGTGGGGACCTGGGCATGTCTATAATCACACACTATCTTTGTGGGGACCTGGGCATCTCTATAATCACACACTATCTCTGTGGGGATTTGGGCATGTCTATAATCACACACATTCTTCTTTGGTAACCGTGGTAATACTATAGTCACACAACATCTCTGTGGGGACTTGAGCATTCCTGTAATTACACGCAAGCACTGTTTTGGCTTGAGCATCATCAGCTTCGCATTATCTGTAAGGGGTTCTGTGAATACTGAATAGTAGTAAAGTTAGGCTTTTGGTCTAAGTTTACATTTGTTAAAACTGAAAAGTAGAAAAGTTTGATTTTTTTGTCTAAGTTTTCCCTTGTGAATAGGGCCCTATTTTAATGAGGACTTAAACACATTCATCTTCATGTACTCTGCGGGGGCTTAAATATTGCTCTAATAACACACTATCTTTGTGGGGGCTTGAAAAAACTATAATAAAACACTATTTGTGGAGACTTAAAATTCACTATAAAAACATACACCATCTCTGTGGGGACTTGAGCATTCCTGTAAATAAACGCAAGCTCTGTTTTGACTTGAAGCATCAGGGGGTGCCATGAGGCGCGGGGTCAAGACTGATTTGCAATTAACTTAGTCTGAACTGGGGCGGCAAAGTGAGCTAAAGAACGATGATGGATTTAACCCAAATCTGTGACTGGGGGGGAGTGTTTGAAAAGATTCAGTGCTCCGTCCATCATCTCCTTGTGTTTGCTTCGACTTAAACATCATCAGCTTCACATTCTCTGTATGGGCCTTTGTGAATCTTGAAAAGTAGTAAATTTAGACTTTTGGTCTAAATTTACCTTTGTGAATACTGAAAAGTAGTAAAGTTAGACTTTTTGCCTAAGTTTACCTTAGTGAATTTGGCCCGATTTTAATGAGGACTTAAACACAATCACTTTCATGCACTATCTCTGTGGGGACTTAAACATCGCTATAATAACACATTAACTTTGTGGGGACTTACACAAGACCGTAATAACACACTATCTTTGTGGGGACTTGAACATCACTATAATAACATACCATCTCTGTGGGGACTTGAACATCTCTATGATAACACACTATCTCTGTGGGGACTTAAACATCGCTATAATAACATACTATCTCTGTGGGGACTTGAGCATTCCTATACTTACACACAACCTCTGTGTGGACTTGAACATCATTAGCTTCATACTCTTATAATGGGATTTATGCTTTGAATGTGCACACTATTTTATGGAGACTTAACCACAATGATCTTCACCCACTATCTCTATAGATGTTAGCAGCTAATTAAGCTCTGGGTTCCACTAGACCATATTACTTAGTTCCATATGTTAATTTCTTTGTGTTAGTTCCCTTACCTCCTAAGATTTTAGACACTAATAAATAGGTTACATACAGCTGTAACTGTCTTTCTTTAAGCATGATATTATATTTTCTGGCACATTAACATAATCTGTCTTTAATGTATACCCGTAGTATTTGTGCAGCAATTTATAAATGAATAGATTATGTTGTTTGTGTATATTGTTGATAAAATAAACATTTAGCCATGTGCCTTCAACTGTATTCAACCACAAATAGTGTTACAGACTAGGTCCCCACAAGGATGGTAGCACGTGTTCAAGTCCCCACAAGGATGGTGCTGTGCGTACGATTAAATAACAATATATTTGCTAATTTGAAGCAGGATCCTGTATCATGAATTTTTTCTTAACATTTTTCTGTTATTAGTGTATTTTAAAAACATTGGGAAAGGCTAGTCCCCACAAGGCAAGGCAATTCAGCTAGGCAGCTTTATAGGCACTAGGCATACATCCACCTGTGGAGTCCCGCAGGGGTCGTCATTGTCCCCCTTATTATTTAATCTTTATCTCCGCCCTCTTCTTCATTCCCTTAAGAAATTTAAAGTCACGGTGTTCAATTATGCGGACGATTTACAGCTATTATTCCAACTGAACATTCCCGATGCTGTGTCCGAATTTCAGAACACCATGAGACACATCCAATGCTGGATGAACGAAAACCATCTAAAACTTAACCCGGGAAAAACGGAACTACTTTTGCCCGGAAATAGTTTTTCCAGCTGGAGTGTCAACTACTGGCCAGCAGACCTGGGCACCCCCCCTGTAAGGTCCACTGCTGTAAAGAGCCTAGGTATCACGCTCCATACGGACCTGTCCTTAAAGACCCAGGTGGGTGCTGTGGTCTCCGCAAGCTTTTTCCAAATGAGAAAAATAAAAAAAATTGCCCACTTACTCACCCAGTCTGCCTTAATCCAGGTTACTATTGCCTTGGTCATGTCCCGTCTGGACTATTCCAACAGCGTCTACCTGGGACTTCCAGTGGGCCTGTCGAAGAGACTTCAACTAGTCCAGAATCAAGCGGCTAGACTCATTTTACAACAGCCAAAATGGTCTTCTATTAAACCTGGACTAGAAAAGCTACATTGGCTTCCGATTTCCCAGCGCATAGCCTTTAAGGCTGGCTGTATCACCTTCAGGGCCACACAAGATAAAGGCCCTGCCTTTATTCGCAGTTTGGTCTCTAAATATACCCCCACTAGAAGCCTGCGCTCTGCTCAAAAATCCCTATTGGAGGTGCCTCGCTTTAAAAGGAAGCGTCAGGGTGGCTGCTGCTTTCGCCATCTAGCAGCCTCACTTTGGAACTCCATCCCCTTACCGATTAGGCAAAGTAAGGATTTACTCACCTTTCGTAAGGGACTAAAAACCTGGTTGTTCTCTCAAGCCTACCATTAGCCATTGTTAGCTTAGTGTTATGTTGGACGGATTCTTCACACTTCCTATAGCGCCATGAAGCCCACGGGCGTACGAGCGCTTTATAAATTGATTTTAACATAACAAGGCAGGTATTCACACATAGTCCCCACAAGGATGGTAACACGTGTATGCGTGTGTGTGTGTGTGTGTGCGTGTGCGCGCGTGTGTATGTGGGCGACGGGGGGAGGTGTGTCTCTGTATGTATGTATGTATGTGTGCGTGCGTGCGTGCATGGGCACTCGTGTGTGTGCGTATGCGTGTGTGTTGGAACTTCCCAGGAGACAGGAGACGGCCACAGCGAGCGCGTTCGCGCGCAGCCCGCTCCTGTCTCCTGGAAAGCTGCGTCGGAAACAATAGGTCTCTGGCGAGGCCGCGCTTTCGCGCGGTTAAAGCCAGAAGCCCTAAAAAGGTTCGTATTCTCTGTAGACAAAGAAGAACAGGAAGCAAACAAAGTCTGAAGCAGTCCAAACATAAGCGAGCATATTTTTTTTGTGTAGTATATCGCGGTATAAATAACTGTACTCTTCAATCTAGACCTCGAAAATGTACTGTTTACATCATTTAAAAGAGTACACTATATCCCAAGCACACAAGCGGGAAATCGGATGTCACCCATCGATTAAATAGTACATGGACCACATTTGTATTGTGCCAATTGTGAATTTGTGTCATAAAATAAATCCTCAAGGTTCATAGTGAATGCGGGGCAATGTTTTATTAAAACAACGCCCATGCACCCCAGTAATCTATCCCCTATAAAAAAGCCATCATACATTAAATAAGTGAAAATATACCCCCTGCCGCCCACCTAATTCAAAGTACATTTTTAAATGAGACGGCCGGAAAACTAAATTAGTACCACACATATCATCTATCATAATCAAATGTCACCTGCCACAATCAAAAAAAGCCTACATAGAATCGTACGACGATTGTCCTCTTACCCGTAGGTACCGAGTCCGTATCCCCAAGCCCGCTGTATCGAACAACCCACCATTACCGTCACGCAGGTAAAAATAGGACAGACTTACCCATAAGTCACCCGGAGAGTCACGTGGGTGTTGTAAGCCGAAGGTAGTACAACGAGATACAAACGAGCGCCATATTTGAATGGATATCGGAAGACATACTGGTAAGTACAGAATAACAATAAAAATATCGAAAGGTACAAACGGCAGGCAAAATACGATATTAAGACCATCACACGGCTCACCTGTAAAGATACATTTTAGGAAAAACCATGCAAAGCGGAGTTTGCATCCCCTGGGAGGGGGCAATCTCTTCAAAACTACGCCTAATCCAACTTAAAGTGCTACATCAGATTTACGACAATAGGGTTACGCTATATAAAATGGGAAGGGCAGATAGTCATCTCTGCCTACGACAGAGTGGGGCAACAGTCACATTTTACCACACGCTGTGGGAATGTCCTTAAATAGTGGCATATTGGGAGGCAGTAATGGCCACAATAACGACAGTAAGCATGGCCCCGGTACCACCAGAACCTAGGAGAGAAGGGGGAAGAATTTTTAGCAATCGGTCCTCAATCCATTCAAAAATACCTCAAAGTGAATAGCATCAAAAGATGCGGCATACCTTTTTTAACCAAAGTTGCGCTGGCCTTTAAAATGTCGTCAATGCCGTGGATGTCACACTGCAACAGAGTAAAATGTGGGTTAGGGAACCAGTATTCCCAATATGGGCGGCGCCCTGCTTTAGTCAAGAGGACAGAAAGCTTGTATTACCTTACTCGTGTTCATCTAGCGATGTGCTGCGTGGCCATCTTAATTTGCTCTGGGTGCCGGGTTTGAATTACATTTCTGCAAAGATGCAAAACGCCGCATAAGTGTGTTTTAAAGTGAAAAGCTATTGTGCCCTGTTTGAAAACGGAAATCTGGACTTACTCATCAGTAGATGCAAGTGGAGCGGAAATGGATGCCGCTATTTATTTGATTTCCAGGCGGTCGTGTGTCCTGTGAAAGACAGAGGGGTATCACTTAACTGGTCCGTCATATTGTGAATCAATACCGCGGCCAGTGCAGCTTGGAAATCTTACCGTATGGTTTTCAAACTCTCAGCGTTGTCAGTTTCATTGCAACCACGGGTTCGTGCAGTCAGCGAAGCCCGTGCATGCGCGGTTGCATTCAATATTCTAGTCCCGGTCACGTGGTGCTAGTCTGCCCAATCAAACCCACATAGGACGTTTCCAGTGTTTGCATTGTATTGTGGGAATTGTAGTAACAACAGTGCCTCGCATCTGTGTCAAACTGTTATGAAAGGATCTTCGTATTTCTAGAACATGCGTAACTTCTATGCCCTATTTACTTCGCTCAAGCAATTTAGTCCTTTGTTTACACTGTCGAATTTCATGATGAGGTACGCCTCTTTTCACAGCAGTGCAGTCTCAACGCATGGCGAATGGTGTTTGGGGTTAATACTGTCCACTTGAAATCGTTTTCACCATGGTTATTGCTCAAAAAGTGTTCAACCATGGGTGCAGATGAAACTAGTTTCTTTATTCTCAAGCGATGTTGTGTAATCCTAACATTGATGGATTGACAAGTTTTTCCAATATATACTCTATTGCATGGACATACCACAGCATAGACCACATTCTTGGTCTTACAATTCGTGAACATATCGTGTTTCCATTTGACCCCGTCATGGTCAAAAACATTTCCTTCTAGTGTCGTTGAACAGGACACACAGTTGCCACATTTGTGGTGCCCACATACAGGTTTTAACTTCCACTGCGCTATCAGGTCGCTCTTCTGCTTCGGGATATAACTATCCGCTCTTACCAGTTGCTGGCCTATGCTTGTGTTTTTGCGCATAGCGAAAATGGGTTTTTGTCAGTAGTGTTCCAGAGTTTCCAATAAATGCCAATTTTTCAAAATGATGCGTTTAAATTGATTTGTGAATCTGGCCCGTTTCTTAGAATGTTTTAATAGTTTTCTGGGATAACCTCTTGTCGCCATTTCCTTGCAAAATTCTGTTGCATGAGACTCATAGTCTGCCACATCTGTACAGTTATGTCTTATTCTCAACAGTTGTCCGTAAGGGAGATTCTCTTTCAAGCACTGTGGGTGGGAACTTCTATAATGAAGAATGGTATTTCTGTCTGTTTCTTTTTTGTATATAGTGGTTGTCAGCGTATCTTTGCTGGCGCCTACTGTGACGTCAAGAAACGGGCCAGATTCACCCCAAGAGAAAATCTCCTCCAGATAAAAGAAAAGGGTGAGTTAGACAAATTGGTTTGTGTAACAACCTTTGGTTCGCACATGAATCAATTTAAACGCATCATTTTGAAAAATTGGCATTTATTGGAAACTCTGGAACACCCCTTACAAAAACCCA
The DNA here is from genome assembly GCF_964263255.1 of Lissotriton vulgaris. Lineage (NCBI taxonomy): Eukaryota > Metazoa > Chordata > Amphibia > Caudata > Salamandridae > Lissotriton > Lissotriton vulgaris. The sequence goes on along the minus strand of NC_141694.1, from coordinate 786,039,552 downwards.
TTTTCGCTATGCGCAAAAACAAGCCAAACTAGACTGGGAGGAAGAGAGATGGCAGGCCATTAAGACTGCTTTAGATGCTAAGGATAGCAGATCTTTCTGGAATTTGGTCCATACCGGTAAAACCGAAGAAAGGACCACTATTGACCCTAACATTGATGAACATTCCTGGTATTTATATTTTAAAGAACTGTATTCTGGCTCATGCCCTGTCACAAATGATATAAATGCACCCCAATAATATTTTAACTTAGAATTGATACAGGAAATACGTCCATTTAATATGAGTGAGGTATTATTAGCTCTAACAAATTTGCAGCCGAACAAGGCACCCGGTCTGGACAGGATCCCAGGGGATCTGTTAAAAAACAAGCAGACAGTATGGGCACCATATTTATTATTGATCTTTAATGAAATACTTCATCGTCTTCCAGTACCGTCGACATGGGTAGGGGCGGAGATGGTCCCCATTTTTAGGTTTCGCCTGGCGTCCACTGCGCAGCAGTGTTCGCGCAGGTGAAATCTTTTGAGAATCAGTATGGGGCTTTAACCTGCCTCTCTGTTCCATTGGCTAGCTCCATAAATGGAGGCTAGCTATTGGAACAGAGATGCGTCCGTCATTGCCCGAGCAGATTCGTGGGCGTTCCGGCAATTTTTTCGCTCTCCGCCCCTTTGTGAACGTCATTGCGGCGGTGGGCGGTGGTTTATTTATTTTTTTTAAAGGTTTTTTTTGGGTCATTCTTCCAGGTCGACCGCCGCCGGAAGAAGTCCAGGTAAGTGATCCCCTCCCCTCCTGCTGTCCATGTGCCCGTTCCCGCCCCCCGCCGCTGTCCGTGTCTCCGGCCCCACTTGTAAATGCTTGTTCTGTCTCTGTGATGAGTGCTGTCTGCACGGCAGTCAGGCAGCGCGCAGGGCAGCCCCGCCTATGGTGCTATATTGAGGGTCCTTCGGTCTGGACCTGCTTGGTCTGAGAGGAGACAGCAATGGCGGATTACGATACTTACGATGACCGGGCCTACAGCAGCTTTGGAGGCGGTCGAGGGTGAGCTGGACAAGCAAGAATAACACCTGTGGTGCGGGAGGGAAAGTCCAGGCGCAGCTGGACGCGAGCAGGAAGTGGGCCGTCACTGGATGGGCTCCAGGGTGAAATCTGTTCTCACAAGCATGGGCATGGAGCCCCGGAATTTGGATCAGCAGATCTTTCTGACCTCGCCCCCCCCATGACTTAGCTCGGTTCCCTATGTACTTTCGCAGCCGCTATTACCCGTGATTAGTATAGGCTTCCCCCTGACCTCAATGACTCCGCCTCTGTGGTGTCAGCCAGGTGCCCCGGGTTTAACTGGACATTAGTAGATACAGTGCTGAGTTGCTGTCAGAACCTCGATCGTAGCGTGCCATACGAAACAGCTCGTCCCCATCCTAGCCTGAAACTCTGCTACGTACCCCCGTCTGATAGACCCCCTCACATCACCACATTGAACCCCCCCCACTTCATCCACTTGCAGATTATAGCTCTGTTTACTCCTTCTTCCCCTCTGTATGCTCCTCTGCAGCCACATGGAGGCCCGTCCCTTCCCGCCCTCTCTGCCATTCCTACAACCTCCCTCCCTTCTGCCCCTCCCCTCTCTAGAGCGGGATTGGGTGTCTCAGTGATACTTTTAGGAGGAGGGGACACACGGATGCAGAGTTTCCAAACATTCGATAACCACAGCGCGACTTCACGTTGTGATTATTGTAGTGGCATTACCTCCTTTGATTGTGTCATGTTGGTTTCATAGCACAGAGCTCACTTGTGCCCACCTCTAGACGTTGTGGAAAGAACGCAGGAGATCGCTCACAGTGATTCATTTAATTGTTGACGTTCCTTTTACATTGTGCTTGCTCTCCTGAGTGTGTGTGGCTGTGGGTGGGTGTGTGTGGCTCTGGGTGTGTGTGTGTGTGTGTGTGGCTCTGGGGGTGTGTGTGTGTGTGGCTCTGGGTATGTGTGTGTGTGTGGCTCTGGGTGGGTGTGTGTGGCTCTGGGTATGTGTGTGTGTGGCTCTGGGTGGGTGTGTGTGTGTGTGTGTGTGTGGCTCTGGGTGTTTGTGTGTGTGTGTGTGTGTGTGTGTGTGTCTCTGGGTGTGGGTGTGTGGGGCTCTGGGTGTGTGGGGCTCTGGGTGAGTGTGTATGTGTGCGGCTCTGTGTGTGTGTGGCTCTGGGTGTGTGTGTGTGGCTCTGTGTGTGTGTGTGTGTGTGGCTCTGGGTGTGTGTGGCTGGCTCTGTGTGTGTGGCTCTGTGTGTGTGGCTCTGTGTGTGTGTGGCTCTGTGTGTGTGTGTGTGGCTCTGTGTGTGTGTGTGTGTGTGTGGCTCTGGGTGTGTGTGTGTGGTAGTAATTGCTGTTTGCTGAGCTCGTCCGTAGGGTACAATAGGTCTCACATTTGCAAGAGATTAAGCTATTGGCAATGTAAATGACAATGCCATTTATTTATCTGTTTTCAAAACCAACACATAAATACAAATTTTGTCATTTACTATGCCAATAGCTCTAACTCTTCCAAAGGCGAAACCGTTGCATTGTAAATGCTTGTTAAAAAAGGGTCACCGATTGAGCCTGCGAACTACAGGCCAATCAGTCTTATTGATGTTACGCAGAAAATCTATGGAAGGATACTGCTGGGCAGACTACAGGAGTGGATAGAAGACCGAGATATCCTAACTCCATTACAAGCAGGATTTAGATCTAAAATTTCAACTACAGACCAATTGTTTAGGCTCCAGTTAATTTATTGGAAGCATGTAGTTTTGGAGGGGGGGACCCTGTTCCTTACATTTGTGGATTTGAAGTAGGCGTTTGATATGGTGGACCGTGACCAGATGTGGAACATCCTCTTGGACATGGGAGTTCTGCCATATCTTTGTTATCAACTTAAACGCCTCCAAGAGAATACATACGCTAGGGTAAGATACAGGAAGAATGGTATATTAACAGCGCCTTTTGCTGTTGGAAATGGGGTCAGGCAAGGCTGTGTATTATCCCCGACCCTCTTCTCTCTATTTTTAAATGGTCTAATTGATGATCTGCTTACCGTTAAAGATCTGGACGCTCCGAGAACATCGCCATCTAAATTTCCTGCACTAATGTCCGCGGACGACACCCTGCTCCTCTCAAAGTCATCAATGGGGATGCAGAGGGTGTTGAATGAGTTTGCCCAGTTCTGTAAAAAGCGAAAACTGGCAGTTAACATTAATAAAACAAAATATATGGTATTTAATGCCACTACCACTAACTGTCCACATCCCTTGATGGATAATAGACCACTAGAGCAAGTTACATTATTTGACTATCTGGGCTTAACATTAAATGATAAGATGGGATGGGGCCCCCAAATTGGGAAGGCTAATCTGAAATTGACTCAGGCAATAGGGGGATTAATGAAAGTGCATAAGTCTTGTGTGGCAAAGACCATAAGCCTGCTGCTTGGGATTTATAAAGTCCAAGCTAGGTCTGCTGCCCTTTACGGGGCAGAGTTGTGGGGTCATTGTAACCCTAATGCCCTATCACTTACTGAAAATAAGCTTATTAGAAGTATTTTAGCTCTTCCAGTAAGTACGCCCCTTGTGCCGCTACGAATGGACCTGGATATTCTCCCAGTAGAGGGCCTAACTTCGGCAAGACCGCTGTTATACTGGCGGCGGGTGTGGAGCACACCCGAGTTGAGGCACTATAGGGATGAATTGAAAGTGGTTCTGTTACTATTGGGGGCTGTGGGCCGTATACCCTGGCTGTCGTTCGTTAGGGACTCCTTTCGTGCTATGGGTAGGGAGGACTTATGGACTACCCCTGAGGAATCATGTCTAGCTACTTCTAAAAGACAACTAGCTAACGCCGTGAAAGCCCATAAACTTGCTAGTTTAATCCAAGGAGCAGCAACGACTAGTTTAACGTACGGGTTCCATGATTTTAAGTCATTGTACCAATTCGAAAAAGTTTTAGACCAGATCCAACCGCCTCTAGGTAGGAAGTTGTATCTGCAATTCAGATACGGGACAATCCCGCTTTATGCAGTAACTAATAAGTGGGCTGGGGGTTTAAAGTCTCTTTGCCCGGGATGTATGGTGGAGTAGGAAACGGTGACCCAATGTAATGCTATTCTGCCCAGCATACAAGTTGACTAGGGCCAAATGGATCATCCAGCTGTGCAGAAATATGGGCACTAGAAATTATCGAGACTGTCTAAGGATCCTAAAATCTGATACTGCATTAGTATATGTGGTGGCGTGTTCAAAATGTCTTTTTGCTATGTGGCTTAAACGTATGTTTTTGTTAAAAAAAAGCAATTCAGCCACTAGCCGCTGCTTTCTGAGATGCAAACTTTAGCTTATTAACTTGGGATGCATTTTTCACAATGTTTGCTAACTTTTTTAAAGTTTTTATATGATCTTAATCTTAAATTATGTTTTATATCAATTTTTATTTATTAGAACGGATCCCCTTGTTATCTTATTTTGATTTGTCTGTAAATTGTTTGAGTCAATAACATAATGATGCTGCAAAATCCCGTATGCTGTTACCAATCATATCTCACTGTATTACTAAAAATGCTATATGTGCTTTTATGGCTGAAACAGCCGCAATAAAGTTTGTTGAACTGAACTGATAATACATAATTTCGATTTCTTAGCTGAACAATGGTCATCCATGATATATTTATGTTGCTGGTTAATCCCAAGCAATTCTATTTATTTAATTGATCTATTTCTTTTCTGTCTATTGCCCAAGCCGCCTGTTTTAAAAGTTTACCAAAGGACATCACTTTTGTTTTCCCTAGATTAACAATTAGATTATTTACAATATTATATTCATGTAATATGAAAAGTTGGGTTTGCAGTTCAGTGGGAGTTAATGAAAAGATAACTAAATCATCCATGTAGACTAGATGAGTATTGCTTTGCATGCTTAATTGTGGTAGTAGATCTGCTACATAATCAAAACAAAATAGAGGATCTGAAATGTGAAGGGAAAAGAGAAAGGGCACCAAAGTGCAACCCTGCTTTAAGCCATTTGATGTAGACATCGTTTGAGAGATAGGCTTGGTGTTAGTCAGTTTTGATTTTCAGCTTGTTTTGTCATGCAGGGTGATTAGAAAATGTAATAACATACTGTTGGTTTCCCATTTTAATTGTTTGTCCCACAGACAGCCTTGATTGATTTTATCAAACTGTAGTGGAGTCGATGAAACAGAAATGCCGAGTAAACCTTTCCTTTGTTAACTAACACTTTGAGGGTAATGGTATTGTTGTTAGTAGAACAACCTATTCAGAACCTATTGAATTGACTGAGCTGGAGTAAGCTGCATTAGATGGGTCATGAATATAATTAGTTGAATAAATATTTCCCAAATATCCTGCCATTGCAGACAAGAATGGTTTGGATGGATTAGTGCACGTTTCCATGAAGATAAGATGTCCACTTGTGTAAATAGTTGACATAGACCTAGTAATAGTCACCAAAAGCTGAGATCAGATATTACTACATCAACGGGTATAACATTTAGACCTGCTACATGTGAAGATCTACAATTTTTGATCAGTCATTATTTATTTTTATGATATATCTAATGAAGTATTAGAATAGTCAGAAGATCATCAATGTGCGTATTCAAAATCAAATTAAATAATAATTTTTTGTTCTGTGTACCTCAGTTCCCTGACCAGTCAGAGCCCAACATGATTTCACATTGATTTCACATTATTTGATTTAATTGCCCCAATTAGTTGACCCCAAGCTGCTTCCTGATGTCTCATTTTTTTGTTTTTTGATCACCTATAGTTGTGTAGTTTGACAAGAAGGTCTTGTTTTTATGAGTGTGGATTCTTTAGATAGTGTTGCACCAATCTTCTGTGTGGTATTTTTAATGAAATGACTGAATGACTAGTATGATTGCGGTGAGAAGTAAGTCTATTGAATTTAGTGGAAAGAAATTTCTAATCTAGGTTAGCAGTATCTCACAATCCTAGAACCAGTCAGGAAATTGATTTGTTTAAGTGATATTGATCAGGATTAAAATATAATGTTATTTGCTAAGGAGTGTGATCTCTAACCTTGCTGAAAATTATCTCAAATTTCTTACAGTGATGACATTTGAACAATCACATCTCTTGAACATTGGTTGACTGGGTAACCATACCCTGGATACTGGGTGGGGATTTAAATAGTGTATTAGATACAGACCTTGATCACTCCCATTCACCGTTACCCTCCTCGCACGCAATATGGGTTGGGCATGGTGCCTAATTCTATCCCTACCTAAAAACTCCAGCCATCATGGTTGGAAGATCCAGCTTTTAAGGAAGAAATAGCGGAGAATATCATCCACTACTTTCAAGATAACGATAATACTGCCTCATCCACATTGATACAATGGGAGACCTCTAAGATAGTGCTGCGAGGAGTATGCATTTGGATGACAATGGGCATTCCTAGTATGCACTGATCGAATATTGAATTGGTGGAAAGTTCGCTTTTGGCACTGGAGCACGCAGCAATGCAGACTCCGAAGCAAACCGACACTCTCATTGAGGTCTGACAAACATTCAGCAGACTGCTTGAGCATCTACACTGTTTGGACCATGCAACTGACAGAGACAAATCCCACACAGAGGGTGAATGGCTGGTTGACTCCTGGAGTGGATACTAAAACCAACCCAACCCGCAAACGCCCATCTCCGATATCATGATCAAAGATGGGAGAGGAGTGGGAACACAAAATTAGATTAACCAAGTCTGCTCCACGTTATACTCTGCATCACAGTGCAGTAATAATGCCTCAGTTGAGGCATCCTACAGGTATCACAAGCACCGGCCACAACATTGGGCACCCAAATCACAGAACAGGAGATAAAAAGTGCAATCCGAGCGCTAGTACAAGGTAAAAGACCAGCACGGAGGGCCTCCCCAATAAACTCTATGACACGTAAATGACCCTATTGGTCCCATGGCTACTAAAGTTATAACGCAGTGTGGTAGAGAAGGGTGAGTTACCGACATCTCTGAATGTGGCTGTAGTTATCTGTTCACTTAAGCCTGGCTGGGATGTGCAATCATTGCCCTCTTACAGACCAATTTCTATACTAAACTCAGAATACAAAATTCATAGTAAGGTGCCTGCAGATAGACTTTTGCCCTTACTAACGGGCCTGATACACAAAATCAGAATGGCTTAATCTCTTGGAATAGCATCTTGTTCTATTTTCTATAGTTCTATCAGATTTTTGAAGCTACGCATACGATGTGGAAGCCTTCCACAGCTCCCAATCAGGGTTTAGGGCAGGATACTCCACTGAAACCGCCCTTCTGAGAGCGACTGAAACCTTACGGGCAGGCGCTGATGAAGGCCAGACTATGGCACTGATTATGCTTGACCTTAGTGCCGCGTTCGACACTGTGGCTCACTCCATCCTGCTGCAGTGTCTGAACAAAGCCGGGGTCACCCAGGAAGCACTAGGCTGGCTTAAAGCCTTCCTTACCAACCGTTGCTTCCAGGTTCAGAGAGGCACGTACCTCTCTGATAGCATAGCCTTAGAACAGGGGGTACCTCAGGGCTCGGCCCTGAGCCCTACCCTGTTCAACCTGTACATGGCCCCCTTGGCTGAAGTGGTTCAATCGTTCGGCATTGAATTAGTTTCATATGCCGACGATACCCAACTTCTCATCTCCCTGTCCCAAGCCCCCTCTATAGCCGCAGATAATTTTAAAACCTGCATGCAGACTCTGGCAGGCTGGATGACCCAGCACTGTCTGAAGTTAAACGGTTCAAAAACGGAGGTTCTGGTAATTGGAGGCAAAGATACTAGCTGGACCAAGGAGTGGTGGCCATCTTGCCTGGGACCGTTACCCACTCCCTGTAAAGCAGCCAAGAACCTAGGGATCTGGGTTGATCCCAGGCTCTCCTATGACAGCCATGTGCACAAGGTGGTTGGGAAATGCTTCGGGGTGATGAAGACCTTGAACCGTACCTTAGACCTCCTCCCTCTTGAAGCCAGGCGCACTATGACCCAAGCCCTGGTGACCTCGAGGATTGACTATGGAAATGTGCTTCTGCTCGGAACAACACAAAAAAACATCAGGAGACTCCAAGTACTCCAAAATACGGCAGCACGCCTAGTCCTTAGACTTCCTAAAAGAGCAGCCTCCAAACCAGCCCTGGCAACTCTGCATTGGCTTCCAATAAAAAAGAGAGTCCTTTTTAAGGCACTTCTTATGTGCCACAGGATCATCTCTCATAAGGCTCCCTCCTACATGACTGATCTGGCTATCCCCTACGAGCCAAACAGAACTCTTCGCTCTGGGGGAACTGGACTGCTTAAAATTCCTCGTACCAAGAAAGCCAGAATGGGAGGCTGTTCCTTTCGTGTAATGGCTGCTAAGGAATGGAACTCCCTCCCCATAAATATCAGATTAGCGGACTCAGAGACCTTATTCAGAAAACTTCTGAAAACCCATCTGTTTTCCCTCTAACTCCCTCTCCTGGCCTTGACTCTCTTTTCCACAGCGCGGGGACACGCCGGGATGGCGTCACCAGGCGCTTTACAAGCCCCTTTATTATTATTATTATTATTAAGCAGCCTGCCTATCCCTGGATTTTGAAAAGGCTTTTGACCCTTGACTGAACATACGTCATGGAGGTTCTAAAGCGCTACAGTATGCCATTATGACCCATTGAATTTGGCTCCTATCTTCAGCACCTCCTAAAACGGGCGGCTATATTTCAGAACGTTACGGAGTAAAGTGGGGCACAAGACCGGGACGCCCGCAGTTCCCACCGCTGTTTCCATTGGTCATTGAACCTCTGCCCATTAAGTTATGAGAACAGGGCCGTGCCTGGGCAATACCTCTGGGACAAACGGTAGAAATAATCTCACTGTACCCTGACGATATACTGCTTTATGTCCATAATCTTACGCTTGACCTTACCCCAATCCAAAAAATCCTACAAGACTTCGGGGTGACCTCTGGTCTATGACAAAACGATGCCAAATTGTACTTATTTCCCATAGGACGCACCTCACCTACTACATTGGCAGTCCTTGGCAATAGGGAAATCCAGTGGGCTACACACACGTTTCGATACCTTGGCTTTAATATGTACCATACTCACTACGACTTGCTGGAGGGTAACTTGGGCCAGGTGGTGCCCCCTCTACCTCAGGACGCATAGCAGTGGCAAAAATGGTAATGCTTTCAAGCCTCTTGTATTACTTTGTCATCTTACCAGTGCCCATACCTACATCCTACTTTAAGTGAATCAATGCCTTACTGGTCGAAGTGATTTGGGTCCTGGGGATGTGTAGAGTTAGCTTTGCTAAACAGACACGTACAACAGATCAAGGTTGTATGTGAGCTCCAGATTATAAGGGCTAATACTATGCAGCGCAACTTCAGTGGCTGGCTCACTGGCTGGCAGGACACATCCAGAGAGAGACCCAACTAATGTGGCCCAACTTACAAGGGATTGACCTGCATAGATTTCTAATCCTGTTCGCTAAACCCACATGACCTCCACCTACTCCTGAAGACAGCAATTACAGTACTGAAACATAGCACCCAATATTCTAATACAGCAGTGTGGTATGTCCCCTCTGTCCCGTTTTTGGAATTTCCCACTACTGGCAGGTCGCAGATAAGGAATTAGAACAGTGGATCGAGGTAGGGATAACTACTTTGGGAGACCTATATGATGGAGAAATTGTCCCACCTTTCCAAATATTAGTCAACACTAAGGGACTACCGGGGGGGAGAGATTTGTTATTATATGGCAGATTGACACATGCTTCACCAATGGTGGCAAGGTGAACAGGGGAAGCCCGTTACTCATGCACTGACTCAGGTCTTTTAAACAGTGGGGCATGAATGCAGTTCTTTACGTTGTATATGGTAATTAGGTTTAATTACAATTGGTACTGACAGCCTAGCTGTAAGTCCCTAGTATATAATGGGGCATGTAGGTTTAGAGGCCCAGTAGAATTAATGCATTTAATTGTGCACTACTGTGCTGCCTGCTGTCATTTTAAAGGCAGCCTTGATTTCCAGGCTGCCTTTACATTAAAAATATATGCAAATTCGACTTTAGAATTAAACTACCTCATTACATATAAGTCACCCCTAGGGTCTCCCCGAGGTGCCCCAGGGGTACAGCGCCTTATAACTATAAGCAGGGATATTTTAAAAGATGTTTTATATGCCCTGGTGAGGAAAAGACTGCCAATTTCGTTTTCCCCATTGTAGCACAATAGCTCCATAGGCTAACTTGGTAATAATTTATTAAAGTGTAACTGCTGTAAGAAGGGAGCTAAAAATATACTTCAAGGTATCAAAATGATAGGATAAATCCAACAACTTGCCACTGCTTGATTTATTATAACCATCACGGAAAAGAAGTTAAAGAACTTTCTTTTTCTGTAAGCCAAAATCCAGCCTTCTAGCAGCCCTGCTCTGATTGGTCCGCATTTGCGAGGCTGAGCCAAGCTGTCTTAATAAGGTGTGAAGTGGCCTGACTAGAGACAGAGGATTTCCTGTGGGAGGAGAACTGCATGCTGCAGAGCAAAAGGCAGGATCTGGGTGGAGTAGCCAAACTGTTCTTCAAGGAGGACAGCACAGGCTCGTCCCAACATCCTGCACCCCCAGCCAGACGGGAACCCATGTAATTAGATTAGCACAGGGGATAGACGGAGAGTGTTAGAGAAAGGTAGCCACGCCAGTGGATGGCTTAGCCAGATCTAAACTTGCAGGAGAAAGTTTCTACATTTGGATTTTGGAAGAATGTTTTTTTCTGGGGCAAGAATATTCCATACTTTGGAGGAAATGGTCATACCTGACGATGGCACCCTGCACCTCATTGGTCAGGGGTGCCCCCCTACTTGTCTCCCAGGAACACTGGCTGAAAATGGAAATGCTGCCTAGCAACTCAGATCCCTACCTGAAACAGTAAAGGAAAAGAAGGACTGCTCTGCTGAAACCCTGATTTGCATCCAAAGGATTGCACTCTGAAGGACTGCACCTACTGCACAATCTGGGACTACAGCCCTAAGGACTTTGCTTGGCTGACACAAGGATTAAGGAGTTAACTCCCTGACAGCAACAGGTTAACAGAGCTCCACCTGCACCATCTCCACCAAGAAAAACCCTTCTGGAGTGCGGATTGGACTTTTAAGGAGCTAGCCAGTTGCATTCTGGGAAACGTAGTCCCAACATCCCAAGGACCATCTCAGAGCTTCTAGATCCTTGAATTTGTGTTGTGGATTCTTTGGAATCCCAAAAGGACCTTCTAGAGGAAGATCCACAAGTTTTGAGAAGATTGGAAAATATTTGGTTAAAAGCTCCATAAGATGACCGATCCATCGACAAGAGTCAAGCCGCCGATATCGAACCGCGACATGGCCTGAATTTCAGGTTCATCACGCAGAAAGCTCAGGAGCTCATGAAATTCAAGATTTCACAGAGACCTCATGTTGAACCAACCTGCAGTCTTCGACTCGAACCCAGACCTAACAAAAAGCTCCAGAAAAGTTTCTAAGTGCAAAGGTAACGTTTTGACCGAGGACACTGGCTTAGTGTATCCGACCAAGGCTCCATTGCGGTCGGCCTCAAACTTTGACTTTGTCACGGACAAGCGTGATCAGATGTCCCAAAGTAGTGCTTTAAGTTTTTAGGCACTAGAAAGTGTTTGTTCTTTTAAAAATGTATATTTTGAATTCCCTACATTATTTTGTCATTTTGGTGTCTATTAGTTCATAAAAATAGAACCTATTTTTGATAAATTTTTGTTGGATTTATATTGTGTTTTGTGTCTTACTTATTTAATGCATTGGTGTTTTTAAATGTTTTACACACCTGTCTGCTCATTGACATTTACCCTAGGGTTAGGCAAGGGAATAATGTTTCGAGACAGTTGTTGTATTTTGTGCTTGTGTTGCTTGTTGTGCACCACTGTTGCTCAGCTCGCTCCTTTGAACTCCATGCCCGCTTGTTTCATTTTAATTCTAGGTTTTGTGCTTGTGCCCGCTTGTTGCCTGTTATTGCCTGTTGTGCCCCTCTGTTGCTGTATGGTTTTATTTGTCCACACTGCTGCTCTATTCTTTTCATTGACCCCACTGTTCTGTGCTCTGCCTGTTCCAGCTCCACCGCTGTCCCCGGGACCCCTCCCCCTTGACCGCCCCGCCTCCCAGCTGCTCGTCCCTCCCCCTTCCTCACTTAATGGCGGCCGCTGCGGGGGAGCGCGAGCAAGTCCTCTGACCCTCGGTCTGGGACCGCTAACTCCCCAGCAGCTCTGCTCTGGTGTGCGCTGCCGCTGATCAACTCTACCTCTCCCAGGCAGGGTTTGAGACCGCCCTGACTGCGCCTGTCCCCGCTGTGGGTATTCCTCATTAGCATCAACTCGCTCCCCATAACTCCGTGCTCGCTTGTTTCATTTCAGTTGTGGTATTTTGTGCCTGTGTTGCCTGTTGTGCGCCACTGTTGCTCAGCTCGTTCTTCAGAACTCTGTGCCCACTGTTGCTGTATTGTTTTATTTGTCCACACTGCTGCTCTATTCTTTTCATTCACCCCACTGTTCTGTGCCCATTCCCGCTCCACCGCTGCCCCTGGGACTCCTCCCCCTTGACCGCTTCCGCCTCCCAGCTGCTCGGCCCTCCCCCACTTAATGGCGGCGGGAAGACTGCCCTACTCGCCGCCACAGAAGACATCCGCACCCTCCTGGACCAAGGCCACTCCACAGCCCTCATCCTACTCGACCTCTCACTGACCTTCGACACCTTCGACACTGTCTCCCACAGCACACTAGTCGCCAGACTACACAACGCCGGCATCCAAAGAGCAGCCCTGGACTGGATCCAATCATTCCTAACCGAAAGAAGCCAAAGGATCAGAATTCCTCCCTTCCTCTCCGATCCCACGAAAATCACCTGCGGTGTACCACAGGGGTCATCACTGAGCCCGACCCTCTTTAACATCTACATGGCCTCCCACGCAGCCTCAACATCGTATCCTATGCGGACGACACCGATCTCATCCTCTCCCTCACCAAAGATCCCATCACAGCCAAACTAAACTTCCAGAAAGGAATGCAAGACGTCGCAGCCTGGATGACCAACAGCTGCCTGAAGCTCAACGCCGAGAAGACAGAAGTACTCGTCCTGGGAACAACCCCTTCAGCATGGGACACAACGTGGTGGCCGACCGCCCTCGGAAACCCACCCAGCCCTCAGACCACGCCAAAGACCTCTGGATCGTTCTCGGCTCATCGCTCACTATGTTCAGCCAGGTCAACGCAGTCACCCTCCGAAAGACCTTCAAATCGATCCCCCCGGAGTCAAAAAAGACAGTCACCCACGCACCCATCACCAGCAGACTAGACTATTGAAACGCACCCTACGCCGGCATAAACAAGTCCCTACTTCACAGACTACAGACAATACAGAACGTAGCCGCCAGACTCTTCCTCTGCATCGCCTGGCACGCACACATCAGCCAACACCTACGAAGACTCTACTGGCTCCCTGTATAGAAAAGAGTCACCTTCAAAATCCTCATCCACGCCTACTAATGCCTACACAACAACGGACCCAAATACCTCAATGACAGAATCAACTTCCACGTACCCAAAAGAAACCTCCGATCCTCCAACCTCTCACTAGCCAAAACCCCACGCATCCACAGAGCAAGAGTAGGCGGAAGATCCTTCTCTCTAATCGCAGCTAAGATCTGGAACGAGCTACCGGCACACATCAGACGCTCCCCTTCCCTGAACATCTTAAAGAAGACCCTCAAGACCTGGCTCTTCCAGCTAACAGACCTGTGGACATCCTCCCCTCTCCCTGCGCCTTGAGACCCTCACGGGTGAGTAACGTGCTTACAATTGATTGACTGATCCTTTTAGTGTGTTTGTGGCTGAACTAGTGGTAGGTCCCTACTTATAACTACAAATATTGTACTTTCCAACAGCAGAGACTACTAGAATGTCTTCCGCAATTTTAAATTTAGTTCAATTTAATATTTTACACAGCGCTTACCTCGGGCCCCTGTAGACTCTATTGGATCGATACAAGAGTGGCCAATATTTTCCCTAGATGTCATCATGCCCCAGCAGTTTCTCCCCACATGATGTAGCATTGTACACCACTCCGCTCATTTTGGCAAAGGGCCTTGGACACATTCACAGAGGTAATGATGCACCCACGGTTCACTCGCCTAATAGCCTTCCTTAAACTTATCTACTCCAGCCTAAAAAGCACCAAAGTGTCCACCCGATGTTTAGAATTGGCACTGTTACTCACCAAATGAGCCATAACTATGTGATGGAAAACTAATATTCCCACAAATATTTCAAAGTTGGAAACTGGCAGTTTTCACGTGGGCAGAAGCTGCAAATAAAGCTCTGCATAGGGAGTAAAATCAGAGACTGTGCACAATGCCCATTGCAACACACTGGGTTGCTGTGGTCCAATAATTCAAGACCTATGGGACCAAGACCGTGGTGGAGACCCAGGCCCTCACACCGGCTCCTAAGCAGGTCCCACCCCCGCCAGCCTTCCACATCCAGTGCCTTTGTAGGAGTGGAATGAGGACTTTCCCGTAAACCACCAACGGTGCCCTGGAAAGTCCCACCAGCACATGAGCTCTACTGAAGCACTGATCATCCTGGGATACTGCAATAGTCCAGCCCCTACTAAACAAGAAATCACTTGGCGAGCTTCTGCTGTAAAAGCAACCCAGCCATGAATTTAATGCCTTATATACATCTTATGTAGCAAGAGACCAACACTCTGTGGGGCAGGAGCGACTAGAGAGGGAAGGGGATGGGTCCTTTTTGGTTCATATTAAAGATACTGATGTTTATTCCTTGTGAAGCTTTGTTTCCTAGCAATATGTGGAAGGCAAGAATCTACTGTGTAAATCACAACCCGAAATGTAGAACCCAATAAAATGGCTTGGGAAGAACGTGTGAAATAATGAATCTACTTTTAGATTTTGTTGTAGTAAGCATTGTTTTTGCAGTTGGTTGTTCGGTAACCTTCAGTTCACTGTGCAGTAACCCAATTCAAACAAGCATTTACAATGCAATGGTTTCGCCTTTTGAAAAGTTTGATCTATTGGCATTGTAAATGACAAAATTAGTATTTATGTGTTGGTTTTCAAAACATATAAATAAATGGCATTTTTTTTACATTGCCATTAGCTTAATCTTTTGCAAATGTGAGACCTATTGTACCCTATAAATGAGCTCAGCAGACAGCAATTACAGCCACACACACACCCAATTAGCCACACACACATACATACACTAAGAGCCACACACACACACCCAGATCCACAGACACACACACAAACACACACCTAGAGCCACAACGGTCTCGCCTTTGCCAAAGTTAGAACTATTGGCAATGTAAATGACAATTTTTTTATTTGTGTTGGTTTTGAAAACAGATAAATAAATGGCATTGTCATTTACAATGTCAATAGCTTAATTTCTCGCATATGGCACAGAAAGAACATGAGCGATGAAAGACAACACATAGAAAAGTATTGCAACAAGTCAAGCTAAGGTAACACAGGGCAACCTAAGGCATTGCAGGCCTTGAATAAAGCGACACGGCAACCAGACAACTAATGGGGTCTGTAAAACAACACTAGAGGACTTACGACAAGACTTGAAGCAAAGCAACACATGGCAAACTAAGGCAACACGCGACAAGCAGGGCACCCAAAGGGAAACAAACATAAAATAAACCAAAGTAATATATGCCTCACATTTCAGCACAAAAAGCAAGACAATTCGAACAGGCTAAGACACAAGGCAATCTAACACTACACACGAAAACTACCTTAACATGAGGTACCCTGAGGTAATTAAAAGCAAACCATGAAATACAAAGTAGGAAAAGGGCTCTTTACAGGATTAATTATAATATGATGCCAATGGGGAAAAAAAATCAGCTTGTCACAATTATTAAATCACATAATTGCAATCAGCCACATGTCGTCCAATGTGATGATAAAAAATGGAAGGGAAAACAGTGACAAAACGCAAACCCACACATTTAATTACAGAGATAAGTTAATTGTGTTACTGGTTGTCAGTAGCCTTTCATAGTAGTGCTACAGAGCTCAACTAACCTACAAAACCGAACAATATTATTAGAATATTAAAAAGACAAAAGTTTTATCATCTTATGCGTAGTAAAAGCGCAGAACATTTCAGTGACTGTTTAGGTGTCAACATTTACTGACGCTTGTTTTCCTGTCACGCTGGACTTAAGTGAACTCAGTCTGAGGGAAAGTTTACCTCCTTGATATATGCTTATGAGTAAAGGAAGTTGGACAATTTCCAGCACGGGAACTTGCTGCCACAACGGAGAACTCCCAGTCCCAGACCAACCTGCGGAACAGGCGATTCTAATCTGCATAAAAGCCATATTAATGACCTGGTGAGAAACAAGAGCGGGCCTCGGGGTTTTCTGGCCTACATAATGCAAATTAGCTTTTTAGCAGCGGAGCCATCAGCTAGCTGCTTGCAGGGTCGGTGTCTGGACTGGAGTCTCATTTTCTGTTGTACATGAACCATGTAAATAAGAAATGAGACTTCATTCCAGACACTGAGGAACTGCTGGCAGCTGATCGCGCTAAAAAGTATTTGTGTATTTGATGAAGAATCCGCTCTACTGTCTCACAGTGACACAGTCACTGTCACTTACTTGTGAGGCTTGCCACAGCACTTAACAGGCCAGCTGCCGCCTGCTGATTCCTGGTCCTGGGTATTAATTAGACTCTCACTGCGGCTCGGACTAGCAGCAGGCGCCAGTGCTGCTGCACAGACAGTGGGCTCCATAGTCCGAGTTTTGAGGCAAAACCTGCATTACTGGCAGTTTCATAACCCACGATGCAATTAATTAAACACAACTTACTTTTGATTCCACATTTACTTTACTTGCCACTTACCTAATCTGCAGTGCTACCTGTACCAAATATTTTCTGCAAACATGATTAATTGATTCACGTGCCATACTAAAGTGACACAGCGTGGACTTTCACTTACTTTAGTATTAGTAATGACCCGAACAGGTCACTTACTGCACTCTGCCACAGGCGCAGCCTGTCTTCATCCAGGCAGCTGCTCGCCACTGCAAAGTGCACGGAGGGGCCCCCCTCCAGACTAAATGGGAAGAGAAAGAGCAAAGGTGTAAGTTTGAGGCTGGAGAAAGCTTGAATTCAGAAGGCTGAGGAAGCACGACCAGAGATCGACAGAAAGTAGCAAGTCCGTGGCCATTAACGGCTACAATGGAGTAAAGAGTCACATGCCGAAAGAGTCATTGAGGTTAAGGGAAGAAGCAAAGGCCGAGGTCCGAGAATCCGCCTTACCCCAGGAGTCAGGCTCCGCCATCTTTCTTGCAGCTTGCTCCCATCCGCAGTACATTCATGCCATGTATCCCACCCGCTCGTTCAATAGGGCTTTTTCCTCCTTCCCGCCCCTTGACAAAACATGCCTTCTTTGCTTGTCACTTGAGTCCTGACCTTACGCCACTCTGCCTAGTAGCAGGAAAGACTAGTTAAATCCTCATTACACTAATAACAAGGAAAGGCACGGACAGCGGGAGGGAGGGCAGGAAAGGCATAGACAGCGGGAGGGGGGCGGGAAAGGCACGGACAGCGGGAGGGGGGCTGGAAAGGCATGGACACCGGGAGGGGGCGGGAAAGGCACGGACAGTGGGAGGGGGGGGCGGGAAAGGCACGGACAGCGGGACGGGGCGGGAACGGCAAGAAAGGCAAAGCAGAAGGCAAGAAAAAGCACTCACCTGGACTTCTTCCGGCGGCGGTCAGCCTGCAATGACCAAAACAAACCTTCCCCCCCCCCCCCCAAAAAAATAGGTACCACCCACCGCCGCAATGACGGCAACAAAGGGGCTGGATGAGAAAAATCTCAGGAACGCCCACGAGTTGCCTCGCAGAATGACGGACGCCTCTCTCTTCCAATGGCTAACCTCCATTTATGGAGCTAGCCAATGGAACAGAGAGGCGGGGACAAAGCAACATATGTCTAACAAAAGATTTCGCCTGAGCGAAACGCTGTTTGCGCAGGCGAAACCTAAAAAACAGATTGAAATGATGATTGCTGATGGTAGCCTTCTTATTCGATGTGCATGATATATGAGGTGAAACTATTTTACCGGCCATATCTGGTGAATCCTCTGGTAACAAATCCTTCAAATATGGGAGCTAGAATTGTTTGGAAAAGTCACCCATAATGCTCATCGGACACTTAACATATTGTTCCAAGATGGTCTCCAGCTCATCAAAGAATAGGGTAAAGTTTAGACTTGTGTTTAATTAACATTGGCGGAAAGTTAATGTTCACTAACAAGATGATTTTGACTCTTGGTGTCAAGAACGGCTATCTGCATATCATTTGATCCAATTTGATTTTGAGAATATAGATATTGGTACTTTTAATAATAGGTTGTTGTGTATTTAGGTTGATAATCTGCCACGTGGATGGCTCATAGAACTTTTGGTAGCCAGGATTTTACGTGAAAGCAAATTTTAGAGTTTGAATAGTCCAACTATCCAATTTTATTGAAGGAAGAGCACATGCTGGTTATTTAAGTAGGTAATTACATTTTCACTGCTTGAGTTAATGTATCACTCAATGCCTGTGATATTCTGTGAATAAATCAAGAGTTCATTCTGTTGTGCAGTATTTTTCTTTATCTTACTGTTAGGAATGAAGTGGAGCAGTCCATTCCTACTGATGGTAAAGATCTAAGATGTTATAATGGTGGGATGCTGTAACGACCGGATTTTCAGACCAAGCAGCTTACCAACCGTAGCTAACCCAGTCGTCACGTAACAACACTCTTCTCAGGCCACTATTTACATGATATCCAAAGTACTCACCTGAGAAAGTGAAAAGGGCTATTTACAAGCCTGTACAGTCAAACATACCACTAACATCTAATGGATTCCATATCTTATCCTATAGTTACCTTTCTGTCGCTATATTTATAGTCCCGTAAGACTTTTATCTTTAAAGTCACCCGACGATATCTTTATAGTCTCCCGACTTTTATCATTAACGTCACCCGACTATATCTTTAACTTCACTCGACGGTATCTTTAACGTCACCCGACGATCTACACTAATGGGGATTCACCTTTAAAAGTTATTTCCCAAATGAAGTTCACACTCTCCCATCATCACCAGTTACCTTTTCAGAAGGGCATATCCCATCCTTCTGTATGTCAGCATCTGGTTAAAAGGAAAGGTCAATCCCATTAATAAAAACAACATTCAAAGAAATTTAACATTAAATCTTTATTCTACAATTATGCATGACAGAATGAGCAAAAGAAACATGAATTAAGTTAGTCGCTGCCTATAACTTAAAAAGGGGAAATAAGAATGAATGATTAGATATATTCTACACTAAGCTCAGAACGCCTCACCTTAGACGTGTCTCTATCCATCTCAGCAGCGGAGCGGATCCCTCTCGCTTCTCTTTCTCTCGTCTCGGGACTCTGCTCTTCCTCTTTGGCTCATGAATACACGTCTGCACCGCTACCCCTCATCTACGCTGCCATGGTTCTGAAATACTCGAACCCTCTTCTGGACTCAGTCTCTGCCACTCCTGTATGATGTCACTACAGGACCCATAGCCACTTTCCTTCTCTGTTTCAGGATTTCAATTAGCTAATGGAATCAATCTCTCTGTACCAGCCCTCGGACCAACTTCTTCTGTCTGCTCCACAGGTTACTCTCCCCCTATCTCTGCTTGCTCCTTGATAATATAGAGCTCTCTTTCTCTATGGAAAATTCTAGTATTAGGCTGACTCCCACCGAATTCCTGTACCAGTTCCCGGTTCCCTTCGCTCTCCGCAGTGGCCACCTGCATATTGCGTCTAGAGCCGGGGAGACAAACACAATCCTTCGATAAGGGCCAGTCTTGACCGGTTCCTCACTAGCGAACAACAGGCTAGTTTCTAAACAATACCTTTACCCTGCAAGCGCCTCGGACAGCCGAGGCAGAATTACAAAATGGCTTCTCTCTAGCTCGGAAAAAGGCACTAAACCTTGTCAAAGCACAATGTTAAGCCCTACAAATGAACGCAACTGCAACTAGGACTGAGATGGTAGTGGATTATAGTCACCACCAGTCTAAAACAGGCTAAAATTACCCTGTCACTACAGATGCTCAAACAGGCATGTTTTAATGACATTAATGTGAAGATTTCCATAATTATTTGAGGGCCCTTGAAATTGTTTTGTTCAGTGGTTGAAAAGGTGAACATTGATCATGCTGATGTTCCAAATAATACCCCAATTAGCTAGATTGGCCCATCTGACCCAGATTTTAAGTGGAATAATATCCATCAATAGTAGCTTGTGTCTCTCTGTTGGGACTTGTACCTTGAATGAATCTAACACTTGTTAGATTACTAGACTGCATATCTTTCAATTCAGGAAAATTGTTTAATGACTTCAAATTATTATGGCGATTTAAAATGTCACAATTTCCCTTTGATTTGTACTGTGAGTTTAAATCTAAAGAGGCATTTTCAAAGTTGATGCTATTCGATGGTGATTATTCCTCCGTATTATGCAGTAATCTAAGCACAATGGATTTAACCCAGATCTCTTGACTGGGGGAGAATGTTTGAATCATTGAATGAATGAATGGTCATTTATACCGCGCATACTTAGCATATTTGGCATTCCGTCCATCATTTGTTGCAGTTACACTTTTCGCCCTAAGTGGGATGGGTATGCCCAGACGTGGGTCCCTTGCTCACTGTGCCACTGGATTGAAGCTAGCCTGGTTGATGAAGGGTGACATACCCTGAAACCGGTCCCAGGATGCTTGTTTCTGGTCCAGGGAGGACCTTGCTTGGCAGTTCGTTCTGGGTTGTTCCCATGAGGCACAGGGTCAAGACTGATTTCCATATGGCTGGGTCCAAACTGGGGTGGCGCAGGGTGAAAAAGAACGATGGATTTAACCCAGATCTCTTGACTGGGGGGAATGTTTGAATCATTCAGCATTCCGTCCATTATTTGTTGCAGTTATAGTAATCTAAGAACTGACATGTTTGCATTATCACACATAATACCATATGGAATATTGGTTGCCTTAAGTTTTTGTTTTTCTTCTTCCAGTGTTTCGCTATGACCCGAAACGCTTGGGTTTTTTGTTCTAGAATCATTGCACCTTCTGCAATCTGTGAAATGGAGTAAGAGGTTTAAATACAAACGCAAAAGATAAATCTGAACAGTAGAACAATTCACAAATCTGAACACAGGAAACAATAAGTAACATCAACCATCCTTATATCACATCACGCAGAATTGGGAAGCGTAACATGTCATACCACAGCTATCAACTGAAAGTAGTTCTAGTAATTAGGTAGACCAAGTGTGACCATTCTTGTCTTTGTGTCCTTTATAGCTTTGAAAACTCTCAGTTGCAAAAGTTGTAAAAGGAAATGTTATATTAGATTTTGAAATCTAATTCAAGAAACCAGCAACTAACCAAATTGCTCAGATGATGCATGACCTCACAGTAATATTGTGACTTTACAAAGGGGGATGAGAAATGCATCTAGAGGATTGGAGGGATGGTTTGGCATTCTCTTTGCAAATTGTCTCAGTATGTCCTAATAGTTTTCAACATGTATAAAGAGTGAATGATTAAATACTCCCATGCATCACCTAAGCATTGTATGACCTCCTGTTTCTTGAATTAGATTTAATTCAGTTACCTGTGGGCCTCCATCTTTCCCTACAGTTGAGGGTGGGTAGGGGGTACTACATAGTGGCTTATAGTCCCTCTACTACCTAGGCCTCCTATTATCCAATAGCCAGCACTGTAGATGCAGAATAGCTTGTGTCATGAGCTTCTCATTTGTCTTCCTACTGTGTGGCTCCTTTGGTGTATCCTCCCCTAATAGGTTTTGCACCTGTCCCTTCCATGGTGGTACAGATTTATCTTTTAAAATGAGCTGCACCCCCAAGGTTTCAACTTCGATTACAGTGCATTGTTGTGTTAAAGAGGTTCTTCCCTTACTCGGGGTGTAGACATTTTCACTGAACAGCGGATTCCCGATTGTGTTTTTACTGCTTTTGAATTAGCATGGGTGGACGGTTCACCAGTCAGTCATCTGTCTTGACTCCTGTGTCATAAATGTTCACATTCAATCTTTTCCTGAAATCTTTCAACAATGGCAGCATACCTAATTGCTCCAACATTTGTTAAGTCTGAGGCAGGAGAATTTAGCCTGTTGCATCTGGATGAACATTGTCAAACTCAAAATCATTATGTTAGGGGGAAACGCACAATGGAATTCTTTTGGGCGATTCTATAGGAAGATATCTGTGACCTCAATATATATGTCTAGCTTTCAGCTTTAAAGCAGTGAAAGCTTCTTGATCATCTGAGAGTAAAAGAGCTCAATCTTGTAGGGGCTCCATTGTCCCTCTGAAACACCTCCTCTTATACAGCTGGCAGTCATTGAGTTCCTATCACCCACAATGTCAGTCTTGCCTGGAAGGCACTCCTCCGAAACAGCAATCTTGTGAGCCAGGCAGTAGTTCCAAAAGTCCTTGGCCAGTGGTTTCCGCTGCTGGACACCAACACATATTTGTCAGCACCGGCTCTAGTCAGATCCTCTGACTTCATTCCTCCCAGACGTTGTTGATTATGTCAAATCCTATATCTTGGAAGCAACATGAACCCAAAAGAACACAGGCAGCAAAACACTGGTTACAGCAAGCACAGTGAATTAGAGTAGCTAGATGATGGGAGATAATATGGAGGGCCTACATGGAAGGAGATCTGGAATGACAAGTGAAGACATTGGTTAATGATGAGCTGATGATTAGCAGAATTATTGTGTTATATATACAACAGAACAATACCTGTATCTTCACCTGTTGGGTTGATGGGTGCTACAAAAGGTGCCTCCCATGCTCAATATTCTAACTATTTGTGTGTGACTGCAAGTGCTGACATTCCTCCACATCTATCTACTCCTTATGAGCAGCCTCAGCAGAGAAGCAGGTTGACCTCCTGGCGTTTAACCCAACTGATTATGCAATAGGAGTGCTAGTGATGTCCTCATTTTGGATTCCATGTGTGTGTTCTTTTGCCTGTACCTTTAAACAGCTTAACTTGTTGGGACATGACTGTGGACCTTTGAATTTAGCAAGAACCTAATTGCATTCAAAGACATTCCACTTAAGGACATTTAGCATGGGTGGACGGTTCACCAGTCAGTCATCTGTCTTGACTCCTGTGTCATAAATGTTCACATTCAATCTTTTCCTGAAATCTTTCAACAATGGCAGCATACCTAATTGCTCCAACATTTGTTAAGTCTGAGGCAGGAGAATTTAGCCTGTTGCATCTGGATGAACATTGTCAAACTCAAAATCATTATGTTAGGGGGAAACGCACAATGGAATTCTTTTGGGCGATTCTATAGGAAGATATCTGTGACCTCAATATATATGTCTAGCTTTCAGCTTTAAAGCAGTGAAAGCTTCTTGATCATCTGAGAGTAAAAGAGCTCAATCTTGTAGGGGCTCCATTGTCCCTCTGAAACACCTCCTCTTATACAGCTGGCAGTCATTGAGTTCCTATCACCCACAATGTCAGTCTTGCCTGGAAGGCACTCCTCCGAAACAGCAATCTTGTGAGCCAGGCAGTAGTTCCAAAAGTCCTTGGCCAGTGGTTTCCGCTGCTGGACACCAACACATATTTGTCAGCACCGGCTCTAGTCAGATCCTCTGACTTCATTCCTCCCAGACGTTGTTGATTATGTCAAATCCTATATCTTGGAAGCAACATGAACCCAAAAGAACACAGGCAGCAAAACACTGGTTACAGCAAGCACAGTGAATTAGAGTAGCTAGATGATGGGAGATAATATGGAGGGCCTACATGGAAGGAGATCTGGAATGACAAGTGAAGACATTGGTTAATGATGAGCTGATGATTAGCAGAATTATTGTGTTATATATACAACAGAACAATACCTGTATCTTCACCTGTTGGGTTGATGGGTGCTACAAAAGGTGCCTCCCATGCTCAATATTCTAACTATTTGTGTGTGACTGCAAGTGCTGACATTCCTCCACATCTATCTACTCCTTATGAGCAGCCTCAGCAGAGAAGCAGGTTGACCTCCTGGCGTTTAACCCAACTGATTATGCAATAGGAGTGCTAGTGATGTCCTCATTTTGGATTCCATGTGTGTGTTCTTTTGCCTGTACCTTTAAACAGCTTAACTTGTTGGGACATGACTGTGGACCTTTGAATTTAGCAAGAACCTAATTGCATTCAAAGACATTCCACTTAAGGACATTTAAAATACTGAACTATCTGTGCAGTGTTTGATTTTTGAAACGTTCTGGAGCCTGTACATATGTATGCTTTTGAACAGTCTGTATATTGCAAACTTTGCAGTGTTATGCTTTGGAACATTTTGAATGCAGAAACAGTGCCACCTTTTTGTTTCGGACATTCTTGCGTTTTGGATCATTGTGGACGTCTGAACTGTACAGTGATTATTCTTAAATGCGATGAGGAACCATTGTGTGTAGGGGTGGGCGTAGTTCGCGAAGTAGCGCTACGCGAAGCTACCCGAAGTGCACTTCGCACTACGCGAACTTCACGTAGCACTACGCGAGCTGCGTAGTAGCATGTTCGCACTGTGCAAGATACGTTTTCAATGATTGTATGTGCGGACAAGCATCCGGCACTGTGCAATCATTGAAAATGGCATCTTGCACAGTGCGAGCTGTAGTTTTCTGCTGTTCGAGTAGATTATTATTTGAGCGGCAGCTTTCTCAACGCGAACTGGTAGTTTCTCATTGAGAGCGGTCGCGAGCATGCGCAACCACTCACAATGAGAAACCTGACCTCTCCGCATTGAGAATCTCGCCGGGATGTCATTTTGCTTGCTCGCGGTCGCGAACATGACGTTGAGGACCGCGAACAAGCAAAAAATGACCGCTGCACTACGCTACGCTGCACTACGCGTGTTCGCACTGTGCTACGTGCAGCTCGCATAGTGCGAAGTTGCGCAAACTTCGCAAACTCCGCGAGCGTAGCGTAGTGCTTCGCCCAGGGTTAATTGTGTGTTAAACAACTCCAACTCAACATTTATACCATGAGTGACACGTTCTACATATTATGCAATCCTTTTCTATGTGTTCTGAGACTTTTTAAAATCTTTTTTAAATTGACTGCACTTTGCACAGTGGGTGAGGCTTCTTACCTGCCACTCGTCTCGGTCCACCGCAGCAGGCTTCTGATTGTGTGAAAGGCGGGGTTGGCAGCAACATTTTGCTCAGCTGCACTCTGACGCTGGAGTGGGCTGAGCTTGTTTTAACGCGTGCTCCCTTTTAAAGCAGATGGGACAGCGGACGCACCCAGCAGACGCGTGCAGCGGCGTGCCACATGCAAGCCCGTCTGCGCCCGGCCCGCATCCAGCCCTTTCTAATCCATCAACAAGAACTGTGTGGTCCAGGTACCAACTGCTTGAGCTGTCCTCGGGAGGTTGCACCCGGCAAGCATGTCTTGATCCATGTACTCTGGACTTAGAGGGCTATGGCCAGGAGCTGCGTTGTAAGGCATGCTCCTTTGCACTTGATAAATGGCAGTTCCTGGTAAACGGAGGCAAAGGCAAAAGTACGGCAATGTCCGCCAAAGCACACACGCCAGCCGCAGGGTCCAATATTAACGCATGTTTAATCAACTGTAGATCCCTCCCCAAACATAGGTATGACATCTGGATTACACTTGAGTCAAAAACCTGGGACCTCATGTCTCTTACTGAAACATGGTTAAGAGAAAGCTCTAACCCTGGTATACTGGTGGCCATTCCAGAAGGTTACAGAATAATTGCAGCCAACCAGACAGGTAATAGAGTGGGGGGTGGGCTTGCCGTGATCCTTAGAGATCACTGGGAGATCTCACATAAAATAATTGAACAGACTAATTGAAGCAATGTCTTTCAGTATTAAAATCTCCACCACCTTTGCTGTGACAAGACTGCTGGTTTACAGACCCCGGACTCTGAGTCTTCTGAGCTGTTGGAGCTTTGCGTTCTGATTGCAGATCTTTCTTTGAGACAGGCGAATGTTATAGTCCTGGGCAACTTCAATGTCCATATGGAGAATGACAGCTGTCTCTTCGCCTCCCAGCTGTCCGACTCCCTAAAGGGATTAAACCTTACCCAAAAGGTTGTTCTACCCACTCATAAAGCTGGCCATATGTTAGATCTGATCTTCACTAGTGTCTCTACTTTAAAGTGGAAGACCCTATTCTTACATGGTCAGACCACAGCCTAATACCATTTAACCTCGCTGGTTCCTGCTACAAGGTTCCAGCGAGAGCAAAATACGAAGATAGAAGGAATTGGTGGAAAGTCTCCCCTGAGTCTATGGAGCCAGCACTATCAAATAGCTCTCTGCTGCTCACAGGGGAACCTAGTTGTGATGCCCCCACCTTCAACTGCTCGGTTACTGCAGCCCTTGACAAAATAGCCTCAATTAAAAACACGAAAATTGCCAGAAACAAACCTGCAGCCCCTTGGTTAACAGCCGAACTCCGTATGGAGAGAAGCCTCTGTAAGAAGCTGGAGCGGTTATGGCGAAAGACATACGACATAGAGACTAAGAGCGCTTACAGAGCAGCACTAAAAAAATTCAATAAACTCAAACGCTACACCATTACTGACCAAATTATGTCCTCTGACAACTCTGTGAAAGAGGTTTTTAGGATTGTTCAGGGCTTCATCAATTCAGGGTCCTTGAAAAGCACCATAGAGCTTTCAGACACCCTGTGTGAAGATCTTTCCAGCTTCTTTCAGGAGAAAGTTAGGGCAATATACTCTGTGTTCACTCCGACAGGAGCTCCAACCTTGCCCCCACCTAGTCTTCACTGCTCAGACGCCTGGTCTGAATTTCACCAGTTCAGCTCCAAAGCTTCCCTTAAAGAACTGATCAAAGTAAAATCCGGATCTCCGATGGAGCTATGCCCGGCTAAGTTTTTTACACTACTCGCCCTGTTATTCAATCCCTCTCTTAACTGGATTTGGAATGCATCCTTAAACTCAGGCATCTATCCTTCTATCTGGAAGACCGCATTGGTCAAGCCAATCCTACAGAAAGAACATGCAGACCCGGCAGAATAAAAAAATTTCAGGCCTATCTCCCTCTTGCCAGCGTTGACCAAGATCCAGGAGAAGGAAGTGCAGAGACAACTGTCAGCATATCTTGAATCTAACAACCTCCTCCATGACTCCCAATCAGGATTTAGGTCAGGTTACAGCACAGGGACAGCCCTGCTTGAGGTGGCGGAAACAATACGTGGAACCTTGGATCATGGTATCTGTGCAATGTTAGTGCTGCTGGACTTGTCAGCAGCATTTGACACGGTCTCACACCAGATCCTTCTTGAGAGGCTTGAGCAGATGGGAGTGAGGGGTACTGTCTTAACTTGGATCCGCTCCTTTCTTGAGGGCCTTTTCCAGAAAATCCTCCTACGCCCCCATGTCTCCTCCGCTCGCCCACTTGTCTGCGGAGTCCCCCAGGGCTCTGCCGTTAGCATGACCCTTTTTAATGTTTATCTCGCCCCACTTGTCGAGCAACACAGTGTAAAGGTTGTCCAGTATGCTGACGACACCCAGCTGGTGTTCTCTTTCAGGGATCACTCTGAGGCAGCTTTCTCCAACTTCAAACAGTGTCTGATTAACATCTCATCTTGGAAGACTGACAACTGTTTAAAGCTAAATCCGGATAAAATAGAATTTCTGTTTTTCAATCCGCCGTCCCCTCCTCGAGCTGCCCTCTGGTGGAGGCCAACAGAACTTAATCCTCCTCCTCTTCCAGTCCCATCTGCTAGAAATCTAGGGTTTAAATTTGACTCCACCCTTTCAGGAAAAGCCCAGATATGCCAAGTCTCATCCTCGTGCTTCTGGAAGCTGAAAATCCTGCGGAGATTCCTTTACCTCCTACCAGTGGACAGCAGGAAAACAGTGGTTCACGCATTGATCACCTCAAAGCTAGACTATGCCAACAGTCTATACTTGGGTCTCCCAGCTTACCTGATTAGAAAGTTGCAGGTCAATTAGAATGCGGCCGCCAGGCTCATTAGAAACGTGCCACTCCGACACCACATTCCCCCCCACCTGCGCAGCCTAACTGGCTGCCTGTTAAAACGAGGAATGAGTTTAAGGCTCTGACCCTTGCCTACAAGGCTACTAGAGATACTGGCCCCCAATACTTGAAGCTCAGACTTCCCATATACAATCAGACTAGGACTCTGAGGTCGAATCCCCAGGAACTCTTAGCCATCCCTTGCTTTACAAAAGCAAGCTCTTTTGCTCTTAAAACCGCCTCTCTTTGGAACTCCATGCTGAAGCACCTATGAAAGGCCAACTCACAACCTTTATTTTGGAACACTCTGAAGACCTGGCTTTTCGGCCTAACTTAGAGCTACCCCCACCAGGTACTACCACTCTGCACCCGCTGTTAGCGCCAGGACACCTCTGTTGGAGGTAGCTGTGCGCTCTACAAGTTGTAATAATAATAATGAATCTATGTGTGATGCTTTCCTTTTCAGTTGTATTTATTAGACACTGAGGACCCGATTCACAGAACTAATCTGAGACAAAATCCTAAACTTACTACTTTTGGTATTTACAGAAGGCACTTACTACTTTTGGTATTCACAGAATGCACTTACTACTTTTGGTTAAACTACTGCTTTTGGTTAAACTTACTACTTTTGATTAAACTTACTACTTTTAGTATTCATAGAAGGCATTTAGTAGTAGTAAACTTCGTTTACTACTACTAAATGCCTTCTGTGAATACCAAAAGTAGTAAGTTTATCCAAAAGTAGTAAGTGCATTCTGTGAATACCAAAAGTAGTAAGTTTAAGATTTTGTCTCAGATTAGTTCTGTGAATTGGGCCCTGAGTATTTATTTTGTTATTATTAAAAAACAAAGAAGGGCAAATTAGAATGTTGCTAATGGTTAAGGGTAGTGCACACCCTATATTTATACGTGTTACTCCCAAAAAATGTTGTGCTCTCCGGTATCACTCCCCTCCTGGAGTGTGGACAAATATTAAACGAGTTGCAATCCTACAGCCTGTAAGATTGTCACCTGAGGCACCAGTGATCTGCTGAATGTCCTTCAGCTACCGTGATTCAAATAAATAATTCTCTGAACTCAATTTCTGTTTTGCTCTTGTTTGTGAATTTTATTCCAATGTTTCATTTCAAGTTAACTTTTCACTTGTTTTAATTTTTTCATCCCAATACATTACACATTATCCAATGCATTTCGGCGATATAATACGCCTTCATCAGGGATTATCTATAAACAAATAATAAATCAAATTGCATATTAGAATGTTGCTGTTTTCTCTCTGATTACATGCTTTATTACAATACTAGTTGCAAATTTCTAAATTCCTGTAAACAACCCTATGTTCCGAATTTCTACTCTCTTGTTATCAACTCAAATGTGGCCGTATCTAACTCTCTGTTACGTTCTATGCTTATGCTTTATCTCATAGGTTCCTCGCCATGTTATGGCGTTCTACGTACTCGTGGTTGAAGCGCCGTGCGTTATGACATTCTCCCCGTTTGGAACGTTAAAATACCCCTCTTCTACGTTATATCAACTCTGGGCATGTTTTCCTGAACCTGCATATAGCGCGTTGCTGTTGCCTACTGCGGGGGCCCTGCTAATTGAATGGCGTGTTCCTTACCTTCGGTGACGACTTTAGCCTGCGTACTTCTCTGTCTCTTTGCTTTCCAAACAGTGTTTCCTGTCAGCTGATAGGGATGTTAATATCGCTGCTAGCTGCGCATGCGCGTGTTGAGTAGTGTTCCTATTCCTAGTTGAAATCGCGAATGCTTTATTGCGGCCCTTAAAACGGTCATTTAAATGTACTTCTAAGAGGTTAGACCTGCTCTACATCAAGCTTGATATTGTACAACATAAATTATATATGAATTAAATTGCATCTAAATAACATCAACCCAGAGATGCCAGTGCATATGATCTGCTACCACTACTTGGTAGTATACGAGTTAATTGTCCACATGCTAATAAACTGTATGTTAATCTATGGTGTTTGATCATAGATAGCACAAAAACTCAGTCCTATCGTTCAGTCCGTGAGGCTTCAGGCTGTTCATAAAATAAATCCAATGATTTTCTCTCATGAGTAGATTTCTTTTGTTTGTTGAACCTTCTTTTTTGGGAACCATTTCCCATACACATACCTTCAATTGGCTAATATGATGTTGTTGTTCATGAAAATGCATTGCCACTGTGGATTTTGTGGAAAAAGTTCTGATGTTGCCTTTGTGTTCGCTTAAGCTTACTTTTAGTTTTCTCTCCGTGTGGCCCACATATACTGACCCGCAGGGGCATTTCAACATGTAAATTAAATTCATTGAGTCGCATGTGCCGTTTACTTTCAACTGTATAGGATTGCCTTTCATTGGGTGGGATACTATGTTCCCTTTCATGATGTTGTGACATCCGCTGCAGTTTAGACAAGGTAAAGTCCCTCGAAATTCCTTGGAGGCTTGACTTTGTTTGTTTTTTTTTTTTTTAACAGTTCTCCCAGGTTCTTCGCACGAGTGTATGCAAACATTGGTTCCTTAGCAAATATGCCTTTGAAATCGGGTTCTAATTTGAAAATCTGCCAGTGTCTTTTCACAATTTTTTTGTAATGTATGCTCATATTCAAATATTTGCTCACGCTCGTGATGCGTTGCTCCGTTGGCCGCAATCTACTTTTGAGCAACTCTTCTCTTGAGATAGGAAGTGCCCTCTGCCTGGCTTGATCCATCAATTGATTGGGGTATCCCCTATCTTTAAACCTGTCTGCCATGTGGTCCAGTTGTTGTAGTTGTAAATCATGGTGGGAGACCACACGTTTCACCCTAAGAAACTGGGAGTAGGGCAAATGTCTCTTCAGTGCTTCTGGATGATGACTAGCATATTGTAATAGATTGTTTCTATCTGTTGCCTTACAATATAAATTGGTTTGAAATAGATGAATTTAATTCCGTACTGTTCATGTCCGCATTTATTCAAATCCAGTAAGGAAGGACAACTAGTATTGTTATAAAGCATGTAATCAAAGAGAAAACGGCAACATTCTAATATGCAATTTGATTTATTATTTGTTTATAGATAATCCCTGATGAAGGCGTATTATATCGCCGAAATGCATTGGATCATGTATAATGTATTGGGATGAAAAAAATGAAAACAAGTGAAAAGTAAACTTGAAATGAAACATTGGAATAAAACTCACAAACAGGAGCAAAACAGAAATTGAGTTCAGAGAATTATTTACTTGAATCACGGTAGCTGAAGGACATTCAGCAGATCACTGGTGCCTCAGGTGACAATCTTACAAATTAGAATTTTACCATGGTCCCCGGTTGTGACATTTGCCAGAGCACCCTCTAGGGCAAAGATAGTATGGTTCTTGCATTTGTTAGTGTAAGCTGTACAAAATTCACTACCAGAGGTGGTGTGATTGTCCATAGCTCACACACCTTTTTCAGTGCTGACTGATTGACTGCGACGTTGTCCATCTTGAGTTTGTCACAGCATCTCTAGCCTGTCCCTCTTTAGAGACTTAATCTGTAAAAATCCCACCAACAGTTTCAGGCAATTTATGGCCCTCGGACATCCTGCATGTGACCATTTTCTGCAGTCCTAGCTAATTGCCTCAAAAAGACTCAGTCTTGCATTTCTCTTTAAATCTATCTAAGGAGCCTTTATTTTGCAGGCAGGTACTGGCAGAGTTGATGTTGTTGAATGTGCCCTATTCCCCAAGATTACTGAGGGTTTCTTGGAGATGAAGTTCAGATTAGGACCACTGATTATGAAGTCAAGATCCTGTACGAGAGCAGCAACTGCAATTTGTATAGGGTCAATTTGCAGCTAGGGATATTGTGATATCCAATTATTTTTTCCTAGTAAATTTTCATTCTGGAGCCTTATGGTTTTAGACACTCCACCACTGGTTTTATTACCTGGGTTTACCCTCAAGTGACTGGAGGACCAAAATGTAATACAACAACCTCATAAATTTGGTTCAACCAATGGGATTACAATTATCTGCAGTGGGCTATGAAGAGAGGGATTGCCAAAAGTGTATTTTGAGCTCCAATTTCCTTGGCAGACAATATCCCTCAGTAGATCAATTGTCTACATATTAAATGGTCTGAAAAGGAGCCATGTATTGACCTCCTTCAAATGTGTTACACTCTCGAAACCGTTGTCTTTGCTTTTGACTAGGAAGAATCTGACAAAGTCTACAAATGATAATATTCTGAGGGTCTATTGCGAGAAGTTGACCTGGTATATGCAGTCCACTAATTAAAGTGGGCACCTTGCACCAGTCCAAATGACCCTTATGATGTATAAGGTCAAAGGTAGCTGTGGAGAGCAGCCTTCGGGCTTAGTCTTGAAGGAATGTAAAGCAGCTTGTATTACCAGAAAATCACCTTTAGTATTAACCAAATGAAAGGAGATCCACACAATAGTTATAAAAGATGTATTTATTTATATAACACTCTCTAGTATCTTCTACACAAGGATACAACACAAAGCACACACTACTTTAGAAAAGAAACAGTTGTAAATAGCACAATACACAGTGGGCTCCAGGGGGAGACCAAACCATATACTAAAATAGTGGTAAAAGAACCACAACTGGAGTCGGGACAGTATCTAGAACACTTAGAATCGCTGGGACCTCAAGGAGCCCCCCAAGGTGAGTAAACAGTGACCCCACAGAGGATGGGTGCAGTGGGCTAACACAAACGCGGGCTCCGTACAATTCTATGGGGAAGTCGCAGTTACAATTTTAAAGTTTAAGGACACTTCTCGGTGGACTTCGAGCCACCCCACCTGTGGATACTGGAGTACCCGAGTTACCTATCCCAGGGGAGCCAAGTGCATAGGCCTGAACTGGTGTTGGAAACTGCCGTCCTTTTCAATGGGGGGCTTCAAAGAAGAGCTGCCGCCTGTAAGGAAGAAAGTGTTCACTGGAATCCAAGGGTGGATTTGTGATGAAAGGAACCTGAAAGCAGAGGGGACAGAGTCTGAGTCACTTCAGGGTGACAAGGGGCTCGGTAGAGAATGCCCACTGATGTGGGATGCTTCAGGTGCGAAGAAGGGATGCTTGACTATGCAGCCACGAAGTCCAGGAGACGTCGAGGATAACCAGGAGTCGGATGCGAGCTGTCCCATGAAGAATGTCGAGTGCTCAGGGGTCTGTGTCCGGCTGGGGCGCCAACAAGCCTTGGGAACAGCAACCCACGCTGGAAGGTCAAGCAGGTTACGATGTGGAGCACGATACAGGAGTCTCACCTAGCAATTGGGAGTCAGGGCATGTCTTGAGCAAGGACTAAAATGGACCACTTCCGTAAACCAGTAGTGCGTCAGGTGTGTTTGCCCCCCTTATTACTTCCAGTAAGTCACCCTCAGCGAGATTGCGAAGAGGTCTTTGGAGGCAACGCCCCCTTTCTCCACCACTCTGCAAACATGGCTCGGCTCGTGGTGCACTAGTGGTTGGGGGATGAAGTCCCCTTTACTCCTGAGGGACCTTGGGTCCTAAGAAGCAATCCTTGCACCTCCTGTAAGTCCTACACAGCGGGATTCCTGAGAGCTGGTCAGAGGCCCGGCCAACTTTCTCCACCATTCTGCAAACACAATTACTAGTAAAAAAAAACATAGAAATTTACTGAAAAAAACAAAGGTTACAGGGACGTTATAGTTTGCAAATAGAATTTAAAAAAATCTTATAAATTCATTGAAAAAAAACAAAGGTTACAGGAACATTATAGTTAGGGGCAGATTTCACTCATACAAAACCAGAGTAATTCAGCAGTTTTAGTTAGCTGAGCTAACTTCAACTTACGCCCCCACCATACACTGCTTATGAGCTCACATATTACATCACTCTTGACATGGTCAGTGACATCACTGATGACATCACTGTAACCTTTGTTTTTTGTTCAGTGAGGATGACAAGAAGTATTAGCACTTTATATTTATGATAAGTACACTTGTACGATCCAGGCCTTGCACCATTATATGGAGTTTGTGTGAATATATGAAAATTATTGGTATAATGTATGATCTACAAAGTAATTTTGTCACCAGTTGATGAGACAACTTATTCAACTTAACAAATATTCACAACAAGAGTGAGTTGTTTACTGGAGCATTTGCATTTAACCCTTTCACTGCGGCGGCTATTCCGCCGCAGCGCTAACAGGGCGCGGCGGCCGCATGCTGGTGACAGAACCGCTCCGTCACCAGCCGCGGTTGAGCTGTGCTCGTGACGGAGCGGTTCCATCATGGCCCGCCCCGCTCAATAGAACGCGCCGTGCAGGCGTGGCGACCGGGCCATGACCGAACCGCTCCGCCATCAGCACAGCCCAACCGCAGCTGATGACGGAGCGGTTCCGTCATCAGCATCGAACGTGTTAACAGTGTCATAAACTATGTATTCTAACCACAGCCAGTTTGGCTAATGAAATGGAGTAGTATTCAGTCAGTGAATTTTATGGGATATGTGCAATATGATGATGACACGAAGCATTAGCACCTCATATTTATGATAAGCACACTTGCAAGATCAAGGCTTTGTACCATTATTTTGTGTTTGTATGAATATATGAACATTATTAGTAAAATGTACGATCTGCAAAGTAATTTTGTAACCGGTTGATGGAACATCTGCACAAATATTCCTCATAATATGTGCAGCAACTCTGAATCTCCTGTTAGGTTTTATATGTGTTCTCTGGATATTTATGGCATGATCTATTATTACAGTTTTATAGTAAAATTATTTGACTGTTTTATGTCCTTTCCATCTCTGATAGATTATTTGTAATTTGGATTAGTGTTGTTGCTCTGTATTACCCTTTGAGGAGCTTCAATATGGCCGAAACCCTGTGACGATTGTATCTATTGTACATTCTAGATGTTGCCAACATGAAGTGCAGGATGTGGACGAACAAGTTGCTTTGTTGGTTTTTAAAAACTGAGTGTGGTGTAGATTGGATAAGATACAAAATGGGCATTTTGGAGGTAGAGTTATTTGTGAAATCCTCAGCGAGAAATACCTTGTTACATTTTAAAAGTAACCATCCGCTCTGCCAAAAAAACAAAGTATCCCTTCTCTCCATTTTTGAGAGTTAAGCGCAATTGCACCAACCTCTCAGATTTTGATGCACAGGCGGTAGCAACGAAAAATAAATTTTTAGCCAGAGGCTACCCGCACCAGCTGGTGAGGGAGTCATATAAAAGGGCCCTTTATTTTGATAGGGATCATCTTTTAAATGTGAATAAAAGTAAGACAGATTGCAAATTAGTAGGTGTTACAAAACACTCTACATTAAATTCTCAAGTTAAACAGATTATAAATTCTAAATGGCACCTCTTAAAACAGTAACCAAGACCAGAGAAAGATTTCTAAGCCACTTTTCGCACATCACTGGAATAAAAACATCAAGGATTTGATAGTACATTCTCGCTTTACTACAAAAACGACAGAACCCCCATTTGTACAGAAAACAATTGATGGCAGCAAGCCTATCAAAGGAACAACAAGGTGTTCTTCATGTAAGTCATGCAACAGAATATTGGAAGGTGAAAGAATGACATTTAATAATTTCAACATTAAAGCACAGGGACTCCGGAATTGTAAGACCCAGAATGTCATCTATCTTCGCCTATGTCCTTGTGACTTAAATTATGTAGGCGAGACATCCAGACCCATCCAGACAGGATTGACAGAGCATCAGTCAGCCATAAAAAATGCTAAAACGATGGCACCTTTAGTCAAGTCAAGTCAAGTCATAAAATTTGTATAGCGCACTACATACCCAGAGGGTTTCAAGGCGCTTAGGAGGGGGAGGAGGATTATTTGTCAAATATCCACGTTTTAAGCTGCTTTCTGAACGCTAGGTGATTCTGGGTGAGGCGAAGGTAAGCGGGGAGTGAATTCCATGTTTTGGCAGCCAGGTATGAAAAGGATCTGCCTCCCATGGTGGTCTTGTTGATGCGAGGTACCGTGGCGAAGGCTTGGCTGGAAGAGCGAAGTTGGCGGGAGGGGGTGTAGAAGGACAGTCGAGAGTTGAGGCAATCTGGTCCGATGTCGTAGAGTGATTTGTGTGCGTGGGTAAGCAGTCGGAAAGTGATCCTCTTATTAACGGGTAGCCAGTGGAGGTCTTTAAGGTGACCAGAAATGTGTTCGTTGCGTGGGATGTCTAGTATGAGCCTGGCTGAGGCGTTTTGGATTCGTTGTAGTTTCTTCTGGAGTTTAGCGGTGGTGCCTGCGTATAGGGTGTTTCCGTAATCCAGTCGGCTCGTGACTAGAGCGTGGGTGACTGTTTTCCTTGTTTCGGAGGGGATCCAGCGAAATGTTTTTCTGAGCATGCGAAGAATGTTAAAGCAGGAAGAGGATACGGCGTTGACTTGTCTGTTCATGGAGAGTGAAGAATCCAGGATGACGCCAAGGTTCCGTGCGTGGTCTGTCGGGATGGGTGCTTTTCCGAGGGCTTCCGGCCACCAGGAGTCGTCCCATGCGGAGGGGGATGTACCTAAGATGAGGACTTCTGTTTTGTCTGAATTCAGTTTCAGACGGCTTTGTTTCATCCATTCGGCGACTTCTTTCATTCCTTCGTGTAGGTTAGTTTTGGCGGTGCTGGGGTCCTTGGTGAGAGAAAGGATCAGTTGAGTGTCGTCCGCGTAAGAGATGATGTTGAGGTTGTGTTGGCGGGCGATGGTCGCAAGGGGGCTCATGTATACGTTGAAGAGGGTGGGACTGAGTGAAGATCCTTGAGGTACGCCGCAAATGATTTCAGAGGCCTCGGATTTGAATGGTGGGAGGCGGACTCTCTGAGTTCTTCCGGTGAGGAACGAGGTGATCCATTCCAGGGCTTTTCCTTGGATTCCGATGTTTCTGAGGCGTTGTAAAAGGGTGCTGTGGCAGACTGTGTCGAAGGCTGCAGAGAGGTCGAGGAGGATGAGGGCAACTGTGTCTCCATTGTCCAGTAGAGTTCGAATGTCGTCTGTTGCTGCGATGAGGGCGGTCTCAGTGCTGTGTTTGGCTCGAAAGCCAGATTGTGAGGGGTCGAGTGATTTGTTGGCTTCGAGGAAGGCGGCGAGCTGGATGTTGACGGCTTTCTCGATGACTTTGGCCGGGAATGGAAGAAGCGAGATGGGGCGGTAGTTTTTGAGTTCGGTGGGGTCTGCTGTTGGTTTTTTCAGAAGGGCGGTGAGTTCAGCGTGTTTCCAGTCTTCTGGGAAGGTAGCGGAGTTGAAGGAGCAGTTGATGACGTCTCGGAGGTGCGGGGCTATGATGGAGTCTGCTTTGTTGAAGATGTGGTGAGGGCATGGGTCTGTGGGGGATCCAGAGTGGATGGAATTCATCAGGCGGATGGTGTCTTCAGTGGAGATTGGGTTCCAGGCGTTAAGGGTGTTTACGGGGGGAAGATGGTCAGCAGATGGTAGGGCGGGTTGGCTTCCGGGTTGGTTGTCAAAGCTGTTGTGGATGTCAGCAATCTTGTTGTGGAAAAAAGAGGCAAGGGAGTCGCAGAGGGTTTGGGAGGGGGTGATGTCATTGGAGTTGGCCGAGGGGTTGGAAAATTCCTTGACGATGTTGAAAAGTTCCTTGCTGTTGTGGGCGTTGTTGTCAAGTCGATCCTTGAATGCTGTTTTCTTGGCTTTTCGGATCAGTTGGTGGTGAGTACGGGTGGCGCTTTTGAAGGCGTCCTTGTTGCTAGTGGATGGGTCTTTTTTCCAGGCCTTTTCAAGGGAGCGGCATAGTTTCTTGGACTTCTTGAGATCATCGTTGAACCATGAGGCCTTCTTGTTGTCAAGTTTGTGTTGACGTTTTTTCAGTGGTGCTAAGGTGTCTGCGGTGTTGGATAACCAAAGGGTGAGGTTGGAGGCGGCTTCGTTGGCGTTAGAAGAGAGGGCTGGGGAGGTTCGAAGGAGCGATGTGGAGATCTGATCCGTGGTGATTTTGTTCCAGTTTCTTTGTAGAGTTGGTTGAAGGTGGATGATGGGTTTCGGCTTGTTGTAGGTGAAGTGAACGCAGCTGTGGTCAGTCCAGATGAGATCCGTAGTGTGGCTGAAGGAGACATGGTCGCTGGAGGTGAAGATGGGGTCGAGTGTGTGACCTGCGATGTGGGTGGGAGAAGTGACCAGTTGTTTAAGTCCGAGGTTGGCGAGGTTGTCTAAGAGGGTGGCGGTGTTGCGGTCGTTGATCTTTTCAAGGTGGAAGTTGAGGTCTCCCAGAAGGATGTAGTCTTTGGAGGGGAGCGCGTGTGGGGTGATGAAGTCCGTGATGTCTTCACTGAATTTAGCGCGGGGTCCTGGTGGTCTGTAGAGGAGGGTGCCTCTGAGAGTTGTCTTGGGGTCGATGTGGATCTGGAAGTGAAGGTGTTCGGAGTTAGCGAGGTTGGCGTCGGAGCTGGTAGAGATGCGGATGGATTTCTTATGGACGATAGCGATTCCTCCTCCTGTATGGTCGGGGCGGTCCTTGCGTGTGATCTTATAGTCATCAGGGATAGCGATGGCGATGTCAGGGGCGGAGGAAGCGTTCATCCATGTTTCCGTTAGGAAGGCGACGTCAGGAGAGATGGTGTCAAGTAGGTTCCAAAGGTCAATGGCGTGCCTGTGGACCGAGCGGGTGTTGAGAAGGATGCATTCTAGGTGGTTGGGGTCGGGAATCTGTGGTGTGGTCGTAGCGGAGATGTTGTCGGTGCCGCTAAATTTGCAGGAGAAGCAGGAGAACGGGCCATGGGTGCGTCCAGGAGCGGCTTGGACGCAGTTGGGGGCGCGACCGGGGTCAAGGGCTAGGAGGGTGGCGGCATCATAGGTAATGCGGGAGGGCTGTGGAGCGCGAGGGGCAGGGGGTCTGGCACTGGGCGCGGTCCAGGCGCGGACGGGCGTAGACGGGCTTACCTTTGGCGCACCTTCGGCGCGGGTTGGGCGCGGTCGCTGCGCGTGGACGCTGCGCGCGGGAAGAACTGTCATATATGGATAGTGGGAAGGGGAGGGGCGAGGGAGGATCCGATGGGAGGCGGTTGCGTGGTGGAGGGGGCGGTCTTAGGGCAACAATAACAACACAGCAAATGGCGGCGGAAATAACAACAAGCAGATCGAGTATTGAGAGACTTGGAGCGTAATATAATCAACACGATCCCAACAGTGACCAAATGCAGCTTTCAGGCACAAGGCTTTCACAAAATTACAGTTTGCATCAAAGGTAGCGCACAATCAGGCAGGCACGTTCGAGCGCTATGCGAGGGCAGCAGCGCTATGTAAGGTGAGTGTGGAGAGAGGAGAGCAGCGTTAAAAGGCTGAGCAGCGCAGAGATAACGATACCAGGCAGCTCTGGGTCAGCGAGGGCAGGAGGGAGCGACCGTTCTCAAGCAGGTCGAGGCGGTCAGTGAAACACTTGATGGAGTTCAATCACAAATCAGATGATATTCGTTGGTGAATATTGGAAAAAATCATAATACCAGATGACAAAGGCGGACTACAAATCTGCAAAAAAAGAGAAGTTTACTGGGTTTTTACACTTAATAAGTTTAAATGTGGCCTAAACAATGATTTGCCCCGGG
This sequence comes from Lissotriton vulgaris, assembly GCF_964263255.1. Lineage (NCBI taxonomy): Eukaryota > Metazoa > Chordata > Amphibia > Caudata > Salamandridae > Lissotriton > Lissotriton vulgaris. The sequence goes on along the minus strand of NC_141694.1, from coordinate 785,999,831 downwards.
AGAATGCTATTATCTAAGTATCCCTTCTTGGTATAAGCAATACCTAGTTTATGACCCATATATTTGAGTCTGTTACCAAAGATTTGTAACTCACTTAATATAATTTTTGGAGTGAGTACAACACTATGGACTTGAAATTTAATATGTAGATATCTCAATTTATTAGACAATGGAATTACCATAGGTATATAGAGAATATCTAGTCTTCAGCCATTATATTGATGTGTGTAACCATACATGTATTAATCACTCACTATGATTTGAGTTATTTAAAGAGTAGGGATGTGATAGACATTCCGGAAGTAACTTTCTTTACCAGACATAAAATTGCTACAGAGACCCTGGAGAGAAAGCTTTTTATAAAGTTTTCTATGTATTTTATATATTTTTCATTGAGTCACCAATGAGTGTAGGGTTAGTGTAAATCAATAATATTTTTTAATCAGTTGATATCCGTTTTTTTCGTTGATAAATACATATTCCATTACGAGATTACATCACGAAAACTGAGATTAGTATAAATAATGCTAAGAAACTTATAGTAGCTAAATTCATTCCGTTAGTTGCATTTTTAAAAGTTTTTTTTGTGTATGTTTGTATGAGTTTGTCCGCCATATTTTCATGGTGACAATCGTATTGACATTCGAGTCTGGTCCTCGGAAGCTTGTGTCCCGTCCAGGGAAGACATGGCTTGGCAGTTCGGGCTGGACTGTTCCCATGAGGCACAGGGTCAGACTGATTTGCATATAGCCATGTCTGAACTGGGGTGGCAGAGTGGGCTAAAGAACGGTGATGGATTAAACCCAGATCTTTTGACTGGGTGTGAGTGTTTGATTGATTCAGATGCTCCGTCCATCACCACCCCCTTTTGTACCTGTAATGTGCATGGTCATCAACTCCATTGTTAGACTGTTTTCATTCTGCTGTCGGGTTCGGATGTGTGCTCCGGTTCGACATCATTGGTGTGCTGACTTTCTGTTCTACACTGGGTCATTTCCTCCATTGATATTGTTATCAATAGTGTTTTCTCTTCCTTCTTGGGGACGTTTGCAGCATTACTTGAGTTGTGTTCTGGTCAGCCGCGGCCCCTCTTAGGCCTCACCCTTTGAGCCTACTTCCATCTCCTGATCTTTCTGCCATGCTTTGGCATTTATGGAATGCATGCCATTTCGGTACTGTCCTCGCTGCCATGCAAAGTGCCCTCGGACTGACCTTCATTAGGTCTATAAAGAGACTGCTTGTGATGTCTGTTGTTTTTTCTGCTCCAAAAATACCCTATGCGACTTTAAGGCTTGCCATCACCAGATGTTGCATAGGCGGTAAGTTGCCACCCCAGACCTTTTCGGTGCTGAGGACTTCAAAGAGGAGCACCACCCACAGCAATCAGCCGAAGAGGAGGAACTTTACTCCCCTGACAGGAGCTCTGGTTCCGATCGAAAGATTGAAGATCTGTCACCAGCTCAGTAGGCCTTGAGTACGGTACCCCCTCTTCCCCTCGACACCAATCACAAGTTGAGCAGCCCCATTCCAAGGGTTACATGGCTACTCTGAAATGCCAGAAACAGACAACTGAGCCACCACTGCCTTTGGGCCACGATCAGCATCCACCACCACATTCGGACATAACATTAATCGCAAGATTAGCGCCAAAGAAACCACAGAGGCTGGCTTGTTCTGCATCGACTACTCCGGCACCAATTTGCCCATTGGCTCCCACACCTTTGGTGCCAAAATCGGAGTCAAAGGTGCACGCTGAGCCGACACCCTCCGCGTCAAACAGCAAATCAATGTCCGCTCTGGCGACGTCGAACGGATCCTCCATAAACTCAGAGAGCCTATCGATTTTGGATCGAGACATCTGGATATCTATCCCTAAACAGGCCAAACCCTTGCGGCCCTTTGGGGTCTGCTGCTTAACCATCCAAGCAGCAGCTGTACCCTTCGAAGAAACCATGGACATGCCAGCCCCACTCAAGCAGTGTAAAAAAGCCGACAAGGCAACTAATCCTTTCCCTTACACACACACCCATTATCTCAGCCTTCTCCAGAGCGCTTACCTTCCCCTTGTGCTTCCCCTGAGGACCCCCTTTCTTTTAGATTTCAAGGGTCACCTCATTCTGACAGGGCAGGGCATTGGGGGAGACCTTTCACACTTCTCTGCAGGGCGACTACTGGGACTTTTATGTTGCAGGCTCAAATCCCCACTTGTACCTTGCCTGCTCCTCCAGATGTCTCCACATCCTACCTTGACCTATTGGTAGAGCCACTGCCTTCCATAAGGTAGATCTCCACACTGAGCCTCCAGAAGAGGATATTTTTTGGAGACCCTTTCCTCCATCTGTGGCTTAACCCAATAACTCCTTGTGCTCTAGGGCGTGCTCCGTTATACTCCCAATATTTTTCAAGAACCTGTCCATGTTAGGGTCATTACACCTAGGGGGAAAAGAAAATACAAAGCTTCCCCTACTGACCCCATTTACATTCATGGACAGCTCCCACCTCAAGTCAAGTCAAGTCAAAGAATTTATATAGCGCACTACATACCCAGAGGGTCTCAAGGCGCTTAGGAAGGGGAGGAGGATTATTTGTCAAATAACCATGTTTTAAGTTGCTTTCTGAATGCTAGGTGGTTCTGGGTAAGGCGAAGGTAAGTAGGGAGAGAGTTCCATGTTTTAGCAGCCAGGTATGAGAAGGATCTGCCTCCCATGGTGGTCTTGTTGATGTGAGGTACGGTGGCGAGGGCTTGGCTGGAAGAACGTAGTTGGCGGGAGGGGGTGTAGAAGGACAGTCGTGAGTTGAGGAATTCTGGTCCGATGTCGTAGAGTGCTTTGTGTGCGTGGGTTAGCAGTCGGAAAGTGATTCTCTTATTGACGGGTAGCCAGTGGAGGTCTTTCAGGTGACCAGAGATGTGTTCGTTGCGCGGGATGTCTAATATGATCCTGGCTGAGGCGTTTTGGATTCGTTGGAGTTTCTTCTGGAGTTTAGCGGTAGTACCTGCGTAGAGGGTGTTTCCGTAGTCCAGTCGGCTCGTTACCAGAGCATGGGTGACTGTTTTCCTGGTTACGGTGGGGATCCAGCGGAAAGTTTTTTTGAGCATGCGAAGAATGTTGAAGCAGGATGAGGATACGGCGCTGACTTGTCTGTTCATTGAGAGTGAAGAATCCAGGATGACGCCTAGGTTCCGTGCGTGGTCTGTCGGGATGGGTGCTTTTCCAAGGGCTTCCGGCCACCAAGAGTCGTCCTATGCAGAGGGGGATGTGCCTAATATGAGGACTTCTGTTTTATCTGAGTTCAGTTTCAGGCGGCTGTGTTTCATCCATTCGGCAACTTCTTTCATTCCTTCGTGTAGGTTGGTTTTGGCGGTGCTGGGGTCATTGGTGAGAGAAAGGATTAGTTGAGTGTCATCCGCGTAAGAGATGATGTTGAGGTTGTGTTGGCGGGCGATGGTCGCGAGGGGGCTCATGTATACGTTGAAGAGGGTGGGGCTGAGTGAGGATCCTTGTGGTACGCCACAGATGACTTCAGTGGCCTCGGATTTGAATGGTGGAAGGCGGACTCTCTGGGTTCTTCCGGAGAGGAACGAGGTGATCCATTCAAGTGCTTTTCCTTGTATTCCGATGTTATTGAGGCGTTGTAAAAGGGTGCTGTGGCAGACTGTGTCGAAGGCTGCAGAGAGGTCGAGGAGGATGAGGGCGACTGTGTCTCCATTGTCCAGTAGAGTTCGAATGTCGTCTGTTGCTGCGATGAGGGCGGTCTCCGTGCTGTGTTTTGCTCGGAAGCCGGACTGTGAGGAGTCGAGGGATTTGTTGGCTTCGAGGAAGGCGGCGAGCTGGTTGTTGACAGCTTTCTCGATTACTTTTGCCGGGAATGGAAGGAGCGAAATGGGGCGGTAATTTTTTAGTTCGGTGGGGTCCGCTGTGGGTTTTTTCAGAAGGGCGGTGAGTTCAGCGTGTTTCCAGCTCTCAGGGAAGGTTGCGGAGTTGAAGGAGCAGCTGATGACGTCTCGGAGGTGCGGTGCTATGAGGGAGTCTGCTTTGTTGAAGATGTGGTGAGGACATGGGTCTGTGGGGGATCCTGAGTGGATGGAGTTCATCAGGCGGATGGTGTCCTCAGTGGAGATTGCGTTCCAGTCGTAAAGGGTGTTCACGGGGGGAGAATGTTCAGCATATGGTTGGGCGGGTTGGTCTCCGGGTTGGTTGTCGAAGCTGTTGTGGATGTCTGCAATCTTGTTTTGGAAGAATGAGGCTAGGGAGTCGCAGAGGGCTTGCGAGGGGGTGATGTCGTTGGAGTTGGCCGAGGGATTGGAAAATTCCTTGACGATGTTGAAAAGTTCCTTGCTGTTGTGGGCGTTGTTGTCAAGTCGATCCTTGAATGCTGTTTTCTTGGCCTTTCGGATTAGTTGGTGGTGTGTGCGGGTGGCGTTTTTGAAGGCGTCCTTGGCGCTAGTGGTTGGGTCTTTTTTCCAGGCCTTTTCAAGGGAGCAATGAATGAGTGTGGGTACTGCACACTGTATTTATGTTTTTGACAAGATTAATCCGGTACGAGTGCTACCTTTGATTAGTGCCTGCAACACTTAGTGAAACATGTATTTAGCCTGGCACCTGAAGGCTACCAGGACTCTAGGGTGCACTCTTAAATGAGTTAACTCTTAGTATGCTTTTGACATTCAACTTATTTTTTATTCCATTATTTATATGTTGTGTTTCACCTATGCATCAAACATATTCAAAATAATATTCAAATGGCATTCATCTTTTTCAAAATTAAGTGAATTACATCACAACGTAATCAAACAGAAAATACAATATAAAATACATCAACCCAATGCATTTCGGGACCATTAGGCCCCTTCGTCAGGGGTCTACGTAAACATACATAAGGAAAAACAAGGTTAGTAAAGAGGAAGAGAAAAGAAAAAAAAGGAAAAAAGAGAACAAGAGAACTCGTTACTCTCAATGCTTAGAGGTTTCACAGTTATATTGATATTAAATCATTTACAATTTCTTGAATTTAGTGAGATTATTACTCTCTTCATTTAGCTTTGGGAGCTATTTATCTGTACAAAGTGCGATATATTCACATTAGTCTAATTGAGACATATAATACAATGCGTGCTTTGCTTAATTTAAAGCCTGCCTACCGTTATTCAGAAGAAGATTTTGAAGATATGCAGCTTGCCTATATTGAAAAAAATATAAAAATAATGGGGTAACTTATTACTCCATTTAAAAAAACAATATTGAAAATATGTCGAATTCCACCTTTTTATGATTACCTTACGAGCCTATATGTGGCACATTGGTCTCGCTTCAGTGTTCAGGACAAATAAAACTTTTCTGGTGAAAAAAGAAACCAAATTAAAATCTGGTTTGTGAAGAAGTGTTGGTTCATTATATTTACAATGAGCCATTGTTTACCTCTCAATGAAGTATTGATTACGTCTTTCTTCTCTTTGTATAACCAGCTCCAAACAACCTATCGGGAAGGTGGAGAAGCTTAATTTAGTATGCTTAGTAACTCAAACAGGCTATCTAAAAACCCGTTCACTAACTGTCTGACAATTACTAACGCGCCTATCCAAACAATCCAAAGTAGTTTCTACCTGCGGTCCTAGGCGTGGGCGCTTCGGTTCCGCAGTCTGTGTTGGCAGCGTGGTCTGTAAAAATATGAACCACGTATTAGAAGATTGTTACCGGCGAAGCCGTAAAGATGCTCAAAGGCATTCAATCTTTCTACTTGAACGCTCACGCGTCTTACCGATATGTGCTCTGTCCTGCTGAGTTCTATGCTCGGTAGCTTCCTGTCGTTCACGGACTCGAAGTCCTACATCTATATTGGTCGGCAGTGTTTGCATAAAAATAAATAAAGGACTAGCGTATCTATTTGGGGCGGCCATATTTGAGAGTCTTTGAAGCATGTATGCTCGTGAGTTCGGATCCTAGTGCGGGTTTTAAGCAATTTTAATGACTATTAATTATGCGATCACGAACAGAAAAAATATTAATTGAAAACCAAAGAAAAGATGAGTAATACAGAAAAAAGAAATCAGAACGGTAGTCATTATGTTATTATGAAAAATAACATGTGGATTTGAAAGGCAATTGCTATGCAACACTCATATGTACAGAGAGATTTTTTTATATGCCTGCCTATTTACAATCTAAATCATGTGTGATTATTCTATAAAAGATGTCTTATGATGATATGCTTCTATGTGCTTTTATTGAACCTTTGTATGTGTACTTTATTATTCAAATCATCGCGGTGCCTGAATGCTCAGGGTATCAGATCCAGCCTTATTATATAGCTGTTTAAAGGAAACATATCATTTCCATTTTATCATTGAGCCCGGAAGGGACCAGTGTCTGTAACCTCCGAATCCAGTAAGCTTCTCGCTGGAGTAGGGTCTTTGCGTTGTCGAAGCCTAGTTTTTGTGGGACTTGCTCAACTATTTGAAATCTCAATTGAGCAATTGAGTGTCTATGTTCAGTCCAATGTTGCGCCAATGGGGACGTTGTGTTTTTAAGTCTTATGCGACTTTTGTGTTCCGTAAGCCTCACTTTTATTTTTCTATCTGTCTTTCCTACGTATAGGAGTCCACATGGGCATTTGATGGTATAGATAACATGTTCAGAATTACAGGTAGTATTGTGCCTTAGTTGGATTTGTTCTCCGGTTCTTGGGTGCAGAATTATGTTCCCTGTTATTACATTGTTGCAATTTTTGCAATTGTGACATTTTGTTGTGCCTTTGTAAGTTGTTGGTCCAATGTCTTCCTTAGGTCTGCTGGGTTTACTGAGCATTTCTTTGAGGTTCTGGGCCCTTTTGTAGGCGAATAGAGGTTGTTCACTAAAGAGAGAACCAAAGTCTTTTTCGGCTTGTAAAATTTCCCATCTTTTGTTGACTATTTTCTTAATCTCCCAAGATGCTGTTGAATATTTTGTCACGAATACCATCCTTGTGTTTGTTTTCTTGGGTTTTTTTTGTAATAGTTCATCTCTCGGAATAGTTTTAATTTTTTCAACATGTGCCTCTAGCAGTTTTTTTGGGTATCCTCTTTCCAAATACCTCTGTTTTTGCTCCTCAATAGTTTTGTCACAAATCTCTGAGTTTGACGTAATTCTCTTAATCCGCATGAACTGCGACACAGGTAAGTTGTTGATTAAACTTGCAGGATGAAAACTCCCATATAGTAGCGCATTGTTTTTGTCTGTAGGTTTCTTATAGACACTTGTGTGTATGGACTCATTCTTGATTTCAACTAGAACATCTAGAAATGGCAGAGCTTCAGCACTCATGCTGTATGTAAATTGAATTCGTGGATCAATAGTATTCAAATTTTGAATGTTTTCAATGAGTTTAGCCTGTGATTCCTTCCAAATTATAAAGATGTCGTCTATGTATCTTTTGTAGTAGACCAAGCCTACTTGCCACTCTGGGTGTTTCAAAACATGATCATCTTCAAATTTCGCCATGAAAACATTGGCATAGATACAGGCCCCAGGAAAGCCCATGGCTGTACCATTTAGTTGTAGAAAGAAATCCTTTTGCCAGGTGAAATAACTATTTTCTAGACAAAATTCCAATAGTTGGATAACCATGCATTTGACTTCTTCTGGTTTTTCTCCCTTTTGCAGAGCCCATTCCATGGCTTCTAGACCCTGTTTGTGCGGTATAGATGTATACAATGCTGTGACATCTATTGTACAAATTGTCCATTCACTTGCTGATTTAGCATCAATGGTTTTGAGATTTCTTAAAAAATCAGAAGTGTCTTCCAAATATGTGGGCCATTGTTGTATGAACGACTGCATATGGCTGTCAATGAAAATGCCTAAGTTCTCAAATATTGACGAGCAGCCAGACACTATAGGTCTGAATGGTGGGTTGTACAGATCTTTATGTATTTTTGGCAAGAAGTAAATTCTCGGCCTCCTTGGATAGATTTGTCTCAGATAACGCTTAACTGTTGGGTTGATCCAGTTTAGTTCTTCAGCTCTATTTAGTATTTTGTCCAAAGTTTGCGCTATCATTGTTGTCGGATCATTACTCAATTTAGCATATGTTGTTGCATCATTTACATGCTCTGTACCTTTTTGTTGATAAAATGTAGAATCCATTATCACGAGACCCCCTCCTTTGTCCGCTTTCTGGATAGTGATTGCAGGATTTTTGGCTAATGTTTGTAAAGCACTGTATTCAGCCTTGGTTAGGTTATTTAGTTTTCTTTTGAAATGTATTTTGCTTAGGTCCGCCTTGACTAGTGTTTCGAAGGTGTCAAGTGTTTTGTGTGAAATAGGAGCCAAAAAAGTGCTCTTTGGTTTGAACTTGATGTCTTCATTATCCTCAGTTCGTATCGGGTTCACCATCGTGAAAAAGTGCTTGAGCCTTAATGAACGCATGAATTTGAAAAACGCGACTTCTGTTTCTAGCTCATTCGTTTGATAGGTGCTTACAAATGATGTTCCTTTGTTCAGTAGGTCTCTTTCAAAAGGCATCAAAGGATACTCTGATATATTTATCACGAGGCTTTGGTCTGACTCCTTAAACTCGCTTTCCTTTGTTTTTCCTTTTCCTTTTCCTCGTCTCGTTTTTTGTCTGCCTGTGTTATTGTAGCCTGGTCTGGTGGTTTGCTGGCCTGGGGGCCCATCTCTAAAAAAGGGTCCGACATGGGAGTTGTACTGCTTGTGGTATCTGTTGAAGTTGATGGGGCGGTTTGTTGTTTGGTTAGAGGTTGCCTTGATGTACTAGTATCACTGTCTGAAACACCACTCTCATCCGATGTTGTTGGTTGCTGCTTTTTGCTTGTATATCTTCTCTTTGCATAGACCTCTGCCCAGGTGTAAGCTTCGTTGAGCTTATAATCAATCGTGTCACGTTTGAATTTTCGTAATTTCATTTCTTGAAGCTCTTTTCCGTACTTATCAAGTTTTATGTCCAAATCTGCTAGAAATTTGTCCCAAGGCTCTTTTTCCATTCGTGTTCCTAAATCCGTTTTGATGTTGTATATTTCTTCTTCCAACTCATTGATAATTCTTGATAATTCTTCCACTAGTAGCAAGATTAAATCGAGCGAACATTTATTCAAAATACAAAACCACTTTTCCATAAATTGCGGGTTGTTGTTAAGTCTGTATAACATCGGTCTAATGGCTAGTCTGAGCCCTCTGGGTATTCGTCTCACGCGGTGATATTGAATGAGCGTGGAGGCGTGTAGCCGTTGGTTTAACTCCCGTTTTGTTAAATATTCAAGCTGTTTCAATTGCTGTGTTACTGATCCGCTCTTCGCATCGAAAGTTTTAGTTTCCTTGATCAATTTATAAATTGAGTCTGCCTCATCTGAGGTATATATTTTGGTGTTAGCTCTATTTTCTGTTATACTTGATATTGAATCAAATGACATTCTCCTGGTGCTAGTGCCCACCGTTTGCAGAGAAACTTGAGAACAATGAATGAGTGTGGGTACTGCACACTGTATTTATGTTTTTGACAAGATTAATCCGGTACGAGTGCTACCTTTGATTAGTGCCTGCAACACTTAGTGAAACATGTATTTAGCCTGGCACCTGAAGGCTACCAGGACTCTAGGGTGCACTCTTAAATGAGTTAACTCTTAGTATGCTTTTGACATTCAACTTATTTTTTATTCCATTATTTATATGTTGTGTTTCACCTATGCATCAAACATATTCAAAATAATATTCAAATGGCATTCATCTTTTTCAAAATTAAGTGAATTACATCACAACGTAATCAAACAGAAAATACAATATAAAATACATCAACCCAATGCATTTCGGGACCATTAGGCCCCTTCGTCAGGGGTCTACGTAAACATACATAAGGAAAAACAAGGTTAGTAAAGAGAGGGAGCGGCAGAGTTTCTTGGACTTCTTAAGATCATCGTTGAACCATGAGGCCTTCTTGTTGCCAGGTTTGCTTTGACGTTTTTTCAGTGGTGCTAAGGTGCATTAGATGCCACTGACTGCCTCCAGAGGAGTGAACTCCAGTGGCCGACTGCTTAGGCATACCTGGATCCATATTTCCAGCTTCAAGCCAGAGGTCCAACAGAACCTGCTTCCCATACCATTTGATGGTCAGAATCTATTCTGTCCACAGGTAGACCAAACACTGGCAGCACTTCAAGCACCTACTTCTCATGGCTCCTTTCGTCGCATGCCGTACCGTTGAGCCTAAAAGACCACCACCCCCGACGCCTCCACATCCTACCGCTGTCCACAGGCCCAGCAGCTCTCTCCCACAGGCTACTTAAGTGGATCCTATAAGGTGACATCAAAAGGCAAAGGGTAAAGGTGGTTCCCCCAAAGGAGCTGCCACCACCACCAAACCCTGACTTGTCTCCCCCCCCCCCCCCCCCCCCAATTACACAACACCTGTCGGGCGCTTTCAGTGGTTCTTTCCCACATGGCTGAACGTCACCTCCGACCAGTGTATGTTATATATTATCCAACATGGTTATTGCCTGGAGCTCACTTAGACGCCTCCCACAATTCCACCTTACAAACACAAACTCTCCCTGGAACAACAGAGGCTACTGGAGGAATAATTGGTATAAACAAAGTGGTCCCAAGGACAAACAGAACAAATAAAAAACAATCAAATAGATTCTCAAATAAAATTAAACAAAAGATATATATCATACTATTGTTTTTAATCACAACGTATAAGCATATTTAATAAAATCAATTTACAAAACATTTAGACCTACATTTTGCCCCTAAGGGATGGGGGAACGGGGAAGGGGAGTGATGGAGTAGTGTAGGAGAGCTAATTTACTTGTAATATAACGGTCACTTAGACCTCATTCATGGAAAAATGGCAATAAATTAATTTATGCATATGATCAACAAATTCATAAAATAAATATTGTCACTCATGCCAGGTCACAAACAAATAACTTGTTGATATGGATAGGACGGCTGAGAACGGGAGGTATGTCGACGTTTCGACCCAAAGATGCGCAGGACTTGGATGATGCCTTGCTAGTGGGTCTTCATCAGGACCGGGGTAAGGCAAGGGCAGTGGATCTGGAAATGATGTTCCTACTGCGTTGGGGGAGTTCGATATGGTTCTTAGCACAATGACCGTGGATAAAATAGCACAGATATATTAGCTGGCACTCACTCGGGCAGGGTGTCCAGAGAGGGGGGCAAGGTTGTCGAGGTATTTTCAGAGGTGATTGTCTGAAAATGATGTTCCTATGGCGTTGGAGGGGTTGAGTGAATGAGGTCTAAGTGACCGTTATATTACAAGTAAATTAGCTCTCCTACACTACTCCATCACTCCCCTTCTCCGTTCCCCCATCCCTTAGGGGCAAAATTTAGGTCTAAATGTTTTGTAAATTGATTTTATTAAATATGCTAATACGTTGTGATTAAAAACAATGGTATGATATATATCTTTTGTTTAATTTTATTTGAGAATCTATTTGATTGTTTTTTATTTGTTCTGTTTGTCCTTGGGACCACTTTGTTTATACTAATTGACTACCCAGGTCCCAGTGACTTTTTTGGGTTAACCCGTGTGCATACAGTAGTTACTGGAGGAATACGTCCAAGCACTACTTCTCAAAATGTCTATTGAACCTGCCCCCATCATCACCAGGGCATAGGAGTATACTCTCAGACTTCCTAATTCCCAAAAAGGACAGTTCCCTCAGACCCATTCTGGACCTCTGGCCCCTGAACGTATACATCCTTTCAGAGCACTCTCATATGGTTACTTGTCAAGATGTTATCCCACTTCTGTAACCAGGCAACTTCATGACTGCTCTTGACCCGAAGGATGCCTTTTTCCACATACCACTACACCTGGTGCATTAGCGATATCTCAGGTTTGCGGTCAGCATGAAGCACCAGTTGAAGGAGCTACCTGTTGGGGTCACCACTGCACCCCATGTGTTCACCAAATGTCTTGATGTGGTGGCTGCTCTTCTGCGCAGACAGGGCGTTCATGTCGCCCCCTGCCTCGATGACTGGCTAAGCAAGAGTGCCACCTGCCAGCAATGCCGCAAACACACACAGATTATGATAAACCTCTTACACAACTTAGTGCTTACAATCAACACCATCATATCCCACTTCCAGCCCCTCCAGATCCAACCCTTCCTTGGGGAAATTCTCAGCTTGGAGTTTGGGATGGCATATCCAATGCTTGCCAGGATCCTGTACTGTCAAGCACTGAGCCCTCTTTTCCAACCAGATCGTCAGATCTCAGTCAAAACAGTCATGCGCCTCCTTGGCATGCTGGCCTCCTGCATTGCCATAGTACCCCATACCAGGTTACACATGCGTCTGGTGCAGAAATGTCTAGTGCAATAGTGGTTTCAAGTGGAGGGTCATTGTGTTCATTGTGTCCAAAGGCAAGCCCGTCTACGCCCGTCCATGCCTGGACCGCGCCCAGCGCCAGAACCCCTGGACCCTGCCAGAGCCAGCCAACCCGACTGAGCTACGACGCCGACACCCTCCACGCACTCAACACCGGCCGACATCTAGCCTGCTTCCAAGCCACCCCGAAACGCACCCACAGAGCATTCACCTGCCACGCCTGCTACTTCACCTGCACTCGGTCCTGCACCGCACCAGCCAAAACAGCCGCCAACAATCACCACCTCAAGTGCATCGTGCTCAACACCCGCTCCATCCACAGGCACGCCGACGAACTAAGGGACCTCCTGGACAAAAAGGCACCAGACGTCGCCTTCTTCACGGAAACCTGGATGAACGCCTCCTACGCCCCCGACATCGCCATTGCCATCCCGGACAGCTACAAGATCATCCGGAGGGACCGCGTCAACCAGACCGGAGGAGGCATCGCCATCGCAAACAGAAACACTATCCGCATCACGACCAACACCAACGACCCCCTCGCCACCGCAGAGCACCTGCACTTCCAGATTCACACCGACCCCAAGACCACCCTCCGAGGAACCCTCATCTACAGACCCCCGGGACCACGCTCACACTTCAGCGAGGCCATTGCAGACTTCATCAGCCCGCTCGCCCTCGCCTCCCCCAACTACATCCTCCTAGGAGGCCTCAACTTCCACCTGGAGAACGACCAGGACAACAACAACACCACCGCCCTACTAGACAACCTCGCTAACCTCTGATTCAAGCAACCGGACAACACCCCCTCCCATTACGCCGGCCACACGCTCGACCCTGTCTTCTCCTCCAGTAACCACATCTCCTTCAGCCACACCACCGAGCTCCACTGGACCGACGACAGCTGCGTACACTTCAACTTCAGGAAAACAAAGACCCACCAACGCCCTCAACAACCCCCCGAAGATGCTGGAGCAAGATCACCACCGACCAACTCACCACCTCCTTGCGCCTAAACCCTCCCACCAACACCACGGACCCCAACGAAGGAGCCCGCAACCTCACACAGTGGAACACCGACTGCGCCGACACCCTTGCTCCACTGAAAAACCCTCCCAGCAACCTCAACAGCAAGAAAGCTGCGTGGTTCACCAACGATCTCAAAGCCACCAAGAAATCCTGCCGTGACCTCTAGAAAGCCTGGCGCCACAACCAGTCAACGGATAACATGACAGCCCTCAAGAACGCCACCCGCAAACACCACCAGCTGATCCGCACCACCAAAAGGTCATCCCTCAGAGAACGACTGGACAACAACACCCACAACAGCAAGGAACTCTTCAATGTCGTGAAAGAGCTCTCCAACCCCAACGCCAGCGACAACGACATCACGCCTTCTCAAGACCTCTGCAACTCTCTGGCCACCTTTTTTCACCGTAAGATCGTCGACATACACGACAGCTTCGGCGCTCAGAACACGTACCCCACCACCGAACCTACACCCCCCACCACCACCATGTGCGCCTGGACTCAGGTCAGCACGGAAGATACCACCCACACGATGAACACCATCCACTCGGGCTCCCCAGCCGATCCCGGCCCACACCACATCTTTAACAAAGCCGACTCCATCATCGCACCCATACTTTGGGACATCATCAACAACTCCTTCATATCCGCCACCTTCCCGGAGAGCTGGAAGCACGCAGAGATCAGCGCCCTCCTGAAGAAAACCACCGTAGACCCCTCAGACCTCAAGAACTTCCGCCCCATCTCGCTCCTGCCCTTCGCTGCAAAAGTCATCGAGAAAACTGTCAGCAAACAGCTGACAGCCTTCCTGGAGACGAACGGCTTCCTCGACCCATCGCAGTCCGGATTCCGAGCGAACCACAGCACTGAGACCGCCCTCATCGCGGCCACCAATGACATCCGGACCCTACTGGACAACGGAGAAACCACCGCCCTCATCCTGCTCGACCTTTCGGCTGCGTTCGACACGGTCTGCCACCGCACCCTGACAACCCGCCTCCGCCATGCCGGGATCCAAGGAAAGGCCCTGGAATGGATCACCTCCTTCCTCTCGGACAGAACCCAAAGAGTCCGTCTCCCGCCCTTCCTCGCAGAAGCCACCAAGATAATCTGCGGCGTACTTCAAGGCTCCTCGCTCAGCCCCACCCTCTTCAACGTCTACATGAGCCCCCTCGCAGCCATCGCACACAAGCACAACCTCAACATCATCTCCTACACCGACGATACTCAACTGATCCTCTCCCTCACCAACGACCCCACCTCTGCCAGAGCCAGCTTCCAGGACGGAATGAAAGAGATCGCAGACTGGATGAAGCTCGGCCGCCTGAAACTGAACTCAGACAAGACGGAAGTCCTCATCCTCGGCATATCCATCTCCGCCTGGGACGACTCCTGGTGGCCCCCTGCTCTGGTCCCCCTACCCAAGCCCACGGACCACGCACGCAACCTGGGCTTCATACTTGACTCCTCCCTCACGATGGCCAGGCAAGTTAACGCCGTTACCTCCTCCTGCTTCAACACACTTCGCATGCTCTGTAAGATCTTCCGCTGGATCCTCACTGGAACCAGGAAAACGGTCACCCAGGCCCTCTTCACCAGCCGTCTGGACTACGGGAACGCCCTCTACACTGGGACCACCGCCAAACTACAGAAAAGACTCCAGCGCATCCAGAACGCCTCAGCACGACTCGTCTTGGACACCCCCCGACACAGCCACATCTCTGCCCACCTGAAGGACCTGCACTGGCTCCCTGTCAGCAAAAGGATCACGTTCAGACTCCTCACCCACGCACACAAGGCTCTCCACGACTTGGGCCCTGAATACCTCAACAACCGCCTCACGTTCTACACGCCAACCCGCCAGCTCCGCTCCGCCAGCCTCGCCACCGTCCCACGGATCCGCAGAACCACCACCGGAGGAAGATCCTTCACCTACCTGGCGGCCAAGACCTGGAACACCCTCCCCACCCACCTACGACTCACCCAGGACCATCTCTCCTTCAGGAAGCAACTCATCCCCTGGCTTTTCGAGCAGTAGCAGCTCCTTGAGACCCTAGCGGGTGAGTAGCGCGCTTTACAAATTCTCTTGATTGATTGATTGAGTGTTCATTGGCTGTCACACTTCTTGCTCTCCGCAGTAGTGGAATACCAACAACCTGTTCAAGGGTGGCCTTTCTTCAACCCAGTTCCACTGAAGGCCGTTACAGGATGTGGTGCACACTTGCAGGATCAGTATGTTCAAGACCAATGGGATCCCAGACATAACGGCGTCCACATCAACTACTAGGAGCTCCTAGCCATTCACTTAGTGCTGAAGGCTTTTCTATCTCACCTGACGGACAAGGTTGTTCTCGTTTGATATGATAGCCATGTATTATCTTCAGAAACAGGGTGGCACCCGGCCTCCCCACCTCTATAGCCCAGAGCATTTGGCGCTAGGCTCTTCATCACAAAATCCATCTGCTAGCATAGTACCTTCCGTGAATGGGCAACAATTTGCCGACCTGATCTGCAGGATGCTGCAACAAGTCCTCCTCCAGTACTTTCGGCAATGGGGCTTGCCAGAAATAGACCTATTTGTAACAACAGAAAATGCCAGATACCCAGACATCTCCTCCAGGTTCCCATACCCACAATCCATCAGCAGTGCACTATGAATGATTGGGTCAGGGATATTTAACTACGCTTTTCTGCCTCTCCCACTACTTCCATTTGTGGTTTTGAGGCTTCAGCAAATGTTTCACCCTCATCTCAGTGGCTCCCACATGGGCCCGCCTGCCCTGGTTCACGTTCTGCTAAAATTCTCACTGGTTGTGCCCAAGAGGCTCTCAATCAGGCTGGACCTTCTCACTCAGACCCATGGAGAAATCTGGCACCGATTCCCCAGGTCTCTCAACTTTGTGATTTGACTCCTGAGCTCCAAGAGTTTGCATACCTTAATCTTCCACCTGAATGCATGAGCATTCTCACGGATGCATGCCGACCTGCTTCCTGTGCTTGCTATGCGGCCAAGTGGAACAGCCGCAGTGCAGGACAGTGTCTGCTATCTGCTTCATTGCATTTTTGCAGACTGGCATTCACCTCTATACACCTACACCTGGCCACGTTGGCCACCTATCTCCAGAACAGACATTGTTCTCTCTTTAGAGTTCCAGTCATTAAGGCTTTCATGAAGGGTCTCAAGAGAGTCATTCATCCTCGAGTCCCATTAGCCCGGGCTTGGAACTTCAAAATTGTACTAAATATGCGCATCAACTCCTCCACTCCTGCCCCCTACAATTCCTTTCTTGAAAGGTGGCTTTTCTGATCACCATCGTTTCACTCGGATGTTTCAGTGAGCTAAAGGCACTAACCTTAGAAGAACCTTTCTTCGCAGTACATAGGGATAGGATTGTCCTCCGCACTAATCCTAAATTCTTCTTTAAAGGTGACCTCTCAGTTGCACCTTCATCAACTCCCTGTCTACTTCCCACATCCGTACTCAGTTGAGGAACAGGCTCTCCATACTTTGGATGTGAAACGTGCCCTCATGTATTAAATTGACAGGACTTAGACATTTAGGAAGACACAAGTCTTTGTTGCTTTCTCCAAATCCCATAAAGGGAGGACTCTGTCCAAATGTGTCATTGCCAGATGGATAGTGAAATGCATCTAGACATACTAGGCTAAATCTAAAAGAACTTTGACTGTTCCTCTTCGAGCCCACTCCTCTTCGAAAAATGGAGCCTCTATGGCCTCCTCACGGGCCATGCAGAAAAACAATTCAACAATGGAGTCGATGACCATGCACATTACCAGCAAGAAGAAGAGTCACTCTACCTTTTGACTCAAGAGACTTCTTCGAAGAAAAACAACTTGGACACATCCGGGCCCAACACTAGATGGCAAGAGTATGTGATTTCACAGCACTCCATACCACAAGGTGCTTACAGGGTATGTAACATTTTCCTTATCTTGCTTACTGGTATATATTTGAAAATTGACCAGACAACCGAAAGGATGTCAAAACTTCATGACTGATGGATTTTTATTGTTCCTTATTATAGCTTCATCTCTGTTACACAAGAAATTTGTAAGTTATTTTTTGCTACATACATGTTCTTATTCATGCACTGTAGCTAAATCTGTAGGTGCATTGTATTTCAAAACCAATTTACCCCCCTTTTCCCTGTCCTTGTTTTCCCTCTTCTCTTGTTTCTATTTTTAAACAAAATGTTTTGATGCTTGTGGTTATTGGTTGTTTTTGTTTCAGTTAGTTGAGTAATGTAATATTATAGTCACATTTTTTATCCTCCTTATTAACTATTGCTTCAGAATGAACTACTCGTATTACTTTACTTACTCAAGACAATGAATCGAGATTTATTTATCGTCTTTGTATGATTAATATATTTTAACCGAATAAAGACGTTTTCTATTACTACTTATTTAATAAAAAGAATTCGACACAAAAAGGATCACCACTGTACAAGTCTTGCTGTGATGTTGATATTTACTTTATGCTATATAACATGCCAGGACATTTAGCAAGCATTATCCTGCACGTAAGTTTAAAAATTTCTTTTTTTATGGTAGCGTTGTTGCTGAAAATATTGATTAAACCTAACCTTTCTGCACATTTTGCTATGTCATTCTCATGCAAACTAATTTTTCCCTCTGTTCTGTACTCAGGTTGTTAATGACTCCTCTAAATCATCAAACCCAGACTTGGAAAATGGAGACATTGATTACATTAGCAGACTGAATGAATATTGCCTTCGTGAGGGAATTGCCAAACAGTTTAAAGAGATTAAACAGGACGGTCCCTCACACCTTCCAACGTAAGGAATATTTAATTTTAGTTTTTTTTAACTCGATTGATTGTTTTGATTGTCTTTTCAACTGTCTGATGCTCTTTTTTCTCATGAGTAAAGTTGTTTTGCAGTGTAGGTGATGAAGGTTTTGGTTCCGTAGTTAGGACAGGAGGTGAATTTACAACTGCTTTGTTATCTAATTGACAAGTAGAATAGCATTTGTATATATTTCGTAGGAATAATTATAATGCTCAAGTATGATTTTACACATTTTTAGACCGTTTGACAAGGGTTGCCTCTTTAAAAATTACTCCTTGCAAAGACTTAATCCCAGGCACATTTTTTTAATTTAAGGTTTTTAAGTGATGCATCTGTCCGGGTATCAGGGAATACCATTAACGGAAAGTTGTTTTTTAAGCAGCTGTTTCACAAAAAAATCAGTAATTTTGCAGATTATAGGATGAAGCTACAATTTTCACAAAGTCTCTTAGTCCATCACGAAAAGCTCCAGCCCACACCATGTAACTCTCTAGTCATGCACTTGAATGGGTAGAAGAGAATGCAAAGAACACAACTGAAGTTTAAAGAATAATTTAGGATTATATTAAAACTTTGTGGTGTTATGGGCTCAGTTAAGTATGGTGGAATGTTTTAGATCTAATTGTTCAAATAATAGCAGGAGATAATGCAATCACAGCTAAACCGACTAGCTCCAAGAGAGAATACTTCAAGGCAAAATAAAATCTCCCTGACAAAAATAAATCAACCAGTGTACCATGTCTTAGGCCCGAGGGTGCCTGGAAATGAAGATACTTGACTGCACCTCTGCTGCAGCTGTGCCTTATGAGAAACACTTACCTTATTTGTGTCAGGCGCTTGTTATTCTCAGAGACATAATGTACTCACTACTTCTCAGAATACTTTTCATCCAGTGCTGTGTGTTTTACATCTTTTTCTTGCTTCCTACATACAGAATAGTTCTTAGCAGACTTCATTTTTGAGAGCTTGATTTGTGCAATTTCTGGTGTCAAAATGTACAGCTTTATATATTTTTATGCATGAATCTAATCTTTGTTGTAACACCGTTCCGATTCCATACCTGTAGTCGGCTCGCCTCAAGTCCTTGTCTCCTCATCACAGTTTCTTAAAATACTGCGACTTCACTTTGGATACACATGGTCAGTGACGGCTACCGCCCCTCTCCCTGTATACCCACATCAACCCAGAACACATCGACACGGAACATGATTTGACTTTGGAAGGCAGGGGATCGCAAGACCCCCGGCCGTATTTATTAAGATACAAAATAATAAAATTGTTAAACAAAATATACAATTTTTATGCAAAAATATTCAGGAACATTTAGATACATTCTTATCGACAAGTGTGATCGGCTAACCTTAACAAGATTCTAATACAGCTTGTTTCCTAACCGAATCTAACATCCTCATCTGAAAATCTTTGCATACTAACATTTATGGCCATATGGCAAGGTCGCTAACCGGTGTCAGGTCTTACAAGCTGCGCCCTTACCGCAGGTGCGCATGCGCAGCCGGGCCCGTTAATTACCCGGTCCACCCGTGCAGCCGAGCCCGTTAATTACTCGGTCCACCCATGCAGCCGAGCCCGTTAATTACTCGGTCCACCCATGCAGCCGAGCCTGTTAATTACTCGGTCCACCCATGCAGCCGAGCCCGTTAATTACTCGGTCCACCCCGTGAACTCCATTTAACCACTGAAGGAGGGCCCTAACTCGCGCCACCAGCTGCCCCTGAAGTTCTAGGAGGGGCCAGTGACCCCTCCTCCCCCTGGGCGGACACCTCCAAAGGATGATGCCGCCCCCTCAGACCTTAAAATAGCTGCTCACCGGTCATGACCTTACCGCCACAGGCCAGCATTGTTACCCGACGATCTGGCCTCCCCCCTCCCTACTCCTAAGAAAGGCTTTCCGCAGTAGGCTCCCCATGCCAGCAACGAATGATAGAACTAATTTCAAGAGTCTTTGGTGGCTTGGCATAAGGGCTATTGTCAGGGACTATGTAACCAGAGGTTCTATTTGTGCAGAAGCCAAAGTGTCACACACACCTGCATCTGGAGTTCTGCAGCCACTACCCACTCTCAGACATCTGTGGAATATGATCTCCATGTCCACCACAAAGGCTATACAACTATCTTGGTAGTCATAGACTACTTCACAAGAAGGGGTATTTCATTCCATTGAAAAAATTGCCTTTTGTCGTGGAACTGCTGAAGTGCTCATCGTTCCCCCCTTTCTTTTGCATGATCTACCTGAAGTAATTATCACAGACAGATGAACATAGTTCACATCACTTTTTGGGCAGAATTAATTAAAAGAATATGTACCAAGAACTTTAGATCTCTGAGTTACCAACCACAAACTGATAGTCACGTGGAATCATTAAACCGATCATTTGACCAATATTAAACCAATCATTTGACCAATACGTGCACTAGTTTCTGACAGGCCATCCTAGTGCATGGAACCAATGGTTTGCATTAACTGAATTAGCGTACAACAATTCCTTACATTCATCTTTGGGGAGCTCACCATTTTACTGTTCAACCATTAAACACAGGACCCCACAGTGTCCCCCAAAGAGTGTAGGGTTTGGGGGTAAGGTACTACCATGATTCAGACAAGATAACAGACCTGCTGAAGGTCCTGGAAATGGACATGATGGCAGATGATAAGCGGACCCTAGACTGTTAACTGTTATTGACTCTCTTGCACTC
This sequence comes from Lissotriton vulgaris, assembly GCF_964263255.1. NCBI lineage: Eukaryota > Metazoa > Chordata > Amphibia > Caudata > Salamandridae > Lissotriton > Lissotriton vulgaris. The sequence continues at coordinate 785,978,908 of NC_141694.1, read as the reverse complement.
ACTGTTTAGGTTGGGGCCATGTCCGGGTCATGGAAGGTAGATCCCTATTTAGTCCTCATAGGAACTCATTCCTGTACCTGCCAACGTATTGCACTGGCTTTGCTGATTCTCACTTAGTTCACTCGTTTTTGGTGTTCCTTGACTTTTTGTTATTTTTCCCTTTATAGTTCTTGTTATTTTTTCCTTTAGTCCTATTTTCTCCTTGTATTATTGGTTGTGCTGTCTCATTTCTTGAGTAGCCATACCTATGTGTTCAGCAGTGTCCAGAGCTGGATTCCAGGTCGGCTCCCAGCTTGTCTTTGCACCATCCACAGCTGGAACTGGTATACCGTTGACCCATTTATTATTTATTCTTACCAAACAGTTGGTATGTTATACTTGCCGTATGCCTTGTATCTTACAGCTGGACAGACTTTCTTCCTGCTGTTACTCCCAGACAGATCTGTCCTGTCCAGGCCCCTGGAACAGAGAAAATCTTGGAGAACTGACTCCAGTCCGGACTTTCTCTCTTTCACTCCCTACCCTATTTCCTGCATGATTTCCGTGTTTGGTGATACATTCCCGCTTGTTTACCAGCAGAGATTTTAAGGGACGGCAAGTACTTTCAGCGAAACATGACATCTCATTGGTGTCACCTCCATACTTGCTTTTTAAGCAGCATACATGGTTTGTAAGGGCTCTACTGCTGGTGAAGGGCACATGTCTGATGCCAACATTATCAAAAATCTGACATTGTGAGTAACAAGGTGGGTGGAATAGGTATTGTGGAAAATATCTAAAAGGACAAGTTAACTTAAATGACCCTTGAAGATTTTAAATATAGATCAAATCGGTTTTCAAATATCCCCATGAGCTACTCAAGATAGTGATGTCAAAACCTAGTATGATGCATTTTCCCTTATGTGATCGTTATTGGTCTTACTGACGGCTTACAAGCCAGCCTACACACCCCCCTGCTTAAATATTACACCATTCTTATATCATACACAGAAATAGGTTTGGTATTCTTTTATTATTGGGTCAGTCAGCTACCATACTGCCAACATTATACCAACAACTTTATTGCGTTTTACTGCAGATATAGAAAAAGAATAACATTTTTGTATACTAAATGTAGAGTTGGGCATTTACAATTTGTGTTTGCCTTTAACATTCTTGCTCCAAACTATATGATATTTTCAGAACAAATATTCCATATTACTATAGCATAAAGAATGCAAATTATTTAAGACGATAATTATCATATACTCAATAATAGTTTTACAGCCTAATTGTTAGTCATTAACTTTGGTAATCATCATACAGAGTGCTTATTTCATCTTTAGTTTATAGACAAGAAAAAGTTGTAAATGGTAAAAACTAAAAAGGAGATTAAATACATGGTCTGCAAAGGGTAAAAGGAGAGAGGCAGCAATAACAAATATAAGATTGGTATCAACAGCACATACAACAAAGACATGGTATATGTAAACATATATAACCAGAAATTGCCTCCTTGTCTTAAGTAAAATTTTGATTTGGGAATGATTGAAAACACGAACTTTATTTTCATGTGCCAGGATGCAGGGAAGGTGAAAATACATCTGCGTCAATGGACATGCGCAGAATCCATAGATAGGCTCATTAAGGATGCTAGTGCAGGGAAAAATGGGTAGCTTCAACACACGGAATACTGATAGTCTATCATGAGAGCTCTATTTTTTTTTTTAAATGCCCAGATCCTTTCTTTGTTGTTTTTTAGGTTGGGCCTGGGCAGCGCATGCGCTGTTCTGCGAGGCATGCTGTATTTGAAAACGTACTTGAAGCCCCGCCCACTCTCCGCCCATATTTGTCATCGGCTTGTGTCCTTCTTAAATGCTGGCTTCTGATTCGTTAATAGGCTTGTTAGTCCCTCCTTAGTACTGCCTTGTTTTCATTTGTAACCTCCCATGAGGACTAGCCCTCTTACTTCTGTTGTTACACAGGATGCTTTATTTTGTCTGTAAGCACTATTTACTTTAATGAGTTTTGACCTACTGCAGACACGACATGCTTTTCTACAACATTCAGCATGCCATGTGCCCTTTCACTTTCCAAGCAGCCTGGGATAATGGTGAACGCTTCTTTGCAATGCAATCGGTCTTGCATTAACAAGAGTTTGATTTATTGACATTTAAAATGACAATGCCTTTAATTTATTTGTAAATAAAAGGCATTGTCATTTGCAATGTCAATATCTTAATCTAAAGTTAGAGAGTGGAGCCTTCCATGGTTCAGAGGCCGGGGCACTCCATCAACTGTGTGAAACAGCTAGGAATCACTTCTTGACAATGTAAGAATTTCTTAAAACCTTTTTTATTGGAAATGTCATGTTTCTATACATTTGTAACTAAATCTGAAAGGAAGTTCTAACTTGAATATAACTTTTTAACTAGAGTGTGACTACAGAGGGGTACCGTGCCAACCGTAGTATGCAGCCAGCCAGCCCCCTTTTATTTTAGGGGACAAGAACGCTGTCTAATCACAGGGGTTTCATGGTGGTTTTATGCAGGGAGCTCAGTGGGATGAAGTGGCAACAAGTATAGTTTTGAAAGTATACATAAAGTATACTTCCTATAGAGTTTAAAAGCACAAAATATTGTGTTTATACCTGAATGAGTAAATTATTGTAGTTGGCCATCGCCAACCCCTATTTTGGCTTTCAAGTTACAATTATATTTCTACAGGTGGAAGCAATTAACTGGTTTGATCGGAAAAGCCAGTATCTCTATAATCATTTTTCTTTTACATCAGTTCAGTGTTCACTTTCACATGAATTACCAAAAGACATACTTCCTACCTTATACACTTGTGTTAAGTTAGATCAATAACCGTGTAAAGGCAGTAAGTTAGTTTATGTATTTATGTATAGTTATTTAAAACCGTAGCATAGCGTTTACATTTATCATAAAGGAAAAAAAAATACTTTAAAAAGTTATACATCAGGCAACATTTCATCACAGTTTAGCACCGAAAGACACTGCTATAAAAGCATATACTATTTATAAAATATGTACAGATTACATATAAAAACAAAGATATCTTTCCAACAATTCTGAGTACCGGGAGGTATTTTTTATCACTAAACTGCATATGCGCTGTACAATAATTAAACTGCAGTGATATTAGCAATACTGTATAAATATGAAATGGGATTACAACAAATCAAAATATGGCGGAGTAAACTTTAAATATTTTATTCAGTTTCACGTACAAAACCAATCCTCAGCTGTATCTAATAATTGTCCAGCCATATTTGAAAATGTTGTATATCGACAGTTTGATCAGTTGATCATTGGATCAGTGGATCTTAGACATGAAATGTCAGCTTGCCTACCGGTGTGGATTCCCTGCTCGTTAAAAAAGAGTCCAACACATGTCTTCTTTTTTATCGGTCTGTGGCATACACAAACAATGTAACAGTGTTCTCCATCCCTTTATTACACAGTCTACAGAGTGTTCTTGCAGATATTGTATTACATTCATGTTCTTCCCCTGGAGTTTTGCCAAAACAGAAATATATCAAATCGATTTTCAGTTTTCTTGACCAGCCAGTTTCTAAGTATGTGTGGGTTTTAAGAAGTTTGTATTCATTAACAACCGACCAGGCATGGGCTCTGCTCGCAAATGTCTCTTTATCCTTCACAACACTGTAAAGCAGTGATATTAGAGCTTCTGATGAAGCGTACAGTTCCCGTATGGGGCTTATAACAAACAGCTAAAACATATTGACAAGAGAAAGAGAGGAACAGTTGCAATTCTCCAACAAACTTAATTTAATAGAATTTTACCACAGGCACCCCTACCTCTAATTAAAGTTACCTGGGTGTCCTCCAGCTAATTTTAACATTTCTCTTCTGAAGCTCCCCTTTATTAAAATCATACCTCTAGAAAAATATCTCCATATGAGCTCCGATTTTTAGAGCCTGCTCACACAATAACGTCTGTTGGCTTGATGAGGAACAGGCCCAATAATGAAGCATATCTCTTCAGTGGCTTAGGGTCTTTCGTCCTATGGGTAGGGATATCCTTTTAGATTAAGGCGGACCAGCCTTCACTATCATCTGCACATTCGTACACCACATTTATTTCAGATCATTTTCCCTTCTGATGTATCTTTGTAATTGTTTATCTGGCCTTCTAAACATGACCTTCAGATTCACTCAGTTTCTGTCATATGCAACATAAGCATAACATTTTTGTAAAGTACACGTTCACCCCAAAGGGTATCTTCGCACTGAATTACAGGTGTTTATTGTTACCCAACTCAATGGTACTCATTTTATCAACCTCAGAAGGATGAAAGGCTGAGAGCATTTGCCAGGATTTGAACCTGTGACCATAAGGTCAAACACAGGCCCCAACAGTGAATGCATTAGTCCACTAAGCCACCAGACTCTACGTGTTATTGACCCTTACTGGCAGAGCTCAGCCATGACTGTTGCTAAAAGCACATCTTAGCCCAAGCCCTATGCATTTTTGTCCCACAGTACCATACCGCTAGGCCTCAAGCCTTAAATGGAATGTCATGTCACAATGAAGCTCAAAATCCCAGATAACATAATTAAACTTTCAAGAATGCTTATTGGTGGTGTTTGTCAGAGATGCAAACCTGGGCAAAGAGAACTGTTTTTTTCCACTGAATGATTTCTTGAAACGCAAACACAAAAGGAAAGAAGACTTTATAGACATACCTATCAGAGGTGTAGCATGAGAAAAGAGATACTGAAATAACTTATTTTGTAAAACAGAGACCCCGAAACAGCTGCCAGACTGTCGGCCTTCCCCATTCCCACTGTCAAGAAACTTACTACAATTATAGAATTACTCGAGTTTTAATATATGTAGGATGACGGAGGCGAGTTACGGAAGCTGAGGGGGAGCTAGAGAGCAGTTTCTTGCGATCGCCAGAACGCTGTCGGCAAATTGCGTGTCGTACGAGACAAGCCAAGCCCAGCCACAAACCCCGGGCTTCAGGAACTGTGCTTTGGAGGGCTCCCGGCATCGGCACCCGCATCAGCACCGGCACCGGCACCGGCTCCATGCTCGTTTTGCGCGTGGGAGCTGGGGGCCGTGAAAGCTGCAGGCGGCTGCAGGCGGCTGTGGCGAGGCGAGGGAGCCGAGGGAGGCATTTTTACCAGCCATCGCAGACTCGGCAGCAGCAGGGACGCCTCGCTAAACTGCGGCACTCCCTCCACACCCGCCTCCGCCAGGGGTCTTCCCCTGCACCCCATCCGTGACTGTGTGTCGGAGCCGGAGAGGAGGCATAGCAGTGGAACTGATTATACAGTGAGAGCAAAGGGGGCAGCGCAGTGTAATCTTTTTAATTTGAATAGCAAAGCGGTGAAGTGTGAGATAAGCCGCCACCTGCTTCAGCTGATTTGCCCCCTCCCGCTCCTTTGCTCTCGCTCTTAGACACATGAAGTGAGAAAAGGAGTATCAAAGGGATTGGTGAAGGTGACGAATGAGAGCAGGAGGAGCAGAGAATAAATGTGCCAGCAGCTCTGATCACAGCAAGGCGTTATTACTGTGGAGGGCTGGGAGTAAGCTTGGATATCCCAGTACCCTGTGAGCACTTTTGCCAGTTGGTGAAGCGGGGTCCCAAGGAAAGCCACTGCATGCCAAAGGAGCGGAGGCGCTGAGGCACTGAGGCAGGGTTTGCAGGGAAGGCTCGGTGGTGGAAGGCTCGGTGGTGGAAGAGCCGCGACAGACTGAGACAGGCTGAGAACCCATTGACAGGCATCAGGCAGCAGCAGACAGAGGCTCGTAGGAGGAATGTCGACCGTTAAAAGCTTATCAGACCTGTTAATTGCCAAGCACCAGTCAGATCACCCGACCCCCTGAGGCTGTGCAGGAAGACATTATTCTAAACCACATTTTCCAGGCCGCTGGTCATTGAGTGCCAACGGACGCGATTTGCTTCAATAGAATCGGAGACAAACACTATGATTTGCGTGTCGTCTGCATAAGACACTAGTCTCAGGCCATGAGATTTTATCAGATCCGCCAAGGGGGTGACATATAGATTGAACAAGGTTGGTGATAACGCCGACCCTTGTGGGACTCCTCCAGGAAGAGTGAATTCCTCTGATTTAAGTCCATCCCAGTTAACCTGTTGGATTCTGCCTTTCAGGAATGATGCTAAGAGGGCCAGAGCGGCATCAGAGATGCCCAGTTTTTCCAGTCGGCTCAGTAGGACCGAGTGGTTGACGGTGTCGAACGCCGAGGTTAAGTCAAGTAATATGAGGACCGTTCTTCCACCGTCATCCATAGTCTTCCTGATATCCTCTGTTGCTGTTTGCGGCATTTAAGTTTGATTAATTTCAGCTCAGCTGTGTACCACTGAGCGGTGGCCGACCGTTTCTTAGACACTCGGGACTCCAGAGGAGCTAACTCATCGGCAGCCTGAGCAATCCATCTGTTAAAGTTGGAAACTCCGGTGTCGATGCTACATTGCTCAAATGTTGGTGGATTGTTAGCAAGCGCCTCTGTTAGCAGTTTCGAATCTAAGTTCTTCCATGAGCGCTTATTTTCCGGGAGCAGGAAGCGTCTTCTGTGTCTGGCAGAGTCATTGAATTTTAGGTTAAAAAAGACAGCCGTATGGTCAGACCAAGGGACAGGCAAAGTAGAGGAAAATTTTAGGTTATTGTTATTAGTAAAAATGCCATTGAGAGTATATCCTGCATTATGGGTGGGCGTACACACTAGTTGGATCATATCAAAGCTAAGCAGGTTGTCAATGAGAGTTGTGGAATCAGAGTTGTTGGTGGCTTCGAGATGAAAATTAAAATCTCCTAGAATTGTGAAAGTGGCGGAGTCCGTGGTGGATTTCAAATATGTGTGAAGAGCAGTAATGAAGGGAGTATTTGGCCCAGGGGGTCTGTAGAGCAGCATGCCAGAGAAAATCAGACGGTTGTTACATTTGATTTTGAAGTTCAAGGCTTCAGCCTCCATATTTGACTCTGGTTGGCAGAATATTTTTAGATGGGACTTGTAGATAATACCAATGCCCCCGCCTGTTCTTCCAGGTCGGTTGAGGTACTCTACAATATAGCCTTCGGGGACTGCTACGTTCCAATCAGGACCGGAGGCCTCTGATGACCAGGTCTCAGTGAGGAACATTACATCTGCGTCATGATCCACTGTGAACGCCTCGATATCGCATTTGTGCTTTGGCATGGATCTAGTATTTAATAGGATACATTTTAGGGTCCTTCTCCTGATAACAGGAGAGGCATCCCGACTATGATGATTACAGATGATAGGTTGAAACCCACAGGTCAGGCACTTAGGGACTGAGAAGGAGTCTGAGCAGTTAACTTTGACGGGATTGTTGCAGGTTGGACGATTAAGCTGAAATAGCTCTTTAGCTGAGTAGCGGAGTGGCGAAGATCGGGCAGGGGTCATAGCGCTATGCGCTGGCCCGGGGCGGACGGGCGCAAACGAGCTTGACTTTGGCGCAACTTCGGCGCGTTTCCGGCACGCCCGCTGCGCTCGTCCGCTGCGCTGCCGGGGGAGCATTCGGCTAAGTAGGCTCGTGTCAGGGTGGTGCTTGCGAGCGCTAGACCGCGTCCCTGCACTCCCCCACACCTAAGATGGCGGCAATGTGTGGGTGTTTGTGATTTTCGGCAACCCGGTTCTCCCTCCGCACAAACGGGACTTCCCGCTGCAGAAACAGGGATAGGGTAGCAGGTAAGGGTCACAGAGCAGTATTATACAATTTATCAATCAAATTGCAAACACAGAGTATTTTTTTTAAAACGAGTCCTAAACGAGCAATAACGTACAATTTATCAGCCAAATTGCAGAGTAACTAAATCTTTAAAAACAAAGCTTCATACACAATGAAAATACAAGTTTCCTGCGTGAGCTCTGATCGCTCCACAGGCTTCTGGCTACTGATGCGCCTTGTGTGGTGCTTGCCTAAGTAGGCTTGTGTCAGGGTGGTGCTTGCGAGTGCTAGACTGCGTCCCTGCACTCCCCCACCCCTCAGCGTGACAAAAGCTTCATCTCAAGGTCCGTTACAACCAAAGAGATAAAGCCAGGAATGAAATTAGTCTTAGAAGCAAACCTTATTCAAGTGCACAGGGCAAATGACAATACAAAAAACCTTCCTATAAACACACCCCACAAAAGCTCCATAGGCCCTGGCACTACTGCTAACGAAAATTCTAGTGAGGGCAACATACCCGGCAAGGGAGGCGAAGCCGACGGAGCTTCGAACTGCATTGCAACAAGCCAAGAACAAACAAAGTATCTCAACGATAACAACGAAGCAAATGTAAACATTGAAAAGGAGCGCTGGGAACAGAACGACTCAATTCTGGGAAACCAAACTTTAACCCATATCGAACAAGCAATTGACCATAATAGTACGTCGAGGCCTAGGAAGGAAATGGCCCACACTGACAGATCGCCAACTTCACCGCTAGAGGTAATAGAAATATCCTCATATCTGGGTAAGGAAGAGTGGGAAGATCTATTAGCTGCATACACGCAAGACAACAGCAAAAGTGAGACAAATACTAAAGTGCCGAATACGCCTATTATAATAAGCGATGTTACTCATGATCACCCAAGGAAGGATATGGGGGCTTCAGAGACGGGCCAAAGAAGCCCCACAACTGCAGAAAAACCCCACGAAACCCCAAAGCACACAAAGTACGAAAGCGCTTGGTGCAGTTTACTCAAAACAACACAACCCCTGGTAGAAGCCCTCAACTATCAGTCGGATAAAATGGACATTCAACTAACGCTACTTGACACACTGGCTGTATTTGTGGTCACCATTGATGGGAAGTTGGGCACGCTAAATGCGCTTCTTCAAAACAAACTGGCTCAGCCGAATCAAGGCTTTGGGAAGTATAGAGAGGGATGTGGATGTGGCCCAATCATCGATAAATTGGCAACATTACCAACAATATTGAGCGACCTGTGTACACAGCTCAGAAGGCCATCTAAGTGCAAACGAAGCAATCCCTGCAATAGCTCCTTCAAGGCGGACACAGACAACTCAAGGTCCAAAGAAGCGCCGGTGGGTAAAAGACAAGGCAACTCTAAATCAAGGGCCTCACCACCTATAATACCAACAAGCACAGGGGTGAGCGAAACCGGAACTATAGATCCTCCAGTCTTTGAAAACGCGGAGGAAGATAAAGCAAACCTAAAAATGAACGCCAAGCAAAGACGAGCAAAAAAACGCAAAGGCAGGAAATACAAAATTGAAAGGCTTTTTGAACCTCTTTGGTAATATTTCAATTATGGAACAAAGCACAGCTCAACTCGAGGGTGCCACGTGTCTATCGGAATGCGAGAAAGTCATTAATATATCTAAGACTCCTACCGAGGTAACACCCATTAATGGGATGGGGTGCAACAGTAAAAACAAAACAAAAACCTCTTAAAAATATGGGATTTGTACACAAAAAGCGCCCGAAACAGGAACACAAAATGTATGCCTCCCAATCGGTGAATTCAGCAACATAACCCTTAAACCAAGCGCTGAACAGGCACAAAAAAGCAGCAGGCAGCCCGGCCCCAACTTCCCGCAAATAAAAAACCAAGAACACACTCTGGGTGCGAAGCCTGAGAATAATCCGGAACTAGATAATGCAGAGATGGGCAAAGGGCTGCCAGAAAGCTATCTACCTATAATTACCCAAGGAACATCGACCACAGAGAGAGAAGAAGAACCACCCATTACAGGGACAGCGGATCTTACATGCTTTATCTCCAGGCCTGGAGATAATTATCACCCGGCCGGGCAGCCAGCATGGAATCAGCACACCATCGGCCGAGATCTAAGAGTAACCACATTCAATACAAACCAGCCTAAAACAACTGCAACACGACTAGTAGAGGACCTGCGACCCAGTCCTCCCAAAATAGAGGGTGGGTTGTCAAACGAACAAAGAAACGTTGAAGCGCCTGCACGAAATCAACAAATACCTGGCCGAGAGATAAGAGTCACTGCACCTAATCTCAATCAAACGAAAACGACTGCCATAAGACTAGTAGAGGAAATGCGATCTAGCCAACCGAAAATACAGAGTGGGCTGACAAGCGAACAAAGAAACGCAATAGGCGTCGTTTGGTTCAATCTGGACTACACCTCGCAAGGAAGACAGGACACACTGCACAGAGGCAACATCTTACGGCTGCTATCCCATATTCCCTCTTTGCAGAAGTAAAAAGCTCGGAATTAGTATCCATTGAATTTATAGCCGATGAGGTTACAGGCAGAGAAAAAACAAAAGCAACTTGGACATCCTTGGCAATTTCACAAAAAATATATGCCGAAGCGGAAACCTTTAAAAACTGGGGGATCACAATAAAACCATATACAAAGCCAAGATATCCTGATATTCTTGTCCCGGCGGAAAATGAGGCAGAACGAAAAGTCTCAGAAACTCAGTCCTGAGAGGAGCGGTAGGGCCAGGGGGTAATAATGCCGAGCAACATAACGAGATTACCCGACATACTGCAGATGAATACACACAACTACCTGGACTGCCCGACCCAAGATGGAACTTTAAATAATAATGAGTGACAAATTAGCCCCAAGCCAATGGAGAGCACTCATGACTTATTGAGAATATGCTCTTGGAACATTAATGGCTTGGCGCCTAAAATAACAGACCCAGAGTTTATGACCTACATTAGAAACTTTGATGTTGTGGCATTTCAAGGAACATGGCTCGCAGATCCCCCGCACCTCCATGGCTACTTACGCTTTTTCTCTGCTGCAAAAAGGAAAGCTAAATATGGGCACCCTCAAGGCGGCCTAGTAACTTATATATCGGCCACATGCACCTTGACAGCTAAAGAAGTCGGACCAACCTCTACAACCTCGCTGGCTGTTAATATTTACCTGTCACAACTTAAAACAAGTACCGTTGACACCGACTTTACTTTAATCAACGTCTATATCCATCCTAGAAGGAAAAGAAAAGCAGCCAATGACCTTTGCAGCTTTATGGAGACTTGCATAAGGGATAGACCCATAACAAATGTCGTTCTCACTGGGGACTTCAACCTTAACCTCATTGGCACCACGCAAGAAGACGAACCACTAATTCAAAATGCAATCTGGGACATTCCATCACAAGTGACTCCACAACCCTCTAAGCAAACAAAGCTAGGCAATAAGACTTTAAAAGATCTGGAATACTTCAACATCAGGGCGCTAAATGGAAGGACCTCTGGAGACAACCCCCCAGCCGCAACTTTTCACTCAACAAGAACAAGCAGCATCCTAGACTATACCTTTATTTCATTACCACTATTCCAGTTCTTAAAATCATAGGCGGCAGCGGAGACAGCGATCACTGCCCCCAAGAAACCAGCTTTAAGATCGAAAAGCCCAACTTTGAGCTATCTAAAGAACTGAAAGAGTCAATCCACACCGTCAATCTAAAAAAATATTCAGCAGCTATAGACGAAACTCTAGTGGAAAGAGCAAAACAGCATCTTGGGAGCTACTCTGGATCCGGCGAAACCACGAAATGGGAACAATTTACAAACATCATGTCTACATATGCAACAAGACCTAAGCCACAGTCACAAATAGGCAATGAAAGATCGGGCAAATTCTCTAAAGAACATAAAAGTAAAATTAGAGGCATAAAAACCAGAATCTATCGCACAATGAGAGAGCTCCAACAGGAACCCAAAGACACAGCAAAGCACGACCAATTACGGAAATTAAAATCAACTTTGAAAAAAACAAAATGGGAAGCAAACAGATCTGCTGAGGATAACTTATGGGCGAGACTTCCCGCTGACATTAAACGGAACGATGGGGTAAGGTTCTGGAAATCAATGAACTTATTCATAAGACCAATGCACCATGGGATCTCAACTAACATCTCAGAGGACACATGGGCAAACTATCTTGGTACCCATTTCAACCAGGCTGAGGGATATAACCAGGACCAGGAGCTTGCTACTTACAAAAAACTTCCAGAGAGCAATGGTTTAAGCTCCACAGAATGGCACTCTCTGAGCGAAATAGGGAATTTGCAGAACTTAAAAAACATAATTCAGCGCCAAATCAAGAAGGGAAGAAGAGAGGGAGCTCCAGGGCCGAATGGAATCCCGCCAATTCTTTACAAACAAGATGCAGCAGGCTGGGCAGCACCCCTGGAACCCCTTTTTTTAGAGATAAGACATTTCAACATCCTGCCAAGCTCCTCGAAGGGCTCAATTATCTCTCTAATTTACAAAGCAGGAGACAAGGCTTCCCCTCAAAACTATTGATTGGTGGCTTTAATCGACAATGAGGCAAAATATTTTGCAGGCATCCTTCTAGAAGAGTTGATGGCCTGGGCATCAGAGAGATCCTTAATCCCGGCCAACCAGACAGGCTTTGCCAAATCAGTAGGCACAATGACTAACATTTTGAGCATGGGCATGCTCATAGATAAGGCAGAATTAAACAAAATGCCCATTCATTTCTGCTTCATTGACTATAAGGCAGCTTTCGACCATATAAACCGGAACCTCTTATGGTCTAAACTGAACAACTGGGGGATATCGAGACCACTTTTGGACCTGATAATCAACCTCCACACAGAGACCTGGGTACAGATAAAGGTGGGGGATGGCTCCGTTCTGTCCAGGCGCATACAGACCAACAAGGGCCTGAAACAGGGCTGCGTCCTGGCCCCCACCCTATTTAACTTGTTCCTAAGCGACCTGGTCCCCATTTTAAACGGTTGCAACTCCCACGCTCCGAAGCTAGGGGGACTGCATTTACCTTGTCTACTATATGCTGATGACATCGTCCTTATAAGTTATACCAAGGTAGGACTTCAACACCTCCTGACTGCAACACAATGCTACTCAGATAAAAATGAGCTCACAATAAACCTTGAGAAAACACAGACAATGACCATCAGCAGGAAAAAAGGAAACCAACATCATGGTACTGGAACAAGACAAGAATTGGAGATACCCCAACATATAAATACTTAGGAGTGAAGATTGATAACGGTGGCAGTTCTCCGCCCAGAGAACGAGTATACGAGGGAAAGGGCTATCTCTGGCAATTTCGCTGAAGTCTCTAAACCTCAAACTTTCTGGCCCCTCTCTTCTACCCCAGACGCAAGTAATCCGCGCTAAACTTCTCCCAACAATTACCTATGGGTGTGAGGTACTTAGAGGAAGGGATGCCAAGATTCTTGATAATACAATAACAGCCGCCTACAGAATCATCTTCAGCCTACCCAAACAAACCTCACCAGCTCAAATCAGGCTAGAATTTGGCATCGAGCAACAGCTCCTAGCAAGGCAGGGAGCCTACATGATAGCCTGGGACAAAGTGAGGAAGTCAAAACAGGGAACATTAAACGAATATTTGTGGAGTGAGTTAGCCCAACATCCATCCTCAGCAGCAGCCAAGTTCCTACTAGACAGCCGGACAAACACGGGACTAGAGCAGCTCTACGATACCCCAGTAAGCCATACAACTTTTAAAAAATTGATCAAGAAATCGATCAAACAGCTATCATGGGTCCAAGATAAGGCAGCCCTCTCCAAAAGAACGCATGGTTGGATGACCCTAAACTCGTACACTCCTAAGGCACCACAGAGCCACCTTGGCGAGGGATACTCCAAATCCGTCAAAATGCATTTCTTAAAGCATAGGCTGGGCTTGCTACCCTGTATTCAAAATCTCCCGCGCTGGATCAAAATAAAAGCTGATCCCCTTTGTCGGCTATGTGGCTTGGGGCAAGAGGACATGCTGCACCTGATATGCTCTTGCGAGAAATTACACGATGAACAAAATACTTGTTGAAACAACACTTCAATCGGCAAGGAATCCGCACACGAAGGAAGGCAGTTCTGGCTTGCTTTTCTGCCCATGACTCTCGCTTGAGCTGTAGCTTCATAAAATTTATGAAGGCGGTGGGAAAAAAGATGCCTGAAATAAATCTATAACGGTCCCTGTACTATTGATCTATTACCGCTTTGTCAAATGACATTACTGACTCAAAGAGTTTATGGGGATATCAGGAAAGTGGAAATATTTTATAATTATAAAGCTGAACTTTAAAAAAAATATAATAATAATAATAATTACTGCTTACGAAGTTGCTGCGTGCACATTCGAACTAAGGAAATGTGAATGTTTTATTCTCTTTTATTAGAATTGTACTTTTATTATTCCTTGTTCTTAACCTATTCTTGTATTGCAATGGTTTTAAGTAACTATGCGAAATAAATTATTACTATTACTACTAATATATGTAGGATGTGAAGTTGGTTGGATTCTGGAGTTAAATACAGGCGGAACTATTGCAGGAAGAGCTTTACAAGAGGTTGAGTTTTGAGCAATCAGGGTGGTAGTGTCTATAGTTTTGCAGAATGCATGGTTTCTTTCAAAATGTGTTTTCAAGTAGAACTAAAAACGGGGCAAAACAATGCTTTCCCCTGTAAAGTTACACAAAACAAGAGGTCTCGATGAGTCTTCAAGGGCTTTATGCACTAAACCAGACATGGACAATTGCAACATGAAACAAGCATTGGCAAAGTCAATAGGTCTAACCTGCATTTTCAGTTAACCCCTTCAGTGCTGCGCGAATTCCTCTGCAGTGCTGAAGGTTCTAAAGAACCTATGGACTCATGACGGAACGGTTCCGTCATGAGCACAGGCCAACCGACGCTCATGACGGAACCGTTCCGTCATGAGCACCGAAGAGGTTAAGAGCAATACCTGTTGACTTTCAGCGAAATCCGGACAAAAGAATGATAATGATTGCCAGGCAACATGAACACCAGCACAGCCTGCCAGCAAAAGGAAAAGGAGCTGCCAAGGGTGCTGAAAGGTAGCAATGGCCTAGTGGCTGGCTGAATGGGCAGGTGTCCAATGTCAAGATGAAAGGTAGCCAGCCATTGCATTAAAAATGAAAAGCAAAATAACATGGAACCTTTAGGCATGCTAAAGGTGTGAGCAGCAAAAGAATAACGGTCAAGTGTCATGTGATCATAATGTGAAGTGGTGCAATAAAAAAAGTAAAACGCATTAATGGAGATCTAACTGTTTCTGGGCTTTATCTGATGACGTGCATGTTACATACGAATTAAACCTAATTGTATGATAAACATGCCCACACATCCTTTATTGTGTGTATGTGAAAAGATTAGGGCCAAGGAAACTCATTTTAAATTGTGATAATAGAAAATATACTGTGCAAGATTGCCACATTCTGTTATAAACAAGTCGGTTCTGGTTGTGTTAACTAAAATATGCGAAATGAAGCACAGAGAAAATCTTCCTTTTTTCAGTTTAGGAAGTTGTGTGCATTAATCAACATCGCAAGACCCTCCAGCCAGCACCAACCTAATTTGGAAATAAGCATACTTTGATACAATTAGCTGCCTTTCCGGTACGTCTTTAACTAAGGCATTGGTCATGCAATAATGTGGAAGCCAGGATGTGCAATCTCAGCCCCCATCTCCTCTTCATGGAGAATCATTGAGGAGAAAGGTATAAAGGGATCTAACTGTTATGAAGGGGCTGTTGTTTGGGGAGAATATAACTCTCACCAAAAAAAGGAAGAGGAAAATCAAATCATCCTCACTTCTTCATGGGAAGCCCTTAATGGTATTAAGACTGCCCTCACACTCCAAATAGTGTTATGCTTCATCATAGTGCGTGCTACACTCTGGTGCAGACTAAAGCTCAGAGTGGGGCAAAAAACACATTATTATTCTAAGGACAAAAGTAACCCTACAAAAAATGAGATCCTCCAACACATATAGTCTAAGCCCCTATCCCCATTCTAGCATAGAGGAAGGAGGGGGTTAAGTTGGGAAGTTATCACCAGATTTTTCCCAGTAAGAAAAAAAGTGAAGATGCTCCAGCCACTGAATAGGTCTAACATTTTAAACGTATTCCAAGAAATTTCAGACTTTGCCGAAATAAACACAAAATATATTAAACATATAGGTTTAATCAATAATCAATATCAATAATCCAAATAGTAGAGAGGTGACCAAAATCAATCTTTTTTTTCTCTTTTTGCAAGGAAAAGGATTTTAAAAGAATCGGATGTATTAAATGGAATCAGCCTTTAAATAAAACATTATTTCAAATCGGCAGTACAAATTAAGAACTGCGCCAACAAGACATTTTTGGAGAACCATTTAGGAAATATATCAGGCCAAGTATCTCTTTGTGAACATCATTTTGATCCTAGACAAAATAATGAATAGCAAGATAGATAATAGCACTATTCTGAACAACACAACTTTGCAATGTAATAAGTGATGACATTAAAAATGACTGAATAGTGTCAACATGCAAGTATCCAACTTTCAACCAGTATGGCATTTTATCTCAACAAAATTATTGTCTGAAACCTTCTCCATGGAATGCGTTAGCATAATATTGGGGGTGATTCAGCAACATTTATTCAATGAGGTGGAATGTCCATAGTTTTAAATGAATAATTACGGTAAATGTTATGTTAGAAATGTTAAATCAAATTCTAATGCTACTGGAAACCTGGCTGCGGGAAGTACCCATGGAAGAAAGATTAGCTGCTTTCTATGTGAACAGTTTTTCGATTGGTGATAAAAGACTGTCTGGTGGTTTACTCATACTAGTTTCAACCAAAAACTATAAAAAGTATAATAATGTTCAAAGTAAACACAACATGTGTCCAGATAATTGTAATTCATGTAAATTCAGTGTTAAATGAAACTGATTTCGGTAAATATTTATATGCATACGAATAAGACATCTATAATAGTGACAATAATGGAAGAAATTTTTTTAGAAATCGAATGATTAAAGTTAAAATATTGAGAATCATTTGTGGTAATAGTGGAAGATTTCAATTTGAAGCTGTTGCCTACAACAACACATGAAATCTTAGGGGATATATTAAATAAATTTAAATCTCCAAAGTCGAATTTCCGCGTATGCTTTTGCTCGGGGGTGGGAGAAAATATATGTTGATGGTTAGATGTAAAGGAGCTTGTCTGTCTTGATGAGGGTCTTACTGTGTTAGATTCTCCAGCTAATAAAACCTTCCGCCATGGAAATCATGTCAGGCCTATTGACTTTATTTTGGTGGAACTTGGCAGCTTTGTCACGTAAGGGACTATAAGCTGTTAAATACTGGATTGATAACTAGGTGGTGTACCTCTCTCTAACACTATGGGCCTGATTTTGATGGCGGTCGGACCGCACACCGATAGGACTTCAGTGGCGGTTCGACCGCCAAAAGCGCTTTCGCCCAATGCAGGAGGTGAGACCCACAGCAGGTGGAGTACAGATCGCCTACTCCGATAGCATCAGTGATCCCGTTGGGACGGTGGTCTGCATCGCAATCCTGAATGGAGGTGGTGCTGAGTCAGGCACCGCCTTTGGGGTTACGATATCCCTTTCCGACAGCCTTTTCATGTCGTAAACAACGTTGTGAAAAAGGCTTGCAGAAACTGATTTTGGGGGCCCCAGACAGGGCCCCTTCCATTGTTGGCCACTGTTAAGTAGCCCTGGGGGCACATGTTGTGCCCCAACACTCTCCCAT
Source organism: Lissotriton vulgaris (assembly GCF_964263255.1). Classification (NCBI taxonomy): domain Eukaryota; kingdom Metazoa; phylum Chordata; class Amphibia; order Caudata; family Salamandridae; genus Lissotriton; species Lissotriton vulgaris. Next base: position 785,961,350 of record NC_141694.1, on the reverse strand, counting down.
GCACCCTTAGCCATGCACTACAGGGTGCATGGCATATGGTGCATGGATGGGCAGGAAGTTATCTTACATGCTGGCTTGTGCTGCCACCCTTTCCCTGGGCTGCAGCATAAGCTGCCATGTAAAGGAGCACTTTGCAACAGGCAGCCGGGTGGTCGCATCGTAAATGGACGGTTGGATCGCTGCCTGCTTGTCAGGTGGTCTTCTGACTCCCGTGATTCGGGTGATGGTCCATCCGCCTGCTATCATAATCAGGGCCTAAGTGAGAAAGCGTGCATCCTTGATAAAGTTCTCCCAGTAGAGCATGCATATTCAAGACGCCTGATTTGTGTGTGGACTGCACTCGCATTCAAATGCTTCATGCTAATTCTTCTGATAACGGATTGGAAGACAAGTTCTATAACATTCTGAGCAAGCATTGCTAGTACAAATACACAGAAAGCAAGGTTTGTTAACTGTCTCCAGGTTACAGGTCCAAATAATTATAGTGGCACAAATTTAGCGAAGCATTGAAAGTGCAAATTTGTTTGGTTCCAATTGCCAAGAGTTAAAAAGAATAATCTGTAAAATGCTAACCTATAAAAAAAGGCTTATATCCAGGACGATCAACTCTGAAATTAAAAAAACTAAAAGCTCAGATATGTGGAAAGAAGACAAGCTATTTTAACACTATTTTAACACTCAATGGCAAGAAATGAATATAGTAATTGAAAAACAGTTCTGGAGATTGGTGAATTGGTGAGTTAAAGACATGTTCATTATTAAATATAACGTCTTAGTATAAATGGGAATGTCGTCTCCAAAACCCCTTTGGAATGCCAGCTCTAAAAGTCTCACCTGTTAAACGTGATTGATAATAAAACTGGTAAATCCTTCGCAGTGAGTAATGCAAGAAATAACATCCACGCTCTAATCCAACCCCCTCCCCCCCCACCCATGCTGCTGGACCTTATAATCTCAAAGCTCTAGTGGTCCACAATAATATGCAATGGTAGGCCAAAATTGTTGCCCTCTTCTTCAATTGGATATCAAAGATAGGTGAAAGGAGGGGTGCAAGGGTGCAGTAGTAAAACAAATATTTAAAAAATGGAATGAAATCCTACCAAAAAACTATAATCTAATACATTTGACCAATGTTGGTTTAAAGGTTTTTGCAAAGATTTGTTTAACAACCTACAAAAATGTATAAGGAAAAAGTTTAGGGGGGATTCTGAGAAGGCCATTTGACGGTGGACCACTTTCACCCTGTGCGAATAGTTCAGAAGTCACTTGAGGCTACTCAAATGAGCAACACGTGTTTTGTTGACTTCTGAACTACCTTCAAGACAGTAGACAGTAGGAAACTGATCACATGGGAAATACCATTCGGCTTGCTCTCTCATTAATTCAATGACTGTATATATTAATCTCGGTGCAGGCTGTACATGCCACTATAGGGTGACTTCCAGAAAGAAAATTGGCGCAAAATGGCCTGTTCTAGGGCTGTTCTTATTGTACCAACTTTGTCTAGGCTCTACTTAGCCGATCTTCCCTCTATTCTTAAAACTAACCACTATTTCTCACCCAAAATGCACAATGTACATATCCCCTGCCTTCTCTGTACCGATAATTGATTCTCCTTGATTTTGCAGCGGTAGGTTAACAGGGAAAAATGTATTCTCTTGCACAATATTACAAAATAAGTTTTATAAATATAAATGTTGAGAAAGCAGAGATGCTATTTAGTAAAAAGCAACCAAAATATAAATGATTTCTCACAGGAAAGAATAGAGGAGGTTCAAAGCTACAAATATCTACGCTTGTTGTTTACAGACAGCTTAAATTGGACTGGTATTTCCAATTGTTAAAAGTAAGAACTACATTATGGGCGTGAGCTCTACTAAGATTCAGTTAGAAATATTCTGGGGACTCTTTGTCCCCTCTTGTGACTGAATTCTCTCTAAACATTCTACCAATGGTGTAATATAGAACAGAATTTTGTATATCTGAATAAAAAGAAATCCCCTTGGGAACAACTAGAATGTGCTATGCTAAGAGTTCTACATTTACCAAAAGGGTCTATGATTCAGGTGTGAATTTTGTTTGACCTCATGGATAGAGCTTGCAAGAATACCCTTTTAGTCTTCTTTAACTAATTGCCACTGTAAGAAAAATGTAAATGAAGTATCTTATCTTTGGTGGCTTAAAGCACCAGAGACAGAGACTCGGAGACAGTGGGTGGTTTCTTTAATTAAAAAGATAATTCAGTGCAAATGAGGAGTTATTTAATATTATGGAAACCATTTCCTGGTAAAATATCTGCTGCCACTGTATAGCTGAAATGTGATGTTAAATGTTTGTGAATTAAACTTTCAATAGGAACATTGCTGTCACGGTAAATGGGATCTCGTATAAAACTATGGCATACGTGGATGATGTAGCCATATTTACGAAAAATATAAGATCAGCACTACCCGCGGTTTTTGATTTAGGCAAACAATTCGGCCTTATATCAGGTTATAAGCTAAATGCGGATAAAACTCAGGTTATACATTCTGTCACTGCCAGACCGCTGGAGATCCCAACATTATCAGTGGCAACTTATTTGGGTATTAAACTGTTGAATGAGGTAGAGCGAATCCCTGAACTGAATATGATACCTATAATAAAAAGTACTGATCAAGCATTGTCAAGATTAGATCACCTCCACCTTTCCTTACACGGGCGCTGTAACGTTATAAAGATGTCCATCTTTCCTAAATTCTTATACTTGTTCCGGACAATTCCCCTCGAATTTCCAGCCTCTTGCATGGCAAAAGCTAAAGGAATCTGTGTGAGATTCCTGTGGAATTACCACAAAGCCAGAAGGGCAACGAAATGGCTAATCCTCCCAAAATCTGGGGGGGAGGGGGGCTGGGGACTCCCGGCTGTACCACTGGGCGGCTTTGCTGCAGCACTTGGGGATACTGTTGGCTGGAAATAAGGTGGTAGTGCCAGAACCACTTAAACCTACAATATATGAGCTGTTATTAGTTAAGGAAGCGCAAAATTCCCTGTTTCGAATTATAGAACCTAGCTATTACAAGAAAACAAAATTCAAGATAATTCAATCCGCATTTTCGATATGGAGGAAAATGAGGCGGCGGGTAGGGGTTCTGAATTTAAATGTGTACACTTCTTTGTTATCTTATGGCCTACCGCCAACGATTTTTCAGGATTCTATAACTAGGGGATGGGGCACCCTGAAAGTTAATGTTCTCTGAGATTTTTTTTTCTGAGGGTCAAATGATGTCCTTCTCTGAATTGCAGGAAAAATTCGGACTCCCCACAAAACATTATTTTAAGTTTTTACAAATTAGAAGCTTTTTGATGGAAACTATGTCACAGGGTAGGGGCAATTTTGTAAAGGTGCCACTGCTGGAGACCTTAGTTTCCAAATCCAGACTTGGGAAAATCTACCAGACATTACTCACAACGCTTCCTGATGACTTAGACACCCAGGTTCTCAGATGGGATAGTAAATTGGGGCAGGGCAGCACGGACATTGAAGGCTCTATCGCATTAGCTAATCCAATATTAATAACTGGTAGCTTGGTAGCACAACATTATATGGCTACTTTTGATCTTTATTACACCCCGGGGAAAAACGCTAAATGGTCAGGGTCACAGAGTAGTTCATGCAGTAGGTGCAGGCTATTTGCAGCCGACACGTTACATACGTTCTATAGCTGCCCCAAGCTGTTTGACTTTCTACGAGATATCAAGGCTTTCTTAATACAATTATTGGGTAAGCCTGTGTAAATTACAGCCGGTTTCGTGATTTTCAGGATGGATCAAGCTCAAAGTACTATGGGTGTGACTAGGGCAGATACTGGCTTTATATTCATAGCAATGGCCATTTTAAGAGCCAATATTACATCTCAATGGATTAGCCCCGATCCTCAATCGTTTATCAACTGGAGTGCAAGACTATTGGCCATATATAGTTTGGACCTAGCAGTCTACAGACTTAAAGGGCGCAGGAAACAGGAATGGGGTAAGAAGGTGTGGACGCCACTGACTAACTGGATTGAAGAATAATTTAGATCTAACACAGTTTGATAGTGGCATAGGCTCTGGTATGAAGAAAAATTAATTTCTCAACATTTCTGTTTTTGTCTTGTTTCTCTTCCTTTTAGGCATTGGTTAATCACTTGGAATAGTATGTGTTTTATAATATGCTGTAAAATGTTGTCATAATTATTGTTATCTAGTACGAGAAAAAAAAGGAACATTAGGAGGTGCATTGGGAGGTGAGTAAGTGTTCTCATATTTACATAAACTAATGGATCACAATTTCAGTCAAATAGTTTTCAATTTTAGAGTAGCATGTAACCGCAGTTTCTCAATGCCAGATTGTTATCAAGAATAAAAGGAAATCATGAAAAATGCTACTGCTTACTTAATACTAAATGCACTTTATTAAATATTTTAATGGACTGTTTTTTTTATTTTGGAGATTCACAAACAGACTCTTAAACCTGTCTTTTTAAAATGCTGCACTTTGACACAAAAGTTGGCAATTGAATTGTTAATTAATATGAGATTCTCAGATGTGACAGTAGCTCTCGGATGATTTAGGAATGCAATTAGAATGATGAACTGATTGGATTTGTTAACTGGGGGTGTATTTGTTCTGTTTATATTTGTTTTAACATATTTGTTTAGTTGGTTTGATTTTATGGAGTGTATTGTCTTAATAAATGTATTTGATTAATGTATTCATTCATTCATAGGACGCTAAATGATACATGAAACAGCCAATAGCATGAGGTGAGTTTGAGAGACAAATACTCTTATGGGACAAAGCCAAAGCCGAATCTGTGTTTTTATTAAAGAATATAGAGTGAAAGGTCTGGCAGACAGCTAAAGCTATCTTTAGCTAGGCATAAAAAAAATTGCTTTTAGGGAAGAGATTTATTTTCTCATGGGAGCAAACAGTTTTCTAAGTCCTTGTGAGGAATACTCTCAGTGACGTACGGACTGTAACAAAAACAATGGACTGCATGGTAAATGAATGAAAACTGTAGTAATGAAAAACATTTAATAAACAACAGATAAATTAACAGCGGTCCTATTTTTGTAGGTTTGTTTGCTGTGCAGTAGTTGGAGACAAAAAGTATAAGGAAGCTGAAGGAAAAAATAAAAAAGCTGCAAAACAGAAGGCTGCCCAGTTGGCGCTTGAGGAAATGGGTATAACACCTTGCACTATACAGGTAATTTGTTTGCTGTATTTGTTTGGCTTTCTCAGTAATCCTTTGGTGTTTTTGCAAAGCACAATGTGTGAGAAATTGGGCTGTTTGTTGGCTGGGGTGTGAGCCTGGTCATGCAACAGTCACAATCACTTGCTGGGTGAACCAGAAAAAGTTGCTAAGTTAACCTGTGCCTTACCCTGGGTAGCTTGGCACAAAAAAACAGTCAGGCTTAACTTGGAGGCAATGTGCAAAGTATTTAAATAGCACTCAAACAGAAGTAAAGTGAAGACACAGCACAAAAAAATACCAAACCAATTTAGAGAAACGGAGTACATTTTAACAAATTGACACCAACATGACAAAAATCCAAATCACTAAAACCAGAGATATCAATTTTTAAATTTTTAGGAAAAACAAATGCCTAAAAGAGTGCCAACTGCAGATATCTAGTCGCACGAGACCAGGTCAAAGACGAAATTTATGGCTGACCACGATGGATACCAGAAGTAGATTGGGCCCGGAAGACAGTTCCATGAGGTCGAATACCCTTTTGGGGAAGAACTGCTGAAAATGATTTGCTTCTGCAGAAGAGAAAGTAGCAGGAGAAGCCGTAAAGTCAGTCTGAATTGCGATGTACCTCTGGCAGATAGGTGAGCAGGTTGGTCCCTTCTTTTCCTGGTTCTCAGAGCAATCTTGGGTCAAAATGTGTCTCACTTTCCGTTTTTGGCCATCTGGGCACCTTTAGCACCACAAACAAGTGCCTGGAACTGGTGAGACGGCTCATGGGGAATCAATACTAGGTCAGGCTGGGTCCAGGTGCAGGTTCAAGATGGTGGGAGCCTTTTTTGTCACTGTGGCTTTAAACAGGAGGCCAGTGAATTATCCCTTGGAGTGACTTCTGGTAGTCCTGGCTGGGTGCAGGTGAAGTTTTAGGCCCCAACAGCAGGGCTAGCAACTGAGGGTTCAATGAAGGCTGTAGGCAGCAAAGCAGTCCTTCCAGGTACAGCAGCAGTCTGGCAGAGAGCACAGCAGGTCACAGCAGCAGGCAGTCCTCTGAGAGTCCTTCCATAGGTCCAGTAGTGAACCGAAGAGTGGCTCTGAAGATCCTATTTTATTATCCTGGTGCCCTTCTTTAGGACGGTGGGAGAAGCTGGGATTTCCTGACTCCCCTGCCCTAGCTCCAAGCTGGTTGTAGTGACAATGCAGGGTTGTTAGGCTCTTTGTGAGAAGGTAGAGCACAGGCTATTCAGTTGCAAATGGGGCTGTGCTCAGCTCCACCCCTACAGCCTGCCAGTCCATTGATGCACACCTAATTCCTGTATTGAGTGACTGTCTGGGGGGAATTCACAAAGTATAATTGTCAGCTACAACCCAGACATGTGACCTAAGACAGGCTGCAGATACAAACTGCTAAGGTCTGGAAAATTCCAACTTTTCAAAAATGGCATTTTCAAAATTGTAATGAAAAATCTAACTTTACCATTAAAGAGAGTTTATCAGTACAATTTCAAAGGCACCAACCATGACATATCTACCTGCTCTCTATTAGGATTTACAGCTTATTACATGTAATAAGGAATCCACAGTTTTATTTTATGGGAGGGGTAGGCCTCTCAGTAGTGAAAAACAAACTTATTTGTTTTTATTTACCAGGACATGTAAAACCTAAAAGTATATGTTCAACCTTTTAATTACACAGAACCCTGCCTTATGGGCTACCGAGGGCCTTTGTTCGAGGTGATTTATATGTAATACAAGGGGAGTTTATGACTTGGCAAGGGGGTTTAAATGTGAAGTTGGCATGGCAATTTAACACTGCATTCAGACTACAATGGCAGGCCTGGGAGGTGTTTTAAAAAGCTACTTAAATGAGTGGCACAATAAGTGCTGCAGGCTCACTGGTAGTATTTAATTTACAGGGCCTGTTATACCACTCTGCTTACAAGTAATATGTCAATTGGGTATGAGCCAATTTAACCATGTTTAAAGTAGAGAGTACAAGCCTGTTTGCACTGGTTAGAGTCCTAAGGCCAACAAAGACAAATTAAGCAAAATGTGGAGGGTAAAAGGCAAAAGGTTATGGGGTGGCCCTGCAGAGAGGGCAGGTTCAACACAATGAATGTTTTATGAAGCTTCAGAACAGGTTTTTAGACATCCAACTGACTATCGCTACCTGTATTTTTTAATGTTCCATTCGTTAGCTCTGCGGTAAACTGCTAAGATGCAAACTGTTTAGCGAAAAGTGAGAAAGTGTCAGAAGATTATATAAATGAGAATGCAGTCTGTCTCTCTCTCGCCATCACTGACACATACCGTGGTAAACCATATTGTTGATAAAAATATTGTGTCAAAACATTTTTTGGCACAATATCATTCTTTTATACTTACTATGGTAAGTCCAGAAATGTTGGAGTAAATATTGTTGACACTAATATAGTCTAAAATATACAAAATTATCGATTTGTTTTTAAATATAAATAGAGTTTGAAGTAGCAAATGTTAAATATCTTAATATATAAATTGACTAGAATGTAAATTAAATAAGTTCCACTAATATTTAATAGTATATATCAATACATATTTCGCGAAACACACACTCACACATATGTATACATATGTGTGAGTGTTTGTTAATATATGTATATATATCTATCTATAACTCTCTCTCTATATATATATATTGCGAGGTATTGTACCTGGCTTTGGGTGACGTGTACTGTCACATCTACCCCCGCCGAGATTTGGTCTGCAGCACGCCGGTTGGGGCAGTGAGGGAACTCGAGGGAAAAACTTTGCGGGCATTTCAAGGATTCACAATTTGGGCTCCCTTAACTGCAAATCCTACATTCCGCCCACCCCACTGGGTTTTCATTCCTATCACCACCTACCTGGGATCGGATCTGTGCATTCTGGGTGTTGCAGTTCAGCGCTATGCGGTAGGCTGCAACAGGTGGTGCATCATCTACATAGGGGGCGGAGCCGACTTTCTTCAACAAAGGGGGCAGCAGGATTCAACATGATGCTAAATTGGAAGCTGCTGTGAACATCTTTGGGCGCTGAAGAAGGCATTAAAAGCCGAAATGCATTCGCCATGGTTTGCCAATAAAGCTGCTTCCTTGCTGTTTCCCCCGATGTGACCTCTGCTCTCTTTTGTGTGTGAAGAGAGATTACAGATATATATATATATATATATATATATACATATATATATATATATATATATATATATATATATATATATATATATTCGAGGCATGTGGGCTGCTGAATTCATATCTGTGCATAGATCGCCGCCTAGTGTTGCGTCCGGATGATTGCACTTTTTTCTCCTGGAAGAGTTTTCGAAGTATCACGAGATAGGTGACTCCTCCCCTGGACTACAGTGCTCAAGGGCATCTTCTCCGTCCTCAGATAGTTTTTTTCCGCCATTGGGTTCGGATGTTATTCCTACACTCCAACTTCGGAATCAAAACAAAACTTTTATAGAGGCCAAAAGGCCTTCGACTTCGACGGTATTATTCTCACTCTGTACCTCTTGACTCGATAAAGCTTTCCATCTCGAATCGGTCGTCGACGCGGGCCGTTGGGCCTTTTCGACGCCACGTGGGCCTGCTGTCGATGGAAAGGAGCCCATTTAAAAGGTGCCCACAATGCCACTCAAAGTTCCCGCATACTGACAAGCATTCAATATGCAACAAGTGCCTTTCTCCAGGCCATAAGGAAGAAACCTGCCCGGCCTGCGCCCAGTTTCGATCAAAGAAAACCATACGGAATCGACGGGCCGCTAGGCAAGAGATGCAGCGACAGGCACCGGAACCGGACAACATCTTCGATGATGACCAGGAACTTCCAGAAGCTCCAGATTCGGACCTAGAGATCGTCACCGTCGAGGACTACTCGGACTCCGATGACGAGATCCCACCGGGGCAAATCGTGAGTACACTGCCCCGACAACGATTACCCCGTTATCGAAGGCTCCGGTCAAGGCATCGCCAAAAGGCCTTAGCCAAGATCAAAAGAAACATTCACCAGCCCCGCCATCTGGCTCTGCTCCGAAACCGAAACCTAAGCCTTCAGAGACCCCAGGGCCAAGTACGGCAATCCCAAAGAAGGTTCCAGAACCTAAAAAGGTTGTCGACCCGAAATCCGCCGACCCGAACAAAAGTGTACAGCCCAAAAGCGTCGACCCAAATAAAAACGTCGACCCGAAGAAGGCCGTGCAGCCTAAAGGCGTCGACCCAAAGAAAACAGTCGACCCAAAAAAGGCCGTCAAGCCGAAAGGCGCCGACCCCAAACAGGTTGTCGAGCCCAGAAAGAACGCCAAGCCGAAGGGCTCCGAAAACAAAAAAATACGTTGAGCGAAAAAAGCCAGCTGTGCCAAAGGTCGCCGAACCAAAGAAGGTCGCCGACGGAAAGGGTGCTGAATCCAAGCCTATAATCCGCCCGGAAAAGGCTATCGACCCGAAGACAAGTGCTCCGAAAACACCAGTCGATCGAAAAAGACCATCGACTCGGCAAAGGACAGTGAACTAAAGAGGCCTGTCGAGCACAAGAAACGTGTCGAACCGAAAGACACGGTCGACCCAAAAACACGCGCCCACCCGAAAAAAGGGCCAGAGCCGAAGAAAAGCACTAAGGCACCAAAAGTCGCCGAGGCTGTAGGTGGTATCGACCCAAAAGAGTCACAATCAAGAACAGTGGAGTAAGAACTCGTCCAGCAGACCACCAGGCAAAAATATAGATTAACCCGGAGACTGGTAAAGTCACAATCCTACAAAGAAAGAAGAGGCCACTGGACACTGACTCTAATTCCCCTATTCCATTGAAAAAGAAGGACTTTGGGACTTCTTCATCTAGACCCTTCATTCCCTTCTATCCTATTATGCCTACTACTCCTTTTGCTCCTTACTCTCCTTCTCACCATGGGGACGATGAGGGGAACACAGGGGAGGATCCTCAGGCTGATTATGATTATCCACAGGATCATGAGCCACAAAATGTACCATGGGAGGAGCCAACTGACCCTTATAACACCCATCCCATCCCTGATGTCTACTCCTATCCAACTAAGCCTTCACCCACTGATGACACCATTGTCTTCAACCAATTAATAGACAGGGCAGCGCAGTACCACAATGTAGATATGCATAATGACCCTGTCGAGGAAGACTTCTTATTTGACACCTTCCCAACATCAGAAAAGAGTGTCAGAACACTTCCTATGCTGAAGGGAGTGTTAAACACGCACCTGACATTTTTAAAGATACAGCCAGGGCACGGGTAATCAATCCAAGGATTGAGAAAAAGTATAGGGCAGCCCCAACAGTCCCTACCTACATCAGAGGGCAGATACCATTAGACTCACTAGTTGTAGCTAACGCATGCAAAAGGGCCAACTCACAGACAATGGGGGAAACCCCTCCCCCTGATAAGGAATAAAAAATATTAGAGGCCTCAGATAAAAGGGTAGCAGCACAAGTCTCCAATTAATGGAGGATAGCCAATACACGAGCTCTGCTAGCTTGTTACGACAGGGTGCACTATGACCAGTTCAAAAGCTTAATGCAACACCTACCTGAGCCTTTCAAAACACAAGCTGAGGACCTCATACAGGAGGCAAAGTTCATCACAAACGCCTCTATCAAATGTGCACTTGATGCAACAGACACCGCAGCCAGGTCTATTAACACCAGTGTTTTACGAAGGCGACATGCATGGCTGCGTATTTCGGGTTTTAAGAACGAAGTGCAGTCCACTATTCTTAATCAGGCAGTCAACCAAGACTTCCTTTTTGACCCTGCTGTCGACACCATTTTAGATAAAATGAAAAAGGACACAGAAACTGCAAAGTCAATGGGAGCATTGCAGTTTCAGCAACACAGAAGTTCCTTTCGACGCTCCTCATACAGGGCAGCTACACGAGGCAATACTTCCCAAACGTCATCATACAAAGGCAACACACAAAGTTCCTTTACAAAAAACTCAAACAGAGGAGGTTATAGAGGAAACAATAATAAGGGAAGAGGACGTGGAGGCAATAACACCAGAGCCTTCCCTGCCACAAAACAGTGACTTCATCACGCTACCTCCAGACCAGCTAACACCGGTCGGAGGCAGACTCCAACAATTCCTACCTGTCTTGAACGCAATACCACGACAGGTGGGTGAGACCAATTATCCAGTATGGTTACTGCCTGGAACTCACTTCTACCCCACCAAACATACCACCCAGGTACCGTCCTATGTCCAAAGAACACATCACCCTGCTACAAAAAGAGGTGAAATGCATGCTGGAAAAGGGGGCTATAGAGCCAGTCCCTTTCCAACATCAAGGGACAGGTGTATACTCCCTATACTACCTTATTCCCAAGAAGGACTGTTCCCTCAGACCAATATTGGACCTCAGACCTCTAACTCAATATATACAATCAGAGCACTTCCATATGATCACACTACAGCAAGTGCTCCCATGACTACAGCAAGGAGACTTCCTAGCAACATTAGACCTCAAGGACGCGTATTTTCACATACCCATCCATCCAGCTCACAGAAAATATCTCAGGTTCACAATAGAAGGACAACACTACCAATTCAAGGTCTTGCCCTTCGGGGTAACCGAAGCTCCGAGAGTGTTTACAAAATGCTTAGCGACAGTAGCAGCACATCTCAGGAGGCAACACATCCATGTGTTCCCGTATCTGGACGATTGGCTAATACAAGCGAAATCGCACCAACAGTGTGCAGAAGACACGTCCCAAACCCTTCAGCTGCTACACAGCCTAGGTTTCTCGATAAACTACCCAAAATCGCATCTGCAACCTTCCCACATACAACAATATCTAGGAGCCACTATAGATACCTCAGTGGCAAGGCATACCCAAACTCAGCGAGAATAGCCAGCATGCAGATGCTCATTCAGAAATTTCTGCCACAACACTCTCTGCCAGCTCGAGTCTTCATGCAACTCATAGGCATGATGGCATCCTGCATATTCATAGTCCCCCATGCCAGACTTCAAATGCGCCCACTGCAAGAATGCCTAGCACGGCAATGAAACCAGGCTCAAGGGCAACTAAAAGACCTAGTGTTGGTGGACAGTCGCGCTCACTACTCTCTGCAGTGGTAGAACCCACAAAACCTTTCCAAGGGGCGACTGTTCCAAGAGCCAGTTCCACAACTAGTACGAACAGTGGACGCATCACTGACAGTTGGGGAGCCCACCTCCTTCACTACACAGTACAAGGGCTCTGGACAAACAAACAAAAGAAACTGCATATCAACCAACTAGAGTTGCTGGCGATAGTCCTAGCCCTAAAAGCATTCCAAAAATACTTGTGCAGCAAGACCGTGTTGATCCGGACGAACAACATGACCGCAATGTACTATATCCTGAAACAGGGAGGAACACACTCTCCACAGCTGTCCCACTTGGCACAGAGCATATGGAAGTGGGTAATTCCAAAAAACATCTTTCTCCTAGCAGAACACCTTCCAGGGAAAGACAATCAGATAGCAGACCTGCTCAGCAGGCACAGCCAACAACTGCACGAATGGGAGATTCACCCCAAAGTTCTCCAGCCATTCTTCCAAAAGTGGGGTCACCCAGAAATAGACCTGTTTGCCACAAAAGAAAACTCGAAATGCCAGTACTTTGCCGCCAGGTTCCAACATCCGTTGTCACAGGGCAATGCGATATGGATGAACTGGTCAAGCAGATTTGCATACGCTTTTCCCCCAGCACCGCTGATTCCGCTGGTGGCACGCAAACTGCAGCAACATTCACTCACGCTAATTCTAGTTGCTCCCACATGGGCGAGACAACCATGGTACACAATGTTCCTGGAGCTTTCAGTAGTTCCTCATCAAAGGCTGTGCCTCGCACCCCATCTTCTAACTCAGAACCATGGAGAAATCAGGCACCCAGATCCCAATAAGATGAACCTAGTGATCTGGCTCCTGAAGTCTTAGAGTTCGGATACCTTAACTTACCTCCTGATTGCATGAACATTATCAAGGAGGCTAGACGGCCAACTGGTAGAGCATGCTATGCAGCAACATGGAAAAGATTTGTTATTTACTGCAACAATAACCAAAACAACCCATTAGATGCTTCCACACAAAACATTATATGTTACCTACTGCATCTTCAGAGATGCAACTTAGCATACCCTCAATAAGACTACACCTAGCTACCATAGCAGCATACCTTCAAAACAGGCAACACCTTTCACTGTTTAGAGTGCCAGCAATCAAGGCTTTTATGGAAGGTCTTAAAAGGGTGATCCCTCCAAGACACCCTCCTTCCCCAGTCTGGAATCTAAATATAGTACTCACCAGACTTATGGGGCCTCCTTTCGGACCTCTACACTCATGCGAACTACAATTCTTAATGTGCAAGGTGGCTTTCTTGATTGCCATTACCTCACTCAAGCGAGTTAGCGAATTACAAGCACTAACAATTCAAGAACCTTTCATGCAAGTACATGCTAACAGGGTAGTTCTTAGAACAAACCCTAAGTTTATGCCAAAGTCGTATCAAATTTCCACATTAACCAATCTATAGAACTGCCAGTGTTCTTCCAAAATCCACAGTCAGTAGCCGAGAGAGCCCTACACACACTAGATGTAAAGAGAGCTCTGCTTTACTACGTGGACAGAACGAAATCATTTAGAAAAACAAAGCAACTATTTGTTGCTTTTTCACCACAACATAAAGGGAATCCAATATCAAAGTCAGGAATAGTCAGATGGATAGTTGAATGCATTCAAATATGCTATCAAAAAGCCAAACGCACTTTAAATGTCCCCCCAAGAGCACACTCTACAATGAAAATGGGGGCATCCATGGCTTTCCTAGGGAATATTCCTCTTGAGATATGTAAGGCAGCCACATGGACTACCATACACACTTTCACAAAACACTACGGTGTAGACGTGCAAGCTAAGCAGCAAGCTGCTGTAGGCCAGGCTGTCCTCAAAACTCTTTTTCAAACTGCTGCAGCTGACACAGGTAGCCACGGCTAGAGGAGATACTGCTATACAGTCTATGCACAGATATTAATTTAGCAGCCCACATGCCTCGAACGGAATATGCTACTTACCAGTATGCATCTGTTCTTGGCATGTAGGGCTGCTGACATTCATATCGCCCGCCCTCCTCCCCAGTGCCTGTCGCAGCTGCAGCTTTATCTTTTGCATGGCCATCTCTTACTTTACTATCTCCATCTCTGCCACAATGGCGAAAAACAATCTGAGGATGGAGAAGATGCCCATGCCCACTGTAGTCCAGGGTAGGAGTCACCTATCTCGTGATACTTCGAAGACTCTTCCAGGACAACAAAGTGCAATCTTCCGGACCCAACACTAGGCGGCGATCTATGCACAGACATGAATGTCAGCAGCCCTACATGCCAAGAACAGATGCATACTGGTAAGTAGCATAATATATATATATATATATATATATATATATATATATATATATATTCACTGAAAAAACCATAGGTTAGAGACCATATATAGTTAGCTGGACATTTTATTGACAAAAAACCAATGAAATTCCATATATAGTTAGTTGCACTAACTATATATCGCGCACCCGCAATCCACTGCTGATGATGTCACATATTACATCATTCATGACATGGTCAGTGACATCACTGATGACATCACTGATGACATCTCAAATGACATCACTGATGACATCACTGATGACATCTCAAATGACATCACTGATGACATCATCTAGTGTCTGTGTGTTTTTGTAAAGTTTAAATATGTTTTACATATTGAAGAATGAGTGGATGTATGGAAGACTGAGTGTGTGTGTGGCTGGCTGGGAGGTGTGTGACTCTGTGCATATCAATGTGTACTTGTATCAGTGATTGTATAAGAGAGTAAGTATGTGTTAGTATATGTTTGAAAAGTATGGTGTTCTGTGTTTAACTGTATAGATGAGGAAATCGAAGTGTGATTGATTCTTCACAGGACTGACTAGGTGTATGAGTGCATATGATAGTGTTGTAATAATGAGTGACTGTATGTATGAGTGATTGTATGGGTGAATGAGTGAATGTGTGTGTAGACGTAGGAATCAGTGAGTGCGTATGTAGTAACTGGTATTGGTGTGTCATGATGTCATCAGTGATGTCATTTGAGATGTCATCAGTGATGTCATTTGAGATGTCATCAGTGATGTCATCAGTGATGTCACTGAAGTATGGTGTTCTGTGTTTAACTGTATAGATGAGGAAATGGAAGTGTGATTGATTCTTTACAGGACTGACTAGGTGTGTGAGTAACTCCATGGATGAGTGGCAGTGTGTGAGTGTCTGCATAGGTGTATGAGTGCATATGATAGTGTAATAATGAGTGACTGTATGTATGAGTGATTGTATGGGTGAATGAGTGAATGTGTGTGTAGACGTAGGAATCAGTGAGTGCGTATGTAGTAACTGGTATTGGTGTGTCATGATGTCATCACTGATGTCATTTGAGATGTCATCAGTGATGTCATCAGTGATGTCATTTGAGATGTCATCAGTGATGTCATCAGTGATGTCACTGACCATGTCATGAATGATGTAATATGTGACATCATCAGCAGTGGATTGCGGGTGCGCGATATATAGTTAGTGCAACTAACTATATATGGAATTTCATTGGTTTTTTGTCAATAAAATGTCCAGCTAACTATATATGGTCTCTAACCTATGGTTTTTTCAGTGAATTTTCAAGGTTTTGTAAATGCAAATTCCTAACTATATATGGTCTATAACCTATGGTTTTTTCAGTGAATTTCATTGGTTTTTTAAAAGCTAATATCTATAGCTGTAAAATATATTCTTTATTACGTGACGTATCACGTAGCCACGTGAGACGCCTCATGACGCGTCGCATAACCGTGACGTATCGGTTCTGCAGCGCAAACAAAACCCGTAACGTAAGCGTGCCGGAGCACGCTTACAGATATATATATTTTTTTTAACCTTAATTAGACAAAATCCACACGTGCACATATCTTGAGGCCTTGCAAAGGCACATCAAACAAACAGTCCCTACAATTTTGCCAAGTTTGCTGGAAATCTATTCCCTTAATTTTTTTTTTACTGTTTCTCTTGGTTTTCCCCTTGTTACGCTTACCGGGACGCTACCCGGTACGCGAACCGGACGCTCCAAAAACACAAGATGGCGGACTCCTGTTACGCTGCCGGTTAGCTGCCCGGTTCGCGTACCGGGAAGCGCCTCTACCGCGAAAAATCGCGGGGGACTTTAATATCCCCCTCATAAATCCTAGGGGGTCAGGAGGGGTTTACCTTGCCCCCTTCTTTTTTCACCACATCTTGTCTCTCGAACCTACCGAGAGACAAGATGGCGGCCGCTCCGGACTGTTTACAATGTTGACAGCTACGCTGCCGGTTAGCTGCCCGGTTAGCTGCCCGGTGAGCTGCCCTGTTCGCGTACCGGGACGCGCCTCTACGGCGTAAAATCGCAAAATTTTTTGCCCCGCGGGGCACTTTAATATCCCCCTCATCAATCCTAGGGGGTCAGGAGTGGTCTACCTTGCCCCCTTTCCTTCATTTCCCCCTTCGTTTTTCACCACATCTTGTCTCTCGATCGTACCGAGAGACAAGATGGCGGCCGCTCCGGTTTGTTTAGAATGTTGACAGACACCGGAGAGCCAATCAGATTCGCTTTGCGAAGTTCCGTTACGCGTCAGGTACGCGAACCGGGGCGCTAACCGGAGCGCTGTCACAGATATATATATTTTTTTAAACGTTAATTTCTCAAAATCCACTGGAGCACATATATTGAGACATAGCAAAGGCACGTCGGGCAAACCATATCTACAATTTTGCCAAGTTTCATGTAAATCTATTCAGCCGTTCGAGCTAAAAGTGAGTCCAACCGCCCTATGGAAAAATGAATGGGAAAAACGCGTTTTGGGACCCCCCTTTGTTCTCGGCCCCCCCTTGACGAAACCCCACCAAATTTTCAGGGGCTGCTCAGAAAAAAAATGTGCCATTTTCCTGAAAATTTCAGCCAATTCCGTCCACAAACGCCAAAGTTATTAGACATAGAATTTTCAGAAGTCCCATAGAGAAAAAATCCTAACTATATATACCCACTGGCTATCGCCAGTAGGTAATATACATATATAAACATATGTAATCTGCATATCTATATAAATATAAATGCATGCATACATATACATATATGCATACATATGCATGTTATTTACATGAAAGTTTTAAAAACACTAATAAAAGCAAAGCTAAAAAGCCACCTCATTACAAACAGAATGGCTTTAACTTAAACGAGGGCGAGATCTATTGCATTTTCAATGCTTGTTTACTTTGGTTCTATCAAGAAGGCATTCAGATGTGTCACACATTTGCCATAAATTCTGAATGTTAGCACTCTAGTTGCTCATTAGATCAATGTAGTAAAGCTAGTGCTCACCAGGGAAGTCTGCTGCTAATCATGGTTTGCAGCCATTTTACCGCATTTTTTATCCCGCAGACTTTCAGTCCGCATACCATTATCCCGCAAGGTCATTGAGCTCGCATACCATTATCCCGCATTTTTTCAAAACGCATGTGCATTTATCGCGCATGCCTTTACAAAGAAGTACGTTTTAAAGGCATGTATGGTAAATGCATTTGCGTTGTGAAAACCACGATGACGAGAGAGGTAAGTGGGTTTGTGTTAATTTTTTCGTGGGTTAGTGATTGTGTAGTGTAGTGTAGTGTTGTGTAGTGTAGTGTTGTGTTAGTGTAGTGTAGAGTTGTGGTGGTTGTTTAGTGTAGGGTCATGCTGGGGGTAGTGTTTTAGGGTTTAGGGTTGTGTTGTAGTGTTTGCGTAGTGTAGGGTCATGCTGGGGGTAGTGTTTTAGGGTTCAGGGCAGTGTTGTAGTGTTTGCGTAGTGTAGGGTCATGCTGGGGGTAGTGTTTTAGGGTTTAGGATGTGTTGTAGTGTTTGCGTAGTGTAGGGTCATGCTGGGGCTAGTGTTTTAGGGTTTAGGGTAGTGTTGTAGTGTTTGCGTAGTGTAGGGTCATGCTGGGCGTAGTGTTTTAGGGTTTAGGATAGTGTTGTAGTGTTTGCGTAGTGTAGGGTCATGCTGGGGGTAGTGTTTTAGGGTTTTGGGTAGTGTTGTAGTGTTTGCGTAGTGTAGGGTCATGCTGGGGTGTAGTGTTTTAGGGTTTTGGGTAGTGTTGTAGTGTTTGCGTAGTGTAGGGTCATGCTGGGGGTAGTGTTTTAGGGTTTTGGGTAGTGTTGTAGTGTTTGCGTAGTGTAGGGTCATGCTGGGGTGTAGTGTTTTAGGGTTTTGGGTAGTGTTGTAGTGTTTGCGTAGTGTAGGGTCATGCTGGGGGTAGTGTTTTAGGGTTTTGGGTAGTGTTGTAGTGTTTGCGTAGTGTAGGGTCATGCTGAGGGTAGTGTTTTAGGGTTTAGGGTAGTGTTGTAGTGTTTGCGTAGTGTAGGGTCATGCTGGGGGTAGTGTTTTAGGGTTTAGGGTAGTGTTGTAGTGTTTGCGTAGTGTAGGGTCATGCTGGGGGTAGTGTTTTAGGGTTTAGGGTAGTGTTGTAGTGTTTGCGTAGTGTAGGGTCATGCTGGGGGTAGTGTTTTAGGGTTTAGGGTAGTGTTGTAGTGTTTGCGTAGTGTAGGGTCATGCTGGGGTGTAGTGTTTTAGGGTTTTGGGTAGTGTTGTAGTGTTTGCGTAGTGTAGGGTCATGCTGGGGGTAGTGTTTTAGGGTTTAGGGTAGTGTTGTAGTGTTTGCGTAGTGTAGGGTCATGCTGGGGTGTAGTGTTTTAGGGTTTTGGGTAGTGTTGTAGTGTTTGCGTAGTGTAGGGTCATGCTGGGGGTAGTGTTTTAGGATTTTGGGTAGTGTTGTAGTGTTTGCGTAGTGTAGGGTCATGCTGGGGGTAGTGTTTTAGGGTTTTGGGTAGTGTTGTAGTGTTTGCGTAGTGTAGGGTCATGCTGGGGGGTAGTGTTTTAGGGTTTTGGGTAGTGTTGTAGTGTTTGCGTAGTGTAGGGTCATGCTGAGGGTAGTGTTTTAGGGTTTAGGGTAGTGTTGTAGTGTTTGCGTAGTGTAGGGTCATGCTGGGGGTAGTGTTTTAGGGTTTAGGGTAGTGTTGTAGTGTTTGCGTAGTGTAGGGTCATGCTGGGGGTAGTGTTTTAGGGTTTAGGGTAGTGTTGTAGTGTTTGTGTAGTGTAGGGTCATGCTGGGGGTAGTGTTTTAGGGTTTAGGGTAGTGTTGTAGTGTTTGCGTAGTGTAGGATCATGCTGGGGGTAGTGTTTTAGGGGTTAGGGTAGTGTTGTAATGTTTGCGTAGTGTAGGGTCATGCTGGGGTGTAGTGTTTTAGGGTTTTGGGTAGTGTTGTAGTGTTTGCGTAGTGTAGGGTCATGCTGGGGGTAGTGTTTTAGGGTTTAGGGTAGTGTTGTAGTGTTTGCGTAGTGTAGGGTCATGCTGGGGTGTAGTGTTGTAGGGTTTTGGGTAGTGTTGTAGTGTTTGCGTAGTGTAGGGTCATGCTGGGGGTAGTGTTTTAGGATTTAGGTTAGTGTTGTAGTGTTTGCGTAGTGTAGGGTCATGCTGGGGGTAGTGTTTTAGGGTTTAGGGTTGTGTTGTAGTGTTTGCGTAGTGTAGGGTCATGCTGGGGGTAGTGTTTTAGGGTTTAGGGTTGTGTTGTAGTGTTTGTGTAGTGTAGGGTCATGCTGGGGGTAGTGTTTTAGGGTTTAGGGTAGTGTTGTAGTGTTTGCGTAGTGTAGGGTCATGCTGGGGTGTAGTGTTTTAGGGTTTTGGGTAGTGTTGTAGTGTTTGCGTAGTGTAGGGTCATGCTGGGGGTAGTGTTTTAGGGTTTAGGGTAGTGTTGTAGTGTTTGTGTAGTGTAGGGTCATGCTGGGGGTAGTGTTTTAGGGTTTAGGATAGTGTTGTAGTGTTTGTGTAGTGTAGGGTCATGCTGGGGGTAGTGTTTTAGGGTTTAGGGTAGTGTTGTAGTGTTTGTGTAGTGTAGGGTCATGCTGGGGGTAGTGTTTTAGGGTTTAGGGTAGTGTTGTACTGTTTGTGTAGTGTAGGGTCATGCTGGGGGTAGTGTTTTAGGGTTTAGGGTAGTTTAGTTGTTTAGTGTATGCTAAAGGCATATTCGTTCTAAAAGTTTTCGTTATTTTAATTTGCGGCCTAATAGTACATGCGGGATTTTTTTTGCGGACTGATGGTATGCGGGATTTCGTCATATATTCGCTAATCATACTTTCTATGGCAAAATGAACCCCCTCATTTTGTTCCTTTTTAAATTAAATGTTTTAAGAGTTACCACTTTATTCCAATCAAGATGGCTTCAGGTGTGCCATACCTTTGTAATAAGTAGGACTGTTAGCACTCTAGTTGTTCTTTAGAACACTCTGGGACAATCTGTCATTGGGCTATAGTTGGGCTACATCTGGCTGATATTTGGGCTACATTTGGTTTTTTGTCTCTGGTGGCCATCTTTGGGCTACATTGGGCTACATTGGGCTACATTGGGCTACATTTGGGCTCCAACATATATATAGCCCAATGTAGCCCAATTTATATTTTTCAAAGTTAATTTTCGTAAAAACCACTGGAGCCTATATTTTGAGACATAGCAAAGGCACATCGGGCTACCAGTCCCTACAATTTTGCCAAGTTTGGTGTAAATCCATTCAGCCGTTCAGGCTAAAAGTGAGGCCAACCGCCCTATGAAAAATTGCATGGGAAAAACACGTTTTGGGACCCCCCTTTTTTCTCGGCCCCCCCTTGACGAAAACCCCCCAAATTTTCAGGGGCTGCTCAGAAACAAAATGTTCCATTTTCCTGAAAACTTCAGCCAATTCTGTCCTCATAAGCCAAAGTTATTCGACATAGAATTTTCAAAAATCCCATAGGAAAAAAATCCTAACTATATATACCTACTGGCTATCGCCAGTAGGTAATATATATATATATATATATATATATATATATATATATATATGAACCAAGTAATCTTCAAATAACCACACTCCTGTCGTGGAAAAACGAAGACACGGACCCAGAGGCTGCAGTCAAGGAGATCTTTAATAAAAACCTCGCTGGTTACGCGTTTCGAGCACCAAGTGCCCTAATATATATATTATGCTACTTACCAGTATGCATCTGTTCTTGGCATGTAGGGCTGCTGACATTCATGTCTGTGCATAGATCGCCGCCTAGTGTTGGGTCCGGAAGATTGCACTATATATATATATATATATATATATATATATATATATATATATATATATATATATATATACACGCTAGCTGTACCCGGCCACGCGTTGCTGTGGCTCAGTCTGGTTAAATGGAAGAGAAAGAAAAGAGTAAGCTCACGTTTCTAATATGTTTAATTTCACAATGCTTGTGGGTATGCAATATGTTTTTGTTCACTGTAATATATACCAACTCCTCCCCCCTCCCTCCCTCCCTCCACCCACTTCCCGGTCTGCCATCCTGACAGCAAGTGCCCATCTTAATATATGTAGACTATTGTCTCTATACGTCCTTTCTTAATGTTGCAAAGTGAACCAACTCCTCCCCCCTCCCTCCACCCACTTCCCGGTCTGCCATCCTGACACCAACTGTCCATCCTAATATATGTAGACTATTGTCTATATGCGTCCCTAGTATTTGTTGCGCAGCAACCAAATCGATAGGGTCTGTTCGGGTTGCAAAGTGTACCAACTCCTCCACCCTCCCTCCCTCCACCCACTTCCCGGTCTGCCATCCTGACACCAACTGTCCATCCTAATATATGTAGACTATTGTCTATATGCCTCCCTTGTATTTGTTGCGCAGCAACCAAATCAATAGGTTCTGTACGGCCTTTCAATTAATAACACGCGCGTATTGGACAAGCACGTATTCGAATCCAACGTTGTGTGTATATATAAACACGCGCTAATGTTGCAAAGTGAACCAACTTCTCCCCCCCTCCACCCACTTCCTGGTCTGCCATCCTGACAGCAAGTGTCCATCCTAATATATGTAGACTATTGTCTCTATGCGTCCTTTCTTAATGTTGCCAAGTGAACCAACTCCTCCCCCCTCCCTCCACCCACTTCCCGGTCTGCCATCCTGACACCAACTGTCCATCCTAATATATGTAGGCTATTGTCTATATGCGTACCTAGTATTTGTTGCGCAGCAACCAAATCGATAGGGTCTGTTCAGGTTGCAAAGTGAACCAACTCCTCCCCCCTCCCTCCACCCACTTCCCGGTTCGCCATCTTGACACCAACTGTCCATCCTAATAGATGTAGACTATTGTCTGTATGCGTCCCTTGTATTTGTTGCGCAGCAACCAAATCGATAGGGTCTGTTCGGCCTTTCCATTGAAAACACACGCTTATTGGAAATGCACGTATTCAAAACTAAGTTTGTGTATATATAAACACGGCTAATGTTGCAAAGTGAACCAACTCCTCCCCCCTCCCTCCACCCACTTCCCGGTCTGCCATCCTGACATCAACTGTCCAGCCTAATATATGTAGACCATTTGTCTCTATGCGTCCTTTCGAAATGTTGCCAAGTGAACCAACTCCTCCCCCCTCCCTCCACCCACTTCCCGGTCTGCCATCCTGACACCAACTGTCCATCCTCATATATGTAGACTATTTGTCTCTATGCGTCCTTACTTAATGTTGCCAAGGGAACTGTTGGAACCTAAATATGTCAGGTAACCTAGGGTAGCCTGGCCTAGGGTAAGACACTATCACTAGAGGCACATGTGTAAAGGTTGCAGAACCACCCAACAGTAAAACAACGTAATTTCACTCAAAAATGACGCTACACCAATGTTTGGAAAAATACGTGCTTGTTTATGAAAATATTCTTTGCTCTTTTTGTCCTTGGATATCACAGCTTAGCACTTTACAGTTTGACATGTAAATAATAATAATACTTTTCCAGTTGCTAAATTATATCGTTACCCCACTTCAACAATACATCACATTGGACTCCAAAATTGGTTAGACTTGACTTTTGTACAGGGTTTTTATACTTTTACTCCCTGGCTACTGCTAACCACCAAGGGAAAGTTCACAATCAGTGAAGATTGACAGTGGTTATATTAAATTTACATATGCGCTTGAAACCCCTGCAAGGACCTTACATTTTCTAGTCAAGGGTTACTTTTTACACCACTTTTATAGTTAGCTCTACCCCCCTTGGATTTGGGGTTCAGTGGCTGTTCTTTCCTGGCATTGAACTCGACAAGGTTTACTTCAATGGGTCAATAATCAGTTAGTAGCTCCCAGTCAGGGGGGACAATGAACTGTAGTACTGGATCACGTGCTTATGCACCAAGTTTAACTTTCCCTCACACCGGAAGACTTCCTTTGAAGTACCACTCCCCAATCCCTTGCGTTGATCAGCCTTCCCCTCTTCCCACACACTCCTTACTTTCCGGTAGTGACTTTGAAGGCCGAAGTCTCAGTGGGGCAGAGCCGTCAAGAGGGCTCCACGAGCTACCAGACGGCAGCGGTTGATTCCGCTACTTCCCGCCCAGCCAGCTGCTCAATCTCGGTGCTGGCGCGGGGAGGAGCGGTAATGGCACTTCCCCTCTCCTGAGGGACGACTGTGTGCCTTCCGCCTACTCAGCCTCACGACCTCCGGGCTGGGGCAGACAGGGGCTCGCCTTCGCGGACAGGAGCCGCTCTGAACTGCTTCCTCGGTGCCGGCCGACTCCGCCTCTCAGAGCCAGACAGCTCCACTGGGCATGCGCAGGGAATTAGTGTCTCAATCACAGAGACCGCTCCGTCGACCTGGCTCAGCGTAGTGACTCTGCAATGGGCCTGCTCGGTCCTAGGCCCCTCCTGAGGTGATAACCCGGCTCAGTCAGGAATATGCGCAGTAGCGCTGAATTTCGAACACTTTGCCCCTTCTCACGGACCTTCAGTGGCGCTGACACGGAGCGCGATCGGTGCCCCGGGGGTCCCGCTCACAGTGAAAACAAAGGGAAGCTGCTCAGGCCCAATAGATCCTAACTCCACACTTCACTACCTCACAAGTCGGGAGGCTTGCCACTCGCCACAGGACCAGGCACTGGTAAGAAAGTCTCAGTGTCTTATAGGGAAGGAGCTTTCTTCTCACCCTAAAGAGGGGGGGGGTAAAAGGGGGGATCCTTTGCGTTGGAACCCCAGATCCCCTAGTTCAGCAATAGTCCCCAAACCCTCCTTACTGGACAGATATAGGGGCCCAGGCGATCTCCTAGTTCGGTTCCCAATGCAGGGACCTTCTCAGCTCCACAGACTACTGGGATTAACCCCTTCACCTAACTGTCCAGGGTCAGCAGGATGAACTAACTCGGCTAGGTCAACAGGAATGGGGGGTGGAAAAACCTAGACAGAGGGCTACCCTTGTAGAGCAATCCACCCTTCAGGATCCTACCCCTACCAGACCTCAGCCTTCACTCTAGCTGTTCCTCACTGGCAAGACAAAATGGCTGTCCAGCATTCCGCCTTTTATAAGCTGACCCTCAGAGGTCCAGAAGGGACCAGAAGGTTCTGGAATGCCCTATTCCACCCTATGGGACAGGTTCTAGGTTTGTCAGTTGTGACAGTTGGTAGCCACCATTTTGTGACTCCATAGAAATTCCTGTCAGGAAAGGCCTCTAGGCCTGAGGTGAAAAACTATGAGGGTGAAAGAACACCTATCCCCTTGACCAACACCTTGAAAAAGCTAGTGGACACAAAAATTAATAAAGGTATGAGGGGCAAAAAGGGGACAAAATAAATAATAAATTGGAGGGACTACGCAAAAAGTCAGACAGGTCTAACACGAACCAACTCCTCCCTCCACCCACTTCACGGTCTGACACGCTAATATTGCAAAATGAACCAACTCCTCACCCCTCCCTCCACCCACTTCCCGGTCTGCCATCCTGACACCAACTGTCCATCCTAATCTATTTAGACTATTGTCTCTATGCGTCCTTTCTTAATGTTGCAAAGTGTACCAACTCCTCCCCCCCACTTCCCGGTCTGCCATCCTGACACCAACTGTCCATCCTAATATATGTAGACTATTGTCTATATGCGTCCCTAGTATTTGTTGCGCAGCAACCAAATCAATAGGGTCTGTTCGGCCTTTCGATTAAAAACACGCGCGTATTGGACACACACGTATTCGAAACCAAAGTTGTGTATATATAAACACGCGCTAATGTTGCAAAGTGAACAAACTCCTCCCCCCTCCCTTGGCCCACTTCCCGGTCTGCCATCCTGACATCAACTGTCCATCCTAATATATATAGACTATTGTCTCTATGCGTCCTTTCTTAATGTTGCCAATTGAACCAACTCCTCCCCCCTCCCTCCACCCACTTCCCGGTCTGCCATCCTGACACCAACTGTCTATCCTAATATATGTAGACTATTGTCTATATGCGTCCCTAGTATTTGTTGCGCAGCAACCAAATCAATAGGGTCTGTTCTGGTTGCAAAGTGAACCAACTCCTCCCCCTCCCATTCCAATCTTCAAAAAAACGTGCCGGTGCGTCTGGGTCTTTCTCTGCTTCAGCGCAATAACCACAATACCACGGCTCCAATGTGTCAGCATGTTTATTTAGCAAACACCGGCAACAAGATCCCAACGCGTTTTGGAGCCTTTACTCCATGGTCACGGGTTAGGTTTGCATTACTTTTTCACTCTTTCATTTTCAAAACTAGCCTCATGCTAGCACAGACCCGAGTAGTTTTTGTGTTATGACTATAGTGAAAGGGTATATTCTTCTGCCAGGTCTTTAAAAGTATCTCCCTTGGACCCCCTCCTCATCTTTCTTGTGTTATGGTAGATTCACATGCACCCACCTTCCTCCCCGGACGCCTGTGACTGTTGCAGTCATTTTTAAGATCTCATCTTCTGCATAGGCACAGACAACTTTCCATACGTTCTATACATCGCTGCGCTTCAGATGGCGCCTCACTTGTCGTGCGTGGAAACAATCTAACAATGAAATCGGTGACCATGAACATTAGTAATAAGAGGAGTCACTTTACCTTGTGACTCAAGACTTCTTTGAAGAAAAACAACTTTCACTCATCCGGGCCCAACATTAGATGACAGTAGTATGCACATCATGTGTATCCACAGCACTACATGCCACAAACAGATGCGTACAGGTTAAGTAACATTTTCCTTATCACACTTACTGGTATATAATATTTAAAAATTGACAGTATATAATATTTAAAAATTGACCAGAGAACTTGGAAGTTGTGAAATCTTCATGACTGATGGATGTTTATTGTTAGAGTAATGCAATAGTATAGTCACTGTTTTATTCTGCATATTAACTATTGCTTCAGAATGGACAACTTGTATTTTTTCTACTTATTGAATTGCAAAATTAAACACAAAAATGATCACCACTGTACAGTTCCTGCTTTGATTTTGATATTGACTTTATGCTAAATAACTTGCCAGGATATTTAGCAAGCATTAGCCTGCACTTTATTTTCAAACTGTCCTTTCTAATGACTTTGATAAGTAGCTTTGTAAGTGAAATTATTGAATAAATCTAACTTTTTTGTGTCACTCTTTGATATGCTATAATCATGAAAACTAATTTTTCCCTATGTTCTGTACTCAGATTGCTAGTGATTCATCTAAATCATCAAACCCAGACTTGGAAAATGGAGACACAAATTACATTAAAAGACTGAATGAATACTGCCAGCGTGAGAGAACTTCGTATCACTTTAAAGAGATTAAACAGGACGGTCCCTCACACCTTCCAACGTAAGTAATATGCACTTTTAGGTTTTTCTAACTCGATTGATTGTTTTGATTGTCTTTTCAACTGACTGATGCTCTTTTTTCTTATGAGTAGAGTTGTGTTGCAGTTTACATGATGAATGTTTTCGTTTTGTAGTTAGGACATGTGGTGACTTTAAAACTGCTGTGATACTATGGGCCTGATTATGATGCCGGGTGGCGGGACACAAAACACCACATACACAAAGCACCACCTACACATACATTAGCTGCTATTGTTCAGCTGGCTTTTGCCATTAGACAACAGGCCTGCCCATCGGCACTGGATACAGCCCATGTCATTTCACAAATGTGAACACCTCTGAAAAGTAGTTTGTACACAATGGCTTTCATTTCTTACTTTTTCCTTTTGTGTTATAATTTCTTTTTAGAAGGGCTTCGCCTCCTCTCCTGCGCTTTGTCATTGAGCTTCCTATCCTGATGTTGCTTCCTAAACCGTAACAGTTTAAAGAAAAAATATTCAATGGCCAGATCGCTCCAACGTGCTGCCAGGCCGCTCACTTTGCTTTCAAACACTCCTGTGCACTTTATTTTTATTTGTAGTTTACGGTTCCAAAATAACTGTCAGCCGTGTCGGAACGGTCATGTATAAAAGGCCCAAATGGCCGTAAGCACATCATAACACATCTACTCACCATTTTGAAATAGTTTACAAGACGGCTGTCACATGTGCTCATGAGTATGTGGACATAACAATGCATGCACACCCTTGTGGCACGACACACCAGAAAGATGCGGTGCTCCAGTGGAAACAAGCATTGACAAAGCCAATAGGTTGCACCACTTGTCTTTTAAAGATGCAGATTTTCAACTTTGTTAATGTTTGTTAAATTAGAATTTTCCAAATGAGTCATTATGTGAACTCCTAGGACTTTATATATCTAATTACTATCAGCATCACTTATGATTGTGTTTGTACCCAGAGAAGAAGGGAATGACATGGAACAATAATGTTGAGCAACAGGTTATTGGCTCTCTCCAATCGTATCTATATCCCTCACCACTCTTCTCACTTTATTGAAGATCTGTGAAGCAAGAATCAATCACATGGGGGACAAAACAGTCTGATACGGTTTTCTGAAAGAGATAGCTGTCACCTCTCGTACTACGTGAGATGAAATAGCACATATTTTGGGACGGTTTGGCAAATAAGGGTACGAGGTGGAATAACATACAATCTTAGTTCGCTCAGAAAATCACATGGTTAGTGTAGAAAGACCATTTTCAAGAGAAAGAGCCTGGACATAGAAGACTCTTTCGACAGAAAAAATTCCTAATTTTGTGGCCAGCTTGAGAGAGAGTTATTTAGGCAAGCGAATCTCGTGACATAGAACCAAATTGACTTACTATGTTGAACAGTGTCTTGGTTGAGGAGTTCATGAGAGATACATTGCTCTTTCCAAACTACAGCCCAAATAATCCTTGTCGAAGGGGACAAAGCCTAGAAGAGGGTAGTTAAAGGAAATAGCTATCTGGTCCAGCGCTGGCCAAAGCAAGCTCAGTAAGTCTCACCACTAGGCACCACAAACTCTGACCTCATAAGGGAACAGAGTAAGAATGTGGCCATGTTAGGAGGAGGGGAATTAAGAAGAGGAAAGTCAGGGAAGGAGACCAGGAACTCTACAAGAGACAAATACATCTAAAGTTCTCTACACTCCTTATCAGTCTTGTTTATCTGTCTTGTGCAATACCTTTTCTAGTGCTCCTTCATAGGCTTTCCAGTTTTGAGAGGAGATGGTTGGAAATCAGGATTACAATGTCTGAAATTGTGGGGCAGTATAAAACCCACAACCATATGGGAATGGATGTCTGATATGGACTGTTGTCAAAGAGCAAAGCATGTGGTGTATCAGGGAAGAGGGTGCCCAAAAAGTGGGATAAAGTTTGGGGGCTTGTAGGGAGTTTAGAGGGGTTTGAGGATCAGACAAGAACAGGGTTGTCAAGAGCTTATTGGGTTGCATGCGATCTTCTCATTCCAGTTGATTGCGCAGGTGAATATGCTATTGTAACATATTGAGAAATGTTATATTTACTGATGCCTTCAAATTGCCACTCTATTTTGTATTGAAATGTAAAAAGTCATACCCAGCTACTAATATTATTAGTGTTGTAATAGCGACCATATCAGGCAAGATTACCATAGTGGCACACAATGCAAGATTATCAGCAGTGATCACCCTCAGTGCATAAGCAGTACGGTGAAATAGGCTTTGTCAATTTGGAATGCCTTTATGTGGATAATATAGAATAGCCATCGCTGCACTAATCTTCCCTGGCTGCAAGGTAGTAACAGTAGTAATAACTGCCCCCAACACTGCATTGTTTCACATTGAAATGGCAGCTTTAAATGCATTTTGGAAATCCAGCCATTTTTTCCACACATCAGCTTATGAGTTCTGAATGTACTCACATTTTCGTCTTGAATGTACATTTTTCAGTTGTGCTATACATATGTTAATTCAGCTAAGGAAAAGCGTCTCATTTAGTATGTTGGGCTGTACACAGAGGAGCTACTCACAGGGGTCCGGAGAGCTACCAGTAGCTGATGAGCTACTCGTTGGAGAAGCTATCTTCCTCAGATCTGTATTTATATTTATATATCAAAACGAGTTCCAGACCATCTTTAATACAACAGCAGTTTCCTCACTCTGCAGTTACAGCTGTCTTTATCCAAAAAATGTGTATAACTTCTTAGGCACCTGGATCTCTCAAAGTAATTCACTCTCTCTAGCTGCACTTTGCAATCTCTGCACAGATTAGTAAATTAATTACCTCGTCATCAATGTGAAAGGGTTCTTGGAAATGTTTTTTTTTGTATCTGTCTATTCAGTTCCATAATCAATCACACAGCAGAGTTAGCAGTTCACATTTCATAGCAAGTCCAAAATAAAAAGAAAAATTAAATATGTTCTCTGGTAATACTTTCTCTAAGTTCGTAACAAGTTGTAATCAGTAAAGAAATTCTTTCACGTGAGGTTTAACAAGGTTCTTCTTTTGCTCGGTGTTCTCAACCGAAGATATACTATAATTTCTTTCTAATTTAGTAGTTCAAAGAAAAGCAGAGTCACAGTTTGCGCAGTTGTGCTTCTCCCAGTTTGTCTAGTTGTCTCCAATCTCACCAAGCCACAGCTTTGATGCTCCAGTAGAGAAGAGGGCTGCAAACTTTCTCACACAGATGATCCGAAATAGTGAGCCTAAATTGCAAGGTATGGCTCCCTTTCACACAAGGGGGCGACCCAATATGGCTGTCATACTAAGATGTTCTCTCTTTGTCTCTCTCTCTCTCTCACTTTGTATGTCTGGTGATACGTCCCGTCTTGTTCACGAGCACATATATTAAGGGACAGCAGGGTATTTCGGTGGGTCTGCAACAGCATACTCTGACAGCTTCCCAGGCCTCTTAATAGACTTATATGAGAGTCCTGTTTACATCATGTCCCAAGCTATTAGTAAGATCCAGGAAGAGCATAAAGTGGCTTGGCCAGGTGCAAGCTTTTTGCTTAATTGATTGAAGCAATTAACACGTCGCTCAAGTAATGATACGGCACTCTTGTTGAGTAACGGTACGCCACTCTTGTTGCGTAACGATGCGCCACTCTTGTTGCGTATCGATAACCCCCAGTGAGTGCCTCTGTGGTAACTGAAGGGGCAAATGGTAATGTCACAGTGAGTCATAATACATATGTCACTCCATATGTCACTCCAAATGTGGCCATAACCCCTTGGGATACATTTTGAGGAGACCCCCATAAGTTTCACATTTTTCTGGCCTAGTGTCAGTTGCATTTTTTTAGCAAAATCGCAATGGTTTAATAATGATTTTGCCAAGATTACTTTTCTACTCTCATATCTTACTAAAGATGATTTTTATGCAGGCAACACCATTTGTTTTCAGTCAGAGTCTTATATTATCCGCCTGGACTCAGTTGAACGCTCAGTTATTTATTATTTTTGGAACAAGACATAAACCCATTTGGCTCACAGTGGCTTGCTAACTCTCAAACAAGGCAGCCAGGACCTAATGAGTTAAATCAGCACACCTGTCTCTTGTGGCTGCTTAGATGTTTGCTATACCCAGCCCCTAAGTATAGCGTTTTAAGGTGCATCAGTAACATCAAGAGCTTGCTCCAGCATATTCAGGTGTCTTACCAGGGATCCTAGGATATTAAGGTGATCTTAGTAATAACAAATAGTACAAACAATTTTTGCTTTACATATTGAATGCAGGTTGATTTAAAAATTGAATGAATGTATGACCTAAAGAATTTAATGTGCAATAATTGAGTTTGCTTTTCAGATGTAAAATAGTCCCATACGCAATGCATTGTCTGAACTCCAAAGGAGAGTTTACAAAAAGGATGCTTGAAGCCCACCAATAATAAACAAACAAATTGCCAGTACTGCGCAATTAATCGAGAGAATACAAGGAAAAATGAGTTATAAGTCTCTCATTTTCAAAGACCACTCTTTCAGTCAAGATTTAATCAAATCGAATGAATTTATTTTTATATATTTGCTTATTTTTTTTAAAAAAAACCTTTTGTGGTATTAAGAAGAACGGAACAGTGATCATTTGGCTTTTACTTGGTTCAACATGTTTATCATGAATATCAAGGGAGGAACAAGGATCTTAGTGCTAAGAAACTTTTTAGAAAAAGAGGAGGGATTTTTGACAGGGGTGAGTGGAGGGAAAAGAGATAGGACACGTTTAAAAGACTACATTCAAAACAATCAAATAGTATACATGAAATGACTACCAGACAGAGAAGGAATGGTGGAAGGGGGGTGGGGCGGTGTGAGGGATGTGGTGACCCTGCGCAAGTCCTATTTATAATAGCAGGTGAAACCAAATACACTGAATGGAGGCGAACAAAAATCAATACAATCAAAAGATTAGACCATCAACAATTTTACATTTGGACAATACAATCACAAAAGATTGGCCTAAATCTACAGACGGGAAAGGTCGACGCGTTTCGAATCCCTTAGAATAGTGGGATTCTCTTCAGGGCCATACGGAAATAATCTGGAAGACATAAATTCGGAAATCATACTGTCAGTCATAAACCTGAGCAACTCTCAACTTAACATTCAGTCCAGCACATACTCAGGTCATACCTGTGCTTCTGTGAGTAGTCTTTTCTGTCAAAGGACTAGAAACATAGGGATGGAAAGGGAGGGCTCATGAGTGATCAAGATCAGATGAAAAAGTCCTTCATGAAAGCAGTTCATTTGTCTATGTTACTCACTTGGTTGCTGCTAAACGCGATCTCCTGGGTTCACTATAATCCGAAGATTGTTATGCCATTTTGTAGAAGAGATTTTCCATGTTTTGAAATTTTTTTGGGAAAAAAACGAAAGGTTGAGTGAAAATCTTGCTTTCCAATTTGTCCTGGAAAGACTCGAAACTCGGTGTGACAAGCAACATTCTGTCGTTCAGGACTGCTCGAATGATACGCGTTTGGCACTCGCGCTATATTTCAGTGGTAATGGAATGTCAACGTCCTGATACCTGATGGAAACGAGGGGTGGAGTAGAACTCTTTGCTAGTTCATAGAAATATCGCAAAGTCCTCAATTGGGGCGGAAATGCGAACTCGCATATGTTACGAGGCTAAGAAAACATATTTTGACACTGGACCAAATTAGCTTGGATCCAGCAGAAAAGTTTTACCTTTGGTTTGGAAACACGATTCCTCCGTGGGCGTCGCTTCCGTCAATGGAACGCCGTGTGGTTGTTCCGGGTTGGCGGGTTAAAGTAGGACTCGGTTCCGGCCGGGGGAATGCTGGGGGTTGTAGTTTGGCGGGCGGGTGAGTGATGAATACTCCAGATTGAAATGGGTATGTAAATAACTTAAATAGATGGACTACAAATCCGGGTAATAGTAGCCAGGCAATGTATGTTGTGCAAAGGTTTGATCGCGCGAAAGGTCTGTCAAAGTCAAACGCAGGGCGAATGGGTAGTGGTCCAGCGGGTTTGAGTCAGGGCTTAGTTCCGGGTCAGCGGAATGCTGGGGGTTGTAGTTTACGAGCGGGTGCGTATTGGGCGCTCCGAATTGAAATGGGCGGGCAGATGATATGGATCGATGGATGGCAAATCCGTGGAATTTTAACCAGGCATTATATGTGTTAGATAGATCCGATCGACCAACAGGCCTGTCCAAGTCATAAGCAGGGCGAGTGGACAGGGCTCCAACATTGTGGATCCATGACTGGGTCGTGACTTATGAGGACGGTCGTGTGTGTATCAATGAACTTGAGGCACTACAGGTTGGCTGGGATCAATACATAGTCCGGTTGTTGCGTACTTCAGAAGCGGCTAGGTGTGGTTGTGCCAGCACATCCTGGCTGCGCCGAAGCATGTACACATTGCACGGCAAGCCGATAGGCCGTATTCCGGTGCTACAGGCCACCAGGCGATCATGCTGCCTATCCACCAGCCAGAAATCTTTTGGACCCTCCTGCCTGATGTTTTCCTGTGAGCCCGGACTGCCAGCTGTGATTACTCCAAGCTGATTTTTATAGTTCCACATCTCGAGAAGCCAAGGAGCGCTTCAGTATACTTGTGCGCCACTCGAGAGGCGACAGGTGGGGAAGAAGGTGGTATAATGATATAACGCAATGGTGTAAGGTAGTGATGAAGGCACAGCTCTGTGTTTTTGTGGCGGTAGCGGTGCTCAGTGCGGCTTATGGTAGCCCAGGAACCTGAAGCCAGTTAACTCTAGTTTTCACATCTCGTATACTGAGAATTTGCTCCCTCTTTTCAGGACTCCGTTTGGGCCCATGGAGTTGTTCCTAGCACCTATTTGACTGTGCTTATCATTTAAGATCGGCCTGGATGAGCATCAGGATTTAGAAAAAGTGGGCTGTCCACTTCCTAGGGAGTTATCTAGTCTTTGGGGCAGAGAATGTAAAAGCTGAAGGCAGTCGCAGCTCATTGCATTTTCTCATATACTTCGACGTATATAGTCCCCAATATTATGACCTGCTTCTGAATTAATGGAAACATAAGAATATTTCTGTATGTTACGAAATAAAAAGCATATCTCTTAATCTCAAAAAGGGAATATCAAGAAAGTTAAATTTCTGAGCAATGGAGATCCAAAGTAAATCCCCCTCGCCCTCATTGTCTTCACTCAAAGAAAATTAGTGGTGGTGGAAAGAATATATCTCCTAAAGTGCTTACACCGCAATGTAACAAAAGGGTTATAGATCGTGATCTCATTTAGGGTACAGAGTTTAATCACATAAAGATGACATCTTCCCCGTTAGCATAGTCCATTCTGAACTTTGTAAATAAACATTTTAAAACTCACGCTCATCATACAGTTAGTGTGTCACTCGGAAAGATAGCGTGGAAATGGCAAATAATGAAGAAATTGAAAAGGAACTCATTGAACAAAAGGAAGTCACAGTGTTTTCAAATTAATCTTCAGTTTTATCACCTTATCAAAGAGGATCTCAGTTATTTCCCTCTCCTTATTTAAATTCAAAAGAATTTAATCAGGTCAAAGTCATGTTATGAGAAAATGCTATATCAGCGCAAAGCTCATGTAATGCCACGGCTCAGTATTTTTACTTGAGTCAGAGTTTAAAATCCTTTGACCATGTAGTTGATTTGGTGGAGGATCATTATTGCTCTACATCTTCAGCTTAAACGGAAATTGGCCTCTTTTCCACTTCATCCTGCTCACCAATCTTATGATGCAGGAAGCATTAAAACCACTTATTGTTGTAAAGAAGAATCAGCAGAACCAATGTTGTCATGTTAAGGATATATGTTTGGATTTATGAAAAGTAAACAGTTGTTTACCAACATTACTACTGCCATCCACTTTTGTGGTGTTCAAAGTGGGACATATGAGATAGATGGAGATGAAGAAGTTATGAGCAACTTGGGAAGTCAGCAAATAGGGGATAGCAATGCTATACTGTCACTAAAACAGGAAATTTGGAAGAAACACAGAAAAGATTCTAGATGAGGTATCAGAGTCAAAATATGTCTATATTTGAAGGGTAAGTGGGGCTCCTCTCTGATTTATTATATATATTTGAAGAAAACCAGTGATTGTGAGAATATATATATAATCAAATCAAATACTTTCATCATATAAGTTCCAAAATCAAGGAAAAATTAGAAACCTTTCAAAACTACATAGGTAAATCAAATTGAGCCTTAAGAAAAGTAAAATCAAAGATCGAAAAATATTGCAAGCAATGAACCCCCAAAAATGAGATCTCTTTCACCGTCTGGCAAGTTAAACAAAGTGATAATGACAGTAATTATGTTCCGAAAGGTAAAAAAAGGGGAGCTTTAAAGCAGTGAGATTCAGTTGTTCTAAGGATATTATCACATTGGACCATATATAGTTGAACCTCATGTAAATTAACGTAGGACATGTAGTGCACAAGGCAAGCCCTAAAAAAGACGTAGATATCTATTTTGATATTTACCAGAAAGGCAAACAAGTGAGGATGCTTCAGCCACTGATTAGCTCTAAAATTTTAAACCTATTCAAACAAATCCCTAACCTTGCAAAAATAAGCGCAAATAAACTTGAATATATAGGTTTTTATCAATAATCAAAATGGTAGAGTGGTGAATAAAATCTATCTTTTTTTCTTTTTGTAAAGAATAGGTTTTGAAAAGTATCAGATGTATTTTAATGGTATCAGCCCTGAAATAAACAGGTTCTCAAAGTGGCAGTAAAAATTAAGAACAGCCTCAACAAGACATAGTTTTTGAAGAACCATGCACAGAAAATATCAGGTCAAGTCTTTTTGTGGACATAATTTTGATCCAGACAAAAGACTGAATGGCAAGATAGAAAATAGCTTTATTCTGAACAATTCAACTTAGCATTGTAAGAAGTGATTACATTAATAATAATTGGATAGGGTCACCATGTAAGTGTCTAATGTTCAACCAGTATAATATTTTAACTGAAGAAAATGTGTGTCTGCAACCATTTCCATGAAACTTTTAGCAACATTAAACTTGCAACCTTGAATGTCCATAGGTCTAAATGAATAATTAGGAAAAATTATATGCTAGAAATGTGAACTCGTTATCAAATTCTAATGCTCCTGGAAACTTGGCTACAGGAGATACCCAGGGTAGAAGATGTTGCTGCTTTCTGTGTGTCAGTTGTTAAACTGGTGATGAAAGACATCTGGTGCTTTACTTGTACTAGTTTCAACAAACATTATAAAGATCTCACAATGTTGTAAGTAAACACAAAATGTGTGTAATTCATGAAATTGTTGTGTATAAACAAACTCTGTTAGTGGTGAATATTTATATGGATAAGAATAAGACATCTACAATGTTGACAAAAATGGAAGAAATTGGATTAGAACTTGAACGATTAAAGTTAGAATATTGAGAATCATTTGTAGAAATGGTGTGGGATTTCAATATTAAGCTATTGCCTACAACACCAGATGAAGTCTTAGGGTCTTAGGGGATATATTACATTCATTTACATTTCCAGAGATTAATTTCCATATTTTCTTTTGCTCAAGGGTGGAATAAACTATAAGTTGATGGTTAGAAGAAAAGGAACTTGTCTTAATGGGCATACTCTCTTATATTCTCCAGAAATAAAATGTTCTGCTATGAAAATCACACCTGCCTTATTGACTATATTTGGTTTTAACTTGGGAGTTTCTTCGGCTCAGAGACCATAAGCTGTTCAGTACTGTGGGAGAGATCAATAGGTAGTATCCATCTGTCTACCACTAAGTGAGAAAGAGTACATCCTTGATAGAGTTCTGCCAGTAGAGCTTGTGTATTCAAAAATATTGATTCATGTGTTGACCGCACTCACATTAACATGCTTTATGATTATCTATCTGATAATTGCATGGAAAATGAGTTCAATAAAATTCGGAGCAAACTTCAGTAGTACCAATACACAATGAAGAAGGTTGTTCCGTGCCACCAGGTTATAGGCCAAAAAATTATGGTGCAGCAAACTTGAAGGTTAGTTAGCATTGAAAGTGCAAATTGGTCTGGTTCCGATAATCAAGAGTTAAAAAGGAAAATCAGTACAATGCAAAACTGAAAAAAAGGCTTATATCCGGGACCATCAACACTGAAACAAAAAACTAATAAGGAGTTACAAAGCACAGAAAGAAGATAGCCTATTTTGACACTGAATGGAAGAAAATGAATATAGTTATTAAAACAGGATACCCAAAACTGTTATAATCTCACAGTTTTGGTGGTCCACAATAATATGGAAATGTGGGCAAAATGTATTTCCTTCCTCTTCAGTTACATTTCAAAGATACAATAAATTCCAAAGTTGTAGAAGGTAGTAAAACCAATATTTTAAAAAAGAGATGAAAGCCTACACCGACAAGAATCAAGTATAAGCAAAAAAAATCTCATGACTATGTAGCAGGGGGTTTCTGAGAAGACCATTTGACAGTGGATCACTTTCGCTCTGTGATCGATAGTGCAGAAGTCACTCAAAGCTAATCAAAGGCTGTGTATGTGTATTGTTGACTTCCGAATTGCCTTTTTAAAAAAAAAAAAAAAAATTTGTCCTCATATATGCCACCAGTAGATGTTAGCTCTAGATAGGCGATTCTTCGGGCCACTGACACAAATCTTCCTTTCCAACCCTTGTGTTTGTGGATAGCCTATGAAGATTGCCCAGAGGTAGGGCTGTTACCCGTCCAACTCCCTTTCATGATGGTACTTGCTACTTAGGGAGGACAGGACCACAAGACCTCTGGCATAGTCATTGGACTATTAGTTTTTTATTTCTCACTCCATGCATTTAAGGCCGACCACAGATTAACAGACTTCTCACCCCCACATAGTGTATCGAATCTACTCACCGCCATGATGTTTTTAAGGCAGTCTGCAAATTTTGGAGGGAGTTCCGACTTCCACTCTTTACAGATCTCTCTTCTAGCGATGACTATTACATAAAAAATAAACTGTGATATATTGCTGTTAATATCATAATCAGATGGGAGACCAAAGAAAACCAATCTAGGGTTACATTTGAATGAAGATGAAAGTACCTCTTCCAGAAAACCACACACTTGTCCCCAGAAGTTACCTATTTCGGGACATTCAACAAACATATGTATGTCATTAGCTTCTTGAGACTTACATCTGGGACAAGAGTATTGAACTGCTGACATCTTAGAAAGTTTAGCTGGAGTCCAGTAAGCCCTGTACATTGTAAATAAATGATTTCTTCATAAATTTGAAGGTTTAATAATTTTTTGAGACATCGTAAAAGAATCTACCCAAAGTTCCACTAAATTATCTGAGATCTGAACCGTGGAGGGGTCCCATAATTTACTAATATATGTTTCCAAATTATCCTTACTTTCCAGCAAAATTTTATACCATTGAGCAGTCTCCCCTTTCCTTCCTGTATTGCCACTTATTAAGTCTAACAAGGGGTTCTCATCTTCTATATTCCAAGTTTGACTTCCCCACCAGGCCGACAGTTGATAAAACTTAAATCTCGTAAGAGTGCCCCCGGTTAAACTCACTAGGACTTCCCAGTTTAATAATTTCAAAGCATCACAAAGGTCCCCCCAGTTTGAGAGACCGGCTCTCCTCAATGGAAGAGCTAATTGATCCATCAAACAGTCCGGGGTGCCGGGGGAGTCCCAAATTGGGGCTTGTGAGTGATAGTAGTGAATACCTAACATCTTGCGGATCTGTAGCCAATTTTCTAGGGCTGCCTTCAGAAGCTTCAGTCGAACCTTTTTAAAAAAATGTTGGTCTCCAAACTTAAACAGAAAGAAATCTGCACTATGTGGGATGTCTAGTAGCATAGCCTGAAAGAGTATACCATTGGAAGTAAAATCCTGCTTATTGGCTAAAAGTCTAAAGTTTTTGAATTGGAAGGCATAGCAATTAAGAAGTAAGTCTGGGAGTGCCAAACCACCAAGTTTTAATCCTCTCCTCAGCTTCTTCCAAGCTATCCTGGGAGATTTTGTCGCCCAAATGAAAGAGCCTATCCTGCCTTGCAAGTTAAGAATATCTTTTTTATTGAATACTAGGGGGATGGAGTTAAAGAGAAACGTTACCTTTGGCAAGATTATCATTTTAATTAATTTCACTCTGCCATAGATGTTTAAAGGCAGGGTGTTCCACCTGGACAGGAGTTTTTTAACCTCTTTTATTACAATTTCCCAGCTGGTCTTAGGAGTATCTTCCAGTTTTGGAGTAAGTTGAATACCCAAATATCTAATCTTGGATTTAGCTTCTGGGATAGGGACAGTATTATTCCAGCACATACTATCAGTTTTATCTCTGTTGATACTATACCCAGATACTGTACCAAAGTCCTCAGCTAGTTTAAATAATCTTGGTATTGCTTCTAGAGGTTTGAAGTATAAAGAAGAAGATCATCTGCGTATAGAGCTGTCTTAATTGTTAAATCTCCTATTTTAAATGGTTTAATTACTGGGTCCTGTCTAAGGGAACAAACAAAAGACTCAATATATATATAAAACAAAAGTGGAGACAAGGGGCATCCTTGCCTTGTCCCTCTGCAGATGTTCAGCCAGTCGGACAAACTACCGATTACCAAGATCTTAGCTCTCGGGCCCCTATATAAGGTTTCAACTCCTTTAACAAAGATCTCTGGGAAGCCGAATTTCACCATCGTTTTCCATAGAAAAAGCCAGTTCACTTGGTCAAACGCTTTGGCTGCGTCTATTGCAACAATGGTGAGCTGCTTCTTCTTCTCTATTGCAAAGTCTATGGCTCCAATTGCTTGGAAGGTGAGTTCATTTAATTGACGGGCAGGAATAAATCCCCTCTGGTCTGGATGGATGATAGATTTTATGACTTTAGCGAGTCTGGTTGCCAAAATACCAGAATATATTTTTAAATCAGAATTCAAGAGTCAGATGGGGCGATAAGACTCAATTCTTTCTGGATCTTTATTTGGTTTAGCTATTAAAGAAATTGTGGCATCTAACCAAGAAGACGGTATTTGTTCTCCCTGAATGAATATTTTATTAAATAGTTTCTGTAATGGGTCTAAAATTTCTTCAACACTGTCTTTGTAGACCTCTATCGGGAGTCTGTCGGGTCCAGAAGCCTTATTTCTTGCCATTTTCTTCAATTGGGACCTAATCTCTCCCTCTGATATCTCCTTTACCAGAAAAGCTAGATCTATATCACTCAGCTGTGGCAGGTCTCTTAAAATCCACAAAGTGTCCAGTTCTCCCGTAGGTCAATTGATTTTTTCTAGATAAAGTTCTTCATAAAAGGATCTGGCTTCCCTTTTAATCTCTGCATCTTCTGTTAGGAAAACACCGGTCCCACGTTGTATCAGGGATTTAATATTGTTTCTGCTTCTCTCCGTCCTAGCCTTCCATGCTAGCAAAGACCCACATTTCTCTCCATATTCAAAGTTGCGTAACTTACTTGCTTCCCATTTATCTTTAAGTATTTTTTCAGTTCTTGTTCTGAAGTTTATTTGTAGATCTAGTAATTCCTTTTCTAGTCTTGGTACATTGGTTCTATCATCCAAAATTGCGGAATGAAGTTGCTGTTCTTTTATTTTAATCAAGCTAAGCTCTTTAAGATCCTTTTCTTTATTAAGCTTCCTGTTTAAAGTCATTTGGGAGCCGTATATTCCTCTTATATAATACTTAAATGCATCCCACATAATGTAATCAGAAGCGGTATTATTATTAAACTTGAAAAATTCTGTTGACTTTTCCTTAATTTTATTCTTAAACTCTTCATTTAGTAAAATGGTCCTATCCAGTGTCCACCTATATTCTAGAATGTTATTTTGGAGATTAATGTTTAATTCAACCGCTGAGTGGTCTGACAGACCTACTGGAATGTAAGAAATAGAAGAAATACTTGCTAAGAAGGATTGGTCTAGTAAAAAGAAATCTATTCTTGAAAACTAGTGGTACTTTTTGCTGTAAAAGGAATATTCTCTTTGGGTACCATGTTTAACTCTCCACGCGTCGCGCAATGTATAATCTTTCATAATATTTTTCAAGACTGTAAGGGATTTTTTGGAACAGTTATATTTGGCTTTTGCGGTGCGATCTACTTCAGGATCTAATAGTAAATTAAAGTCACCTCCTAATATCATAGGAATTGTATGCTGTAGCATATATTTTTCCAGCTTTTGTAGAAAACAGGCATTGTCTTAATTCGGGCCATAATAAACCCCGCATAGAAACTTGACAATACCTATTGAGACTACAGCAGCCAGCCACCTTCCTGACTGGTCTGTAGTCCAATCATGAACTTTAATCCCTTTATTGGCGCTAACTACTATTGCTACCCCTCTCATGGCACCCGTTTTTGTTTTGAGCAAAAGATATCCTGAACCCATTTGTACCTAATAAATATTTTCCTACATTCCTCTGCCTCCAGATGGGTTTCCTGTAAAAGGAGTATAGAAGCTCCAGTGTTTTTCAGAAAGTGACAGATATTTTGTTGTTTCTTACGGCTCCCCAAACCATTCAAGTTCCAGGAGAGGATTTTATTACATCTAGACTGAGTCATCATGTGGCATAACTACCCTTCCGTATATGGCCAATAAAGAGCATAGTGACCTATAGTAGCATTTGAGTTTAGAAAAATAAAGATTTATGGCAAATGAGGGCTTTTTTATCTGTTTTTTTCCCTCTCCCCTGTGAGCCCTCCCCTCCCTCCCCCCGAGGAACCCTACCCTCCTGATTGGCGAAATTACGCCCTAGGAGGCCCTGTACCTCTGACGCCCCGCCTGTACATAGAAGAGTATTGGTCTCTTTTTTTTTGTTTTTGTTTATTACCCCCCCCCTTTCCTCTCTTAAACACCACACCTCTTTTTTTTTTGCCCACTTCCCACACCATCACCCTTTCTCCTCCCTTTTATTTATTTTTTTTCTTTCCCCCTTTTTTTAATCTAACCCTTCTTAAATAGAATTAATTTAGGTAGTGATACAGTTATTCTGTCTGCTCTTTCATCCTAGCTAATACTGCATCAGCTTCCTCTGGGAAATGGCACGTAAACATTTTATTATTCCACATTATTTTAAGGAGAGCTGGGAATTTCATTTGCACCTGTGCCCCCATTGAACGCAGTTCTGGCATTCTAGAGCCAAGCTCCCATTGTCTTTGAGCAGTTTTTCCACCTATATCTGACCTTATTTGATAAGGATTGGCTCGAAAATGTAAAGACGTACGTGACAAACATCTAGTGAGGATCAATTCTTTAACACTATAAGTTTGAAAGTACACCAGAATCTTCCTAGGCGCTTTACGGTCAGGGTGCAACTTAAACGGGTCTCTGTGGACTCGCTGGTTCTCAGCTTCCAGATTAATATCAAGACGATCCTTCAGGATATCCTCTCGAAGCAGTCTACATACAAATCCCTTTATGTCCTCCTCTACTTCAACCCCTTCAGGAATTTTAAGGATTCTCAAATTGTTGCGTCGGCTTTGGGTTTCCAACCTTTCCAGATCCATTGTTAAGGTACGATTCTGGGCTTTTAGGGCTTCTATGTCTTTAGAGTTTCCTTTAGAGGTCTCTGAAAGGGCCGTCACTTTGCCTTCTAGAACACTAGTTTTGGCACTAATACCTTCAATTTTGGCCTCCAGAAGGTCGAATCTGTCATGTAAACCTCTCTGGTTTTTTTCAGAAATCTCAAATGTACCCAATAAATCCTCTCTCAGCGTATGCAGTAGGGAGCCCAGTCTATCCTCTTCTGCTCCATACCTTCCAGCTGCCTCATCTAGGTGTGAAGTTAAGCCATATTTTCCCAAGCAGGCGTTAGGTGGAGGCAAAGGTAGAGAGCTATTTAAGGGAAATTCTACTGTATCCGTAGCTGCAAAATCTTCCGGAGGAGGGGGAACAGTTTGTATCGTTCGTTCACCATTCGGTAGGATATCTATGTCTAACTCAGGGTTTTGACTGGAAAGTTGCTGTGAAATTGCCCCTGATACTTCTGCAGAATGAATTGAATCCAAAACAGCATACTTATTACTCAAAGGAAAGGTAGATAGGAGAGGGGGGTCTGATGTTATATTGGACTTAATAGTTTCATCTATTGTAGACTTCTCAATTCCATGTAAACCTATGTCCACTCCCACAGTTCCTGTGTTGTTTTCAATATTGCTCTCCTTAGAGTTCAAAGCTTGCTCCATGATTTTGAAGTAACTTTTTAGCGAAGGGGTCCCTCTGGGTACTTGTGTTTGCTTTATCCCTCTGGACTTCCCTCTTTTTGTCCCCCCTTTCCTGTTTTGTTTGTAGGGCGAAATAGGTACCGGCCCACTACTCTCCCTCTCAGCTAAATCAGTAGGATTGAGAACTCCCTTCTTCTTAAGCTCTTGCTTAGAACGTAGCTGATAGCGGTTCTTTACTTCTCCTCTTTTTTCTTTAGTAGCAGGAACTTGCTTTAGGGGTAATTCTACAGAATAAACAATTGAGGGAGCCTCCTCTGTCGTTTCCCCTCTCTTAGTAACTTCTATTGAGGTGATATTGTCATTTTAGGGGTCAGTTATGGTTCTATCTGCCTCCATACAATCACCCACTACACTGCTTCTAAAGGCTGCTGAAAAGGAGTCCCGACACGTTAAGGTGCTTGCTCGATAC
Organism: Lissotriton vulgaris; assembly: GCF_964263255.1. Taxonomy (NCBI): domain Eukaryota; kingdom Metazoa; phylum Chordata; class Amphibia; order Caudata; family Salamandridae; genus Lissotriton; species Lissotriton vulgaris. The sequence goes on along the minus strand of NC_141694.1, from coordinate 785,917,731 downwards.
AAAAAAGCTAATCTTGAGCGCAGCCATATATTACAGCAGCTTACCCGGAGTCTAGAGATTTCTGCGCCCTTCTCTACTCGTGAGCCGTTACTGCTTTTCCCCTGCTTCTGTAAATCGCTGCTTTCCTTGCACGAAATCCGGTACAGCTGCCCGGTGTCCTGCTCCGCTGCGTACCTTCGCTCCCGCATCCCGCCCAGGTCTCCGCGCAGGTCCTAGTGCCTCCGTGCTTATTCAGACTCGAATCTCGGAAAAGAGAAGAGCGGGGGGAAACTCAGCAGAAAACATTCAAAAGTCGGCTAATAAACAATCAACCATCTCACCATTTGTTTAAATACGACTATCCACGTTTATAAGGCATAGAGACCGGCATAACACTCGTCTCGGGGCGTTTTGGGTTCAGAGCCTCGCAGCAGCCGTTAGCCTGCCGCCGCCATGTTCCTCCTTCAGCGTATGACTTCCGAATTGCCTTTGACACAGTAGGCAGAGTATCAAACTGATCTCATGGGAACTACAGTTCGGCTTGCTCTCTTAAATTCAAGGACTGTACATATCAAACTAGGCGCAGATAATGCTTGAAACTTTAGGGTGACTTTTGAAAAAAAGTAATTCGTACAAAATGGCCTGTTCCAAGGCTGTGTCTTTGCACCAACTTTGTTTAGTCTCTATTTCGACGATCTTCCCTCTACTTTTAACTCTAACCACTCTTTCTCACCTAAAATTAATAATCTGTCTTAAGTAGGGTTACAGAGGAAAATTGATGCTGTTACACAATATTGTAAAATACATTATATAAGTATAACATTTGAAAAAGCAGAGATGATATTTGGTAAAAAGCAACCAAAATATAAATTGTTTCTCACACGGAAAGAATAAAGGGTGTTGAAAGCTATGGTCAATTATTAAAAGTAATAATCACATTATGGGAGTTGGCCCTATTAAGTTTCTGTTAGAAATATGCAGGGCATTCTTTGTCCCCTCTTCTGACAGTATTTTCACATATGCAGCTAAATTCTTTATATCTGATTACAAAATCTCCTTGGGAACAACTAAAAAAGTGCTACGCTAGAGAATTACATTTACCAAAAGGGGCAATTATTCAGATGATCAGGTGTGAAATTTGTTTGACCTCATGGTTAGAGTTTGCAAGAATATCTCGATTAGGCTTCTTTAGAAAATTGTCATAGGAACATGATTTAAATGAAGTATCTTATCGCTGCTGGCAGGAAGCACATAATAGTAAAAGACAGTGGATGTGTTCTTAAATTAAAAATATAATTGAGTGAACAGGATGAGTAATATAATAATATGGAAAACTTTTCCTGGTAAAATACTTCTACAAACATTTACTACCACTGTTTGGTAGTGCTACGTACTTGTGACTTAAACCTTCAGTTGCCTACCAGTAGGAACATTGATATGTGAGGAAGTGTTCCCATATTTATATAAATTGATAGATCACAATTTACGTCAAAGTGCTTTAAAATTTAGAGTAGGCTGGACCGCAGTTTCTGAATGTCAAACTTTTATCAAAAATATGAGGAAAACATGAAAAATACCATTGTTTACTTAATACTAAACACACTTTTAAAAATATTTAGAATCAATAATTTTTATTATGCGGCAAGGACATCTCAGAACATAGCCCAGCTGCCTACATCAACCTGCCAGCAGGGCGGATACACAGATCAAAGACACAGCATCTGGGTCTACACCCCGGAGGTCGACCCCGCGTAAATGGAAAAACTCCACCGCCCCACCTGATTCACAGCCACCGTTTTATAAGGAAAAAGAAAAACAAGCCCTCCCCCTCCCTAGCCCTGTACCCGTCTGAAACCTCCCTTCCCCCCACCTCCCAAACCCACCCCGCTCTGCATCAGCTTCTCTACACCTTAACTACCCCCACGGATCCACCCACTCATCCTGACTGCATGCAGTGGTCTTTCAAGTGACCGGTGTGGCCCCCACGGGTTCCAGGGGTATAAGTTGTAAGATTTGCAAGTAATTCGGGCATGTCACTTCCCGCAGGTCTTTGGACATGAGCTGTAAAAAAGGACCCCAGAGCCTAGCATACTCAGAGCCCTTCCCATCTATACCCAAGGATAGGCGCTCCATTGCAAGGGTATGCCACAATCGTTGGATCCAATCTCGAGAATCAGGTATCGCCGGGGAACCCCACTGAGCCAAAAGAACCTGTCGCGCAGCTAGCAAAGCCAATGCAATCGGTCTGCCCCTAAGTGAGCGCAAAGGGAAAGATTTAGAATGGGGTAACCCCAGCAGCGTATGTTCAGGTAGCCGAGAAAATGTAATCTGAAAAGCAGAATCTAGCTCGTCGAGGACTGTGGCCCAATAGCGTTCCAGTTTCGGGCATCGCCATAACAAATGGATCAAGGTCCCGGACATCCCACAACCCCTCCAGCAGAGGCCTGACTTTGCTTTGTCAAACATCTTAATGCGCGCAGGCGTGTAGTACCAATAGGTCGCTGTTTTGTAGGCCGATTCAGTCCTAGCAGTGTTAGATAACGTGTGGTGCGCTCTATAGAACACATGCTCCCATTCTTTGGTCAACAGAGAACGCCCTAACTCCACTTCCCAGCGGACCTGCGCTTTTGTACGTTGCTTCCGCGGACAGCGTAGAATCATCACATAAAGCTCTGAGATGAGACTCCGGTTATCTTTTTTGCATACCAGCCAACGTTCAAAGGTTGTTAGCGGCTGCGACATGAGTGCTACATTGGTCGGTTGGGTCACCCAATGTGGCTCCTGTGTGTGGTAGAATGCGTTTCACTCTGAACTGTTCCTGCCTGTTGGTATCCTGATATCCTGTTTGCTTGCACGGAGGCTCCCTAGCACCTTGTATCTCCAGAGCGCCTACCCAGTGAAATTCTACTGCTCGCAGGACCCGCTCCGCGGGTCCCGCTTCGCAGCGCTTGCTGCCAGGAGATTACAGAGGAGGGGAGACTTGTGTGGACAGTGTTGCTGGTTAGTGCTGCAGGGCTGCGAGCGTGTGGTCTGCTGGACTCCGAGTTCCAGGAGTCCCTGCTGCGGACCCGCCTGAGTCACCTGGGCCGCTCTCCCTGTCAGCCACGCCCCCTGTGGTAAGCCTCCATACCGGATTCGTCTCCTACATGGGATTGTTTCACTCTGAACTGTTCCTGCCTGTTGGTATCCTGATATCCTGTTTGCTTGCACGGAGGCTCCCTAGCGCCTTGTATCTCCAGAGCGCCTACCCAGTGAAATTCTACTGCTCGCAGCGCTTGCTGCCAGGAGATTACAGAGGAGGGGAGACTTGTGTGGACAGTGTTGCTGGTTAGTGCTGCAGGGCTGCGAGCGTGTGGTCTGCTGGACTCCGAGTTCCAGGAGTCCCTGCTGCGGACCCGCCTGAGTCACCTGGGCCGCTCTCCCTGTCAGCCACACCCCCTTCATTAGGTCTCCAATAAATCTCGCATAGGACTTCCGCTGCGCGGGAGCGCGCGGGATTGCGCCGGGAGAAGCCCGGGACAAGGGCGGGCCCTCTGAGGGCCTCAGAGGCACGAGAAGGCTAGGCTAGGCCAGTCCTCTAACATTCATCTATCCGCATACTGTTTGGCCAGAGTACCCCCACCTGTCTCGTGACCTCCTCGCCCCATTTTGAAAAATGCTCTAGAATGTTTCTTACAACCTTATAGGTTCTGTAGTCACTGTTTGTCAGGTTTAGGTTTAGTTCATCAAATATATACTTTCGAGAAATCTGCCAAGTATTTCAGCTTAGGTGTACTAAATAGTAATCTCTCTTATACCTTTTACCGCTTTCATTGTTTGATTGAGATGATGACAAAGAAATTAAGGTCCGGGAGAATACTGGTAGGAAAATCATGTTCAAAAACCAGATCGAATCCCCTCCGAAATAAACTTAGCCAGGCCACTAATCTGAAAAGCACTTGTCAGCTCTTTAATCTCTGGGAAAGGGGTAAGAATAAAGCTACAGTGGCGGACAATAAGTCGGAGGATATTAAGGATTCTGGAGCTATTCACTTAGATATATTATCCAATACTTCGAGAGAGATGCCTGAAAATAGAAAGGTAATTGTGGATAATAATTCTGCAGCAACAAGAGTAGCACCTTTATCCTCTGAGTGTGGTTTTTCTCCTCCCCTATTCCCCACAATGCAAAACAATATTGAATTAGTACCAGAAGTAGTCATAAAAACAAAGAAAGACATAGAACAAGATAACTTGCATATAGGGAAAACTCCACACGAAGATGCCCATCACACAGTAAATATATCACCAACAAAAGATTCCTTCAACAATGGTCTGTCTCCAATGGTCCTAGATAAAGACCTATGTCAAAGGTATATAGAGACCGACCTGGTTAAAACCGAGATGGACTTAAAAACCCCGGTAACATCGACCCATGCAGGCTTGCAGCTTTACAGCAGTACCCCCTCCAAGTCCTCACACTCAAATTTTTCTATAAGTCCCAACCTAGATTTGACCGGGATAAATGCACTACAATGTCAGGGGACAGACAAACCCATTTCTGATTCCCTCCATATATTAGAACATTTATTGTCGTCCATTTTACAATTACTGGAAAAATTTGTGGGGGGCTCCGACTGTGTACTAGATACAGTGACTAAAATTTTGAAAGTTTTATTGGGCACTCAAAAAGAGAAGGTTGCAGTTCAAAAGGAGCAGTCCTCCTCCCCTTTAGAACTAGATGAGGTAGGAATAAAAGATCAGTTATCTATAGTTAATAATGTTCCAAATAGAGTACATGAGGTCGTAAAAACAAGTGCTACCCAGCCACCCTCTTCCCAAAATTGCTCATCAGTTAATGATTCAGAAAATCTTGTGGGGAACTCCCTCCAAAAACCGGGAATGACCTTTTCCCTATTTTCAAGAAGCAACAGGGAGAAGAAGATAGAGAGGTGGATGCTGCTCCGGAAGAGAATAGTAATAAAGGGAAGTCAGAGATAACAAAAAAGAACGGAAAGAACAAGAGGAAACTATTGAGATGGATAGAAAAAAATAGGCGGAGGAAAATCCTTTTTAGAAAACATCTTAATTCCCCCCTACACAATGAGGTATATCAAACTCAGGTTGTAGCGGAAAAGGATAATAACTCTGAAAATAAGATCATTAAAGAAAATATCGCCCCTCCGCCCCCGGCTATTCCACCATTATTATTTACTTCCTCCCCCCCTCCACCTTCAACAATTGATACAAATATCCTCTTGCAACAAGTTACCATCAATAGGGATATAATTGGGTCCAAAAATCCAATATTCTCAGGACAGGAACAGAATCCCCCCGGCCAAGTAGTTCCAACACTTAACCCCCTAGCAACACCCTTCTCGGGAGTAGTCGCAAGAGGTGCCTCGCTAACAGAGTCTAAGGAGAAAAGCATAGATACCGTATGGGTAGAATTTTTTCCCCTTTTTGATGCTGAATGCATTCTGAATAGATCCCTTTTGCTTAAATATTTTCAAGAATCTGCTAACTTGAAATTAATACAATCAGCCGATTTAGATAGGGTACAAATATTAAAATCAGAAGTGGGGATGATAACTAGGGTGAAGTTCCACTCTAAGTTAGTAGCCAATCTTATTCTGCAACGCTCAGAAGATCTGCAGAGCAGAGGAATAGATGTAATCCCGGTGTTGGAGCACACTAGACAAAACAATGTCCTTAAATCCCAAACTCGCCAGAAGCCCCCCTCTTCTCTGTTGCAAGCAGCAACAGGTAGTATAAATAAGGTGAGGGAGCTTACAGAGTTAAAAATATGCAAGTCTAAGGATTCTCGTTTAGTGTCCTATGCTAATCCTACCTTGCTATCTTACCAATCAGATACTGGAGATGAAAATGTTCAATGGAATTGGCTTCCCAGAGTTCTTGCAGAAAAACCCCTAAATAAACAACCATCTAATTCGCATCTTTAGCAAAAAATTATCTATAATATCCTGGAATGCAGCCGGTTTAAAAAACAGTCCGGAGAAAATGGCATTTCTTTTGTCCCTGGAGGCAAACATAATATGCCTCCAGGAGACATGGTGCCCCGATAAAGTTCAAATAGGGAAAGACTATTATGTATTGGAAGGTAGCGCCACTTCGAATAAAAAAGGACATGCCAGTGGGGGGATAGCTTGTCTTTTATCGAACCGAATAAATTGGAACTATGTGCACTATATGGACCCCAGTAAACTATTTCAAGTAGCAACTCTATTTGGGCCAGATAACCCTAAAGCTGGTAACCGTCTGGTTCTGATTAATGCCTATATACCCCCGGAAGCTGGTTTTAATGCAATCTTAAAAAAGGTTTTTTTGCATATCCAGAGTATCAGGGAGAAAGATCCAATGACGGCTATAATTCTAGTCGGGGACTTGAATTGCAAGATTTCCAATTCAAGCATAAACTTATTCTGCAATAAATTTAGAGAAGAAACTCTCCATATCCCTCGGGCAGCGTTTCCTGAAAATATAAAAACAAACAAACGTGGTAAGCTATTATTAAATGAGTTGGCAGAAATGGACGGGATTATTGCAAATGGGAGACTCCCCTCGGATTCCCCGGCTAATTTCACACATAAATCCTACCAAGGGGAATCGATTCTTGATTATGTAATAATGGGGACCCATTCATTTGAGTTGTTGAAGGACCTCAATATTATCGATACACCGTTAAGTGATCACAGAATCCTCTCCATCTCGATGAATGTAAAGCCTTCAAAATGTGATCGGTGGTCTTTGAATAGTGAGCAAACAAATTTCGGCTCCAAATCAGGAAGGTGCTACTGGAATGCAAGGGCGCATCGAAATTTGGAAGCAATGCTCGATGTAGCTATATCTGAGCTTCCTTCCTGGTATGGCTCTGAAATCGAAAATTTCTCCCTGTTCATGAAGTCAGTGATAGCAGGGGCAAAAAAGCTTAATAAGAAAAAGTCCACTGCAATATTCCCTAGCCCTCTGAGACTGCTCAACATAGAAATTAATAAGGGCTCAATATTTAAATAGATCTGCTGGTACAGCACAAAAAATAACAATGCTAAAAAGGAAAATGAGAAGGCTATTAGCCACATTACGTAAAGAAAAAGAGGATGCCATCTGGGTAAAAACAAGAGAAGCAGCCATTAATGGGGAAATGAGGCAATTTTGGTCCCTTATAGGTGAGGGGTGCGGACTGAGAACAAGCCCTCTACCCATCCCTATTGAGGAACAAATATGGAGGGACTTTGTTTCTAATCTCTATGCAAGCAACAACACGGTGGCCCAAGTATGGCCAAAAGAAACGAGTTTGCCTTTAGAGCCATTTACAGAAAAGGACATAGACTTAGCTATCGGAGAAATGCGGCATTCCGGGGCTATGGGCCCGGATGAATTGCCCATTAACGTACTAAAACAGAATAGGGCTAAATGGAGTGTGCTACTCTGTCCAATTTTTAATATTTGTTTATTAAGAGGTAAGGTTTTACCCTCCTGGAAGGGAAGTATCCTGGTACCATTGTTTAAAAAGGGAGATCGCCTATCCCCTCAGAACTACCGCCAGATTGCATTGTTGGATGCAATCGGCAAAGTTTTTACAAGATGCCTGCTCAAACGAATAAATGATTGGGTGGAACATTCAAATATTCTTCCACTCGAGCAGACTGGTTTCAGGAAAAACCATGGTACCATGGACAATCTAACAGCCCTCCAGGTAATAACCGACAAATACATTGGAGCCAGAAAGGGGAGAGTCTATGCGGCATTCATAGATTTCACCACGGCCTTTGATAAGGTCGATCGACAATTATTGTGGAGAAAGCTACACGCTCTGGGAATGCCTCATAGCCTCTTACGTTTGGTACAAGATTTGCACGATAATACGTGGTGCAGAGTGCTATTGGGAGGAGAAAGGGGCTTATCCCAGCTTATTCCATCGGCAAATAGCCTCAAACAGGGCTGTCTTTTAGCTCCCCTTTTGTTTTCCCTTTACGTTAGTGATCTCCCCTTCATCATATCTGCATGTGAAGGAATTGCGCCACGCCTGGGAGACACACATATTTCCTGTTTAATGTATGCGGACGACATATTAATCCTAGACCTTACCCCAAAAGGCCTTAACAATCGTCTGCATTCATTATACGCATTCTCCGAAGCCCATTTCCTGAAAATAAATATTTCTAAAAGCAAGGTAATGTGTATGGAGGGGCGAAAAAAACTGAAGTTGGAACACATTAGCTGGGAGCTGGGAGGCCAAAAATTAGAAAGAGTAAAATCATATGTATTTTTGGGCAAGGTTGTTAATAGCAACTTGAGCAACAAAACCCATATAGAAAATAGTTCTCGCAAGGCAAAGTCGCAGGGAAATGGGTTAAGAGCATTATACAAATCAACCGGTAAAAGACACTTTGGTTACCTGCTGGAGGCTTTCCAGGCAAAAGTCCCCCCAACTTTGCTTTACGGCATAGAACTCATCGACTCAGTCGAATGGGGTTTTTTGGACATTATCGAGGGCTCCCTCCTGAGAAGCTTAACTTCGGTTAATAATAGTTGCAGTGCAGCAGCCCTTCGTTTGGAATTCGGTCTAAGAAGCAGCTGGGCACAGGGTCTGGCAGGAGTCATTCGCTGGGTTATCTGTTTGATCAAAGGAAAGCCAGCCACACTAAGATCCCTAATCACAAAAGAGTTGATGGGCCCCCTAAAAGAGCATTCGATTCTTATAAAGAATTACAGGAAGGCCATTACACTCTTGGTCTTGGAGGAAGCCACTCTTTTAGACCTCTCTATGCAACAATTAAAATTTACATTAAAACAAGCTACATGGAAGTTAAGCTACGAAAGGGATCGCAACTTGATTGTACAAAAGAAGGGGGCCACTCAAGCTGTTGATTCCTGTTTGTTTGGACAAATACAACCTTATGCCTCCTGGAATATACCTCATGGTTTGCGCCGCTTTTGGCTGCTTCTTAGGCAGGATCTTCTTCTACTGAATAAGTTGTTGGCCAAATGGCACGGTATATCCAATATATGTAATTTCTGTAATACTTCAGTCCAAGACTCCATACATGTCCTGCTAGTTTGTCCAGCATTAATGGCCCACCGTCGTTTGTGGGTAAAGCCTGTATGTATTCAGTTTGGTATTTTATCAGCAAGATCCCTGATAGATGCAATCTTTAGTCCTCCAAACGAAATTTTCTGTAACAGAATTTTTAATTTTTTCAAATGTTTTTTAGAATTGTATTAGATGAATGGTAAGATAATCTGTATAATTTTGCTAGAATAAGTCGACCACATGTGGACTCATTTTATATGTCTTGTCTGTTTCTTTGTAATATGTGGATCTCTAAGGAGTTCCAAAACCATATTTAAATAAAATTGAATTGAATTGAAAATTGGTAGAATGCGTCCTCCTTGTGCAACTGAAAATATTCCGAACGCAATGTGGTAAACGGAATCAGCCCGTATAGGTCGAAGAGCAAACCCACCCGCTTGCAGCCCTCCTCTCGCCAGTGATGGAAGAACGGTGATGCACAACCCTGCGGAAAGTCAGGGTTATCTACTATGGGTGTCATTGGGGAGGGGAAGGATGTCCAATCCTTATTCAGCGCCAGCTGATCCCAGGCTTTGAGTGTCGGCGATGTCACCGGGGAAGAATACAAACCCCATGCCCTTCGCTTGCGCGGCAGCCATAGCTCCCGCCAAATATTACATCCAGCAACCGACTGGTCCATAAAGTTCCAGTGCTTACTGGACAAAGGCCTATTCCATTCGACTATGTACCTAAAACAGGATGCCTGGAAGTATGCAGCAAGCAGCGGGAAGCCCAGCCCACCAGCTGCCTTCGGAGCAGTGGTCACGGCAAACGCAACGCGAGGCCTCTTGTGGTTCCATAAGAACTTATTGAGGAGGCCCTGAAGTCTCCGCAGCATGCCCAGCGGTGGGCTCAGAGGCAACATCTGAAAAAGATGAAGAATGCGGGGAAGCACCGTAATTTTGATGGCGGCCAACCTCCCGAACCAGGCCAACTTAAGGCAGGACCAGTCGAACAGGGTCTTGGTGACCTGTTCACCCAGTATAGAATAGTTTAAGGAAAGGGTCTTGGGTAGGGTCGGGGCCAGCCGTATACCCAAGTACTTGATGTCTGATTGTAGCCATTGGAAGGGGAAGTCTCTCTGCAGGTCTACCACATCAGCGTCCGGAACAGAGACATTTGTGATTTAGAAAAATTGACTTTAAACCCTGCTGCGTTTTGGAAGGCCATAGGTTCCGCGGATAGACACCGCAGAGAAGGGTGGGGGTTAGTTAGTCTGTATGCGGACAACGTCATCTTGGCTCTGACTTTATGGACATCAGCCCCAAACCGGATCCCCGAGATATCAGCGTGGGAGCGCACGTGCTGGGCGAAAAGCACCATATAGAGCGCAAAAAGCAGCGGGGATAGGGGGCACCCCTGCTGTGTCCCCCTAGAGATGGAAAAGGTGCAGCCTGACACCCATTCACCCGCACCACCTCTGTAGGAGCTGTATAGAGGCACTGAATCCACCGCAAGAAGTTATCGCCTATCCCAAAAGCCCGTAGTACCTCGAATATGTAGCCCCAGTCGACACGGTTGAATGCTTTCTCCGCACCGATAGAAAGCAGGAAAGTTTGCGTCCTGGAGCGGTGTACCAGGTCAGTAGGTGGAGCAACCTCTTAGTGTTATCACCCCGCTGCCTAGTTGGTATAAACCCGCTTGATCAGGGTCAATCACTCCATCCATCAGGGGGCTAAGCCTCGCAGCTAACACTCCCGCAAATAATTTAGCGTCAATGTTGAGGTGTGAGATCGGCCTATAAGAGCCGCATTCCGTAGGATCCTTCCCTTGTTTGGGAATGACCATTATGGCTGCTTCAGTCATGGAGGGAGTGACCACCCCGGTGTTGAGGAAGGAATTGAAGAGGCGAGTCAGGATAGGAGCCAGCTCCTCACAATACGTTTTGTAAAAGATAGCTGGAAACCCATCTTGACCAGGTGATTAGGCCAGCTTCAGCCGCGCGATGGCCGAGATAACCTCCTCCACCCGTATCTCAGCGTCTAGCGCCTCAGCCGAGTCCCGATACAAGGGCGTAATACCCGATGATGCAAGATACTCCTTTATGCTCTCAGGTGCCGTTCCCTCCTTCTTATAGAGCGCTTGGTAAAAGTGGCGAAAGGTGTTAACAATGTCAGCGTCAGTGGTGTGGGTCTGTGCCTGATGATCTTTGATTGCTTGAATTGTGTGTGACTGCGCCCGCGCACGAAGCCTATGTGAAAGCATCTTACCCCCTTTATCCCCGCAGAGTTTTAAAAATATTTAAATGGACTGCTTTTTGATTATGGATATTTATAAAACGATTCTTAAACATGTCTTTTCAAAATACTTCACTTTGACACAGAAGTTGGCGATTGAATTATTAATTAATATGAGATTCTCAGATATGACAGGAGTACTTGGACAATTTATGAATGACATTGAAAAGATGAATAGACTGAATTTGTTAACCCTGGGTGTATTTGCTCTGTTCTAAATAGTTTTAACATACTTGTTTAATTGGTTTGTTTTTGGAGATATTTGTCTTAATACATGTATTTGATTAATTCATTCATTCATAGGATACTAATTTATTCATTCATTCATAGGAAACTAACTGGTATATGAAACAGCCAATAGCATGAGGTGAATTAGAAAGACAAATAGTCCTTTAGGGCAGAGCCAAATGTCAATCTATGTGTAAATTATAGAATTGCGAATGAAAGGTCTGATCGGCAGCTAGAGCTGAGCTTTTTTTTCTCACAAGAGCAAACTAGATTTCTATTTCCTTGTGAGGAATACTCTGTGTTGTAAGGACTGGAACAAACATGATGCACCACATGATAAATGAATGAAAACTGTAGTAATGAAAATAATTTAATAAACAGATAAATTAATCACATTACTGTTTTTGTAGGTTTGTTTGCTGTGCAGTAGTTGGAGGCAAAGAGTATAAGGAAGCTGAAGGAAAAAATAAAAAGTTTGCAAAACAGAAGGCTGCTCAGTTGGCTCTTGAAGAAATCGGCATAACAAGTTGTAATATACAGGTAATATGCTTGCTATGTTTGTTTGACTTTCCCAGTAATCCATTGGTATTCTTGTAAACACAGTGGGCCCAATTATGATGTCAGATGGACAGTCACTGATGGCCTGTTGGGGGCGGTCCATCTGACATCTGGTGCAGCGGTCCAACCACCGCATTATGATGTGTGGCAGTCGGAGGTAGCGGGCGGAGGGACTGGCGCTTTAGAGCCTGTCGGACTGTTGGTCAAAAAATAATACCCTACAATAGGGGGCAGTTCCTGCTTAGGCACCGCCGTAGGGAATAAGATTGTCCATTCCGACTGCCTTTTCATGGCGGTCCGAAAGGCTGCCGGAATAGGACTTTTGAGGCACCAAGCAAGGCCCCTGTCCCCTGTGGGCTTCTGCTATAGGCCCAGGGGGCCACCTGTGGTGCTCCAAACATCCATGTCCAATGTGCCAGGCAACACATGGTGACCGGCACACGGGGCATGAATGTTTGAAAACATCAATATTTCCATTGTGGCCTGTGCTGCTTTTTGGGCCGCAGCACAAGCCGCAATGGGAAAAGTTATGATCCTGACCGCCTACACGGAGGTCGCATCATAAATTGGGGGGGTCCTCCGATTGCTTGTCAGTCGGTCCCAATTCCGCTACAATGTTGCTCGAATGCTCATCCGACTGTCATTATAAGGAGGCCGAATGTGTGAGAAATTGGGTTGTTGGTTGACTGGGGTGTGAGTCTTGGTCAAGCAGCAACCACAAACCCTTGCAGGGTGAACCACAAAAAGTCCCTAAATTAGCCTATGGTTAACCCTTGGTAGTTTGACACAAAAAATATTCAGGCTTAACTTAGAGTTGATGTGTAAGAACAGAAATAAAGTGAAGACACAACACAAGTAAAATCCCAAACCAATTTAGAAAACTCAGTCAATTTTAATAAATTGACAGCAAAATAATGAAAATTCAGTAGCACTTATGATTTTTTTTAAAGTTTTTGGTAAAAACATGCCCCTAAGAGATCAAAGGGCCAACCACGAATTTCCAGTTGCGCGACACTGGGTCAAAGTTGAATGTTATGGCCGACCACAATGGAGCGCAGTTTGGATCGTAGCAGTAGATTGGCCCTGGTCGGAGCTGACCTTTGGACTTGGAGAAATTCTGAGAAAGAGTGTCTGAGAAGGTAAAGTTCAGCAGGACAAGGCTGAAGGAGGCGTCCGAGGAGGGAATGTTTTCCTCAAATGGCTTTCGGGCGAAGCCTCAGTGAAGATTTCTACATTCGGACTTAGTCATCCAAATGAAAGCCGATATCTCCAGCTGGACGAGGCAGAGAGCTGTAGCCGAAGATAGTTCCACGAAGTCAGATTCCCCTTTGGCGCAGGGCCGACCAAAAAGATTTCCTACTGTGGAGATCAACGTAGCAGGAGAAGCCGCAAAGGGTCCAAAACTGGCGTGACACCTCTTAGGACTGCAGGACTCAATTTGGTTTGGTACAGGTGCGCGTTTAAGATGGTGGGAGCTTTTTATGTCCCGGTGGCTCGTAACAGGAGGCCAGCAACTAGCCCTTGGAGTCACTTCTGGCTACTGGCCCCTTAACTTCGGTTATTACACCGGACCTGGTATTTAGTCTCTAAGCACTATTTACTTTGTTGAGCTTCTCTTACTGCAGGTCGGACATGCACTGCTTCAGCTGAAACCGCTTGTGTTTTTTTAAGCAGCACGGCCTTCCCCCTAACACGGGCACCCCTTTCAATCACATTAACCCAGCATTATCTTGTATCTGGCATTATCTCTTTACCGTTTCAACCCCAAGTAAAATGGATTCAGAAATGATTAGCGAATTAAGTCATGTGAATTCCAGGTAGCACATAATCGTGTGCTTATGGGCTGAAGCTGACGACAGCACATCTGTGTTACATGTCATCTGCACTAAGCCACCTGAATGGTTGTTTTCAAAAGCCTGCTTTATTAACAACAACAACACCAATATCACGACCACCAATCCCGCCACCACCACCTATACCGTCATCACCACCAATACCGCTACCACCACCAATACCGCTACCACCACCAATACCACTACCACCAATACCACCACCTCCACCACCACCACAACCAATACCCCCTCCACCACCAATCCCACCAACACCACCACCAATACCACCAACATCAATACCACCAACATCAATACGACCAACATCAATACGACCACCAATCCAATACCAACAATCCAGTCCCCCCCACGAATACCACTGCCAATACCTATACAACCACCACCATCAATACCACCACCACCAATATCATCACCATCAATACCACCATCACCACCAATACCACCACCACCACCAATACCACCAATACCACCGCCACCAATACCAACGCCACCAATACCAACACCAATACCACCACCAATACCACCAACACCAATACCACCACTAATACCAATACCACCACCATCAATACTAATACTGCCACCAATACCTTCACCACCAATGCCACCACCACCAATTACAGTACAAAAGGGGGTGGTGATGGACGGAGCATCTGAACCAATCAAACACTCACACCCAGTCAACAGATCTGGGTTTAATCCATCACCGTTCTTTAGCCCACTCTGCCACCCCTGTCCATCACCACCCCCTTTTGTACCACCACCACCAATACCAGCACCACCAATACCAGCACCACAAATACCAGCACCACCAATACCACCACCACCAATATAAGCACCACCAATACCACCACCACCACCACCACCAAATGCCACCACCACCGCGAATACCAATACCACCACCACCAATACCACCACCACCAATACCACCACCACCTCCAATACCAATATCCCCACCACCAGTACCACCACCACCAATACAATCAATACCACCACAAATACCCCCCACCACCAATACCACCACCACTAATACCACAACCAATATCACCACCACTTCCAATTCCTCAACTACAAATACCCCCAGTACCACCACCCCCAGTACCAACAATACCACCACCACCCACCAATACCACCACTGCCAATACCAATATCACCACCACCACCAATACCACCACCAATACCACCACCACCAATACCACCACTGCCAATACCACCACCGTCAATACCACCACCAATGCCACCACCACCACCACCAATACCAATACCACCCCCACCACCAAACCACCACAACCACCAATACCACCTATACCAGTACCTCCAATACCACCGCCATCAATACCGCCACCTCAGCGCCTCTCGCTCACTAGTAATAGCCTGAGCTGCAGCTGAGACCATCCCTCCCTCCCTCCATGCCTGCCATAAAGCATAGCCCGCCGAGCACCAGGGGGTGCAGCCAGGGCCCTACTACAGCAGGAGTGTTTTTTATTAGGCCAACAATAGCAATGACATTACGCAATGCCACACTTCACACTCAACTCACAGAGAGGGCCGGAAATGGCCCCCCTTCCACTCTTCCTCCTGAGCCGCGACTGTGTAATCACAGAGCGAAAGGTGTTGGAGCACTTTGTTAGTGTTTATAGCTTGGATCATATATAACTCTCACTTCACACTTTGGGGCCCATTAGGATGGCGGGTGGATTGCCCCCGCCAGGCTGGCAGTAGTCACCGCCGGCCTGGCGGGGGCGATCCGCCCGCCATCCTTGCTGCAATGAACCCCCGCCATATTAACATGGCTTGGGGGTCCGCGGCGGACGGAAACACCGTCTGCCGCTTTTCCGCCCTGTCGCCTTGCGACCGGGGTGGAAAAAGGTTTATATGCCGCCACGGAAAGGCATGCAGTCTTTACTTTGGGGGCCCGTTGCAGGCCCCCATGGTGAAGGCGAGGTGGGGGATGCACATGGGGGGGTACCTGTGGTACCCCCCTGCATTTGCATACACAATGCGGCAGGCACTGTGCGGTGCCTGCCACTTTGTGTATGCAAATGCATTACATGCATTTTTAACATTGCGGTGGGTGCTGGTGTAAACACCGCCCGCCGCAATGTTAAACATACATGATGAGCCCTCCACTGTGGCGGGCGCATCCTAATACTCCCCACGGGACCCCCGCTCTTATGGCGGGTTGTCCCTTCCCACGATGGGACAACGGGCAGACTAAGTCCGCCCGTCATCCTAATCACCCCCTATGTGTCTTATACATCTTCTTCACTGCACTATTTATCACTACTTTGAAGGCGTTGCAGGCTGGTCTCTCCTCTGATATTTACAATCTTACAAGCGGTCGAGAAGGCCCTTTATTGAAATGCGATAGGTCTCGCATTTGCAATAGTTTAAGCTATTAGTATGGTAAATGACAATGCCTTTTATGTATGTTTTAAAACCCAAAATATAAATAAACGGCATAGTCATTTACAATGCCAATAGCTCAAACTTGCGTGAATGCGAGCTCTATTGCATTGCAGATGCTTGTTATATCCTGGTGCTCTTCTTTTGAAAGGTGGGAGAAGAGTCTGGAAAAGTTCTTTGAAGTGCATGGAATTTCCTGACTCCCCTGCCCTGGCTTCAAGCTGGCTGCAGTGAAAAAGAAGGGTAGTTAGGCCCTTTGTGGAAAGGTAGAGCACAGGTTATTTAGTTGCAAGTGGGCCTGTGCTTTGCTTCACCCCCAATTCTGCCAGCAGATGGCTCATTGAGGCATTCCTAATCCTTCTAGTATGTAGCTGTCTGAGGGAAAGCCACAAAGTCTTAACAGTCAACTACACCCAGGCATGCGACTCAAAATAGGCTGCAGGCGCAAGCTAGCGCTACGAGACCTTAGGGTGATATATGCGCTCAACAAATACCAATACATAACATAACAAATGGTTAAAGAGGGTTTATCATTACAATTATATAAGTACCAAACATGACATTTTGACCTGCTCCCAATTATGAATTACAGCTTATTAAATGTAATAAAGAACCTCTATTGTTATCCTACCAGAAGGGTTGGCCTAACAGGAATGAAATATAAATGTAGTCGTTTTTCACTACCAGGACATGTAAGAAATTCCGCAAAAAGTAGAGGGTAAACAACAAAACGTTTGGAGGTGACTCTACAGAGAGGGCCATATAAAACACAATGAATGTTTTGTGAAGCTTCAAAACAGGTTGTTAGTCCTCTAGCACACTATCAGTACATGTGTTTTTTTAATATTCCATTTTCTGTTATAGTTTAGGATTTTTAATTCCAATTTAATTAGCTCTGAGGTAAACTGCTAGGATGCAAACTGATTAGTGAAAAGTGAGTAAGGAGTCCGAAGAATATGTAAATGAGAGCGCCCTCTGTCTTCCTCTTCCTGACACTATATTGTGGTAAACAGTATTGTTGACAAAAATATTGTGTCAATCAATCAATAAAGCTGTATTCAATAAATAAAATCACCATAAAAGAATACAGATCCATAATGATAAAATCAATTTCATGAATAACAATAAAAACAGACAATAAAATTACTCATAGAGACAAGAAACACATAAAACAATTAATCAGGTCTCGTCTTCCGAGACGCCCAGGCAGCTCGTAAAAAGGATAAAACAGTAAAAATCACATGCTCTGTGGATAGCATCTGTAAACACAAAAAGGTGGACCTGACTTGTTTAACCCTTTAGGCGCTGTGCACATTTTCGCCCTGTGTGGGCGATTTAAATAGTGGGCGGGATTCAGACGGCACCCGGTCGTCCTCTTCACACGCCCACCGTGACACATGACGACCGGTGGCTGTCATGCGCACCAAAGGGGTTAAAGTGCAATGATTTCTGACAACTGAAGTATGAGCAAAACAAAATGGAGCAAATCATGCGGAGACACATTGTCGCAGCCGCAGGGTAACCTTTCCTCAGGCCGAACTCGCCCACGCTGAGAAGCCAAAAAATTATGCAATGGATTAAACCTGAACCTGACCAGTAAAAACCTGTCAAGTTGTAAGTGCAGGTATGGCTCCATCCCTTGTACAGTTTTAAGAAGCATATGGTCCCTAACTCCTGGCTTCTGGAGTTCTAAACATTTTCTCTACAGACCAGAG
This sequence comes from Lissotriton vulgaris, assembly GCF_964263255.1. Taxonomy (NCBI): domain Eukaryota; kingdom Metazoa; phylum Chordata; class Amphibia; order Caudata; family Salamandridae; genus Lissotriton; species Lissotriton vulgaris. The sequence goes on along the minus strand of NC_141694.1, from coordinate 785,899,688 downwards.
CATTCCAGGAACAATCTTTTGACACTCCCCAACTCGTGGGCGGAGAGAACAGTTGAATTCATAAAAATATCAGGCCTACCGGGGAAGAAAAAAGATGCCTTAACATGAACAAACCAAGGTATACTAGTTACCAGTTCTAGAGACAGACTGTCCTCAAGATTCAACTGACTTAACTTCAGCTCCTCCCTGCTCCCATTATGCCTGGAATGCACGCGGGTGGGGGTTGCGTGGGTGATCGTGCGGTGGGGGGGTTAATTAAAAAAATCCATTAACTTACTGTTAGAAATGGGGGTCTCTATTTGGCAATGGTATACACCTTTGTCCAAATAGCGACCCTTGCTTCTAGTCATGGTAAGGGGCTACACTTAAGGTACTCCTGCTCACCCCCTTGGTAGCTTGGCACGAGCAGACAGGATTATCTCAGAGGCAGATTTGTGAGCACATACAGTAATGCAGTGAAATCACTACAAATGGACACCACACCAGTTTAAAAAAAAAAGTAATCTTCACTAGACTTAACACAACACCAAACAAAAATCCACACTACTGTAATCAAAATAAGTCTTTTAAATGGTAGAAATAGCTTAGTTCACGTTAAATTGTAAATGCAACACTTTACTCTCACGGGACCTGGGATGCATAACGCAAAACAAATAAAACGGTCGCAGGGAAGTTGATGCACTGTTCTTTACACTCAGGGGAGTGGATGTGTTGGTTACTTACTGCTGCGCAGGAGAGTTGAGACTCATTTCCTTACCGTGTGGGGAGTTGACGCGCCAGTTTCTTACTGCGATCCGATGCGATGGCGCTCCGGTGCGATGCGACAAAAATGGCGCCTTAGTTACGGTGCGACAACATAGATGCGATGCGTTGGAGAGGAAAGAGACCGTAAGCCATCAGTAGAGCTTTCCAGTGAAAAACGTGCACACGTTGCATTGCTTCCAATGGCAACGCGTGCACGTCTGGCTATTCACTCACGGGAGCGAGCAGCTGGGGCCGAATGTTATCAATTATCGAGGCCCCAGCCCCTCGCTCCCGTGAGGGAATCGTGCCGGCCCCCTCCTCTCTCCCCTCCCTCTGCTGCCATCGAATGCGGCGCTCGCTTGTGCTTGTTCTCTTGTTTTATGCAATACTGTCTGGAGCTATTTACTGCTTTACACGTCTTTTCCCATTTTCGCGGTAGTCGCACGTTCAGGCGCGCAGGGGCCTTATGTGTTTTAATTATCGTGTAATAGTGGTGCCTGCCTCCAGCCGGGATGGATGTGGCTTCATTGCCGAACCTGTTTCACGCATGCTTTCGCGCCTGGGCTGCCCTGTATAGCTGGCTGCCTCCCAATGCCGGTGATTTGTGTGCTGTTATGTGGGGGTACCTCGGCTGGGGATTCCTTTTGGGACTGCGGTGTGTGTGTTATATTGTATTTCCCCCGAAGCCCACGATGAGTTGGTGCTTGCATGCGGTGTAGCGAGCTGCACGGTCTGAGGTCTGCGGTGCTTTCTTCCAGCCGAGGACAATGTGGTGACCTTCGGGGTTGGCTGCCCAGCCGAGGTCCTGCTGTGCCTACATCTTGCTGGGTAGGCGTGGCTATTTGCTGTCGATTGCCCGGCCGGAATCTGCAGTGCATTCTCTCCGGTAGTTGTATGCTGTGCTTTACAACAGTGCAATTTGACTGCCTTCCTGGATCTTACGGGCATTGGCAAGCGTTATGGACGCTGCTGCTTGTGCTTCAGGCACCTCCTTGGCAGTATAAAAGGTTAGTAAGGTCCTGTTTTTAACTTTGAAGCACAGCGCCCGCTGCAGGGACACAGCGCAATGTTTCTGCTTTTTTATTTTAACTTTAAAGATAAGAGCAGCGCCCGCTACAGTGACACCGAGCTTTATTTTTTAACACTTTTGCCTTTGCCAATCCTCTGGAATATTACCAAACTTGATGGACACGCCATTCACCCAATACTTGAAGGGTACTCGCAGGGGACTTCAATGTCCATCTTTGTGGTGATCCCATGTTAAACACCCTAACGACCATGGGATGCCTGTTGATAAAGGGCTTACATTTTGAACACACATCTCAGGGTAACGCCCTAAACCTTACGTTAGATGAGCTTCACCTAATGTTCGACTTGAGTGTGGCTCCACCTTTATCCAAACAAAAAGAACCGACCTTCAAGGGCAGAAACCGTGGAACCTTCATAGATTTTATCCTGGTTACCAGAAATATCATGCCCCTGCTCCTGGGTTTCTGCATAACTCCGAGTGCATACAGCGACCATAATCCAGTCTGTGTGCTGTTGGGAGAGAACCTTATGAACAAAAATGATAAATCAGTGGGAAAAAATGCGTTACTACCTGTTAATGGTGGACGGCGTATTAAATGGAACCAGGTCATACCATCAGCCTTTCTCGATAAACTAAAACTGAATTGTGCCACTGAACTCTCACTGTGCCTAAGCGAGGACTCAACGGGTGAGGGAATCCTCAAAGCTTTTGAGAGTTTGGCTTCTACTGTGGGAAATATGCTACAGGCCCCACGGGGTAAGACCACACATGGGGAGCACAAATGGTTCTGCTCTAACTGTTCTAAAGCTGCCAGAAACCTGAAGAGGGCTCTTAAACTATCTTCCCAGAATAGACCTCGTATTCGCTCATTGCGAACTATCTATAAGAAAGCAATGGCGAAAAGGAAAAAGGAGCTGAAAGAAGAGCTCTGGAGGGAACTATTAGACCTGGAAACCCTAGCCAGAAGCTCCAGATTTTGGGCCACGATCAACCATTCCCCTTTAACAGCTTCAGGGGGTCAGGAAGCGGGTTCTAACATCACGGAGGATGAGTGGGTGGCCCACTTCTCTGGAATTTTTAAGGGCACAGATATGTCCTCTGTTACATCTGAAGAAAGATTGGGTTTAGACGCTATGATGTTCTCAGAAATAGAAATGGTCGAGGGAAATAACAAACTTACCAATAAAAAGGCGCCTGGCCCAGATGGCATCCCTCCCGATTTATTTAAATCCAGCCTGCTATTTTGGGCCAAAATTTTGACCGCAGTGGGTAACGCTGCGGCCGAAAAGGGTTGCCCAACCTCTTGGGGAGTATAAACTATAGTCCCCGTCTTCAAGAAGGGTGACCGCGGTTGTACCTTAAACTATAGTCCCATCTCCCTAATCGATTCTATTGTCAAAGTTTTAGCGAGAGTAATATTGAAGAGGTTGACGACCTGGGCTGAGACCAACGAGATTATCTCTGATACCGAATATGGATTTCGGTCAGGACACTCAACCACGGCCCAATGCCTTAACCTCTAAATGATCCTGAGTAAGTATACACTTTCACGCCCAGGGACCATCTATATGGCCTTCATGGATCTTTCCTCGGCTTTTGACTGTGTCAACCGGGGAAAGTTGTGGCAGTCCATGGAGGCCATAGGGGTGGATCAACATCTGGTGAACTTTCTTAAGGATCTCCACAGAGACACAAAGGCAAATGTTAGATATTCTATGGACCTCAAGGTTACAAGAAATTTCAATACTAGACGGGGGGTCAGGCAAGGGTGCATCCTGGCCCCCTTTCTATTTAACTTATACATTAATGGCCTTGAAAGTCACTTGGTTGGGACAGGGACCGACTATCCGTACGTGGGCCAGCGAGGACTGCCCGTCCTGCTTTATGCGGACGACGCAGTCCTCCTGGCCCGCACCCCGAAAGGGCTTCAGACTTTGCTAAACGCCTTCCATAAGTACATGATCAGCCGAGACCTGCACGTAAATAACACAAAATCGTACGTAATGCAGGTGGGGAAAGGAGCAAAAAAACACCACCCCTTCTTGGTAAATGAGAACAGGGTACCCACTTACACCTCCTTTTCATACTTGGATTTTCTTTTTGATAATCAGTTAAATTGGAACACCTTGCTGGCCGGAAAAAAGGGAGAAGTCACCAGGGCCAATGCAGCATTATTTGATTTTGCCTCAAGATTGGGTAACAGACCAGTGGCTGCTATGCTGAAAGTATACCGTGCCAAGAGCATTGCGATAGCCAGCTATGGTAGCGAGCTATGGGGACACTGTAATCTAGAGGTTCTTCAAGTGGCCGAAAATACATTTTTAAAACAGCTTCTGTGTGTCCCACAGGGGACCCCAAATATGGCGGTGCACGAAGAAACTGTCAAGCCATTCATTAGTGACTTACTGCCCTTACGGCCGCTTCTATTTTGGCTGCAATGCTGGCTCAACATACAGCTTGGTCTAACCCATAGCCTTCTGAGAGAGGCATTGAGCCTGGATTATATGATCAAAAATCCCTGGATGAAATATCTTAAGACTAGTTTTAGCAAGGGGGGACGCCCGGATTTGTTCTCAAACCCGGCAGGAATCACCAGGAAGGATGTTGTGTACATTAAACAGTCCTTCACCACACAAAAAAGACTGGAAAGGGAGGAAAAGGAACTGTGTAAGCCCAACGCACGCCTTCAGTTAATGCTTAAAACTATGCCTAGTGTAGAACCTTACTTGCTCTGGCCATTAACCTCACACAAGCGTTTTTTACTAATCAGGTTCCGGTTTAACCTATTCCACCTACTTTTAGCAGTCCCGAGGGGATGTCACAAAGGGACACTGTTAGCAACCTGTGGCTGCAACAACTTGTCTCCACAGGATTTGCTGCACTTTGTATTTTTTTGTAAATTTTACGAATTCCACAGGGCTTTTTATCTTAACCCCTTTTAAAAAGGTTAAATTTTGTTCAAGCCGTCCCGCCTTATTTTATTTACAATTGTTAAAACCTGACTGTATACCTCTTGTGATTGGATTTTTAAAGTGTTCAATGAAATATAGGAAATGCCTGGACCCTCAGCCTGTATAAAATGAATCCCTGGAACAAAGTTCATGTAAAGTGCAATAATAGTTATACGAGTATTGATGCCAATATTTGTTTTGTTTTAGCTGACGTGTAACGTGGATTTTTAAATTGCTAATTCTTAATGTTTTAATTATGAACTTTTATGGTTTTGTATCAAAAAACCGAATAAAGTTATTTGAAATTGAAATTGAAATCGAAGGGGGAGGCCAATGGCTTTTGTGTTGTTTTGCATGAGCGCCACCCAGCTATAATTGATTTGTTAGAAATACTGCAGTGGTTCCAGGGAGACGGCCGGTGAGTTTCGCCGTGCTAGTCTGCTGGATGCTCGAGCTCTCCGCCGTGGCTCATTTTTAAATATTATATCGCAGAGTTCTGCAGTTGGGTGTTTGAATAAATCTTAATGGCATTATTGCACAATTAAAAGAGTCATTTAACAGAAATCTGGAATTTTTCCTATGGTAGAAGCTTATTCTGTTGCGGGTAGGTGAGTTTTAAAATGAAAATTGGGACACACAGAATGGGGGGTGGGGTTTTGGAAACAAAGAAACCTATATATACATATAATCTCGACACAGTGTTCTTTTAAACGGCGTTGGTACACCTCCCGCCCTGTTTGTTCCACCCTCTCCTCTGCCTCTCTCATGCCCTGCTTTCACATCCCACCGGTCCCCACAAACCGTTGTTCCGTTGGCGCTACCACCAGTCTGGCTGCGTTCTTTTAAAATGCTTAACTCCACAGAGACCTTAGCAAACTACCCTCATACCCTGAAGAATACTGTCCATGCTAAGTTTTCCACAGTGATTTCAATTCTTTTCTCAACTATCTAGCTGAGTATCTACAGCTCTAACATATGGCGAGGGCGTTGCCTGTGGGCTCTTTCAGCAAATGTTGGGGAATAATTCCCACTCCCCCCCCCTTCCTCTGCCCCCAGCCTGCCCCTCGTTTTTGTTGAGGCCCTGTGCTGCAGCTGCTAGACAAGTTCCTAGGAGCCAGGTCTGACTACCAGAGGACATGCATAAAGTGCCTCTTGTTGCCCCCTGCCCTGCTGGCTCATACTGCCCTCCTGCATTTTTGCTAGATGTTTTGTTGCACTTGGCGGGGTTTTGCCAACTTCACTGTTAGCAGCAGTGGTGCATACTTATGTACATTTCCACAAATGATGGCACTTGGTGAGCTCAGCTGATGGTCTCTGCCATCCAGGAACACTTTTCTTGTTTAAATATGGTTGTTCCCACTGACTTTTTTCCATTTCCCTATGCTTCCGTATTAGCACTGCGTCTTTCATGTTTAGACAGCATTTGTTGCATTTATATTATGCCCTCTTTGTCTTTCCCTTCGTCGCTGCCTCTTTGTTTTTATCCCCCCCTCCTCAGGTTAGAAACCCCTCCACCCCCACCCTCTTAACACAAAAGCAACTGTGGGTTTCTTAGTATATGGCAGAGAGCCGACGCCAGGACCTCGCACTGTGATCCCCACCACCACCAGCAGCTCCCACCCGTTGCCTGCCTCTGTTTACTTTGGCTGAGGCATGTGCAAGTCTGTTAACCCTTTTTCATTCTGTGGATACTTACAACAGTATGCAGTCATATGCGGTGTGCTACCGCTTTAAATTTGCCCTGTACCTAGCTTACTGACACCGCTGTTTCCAGGCCCCCAGATGTTCGATGGACTAACAAATAGTAAGAATATGACAAATCCATGTATTTATTTCCCTTGCCGACAAGTACAATGTAAAGACGAAAACTCGGATTTGCACACTGACTCTGTGAAGCCACAGAGAAGTAGGTGAAATGCAGAGTTCCAACCCTTTCCCACCCAGACTCTTAGTCACTCTGATTCTATAGCACGAAGGGGAGCCACAAAACTGACCTTGTTTATACAGTCCAGAGGCTTCACAAGAAGGAGACAAAAAGTTTATTCCGTGATACTCCGAATTTAATGTTCGAGGCATATGAGCTGCAGATTGCACACTATGCATAGATTGCCACCTAGTGTTGGTCCCGGATGTCTGCAGTTTGTTTTGTAGAAAAGTCTTTGGAAGTTATGGGATAGGTGACTCCTCCTTTGGATGATACTGCGCATGGTCATCGGTTCCATCCCCAGATTGTTTTTTTCCGCCACTGGGCTCGGATGTGTTTCCAGCACTCCGTGTTGAAACCGAATTCCTTCGGCGCGCAATCCTCACCAACTTTCAGAAAATAAGTTTTGAACGCTTCTCCACTCGACGCTGCTCTTCAACGTCGAATACCTCGATTTCGGTCGACGGCCTTCGGGCCTAGCTAGGCCTCGACTTCAGCTCATCGAAAGGACTCCCTTCAAAAAGTGTCCTCAATGTGGGTAGAAGTTTCCCCACACTGACCTCCACGAGGTGTGTAACCTCTGCCTTTCTCCGGAGCACGAGGTAAAGGACTGTTCAGCTTGTGCCTCTTTCTGCTCCAAAAAGACTAACCGGGACCGAAGACCGAGAAGAACAATGGCTCGATCTTCAGCTTCCATTCCGGACGACATCTTTGAGGAAGGCGTCAACGTCCCAGAACAACAAGCAGCCGACAGCGATTCCAAACAGGAAGAAGATTCGGATGTCCAGGACATCACTCCAGCGCAACTGGTTGTTAGTAAGACCGTCGACCCCGACCCTTCCTCAACACCCCCAAAGAAGGCCCAGGTCACACCCTCGCCCTCTGGCTCGGGTGCACACTGACACCCTACTTCTACTGCCCCACCTTCGGGCCCGGCAAAGAAGCCAATTAAGCCTTCGAGTCAGCCTTCGCATGGTGCCGGCGCCAACTTACCGGCACCAAAAAAGACATTGACTTCGGCTATGCCGACACCCAAACCATCGGCACCGAAACACACAACTCCTTCGGCACCGAAACCCAGGTCGGAACCAAGTAAACCTTCGGATTCCAAAAAACAATCGGAACCGAAAAAAGCATCTGATCCGAAGAAACAGCCGGATCCGAAAAAGATCCGGAACCGAAAAAACATTCGGAGCCGAAAAAACATTCGGAGCAGAGAAAGACTCCTGCCAACCCGATAAAGGACATATTCTTTTTATCATGATCTTATCTTTTGAAACTTTTTGGGAAATTTTTAACTGGTTTAATATTCTGCTTTTACTGTGTATAAATAATGTATTTTATGCATGCTCTGTATAGTACTATTGTCTTTTTATGATATTGATTTATCGAAATAAAGTATTCTGACTGACTGACTGACATAGTCAAAAACAAAAACAAGCCGCTTCGGTGCCGAAACATTCTCCAGCACCTACGGATCGGCCTCCAACAGAAGACTCATATTATCCAGACCCTGCTCAAAAGACTCTAGCTAAAGACCCAATCACAGGACAGTTGATTTTGGCCTCGAAAAAGCGACCACTGGACAAACCAGCCCCTGCTCCGTATGCATAGAGAAAAGACATGGCTACCTCGCCTTTAAGACCGCCTACCCCTGCTCCTCCACCTATGCCATCACCACAAACTCCCATACCACAGCATTCCCCAGCATCCTCTCATAGGGATGATAGTTCTGATGATGTGGGGGGTAACATGCCTGATCCAGACACACCTGCAGGATCACCCGACCCATGGAATGATTACACCACTCCAGATGTCCCAAATGTCCCTCAGGATGACTTATACCCCTCACGGCTTTCCCCACCGGAAGACACCATAGGGTTTAACGAATTGATACACAGGGCTGCACAATATCACGGGGTAGACATACACACAGACCCTGTAGACGAAGACTTCCTGATGGATACCTTTGATAACGCACAAAGGTCAACATCTATATTACCAATGCTCAAAGGAGTAATTATACACGCTTCAGAAGTCTTCAAAGATCCAGTCAGAACTAGAATCTTTAATCCTCGTATAGAGAAGAAATATAAAGCCTCCCCTTCAGATCCAACAGACATTAAGGGACCAGTACCACTAGACTCACTTGTAGTTTCCAACGCATGCAAGAGAGCAAACTCACAAACGTCAGGTGATGCTGCTCCACCAGATAAAGAGTCTAAGTTATTAGACGCATCAGGAAAGACAACTGGGTCTCAAGCAGCAAACATGTGGCGTATCCCCAACACACAGGCATTGCTAGCTAGATATGATAGAGAATCCAAATTAATTGACGCTTCGGGCAAAAGGGTAGCGTCACAAGCAGCTAATCAGTTGCGTATTGCCAATGCTCAATCACTTTTGGCAAGGTATGATAGAGTTCATTATAATGAGCTCGAAAAGCTCATTGAATTTCTTCCTGATGAGCATAAGTCTAGAGCTAGTGACCTTATTCAAGAGGGAAAATTAATAACTAATCAGGTGTGCTCTAGATCAAGGCAGGTACAGCAGCTCGGGCAGTAAACACTTGTGTAGTGCTCCGTAGACATGCTTGGTTAAAAATTTCAGGATTCAAGCCGTAGGTACAAGCCTCTATTCTTAATCAACCCTTTGACAAAGAACACCTCTTTGGTCCAGCTGTCGATACAGCACGAGAAAAGATGAAAATGGATACTGAGGTTGCTAAGTCCATGGGGGCCTTACAATCACCTTCCAACAGAGGATCCTTTTGTTGCTCATTTTACAGGGCAGCTCCAAAAATGTGTCTACAGATAATCCCTCCTCCTCTTACAAGGGGAACAATCAGTCGCCCTCTTCTAAAGGCATTTTAAAGGTGAATATAGAGGAAACAACGGCAAGGGAGGAGGCAGAGGTAACTCAACACACACTTCCCCTGCAAACACCAAACAGTGACTTCCTTTCCATACTCGACCATTCCACTCCTGTCGGGGATGTCTTTCCCAATTTCTACCCTTTTGGAATATGATTACATCAGACAAATGGGTCTACAAATTGTTCAATCTGGTTATTGCCTGGAGCTTACAAGCACTCCACCGAGTCTTCCTCTGAGGTCACACCTTATGTCACAAGAACATCTCAACCTTCTAAAGAAAGAGGTTGTCTCTTTTTTGCAGAAAGGTGCAATAGAACCATTCCCTTTACTATACCAGGGACAGGGTGTACTCCCTCTACTTTCTAATTCCCAAAAAGGAAGTTTCTTTCAGGCCTATATTAGACCTCAGAGAGCTAAATCTATACATTCAGTCTGACCATTTCCATATGGTAACACTCCAACAGGCGACTTCCTCTCCACTCTGGATTTAAAGGGCGCTTAATTTCATTTTCCAATACACCCTGTGCACCGCAAATACCTCAGGTTTGTGGTAGCAGGTCAGCACTATCAATTCAAAGTCCTCCCATTTGGAGTAAAAACCGCACTCAGGGTTTTCAAAAAATGCTTGGCAGTAGTCGCAGCTCATCTAAGAAGACAACATATTCATGTCTTTCCATACAGAGACGACTGGCTCATAAAGGCTAGCTCGCATATCAGCTGTCTACGCCACACACAAAAAACTGTGCAATTGCTCCACGAGCTAGGATTCACAGTAAATCTGTCCAAATCCCATCTCCAAGCATTTACGTCTCAAGCATATCTAGGAGCTACTGTAAACACACAAAAAGCTCTAGCATACCCATCTCCAGCCAGAGTCTGGAATATACAAACCCTTATGTCTCAGTTTCAGCATCAAACACTCCTTACCTGCTCGAGTGTTCATGTTACTGGGAATGATGACATCTTGCATTTTTATAGTCCCCCTACGCAAGACTTCAAATGCGTCCCCTACAGGAATGCTTAGCACATCAGTGGAACCAAGCTCACTGTCAGTTATCAGATTTAGTGTTGGTAGACGGCCGCTCCGATCGCTCTCTGCAGTGGTAGAACACACAAAACCTTTTAAAAGGGCGGCCCTTCAGCGACCCGGTTCCACAGATAGTACTGACAGCAGACGCATCACTGACAGGTTGGGGAGCGCATCTCCAAACCCACACAATTCAGGGCATTTTGAGCATGCAGTAGAAACCGCTTCATATGAAGCATCTAGAGCTGCTAGCATTTTTCTGGCGCTGATTTCAAGTTCAGCTAGTATGCAAGACAACATGACAACCATGTACTACATACAAAAACAGGGAGGGAAACACTGTCTCCAGCTGTCATAGCTAGCACAGACGAACTGTAAATGGGCCATACATCACAAAATATGTCTCCTAGCAGAACCCCCATTCCAGGAGTAGACAATCAGATAGCAGATTTGCTCAGTCGTCAGACACAGCAAATTCGTGAATGGGAAATACACCCTCAAGTTCTCCTCCCATTCTTCCAAATGTGGGGATTCCCACACAAAGACCTGTTCGCCACACATCTAAACGCAAAATGCCCAAACTTCGCGTTGAGGTGTCCACACCAATTGTCCAAAGGCAATGCACTATGGATGAATTGGTCAGGGATATTTGCTCATGCTTTTCTGCATCTCCCACTCATTCCATTAGTGGTTCAGAAACTCAAACAAGTGTCATTGACACTAATCCTAGTTGCTCCCACATGGGCACGTCAACCTTGGTTCACAACCCTATTGGAACTCTCATAAGTTCCTCACCAAAAACTAAGTCTCACACCCAATCTCCTCACACAGAACTATGGAGACATAAGACATCCAGACACCAGTCAACTCAATCTGACGATCTGGCTCTTGAAGTCTTAGAGTTTGGCTATCTTAATCTACCGCCAGACTGCATGAATATTATCAAAGAGGCTAGACGTCCTACCACAAGAGCCTGCTATGCAGCAAAGTGGAAGCGGTTTGTGATATACTGTAGTAACAGCTACATCAACCCGCTGAATGCTTCTATACAAAACATATGTTATTTGTTACATCTACAACATTCCAATTTAGCGCACACATCCATATGTTTACATCTGGCTGCAATAGCTGCATTCCTCCAGAATAGACAACATCTATCTCTTTTTAGAATACCAGTTATCAAAGCCTTTATGAAAGGACTCAAATGAGTCATTCCCTCGAGACGTCCACCTGCTCCAGTGTGGAATCTCAACATTGTTCTCACCAGACTAATGGGTCCACCCTTTGAGCCATTGCACAATGTGAACTACAATTTCTCACATAGAAAGTTGCTTCCCTCGTTGCTATCACGTCACTCATAAGAGTCTGTCAGCTTCAGGCATTAACTATAGAAGAACCCTTTTTACAAATGCACCAAAATAAAATGGTTCTTCTGACTAATCCTAAATTCCTTACAAAAGTCATTTCTGCTTTTTATATCAATCAATCTGTTGAGTTGCCTGTGTTCTTCCCTCAACCAGATTCAGTGGCAGAACATGCCCTACACACATTAGATGTGAAGAGAGCATTGCTTTATTACATCGAAAGGACAAAACCGTTCTCTAACACAAATCAACTTTTTGTCGCTTTTGCCCCACCACACAAAAGCAATCCCAAATCAGGTATTGCAAGGTGGATAGTCAAGTGCATTCAAATATGTTATGCAAAAGCAAAATGAACGCTAACAGTTCCCCCTAGAGCACACTCTACACGCAAACTGCGGGCTTCTACGGCATTCCTAGGAAATACACCCATAGATGACTTACATTATTTCAGACCTCTCCAACAGATACAGGTTAGCCACAGTTTTGGGAGATAACTGCTATATAGTCTATGCACAGCATATGATCTACAGCTCATATGCCTCGAACAGATAATGCTACATACCCCGTATGCATCTGTTCTTGGCATAAAAGCTGTAGGCTCATATGCGCCCACCAGCCTCCCCGGGTACCTATACCTGTTGCAGTAACATCCTAATTAGATACATGCAGTCATGGACATCTCCTTTTACCACTCATACTAACTCCATTATCACTCTCTACGTGAAGAACAATCTAACAATGGAGTCGATGCCCATGCGCACTATCACTGAAAGGAGGAGTCACCTACCTCGTGAACGGAAACAAATTCTTTGAAGAGAAACAAAGTGCAAACATCCGGACCCAACACTAGATGGCGATCTATGCACAGCACATGACTCTACAGCTCTATATGCCGAGAACAGATGCATACTGGGTAAGTAGCATTTTGCTTATGAGAATTCCTTGTCTTCTCTTGAATAATGAGTTTTATTGCCAAATTGTTTTATCTAGTGTTATGCAATCTATCTGTAAATTGATTTCAATTTTATGCTGTTTTTAGTCTAGGCTGTATCTTGCACTTTATAAGATCTTTGTGATCAGAAATAAAGTTATTTGATGACCATTAAAAGCTGCCATGGGGCAAACAACAATATTTACGAATGTACGAACCTTGGAGTCCAGCGTCCAATGTTCGTGAAACCACTGCTTGCTGACAACAGGAGACTATAACTAGTCCTGTACATTTGTCCTCAACAGTTCAAGTCTATAGACGTTTCAAGTACCACTATCCTCATTCGAGTCCTCACTTGTCTGCGTAACAGGTACGCGTCTGTTAAGGAATTGCTCCTCATTCCTATGCTCAGCATTCCTTTCCATTATCTAAGCAACAAGAGCAAACTCAAATGTCCACATGAACATGGTTGTCAATTGTAAAACTTGGAACAAGTGTTCATATGGAATTCATTTTCAAAACCTCAATATAATAGTACAGGAATTCCTGTATAGACTTAATCTAGTCGAGAACAGCTAGGTTTTGTATAGATAAAGTTCTATCTACAGTTAATCTTTAAGGAGAAACAACCAGTATTTCATAGTAAATTTGATTCTGCTGAATCGAAATTCATTTCTTTAGAAATGGCAAATTCATGATCCAGAAATCCAACAGTCAGGTGAGGTAAGATTTAAAAATTGTGTATGGGAAATTAAACTTTGGGGGATGAGTAATTGGACAGAAGAATTATAGTCCTTACCGGTAATTGGGAGATAAGCCTGCCAGATGCTTTTTATAAAGGCGGGGGCATTTAGTTCAACCTTACATGGTATTCCCTGTTCAGAAGAAGAGGGGGCATTACAATAAGGTGTTTTAATAAACTGTCAGGTGAAAGATGTTGGATATAAAAATGTCCATATTGTTTGGTAGTAAGATACAGCCATACTGCGAGGTCTCCGGGTAACAGAACCACCTACATGGGAAATTGACAGTGCTCAGGTCTTCCGAGTGGGAAGATAAAGATACTTCAGTGAAGCCATGTTGTGTCCTCGAGGCCAGGCATGCCAGAGGGTGTGTCGGTAGGCGTGGCAAGACTGTGAACGGGAAACGGGAGGACCTGTATTGTTCACTCAGCACAATTAAATTAAACAGATCACTAATGTATGATTATCAATATGATAAAGAAAAACTGAGGGAGACTAAAGTGTTAAAAAGGAAATTAGAAATAGAAAAGGCAGATTGAAGGTACGCATCGCTGGGGATCGAACCCTGTGTTTTGAAAGGAATCAAGCGCTGAATGGCTCATACTAACTCGTTGCACGGGTCAACCGAGTGCAATATCAAGGATGAGGTTGTGGAAAAAATGTGCCAGTGGGAATCGCACTAAGACCAGGTTTGGTTCTCATTCATGTGCCAGGGATTGGTGGAGCCATACTCCCGATGATCACGTTGTTGGTGTGAAACGGTCATTAAACCAGGAGAAAGGAACAATGAGAAATTGAAGGGACGGCCTGTTGGGAATCAGGCCCTGCATATTGCTTTGTCTAAAATGTTTGGGATACAGATTCGTAGGCCCTTTGAATTTCTGGATCGTCCTCCATGGGAAAGCTCTGGTCTTCACGGATCCAGATGCTTTTATACATTACAAAAGTTCTTGGACTCTTCCGTCCTGGCTGTAATAAACATTTAATGTCCACCTGGTTTGCCAATGTCCTCTGACTCTCCCATCTCTAAGACTCTTCTTACATTGAGCTGCCAGATCCCACTGGGAGGGGTCACAGTTCCTCACCGGCACTTCCTAGTCTGTCAAAATGACTCCCTAGTCTGATGGGCTAACGTCAAACAACACTGACCTACCCCACCGGGTAGCATCTAGCCCCCACTGCTGACGCTATCCTGCCCTAAGTTGACGTTATGGAGTACAAACTTCCTGATTTATACCTGTGGCCCAACCCAGTCTATCATGTTTGGAACTGCACTAATACACCTGTAACTCATTACACCACGCCAGTTACGTAAGATCTGCATGCATGTCTAACAGCATGACTGCTATACTTCCTGCTACTGAAATGTCTGATGATATCAGTGTAATGTTTGATGCTTCCTGTTTAAACTGTTGAGGTTTTTGGTCGAAAGATGGTTGCCCTATGTCTGTATAGTCTATTAACGTGCACACCCCTTATGACCATTGAACAACTGTCAGGTGGGACGTATGACTATAGTGTCCCCACCACATGTTACCCACACCGACCTTTACCAATTATTTTGCCCTTTCAGTCTTGCAATGGAAACCCCACCCAATTCAGAGTGATCCCCACCACTTCTTCTCACTCATCTATACCCTCAGCATAGTTCATGGCTTTACAATGTTTCTTCAGTAGCCAAGTGTTCTACCTTTTTCTAGCACGCTCACCCCGGTAAACTCTAGTCTCTTTTTGGTGATAGTGCTCAGACACCTGTTTATCACACACTGTTGGAGTGCCAAGAGACCCTTGCCATGACCCATTACACACACCACCAGAGCACATTAATATTCCCTTGACTCCCTATAGTGTGACCCTTTCTCTCCGTTTGTTACCAACCAGCTATCCTGCAGGGCTGGTTAGGTACCCGGCCTGTTTGGCATAGGCCAGTGTGTGGCACAGTGTTTCCTTCATAGAATAAGGGTGGGGGAAGGTGTGCTGCTACTCATTCTAAGAGATGAGTGGAGGATGGGTAGGAGTTGGTATATGGTTTTGTTACAGTTTTACTTGTAACTTGTTTTGCTCTGGCTCTTCTTCTCCCCGCTCTCTATCGCCTTTACGCTAGCCTGTCCTGCTCTCCCCAGCCCTTGGGCTTTCTCCTTCGGCTACCTGGGTGGTGCTTCTACATACACTACCCCCTTACACACAATACTCTATCCCAGGGTACCAGCATTAAATACAACCATACTGCCCCCTTACCCCTTAGTTCCGCCCTCACAATACACATTATTTCAAAATTCCCTCTGGAACACTCAAGGCAAATAATAGTGGACACGGTTGCGCCACTCCTGCTTCTCGATTAACACTCAGAACATCCACTACATAGCTCGTCCCTTACCTCTCTGTGGTTCAGCAGCACAATTAAACTTGATGGGAAGTTGATATTCTGGGATACATGGGCTCCACAAGGTATAAACACTATAAATGTTGAAGGGGGCGCTAGGTGGCGCTTGACCAAGATGGCCGCGCTTCAGTGAGGCTCTAGCCCTTCTGAGCTTTGCATGATCCTCCATACCATCCTGAGTGCATATAAATGCCCATAAATACCACCGCTAGCATCGCGCAGCCGAGAGGATTCCTCAGATACCTTACATGCTGACCTCACGGAGGTGATCACCGAGTTACAGACACCTCATCCTCTCGGCGGTCCCCTGCTGCGCTTCACACGAGCTCGCGACCTGGGCGAGCCTGGAAATCTACACCGCGGCTTTGGGGCCTACCTGGATTCTGCTTGGACGGAGAGTCTGCATCGGGAGGAGCGGAAAGCACAAACTGCCGCCCGGAACCAACAGCTGCCCGCCTGGTGCCGAAGTGAATAGTCTGCCGGCACTTTCCCGACTCCCGTTCCCCTGCACTCCTTCACTACTAGTTCCCCACCAGACCCGGGCCTACGTGAGGCTGGTGATGCATCTTAGACACGTGGCCTGGACCCTCTATCCGCGTTTACTCGGCACCCTAGGCCCAGCACCCACCACGCACAGCGAGGCGCCATCGACCCTCACTGACTACTGAAATCCACACCGCTGCTTTGGGGCCTACCTGGATCCTGCCTGGCTGGAGAGTTTCCATCGGGAGGAGCGGGAAGCTTGAACCGCCGCCCAGACCAGACTGCTGCCTGCCTGGAGCCGAGGTGAGGAGACTACCGGCATTTTCCCGACTCCCGGCTCCCTGCGCTCCTTCACCACTGGTTCCCCGATGCACCCGGGCCTACGGCCGGAGATGCGTCTTTGGGCTGAGACCTGGGCCTTCTTTCCGTGATCCTCGGCAGCCTAAATCCAGCACCCCCACATGCTGCGGGGCACCTGCAACTCTCTCTGACTCCTTGAGGACACGGTACACGTGTGTCTGTGACGCCGGGGACATGGTCACTGCACCTCCACCCCCTCCCCCAATGAACTGAAACTGCCGCTTCCGTCTGGGTCCAGCAGGAGGAAAAATACCTGCAATATCTGCTGACTGATGCCACCCGTGCTCTCACCACTATACCACTAGTCCGCAGGCATCCACCTCTACAACACCCCTTGGCCCTTTCCTCTAGTGTGCTCCATACACGCGGCCCTGTGTTCAGCCCCCTCCGCCTGGCTGATTGGCTGCGACACCCTGCCACCTCACTCTGGATCCAAAGGCTGCACCTGGCTGACCGCAACCCCTACCTGGGATATCTACGACGTTGTTAATGTTGGACCAGCTCTATTGAAAGCCCGCCAAACCCGGCTGCCTGTTTTGGCAGATACCTCCCTACCCAAGGGTTTCCATTGATCCTGACTGCCTCGCCCTGGACAACTCACATCAGGAGGCCCTACAGTGCTTCACGGCCCCGGCATTGCTGCCAGCACACTCTTGGTCAACATTCTTGCAACCCTCCCTCCAACCACGAGTTCGCACTTCCTTTGACGCTGCACGGCCCTCTGGGCACCCTCCTGTCTGATACCACACCATGGGGCGGAATGATGCCAGGCAATCCAAACTGCCCTACGAAGCCCGAAAGAACTCCGAAACCCAGCCAACGGAGCCAACCGCCTCCGGAGCCGCGGCCCCACTTGATGAGGACTGGAAGTCACTCCTCCTTGGCATGAAACAAAGCCTCACCTCGATTGATTCCAAAATTGACGCGCTTAACTCACGAATGGACACTGTTGTGGCGAAACTGGGCCAACATGATACTCGATTGAAGGAGGTGGTATTTCAGATTTAGAGGACACTGCCACTGGTAGTGGTCGGCAGGTCACCCAAATGGAGAAATTGCTTAAAATCATCGCGGATAAAAACGAGGACCTTGAAGCCAGGTCGCGAAGAAACAACGTGCAAATTTTAGGCCTTGCGGAGACAACCAATACAGGGCGCATGGAGGACTTCTTAGAAAAACTCGTAGTCTACCTTTTTGGCAGAGACTCCTTCTCTGTACACCTTACAGTGGAGAGAGCGCACCGTTCCCTTGTGGCCCCCCCCCCCCCCCCCCCCCCCCCCCCCAGGCGCCCCACCAAGACCTATCATCGCCAGGTTCCTCAATTACCGCGACAGGGACACAGTTCTTCGGCTGGCCAGAGAGAAACAACATGTCCCTTACGAAAACACATTGCTGTCCTTCTACCCGGACTTTACAACTTCGGTACAAGACGCGCGCCACAAATTCGCAGGTATAAAGAAGAAGCTGCAGTCTTTGGAGATCCCATACACCATGCTCTATCCGGCCAAGCTCAAGTTTACCCATAATGGAAAGCAACACTTCTTTGGCTCCCCGCAGCAGGCCGAGGACTACCTTAAACGACACAGGCAGGCGAACTCCGATGCGGCGGCTCCAAGTGGTCGCTCCAGATCGCCTTCTCCACTTTCCCAACAGGACTGACCCCACTCGCCAGAACAGATCTCTGTGGAGTCTCTAGCCTCATAGATGCTGATCCCACACTCTGCACTGCTTGGTGATGTATAAGAATGTTATATTGTTTGACTGTTCTTTTTGCACTCACTATACTGCTCGGACTTTCATCTCCGTCCCACACTCGAGATGATGGCTGAGTGATCGGTGGGTGAAAGTAGGGAGATGTATGGGCGGGTCGATTGCCCCTAGCTACTCTTCCCCCTGAGACAGGGCGAACCCCTGCTATTCCTCCACTATTAGCTAGTTGGAGAATCTACTGTTATTCTGATGAGTTACAGTTTCATGGGAGGGACGGTGCTACCCGGCAAGTTGGGGAAGCCGGCGTGGGTGGGGGCAGGGATCAACAGAAGAAATATCACACTACCTACCAATGCATTTACTGTATTTATGCCGCACTCTGTTTCTGAAGCACGGAATTCATGCCATCTTTTATTGCACACTCCAAATACTCACGACTAGAGAGAATGGTTGTTGGAACTGGCCCTTCTTGCAGGGCCATCCACAAACTTTTTGCTTCTTCCTCCCTTATTTTTCCTGACCCGTGGCTGTTGGCAATAGGACTCTGCGCACTTTACCACTGCTGATCAATGCTAAAGTGCATATGCTCTCTATGTAAATTGTTATCATGATTGGATATACAGGATTGGCATATTTGTATCACCACGAAGTCCCTAGTAAAGTGCACTGGGTGTGCCAGGGCTGGTGATGACAAATGCTACTAGTGGGCCTGCAGCACTGATTGTGCCACCCACATGAGTAGCCCTAAAATGGTGACTCGGGCCTGCCACTGCAGTGCCTGTGTGCAGTCTAGGAACTGCGGTGTCTTCCTGGTGAGTGTCCCCACTGACCAGGCCTACCCCTTCCCTTTTTGTGCACATTAGTCACCCCTATGGAAGGTCCAAGGTACCCCCCTGGGCAGGGTGCAGTGTATGTTAAAGGTAGAGCATGTACTAGTGCAGGTGACATGCTCTGGTAGTGAATTACAGACATTTTCGTTTTTCACTATTGTAAAGCTATCTTGCTCCATAGAGATTAATATGGGGGATGCTGGCTACAGTGGCTTCCAGCATTTCTTCCCATAGGAACACGATAGGACATAAGTATCTAGTATCCCTGAACTCAAAATTTAATAACACATCTTTTAGGAAAGGTTGTTTTTAAATCCTGTGTTTGAGAACAGCACTTTTAGAAAGTTGCTGTTCTTTTGTCTGACCCTTCTGTGTGCCTTGGCCTGTTTGTGTATTGAATGTCTGGTTTCAGAGTGACAGGGGCTGAGGATTCCCCAGGAGGCGGGCTGAGTCAGCCCTAGGCTTAATGACTGCATTTGCAACCTGAGTGGTGGGAGGAGTTAGCACCTGGGCCTGAATAGGGCTGTGCCTGCCTGCCACAATGCTGGCTCAACCTCCTGCTGGGCGGCTGATGACCCTGCCCCTCACTCTGAAAGGAAAGGAGAAGCCAGGAAAACAAAGTACTCAAGAAACACCCAGAACTGGTTCAGACCGGGCTCAGGGCCCACATGCACAAAGATAACAAAGACTTTTAGGGGTATAAGTACAGGACCCCTGACAACAGAAAATTAGATCATCCTGGAATCAAGAAGGAACCTCTGCCAAGGAGAAAGCTGAATCTGAAGAAGGAAGACTGTCCTGCTGTTTCTCTGCTGGACTGACCTGTTGCTTTGCTGCCAAGGAGAGGGGAAGGACTTTGCTGTTGTTTTGTATCCCCTGTCTTGAAGGAATCTCCAAGGGCCTGAGAAGAGCTGGCTCCCTGTTCTGAAGTCCCAGAAACAAAAGGACGTTACCCCCAACTTCCCTGAACTCTGCTGAGAGAGTTCTGTCCTTCCTAGAGTGCTTGATCCAGTTGTGGGGCCTCTGGAAGTTGTACCTCTGCTGGGAAGCTTGAAACTAAGCTTGAGAGACTTTTTGCAATTGAAAAGTTATCGCATCGCTTGCTGCGGAGCGCATCCCCGACAGTGCGAGAAGTTTCCCGCCTCTACGAAGGTCGAGATCGTCGCAGCGCCTGTTGCCGCTGTCAGAGCCGTCGCATCCTTCGTTTGCGGGACGCACCCTATCGGTGCGGGAAGCCTAACATCGCTGCGATTTTCGTCGCAGAGCCTGTCGTCGCTGGGTGAGATCACCGAACTGCTTGCTTGCGGACCGCATCACGTCGCTGCGAGTATCGTCGCAGAAGCCATCGCATCGAGGAGCTGCGAGAGAGAAGATCACCGCTGGTTCACGCATCGTCGCCCCGGGGATTGTCGCAACTCCAGAGATCGTCGCATCGTGCCTTTGCGAGAACAAACTTCCTACGGAACCTACGCACCGGAATCCATTCAAGTGGCCTTCCTCCCCATACAGACCGGATTCGTCGCAACACGCCCGCTGCTGCAGCGGGGCTGTCGCATCGCCTCCCCAGGGTCTCGGGAGCAACGCATCGCTTGTTTTCCACCGCACCAGCTTCTGCTTTTAGAACTTTGTCGCATCTAAAAGGTACTGTGAGTAAACGTGACGCAACTGTGAACTTTTCACGCAACTGTGGATTATTTTATCGCAACCTAAAGAACTTACATTACAACCTTAAGAACTCTTTTTGTAACCATATTCTTGAACTGTGTATGTTGGATTTTTGTCGTTTTGGTCTTGTGTAGTTTAGATTAAATACCTTTATTTTTCTAAACTGTTGTGGAGTCAGTTTGTGGTGTTTTCACTGTGTTACTGTGAGTGTTGGTACAAATACTTTTCACATTGCCTTCTGATTAGCCTTGACTGCTCGTGCCAAGCTACCTAGAGGGTGAGCAGGGGTTATCTCAGAGGGTTTTCTCCTTTCCCTGACTAGAATCAAGGGTCCCTATTTGGACAGTGGTACCTACCTCTGCCAACTAGAGACCCCCAGTTCTAACAATGGTCATGTGTAAATATGGTCTTCCTTTGCGAGGATAGGACACAACAACACATTAAACTTGTCACCTGGAACATACGACGCCTAAACGACCCCGGAAAGCGCAGACATGTATTAGGATACCTAGATAGACATGGAATACAAATCGCCCTCCTTCAAGAGACACATTTGACCCCTGGTGGGTCTACTCAATTCGCATCCAAATGGGCTGGGAGCCGCACTTTCTCCTCCTACTCTAACTACTCCAGAGGGGTCACTGTACTTATCAAACGTGGGGTGGCATTCATACCGAAAGGTATCGATCTTGATACTGAAGGCAAATTCTGCTTGATGTGGGGACGACTGCATGCACAAGACGTCCTATTTGCAAATTACTATGGCCCCAATGTGGACGACCCTTCTGCCATGCGTGTACTATGGGGTAAGATCGTACCGCTGGGCATTGCTCACGTCGTCTGGGAGGGGTGATTTTAACACTCCACTACATCCCCCGTTAGACAGGTCGAGAACGCTCCCCACACACTGCACAAACCTGCAAAGAACACTCAACGACATAGTTAAAGAAAATGGCTTGATTGATGCCTGGAGATTTGCCCATCCCACCCTTAAAGAAAGCACACATTATTCCTCTGTACACTCCACCTAGGCGCGCTTAGACTACATATTCATATCGGCGAGTCTGGCGTCCTGGCTTATACGGTCACAACACTTAGCCGTACCCATTCAGACCATTCACCGGTTCTCCTGGAACTCTGAGTTCCTCTTGCATGTTCGCCCTACTCAAATTGGCGGCTCAAACCGGCACACCTCAGAGATGCAGTCTTCAAGGCTGAAATGAAACAGAACATTCGGGACTTCTTTTAGCGAAACAAGTCCTCGGTTGATAGTGTCACGACAGTCTGGGAGGCCTTTAAAGTAACAGTCAGGGGATGGTGCATTTCCAAAGGCGGAGGCATTCTGAAATCTCTGCGTTCTGACCTGCGCACTTTAGAAACAGACCTGCGCGAGTTAGAACGCAGTATCGCCCAAAACCCCGACGATTGTGCACTACAAGCCCAAATGCGTGAAAAACGTGCGGAATACACTCAAGCTGCAGATAGGGAATGCAAATTTCTGGGACGACCACATATGGCTCGCATTTACGGGGAGGGGGACAGGCCTGGTAAGGCGTTGGCAAATTTGATCAAGCTTCCCAGATTCCAGAACTGTGTCGCT
The DNA here is from genome assembly GCF_964263255.1 of Lissotriton vulgaris. Taxonomy (NCBI): domain Eukaryota; kingdom Metazoa; phylum Chordata; class Amphibia; order Caudata; family Salamandridae; genus Lissotriton; species Lissotriton vulgaris. The sequence continues at coordinate 785,877,068 of NC_141694.1, read as the reverse complement.
GAAATACACGATACTGACGGTAACATTCACAGGAATCTCCCTGATCAGCTCCGCACCTTTCAGGAACATTATCGTACGCTATACTCCTCTCATAGGACGGAACCTTTGGATCTCTCAGCTTACTTTGACGATGTCGCACTGGTCTGGTTAGGGGAGACCCAGAAGAAATTCCTCCATCTAGAGCTGGAGTTGGATGAGATAACTGAGGCAATCATGGGTATGCGGTCCGGCAAAGCTCGAGGATCAGATGGCCTTCCTATTGATTTTTATAAACTCTTTGCTCCCATCCTAGCCCCCATTCTGAAACAGGTATATTACGCAGCACTTGAAGAAGGCAGCCTCCCCCGCACTATGCTCGAAGCACTAATCACCTCCCTACTTAAGCTTGGCAAGCTCCCCACGCAATGTGACTCCTATCGGCCCTTATCGCTATTGAATTGTGACACTAAAATCTTGGCTAAAGTGTTGGCGACTCGCCTTAATCTCCTCATGGAGCGCTTGGTTCTACCAGACCAAGCCGGTTTTGTCCCCAACCGGGCAACTTCGCACAAGCGCCGCACTCTGCGCGCTGTCCTTCAGGACATAGACCCTAAATGCTAGGCCGTGGCGGTGTTCTTAGATGCCACCAAGGCTTTCGATTTGCTAGAGTAGGATTAACTACTGGGCACACTACAGCACATGGGAATGCCATTCAGCTTCATAGACTGGGTTTGATTATTATATCATCACCCGACCGCTACTGTGCTGCTTAATGGCACCAGGTCCACCCCTTTCACTTTTCAAAGAGGCACACGCCAGGGCTGCCCCTATCCACTATTCTGTTTGCTATTGCGATCTAGCCCCTGGCCGCGAAACTCCGTCAAAAGCATAACAACTGCGCCCTCATCTACCCCGCCCGTCAACTGCTCGTGTCCCTTTACTCAGACGACATGACTCTTTACATTAAGAAACCCCAAGAAAATTTGAACCCGGTACTACGCGAAATCACCAAATTTGGGGGAATTGCCGGAGTGCAAATCAATTGGGCCTAATCTGCAAATTTCCCATTAACTGACAACACTCATCCGCACCAACTTGACTACCCTCTCATGTGGGAACAAGATGAACTGAAATATTTGGGCATTCACATCACCAGACGGAAGGATGCCATGATGCGGGCTAATTATGGCGCTGTAATTGATAAAATTACGGATAATGTCACTAATTGGATTCACTTCCCACTATCAATGGCTGGGAGGATAGCTCTGGCCAAGATGGTATTACTGCAGAAGCTACTATATCTCTTTGTTAACATCCCATATAATCCAGGGAGGTTTTTTTTCAGTACCCTGAAATCCCAATTTACGAGACTAATATGGGGCGGGAAGCAGGCACGCCTCAGCCTCGATACTCTCATGCTCCCCTTCCATCTAGGCGGGTTTGAGGTTCCCAACTTCGAGAGATACTAGGACTGTGCCCAAGCACACTTCGCTGCATATTGGTACTACCCGCCACCATACATGGCGCACCTCGCTGTGGAGGATGGCCACATGGCTCCTACAGTCAGTATCTGGTATATCCATGCTAAAGTGTGACCCAGAGAGCGCAACCCTTCCACGGTTGACTGCACTGTGGCTGCTTGGCATTCGATCGCACAAATTCTGGAATGTGCGTTCCTCTACTCACCCAAATTGCCTCTGGACAGTGATCCCAGACGTCAGGTTACAGGCGAGGCGATAGGGCGCAAGATGCTCATGGACCTGGGGTATAATCGCTGGGGCGATCTCTATGTGAACAGTACATTTCTGACTAAGGAACAGTTTTTTAAGGATAGGTCGCCCTCTATCATGGATACCTTTCTATTTACCCGTCTGCAACAGAACGTCCGCACCATCACTCCTGACTTACCCACTGAACCCGACACCTTTGCACCACTACATGCCTTAGTACACGCAGATGCTCTATGTCATGTTGTTTCCCAGCTCTATAAACACGTACAGGAAGCGCCACACCCCTCCACTTTGAGGGCCTGCCTTGAGTGGGATAGAGACCTCACAGAACCGTTGACAGACGAACAATGGGAGATTAGCTGCACACAAACGAAAGCCATCACCGGCAACAATAGACTACGACTCCTGCTCTATACATTCTTACACCGCTTATACCACACCCCTTCTCGCCTACACAAATTACACCTCCGTGATTCAGATTGCTGTCTGCGATGTGGTTCCGCTGGTGCTGACTTCCTTCACCTAGCTTGGTTCTGCCCCCAGGTAGCCACATATTGGACACAGGTGTTCGAATGGCTCTCCACAATGCTGGGCATCACTATGGCCCCCTGTCCTTTGATAGCTCTCCTTGGTCTGACGCAGCGGGTGGTTACTGGACATAGGAAATTCCTGGTACTTAGCCTTTTATTGGGCAAGCGTTTGGTGGCGTGTCGGTGGGGACGGGGGCGAGCACCTAAGTTTAATTGCTGGATCCGGACAATGTCCACATGGCAGGAACACGTACATGATTACGCCAAATTACTGCCTTTATGATCAAAACCTAAAGACATCTGGGCTCCCTTCACGTCCTTCCTACTTCGTCAACCGTCAAAGGATGATGACGGACATGGCAATATACCCAATGATGGCGTCAGTGCGTCTTAGTCTTCTAGCTGGGGTATGCACTTGTGAGGTGGTCCTTTTTTCCAGTTGGTCCTTTTTTCTTCATGATGTATGCCTCGCCAGCTCAACCTCCTGACAATAGCTATAGTCATGTTTATTTCACTGATTTGTATATGACTTTGGATGTGCTACTTCCTTCAGAAATGCAGATGGTATTGAACTGTGGGGGTAAATGTTAATGGGGGGGAATGAAGTTAATGTCAATTCCTTTTCGTACAATGTTACTGCTTCATGTACAACACTAAGCATGGGAATATGCGCATATTCTGTACAATATTTGACACACAGTTGCCTGAATTCATGGCATTGATGTACTGTGCTTTTATAATATAATAAAGGTTTTTGATATAAAAAAACACTATAAATGTTTTAAGTTAATTTCAGGGTTTTTTGTAATAAAATACATTTTCCTCTCACCCTTTATCCCATCCCTCCTCTCTCTGACTCATCTCAAACCTTTCTGACTGCTATGAGCCCCCAAACTTCCTTTGCAAACTTTCCCTCCTTTTTTTTTACCCATGTCACCCAACTAACAGACATACACAACCTCTACTTACAAAATACAACTTAATACCTCCTCTTTCAAATCCACTACTATCATTCTCTCCCTATTTTAAATTCTATTGAACACACAAAAAATCCAGATCTCAAACCTAACCCAACTGATGCACAAATCAAAACAAATAAATATATTAATCTGCCAACTATTAACTTCTAATCTTGGGCTCCAGAGGAGCCTGATACGTTACGCAAATCACTTCAACGCATCGCCAGGTGTAGTAAGCACTATATAAAAAGAATTTAAAATTACATTAGACCTAGCTCAAGGCCTTAACTTCCCATCTAGTGTACCCAATATTAAAAGGGCCACAGCATTTTGCTTCGAATTTTAGTAAGATCAACCCTGTTTGTGAAAATCTAAATAACTTTTCACCAGCCCGTTATTGAGCACCAAGAAACTAATTTCCCAGTTGCATTATATACCAATGTATATTTTCCATTTACGTGAATAATCATACGTATGGGCAGAAAACCCTAGAAACAGCTTTAGGTCACAATGGATATTGGGGATAGTTTTACAAAATGTTGCCTTAAATTGTTGATATGCAGTTTGTTGGCTCTCTTTCGCAGTGTGATAATGCCTTTCTGTGTTTGAGAAAAACCTGATGGTGAATGTGACTACACAGTGTAACACAGCTGACATCTTAAAGTGGTATGGATTTTTGGTAGATGCTGAGGAGGAAAGGCTTCACTGATTGTATTTAATCCAAAAATAAAATAGCAAAAAGTTAGGCCTATAATGTGAGAAAATGGAAATAATATAAATTGTTAATTTCATATGATGAATCTGTGCTACCATAATATGGAGAGGAATGCATTATCCATTTCTTATCACAGGGAGCATACACAATCCAAACACTACTCGAGCTGGTCCATAATTGGCATTTCACAATGAGTTTATAAATATTTGTATGTGTCCCTGTTCTAAACTTTTACTTTATTAATTATAGGGAATCCCAAAACTAGAGGAAAGTTTGAAGAATGACCAAACGAAATGTAGAGCTAAGTAAGCCTTTTATTTTCTTATTCACTGTTTGTATTTGAATTGTGTTTGTATGGTTTTGAAAAGGAACAATATCAGGCACTTGAAAATTACACAAAGGTAATGATTGTGCATATTTATGTAGAATAAAATGTTTCCATAAGTGGGACTCAAGCCTACATCTTGAAAATTATAATGTTTTAATCTAGTATCTTAGACTGTTAGCCTACACTACCTCATGGAGAATTTGTCTATCCTTGGTTTATGTATAGGAAAACCGATAGCGAGAACACTGCACACTGTAGCGTAAACGTAGTAATCTGTACCCTTCTGAAAGAAAACACCACTGTGCTTACAGCTGGATGGAGTAGAGCAGAGAAAGGAAGGGGAAGAAAACAACATAATGAAGGAAAGTTAACTAGTTTACTCAGCAGTCAGATGAAAGAGAGACAGTAGAGGGAGAAAAAGAGAGGCACTGACCTGCAGCAGAGAGAGAGAGAGAGAGAGAGAGAGAGAGAAGTATACAAAGGTTGTGGAAAAAGGTGTGGTGAAACAATGGATGACTACGAGTGGCAAGAGAGATGTGGGATAAAACTTACACAAGCAACGTGAAAGTTAGACAGTAAACAGCAGGATATGCACTCCCCTGGTGTGCTAAATCAGAAAAGTGTTGAAAGTACAGAAAAGAAAATAGTGATGGTATAGGTTTGATGTATTTATACTAGTATACGAGAAAAAACTGAAAAAGTGATTTGTGTAATGTAATTTACTTTTTCATAGTAGAGGCTATGTATTTGAATAAATTTTATTTTTTTATATTATCTACAAACCTATAATAACACACTCTAGGAACTGAACACTAAACCAATCAATCAAGATTCTTATAAAGCGCAGCTTATCACCTGTTAGGATCTCAATGTGTAATTTCCAACAAGTCATTATCGACTTAACGTCAGTTAATTGCTGACCGAGTGAGAACACATTTCCTGTAGTGCCTGCAGCAAAAAATAGGAAAGGCCTCTATCTGCAATTAATCATCATATTTTTTGACAACGCTAGTATAGCGCCTAAATGTTGGTTGTAACCCATGAACATGTTGTAGAAATAGTTATGTATAGAACAATGAACAACTCTAGTATCCCTTTCCCATACTCTTACTTCCAGACCTACTTCTAGTATACATCCTGAGTTGCAATTTTGTAATAACTACAATCTACGGTGAGTTGATGCTCTAAACCAATTGCGTAAACACCCTGTTGAATACTAAGGGACTGATTCACAAAAGTAACTTACACTTTGGAGTAAATTTATAGCTTTAAGTATATGTACTACTTTTTTTGTACTCACAAACTCAGAGTGTAAGTTACTGTTAAAGAAAACAGTAGTAGTCCAGCACTACACATGGTCAACCACTGGAACTGCAAAACCCTCCCCTAGAAAATAATGCAAACCTCAGTACCAGTGGTTGACCATGTGCAGTGCAGGACATAATACAAAAGTGTGTAGTCAACCTATTTTTTTAAAGTTCCCCTGCAGAGCGAGATGCAAGCCCAGAATTTATTTTAGAGACATATTCTAAGGAACAACGGATTTGGTATTAAGTTTCATGTATCATGAATCATGCTGAACCAACATAATGCCAAATCTGAGAGTTAAAAGCCCTGCAGTGATCCAGAAAGTAACTTCCTTGAAGGCTTCTTCTAAATATTTTTCAGCCATTGTAATCCTTATCAGCAATTGCATGGAAAGCTATTTCACTCAGTCTGAGGAGAGACAACGATTAATTAAAGTGCTGCAGAGTAGGGCATTAAAGCTTCTTGAATTAAATATTTTATTCCTTACCCCCCACTGATGGGCATTTCGTAATATTGACGCAGATGTGCATTGTACCGTTATACTGAGGAAGAATTTTATGGTACAGTCAATAAAACCCTTAACAAAAAGACATAAAAATTAAAAGCATTCAGCGTGCAAGGTTAAAACATCCCCTAAGAGCAAGCATGTCTGAGTTTGGCACAATTAGCTTAAGCTGGGCCTTTGTTAAAATGGAAGAACAGGATTTTCAGCCTATTTGATTGTTAAAAGGCAATGTGCAAATTCTAATAGCTGCATGTACAATACCAAGTCAATTTAAAGCATTGTACCACTATGCTAGCTACACTGTACATTTACGGTAGGTGTACTATAGCTTCCAATGTGCAATATTTGTTAAGCTGGCTCATTATAGACACATCAATTCAGTGTTTAATTTACATGTGTTTTTGTTTTGGAACTATTTTTATTCTGCTGCTATTGCTCCTTTATTTTAATGAGTGAGAATGTGTATGTTGTGCTTCATTTGAGGTCAGAAGGCATTTCCTCCCTACATAAATTCTTTTTAGTCAATAAGCGTGAATTTTTATTTATTTTTGTGCTGTTAACTTGTATTGCAGTTTGCTTTGTAAGTAACTTATCTCTACTGATAAGCTTGCCGCCTAAGTATTTACTTGTTATTAGGTCGAGCATAAGCGTACGACCTCATGTAAACTTTAATCATTTGGCACTTTTATTATAAGGTAATCTAATTGTAACTCATCTTTTTCAACCTACCCTTTCTTAGAGCTAGGCAGGAGAAAGGTCAGTTAACATATTTTTTTAAAACCTTTTCAACATTTTTAATTTGCCAGGTGCCAATGGAACCAATTATGCGGTGTTATGTGGGGTATTTTGTGATAGTATTGCTTTATTGATTTTCCATTTTTACATGTTTGCAGTGTTTGAACTAGGGTTCTATGTTATTACTACCACTTTAACACATAAAAACAGCCAAAAGCAATAGATCGGTTATCAGTGAACGTTTCAAAGGGCTGTGCAGCAATAGAATTAATTTTGTTTATAGTAATATTTAATATGTTTCTGTTTTGAAATCTGCAGTTTATGCAGCATTTAATGGATTATCTGGAAAATGTGGCAAGTTCATAAAAATGCTGAAGACGCAACAGCTCCAAAATTATTTAATTCCAGTTGCCCTTACTAAAAGTAATGCAAGTTTTTTTGCATTTAGCCGTTACCATGTGTAATAAACTCCGAAGCTGCCATATTTAAACAGATGGTGCTGCCCTTATTAAAAAAAACTGTAGCGAACAGACAATGCCATCCGTATACAAGTTAAGCTGTTTTGCAGTATGTACACACCCCTGTGTGCACTTTTAAACAGGGAGGCCCTCGGAGACCGCTGTTGTAGTAATTGGAGTGAAACATACCAGCCAGAATTGTTGCATCTGAGGGTGTTCATTTTGAGTGTGAAATAATGAGTCAAACCCACAACGGATATTGGATAACTTGTTGTTAGTGCCCCAGCGGTAGACACTGGGAGAAACATGTATGTTACTTTTACATGCAGATGGGGCACGAGCCTGATTAGTGCCGCATTTGTTGAATCAAAGCATGTTCAATAAAAGGTATTACTTTTCACCAGTTTTAATGGTTATAAGGTTTATAACTTAGGCAGGTTGTAACTTTAAGTAGGCCCTTCCAGAGCTTGAGATTTTAACCCGTAAACAATTTATTTTCTTGCTGCAAACAAAATTAACTCACTGAGCCATCTTGAAGCTTATCGCAGCTACTTTGGGTTAACCCTTTTCCAACGTTTGCCCCTTATCGGCTTCCTATTATTTGCTTAAGTTGCATGGAGAGGATAACATGGAAATCTTGAAAAAACTTTTAAAATTGTTGCTTACTTTGGAATAGAGTCATAATATTGATGTTTGAATATAGATATGCCATATTATCGATGTTTAAATAAAGATGTGACACAATATCGACCTGCAAGAATATCGTCGACCAGAATATTGACATGCAGGTAAGAAATATCATTGTTGTTAATATCGAAGTTAGTAATTTCTTTAGTCAAACTATTGTTGTTAATAATATGAAAATGTATTTTAGTGTTCTGTACTTTAGTATATGTGTTAAAAGTATAGTTTATTTATCTAATATATGTTTGAAATTTTTAGAAGTAATTAATTTTTGTGTATTTTAGTTCTGTAGCGGGTTGTGTATTTAAAGGGTAATGGGGTGGGAAACAATTTAATTATAATATATTTATTCATACATTTTTAGAAATTATACATTTTTTAAGAAATTATAATGGTGTTTTAGTTCCGTAGCAGGTTGTGGGTTTATAAGGGAGAGGGATGGGAAGTAATTTAATTAAAATTAATTAATTAATGAATAATGTTAATGAATCATTTTGGATTTAATAATTTATATTGTTAATTGTGTTCATTTTTTTGTTATTAATTAGTTATTAATTGATTATTAATAATAATTAATTGGTAAATATGTTAATTGTGTTATTTTCTAGAAGCGAGTTGTAGGTTTATAGGGGAGTAGGGTGGGAAGTAATTTAATTATTATTAATTAATTAATACTTTTATTAATTAATTATGTATTTAATATGTTATGCTGTTGTGTTAAATATTTTGTTATTAATTGGATACTAAATTAATAATTGGTTAATATCTTAATTGTGTTCGTTTTTTTAAGAGTGAGTTGTGGGTTTACAGGGGAGTATGGTGGGAAGTAATTTCATTATAATTAATTAATTAATTTGTATTAATTACTATTTGTGTATTTAATTTTCATATTAATAGTGTTAAATAGTTTATTTATTCATTATTAATTGGTTAATAATTATTGATAATTAGTAAATGTGTAAATTGTGTCAAATTTGTATTAGCGATTTGTGTATATAAAGGGGAGTAGTGTGGCAAGTAATCAAAAATTAATATAATTTTACATTTTTTCAGGTAACATTTATTTATTATTTTATAGTCTTAATAGTATAAATTAATGTGTTACTCATTGTTTTTAATGTTTTTGTTTATTGTTAATTAATTAATTGTTAATCAATTATGTTAATTGTGTCATGTTTTACAATAGTGGTGGTGTTATTTATAGGGGTATTTAGTGAGAGGTAAATAATTTTTTATTATTTAAGTATTTGTTAATTAATGTTTATTATTTTGCTGGAGTGCCAATAGTAAATTATTCCCTTCCGCTATCCAACACTTTCCCTACTGTTGGACTTGCTGGAGTGGGAATAGTAATTGTATCCCCTCCGCTATCCAACAGTTTCCCTACTGTTGCATTAGTTGGAGTGGGAATTGTTATTTTATCCCCTCCTCGATCCAACACCTTCCCTACTATTGCAGTTGCTGGAGTGGGAATAGTAAATTATTCCCCTTTGCTATCCAACACTTTCCGTACTGTTGCATGTTGAATAGTAAATTATTCCCATCTGCTATCCAACACTTTACCTACTGTTGCACTTGCTGGAGTGGGAATAGTAAATTATTCCCCTCCGCTATCCAACACTTTCCCTACAGTTGCAGTTGCTGGAGTGGGAATATTAAATGATTCCCCTCCGCTATCAAACACTTTCCCTACTGTTGCACTCCCTGAAGTGAGAATAGTAAATTATTCCCATCCGCTGTCCAACACTTTCCCTACTTTTGCACTTGCTGGAGTGGGAATAGTAAATTATTACCCTCCGCTATCCAACACTTTTCCTACTGTTGCACTTGCTGGAGTGGGAAGAGTAATTTATCTCCTCTGCTATCCAAAACTTTCCCAACTGTTGCACTCTGTGGAGTGGGAATAGTAAATTATTCCTCTCCGCTATCCAACACTGTCCCTACTGTTGCACTCCTTAGAGTAGGTATAGGAATTTTATGCCCCACGCTATCCAATATTTTCCCTACTGATTTAGTTAATGTAGTGTAAAATGTTGTTTTAAAGATAAATATTTACTTTAATACTAGCTGTACCCGGCCACGCGTTGCTGTGGCTCAGTTTGGTTAAATAGAAGCGGAAGAGAAGAGTAAGCGCACTTTTCTAATATGTTTAATTTCACAATGCTTGTGGGTATACAATATGTTTTTGTCCATCTAAATATATGTAGACTATTGTCTGTATGCGTCCCTTGTATTTGTTGCGCAGCAACCAAATCGATAGGGTCTGTCGGGTTGCAAAGTGAACCAACTCCTCCCCCTCCCTTCACCCACTTCCCGGTCTGCCATCCTGACAGAAACAGTCCATCCTAATATATGTATGCGTCCTTTCTTAATGTTGCCAAGTGAACCAACTCCTCCCCCCTTCCTCCACCCACTTCCCGGTCTGATGCGCTAATGTTGCAAAGTGAACCAACTCCTCCCCCCTCCCTCCACCCACCTCCCGGTCTGCCATCCTGACACCAACTGTCCATCCTAATCTATTTAGACTATTGTCTCTATGCGTCCTTTCTTAATGTTGCAAAGTGAACAAACTCCTCCCCCCTCCCTCCACCCACTTCCTGGTCTGCCATCCTGACACCAACTGTCCATCCTAAAATATGTAGACTATTGCCTATATGCGTCCCTTGTATTTGTTGCGCAGCAACCAAATTGGTAGGGTCTGTTCGGCCTTTAGATTAAAAACGTGTGTATTGGACACACAGGTATTCGAAACCAAGGTTGTCTGTGTATATATAAACACGCGCTTATTCGAATTCAACGTTGTGGCAAAATTTCAGATCAGTCGGTGATGAACTTTCGTAGATGTAAGATTTTTATCAAATGCGCATTGACATTTGTATGTGTCTGTTTGTGCTTTCGATTAAAAAACACGCGCATATTCGACACACGCGTATTCGAATCCAACGTTGTGTATATAAAAACACTTGCGTATTCGAATGCAACGTTGTGTCAAAATTTCAAAGCAATCGGTGAAGAACTTTCAGAAATTTGAGATTTTGAACAAACTAACAGTTACATTTTTATTTATATAGATTTTCTTCTATTATATATAATTTATTTTTATATTTATCTTACAGGTTTATGTATATATATATATATATATATATGTATATATTACCTACTGGCGATAGCCAGTAGGTATATATAGTTAGGATTTTTTTCCTATGGGATTTTTGAAAATTCTATGTCGAATAACTTTGGCGTTTGAGGACAGAATAGGCTGAAATTTTCAGGAAAATGGAACATTTTGTTTCTGAGCAGCCCCTGAAAATTTGGGGGGGTTTCGTCAAGGGGGGGCCGAGAAAAAAGGGGGGTCCCAAAACGTGTTTTTCCCATGCAATTTTCCATAGGGCGGTTGGCCTCACTTTTAGCCTGAACGGCTGAATGGATTTACACCAAACTTGGCAAAATTGTAGGGACTGGTAGCCCAATGTGCCTTTGCTATGTCTCAAGATATAGGCTCCAGTGGTTTTTACGAAAATTAACTTTGAAAAATATATATTGGGCTACATTGGGCTATATATATGTTGGAGCCCAAATGTAGCCCAATGTAGCCCAATGTAGCCCAATGTAGCCCAAAGATGGCCACCAGAGGCAAAAAAAACAAATGTAGCCCAAATATCAGCCAGATGTAGCCCAACTATAGCCCAATGACAGAATGTCCCAGAGTGTTCTAAAGAACAACTAGAGTGCTAACAGTCCTACTTATTACAAAGGTATGGCACACCTGAAGCCATCTTGATTGGAATAAAGTGGTAACTCTTAAAACATTTAATTCAAAAAGGAACAAAATGAGGGGGTTCATTTTGCCATAGAAAGTATGATTAGCGAATATATGACGAAATCCCGCATACCATCAGTCCGCAAAAAAAATCCCGCATGTACTATTAGGCCGCAAATCAAAATAACGAAAACTTTTAGAACGAATATGCCTTTAGCATACACTAAACAACTAAACTACCCTAAACCCTAAAACACTACCCCCAGCATGACCCTACACTACACAAACAGTACAACACTACCCTAAACCCTAAAACACTACCCCCAGCATGACCCTACACTACGCAAACACTACAACACTACCCAAAACCCTAATACACTACACCCCAGCATGACCCTATACTACGCAAACACTACAACACTACCCTAAACCCTAAAACACTACCCCCAGCATGACCCTACACTACGCAAACACTACAACACAACCCTAAACCCTAAAACACTACCCCCAGCATGACCCTACACTACGCAAACACTACAACACTACCCTAAACCCTAAAACACTACCCCCAGCATGACCCTACACTACGCAAACACTACAACACTACCCAAAACCCTAAAACACTACACCCCAGCATGACCCTACACTACGCAAACACTGCAACACTACCCTAAACCCTAAAACACTACCCCCAGCATGACCCTACACTACGCAAACACTGCAACACTACCCAAAACCCTAAAACACTACACCCAGCATGACCCTACACTACGCAAACACTGCAACACTACCCTAAACCCTAAAACACTACCCCCAGCATGACCCTACACTACGCAAACACTACAACACTACCCTAAACCCTAAAACACTACCCCCAGCATGACCCTACACTACGCAAACACTACAACACTACCCTAAACCCTAAAACACTACCCCCAGCATGACCCTACACTACGCAAACACTACAACACTACCCTAAACCCTAAAACACTACCCCCAGCATGACCCTACACTACGCAAACACTACAACACTACCCAAAACCCTAAAACACTACCCCCCAGCATGACCCTACACTACGCAAACACTACAACACTACCCAAAACCCTAAAACACTACCCCCCAGCATGACCCTACACTACGCAAACACTACAACACTACCCAAAACCCTAAAACACTACCCCCAGCATGACCCTTCACTACGCAAACACTACAACACTACACAAAACCCTAAAACACTACACCCCAGCATGACCCTACACTACGCAAACACTACAACACTACACAAAACCCTAAAACACTACCCCCAGCATGACCCTACACTACGCAAACACTACAACACTACCCTAAACCCTAAAACACTACCCCCAGCATGACCCTACACTACGCAAACACTACAACACTACCCAAAACCCTAAAACACTACACCCCAGCATGACCCTACACTACGCAAACACTACAACACTACCCAAAACCCTAAAACACTACCCCCAGCATGACCCTACACTACGCAAACACTACAACACTACCCAAAACCCTAAAACACTACCCCCAGCATGACCCTACACTACGCAAACACTACAACACAACCCTAAACCCTAAAACACTACCCCCAGCATGACCCTACACTACGCAAACACTACAACACTACCCTAAACCCTAAAACACTACCCCCAGCATGACCCTACACTACGCAAACACTGCAACACTACCCAAAACCCTAAAACACTACACCCCAGCATGACCCTACACTACGCAAACACTGCAACACTACCCTAAACCCTAAAACACTACCCCCAGCATGACCCTACACTACGCAAACACTACAACACTACCCAAAACCCTAAAACACTACACCCAGCATGACCCTACACTACGCAAACACTGCAACACTACCCTAAACCCTAAAACACTACCCCCAGCATGACCCTACACTACGCAAACACTACAACACTACCCTAAACCCTAAAACACTACCCCCAGCATGACCCTACACTACGCAAACACTACAACACTACCCTAAACCCTAAAACACTACCCCCAGCATGACCCTACACTACGCAAACACTACAACACTACCCTAAACCCTAAAACACTACCCCCAGCATGACCCTACACTACGCAAACACTACAACACTACCCTAAACCCTAAAACACTACCCCCAGCATGACCCTACACTACGCAAACACTACAACACTACCCAAAACCCTAAAACACTACCCCCAGCATGACCCTACACTACGCAAACACTACAACACTAACCAAAACCCTAAAACACTACCCCCCAGCATGACCCTACACTACGCAAACACTACAACACTACCCAAAACCCTAAAACACTACACCCCAGCATGACCCTTTACTACGCAAACACTACAACACTACCCAAAACCCTAAAACACTACACCCCAGCATGACCCTACACTACGCAAACACTACAACACTACTCAAAACCCTAAAACACTACCCCCAGCATGACCCTACACTACGCAAACACTACCCAAAACCCTAAAACACTACCCCCAGCATGACCCTACACTACACAAACACTACAACACTACCCTAAACCCTAAAACACTACACCCCAGCATGACCCTACACTACGCAAACACTACAACACTACCCAAAACCCTAAAACACTACCCCCAGCATGACCCTACACTACGCAAACACTACAACACTATCCTAAACCCTAAAACACTACGCCCAGCATGACCCTACACTACGCAAACACTACAACACTACCCTAAACCCTAAAACACTACCCCCAGCATGACCCTACACTACGCAAACACTACAACACTACCCTAAACCCTAAAACACTACCCTCAGCATGACCCTACACTACGCAAACACTACAACACAACCCTAAACCCTAAAACACTACCCCCAGCATGACCCTACACTAAACAACCACCACAACTCTACACTACACTAACACAACACTACACTACACAACACTACACTACACTACACAATCACTAACCCACGAAAAAATTAACACAAACCCACTTACCTCTCTCGTCATCGTGGTTTTCACAACGCAAATGCATTTACCATACATGCCTTTAAAACGTAATTCTTTGTAAAGGCATGCGCGATAAATGCACATGCGTTTTGAAAAAATGCGGGATAATGGTATGCGAGGTCAATGACCTTGCGGGATAATGGTATGCGGACTGAAAGTCTGCGGGAAAAAAAATGCGGGAAAATGGCTGCAAACCATGATTAGCAGCAGTAAAGCACTAGCTTTACTACAGTGATCTAATGAGCAACTAGAGTGCTAACATTCAGAATTTATGGCAAATGTGTGAAACATCTGAATGCCTTCTTGATAGAACCAAAGTAAACAAGCATTGAAAATGCAATAGATCTCGCCCTCGTTTAAGTTAAAGCCATTCTGTTTGTAATGAGGTGGCTTTTTAGCTTTGCTTTTATTAGTGTTTTTAAAACTTTCATGTAAATAACATGCATATGTATGCATATATGTATATGTATGCATGCATTTATATTTATATAGATATGCAGATTATATATGTTTATATATGTATATTACCTACTGGCGATAGCCAGTGGGTATATATAGTTAGGATTTTTTCTCTATGGGATTTCTGAAAATTCTATGTCTAATAACTTTGGCGTTTGTGGACGGAATTGGCTGAAATTTTCAGGAAAATGGCACATTTTGTTTCTGAGCAGCCGCTGAAAATTTGGGGGGGTTTCGTCAAGGGGGGGGGCCGAGAAACAAGGGGGGTCCCAAAACACGTTTTTCCCATTCATTTTTCCATAGGGCGGTTGGACTCACTTTTAGCTCGAACGGCTGAATAGATTTACATGAAACTTGGCAAAATTGTAGATATGGTTTGCCCGACGTGCCTTTGCTATGTCTCAATATATGTGCTCCAGTGGATTTTGAGAAATTAACGTTTAAAAAAATATATATATCTGTGACAGCGCTCCGGTTAGCGCCCCGGTTTGCGTACCTGACGCGTAACGGAACTTCGCGAAGCGAAGCTGATTGGCTCTCCGGTGTCTGTCAACATTCTAAACAGTCCGGAGCGGCCGCCATCTTGTCGCTCGGTACGATCGAGAGACAAGATGTGGTGAAAAACAAAGGGGGAAATGAAGGAAAGGGGGCAAGGTAGACCACTCCTGACCCCCTAGGATTGATGAGGGGGATATTAAAGTGCCCCGCGGGGCAAAAAAAGCTAACCGGGCAGCTAACCGGCAGCGTAGCTGTCAACATTGTAAACAGTCCGGAGCGGCCGCCATCTTGTCTCTCGGTAGGTTCGAGAGACAAGATGTGGTGAAAAAAGAAGGGGGAAATGAAGGAAAGGGGGCAAGGTACACCCCTCCTGACCCCCTAGGATTGATGAGGGGGATATTAAAGTCCCCCGCGATTTTTCGCGGTAGAGGCGCTTCCCGGTACGCGAACCGGGCAGCTAACCGGCAGCGTAACGGGAGTCCGCCATCTTGTGTTTTTGGAGCGTCCGGTTCGCGTACCGGGTAGCGTCCCGGTAAGTGTAACAAGGGGAAAACCAAGAGAAACAGTAAAAAAAAAATTAAGGGAATAGATTTCCAGCAAACTTGACAAAATTGTAGGGACTGTTTGTTTGATGTGCCTTTGCAAGGTCTCAAGATATGTGCACGTGTGGATTTTGTCTAATTAAGGTTAAAAAAAAATATATATATCTGTAAGCGTGCTCCGGCACGCTTACGTTACGGGTTTTGTTTGCGCTGCAGAGCCGATACGTCACGGTTATGCGACGCGTCATGAGGCGTCTCACGTGGCTACGTGATACGTCACGTAATAAAGAATATATTTTACAGCTATAGATATTAGCTTTTAAAAAACCAATGAAATTCACTGAAAAAACCATAGGTTATAGACCATATATAGTTAGGAATTTGCATTTACAAAACCTTGAAAATTCACTAAAAAAACCATAGGTTAGAGACCATATATAGTTAGCTGGACATTTTATTGACATAAAACCAATGAAATTCCATATATAGTTAGTTGCACTAACTATATATCGCGCACCCGCAATCCACTGCTGATGATGTCACATATTACATCATTCATGACATGGTCAGTGACATCACTGATGACATCACTGATGACATCTCAAATGACATCACTGATGACATCACTGATGACATCTCAAATGACATCACTGATGACATCATGACACACCAATACCAGTTACTACATATGCACTCACTGATTCCTACGTCTACACACACATTCACTCATTCACCCATACAATCACTCATACATACAGTCACTCAGTATTACAACACTATCATATGCACTCATACACCTATGCAGACACTCACACACTGCCACTCATCCATGGAGTTACTCACACATCTAGTCAGTCCTGTAAAGAATCAATCACACTTCCATTTCCTCATCTATACAGTTAAACACAGAACACCATACTTCAGTGACATCACTGATGACATCACTGATGACATCTCAAATGACATCACTGATAACATCTCAAATGACATCACTGATGACATCATGACACACCAATACCAGTTACTACATACGCACTCACTGATTCCTACGTCTACACACACATTCACTCATTTACCCATACAATCACTCATACATACAGTCACTCATTATTACAAGACTATCATATGCACTCATACACCTAGTCAGTCCTGTGAAGAATCAATCACACTTCGATTTCCTCATCTATACAGTTAAACACAGAACACCATACTTTTCACACATATACTAACACATACTTACTCTCTTATACAATCACTGATACAAGTACACATTGATATGCACAGAGTCACACACCTCCCAGCCAGCCACACACACACTCAGTCTTCCATACATCCACTCATTCTTCAATATGTAAAACATATTTAAACTTTACAAAAACACACAGACACTAGATGATGTCATCAGTGATGTCATTTGAGATGTCATCAGTGATGTCATCAGTGATGTCATTTGAGATGTCATCAGTGATGTCATCAGTGATGTCACTGACCATGTCATGAATGATGTAATATGTGACATCATCAGCAGTGGATTGCGGGTGCGCGATATATAGTTAGTGCAACTAACTATATATGGAATTTCATTGGTTTTATGTCAATAAAATGTCCAGCTAACTATATATGGTCTCTAACCTATGGTTTTTTTAGTAAATATATATATATATATATATATATATATATATATATCCACTCAAAGACCACGCGCAGACCTCAGCAGCGTGAAGAACCGACCACACCAGCATACTTCAGATTCCTTTATTTGCGGCAAAATAGCATAACGCGTTTCGAGGTAACACACCTCTTCCTCAAATGCACAGCTTCAGGGGTGGGTTCGTTAGTTATTTAAAACGTAACTAGTCATTGAAGAAGGACCAATGTCCATTTGCTTAAAGAGGCAATCTGTTTCAAAAGAAATAAAGTGTTGCGTTTTAAGGTTTAACAGTACTAATTTTACTCTTTGAACTGTTAAATACAATAGTCTCACTATGGTCACTTTAAAGTTCACCTTAATGCGCAGTACACCTTCTTCACATGATATTCGGACTTCATGCCCCACAATGCCTCTTGTTGATACTCCAAATTTTCCAGCATTCCTCAATGTAGATTATGGCAATCTTTTCACGCCGCTTCTCTGACACTATCCCAGCCTTTTCGCGGTGTAGTACCATCTTTTGGCTCCATATGATGGTCAGAGTAGCGTGGAAAAATTCGCAACCATCCCGATTTCCGCTGGTTTTTGCCTGCCTTTGAAAGGATCATCTGTGTGCAGTGCTGGGGAGAAAAACCTTCCGCAAACTCTGGCAAATTCAAAAGTTAAATTCAATAGGTGAGGCGGGCTTCTCACCAAAGCCTCTTCCATTCAGCCCTTTCCTTGACAATTGTTTCAGCCGGCGGGCGCTCAATGTTTGTTTGGCACAACTTTGCAGGAAACTTGACAAGCAAAGCGCCCTTCCAAGCGAGTTGGGGCCGGTGTCAGGTGTGTCAAGCACCTCATTAATCCACTCAAAGACCACGCGCAGACCTCAGCAGCGTGAAGAACCGGCCACACCAGCATACTTCAGATTCCTTTATTTGCGGCAAAATAGCATAACGCGTTTCGAGGTAACACACCTCTTCCTCAAATGCACAGCTTCAGGGGTGGGTTCGTTAGTTATTTAAAACGTAACTAGTCATTGAAGAAGGACCAATGTCCATTTGCTTAAAGAGGCAATCTGTTTCAAAAGAAATAAAGTGTTGCGTTTTAAGGTTTAACAGTACTAATTTTACTCTTTGAACTGTTAAATACAATAGTCTCACTATGGTCACTTTAAAGTTCACCTTAATGCGCAGTACACCTTCTTCACATGATATTCGGACTTCATGCCCCACAATGCCTCTTGTTGATACTCCAAATTTTCCAGCATTCCTCAATGTAGATTATGGCAATCTTTTCACGCCGCTTCTCTGACACTATCCCAGCCTTTTCGCGGTGTAGTACCATCTTTTGGCTCCATATGATGGTCAGAGTAGCGTGGAAAAATTCGCAACCATCCCGATTTCCGCTGGTTTTTGCCTGCCTTTGAAAGGATCATCTGTGTGCAGTGCTGGGGAGAAAAACCTTCCGCAAACTCTGGCAAATTCAAAAGTTCAATTCAATAGGTGAGGCGGGCTTCTCACCGAAGCCTCTTCCATTCAGCCCTTTCCTTGACAATATATATATGTGTGTGTATTTATCAATTTTATTATGTTTGCAATGTTTTATAATTTAATAAAGTAATTATTTATTAATATTATTAAGTAATTATAAATATTAATTTTTTTATATATGTTTAATTAATTTTTATATTACATTTATTATTTATGATGTTTTACATTTTTTAATAATTCTAACTGTGCTTTTATTAAGTATATTTATTATTTGATTTATTTTATATCATTTTTATGACATTTAAAAAAAACAATATTTTGAACAACGATATTTTAAACAACGATTTTTTGGTTTCAATATTTTTGTACTTACCTTTATAGAGATAGGATGTTAATATTTTGGCCATTGATGTCAGTGATCCGCTTACTATATAATCCTTCAGTAAGCAAACCTTCTTTAGGAAGTAGCAAGGTATTTTTGTGCGGCAAACACAATGAAGTCTCTGAGCCATCCTAAAGCCTATTGGAAAGGATGTGGCCGAATGACTAGAGCAGTCTATCTTGGAGCCGGGGAACCTGGATCGAGTCTCGGCAGGGACGCTCAACAATTCTGGGCAAATCACTTAATCTCCCTGTGCCTAACAAAAATTTATCTGTCTGTCAGGCAACTGGTGCTAATGTAAAGCGGTCAGATACATTGGGGTCTAGTTTTGCGCTTTATAAACCCCCCCCCCAAAAAAAGCCTATAGGAACTTCCTTACATTAACTCTTATGCAACGTTGGTCTCTTTTTGGCCTCCTATTAGTTGCTTAAGGTACGTGTAGAGGATGAAATGGGAATTTACAACCCCTGCCTATTTTAGGTTCACTCAGCCAAGAATCCTAAGAAAAGAAGTAGCGGGGGGTACCAAAAGGCAGGCAAGGTGTAACAGGCTGCACCCCTTATAGACGTATATCATGGATACATTTACACCCTAAGTTCGGTTTTAATGTTAATGCATAGTTTATCGCATCAGCAATTACTATTTTGAAAACACTCCGTACCCTTGAAATTTTTAAAACTTATATCTCCACCTATTTAGACATTTAACTGGAACCCACTACACAACATCAGAGTACTTACCACAATTAGGCCTCTCTGTGAAAACCCTACCTCCTCACACGCAAGCACCCACATGCTTATTTGTGTGAAGTGCTCTGATTTTTTGAGTAGGTTCCACATATATTTCTTAAGAGGTGGAAATGTACCCTGGGAAACTTGGAAGGATACAGAGTTTTTTACACATGGTAATTGCTATATGCTAATGGGACAGATGTAGTAGCTTCTGACACTTTTTTTTTTTACAAACTCATAAGCACCATCGCTGTGCCACTGCAATTATTATATAGCCCACCAAGGCTGTTTACGTCACACTTTTGGGTTTGCGTTCCACACACATCACCCCCACAGTTTTATATTCTTAACTCAACTTTTGGTGTCACAAATGTAACCCTTAAAACACACGTTTAACCAAACCAAAACAATTTACAGAACCCAAAAGATTACATACCCAATTCTGCAAAGTTTATATAAGAAAAACACACACTTCAGGCTTTAAAAAACAAAAGAAAATTAATACGCACACTGGTAGTAAATTCAATCAAAATGATTTTTTCCCAATATAACTTTCCACGCTATTGCCAACTTAATACATTTATTACTACTGGTACTATTTAAGCTGGTAGCATTTAAAATTTGTCACAAATTGTTTATTCTATGTGTGTGTCTACAAAAGAAAAAAAAATCTAAAAAAAACAACCTTTTTATTTACTTATACTTAGTTATTTGGGAAAATACATCATTAAATGCTAGCCAACATATACCACTACACCATATCATTCCTTCATTACATTACCTATCCTTTCTATACTACCAACTAACATACCCTGCCTTCTTAAATCTTCTCACACTATAACTAATACCTCTCACATTCCACCCTCCCTGCAAATACCACTTTCACTTACACCTTTATATTTCTCTACTATCATGCCTATCTCACTATCCCATACAATATCACCACATCAATAAAATACTTAACTGAACTTATTTGCACACAGTTTCATACACAACTATGTTCAAACTATCACTAAAAAACACAGACACCATTCCTCTTATTAATCTTTCTTCTAAAAAACAAAAATACTTCTTTAAACAAGTATTACCTACGCACTCCTTATTTCTCTTTCTCACACAATATTTCTCTTACTGTCTCTCAATATCAATAACAACTACCTCCATAAACTACATTTACCAGTCATTCTTCCTTTCTATCTCTTCTCTGCTACCACTATCTATACACCATACCACATAATTCCACTACACAAATAAACTACACAACACATAATTCATCACCACTAAAACAACAACCATTCTTATACAACTAATATCATTTCACTACACACCGCGTACAACCACTACACTACACAACAAACATTAAAAAAACAATAACATTAACATTACAACACCATAACGCTAAATATAACAAGTGCGGGACCTATTGAATTGCAAATGCTTGTTTTCAGTCTTGGTCTGGGTTGGGTTGTGTGTAAAACTGGTTTTACACTCAATATTGGGTCGGAGCTCTGTATTGGATCCATTTTAGCATGTGTTATGGGATTATGTACTGCATTTGTTCTATCACGTTTTTCGTGCTCATGTTTTTCTTATTTTGGCACCGATCCACATCCTTTGAACTTGAGAAACCTAGTAGAATGTAAATAGCAGTTGTTTTTATTGTTGATCGAATGTATTTCTAAGATGATTTGTTTTTATTATTAATGTATTTTGAGATGTGTGGTTTGTATTGCCTAATTGGCATGAGAACAAACTAATAAAATATACCTTATATCCAGTTTTTTTTTGTTTCTAGAAAAGACATTACGTTGGCGCCCAGTTTTTCAGTGAAACCAGTGGACAAGCCGAACAAACAAGAGGTGGACTCTGTAGAGTATGTCGAATATTTTAATCAAATCTATGTTTTATTTTATTTGTTGATAGAGACTCGACTATGATCTCCTACATGATTGGGAATTGCAGATGTCAAACTGGAAGTGCTACGATTAGAATCAAAACATCAATTGAGTTGCTCAGATTCAATAAAAGTGGGCGTGGAGGAAGGTCCTGCAATGCACCGTCACATGCCTATTTGAGTGTTCAAAATGTAGTACTGAATTTAGTGCATTCTTAATTTAGGGGAGGGCCCACTTTCCCAAAGATTTAAGTAAATTTATATGTAGGAATGCATCCACACCAGTTTTGAAAAGCTTTTTTATACAGCAATTGTAATAATGGGCTGATTGGTTCCCGAGGTTCATACAGTATAGCAGAGGGATCCTTGAACCTTTCTCTAATAAAAACTACTTATGTTCAGTGAAAACGATCCCTAGCTACTAATATTATTTGATTTGTAATAATAATGTCAACATCAGACAAGATTTCAGTAGTCACACTCTATGCAAGATTGCCAGCAGTGGTCTCCTCAGTGCAGGGTTTCCAGCAGTGTTCAGTTCAATGCATCAAGCACAAGCAGGATTGCACGAAGCAATTTAAAAAAGCTTTGTCAATTTGGATTGCCGTTACCTGGGTAATACATAGCAGCCATAGCGGCATCACCTCTGGCACCAAGGTAACATTAGTAATATATCTCCCCCATTGCCACACGATTTTTCACTTAAATATCTGCTTTGAATATATTACTTTTTAAATTGGTCGAAAAATACACACATTTTTGTCTCAGATAATGGACACACTTGAATTTTGGTATGCATATATTAATTCAGCCAAGCAAAAGCTTCAAATTCAGTAGACTGTAATAAACACGGAGAGCTACTAGTTGGAGAAGCCTAGTTTAGTATATATTAATAATAGTAAAGTGATTCCACTCCAGTTTTGTGTTTTAAGTATATAAGTGGTGAGGGGGACCGGGACCCCTGGGGCTCCCAAATAAAAGCAGAGAAATTGGCGCCGGGTGGAGATCTTCTTAAAGCCCTGTATGCCAGGCCTGGGAAGTTCCCGTTGGCGGGACCAACAGCACACGCTGTACGAATTTGGCACGCGGCTACCAGAAGTCTGGGATGGGAGGGAAGATTGACTTTGGCCACCCCCCTGTTTTGCTCGGAGAGGCTAGGTAGCTTTTAGAGATCTAAAGGGTTTAATAAATGGGACCTCATTGGAATCCATCAGATTAAGGATGTGTGGGGGAAGGACAGTGTGCAGACATTTGAAACTTTAAAGCAACAATACAGTTTAAATGATAGCGAACACTTTCGATACCGACATATTAGGCACGCTCTTCTCGCTCACATACCCAGAGACATGGAACTTCCGGAGGCTTCTCCTCTCGAGGACCGGGTGCTAGATGGTCACAGCCCCGAAAAGACTATCTCCTTGATATACAGGAAGTTGATAAATAATATGGTGGACCCGTTGGGAAGTCTTAGAAGAGCATGGGAGGCGGATGGACTGGAATTAGATGACGAGGACTGGGTGGAGGCAGTCTCCTCCCCTAAGGTAGTTGCCATTCAGATGAGGCTCCGATTAGTGCAACTTAGGATCCTGCACAGGTCTTATATCACAGGGCCTAGATTGGAAAATATGGGGCGAGCGGAGAATGCAGGCGAGGTTGTGGAGAACTTGGCACTTTCATGCATATCCTACGGCACTGTGAGGAGATACAAACCTTTTGGGTTAAGATACATGATGAAATTAAAGAAGTGCTGAAGGGGGGGATGCAGCCGGAGGGCTGGAGATGTATACTTAATATATGGGAACCCACGGATTTGAATGCCTGCCTGAAACAGTGGGTAACATTGGCAAATATGGTGGCTGAACGAGATATCGCTCAGTTGTGGGGAGCTAGCCGGCCGCCCCGGATTACTAAATGGATCGAGAACTTAGATTGGTGTATGTTCAGGGAAAAGGCAGTGTATGTAGCCATGGGTTGTCCAGAGAAGTAGGGGAAGATTTGGGGGGCATGGAATACTTATCGAGGCGAATTGTGCACACCCCCGTTGTGTTAAAAAGAAGCAGATGCACAGGTATCCCCATGATCCCATGATCCCAAATTGTATACTTATGATACTTTGTTTCTGTACGTAAGACACACTAAAATCTCACAATGATGTCAATTGTTGTTCACCTGATGCGATTGTTTCTTTTATTTTTATGTTTCTCTTCAATAAAAAAAATTTAAAAAAAAAGCAGAGCACTTATAAAAACAAGCAATGGTTAAGCTAGTAGGTCTCACTAATGCAAGAGCTATTGCCTTTAACAATGTGTTTTAGCCATGTCGTACACTGGCGTGACTGTTCTTCAGTATGGTTCGTGGCGTAGATGAGAGTGGTATGGTGTGAAGTAGATGAAGTAGAGTGAAATTGTGTAGAGTGGACTGGAGTGTCATTGATGGAGTTGCGTAGTGTGGTGTAAAGTGGTGTAAATCTGCATGGAGTGGGGTAGAGTAAGGTACCGTCTGGTAGACTGCCTTAGAGCAGAGTGGCAAGTGTAGTAGGGTGGAGTAAAGTGGCTTAGAGTTGCATAGAATTTAGTGGTATATCGTGGAGTAGAGTGGTCTGGCGTAGGGTTGCATAGAGTGGAGTGGAATAGAGTGTCATGGAGTGTCGTAGAGTGGAGTGGCTCGGAGTGGAGTGGCATAGAGGAGAGTGTAGTATTGTGGAGTAGAGTGTTGTTGTATGGCATAGAGTGTAGTAGAGTGACAGAGTGAAGCAGCGTAGAGTAGAGTGTCATTAAGCGGAGTATAGTGATAAATAATGAAGTAGCGTACAGTGGAGTAAAGTATTGTGGAGTAGAATGTAGTGGAGTGGCATAGAGTGTTATATAGAGGAGTAGAGTGGAGTGTCATAGAGTGGAGTAAAGTGTGAGTGGCATAGAGTGGAGTAGCATAGAGTGGAGTAGAATTAAGTGGATTATAGATTTGTAGAGTGGAGTGGAGTAGGGTTGGAGTGGTCTAGAGTAGAATAAAGCATCTAGAATGGAGTACGGTGGAGTTAAAGTGTTAGGAGTGGAGGGGAGTAGAATGACGTAGAATGGGGTGGCGTAGAGTCTCAACGTCTGACATAGAGGGGTGCTGAGTTGCATAGAGGCGAGTGGTGTGGAGAAGAGTAGAGTGGAAGGGCTTACAGAGTCACAGAGTGGAGAGGTGTTGAGTGGAATGGCATAGAGTGGAGTGGAGGGGTGTACTGTGGCATGAGTGAAGTATGCATGGTTTGGTAGGACACCACCCTTACAGTCAGCATATCTTCAATTTAAATTACCATTACATTTGTACAGACATACAGTTTTATTGATAAAACTATACAGCGCGTACACAGTAATATGTGGAAATCGGCATCACCTAGTGTACTGATTTGGTTTGATCATATTAAAATATTTGTTTACACCGCTCTTCAGAGTTACAAAAAATGGGCTTCATTAGTGCTTTCCTAATTCTGATATATTCTCAAAACTTTGAGTAGTTTATTTACTGGCATATACATTTTCTTGTGTGCTGGAACGAAATTACATTTCACAGCCTTTCCTTCCAACCCCCAGTACCCATCAAGATTGTCACATAAATTCGCTCACTTTGCAGTTAGAGAAAGGAAAGTAAACACCGACGTCCCTTGGAAGAAAGAGCCTAACATTTGACCTTTGTCTTTGAATGCTCCGCACATGTGACATGATAAAAACAAAATGTAAAGACCTGTTATTGCTCATTCACTTCTGAACTCCATCATGGTTATTTTGAGGGTGCTCCAGCACCTCCCACCTCTCTACTTCCAGTGCCTATGGCATGGTTGTGAAATTCAGAAAAAGGATTGCTTAAGTTATGCTATTAGTAAAGAGCACTGACCAAAATAAGCAAGCTCATATACCTAAGGCTTTTTAAAAAAAAGTATTTTAGTATTGGTGGGGCCCCTAAAAGAGGCAGGGGCACCACCAAATATCTTTAAATGTTATTGGAGGGCTGCAGGAAGTGCACCAGCCCCCCACCAATGTTAAAACAAAAACCAGCAAGGGCCTAATTACGATCTTGACGTATGGGATACTCCGTCATAAGCGTGACGGATATCCCGTCTGCCATATTACAAGTTACATAGGCTATAATAAAATTGTTATATGGCGGACGGGATATCTATTACGTTTGTGACGGAGTATCCCATCCACCTTGATAGTATTCAGGTCCTAATTTTCCTGGGTCATTAAATCCATGACCCCACTAAAACTTACCATATTTTTCTAAAGCACTCCCTCCTGGATCTCTGTGCTCTTCAGCTGGAGTGCAGAGACCTCTTCTGATAGTTGCCATGATTGCATTTTATAGGTTTTATAATTGGAGGTCCCTAGTTGACAATAGTTTGTACCTTGTCCAAGTAGGGACCCTTCCTTCTAGTCAGGATAAGGGAGTTACACTCCTAAAATAACCCCTGCTCTCCCCCTTGGTAGCTTAGCACGAGCAGTCAGCCTTACCTTAGAGGCAGTGTGTAAAGCATTTGCACATAACCAGTAATACAGTGTAAACACTACAAAAGGTCACCACACCAGTTTAGAAAAATATCCAATATTTGTATAAACTTGAGACAAGACCTAAAATGATAAAAATCCACAATACAGTACTTAGAAATCGTCAGTTATCAAAATAACCTAGAAATACAGTTTCTTGAACTCAATAGCTCCGTCCGGGTCTATCATGGCATTGTGAACAAACAAATCCAAATTGTTCTGGCTGACCGGGCGTAGCGGGCCAGCTACGGTGCCGGGGAGACCTGCAAAACAGTACCTTTAGAAATGCAGGGCGTCAGCTACCTCTCTGTCGGGTCCTTGAAGTCACACGCGTTGCAGATCGAACTCCTCGCAGTTGTAGTCAGGACGCGGTGCGAGCAGCAGCTTGGTGGCGGCGTCAGGTGGCGGCGGGGTCGCGGTGTGAAGTGTGATGTAGTGCTCGTCGCGGGGCTGGCAGGTCCCGGTGCAGGCAGCGGCGGCATCGTTGCTGAAGCGCTGTCGTCAGCTGACGAACTGGAGTCAATAGTGCCGGCGTCGGTAGGCCAAGGCTGCGGTGCGGGATGATGGCGGTGTGTCATGTAACTTTACGAGCGGTTCCCTAAAACCAAGGTGCAAGCAGTGGCGTCGATTTTGGCGTGAAGTGTCATTGTCAATGATAGCAAGGCGGCGTTGTGAAGCGAGGCAGTGCGGTGCCTATAGGTCGCGGTGCGAGCCGCGGCTCAGTGGTGGCATCGGATAGCGGCTTCGGTGACACCAGGGTCACAGTGCAGTGTTGCGGCGGTGCCTTCAGGACACGGAGTCGACAGCGGCGTTGGGTTGCTTTTTCTTCTGTTGCAGCACAAAACACACAGTCTCCAGTGCTGAGGGCAGAAGAACTTGAAGTTTTTGCATTTGCTGAGCTTTCTTGAACAGGGGACACGCTCTACCTCAAGCCCTTGGAGATACTCGAAGAAATAAGTTGTAGAAAGTTTAGTCCAGTACTTTCACTGCCCAAGAGAGAAGCAGCCACTGCAGGCCAACACAGCAAAGCACTCAGCAAAGTGTTAGTTTTTCCTCACAGCTTCTCCAGCATCTCTTCTTGGCAGTCTTCTTGGTCCAAAAGAGTTTAAAAGTTTAGGGGTTTAAGCCCCACTTTTTATAGCCCAAAATCCTTTGTCCTCTCAGGCATAGAGTGTCTGTGCCCAGCCAGAACCATTCTGCCCTCTATGGTGTGGCTTTCTGACAAGAGATGGAGACAGCATTGTCAGAGGCAGACCAGGCCCATTCAGGTAAAAGGAAATCTCCTCCCCCTAAATGCAGCCCAGGTCTATTCAGCTCTTTCCTGACCCACCTAGACTACCTGGAGCCACTGCTCCTCTCCAGCCCCTGTCATCCAAAACCCAGACAGTCAATCCACAACCCCAGCGGAGGCCTACTGGATGGCTGAGCAAGAAAATACCTACTTTCTAAAAGCGGTATTTTCAAACACAGAATGTAAAAATTACCTTCACTAAAAGATACATCTTTAGATTCTCAGTTCAGGCATACTAAATTTTATTTTTCTATGTAGTTTCTAGGTCCAGTTATGTTTATAAAATTTATAAACAAAATCCCTATTCTGTCCTATGGGAATAGGTAGCCTTGCAATAGTGAAACATGAAATTGGCAGTAATTCACTATCAGGGCATGCCACACACACGAGGGCACATACACTGCACCCTGCCCACAGGGTACTCTGCCCACAGGGTACCTTGGGCCTACTTTAGGGGTGACTGACGTAAGAAAAGGGAAGGGTATGGCCTGGCAAGTGAGTACACTTGCCAAGTCGACGACATGGCAGTCCCAGACTGCACACAGGCTCTGCAGTGGCAGACCAAAGTTACATTTACAGGCTGTTTGTGTGGGTGGCACAATCCAGTGCTGCAGCCCACTAACAGCATTTGATTTACAGGCCTTGGCACACTCAGTGCCCTTTACTAGGGACTGACATGTACATCAAATATGTCAATCATGGAAATACCAGTCCATAACAAAATTTACAACAGAAGCACTTGCACTTTAACACTGATCAGCAGTGAGAAAGTGCGCAGAGACACTAAACCAGCAAAAACATAGTCAAAACCGGGAGGTCAGAAAGTAAAATGTCAGGGGAAACACTCCAAAAGATGTCAAGTCTAACAACGGGCTGCAAAATGTTAAAAGAAAGACATAGAGACAGGTTGATTTAATTTTTTTAAAATACTTTTTTAAGAAACATTTTTACAACAATCACTTTTATTAAACATTGTAATGTGTGAGTTCGTGAAATATACATTTGATGAAAGTTATTTGTGAATTGTGGAGAAATCTGCTTCATATATGTTGATATGCTCAATCCTTGATGAAGCCAATAGTCCCATTATTTATATTTTGATGTTATGACCCTTTGACGAAGTCAGCAAGCTTTCCTGACTGCAATCCGGCCCTGCGACCAACTACACTATCCCCAACTCCACCCCCACCCCCAGAGGCCATGACTATGGGAGGTAGGGCATTTGCAGAGGGTTGGGCAGAGGCCCTGCATGCTTCCGCACACAATGGATTTAACCCAGATCTCTTGACTGGGGTGAATGTTTGATTCCTTCACCATTCCGTCCATCATTTGTTGCCACAGCATTTTTCACCCTAAGTGGGATGGGTATGCCCAGACATGGGTCCCTTGCTCACTGTGTCACTGGAGTCAAGCTTGCCTGGCTGCTGGGGGGTGTTACCCCGAAACCGGTCCTAGGAAGCTTGTTTCCAGTCCAGGGAGGACCTGGCTGGGCAGTTCCGTCTGCACTGTTGAGGCGAAGGGTCAAGACTGATTTGCTTATGGCTGTGTCAAAATTGGGGTGGCATAGTGAGCAAATGAACAATGAATTTTACCCAGAATTCTTGACTAGGGGTGATTGTTTGATTCATTCAGCATTCTGGCCTATCATTTGCTGCTGTAGCACTTTTTGCCCTAATTGGAATGGATATGCCCAGATGTGGGTCCCTTGCTTGCTGTGCCACTGTATTCAAGCTAGCCTGGCCGATGAGGGGTGTTACCCTGAAACCGATCCCAGGCTGCTTGTTTCTAGTCCAGGGAGGACCCAGCTAGGCAGTTCGGGCTTGACTGTTGCCATGAGGAACAGGGTCAAGACTGATTTACATATGGCAGGGCCCAAACTGGGGTGGTGTAGTGAGCAAAAGAACAATGGATTTGACCCAGATCTCTTGACTGGGGCTGAATGTTTGATTCATTCATCATTCTGTCCATCATTTGTTGCCACAGCACTTCCTCACAGACAGCAGAGCCAAAGGCCATGTGCAGGTGGGCCGTGGGTACCAGTGAGGCGTGGCCAGGCCCTGCGTCCAATTGCATGCTGTGCATGGCCAAAGGCCTCCCGCAGTGGTGGGTAGGGCCCCCAATTCCATGCCGCCATAGGTAATGGACATTTTACGTAACAAAAAAAAACCTTAGAAATTCATTGAAAAAAGCAAAGGTTAAAGGGGCGTTATATTTATGTGAAAATGTCAGTTACAAGATCCCGTGTTAAACTAACAAAACTACTAAAATTTACCAGTTATAATTATCTAAAGCAATTGTAATGTGTGCACCAAACTGACTTAAATATATTATATACATACTTGCTGGAATAAACACAGGCTAATTATAGTTGAGCAAACACACAATCGAAAAAAGCACAGAAATGACCAGTTGTCGTGTTTGGGGACCCACAACTAACCTTTAACTTGTTTTTTTCATATGTCTTATGATGTACCTCATACACCTACCATGTCCCGTTTTTGCACAGTGCATGGCCTTAAGCTAGGCCCTACACCCAAAGCACAGGAGCTATGCGCGGTGGAGGTTGGTTGTACGGCATGCCTGACCTTACATTAGGCTTAATTTCGCTAACTGTCTGTCACATTTCATGTAGTCATCAAACAGCGCCAGATTATTAGCAAATGAAACTTTTATTGCTCGTTATTTGTCTCTTCCACCTCCAGTGGATCTGCACAAATTTAAAAATACAAAGAGTAATCTCAACAGAGTAGGTACAAATTTCATGCGTTTTCGTCAAAAGTGTGCAAAAGGCATAAGTAATTAAACAAATAACTTTATATCTGGCAATCTATATACGTGTTAACCCTCCCGAGCCATCCAAGCACCCTTTTCAAACACTGATACCGCTAAAAGTGTCCAATAGATGTACACCAAACCAATAACAGCATGCTTTTTGTGAACATTTCTACATTTATGCTAAGTTTGAGTAAATCAGTTAGGCACTTTTTGCTACAGACAAGAGCAAAATTTCCTTTGAGTGCTACAATGGAAGGCACACTTTTGTTGTTTCCATTCCTCTTAATTTTTTTCCCCTATGTGGAACTACAGGAAGGTTGGCATGCCCATCCTTAGCTGCCTACTGCTAAGCGAGTCATACATTGTGTGCAGATTCTTCCACAGTTCTCAAAGTTACAGGTCAATCAAACAATTTAGTTTTGGTTCAGATACACTTTCCATTGAAAAGGCAGAGTGGCGACTGCCACTGTGTAATATATAGATATATGTATGCCTGTCTTAGCTGAGAAGAGTAGTACTGTCATTTAATTTATAAATGAACTGCTGTGATCTTTGTACTACTGATATTGTGCATGTGACTGAATAATATGGGGACCTAAACTGTAAATAATACATACATTACAATTTTTCTAGATTTAAAAAAAAGTTTCAGGAGATATCAGATATTGGCAAAGGTGGATATGGATGTGTTTTCAAAGCAAAACACAAAGTTGACTGCAAGTACTATGCTGTGAAGAAAGTAAAACTGCACAGTGGGTAAGTCTCAATTATAAAAAATATTTTGTCTGGTTTGTTTAGTGGTACATATTTTTACAGTACTTCTGCAAAACCTTGTAAAGTGCATGGGACAAAATGCTGTAGAATGAGGGAAAACATCTGGGTGCAGAACAACAGATTATCATTGTTATTCACTGTCCACGGAATGTTGCGTTAAAAACACTTCCCAAAACTACCTGGTGGCATAGTATCAGTAATATCTATTGCAGTATTACTTCTTCGGTATTCCTTCAAATTCCATAATGAAGGCATTGGTGCTTGCATATTAAGGCTTGATGTCTCCATCCATCTATAGGCAAATCAAAAGGGACTTTTCATAAGGTTGTCTTCTTCTGTTGACGTCTATCAACTGAAAAAGTGTTTTCCCAAACATAACAAATGAAGTTTTTAGCATACTACAGAGTCCATCATTGAAAACTTGAAAAGTACCTGCTCATGTACGTAGCATCAACCAATGATCTCCCTTTTGCCAAATTGCTAGGTTGTTTGACTTCTGGCCAACTCAATATTCATAGACATAACTTAACGTGTATTGCATAACGTGTTTTTGTAAAGTGCACGTTCACCCAGAAGGGCATCTTGGAGCTGAATAACATATGATTATTGTTACTCAATTCAATAGTACTCATTTTATTGACCCCAGAAGGATGAAAGGCTGAGTGGACCTGTTGAGATTTGAACTGGTGACCATGAGGCCAAACACAGGCCCCTACAGTGGATGAATTAGTCCACTAAGCCACCAAACCCGGCAAGTGTATGTTTGCAAACTGATACTACTTAATAGCAAATTCATGTTCCTTCTGAAGACGTAAAATCCTCAATCAGTCAATCAGGATTTATAAAGTACGGCTAAACACCCAATTGGTTATCCAGGTACTTGCTGGTCCCGAAGGCCTATGCGAACAGCCTGATCTTGAGTGTCAATCGGGATTCTGAACATGAGG
Source organism: Lissotriton vulgaris (assembly GCF_964263255.1). NCBI lineage: Eukaryota > Metazoa > Chordata > Amphibia > Caudata > Salamandridae > Lissotriton > Lissotriton vulgaris. The sequence continues at coordinate 785,844,402 of NC_141694.1, read as the reverse complement.
TGAAGGTCTGAAGTTGCATGGGGAGGCTGTTCCAGGTCTTTGCTTTGATGTGGGAGAAGGAGCGTCCTTTGCTTCTTCAGTGGATGCGGGGAGTATGGGCAAGCAAAAGAAAGCAGAGTGTAGTCTTTTTGACCGTGGGTGGACGTTTAGGTGTTGGTTAATGTAGGTGGGTCCTTAGTTGTGTAGAGCCTTGTATGCATGGGTCAGCATCCTAAGTTGGCACTCTTCTGTATGGGGAGCCAGTGAAGTTGCCTGATGTTGGTTCGTCAGGATGACCAAGGATGAGTCTGGCTGTGGCGTTCTGTATGGTCTAAAGTCTCTGTAAGAAACATGCAGAGATTTCTAGGTAGAAGGCGTTGCTGTAGTCCGGTCAGCTGACGATGAGGGCCTGTGTCACTGTGCGTCTCGTGTGTAGGGGTAGACATTTAAAGATCTTGCGTAGCTTGCGCAGAGTGAGGAAGCAGGCAGAGGTGACGGCATTGATCTGTGATTTCATAGTGAGCTTGTTGTAAATGATGATGTCCTCTCCCCATTAATAAAAGAAACACAATTGTAAATGTTCGCCCAAATATATAAGAGCTCTACTAAAATGTAAATAAATTCTGCCGACTGCCTCATCTCTGGCACCACAAAGGCTCAATAAACAAACTCAGAAGTGCTGGCGGTACTAGAAGCCAAAAAACTAAAGCAGTGAATAACTTGGAACACTTCAAAGCAAAACAGTTAAGGCACTCAGTTGAGTTTTTTCCTTCTTGGCTTTGCCTTCTGACATCAGATTGATATCCAACATGCTTCCATTTTCTCTATCATCTTCTCTTCAAATAACCTCGTCACTCACATCACCATTTACTTCTCATGCATATGAATTGCTCATGTGTACTATATTCGCTCTATATAAAAAAACTTCAGTACATTTGTGTAAACTACATTGTTTACCTGTTCCAAAGCCCCCTTCTCACACGATGCTACAGTTCAAAAGAAAGAGATAACCCATATTTCCCTACAATATGTAAAACTCATCTATTCTAATCTCTAGCTGACATTGAGGCAACTCAGTTACATTTCATTTGATTCCAATTTTTGCTTTCTCAAGTTTTCACAGACTGTGGTGTTTGTGAAATGCTTAGATCACTGCCTGACTTTGTTTGAAAGTAAGGAATTACAATATCGTTTAGGGAAGTATTGGTGGAGAATAGAGTCCCTTCTAACTACCAAGGCTTGCCAGTTATATCACCACACAATCTTTTTGGATTTGTACTGGGTTCCAATTATTTAGGCATCATTTGAGGGTACCGAAATGATTGTGCAAAATTAATGATTTTTGCAGTGCAGTTAAATTATTCTGAAATAATGTTAATATAGCCTGTTTTTATCATAAAAGCTGCTTTGGGACCGATACATCACTGTAAAACAGGAAGACATTTTCCTAAATCAAATGTCTTCACTCAATGCCCAAATGCCAAACCGGTGACAATCGAATACTATATGTAGGTATCAATTTGATGTGTATAATTATATCATTTATTCCTATGTTTCATTAGGAAAGCAGTGTCGGAGGTAATAACTCTAGCAGATCTTAATCACCCAAATGTTGTTCGCTATTACACCTCCTGGCAAGAAAAGGCTTATTTTTATCCTGATGTGAGTGATACAGCCACTAACTCAAGGCAAGTATTATCCATTACTATCAAAAGGTTTTTATTTTCCTTAAAGTGTTTTGTAATTAGATTAAAATGATGTAAGTTATTGCAAGATTGTTCAGTACGCCTCAACGAGCTGAGCTTCCTCAGTGCCAGGCAGTGGAAATGAAAAGCATGCCATTATTTCGAGGCACTCCTCTGGTTTTTCATCATGGCTTCATACAATGGGGATTTTTTCCCTGGGAATACAACAGATAGTCATTTTTCAGATAAGGTTCTCAAGAATCAGGTTCTTAGGAATGTGACCTTCTGTGTAGCTTCACAATTAGTAACTCCTCTGCTGTAGTTTAAGATGTGCTCTAATTATCTGGTATAAGTGTGTTAATCAGACCTCTGCATCAGTTAGTTTTGATGACAGTTTCATCCAGGTAGTATTAAATAGCTATTTTTGAGGACTTCCATCAGATACTTGTGCTCATCCACGAAGTGCAGACACATGCAGGATGTTTCAGTTATGTGTTAATTTACTCTGTGTGGTTTTAGCCATGTATTGTACAAGAACATTCTGTTAATGGAGGTTTCTAAATTATAAAAAAGCTATTAATTATGTAACTAGGAAGGTGTTAAAAAAGTTATAAGTTCAGGAGAATTGTTATCTTGATATAATTGACATTGCCAATCAATGATAGTCGAAGCATTTGATTATACTCCAAACATTGTTGAATCACCAACCATTTTGAGTTGTAATTCAAGCAAAAGGTGTCTTCAAGCTTCTTTAGAATTATTATTCCTAAATATTTGACATTTTTCATCTGATAAGCAGCCCAGCCAACCACCTGATTATTGTTCCTTGACATCATCACAGATTTGTTGACATTTATTTACCTTGCAGCTTGCTAACATACTTAAGTAAAATAACTGTAACAGCATGTGGACTGAGGCATCTGTACCGTTCTCGTAACCTGGAATGTTTGTGGGGGTTCTGACATCAGCATTCCACATGGTATCAGAGTCTTTTACGTGGCCGCCATAATAAAACCAATGGAAAATAATATGAAAGAACTAGAGAAGTAACATCTCAGATGTCTTATGATTCTGCTGTCCTCTTTCCATGCCACTGGCCCATGCCTGTCTACATTGTAGACTACATATTCTCTGCTATCACAGCAGTTAACCCCTCTTTATTTGGGTACAAGCACTTCCTTCTCATGACCTGTACGATTCGTCCAAACTCCATGAATTGCCTTATTGATCCTTGGCTGTCAGGAGTCGTGCTATTGTCCTTTCTTGTCCCTTTGGTAAGGGACAGTATGGGGCAAAGAATGAATGTGGATTTTTCTGGCAATAGTACATATTTGTTTATAGTGTACTGATATGATATGTTCGAGGCATGTGTGGTTGTAGATAAACATGCTGTGCATTCTCCTGACAGCTAGTGTTAAGCCCAGATGTGTGCCAGTTCTTTTCTTTGCAGAATCCTCTTGCTGGTAATGCGCATGTTCATCGACTCCATTGTTAGATTGTGTTCTTTTTGCCATTGTGTTTGGATGTGTGCTCCTGCGCTACCGATCAACACTGTTGCTTTGCTCTTTTTCAGTTCACACGGGTTCCTTACCTCTGTCAGTATTGTATTTCAATCATGTCTCTCCTACTCTCTGTCTCAGGTAGACGTTTAGTTATTTTGTTTGAGCGGGGTCTGGGTCGATCTCAAGCCTAGTGGGCCTTGTCCTTCGGGGCCTACTTCCATCTCTCGGTCGCATCTCTCTACCATGCTTCGACGGTGATAGAATGGATACCATTCCGATATTGTCTTCGCTGCCAAGCAAAATATCCTCGGATCGACCTCAGTCAAATCTGTAGTTTGTGCCTGTCGCCAGACCACAATGAAGCCTTCTACGACGCTTAAGTGAGCCAACTCCCATGCTAGTGGGGATGATTGCCAAGCCGGGGAAGAATAGTAAGCACATAGATGCGGCGCGCAAAAGGGTGACCGCGCAATCATCAAACGAATAGTGTATCGCCGATTCAGTTGTCCTTTTTTGAGGGTATGATAGGGTCCATTTGGAAAAGATAGAAGAGCTCCTCCAGTACCTCCCAGAGGAGCACAGAAAGAGGGGTCATGAAGTAGTTTCAAAAGGCAAGCAGATATCGAACACTGTTGTTCGCTATGCCCTAGATGCAGCAGACACCGCCGCCATGGGGGTTAATTCAAGCGTTCTTCTGCGCACACATGCCTGGCTCCGTGTCTCCGGCTTCAAGTCGTAAGTTCAACAGAACCTGTTAAACATGCCTTTTGATGGCCAGCATCTATTGGGCCAAAGGTGGACCAAATGTTCTAAAAGATCAAGAGAGACACAGAGACAGCTAAGGCGTTGGGCACACTTCAGACACATGCTTCCCGCATCTACTTTTACCGCACAGGCTATTGTGGCGGCTCGAAGACCACCTCCCCCAAAGGCCTCTACGTCCTGCCAGTGCACCCAGGGACAGCAATCCTCTCCTAGCGGTTACTTTAGAGGGTCCTACAGGGGCAACAAATGAGAGGCACAAGATAGCTATCTAAGGTTGCTCTGATACTAGCAACCTGCTCCAAAACCGTAGTGTTCATATAACAATAGGTTCGAGGCATATGAGCTGCAGATCGTACACTTAGCAATAGATCGCCACCTGGTGTTGGGCTTGGATGATTGCAGGTTGTTGTCTTCTTGGAAGAAGTCTTTGAAGTCACGAGATACGGTGACTCCTTCCTTGGACAATACTGCGCATGGTCATCGACTCCATCCGCAGATTGTTTTTTTCCGCCACTGCGTTCGGATGAAAGTTTTCCGCTCCGGCTGGAAAAGACTTTTTCAGCAACTTCGAAGCGTGAAACTTTATATAAACATTTTCGACATCGAATACTTTTTGACATCACCAGCTATATTCTGGTGCGTCGACGCGGGCCGTTGGGCCTATCGGCGCCGTACGGCCTACGCCTCATGGACAGAACTCCATTCAAGAGATGCCCGGTATGTCGAGCAAAATTCCCTCATAGCGCCCATCACGAGGTCTGCAACCTCTGTCTATCGCCGGAACACGACGAGTCGACCTGCACAGCCTGTGCCTCCTTCCGATCGAAGAAGACCATTCGGGATCGGAGGGCCCGTCGACACGAGATGAGGAGATCAGCGCCAGCACCGGAGGCCATCTTTGAGGAGGAGATCGTTGGAGAGGACGTCTCCGGGGACGAGGATCCACTCGAAGATATCTCCGAGGACGAGGCTCCACTCGTCGCCGAGGAAGACTCACCTGATCTCCAGATCATATCGGGTGCAGAGGACTCAGACGACTCGATTCCTTCTCGGCAGCCCGTGAGTACCCCTGCCCCTGCACAACATACACTACCCAAGCCAAAGGCAGCGGTCGGCACTCCACCCATGGGGCCCAGTCGAGACCGAAATCTACCCTTCGTGCTCGGCTCCGAGGAAAAAGACTACGCCTTCCAGTGCCTCGGCACCGAAGAAACCTCATGTGCCAATTCCACCTCCTCCATTAGCACCAAAACATCCTTCGACACCGAAGGACTCTTCGACACCGAAGCCAAAACTCCCTTCGGTGCCCAAAGACAAAGACCCTTTGGCACCCACATAAAAAGACACATCGGTGCCGAAGCCAAAAACTGTACCGGATCCGAAAGCTTCGACTCCGAAACCTTCCGGTTCCAAAAATAAATATGGAAAGCCAGAGTCCGGCGCCGCAGGTCCAACGAAAACTGTCTCCACGCCGAAATCGCCAACATCAGTACCAAAGACTCCAAGACCTGATACAGAGACGCCTAAACCCTCTAACAAGCCTACCAAGCCGAAACCACCTTCGGCACCGAAAAATTTGCCACAGGACTAGATAACTCCTCCTAAAGCAAAGAACACTAAACAAACCCTATCGGCACCGAAAAAATCGACGCCGAAGAAGATTGTAGAGGTGGAAGAACTGTTTAGACCAGATCCTAAACAGAAAAAGGTCTCTATCAATCCAAAAACTGGACATGTGGAAGCAATTCCTTACAAGAAAAGACCGACAGACACACCACTTCCACCTGTGGTTCCTGCCAAAAAGAAGGATTGTGCAACTTCTCCAATGCACCCTTCCTCTCCTTCACCTTCTTCCTCTCCTATCCCTCCTTATATTGAACCTATAGCTTCTCCTGTTCAATCTCCTGCATCATCACACCACACTGACGAGGAGTATGATCTAGGTAGGGGGAATGACGTACCAGAGCCACATGCATACTCTTTAGATGAGGATGTCAATCCAGAATATCCTAAGGATGACGACATATATGGTTTTCCACCACACAATGTGCCAGACATTCCTGATCCTCAGTACTACCCAACAAAACCTTCCCCTCCAGAAGATAGTATTGGGTTTAATCATCTATTAAATAGAGCTGCCCTTTACCATGGAGTTCAATCAATCAATCAAAGACATTTATAGAGCGCACTACTTACCCGTAGGGTCTCAAGGCGCTGGGGGGAGGGGGGTGCCGTTACTGCTCGAACAGCCAGGTCTTCAGCTTCTTCCTGAAGGAGAGGTGGTCTTGGGTCAGGCGCAGGTCGGTCGGGAGGGAGTTCCAGGTCTTGGCGGCCAGGTAGGAGAAGGACCTTCCTCCTGTTGTCGCTCTTCGGATGCGGGGGACGGCGGCGAGGGCGTGGTTGGCTGATCGGAGGTGGCGTTTGGGAGCGTAGAAGTTGATTCGGTTGTTGAGGTAGCTCGGGCCTTGGTCGTGTAGGGCTTTGTGTGGGTGAGGAGGCGGAAGGTGATTCTTTTGTTGACGGGGAGCCAATGCAGGTCTCTCAGATGTCCGGAGATGTGGCTGGTTCGTGGGATGTCGAGGATGAGTCTGGCTGAGGCGTTCTGGATCCGCTGGAGTCTCTTCTGGAGCTTGGCGGTGGTCCCGGCGTAGAGGGCGTTGCCGTAGTCCAGTCGGCTGGTGACGAGGGCCTGGGTGACGGTCTTCCTGGTCTCGGTGGGGATCCACCAGAAGATCTTCCGTAGCATGCGTAGGATGTTGAAGCATGCCGAGGAGACGTTGTTGACTTGCCTGGTCATGGAGAGGGAGGAGTCCAGGATGAAGCCCAGGTTGCGTGCGTGGTCTGTCGGTTTGGGTGCGGTACCCAGGGTTGGAGGCCACCAGGAGTCGTCCCAGGCGGAGGGCGAAGAGCCCAGGATGAGGACCTCCGTCTTGTCTGAGTTCAGTTTCAGGCGGCTGGTCGTCATCCACTCGGCTACCTCTTTCATCCCTTCGTGCAGGTTGGCTCTGGCGGCGGCGGGGTCGTTGGTCAGGGAGAGGATCAGCTGGGTGTCGTCGGCGTAGGAGATTATGTTCAGGTTGTGTTGGCGTGCGATGGCCGCGAGGGGGCTCATGTAGACGTTGAAGAGGGTGGGGCTCAGCGAGGATCCTTGAGGGACGCCGCAGATGACTTCGGTGGCCTCTGACTTGTACGGTGGTAGGCGGACTCTCTGTGTTCTTCCCTCGAGGAAGGAGATGATCCATTCCAGAGCCTTCTCCTGGATTCCGACGTTGCTGAGGCGTTGTACTAGGGTGCGGTGGCAGACAGTGTCGAATGCCGCGGAGAGGTCTAGGAGGATGAGGGCCGCTGTTTCTCCGTTGTCCATCAGGGCTCGGATGTCATCGGTGGCGGCGATGAGGGCGGTCTCGGTGCTGTGGTTGGCTCGGAAGCCAGACTGTGAGGGGTCGAGGGATCCATTCGTCTCAAGGAAGGCGGCCAGCTGCTTGTTGACGGTCTTCTCGATGACTTTGGCTGGAAACGGGAGGAGCGAGATGGGGCGGTAATTCTTGAGTTCGGTGGGGTCTGCTGTGGGTTTCTTGAGTAGAGCGCTGAGTTCGGCGTGCTTCCAGCTCTCAGGGAAGGTGGCGGTGTCGAACGAGGTGTTGATGATGTCTCGAAGGTGGGGTGCGATGACAGCGTCGGCCTTGTTGAAGACGTGGTGAGGGCAGGGGTCGGTCGGAGATCCGGAGTGGACGGAGTTCATCGTGCGGATGGTGTCTTCGGTGCTGATCGGAGTCCAGGCGCGGAGGGTGGTGGTGGGGGGTGGTGGTTCGGTCGTGGTGTGCGTTGGTTGGTTGTTGAAGCTGTTGTGTATGTCCGCGATCTTGTTGTGGAAGTATGAGGCGAGGGAGTTGCAGAGGTCTTGCGATGGGGTGATGTTGTTGTTTCCTGCGCTGGGGTTGGATAGCTCTTTCACGATGTTGAAGAGTTCCTTGCAGTTGTGTGCGTTGTTGTCCAGCCGGTTCTTGAATGCAGTTTTCTTGGCGGCGCGGATCAGCTGGTGGTGCTTCCGGGTGGCAAGCTTGAAGGTGGTCATGTTGTCCGGTGTTGGTTCCCTTCTCCAGACTTTCTCGAGGGCTCGGCAGTTCTTCTTGGAGCTCTTGAGTTCGTCGGTGAACCATGGGGCTTTCTTGCTGCCGGGTCTGCTGGGCGGGGTCCTCAGCGGGGCGAGCTCGTCCGCGCAGTTGCTGATCCACTTCGTGAGGTTGTCGCCGGCCTGGCTGGGGTTCGCTGAGCTGGCAGGAGGGTGCTGGCTCAGGGAGGTGGCGAGCTGGTCGGCTGTGATCTTGTTCCAGCTTCTGCGGGCAGCCTGTTGCTGGTGGTGGTGGGTCGTCGTTCTTTTGAAGGTGAAGTGGACGCAGCTGTGGTCCGTCCATTGAAGCTCTGTGGCGTGGCTGAAGGCGATGTCTGTGCTGGATGAGAAGACTGCGTCGAGTGTGTGTCCTGCGAGGTGGGTGGGGGTGGACACCAGCTGCTTGAGTCCAAGATTGGCGAGGTTGTCGAGCAGGGTGCTGGTGTTGCGGTCGTTGTTGTTCTCCAGGTGGAAGTTGAGGTCTCCCAGGAGGATGTAGTCAGCGGAGGGGAGGGCATGCGGGCTGACGAAGTCGGCGATGTCCTCGCTGAATTGGGTGCGTGGTCCCGGAGGACGGTAGATCAGAGTGCCTCTGAGGGTGGTCTTCGGGTCGGTGTGGATCTGGAAGTGCAGGTGTTCGGCGGTGGTAAGGGTGTTGTCGGTGCTGGTCGTGATACGGATGGTGTTCCTGTGGATGATGGCGATGCCTCCTCCCATCTGGTTGGCGGTGCGGTCCCTCCGGGTGATCTTGTAGCCCTCTGGGATGGCGATGGCGATGTCGGGAGCTCCAATGCACTCTGATGCCATTGATGAGGATTTTTTACTGGACACATTTGAGCAGTCACAAAGGACTACACAAATACTACCCATGATCAAAGGAGTCATTAAACATGCTCCAGACATATTTAAAGACCCGGTACGATGTAGGGTGTTAAATCCTAGAATAGAAAAGAAGTATAGACCAGCACCATCTGATCCAGTCTATATTAAGGGACATCTAGACTCTTTGGTAGTGTCTAATGCATGTAAAAGGGCCAATTCCCAGACCTCTGGTGACACGCCCCCGCCTGACAAAGAATCTAAAGTTATTGATGCGTCAGGGAAACGGATTGCTGCGCAGGCAACAAACATATGGCGCATAGCAAACACACAAGCCTTACTCTCACGCTATGACAGGGCTCACTACGACCAACTAGAAAAACTAATGGAGCACCTCCCAGATCAATACAAAGATCAGGCAGAAGAGCTCTTACAAGAAGGTAAATTAATATCCAATGCCTCAATTAAATGTGCACTAGATGTAGCTGGCACAGCATCCAGAGCAGTCAATACTAGTGTTATACTCAGACGTCATGCGTGGTTACGCATTTCAGGTTTCAAACCAGATGTTCAGACTACCATCTTGAACCAGCCCTTCAATTAGAACCAGTTGTTCGGGCCGGAAGTAGACAACACACTAGAAAAGATGAAGAAAGACACGGACACAGCTAAGTCTATGGGTGCATTACAATCCACACAGACTAGAAGTTCTTTTCGCCGCTCCTTTTATAGAGGAGGCTCCAAGCAGACCGGCACAGACACAACATCATCTTTTAAGACGCACACACAGACCTCCTCTAACAAAGGCTACTTTAGAGGAGGATACAGAGGCAACAATAAGGGAAGAGGTAGAGGTAATAACAACAACCGCTCCTCTTCCACTTCCAAACAGTGACTTCCCTCTGCCTCCCCTACAGCATTCCACTCCTGTGGGGGGCAGATTATCACAGTTCCTACCTGTCTGGAATTCCATCACAACAGACAGGTGGGTAAGACAGATTATCCAACATGGCTACTGCCTAGAACTCACAGCAACCCCCCCAAACATACCACCCAGGCAGCGTCCAATGTCCACCGAACATATGACTCTGCTTCAACAGGAAGTTCTAGCACTTCTACAAAAGGATGCTATTCAAGTAGTTCCTTTAGAGGAACGGGGAACAGGAGTTTACTCCCTGTACTTCCTAATTCCCAAGAAGGACGGGACATTAAGACCAATTCTCGACCTCAGGCCCCTCAACTATTACATACAATCTGATCATTTTCACATGATCACTTTACAACAAGTACTCCCACTACTACAACAGGGAGACTTTCTTTCAACACTAGACCTGAAGGACGCCTATTTTCATGTTCCTATACATCCTGCGCACAGTAAGTATCTAAGGTTTGTCATACAAGGACAGCACTATCAGTTCAAAGTCCTTCCATTCGGGGTCACAACAGCACCACGAGTGTTTACAAAGTGCTTAGCAGTAGTAGCAGCACATCTCAGAAGACAACAGATACATGTCTTCCCTTACCTCAACGATTGGCTCATAAAAGCAAAATCGTTCAACCAGTGTGTAAAACACACAAAACAAACAATTCAGACATTGCACAACTTAGGGTTTACAATAAACTACACCAAGTCGCACCTAGAGCCTTCGCACGTTCACCAATATCTAGGAGCTACCATAGACACATCTACAGCTCTAGCGTATCCCAGTCAAGCCAGGATACAGAGCATTCAGACCTTAGTCTCCCTTTTTCAACACCAGCAGTCTCTCCAAGCCAGAGTGTTCATGAGACTAATAGGCATGATGGCGTCTTGCATCTTCATAGTTCCTCACGCGAGACTGCAAATGCGCCCATTACAAGAATATCTAGCACAACAGTGGAATCAGGCTCAAGGTCAGCTCACAGACCTGGTGTTGGTAGACAGCCGTACATATCGCTCTCTGCAATGGTGGAACACCAAAAACTTGACAAAGGGACGGCCGTTCCTAGACCCTGTTCCACAGATAGTGCTCACGACAGATGCATCCCTCACAGGATGGGGATCCCATCTCTTGCATTATACTACACACGGCCAATGGAACAACCAACAAAGACAGTTCCATATCAACCATATAGTGTTGCTCGCAATTTTCCTAGCACTCAAAACGTTTCAGGTACAAGTACGAAACAAAGCTGTCCTAATCCGGATGGACAATATGACAGCCATGTATTATATACAAAAACAGGGGGGGACACACTCTCTGCAACTGTCCCAGCTTGCACAGAACATTTGGAGATGGGCCATTCTTCAAAACATACACCTGACAGTAGAACACCTTCCAGGAATTCACAATCAGATAGCAGATCTGTTGAGTCGTCAGTCACAACAGATTCACGAATGGGAGATACACCCACAAGTACTTCAACTATTCTTCCAAATGTGGGGGCATCCACAGATAGATCTGTTTGCCACCCACGAAAATGCAAAATGCCCAACCTTCGCCGCCAGGTTTCCACACCCACGGTCGGAGGGGAATGCGATATGGATGAACTGGTCAGGCAGATTTGCGTACGCTTTTCCGCCTCTCCCACTCATTCCATTAGTAGTACGCAAGCTCAGACAACAGTCTCTCAAACTAATACTAGTGGCTCCCACATGGGCACGTCAGCCATGGTTCACCACACTACTAGATCTCTCACTGGTTCCACATCAGAAATTACGGCACACGCCATCCCTGTTAACACCGTACCATGGAGAAATAAGACACCCAGAACCAAGCCAACTGAATTTGGCGATTTGGCTCCTGAAGTCTTAGAGTTCGGTTACTTAAACCTACCACCAGACTGTATGAACATAATTAAAGAAGCTAGGAGACCCACTACCAGAGCATGTTATGCCGCTAAGTGGAAAAGATTTGCAATATATTGTAACAATAATCACATTGATCCACTGGATGTTTCCATCCAAAATATTATTTGCTACCTTCTACACCTGCAAAGGTCCAATTTGGCTTACTCTTCCATACGCCTGCATCTGACAGCAATTGCAGCCTATTTACAGAATAGGCAACATCTATCTCTCTTTAGAGTACCTGCAATCAAAGCATTTATGGAAGGATTAAAACGAACAATCCCACCTAAGTTACCACCTGCTCCAGTATGGAACCTAAATGTGGTCCTTACAAGACTTATGGGACCCCCTTTCGAGCCTTTACATAAGTGTGAATTGCAATTCCTAACATGGAAAACTGCTTTCCTTGTTGCTATCACCTCTCTCAGAAGAGTTAGTGAAATACAAGCATTCACAATACAAGAGCCATTTTTTCAGATACATCCTAACAAAGTGGTTCTTAGGCCCAATCCTAAATTCCTGCCAAAAGTTATTAATCCTTTTCACCTTAACCAATCAGTAGAGCTACCAGTGTTTTTTCAAAAACCGGACTCTGTTGCAGAAAGGGCTTTACACACCTTAGATGTTAGAAGAGCTCTGTTATACTACACAGACAGGACTAAATCCTTCAGAAAGACAAAACAACTATTTGTATCTTTCTCTCCCCCACACAAGGGCAATCCCATCTCTAAAAGAGGAATTGCCAGATGGATTGTAAAGTGTATACAAATATGCTATCAAAAAGCTAAACGTACACTAACTGTTCCTCCTAGAGCGCACTCCACTCGCAAACTAGGAGCCTCTATGGCTTTCTTAGGAAATATACCACTAGAGGACATATACAAGGCAGCAAGATGGTCTACAATACACACCTTCACTGAACACTATTGTGTTGATGTGCAAGCCAAGCAGCAAGCTGCAGTAGGCCAAGCTGTCCTTAGAACACTATTTCAGTATGCTGCAACAGATACAAACGACCACCGCTAGGGGAGACACTGCTGCACAATCGATGCTAAGTGTACGATCTGCAGCTCATATGCCTCGAACGGAAAATGCTACTTACCAGTATGCATCTGTTCTTGGCATGTAGAGCTGCAGAATCGTACACTTCCTCCTGCCTCCCCTGGACTTGTATCCGTTCCAGTACTCATCTTACTTAGATGCACACGCATGGACATCCTTTCTCTTTACTTCTACTAACTCCATCATTTCCCATCATGGCGAAAAACAATCTGAGGATGGAGTCGATGACCATGCGCAGTATTGTCCAAGGGAGGAGTCACCTATCTCGTGACTACAAAGACTTCTTCCAAGAAGACAACAACCTGCAATCATCCGAGCCCAACACCAGGTGGCGATCTATTGCTAAGTGTACGATTCTGCAGCTCTACATGCCAAGAATAGATGCATACTGGTAAGTAGCATTTTCCTTATGGACCAGGATTGGAGCTCAGCCTCCACCCTAATAGCTGATACTATTATACATTTTGGAAGGGATAATAGGTTTTTTTAAGCAACATTTGTCTACCTTATCTCAATCTAATGTTTTATTTAAGCACAGCACTTAAACTCATATAACATTTTAGAAATAATTAGTGGTTCATAAGCTGCTATCACTGGTTGGAGGGATGTCCTGAAAAATTCTTGTATGAATTTCTGTAAACTACCAATGGTTGATAATGGTTTTGCCATTCAAAGCTGTGCCTCTTCTTACCAGACATCATCATTTTGGTTTTATCTTAGTAAATCATGAACTTATTTTTCATGCAGTACTATTTAAACTGAACCACTTTCCTTTGTAAGTCAGCTGGGGTAGGATCCATAATAACAAGATCACCCTCATAAAGCAGACATGATATGTGGGAGCCCCCCCCCCCCACCCCCCCCCAATTTTAGCAGAAAAGGAGTGAGTACCTAGTATTGTTTTTGAGAGGTCAGCTAAGTACAGGGCAAAAAGAGTTGGGGCCATCACACAACCTTTACTTAGCCCATTGTTAATGTTTATCTTCTGGAAGAGACTACCATCGGTGTCCATCTGTACCCTGGCCCAATTTTCACTGGGGATCTCTTTAAGTATCCCCAGTAAAGTACATGGAATTTCCATACTTTCCAATTTGCCACACAAAATCTCTCATTCAACCAGGTCAAATGCAGCCTGTAAGTCTACAAAGCAGGTATAGAAAGAGCCCCCTGTTTCTAAGGATTTTTGTAAAATAGGCTATAGCTTAAGGCATTAATCTAAAGTAGAATGCCCAGGCTTGAAGCGGCCCTGTACCAACTGGATCAAATTCAGCTCTTTGCACCGTTGTGAAACTGCCTGGAACAATATTTTGCTATACATTTTTGCACCCACATCTATTAACCTAATTAATCTGTAGTTTTTTTTGTCTGCCTGATCACCCTTTTGAAAGATTGTTTTTATTGTTGCAACTCTCTAATTCTCAGGATAGGTCTGATCTAATGAAGATAGTTTACACGCATCTGCCTACAATTTCTCCCAACAGTTTTCATTAGTCTTCATTAAGCGTGCTAGCACATCATCTGTGCTTGGAGAGAGTGGGCTCTCTGTGAAGAGCTCTGCTGCCGAAAAAGGTTGTATATAGTAGGAGTTTGGCCGCCTAATGGTACTTGGGTGCCTGCCTGGAGTGGGCTCGACCTGAAGAGTTTTGCACAGGATGAATGAAGGCTGTATGTAAAAGATGTTTAGGCACCTATTGTTGGTGGGAAGTCTGAAGGTAATGGACTCTCCGTGAAAATGTGTGCAAATTGAATAGGATGTGCGTAGTAGGAGCATGGCACCTTATGGGACTTGTGTGTCTCCAGGCAGTAGACTACAGTCTAATTATTTATGTAAGCATATACATGTTTATATTTTTAACAAAGAAGGGAGGTAGAGTACAAAGTAGGATTCCTACTCCACGGGCACTGATACAAAAACAAGAAGAATCCTACTGCTAGTGTGAGGAAAGACGGGGAGGGGAAGCACTCAGTGTTGTGTAAAATACCCCTCACACACCAACAGGCCCCTTGGTGTCATGCTTCATCATCGGGGTCTTCGCACCCCGCTAGAGGGATGCGGCACGCTGCGACCTACGACTACGTGGGAGCGTTGACAGGTGTAAACTATGTGTGGTGTGTGTTGATTGTGAGTGATAAGGGGATTAGATGTGAGTGGGAAACGTGATGAGGAAATGTAAAAAGTACCTGGCTAGTGGGAAAAATGAAAAAAACTTTATTTCGTACCCCTAGCTGGTGCTATTAAAAGGTGTGCAGAAAAAAGACGAGGTTGGCTTGTCTTAATTATGGACAAAACCTCTGGAGGTTTTGTCCATAATTAAGACAAGCCAACCTCGTCTTTTTTCTGCACACCTTTTAATAGCACCAGCTAGGGGTACGAAATAAAGTTTTTTTCATTTTTCCCACTAGCCAGGTACTTTTTAAATTTCCTCATCACGTTTCCCACTCACATCTAATCCCCTTATCACTCACAATCAACACACACCACACATAGTTTACACCTGTCAACGCTCCCACGTAGTCGTAGGTCGCAGCGTGCCGCATCCCTCTAGCGGGGTGCGAAGACCCCGATGATGAAGCATGACACCAAGGGGCCTGTTGGTGTGTGAGGGGTATTTTACACAACACTGAGTGCTTCCCCTCCCCGTCTTTCCTCACACTAGCAGTAGGATTCTTCTTGTTTTTGTATACATGTTTATGCCTTAGATGATTCTGGGCCGTTTGATACTTATTTGCATAGTTCAAAAGCATGTTTGTAGTCTAAATTGAACAACAGTATGGTGGATGATGTCATCAGTGAAACCATGCTGAGGAGTCTCAGCCCGATACTTGGCTTCTTCGACTCCAAAACGCGGCAACTAATTGTCCAATCTATCATCCTTGCTCGGTTGGATTATGCCAGTGTTTTATTTTTAGGCGCCAATAAAGCAGAGATAGCATGGCTGCAACGGGTTCAAAACTCAGCAGCAAGGGCAGTGGTAGGCCTTCCCTGTAGGTGCTCTGTTAGAGCTACCATCCGGAAACTACATTGGCTGCCGATCGAGTCTCGAATTCAATTCAAGACCCTCACCATTGCTTTTAAAATTCTTAGATCAGGCTGTCCTGAACTCTTACGCCCGCTCCTGGTACCCTACACTCCCCAGCGCGCCTTGCGCTCCTTAGGACAGCACCTTGTGTCTGTCCCTCGAACCAGGCTCAGCAGAATGGGTGGCCGCTCCTTCAAAGTTTTAGGGGCGAAACTTTGGAACCCTGCCACTTCATATTCGCTCTCTGACCAACCTGACTGCCTTTCGTAAGGCAATTAAAACTCATCTGTTCCCTCTGATCTAAACTTCCTGCTGTTTCACCCTCTCCCCTCAGGTGTCTTTCTTGGTTCAGCGCCGGGACGCCCCGTTGCTGGGGCAGCTGTTTTGCGCTCTAACAATAACATAACATTTGAGATGTAATCAGTGATGTGATAAATTATGTCAATGAACAGTTCATGAGTGATGTATTATGTGAGGTCATAAACAGTATGTAGCAGGGATGCATGTTATAGTTATCCCAGTAAACTAGAACAGTGAATTTCAGTGGTTCTTCAGGTTGCAAATGTGTTGTTATGACAGACATGATCACCTAACTACAACATCACTTTAACCTTGTTTTTTTCCAGTGAATTTCTAGGATTTCTTTTACATAAAACAATTCCTAACATACATAACTGAATCAATAAGGCCCTTTGCTACATAAGTAGACTTGATTATGTTTAGGGAGTGAGCTCTCCTGTCCTGAGGGAGTGGGCTCTCCCTGAAGCGCACCATAGGCAGTTCAAGCTGCCCGTAGTGGGGGCTTCTCCACATAAAGGAGCTTGGGTGCCTGGAGTGTGTGGGATGTACACTGAGTGTCAACTGGTCATAGTAGGGGCCTCCCACCTAATGGGCTTAAATCTTTTGTGGGAGTGGGCTCAACGCACAGTCTGCACACTGAGCACTAACTCTTCATATTAGGGGCTTGCCCACATAATACCGCTTGCATGTCTGTGGGGGGGGGGGGGGGGGGGGGGGGGTTGGCGCTACACACAGTGGGATTGTGTGTAATATTGACTTGCCTACCTAATAGGGCTTGGGTCTCTAGAGGGAGTGGGCTCTTTGCACAGTCTGCACACTCAGCGCTGACTGCATAGTTGGGGCTTGCCTATGTAATGGGGCTCCATAGTGTATTGGTAATCCACACTGTAAAGCACTTTGTACTTGTCTCCCAGTTCCGCAGAACTGTGACAGCATTCACATGCACCATGTATCTAAAACCTGTGTTAAATTTCACAGCGCTGCTTCAGACACCGCCCGAACTATAGAAAAGGGCACATCTAGACAGTTACCTACGTAAACGAGTTTATCTGACCTTCATGACCCCCTGCGTTCTTCTCCTCAGGAACCGACAAAATAGAGGAAAGGCACTGGAGTAGCATTTCCATATAACGAAAATGTCTAGATCTCTGAGATTGATAGAAAAATTGTTAACCAATAGAAAGAAAGAGAACTATAAAAAAAACTTTTGCATTTTCTCAAGATTTGATGGTGTTTTCTTTCATTCAACACCGTTTTAACACTGCTTTGAAGACTCAATACAAAATTCTTTAAGGTTTTGGACTGGTATATGCCAGAAGAAAGACCAAGAAGGACCTTTCCAAGTTCAGTGAAAAATCACTGAACTTAAGGTTCTGAAGGAAGAGGCATGGATTTATGTTAACTTATTGGTTTGAGGAGAGTCAAGCGTTTGTGCTTCCTCTTCCTTAAAGACCAGTGACTTTGGTACTCAGCTGTCTTTCTATCCCGCCTTGGGGACACTTACACTAACGTAATCTAGGATTTATCTTTGCATTTAGGTGCATGAAGTTTGATTTTTGAGTGATGTAGTCAAGACCATAGGTATCAGAAGGCAAAGAAAGTACCTGGACTGGGAGGGCAACTCATGCCTGCTAAGCTTGAGAGCACTGCCATTACCATGTTCTCTTGTGGCAGTGTGGCAATTACCCCATTGGTGTGACCATTGCTTTGCCTCTGCCTTCCACTTTGGTGCTGAGGTGGCAGCCCACAGTCCCCAATTACTTCAACCACTCTACCTTCTCCTTTGGTTTTGAAATATCTGACATGCCACAGGATATGCCCTAACTTGCCTTGCTCTAAAGGCTTAGTGAGCTGGAGGCATTTAAAAAAATAGATGGAATCCTTTCTACAATTATACAAAACTGACTTTAAACTAAGCCAAATGTTATCCCGAAGATACGCTTCGACTTTTACAGCCAATGAACCATTGTTTTTCATAGATCATTTTGCTCTCGCATATATATCCCGTCATTGTCTTACCATTCTCACGTACCTCAAACTGTACATCGAGAGAATTGAGGTGCTTGGAAAAAACTGACCAGTTTTTCGTACCTTTCGAGACATCCTGCAAGGGATGTGCCCTTTCCAAAGATAATTGCAAGGTGGAAAGCAGCAGCCATCATTTTTCTGCCATGCAAAACTTACTTAGCCCCTTTAGGGCTCTTACAGCACTCTCAGTGAGAGGCCACACTGCAACAGGGGCTCTGTATGCTATAGTACCTCTTGAGGACATAGGCAAGGCAGCTACTCAGAAGAACTGCCACACCATCATAAAGCACTACAGTTTGGAGGTTGGAGCTACACAAGAGTAAACAGGGAAATGAGCAATAAGGTGAACGTTATCTGATTCTCACCAACCATAGAATGTATGTACATGTGTGTGTTCATCTCCTTTGTTCTATTCTGATTCAAGCATATGACTCTATGAAAGTTAAAATACAGTAGAACAAACTAGTTGACTACTTGTAAATAAGGTTCTTTGGTGTTGGTATCGTTCAACGATTCACATGCAACCTTCCCTCCTTCCCTTTCAGGGGCTCACTATGTACATATCTTTTAAACTTGTGCAATCGAAATCTTATGTATGGTAGCTTCTGTTATTTAGTAGTGTAGTTTAGTTATAATAATAATAATAATAATACTGAGCTTATATAGCGCATGGTTACACTAGCCAGTGTGTCCCCGCGCTTCCAGTGGCCTAAGTACTCCCCAACCAAACTACTGACCCTAGAGCAAACTAAACCCTTGCAAACAGCAAGGTTTTAAGCTCCCTCCGGAAAACTGACTCCACGGGCTCCAAACGGAGCCTGAGGGGAAGAGTATTCCATTTACGCGCCGCCAAGTAGCGGAATGATCTGCCTCCCATTCTCGCCCTTCTGATCTTGGGGACCTGTAGCAGAGCGGCACCCTGCGACCTCCGTAGCCTAGTAGGCTCATACGGTGTAAGCAAGCTGTGCAGGAAGCTGGGTCCATGCCTCTGAACAATTTTGTGACTAATACACAGGACCTTAAACTGGATCCGCTCTTTAATAGGCAGCCAGTGCTGCGCCCCCAGCGCCTGTTTGGCAGAGCATCTCCTTGGAATCATCAATATCAGACGTGTAGCAGCATTCTGTATATACACTGCAGTCTCTGGAGACACCTCGCACTTGCTCCCAGATAGAGGGCATTCCCATAGTCCAGCCTGGAAGTAACCAAGGCATGGACCAGGGCCCTCCTTGCTGACACAGAGAGCAAGTCGAGTGTTTTCCTCAGACTACGAAGAATGCCAAAACAGGTGCCTGCCACACGCCTAGCATGGTAGTCGAACGAGATCTTGGAGTCGATCCACATGCCAAGGTTTTTAACTTGATCCATAGGGGTAGGCAGGGGCCCTAGGTCCTGCGGCCACCACGCAGAGGTCCAGACCGATAGGGATTTGCCCACTATGAGCACCTCCGTTTTATCAACATTAAGTCTGATGCAGTTATTGGCCATCCAGCTAGCCAAGTCCTGCAAACAAGTCGCAAACCTACCAGCCGCGTGCAAAGCCACAACCAGCTGAGTATCGTCAACATAAGTTACAACCTCCACCCCATACTGTTCCGTGATAGAGGCTACCGGAGCCACGTACAGGTTAAAAAGGGTGGGGCTGAGGCTTGAACCCTGTGGGACCCCATGATTCAGGTCAAAAGCCTCTGACCCGTGGGGCCCCTGCTCAACACAGAAGCTACGCTCATGAAGGAAGGATTCCAGCCATTTCTATGCCATACCTGGCTCACTGGTTGGAGCAGGCAGACCCTGAAGCAGAGGTCAGACCCGGGACCAGGGTTCGATTCCCGACGCGGCAGGGTGTTGAGCTCAAATGTCCACGGACTCGATAATTCTCGCTTCGGTGCCTGACCTAATCATGGGTTCACACTCTGCAACTCTGGGCATTAAGCTTGCTTAATCTTCACAACAGCCCCCCGCGGCGGGATGCCTGGCTTTCACCTTGGGGATGCCCTGTAGGGGCTATCTCACAGGGAAAAACCAGGACGGGTTCCCAAGGCAAGCGTGGAGATACCCCTTCGGGGGTCGATTCTGGCGCTATATAAGAAATGTAATAATAATAATACCTGCCACTCCCCCCTGCCTCAGGCACTGTAGCAGGGTGTGATGCGCCACAGTGTCAAACCCGGCACTGAGATCAAGAAGAATCAGTGCCGCTGTTTGACCCTCATCCACGTGTTTGCGCAAGGCTTCAGTGGAAAAGAGGAGCGCAGACTCTGTAGAGTGGCAGGCCCGAAATCCTGCCTGTGTGGGATGTAAAAGCCTGCAAGCCTCAATATGTGCTGAGAGTTGCTGATTGCGGTACAAAAGGGGTGGTAATGGACGGAGCATCTGAACCAATCAAACACTCACACCCAGTCAAAAGATCTGGGTTTAATCCATCACCGTTCTTTAGCCCACTCTGCCACCCCAGTTCAGACATAGCTATATGCAAATCAGTCTGACCCTGTGCCTCATGGGAACAGTCCAGTCCGAACTGCCAAGCCATGCCTTCCCTGGACCGGAAACAAGCTTCCGAGGACCGGTTTCTGGCATTCCAGCCGTCTTCAGCCTGGCTTGCTTGAATCCAGTGGCAAAGTGAGCAAGGGACTCACGTCTGAGCATACCCTGCCACACTTATGGCGGCCAAAAGCGGTACAAAAGGGGGTGGTTATGGACGGAGCATCTGAACCAATCAAACACTCACACCCAGTCAAAAGATCTGGGTTTAATCCATCACCGTTCTTTAGCCCACTCTGCCACCCCAGTTCAGACATTGCTGTATGCAAATCAGTCTGACCCTGTGCCTCATGGGTACAGTCCAGTCCGAACTGCCAAGCCATGCTTTCCCTGGACCGGAAACAAGCTTCCGAGGACCGGTTTCTGGCATTCCAGCCGTCTTCAGCCTGGCTTGCTTGAATCCAGTGGCAAAGTGAGCAAGGGACTCACGTCTGAGCATACCCTGCCACACTTATGGCGGCCAAAAGCGGTACAAAGGGTGTGGTAATGGACGGAGCATCTGAACCAATCAAACACTCACACCCAGTCAAAAGATCTGGGTTTAATCCATCACCGTTCTTTAGCCCACTCTGCCACTCCAGTTCAGACATGGCTATGTGCAAATCAGTCTGACCCTGTGCCTCATGGGAACAGTCCAGCCCGAACTGCCAAGCCATGCCTTCCCTGGACCGGAAACAAACTTCAGAGGACCGGTTTCTGGCATTCCAGCCGTCTTCAGCCTGGCTTGCTTGAATCCAGTGGCAAAGTGAGCAAGGGACTCACGTCTGAGCATACCCTGCCACCCAGAGTTGCTGATCGACCAGCAAAATACGGGAAAAGAGAGATAGGCCGTAAGTTGCTCAGCTGGGATATACTGATATGTATAGTTAAGTTTCAATTCCTTTGTTAAAGATTTTGCCTTTGATTGGGTGACTAGCCACATTTTATATGCCTTTCAGGCAGTTCAATTAAGTTAATATTGTTGAAAGGTTACTGTTGTACTCACAGCTCGACAGCAGGAAATGATTCAAACATGTGAATCCATGATGAAACATACCAATGCTGGACAACTGTAGTGGCCGGTAAGTAACTTGTTTATTATCAATGACCTGCTTGAGGTCAGAACTCCATGTGAATCATTCTGATTCTGAATAAGGAAGAGAATTGAGCATTAACAAGCATTTAAAAAAACACTTGTTTTTAACGCATGTTGCCAAAATATTTATTTGGGAGTTTATTCAATATAAGTGGCAGACGTTTTGTGAAAGATGTTTATTTACAACTTTTGTACTTTATGTCGTTTAATCGTTTTTTCACTTTTTATCCAGTGATACTTGTGGGATATTATGTGAAGCACTCTTCATCCAAATGGAACTTTGTGAAAAGGGAACTTTAAAAAATTGGATTGATGAAAGAAGGGGAAAGGACAGTGACAAGTCAGAATCATTGGTAATATTTCAGCAAATCGTCGAGGGAGTGAAATATGTTCATTCAAAAGGCTTAATTCACAGAGATCTCAAGGTAAAAATATAAATAAATGTATATATTTATGTATGTCTGGATAAAAACCCTCAGAACCGTTATTGCCCCTTACATCAACCATGGCCATTTTATTGAGTATGATAAATTATTTAACATGCATTACTCCTTCTCTAGCAATTTAGGTGCTGTTGCCTGGTCGATATAATGATCAGGTCCATATAGAAGTAAGTAAAAGCAATGGTTTAAGGTAACCTGGGTGTAAATCGCTGTCAGTCTCTGTCTCTCGGTTTTTGTCTGTCTACCTCTGACTCTCTCTCATATATGCACAAGCATTTTCATTGAGCATTTCATACAACCATTTGTATCACGACTTCCAGCATACATAAAAGACACTGGAGACTTTTTACGCAAAATCTTTGATGTCAAATGGGAAACTGATTATGTATTTATGACTTTGGATGTGCAGTCTCTGTACACTAGTATCAGACACCACGACGGACTACGAGCCGTCAATCTTTTTCTGGGGCAGAGACCTATAACATTGTACAACCACACTAAAATGTTATTAGAAATGACAGAATGGTGCCTAACAAACAACACCTTCCTTTTCAACAGACTCCACTATAAACAACTACAAGGATCAGCTATGGGTACCTGTTTCTCTCCCAGCTATGCAAATTTACACATGGGCTGGTGGGAGGAACAGGTACTAGGAGTCAAACATGCAGCCACATTAACCAAGAATGTAGTCATGTGCAAATGCTACATTGATGATATTTTTATACTGTGGCAAGGACCAAAAGAGGAGGCTGAATCATTTGCTGCACAGCTAAATGACAATGCACTGAACTTAAAATTCACATGCACCACCAATGCCACCTCCATACAATTCCTTGACCTAGAACTCTACACTGAACACAATAAAATCCAAACACGAACCTACCGTAAGCCTACTGCGGGAAACTCTGTGCTACACGCACAAAGCTTCCACCCCCACAATCTGAAAGAATCCATCCCTTATGCGGAATGCTTACGCATGACTAGAAATTGCAGCACTAAAACAGGGCTCACTGAGGCAAAAGAAAATCTTTTTTCTAGATTGAAAAAAAGAGGGTACAGCAAAGAAACATGCAAGAAAGCAAATACCAAATGCAGAACATTAAACAGAAAAGATCTTCTGTTTACACAAAAACAGGTCCCTGCCACACAAACACCAACCAAAGAGCCTCCTAGACTAATCACAGGCTTTATTGCCTACCACACCCAGGTCAGGAAAATACTCACTAAACACTGGCCGTTGGTCAAAAATGATCCTGCCATCGGGGAAATGTGTGGAAAAAGACCCTCTATTGCTTTCAGAAAAGCCAAATCGATGAGAACTCATCTGGTCTGCAACGCCCCAATCCTCAAAAAACCTGCAGATTGGCTTACCAACCAAAAGGGTTTCAAAAAATGTGTAAAATGTAAAGCATGCAAGCACGGTATAAACACAAGTAAGGTGGATGTGCCTTTCAGACAATAACCATATTCCATTAGAGACAAATACACCTGTAAAACGGAATACGCAGTATACGTTTTGGTTTGTGTTTGTGGGAAGCGGTACGTGGGGAGTACAATTCACCCTGTACATGTGAGAGTTCTCCAGCACCTTCGAGCAGTGACAAATGATGATCTGGCCCATCCTGTGGCCAGACACATCAATACGGTCCACGCAGGTGACATAGAGGTACTGTCGTACTTTGTCATCGACAGTGTCCCTAAAAACATCAGGGGGGGAAACCGTCTCCAAACACTTAGGAGATTGGAGTCAAGATATATAATCCTCTTAAACTCCAAGATACCTAACGGCCTCAATGCAGATGAGGCTCTTAGCGTACATCTGTAAGTCGCCGTAGGAGCATTAATAATAGTTCCTATCCTCTTCCCAGTTCCCGTTCTCCATTCCAGTAAACATCTGCTGTTCGCATTTTAACCTCACATCACTTTGTACATATGAGCACAACCACCACCCCTAGACTCTGGAGATTTCAAATGGTAGTTTAAGCTATTACGGACAGGCATGTCGTCTCATCATTTAAATATCATTGCATTTGGGCGTGTGTACTCAATTTTGAACATTGTTCTCGATGTTTGACAATGGGAATCCTATATGGAGTTAAAAAATATGTATATTTGTATGCATTTTAATCTAAATGGGGAGTAAAAGAAAGATTCCGTGTGACAAACACAGGTGGAGTAAATAATCATAGTTACATTCATAGCGCACATCCACTAGGGTACTATACCATAACTATCAGAGTTTCCCAGTTTAGTCCACTTGGAGAAGAGGGATAAGCGCCAGCGGTACTTTGAAATAGCCAAGCACTATAAGCGTGCGATACACATAGTTAGGCTAATACACTACACACGGGTATAAACCTGGGGCCTCCGCATTTTTATGGGCCCGATACATGACGCACCGGAATAACCCTAGGCACCAGTCCCCAAACCCACTCCACAGTTCAATATTTTAACCACACCACAAGATATTGTTCCATACATAGTGATTATTCACAATACATGACGGGACACAAGCGCCAATTAACTGCGCGTAATTCAAGGACCCCGTTTAATTGTGAAACACACATGCCAAAACTCACTGTTAGAAAAACTCCGCACACAGGGACCGCCGAACCACACCAGCCAGGCGCTTTTGAAGGAACGAAGGAATCACTAGGCTGTCATTGCGGGGAGGTTTCTATAGTAACTGCAAAACGTGCAAGCCATGATGACGTTATGTAGAAATGTGCATGCCTCAAGAACTCTTCTATGTCTGTCAAAACCAAGAGTTGCTAGCACAGTCATGGCAACAGGGTAGTCAAAATGTAAAACAAGCTGCAATATACCGTGAAAAAAGAGTCAAACATTCATGATGTAATGTAATGTCACAGGGGTATAAATTGAGTCACAGAATGCAGAGATGTAGTGAACAAGGCGGGAGCTAACCGCCGAAACGCATCAAAGCAGCCTAAAAGTGGAATAAAACTTATTTGGAATTCGAAATTTCACGGAGTCAGTGCCTTTCTTATATTGTGAAGATTGGAGTGTTCCTGATATATATATATATATATATATATATATATATATATATATATATATATATATATATATATATATATATATATATATATATATATATATATATATATATATATATATATATATATATATATATATATATATATATATATATATATATATATATATATATATATATATATATATATATATATATATATATATATATATATATATATATATATATATATATATATATATATATATATATATATATATATATATATAT
The DNA here is from genome assembly GCF_964263255.1 of Lissotriton vulgaris. NCBI lineage: Eukaryota > Metazoa > Chordata > Amphibia > Caudata > Salamandridae > Lissotriton > Lissotriton vulgaris. The sequence continues at coordinate 785,818,953 of NC_141694.1, read as the reverse complement.
ATATATATATATATATTTTCCAAAAGTCGTCGTTTTGGCTTCTGCTTCCCTGCAGAACAACGAAAAGAGCGAGACCACAAAGTAGGTGCAGTTTCTTCAGTGCAATTTATTCTGTGCCAAAAAGTTACAGCCTGCAATCCACCATGACGCGTTTCACCTCAAGAGAGGCTTGATCACATAGGTGCCATGGACACAAACAAGGGAATTTAAAGTGCTAGTGCTTAATTGAGTACAGCTGTGCATGTCACCTTCTAGTAAACAGTGAAAACATACTCCACTAGATTATCGAAGGATAAAGGGCATAGTGCCTTGCGGGTTCTAAGGCATATGAATACATATATGGAGCATGTATTAATCCTAAAATTTGCATATAAATAAATAAATTCATATATATACACATAGTTTAAAACTTTTTCTCACTACTACTTCATATATATACACATCTCGGTCTAAATAGACATCACTTCTTCATATGCACATTAGTATGGCTGTATGAACCCAAATTTATCATTTACATTCAATATTCGAATAATATGTTAGTTACACTGTTACGAAAATCACGCCCAAGTGGGCATAGTTTAACACTGCACATACTCATAAATTCAATATAGTAACGCACTATTAAATTATCCTTTTAAGGTTACTGCAGATCAAAAAATTGTTGCAAAGTGAAAGGTGCTGGTGCCAATATTAAAAACATACTACAGTTAACAACAGGTAGCAGAGTCAGAGAACGAGATCCTCTTAGGGGGAGCTGTTTAGAAAACCCACCATTAATCAGATGAAACATTATTAATGTACATTAAAGTGCAAAAGTGACTATCAACAGGTTAACAACAACTACTAGAGACAGGTGTATAAGTCCTCGCTAGCGTTCAAACCTCCTGGGTTCTTTGTGTTGAACTCAAGAATAAACCTGGTTTCCAGCAGGCGCAATTTTGCGTCCCGATTTCCCCCTCTTCTCAGAGGTAGGACAGAGTCAACAAGTATTGAAGGCCACTGGGGTCACTATTATGTACAGTTTCGAAGTGCCTAGCCACCGGGTAGGCTTGGTCCTTTCCAGAAATTGCCCTTAGATGTTGTAGAATGCGCTTGTGGGCGGGTGGGCGTGTACTGCCCACATATTGTAGGCCACAAGGGCATTGTAAGACATAGACAACGTATTCTGTCTTACAAGTGAGTCTTTTATTAATCACAAAGGGCTTCTCTGAGAAAGGGTGTGAGACCTGTGTCTTGTTAATCCCGTGGCGACAGGCTTTACACGTTAGGCACTTCTTGAAACCCGTAATGTGATCCATCCAGGATTTAGTGGGTTCTAGTGTGTTACTGACTAATGCACTGGCTAGACTGGGAGATCTGCGGAAAGTGAGGCTGGGTTTATCCGGTACCAGGCTGCCAATAACTGGGTCATCCTTGACCAGATTCCAGTTTTTGTTCAGAATTTTTCTAATCTGGGAATGTTGGCTACTGTAAGTAACAATGGCTCTCGATTGAATTAGCTCATTGCTAGAACTCTCTGCAATAGATCTAACCTTAGGCACTAGGGCTTCCGCCCTTGTTGTATTTTTAGTACGTCTAATCGCTCCATCTATTAGAGTACTGCTATATCCCCTCTTTAAGAACCTGGCTTTGCTGGCTTGTTGGGCAAGATCACATTCCAAGTCAGAGCTGCAGATTCTCCGTAATCTTAGCATCTCCCCATAGGGGATGCTACGGATTAGATGTTGGGGGTGCTGGCTGCTGGCATGTAAGACTGTATTGCCAGCAGTCTCTTTCCTGTGCAATTTAGTTTGCAGAGTGTTGTCCCTGATATAAACCTCCACATCCAAGAAAGTGACTTTTTCTTTATCAATATGTGATGTGAATTGAAGGTTTAAGTTGTTCGTGTTGAGTTCTCTCACAAATTCTGTTGCCTCTTCAAGTGATCCCCTCCAGATCATGAATAGATCATCAATATACCTTAAGTAAAGCATTACCTTGTTACACATAGTCTCTTTGTGTTGGTCCATGAGGACCCGCTCCTCCCACAGCCCCATATGTAGACAAGCGAAGCTGGGGGAGAAGCAGGCCCCCATAGCCACCCCTCTTAGTTGCTGGTATATTTGATTATTGAAAATAAAAAAGTTCTGTTCCAAACATATTTTCAACATCCCAACAATCATCTTTTTGTGTTGTACACACTCAATGGGGCGCTGGTTAAGGTATATATATATATATATATATAGTTAGGATTTTTTCTCTATGGAACTTTTGAAAATTCTATCTCTAATAACTTTGGCGTTTGTGGACGGAATCGGCTGAAATTTTCAGGAAAATGGCACATTTGGTTTCTGAGCAGCCCCTGAAAATTTGGGGGGGTTCCGTCAAGGGGGGGCCGAGAAAAAAGGGGGGTCCCAAAACGCGTTTTTCCCATTCATTTTTCCATAGGGCGTTTGGCCTCACTTTTAGCTCGAACGGCTGAAGGGATTTGCACGAAACTTGGCAAAATTGTAGGGACTGTTAGCCCGATGTGCCTTTGCTGGGTCTCAATATATGTGCTCCAGTGGATTTTGAGAAATTAACGTTTAAAAAAACAGATATATCTGTGACAGCGTACCGGATAGCGCACCAGTTCGCGTACTTTTCGCGTAACGGAGCTTTGCGAAGCGAAGCTGATTGGCTCTCCGGTGTCTGTCAACATTCTAAACAGTCCGGAGTGGCCGCCATCTTGTCTCTCGGTAGGATCGAGAGACAAGAGGAGGCCAAAACGAAGGGGGAAATGAAGGAAAGGGGGCAAGGTAGACCCCTTCTGACCCCCTAGGATTGATGAGGGGGATATTAAAGTGCCCCGCGGGGCCCAAAGAAAAAAAAAAAAATTGCGATTTTTTGTCGTAGAGGTGCAAATCGGTACGTGAACCGGGCAGCTAACCGGGCAACTATCTGGCAGCGTAACGGGAGTCTGAGGAGAAGCTGATTGGCTGTCAACATTGTAAACAGTCCAGAGCGGCCGCCATCTTGTTTCTCGGTAGGATCGAGAGACAAGAGGTGGTGAAAAACGAAGGGGGAAATTAAGGAAAGGGGGCAAGGTAGACCCCTCCTGACCCCCTAGGATTGATGAGGGGGATATTAAAGTGCCCCGCGGGGCAAAAGAAAAAAAAAATTGCGATTTTTCGCGGTAGAGGCGCTTCCCGGTACGCCAACCGGGCAGCTAACCGGCAGCGTAACGGGAGTCCGACATCTTGTGTTTTTGGAGCGTCCGGTTTGCGTACCGGGTAGCGTTCCGGTAAGCGTAACAAGGGGAAAACCAAGAGAAACAGTAAAATAAAATTTAAAGGAATAGATTTCCACCAAACTTGGCAAAATTGTAGGGACTGTTTATTAGAGTCTGAAGAGGTTTATCGTATTATCACATGAATGATGTCATCAGTGATGTGATCAGTAATGTCAAATGAGATGTTATCAGTGATTTCATCAGTGATGTCATTTGAGATGTCATCAGTGATGTCATCAGTGATGTCATTTGAGATGTCATCAGTGATGTCATTTGAGATGTCACTGACCATGTCATGAATGATGTAATATGTGACATCATCAGCAGTGGATTGCGGGTGCGCGATATATAGTTATTGCAACTAACTATATATGCGAATTTCTATGGTTTTGTGCGAGTAAATTAAGGTTTTGTAAATGCTAATCCCTAACTATATATGGTCTATAACCAATGGTTTTTTCAGTGAATTTTCAAGGTTTTTTAAATGCAAATTACTAACTATATATGGTCTATAACCTATGGTTTTTTCAGTGAATATATATATATATATATATATATATATATATATATATATATATATATATATATATATATACTTGTACCAGAAGTCATGTACAGAAGTCTTGGCTGCACATATAAACAGTTTTTGGGGTACAATAAAACAATCCGATATTCTTTGAAAAGCATCCTAGTCATAAACAACAAGTACAACCATCTGATAAGAAGAGCACAGATGGCTCTCGACCTGGGGGGAGAGCTAGTTTGGGCCAGTGTGTACGTGTTCAGTTGCTCAGTGTGGGGAGCACATGATCACCTCATGCAGTGTACATGTCATATCCTGATTGGCTGAGTGTTCCTAACTACATGTGGCATCTAACTTTTTGGAGTCTTGAGAACATGCGCGTTTGGCCAAAACTTGTTTTATTGGGGCCAATCTCCTCAGTCCTGTTTGTGTTGTAACTGCCAATCTGTGGGATCATTCAGGGTTTTCCCTGGGGCACTTTTTAAGTGTGACATGTCCATCGGTAGACTTGGGTTTGGGTCGCAGGGCATGCCTGACCACATATCTCTGACTCAGAGTTGATGGGGAGGTCATCTCGGGTGAATTTCACAGCAATGATACGAGTTTGTGTTTGCTTGTATATATAATACGGCGGTAATTGATATCACATTTACTGACATTCTCATTATTATGCGTACAGTTGTTACAGTGAACTTCAACAATGCATTTCCTTGTATGACATCGTTATGCATGCATAAGGTATGGCACACATCGACATTACATTTACTGGTATTGACATAGTTATGCACGCATAGGTTAAGGTGTGCGTCAACATTGCATTTATTAGTAGTGCAGTTATTATGCTTGAATACATCAGGGTGTACATTGACATCGTTTTCACCAATATTAACATATATATCGATATATCATTCTCTCTCGAACCACAAGTCTGAATGTTGAGTGGTTTATAAAGTTAGGCAATATAAAATCATATCACACAAGCTACAGGATATATATTTTTACATTACATATTTAGTTTGAGGCAGGTAGCACCCAAAAGGTCAAATGTTTACTGAAAATAGTAAGTGAAAAGAAAAATATTGGACTGTGCTCTTATGTTGTCTGTGGTAAAAAGAAGAGAAAAAGTCATAGTTATAATTATAAAAATATACTAGAAAATCACTTAGCTTTATTAAAAAGAAGACATTTTGTCTGTAGAAGAGAGAGATTGTCAAAGCTGGTCTCCGCAAGCTGTAGCTAACCATGGGCACTAATTAAGCAAATCTATGCAATGGGAAGGGCACTTTCAGGTAGTTATTGACCATGTGGATATACAGGGTCCGAGAAAAAGCCAAGAACCTCTTTCCATTCCTGTTGTTTGATGTCAATGGTTCCTGCCTGTGGAAGGCACAGGGCTTGCCAGCATCTCCAGATGCCAGGCAAATGAGATGAACTTGGTATGATGTTATAGGGGGGGTGATAATCCCATTCGGGATTGTTCAGAAACTGAGGAGACTGAGGGAGGTGGGCCATATGTGCCACAGTTGATTCCAACAGAGCTGGAAACCAGACATGTGGCCTCCAGCATGATATCACTACAACTAATTCTCATTTCTGAGGTCTCAGATAAGAAGTCAGTTTCAGTATCATTATTAAAGGAGGGGTGGGCACAATGAAGACTTCTCTGCCAGTTCTGAAGGAAGGTATCTGCATGTTGTGCGTACGGGTCTGGCAGCTAATTGTAAAACTGATTTAGCTAGCAATTCAGTGTGTAGGCGAAAACAAAATCTATCTTGCATGGGAGCTAGATAGTCTTTTGATACTGGAAAACCAGTGGACCTAATTTCCAATCATTGCAATCTACCATATGTCTAGACGTCCAGTCCGCGATTATATTGGCCTCACCAGGAAGATATTTTGCCGTCACTGATGCATTGTTTTTTTGTTCTTATTACCAAACTTTCTTGATCCAATAGACAGTGTTAGCCGTTCAAACATTTACACCACAATGATAGGTGGTGGGGCTATTCCTTTCGTGCAGGGCCATAGGCCATTGCTCTGACACAGCACAGCTGGTGTTAAGAATCATTGGACCCATTTATGTCTGGCTCTCAAACATTCAGTCACAGGGAACCACAAATTAGATTTACTCTTAAACCTTCGACATCATAAGTCCATTGAGCAACATTCTTTACTTGTATTAACAAATCCTTCAGCTTAGGAGGGTCAGGATCAATCAATTTTGTACAAATAGTGTGTCTCACTAATAATATCAATTAAAAAGAATTACGTTTCTTCCCTTCCACTTAGCAGATTCTTCTTCTGTCTCCTATGTTTTTCCGAACATTACCAAATTGGGGCTTACCTTGATTTCTGTGCTAGCCATTTCTGAAACCACTGAGCTTACCCCAGAATGTTTTTAAGCAGGGGCATTCCAAATACATGTGCAAATCATCCGCTCTGGCTAAGTTGCACTTCTTACAACGTCTCTCGATCATACTGGAAATCTTCAAGAGTTTATGGGGGGTCCAAAAAGCCCTGTGCAGTGTAAACAAATGGTTTCCTTTAAGTGCTGTGGGACTGACAACATCATATAAAGTGCTAAAGAATACTTGCCATAGGGTCTTCAACTTGTCAATCAGCAGGCATCCTTTCCATATTCCATAAGGCGGTTTTGAATTTAGATCCTCAGTTTGACACAACAGTCCATACCATTTAGCAATTTCCTTTTAAAACTTTAAGCTCTGTAGAGTGGCCTCGATATCAACTGGAACTTGCAGCTCATCTTTGATTGCCATTGCCTATAATGATAAATGTAGATATTTAAATTTGGACACATTTTCCCCAGTCTTCAGGCTCAGCTCTGGCCTGGATTGTAGCGTGTTACCATCCAGCAAATCCCCCCATTTGTTATTCCTGTGGCACACAACGGGACATATAAGCTTACTTGTAAACACTCCAGCATGTCAGGCAAGTCACAGATCAGTTCATAAATATTAAAATATGGTATTAACCATGTTTTCCAAAGGCTAGTCCAAAGGTCAACAGCAGATGCTAAAACCGGCAGCAGCATATTGATAAAGTATTTGGGATACTCAAACTTACATAAATAACCAGCTTTGGCACCCTGGGATCCTAACAGAATTCGGAACACCATATATATATCTCCATTGCCTGAGTCTACCACTGTGTTTAGAAAAACCTAAATTTGTTAAAGTTGGAAAGTCATACAGTACAATTGAATGTCTGTTAACTGTAAGCCTCACTCTCTAACCTTTTTTCTCAACGTCTTCCATTATATTCTCACCCCTCTCGATGCCCAAAAAGAAACACTACTGTTTCCCTGTATCTTTTCAATTAGTGTCTTCAAAAAGGCTAACGGAATACAATTAAATAGGAAAGTGAGCTTAAGGAAAATACTATTTTCAACCAGATTTACACTGCCATATATTGTCAGGGATAAATTCTGCCACCTTGTGAGGGGTTTGTTTGCCTCAGATCAAGCTTTTTTCAGATTAACCTCTGCAATTCAGTCTAACTCACAGTTGATCAGAATGCCTAGATATTGCAGTTTCTCTTTTACTAAGTTATTCTGTATCTCTGAGTTCCAAACCATAATCTCAGTTTTTTCTATATTTGATGACCAGTTTCTCTAATCTTTGCAAATCTGTATTGGGCTCAGACGTGTATATTATCAAATCATCTGCATAGAGGCTAATCTTTTTTGAGTATACATGTATTTTAAACAGTCGGATGTCTTGGTCCTCCCTCACCTTTTGAGCTAGGGGTTCAATATATAAGTTAAACAATAGAGGGGAAAAGGGGCACCCCTGCTGAGTACCTCCAAATACAGGAAAACAATATGTTAAACCACAATTAACCAATACTCTAGCCAAGGTTTTTAAGTATCGTACCTTTAAGCCTCTATACATGATGTTGGAATACCAGTTTTTCTAGGCAAAGCCACAAATAAGCTCAATGCTCCGGGTCAAAAGCTTTGGCCACGTCAAAGGTTTGTATTGCCAATGGAAGTTTATAGATGTTGTCCATATCAATAGTACCTAATAACAGTCGAGTTAAAGTACGCATTTGTTGTCCTTTCATGAAACTTTACCTATCTTGATGGATAACTGCATGTTCGAGGCATTTGAGGTGTAGATCACATGCTGTGCATAGATTGCCATCTAGTGTTGGGTCTGGATGTTTGCACTTTGTTTTTCTTCGAAGAAGTCTTTCCAGTCACGAGGTAGGTGACACCTCCTTTCAGTGATAGTGCGCATGGGCATCGACTCCATGGTTAGGTTTTCCGCCATCGGGTTCAGATGTGAATTGTTGCGCTCCGGTTCGGCACCGTTTTTCAGGCTTCCTTCGATGCGCAATCCACTACCATCGACGGTATTGTTAATCGACCACGTTTCCCATTCTCCTTGTATCGTTTACACTCGTAATCCTTCGATCGGAAGATTCGTGGAGGGCCGTTGGGCCTACCCACGTCCGGGTAGATAGCAGTCAATGGAACTGACTCCATTCAAGTTCTGTCATGGGTGTCGCGCTAAGTTTCCACGCACCGACTTGCACAAAGTGTGCAACTTTTGCCTATCCCCGGAACACGACGAGAAAGACTGCGACGCATGTCGGTCGTTTCGATTGAAGAAGACGCGTTGTGACCGTTGGGCTTGACGTCACGAAATGCACAAACAAAGCGGCTTTGTATAGGGTCTAGTCGGAGACGACTCCGAACATGAAGAATCACAAGCGCAGGAAGCCAAATTGGAAGAAGAACACATCTCTGTGTCTAAAGCCGAATCCAACACCGGGCCAACGGATTGTGAGTATGGAGACTTCCTACCATCTCTTATGCAAAAAGGCTCTGGTTCCTCCAATGCCTTCGTACGACACATCCACACATTCACCACCACCACTATCACCTGGCCCTCAGGATGCAGGGATGGGGATGAGGATGAGTATATCCCACAGGATGCTGACCCATGGGACCATTATGACACTGACCCACAGCCAGATAATGCCCAAGCTTCACATCCAAGTATCCACACCCATTGTCCAAAGGCAATGCAATATGGATGAATTGGTCAGGATATTTGTTTATGCTTTTCCGCCTCTCCCACTCATTCCATTAGCGGCTCGGAAACTCAAACAATCCTCCCTGACACTAATCCTAGTTGCTCCCATTTTGGCATGTCAACTCTGGTTCACAACTCTGTTGGAGCTCCCAGTAGTTCCTCATTAAAAACTACGTCTTACACCCAATCTCCTCACACAGAGCCATGGAGACATAAGACATCCAGACCCCAGTCAACTCAACCTGGCGATCTGGCACCTTAATCTACCATCAGACAGTATGAATATTATCAAAGAGGCTAGATGTCCTACAAAAAGAGCCTACTATGCAGCAAAGTGGAAGCGGTTTGTAATATGCTACACTAACAATCACATCAACCCCACATGATGGTTCTGTTCAAAACAATATATGTTATTTGTTACATCTGCAGTGTTCAAATTTAGCGTACACATCCATATATTTGCATCTGGCTGCAATACTTGCATACCTCCAGAATAGACAACATCTATCTCTCTTAAGAGGGCCTGTCATCAAAGCGTTCATGGAGGGACTTAGAGTCATTCCCCCGAGACATCCACCTGCTCCAGTGTTGAATCTCAACATTGTTCTCACCAGGCTAATGGGTCCACCCTTTGAGCCATTACACAGATGGAGCTGCAATTTCTCTCATGGAAGGTAGCTTTCCTCATAGCTATCACATCACTGAGGAGAGTGGGTGAGCTTCAGGCACTAACTACAGATACGTCAGAAAAAGGTGGTTCTTTCGACCAACCCTAAATTCCTACCCAAAGTAATTTCTGCCTTTCATATCAAACAATCTGTTGAGTTGCCTGTGTTCTTCCCTCAACCAGATTCTGTGGCAGAACATGCTTTACACACCTTAGATGTGAAAAGAGCATTGCTGTACCACATAGAAAGGACGAAACCTTTCCGTAAGACAAAGCAACTTTTTGTCGCTTTTGCTCCACCACATAAGGCAATCCCATATCAAAATCAGGCAAGCAAGGTTGATAATCAAGTGCATTCAAATATGCTATGCAGAAGCGAAACGAACATTAACAGTTCCCCCTAGAGCACACTCTACACACAAACTGGGGGCTTCTATGACATTCTTAGGAAAAATACCTATAGATGACATATGCAAAGCTGCAATATGGTCTACACCTCGTACATTCACAAAACACTATTGTGTAGGTTTGTTAGCAAGACAGCAAGCTAGTGGGCCAAGCAGTTTTACGTACACCATTTCAAACGACCGCAGCAGCTACAGGTTAACCACCGCTTTGGGAGATAACTGCCCTGTAGTCTATGCACAGCATGTCATCTACAGCTCACATGCCTCAAACGGATAATGCTACTTACTCAGTAGTATTCATCTGTTCTTGGCATGTAGAGCTGTAGAGTCACATGTGTCCACCCGCCTCCCAGGGTCATGGACATCTCTTTTTACTACTCTTACTTACTCCATTATCAATCTCTGGGGGAAAACAATCTAACTATGGAGTCGATGCCCATGCGCACTATCACTGAAAGGAGTTGTCACCTACCTCTTGACTGGAAAGACTTCTTCGAAGAAAAACAAAGTGCAAATATCTGGACCCAACACTAGATAGCGATCTATGCACAGCATGTGACTCTACAGCTCTACATGCCAAGAACAGATGCATACTGGGTAAGTAGCATTTTCCTTACTACCCCTCCCAACCTTTTTGCCATTATCCCGCCAAACATTTATAATGTTTTTTCTAAGGATATAAGTCAGAAAGACTCACATTCCTCAGGGTTTCTAATGGGTTTCAAAATTACTGAGATGGTTGCCTCATACTATGAATGTGCTGACTGCAGTCCTGAGAATAATATTCCATTAAACAGTGATTTTATTACAGGTCAAATCTTCCTACTTATGCCTTTGTAGAGTTTCCCCGGTATCCCATCTCGCCCAACCGCCTTCCCCTTGCTAATTCCTTTAACAGTTTCCCCTGCCTTCTTCTTCAGTTATCTACTGCCCTAATTCTGCTCTGGTGTCACCTGAAAGACATGGCAATTGCATTGATCCTAACCACTTTCTAACACTTTGTTTTCAGTAAGCATATTATCCTTGTATAAGTGTTGATCACATCTCTGGAAGGCATCTCAGATTTCCTCCATCTGTACCAACTCCCGCTCCTTCCCAGCGAGTGCCGTGGAATTCGCTGAGGTATATTTGATAATATTGCGGGTGGTCTATGTTCTTGCATGCCATGCCAACATCTTACCAATCTTCTCCCCAAATTCGAACTGCTCAATCTTTCTGGCTTTCCATTTCTCCTGTTTATTTTCTAAATGCCTTAGTGTACAGCTGTAGGAATTGGGTGATGTACGGGTACTCAAAATACCTTTTTTCCATTTTTCCATCAATGCGACATTTGTCTGGGTCAAATTTCTACTCTCCATCATGTCAAGGTTAATTAAGAGCACATACAGACATATAACCAATCAATCAATCAATCAATCAATCAAAACAACTTTATTCGATTGCTATTTCAGACAATCATAAAAGCACATAAAAACATACATTCATTACACAGAATAAGGGTAAGAATAATTTATATACAATTAATTGTAAAACTCATGATTAAGAATAGTATTCATTAGATTCTGTGTAATCTCAGTGTTTATATTACAATGCGTTTCCTGTGGTTGAGCACTTTCTTTAAAAACATCATTACCCTCCAGACTCTAAGTTCATTATCCAACAACTGTAGAACAATAAAAGCCGGGTGACATTGTCTAATCCCCAAAGATTTTAAGAGTGTGACAATCCATACCTTCCTTAATTCACTATAAAATATACAAAATAGAACAACATGGATGGTTGATTGTTCTGAGTGTTTGTCACGGGGGCTCAATTGCATTTCTTGGGACCAGTCATTAATTTTTGGAAAACGTACAATTTTTTGGAAGATTCCAAGCCTAAATCTAGTCAATAAAAACCTATCATAGCCACTAGGTGCCAATGTTAAATACGGTTATATATAAAAAGTTGTTAAAATCAACTGATTGTGCTGGACAGTGGGCTTTATAATCTCACTTGACATTCTGTTTGTATCTAATAGCAGGAGGCTCTCTGTTTTAAAATCCTTTCTCTTGACCATCCGCATTGTATTCGGATCAGTAAAATATTCTGTATGGCCTAGATCGCCCATGAAATCTCGGACATACCTTAACCATGGGATTTTTATGGCTCCTTCCAGCTTCAAGCTATCTATTAGAATATCACGGTTTAGCTTTGTCTCTTTCTTTGTCCAAATCCGTTGCCATAAAAGTGTAGGCTCCATTTTTATAAGGTCAGAGATGTATGGCAGACATATGAAGATGTGCCATTTGGAACGGTCAGAAGGTAGCGTAGAAAGGTGTTTTCCACAATTTGTATCGGGTGGACACCGGAAAAACCCCAACCCCAACCCCAACCCCTGCCCGTACATGGCCACAGAGACACATTTTGCTTTGTAAATCTGGATAAGCTGTACTGGCAGTCTCCTGCCCAGTTTTTTTGAGAAATTAGCGAGGGCTGTTGTAGTCCTTGAAAACGCTAGTTTTTTTGCTGATACTGCTTGAAAACGCTAGTTTTTTTGCTGATACTGCCTGGACCCATGAATCATTTTGGTCAAAGAGAATTCCAAGATATGGAAATCTCTGAGGTACATTTGATAATATTGCGGGTGGCCTATGTTCTTACACGCCATGCCAACATCTTACCAATCTTCTCCCCAAATTCGAACTGCTCTATCTTTCTTGCTTCCCATTTCTCCTGTTTATTTTCTATGAGTCTCCTATATTCTTGCTTGCAAATAGTTACTTCCTTTTTTTAGCTGTTTATATTAACTGCACCTAACTACCTAGGTCTTAGATTAGATTTTCTAGTTGCTATATCTGTATCTGCAAAGCATCCTAAAGCTTTCATACTTCTCATCTATAGTCTTTTACCCATTAAATGATCATTCCCTTATATAAGCTTTATAGGAGTCTCAAACTATTCTTTACTCACAGCTTCCTCTGTCTTTTTTAATTGCCTTAGTGTACAGCTGTGTGGAATTGTGTGAATTCTGGGCACTCAAGATATCTTTTTTTCATTTTTCCATCAATGCAACATTTGTCTGGGTCAAATTTCTACTCTCCACCATGTCATGGTTAATTAAGAGCACGTACAGACATATAACCGAAATAGTGTAGTTGGAATTGACGTCCTGTGTTGGTAAGGAAACATCTAGGATGCATACTTTGATGCACATAATAATTGTCAGACATTCTTAAACTTATAGCCAAAATTCCAACTTCTGATAAGGTTTAGTATATAAGGACAACTACTTGATCACTTGTCAGGAGAGGTACTTTGCCCAGATTATCTCCAGAGATTCTGCCAGAGACAGTCTCAACTACTGCTGTCACACTTCGCACTTTGCAGATGTTACATTTTGCCTGAAGCTGATAACGCTGAGTCCTGGTGGAAGACTGACTGACAGCTACCGCATTTTGCCCTTCGTGGGGAACGTTGTGTTCGCACCTCTGCTGATAAAGATAGCTTTTGCTCCCTAAGAAACTCGAGACTGCAAGTTGTGGTGCCTTCCATGCTTTCTTGATATATCGCATGGAAATAGATATTAGGGTGTCACGATATAGATTACATTTTCTCATGACATTTTAACAATGTTGGAAATGTTCGTTATATTCTTGTTATTCATAACGTGCCTTCTTGCTGTCTTTATATTATTCTCTGTAGTTGTTTTAGATGTGCTGATAAACAGATTGTTCCTGTAGTAATAAATGCTTTTAACTTAAAAGTATTCATTCTCAGTACAGAGTGTGTGATACGATAAATAACAAAGTAAGGTTTGTTGCTGTTTTCACTGTGCCCCTGATCCCTTTATGGGATTGTATGTAACCCAAAAGCAATGCTTTTTTGTCAAATACACATCAAATAATGTTTTGTGGAGCTTCAATAATCTGTCTTTCACATTTATTGCTGATGCATTAAACCATGTTCACCTGTAGGTGGGAAAGCACACCTTGTAGAGCTGTGCCATAGTAGTAACTTATGCAACAGCTTGCCTGTGTTAAAACCTTTGAAAACTTCAATGGCCAGAGGTGTGGCCCCTACCCCATCAGTCTCTGACAAAAAGGTGACGGCTGAACATCTTATCCAAGTCTGTGAAAGTAGTCAAAAAATGACCTGGTTCTTTTGCAAAGGGATCCCCAATAGGAATCTCTCAGCAAGAGCCTGCCTTAAGTTTTCGCAAGGTAGCCCAGTTTGTGATCCAGTCTGATTAAGATTTGTCCCTTTCTCAACAAAGTGCATTAGCAATGCCCAGGAAGCAAATAGCCCACTGGCCCATTCCACCAGAATGTCATGGCCAATCATTGAGCTGGTGTCTTTGGCGTAAGTGCCATTTCTGAAATCTTTCTGAGAGGACTTGCCAGATCCAGTAGTTTGTACAGGCATTCTTGCCAGGACGTATGTAAGATGTTTGGGCCTGGGGACATTTTCCCATGAGTGTAGACATGTTTGGATCCACCTCTGGAATAACATACACCTTTCCGCCCGTGGTCAGCTGTTGGCCTTCCACACAAAGGCTGTTACCTACTTTTTTTCTTTTGATTCTTCCACTTCCTTTAGTCAGTAGTTGCACCTCCATGCATGAATGTGAACTGACTTTAAAATCAAGTTTTTATAGAGTTATAATTAAGGAAATGATAAAACACACTAAAAATATATAATGTATGTAGTAACTGCCTCTGCATACCTTAGAAACAACTACATTTAAAGGTAATTAAAAATATTTTAAAATAAGTAGCATTGTAATTCGGACAGAACAATGATCCAGTAATTGTGAGTCAACTATTTTTAAACACATAGAAAACTGTTGTGGACAACATGTTTATCATAGATTGGGAACAATTTAACTATATAATACAAAAGTGGAAAGAAGTCAAAACGACAAAGAGATTGTGGTAGCGCTCAGACAAAACAGCACAGACATTTTCACAAGTATTTTCCTTCAGTAAGTTTGCATTCACTAAGGCACTATAGTATCATGAAACATGTAGGTCTTGCTTTTTTGATTTTATTTTTCAATCTTCATTTAACAGTAAAATACTGACAATTTTTTTATGAGATAATCTCTTTTCATTTAAACAGTTCAGTTTTCAGGGAGGTGCTTTCCTAACATCATGATATTTCACTTCCATTAAAGGTTTTCAGTGGACCTCAACCTTATTTGGTAGTGATGACTTTCAATGCTGTATAATAATGAAAATGGGAAATTACCGGATGCCTTTATCCATCAAGGGAGCAACCCCTCGGTGCAGGGCACTCACTCCCCAAACCACAGGTTTTAAAAACATATACACAGATTGTGGTAGCACTCAAACAAAGCAGCACAGAACTTTTCACCTGTTCTTGCCATTAGTAAGACTGGCGTCAGTAGGGCTGTTGGGTGTTTAAACTTAAAATAATTATCACTAACCTAGAATTAAAAAATATTAAATCTTACAGCACAATAATCCATCAAATTAAATGTTTAATAAGTAATTACATTAATAATGTATTAATTACATTTATAATTATTATTTAAAATAATATGTAAAAACAATTCCCTCCCTAACTATCATTTTTATGTTTAATTATTACTTAGTACAATGTATTCAAATTTATGTGGTTGAATAATTAAAACATTTTATTAGAAGTTTCATTTAATTAAATAAACTGAATCCAATATTTAATATATAACACACACACAGACATATACACACACATATACAATAAGTATATATATATATATATTCACTGAAAAAACCATAGGTTATAGACCATATATAGTTAGGGATTAGCATTTACAAAACCTTATTTTACTCGCACAAAACCATTGAAATTCGCATATATAGTTAGTCGCACTAACTATATATCGCGCACCCGCAATCCACTGCTGATGATGTCACATATTACATCATTCATGACCTGGTCAGTGACATCACTGATGACATCACTGATGACATCTCAAATGACATCACTGATGACATCACTGATGACATCTCAAATGACATCACTGATGACATCTCAAATGACATCACTGATGACATCTCATTTGACATTACTGATCACATCACTGATGATATCATTCATGTGATAATACGATGAACCTCTTCCGACTCTAATATAACCTTAGATACAATCAGTGTAAACAGACACTCACAGACTGTCACTCATCCATGGAGTTACTCACACACGTAGTCAGTCATGCAAAGAATCAATCACACCTCCATATCCTCAACTATACAGTTATACACACCTTACTTATTCAAACATATACCAACACATATTTACTCTCTTATACAATCCCTGATACAAGTTCACAATGATCCATACAGCCACTCACACATTCACTGGCTCTTATGCACAGTTATTTATATATGTCAACTCTCACATGTACTGTGTTTTATATATGTACTTACTTTGACATGTAGCACTGAGATATCCATTCACTCACCAATACACTTATGCACACAGTCAACCGCCCATACAGCTGTTTCCACATGCACTTTTGAACCCATACATCTAGTGAATCAACTGCTCACACATCTATGCACAGAGTCATACCCCTCCCAGCCACCCACACACACACTCAGTCTCCCATACAAATACTTGGGCAACCAATCAATAACCCATATAGTTACTCATATAGCTACTGATCAACACATGCAGCAGTTTACAGAACAACAGACATAATGATGCACAAATTAAGACAGTTTGGTCACTAACCCATGCACTCAGTGAGACACATTTAATCACTCACTCATACAGTCAGTCATGCACCTACTAAATCCTTCATGCAGACACTTATACATCCACTCATTCTTCAATATGTAAGACATATTTTAACTTTACAGAAGCATACAGTCACTGGATGTTGTCATCAGTGATGTCATCAGTGATGTCCTTTGAGATGTCATCAGTGATGTCACTGACCATGTCATGAATGATGTAATATGTGACATCATCAGCAGTGGATTGCGGGTGCGCGATATATAGTTAGTGCAACTAACTATATATGCGAATTTCAATGGTTTTGTGCGAGTAAAATAAGGTTTTGTAAATGCTAATCCCTAACTATATATGGTCTATAACCTATGGTTTTTTCAGTGAATTTTTAAGGTTTTGTAAATGCTAATTCCTAACTATATATGGTCTATAACCTATGTTTTTTTCAGTGAACACACATATATATATATATATATATATATATATATATATATATATATATATATATATATATATATATATATATATATATATATATATATATATATATATATATATATATATATATATATATATATATATATTCACTGAAAAAAACATAGGTTATAGACCATATATAGTTAGGAATTCGCATTTACAAAACCTTATTTTACTCACACAAAACCATTGAAATTCCATATATAGTTAGTTGCACTAACTATATATCGCGCACCCGCAATCCACTGCTGATGATGTCACATATTACATCATTCATGACATGGTCAGTGACATCACTGATGACATCACTGATGACATCTCAAATGACATCACTGATGACATCACTGATGACAACATCCAGTGACTGTATGTTTCTGTAAAGTTAAAATATGTCTTACATATTGAAGAATGAGTGGATGTATAAGTGTCTGGATGAAGGATTTAGTAGGTGCATGACTGACTGTATGAGTGAGTGATTAAATGTGTCTCACTGAGTGCATGGGTTAGTGACTAAACTGTCTTAATTTGTGCATCATTATGTCTGTTGTTCTGTAAACTGTTGCATGTGTTGATAAGTAGCTATATGAGTAACTATATGGGTTATTGATTGGTTGCCCAAGTATTTGTATGGGAGACTGAGTGTCTGTGTGGGTGGCTCGGAGGTGTATGACTCTGTGCATAGATGTGTGAGCAGTTGATTCACTAGATGTATGGTTTCAAAAGTGCATGTGGAAACAGCTGTATGGGCGGTTGACTGTGTGCATGAGTGTATTGGTGAGTGAATGGATATCTCAGTGCTACATGTCAAAGTAAGTACATATGTAAAACACAGTACATGTGAGAGTTGACATATATAAATAACTGTGCATAAGAGCCAGTGAATGTGTGAGTGGCTGTATGGATCATTGTGAACTTGTATCAGGGATTGTATAAGAGAGTAAATATGTGTTAGTATATGTTTGAATAAGTAAAGTTTGTATAACTGTATAGTTGAGGAAATGGAGGTGTGATTGATTCTTTGCATGACTGACTAGGTGTGTGAGTAACTCCATGGATGAGTGACAGTCTGTGAGTGTCTGTTTACACTGATTGTATCTAAGGTTATATTAGAGTCTGAAGAGGTTCATCGTATTATCACATGAATGATATCATCAGTGATGTGATCAGTAATGTCAAATGAGATGTCATCAGTGATGTCATCAGTGATGTCATTTGAGATGTCATCAGTGATGTCACTGACCATGTCATGAATGATGTAATATGTGACATCATCAGCAGTGGATTGCGGGTGCGCGATATATAGTTAGTGCAACTAACTATATATGGAATTTCAATGGTTTTGTGTGAGTAAAATAAGGTTTTGTAAATGCGAATTCCTAACTATATATGGTCTATAACCTATGGTTTTTTCAGTGAATTTTCAAGGTTTTGTAAATGCTAATTCCTAACTATATATGGTCTATAACCTATGGTTTTTTCAGTGAATTTTCAAGGTTTTGTAAATGCTAATTCCTAACTATATATGGTCTATAGCCTATGGTTTTTTCAGTGAATATATATATATACATACATATATAAACATATATCATCTGTATATCTATATAAATACAAACATAAATGCATGCATACATATACTTATATGCATACAGATGCATGTTATTTACATGAAAGTTGAAAAAACACTAATAAAAGCAAAGCTAAAAAGCCACCTCATTACAAACAGAATGGCTTTAACTTAAACGAGGGCGAGATCTATTGCATTTTCAATGCTTGTTTACTTTGGTTCCATCAAGAAGGCATTCAGATGTGTCACACATTTGCCATAAATTCTGAATGTTAGCACTCTAGTTGCACATTAGATCACTGTAGTAAAGCTACTGCTCACCAGGGACGTCTGCTGCTGGTATTCAAAGTGCATGTTTCAGTCTGCATGTCAGAATTTTTTTAATGAAATAGAAGAGGATTTGAGAAGTCACTCAAAATGATCCCTAATTTTTCTTTCTGAAGCACTAATCATAATTCATATGGCAAAATATACCCCCTCATTTTGTTCCTTTTTAAATTAAATGTTTTAAGAGTTACCACTTTATTCCAATCAAGATGGCTTCAGGTGTGCCATACCTTTGTAATAAGTAGGACTTTTTAACGCTCTAGTTGTTCTTTAGAACACTCTAGGAGGCTGCAGTAGAACACAAAGGAATCAACTGACAGTCTCTGTCCTTGTTGTATGTTTATGTTTTACTGAGAATGTCAGACTTCATTTTCACATGACTGAGAAAGATAATGTGAATTTACAGAAAATATGCTTTCAGTTTAGCTTATAGATCCCCTTCCAAACCACTGTGGGAAAATCATGAGATATTAGTTTTCTTTCAAACAATATTCATGATATCACAGCAGAAGGTTTTTTCACATGGTAAAATCACCTTAGAACCCACCACAATTCCTAAAACGAGTATGGTACCATCAACAAATGATTTATAATGTAACTAAAGTCCTAAAACCCTCTATTAACTACAATGCTTTTTAATGAGGTGCTATCATGTATATTGGTCCCAAGATGGCTGCCAACACTTCTTGGATGAAGTGCTGACAGCCAGTCAGATCAGATGTGTGGTTAGGCTCCGCCCAGATATATATCTTTTTTTTAACCTAAATTACTCAAAATCCACTGGAGCACATATATTGAGACCTAGCAAAGGCACATCGGGCTAACAGTCCCTACAATTTTGCCAAGTTTCGTGCAAATCCATTCAGCCGTTCGAGCTAAAAGTGAGGCCAACCGCCCTATGGAAATTAACATGGGAAAAACGCGTTTTGGGACCCCCCTTTTTTCTCGGCCCCCCCTTGATGAAACCCCCCCAAATTGTCAGGGGCTGCTCAGAAACAAAATGTTCCATTTTCCTGAAAATTTCAGCCAATTCCGTCCACAAACGCCAAAGTTATTAGACATAGAATTTTCAAAAATCCCATAGAGAAAAAATCCTAACTATATATACCTACTGGCGACCGCAAGTAGGTAATATATATATATATATATATATATATATATATATATATATATATATATATATATATATATATATATATATATGTATATATGTATATATGTATATGTATATATGTATATGTATATGTATATATATATATATATATATATATATATATTCAAAACAAAGTTTCCAAAGCTTTTAGGAAAGCACACAGCATCGCCCCCACCTTCCGGTCTGAAAAGCAGCTTGCATTAGATTCCCCGGATTCATTTTTCATTTGCCAACGCGTTTCGGGGCTCGGCGGCCCCTTCTTCCTGGGCAGCTTTCAGAAACACCACTGATACTCACAAGGTGTTTCACAGGTATTTATTATCCACATCACTGCGCAGGAACAATCAACATCACGTGTCCCTGCAATGTTTGATGGAACATGTAGTCCTGCTGTGTGGGCAGTTATTTGTTTTTTGTAAGTTCAGTGTGCTTCAGTGATATCACAGCATTTCATATCCTTAAGTAGGTATCAGGTCCTGATCACAAGCTAATTATTAGCATATGGAGCGATGCGCTGAATGGAGCTGAACAGTTCCACTCCCAGCCTCTCTTTATGTTGTGAGATGGTGCCTCTCCCCACGGCAGGAAACAGCCGTGCAAGAAATGTTCAAAACAAAGTTTCCAAAGCTTTTAGGAAAGCACACAGCATCGCCCCCACCTTCCGGTCTGAAAAGCAGCTTGCATTAGATTCCCCGAATTCATTTTTCATTTGCCAACGCGTTTAGGGGCTCGGCGGCCCCTTCTTCCTGGGCAGCTTTCAGAGACAACTAAACAACAAGATAACTGTGGGTCAACAAAGGTGTGTCTTGTATGGCGTGTGTCTGGGTGGCTGCGTGTGTGTTAAGCAAATTGTTAAAGCAGCACACAACAAAGTATCGCACTAGATGGGAAGATATCCATCAGTTGATCGTCCTTTACCGCCCTGTCATCATTTGAAACCTTTCCCATAACATGGAAGCTGAGTTGTTGCCACTTCAAAAGGGAAAGGGTGATGCGCGGTGAAGTGGATATTTTTTGATAACTGAGGAGCAGTGCAAGAAAAAGTGAGTGAAAAATCAAACAAGGAAAGAGAAAGAGGTGCTCTATATTAAAATTGGATAGTAAACGCTGAGGAACTTTATTCTGGTGCTGTTTGCTTCCAAGGTTAAAAAATAAATCAGTGCAAAACTACCAGTGAGTAACCCTAGTAGTCACTGGTTTTTCATGGTGGTCGACATGTTTCTGCGGTTTATAGATCAAAAGAGTATCACCCGCTTCATCAGGACCTATAGTATTTGCTACTGCTCAATGTGCGATAAAAAGGTATTTGATACAGTTGTCACCTGATCAACCCTGGTGATCCTCCTAGGTATGTGTGGGAAGTCCAGGGAAGGCGTCATCAAGACACAAACGACACAAATAAATAGACACATACAAAGATAAAAACGACATTTACATGATTAGTGTACGTCATTATACTTTCACGACTCATGATTTGGCATTCCTAATAAGTCAATTGCCAGTCACTAATCAACCTTAGTCCTCTCGCTCACCTATACGGTAAGAGGAACGTGCCACTCCTCGCCTGGCCACAGCTCAGGAAGATAGTGCACTGCTCTAAAATGTAGAGGAAATGAGATGTAAAGCCAATAAAACACTGCGAGAGCCTAACATGTGGGCGCTACAAAAAGGCTAGTCGAGATATACCTGTCACTGTATTTTAATCAAGAAACAACAAATCAAACTATAGTGCTCTTTGGGGATGGTACCTCATGTTTGATTTAATGTCGTTAGCACAAAGTCTCTCATCACTCTGGAATAGAAGTAAAGGGGTGAAGGACTATATTTGTAACAATTAATTCTTGTAGATAATAGCTAGAGGTGTGTAGCCCTTCTATTATCACTGTGGTAATACTATGGTCCGATCACAAGAAAGGACTCTGCAAGCTTAGTAGTATTACTATGCTTATCGCGTTCTAAACGGTTGGTTATCTAGTCGCGATCCCACATTGGATGAATGATCATTTGGGAGATTATTATACGCATCAAAGTAGCCAGTATTTTGTCCCCGTGTAATCGGAAGCCTAGACTTGCTTGGCGAAACACAGTTCCTGCTCACGCTTACTGCGCATATACAGCGCGACCCGCTAAAAACGGTACAAGGAGGCAACAACTCCAGGGCTTACCTGCCTGTCGGTACACTCGGCAGCCGTCTATGCTGCTCGGGGAGGTGCCGAAAAATAGTGAGATGCCATTACTTGTTTGTTTTGGTGATCGACACAAGACGCGTCATCAAACGGCGGCTGAGCATGCCGGTACATGTAGTTCCGGTTGCTCGCCGCTCGTGGCAAAGGTCGTGATATGACTGAAAGTTTCAGCGACCAATATTATGGTGCACACATAGAACTAAACTGCATTTTAGTATTATGATTGCGGTGCATCACCAAAGTTACATATACGTGAAAAACTAGAGACCATCTAATCTCGATTAATTTCATTCGGATTAGAGGGAATCCCTTACGATGGAAAAACACGTCAATCAATGACGTCACATTTCGGCGACTAAGTATGTCGGGAAATGTAGTTGCCTCACCCTGGATAATTGTTGTTGAAAACATGCCGAATTCTTGTATGATTATATACAGAAACACAGGGGATTGCACAGCAGGTCAATAATTGTGTTCCACAATGGGATGTGAATGTTGAAATAGAAAGGGCAGTCATGTCTCCTAAATGCCCTCGTGTGTGTGCAATTCAGCTGGCTATGTTGATGTTTGAAATAAAGTAGGTGACTGGGAAGGGCAGTTGTGATTCCTAAATACCCACGTATGTGTGTAATTAAGCTAGCTATGTTGATATTAAGACAGAAACAACAAATCATTGCAAAATGGGTGTCGATGAGCTAAGCCAGAGACGTGGGTAGTTTAATCGTGATTGCCTATGTCGACGTATTTTTCATCAGAGATCTTAAGGTATAAGTGATTGGAAGCAAGCGCTGTACCTCATTCATTAAGTACTCCAATGTGAACGATATTAAAGGGACATCCAAGGGATGTCTTCGTTCAAGCCAGCCTTGTCTGTATTAAGTTTATATACCCATTTTTGTTCGATCTTGAAGAGGTATTTGGAAACATCTGTAATATGAGTAGGGATCTGTGGTTGCTCCAGTACTGTCCATTGAAAATCAGTAGGTTTCTGGTTGACTTCTAGGAAGTGATTGGTGAGACGAGTTGCCTGGGCGGTAAAGGACGATCAACTGATGGATATCTTCCCATCTAGTGCGATACTTTGTTGTGTGCTGCTTTAACAATTTGCTTAACACACACGCAGCCACCCAGACACACGCCATACAAGACACACCTTTGTTGACCCACAGTTATCTTGTTGTTTAGTTGTGCTTGTGTTCAGGGGACTATAACTGTGGGGTCATTAAATATTCCCTGGGACCCTCTACCCACCAGTTTGTTGTTTTGTTTCAGCTTTCAGAAACACCGCTGATACTCACAAGGTGTTTCACAGGTATTTATTATCCACATCACTGCGCAGGAACAATCAACATCACGTGTCCCTGCAATGTTTGATGGAACATGTAGTCCTGCTGTGTGGGCAGTTATTTGTTTTTTGTAAGTTCAGTGTGCTTCAGTGATATCACAGCATTTCATATCCTTAAGTAGGTATCAGGTCCTGATCACAAGCTAATTATTAGCATATGGAGCGATGCGCTGAATGGAGCTGAACAGTTCCACTCCCAGCCTCTCTTTATGTTGTGAGATGGTGCCTCTCCCCACGGCAGGAAACAGCCGTGCAAGAAATGTTCAAAACAAAGTTTCCAAAGCTTTTAGGAAAGCACACAGCATCGCCCCCACCTTCCGGTCTGAAAAGCAGCTTGCATTAGATTCCCCGAATTCATTTTTCATTTGCCAACGCGTTTAGGGGCTCGGCGGCCCCTTCTTCCTGGGCAGCTTTCAGAGACAACTAAACAACAAGATAACTGTGGGTCAACAAAGGTGTGTCTTGTATGGCGTGTGTCTGGGTGGCTGCGTGTGTGTTAAGCAAATTGTTAAAGCAGCACACAACAAAGTATCGCACTAGATGGGAAGATATCCATCAGTTGATCGTCCTTTACCGCCCTGTCATCATTTGAAACCTTTCCCATAACATGGAAGCTGAGTTGTTGCCACTTCAAAAGGGAAAGGGTGATGCGCGGTGAAGTGGATATTTTTTGATAACTGAGGAGCAGTGCAAGAAAAAGTGAGTGAAAAATCAAACAAGGAAAGAGAAAGAGGTGCTCTATATTAAAATTGGATAGTAAACGCTGAGGAACTTTATTCTGGTGCTGTTTGCTTCCAAGGTTAAAAAATAAATCAGTGCAAAACTACCAGTGAGTAACCCTAGTAGTCACTGGTTTTTCATGGTGGTCGACATGTTTCTGCGGTTTATAGATCAAAAGAGTATCACCCGCTTCATCAGGACCTATAGTATTTGCTACTGCTCAATGTGCGATAAAAAGGTATTTGATACAGTTGTCACCTGATCAACCCTGGTGATCCTCCTAGGTATGTGTGGGAAGTCCAGGGAAGGCGTCATCAAGACACAAACGACACAAATAAATAGACACATACAAAGATAAAAACGACATTTACATGATTAGTGTACGTCATTATACTTTCACGACTCATGATTTGGCATTCCTAATAAGTCAATTGCCAGTCACTAATCAACCTTAGTCCTCTCGCTCACCTATACGGTAAGAGGAACGTGCCACTCCTCGCCTGGCCACAGCTCAGGAAGATAGTGCACTGCTCTAAAATGTAGAGGAAATGAGATGTAAAGCCAATAAAACACTGCGAGAGCCTAACATGTGGGCGCTACAAAAAGGCTAGTCGAGATATACCTGTCACTGTATTTTAATCAAGAAACAACAAATCAAACTATAGTGCTCTTTGGGGATGGTACCTCATGTTTGATTTAATGTCGTTAGCACAAAGTCTCTCATCACTCTGGAATAGAAGTAAAGGGGTGAAGGACTATATTTGTAACAATTAATTCTTGTAGATAATAGCTAGAGGTGTGTAGCCCTTCTATTATCACTGTGGTAATACTATGGTCCGATCACAAGAAAGGACTCTGCAAGCTTAGTAGTATTACTATGCTTATCGCGTTCTAAACGGTTGGTTATCTAGTCGCGATCCCACATTGGATGAATGATCATTTGGGAGATTATTATACGCATCAAAGTAGCCAGTATTTTGTCCCCGTGTAATCGGAAGCCTAGACTTGCTTGGCGAAACACAGTTCCTGCTCACGCTTACTGCGCATATACAGCGCGACCCGCTAAAAACGGTACAAGGAGGCAACAACTCCAGGGCTTACCTGCCTGTCGGTACACTCGGCAGCCGTCTATGCTGCTCGGGGAGGTGCCGAAAAATAGTGAGATGCCATTACTTGTTTGTTTTGGTGATCGACACAAGACGCGTCATCAAACGGCGGCTGAGCATGCCGGTACATGTAGTTCCGGTTGCTCGCCGCTCGTGGCAAAGGTCGTGATATGACTGAAAGTTTCAGCGACCAATATTATGGTGCACACATAGAACTAAACTGCATTTTAGTATTATGATTGCGGTGCATCACCAAAGTTACATATACGTGAAAAACTAGAGACCATCTAATCTCGATTAATTTCATTCGGATTAGAGGGAATCCCTTACGATGGAAAAACACGTCAATCAATGACGTCACATTTCGGCGACTAAGTATGTCGGGAAATGTAGTTGCCTCACCCTGGATAATTGTTGTTGAAAACATGCCGAATTCTTGTATGATTATATACAGAAACACAGGGGATTGCACAGCAGGTCAATAATTGTGTTCCACAATGGGATGTGAATGTTGAAATAGAAAGGGCAGTCATGTCTCCTAAATGCCCTCGTGTGTGTGCAATTCAGCTGGCTATGTTGATGTTTGAAATAAAGTAGGTGACTGGGAAGGGCAGTTGTGATTCCTAAATACCCACGTATGTGTGTAATTAAGCTAGCTATGTTGATATTAAGACAGAAACAACAAATCATTGCAAAATGGGTGTCGATGAGCTAAGCCAGAGACGTGGGTAGTTTAATCGTGATTGCCTATGTCGACGTATTTTTCATCAGAGATCTTAAGGTATAAGTGATTGGAAGCAAGCGCTGTACCTCATTCATTAAGTACTCCAATGTGAACGATATTAAAGGGACATCCAAGGGATGTCTTCGTTCAAGCCAGCCTTGTCTGTATTAAGTTTATATACCCATTTTTGTTCGATCTTGAAGAGGTATTTGGAAACATCTGTAATATGAGTAGGGATCTGTGGTTGCTCCAGTACTGTCCATTGAAAATCAGTAGGTTTCTGGTTGACTTCTAGGAAGTGATTGGTGAGACGAGTTGCCTGGGCGGTAAAGGACGATCAACTGATGGATATCTTCCCATCTAGTGCGATACTTTGTTGTGTGCTGCTTTAACAATTTGCTTAACACACACGCAGCCACCCAGACACACGCCATACAAGACACACCTTTGTTGACCCACAGTTATCTTGTTGTTTAGTTGTGCTTGTGTTCAGGGGACTATAACTGTGGGGTCATTAAATATTCCCTGGGACCCTCTACCCACCAGTTTGTTGTTTTGTTTCAGCTTTCAGAAACACCGCTGATACTCACAAGGTGTTTCACAGGTATTTATTATCCACATCACTGCGCAGGAACAATCAACATCACGTGTCCCTGCAATGTTTGATGGAACATGTAGTCCTGCTGTGTGGGCAGTTATTTGTTTTTTGTAAGTTCAGTGTGCTTCAGTGATATCACAGCATTTCATATCCTTAAGTAGGTATCAGGTCCCCACACAAAAAAACAAAGGTTAGAGAGGCGTTATAGTTAAGGTCAGAATTTACCCATACAAAAACAGAGAAATTTAGTTGTTATAGTTAGCTGAGTTAACTATAACTCGCGCCCCCGCAATGCACTGCTCATGACCTCACATATTACATCACTCCTTACACGGTTAGTGACATCACTGATGACATCTCAAATGACATCATCCACAGCATCTATGACGTACCCACTCACATCCCTATAGAATCTTTTGTACACCCACTGCCACTCCCACACAACCATTCACAAACTGATTCACAGAGCCATACCAGTACTTACACACCCACTCACTGATTCATAGATCTACACATGCATCCACTCGCTCACCCATACTGCCACTCATACACCCACTCACTCACTAATACAGCCATTCACATATTCACTCATGCACCCATACAGGCACTCACACACTGAGTGAGTCTCCCATAGAACTACTTACAAACCTAAACACTCACCCATACAGTCAATCAGACAGCAACGTAATCACCAAAAAAGTTACACATACACACACTTACAAATAGTAACACATAATCACTCACCTATACAGTCACTGCCAGAAGCATGCACTCGTCCATATAGCCACTCACATTCAGTCACTCACGCATACAGTCACTCATATACCCCGTCACACCTCTATGCTGCCTTTCACATACCCAGTTACTCACCCATACTGGCACATGTACTCAATCATATACACAGCCATACATACACTCACTCACCCACCCATACAACTTCTCACACACGCACACAGTACCCCATACAGCCACTGACTCACCCACTCACTCATTCATACAGGCAGTCACATGCATCCTCACCCACACACACAGACACCCATAGAGGTAGTCAGACAGCCAATCAATCACACATATTGCCATTCACATACCCACTAACACACTCATACACCCACTTAGACATCAACTGACAGATACACACATTCACACAACCAATCACTCACTCATACATTCACCGAGACACCTAATCAATCACTTATACAGTCAGTCTTGCACCCACAAAGTCATCCACACAGTCACTTATACACCCACTGATTCACCAGTACACCTTGGTATATATATTTAACATTCATAAGCATTTTATAGTCACAGTCACTGGATGATGTAATCAGTGATGTCATTTGAGATGTCATCAGTGATGTCACTGACCATGTAAGAAGTGATGTAATATGTGAGGTCATAAGCAGTGTATTGCAGGGGCGCGAATTATAGTTAACTGGCTAACTATAACGGCTGAATTTCTCTAGTTTTGCATGAATAAAATCTGAACCTAACTATAGTGTCCCTGTAACCTTTGGGTTTTGTAGTGAATTTCTAGGGTTTTTTAAATGCAAATTCCTAATTGTAACATCCCTGTAACCTTTGTTTTTTCTGTGAATTTCTAAGATTTTTAAAATGCTAATTCCTAACTACAACGTCCCTGAAACCTTTGGGTTTTTCAGTGAATTTCTATGGTTTTTAAAGTAGTAGTCATGTTTGCAGGGTAGTGGTGTGGTAAATTAAATTTACTTATTACCTCATTTCTGAATTTCTATGCTTAATAAATCATAATTTCTTGTCAATGCAAAGCGAGGAGTCCGTGGTGCTCAAATGAAGGAGGAGGAGACCAATAACTTGAGTTAAGGGGAGCGCTTCCAGCACCAAGCAGGCACAGGAGCAATCTCTCAAGTCCCTCTCTTGAAATGGGGTGTTTATTTTGACAGCAGAACATTTTATACAGTCTTGGTCACCAGGCAAAATAGAGGAACAAACAGGTCGTGGCAGATAGAGGAACAAAGATCAGCAAGAGGAGCAGAGTGTGAAGAAATGGGGGCGTGTCTTAGGCTTCGTGAGGGGACTTGCGATGTGAAATAGTCTGACAGTTGGAAGGGGAAGGCTTCCTCATTTGGGGTTTGTGCTCGTGCTTCATGTCAGAAACATGAACCATCTCTGCGGGGGGGCCAGGAACTCATGTACTGGTTTCCCGGACTTGGCAGAAACCACAGAGACAGATGGTGAAAATGAGGAAGACCAGGTGCAGGGGTGTCGTGCTTGTGCTTCATGTCTTGGGACACCAAAGGGTGAATTAAAAACAAAATGGTGCCGACTTTTAATGTGGGCAATTATTAATGGCGCAAAGGGGATCGCGCAAAGGGGCATAATTAGATCGCGCAGAGGGCAGCGAAGGGGCATAATTATAGATTTTATTTCCACATTCCCTCCTTGCCCCCAGAGTGTACCTACATTATATCTCAATTTGCATGAGATCATTTATACATTCTTGTAACATGATTCTTTCCCTTTCTCTCTGCTGGACAAGTGGTTTAGGAATGCATTTTGCAGCGCATAGACCGCACAGGGCAGGGCCACATTGGATGCAAAGGCAGCATCCAGTTATTATCAGGAATATTATACCTGCTGCTGACAGCAGTTGCCATCCCCAGGACGATATCATCTTCCAGAACCAGTCAGACCACGTCCAAGTGCCAGGTTCTTGATGTAAACTTACGGCTATCTTGTGTAATTTTGTTATGGCCGTGTATACAGATGGGGAATTATCAGGAATAAATATACAGCAGCTAGAGCCTATAATTTTACAGGCTCCGCCTCTGTCGGCCAAGATGATGTCAAGGACAAGGCGATTTTGGAGAGTAACCAATCGTATGGCAGACTGCTCCTGGGTTAAGCTCCCCAGGGCAGATGCCGTCTGGTTTACAACAGCCTCTAAGGTCCTTGTCAACCTGCGTATAAGCTTGCTGTTCTGTACAGGGCCAACAAAGAAGAAGAACCCTTTGTTAAAATCTGTATACTGTTCCCATGAGGTTTCCGTTTGGTCAACCACGGAGGTATCGATCGTTCTTTTATGTCTGACATGGGGCACTAGGAGGTCTCGGTGGTAAGTGGATGGGGCCACAAAGACAGGGGGTAACAGAAATGCTATATAGCAAGTTCCCCCCAGTTCAAGGGCAGCTGCACATAGGCCGTTTGGCCACAGACGAAACAAGTATGGCGAGATGCTAGAAATGAGGACTTCCCTCTGTCTTCAAAACTTATAGTGGTATGACAGTCACTGTGTCCTAATGGAACAGAGCCATTTTTCTGGATGCACAGGTGTCCTTTTACTGGTGAGACCTAGATGGAAGGGGGACCAGCATTCTTTTTAGGTTTGGTATTTAACATCTTGTAGGACATGGTCATGCTCCCTTGCTTGTATTCTTCACTTTCTAGGACTGTACCTGTCGCCTGAGGATCTCCCTCCTTATTAGGGTAACAGGCAGTATTGAGTACCTTGTTTAAATCCCCCCAAGGCCACCCATTCTTGCATGAATTATTTCCGTCAGGGCAGGAGGTGAGGGTAGTATCGTCAGCTGTTTTTAGGGCGAACCAGGCTTCACAAGTTCCATTATAAGAGAATGGGAAAGGAAAAAGAGGCATCCCTCCCTTTTTTAGGTCTCGCCTGTCGATGCGCATGCGCATCGAGCTTGCGAGACTATGGGGGCTTATCCACTCTTTAACCAACTTGCAAGGAATCGTGGCGATTCCTTGCAGTGCACGAGAAATTTAAGCTCAATGCGCATGCGCAATGAGCTTAAAAGCGCGTGCACATGCCCCCAGCCGCCTGCCTTGCCTACTCTCTCTGTCACAGCCTCCCCCAGCTCCGCCCCCTCACTTCTTGATTGCACGGCCGCTAGGCCGTGCCTCCCCTACTCTCCTCCCCCCTCCTCCTCCTACTCTCCTCCCCCCTCCTCCTCCTACTCTCCTCCCCTGCCTGCCGTGTCGCACCTCTCCCCGCTGCTAACAAAGACACATACCATTCACGAAAAAAATTGTATCCCGAAATGAAAATTCTTTTCCAGGCCGACAGGCCGTGCAGGTGCCAACCAAATGCATTCGAGGAACACAGAGCCATCTTTGAGTTGGGTTGTTTTAATACATTCTGAAAGAAGTCCGTCTTTTTTGGGGGGAGGGGTGTTCTAAATGCAAACTTTTTTTTTTATTAACAGTATAAGAGTAATATTATGTATTTAGTGTTTAAAGGCAAAGTTATGTTGCATAAAAAACGTTTTGAAAATAAATGCCTGCCTGCAGCCGCCTGCCTTGCATGTTTTTCCCCTCAGGCGCATCCCTCCCACACCCCCGCTCCGCCCCCTCCCCTGCCTGCCTTGTCGCATTTCTTCTACAGCCTTCGACATCTGTTCCCCAACCCACAAACGCCAGCACCTCCCCTCTCTCTTCCCGGACACAGCCAGGCTCGCAATTCCACTCCCCCTCACGACGCCCCTCCCGATCCGCCCCCTCACCACTCTCTCTACCACCAGTCTAGCACTGCTTGTCTTCCGTGAAACTGTCTGCCACACGAAAGTCTTACCAATAACAAGACCTATTGCCCAGCAGAAATGATTTTCGTCTTGAACTCTAACTTGCACAAATCTCTTTTTTGGGACAATGAAACATACTTATTTGTTAACAAACTTTTCTACAGCCTTCGACATCTCTTCCCCAACCCACAAACGCCAGCACCTCCCCTCTCTCTTCCCGGACACAGCCAGGCTCGCAATTCAACTCCCCCTCCTAACAGTATAAGAGTAATATTATGTATTTAGTGTTTAAAGGCAAAGTTATGTTGCATAAAAAACGTTTTGAAAATAAATGCCTGCCTGCAGCCGTCTGCCTTGCATGTTTTTCCCCTCAGGCGCATCCCTCCCACACCCCCGCTCCGCCCCCTCCCCTGCCTGCCGTGTCGCATTTCTTCTAGAGCCTTCGACATCTGTTCCCCAACCCACAAACGCCAGCACCTCCCCTCTCTCTTCCCGGACACAGCCAGCCTCGCAATTCCACTCCCCCTCACGACGCCCCTCCCGATCCGCCCCCTCACCACTCTCTCTACCACCACTCTAGCACTGCTTGTCTTCCGTGAAACTGTCTGCCACACGAAAGTCTTACCAATAACAAGACCTATTGCCCAGCAGAAATGATTTTCGTCTTGAACTCTAACTTGCACAAATCTCTTTTTTGGGACAATGAAACATACTTATTTGTTAACAAACTTTTCTACAGCCTTCGTCATCTCTTCCCCAACCCACAAACGCCAGCACCTCCCCTCTCTCTTCCCGGACACAGCCAGGCTCGCAATTCAACTCCCCCTCCCCAGACGCCAGCACCTCCCCTCTCTGTCCCTGCACACAGCCAGGCTCTCACAACACAATAAACGAAAGACTTGAAACTGAAATCGTCGACAAAAACAAATAATCACAGACGAATTACAAGCTACATCGCCGTGTACATTCCCCAATCAGCAGGCCTACTATTCCCCCCCCTCCCTCTACAGCGTGCAACGCAAAAAATAGCGATTGTATCTATAGCATTGCACCTAAAAAACATTTCATATTTTGACATTATAAACGAAAAAAAGACACAGACTCACTCCCATTCAGCGGGCCTACTATTTCCCCCCCTCCCTCTACAGCGTGCTACGCAAAAATTAGCGATTGTATCTATAGCATTGCACCTAAAAAACATTTAATATTTTGACATGATTATAAACGAAATAAAAGACACAGACTCAGTCCCATTCAGCGGGCCTACTATTTCCCTCCCCCTCCCTCTACACAGCGTGACATCACAGAGCCTCTATCACATCCACGTGACTAAACAGTCCTCGCAACCCGCCCTAACCCCCAACAATACGTCGGACCTGCTCGGACCACTCTTCAATTCCATTTACATAAACACACAGGCCACAGACTCCAAGGCTTTCGTCAACAAAACTACAGGATGCTAGAGTACTTTAAGCGCCGTCGTCAAGATTGTAATCACTTGTCAAGTTCCTTTGGGGATGTGCTAATTTTGAACAGCAGGATGCGAGCCGGGTGTTAGCCCAAGAACCCCAACAAACCAAAAAAATAAAAAATCCCACTGAAAGAAAATACTAACACTGGAAACGTGATGCTTTTTTAACAAAACTCCTATAGTTTACATACCATGCCTACTATTTCACAGCCTCCCTCTAGAGCGTGGTATGTAAAATTGGGGGATTGTACGTCTACGCTTGCACAGACTAAAGATTTCCTATGTTGCCTTCATTGAAAGATTTCCTATGTTGCCTTCATTGGGATAACCACCATCTTTCTCATTCTACAACACGTACACACACACCAAGAACAACGATTACAGGATTTAAAAGTAGCCACACACACATTAAGGGACGCATCCGCAGCAAAGTTCTGTATTTACAACACGTACACACACAGCAACAACAATTCCAGCATTTAAAACTACCCACAGACACATTCAAGGGCCGCATCCTCAGCAATGCTCACGATTTTCCTAATAAAAATAACGACACCACTTTAAGGGCAAATATTGCATCCAGCCTCTGTCCCATTCAGCACCATACATAAGCTCATACCATTTCGCCACATCTGTCTCTACATTTATGTATTGCCAGACAAATCAGCCACCATATTTCTCATTCTACAACCCGTACACACACACACCAAGAACAACGATTACAGGATTTCAAAGTAGCCACACACACATTAAGGGACGCATCCTCAGCAAAGTTCTGTATTTTCCTAATAAACATAACGTCACAAGTTTGAGCATGAATATTACAAGAGTTGTACTTTTAAAAGGCCAACTTTTTATACTTTGACAGCTTTATATATGCCATTTGTAAGGGTAACTTGGAGCAGACAGTTGAAGTCGAATTACAGTAAGGGAAGAAATGTCGTTTGCTTTGTCAGTTGAGAGCGAACTCTTATGTGCGATTAAGGGAGTTGCCCAGGGAAGTCTACTGTCGCGCCAATGTCGAAACTTCATCTGCATACACATTCAAACATTCACACTTCCAAGTCGCGCACATCAGCTAGTGTGACTTTTCCTTGGGGCAAGGGAAGGATTAAAACCTTTGATCCTACAAACGCAACAAAAACACAGAGCATGCTCGTTGTGCACATTTAGCCGTTATGCACCCACAACGGCTCTTTTGACTACATGCTTGTTCCGAAACATACACTAATTATTATAAATGCCAGCAACACGTACACACACAACAGCATTAACTAACATAAGCTCATACTACAGCGCACAAACACAAACACAAAAGTGAAAGAAAGTGCCAGTCACGAGAGGGATGGATAGTTTTAATTAAAACATACTTGTGTACTACATTCATAAAACCCACAGGCTCATCCCCATTCACCTTGACTCCTATTTTATAGCCTCCCTCTAGAGCGCCCTATGGAAAAATGGGGAATTTTACGTCTACGCTTGCACATACTAAAAATTTAATCCGTTGTCTTCATTGGCATAAACTTATTACAACTATTCCAATGCTTGCAAACAATAGATCCATGCGGAAAAATACCGTCTGTATTTGGGAACATAATGGACATTGCTTTTTCCAAACGGAAATGAAACACAGAGCTTGCTAGTTGTGCACATTTACCCCTTAGGCACACACAACACCTATGGTGAGTACATCCTTCTACCAAAACATACACAAATTATTTTACATGCCACACAGTGCTCCATCCTGGGTGATGATGCCCTATTGCTCCATGTCCTACCAGTCTATCGTGGGAATCCCTCCAGCACTTTGCCTTTCCGCCCTGTCTTTCAGGAACCTCCACCATCTTTCTCATTCTACAACACGTACACACACACCAAAAACAACGATTACAGGATTTAAAAGTAGCCACACACACATTAAGGGACGCATCCGCAGCAAAGTTCTGTATTTACAACACGTACACACACAGCAACAACAATTCCAGCATTTAAAACTACCCACAGACACATTCAAGGGCCGCATCCTCAGCAATGCTCACGATTTTCCTAATAAAAATAACGACACCACTTTAAGGGCAAATATTGCATCCAGCCTCTGTCCCATTCAGCACCATACATAAGCTCATACCATTTCGCCACATCTGTCTCTACATTTATGTATTGCCAGACAAAGCAGCCACCATATTTATCATTCTACAACCCGTACACACACACACCAAGAACAACGATTACAGGATTTAAAAGTAGCCACACACTCATTAAGGGACGCATCCGCAGCAAAGTTCTGTATTTACAACACGTACACACACAGCAACAACAATTCCAGCATTTAAAACTACCCACAGACACATTCAAGGGCCGCATCCGCAGCAATGCTCACGATTTTCCGAATAAAAATAACGACACCACTTTAAGGGCAAATATTGCATCCAGCCTCTGTCCCATTCAGCACCATACATAAGCTCATACCATTTCGCCACATCTGTCTCTACATTTATGTATTGCCAGACACATCAGCCACCATATTTATCATTCTACAACCCGTACACACACACCAAGAACAACGATTACAGGATTTACAAGTAGCCACACACACATTAAGGGACGCATCCGCAGCAAAGTTATGTATTTACAACACGTACACACACAGCAACAACAATTCCAGCATTTAAAACTACCCACAGACACATTCAAGGGACGCATCCGCAGAAATGCTCACGTTTTTCATAATAAAAATAACAACACAACTTTGATGGCAAATATTGCATCCAGCCTCTGACCCATTCAGCACCATACATCAGCTCATAACATTTCGCCACACCTGTCTCTACATTTATGTATTGCCAAACAAATCATCCACCATCTTTCTCATTCGACCACTGCATTTTAAAGTTGCCACACACACATTAATGGACGCTTTCACCAGGCGTACACACACAACAGTCATCAGTACTGCAGTAGTATGTATGAATGAGACTGTTGGTGTGCGAAATACGGATGTGGTGGTGCAGAGTGATGCTGTGTTGTTGCTCAATGGTACTGTGGGGGTGCAGAATGATAAAGTGGTA
This sequence comes from Lissotriton vulgaris, assembly GCF_964263255.1. Classification (NCBI taxonomy): domain Eukaryota; kingdom Metazoa; phylum Chordata; class Amphibia; order Caudata; family Salamandridae; genus Lissotriton; species Lissotriton vulgaris. Next base: position 785,783,070 of record NC_141694.1, on the reverse strand, counting down.
TTGCTGCGTGTTGCATTGGTGGACATCAGTGATGACGTTGTTGGGAGAAGTGCAACTGTTCTGGTGCTGAGTTATGCTGTGGTGGTAATCATTGAACACCAACACAGCACCACTCATCACCAGCACAGAACAACACATCACAACAACAGCATTACTAAGCACCACACTAACATCACTTAGCAACACACCAACATCACTCTACACCACAACAACAGCATCATTCAACAACAACACACAACCACACACAAACACTTACCACCACAGCACCACTTATCACCACTACAGCATTACTCAGCAGACAAACGCCATACAATCAAAACATGTACGCTTTTAACAGGTACACACACCAACAGCTATCAATGGACGCTTTCACCAGGCATACACACACAACAGTCATCAGTACTGCAGTAGTATGTATGAATGAGACTGTTGGTGTGCGAAATACGGATGTGGTGGTGCAGAGTCATGCTGTGTTGTTGCTCAATGGTACTGTGGGGGTGCAGAATGATAAAGTGGTATTGCTGCGTGTTGCATTGGTGGACATCAGTGATGACGTTGTTGGGAGAAGTGCAACTGTTCTGGTGCTGAGTTATGCTGTGGTGGTAATCATTGAACACCAACACAGCACCACTCTTCACCAGCACAGAACAACACATCACAACAACAGCATTACTAAGCACCACACTAACATCACTCAGCAACACACCAACATCACTCTACACCACCACAACAGCATCATTCAACAACAACACACTATCACACTACAACCACACACAAACACTTACCACCACAGCACCACTCATCACCACTACAGCATTACTCAGCAGACAAACGTCATACAATCAAAACATGTACGCTTTTAACAGGCACACACACCAACAGCTATCAATGGACGCTTTCACCAGGCATACACACACAACAGTCATCAGTACTGCAGTAGTATGTATGAATGAGACTGTTGGTGTGCGAAATACGGATGTGGTGGTGCAGAGTGATGCTGTGTTGTTGCTCAATGGTACTGTGGGGGTGCAGAATGATAAAGTGGTATTGCTGCGTGTTGCATTGGTGGACATCAGTGATGACGTTGTTGGGAGAAGTGCAACTGTTGTGGTGCTGAGTTATGCTGTGGTGGTAATAATTGAACACCAACACAGCACCACTCATCACCAGCACAGAACAACACATCACAACAACAGCATAGCGCCAAAGCATAGCGGCGAAACAAGTCACATACGGGTCAAAACCACACAAAAACAAGCCAAGTCGGAGAAAAAAAAAACATCAGAGTGCGAGCTCAGGCGAAACGAAACTACAGGAACTGCATACCAGGAAGACACTAGCAAACATTAGTCAATGCATGGCGAACAATCAACTTAAAGACGAGCCAGTAATAGCATAAATAACAAGAAAAATGCCAGACACAAGGCAAGTGCGACCGAAAAACACGTACAGCGAAACGGAACTCAATGCATGGCTAAAAAAAAAACTAAATAGCAGCCATTGATAACATAAAAAACACACTCTAAACAAAGGAGCCGGACAGAAACCAAGTGCGAGCAAAGCAAGACCCCAAACAATAATTAGATTCACATCACAAAAAGCAAATTCATAGACAAAAGTGTAACAACTCACAAAGGCACTCTTTAATAATATGAAAATAAAATAGTAATTACCTGTCGATCGTAGCAGCTCATTCACTGAAATGTAGAGAATAAAAAAACAACACACAAAGAGAACATAAACAGTGCATACATAATACGTTTCACTAAAACAATAAAAAAACAAAAAGGCCCAAGCATAGCGGCGAAACAAGTCACATACGGGTCAAAACCACACAAAAAACAAGCCAAGTCGGAGAAAAAATAATCATCAGAGTGCGAGCTCAGGCGAAACGAAACTACAGGAACTACATACCAGGAAGACACTAGCAAACATTAGTCAATGCATGGCGAACAATCAACTTAAAGACGAGCCAGTAATAGCATAAATAACAAGAAAAATGCCAGACACAAGGCAAGTGCGACCGAAATAATTGGAAAAACCAAAATTACATTACATTCACAGAAATAAAAAGTTATACAAATTTAAGGACCAAATAACAAAGTCACTCTTTATATATATTTTTACTAAAAAGGCTATTAGCTGTCGCGCGTAGCACATCAGTGACTAAAGTATAGAAATCCGACAAACTACACACAAACAACCACAGTGCATACATAATACGTTGAACACAAAACGTAGCACTGCAATTTGGCTACATAGTAAACGCGAGACAACACTTTCAGAAAAAAATTATAAACATATATATATATAAGAATTAAAATTCACACATAAAAAATTACATAAACAAACAATAATTGCTCTTACCTGCAAATACACGCGGAAGATATACGTAACTGACGTTAGCGTCAAAAACGTGCCACAAGAATAACGTATTACATTCAAATATTCGACGATAACAATTTGTGTAAGCACTTTCGACAAATAATATATTTAATAAATTCATTACAAATGGATATTAATAAAAAAACATAAATACAGGAAAATACCAATAAAAATACAATACACTCAACAGCTTTATAAAAAGGGATTTTAGCCAATAAAAACAGTATGTTGCACCAACTCGCACATATGCAAAACATCGAAAAGCAATACATACAAAAAATACATAATAAAAGGAATACACATTCAAATATACTACTTATATACATAATTAAAACTTTCCCAATTGAAAAACTTCTAGTATTGCCAAATATAATAAACAAGTACATACCAAAAATATTACAACGTTCGTAATTTAAAACACATTACACATACAAAAATATACATTGCTATATGTAACATTTATAAACATTACAATTATTACTGCATCTATCTTTTACAACAGTACAAAAGTATATTTTACGTAAACGGTACAAAATACACAAGTCGCAATACAAAAAAAACAATAATACATCGTAATAAAACACTACTACTAATACATATATACACACAAGTAATAATACATTCAAATTCATGTACTAAATGTTAAAAAAATTAGATCTTACCTGTCAAACGACGCAGCAACAACAACTGAGGAAGAACACGCCTTTACCGCACGAACATTCACACCAATCTGGAAAACGCCCCGTTGACGCACGTCAAACGCAACGCTACGTCACACAACGTAGCGCTGCGATTGGCTAAAAATTACGTCACGCTAAACATTACATCTACATCAAACAAAAACTAGAACGCTAACCTCCCTTACGTAACAAACGTAAAACGGAATACATAGCGTACGACAGTTTAACATAACACAAATAAAACACAGTTTAAAAAAAATTCACTAAACACTTACAATACAAATACACACCCTCACTCACCCTCACCCACCCTCACGCTCACCCACCCTCACCCTCACTCACCCTCACTCACCCTCAACACCTCACCCTCACTCACCCTCAACCCCTCACCCTCAACCCCTCACCCTCAACCCCTCACTCTCACTCATCCTCACTCACCCTCAACCCCTCACCCTCACTCACCCTCAACACCTCACCGTCACTCACCCTCAACCACTCACCCTCACTCACCCTCAACCCCTCACCCTCACTCACCCTCACTCACCCTCAACCCCTCACCCTCACTCACCCTCAACACCTCACCCTCCCTCACCCTCGACCCCTCACCCTCGACCCCTCCCCCTCAACCCCTCACCCTCACTCACCCTCAACCCCTCACCCTCACTCACCCTCAACGCCTCACGCTCACTCACCCTCAACGCCTCACCCTCAACCCCTCACCCTCACTCACCCTCAACACCTCACCCTCACTCACCCTCACTCACCCTCAACACCTCACCCTCACTCACCCTCACTCACCCTCCCTCACCCTCACCCTCCCTCACACTCACCCTCACTCACCCTCACCCTCACTCACCCTCACTCACCCTCACTCACCCTCAACCCCTCACCCTCACTCACCCTCACTCACCCTCAAAACCTCACCCTCACTCACCCTCAACCCCTCACCCTCACCCTCACTCACCCTCACCCTCACTCACACTCACCCTCACTCACACTCACCCTCACTCACACTCACCCTCACTCACACTCACCCTCACTCACCCTCACCCTCACCCTCACTCACCCTCACCCTCACTCACCCTCACTCACCCTCACTCACCCTCAACCCCTCACCCTCACTCACCCTCACTCACCCTCACTCAACCTCAAACTCTCACCCACCCTCAACCCCTCACCCTCACCCTCACTCACCCTCAACCCCTCACCCTCAACCCCTCACTCACCCTCACTCTCACTCATCCTCACTCACCCTCAACCCCTCACCCTCACTCACCCTCAACATCTCATCCTCACTCACCCTCAACACCTCACCTTCACTCACCCTCAACACCTCACCCTCACTCACCCTCAACCCCTCACCCTCACTCACCCTCAACCCTTCACCCTCACTCACCCTCAACGCCTCACCCTCAACACCTCACCCTCACTCACCCTCAACCCCTCACCCTCACTCACCCTCAAAACATCACCCTCACTCACCCTCAACCCCTCACCCTCACTCACACTCACCCTCACTCACCCTCACCCTCACTCACCCTCACCCACCCACACTCACCCTCAACCCCTCACCCTCACTCACCCTCACTCACACTCACTCAACCTCAAACCCTCACCCTCACTCACCATCAACCCCTCACCCTCACCCTCACTCACCCTCAACCCCTCACCCTCAACCCCTCACTCACCCTCACTCTCACTCATCCTCACTCACCCTCAACCCCTCACCCTCACTCACCCTCAACACCTCATCCTCACTCACCCTCAACACCTCACCCTCAACACCTCACCCTCACTCACCCTCAACCCCTCACCCTCACTCACCCTCAACCCTTCACCCTCACTCACCCTCAACGCCTCACCCTCAACACCTCACCCTCACTCACCCTCACTCACCCTCAACCCCTCACCCTCACTCACCCTCACTCAACCTCACCCTTACTCACCCTCAACTCCTCACCCTCACTCACCCTCACCCTCACTCACCCTCACTCATCCTCACTCACCCTCACCCACCCTCACTCACCATCACTCACCCTCACTCACCCTCAACACCTCACCCTCACTCACCCTCACCACCTCACCCTCACTCACCCTCACCCTCACTCACCCTCAACACCTCCCCCTCACTAACACTCAACACCTCACCCTCACTCACCCTCAACACCTCACCCTCACTCACCCTCAACCCCTCACCCTCAACCCCTCACCCTCAACCCCTCACTGTCACTCATCCTCACTCACCCTCAACCCCTCACCCTCACTCACCCTCAACCCCTCACCCTCACTCACCCTCAACCCCTGATCCTCACTCACCCTCAACACCTCACCCTCACTCACCCTCACTCACCCTCAACCCCTCACCCTCACTCACCCTCAACCCCTCACCCTCCCTCACCCTCGACCCCTCACCCTCGACCCCTCCCCCTCAACCCCTCACCCTCACTCACCCTCACTCACCCTCACTCACCCTCAACCCCTCACCCTCACTCACCCTCACTCACCCTCAACCCCTCACACTCAACCCCTCACCCTCACCCTCACTCACCCTCACAACACATATTGTGTTACAATAGGTGTCACATTTGCAAAAGATAAAACTATTGGCATTGTAAATAACAAAGCTATTAATTCGCTATTTTCAAAACAAGCACATAAATAAAAAATGTGTCCTTTACAATACCAATAGCTCAAACTTTCCTAATGCGAGACATATTGCATTGCTGTGCTTCTCTCCACTGCTGCACTCTCCTGCTCTCTAAAGATGTGGCCTAACGACAAGAGCTGCCATCTAAGTCACGTAAATACAAAACATGTTGCATTCCAAATGCTATAAGTGTCACATTCGCGAAAGTTATAACTATTGGCATTGTAAATGACAAAGCCATCAATTTAGCAATTTTAAAAACCAACAAATAAATAAAATATGTCATTTACAAGACAAATAAATCAAACTTTTCTAATGCAAGACCTATTTCATACAAACATTCACGGATCAAGGGGACTTTCACACACACACTCTATTACGTCTCCTTGGGTTGCATTTTGACGCACACACAACACACAACACATACTAAATTACACGCACACACAAAAAAGAAAAAATGACAGCAAGTTCGAGGCACAAGAGGGATGGCTAGCTTTACTTTCAAAAGACTTGTGTCAAAACAAATACAAAAAATAAAAAAAACCCATTCAGCTGGCCTACTATTTCCCCACATCCCTCTACAGCGTGATACCATCACACTCCCACAACCTCCATCACGCACCATCACTCAGCAACACACCCTCACTCACAACCTCAACAGCCTCTCCCTCACACACACTCAATCAGCCTCACCCACTCACCATCACACACCATAACTCAACAACACCCCCAAACACTCCCACCCCCTCACACCCCCTCACCCTCACAAACACTCACCCTCACCCACAGTCACACACTCAACCTTCAAACTCGCACACCCTCACTCACCTTGACACCCTCACAACACTCAGCCTCACTCACGCTCAAACTATCACCTTCACTCACCCACACCTATCATCACACACTATCACATACCATTACCCTCACATTCACACACCCTCACACCATCACCCTCACACCCACACTCATACTCACACCGTCACCCTCACTCACCCTCACACAACATCACACACCCTCACACCCCCTAAAAATCACATCCAATCACCCTCACACCGTCCAAGTCCACCCTCACAACCCTCAAAACCTCACTCATACTCACATCGTCACCCTCACTCACCCTCACACACCATCACACACACTCACACCCCCTGACCCTCACATCCACTCACCCTCACACCGTCAAATACAACACTCCTACTACACCATAAAAGTACAATACCACACTACAACTCTACACTCCAACTACAACTCCACCCTCAAACTCCACACAAAAATAACGTTAGTCAACATTTACACCCACCCCCTCATCCTCACACACAAACTCACAACACTCACACCATCACTCATACTAAAACAGTCACCCTCAATCACTCTCACACACCATCACGCACCCTCAAACACCCAAAGACTCACATCCAATCACCCTCACACTCACACAGTCCAAGTCCACCCTCCAACTACACCCTATACCTACAATACCACCCTACAACTCTACACTCCAACTACAACTCTACTCTCCAAATCCACACATAAATAACGTAAGGCAACATTTATTTTAATATGTAAAATTCGGATTACACACTTGTAGCTATTAAAACATTCAAACTTAATGCAACGCAAGGACAGTGCAGCAATTAATACACAAAAATAAGAAAAGGGATTGTAAAATACAACAGTTCTTTCACAAAGATCATAAATGCACACAAAATAGACAAACATATGAATACACAGCAAAAAATACAACAATTTTTAAGTGGACAAAGTGAGCTAAAGGGAAAAAATTCACAACAGAAAGCACTTACTAAAGTAAGGGGAAATAAACAAGTAAACAATGCCAGAAAAAATCAAAAACACAAACAAAATGCTTCATCACAAAAGCACAAGACTCTGGTGTTGCTCTGACTGATGCTGCTGTTGCACGAAGTGTTTTTGGTGGTGCTAAGTGCACAACCACAGGAACACCGTACACCACAACAGCATCAAAAAACATCAAAAGAGCACTACTCAACAACACAACAACCAACGCCCCTTGCCCACGCAGCTGTTCACAAAAAATTAGGGAACTACTGAAAATACAAAAACATCCTAAGACGTCTACCCTTATGCCCATAAATTACAAGCAACACCCTTATTCTCACTATTGCATACATCAAAGATAGTTCACATACACATTCTAATCTAACACATACTAAGCTACAAAACATGTTTGGGGAAGAAAATAGACTGCATACAGTACTACAAATTTACACATACTATGGCAAACTACAAAAGGCTCACATGCACTCACCCTCACACTCACACCGTCAAAGTCCAGCCTCCAACTACACCCTATAACTACAATACAACTCTACAACTCTACACTCCAAATACAACTCCAGCCTCCAACTGTACACATAAATATCGTTAAGCAACTATTTGAATTATACGTAAAAAGAGGATTACACACTTGCAGCTAGTCCAAAATGCAAACTTAAAGCAACGCAAGGAGGGTGCAGCTATTAATACACAAATATGCAAACAGGGATTCGAAAATAAAACAATTCTTTCACAAAACGCAAAAAATACACACATTACATCACTGTACATCCTCTTAATACATTGCTAGGGATAATAAATTCAGCAAATACACAAAGTTTCCTTTAATACATCGAGTACATCAATAACATATAATCCGGCTACTTCAGCATCACAGGAAAAAAACAATGCAAACACAACATACATAAATATATTATAAAATAAATAGCACTTCAAAGTTCAAATAACAGCTCTTGTACGTCAAATACCAAACACCAGCAAAAAATACATTACATTACAGTTTTAGAAAACATATGCATTACATATCAACAATTAAAAACAAGAATTTAATTTACATTACATTACAAACATTTACAAATATTACGATCGGAAAAAAAAAATTTGTCAAGTTATAAAAACACACTCCTATTCAGTCGTTCACGTAAAGATAGTATAGATACTACATTACATTACATAAAAAAACACTTTGGAATACATTCTTACCTGTCAAACGACGCAGCAACAGCACAGGAACAAGAACACGCCTTCCGCGCACCAACATTCTCGATCTCTGGGGAATTCCACCGTTGACGTAAGCAAATCGGAACGCTACGTCAAAAACGTCGCGCTCCGATTGGCTAGAAAAAAACGTCAAAAAAACGTAAACACTCACAATACAAAAATAAACTAGAACGCTAACCTAGGGGACGTCAAGGTGACGCATTGCGTCGGCCATTTTAAAAAAAATAAAATTAATTACGGGTCTCATCAAACACCTAAAACACACATAACACCACACAGTAAGTAAAAAACATACACAGTTCGATTACATACAAATATACACATAAGGCAGGACAATTACAAAGGGAAGATCTATCACGTTTTTTTTTACACAACACATATTAAATAATTAATATTAACATACACACACTCATAACATCACCCTCACACACCAAAAATATCACACTCCTTCACACACACTCAATCACCCTGACACAACATCTCCCTCACACACCATCACACACCTTCAGCCTCACACCCACTTACTCACACTCACCCTCACACACACTCACACCCCCTCACACTCACACACACTCACACACCCTCACTCCCCTCAAAAAATAACACCCCTCACAACAAGCTCACACTCACTACACCGGACAGCCGCACCCACTCACACCCCTCACACTCTCTCACCATCAACAACGCTCAGCCTCACACAGCCTTACCCTCATCCCCTCACCCTCACACACCCTCAATCACCCTCACACCATCACCCTCACACACCCTAACTCTCACCCTCAACAACTCACACACACTCACACTCCCTCGCTCACCCTCACCCTCACACACACACACCCCCTCACCCTCACACCCCATCACCCTCACACCCCCCTCACTCACACTCACTCACACTCACTCACAATCACTCACACTCAGCCTCACACACCCTCACGCTCACACACTGTCACACACCCTCTGCCTAACAACACCTCTCTCACCCTCAATCACCCTCACACACACTCACACTCACACACCCGAAACCTCACACCCCCTCACTCACCCTCACACACACACCCCCTCATCCTCAAACACCTTACCCTCACACACACACGCTCCCCTAAAACACATCACAACACTCTCACACTCACTACACCTCACACACTCTCAGACGCAAACAACCTCACTCATCCTCACCCTCACACACACTCACACCCCCTCACCCTCACACCCCATCACACTCACACACGCTCACTCACCTCACCCTCACAACAACACCCTCACACCCCCTCACTCACACTCACTCACACTCACTCACAATGACTCACACTCACCCTCACCCTCACACACCGTCACACACCCTCTGCGTAACAACACCTCTCACAACCTCACTCACCCTCACACACACTCACACTCACGCAACGTCACACACCCGAAGCCTCACACCCTCTCACTCACCCTCACACCCCCTAACGCTCACACCCCCTAACAATCACCCCCTAACCCTCACCCCCTCACCCCCACACCCTCACCCCCTCACGCTCACCCCTCACCCCCTCACCCTCACCCCCTCACCCTCACCCCCTCACCCCCCCACCCTCACCCCCCCATTCACCCTCATTCACCCTCATTCACCCTCACACACCCTCACCCTCTCACACACCCTCTCACACACCCCCTCACACACCCCCTCACTCACCCTCTCACACACCCCCTCACACACCCCCTCACTCACCCTCTCAAACACCCCCTCACTCACCCGCTCACCCTCACCCTCACCCTCCCTCAACCTCCCTCACCCCCTCACCCTCCCTCACCCTCCCTCCCCTCACCCTCACCCCCCTCACCCTCACACCCCTCACCCTCACCCCACTCACCCTCACCCTCACCCCCCTCACCCTCACCCTCAACCCCCTCAACCTCAACACCCTCACCCTCACACCCCTCACCCTCACACCCCTCACCCCCCTCACCCCCCTCACCCTCACGCTCACCCTCACCCCCCTCACCCCCCTCACCCCCTTCACCCTCACCCCCCTCACCCTCACACCCCTCACCCTCACACCCTTCACCCTCACACCACTCACCCTCACACCACTCAGTGCTACAACACATATTGTGTTACAATAGGTGTCACATTTGCGAAAGATAAAACTATTGGCATTGTAAATAACAAAGCTATTAATTTCGCGATTTTCAAAAAAAACACAGAATTAAAAAAGTGTCCTTTACAATACCAATAGCTCAAACTTTCCTAATGCAAGACCTATTGCAGTGCTGTGCTTCTCTCCCCTGCTGCACTCTCCTGCTCTCTACAGATGTGGCCTAACGACCAGAAATGCATTCTAAGTCACGTAAATACAAAACATGTTGCATTCCAAATGCTATAGGTGTCACATCCGCAAAAGTTATAACTATTGGCATTGTAAATGACAAAGCTATCAATTTAGCTATTTTAAAAAGCAACAAATAAATAAAACATTTGTCATTTACAAGACCAATAGCTCCAACTTTTCTAATGCGAGACCTATTGCATTTCCAATGCTTGTCTGATGAGGTGGGATGCGGCCACATATCCAACAATTGGTGCTATTACTGGCCTGCTGAGTGTGATGTAGCATCTGTATGAAGGTATTGTTTCGCAAGGCTAGTCTATGGGCTTGTTCATGAGGGGGTAGGTCGTGATAGGTGTGTTCCTGAGTGCTGTTGGGTGTATGAGAGGTGTGTTGTGTTGGAGGAAAAACAGTGTGGAGAATCCAACCAAGACACGTCATAACTGCCATGAGGAAAAATAATACTGTTAAACATATAGTAGGACCAGTATGTCTCTTTCTAGAGTTCATTTTTTTTTCCCCACATAGTCAAGGTGTTAAAATCCATTCTCATGCTCCAACCGCTTCACCACTGGACCGACGCCCAATGGACTTAATTAGCCAGAGTCCGAATGGCAGACCGTAACTTTGATTTGTAGTCCTTTTGTGGGGTTAGTTCCAAAGGCAACAAAGATTGTTCAGTCACAATGTCAGTGGGATTGGCAGGGCCATCAGCAACAGTGTCTTTTTGTCCAAAATGTTTCCGGCAGTGGCTTGCGTGGAGCCAGCCCTTCCTGCCCTCGACCTTCACTGCTGTCCGTGTTGTTAGTAGTACGAGTCTTGGCTTCTTCCACCTGGGCTGGAGGGGACTGGTCCGGTCGAAGTTCCTCACGAGGACCCAGTCCCCGGGTTGGATGGCGTGTTCTTCCGGGTTAGTTTTGTCAGGGAAGGTGGCAGCAACCTGAGAACGACAAGATTGGAGTGCAGACATCAAGGAAGCCAGATAGTCAGTCAGCATAGTACTGTCAACATCAGTTATTCCTTTAGGCCTTGGCGTACCCCACATATTTGGTGGTCTGCCAAAGACCACTTCATATGGAGATAAGCCAGTTCTGGAATGGACTACCATACGCATGTAGAAGAGGGCAACCGGTAAGGCTACCATCCAGTCCACGCCTTTGTCAGTGCATATCTTGGCCAATTTTGTCTTCAAAGTTTGGTTGTGTCTTTCTACTAGACCTGCTGCCTGAGGATGTCTTACACAGTGAAACTTCCAAGTGTATCCTAACAGAAGAGACACTTGCTTCATGAGTTCAGAGGAAAAAGGTTGGCCGTTATCTGAGTAGATGACACGGGGCAACCCATACCTTGGGAAAAACTCTCTAACTAATTGTTTAGCAGTTGCCGTTGCAGTGTAATCTGGGACGGGATAGGCTTCTGTCCATCTGGTCAGAGCACACACTACAACTAGCACATACTTGTGACCTCTACATCTCTCCATCTGGATATAGTCCATCTGGAGAACTTCAAATGGATGGTCAGGGGGTTGGAATCCTCCCTGTTCCACCTTTGTGCCTTTTCCTGGGTTGAACTGATTACAAGTCATGCACGTTTTAACTTTTTGTTTGGCTGCAGTTCTCAAATGTTTGTTGTGCCATATATTCTGTATGCTGTCTAACATTGCTTTTTCTCCCAGATGCGCTGGTCCATGTATGGTGTTTACCATAACCTGTACCATGGCATCCGGTAGAAACCATACTGCTCTTTCAGGTGTCATCCAGCCTTGATCTGTAAGGACCCCTCCTTTTTCCTTCCATTCTAGCAGTTCCTGTGGTGTGGGTTGACTTTGGACATCCTGGATGTCAGAAAAGGGGTCTCGTATTGTATATTGGCGGTGTGGTATACTTAATTCTGTGTTTGCTGCTAACTTGGCTGCACTGTCTGCAGAATCATTTCCTTTTGATATTTCATCTGTTCCTTTTGTGTGCGCTTTACATTTTAGCACTGCAATTTTCTCTGGTAACTGACTGGCCTCTAAGAGGGCAGTGATGAGTGTAGCATGCTGTATTCTGGACCCATGTGATGTGAGAAATCCTCTCTCTTTCCACAATGTACCGAAGTTATGTACAACTCCAAAGGCATATTGTGAATCAGTGTAGATGTTAACTGACTTTCCTTTTGCTAAGTGACATGCTCGTGTTAGGGCTATGAGTTCTGCTGCCTGTGCCGACAGTATCTCTATCTTGTGTGCTTCTAAAGTGTCTGTACCATTTGTGACGGCATAGGCTGCTGCTAATTCTCCTGTGGGGAGTCTCATACATAAACCATCAACAAAGAGTGTCATTTCTGCCTTAGCAAGGGGAGTATCTTGTAAATCTGGTCTTGGTTTGGTCACTAAATCAATTATGTCAATAAAATCGTGAATTTCTTCAGTAGGAGAGGTCAGTGGCAACAGTGTTGCTGGGTTTAAAATGTTGCAGCGTCTAATCTCAATGTGTGGCTGAAAAAGTGTCATCTCATATCCGGTGAGTCTGGCTATTGTCAGATGATGTGTTTGTGTTCTGTTTAACAGAAGTTCTACAGCGTGTGGGACCTGAACTATCAGATGATGTCCCAATACAATAGAATCGCTTTGTCTAATAGCTTATGCAGTAGCTGCTACTGATTTTAGACATGCAGGCAATGCTTGTGCTACTGGATCTAATGTGCTTAAAAAATAACCACATGGTTTATGTTTGTCTGCTTGAAGTTGGGCCAGAACTGATAGTGCTGTACCTGAGTTTTCTGTTACAAATAATGTAAAATCTTTGGTGTAATTAGGTGTTGCCAGCACTGGGGCTTGACACATAGCTTTTTTAAGAGACTGAAAGGCTTGCCTGTGTTCATCTGTCCAGGGTAATTGTGGAGTAGCGCCAGCTTCGAGTGTTGTCAGCTGCACTAACGGTTTGGAAATAAGTGCAAATTGTGGGATCCACTGTCTACAATATGAGGTGAGACCAACAAAGGCTCGAACTTGTTTCTGTGTTGTTGGTTGTGGTATTTGTAGTATGAGCTGGATGCGTTCCTGTGTAAGCTGCCTACCCTCCTTTGACAGCAAGTGCCCTAAGTATGCCACTTGCTGTAAACAAAATTGGAGCTTACCAGGGGAAACTTTATGGCCATTTGCAGCTAGGAATTCTAGTACTAGTAGTGATGCTTCAGCACATGCTGCGTCAGATCTGGCCGTAATGAGGATATCATCAACATATTGTAGTATGGCTGTATCCGTGGGCATTTGAACAGTATCTAGTTGTCTTTTTAATGCTTGGCTATATACGCTTGGACTCTCTGTGAAACCTTGAGGAGCTCTTGTGAATTGGAAACTTCGTCCTTGTAAGGAGAAGCCAAAAAGGTATTGACTGTCTGGGTGAATAGGTATGCTAAAGAATGCGTTTTTCAAGTCAATGACTGAAAAATGCGTTGCTTCCGCATCTATGGCTGTGAGTAGGGTGGAGATGTCTGGAACCACAGGGTGTTGTGGAACGACACATTTATTGAGCTCTCTCAAATCCACCACTAGTTTGTAGACAGGTGGTGTTTCTGGTTCCACTTTTTTATGGACTGGTAAAACAGGGGAATTGCAAATGTTAGAAGTTGTTTCTTTAATCACACCTGACTGTATTAGGTCCTGAATAATTAACATTAATGCTTGTTCAGCCTGAGGTGGAATTTTGTATTGCCTTATGCGTGGTAGTTGGGCTCCCTCTTTCAGTGTAACCTTGTGAGGTGTTATTTCCATACATCCTACTGTGGTGGAATCAGTGGCCCAAAGGGTGTGTGGCAAATCTTTCAAACGCTCGTCTAATTCTCTACTTGTGTAGTGGCCCTTGAAATCTCGCAGAAATAGTCTGACATCTGTAGGTGAGCAAACAATGACAGCTCCTAATTCTTTCAATGTTTTTATACCAAGCAAGTTTTCTGGACATGATTTTGTCAATATAAGATCTGTAGTTGTCGTGAGGGGACCAACCTGCAAGGGCAGTGGTTTTGACGTGGCGTTTGTCACAGGTTGTCCCGAGAAACCCAGAGAAATACTTTTTGAACCCGAGAGAGGAGCCTCTTGATGGCTTATTGTTGTTTTACTGGCCCCAGTGTCTAGTAGAAATTTCCTATCCTCCCCAAGAAGTCGGACCTCTATAAATGGACCTGTCTTATCTACTGGAATGGGGATTAGGGGCAGTTTGTCACCTTCTCTCTCTGGGCAACATCATGAGAAATATGGGTAATATTCAGTGTAGTCGCTGTCTATAATGTTCATTTGGGCCATTTGTGTTGTCGGTGGAACTGAAGGTGTTGAACTGTCTTGGGAAACATTCTGTTTTGGCTGATGTTTTGGCTGATATGGGCGTGGCTGGGTCTTACCAGTAGCCAAATTGTGCTTTAAGACTGGGCAATCTTTAACGAAGTGTCCCATCTTCTTGCAATAATTACAAGTGCTTTTTATATTTGTCTGGCTACTTGGTGTCTGTTGACGCTGGGGTGCAGTTTGGGCTACTAATGCTTTCATCTTTGTGTCTTTCATGCGTTTCTTATCATTTTCTTCTTCATTCCTAATGCGATTCTGGTGATATTGTAGCATTTGTAACACCTGTGGAGGTGTATGTGCTTGCCAGGTACTTTCTACTTTTAGTACTCTGTCCTTAATGGCTGGCAAGGCGTTATCTACTAATTTGGAAACAAACAGATGCGGGTAAGCTTCACTTGTCGGCGTAAGGCCGCTATTTACCGCAAAACATTTTTTAAGTCTGGTGTAATAATCTCCTATGTCTTCACCATGTTTCTGTTGGAGAAGGAAATGGCATCCCAGTCCTCCTTTTTCACTGTTAGTAACTGTGGTAGCACCTTTAAAATAGTGCCAGGAAGTGCTTTTAGTCTGTCTCCTATACCTGCTACTCTAGTATTTTCGTCATTCTGAAGTTCAGTCCATCTAATGTGTTCACCTGCTACTTCCCAATCCTTTTCTCTTAGTTTGTCATATATACCTGATGGCAACAATAATTTCAGAATTGCTATGGTATCAGAAAGAGTATATGTTCCCATCATTAATACATCTCCTAATTCCTTAAAGAATCCAGCAGGATCCTTTGAGTGGGAGGGAACCATCTCTTTCATCCTTAGTAACTCAAGTTTTGTCAAGGGTACATAAATGAAGACGCGTTGTAGCGCTCCATTTGTGTCAGTTCTGGGGTGGACCTCTCTCATGGGGAACTGGCGTGTTTGAGGAAGTCTATTAATTGGTCTACAAGTATTATTGAAAGATTTATATTCAGTCGTTTTCTGGTATTTCTGTCTAAAATCTATAAATGTGTTGAGAAAAACTGAACTATTGTGGAGGAACATGTTATCAGCACAGTCAGACAGAAAATCTTCGAGTCTTGGATCATGTTTAAGATGAGTGTCATTGAGTGTGATGAGATGTTGTACCATGTAGAGACTTGCTAATCGTTGATGTGAGCGTGGTAATGCTAGAAAAAGCTGGGCTATGAGATCATTGTCATATATCTTATATTGAGAGACCCATAGGGTCGCAGTTCTGGCTATTTCCTCCTCCTCCGGTGTAAGCGGAGGTTCCTGGTCTAACCAGTAGTCTAATGCATTGGATGTATTTTCAAATAACTCATCTGGAGATGACCGTTCAGAGTGACCTTGGAGGAATGTAGGCGGGGGTGTTCGTGAATTAGGGGCGGAACAACGAACGGGTAGGACTTTTTCAGTAGGTTCAGTAATTTCCTCCTCAAGTTTCTTATTCTCTTCATTTGTTTGCAAGTTTTGCAGAATACGGGTCACATTACGGGTGAACCTGTCTAGTGCATCATTTATAAGTTCTAGACTAGCGTGGTTGGATGCAGAATCTAATAAGTCAAAAAGTGAAACTGGTACATTTCTTTCCTCTGCTTGTATGTGTTTTATGAAACAGCAAAGGAGGAACCTATACATGTGCATTTTTACAGGGTGTGATCTTCTTGTAGTCATAGCGTTAATGGCTCGTGAGTTCTCTCCAGTACGAAGAAACTCAGAGGCCGCTTGACGTGTCAATTGCTGGTAGATGTCTTATTTCTTCCCAGGAGTCATGAAGTATTTTACTTATTCGGCCCGCCTCCCCTGTGTTGCTCGGAGTCGGGTCATAGGGGCAGTCGTGAATTGTTTTACCTGGGTCTGGACCTACGGCACCCCCTTCTGGAGTGAGAGATGGTGCGTTATGTTGTAAAAGGGGTGGCGGAGGCAGAGGGTGTTGAATTACTGGAACCTCATATGGAGGTGGAGTATCTAAGAGGAAATTGGTGAAAGTATCCTCTGGTAGTGGGGCTGTAGGCTGTGCTGATGCAATGTTAAGGTTTTCAGGTGCAGATGGCAATACAGGATAAAAACCAGTAGAAATGGCTAATTGCTCCCTTTTATTCCTTTCACTAACTACTTCTTTCCCTATTTCTTGTAACTGTTCTTTCTTGGCCTGCTCTGACATTCTCTTACCCTTTTCAACTTTATGCAATTCCTTCTGTTGCCTCCTATGGGCTTCTTTTCTCCATAACTCTACTGAGTCACTCTGTGACTGGCGGACTCTCTTTTTCTTCCATAACTGTTCCTCTAATTTCATAATACACTCCGTATCAAAACTATCATTTTCAGGCCATCTATATCTGAGTTCTAGGTCTTTAGTATATTCTACCCATAGATCACAATAAATAAGTGCACCGACACCATGTTTTGCATACATGAAGTGTCCTGGAGTATCCCGAGGAGGAAGGGGAATTTCCTTCTCAAGAATACTCCTTTTTGTTGCCATCTTACGTATTTTCGAGAAAATAGGCATGATGGCAAGGCTTTCAAAGATTTTAGAAGTAAGAAAAACACAAACAGAACAAATATCTTTACCGTACCCACGAAAGAGGTGAGTCCGTCTTTTATACTAGTTTAGTAGTCCTCACAAAATAAGTGAGAAACCCACAAAAACATGTATCTTTACCGTGCCCACAAGGTAGTGAGTCCGTCTTTTATACTAGTTTTAGTAGTCCTCACCAAAGATAGGTGAGAAACCAACAAAACGCGTATCTTTACCGCCCCCACAAAAGCTGTGGGTTCGTTTTTATACTTTTCAGCAGTACTCACCGAAAAATAACTGGAAGGCCTCTTGGAAATTTTGGAAAAACGCGGCGCGCAGTTTCAAGGTGGGATTTGTAGAACCTCGGACTCGTCTGCTTCGCAGGTTGGGCTTTGGTTCAGGACGTTCCGCTATTTCCTCACCGCCTTGTGTGGCTGCTGGGCCGCAGTCGGTCCCCCTCTTCGCCTCGAGGGAGTTAGCGGGAATTCACCGTGTTGTGCACTTTTGAAGTCCGTCAACGGTCAGGAGGGGACAGTACCGGGTCCAATATCGCCGGCGCGTGGGGGAAAGGGAATGTCCCTGTTCCGGGCGCCAATTAATGTGGTAAATTAAATGTACTTATTACCTCATTTCTGAATTTCTATGCTTAAGAAATCATAATTTCTTGTCAATGCAAAGCGAGGAGTCCGTGGTGCTCAAATGAAGGAGGAGGAGACCAATAACTCGAGTTAAGGGGAGCGCTTCCAGCACCAAGCGGGCACAGGAGCAATCTCTCAAGTCCCTCTCTTGAAGTGGGGTGTTTATTTTAACAGCAGAACATTTTATACAGTCTTGGTCACAAGGCAAAATAGAGGAACAAACAGGTCGTGGCAGATAGAGGAACAAAGATCAGCAAGAGGAGCAGAGTGTGAAGAAATGGGGGCGTGTCTTAGGCTTCGTGAGGGGACTTGCAATGTGAAATAGTCTGACAGTTGGAAGGGGGAGGCTTCCTCATTTGGGGTTTGTGCTCGTGCTTCATGTCAGAAACATGAACCATCTCGGCGGGGCGGGGGCAGGAACTCATGTACTGGTTTCCCAGACTTGGCAGAAACCACAGAGACAGATGGTGAAAATGAGGAAGACCAGGTGCAGGGGTGTCGTGCTCGTGCTTCATGTCTTGGGACACCAAAGGGTGAATTAAAAACAAAATGGTGCCGGCTTTTAATGTGGGCAATTATTAATCGCGCAAAGGGGCATAATTAGATCGCGCAGAGGGCAGCGAAGGGGCATAATTATAGATTTTATTTCCACAGTCTAGAAAAGGCGCAGGCCTCCGACCAGCTCACAGGAATTCAGCTGTGTAGGACTTACAGGAGGTACCATGAGGGCTTCTTGGTCCCAAAGGTCCATCTGGAGCCTAGGGGACTTTATCTCCCAATTAGTAGTGTGCCAGGAGGCACGTTTGCAGAGTGGTGGAGAAAAGGGGCATGCCTCTAACAACTTCTCAGCAATCCTGCTGTGTGGAACTTACTGAAGGTGACAGGAGGGTTAGTTGGCCCCCGAGGATGTCCTTGGGGGCCAACTACTCTTTCTATTACCTCCATCAAGTCCCATACAACACGATAGCTGAGATCTGATATAAGTCCATGTCCCCATTCTCCAAAACTCTGTAAACGCACCTCCTGGCGCACTACTAGTAGGGGGACGAAGTCCCCTTGGCTCTTTAGGGTCCTTGGGAGCCAACTAGTCCTCCTGTTACCTCCAGTAAGGCCCACACAGCTGGATTGTTGAGAGGTAGTCAGAGGCCATGCCCCCTCTCTCCACCATTCAACACGCCTCCGGGCACACGGCTGCTTGTGAGAAGAAGTTCACTTTAGTCCTGAGGCGCTCCGGAAGCAAGATGGCATCGTCCCCACATCAGCAGTGCCCTGAGAGGTGTGTTTGCAGAGTGGTGGAAAATGGGGGCGTGGCCTCTGACCACCTCTCAGCAATCCCTCTGTGTGGGTCTTACTGGAGGTAACAGGTGGGTTAGTTGGCCCCTAAGGACCCTCAGCAGCGAAGGGAACTACATCCACCAACCAAGAGCGAGCCAGGTGGTGCATTTGCAAAATAGTGGAGAAAGGGGGCGGGACTTGGGCGAGTACAGATTTTTTTTTTCTTTGAAAGAGGAGCTGTGTTGCCCCCCTTTCCTTGACCCTTTTTGGGGAGACTACATCTCCCGGGCCTTGAGACATTCTTTTATTTTTTTATTAAATGTAACAGCAGGGGGGCGGCGTGGCCCCCTAGGCCATTTCTTTTTTTTTATTTCAGGGGATGGGGGCCGAGTGGCTCCCCCTTCCATGCCATTTTTAGCCTCTGGGACCCTATCCCCCAGGGCATGGTCATCTCATTGGTGACCGCTGGGGGAGCCTGAAGCATGCAGCTCCCTGGGTGTAAAAAGAAAAGTGTGCTCCGCTTTGAAAGAGCAAAACGCTCTTGCTTGTTCAAAGCAGAGCACACTTGTTTGCTATGGGATGGCGGGAGCAGTGCTCCCGCCATCCCATAGCAAACTGAAATGTCCTGGGGGTGCACCCGGGACATTGCTGGAGCCAGTCCTGGGGGGTGGAGGTCTCCAGGGCCATTTACGCCTCCAGGAGGGGGCCGTGTTGCCACCCTCCCATCTTGAAAATATCCTCGGGGAGGTGGTGGTCCCAGGGGTTGTGAGGGGGGGCGGAGCCCCCCAAGCATCTTAGTTACACATAGCCCCCGGGAGGTGGCGGTCTACGGGACTGTGGGGGGCCTCGTAGCCCCCGCATTTCAAACAATTAGCCCCAGGGAAGTGCCGGTCCCTGGGGCTGGGTGGAGAGAGATGGACCCCCCACGCATTACAATTAAAAATACTCCCAGAGAGGTGGCGATCCCCCGCATTTAAGTATATAGACCCGAAAAGGTGGAGGTCTCTGGGGCTGCAGGGGGGCTGGACCCCCACACATTATAATTAAAAGTAGCCCCTGGGAGGTGGCGGTCCACGGGGCTGGGTGGGCTCGCGTGGGCCCTGCATTTTTTTATTGCCCCCAGGACCTCGCCCACCTAGGGGCCTATTTAACGTAAAGCACTGGTTCTTGCATTTCATTTTTTTAAAACGAATTCTGCGGGATTTGCGGATCCCACCAAAAATTCACAAAAAAATCTTTTTTTGGCCCTAACAGGCCTCGAGGGTCAGGGTGTTTCTACCCTGCCCCTTTTCTTTTTTTTTAACTTTTTTCTTGTGACTCGGTTCAACTGAGTCACAAGATGGCAGCCAACACTTCCTGGTTTGAAGTGTTGGCAGCCAATCATATATCAGGCACACGATAGGCAGCGGTCGCGAATCCACAGCCGCCACAGTTGTATATCTGAAAAATCTTTGAATTTCTAAGGAACTACTTAACAGATTTATACCATTTAACAAAAAGATTTCTTTCTGGACCAAGTGCTACCTTTTTGGCAAATTTGGTGCAATTCCGTTCAGCATTTCGGGCTATAGCCATGTCTAAAGTTTCTCTGGGAAATTAACATGGAAAAAAGCATTTTGGGAAACCCCCTTTTTCTCAGCCCCTGCTTGACGGATCACCCCGAAGTTTTCTAGACAGGAGCTGAAGTGACTGCAACAATAGTTTTGAAAACGTTATTGGCAAATAAAAAACGGCTTTTTAATAGAAATCAAGTCCTAACTATAACTACCTACTGACGACTTCCAGTAGGTAATTTATATATATATATATATATATATATACACTGAAAAAAAACACAGGTTTCAGGGACGTTATAGTTAGAAATTAGGAATAAGCCACGCCCCTTTTTACACCAAGCTGCAAATGCGGCTTCTGGCGTACTGCTGCTCAGAGGATGAAGTCCACTTGTGTCCTGATCCTAAGAACACAAGAGTACCTCATCACCCCACCAGCAGTACGCCAGAAGCCGTGTTTGCAGAGTCGTGTAAAAAGGGGCGTGGCCTCAGACCACCTCTCTGCAACGCAGCTCTGTGGCACTTACTGGAGGTACCAGGTGGGCTAGTTGGCCCTCAGGGACCCTCAGGATTGAAGGTGACGTAATTCCCCAATTTACAACGCGCCAGGGGGCACATTTGCACACTTGTTTTGTTAGGCCCAGCCCCCTACCTACACCACTGTGCAAACGCGCCCCCAGGCGATTAATTCCCCTCGAGTCCTGAGGGTCCCTGGGGGCCAACTAGCCCACCAGGTACCTCCAGTAAGCGCCACAGAACTGTGCTGCAGAGAGGTATAAAAAGGGACGTGGCCTCGGAACACCTCTCTGCAACGCAGCTCTGTGGCGCATACTGTAGGTACCTGGTGGGCTAGTTAGCCCCCAGGTACCCCCAGTATTCAGGGGCAATTAATTCCCCAACTTACATCGCGCCAGGGGGGGCGTTTGCTGAGTGCTGCAGGGAGGGGGCGGGGCCTCCGGATCAATGCCGGCTTTTTTTTATTTTTAAAAAGGGGGCTATGTGGCCCCCTTCTTGTACATTATTTGGGGACATGGGGACCCATCCCCCAGGACTTGACCTTTTTTTACATTAAAAAAAAAACGGGAAGGGGACCGCGAGGCCCCCATTCCGAGGCCTATTTCGGCCCCGGGGACCCCAGGGCATGGGGGCTGCTTGGCCCACCTCCTGAGGCATCTATTGGCCTTGGGGACCCCATCCCCCGGGGTTGTGCCCCTTTTTTTAAATAAAAAAATATATATATATCATTGAAGGGGGGACACACAGCCCCCCTCCTGGGCCACTTATGGCCCCAGGGACTCCATCCCCGGGGCTGGCCCTTTGTGTTGGGGACCGTGGGGGGAGCCCCAATGCCCCCACAGTCCCGCCGGCTCCCCGCCTCCTGCAGGAGCCGGCATTGCTTTTGAGCAAGGGGAGCTGTTGACATGCAGCTCCCCTTGCTCAAAAGCAATTCTGCTTTGCTTCCTTGAAGCGAGAGCAGGTTTCTCTGCTTCAAGGAAGCAAAGCAGCGTTTGCTATGGCAAGGCTGGAGCCATGCTCCAGCCCTGCCATAGCAAATAGGAGTGTCCAGGGGGTGGGCACCCCAGGACACTGCAGGAGTCTGCCCTCGGGGGTGGCGGTCCCCAGGCCCATCAAGGGCTCCAGAAGAGGGGCTGCGCGGCCCCCCTCCCAACGTTTAAAGCCCCAGGGAGGTTGTGTTCCCCGGGGCTTGGGGGACCCCCGCATCCAAATAAAGATTCGGAAGTAACACGTCTTTTCATCCCTTTTTGGGTTTCCCGTGGGCGTGGCAGCGAAGCTGCTCCCCATCTGCGAGATATATTGTTAAAAAAATAATTCTAAAGGGGACTCTAAGCTCCGCCCCTCTTTTCCATTGGTTAGTGTCATCGTTTATGGTAAAAGCTGGCTTCCCAATGGAAAGGAGTGTTTTTGGGTGCCGGTTTTCGGACAGCCCCTCCGGACACCTCTTTTTCAGTCTGAAATAAATCAATTTCTTTTATTTAATTTTACATATCAAAAGCACTTTTTTGTTGACCAGTTCTTCATACAGCCTTAGGAGTGTGCTCATAAGATTCAAACTAGACAATTACTAAAATGATTTCCCATGGCTGTGATTTGTAAATAATTCATGTAAAGTGTATATATGTCTTTGTAAAAAGAAGATTTGGATAGGTTGTTGCGTGTATGTATGTATGAATGGATGAAAAGGAATGTGAGAAGGAGAGAGAGTGAATGTAATTCATTTCTGTGTTTTCTAGGATGTGTTAAGGTGAAAATGTTAATCATGTGTTTATAAATATAAGAAAAAGTGCTTTTGATATGTAAAATTAAATAAAAGAAATTGATTTATTTCAGACTGAAAAAGCGGTCCATGGTACATATTGTTTCAAATCAATACGTTCCCCTTAAAAAGATATTAGAATAGAGTGGTAGTACTGGCAGTTATTTTGTTGTTTAGTACTAGTGGACTTGCAGCACTGCTTATGCTACCCACAGAAGTAGCCTCTCAAACCGGAGTCAGGCAAGCCACCGACAGGGCTGTGTGTGCAGTTTACTTCCACTTTGACATGGCATTTTAAACTACTTGCCAAACCTTAAACTCTCCTTTTTCTACACATAGGTTACGCCTAAGGTAGGCCCTAAGTAGCACTATGGGCAGGGTGCTGAGTAAAGAAAAGGTAGGACATGTTCTTTTATGTGTGTCATGTCCTTGTAGTGAGAAGCAGCCTATTTTGTTTTCACTGCTGGAAGGCCTACTCCTCTAATGGCCAGCATTGGGAATACCCTTATATACTTTTAGTTGGTAATTCCTGATCAGAAAGGATTGGCGTTGTAATGTTTGGTATATGTTTAGAATAGTGATGATAAATCCTACTCACTGGTTTAGTTGGATTTTACATTACTATTTTAAAAATGCCACTTTTAGAAAGCGGGCATTTCACTATGCTTATGACTTCATACTTTACCGCCTGACTCCAATTCTCATCTGGATGGGTGACAGCTACTCTTGGCGCATACTTTCCTGACAGCCACAACACAGGAACGGCTGGGTGTGACAGGGGGTACATCTGCATTCATCTACATACTGATAGTCTTCCTGTGCTGGGAGAGGTGGTTCGCACTTACATTTAAATAGGTTGTGTCCGGCCCTCACACAAAGGGCTTTACCCCTATTGATCGTCTTTGGGCAGGGCTGGGCTGAAAGTAATTGTTGTGCGCTTCTAAGGGTTCCTTTGAGGTTACCCCTTGATCAAAGACATTTAATAGTATAAGTACAGGAGCTCTGACCCCATGTTGTTAGACATTACGTGGACTTGTACCCAGACACTGCTGGCACTACAAACTGCACATAGACAGAGGACTGCTGTGCTGCCAGGAGGAACCGCCATTGGTCTGTTTGCTTTATTGTTCTGTCCTACTGCTTGCTGGGATGCTGTAGGGACTGCCACTCTGCAATTGGATGCATGTGCTGGCATGCTGATTGCTGCTTCCTTATGTGCCCCCAAGTGTTCTCCAAAGGCTAGTTGGCATGCCCCCAGTTTTTACAATCTCAAGGCCCTCAAAGATTGCACTTACACACCGCTGCCATGGAAAAATGTTGCCTATGAGTCCAGCTGCAGTGCGTCCTAAACTGGGAGCCTGGTTGACTGCGCCTTGCAGTGCAACCAGTGTGTGGAGCAGTTCTCTTACTTCAAAGATTTGCGTGGGCTGAGCAATTTATACAATCCCCAGAGCAGCAGAGCCTCTCGCTCCACGAAAGCAGCGCTCCCCCTGAAGAGGTAGCACAACATAAGGACTTGGTTGGCGACATGCCCCTCCCTCCCTGTTGTAGGTGCGCTCGTGGAAGGCTTTCTCGGCGAGAGCAGTAATTCATTCCCGAACAATGAATTGACTGTGAAACGAGCGCATCCCTTGAGCCGGTGCGCTAGCTACACCAGTGGCGCGGGAAGTACACATTGCGAAGGAGCCTGGGGGATTCTTGTGTTAGAGGTGAGCCCTGTTCAACCCACTCAGTGCAAGAAGGGAGATCAGGTACCTGTTGGTCATTCTCAGTCCAGGCCATCTCCTACCGATATACACAGCGTGCTGGGTTGTCGACTTTCCGAAGAGCGATGAGCCCCACTTACTCCTTGGAGGGGGGTGGGGGAGTGCCACAGCAACACCTGCTTCTTGACTCAGTGTCTTTGGAAATTAGGTACTGTACCTCAAGGGACCGAGCAAGGTTTCTCGCGTGCCCCTGAAGTTTAGCGCCACAGCACAAATAGGAGCAATTAATTGTCCCTGACACGCGTTGGCACTGGTCCCACTGTTTTTTTGGCTGATAATGTGGATATTTCTTATAGGAGTGCCTGAAACCTTTCCATTTTGCTTATTACACCCGTGCTAAAACTGCTAGTTCTAGGTACTGTTTGAATTGACAAAGTACTTCTACGAGACTTCACAGAGATTACCATATAATGTTTAGTAGGTGTGCAGGTGCTCCCGTGCCCTACGTTTTGTTTGTGAATGCAATCATTGCAAAGGGACTCATAGGGAAATTACAGTATAAAGTGTAATAGGAGTGCAGGTGCTCCATGTTTTATGGATGCCTGAAATGTTCTACTGCACACTTGCATACCTTGAAAACTACTTTGGTGTTACTTGCTTTTAGAACTTTATCATGTACCTGGGGAAGTATTTAGGGGTTGCATACATGAAAAGTGATATTAGCGTCTTTCCAAAAGTATACATATGTTCTTTGTCGTTTGCAAAATAGGAACATTTCTTTTATTGCACTACTCATGTGATTTGTGTCGTTTTGGTCCTAATGTGGTTATAATACAATAAGATATTTTTGATGCCCCTGTGTGGAGTCGCTTTTGTGGTGTATTCATTGTGTTACTGTTTAAGTGTGTTGCACAAATGCTATACACTTTGCCTCTGACGATAAGCCTGACTGCTCTGTGGCATGCTACCAGAGGGTGAGCACAGGTTATCTTTGGTGTGTAACTGACTTATCCTTTACTAGAGTGTTGAGTTCTGTCTGGCTTAGGTGCAAACCGTAGTCAACTAGAAACCCGATTTCTAAGATTATTGTATAGATTTTTATGTATTGTGTTTTGAGTGCATGTTGCCTGTTATCTTTGATTGTCTCTGACATTTGATTAAAGAAAGGAAATGAATAAGCAAATGATACTCCGAGGCTGGGCTGGAGAACATATACAAGTGTTTTGTGTCAAATGTTGGCTGTAGTAACCTGAAGTATTTGAATGTTTCTTCACTTCAGATTCTCAACCTACTGTAACATCTGTGCAATCTGACCAAATATAATTATATGAAATGAAAAAATGCTTTGGCCCTTATTTGTTGGAGAGAGTGAGAGAAACATCGTGCTGTAAAGTCCTAGACAGGTTCAGGCTAGCTCCCTACAACATTGCATGGACATTAAATGCATAACAAGAGGGTAGGCTCACAAGAATTGTCTCTAATAGGTCAAGTAGTTGTAAGAGATGATGAAATTGCTGACATGTGATGCCTATTAGGTAGTCTTACCATGTCACATCCCAAGCAGAAATTGTTGACCTCCTCCTCCAAGGACACGTTGATCAGTTTACTAGGATTACTGATCATAGGCGAATAATACCTGATAGCCTTCAAAACCAAACTAATCACACCAGTATATTGGCATCATAGGAAGTGGTCACCTGCTAATGGAGCAAAATGTTATATATTGCAGTTCCAGCATCATATGTGGGGCTTGCTGGTGGTGGATAAGGTGACATGCATTGAATGCTTATGAACATACATTTACTAAACAGTGGTAATGACCGGTTTAATAGTTTCTCCATAGAGGATAGTTCTTCCATGCTCTCAGCCCCAAAATTAAGAGCATTACACAAGTTACCCTGTATAATTTTGTGGGCCAACCATTTCTATCTCTGTAGCTGATATCTTGAAAGAAGTGGCAGGAAATAGGCCACCAAATGCACGATTGTGATGGGACAATCAAAAAGCATTTCGTTTTCATAAATGCCACACAACTCTGGAGGGTGGAAGTGGTTAAGCCAAGGGAGGTGGAATGAGTTTCAAACATAACACTAGTTCGAATGAAAGTTTGAATCGTGGATAATGTGCTGAAGACGTCTGCGTTGAAGGTACCTAAGAAATAAGATGTAATATGATAATATTTGAACACAAACTATAAAATAATTTGATTATAATTAACTAATCTAGTCAGGCTGTATGGTAATTAAACTTTAACGGCCTTCCGTAAACACATTTGAAATCAACAGTTTTGCCAGAATTAAACTGCAACATATTTCGTTGCCAATTATTCTCTCTCACCTCATGCTGTTTAATGTATCAATTTACCTCCTTTCAGGTACTTGTGTTGCAAAAGCATGGGGGACTGGTTTACATTCTAAAGGTGCTCTGAAACTTCACACGTTGGATTCTTTATCTGATAGATCTCACAGATGCCTTGCATACACAAAGCAATAGATTTTTGCTATGTTTGTTTTTTGCAGTCGCAATATTTTACTATGTACTGAAAATAAAGCCATACCTATTGACCTTGCCAATGCTTGTTTCACTTGTCAGTCCCAAGCATCAATTTAATTTTCTAGCTCTACTATGTCGCAGAATACATTTCAATTTTGTATCACACGAAGCAATTAAAAATGTATATTAATTTCAATGAATTCTATTAATCTCAAAATCTTTTTCTGAATGTCTGTTTTAGCCTTCAAACATATTTTTATCTGAGGAAATGAACATTAAAATAGGTGATTTTGGCCTTGTAACCACAATTAGCATTGATCGGGATCGGACCAAAGGCGTTGGAACAACAACTTACATGAGCCCTGAACAAAAGGTACTTTTTTCACTTGTTCTCATTAAAATGTTGGGTGCATTTGACATTAAACAGTGTTAAGCATTAATGTTGTATCTTTGAATACAGTTACAACATTCTAATATGGATGGCTTTGCCAACTTTGTTCTATTATTTAAACACACACATCGTTTGTCCTGAGTCTAGTCAGGCTTGTATTGAAAAAATAAGGAAATATAAGTAGAAAATACATATAGCACATATCTTGCGCTGTATTTGATTTCAAGTTGTACGGGAGGCATAGAGGGAGTTTATAGTGTAAAATCCTGCAGTCATTTGTGGTTGACATTCAGCTAAATTGAAAATACACCTTTATACTGGAATATTACATTTCTTTTTCTTTTTTTTTTTTATTAAACTTTTTATTCAAGTTACATTATAACAATAAAGATCTGCATATGCTTTATACAATCATGATGTCATTTTTGTACAGTCACTTATTATACAATTCTACTTTCATACAGAGGTTCTACTTAGCATTACATGTCTTCTCCCGAATCACTATCTTCTTCTGGGGGCGAACAGATGTTTCCTCTGTGTTCATTCCACCCTCCCCATTGCGGCCTTTTCCGCCACCATGGCCATATCCATGTCCCTATACCACTGCATTATTGTTGGCACCGTTCCCAAACCCCATTTCTGCACTATATTTCGTTTAGCTATTATCATGCCAGTTGTGGCCCATAGGTGTTCAGCATGGGTGAGATCTGTCGGGCCCCAGACAATAAGAATGCAGCACTGAGGTTCAAGTGGGACCCGTTTCTTGGTGACGTCTGCGATTATGTCTACCACTTCCTCCCAGTATGGTATCCGTGCCGGACATTCCCATAAGGTGTGATAATAAGTACCCGTGTCTCCACAGAGACGCAGACAGCTCGGGTCAGGGGCCCTTCCCATCTTGTGTAGTACCGTCCGAGTGTAATAGGACCTGTGTCCTCCGAGGAACCCTCATCTACCGACCCCCTGGACCCCGCGGACCCTTCGCAAACTCCATCACGGACATTATCTCCCCGCAGGCCATCGCATCCACCAACTACACCCTGCTGGGGGACCTCAACTTCCACCTCGACAATCAACTGGACCCCAACACCACATGCCTCCTGGACAACCTCCACAACATTGGACTCTGCCAGATCGTGACCGAGCCCACGCACTCAGCAGGACACACCCTCGACCCCCTCGTCACTACAGGAAACTCCATCACCTTCAGCCACACCACCGAACTCCCATGGACCGACCATTGTTGCGTCCACTTCACCTTCAGAACACCCACCATCCACAGGCACCAGCACCTGCTTCCACAAAGAAACTGGACCAAAATCACCGATGACCAGCTCATCTCCTCACTCAACAACTCCACCCCAACCATCGCGGAAAACTACGACCCCAACACCGCAGCCCGAACCCTGCATAGATGGATCTCGGACACCACCAACACCATAGCCGCCCTCAATAAAAACAATACCCGTGCCAAGAAAGCCAGATGGTTTACCACCGAACTTCGAGAGTCCAGGTGCACATGCCGCCGCCGCGAAAAGGCCTGGAGAAACACCAAATCCACAGAAGCCCACAACAACTTCAGAGCCGCCACCAACGCTCACCATCAACTCATCAGAGAAACGAGGAAAAAAGCGATTGAAGACAGAATCTCCACCCACGCACACAACAGCAAGGAACTCTTCAGCATCATCAAGGAGTTCGCCCAACCCACCAGCGAGTCTACCGACATCCCTCCCTCGCAAGACCTCTGCGACAAACTCAGCACCTTTTTCCACCACAAAATCAAGAGCATCTACGACAACTTCGACAAAGACAACCAACACACTGAACCCTCACCAACCACCCCGACACCCGGAAACCAGCGATTGTTGACTGGACAGCCCTCACCGCCAAAGACACACTGAAGACAATGAAGTCAATCCACTCAGGGGCCCCCACGGACCCCTGCCCCCACCACATCTTCGTGGTATAGGAAAGAAGGGTCCCAGTAGAAGTTGATACATTTGCTTGAATTTATTATGTAAAAATCAAAACAGGCAATGTCAGTTAATCACAATGCATGAGCTGTATCATTTAGTAAATAAGTGCCCCAAGAAGGGAAGGAAAATGGGATAGCGTGATGCTGTGAGGGAAGGGCAGTGAGGGAATAGAGTTGGTGACAAATCATCTATTGCAAAGTTATTTCAAAATGCAATATGGTTTCGTGGCTTCAGATCTCTGAGCCAAAAAATTAGGGGATTATAACATATCCCAAAGAAATTAAACTGTTTCAGTTGACACTGAAATATTCAAAATCATGGGGGAGTGCCAACGAAACAAATTATGAAAGTAGCCGTCGACGTTTCGACCCCACGCTACACTTGT
Organism: Lissotriton vulgaris; assembly: GCF_964263255.1. Taxonomy (NCBI): domain Eukaryota; kingdom Metazoa; phylum Chordata; class Amphibia; order Caudata; family Salamandridae; genus Lissotriton; species Lissotriton vulgaris. The sequence continues at coordinate 785,752,477 of NC_141694.1, read as the reverse complement.
AGGCGTAATTGTAACCTTACATCAGGGTCTTCATCAGGACAGGGTAATCAGCAAAGGGGCACTACAATATCTAGAAATATAAAAACAATAGGGTGTAACTCGCCGACAATCAATGTCAAGTTACCGTAGTGAGCGGTAAACACATAACTAACACAATTACCATGGCTATATACAGACAAACAAGTTATAAAGCATATAAGAACTATACATTTGGAAACCTTAGTACGAAGAATCAACACTTGACTATACATTTCAAATCAATTAATATACCCCATGAGTGGTATCTAGTTTGAGAAAATTTAGTGTATACAGGCTGACCTACAAAAACACAAGAATCCTGGCTCGACCCAGAGGAAACCAAATTATTCAGTGGGAATCACTAATCCCATGAGGGGTCATAAGGCTCTAAGGTAGTTAGGCCTTATGGAAATATACTGAATTGGTAATGCGTGAATGACAGAGATCTATTGGAGAGTAAGATCACTAGGCAAATTGAAGAAAAACATACCTGCTCATGTAGAGCAAATTTCATGGCCTTGATCAAAATATTCGTGCTGGACGATCAGGCTGAATCTGCAGACATGGTAACGTATATTAATAGACCGGTCCACACTTAATTTATACATAGCGACCTTGTGTAGAAATTGGGGCTTACCTATCAGGACCACTAGGTTGCGAATATCCTGCTCTTTGATATCGCTACACAACGTGGGGATAAACAGTCACCTCAGATATGCTGCATCTGTAAATATTAAGCCAGGGATATGTATTTTAAACTTCATCACTGGTTAGGTGGCTCAGGCCTAGAGAGGGAAAAAAGGGGCTCACCTGATTTGTGAATTCGCGTAGTTATAAAAGCCTGACTGTGGAGGATACGCGTGGCTCATTGAGGAAGTTAATCACGTTGTTTTGTCAACCCGGACCTGTAGGCGGTTGGGCAATTATTAGTAGAATCTTAAACAATGACCATGAATACATATGAGACATGCACCATATGAAGTGCGGGCTTACCTATATAGCCCGGGAGAGTTAGATGTAAGTAGTTTCACTAATATTTCTTTTATCTCGGCGGAGCGTCCATGAAGATCGCCTCGCGTTTACTGTATCTGTGGGTAATGGGACAAGAAAAGCGGTAGATTATTGCCGACTCCGTGAGAGTTTAAGTGGACTCAGGAGATACCTAAAGCGGGGGTGATCTTACCGTGTGTAAACTAACTCGGAGTTCAAAACTTTCGTCTTTCCGATGTTGCTGGCTGCAAGCGAATGGGCGTGGCCAGTGGGGAGGTTTATGAAGATAAAGGGAGGACAATACCTCCGGAGCGTTGCTGTTGGCAACGTGAGACGCTAAAGACTGTTCCGGGTCTGTTTTAAAAAAATATATAAAGGACGGACATAGAGTCCCGAGTGTTACTAGTGGCAACCTGATTGTAAAGAGTGAGCCGTGGCGAAAGGGGTTGACCGGGACTGATACTACGTGCACCACGTACTGTTTTCAATGAAGCCAAATTATTTCAATGATGTAATAAATAGCAGTTGTCCATTCCTAAATAATGAAATTGATGCACCTCTCCCACACGAGGGTGTAGATCACTTTAAATATGTTTTACATTGGAATAGGTACTCCATGTCGCAAATGTTAAAGGTTTTCAAGGCACATCAGAGTTGTGGATACCTGAGGCCTCAGTAAAAATATTACATTCATTTGATGATGGAAGTGATGCACCTCTCAGCCAGGAGGGTGAAGATCTCTTCCATTATTTCTGCCATTGATTTTTATATAGTAAAATAATTTGGTGAAAAGTAGACAGGGTAATCAAACATTCATTATTTTGTAAAAAGTGGAACAAAACGGTCATTATAAACATTGCAAATACTGTACTCAATGCGTGGTATATTCATGAAGAGATGCACCTCCCAGACACGAGGGTGAAGATCTCTTTTGGCATAGGGTCCTGTTCAGAACATCAATGTTTAAAACGTGAAGAGTGTGCAGACTATCCCAGGGGTAGTCAGCACACAGGACTCTGGCATATGTTATGTCTGATACTCTATACAATTCCTCAGCTTAGTTAATCGAAACTTCCGACCACTCGCACAGGAGGGTCACAGGGGATCGCTTTACATGACGTATAGAGAGGTAGCCCATTCGGATGGCAGACGTATTCAAGTGTTAGTGACCAAAGGTAGCTAATTGGGCATGGCTGCTCTCTGACTCATTTAAGCCATTTCGGATAGTGTCCAAAATGGTCATCCATTTGGATTCTCTCAGAGTTAGAATGCGTGCGATGTTCCCGCCCCTTAGGTCAAGGTTGATTTTTTCTAGGACTAGCCATTGTAAGGTCTATGGAGTGTGACCCTTCAAAGTGCAATGATCCACTAGGGGGGCACCCTGTACTTGGCACCTGATACTACTGCCGTGTTGTAAAATACGGGCTTTAACCTTTTGTTGGGTCTGGCCTACATATGCTAAATCGCAGGGACACTTAATCCAATAAATAACATTTGAGGAGTTACAGTTAGTATGTGACTTCAGGGTATACGTTTTGCCTCTGTACTTCAACTCTTTAGTTTGGATTGTGGTTGCGCATGCAGTGCATGATCCACATCTAGTGTGTCCCACAACCGGGGGAAGATGCCATAATGATTGAATGGTGGGATTCGGCGGTGTGGGAAGGAATGAACGTACAACCTGATCCCTGATGTTACGAGCTCTTTTGAAAGAGTGTAAAGGTGGTGTCTGTTGTCCAATATCATCTGCTACCAAACGCCAGTGTTTGTTGATAACTTTTTTTATATCATTACTGCGGGTGGAAAATGTGGTTACACAGATGATTCGTTCAGCAGCTGAGTCTTCTTTGCTTTCGCAATTCAGTAGGTGCTCTCTGGGACTATACCAGGCTCTTTTTCGTGCACGTTTTGTTAGACGTGTGGGGTAGCCCCGTACTGTTAGTCGGTCTGCGAGATCTTGCGATTCCAGCATGTAGTTCTCTTTTGAGGAACAATTCCGTCTGATCCTGAGGAACTGCCCGACAGGCAGGTTGTCTCTAAGGCCCCTGGGATGGTGGCTATTATATTCAAGTAACGAGTTCCGCTCAGTGGGTTTGCGAAACAAGGTAGTCTCAAGTGATTTTGTTTCAGGATTGTGAAAGATGGTTATATCCAGGAATGCAATCTTCTCCTGATTGGCCTCAAGGGTGAATTGTATGTCCGTGCTCTGTGAGTTAAGCCAAGAGTGGAATGACATAAGTTCTTCACGCGTGCCAATCCACAAGCAAAGTACGTCATCTATATATCGGACCCACATATTGATGTGGTGTCCGAATGGATTCATATCACTGAAGATGACCCGTTTCTCATAATCGTCCATATAAAGTATGGCCAGATTAGGGGCAAAAGTAGCCCCCATCGCTACTCCCTTCGTTTGTAGAAAGAACTCCCCTTGAAACATAAAGACATTTTTCATCATAGCTATTCTCAAGAGTTCTATGATAAAATCCGTGGGTACTGGGACTGGAGCCGTTCTGGTTTCAAGGGCCTTTTCCATAACCACAATGGCGTCATGCTGAGGGATGCTAGTGTACAATGACACTATGTCACAGGTTACTAACAGTTGAATATCTGGGTCGAAAGGTCTCTGATCGATCAAGTTGATAACCTGGGTTGTGTCCCGGAGATATGTCTTTGTTCTTATAGCCAGCGGCTTCAGAATAAAAACAATATATTGGTTGAGTGGTTCCAGCATTGATTCACATCCGGACACTATCGGGCGTCCGGGGGGATTGTCGAGGCCTTTGTGCACCTTTGGCAAGGTATATATAGTTGCTAGCCGTGGGTGACTTTGGTTCAAGAATTTGAACTCCTGTTGGGATAGAAAACCTTCATCCAATCCTCTTTGTGTGATTCGGAGTATCTCTAGGGCTAGGTCTTTTGAAGGGTCACTATGGATGAGTTTATAGCTGACTCCGTCATTTAGTTGCCTGTAAATTTCCTTTTTATAGGCAGCGGTGTCTTGAATCACAATCGCCCCGCCCTTGTCGGCGGGTTTGATGACTATATCAGCATTTTCTTTCAGAGTTTTTAGTGCCAGTTTTTGGTTGGCACTTAAGTTGAATCTGATGTATTTTGGCTCACTGACAGTCTTCTCCACTTCTTGAATGACCAATTCTTCGAATGCAAGAATTTTATTACTGATTGCATATGAAGGGGGGAAAAAGGTAGAAGGTTCCCTCAATCCTGTTACTGATGATCTTAGTGGAGCAGTCGCATGCCTGAAGAAATACCGGAGACGAATTTTTCTGAAGAAATTGTAAAGTTCTGTTTTCAGTTGAAATCTGTTCGGAAGTGTGGTTGGAACGTAAGAGAGACCCTTACTCAATACTTTTTCTTCTTCTTCAGATAGTTTATATTTGGAGATATTTACTACGGGGCTGGAAGAAACCTGTGCAGGTTGATTGGTCACCACCGATATGTGTTTCTCCTGGTTGATATTTCGCCATGATTCTCGGGGCGGAAGGTGACTTGTTTCTGGGCGCGCCCCCGACCTCCATTCTGATTGCCCGCGTTGGGTTGTTGTCCACGTTGCAGTCCTCCGGACCAATTGCCCCGACCTCGGGGCGGTCTCCATTGCATCTGGCCTCTGCCTAAAAAATGAGGCGGCGGAGGTGGGTATGGTGGATAGTTGAAGTCTGAGTAAGGGTAATTGTATGAGGGGCCAGGTGTTGCAGGTTCAGATTCGCTTCCAGAGCTATAAGAGGAGTCGGAGAACGTGGTATATGCTCTCCTGCCTCTGTATCCACCCCTCCCTCGGTTGGAAAACCGGCCTTGGGTGTCTTGTTTGTAGTAGTCCGGTTGAAGATATGGGTAGACACTTTTCTTGTCAAATGCTCTTATGTCCTTGGCTAGTTTCTCTAGCTTCTTGGTTTGAGTGGTGACATCAAACTCTTTTAGTGTGGCGTCCAGAGACTCTAGGGCGGATTTGGCATTAGTCAAAGTGCTGTCCCCTAGTATTTCGGATCTTAAGGCCGCAATCTCTTTGGTGAGTGTTTGCACTTGTTCCGCGGCGGTCTCCACTCCCAACACCATCCAGTGTCGGGAGCAATTATTGGAGACGTAGCTAAATCCCTCCTTGAATTTAGGTACGTCGACAAAAATAGCCGGTTCTATTTTAATTTGGAGACCAACCGTAATGATATTTTCTTGTAAATATTTTGTGAACAGGTACCCATGGAGTCTTGTTCTAATAAGCTTTTTTTCTAATCTCTCTAGTCTGGTGATCTTGTCATTCAGAGTGACATCTACTTGTAAGTTGGTGTTAGACAAAAATTGGTTATTCTGGTCTTGCAGGAGTGTGTTGATGTAATCTTCCGTATACGAAAGTAGTTCACTTTCTACCATGGTCTCAAGAAAGGAATTCTAAAGGAATGAATTACAACCTAAGAGAACCTCGCAGGTGTGCACCTGCTCAGATAATTGATTTAAAGGGGGGGTTCTACCCAAAAAATCCACATGGGACCTGGGTGCTAAATGGTATAGGAAAGAAGGGTCCCAGTAGAAGTTGATACATTTGCTTGAATTTATTATGTAAAAATCAAAACAGGCAATGTCAGTTAATCACAATGCATGAGCTGTATCATTTAGTAAATAAAAGTGCCCCAAGAAGGGAAGGAAAATGGGATAGCGTGATGCTGTGAGGGAAGGGCAGTGAGGGAATAGAGTTGGTGACAAATCATCTATTGCAAAGTTATTTCAAAATGCAATATGGTTTTGTGGCTTCAGATCTCTGAGCCAAAAAATTAGGGGATTATAACATATCCCAAAGAAATTAAACTGTTTCTGTTGACACTGAAATATTCAAAATCATGGGGGAGTGCCAACGAAACAAATTATGAAAGTAGCCGTCGACGTTTCGACCCCACGCTACACTTGTAGGCGTAATTGTAACCTTACATCGGGGTCTTCATCAGGACAGGGTAATCAGCAAAGGGGCACTACAATATCTAGAAATATAAAAACAATAGGGTGTAACTCGCCGACAATCAATGTCAAGTTACCGTAGTGAGCGGTAAACACATAACTAACACAATTACCATGGCTATATACAGACAAACAAGTTATAAAGCATATAAGAACTATACATTTGGAAACCTTAGTACGAAGAATCAACACTTGACTATACATTTCAAATCAATTAATATACCCCATGAGTGGTATCTAGTTTGAGAAAATTTAGTGTATATAGGCTGACCTACAAAAACACAAGAATCCTGGCTCGACCCAGAGGAAACCAAATTATTCAGTGGGAATCACTAATCCCATGAGGGGTCATAAGGCTCTAAGGTAGTTAGGCCTTATGGAAATATACTGAATTGGTAATGCGTGAATGACAGAGATCTATTGGAGAGTAAGATCACTAGGCAAATTGAAGAAAAACATACCTGCTCATGTAGAGCAAATTTCATGGTCTTGATCAAAATATTCGTGCTGGACGATCAGGCTGAATCTGCAGACATGGTAACGTATATTAATAGACCGGTCCACACTTAATTTATACATAACGACCTTGTGTAGAAATTGGGGCTTACCTATCAGGACCACTAGGTTGCGAATATCCTGCTCTTTGATATCGCTACACAACGTGGGGATAAACAGTCACCTCAGATATGCCGCATCTGTAAATATTAAGCCAGGGATATGTATTTTAAACTTCATCACTGGTTAGGTGGCTCAGGCCTAGAGAGGGAAAAAAGGGGCTCACCTGATTTGTGAATTCGCGTAATTATAAAAGCCTGACTGTGGAGGATACGCGTGGCTCATTGAGGAAGTTAATCACGTTGTTTTGTCAACCCGGACCTGTAGGCGGTTGGGCAATTATTAGTAGAATCTTAAACAATGACCATGAATACATATGAGACATGCACCATATGAAGTGCGGGCTTACCTATATAGCCCGGGAGAGTTAGATGTAAGTAGTTTCACTAATATTTCTTTTATCTCGGCGGAGCGTCCATGAAGATCGCCTCGCGTTTACCGTATCTGTGGGTAATGGGACAAGAAAAGCGGTAGATTATTGCCGACTCCGTGACAGTTTAAGTGGACTCAGGAGATACCTAAAGCGGGGGTGATCTTACCGTGTGTAAACGAACTCGGAGTTCAAAACTTCCGTCTTTCCGCGGTTGCTGGCTGCAAGCGAATGGGCGTGGCCAGTGGGGAGGTTTATGAAGATAAAGGGAGGACAATACCTCCGGAGCGTTGCTGTTGGCAACGTGAGACGCTAAAGACTGTTCCGGGTCTGTTTTAAAAAAATATATAAAGGACGGACATAGAGTCCCGAGTGTTACTAGTGGCAACCTGATTGTAAAGAGTGAGCCGTGGCGAAAGGGGTTGACTGGGACTGATACTACGTGCACCACGTACTGTTTTCAATGAAGCCAAATTATTTCAATGATGTAATAAATAGCAGTTGTCCATTCCTAAATAATGAAATTGATGCACCTCTCCCACACGAGGGTGTAGATCACTTTAAATATGTTTTACATTGGAATAGGTACTCCATGTCGCAAATGTTAAAGGTTTTCAAGGCACATCAGAGTTGTGGATACCTGAGGCCTCAGTAAAAATATTACATTCATTTGATGATGGAAGTGATGCACCTCTCAGCCAGGAGGGTGAAGATCTCTTCCATTATTTCTGACATTGATTTTTATATAGTAAAATAATTTGGTGAAAAGTAGACAGGGTAATCAAACATTCATTATTTTGTAAAAAGTGGAACAAAACGGTCATTATAAACATTGCAAATACTGTACTCAATGCGTGGTATATTCATGAAGAGATGCACCTCCCAGACACGAGGGTGAAGATCTCTTTTGGCATAGAGTCCTGTGTGCTGACTACCCCATGGATAGTCTGCACACTCTTCACGTTTTAAACATTGATGTTCTGAACAGGACCCTATGCCAAAAGAGATCTTCACCCTCGTGTCTGGGAGGTGCATCTCTTCATGAATGTACCACGCATTGAGTACAGTATTTGCAATGTTTATAATGACCGTTTTGTTCCACTTTTTACAAAATAATGAATGTTTGATTACCCTGTCTACTTTTCACCAAATTATTTTACTATATAAAAATCAATGTCAGAAATAATGGAAGAGATCTTCACCCTCCTGGCTGAGAGGTGCATCACTTCCATCCTCAAATGAATGTAATATTTTTACTGAGGCCTCAGGTATCCACAACTCTGATGTGCCTTGAAAACCTTTAACATTTGCGACATGGAGTACCTATTCCAATGTAAAACATATTTAAAGTGATCTACACCCTCGTGTGGGAGAGGTGCATCAATTTCATTATTTAGGAATGGACAATTGCTATTTATTACATCATTGAAATAATTTGGCTTCATTGAAAACAGTACGTGGTGCACGTAGTATCAGTCCCGGTCAACCCCTTTCGCCACGGCTCACTCTTTACAATCAGGTTGCCACTAGTAACACTCGGGACTCTATGTCCGTCCTTTATATATTTTTTTAAAACAGACCTGGAACAGTCTTTAGCGTCTCACGTTGCCAACAGCAACGCTCCGGAGGTATTGTCCTCCCTTTATCTTCATAAACCTCCCCACTGGCCACGCCCATTCGCTTGCAGCCAGCAACCGCGGAAAGACGGAAGTTTTGAACTCCGAGTTCGTTTACACACGGTAAGATCACCCCCGCTTTAGGTATCTCCTGAGTCCACTTAAACTGTCACGGAGTCGGCAATAATCTACCGCTTTTCTTGTCCCATTACCCACAGATACGGTAAACGCGAGGCGATCTTCATGGACGCTCCGCCGAGATAAAAGAAATATTAGTGAAACTACTTACATCTAACTCTCCCGGGCTATATAGGTAAGCCCGCACTTCATATGGTGCATGTCTCATATGTATTCATGGTCATTGTTTAAGATTCTACTAATAATTGCCCAACCGCCTACAGGTCCGGGTTGACAAAGCAACGTGATTAACTTCCTCAATGAGCTACGCGTATCCTCCACAGTCAGGCTTTTATAACTACGCGAATTCACAAATCAGGTGAGCCCCTTTTTTCCCTCTCTAGGCCTGAGCCACCTAACCAGTGATGAAGTTTAAAATACATATCCCTGGCTTAATATTTACAGATGCGGCATATCTGAGGTGACTGTTTATCCCCACGTTGTGTAGCGATATCAAAGAGCAGGATATTCGCAACCTAGTGGTCCTGATAGGTAAGCCCCAATTTCTACACAAGGTCGCTATGTATAAATTAAGTGTGGACCGGTCTATTAATATACGTTACCATGTCTGCAGATTCAGCCTGATCGTCCAGCACGAATATTTTGATCAAGGCCATGAAATTTGCTCTACATGAGCAGGTATGTTTTTCTTCAATTTGCCTAGTGATCTTACTCTCCAATAGATCTCTGTCATTCACGCATTACCAATTCAGTATATTTCCATAAGGCCTAACTACCTTAGAGCCTTATGACCCCTCATGGGATTAGTGATTCCCACTGAATAATTTGGTTTCCTCTGGGTCGAGCCAGGATTCTTGTGTTTTTGTAGGTCAGCCTGTATACACTAAATTTTCTCAAACTAGATACCACTCATGGGGTATATTAATTGATTTGAAATGTATAGTCAAGTGTTGATTCTTCGTACTAAGGTTTCCAAATGTATAGTTCTTATATGCTTTATAACTTGTTTGTCTGTATATAGCCATGGTAATTGTGTTAGTTATGTGTTTACCGCTCACTACGGTAACTTGACATTGATTGTCGGCGAGTTACACCCTATTGTTTTTTTTTTCATAACCAATTTTATTATGAGTTCAAGCAAAGCTCAACACAGTCCTCCACAGTCAGGAGGGAACTGTCAAAGACAGACAAAAAGAGACACATCATTAGCACAGCATCGAACCCATCGTTATATAGGAAATGGCCTCGACCTACCCCTCCCACCCAACCCCAAAAACACCAACCAGCCCCGCCCGCAACTACCCACCCCTTATCCCACCCTAACCCAGTGCACGCGATCACAGTCCAGCAACTTGAGACAGTCTGCCAAGGTGGAGCCGGCCAGTGGCCTAGAGTGCGGGATCCACATCCAGCTGTAATGCATCATCAATGTCCACGGGAGGGTCAAGGAGCAGGCCCCGGTAATCCGCCCACCGTTTCCAAATTTTGTAATGCTTGCGGGGACATCCCCGGGCTTCGAAAACAGGCTGCTCCAGACCCATGAGGAAATCCAGTCCCGCCCTCCAAGCCCCAAGGGGGGGGGCGCGCTCGCTCTTCCAGGCCTGCGCCAGGTCCCTCTTCGCCACCACCAGCCCTAGTAACAGCAAATGGCGCTTGTAAATATTGCCCCCAACATTCTCTAGAACATGAAGAAGACCCAGTCTGGGGGTACGGGGCAGGTCCCAGCCCAACACCTCTGACAGGCAGTCCCAAACCCCAGCCCAGAATCGACTCAATCTCTCACAGGACCATACTGTATGGAACAGGGTGCCCTCTTCAGAACTGCACCTCAGGCATTCGGGAGACGCGACAAGGCCCGCCCGCCATAGACGGTGTCTAGTAAAATATGCCCGGTGGAGGTATTTGAACTGGATGAAGCGAAGGCGGATGGCTATAGCAGCACCTCGGGGAGATTCCAAGGCCTCACGCCAGTCGTCATCGTCCAGTGGACCTACATCAGCCTCCCAGGAGGCCCGCAGCGTTGTGAGTGAAGGGGAACAGTGAGTGACCAGAGAGCGATATATCTGCGAGACCTTCTTGTCCCCCAGGTCTCCCATAAACAGTTTAGCCTCGATAGGACTAAAATCAGGGAGCTGTTCCATGCCCACCAGACTTGGAGTAAGTGCGTGGCGGAATTGGAGGTAGCGGAAAAACTGGGTCTTGGGCATGCTAAATTCGGAGCTAAGCTCCTGAAAGGACTTCAGGGTAGTACCAGAGAGGACATGTCCTAGGGATGAGATCCCAATCGCATCCCAGCCGTCAAATCCGGACAGGGACGCCAGTGCCGGTAATAGACCATTTCGCCACAGCGGGGTTTCGGCTGTAAGCCGACCCCACCAGCCCATCCGATGCAAGGCCCGCCGCCAGACAGCGAAGACCACTTGAGTGACTTGCGGAAGCAGTCGCCTCCGCCTAGCCGAGTACAACAGGGTGTGAAGGGAGGTGTCACCCATCAGGGAATGTTCAAGGGCATAAGCCGGGTCACCACGGTCGCCATACCACCACTCGTTGAGCACAAGGAGATGGGAGGCCTGATAGTAAGATAAAATGTCCGCGGCCGCCAAGCCGCCGCAGTAGGTAGAGAGGAAGCATGTGCGCAGTGCCACCCTGGCGGCACCGCCAGCCCACAGAAACCGGCCCAGCACAGAATCAACAGTACGGAACCACTGCGGGTCAATCTGGAAGGGATGATTCTGCAATTGATATAGCAGACGGGGCAAAGCCACCATCTTGAAGATGGCCGATCGGCCGTAGATATTGAGCGGCATGCGCGTCCATGTCTTGACGTCTAGTTGGACCCGATCCCATACAGGTAGAATGTTCCGGTCCCATGCCACTGCAGGCGAGGCCGAGAGGAAGACACCCAGGTACTTCACACCCTCAACTGCCACCTGAAGGGATGCAGCCCATGGGCAGTCCACTGCGGCACCCCCCAGCACCCACATGGTCGATTTGCGCGGGTTAAGGAAGAGCCCCGATGCCCGACCAAACTCCTGCATCAGCTCCAGGACACGAGGACCCGTACGTTGCAGGTCGGTCATGAAAAATAGCACATCATCCGCATATAAAGCTATGCGGTCCGAGTGATCCGCTCCCCAGACGAAGCCACGGTAGAGCTCATCGCGGCGCACCCTGGCGGCCAGCGGCTCCATGGCCAGTGCGAAAAGGTAAGGGGAGAGCGGACACCCCTGACGTGTGCCCCTGGACACTGGAAAACGAGCAGACGTCGTTCCCGAGATACGCACTGAGGCCGTGATCTCGGTGTAAAGCAGCTTGATATAGGAGAGGAACACCGGGCCGAGATTCAGCAGCGGCAACAGGGCAAAGAGAAAGGTCCAGCTGACCGAATCGAAGGCACTATCAATATCAGCCAGCAGGAGCGCCGCCGGGTCTTCCGAGGACTCAATCGCTTGTATCGCGGCCTGCGCCCGTCGTATATTGTGTCTCGTTGCTCTTCGCGGCATAAAACCCGCCTGATCTGGGTGGACAAGGGCCGAAATGTGTGGAAGTAAACGGTTCGCCAGCGCCTTTGCCAGGAGCTTGGCCTCGAAGTTGATGAGGGATATGGGGCGATAAGAGTCATGGCGATCGGGGGGCCTACCTGGCTTCAAAAACACCACTATTTCTGCATGACGCCAGTCCGATGGGAGGCGGCCACGCTCTCGTGCCTTTTCCAGAGCCCGCAAATAGTGCGGCCCGAGCTGCAGATGGAACTTCTTATAAAATTCGCTGGGGAAACCGCTCGGCCCCGGTGCCTTGCCTACATTTAACTGACCCAGTGCATCACCCAGCTCCTCGGCCGACAGGGGAAGGTCTAGGGCCCCGCGCACCTCATCAGATACAGCAGATGGGGGAACCGAGGCAATATAATCAGCGATGATGGCAGGGGAGAGAGTCTCCCGAGAGGCATACTGGTGCCCATAATAGCGCGCAAAACTCGTTGCGAGAGTTGCCGGATCTGTGATTGCCACTCCTGCACCATCAACAAGGCCCGGCAGCGTAAGAGGCTGTAGGTTCTGTTGGCACAGCCTATGGAGCATGGTGCAAGACTTGTCGCCCCACTGGTAGACCCGACTACGAGTGGCTAACCACGCCTGACGAGCCTCATCCAACAGGACCGAGGAGTAAGACTGTTGCGCCTGCAGGAGTAGCCGCAGTGCCACATCATCGGGTGCCTCACCGTGTCGAGCCTCGAGCTCCTCCACCCGCTCCGCGGCCGCAGCAATGCCTCCCAGCCGAGTCCGGCGAGCAGATGCACACCAAGCGATATCTATGCCCCGCAGGGTGGGTTTCATAGCCTCCCAAACTGTCACCGCATCCATCCCTTCAGTAAGGTTGTCCTGCCAATAATGGGCGATCGCGCTACGCAAATGTTGGGAATAATCAGGGCGCTGCAGATGCCACGCGGACATTCGCCACCGGAAGGGGGAGCGCGCTTTGCGCAAGTCAATTTGTACCGCCACTGGAGAATGATCAGAGAGCCCGCGAGGCCGAATCGCTGCCCCTTCACTCTGTCTAGGAAAGCCCTCGGGACAAACACACAGTCCAAACGTGAAAGGGAGCCATGGACAGCCGAGACAAAGGTGTACTCTCGCCGTTCCGCATGCAGATGCCTCCACACATCCACCCAGCCCAGACCATCAACCATAGCCCCCAACCGTGTAGGGGAGGATACAAGTGCCACTCCCGGCCTCCTCTGCCGGTCCAAAGCCACATCCATCACATCGTTCCAGTCTCCGCCAATCACAGCCATGGAGCGGGGGAGCTCAGCCCACACAACAAACAAACGTTCAGCCAAGGTCCACTGCAAGGGGGGGGGGGGCATACACACAGCCAAATACAACCGGCTCCACCCCGACTTTCCCCTGTACAAAGACAAAACGGCCCTGGGGGTCAAGCCACTGACGCTCATGTACATACGCCAGCCGTCTATGAATAAGAATGGCTACACCTCTGGAGCCCCTGGTAAATCCGGCATGGAACACTTGATGGAAGCCAAAGCGCTGCAAGCTCAGGGCCTTCGTACCTAGCATGTGCGTTTCTTGAAGAAGGAGTACATCTGCCAAGTCCCTCTTAGCCCATCGAAGCACCGCTCCCCGTTTAATCTTGTCCAATAGTCCCCGTACATTCCAGCTAAGGACACGCATGGACGCGCCATTGGGCGCCAAGTGAGGAGCATCAACCATGATCACAATGTTCCCAGCCCCACACTCCCAGACCCCCGGCCCACATTCCAGACCCCACAGTTGCAAAATATACAAAGACCACGTGCACCCCCAGAACCAGAACCCCATACCCCACAAATCCCGAAGCCCCAAACCCTACTACCCCTCCAACCCCGACCCAACCCACAAACAACCAAACACCCAGGTTCCCCCCACCCCCACCCCCATACTTCAAGGAACAATGAAGTACCTGTCGCGGTATACGGTACTTCAGGCCCAAAACGCAGCACCCAAAGCCAGCCATACCAATGGATCCCAACTAGTCCCCCCCCTAACTAATCAGACACACCCAGAACCACCTCCCAGTCCCAACAGGAGGAGGCAGCCCAAAGTACGTGCCCTGAACCCCAATAAACACACAGCAAAGTCATAAGCAGAGCACCACATGAAAGTTACAGCCCATGAAGGCCCTAGCATTCGCCAAGAAGGAAGCCATACTGCACCAGCCAATGTATGTCCCATCGACCACAGCTCAGCCTCCGCCAGATATGGTCACATATAGAAGGCAGCCAGCAGACAGTCCCCATGACGGGCGATCAGGAGCCTCCATCAGATTGGTCCGCATCCGGCTGTGTGTCCCCCAAGAGAGGGTCCCGGGACAGGGACCTCCGCCGGGAGCGGGACTTGCGATGACGTTTCCCTTTGCCAGACGGGTTGCTCCTGTCCTGAGACGAGCCACGCGATGATCCAGAGTGCAGCCCCGGCTGGACGTGAGGTCGGATCCTGACTGTTTCATCGGTCCAGTTGAAGACGGCCTCCGGTGTATCAAAGAAGAGGGTCTTGGAGTTGAAGATCACCCGGAGGCGGGCCGGGTAGAGCAGCGAGTATTGAATTTTCAGACCACGCAGCTTGGCCTTGGCATCCAGGAACGAGTGCCGCTGTTGGTGGACCAGTTTGGTATAGTCCGGGAAGATCATTATTTTATGATTGTCATACAGCAGGGTGTCCTTCAACCGCGCTTCCCGGAGGATGACGTCCCTGTCGTGGAAGTTGAGGAGCCTGGCGATGATCGGGCGAGGCCGCTCCCCGACTGGCGGCTTCTGTGTCAGGGCGCGGTGGGCACGTTCCACTATGAAACATCGCGACAGGGAGTCCGGAGGTAGCCAGCTCTCCAGCCACCGGGAGAGAAAAGCGTCCATAGGTCCCTTCTCGCAGTCCTCCGGAAAGCCAACGAAGCGCAGGTTGTTTCGCCTTGCCCGACCCTCGGCATCCTCCACACGAGTCGCCAGGCCCCGTTGGATCTGTTCCATGTCGGCAATCTTCTTCTTAAGGGCACCGGCATCACCCTCCACTGTCGTGACCCTGGTCTCAGTTTCAGTAATGCGGGCGACTGCATTGCGAAGATCTTGACGCAGCAGCATCACATCGGCCCCTACCGCGCCGATTTTCGCATCCAGCATGTCACGGGACTGTGTAATGGCTGCCATCAATGCCGCGTTGTCCGGTCCAGCAGGATGGCTCCCACCAGCCGCCCCGGCTCCTCCACCATGGCCAGTGAATTTGTCAATGGGTCCCGTCTTAGTGGCGGCCGAGCCCCTCGTCATGGCGGCCGTGAGCAGTGACACGCACCTGTATTAGGGCCGCTTCTCGCAGTAGTCCGCCAGCCAGGCCCCAGCCGAGGCGTCTCGAACACACCAGGCCACCTGAGAGTTCCTCACCTCCGGCCCACCGATCGGGTTACACCCCAGGCAACGCTGCCCCGCCAAGGTGTATGAAATCGTCTTCGCGCCCAATGGATCCGGGCCGGTGATTCCGGGTGGGGACCACCAAACCAGAGGTCCCGGCTGTGCCAAGGCCAGGCAAGCCGCAGAGCTTCCGACAACTCCTCCAGTCGCAGCGAGAAAGGGCCGAGGATCCCACTGTAAGTCGTCAGGAGCAGGGGACCCCGGATCGCGGCCAGCCCAGGCTGCGAAAATCAATGTCCCGACTGTGCCCGGGCCACCAGGCCACCTCTGCCGCTCCGGCCCCTTCGCCGCGTCCACCCCACTTGCAGGTTCAGCCAAGCCCTGGGAGGATAATCACTGGTCCAGGGTCCAATGTTTGCCGCGACCCCTTCTGGCACAACTCCTCGCAGCAGCCCCCACTGCGCCGGTCAACAAGGATAGAGGACACAGTTCTCACCGGCAATGGAGCCGCCGCCAGTCCCAGCGGGGGGGTAATGCGTCTGCCAGCAGTGGGGGACAGCAGCAGCAGGGTGTCCGGACACCAGCGTGAGCGTCTTCGGGTGTCGCCAAACTCGAGGCCCCGGCTCCAACAAGGCCAGGTAGGCCGCAGTCCCTCCGAGGCCCCCCACCGGCCCGGGCCCCCGCCACCGGCAAAGCAAGGACAGGCCGGGCACTCCGCTGTGAGCCGCCGGCAGTAGATAGCCCTGGATCGTGGTCTGGGAGCGGCAGCGCCGGCTCCGAGTCAGGTCCCCCGGTCGGGGACGCCAAAATCGAGGCCCCGGCTCGTCCGGCGGGCACCAGGCCGCTCGCTGCACTCACTCGCCCCGCAGCCGCAGGCGGTCCCGGCGCGTCGTCTCTGGCACCGGACTATTCCTGGTGTCCTCAGCCAACACTACCCTGGACGTGGTGTACTTTCTGGGGTTCAGGGCCAGGATAATTCAAGGATAAGCGGCGGGCCGGCGGGAGCTCTTAGGCAGCCACGTCCGCCATGATCGCCCGCTAAGCCACGCCCCTCCACACCCTATTGTTTTTATATTTCTAGATATTGTAGTGCCCCTTTGCTGATTACCCTGTCCTGATGAAGACCCCGATGTAAGGTTACAATTACGCCTACAAGTGTAGCGTGGGGTCGAAACGTCGACGGCTACTTTCATAATTTGTTTCGTTGGCACTCCCCCATGATTTTGAATATTTCAGTGTCAACAGAAACAGTTTAATTTCTTTGGGATATGTTATAATCCCCTAATTTTTTGGCTCAGAGATCTGAAGCCACAAAACCATATTGCATTTTGAAATAACTTTGCAATAGATGATTTGTCACCAACTCTATTCCCTCACTGCCCTTCCCTCACAGCATCACGCTATCCCATTTTCCTTCCCTTCTTGGGGCACTTTTATTTACTAAATGATACAGCTCATGCATTGTGATTAACTGACATTGCCTGTTTTGATTTTTACATAATAAATTCAAGCAAATGTATCAACTTCTACTGGGACCCTTCTTTCCTATACCATTTAGCACCCAGGTCCCATGTGGATTTTTTGGGTAGAACCCCCCCTTTAAATCACCCACCACATCTTCAACAGAGCCGCTGACACCATCGCACCCATGCTCTGCCACACCGTCAACCGCTCCCTGGCGACCGCCTCATTCCCCGACGACTGGAAACACGCCTAGGTCAACCCCCTCCTGAAGAAACCTTCAGCAGACCCCACCAACCTCAAAAACTACAGACCCATCTCCCTGCTCCCTTTCCCAGCAAAAGTCATCGAGAAAGCCATCAACAGCGAACTCGCCACATTCATTGAAGATCACAACATCTTCGACTCCTCCCAATCCGGCTTCAGAAAAAACCACAGTACGGAAACCGCCCTCCTCGCCGCAACAGATGAAATCTGCACCCTACTGGACAAAGGAGAAACAGTAGCCCTCATCCTCCTAGACCTATCAGCGGCGTTCGACACAGTCTCCCACCGCACCCTAATACGCAGACTCTACGGCGCAGGAATCCAGGACAAGGCCCTCGACTGGATCTGCTCCTTCCTCTCCGACAGGACGCAACGGGTCAGACTCCCCCCTTTCCTCTCAGACCCCACTACTACCACCTGCGGAGTCCCCCAGGGCTCCTCCCTCAGCCCAACGCTCTTCAACGTCTACATGGCTCCACTTGCCTCCATCATCAGAACCTACGGACTCAACATCGTGTCATACGCAGACGACACCCAGCTCATCCTCTCCCTATCCAACGAGCCCAACACCGCCAGACGCAACTTTCGAGAAGGCATGGAAGCCGTCGCCAAATGGATGAAAAACAGCTGCCTACAACTAAACACCAACAAAACAGAAGTACTCATCATGGGCCCAAACCCCGACGCCTGGAGCGACACCTGGTGGCCCACTGCCCTCGGAAACCCGCCAACCCCCACAGACCACGCACGCAACCTGGGAATCATCCTGGACTCCGAGCTCAAAATGGACCGCCAGATCAACTCTGTCTCATCTTCCTGCTTCCACACCCTCCGCCTCCTTCGTAAGACCTTCAAATGGATCCCCCTCGAACACCGAAAGACAGTCACTCACGCCCTGGTCACCAGCAGACTCGACTACGGCAACGCACTCTACGCCGGAATAAACAAAAACCTCATCCGCAAGCTACAGAACATCCAGAACGCCGCCGCAAGACTGGTCCTCAACCTGCCAAAACACTTCCACATCTCCCAGCACCTGCGCACACTCCACTGGCTCCCCGTCGAGGCGAGAATCACCTTTAAGAATGCTCACCCACGCACACAAGGCCCTCCACGGCACCAGACCAGCATACCTGAACAGCCGGCTCAAATTCCACGCACCCCAAAGGACCCTACGATCAGCCCAGCTCTCCTACGCCGAGGTCCCCCGCACCAGAAAGACCAGATCGGGAGGCCGCTCCTTCTCCTTCCTCGCGGCCAAAGCATGGAACGCCCTTCCGCTCCACCTCAGACAGACAACAACGCTCCCCATTTTGGCAAGAAACCTCAAAACCTGGCTCTTCGACAGACCCCCTCCTTGATGGAATGGAACCTGAACCCCCCCACCCCTAGCGCCTTGAGACCCTTACGGGTGAGTAGTTGCGCTTTAACAAACTACTGATTGATTGATTGATTTGTGTAGTATTTTAAACTGTACCAATCGCAGTCTGGAGGAGATTGCTACTTCTTTGGGTTATGCTAACGCCTCCTGCCAGTCAGGGTCGTCCATGTCTCCCACGTCTGATTGCCAAAGGTCCCCGGAGTCGGGCGAGCGGGTCTGGTCGATTGTTAATGATTTTTTTATATGTCAAGGTAGTCGCTTTTTTATGGAGAAAGTCAGTGAGTAGTCGGTCTTCTAATGGAGAGGACTCTGGAAAGGTCTCATTTGTGGGGAGGGCCGTTTCTATAGCATGTTTGACTTCTAAATATCTAAACCTTTCGCTAGGAGCCATTGAGTACTGTTCTTGCAGGTGGGTGAAGCTGACAACCTTCCCATTCTGCCAGAGATCTCCCAGCCGGGAGATGCCGATCAGGTCCCACTTTTGAAACCCCTTGCTATTGCCCAGTGTCCCCAGTTTGCGAGTGTCCCATAAGGGTGTGTGTCTCGTAAGTTTATCGGTCCACCCCAGGTGCCTGTTTACCGTGTGCCAGATGCAGATGGTGTCCGATGTGGGGCCTACAACGTTACTGGCTTTCTGGGTATTGTATATTGCTCTATTAATACCGCCTTTCCCTAGAGCCATTCTGTCGAGGTGATAAGCTGAGTCTATTTCCGGCACATGAACCCTTTGATTAATAACCGTAAGTTGCGAAGCCCAGTAATACGCTTTGATATCGGGGAGGGATATTCCTCCATCATACCAACTTGCTCGCTGCCACACTTGCCGGTTTGCAGTCCCATAAGAGGGCTGCCACCTCAGAGTTAACCGCTCTAAAGTATGATTCAGGGATTGGGTGTTATGCATAACGTATAAGAATCTGGGCAAGGCCATCATTTTAAATAGAGCCGCTCTGCCAAGCAGAGTGAGTGGTAGCGTCTTCCAGTGCCGAATATCACATTTTAGTCGTTGCAGAGGGGCTTGTAAATTAAGTGTCAAGAACGTGTCGCAATCCGAAGTTATATATATACCCAGATATTTAAAACTGTCCGTGACTATTTGGACCGTACAGCCTCTCGTGAGACGCGGGGATGGGTCATATAATACGTATAGTACTGACTTATCCCAATTGATAGCATAACCGGAGACAGAGCCGTATACTGCACAGATATTAAGTAGCGCATGCAGCAACCTTGCAGGTGAAGTTATATACAATAGTACATCATCTGCATATAGAGATGCGATCCTTCTATTCCTCATTCCATTTTAGACTGCGAACCATGGGGTCCCATCTTATCCATGCCACCAGCGGTTGGAGCACTAATGCAAACAATAAGGTCGACAGTGGGCAGCCCTGTCTAGTTCCTTTGCCTAGGTTGAAGTCTTTCGATATGTGACCATTAGCAACTACGTGTGCGATCGGATCAGTATAGAGTAAACGTACCGAAGAACAGAATTTCGGTCCAAACCCCAACTGTTGAAGGACTGCGAACAGGAAGGCCCATTCCACAGAGTCAAAGGCCATCCGTGCATCCAAGGAGAGGACCGCAGTATCTTCCCGGATAGTATGTTTCTGACCTAATACGCCATGAAGGCGTCCAAGGTTTAGGGCCATGTTTCTGCCCGGCATAAAGCCGGATAGATCTGGGTGGAGTAATGTGCGGAGAAGAGGGGTTAGCCTGAGCGCCAGCGTCTTGGCTAAGATTTTACCTTCGGCATTAATTAAGGAAATTGGGCGGTATGATGTACATTTCCTCCGCCGGTTTGCCAGGTTTATGGATTTATTTATTTATCTATTTTAAGAGTTTTATATAACGCTGGCTAGACCCGGAGGTATCAGAGCGCTTTACATGAGGTTCCACAAAAATTACATTACAAGATTACATCAGTTCCAATTTACATCAGTTGCTAGACAAACAATTACAAGAACATAGAAGACGAGATAATTGAAGTGTAGAGGGGAAGGGGGTAAGGGTAAAGGGGTAGGAGGCAGATACAGCAGAAAGACGAAAGGAAAGTCTGTTTAAAGTAGGTGTAGGTGACGGTGTAGGTGACGGTCGAGGGGAAGTCCCAAAACCCATCTCCTCTATAGCTATCAGGTAGCTCCACCGGGCATTGGCCAAATAGCTAGGTCTCAATGGCAAAGTATTTAAAGAAACATGGAGGGCAAAATAAATGGAGCGTAGAGGGGAGGGGCAGGGAAGGAGAGAAGGGGGGATAGGGGAAGAGACAACAAGGAGAGACAAAATGACTGGGTAGGTGACGACCAAGGAGGGAGTCCACGGCCCATCTCCCCTATAGCTAAACCATGTAGCTCCATCGGGCATTCGACAAAATAGTTCGGTCTCAATACATTGAGAGAGGAGAGACATAAATAGAGGGAGGATGCGGGAAGAGACGACAGGAGAGACGAATGGAAGTCTGGCTAAAGACCGACTGGGTAGGTGACGTCCAAGGAGGGAATCCCCGACCTGGGCCAGGACAGGTGAAGGCAGAAGTCAGTAGCAAGAAAGTGGAGAGGAGTAGAGCGAGGAGGGGTAAGGGGATGGTAGTTCGGTAAAAAGTTCCCATGGATCTGGTGGACTATAGTTGCCAGCTTAGTCAATGTGCGGGTAGTCGGCTGATTCTCCAGTGCAGTCTCAGGTACAGTCAGGTTCTGCGTGATATTTTGTTTCCCCATTGTGCAGGCTGGAGTGGTTCTTTGAGTGTGGGGTGTTGCCGGTGTCCGGGACATGTTTTGCAGAGCCTCCGTCTATGAAGTGCTCCGGTTTTGTTCACAGCCGTCTCATGAGTGCACCCGGTTCCTTGTCAGGGCCACTCGGGCTGCCATTGTCAGGGGGGTACAGTCGGCGGTGAGCCCTGCCAGGGGGGCCCCAAGTTTGTGTTGTGGCTGTTCCCATTGCTAGTGCTGGGCTTCACCCCCAGGGCGCAGCTCCCAGGACGGGCGTCAGGAGACCTCCGGTGTGTGCCACTTGTGTCAGAGGGGAGGAAGGTGGTTTCCTAAGCAAGATTGCAGTGCGTATATGCAGTCCGCCAAGTTAGGGTCAGGCAGTGACTGTCTTTGCTGCATCCAGCCAGCATAAGTAGCAATGGGGGGGGAGAGGTGGGGGGGGGGCGGTCATGCGTGCGGCATCGGGTGGTTCGGGGGAGTCAACATGATACCTCCTCCTGTCTGCCGTGGTATTCCTTCATTGGGTTCCGACTCCTTTCGCCGTTTGTTGGTCGAGGCACGCTGCGGGCTCCATTTTGGAACCAGGCAGCTCCATTGAAGAGTGCCACTCAAACCTGCAGCGGTGCCGAAGGCGGGGGGGGGGGGGTGGGGGGGGGGGGTAAAACGGGCCGCCTCACCTTCTCCAGGGCACAGATGCCGGATCGACTCCCATCGGTGTCATCCGCAAGGTACGCCGTGATCGGACTTTCATTCGGATCGGGGTCACAGTGGCCGCTGCCACCATCCGACCCAAAAACGCTGCTGGCAACGGCTGGCAACACCAGTTGCCAGCCGTTGGTCTCTGGGGAGTGTCCCTATGTCACGACTGGTTTCGAACATTTTTTGCAAATATAGGGCTATTTTCTCCGCTGTGTGTTTATATAGGTCTATCGGGATTCCGTTAGGGCCCGCGGCTTTGCCCAATGGTAGTTTGGAGATGGCGATTTTAAATTAGTCTACCGTGATGTTGGCTTCTAGAGTTTCGGCTTCTTGTGGCGTAAGTAGTGGTATATGAATGTCGTGTAAGAATGCGAGTGCTTCTTGTAGAGTGATAGCATTTGTGGATGTGTATACTTGCTTGTAGTGTTGTGCCAGTGTATCCACAATTTGTTGTGGGTCCGACGTGAGTGTGCCTTTACCGATTGTAATCTGCGCTACCCATTTATGCGCCCGTTCTTTCTTGTCTAACCAGGCCAGATGTTTGCCTGCTTTGTCTCCGGACTCATAGACCCGATAAGGACCCGCCTGCAGGCGGAACTGAGCGGCCACCCTGAGGTGTTCCTAGTATTCCTGTGTTTTCACGCGTAATGCATGTGTAGTCTCGTCAGTGGGTGCAGCTGCATGTTGGGATTCTAAATGCTGAACTTTCTGTTCCAAGGCCTCTGATTCTTTCCTTTTTAGGTCTCGCCCTGGAATTCGCATCCGAAGGATGCGTCCAGGGTTGGAGACTTATAGTTATCTGACTCGGGGGAATGGAGGACAGGAAACTGCCACGCGCTTCTCTTGGCTGGATTACACTGTGTGCACGCGCACCCACACTCACGCATGCGCACATCACAGTCACAGCCACACCCCCCCCCCGTCGCTGCCGCCGCACCTACACACACACACACAGAGCAGGCTGTTCACAACACATGCACACGCAGGCAGACACGACACACACACGAGCGCACACATACAGACACACACTACACCTCCCCAGCCCCCCCGCGCCGCCGCCCACACACGAGAGTACACGCACAGACAATCCCTCCCCCCCCCGCGCATACACACACACACACGCACGCACACACTCTAGCGCACAGTCCTCGCAGAGGCGTAGCTCCCTCTCCGCCCCCCCTATCCTCGCCTCTGCCCCGGTATACCGCCCCAGCAGTAGTGACCAGAGAGCGCGGGTACCTTGCAGACACCATGGGAGGTCCTCGCACCCCCAGGCCGCTCCGTTCCCCCACCGCCGCGGACCGTGCAGCAGCTCCCTCTCTCCACCAGGCTGCTGCTCCTCCTCTCCGTTGTTCTCCTGGTCTCTGTCCAGGTGCTCAGGAGGGCGTCACTCACAGCTGAGGCGAGCGGCGACATAGTCCACCTTTTAGCCCTGTAGGAACAAGGGAGAGGAGCTAATGGGGATTGCAGTTTTTTACCGACGTCATACCACGTGCAGCTTTTGGAGGCGTGGCCCGAAAACACTACAATTCCCAGCAGACCTTTTCTGTGCGAGGAGTTCGGATGGGTGATTTTTTTACCATTATCGCTGAGAGTCATTAAGCCCAAAGGGAGGAAATGTACAAGCAATACAATAGGTTTATTTTTCTAGTTTACTGTCCCCTTCTCTTCTCGTTTTTTTTTTTCTAGTTTATTCTTGTTTCATTTTGTTGGCGTTGTCTTTTGATACCAAAGCTACATTTGAGTATGAATCCGTGGGAGACACATCTTTTCACCCTACCTCCATTTTCTCACTATGCATACATAGAACAGTTACTATGGTAGTGAAATTATGTGCCTGTAGTGAGCACATTGGGATCAGACCGAGCCTTGGAGTCCTCGGGTCGTGGAGTCAGATAAGGCAAATATTTATTTATTTATTGTGCTTTTTTTTGTGTAACTCAGACCCCGTAGGCTAGAAGAACGCCTTACATAAGAGCAGCTAGATTTATAAAATGCGAAGTGACAAACTGTATAGGGTATAAAATAAAGAGCAAATTAAAAGTTGTCATAAGTGACTCTTTCTTTATTACACTGGTAGAAAATCAAGAGCAAATAATCAAATGTAGGGGTAGAAATGCATGATTAGATGTCAGCCGGTGACCAATAACTGAGACAGATAGATTTGTCTAAGAGTTGGTGCAAAACACCTTTAGCTATAGGTCTCAAGATGGCTCTGCACCAAATGCGCTTTCCTGGTTGCTTTGCATGAAACACTTCCATCCTTGTCCCCCTTCTATTTGTTTATTTATTTGATCGAATTTACTTACATATCCAGCACACCTTCACCAAAAAGGCATCTTTTTTCTAGCAATCAAAGGGACCAAAAGATGGTGTTGAATCAGTATAATTAACATAACCGACATGTCTTTGAAAGCGATCTGTAACTCAATCTAAACGCAACCCTAAAAACACTGTTGTCCGACGGAGCCCCACCCACCCTTTAGAACGCCCACACCGTGGCGGAAAAACCGCTGCGGTTAAGGCGTTAAGCAGCGCACTCCCTTTGTCTCTTCACATCCTGCTTTCCCCTCCTCATAGCCAGACATATTGTGTGTGTATTAACACATGTAATCAACCTGCACTGCAATATCAAACATCAGGCAGACTAGACTAAACTGATAGAGTGCTGAGGATAGAAGTAACGATGACATAGTTGTAAGCCAAAATGTTAAGTCAGCAGGATCTGTAGCACGTGATATGATGTCTTAGCTAAGTAAGCAAACTGATAAAAGAGCACATCTGGTGGTGTGTTCACACGTGCAGTTTCACAGAAGAAGACTGTTATGCCTCATGAGCCACTAGTGTTCTGGGAAAATCCATGCAGTTCTTTTCTACTCCGAGTAGCAAAGAAGACCACGAAAAAGACCATAAGCATCATAACTAGTTTTTTTTAAGTATCTGAACTCCATTCTAATATTCCCAAGAAAGAGAGAATAGGAGGGAAATGATAACCCAGAAATAACTAAATGGGAGAAATGTTGCGGTAAAATCACTATAAGCTTAAAAACATGCATTAGCTAGTAGGAGATAATGTATCCAGCTCCAGCTCCGAAGTGCCATGTGCCATTGGTCAAATCAAAAGCAGATACTTCATACAAAGATTAAGACAAAGAGAATTCAAAGTGTCTGACTTATGCTAGCAAACAGTTCAATAAAGAGCCACGTTGAAATGTTCTCTCAATGTTTCAAGCTTTATTACAAATGTCACAAAAAGATGTTAATATTTCACTTCTGTTCTTGGATTTTCGTCACAATAAAATACACTGAACATAATCTTCACAAAAGTTATTTACAAAAGTTTGAGCTATTGCCATTATAAATTACAATACCTTTTATTTAAGTATTAATTATTAAAAAAAAATTAAAAGCCACTGTTATTTGTAATATCAATACATCTAAGTCACGTAAATACAACACATATTGCATTACAAATGCTATAGGTGTCACATTTGTGAAAGGTATAACTATTGGCATTGTAAATGACAAAGCTATTAGTTTCGCTATTTTCAAAACTAACACATAAATAAAAAATGTGTCATTTACAATACCAATAGCTCAAACTTTCCTAATGCGAGACCTATTGCATTGCAAATGCTTGTTCCCGTTTGTGCCCCTCGATAAGGGAGATAGCCTGACCCCGTATTACTGATTTATAAGCTTCCCAAAGCGTTAGCTAGCGAAGAGGAAACGGACGCTTGATTTTCTAGGAAATATTGCGTGGTTTTTGTAGTTAAGGTTTTCCTGATCTTAGAATTCAGAAGGTACCCGGGATAGATGGGGTACATACTTCCCGAGGAGCGCAATGTGCTCGTATTTCTGTTCTCACCGGGGAATGATCAGAAATCCCTCTGGGTGAGTGTGTGGTCGCCCCCATCCTTCCCAGATCGTCCATAGCCGTGAGCACATAATCAATGCGGGAGAGGCTGTTATGCACTCCTGAGTGTAATGTGTATTGTCTCGCTGTCGGATTTTGACGCCTCCAGATGTCAGTAGAACATGCGCCTCTATAAATTCTGCTGGGGGAACTGGTGCGGTGCTGCGGATGGCTTGGTGTGCGGTCCAGTACGTCATTCATAGTCATAGTCTGGCAGTGTTGGGAGGAATTTGCCGAGATCGTGAAGAGCGGGGAAGTGCAGGGCAGGCAGGACATATACCGATACAACATTAAAGATGCGACCCTCCCAATATACCCGAATTACTTAAAAGTCCCTAAGATCCGAAAGAAACTCAAACTAGCGACAACACGCTACTTCACAGAAAACACGGGCACGGTGACCTCACCGTCAGTCCTATGGGAAGCATACAAAACGGTCCTCAGAGGCGCGGCAATAGCAGCAATAACAGGACACAAAAGGGACTCCCGGCGAGAACTCACGGAGATGGAGCTGACACTCAACGACGCGAACACTGCACACATGGCGACACCCACCCCAGCCACAGCGCATACATTGCAACTAAGACAGCAGCAATACCAGATCCATCTCAAAACGACAGTGCAGGGTTACATCGCCAGCACGGCACACAGAATTTATGATGTAGGTGACAAAGCGGGAAGAATGCTGGCATGGTTGGATAGGAGAAAGGGGGGTGCGAGGGGGATTCAGAAGCTTCACACTACTGACGACCGGGTACTGACACACCCGGAGGAAATTGTGCACACTTTAGCGAATCACTTTCGAGATATATACACCCCGGAACATACCATCACCGCGCAAATGGCATCGGCATCACTAACTGAAATCGACATCCCCAGTATCTCACACGAGGTTATGCAAGACCTAGAGGCAGACCCGACAGAGGAGGAAATACAGTTATCGATTCAGGCATTACAGTCAGGCAAAGCATTGGGCCCTAATGGATTACCCATGGAATGGTACAAAGCAATGGCCTCGGAGCTTAGTAAACCCCTGTTAGAAATGTATAAAGAGAGCAGGGACAGGACGGAATTACCACTTGACCAGCGCACGGCCACGATCATAGCTATCCCGAAGCCAGGAAAACCACCAACTGACTGTGCTTCGTATCGCCCAATATCCTTGCTTAATATAGAGGCCAAGGTCTTGGCCAAGCTTCTGGCTAATCGTTTGTTGCCGCACCTACATGCCCTGATCCACCCTGACCAGTCAGGCTTTATGCCTAATAGAAGTACAGCATTGAACCTCCGGAGGGTCCATGGGGTTCTGGCTCGTGCACACCTCCTCTCAGAGAAGGCAGTAATCATCTCCCTCGACGCCAAAATGGCTTTTGACCTCGTAGAATGGGAATATCTCTTTGAAGTGCTTGCCCGTATGGGCTTTGGGCCGAAATACATAGCCTGGATACGACTCCTGTACACGAAACCGGTGGCACAAGTGGTAGCCAATGGCCACATCTCGCCAACATTCCCATTGGGCAGAGGGACTAGACAGGGGTGCCCCTTGTCACCCTTACTATTCGCATTAGTACTCGAACCCTTGGCAATTCTGCTTAGGACGACACCCCTATTCAGAGGCATTAAATGGGAGGAAGGATGGGAAGATAAAATATCATTATATGCAGACGACATGCTCGTCTATATGGTCGACCCTGAAGCCGGAATCCCCGCCCTGCTGGATCTCTGCAGCACGCATGTGAGGACCTCGGGATATACTTTGAACTGGTCAAAATCAGTGTTATACACGCTGAAGGGCCCGGCACCGAATCTGCAGGAGGATTGCCCGTTGGCGATGTCGACGACCTCCTTTAAATACCTGGGCATTGTCGTCACACAGGATGCATCAGCCTTCTTTATTAACAACTTAAAACCACCTATGGAACGCCTGCGTGCAGACGTCAAGCACTGGGCAACTCTACCTCTGACCCTCCTAGGGAGGGCAGCCTTATATAAGATGATGACGCTGCCAAGGTTCCTCTACGTGTTAGAAAATACCCCGCATCTTGTCCCACCACGATACTTTAAACAAATTGCGGCGTTGGTCTCCAACCTGCTCTGGATTAATGGCCCGGCACGTATAGCCTACGACAAACTTGTGAAAAGCTGGTATGAGGGGGGGATTGCACTGCCCAACATACAGCTATATTACTGGGCAGCTCAACTTAAAATAATCAACCAATGGCTTCACGCCCCGAGAGACGACCCAGCATATCGAGCAGATTGGTCACAGCTAGGGACGGATTGCATGCTATCGGTGCTATATAATAAATCACAGATTAATCGTCTGACTGGCCCGACGCGACACACAGCAGCACTATGGCACATAGCACAGGCACGGTTGGGCTGGAAAGAGAGGATCACTAAAATGACGCCACTATGGGACACAAAGTCACTGGGGACCCTGAGAATGTGCAAAGGATTTGCTGAATTGGGATCAAATAGGCTTTTCCACGGTAGGGGACATGTGGGACAAAGACACAGTAATACCGTTTCCACAATTGCAGCAGCAATATGGCCTTAGATCCACGGAGACATATAAATACGTACAAATCAGACAAGCATTACTCCGGGCGATTCCAGCGGGCACTGACATACCGGAATCCTCACCACTAGAGGATAGATTGCTAACAGATTTTATGCAACACAAAGCGACCTCTCTTTCCTATAAAAAGCTAATTAACAACCTGGAAGACCCTACACTGAAACTGAAAGAACAATGAGAAAGGGAGGTAGGCGAGATGGATGAATCAGAATGGAATGAGGCTTTAGCCTCCCCGAGAGAGGTGGGAATTTCGGCAAAGTTCCGACTGGTGCAACTAAAAATTTTACACCGCATCTATTATACTAGAACGCTGCTCCATAAAATACATAGGGCGCCACATCCCTTTTGCCTGCGGGGCTGCGGGGAGGAGGGAACACTGTTTCACACATTATGGGACTGCACACGTATACAGGAATTTTGGAAACAAATAATGCGTACTATCTCCCAAACACTTACAATCTCTGTTTTGCCTGAACCACGCAAATGCCTCCTAAATATCTGGGATCCCAATGACCTAGACAGATATGGCCTAATCTGGGCTACACTGGCCATGACGGTGGCTAAGCGAGACATCGCGCAGAAGTGGGGGGCCCCGGAGCTTCCCACGGTGAACAGATGGGCTAAAAATATGGATGCACTAATGGTCACGGAGAGGGCGGTTTATGTCCTTCGAGCCTCCCCCCGTAAATGGAACAAGGTTTGGGCATTGTGGAATGTCTATAGAGGAGAGATATGTGAACCTCTGCCAGAGGGAGATGACCTAGACTCCGAGGGGGAAGATGAGTAGTGGAAAGACACGGGGAGGACCACTGGTGGGGACCAAATGTAAATGTGGTTAGAACAGGGTGACTAAGCGGTGATGGAAGGGAATGCAGGCTCACTCCAGGACAGACTGTTGTGGTATCACAAATAGACATGATGGCTTAAGTTGGGGGGGGGGGGGGTACTTTCATTAGGTTTATTATGATGGGGGTTCATGTTAAGCAACATACTCAGAACAATACTTGGCGAAATCCTCCAACGGCGGATTGGACATAAGGGTATGGTCACATTAGTCTTAGGGGGGGTAGACAAGGACACTGTTTGAAATTGTATGAAACATGTTGCAAGATGCGGGAATTTAATTATGACAAACAGGAATTTTATAAAGAAATGTACCATGATAAATGCTTAATATGCCTTCATGTCAATAAAGATTTTCACACAAAAAAAGATGCGACCCTCCCATTGGAGTGTTATAGCCGCAAATCGGCCTTGGTTGTCCACTAAAGAAATCCCCACCTCTCAAGTGCCTTACACGTGGAACCCATAAGGTGTGTCTCTTGAAGCAGTATAATTGCCGGGGAGTTGCGTTTGAGATATTGGAGCACTAATGCACACTTTATCTTATCCCTAAGCCATTAACATTCCAGGAGAGGAGTGATAGTGCTGGCACTTTGGTGTGTTGGGTCATTGGATTAGATGAAGACATTGGGGATGCCAATCCTCGTAACCTGTCGGACATCAAAAGTCATTGTGAACCCCTTGTCATAGTGACTGTACTTCGATATGAGCAGATCAAGAACTAAAAGAAAATCAACATATAAAGCATTCCAGAGTTGCGAGTAGACATCTATTGCAGCCGGAATCTGCATTCCCCCACCTCTGCCAAACCTAGGCCCCATCATATACAGAAAAGAACATTTTGCATCTGTATTGTGGGTACATGCAGCCATGGTTACCATAAACTCAGTTAAATTCCATACCTTCCCCCCTACCTGTGAGACAAACAACCTCCCTCCCTGCATCCCTGCCTAGTACCCACCACCCCAATAGCAGAGTGCTTAGAATCCCTAGGAGAAAACCCATTAAAACGTATGGTTGTGTGGCGTTGGCGCCCAGCAGTCTCTTCCTCCCCGGCCTACAGCAACAACCAAGTTACATTAAAGGACAATGTTAGTTCTGAACTTTCTACTGTTCACTAGCAGGCTGCCAGTGCAGATTCAGTCTGCAAAAGGGGAGTCTGATATTGTCCTACGAGCAGGAATCTCCCACCTTCATCCTCACCTATCCCCCATATCAACAATAAGAAAGACGATTATCTCAGTCCTGCGATCTTTTCATCTTACGGCACGCGTCATGTCACTGCCAGGACTGGTTGAGTGGGAACTGCTCTCAATCTCGATGTGGAGCGCCGACCGCCTCTGCGTCTATGGGAAGAGTCCTTGGGGTGATATTCAGCATTTTCGCGATTCGTCTCTTCTTTGCGGCGTTGGGACTTGAGTGGACCTCCTTCCAGCCATTGTTACGCTTCCTCATCGTCGTAAAGAACCAGGATTTTTTTTCGTCAATGACTTTCAATTTAGCTGGAAAGAACATCATATATTTAGGTCCTCTGTCTCTAAGGGCCCGTTTGATGCCCTCGAAGGAGCATCTTTCTCGTTGCACCTTCAAGGTGAAGTCTAGAAAGAACCGGATCGTTGAATTGTCATATTGGAGGTCTCCAGTGACTCTGGCTGCTTGCAGGATCGCATCTCAGTCACGGAAGTTCAAGATGCGTGCTATAATGGTGCGTTGTGGCATTCAAGCTTAGGCTTCGCGATTGGGGCTCTGTGCGCCCTTTCAATGGAGAACACTGGGGAGAGTCTCTTGGGCTTTAAATGATGCAGGATGAGATCTTCAAGGAAGAGGTCAACGCTGGGCCCCTCCGCCCCATCAGCTACCTCCACCACCCGTATGTTGTTACGGCAAGCTCGTCCCTCTTGTCATCCAGGTGCAGTGCCATTTCTCTGTGTTGGCGAACTAATTGCTTGACCTTGTCTTTCAATTTGCGTGTTGCGGACTGGAGTTCCTCGACATGTCCTTCCGTAGCCGTTACTCTGTCGGAGGTTTTCCGCATGTCCGCTCTCATAAGGTTCATCTTGATTGTGACTATCGATTTTTGTCTCTAGGTTGGTACCGACTGATTGTATCGCTGCCATAACTGATCCAAGTGACGGTTCCTCTGTGGGTGCGGCCTCTTTGTTCGTTCCATCCGAGCCGCAAGCTGGCGAGGGACCGCATACATATGTTAAGTTGGACGGCTGCCACAGTGCCGTTAGGTTTCGTCATGCTACAGTGTGGGCCTCACGTCGGGCAGTGTGGCATCAAAGGAGGAGAGCTTTGTCACCTCTGTAGCGTATTGAGCGCTGTCTTGCAATTATGTGGAGCCGGAGGGTCCCGCTTTTCCCACAGTCTGTCCCCCCACCTCAGTGCAGTCCTTAGCAGGCTCCTTCAAAGCACCGTCCAGTTCCGGTTGTGTCGTTCGTAATTCTACTTTTCTCCCTCCTCAATCTCAAAAGCCGGTTCCCAGGCTGTATTTGGCGCTTGTGGAGTTTGACATCAATAGTCCATGATGGCAAAATGCCTGTACTGGCGGTCGGTCACCGGCCCAACTTTGGCGTATTTGCGTTCGAGAGCTCTCCTTGGTGATGTGGTCAGCGCCTGTCCTTATTATGCCAAAGCTATCCACTATATCAGGCTATGTAGCGGTGTGTGGGAGGGTAGTGCAGGGGCGGATGCGATGGGACGCCCGCCGGAAGTCTTTCTGGAGCGCGTTCTCCCTCACTTAATAGCCGCCGGCTGGGGGTCTCCCGTCCTCTTCCCCCACCATGTTCACTGCAGCTGTAGTGTTGCAACTGAGCAGTTTAGCATTTATTTGTCAGTTTTCCATGTCTCAGCGTCACATCCCAAAGTATATATCAAGGCCTCCTCACCAGCCAGGCATCGCCGGTGCTTCAAAGGATAGGAGGTGCTGCACCGCGTGCCTGTATCTCTGAACACCCATGGGGGTGGGGAAGCCTCCCGCAAGCCATCCGGGGACTCACCTTGAAGAGGGCCTCAGACTGTATGCTCTGTCGGCGCTCCTGGGAGGTCTTTAGCTACCGCTCCTCAGTTCGGAGGAGCAGGCCAGCAGCCGCGACCCTCACGTGGTTCCAGGTCCCGGCCCTTGGTTCTTGCCGCGGGCCTTCAGTTTATGCAGCTCCGCCCACCGCTGTCGCGGCCGCCGCCTCACTTTCAATACCACTGCGATAACTTGGCGGTCGCAATCAGCAGGAGGCTCAAAAGTGATCTTTCTTGTGCTCCTCGGATTCCGGAGCCGTATTGCTATTTATTCTGCCCCAGTTTTCCGGATTCTGGACGGATTTGGCAGGGTATGCCACAAGCCCTGTGGGAGCTCGGAGACTACGCCGCCATTGCTGTCGGCGCCAAGCCACGCCCCTCGAATATTACATTTCTTGAACACGTTCTTGTTCACTGGAATCCTTTGACATTAATAGTGGACTGCACTGACATATTTCCACTAATCTGGGGAAATGTAGAATCTTACATCTGCAGAATGACATGCTATTGTAGTCAGCAAACCTAGACAGGTCAAAGAGAAAGCTTTTTCAGTTGTATCTCACTGTCTTGCCTAATTGCAATCGAGTGTGAAATAATACGTCGACAATTAGAAACGAGAGCAATTGAGAAAGCCATCAGGACGTTCCCTGTGACAAAATCATGTGATGAGGACTGACTTGGAACAAATTATGCAAAACAATTATGCATAGAACCAGGTGCCCCACTGTTGTAGCTTGCCAACCTAGTGTTCTACAGTAGACTATGTTCTGCCTTTTTCAAGAAAGGGAATCAGATAGTCTTTTTAAAAGCAATTAAGTGTCCACTTCAGTACAGTGCATATCGACTGATTAATTTGCTTTATTTAGATGATCAAATACTTTTGAAAATGTGATCATTAACACAGGACAATATTATAAAAAGAATCAACTATTCCGATCATGGTGGGTTCATTCTGTGAAGTAAGCTAGTTCCTAACATGTTTTGCAATTGAGACAATACCCCTAGCTCAATATACAATGAATCCTACCAGGGATTTTGTTGTTTGATGCCAAGAAAGCTTTTTACCTAGTGTACTAGGGGATTTGTGGGTAGTGGTGAAGAGGGTGTCAGTGTTCCCAATTCATTGG
This sequence comes from Lissotriton vulgaris, assembly GCF_964263255.1. NCBI lineage: Eukaryota > Metazoa > Chordata > Amphibia > Caudata > Salamandridae > Lissotriton > Lissotriton vulgaris. The sequence goes on along the minus strand of NC_141694.1, from coordinate 785,718,875 downwards.
TTCTCTTCAGACTGGTCAGCAGATTTTGTAATTAATACATTTTGTAATTTCTCTTCAGCTTAGAATCTGAAGAGGAATGAGGCAGTGGGGTGAGTTATGGCAAGTAGCCCTCAACCCCATCCCTACAGGACTGTGCTCTCTTTAATGAGCAAGTAGAAAGGAATAGCTATTAGTCTGAGATATTATAAGGTTAAAAATAAGCCTCTCTGGCAACCTAGCAAAGGATACAGCTGATGATACAGTGCTGTGTCTAGCTGCAGAGCAAGAAACTCAAATACAAAGTTAAGTACTGAATGTATGTGAGGGTTAAATGCTGAGTCAGAACATTGACTTAAGCCGTTGTTGCACAGGAATGGGAGAAGCTGAAGTTGTGCAAATCAAATACATTCAGTTACTCCTATGGTCTGTCAGTTCCCATTCTCAGCATTTTGTGTACTATGAAACCCAGTGGTGGGACCATAAACTGTATCAACAGCTGTTGAATCATAGCTGTGCATGGCCGAGAAACACATGTACACTTGCATCACCTGGTGAGTTATCTCATGCTTAGCTAATTATTGCATGGACCTTGTACCCCCAAGGATCTTTTTTAATTGTTTCCTTGACTCCTCAATTTCCTTCACTTTCGCTGTGTTAAGCTTCAAGATTCTGGCTTTAATCCAGGCTTGCTCTGCCACTGAAGATTTGCAGCAGCCGAGCCCCGTCTCTTGCATTCACTGCATGCATGTTTTCATCAGAACCGCCTGCCTTACTTGAAGACTAAAGGTGCATTGATCTGGCAGGAGCCCTTGTATTTGTAATCATGGTGATTTTACCATGTAGTATAGATCAAATAACATATATAGTAAATGTGATGTATTGACTGATATTTCCACATTTATGCACACATTCTTTCAAAGAGACACTTTCTTATTAACAACTGTCCTTTTTCGCTTTTCAGAACCGTTCAAGCCAATATGGAACGGAAGTTGATATTTTTGCATTAGGATTAATATTTTTTGAACTACTCAGGCTATATTCAACTGATACTGAAAAATATAAGGTGAGTAGTTCCTTGCACTAACTGCCCTGGGCACTGTACCTCTAAATTTCACAGAAAAACTACCACTTTTTAAAAGCAGGAAAGTAGATATTCTGAGAACAGTGTACAGCTTGGTAAGTTTGTTTCAGTCCTTAATTTTGAAATACTAAACAAAAAGCACTGGTAAAACTCAAAGGTATTTGAGATGGTAGTATAATATGCTATAGTGGTATAGCCCACAGATATTCTCTGCCAAACAGTTCATTTGTGCCACATTTTTATCTTTTTGTACTATCTCGATCATTTTCTCGGGATTAGCTTTGCAATTATGGCCACATACATAAATTGATCTTTAGAAAGTTCAATTAAACATTTTCATATGGCTACGTTTTACGCTTGACACACATAGTACAGAAAGATTATTTTCTGCTCCTTCCTAAACTCTTTTTTGTTCCTACTGTGGTTTTCTGAAGTTTGTTTTTCCTGTGATGCACAGAAAATATGACTCGCCTCACCTTTAAAATCTGAATAAGTTTGCTGACATATAAATGGGTTTACTTTGGAAATATTTTCTCTATTTAACTGCCCCATTCGGTCTGATGTCAGCTAACATGACTATGAAGTCTGGTTAAGGGTTGATGCTGGTCCTCCGGTATGTAAAGGTTTATGTTTTTTCATGCCTCAGATTTAATCGCATTGTAGGAACCTTCTCTAGATGCCCTGTGGGTGTGTAGCGACAGACAGTGACAGCAAGGTCATAACCTTTATTGGATTGTCGAGATTATAAGTCTCTTTCAACAGATTAAGGCCTATGGGTGGTATTGGCAAATAGGTAGTGTGCTATAATATAGCGGATATTGATTCAAGTTGTTGGGAGCCTATGCTGTCATCAGGCTTTGAGAATGCACCTGAATCCCTTATGGCACCCAAAGCCTGGTAGAAAGAAAAAAGGAGTTAATCAGTGGAAAACAAGTTTTCAAGCAGAAGGGCAAGTACAGTGTTCAAAGTTAACAAATAAATATTCATTGTTCGCCAACTATCTTCTGAGACACAGGTATGCTTGCACTGCTAAAAAGTTAGTACAATCTATAAATTACACCATAGCACATTCAAATGTTCATGAATTATATTAAGTAATAAATACACTATAGAAAAATAGGAACCTTTGCCCATGAATGTAAAAATGAGCATTGTATGAATTATGGCAATAGTAGCAGACCTCCTTAAGGACAATAAAAGTGTCACGGCAGCCAATATTACTACACATGAAGAGCAGTATCACATGGAAGGTTGCTTGCAAGTACAGCGGCTTGGAGCAAGGTATCCAGGATGTCTTAAGAGGGAAGAGTGATCTCAGTATAGGGCAAGAAACTTGTCATTGTGTCTTCATTTCTTCATCCCAAGCAATTGATGAAGATGCTTCATCTAGGTCTCCACTTCTGTTATAGCTTTATTGATTATGATGGTTCAGTTAATTCTGTTACCAGAAGTCCCATCATCTGTTGATGAGTATAAAAGGTGCTGGGAGGGAGGATTTTATGCATGTGAGTAGCAAAATTCATAGTATTATCCAGGGTAGCAAAAGCATTTGGGGAGAGACCCTCTCGTAATCTGTTAATAGCTCAATTTGATCACAACATGCTTGCTGGGTCGGGATGGGGCTGTTTATGGTCAATGATTATTGATTCTGCTGATGTCAAGCATTTGGAACCAGATGGCTTTTGATGAGGAGCTGATCAATGACTCTAGGCTCATGCTGTTGATGATGGAAAAGCCTAAACTGCTTCCTGAGGAGGAACGTGTTAAGATGTTAGTGTTGATGGAGATGAAGGAAGATATGCACTCTAGGGAGGTAGATCATTTAAGTTTTCGAAGAATTATTATTCGGGCAGACCAAACTTCCATTAGGAAGTGAACAATTTACTATTTGAGGAGACGGTGTAGCTGGGATATTAAGTTCCAAAGAATGAGTGAACTCATGAATAGTGATGTAGAATGGAACGTATACAAGGTCCAGGATGAACCCTAACAAGACAGCAAAAGGCAGGGGTTTCTGTTTCAGCCAGAGGCCTACCATGCATCTGAGAATGGAAGGGTATAGTGATAGGTCACTTTTGCCTTTCCAATGATGTCTAGAAATGCAAGAGGCACAGGATGATCATGGGTGGGGTGAGGAAAGGATCAGCAGAGTCGAGAATATTATCAATATCTTCAAAGAAACTATCATTGAATCCTGATAGCCTGCACATAACGAGGACTTGTTAATTAAATAGTGCTGTGAAGGTTACATCTGTGTTTGATGGACTGGAGCAGGTCTCATGGGTGAATTAGGTGATTTGATATGGGACTGATGGATAAGGATCCCAACTCCATCTCTCCTGGTTGTGTAGATGAATATCAATGTGGTCCTATCCTTTGGAGAGGGAACTGTGATGCCCAACAGTAAGTTGTGTGGGTGATTATTTGCAGCGAGATCTGGTGGTCCAAAAGCTGCATGGGATTAAGAAGCTGCTGGGAAAGGTGTGCTGGAATGCCATTGTGGGTTTTAGGGTGGGTGTTATCAGGGAATGTCATTGGAATACCATCATCAGGGTGTTTAGGAGCAGTCACTAAAAAGAGGGGGGACCTTGTATGTATAACATAGGGTGTTGTAGTTGTGTCACTGAAAATGAGCAACACTTTGGGGGCATTATGTAGGGTGCTGTGGGCACCAACTGCTTAAATAATTGATTCACTGGGGTAGTGGGGGTGGCAGATTGCAGAGTTAAGGGAGAAAGGGTGGCAGTATTAGACTGTATTTTAAGAAGCCAGTCTGCTCTTTAGTGTTTACATTGCAGGTTAACAATTTCCGAACATAGTTTTTTAGAAATATATGTTCGAGGCATATGAGCTGCAGATTACACACTGTGCATAGATGGCCACCTAGTGTTGGGCCCGGAGGATTCCAGTTTGTTTTGTTGTAGAAAAGTGTTTGGAAGTCACAAGATATGTGACTCCTCCCTTGGATAATACTGCGCATGGGCATCAGCTCCATCCCCAGATTGTTTTTTCCGCCACCGGGCTCGGATGTGTTTCCAGCGCTCCGTGTTGGAACCGATTTCCTTAGGCACGCAATCCTCACCGACTTCTAGAATCTAGTTTTGAACGCTTTTCCAGTCTACGCTACTTCTCCACATCGAGAACTTCGATTCCGGTCGTCGTCGACTGCCTTCGGGCCTACCTAGGCCTCGACTCCAGCTCATGGAAAGGATGCCATTTAAAAAGTGTCCTCAATGTGGGTCGAAGTTTCCCCACACTGACCTTCATGAGGTGTGTAACCTCTGCCTCTCACCGGAGCACGAGGCTAAAGACTGTTCCACCTGTGCCTCTTTCCGCTCCAAAAAGACGATCCGGGACCGAAGAGCCAGGAGAACAATGGCTCGATCTTCAGCTTCGACTCAAGACGACATTTTCGAGGAGGGCGTCAACGTCCCAGAACAACATGGCATCGAGAGCAACTCCGAGGCAGAAGAATCAGATGTCGAAGAAGTTACTCCAGCTCAACGGGTCGTAAGTAAGACCGTCGACCCCACCCCTTCCTCGACACACCCAAAAAAGGCTCCGTCACCCCCTCGCCCTCGGGTGCACACCGAGACACTGCTTCTATTGCCCCACCTTAAGGCCCGGCTATCGAAGCCTTCAGGCGACTCTGATCGACACACACCCATCGGCACCAAAAAAGACAACATCAGCTTCCAAGTCGACATCTAAACAATCGACACCGAAACCCAGGTCGGAACCAAGCAAACACTCTTCAGATTCGAAAAAACTACCAGATCTAAAAAGACCATCGGATCCAAAAACTATACCGGAACCGAAAAAATCCTCGGAAACGAAAAAAACTTCGGAGCCGAAAAAGACTCCTGCTACCCCGGTAAAAGACATTTTCAAGAAACCAAAACTAACCGCTTCGGTGCCGAAACCTTCCTCCGCACCAAAAGATCGACCTCCTGCAGAGGATTTACCTTCTCCAGACCCTGCTCAGACTCTAGCTAAAGATCCAATCACTGGACAGTTAATTTTGGCTTCAAAAAAGCGGCCACTGGACACACCAGCTCCGCATTCAAAGAAGAAGGACATGGCTACCTCTCCCTTAAGACTGCCTTCCCCTTCTCTTTCACCTGTACCATCACCACATCCTCCCATACCACAGCATTCCCCAGCATCCTCTATCATACCACACGAGGACAACAGGGAGGATAGCTCTGATGATATGGGGGGTACAAAAGGGGGTGGTGATGGACGGAGCATCTGAATCAATCAAACACTCACACCCAGTCAAAAGATCTGGGTTTAATCTTTTTCACCGTTCTTTAGCCCACTCTGCCACCCCAGTTCAGACATGGCTATATGCAAATCAGTCTGACCCTGTGCCTCATGGGAACAGTCCAGCCCGAACTGCCAAGCCATGTCTTCCCTGGACCGGAAACAAGCTTCTGAGGACCGGTTTCTGGCATTCCAGCAGTCTTCAGCCCGGCTTGCTTGAATCCAGTGGCAAAGTGAGCAAGGGACTCACGTCTGAGCATACCCTGCCACACTTATGGCGGCCAAAAGCGGTACAAAAGGGGGTGGTGATGGATGGAGCATCTGAATCAATCAAACACTCACACCCAGTCAAAAGATCTGGGTTTAATCTGATGATATGGGGGGTCATATACCTGATCCAGCCACCCCATATGTCCCAAATGTCCCTCAGAATGACTTATACCCCTCAAGGCCTTCCCCACCAGAAGACACTATAGGGTTTAATGAATTAATCCACAGGGCTGCACAATAACATGGGGTAGACATACACACAGACCCTGTAGAAGAAGACTTCCTAATGGATACCTTTGATAATGCACAAAGGTCCTCATCCATTTGACCAATGCTTAAAGGAGTTATTCAGCATGCTCCTGATGTCTTCAAAGACCCAGTCAGAACTCAGGTCACTAACCCTCGTATAGAGAAAAAATATAAAGCTGCCCCCTCAGACCCAGCATATATTAAAGGTCCAGTACCTCTAGACTCACTTGTAGTTTCCAACGCACGCAAGAGAGCAAGCTCACAAATAACGGGTGATGCTCCAGCACCAGATAAGGAGTCTAAGCTACTTGACGCCTCAGGGAAAAGAACAGCGTCTCAAGCAGCAAACATGTTGCGTATCGCAAATACACAGGCATTATTAGCCAGATACGACAGGGCACATTATGATGAGTTAGTCATTAATGAGACACCTCCCTGACAGGTACAAGGATAGAGCAAACGAGCTTATCCAAGAGGAGAAAAACATCACAAACACCTCTATTCGGTGTGCACTCGATTAGCAGATACTGCCTCTATGGCAGTTAACACCAGCGTTTTACTACGCAGACACGCCTAGCTACGTATATCAGGATTCAAACCTGAGGTACAAAGTGCCATTCTTAATCAACCCTTTGATGAGCAACACCTATTTGGACCTAACGTGGATTTATCACTTGAAAAAATGAAAAAGGATACAGACACAGCGAAATCTATGGGAGCCCTGCAGTCGCAGGCTCCCAGACGCTCATTTCGTCGCTCATCCTATAGAGGTGCCACCAGGGGATACTCGTCGAACACAGCTTATATCTCATACCAAGCCCCTACACTGTCCACTTACAGCAGAGGCTACCAAAGGGGTGGTTACAGGGGTAACAATAACAAAGGCAGAGGTAAAAATAACAACTCCCGCTCTGCCTCTACCCCTGCCCAATGACTCCCTTCCCCTTCCCCCGTCCCATTCCACTCCTGTCGGGAGAAGACTTCAACAATACCTGCCAGCCAGGGAAAGCATCACATCAGACAGGTGGGTGCTCCAAATAATTCAATCAGGTTACTATCTAGAACTAACATCTACCCCCGCAAACATGACACCCAAGCAGCGTCCAATGTCACAAGAAAATGTAATATTGCTCAGACAGGAGGGTAATATCACTCCTGCAGAAAAATGCAATAGAAATAGTTCCAGAGCATCAGAAAAACAAAGGAGTATACTCCCTATATTTCCTAATACCAAAGAAGGACGGATCTCTAAGACCTGACATTTACACATTTACATACACTCGAATCATTTCCATATGGTCACACTCCAACAGGTCCTTTCACTTCTGGTTCTAAACGACTTCCTAGTCACTCTAGATCTCAAGGACGCCTACTTCCATATTCCCATCCACATAGCACACAGAAAATATCTCAGATTTGTGCTAGACGGGCAGCACTACCAGTTCAAAGTGCTCCCATTCGGAGTTACAACAGCACCAAGGGTGTTTACCAAATGCCTAGCAGTAGTAGCAGCACACTTAAGAAGACAACATATTCATGTCTTCCCATATCTAGATGACTGGCTCATAAAAGCCAGCTCATACATCCAGTGTGTGCAACACACTCACACTACTATTCAACTGCTTCACGATTTGGGATTCACAGTGAATCACACCAAATGGCATCTCCAACCCTCGCACATACAACAGTATCTCGGGGCTACAATAAACACCCAACTAACACTAGCTTATCCCTCTCCAGCCAGGATAACAAGTGTACAAACTCTCCTAACAAAATTCAAACCGCAACACTCGCTACCAGCTCGAGTGTTCGTGCAGCTCATAGTAATGATGGCATCATGCATATCTGTAGTACCTCACGCAAGACTGTAAATGCGTCCACTTCAAGAGTGCCTAGCACGCCAATGGAACCAGGCTCAAGGTCAATTAACAGACCTAGTGTTGGTAGACGGTCGGACTTATCGTTCTCTGCAATGGTGGAACACCAAAAACCTTTCTAAAGGACGACCGTTTCTAGAGCCAGTTTCTCAAATAGTCATGACAGTGGACGCATCGCTCTCCGGGTGGGGAGCTCATCTACTGCATCACACCATGGAAGGCAGGTGGACGCCGCAACAAAAGCTACTCCACTTCAACCGTGTGTCTAGCCCTAAAAGCGTTTCAAACTCAAGTGTCAGAAAAAGCTGTCTTAGTCCGCACAGACAATATGACAGCTGTGTACTACATAAACAAACAAGGGGGGGGACACACTCTCTGCAGCTCTCTCAGTTAGCACAGCAGATGTGGAGATGGGCTATACCACTAAGATCTTCCTCTTAGCCCAACACGTCCAAGGAGTACAAAACACTATGGTAGATCTGCTAAGTCGACACACACAGCAGATCCACGAGTGGGAACCTCATCCACAAGTACTTTATCCGTTCTTTCAAATGTGAGGACAACCTCAAATAGACCTCTTTGCCACCCACGAAAACGCAAAATGCCCAAACTTTGCCGCCAGATACCCACACCCATTGTCCAAAGGCAATGCGATATGGATGAATTGGTCAGAACTATTTGAGTAGGCTTTTCCTCCTCTCCCACTACTTCCGTTAGTGGTACGCAAACTACAGCAACATTCCCTGACGCTCATCCTAGTCGCTCCAACTTGGGCCAGACAACCGTGGTGTTGCGTGTTTATCTAGGTTCCTGATCGATACTGTGACCTTATGCCCCTATTCGGCTATAAATCCATTTATTCCCTATATTGGCATAACCGTTCAAGTGCGATATTCAGAAAGTCATCTCTGGCCTCACACGAACAGAGCCACATTCCAGAATAGTTCTCTGCCACTTCCTTTGCAACCAATTAGTGCAATGACAGAGCAGAAGTCACTATCTGATATTCCTAGATTAACACTCCGAGTTCTTCAACAAGATAAAAACTCAGCAAACCTGGAAATCCCCGCTTGCTGTGTTTTGATTAGTAATGGAACTCTAATGAGCAACTGATAGCTATCACTTCCTAGTGACATCTTTAATTGACGTCTTATGTCCAACAAACTTGCGTCAAACCAGGCACCTGTCAGGTATAAATATTACCAACGTTGCCTTAAGCAATTGCCTGTTGCTAGCTGTCTGCTGCCCCCGCTGATAGCTGAAGCTAGCACCCTGTTGCTGCAGCCTGCTGCCCATCGCTCGAAGCTGCTGATACCATTATCGCTGCTAAAGCGCGAACGATGGTGTGGTGTAACTAGGAACTACACTACATGGCGCCCAACGTTTGGTAAGGCGATAAACTAACGCAAGACGTTAGAGTAACTCAGTCGTGCATATTTCACACAGACCCCTTTCTCCCGTAAATACTCCAATAGACGTCTGGAGTGGGTGAAAGGTTAAAATCCGCCCGACCTTAGTAGGAAGAGATTCCTATGTAAAGCTCTGGTTTATTCAACGTTGAAGGATACAGTGTTCCAAAATATTGTGCACCTAATCTTTGTCTCCTTGGAGACCTACTCTGCAAACCTTGCATTTTAACAATGCCAGGAGAAAACGGAACCACTGGGGCCGCAGTAGATGCGACTCAGCAAGGTCCCGAATACACAGACCCGGGTGCTATTATCATCCCGGTCCACTTAAGAAAATCTATAACTTTAAAACTTATAGAGAACGGACTGACACCTCAAGGTGGTACAGTAATTTTCGTGATAGAGGCTCACGAATATCGGCAGACAGAGGTATTCTATTCATGGATAAACTTTCCAGCGGCAAACGCTACAACAAAAGAGTTTCACTATTACAAAATAGAGGAACCTCCGGAAGAGTACGCTCCTTTCGAGGAGATTGAAATTCCACTTAAATTTCAAGAGCACCTGCTCTGGTTTAATGGCGCCCTAAAACACAAAGATCACATAACTAGGCTCGGTCCACTAGGTAGACCAGGAGCAACGTGGCCGGTTCTAGCCAGCTACACACCACATCCGGACATTGCAAAAATGTCTAGAGAAGAGCTGTTAGTACAGCTAAAAACACTGATAAAAATACATAGGCAATTAGTCCAATATGTAATGCGGACTGCAACAGTCCAACCAGCTGTTAATACACCACAGCTGACCCCTCATCAGGGGAACACAAATAAAATTACACCACAGAACATACAGTCATGTCTTGGTAAAACACCCGTAAAACGGGAACAAATTCCTTTCTGGTTAGCACAGAAAATCACTCAAATAGAGGCAGTATTTCCTGATACTACCCCTATTGAGAAACACAGAATCTTGACCATCTGCCTTCCTATGGGAATCGCACCACACGTGGAGGACTGCGACACTTGGGGTACAGTCTTTGCTTCCATTTACACAAAAACACACGGTGTTCCGTCTATGGCGATAATACCAGAAGTGCTAAAACAGATTCAAAATGAATACGGTCCAGAGCCCGCTTTAACTCTAGGTATGAAATTACTGAAAGACTTCAAGCAGGTCTCGGCTATATTATTAGCCAACATAAAGGGAGAAGCAGCATCTGTGGCGATGCGCCAGAAGTTGAAGGAAACAGATATAAAAGATCCTGTTGAGCTTGCAAAAATCATAGAAAAATGCTATGAAGAATTAGGTAGAGACAGCTTGGGTGGGAAACCAGTAAAGCCCCAACTGCTCGAAAATCCTGAAAAATGATTTATTAAAAATAATTCAAACACTCCTAAAAAAAGCTGGGATGGAAATAAACAATCCACTCCCAAGGAAAAAGTTTTCCAGTCCAGAGGAAGGTCTCCTCGGCGGAGGGAAAGAACTCCGACTCGAGAACACCAGTCTCCCCAGAGGGAGCCCTCTGAGAAAAGATATAACCTTAGAAATAGGGATAATCTGAAAAAACCTGATAGATATCAAAGTATTGATACACGTCCCTCTCGATCTTTTCCACAGAATTCGGAAAGAAGAGGACGGTCAGACCCAGAAGAGCACACCAAGTCCAAAGACAAGGAACCTGCTCAGAGTAAAAAATCTCAATTTTCAAAAAAGAAGGTAGCCAGTATTAGAGTAATCAACCATGCCGAGAATACTGAGGACACAGTTGAAAAACGGGGAGTGGGCATTGACAATGTTGGACAGTGCAGCAGAAATCAGTATAGCGCGCAAGATCTTGATGAGTCATCTGGAGACAGTGGACACAAATGAATTCATTCAGGTTGAAACTGCCGACACCAGACTTAGCGAGCCCCATAAAATATACGAAATAACATTGCGTATAGAGGGTGATAAGACTAGGAAAATAAAGGGTCTATTTTGGGATAAGCTCTCAAAAGGCTATGATATTCTGTTAGCTGAAAAAGATTGGCCCCCGGAGTTTGTCAGGGAGTGCCCTCGTGGCGAAGAAGTAATTATGCCTGCCTTCTCGAATCACATTCCGATTCACAAAAAGTATACATATGCAAGGAAATTGGCGGTAGCCCAGGCACCTGCATTGTATAAAAATCATGTAGGATGGGATGAGGATTCACCTCCTCACAAAATCCAATTAAAAAGTGAACCAACTGCCCAACGGCAGTATCCCATTAAGCAAGAAGCTAAAAAACAAGTCAGGGAGATCTTAGATCAACTTGAGTACCAGGGGGTGATTGAAACATGAACCTCTCAAATGAACAATCCTTTGTTTCCTGTCTCCAAACCAGACAATTCATATCGTCTAGTTTTGGACTACAGACACCTTAATACATGTTGCAAAACTTTTGCAGTACAAAACTCGCATAGTGCAGCCCTAATGAATAACATAGTTAGGAAAAAATATAAAACGACATTAGATATATCTAATGGCTTCTTTTGTCAAAACATTGCACCAGAAAGCAGATATTTGACCGCTTTCTCAGCATTTGGGTCGCAGCAAAAAATTCTGTCGACTCCCACAGGGGTTCAAGAACAGCCCAGGACTATTCTCAGCTAGGGTAACAGAGTTACTACAAATCTATGATGATGAGGCATTATCTTACGTAGATGATATCTATCTCACAGACGACGACTTGGATACTCACTTGAAAAGAGTGAACACCATTATACTTGGGTTCGCAGCAGAGGGTTACAAATTCAACTTTAAAAAGTCCTGAATTGCCCATCTGACAGTACTGTTCTTAGGGTACGAATTATCAAGTGAAGGGAAAAGCCTAGCGGACAACTTCTTAGAGAAGTGCGCTGTACTCCAAGCTCCGAAAACGCTGAAGAATTTACAATCCATACTAGGTTTTCTGAATTTCGGAAGAACTTACATCCTAAATTACGCAGAGAGGGTTAAACCTCTCTACGAACTAATAAAACCTGATTTTAAACAAATCAATTGGACTCAAAAACACACAGAAATTTTGAGATCACTGCAAACAGACATGCTAGCAAAAACAAAATTAGATACACGTGACAACACACGTGATCTTGTAATCCGAGTCATCCCAGGAAGATAAGGATTCACGTACCTAACCTCTAATGAGGTAGAAAAGGTACCAATAGCTTACAAATCACATTTGTACACAAAGGCTGAAATAAAATTCAGTTCAACTGAGAAAATTCTAACTGCGGTTCAGACTGCTGTAGCAAAAGAAAGGCCCCTAGCACAAGGTAAATGAATAATAATCGTAACACCTATACCGACTTTAGAAGCGGTAACTAAAGCAAGCATTCCTAATGCAAAGGCTTTGCATCCTAGATGGATCCAGTGGGTTAATTCTCTTGCTGCAACAGACGTAGTTTACGAATTTGATCCTAACTTAAAAACACAGGAATTTTTACAATATGAATATGAATGTCCTCTGCCAATTGAAATCCTGCCTCTCGAAGAATACGGAAGTATTATATATACTGACGGATCAGCACAACCCGCAGTTGGGGGTAAGCAAGCTTACAGTGCTGCGTGCGCGATGATAAAAGGTCGCTGGCACAAAGGAAAATTTAGACCACTGGTCACTAAAACACAATCTCTAGGAGATTGCTCGGCTCAACGAGCTGAATTAGTAGCATTTAAGATGGCGCTAGAAAATACCGATCGCGAATTCCCAGTGTGCGATTCTTTTTATTGCGTACAATCTTATAATGAATACTTGCAGAATTGGGTGGAAAATGGTTTCAAAGATGCAAAAGGTGGCACAATAAAGCATAAAATGCTTTGGGAACAGGTAGTTCTTTTACAGAAAGAACTACAAAAGACTCACGTGATACATACACTGAGTCATCAACGTGATGGCGTTCACGTTGCAGGGAATTCATTGGCTGATGAAGCCGCGAAGGCAGCTGTGCAAACGGCTTCCGTAGCTGCAATAACTCGGTCACAAACAAAAATAGACAGCGATATTCTACAAGCTGTCAGTGCGTCAGTAAAAAATGATAAGAAAACACTCCCAAAAGGCTTTCCTGAAAAGTACTTGTACTTAACAGATACGAATAATGTTCCTTTTGCTCGAATCCCTGGAGTGGGGGACAGAGTAATTCCAAACAGGAGCAGGAGGGGCTTCCTCTTACTGGAAGCACACATGGGATTGGGTCTGAGACATCAAACGATTAAGGAGTCTCTGAAAGAATTACAATCAGAGTACTGGTGGCCAGGAATGAGCATAGATATCCAATGTTTTGCTCAAAATTGTGAAGACTGCAACAGAGATCGCAGTAATGAACAGGCCAGTGTAGTTTCAGGATCCCTGCTAGACAGCATAAGGCGGTCTATCTGCGCAATCAAAGAAGAGAAGCGCGTCCCAGTGTACACCGTTAAGACAAAAAGCACTTAAAGAATGAGGCCTCCAGCGCTCGGCTGACGCTAGAACGGTTATAAAAGATTTGCGAGTCTTTATCGGCACATACGCAATTACCACGTTCCATTCTGACCAGGGTCCTGCTTTTAGCTCTCAAGCTTATAAGGAGGCCATGGCCAGCATGGGAATTGGGTTGCGGTATTCTTGTCCGTCGCACCCCGAAGGGAATAGTGTGGTAGAAAGAAAAAACCGTGACATAAAGCAATCTATAACAGCGAAGGTATTAGGTTCAGGCGCTGGGTGGGTCAAACATTTAATAAGTGTCCAGACTAGTCTTAATAACTTGCCAAGAAATTCTCTAAAAGGTTTCAGCCCATACGAACTATTGTTCGGAATTAGAATGAACATTCAGGACCTCGATAGTCAAATGTCAGTGGTGCAAGAAAAAACAACAGACTTTGACATCAAAGATCGTTTGGCTGTTTTACAGGAACTGAATGAAACAAGAAAATCCTTAAGCAACATAAAGTTAAAGCAACAGCCAAATACCACTGACGAGGCACCACAAGCAACAGCCCCAGCAAGGCCTGTCTGGATTCCAAAGATTGGGGATCTAGTCAGAGAAAAGATCGCGGTAAAGAAGGAATTTGGGCCTTCTTACAGAAAAGCAGTACCTGTCTTGGCAGTCACCGGAACAAGATCAGTTGTGCTACCGCCCCTTGCTGGTAAAAAGGAGAACAGAGTCGTGTCCATCGACCTGGTAAAACCACAAGCATGTGGCCTATAATCAGCAGTAGGCCCAGTGGACTCCCAAGAAACAACAGAATACCCAAACTTGCAACAATCCAAGAGGTTCAAACTGAAAGACTAATCACATTCGATCAGCCTGCAGTGCACAATGAAGGACTATGCAATAATGCCATGGAACTCGTGCCTCTTGAGACACAGATTGAAACAGTTCGTCAAGAAACAACACCAGTCTACACTAATGTGGCATCACAAAGTGCTACGGAGAGACAGATTGAAAGAACAATCCCATCAATTGACAGAACTGCCTCTGGTTATTTCATCAACTTCGACAACTTCTCTGAAGATCAAAACGACCCCGAAGTGATGCCAGAAACAAAAAAGACTTTCAAAGAAAAAGCAACGGAACTCTTTCATCAACTAAAGGAAATATACCTTATTTCACCTTGGTTAGAGTTCTGGTTCGGTCTAGGTGTATTTTTCCTCCTGCTTTGGCTCATCATGGTACTTTGTTTGGGAAAATTCATTGAGGGAAAACATATTACAATGGACACAGCAAGTCAGAACATCAACCTAGTCCTGAAACCACACAGATCATCCCATGTGAAGAAAAGAGAACTGTCAACAGTAAATGTCACAGCAATTCCAATACCTGGTGGGGTAATATGAGAGAAAACAGACTATGAGATATATGGTCCGGTCGAAATCCTGAAGTATCCTCATCAACTGAAGGTTTCCTTAAGTGACTTTGTAACACCTAGTACATTCTCTGATGATTGGGACTTTAACAGTATTAATGACATGATGTCTGATTTAGTAATGTCAGCTAGATTCACAGATCATGATTATTTACAAGGTTCATCTAGTTATGAGCAGCTATTCTGTTACACACACTATGGTGATCATTACTTGCATAAATCTGCACAGCCTAGAAGTGTTTTTATGTATAATCAATGGGAACATTGTGCTACACCACCTAAAAGCAGTTCTAAAGCATTTTTTGAGAAATTCAAATACTTCTCAGGGTTTAACACCAGTAATGCAGAAACGTTTTATTACAAACTGTTAGATAAAACAGGTATGAAAACAATGCTGACAAATTCTAAATTGATATATTCAGAAGCATTTTATGACAAAATGATGACATTTGGTTTTGATTATTGGAAAAATAATATTGAAACGAAAACAATTTGGGGTACAAAAGATTGGCAGGTACAAGGCCTTGAAGCACTATTCAGAACCTGCATGATACCAGAACAAATGTTGTTTTTAAACGACGCAATACACCAAACATCTTGTCTTGGCCTAGCTAAGATCAAAGACCTTAAAAAACCGTCTATACCAAAACCAATACCTGAAAATGCAACTGCAGATATTGAGTTAGACGTATCACAAATTTTACATTTTAACAGAACACATCCTGATTGGAAAAAGTGGTTAATCTGGCCTACTGACACAAACAGCTGTCAAGATAGATTCCTGAATAAAACACAGGGGTTAAAAATGACCAGACTAGACCCGAGATACTCCCAGAGACAACATCCAGGGATAATAACAACATACAGTGTAGGGAAACTCTGCCTTGAATGGCTAACATCATCCACACTGGCTGAAATTAAGCAATACTTGTCTTTACTAAAAGATGGTGCTGATTTGCGCGATTTCATTCTTGGACCACACAAACAGCGTCAAAAGCGTTTCATAGCGACCAGTATCTATGCTGCTTACAACGAGGCTTGGAAAGTCACACAATTTGAAACAGCTGAACAAATACGAGAAATTGATCGTATTAATTTGGAAAAATCACTTTCTGTAGTAGACAATGGGTTAATGACTCTGTTTTCCAGAATATATTCGTTGGACAATATTGTATCCTCTGCCTTTGATGTGATAGACAGAGACTTGCTAATGTTACAACATGGCCAGTCGCAATTACGTTCTATTATACAATTAGGCTGGACGCTGCAAAATCTTCGTTCAGGCTATGTGCCTTGGCGTTTAATCAACACAACGTCATTATTTTCCATTTTTAACCTTGCTGATAAACAGATCAGTTTGGCACAGAAAGGAGCAGACTATACAATCCTGAGCATCGAAAAACTCGAGAGATTACCATTGACAATGTCAGAGAGTCCTGTCATTGAATGGATAATACACAGAATTATCACCATTCCGATAACAACTTTCCGATTTAAAAAGTGCCTTGAGTACATACCTGCTGGCCAGTATGAACAATTGGGTAAAGGATATGTAAAATCTGAATGGAAATTACCATACACACATTCTTGCTACAGTGACAGCGACAAAAATGTATTTCTTAGTGGTGAAAACTGTAAACATTCACTAAGCGGTATACTTTTGTGTCAGGGTATTAATTTACACGGAGCATGTGATGGAAATTCTAACAACCTTTCATGCCACCAGCTAGTCACACCTGCAACTCAGATAGAGCCCTTCTTTATGCAACTTGCAAACGGGAGTTACATTCTTAGAACGGATCACAGATGTTGTGGCCTTGTGCCAGGGAAAAGTTATCTAGTAAGAGTAACATCCATGGTCAAATGCTGTATGCAGGCATTGTTCCCGAGTGGGCCTGCAGACACAGTGACTCCCCTCTGGCCTCGTCTGAATCTCTATTCTATACGAATTGATACTTTAAGCAAAATGAAGTCTGTGCTTTTCCAGACAACAGTGCCTATAACGTCATCAAAAGAGACGTATGATCTTCTAGTTGCAAGGACAGCTACTGAAGTTCATGAACTTTTATCAACAAATTGCCCCGGGCATTTCGTAGAAATGCTTAGCCAACTCCTTAACATGTCTAGTGCCACAAGCATCCCAGGCATATTTAAGTCGATTTTTACGGGACTACTAACACCCTTCCAGGCAATTTTGGGAATCGTTCCTAATTTTGTACACTCTGTTTTTGGCGGCATACCATTATTTTTGGGACTTGTTGCAGGGATTTTATTTTTGACCCTCCTGCTTCGTTATGGCAAGCCGAAACACAGACATAGCTCCCATGGGAATGGAAGAGACAATCCTAGCAATGCGCTACCGGGACAGGATAACTAACGTCCTTGGATTGGCCAGGCTGAGAGATCTAAACATGACCTGGTTCCTTTCATTCAGACCTATATGGCAGAACTGTATCTTACCGGTACTTCGATGTATGCTATGCGGAGATGAGTGCGTGTTGGACATCTGTCTTTCACTTCCATCAGCAGTACCAATGGACGTCGATACTTTGCTCAGTCCAATAACGGCTCACGCATTGTGTTGTCCCCAGCGGCTACCAATCCTGATGACCGCATTCGTTGAGACTCCTGTGCTACGACTAGGTGGTAACAGTGGAGCAAGTGACAAAAGCAGCATCACCCAGGTACGACCTTCTGTGAGCATTGCTGATCCTGCCTATGATGACAGCAATCATTCTCACACCTGCCAAGTTACAGCACTATCGAATTTGGTTGAACTGTCACCTGATTTTGTAGACCAATTCTTTGAGAGCCTGTCTGATACGATGTTCTCACCCGTACAGAAACAATAACTTTTGAGAAGCTTTCCGACACACAGCGTTCCCATGAACTCTGAATTCGGCCTTCAGTTTTGATCAACAAAAACTGCTAAAAGCGTTGGAACTCTATTTCCCCGTTCAAGCAATAATTCTTTTGAATTGGACATTTTTTTGAAATATTTAGGCATGAGCGGGAAATCCGTTACGCTCGCGGATTTTGCGGATTTTTGGGAAATCCGTAATCCGCTAATTTTGCGGATTTCCCGCAAAATCCGCAAAAAAAAATCCGCGAGCGTAACGGGTTCAAAAGTTGAACCCCCACTCATGCAACTATTTTACAATGGCGCCAGCAAGCTGCCAGCGCCGTTGTAAAATAGTTACAAAGTTAGCTTGCACAGGAACCACTATATAAAACGAAGCAGGTGCTGCTTTATTTTATCTAAGTGCTTCCTGTGCAAGCTAACTTTGTAACTATTTTACAACGGCGCTGGCAGCTTGCTGGCGCCATTGTAAAATAGTTACAGGCAGTTCACTCAAGGGACCCCTGCGCCCTTCGGGGCGATTGCATAGTAACACACACATGGTCCCTCGAACTAGTTGATGCTCAAATTCAGTGACTCATTCATTAGCCCAAAAACAATCGTGAGCGTCTTCGAGGCTGGACAGGTGTGCCTCTTCCCAAATCTACTGTGGAAAATCAGCTGTGATGCTGGGTAGAGGCCTTTGCATCCTTGACTTTCATGAGCGCAATCCCCGTGCTGTTCTGTGACCAGGAGCTTCTTTCTCTTCATATATGTGTTCGCACGGGTTGCTGCAAGTTCGCACGCGTTTTGTACAATTTCGCAATTTGCGAAATTGTACAAAACCCTCGCGAACTTGCAGAAACCCGTGCGAACATGAAAAAAAAAAATCCGCGGATTTTGGCAATCCGCAAATCCGCAAATTCGCGGATTGCCAATCCGCAAAATCCGCTCATACCTAGAAATATTCACCCTTTCTTTTGGCACGAACAATTCTTTGCTTAACGTAAAACTATTCTTAGAGAACAGAAGCTTCACACTTCTATTTCTAAAACACATCTAGAGACATAACAAACTTACATCAGCCTCTAGCACATGTTATTGCAATGCATTTATATGTGATGATTTATCTCGCCCTTCTTCTGTTCAGAGATACTTCATGTGTAATTCTTTTTGCATAATCGTTCATTGATTTCCTATGCAATAATTTTTGAATGATTTCTATGCTTCAAAAACGTACAGTACCTAAATTTCACGTATTACAATATACGCCTATTTCGAATGCATTTATGTATTTTGGGGTGGGCAATGTTACACATGCATCTTATTGCTCTAGTTTTAGTAATTTGATGGACATAAAAACGTGGAGTGGGTGTTGCGTGTTTATCTAGGTTCCTGATCGATACTGTGACCTTATGCCCCTATTCGGCTATAAATCCATTTATTCCCTATATTGGCATAACCGTTCAAGTGCGATATTCAGAAAGTCATCTCTGGCCTCACACGAACAGAGCCACATTCCAGAAAAGTTCTCTGCCACTTCCTTTGCAACCAATTAGTGCAATGACAGAGCAGAAGTCACTATCTGATATTCCTAGATTAACACTCCGAGTTCTTCAACAAGATAAAAACTCAGCAAACCTGGAAATCCCCGCTTGCTGTGTTTTGATTAGTAATGGAACTCTAATGAGCAACTGATAGCTATCACTTCCTAGTGACATCTTTAATTGACGTCTTATGTCCAACAAACTTGCGTCAAACCAGGCACCTGTCAGGTATAAATATTACCAACGTTGCCTTAAGCAATTGCCTGTTGCTAGCTGTCTGCTGCCCCCGCTGATAGCTGAAGCTAGCACCCTGTTGCTGCAGATTGCTGCCCATCGCTCGAAGCTGCTGATACCACTATCGCTGCTAAAGCGCGAACGATGGTGTGGTGTAACTAGGAACTACACTACAGTGGTACACCACGCTGTTGCAAATGTCTGTAGCACCACACCAAAAACTACATTTATCTCCACGCCTATTAACACAGAACCATGGAGAGATCACACACCCAGACCCAGCTCAGCTCAACCTAGCGATCTGGATTTTCTGGGTCATCTGTCTGTGATGGACCTTGTTCCTCCTAACTTGCTTTTGAATGTGTTCTTCTTTTATTTTTGCAAGGGATTTTTCCAAAGGTGACATTTCTTTTAAGCCTCAGCCATTTAAAAAATTTGAGAATAAGTGGTCCCAGGTTTGTATAACAAGTATGACCTAACCTTCTGTTTCTTTGGAAATAAACAAGGCGTCCCAATCAAAGTTACAAATATCATATCTGCCTCATTCTGCCCACGATACAGAACCTCTCTGTGGAAGGGCACCTCCCTTCATCGTGCTAGACTGTCCAAGAGATTGTAGCAAAAAATTGCTTGTGAGATTTCTTTGTGCCAATAATGTTTCATCCTTGGGGGAGGACCAACATATTTATTTCCATGACCTTCTTTGTGTATGGAGAACATATATGTGTACAGTTACAAGAGATCTGTTTCCTCCATAGGCACAAAGTAGCAATATTTGATAACTAATATCAACCCTAAGGCTGTTGCTTAACAAATCAAATGAATGTATTTCCTTATTCTGTCAAGGTGGCAAACTTCCCTGCTCTTGATTAGCTGCCCAATATAATGGGCTGAATATGTACTTCCATTCTTTATAGAACATAATTTCAAAAAACATTGAAAAAGCTAATAGGACTCGCCTATGCGAGATATATTGGCTTTGTCAATGATTTGTTTTCGCCATTTTCTGCAGCCAGCCAAAGAAAGAGTAACAAATGGTAAGCAATTGGTGGGATCCAAGCCCCCTTTAAGTTTACAAAAGTCTTGCAAGTGTCAGGTATGCGCTGTCTCAGGCGAGACATAACCAGCAACAGCGCATGCACTGTCTCAGGCGAAGACCTAATAATTGACAGCTTATATGCTGTCTCAGGTGAGACCTAAAAATGTTTCGTGATTTTTGGGCGTGTTTGTAGAGGTGAATGTTAATAGACAGGTATGTTCTCTTGTGTGTCCAGGCTGTAGTGGTACGAAATATGGATAGCTTTGAATAGAGATCTGGAAACTACACATGCTCAGACAACATTATTGTCTTGCAGGTATGATTGTAAAATGGAGTGGGTAATTCCCAATTATAAAGAAAGATTAGAGCTTGTGACCCATTATGTACTTCGCCCCAAGCGGATGTTTTCACCAATGGTCTTACTTCTCCCTATTTCATTTGGATATAGGTGTTCATCAAGGGTGTTCTCTTTCACCTTTTCTTTTTAATCTAGCAGTAGAACCTTTTATTTCTAAAAATCAGACAAAGTCCAACTTCACATGTTTGAATGTAACGACCAACAGGTTAAATTAGCAGTTTACGCCAATGACATTCTGTTTACTTATTTTACAACCACATTTGTCACTTCCAGCTTTTTTTAAGTGAAGTAGCTTCTTATTCTCTTGTTTCTGTTTGATAAATTAAATCATAAGTGTGAAATTCTACCCCTTAATAAATGTACATTTAAACAAGATTTGTTGGTTACCAATTTCTCATGGAATTTGCCTAAAAATAAATACCCAGGGTTGTGGTTTTCATAATCTATTAAAACCTCCATTTCATTAAGTCTAGACTACTGTGTAAATAAATTACCAACTTTAACCAACTCTTTGCATCGTTTACATTTCTTCTAGTGGGACCATCTTGATACCATAAAGATGATGTTATTATGCATAGTTTTATACACAATACCTAGTATCCTATTATATATTCCCTCCAAGTCTTTTAAACAAATATTTCCATACTTTCCTCTTTGTTATGAAATACAAAAAAACCTTCTATGTCCTTATTGAAACTGAGATGTCAAAAATGGGATGGTGGCCTAAATGTTCCCACTTTCCATAAGTATCATACATCCTTTTTTTTAAAACATTCTATTTATTGGATTTTAGAATCTTTGGAGTATTATCTCCTTAGGAAGACCTGGAAAAGATTTTTCTATATCCTTTTACCTTTCGTGCATATTTGACATTCTCCAGAAACCGCAGAGTGTCTCTACTCCTATCTTTAAACACCCTTGTAAACTGTTAGAACTTATATTGTCATGTACACTTTCGAATAATTACTCTTTCCTTAACTCGACAATCTCGTCTAACACTCTATTGTTACATAAAACTAACCCTATTTTTTGGAAAACATGGAGAAAAAAGGTCTAATATTGGGTAAACAATTATTTGTTAATAATTAGTTTGATATTTACTCAAGCATCAAACTCTTAATCTTCCATATTTCTTTCAAAATAAATTTTAGATATTACAAACTATTATATCTGATGCATATATAATCAGCTTAAGTCTCAAGTTCAACAATATCCACTCCTCGATTGGGTAATCTTCTAAGCATCTACTATTTATAATATTTTAAAACAAACTCCTGTTGATAGAGGTAAGACAGATACTGAATTAGCCTCGAAAAGAGATTTGGGAGTAACTTGGCCTATCTCCACATGGAGAAAAATATGGACAAAATTGTGAAAACCTTCTCATGCAGCGGACACTACACAAGCATTCTTTTATATTTACAACAGTCTCTTCATACCTCCTTCTACTCTGCATCATAAGTACCCCAGATCTTCCCGATACCTGTTGGTCTTGTCTCTCACAACATCCAGACATAAAACACCAGCTATTCACTTGTCCTGTAGTTCATGTTTCTGAACACAAATATGGAATCAAATCAATGCTATTTTCAATTCAACTGTAGCTTTTTCTGTTATTAGTATTTTCTCGAGTAGTTCATCTGATGACTGGGAAGATGTTTCGCTGTGGATACAAAGAGTAGATCTATTACTAGCAGTTGCCTTCAGCAAATAGTAAAGAAGTGGAAGGCCTTCACCCAATTATCTTTTCAAGCTTGGTGGTATGTGATTTGTTAAAATCATAGATTGGATATAATGTGTATATTTACACTGTTTCACTCATCTCGAAGCACACTGTTTTATGGTCCTGTCACAAATGTTCTAGGTAAAAATGCAAAACCCTCTTTTGAACGTCAACCTAAGTTCTTCAGACTCCCTGACTTCCTATTTTCTTACTGATAATTTATTCTTTTCTATAAATTGCTTTCTATGCTTAAATATGTCTTGTTTTTTTTATCGGATTCTTTTACCATAAACCATGTATGCTTTTCTTATCATATCATTCTTATTGTTTGTTTCCCCTCCTTCGTCTTTCCCTTTAATTGTATTCCTTATACCGGTTTGAATGCATTATCATGAAGTATTTTGTTTAAATAGAATGATCGTCTTTTAAAACTAAAAGGAACCTGTGACCTACGAATTACAACAAAATGCAGGACTGAGCACCTAACTCGCTGAGTCCTCTTGCCCATAGTGGTGATAGGTTTTTATATTTGTCTGTTTATGTTTGAAATCGAGTGGTGTGTGTGTGTATAATTCTCTGTTTGCCGACCTCTCCATGTAGGTCTTGGATGTTTGCACAATAAGTATTGTTATGTCTGGGTTAATATGTGTGTGATTCTGTACCCAATTTATGGGTACAGAATTGATTTGCTTGATAGTTATCTGTATAGTTGCACCCGATATTGGGCAAGATGGGTTTGCATCACAGGTCATTTAATATGAACAGATATGTATCAGCTGATTTAAAAGCAAAGTGATTCAAGGGTATGGATAGGTCAGAGGCGCCATGCTTCACATGCTGCATATTGGGACAGGGTATGCATCTTATTAACTATTTTATCATTGACCATCCCATTGCATCAAGTACTCCTTTATCGTACAAAGAGCCCAACAAGCTCACATCTAAAGACATTTTTGTTTTAGAGAGGAATTTGAGTCAAGCGGAGGAAAAATGAGAACCAATACTCCAATTAACACTGTCCCTAAGTGGAGGTAAATGTACTTCCCTCAGTTGGGTAATGTCAAAATATGGTCATGAGTCTTCATTCCCTTAAGACTCTGCGACATCATCCCCCTAAGCATGGGGAAAATTGTCACAGTGGTGAGCCCCAGTTACTAGAAGAGCGTGATGCACCAAAATCATAAAGAATAAAAATTCCTAAAAGCAAACCTGAAACTTAAAGATCTGGCCAATCAGAAAAGTTTAAAAAGTCAGGGGAATATTTCTACTTAAAAGACAGACTAACCTATTCAGCCCACTACCAAGAGTCTTTAAGGTTTGGGGCTTTTATCAGGACCACTGTTCCACTAGACAGGCTTGAGGGGACTATGGTGGAGGTCCCTATGGCCAGTTGGTTAATCAGTGATGTGTGTGTGTGTATGTATAGTAGTAAATAAAGTTAATACAAAACTAAACCTCAAGTGAGAATGAATAATTAGGGAGGAACACCTCCTTTGATGTAATGACCTGCATTGTTAAAAGAGCACTCAAGCATTGACTTAAATGCAGCACAGCCATGTAACTATTCTTTTCTTTTCCCTAAACAGAGTGTCGGGCATAGTGATGGTATGGCACATCTAATTAAAAAAATCTAACCAGCAAACCCATTCTGCTGGGCAAACATCATGCAGTGTGTGGGAGTCACATGATATTATATTGCATCTCCAAACTCATCACTGCTGTTTGTCTCCATGTGAAGACTCCCAGGCAATAAAAAGGTCTTGGGGATGACTTTATAAACTCAGTAGTTTATCTTGATCCCAAGGTTCACATTATAGATTCATTTAATATATTTAGGCTGAATATTTAAGATGATTAGTGTCCTTTTTAAGCTACCTCAATGCACTAGTCTTTAAGCAACAGGTCATTTCTCCAACACATGACTTGAGTCAAACTGACGATTGGCTTTTAGCCGTTTACTTGCTATGTTTAGCGAAGATAAGGGTATAGCCAATCCCTTTTACCTAACTTTATCAACTTCAGGAGTCCTCTACCCAGGCACAAATTGTCTGTTTAATTAGTATCCTAATGTCTAACCAGAAGACTCTGAGGTCACAATATTAAGGTATTACTAATATCCCAGAAGAATGCCCCTCGTTCTCTCAGGTTAAGCTTGTGTATGTTTCCGTAACGCCTTCCAGCCTCCCTTTGCAGAAGAGCTAGTGGAACTTGAAGCATTCAGGCCAATGAAAAAGCAAGAACAGGGCACTGATGATATAATTACAAACGTGATCACTTTAAAACCAAACTTAGGGCTGCTCAAGCTAAATGGCAGGAATTTCTTTTTTTTCCAGCATAAGCTTAAAAGAAGAAAGTAATGATTTCTGAGCAATGGACACTGGAACCAATCAGGTAGGATTGTCAGTCTTCAAGACAAATTTTCTTGAGAGCTAGCCCAGCTGGTAAAGTGGAACTGGTCCTACTAACCATAAACATTCCTCAATATCAAGGTGACACAAGCCCACATTTATGGTTAAGAATAGTTTATACACTCTCTATAACCAGCACTTAAGTTATAGAGATTTCAAGAAACCAATGAGCAATACTTCAAACCACTCAAGAATATTCTTTCTGAATAATAGTCATTGCTTCTATTAGAGAAAAGCCTAAAATTTGAAGCTTAGCTACACTCGCCTCACACTTGAATATCTGCTTGTCTTAGAAACTACAAATAATTCATACACAAAGAATCTAAAAATAAATCTTCCACTCCTTTACCATTTCAAGAAGGAAGATCACAAAATGGTCATTCTTAATACCACAG
The DNA here is from genome assembly GCF_964263255.1 of Lissotriton vulgaris. NCBI lineage: Eukaryota > Metazoa > Chordata > Amphibia > Caudata > Salamandridae > Lissotriton > Lissotriton vulgaris. Next base: position 785,693,338 of record NC_141694.1, on the reverse strand, counting down.
GATACCCACTCTCTCTTACAGATCATCACTTCCATTAAACTCTTACTGTAACAATCTTATCCAAGGAAACATTATAAAGCATGCAAGCTTTAGCCCTCTGCACCCCATTCTGAGGATCTGCATGTACTCCTTTGAAAAAAGTACATTTCTAGTCAACCTTAAACTGACTACAAACCCTTCCTGCTTAGGAACAAAACCATAACCCGGCAAACTTCCAAAACCTAAGGCCAGTTTCCAAACTTTCTTCCTTTGTGAAAACCATTGAAAAAGATTTTTCTGTACAACATTTGAACATCACTACCAAAAACCTACTAAAATCTTTTCAATCTGAATTTCGCCCCAAATGCAACAAAAAAAGAGCAATCCTTCAAATTCTTTTTTTTTTATTTTTATTAAATTTGTATTGATTTTTAAATATGCCACATACAAAACAAAAACACAGCATCAAGGTACAACGCCCCTCCACCCTAACCCACCCCGTTCAACATGTTTGGGTAGATCCCAACCCCCCTATATTCTCACAGTGGCTGGCCCGACTATATTCTATATGTACCCTTGAAAAAGCTATCTATTCGAAGAAGGGCTTCGCCAGACAAACCCTCAACAAACTAAGGGAGGGGGGCAAGATTCCCTGCTTCCTGTGCTGGGCTGGTAAACCATTAGAGGGATAGTTAATCTTTTTAATTGAAGATTGGAAGATTGACCTAGCCAGCTATGTTATTTTTATGCAAATTTTGCACTGTTCTCCATGCACTTTGCACTGGTCACTTTACTTTTATGTCAAAATGTTTTTATTGGTTTTAGAGTCGGAACAATACAAGACAAACATTGGTGAGAGACACCAGTACATCTTAGAGATCGAGAGTTACAGAGAGCTAGAGTACAATGATCAGTTTGTGTACTAGGACTCGATCTGCAAAGTTTGTTCACTACATGACCCCTGCTGACCCCAACCGGGCTAAACATGTGTCACGACTCCAGAATTTATCATTGTTGGTCAGGTTAATCTTTGGTACCCGTGACTCACACACCCCCATCCACCCCCCATAACTCAAAGATAAAGAAAAGTAAACAAACTATGGTGTCACGGTCGAAATAAGTTAAAGTTTGGTTGCGAGTGAGGGCAAGTCAATGGGGACCGGAATACCCCGAAACTACAGGGCCCCAAATCCAAGTCAGGGGGGCTGTCCGGAATACTATATATGGAAGAGGTGGAGAGCCCTTAATCTGGACCCACATGCAAACAAGAGTAGACCCTCCAACAAATATTCAACCCAAGGGGCCCAAATATAGTCAAAGCCCTTTCTCGAACCCTCCATAATATTCGCCATTCTTTCCATCGCCAGTGCTCGCCACAGCCTGGAATGCCATTGGGTAAGGGAGGGAGCCTCCATCTTCTTCCATGCTGCTGTCAGTGCCATCTTGGCTGCCCCCAAGCACAGCCACATCACGGAGCGTTCCCCTAGAGTTTGACGTTTCAAGCTGAGGTCCCGATTCCCCCGGAGAGGTGTTCCATCATTCTGGGAATTGGGTAGCCCAAAATCACCCTGATTTGGGATAGTATTTCTTTCCAAAAGGGCTTGATGCTTGGACAGTCCTACCAAATGTGCCTAAAGTCCCCCAATAGCCCACAGCCCCTCCAACATCTATCTAAGGCAGTATGGAAGGGGGGCTTGGCTAGCAGGCCAGCATGGCGGACGGAGTTTGCTAGTGCTCCGGTGCCGCTGGGGGAGGTCCGATCCTGTAGCCCACGCCGAGGGGCCGCTCACACCAAAATTCGGCTGCATACCGAAGCTCCTGACCCCCGCCTGCCTCGCTGAAACTCCTGAAGCCCTGGCGGCAGGGACCTCGGAGCTGCGCCGTGATTGACGGTGGGGCCTGGTGCCGCGCTGCAGACCGGGACCTCGGGTGATAGCTGCACCCGGTGGACGTGGGCCGAGAGGGGCGGCGCGCCGGAGGCCCCGAGACCGGAAGTGGACCCCTGGGGCGCGGACCCCTGACCCCGCGGCGCCTGAGAGGAGCGGACGATGCCCTGGGACCCCGAGAGCTGAGTGGGGGTCGGGAGCTGCAGACGGGGGCGCCGGAGCGCGGACGCTGTGGCCCGGATATTCCCGGCGGCGCCATTGAATGCGGTGCCCCACCGCCTGATCTGCCCCCTGCCTGCGAGGGTTGCTGGTGAGAGGTCCGTGGGAGAAGGAGGAGACCCCTGGAAGCCCTGAAAGGAGCGGAGGTCCGAGGATTGGGACAGCGCTACGGCCCCATTGCCTGCAGGGGGCAGACTGAGGAGGACGGAGACCCCTGGGGTAGGAGCCGGGACCGGCTGGGACGTCCTGTCTGCCCGGCTGTGACACGGTGGGACTGAAGGGGTGTGAGCCTGCCCCACGAGACATACTAGGGGTCGGAGCGCCGGAGGGGCCTGGACCGGGGCTGGTGGAACCCCCGGGGCACCTAACCTGCTCCATTGTCGGCACGGCCCGGGCTACATTTCGCCCATACAGTGCTGGAGACTTAGGCAGGGAGACACCCACTTGCTCCTGTTACCGCTCTTGGCCCCTGCAGAACGCTGGGTGGGGGGTACGACATCGCGCCTCGAGGCGAGGTGATTGGCGCTGCGGAGGGCCCCAACGCCCTTATACGCTGAACGGAGCCACGGCATCCTGCAACAGATACCCCGGGATGTGAGTGCTGAGAGAGGCCAACGAGAGGGCTACTAGCACAGCAGTCCCGCCCTGGACGGCTGGGGTTTGCGCCCCTGCCGCCGCCTGGACTCCTGGCGCTTACAATGGTGCGCAAAGGCGTGAGGAACACGGAGGGCAAGGAAGGACCGGTCACGGGCCCTACTCAGGACGCGGACCCCGGGGGCTCTGCGCCGCTGACGTTCGCTTCCACTCTCTCAGGGAGTCAGCAAGGTGATAAGCTGGACCTTATTCTTAAGGAGATCAGAGACTCCAGAGCTGTAATGGAGGCGCAGATGGGCACCCTCACCACTAACCTCTCCCTGCTTAAGGCGGACCACGAGAAGCTAGCGGACAAAGTTAAGGACCAAGGTCTCTCGCTGGCTGAAGTTGCCCCGGCAGTGGCGGAACACACGGACTCCATCCAGCTGATTCAGCGTCAAGTCAAAACCCTGATGGAACGCGTGGAGGATGCAGAAGGGCGCAATCGACGCAATAACATTCGCGTTATTGGCCTACCGGAAAGAAGCGAGGGATCACGTCCGGCAGAGTTCATGGAACAGTGGTTCCGAGATAATGTTGCCCCTGAAGGTCTATCGCCGTTCTTTTGTGTGGAGAGGGCCCATAGGATCCCAACTGGCCAGCCCAAGCCGGGACTGACGCCACGGCCCCTCATTGTCCGGATCCTAAATTACCGGGACAGAGACATGCTGTTAAATCAGGCCAGAATAAAATCGGTCATACCGTGGGAGAATAAAAGAATATCTCTGTATCCGGATTACACCACTCAAGTGCAAAAACAACGATCGTCGTATTATGAGGTGAAACAGAAACTCCAAAAGGCGAAATTACGCTATGCCTTACTGTTCCCTGCGTGCCTGAAGGTAATCCATGACAAGAAGACCCACTTTTTTGAAAGCCCCACAGATGTGGAAGAATGGATGGAGGTGATGGACATTGAGGAAAGACTGGACCCGACACAGACCTCCGAGGACAGCAGGTCCAAGGACAGCCAGCCTCAGGAGGAGAACGGGAGCGGCGCCCGACGCAATCATCCAAGACAGCGTAAACCGACTGCCCATCAGCAGAAGCAGGGTCAGGTGGAGGCAGTGGCAACAGTGGGCTCCTTCAGAGACGACCGAGAGACAATCAACACTGACACTGAGGAAAGCACCGTCCACTCGGACTCGGACAACAGTATAGTCCTGTTCCCGACGGTGACACCTAGAGCCGCGGACGAACTTCTAGACAATGCCCAAGAGTAAGACCTCCTATGGACCAGACCTGAAGATTGATTTCACTACGATATCCTTTTGTTTTGTGTGTGGGGACTAAAAAGGGGGGGAGGGGCGTGGGGGGGCTTGCTCCGTAAATGTGTTTGGCCCCTTTTTGTTGGCGACCATTACGTGGCCTACCCATGGGTGGGGAAAGAAACTTAGATGCGGGGACTGCGCAGACGAGATTCCTGCATCTCCTGAGGTCCTAAGGCACTTGGCCGCTGGTTGCTAACTGTAACAGTGTGAGACTGGCCTTGTTTCCTCTCCTCTCCCCTCCCCTGCCCCTTCCTCTCCCCCCCTCCCTCCCACAAGACGTGGGCACATATAACGAACAATCCCGAAAGAACTCTCCCGGCGGCGCCGTTGAGCCGGCGACTTGACCAGGCATGGCACTATGGACACGGCCAGCGCTTGGCCCACCCCCCACTAGCGTATGCAACGTTACCTGTTTAATTACGTTACAATGTTTATGGTTCGGCACAGCAGAGTTCAGAGGCTGCGCCTCCACAGTTGGGGTTTGGGATAGGGAGGGTACTGTCTCCTGGTTGCAACGGGCGAATCACTCACTAAGACATATGGGAATACTCCTTGCAACACCTACATGGGGTTATGGCTGAAACACAAGGCAAGTATAGGCTGGTCACCTGGAATGTGAGAGGGCTGGGGGCAGTGCAGAAGAGACACAGGGTGCATGCCTTCCTGCTACGACAAAAGGCACAGATAGTGTTCCTACAGGAGTCGCCCATGACACACTCCGAAGCACTCCTGCTACGGAAAAAATGGCGAGGTACTATCTTCTCTACCACATACTCTGCCTTCTCCAGAGGGGCCACGATATGGATACGCCACGGCACTCCATTTGTAGAACTGGAGAGACGAACAGACGAACAGGGGCGCTATGTGTTGGTGAGGGGCACCCTAGACGGGGAGGTGGTAGTGTTGGGCAGCATCTATGCCCCGAATTTCGACCAAGATAAGTTCCTAGCTGCAGTGGGACGGGCATTGACGGACTGGGTGGACGTCCCCTGGATCTTGGGAGGTGACTGGAACTTGATCTTAGATGTGGGCCTTGACAGATCGCACCCCCCCCTTCAGGCGGCGGGAATACATAAACTGTCTGAACTGTTTGGGTTGTGGCTTCGGGGCTGGGGGTTGGCTGACATATGGCGCACACTGCACCCAACACATAAGGAATACTCATACTACTCCCCTGTACACAACCTACATACCAGACTGGATAGATTTGTATGCTCCACCTCAGTCGCGACTAGATGCGACTCGTCAGATTACCTTACTAAAACGTTCTCAGACCACCGGCCGCTAACGCTGGACCTACACTGGGGTAGAGTGCCCTCACCTGTCCCTACCTGGAGGCTTCACCCTAAGTTGCTCGAGGATGGCCCGTTTCGGGCACACATAGCTGAAGCTTTAACTGGCTACTTCGACACAAACTGGGACTCTGCGTCCTCGAACCTAGTGGTGTGGGACGCAATGAAAACTGTGATACGGGGGGCTGCTATAGGCCGCCTAGTGGGAGCCAGAAAGGAGATCCACAATGGGCTGTGTGAGGTAGAGCAGCGCTTGCGTGACCTTGAACAGGCGGTAGGGCTGGACCCTGTCCAGCAGACTGATCTGCAGCAGTGCAATATCGAACATGCTGAACTGTTAGAGACCCTGAGAGTGATGGACTACGGGGCCTACTTGAAACGACAACAGTCGGAGGCGGACAGGTCCGGTGCTCTACTTGCCCGGCTGGTCCGAGATGCCCCTGAGAGCCCTACAATAACGTCTATCCGGAACGCGACGGGTGACTTGATACACACTCAACTGGGGATCAACAATGTCTTTAAGACTCACCTGGAGACACTCTATGCTCCCCCCTCTGTAGTGGATAGGGACGAACTGATGGACTTTCTGGACGAACTGACGCTCCCAGTGTTGGCCCCTGGAATCCAGGCGGCTCTAGCTGGGCCTATAACACTGCAGGAAATAAAGGTGGCAATCCACTCGCTTAACCGGGGCAAAACCCCGGGCATGGATGGCCTACCAGGGGAGTTTTATCAAACATATGCTGATGTGCTGGCCCCTGTCCTGGAGAAAATATATATCACGGCGTACAAGGCTGGCCATCTCCCGGCTACCACCATGCAGGCCCTGGTGATCTCGATCCCGAAACCCGGCAGGGACACCCTGGATGTAGGTAATTACAGGCCCCTCTCCATGCTCTCCACGGAGTATAAGATCCTTAGTAAAGCTATTGCCATGAGGATCCAGCACCACCTCCCTGGCCTGATCCATACTGACCAATGCGGCTTCCTCCCTGAGAGGAGTACCTCCCAGAACTCGAGGCGACTCCATGCCCTTATGACAACTACGCCCCACAACCTACCACACGCCGGCTGCATAGCACTAGACCTCCGGCAGGCGTTTGATTCCCTGACGTGGAACTTCATGTTCGAAGTCCTGCATTGCTTTGACTTCTCGGACGGCCTTATAAAATGGATCCGCCTGCTATACACGGGCCCGAGGGCTAGAGCACGCACGGGGAGACACACATCGGACAGCTATGAAGTCCATAGGGGCACCCGGCAGGGTTGCCCACTGTCGCCACTACTGTTTGTGCTGACGCTGGAACCCCTGGCTATTGCGCTTCGCAATAGAGCTGCGGAGGACGGCATACCGGGGGAGGGCACAGACCACATGATCTCAATATATGCCGACGACATCTTGGTGTTCCTCCGGAACCTGCGGGGGGACCACTCAGTCCTGGCGACTATCTTTAGACGGTTTGAGGTCATATCTGGGCTGGCTATAAATCCAGGGAAGTCCCTGGGCTTCTTCTTTCAGGAGGGCCAACAGCCCCCCCTCATACAGTTCAGGGCCTACGAAATCCAGGTGGCGCCGACCACGTTTAAATATCTCGGAATACAGGTCTACCGGGACCCGGAGGCCCAGATTGACGGTAATATCCGTAAGGCCATTACTGGCCTGCGAGGTAGCATAGGCTTCTGGACGTCCTTACCCCTATCGGTGATGGGACGAGTGGCTGTCTCGAAGATGGTCCTGCTTCCCCGCATACTGTATTATTTCGTGAACCTGCCGGTTATGCTCCCGCGCCAGATCTTTACCACGCTAAATACATTACTGGTTACCCTCATATGGGGCTCGGGGAGAAGACGGATCAGCCTTAAAAAACTGCAACTGAACACCAGACAGGGCGGCCTGGGTGTGCCGGACCTGCGTAGTTACTACTATGCCGCCAACTCCAATGGCTGACCCGGTGGGTGGCGGGCAGGGACCTGCATGAGATAGCTTACACGGCGGATAAATTAGCGCGTGGAGACCTGCACTCCCTCCTCTTGCCCAATGCTAGGATCCCTGGGGACTGTCACCCCCTCCTACACGTAGCCTTGACCTGTTGGAAGAAAGCACTATCATACTCAGCTGGGACCTCCCCATATGCGGACAATATACCACTACTGGGACTCCCGACACCACAGGGGGCCCTGACACTGCGCAGATTACGACCCTGGACGGAGTCTGGGGTGGACAGGGTGGGAGACCTGTTTGGCGATGACACCATGCTGGACCACGCCTCGTTTGTACACGCCACGGGAGCACCCGCACGCTTACACCTACTACACGCCTCGGTGACACACTATGTGCGACAGGCTTGGGCCCCACAACGTGCAAAACCGGAGCAACACGAATTAGTACATCTCCTATACTACATGGGCACGGGGGGACACTTAGTGAAATGGCTATATGTTGGCATTAGGGTACATGAACCTTCGCCGATTGCTACACTCAGGGAGGCCTGGGCTACAGACTCGGGCGAAAACATAATGGACGGGGAGTGGAAAATTATCCTAGGCCATCATAGACGGGTATCCAGGAACGTTAAGTTTCAGTTCATACAGGCCATGGTTCTCCACAGGGCTTACCTTACACCCCAGAGGTTGCACCGGATGTTCCCTGCCACCGCACACTGCTGCCCCAGATGTTACCAAGACGAAGCACATATTCTCCACATGCTGTGGTCATGCCCAAAGTTGCAAGCTTATTGGGGAACAGTCAAACATACGCTACACTCCATAACAACACTTCAGATCCCTGAGGGAGCGTCACCATGCCTACTGGGGAACAGGAAACGGCCCAAGACATGCAAGGCACAGCTGAAACTTATAGACCTGGCACTAGTGCTGGCGATCAGGGTGCTTACCATGCGATGGAAGTCGCCCAGGGCCCCACAAATAGAAATATGGCGCAGCGACTTACTGAAATGGGGCAAAGCAGAATCCGCGGCGCTGCGAGAAGAGGAGAGCAAGGGCCTGCGCAAATATCCCATAGCTCAGGAATGGGACGTAATGCTGCTGGAGCTGGAAGAGGCAGAACCAGATAGTCCGGGAAGCCCGGCGGAGTGACCTCACATGGGCAATGGGAGGGGGACGGGAACCACGAGCACCATTCCGACTCACAAGGGCTAGATCAGGCCTAGAGCTTTTACCAATCACAAATGGACAGAGCCATTATGACCCTGGATAGGGGGTGCACGAGTGAGAACGACCAGGAGACAGCGGATGGGTGGGCGGGTGGGAAGGGAGGGATAGTTGGGGTGTGACACTTATACAGGACACGACTCTGGAGTTTACAGAATATATATGGGATGTATCCGGGGAGTTCTCTGACAAGCAACTTATATCTGTAATGTACTGCTCCCACAAATTAATGGTTATGAAAACGGAAAAGACTGACGTACGCTGAGATAAGAAAATGTACAGAAATGTATGGTATCCTGTGACAGTCACGAATAAAGAGTTTAAAAAAAATAAAAAAAAAGGCAGTATGGAAGATTGTGTCCAACTTCTGAGGGTGCAAGTACCAGTTGTACATAATTTTATAGTGGGCTTCTCTTAAAAACATGGACCAGTTGTATTTGGTGATGTCCCTGTATAGGGAGTGCCATTGTTTGCCCTCCAAAGGAGTAGTTAAAACTGAATCCCAGAACCTTTGGTGTCTAGGAGTGGAATGGGATCCCAGAGCCCGTATGAGTGAGTAAAGGAAGGAGATAGTCCCTTTCATGGAAGCCCCTGATTGTGCACATTTTTCAATTGGTAGTAACTCCCTAGTTGCGACCAGCCATACCTGGTTGTAGGACCCAATGCTTAAGTTGTAAGTAGTGGTATTTTTCGGCAGGCTGGAGTTGAAATGTTTTAGCGCAGTCCACAAATGTCAGTAGCTTCCCCTATTTATAAAGATCAGATATCATGAGACAGCCGCCCTTCCCCCAACCTTCAAATGGCCCCTCCTGAAGAGCCGGAGGAAACTCTGGGTTGAAGTGTATGGGAGCATAGGGGGACAGGAAGGTGGGAAGGGAAGTGGATCTGGCAAGTCCGTCCCAAACCCTTAAAGTGGTGGCCATGGGGGTGCTAATATATGCATTACGTGGTCGACTGTGCTTCTGTTCCCACAAGAGATCCCAAATCGTCCTGCCCACTATTTGTTGGTCCATGTGGAGCCAGAGTTTTTTCAGATTCACGGAGTGACCAGTCAGTTATCACTCTGAGTTGGGCCGCTCTATAGTACCCTAAGAAATCTGGTAAGGCCAATCCCCCTTCCTTCCGCGCCCTAGCTAATACTTGATTGGATAAACGCGCAGCGCCTCTGACCCTGCCATATGAACTTAGTGATAATTTTTTTCAGGTCAGAAAAGAGAGCCTTTTTTAAAAAAAAACACTTTATTTTGCAAATATTCGTCATCTTTTCCATATCATCACATCCAACGCTGTATAATTACAGAATATCACACCTGACAAAATAAACAGCCGCAGTTATGGCAATATTTTCATTACATATCTCGAAATTTAGCAATTGCACACGGTCCACCCTCCCAACCCCTGCCATAAGGTCCTTTTCTTTGCAGCGTGTTCGACAGTACAGCATAGATCACCCCTCTATCCATGATACCGCATCCTGGACCAGCCTAGCCACAACATACATTTTCAACCGATTTATCCCCCTCCCTCTGGGGTAATGCCATTCTCCACCTGTGTGATAGAAGTCTGCTTAGCAACTGCTACGTAATCCCTAAATGTCCTTTGGGAGTGATGTTAATGGCATCAAATTGGCATAGGTTTCAGCGTTATATTGCAATATGCGAAACTTCGTAACCAGCTCTGCTATTTAGGAGCAGTTTTCTGGCCCCAATGTATGGCGAATTCTCTTTTGGCCAGAAGCAGTCCTTGGGAGGCCAATCCCCTGACGTTTTGGTGGAATTGAGCTGTGTATCCTAGCAGCGCAATCTCCAGGATAGGATTTAAAGGGAGGTTGACTATTTTCCCCAGTGTTGTGTGCACGTCTGTCCAGTAAGTATGTAATCAGGGGCAAGACCAAGCCAAATGTATGAAAAGAGAGGCCTTTCTACTGGAATCGGTGAACCCTGGAAAAAATAAAGCAGCTTAGGGAGAAAGTTCATTTTAATGGAGTTAACTCGCCCTATCCAGGAGATGTAGGCTGTTCTCCATCTGGCCTGATCCACTTTAATCTGGCGTAGTAAGGGAGGATAATTAGTTCCATAGAGATGCAATAGCTATGGGGTGAGTTTGATACCCAGGTATGTGATGTCTTTGTGCATGCTTTGTAAAGGATACAGAGTTTCTATGCTCCACATAGTCTCTTTGGAGAGGGTTAGGTTAAGGAGATAGGATTTAGAAAGGTTTAACTTAACCCTGAAATTGTTCATAGGAGGCGAGCTCTGATTGAATAGCTGGGAGAGAGGACTCCAGATTTGTGATTAGGAGCTGCACCTAATCTGCAAAGAGAGAGATTTTGTGCTCGTCTGTCCTGAACGAAACTCTACCTATGCCAGGATTGGATCAAATGCGTTCTGCTAGGGGCGCAATGCTGAAAGCAAAAAGCAGTGGAGATAGTGGGCAGCCCTGCCTAGTTCCCCGGGAAAGATCAAGGGGGTCTGGTCTGAAGCTACTCCATTCACCAAGTCTTGGGATCTCGGAGCAGAATAGTTGGCCCGCACCATGCCTATAAAGGTCTCATTGAACCCAAACCGCCTCAGTGTTCGGGTCAGAAAGTCTCAATCGACCGGATCAAAGGCCTTCTCCGCGTGTAGCGATGGAAGGGCCACTGGAATACCCTTCCTCTGCACCTTCTCAATAATGTGCACCACCCTCCGCAGATTATCATGGGTTTGCCTCACCCTTGATGAAGCCCGCTTGATCTGGCTTGACGAGACATGACATGCTCTAAGCGTGTGGCTAATATTTTAGAGAACAACTTGGCATCTAGGTTCATGGAAGCGATAGAACTATAAGAGGCGCAATTTGTGGGATCTTTTCCCAGTTTGGGGATGACTGAGATCAGTGCCTCACCCATAAAGTGGGTCACCCGTTGCAAGGCAGTTATATCGTTGTAAAGCGTCACCAGACGGGGAACGAGCTCCGCCGTGAAGGTACGATGGAAGTGGGCATTCAACCCATCAGGGCCTGGTGCCTTATGAAACTTTAGCGTGTCTATTGCTTTTTGGACCTCCTCAACTGAAATAGGTCTGCTTAGATCTTCGTTTATGGAGGCCAGGACCTGAGGCAGATCTAGAGCTGCTAAATAATGCACCTGATCTCCAGCTTCCAACGAGTCCGCGGTATACAGAGAGCAGTAAAATTCCCCAAAAGCTTTGGCTTTCCCACTTCGCGTTTTTGGGAGACCCCCTTCATATCTACTATGTGCGTAATGTATTCTTTTTCCAGCCTCTCTCTTTGTTGGCGTGCCAGTAGGGGACCTACCTTATTTTCCCCCTCATAGCTACTGGCTTGCAGGCGCAGAAGAGTTTTTTCTGCTCCATTAGTGTAGATGGCCTGCAGCTTCCCCTTAATCTGTATGACTTTCCTCAGGGATCGTATTGAGGGGTTAGTCTTGTGGTCATTTTCGTCATTCCAGAGTTCACCTTCTAGAAGTAGTCGTTCCCACTTGCGTTGTTATTTTAGCATTGCATCTAGTTCAATGCACTTCCCTCTGATGACTGCCTTGAAGGTGTCCCAATTATTAGCTAGAGAGGTCTGTGCAGGATCGTTGAGGTCAAAATACTCCATAATTGCTTTTCTTAGTTTGTCCCTAAGAAGAAGCTCCCTGCAGAGAAAGTTGGGGAAATACCATCTAGCATGTTTGGAGCATGGGGTAGGCCAGTCCAGGACCAACTCTAGAGGGGTGTGATCCGAAAGGCAGATCAGGTAAAACTGGCATCCTGACAGTGTGTGGAGAAGGGTGTGGCTAACGAATGCATGGTCAATCCTGCAGTATGCCTTGTGGGAGTTCCAAAAGGAGGAGGAATCCCTTGTCGTGGGGTGAGCACCCCTCCAAGCATCGAAAAGCCCCAACCCCTGTAGTGCCGCCTTAAGTGATTTGCTAAACACCCTCCCCTATTGCCCTGTGCGGGTGGGCAGTGTCAAGAGATGGGTCCCAAATTGAGTTAAATTCTCCCAGTAACAGTGTCATCAATGGCAAAACCCTCTACTGAGGCCAAAAAAGAGCTCAGGAACTCGTGTTACCCTGCGTTGGGTGCATAGATCGTAGCAATGGTGCACAATCGACCCCTTAGTTCACCCCTGGCCATTATAAACCTCCCCGCCTTATCTGTTTTAGAAGCCTGGAGAAGAAATGGCTCTCAATCTCAGAAGAGAACCTCATCTTGAGCGCTTCCTGAGGCGGACCAAATTCCACCTCCAAGGCCCATAGAACAACTACTCGGCACAAATGTAGCATTAACCATCGAACACATTAGCCAATAATGATAGCTTCAGCCTCTTAGCTGCAGACCCCTCACCCCCATTGTGACAGCCAGATAAGTCAGCAACTGCCATTTATGAGGCTAGGTCCCTGTTAGAGTCTTGCCTCCTTCGAGCCACTTGGTGCAACATTCGGGTGGATCCTACCTATGCAGAGACAACAAGGCAGTGCTTGAGTCAACCCATTGTGTTCTTGCTGCCTCTCTTCTGCTGCAGCCAGTGACCTCCTCCACGTTTCCTTGTTCCTGTATCAGATCCCATGTCTCCTGATTCTGGCGTTTGTGTCAGTGCGGGTACCTCTACTCCCAAAATGGCTGCTGCTTCATCCAGTTCTGTGCAGTGGAAATTCTTATTGTCCAACGAAAAAGTCAGCCCAAAAGGGTAGGTTCAGTGGTATTTCAGCTTACTCTCCCTCAGAGCTGCTGTGACCGGCCTGAACTGCTGGCGACGAGGAAGTGTGGCTTGGGCCACGTCTTGGAACAGCGAACAGGACACATTATGGAACGAGATTTTGTCAAGGGCCCGTGCTTTCTGGAGGATCAACTCTTTGGTCTTGAAGGAACTGAATTTCGCCAGCACATCTCTAGGCCTTCTGGAGTCCCCTGTGGACTCTCTCCATCTGGATCTCCGGACCCTTTCCTCTGAACACCGTCAAAAAAAGTCTCACCATAAATGTTTCCAGGTCTGGGCCCGGGCATCCCTCCTCCAGGCCTCTCACACGAGTATTATCCCGCCAGGAGAGGTTCTCAAGATCTTCGCACCTGAGCACCGTGGCTCTCAGTTGATTACGCAGGACATCAGAATGGGATTCCAAAGGTTGCACTCGGTCAGCCAGCTCCTGGTATTTTGCCTCGAGGTCCAGGGTGCAGGCCCCGACCGAGTCCACATCTGCCTGTAGGGCCACCAGTCTGCCCCCCATCTCAGCTTTGAATGCCTCAAACAAGGCTCCCATATCAGCCTTAATATCGTCTTGCAGCTCCTTCTTAAACTCTGTCAGCGAGGTCATCAGGTCGTCCCTTGTGAGGGCCATGCTTCCCCCGGGCTAGGCTGTCTCCTTACTGGCTGCCCCCTTGTTAGCTGGGGTAAAGAAGCTGGAGACCTTTGCGGGCTGTGCCTTTTTTGGATGCATAGGGACCCAGGCACTACGTCGGCTCGAGGCCTTCCCACAGCAAAAAAGACCGGGGGCCCCGTTGGACCCCCCTGCAAAGGCGCTCTGTTTTTGTCCTGCAGTCTTACTCCAAGGCCCTCACTGCGTGGTACGGCAGATGTACAGTGCCCCTATGCCTGGGCTTTACTGGGTCTGGTGCCCTCTCCAGCGCATAGTCAAGGCTTGTGGGCTGGGTGCATTGTGACTATATGAGGCCGCCGGCCGAAGATCTAGCCACGAGGCTGCTTTCAGGTGCCCGACAGACACCATTTTGAGGTCAGGCACTGCGTTCCCGGGGCTTTGCTGCTGATCCCTCGGTGTTCCGGGGGGGGGGGGGGTCCCCCAATGCTCCCTCGATCCTCACATGCAGGGCGATTCTCCCCAGGTTCGGTCCCCTCCACACGCGGAACCCGCTCCTCACCTGAGGGTCTCTGCATTGAATGCGCGTCTCTCCTCAAGAATGTTGAGGAGGCAGAGCGTGTACCACGGGCGGCGACACTGACCCCCAAGGCTATATGTGCGGCGCCGTAGAAGCCCCTGGTCTCCAGTCGTGGGCCTCCTGTATGCCCGTCACTCTCGTCCGGGACCGCTGGCCTTGCTGCTACGTCATGTACCGAGGCTGGGCGCCATCTTGGTTCGATCCGATCGGCTCCCAGATCCGAGTGCTTATGATAAAGCACGCCTCGCTGCTCACCCAAATGTTTCAGCTGGGGGGCCCAACTTGTCTGGGTGCCCAAGTGACTCAGCGAACTGCTTCTTGGGTGCCAAGCGCCTCAAATCAAGCTCATGTGGACGGGCCTGGAGCGGAGCCGATCGGAGTTACGTCCGGTCGGCCATGATGGTTGCCCGCGCCCCTCCACTTTACTTTTAATAAATGCATATCTGAAAACTGATGAATTGTAATTTTGCATTTTACGCACTTTCTGTATTGGGCCAAAAGGATTGCTTTGTGACTATCGTCTTTTATGTTCTTGTTGGCCCAAAATGATGAAACTGGTTAAATACCAAATGGATTCCTCTGCTTTGACTATGGGTACCTAAAAAATCTTAATAATCTAAATATACTGAATGGAGAACATTTCTGTCTCCAGTTAGTACTGTATCTTTCATCAACATTCAACACCATCAACCTTAGATTCATATTAAATATTCTTTCATTCAGAATGAGGATTGAGAGTCAAGTGCTGAAATGGTTATTTTCCTTGGTTCCATCTAGGGCTCAGTTTGTAAAATTAATCTCTTCCGCATTCCTTCTCTTCTAACTAAATGTGGTGTTTCCTCAGGCTCAATTCTCAACACCCACCGCCCTCATTTAACTTGTAGATGGAGCTACCAAGCCTAATGTTGCACGGCAACATGACAGTTGTCGCCAGTATTCAGATGTTAGAAAACTATGCCTCACACTTTCCAATCACACTAGCATTCTATGCCTAAAAATCCTACTAGAAAATAACATACTTTTGTTGGCCTAATGCTACTTAAAATGAAATCCTATCAATTCTGAATTCTTTCTCATGCACTCCAAAGATCCTTTGTGTACTGTTTAAGAATGGCATGGCGTTCTTGCAGAGGTTTGTACCTCTCCCCTATTAGTTACATAATTGACCAGGAACATAGTATGACACATCATATCTGCAAAATTCACAAAACTAGATCCATCCAACTCCTTTTTCTAAGGAACCTTAACCCTTTTGTTCCTCTCACAAGTTTCACACCAGCTGTTAAAGAAGTGGCTCTTTTTCATCTATATGAAGTTAACAGACTACTATGTGATTTGCTGAAATCAGCCATAGCACTTCTGAAAGCTATACGTCATAAAGCTGCTAGCATTGTTAAAGGCACGAAGAAATTAGAGCATAATAAATCTCCAGTGGCAACCGCTATAAGGTAGAATGCACTTCTGTATGGCTTGTTTCTATACAATCATATATCTGGGCAACCAGTTAATTGTATCTCAAACTACAATAGATTGGAATGGATAAAGTATATATAAAGATATACGTCCTTTTAATGAAAAAGGGGAGGGTAACGATCACCTGAGCACTTTGGTCTCCAACTAGAAAAATTCCCTCTTCATTATAGCTTCTAAAAAGTGAGCAAGGGCCCCTCCAAATAAATCATAATCGTGAATTTAGTGTGCTAGTGGGCTTTCCTGTCACTATTATATATTACCAGGCCGACGTAGGTTATATGGAATGCCGCTTGCTTCCAGAATTGATTCATAAGGCCCTCTGGGTAGGATACAAAGCCATCCATTAGGTCTGTCGAACACAATGAAGGTCCAGATTTAATTGGCATTCCGCATCAAGATCCAAGATGTACCGGCTTCTCACTGTATCTCATTTGTGTACAAATAAAACAAAGATAATTGGTGAAAGATGGGAGGTGCTTACTCCTGTGGAACTTTGAATCATGAAATAAAATTTCCTGGCGGCAATTCCAAAGGTCATGCAGATTAACAAAAATCCTATTCATAAAACATGTACCAAAGAGCTGTTGAATCGACCTTGCAGGCACTTGGATACCAGAAAGGTTAAGGTAAAATATAAGTAAGTGAAGTTTGTACCTGCAGTTTCAGGGCACAGGCCCCAGAGGGTTAAGATCAGCACAGGAGGGGGCCACAAGGCAGCACCAAATCTACACCACCAGCGGCACAGGAGTGGACTGGTGCAGGGTGCAAAATCAGAATCTTGCAACCCAATGCATTTCAATGGAGGTTGACGGTCGCACAAAGAGGCTGCAGGCTCGGACCAGGAGGGTGGCTGAAGGTGACCACCAGATGGACAGGTAAGTTGGAGGTCTGGGGCAGGTCAAGGCACCGTCAGATGAGCTCCCCAAGGCAGGAGGGCTGAGGGTGCAGGGATACTTTTTAGTATCGGATTGGGGTTGGAGCCAGTGCGGCTCAGGGGAACCCTTCATATTGAGGCTGCAGGCGACTTCGTGGGGTCCAGGAGAGGTCACCCACCGATGGAGATGAGGACAAGATTGCTGGAGAGACTTCAGAGGACAGGTGAGCCACTCGAGCTCAGTCAGTGGTCGTCGGGTGCAGAGTGGGCAGGGGTCGCAGATCCACCTGGATCCGGAATCCTTGAAGATGGAGTTTTTCTGGACATGGCCGCTGTCCTCTGGAGATCTGGTCTTTATTGAAGAGTGGTAGTCTTCTTTAGGTTCTTGGAAGTTGCAGGCTCAAGAAGCAGGAGACTGGCCTGTTGGGCTGGGGCCAAGGCAGTAGGTATATTCTTGCTTTGCTGCACAGCGTCATCTTAGTCCTTCTTCTTAGGCTGCAGGAATCTGAGGATCAAGGTTCAGGGGTGCCCCTGAATACCAAATTTAGAGGTTTTTACAGGGGCTGGCAGATGGTAGCCAATGGGCAACTTGCCTTTAGGATGACTGCATCCTTAAAATGGCCCCTATCTTTGGGGAGGGGGCATCCCCATAATCTGAATGGGTCAAATCCTTCCATTCAAGATGGAGGATTTCCTAAGGAGGAGGTCACCTCGGTCCAGGGCACCTTAGGGTTGGTCCTGGCAGAGAGTGGACACACATCTATTGACTGCTAATTTTCCCACTAATCTTGCTTCCAAAAGTAGGGCTTGGTCAAGGGGGGTACCAAAGGGGATGATGGACGGAGCGTTTGAGCAATTCAAACACTCACCCCCAGTCAACTGATCTGGGTTTAATCCATCATCATTCTTTAGCTCACTCCACCACCCCAGTTCAAACATAGCAATATGCAAATCAGTCTGACCCTGTGCCTCATGGGAACAGTCCAGCCCAAACTGCCTAGCCATGTCTTCCCTGGATCGGAAACAAGCATCCTGGGACCGGTTTCTGGCTATTCAGCCGTCATCACCCAGGCAAGCTTGAATCCAGTGGCAAAGTGAGCAAGGGACCCACGTCTGGACATACCCTGCCAACTTGGGGCAAATAAAGCGATACCAAAGTGAATGATGGACGGAGCGTTTGAGCAAATCAAACACTCACCCCCAGTCAACTGATCTGGGTTTAATCCATCATCATTCTTTAGCTCACTCCACCACCCCAGTTCAAACATAGCCATATGCAAATCAGTCTGACCCTGTGCCTCATGGGAACAGTCCAGCCCGAACTGCCTAGCCATGTCTTCCTTGGATCGGAAACAAGCATCCTGGGACCGGTTTCTGGCTATTCAGCCGTCATCACCCAGGCAAGCTTGAATCCAGTGGCAAAGTGAGCAAGGGACCCACGTCTGGACATACCCTGCCAACTTGGGGCAAATAAAGCGATACCAAAGTGAATGATGGACGGAGCGTTTGAGCAAATCAAACACTCACCCCCAGTCAACTGATATGGGTTTAATCCATCATCATTCTTTAGCTCACTCCACCACCCCAGTTTGTGGAGTGAAACCCCGAAACTGGTCCTAGGATGCTTGATTCCGGTCCAGGGAACACATGGCTTGGCAGTTCGGGCTGGACTGTTCCCATAAGGCACAGGGTCAAGACTGATTTGCATATGGCCATGTCTGAACTGGGGTGGCTTGGTGAGCAAAATAACAATGGATTAAACCCAGATCTGTGACTGTGGGTGAATGTTTTACCAAGGTGCAACATTCCGTCCATCATCTTGTGTGTTTTGCTGTTCGCCCTACGTGGGAAGGGTATGCCCAGACGTGGGTCCCGTGCTCACTAAGCCACTGGATTCAAGCTATCCTGGCTGAAGAGGGGTGAAACCCTCGAAACCAGTCCTAGGATGCTTGATTCCGGTCAATGGAAGACATGGCTTGGCAGCTTGGGCTGGACTGTTCCCATGAGGCACAGGGTCAAGACTGATTTGCATATGGCCATGTCTGAACTGGGGTGGTTTGGTGAGCAAAATAACGGTGGATTAAACACAGATCTGTGACAGGGGGTGAATGTTTTGCCAATGTGCAAGATTCCGTCCATCATCTTGTGTGCTTTTTGGTCAAGGGGGGGCCTCTCCACTAGCTGAAGAGGCCCTGGCAAGCATATCGAAGGGCAGGAAGCCTTTTGGGCTCACCATTCTGAATGCTGTTCCTGCTTGGGGGTAGATGTGAAGCACCTCAACCCCAAGCAGCTTGTGTCCCTGCCCCACAGGAGCTCCAACCTCAGGGGGTCAGAAACATCTCTGTGTGTGGCAGGCTGGTGCATACCTGTCAGCTGGACACAAGGGAGTTGGTCGTTTTTCAGGAGGCATCTCTAAGATGCCCTCTGAGTGCATCTTGTAATAAATCCAACACTGGCATCCATGTAGGTTTATTATGATGAGGAGTTTGATACCAAACTTCTTAGCATTCAGTAAAGCCATCATGGAGCGGTGGAGTTCATAATGACAGACTGCCAGCCCAAGTACTCAATATGGCACCACTGCACTTACAATGTCTGTGAATGGCACAGACACTGTAGGGGCACATTGCTCATGAAGCTGTGCCTTGACCTATGGTATAATGAACCCTGCCTGTGAGGCTTGCTAGAGGGGTGACCTACCTATGCTACAGGCCTATGCCTTAGGGCTGTGAGGTCTGCTAGAGGGGTAACCTACCTATGCCACAGTCCGTGTTTGGTGGGCATGGCACACAGGCAAGTTTAGTCTGTACCACAACACAGTTTGCAATGGCAATGTGTATGTGTTTAGTGAGGGGTCTCTGAGTGTGGCGCAATACATGAAGAATGATCATTTGGGCATACCAAATTACCATTAGGAAGTGAACAATTTACTATTTGAGGAGACGGTGTAGCTGGGATATTAAGTTCCAAAGAATGAGTGAACTCATTAATAGTGATGTAGAATGGAACGTATACAAGGTCCAGGATGAACCCTAACAAGACAGCAAAAGGCAGGGGTTTCTGTTTCAGCCAGAGGCCTACCATGCATCTGAGAATGGAAGGGTATAGTGATAGGTCACTGTTGCCTTTCCGATGATGTCTAGAAATGCAAGAGGCACATGATGATCATGGGTGGGGTGAGGTAAGGATCAGCAGAGTCGAGAATATTATCAATATCTTCAAAGAAACTATCATTGAATCCTGATAGCCTGCACATAACGAGGACTTGTTAATTAAATAGTGCTGTGAAGGTTACATCTGTGTTTAATGGACTGGAGCAGGTCTCATGGGTGAATTAGGTGATTTGATATGGGACTGATGGATAAGGATCCCAACTCCATCTCTCCTGGTTGTGTAGATGAATATCAATGTGGTCCTATCCTTTGGAGAGGGAACTGTGATGCCCAACAGTAAGTTGTGTGGGTGATTATTTGCAGCGAGATCTGGTGGTCCAAAAGCTGCATGGGATTAAGAAGCTGCTGGGAAAGGTCTGCTGGAATGCAATTGTGGGTTTTAGGGTGGGTGTTATCAGGGAATGTCATTGGAATACCATCATCAGGGTGTTTAGGAGCAGTCACTAAAAAGAGGGGGGCACTTTGTATGTATAACATAGGGTGTTGTAGTTGTGTCACTGAAAATGAGCAACACTTTAGGGGCATTATGTAGGGTGCTGTGGGCACCAACTGCTTAAATAATTGATTCACTGGGGGAGGGGGGGGTGGCAGATTGCAGAGTTAAGGGAGAAAGGGTGGCAGTATTAGACTGTATTTTAAGAAGCCAGTCTGCTCTTTAGTGTTTACATTGCAGGCTAACAATTTCCGAACATAGTTTTTTAGAAATATATGTTTGAGGCATATGAGCTACAGATTACACACTGTGCATAGATGGTCACCTAGTGTTGGGCCCGGAGGTTTGCAGTTTGTTTTGTTGTAGAAAAGTGTTTGGAAGTCACAAGATAGGTGACTCCTCCCTTGGATAATACTGCGCATGGGCATCAGCTCCATCCCCAGATTGTTTTTTTCCGCCACCGGGCTCGGCTGTGTTTCCAGCGCTCCGTGTTGGAACCGATTTCCTTAGGCACGCAATCCTCGCCGACTTCTAGAATCTAGTTTTGAACGCTTTTCCAGTCTACGCTACTTCTCCACATCGAGAACTTCGATTCCGGTCGTCGTCGACTGCCTTCGGGCCTACCTAGGCCTCGACTCCAGCTCATGGAAAGGATGCCATTTAAAAAGTGTCCTCAATGTGGGTCGAATTTTCCCCACACCGACCTTCATGAGGTGTGTAGCCTCTGCCTCTCCCCGGAGCACGAGGCTAAAGACTGTTCCACCTGTGCCTCTTTCCGCTCCAAAAAGACGATCCGGGACCGAAGAGCCAGGAGAACAATGGCTCGATCTTCAGCTCCGATTCCAGACGACATTTTCGAGGAGGGCGTCGACGTCCCAGAACAACATGGCGTCGAGAGCAACTCCGAGGCAGAAGAATCAGATGTCGAAGAAGTTACTCTAGCTCAACGGGTCGTAAGTAAGACCGTCGACCCCACCCTCAACACACCCAAAAAAGGCTCCGGTCACACCCTCGCCCTTGGGTGCACGCCGAGACACTGCTTCTATTGCCCCACCTTAAGGCCCAGCTATCAAAGTCTTCAGGCGACTCGGGCTCAAGTCGACCTCCCCACGGTGCCGACACACACCCATCGGCACCAAAAAAGACAACATCAGCTTCCACGTCGACATCTAAACAATCGACACCGAAACCTAGGTCGGAACCAAGCAAACACTCTTCAGATTCGAAAAAACTACCAGATCTCAAAAGACCACCGGATCCAAAAACTATACCGGAACCGAAAAAATCCTCGGAAACGAAAAAAGCTTTGGAGCCGAAAAAGACTCCTGCTACCCCGGTAAAAGACATTGTCAAGAAACCAAAACAAACCGCTTCGGTGCCGAAACCTTCCTCCGCACCAAAAGATCGACCTCCTGCAGAGGCTTTACCTTCTCCAGACCCTGCTCAGACTCTAGCTAAAGATCCAATTACTGGACA
Source organism: Lissotriton vulgaris (assembly GCF_964263255.1). Lineage (NCBI taxonomy): Eukaryota > Metazoa > Chordata > Amphibia > Caudata > Salamandridae > Lissotriton > Lissotriton vulgaris. The sequence goes on along the minus strand of NC_141694.1, from coordinate 785,671,576 downwards.
GTTAATTTTGGCTTCAAAAAAGCGGCCACTGGACACACCAGCTCCGCATTCAAAGAAGAAGGACATGGCTACCTCTCCCTTAAGACTGCCTTCCCCTTCTCTTTCACCTGTACCATCACCACATCCTCCCATACCACAGCATTCCCCAGCATCCTCTATCATACCACACGAGGACAACAGGGAGGATAGCTCTGATGATATGGGGGGGTACAAAAGGGGGTGGTGATGGACGGAGCATCTGAATCAATCAAACACTCACACCCAGTCAAAAAATCTGGGTTTAATCTTTTTCACCGTTCTTTAGCCCACTCTGCCACCCCAGTTCAGACATGGCTATATGCAAATCAGTCTGACCCTGTGCCTCATGGGAACAGTCCAGCCCGAACTGCCAAGCCATGTCTTCCCTGGACCGGAAACAAGCTTCTGAGGACCCGTTTCTGGCATTCCAGCCGTCTTCAGCCCGGCTTGCTTGAATCCAGTGGCAAAGTCAGCAAGGGACTCACGTCTGAGCATACCCTGCCACACTTATGGCAGCCAAAAGTGGTACAAAAGGGAGTGGTGATGGACGGAGCATCTGAATCAATCAAACACTCACACCAAGTCAAAAGATCTGGGTTTAATCTGATGATATGGGGGTCATATACCTGATCCAGCCACCCCAGATGTCCCAAATGTCCCTCAGAATGACTTATACCCCTCAAGCCCTTCCCCACCAGAAGACACTATAGGGTTTAAGGAATTAATCCACAGGGCTGCACAATAACATGGGGTAGACATACACACAGACCCTGTAGAAGAAGACTTCCTAATGGATACCTTTGATAATGCACAAAGGTCCTCATCCATTTTACCAATGCTTAAAGGAGTTATTCAGCATGCTCCTGATGTCTTCAAAGACCCAGTCAGAACTCAGGTCACTAACCCTCGTATAGAGAAAAAATATAAAGCTGCCCCCTCAGACCCAGCATATATTAAAGGTCCAGTACCTCTAGACTCACTTGTAGTTTCCAACGCACGCAAGAGAGCAAGCTCACAAACATCGGGTGATGCTCCAGCACAAGATAAGGAGTCTAAGCTACTTGACGCCTCAGGGAAAAGAACAGCGTCTCAAGCAGCAAACATGGGGTGTATCGCAAATACACAGGCATTATTAGCCAGATACGACAGGGCACATTATGATGAGTTAGTCATTAATGAGACACCTCCCTGACAGGTACAAGGATAGAGCAAACGAGCTTATCCAAGAGGAGAAAAACATCACAAACACCTCTATTCGGTGTGCACTCGATTAGCAGATACTGCTTCTATGGCAGTTAACACCAGCGTTTTACAACGCAGACACGCCTAGCTACGTATATCAGGATTCAAACCTGAGGTACAAAGTGCCATTCTTAATCAACCCTTTGATGAGCAACACCTATTTGGACCTAACGTGGATTCATCACTTGAAAAAATGAAAAAGGATACAGACACAGCGAAATCTATGGGAGCCCTGCAGTCGCAGGCTCCCAGACGCTCATTTCGTCGCTCATCCTATAGAGGTGCCACCAGGGGATACTCGTCAGACACAGCTTCTACCTCATACCAAGCCCCTACACTGTCCACTTACAGCAGAGGCTACCAAAGGGGTGGTTACAGGGGTAACAATAACAAAGGCAGAGGTAAAAAATAACAACTCCCGCTCTGCCTCTACCCCTGCCCAATGACTCCCTTCCCCTTCCCCCGTCCCATTCCACTCCTGTCGGGAGAAGACTTCAACAATACCTGCCAGCCTGGGAAAGCATCACATCAGACAGGTGGGTGCTCCAAATAATTCAATCAGGTTACTATCTAGAACTAACATCTACCCCCGCAAACATGCCACCCAAGCAGCGTCCAATGTCACAAGAAAATTTAACATTGCTCAGACAGGAGGGTAATATCACTCCTGCAGAAAAATGCAATAGAAATAGTTCCAGAGCATCAGAAAAACAAAGGAGTATACTCCCTATATTTCCTAATACCAAAGAAGGACGGATCTCTAAGACCCATCCTAGACCTCAGACCTCTAAACATTTACACATTTACATACACTCTAATCATTTCCATATGGTCACACTCCAACAGGTCCTTTCACTTCTGGTTCTAAACGACTTCCTAGTCACTCTAGATCTCAAGGACGCCTACTTCCATATTCCCATCCACATAGCACACAGGAAATATCTCAGATTTGTGCTAGACGGGCAGCACTACCAGTTCAAAGTGCTCCCATTCGGAGTTACAACAGCACCAAGGGTGTTTACCAAATGCCTAGCAGTAGTAGCAGCACACTTAAGAAGACAACATATTCATGTCTTCCCATATCTAGATGACTGGCTCATAAAAGCCAGCTCATACAGCCAGTGTGTGCAACACACTCACGCTACTATTCAACTGCTTCACGATTTGGGATTCACAGTGAATCACACCAAATGGCATCTCCAACCCTTGCACATACAACAGTATCTCGGGGCTACAATAAACACCCAACTAACACTAGCTTATCCCTCTCCAGCCAGTACAAACTCTCCTAACAAAATTAAAACCGCAACACTCGCTACCAGCTCGAGTGTTCGTGCAGCTCATAGGAATGATGGCATCTTGCATATCTGTAGTACCTCAAGCAAGACTGTAAATGCGTTACTTCAAGAGTGCCTAGCTCGCCAATGGAACCATCTCAAGGTCAATTAACAGACCTAGTGTTGGTAGACGGTCGGACTTATCATTCTCTGCAATGGTGGAACACCAAAAACCTTTCTAAAGGACGACCGTTTCTAGAGCCAGGTCCTCAAATAGTCATGACAGTGGACGCATCGCTCTCCGGGTGGGGAGCTCATCTACTGCATCACACCATGGAAAGCAGGTGGACGCCGCAACAAAAGCTACTCCACTTCAACCATGTTTCTAGCCCTAAAAGCGTTTCAAACTCAAGTGTCAGAAAAAGCTGCCTTAGTCCGCACAGACAATATGAAAGCTATGTACTACATAAACAAACAAGGGGGGACACACTCTCTGCAGCTCTCTGTTAGCACAGCAGATATGGAGATGGGCTATACCACTAAAGATCTTCCTCTTAGCCCAACACGTCCAAGGAGTACAAAACACTATGGTAGATCTGCTAAGTCGACACGCACAGCAGATCCACGAGTGGGAACCTCATCCACAAGTTCTTCATCCGTTCTTTCAAATGTGAGGACAACCTCAAATAGACCTCTTTGACACCCACGAAAACGCAAAATGCCCAAACTTTGCCGCCAGATACCCACACCCATTGTCCAAAGGCAATGCGATATGGATGAATTGGTCAGAACTATTTGAGTAGGCTTTTCCTCCTCTCCCACTACTTCCGTTAGTGGTACGCAAACTACAGCAACATTCCCTGACGCTCATCCTAGTCGCTCCAACTTGGGCCAGACAACCGTGGTACACCACGCTGTTGCAAATGTCTGTAGCACCACACCAAAAACTAAACCTATCTCCACGCCTATTAACACAGAACCATGGAGAGATCACACACCCAGACCCAGCTCAGCTCAACCTAGCGATCTGGATTTTCTGGGTCATCTGTCTGTGATGGACCTTGTTCCTCCTAACCTGCTTTTGAATGTGTTCTTCTTTTATTTTTGCAAGGGATTTTTCCAAAGGTGACATTTCTTTTAAGCCTCAGCCATTTAAAAAATGTGAGAATAAGTGGTCCCAGGTTTGTATAACAAGTATGACCTAACCTTCTGTTTCTTTGGAAATAAACAAGGCGTCCCAATCAAAGTTACAAATATCATATCTGCCTCATTCTGCACACGATACAGAACCTCTCTGTGGGAGGGCACCTCCCTTCATCGTGCTAGACTGTCCAAGAGATTGTAGAAAAAAATTGCTTGTGAGATTACTTTGTGCCAATATTGTTTCATCCTTTGGGGTGGACCAACATATTTATTTCCATGTCCTTCTTTGTGTATGGGGTACATGTATGTGTACAGTTACAAGAGGTCTGTTTCCTCCATAGGCACAAAGTAGCAATATTTGATAACTAATATCAACCCTAAGGCTGTTGCTTAACAAAGCAAATTAATGTATTTCCTTATTCTGTCAAGGTGTCAAACTTCCCTGCTCTTGATTAGCTGCCCAGTATAATGGGCTGAATATGTAATTCCATTCTTTATAGAACATAATTTCAAAAAGCATTGAAAAAGCTAATAGGACTCGCCTATGCGAGATATATTGGCTTTGTCAATGATTTGTTTTCGCCATTTTCTGCAGCCAATCAGGAGCCAGCAAAAAAAAAGAGTAACAAATGGTAAGCAATTGGTGGGATCCAAGCCCCCTTTAAGTTTACAAAAGTCTTGCAAGTGTCAGGCATGCGCTGTCTCAGGCGAGACATAACCAGCAACAGCACATGCACTGTCTCAGGCGAAGACCTAATAATTGACAGCTTATGTGCTGTCTCAGGTGAGACCTAAAAATGTTTCGTGATTTTTGGGCGTGTTTGTAGAGGTGAATGTTAATAGACAGGTATGTTCTCTTGTGTGTCCAGGCTGTAGTGGTACAAAATATGGATAGCTTTGAATAGAGATCTGGAAACTACACATGCTCAGACAACATTATTGTCTTGCAGGTATGATTGTAAAATGGAGTGGGTAATTCCCAATTATAAAGAAAGATTAGAGCTTGTGACCCATTATGTACTTCGCCCCAAGCGGCTGTTTTCACCAATGGTCTTACTTCTCCCTATTTCATTTGGATATAGGTGTTCATCAAGGGTGTTCTCTTTCACCTTTTCTTTTTAATCTAGCAGTAGAACCTTTTATTTCTAAAAATCAGACAAAGTCCAACTTCACATGTTTGAATGTAACGACCAACAGGTTAAATTAGCAGTTTACGCCAATGACATTCTGTTACTTATTTTACAACCACATTTGTCACTTCCAGCTTTTTTTTAAGTGAAGTATCTTCTTATTCTCTTGTTTCTGTTTGATAAATTAAATCATGATAAGTGTGAAATGCTACCCCTTAATAAATGTACATTTAAACAAGATTTGTTGGTTACCAATTTCTCATGGAATTTGCCTAAAAATAAATACCCAGGGTTGTGGTTTTCATAATCTATTAAAACCTCCATTTCATTAAGTCTAGACTACTGTGTAAATAAATTACCAACTTTAACCAACTCTTTGCATCGTTTACATTTCTTCTGGTGGGAACATCGTGATACCATAAAGATGATGTTATTATGCATAGTTTTATACACAATACCTAGTATCCTATTATATATTCCCTCCAAGTCTTTTAAACAAATATTTCCATACTTTCCTCTTTGTTATGAAATACAAAAAACCTTCTATGTCCTTATTGAAACTGAGATGTCAAAAATGGGATGGTGGCCTAAATGTTCCCAATTTCCATAAGTATCATACATCCTTTTTTTAAAACATTCTATTTATTGGATTTTAGAATCTTTGGAGTATTATCTCCTTAGGAAGACCTGGAAAAGATTTTTCTATATCCTTTTACCTTTCGTGCATATTTGACATTCTCCAGAAACCGCAGAGTGTCTCTACTCCTATCTTTAAACACCCTTGTAAACTGTTAGAACTTATATTGTCATGTACACTTTCGAATAATTACTCTTTCCTTAACTCGACAATCTCGTCTAACACTCTATTGTTACATAAAACTAACCCTATTTTTTGGAAAACATGGAGAAAAAACGGTCTAATATGGGGTAAACAATTATTTGTTAATAATTAGTTTATGATATTTACTTAAGCATCAAACTCTTAATCTTCCATCTTACTTTCAAAATAAATTTTAGATATTACAAACTATTATATCTGATGCATATATAATCAGCTTAAGTCTCAAGTTCAACAATATCCACTCCTCGATTGGGTAATCTTCTAAGCATCTACTATTTATAATATTTTAAAACAAACTCCTGTTGATAGAGGTAAGACAGATACTGAATTAGCCTCGGAAAGAGATTTGGGAGAAACTTGGCCTATCTCCACATGGAGAAAAATATAGACAAAATTGTGAAAACCTTCTCATGCAGCGGACACTACACAAGCATTCTTTTATATTTACAACAGTCTCTTCATACCTGCTTCTACTCTGCATCCTAAGTACCCCAGATCTTCCCGATACCTGTTGGTCTTGTCTCTCACAACATCCAGACATAAAACACCAGCTATTCACTTGTCCTGTAGTTCATAGTTTCTGAACACAAATATGGAATCAAATCAATTCTATTTTCAATTCAACTGTAGCTTTTTCTGTTATTAGTATTTTCTCGAGTAGTTCATCTGATGACTGGGAAGATGTTTCACTGTGGATACAAAGAGTAGATCTATTACTAGCAGTTGCCTTCAGCAAATAGTAAAGAAGTGGAAGGCCTTCACCCAAATATCTTTTCAAGCTTGGTGGTATGTGATTTGTTAAAATCATAGATTGGATATAATGTGTATATTTACACTGTTTCACTCATGTCGAAGCACACTGTTTTATGGTCCTGTCACAAATGTTCTAGGTAAAAATGCAAAACCCTCTTTTGAACGTCAACCTAAGTTCTTCAGACTCCCTGACTTCCTATTTTCTTACTGATAATTTATTCTTTTCTATAAATTGCTTTCTATGCTTAAATATGTCTTGTTTTTTTATCTGATTCTTTTACCATAAACCATGTATGCTTTTCTTATCATATCATCCTTATTGTTTGTTTCCCCTCCTTCGTCTTTCCCTTTAATTGTATTCCTTATACCGGTTTGAATGCATTATCATGAGGTATTTTGTTTAAATGGAATGATCGTCTTTTAAAACTAAAAGGAACCTGTGACCTACGAATTACAACAAAATGCAGGACTGCGCACCTAACTCGCTGAGTCCTCTTGCCCATAGTGGTGATAGGTTTTTATATTTGTCTGTTTATGTTTGAAATCGAGTGGTGTGTGTGTGTATAATTCTCTGTTTGCCGACCTCTCCATGTAGGTCTTGGATGTTTGCACAATAAGTATTGTTATGTCTGGGTTAATATGTGTGTGATTCTGTTCCCAATTTATGGGTACAGAATTGATTTGCTTGATGGTTAGCTGTATAGTTGCACCCGATAATGGGCAAGATGGGTTTGCATCACAGGTCATTTAATATGAACAGATATGTATCAGCTGATTTAAAAGCAAAGTGATTCAAGGGTATGGATAGGTCAGAGGCGCCATGCTTCACATGCTGCATATTGGGACAGGGTATGCATCTTATTAACTATTTTATCATTGACCATCCCATTGCATCAAGTACTCCTTTATCGTACAAAGAGCCCAACAAGCTCACATCTAAAGACATTTTTGTTTTAAAGAGGAATTTGAGTCAAGGGGAGGAAAAATGAGAACCAATACTCCAATTAACACTGTCCCTAAGTGGAGGTAAATGTACTTCCCTCAGTTGGGTAATGTCAAAATATGGTCATGAGTCTTCATTCCCTTAAGACTCTGCAACATCATCCCCCTAAGAATGGGGAAAATTGTCACAGTGGTGAGCCCCAGTTACTAGAAGATCGTGATGCACCAAAATCATAAAGAATAAAAATTCCTAAAAGCAAACCAGAAACTTAAAAATCTGGCCAATCAGAAAAGTTTAAAAAGTCAGGGGAATATTTCTACTTAAAAGACAGACTAACCTATTCAGCCCACTACCAAGAGTCTTTAAGGTTTGGGGCTTTTATCAGGACCACTGTTCCACTAGACAGGCTTGAGGGGACTATGGTGGAGGTCCCTATGGCCAGTTGGTTAATCAGTGATGTGTGTGTGTGTATGTATAGTAGTAAATAAAGTTAATACAAAACTAAACCTCAAGTGAGAATGAATAATTAGGGAGGAACACCTCCTTTGATGTAATGACCTGCATTGTTAAAAGAGCACTCAAGCATTGACTTAAATGCAGCACAGCCATGTAACTATTCCTTTCTTTTCCCTAAACAGAGTGTCGGGCATAGTGATGGTATGGCACATCTGATTAAAAAAATCTAACCAGCAAACCCATTCTGCTGGGCAAACATCATGCAGTGTGTGGGGGTCACATGATATTATATTGCATCTCCAAACTCATCACTGCTGTTTGTCTCCATGTGAAGACTCCCAGGCAATAAAAAGGACTTGGGGATGACTTTATAAACTCAGTAGTTTATCTTGATCCCAAGGTTCACAATATAGATTCATTTAATATATTTAGGCTGAATATTTAAGATGATTAGTGTCCTTTTTAAGCCACCTCAATACTAGTCTTTAAGCAACAGGTCATTTCTCCAACACATGACTTGCGTCAAACTGACGATTGGCTTTTAGCCTTTTACTTGCTATGTTTAGCGAAGATAAGGGTATAGCCAATCCCTTTTACCTAACTTTATCAACTTCAGGAGTCCTCTACCCAGGCACAAATTGTCTGTTTAATTAGTATCCTAATGTCTAACCAGAAGACTCCGAGGTCACAATATTAAGGTATTATTAATATCCCAGAAGAATGCCCCTCGTTCTCTCAGGTTAAGCTTGTGTATGTTTCTGTAACGCCTTCCAGCCTCCCATTGCAGAAGAGCTAGTGGAACTTGAAGCATTCAGGCCAATGAAAAAGCAAGAACAGGGCACTGATGATATAATTACAAACGTGATCACTTTAAAACCAAACTTAGGGCTGCTCAAGCTAAATGGCAGGAAAAAAATGTTTTTCCAGCATAAGCTTAAAAGAAGAAAGTAATGATTTCTGAGCATGTTAATCTCAATGGACACTGGAACCAATCAGGTAGGATTGTCAGTCTTCAAGACAAATTTTCTTGAGAGCTAGCCCAGCTGGTAAAGTGGAACTGGTCCTACTAACCATAAACATTCCTCAATATCAAGGTGACACAAGCCCACATTTATGGTTAAGAATAGTTTATACACTCTATAACCAGCACTTAAGTTATAGAGATTTCAAGAAACTAATGAGCAATACTTCAAACCACTCAAGAATATTCTTTCTGAATAATAGTCATTGCTTCTATTAGAGAAAAGCCTAAAATTTGAAGCTTAGCTACACTCGCCTCGCACTTGGCTATCTGCTTGTCTTAGAAACTACAAATAATTCATACACAAAGAATCTAAAAAAAAATCTTCCACTCCTTTACCATTTCAAGAAGGAAGATCACAAAATGGTCATTCTTAATACCACAGGATACCCACTCTCTCTTACAGATCATCACTTCCATTAAACTCTTACTGTAACAATCTTATCCAAGGAAACATTATAAAGCATGCAAGCTTTAGCCCTCTGCACCCCATTATGAGGAACTGCATGTACTCCTTTGAAAAAAGTACATTTCTAGTCAACCTAAAACTGACTACAAACCCTTCCTGCTTAGGAACAAAACCATAACCCGGCAAACTTCCAAAACCTAAGGCCAGTTTCCAAACTTTCTTCCTTTGTGAAAACCATTGAAAAAGATTTTTCTGTACAACATTTGAACATCACTACCAAAAACCTACTAAAATCTTTTCAATCTGAATTTCGCCCCAAATGCAACAAAAAAAGAGCAATCCTTCAAATTCTTATTTTTTTATTTATATTAAATTTGTATTGATTTTTAAATATGCCACATACAAAACAAAAACACAGCATCAAGGTACAACGCCCCTCCACCCTAACCCACCCCGTTCAACATGTTTGGGTAGATCCCAACCCCCCTATATTCTCACAGTGGCTGGCCCGACTATATTCTATATGTACCCTTGAAAAAGCTATCTATTCGAAGAAGGGCTTCGTCAGACAAACCCTCAACAAACTAAGGGAGGGGGGCAAGATTCCCTGCTTCCTGTGCTGGGCTGGTAAACCATTAGAGGGATAGTTAATCTTTTTAATTGAAGATTGGAAGATTGACCTAGCCAGCTATGTTATTTTTATGCAAATTTTGCACTGTTCTCCATGCACTTTGCACTGGTCACTTTACTTTTATGTCAAAATGTTTTTATTGGTTTTAGAGTCGGAACAATACAAGACAAACATTGGTGAGAGACACCAGTACATCTTACAGATCGAGAGTTACAGAGAGCTAGAGTACAATGATCAGTTTGTGTACTAGGACTCGATCTGCGAAGTTTGTTCACTACATGACCCCTGCTGACCCCAACCGTGCTAAACATGTGTCACTACTCCAGAATTTAACATTGTTGGTCAGGTTAATCTTTGGTACCCGTGACTCACACACCCCCCATCCACCCCCAATAACTCAAAGATAAAGAAAAGTAAACAAACTATGGTGTCACGGTCGAAATAAGTTAAAGTTGGGTTGCGAGTGAGGGCAAGTCAATGGGGACCGGAATACCCCGAAACTACGGGGCCCCAAATCCAAGTCAGGGGGGCTGTCCGGAATACTAGATTTGGAAGAGGTGGAGAGCCCTTAATCTGGACCCACATGCAAGCAAGAGTAGACCCTCCAACAAATATTCAACCCAAGGGGCCCAAATATAGTCAAAGCCCTTTCTCGAACCCTCCATAATATTCGCCATTCTTTCCATCGCCAGTGCTCGCCACAGCCTGGAATGCCATTGGGTAAGTGAGGGGGCCTCCATCTTCTTCCATGCTGCTGTCAGTGCCATCTTGGCTGCCCCGAAGCACAGCCACATCACGGAGCGTTCCCCTAGAGTTTGACGTTCCAAGCTGAGGTCCCGATTCCCCAGGAGAGGTGTTCCATCATTCTGGGAATTGGGTAGCCCAAAATCAACCTGATTTGGGATAGTATTTCTTTCCAAAAGGGCTTGATGCTTGGACAGTCCTACCAAATGTGCCTAAAGTCCCCCAATAGCCCACAGCCCCTCCAACATCTATCTAAGGCAGTATGGAAGATTGTGTACAACTTCTGAGGGTGCAAGTACCAGTTGTACATAATTTTATAGTGGGCTTCTCTTAAAAACATGGGCCAATTGTATTTGGTGATGTCCCTGTATAGGGAGTGCCATTGTTTGCCCTCCAAAGGAGTAGTTAAAACTGAGTCCCAGAACCTTTGGTGTCTAGGAGTGGAATGGGATCCCAAAGCCCGTATGAATGAGTAAAGAAAGGAGATAGTCCCTTTCGTGGAAGCCCCTGATTGTGCACATTTTTCAATTGGTAGTAACTCCCTAGTTGCGACCAGCCATACCTGGTTGTAGGACCCAATGCTTAAGTTGTAAGTAGTGGTATTTTTCGGCAGTCTGGAGTTGAAATGTTTTAGCGCAGTCCACAAATGTCAGTAGCTTCCCCTATTTATAAAGATCAGATATCATGAGACAGCCGCCCTTCCGCCAACCTTCAAATGGCCCCTCCTGAAGAGCTGGAGGAAACTCTGGGTTGAAGTGTATGGGAGCATAGGGGGACGGGAAGGTGGGAAGGGAAGTGGATCTGGCAAGTCCGTCCCAAACCCTTAAAGTGGTGGCCATGGGGGTGCTAATATATGCATTACATGGTCGACTGTGCTTCTGTTCCCACAAGAGATCCCAAATCGTCCTGCCCACTATCTGTTGGTCCATGTGGAGCCAGAGTTTTTTCAGATTCACGGAGTGACCAGTCAGTTATCACTCTGAGTTGGGCCGCTCTATAGTACCCTAAGAAATCCGGTAAGGCCAATCCCCCTTCCTTCCGCGCCCTAGCTAACACTTGATTGGATAAACGCGCCCTCTGACCCTGCCATATGAACTTAGTGATAATTTTTTTCAGGTCAGAAAAGAGAGCCTTTTTTAAAAAAAACACTTTATTTTGCAAATATTCGTCATCTTTTCCATATCATCACATTCAACGCTGTATAATTACAGAATATCACACCTGACAAAATAAACAACTGCCGCAGTTATGGCAATATTTTCATTACATATCTCGAAGTTTAGCAATTGCACACGGTCCACCCTCCCAACCCCTGCCATAAGGTCCTTTTCTTTGCAGCGTGTTCGACAGTACAGCATAGATCACCCCTCTATCCATGATACCGCATCCTGGACCAGCCCAGCCAAAACCTACATTTTCAACCGACTTATCCCACTCCCTCTGGGGTAATGCCATTCTCCACCTGTGTGATAGAAGTCTGCTTAGCAACTGCTACGTAATCCCTAAATGTCCTTTGGGAGTGATGTTAATGGCATCAAATTGGCATAGGTTTCAGCGTTATATTGCAATATGCGAAACTTCGTAACCAGCTCTGCTTTTTAGGAGCAGTTTTCTGGCCCCAATGTATGGCGACTTCTCTTTTGGCCAGAAGCAGTCCTTAGGAGGCCAATCCCCTGACGTTTTGGTGGAATTGAGCTGTGTATCCTAGCAGCACAATCTCTGGGATAGGATTTAAAGGGAGGTTGACTATTTTCCCCAGTGTCGTCTGCACGTCCGTCCAGTAAGTATGTAATCAGGGGCAAGACCAAGCCAAATGTATGAAAAGAGAGGCCTTTCTACTGGAATCGGTGGACCCTGGAAAAAGTAAAGCAGCTTAGGGAGAAAGTTCATTTTAATGGAGTTTACTCGCCCTATCCAGGAGAAGTAGGCTGTTCTCCATCTGGCCTGATCCGCTTTAATCTGGCGTAGTAAGGGAGGATCATTCGTTCCATAGACATGCAATAGCTTAGGGGTGAGTTTGATACCCAGGTATGTGATGTCTTTGTGCATGCTTTGTAAAGGATACAGAGTTTCTATGCTCCACATAGTCTCTTTGGAGAGGGTTAGGTTAAGGAGATAGGATTTAAAAAGGTTTAACTTAACCCTGAAATTGTTCATAGGAGGCGAGCTCTGATTGAATAGCTGGGAGAGAGGACTCCAGATTTGTGATAGGGAGCTGCACGTCATCTGCAAAGAGAGAGATTTTGTGCACGTCTGTCCTGAACGAAACTCCACCTTTGCCAGGATTAGATCAAATGCGTTCTGCTAGGGGCGCAATGCTGAAAGCAAAAAGCAGTGGAGATAGTGGGCAGCCCTGCCTAGTTCCCCGGGAAAGATCAAGGGGGTCTGGTCTGAAGCTACTCCATTCACCAAGACTTGGGATCTCGGAGCAGAATAGTTGGCCCGTACCATGCCTATAAAGGTCTCATTGAACCCAAACCGCCTCAGTGTTCGGGTCAGAAAGTCTCAATCGACCGGATCAAAGGCCTTCTCCGCGTGTAGCGATGGAAGGGCCACTGGAATACCCTTCCTCTGCACCTTCTCAATAATGTGCACCACCCTCCGCAGATTATCATGGGTTTGCCTCACCCTTGATGAAGCCCGCTTGATCTGGCTTGACGAGACATGACATGCTCTAAGCGTGTGGCTAATATTTTAGAGAACAACTTGGCATCTAGGTTCAAGGAAGCGATAGAACTATAAGAGGCCCAATTTGTGGGATCTTTTCCCAGTTTGGGGATGACTGAGATCAGTGCCTCACCCATAAAGTGGGTCCCCCGTTGCAAGGCAGTTATATCGCTGTAAAGCGTCACCAGACGGGAAACGAGCTCCGCCGTGAAAGTACGATGGAAGTGGGCATTCAACCCATCAGGGCCTGGTGCCTTATGAAACTTTAGCGTGTCTATTGCTTTTTGGACCTCCTCAACTGAAATAGGTCTGCTCAGATCTGCGTTTATGGAGGCCGGGACCTGAGGCAGATCTAGAGCTGCTAAATAATGCACCTGATCTCCAGCTTCCAACGAGTCCGCGGTATACAGAGAGCAGTAAAATTCCCCAAAAGCTTCGGCTTTCCCACTTCGCGTTTTTGGGAGACCCCCTTCATATCTACTATGTGCGTGATGTATTCTTTTTCCAGCCTCACTCTTTATTGGCGTGCCAGTAGGGGACCTACCTTATTTTCCCCCTCATAGCTACTGGCTTGCAGGCGCAGAAGAGTTTTTTCTGCTCCATTAGTGTAGATGGCCTGCAGCTTCCCCTTAATCTGTATGACTTTCCACAGGGATCGTATCGAGGGGTTAGTCTTGTGGTCCTTTTCGTCATTCCAGAGTTCACCTTCTAGAAGTAGTCGTTCCCACTTGCGTTGTTATTTTAGCATTGCATCTAGTTAAATGCACTTCCCTCTGATGACTGCCTTGAAGGCGTCCCAATTATTAGCTAGAGAGGTCTGAGCAGGATCGTTGAGGTCAAAATACTCCATAATTGCTTTTCTTAGTTTGTCCCTAAGAAGAAGCTCCCTGCAGAGAAAGTTGGGGAAATACCATCTAGCATGTTTGGAGCATGGGGTAGGCCAGTCCAGGACCAACTCTAGAGGGGTGTGATCCGAAAGGCCGATTGGGTAAAACTGGCATCCTGACAGTGTGTGGAGAAGGGTGTGGCTAATGAATGCATGGTCAATCCTGCAGTATGCCTTGTGGGAGTCCCAAAAGAAGGAGGAATCCCTTGTCGTGGGGTGAGCACCCCTCCAAGCATCGAAAAGCCCCAACCCCTGTAGTGCTGCTTTAAGCGATTTGCTAAACACCCTCCCCTATTGCCCTGTGCTGGTGGGCAGTGTCAAGAGATGGGTCCCAAATTGAGTTAAATTCTCCCAGTAACAGTGTCATCAATGGCAAACCCCTCTACTGAGGCCAAAAAAGAGCTCAGGAACTCGTGTTACCCTGCGTTGGGTGCATAGATCGTAGCAATGGTGCACAATCGACCCCTTAGTTCACCCCTGGCCATTATAAACCTCCCCGCCTTATCTGTTTTAGAAGCCTGGAGAAGAAATGGCTCTCAATCTCAGAAGAGAACCTCATCTTGAGCGCTTCCTGAGGCGGACCAAATTCCACCTCCAAGCCCCATAGAACAACTACTCGGTACAAATGTAGCATTAACCATCGAACACATTAGCCAATAATGATAGCTTTAGCCTCTTAGCTGCAGACCCCTCACCCCCATTGTGACAGCCAGATAAGTCAGCAACTGCCATTTATGAGGCTAGGTCCCTGTTAGAGTCTTGCCTCCTTCGAGCCACTTGGTGCAACATTCGGGTGGATCCTACCTATGCCCAGACAACAAGGCAGTGCTTGAGTCAACCCATCGTGTTCTTGCTGCCTCTCTTCTGCTGCAGCCAGTGACCTCCTCCACGTTTCCTTGTTCCTGTATCAGATCCCATATCTCCTGATTCTGGCGTTTGTGTCAGTGCGGGTACCTCTACTCCCAAAATGGCTGCTGCGTCATCCAGTTCTGTGCAGTGGAAATTCTTATTGTCCAACGAAAAAGTCAGCCCAAAAGGGTAGGTTCAGTGGTATTTCAGCTTACTCTCCCTCAGAGCTGCTGTGACCGGCCTGAACTGCTGGCGACGAGGAAGTGTGGCTTGGGCCACGTCTTGGAACAGCGAACAGGACACATTATGGAACGAGATTTTGTCAAGGGCCCGTGCTTTCTGGAGGATCAACTCTTTGGTCTTGAAGGAACTGAATTTCGCCAGCACATCTCTAGGCCTTCTGGAGTCCCCTGTGGACTCTCTCCATCTGGATCTCCGGACCCTTTCCTCTGACACCGTCAAAAAAAGTCTCACCATAAATGTTTCCAGGTCTGGGCCTGGGCATCCCTCCTCCAGGCCTCTCACACAAGTATTATCCCGCCAGGAGAGGTTCTCAAGATCTTCGCACCTGAGCACCGTGGCTCTCAGTTGATTGCGCAGGACATCAGAATGGGATTCCAAAGGTTGCACTCGGTCAGCCAGCTCCTGGTATTTTGCCTCGAGGTCCAGGGTGCAGGCCCCGACCGAGTCCACATCTGCCTGTAGGGCCACCAGTCTGCCCCCCATCTCAGCTTTGAATGCCTCAAACAAGGCTCCCATATCAGCCTTAATATCGTCTTGCAGCTCTTTCTTAAACTCTGTCAGCGAGGTCATCAGGTCGTCCCTTGTGAGGGCCATGCTTCCCCCGGGCTAGGCTGTCTCCTTACTGGCTGCCCCCTTGTTAGCTGGGGTAAAGAAGCTGGAGACCTTTGCGGGCTGTGCCTTTTTTGGATGCATAGGGACCTAGGCACTACATCGGCTCGAGGCCTTCCCACAGCTAAAAAGACCGGGGGCCCCGTTGGACCCCCCTGCAAAGGCGCTCTGTTTTTGTCCTGCAGTCTTACTCCAAGGCCCTCACTGCGTGGTACGGCAGATGTACAGTGCCCCTATGCCTGGGCTTTACTGGGTCTGGTGCCCTCTCCAGCGCATAGTCAAGGCTCGTGGGCTGGGTGCATTGTGACTATATGAGGCCGCCGGCCGAAAATCTAGCCACGAGGCTGCTTTCAGGTGCCCGACAGACACCATTTTGAGGTCAGGCATTGCGTTCCCGGGGCTTTGCTGCTGATCCCTCGGTGTTCCGGGGGGGGGGGGGGGTCCCCCAATGCTCCCTTGATCCTCACATGCAGGGCGATTCTCCCCAGGTTCGGTCCCCGCCACACGCGGAACCCGCTCCTCACCTGAGGGTCTCTGCATTGAATGCGCGTCTCTCCTCAAGAATGTTGAGGAGGCAGAGCATGTACCACGGGCGGCGACACTGACCCCCAAGGCTATATGTGCGGCGCCGTAAAAGCCCCTGGTCTCCAGTCGTGGGCCTCCAGTATGCCCGTCACTCTCGTCCGGGACCGCTGGCCTTGCTGCTACGTCATGTCCCGATGCTGGGCGCCATCTTGGTTCAATCCGCTCGGCTCCCAGATCAGACTGCTTATGATAAAGCACGCCTTGCTGCTGACCCAAATGTTTCAGCTGGGGGCCCAACTTGTCTGGGTGCCCAAGTGACTCAGCAAACTGCTTCTTGGGTGCCAAGCGCCTCAAATCAAGCTCATGTGGCCGGGCCTGGAGCGGAGCCGATCGGAGTTACGTCCGGTCGGCCATGATGGTTGGCCGCGCCCCTCCACTTCACTTTTAATAAATGCATATCTGAAAACTGATGAATTGTAATTTTGCATTTTACGCACTTTCTGTATTGGGCCAAAAGGATTGCTTTGTGACTATCGTCTTTTATGTTCTTGTTGGCCCAAAATGATGAAAATGGTTAAATACCAAATGGATTTCTCTGCTTTGACTATGGATACCTAAAAAATCTTAATAATCTAAATATACTGAATGGAGAACATTTCTGTCTCCAGTTAGTACTGTATCTTTCATCAACATTCAACACCATCAACCTTAGATTCATATTAAATATTCTTTGATTCAGAATGAGGATTGAGAGTCAAGTGCTGAAATGGTTATTTTCCTTGGTTCCATCTAGGGCTCTATTTGTAAAATTAATCTCTTCCGCATTCCTTCTCTTCTAACTAAATGTGGTGTTTCCTCGGGCTCAATTCCCAACACCCACCGCCCTCATTTAACTTGTAGATGGAGCTACGAAGCCTAATGTTGCACGGCAACATGACAGTTGTCGCCAGTATTCAGATGTTAGAAAACTATGCCTCACATTTTCCAATCACACTAGCATTCTACACCTAAAAATCCTACTAGAAAATAACATACTTTTGTTGGCCTAATGCTACTTAAAATGAAATCCTATCAATTCTGAATTCTTTCTCATGCACTCCAAAGATCCTTTGTGTACTGTTTAAGAACGGCATGGCGTTCTTGCGGAGGTTCGTACCTCTCCCCTATTAGTTACATAATTGATCAGGAACATAGTATGACACATCATATCTGCAAAATTCACAAAACTAGATCCATCCAACTCCTTTTTCTAAGGAACCTTAACCCTTTTGTTCCTCTCACAAGTTTCACACCAGCTGTTAAAGAAGTGGCTCTTTTTCATCTATATGAAGTTAACAGACTACTATGTGATTTGCTGAAATCAGCCATAGCACTTCTGAAAGCTATACGTCATAAAGCTGCTAGCATTGTTAAAGGCACGAAGAAATTAGAGCATAATAAATCTCCAGTGGCAACCGCTATAAGGTAGAATGCACTTCTGTATGGCTTGTTTCTATACAATCATATATCTGGGCAACCAGTTAATTGTATCTCAAACTACAATAGATTGGAATGGATATAGTATATATAAAGATATACGTCCTTTTAATGAAAAAGGGGAGGGTAACGATCACCTGAGCACTTTGGTCTCCAACTAGAAAAATGCACTCTTCATTATAGCTTCTAAAAAGTAAGCAAGGGCCCCTCCAAATAAATCATAATCGTGAAATTAGTGTGCTAGTGGGCTTTCCTGTCACTATTATATATTACCAGGCCGACGTAGGTTATATGGAATGCTGCTTGCTTCCAGAATTGATTCATAAGGCCCTCTGGGTAGGATACAAAGCCATCCATTAGGTCTGTCGAACACAATGAAGGTCCAGATTTAATTGGCATTCCGCATCAAGATCCAAGATGTACCGGCTTCTCACTGTATCTCATTTGTGTACAAATAAAACAAAGATAATTGGTGAAAGATGGGAGGTGCTTACTCCTGTGGGACTTTGAATCATGAAATAAAATTTCCTGGCGGCAATTCCAAAGGTCATGCAGTTTAACAAAAATCCTATTCATAAAACATGTACCAAAGAGCTGTTGAATGGACATTGCATGCACTTGGATACCAGAAAGGTTAAGGTAAAATATAAGTAAGTGATGTTTGTACCTGCAGTTTCAGGGCACAGGCCCCAGAGGGTTAAGATCAGCACAGGAGGGGGCCACAAGGCAGCACCAAATCTACACCACCAGCGGCACAGGAGTGGACTGGTGCAGGGTGCAAAATCAGAATCTTGCAACCCAATGCATTTCAATGGAGGTTGACGGTCGCACAAAGAGGCTGCAGGCTCGGACCAGGAGGGTGGCTGAAGGTGACCACCAGATGGACAGGTAAGTTGGAGGTCTGGGGCAGGTCAAGGCACCGTCAGATGAACTCCCCAAGGCAGGAGGGCTGAGGGTGCAGGGATACTTTTTAGTATCGGATTGGGGTTGGAGCCAGTGCGGCTCAGGGGAACCCTTCATATTGAGGCTGCAGGCGACTTCGTGGGGTCCAGGAGAGGTCAGCCACCGATGGAGATGAGGTCAAGATTGCTGTAGAGACTTCAGAGGACAGGTGAGCCACTCGAGCTCAGTCAGTGGTCGTCGGGTGCAGAGTGGGCAGGGGTCGCAGATCCACCTGGATCCGGAATCCTTGAAGATGGAGTTTTTCTGGACATGGCCGCTGTCCTCTGGAGATCTGGTCTTTATTGAAGAGTGGTAGTCTTCTTTAGGTTCTTGGAAGTTGCAGGCTCAAGAAGCAGGAGACTGGCCTGTTGGGCTGGGGCCAAGGCAGTAGGTATATTCTTGCTTTGCTGCAC
The DNA here is from genome assembly GCF_964263255.1 of Lissotriton vulgaris. Lineage (NCBI taxonomy): Eukaryota > Metazoa > Chordata > Amphibia > Caudata > Salamandridae > Lissotriton > Lissotriton vulgaris. Next base: position 785,652,358 of record NC_141694.1, on the reverse strand, counting down.
AGCGTCATCTTAGTCCTTCTTCTTAGGCTGCAGGAATCTGAGGATCAAGGTTCAGGGGTGCCCCTGAATACCAAATTTAGAGGTGTTACAGGGGCTGGCAGATGGTAGCCAATGGGCAACTTGACTTTAGGATGACTGCATCCTTAAAATGGCCCCTATCTTTGGGGAGGGGGCATCCCCATAACCTGAATGGGTCAAATCCTTCCATTCAAGATGGAGGATTTCCGAAGGAGGAGGTCACCTCGGTCCAGGGCACCTTAGGGGTGGTCCTGGCAGAGAGTGGACACACCTCTCTTGACTACTAATTTTCCCACTGATCTTGCTACCAAAAGTAGGGCTTGGTCAAGGGGGGTACCAAAGGGGATGATGGACGGAGCGATTGAGCAAATCAAACACTGACCCCCAGTCAGCTGATCTGGGTTTAATCCATCATCATTCTTTAGCTCACTCCACCACCCCAGTTCAAACATAGCCATATGCAAATCAGTCTGACCCTGTGCCTCATGGGAACAGTCCAGACCAAACTGCCTAGCCATGTCTTCCCTGGATCGGAAACAAGCATCCTGGGACCGGTTTGTGGCTATTCAGCCGTCATCACCCAGGCAAGCTTGAATCCAGTGGCAAAGTGAGCAAGGGACCCACGTCTGGGCATACCCTGCCAACTTGGGGCGAATAAAGCGATACCAAAGTGAATGATGGACGGAGCGTTTGAGCAAATCAAACACTCACCCCCAGTCAACTGATATGGGTTTAATCCATCATCATTCTTTAGCTCACTCCACCACCCCAGTTTGTGGAGTGAAACCCCGAAACTGGTCCTAGGATGCTTGATTCCGGTCCAGGGAACACATGGCTTGGCAGTTCGGGCTGGACTGTTCCCCTGAGGCCCAGGGTCAAGACTGATTTGCATATGGCCATGTCTGAACTGGGGTGGCTTGGTGAGCAAAATAACGATGGATTAAACCCAGATCTGTGACTGGGGGTGAATGTTTTGCTAATGTGCAACATTCAGTCCATCATCTTGTGTGTTTTGCTGTTCGCCCTATGTGGGAAGGGTATGCCCAGAAGTAGGCCCCGTGCTCACTAAGCCACTGAAGTCAAGCTATCCTGGCTGAAGAGGGGTGAAACCCCGAACCCGGTCCTAGGGTGCTTGATTCCGGTCCAGGGAAGACATGGCTTGACAGTTCGGGCTGGACTGTTCCCATGAGGCACAGGGTCAAGACTGATTTGCATATGGCCATGTCTGAACTGGGGTGGCTTGGTGAGCAAAATAACAATGGATTAAACCCATATCTGTGACTGGGGGTGAATGTTTTGCCAATGTGCAACATTCCGTCCATCATCTTGTGTGTTTTGCTGTTCGCCCTACGTGGGAAGGGTATGCCTAACCATGGGTCCCGAGCTCACTAAGCCACTGGAGTCAAGCTATCCTGGCTGAAGAAGGGTGATACCCCGAAACCGGTCCTAGGATGCTTGATTCCGGTCCAGGGAACACATGGCTTGGCAGTTCGGGCTGGACTGTTCCCATAAGGCACAGGGTCAACACTGATTTGCATATGGCCATGTCTGAACTGGGGTAGCTTGGTGAGCAAAATAACAATGGATTAAACTCAGATCTGTGACTGTGGGTGAATATGTTGCCAATGTGCAACATTCCGTCTATCATCTTGTGTGTATTGCTGTTCGCCCTATGTGGGAAGGGTATGCCCAGACGTGGGTCCCGTGCTCACTAAGCCACTGGAGTCAAGCTATCCTTGCTGAAAAGGGTTGAAACCCCCGAAACCGGTCCTAGGATGCTTGATTTCGGTCCAGGGAAGACATGGCTTGGCAGCTTGGGCTGGACTGTTTCCATGAGGCAGAGGGTCAAGACTGATTTGCATATGGCCATGTCTGAACTGGGGTGGTTTGGTGAGCAAAATAACGGTGCATTAAACATAAATCTGTGACTGGGGGTGAATGTTTTGCCAATGTGCAACATTCAGTCCATCATCTTGTTGAAGAGGCCCTGGCAAGCATATCGAAGGGCAGGAAGCCTTTTGGGCTCACCATCCTGAATGCTGTTCCTGCTTGGGGGTAGATGTGAAGCACCTCCACCCCAAGCAGCTTGTGTCCCTGCCCCACAGGAGCTCCAACCTCAGGGGGTCAGAAACATCTCTGTGTGTGGCAGGCTGGTGCATACCTGTCAGCTAGACACAAGGGAGTTGGTCGTTTTTCAGGAGGCATCTCTAAGATGCCCTCTGAGTGCATCTTGTAATAAATCCAACACTGGCATCCATGTGGGTTTATTATGATGAGGAGTTTGATACCAAACTTCTTAGCATTCAGTAAAGCCATCATGGAGCGGTGGAGTTCATAATGACAGACTGCCAGCCCAAGTACTCAATATGGCTCCACTGCACTTACAATGTCTGTGAATGGCACAGACACTGTAGGGGCACATTGCTCATGAAGCTGTGCCTTGACCTATGGTATAATGAACCCTGCCTTAGGGCTGTGAGGCTTGCTAGAGGGGTGACCTACCTATGCTACAGGCCTATGCCTTAGGGCTGTGAGGCCTGCTAGAGGGGTAACCTACCTATGCCACAGTCCGTGTTTGGTGGGCATGGCACACAGGCAAGTTTAGTCTGTACCACAACACAGTTTGCAATGGCAATGTGTATGTGTTTAGTGAGGGGTCTCTGAGTGTGGCGCAATACATGCTGCAGCCCTTAGAGAACCTCACTAGGCCCTTGGTACTATTGGCACCTTTCACAAGGGGCTTACAAGCGAGCCAGAGGTTTGCCAATTGTGGAATCACAGGTACAGTTTTGAGAAAGAGCACAGGCACTGGGAACCTGATTAGCAGTAAGAGGTACTTTCCTACACCCCCCCCCCCTCACACCACCAAACGAGAGAGGATGAGACTAACCTTTCCCAAGAGAGTCTTCATTGTCTAAGTGGGAGAACCTGGAAAGTCCATCTGCATTGGAATGGGCAGTCCCAGTTGTGTGTTCCACTGTAATGTTCAGGGAGCTGGACCGTCTCAAAGGTTTTGGGTCCTCACCTTTTATCTGCATTCGCTATCTGAGAGGTCTGTGGTCAGTTTTGATAAGGAAGTGAGTATCAAACGAGTATGGTCTCACATTCTTCAGGGACCAAACCACAGCAAAGCGCTCCCTCTCAAAGGCACTCCAATGCTGTTCCTCGGGGAGTAACCTCCTGCTTATAAAAGCAACAGGCTGGTCTTAGCCATCATCATTGGTCTGGGGTAAGACCGCTCCTATCCCTAGCTCAGAGGCATCAGTTTGCACAACATACCCGTTCACAAACCTCCTGTAATGCCCAGTCAAGCCAAGGAATGCCCTGGCTTGGGTGTGTCTGGATGGTTGGAGCTTCCCAGTCCAGAATTGTCAGCATCTTGGGTTGTAATGGTTGCACTTGGCTTCCACCTACAAGGTGGTCCAAGTATACAACAGTACCCTGTCCTGTCTGGCACTTGGATGCCTTGATAGTTAGGCCTACAGATTGCAGGGCCTATAAAACCTTCCTCAGATGGACCATGTGATCCTGCCAGGGGGAGCGGAAGACAGCAATATCATCAAGATATACTGCATTAAAGTTCTCCAACCCATCAAGGACTTGATTCACCAACCTTTGGAAGGTGGCAGGGGCATTCTTTATACCAAAGGGCATAACAGTGAACTGATAATGCCCATCTGGTGTGGAGGATGCTGTTTTTTCTTTGGCTCCTAGGTCCATGCCAATCTGCCAGTACCCAGCAGTTAAGTCAAAGTTCATCAACCCTGGGTGTAGGTAACACTTTTTGTGATAACTTGACATTGTGTTTCTTTCATGTTTGGAATGTAGAACTATGCTCAGATCTATTCCTTTCTTAATCGCAATGTTCTACCCATCAATTATTCTTGTAGTTGCTTGTAACACCGTATCTGATTTTAAGAGGCACTGTTTCTTCTTTAGCAGTTAAATCCAAAAGTTAGTACAGGTCAGTAATATATGATGAATATAAGTGACATATTCAGGGTATGGAGGGAAGACATGTGGCTGGCCAAGAGGATAAAGCCAGATAAATACAATCAGTTCGGGTCAAGCACCAGACAAAGGGGGAGGTCCAGTTTTGGAACAGAAGATCAAAAAATCTAGGAAGGTTGAGGTAAGAGTTTGGAGGGATACCTGAACACGAGTACAGCAGATTCAGCATAACACTTCTTCACAGTTGTTAGCACGTCAGTCCAATCATGGAATCCCACTCTGCAATCCTGGGCAATAGCTTGCTTAATCTCCACAACGGCCCCCACAACGTAAGGATGCCTGGCCTCCACCTTGGGGGTGCCCAGGAGGGGACGCCTCACAGGGAAAGCCAGGATGGGTTCCACAGCGGTATTCGTACAAGCGCCTTGAGACCCTTGCGGGTGAGTAGTGCGCTATACAAGTATCAATTTACATTTACATTTACATATACATGAGAGCAGTGATGGATGGTAAAAGTGCATTCAAAAGGTTAGATACACAACGGTGATAGCACTGAGACCTGAAACTTTAGTGGCATGGGTGGCCATGATAGATGCCACAGCTCAAAAGCTTGGACAAAGTCTCATTACCATTGTACTTGTTTTGCCACCCCATGGTTTGGGGGGGAGGCAGTGAGGTCCAGTGCTTTTTCAGCACATCATGATATTTATCCTATTATTTGTTGTCTTCATGTATTATTAGCTGTTCAGTGGCATCCAGATTGAGAACCTTGCTTTACATAAGGGAAATATGCTTCTGTGTGAGCCAGTTAAAATTGCTTTTATTGTGAATTTTGCTAAATCCTTTTACAATATAAAATGTATGCATATTATTAGCAGTATGATAAGCATACACAGATTTTAATCACCTAACAAATTAGCATCACCTAACAAATTAAAATTATACTTGAACTTATTTACAATACACTTATATTATTCGATTGAGCTCTGTTCTTACCATAAGATATATATGAGCCTTTTTAATTCGGTATCCTAACTAAATATATATTTTAAAACAGTGCTACACTTACAGCTGCCTTTGCTATGTCACGAGTAAATAGATAAAGGCATTTTCCATGGTCCTTATGCCAACTTGCTTAAATAGTGATTTGTAATACTTTTTCCTTTTATCCAGTGCAGTTGTACAAGTGAAAGGTACAGTTGTTAGTTTGTTTTAGGATTTGTTAGATTAAAAGTGTAAGTCGCTAGCAAAAGGGTTCATGTCAACCTTTTCTTTTTATATGTCTCTCCTGAGAGCAAGTGCAAATTCCCTGTTAATGAACAGTTCTATACTTATACCAATACTTTACTTTTAAATCATTTAATGATGTGGAGCCTTAATCTCTTATCAATAAAATATTCACCCAATCACATGGCTGCTATTGAAGAAACTCTATCATTCAATTCAAGAGCCTTGGAAAAAACTAAATTCTGAAGATGTGTACTTCAGCTTACAAGGGTGGCAGTCCTGTTTCAATTCCTATCTCTTCCACTACAACAATATTATGGGGCATATTTACAAGCCCCTATCGCTACCACGCCGTCACTTTTAAAGACATTGTGGTGGCGATACGGGCTTTGACTTATTTACAAAGCAGTGTTCAGCCACTTGACATTTGCCAGGGAGCATAAGATGGCATAGGGCCTGGTCGCTGAGTACGAAAAGGAGCTGCGGCTGCAGCGGAGATACCCCACATATTTCTGGAGCTCAGAAATGCATGTAGCTGTAAGCGGAGGTGAGCTGTGTTCCTCCCCCCTCCACCTTTATTGCGCTGCGCATTTTGAACAGCATCAGGAGGCCTATAAGCGAGTGAGAGTGAAACCGGAGGGGCCCTTCTGATCTTAAAATGGTGGCCATCTGTCCCCCTTTGCAGCTATATCATTACAATACTGCACTCCTCTGGTGGCAAACGGACACTGGCGCTGGCCCAAGCTGCTCCATTGTACAACAAACAACCCCCTTGAATAGGCATCGAGGAGAAGTCTCCTACTGAAACAGCCTAGGAGACACCTCAAGAAGCTGCGCGATTAACCTTGGGCTCTGTGAATACATAGGGAAAAGATAAAAATGGGGTCCGGCAGAATGAAACACCAGGGGCAGAATCCCTTGCCTGACCCCAGGATGGCTGCCACAGTGGTCCTTTACCACGTTGTGCTACTACTCTTGGACAAAATTGATCGACCAGACATCGAGCATATCCCCCATCCGTCTCACCCATCAGAGCATGGAATCTGTGAACTTGCCACTGACTGTTGAAACCTAGCAGTTTGGCTGATGCCCGGTGGAGCTACCTTGATAGCTATAGAGGAGATGGGCTGTGGACTTCCCCCTCGGCCGTCACCTACCCAGCCGGACTTTGGGCAGACTTTCCTTCGTCTCTCCTCTGTATCTCCCTCCTATCCTTTTACCTTACTCCACTACCCTTCTACGCTCCTCTTATCTCGTCTTTTTGCAACAAATGTAACTTGTAACTGATGTAACTTTATAACATTGTGGAACCTCATGTAAAGCGCTCTGATACTTCCGGGTCTAGCCAGCGCTATATAAAACTCATCAAATAAATTTAAAAAATGCCTTTTGCTATCTGAGCCTTTTGATGTCTGGGCCGTCGAAGCTTGGGTGCCTTCGAGGGCAGATGGCTGTTTTTGTTCTTGCAGCATTATTTCATGGCTTTTGTTTTCTCACATGGACTTCACTTAATGTTTATATCTTCATCCTCTGCAGTTCCTTGCATAATTGCTAAATATATGAGAGCATTTTATTAACCGCTCAATGCAATTTTAAATTTACTGCCTGAAGATGTGACTGACTTTCTTACTACTTTACTACGTCTGCTACTGTTGAGTACAGTTTCATGCTATGCAGATACCATAGTTTGCTGCATATTTTCCTTTGTTGATATTTTTATTTATTTTCATGACATACCATCCTGGTCATTGCTGCGCTATTGGTTCTCCCCTCATATCATCACATTTATTTTGATCCTTTGCATGGGGAGACCTCACAAATCGCAAGGTGGCAAGAAATCTCTTTCTCCTTTTAAATCTGTGAATAATATCCATTTTCAATGGCACACTCTAGTCTCTACCATTACACCTTCCTCAGAATCAGAACTCATGGAGGGTGTTTCGGAACATGGGAGTGAGGGCTTGCCTTCTCCTAAGGCCTCTGGAGCTATCTCAGAGATGTCCACTAATTCTATGTCTTTCGAGCGGCCTAAAAAAGATCTTGATTCTTCCCCTAAATCACCTCCCCTTTGACTCTGGTGGATGTTAAGGAAGAAATTAGAACCCTGAACCCATTTATGGTTGAAACTAATGCCTCCTTGCTACGAACTGAGGAAAAATGGTCCTCCCACGATCAAAGGATCAGTATGCTTGAACAACGTGTGAGCAATATTGAGGATTCTACCCTTGATGTGACTCAAATGGTAAAAAACATTAATCAGCTGAAACGACTGACAGGAAAATAGGAACAGAAGGAACAACCTCAGACTATTTGATGTCACAGAAGGTTTAGAGGGCTCCAACATGATTACTTTCTTGCAAATAGCAATCACTACAAATATGAACTTACCTGATACGCCTTCTTTAACTATCCAACGGACTCATCATCTTGGTCCCAGATCTTCCATCTCTTTAAATTCACGTCCATTATCCTATATCTCCAATTCACAGAGCTTATGCAAGTCCTCTCAGCAGCAAGCAAAGTTGGAAATCTTCAGTGGTCTGGCAATAATGTTTTCTTCGCACAGGATGTTTCCCATGCTACAGCAGCACGATGAAAGCAATTACTGGCCCTATGTCCTCAATTGAGATTCAAAGCTCAGCTCTGAGAGATTCATCATTGGTAGGCTTTTCCAATACTAAAGGCCTTATTTACAGTTTGGTGGATGGGATACTCCATCACAAATGCAGTGGATCGGCTGTCCACTGTATTACAAATGCATTAAAGCCTATGGTACTTGTAATATTTCCGGATGGTAAAGCCACCACGTTTTGACAAAGGGTCCGATCAGCTAAACAAAAAATAAGACCCTAAATCTCCATATGCACACACCAATAGATTATTTTGCTCATGGGCTTCCAAGATGAGCATTACAGAAAAACATCTGTATATCTGGCATTAAATCAGTGTCAACCTACCCCTGGGCATCAGGGTACTTGTCTGCATCACCATTTGAAGGTACCAATTTTGGAAAACTGTTGTTGTAGGTCTAAAATTGTTGTTGCCCAACACTTATTTTTGTAGAAATAAATCCTTTTTGAATATGCAGTAAGGCACAGTCAGCAACTTGCCTAAATAGAACAGCCTGAGTATTCACTTGCTTTTCTCTACCTGTATGATGTATGTTCACAGATTATGGATTGCCTTAAAATGTGATAGTCTTTTAGATGCAAGTATGATCAGAATGTACAGGTGTGGAGCAATCTTAATCTGAATAATAGCAGAATTTCCCTGATTTTACCATGATGGACGCAAAAATGATATATTTTATGAGAGAGCTCAGTTAGTGGTAAGTAGTTTGTAGGGCTGAAAGACCACTGGTATTTACCTTTGTCTGTAGTTCAGTGGGATAATGCACTTCCTGCAGAGATCATTACAAAACTAGGGCCCTTATTTATGAAGGCCTTGCACCGCCGGTCCGTCACTTTTAACATGGGAAAAGTGACACACCGATGGCGCAAGGCTTTCATAAATGAGGCCCTAGAAATTTACAGTTTTAACTCTGTAAATTGGCCTAGCCTTACCGGAGTTGGGTAAAAGTAACATCGGAATAAACGTGAAACTATAGTTAGGTTGTAATTTGCGCAATACATATGGGGTCAGCATTGGTATGATTATTTCACTCTGCAACATTTGATCCCACTTCCTGGACTAGTGTATGAGAAAGTTTTGGTTGGAAAGTTACACAATCTTAAAAATGTTTTTTTATTTTTAGGACTGGGACCGTGTACGAAACGGGGAATTCAGTGATGACTTTAAAGCAAAGTATCCAAAGGAGGTAACGGGTTTTGGGACTATTTATCAAAATTCGAATGCTTGTATACCGTGTCATAATTTCTGCAATAAATGTATACTGCACCTTTCTTTTCACAGGTGAAATTGATCCAGAGAATGCTTTCAGAAACGCCAACGAGGAGACCGTTAGCACAAGATATACTATCAAGTTTGACGGAAAGGGAGCCGACATCTGTAAAAACATACTAAGGGCTTCCACATATCGGTGCTAGATAAAGTAGTTTTAAAAATCTCCCAAAAATCAACTCAAATTGAAAATATATAAATTACTGAGCCATGGTACATGTCACAAGCAGTTTTACAGCTGCATTGCATAACTTTGCATTTTTAAATGATGTCCGTGAATAACATGGGTACTGAACTAAAATCTCTTAATCGTTGATAGCTGATCATTTTCTATTTTGCTTCGATCGATGCATCTTTACATAGATTACATATGGACCTCTACCCTACCACTGGGCATGCAAGACAGCAGGATGACAAGTTCCCTGATTTCTCATGTATTTTGTCCATGCAGTGTGCTGTTGAGCCTTTCAGGCAGCTTCGAAGATTGAATTCTCAATGAGGAGAGACATGGAAGCAAGGAGTGAGCGTAGACGTAACAGCAGCTTGTCAAGACTTCTCATGTTATTGATGAAGCTTGCAGTAGACTAAAAATCGAGGAGTGGTTTAGTGGTTTGAAAGAAAGAGTGTTTAGTTGTTAGGTTTTCAGTTGTGGGCAGAATGTGAGGAGCTGCTGAGCAGGTCCATATCAGGGTACAAGGCTCCAGCCCGCGCTTCATAGGAGCTGGTCACTGTATTACAGTAAGTGCTCATGGGTGCAACGTGTGTTTGCCCATCCTTTTGGGCCCCTGGGGCACTCTGCTATCTTACAAAGGACTGTGAATGCTTGTGCGGCCGCTTCAATAATATAACTTGTATGGGGAGCACATTTTGCGCTGGCAGGATCACATTGGGTCGGTTCCTCATTTGCTTTTGTGCTCTGCTTGATTACAGAAATAAGCGCAGAGGCACAAAAGCTGTAGGGAGGCACACTGAGGCCCAGATGTAGAAACGCTTTGAGCTGGGTTTGAGTTACTTTCTACCACAAACCAGATGTTGTAAGGTGTTTGTGTTCTTTACAATCCAGCGCAAATCTCAATTTGGACTAGATAGTAACCCCAAGTAACGCAAAGTTGTGCAATGTGTTGCCTTGCTTTACTTTACTTTGCTTCAAAGAAGCATTCCTCGGGTGGTGTATGGGCGTTCCCATGCACATACTTATCCATGGGTTTGATGCAAATTACTTTCTACAAAGAATTGTTGACAGGGATTTTCGCTAACATTCAACACCTTCTCAAGGCAAGCACAAGGAGAAATGTTTTCATTGGTCCTCGTGTACTGGATTGTACAGCACAAATACAAATTGGTATTAGCCTTAAGTCAGAGGGGTTCTTTTTTTACTGGAAAGGACCACTTTAAGTGCAAAACTATGCTTCAGACAATGCAAGCAGCCTTGCACTTTGGTGCAGGGGTGTGTACGTTGAATGTATGACGTTACCACGCAAGGCAGTACAACGCGTGCCGTTACATCGCAGGCGTTACAACGACTGCGATGTTACCACGCTATGCCATTACAACACAAGTCTTTACATCGACTTGCGCTAGATGGCGTGCTAACATTAGAAAAGTGTAATTTACTATTCCAACTCCAGTCCACTTAACAGTAGGTAAGGTGTTGGGATAGTAAACTACACTATTTGTAATGTTAGCACGCCATCTATCGCAAGTCGATGTAAAGATGTGCGTTGTAATTGCGTAGCGTGGTAACATCGCAGTCGTTGTAACGACCGCGATGTAACAGCATCACGGTGTGCTGTCTGCGATGTTAACGATGTTTCCCGTGTGCGTTGGTTCATGGCTGCCTAAAGTTCAGCGGTGCAAGGAGAGAGCACAGAGCCAGTACATAGGGGCCCGTTGAGCACTGCATCATCGGCCCATCAAGGAGCTAGCCTGATGATGAAGCATGTTACTTCTAGGGGTGGGTGAGGGCTCTTGCTCTGATAATTAAACTTTCTGTTTAACCTGGCAACAACTAAGGTACACAAATGGTGTTAATCTGTGTCATTTTTAGGAACAGCACGTTGTTGTTTGAGTATTATAAGTCAGGAGTCTGTGCTGGACCTTCATTTCTCCCAGTCCCTCTATTTCTGTTGAAGATATACTCTTCTCAGCCAGTGATGCAGCAGACAACCTTGTCCTTTCAAGGCAATGGTCAAGGATCTGACAAACAATGTGTCCTCTGGCAGGGACATCAGCCCTCTTAGCTTGCCCTTAGCCCGCCCAGTGGAAGGCAGAATCCTGCACTTCTTCCCAGTTTGGGGATCCATCACATCCCGCACATCACATCTGACATGCTTCCACACCATAAAGATATTACAAACAAATTCAAATTGCTCCCGGCCGTCACTCATGCCCTCATCACCAGCAAGTTGGTCTACGGGAATACCCTCTCATATTCCCTCCCAAAGCCCTTTGTGATTCCACAGAGGACTTTAACTTGGTCCTGACAATATTCATGTGCAACCTTCCAAGCATATGCATAGCTATTCACTTCATCGCCTGACCTTGAAGACTGTTTTTCTCGATCCAATTGCATCAGATTGTCGTAGGAGTGAACTATAGGCACTGTCAGTGCAACCGTCTTACACCACTTTTTCCCCATACAAATTAGTGCTGAGGACTCAATCATCCTTCCTACCAAGAGTTGTGACTCCCTTCCATGTTAGGCAATCAGTCACCAGCGTTCTTTGCTCACCCTCACTCCCTCAAAAGAGGAGGAGGGGCTACTTCAGTCACACCCCAACAGGGTTTTAAGTTTTTACATAGTTCTTATTAAGAACCCTCGAGAAGATGATCAACGTTTTTGTTGAGTTCTCTGGAGAAAAGGAAGGCTGTGCAGAAGAGGACCTTGTCCTCTGTATGCACTGGCCAAGAAGGAGCCCTTGGAAGGTCTGACAGCCCAGTCCCCCAAGGCCAAGTCTGTTAGCCCAGCGTTGGCAGGAGGACTGTCTCCTTGACATCTGCCAGGCTATGATATGGGCTTTCGTGCATAGGTTCATAAACCCCTACTGCCTTGACAGCCAATTCTAGCCGAAAGGTCTCTTCACGGACTCTGCAAGACTTTTTGGTCTAAGCTCCTCTACAGACCTTTCAACTTAGTGCTTTTGTATCAATTTTAAGGTGAGGAATCTGCAGTTAGAATGATCCATCATAAGAACAAGTAACTTACCTTTAATGGTGGATATGCTATTTAACCGCAGATTCCCCACTGTCCTCCCACCTCCGCTTTCCAGAGTGGACTTTATTAGTAAAAGAAAAGGTCCTAAATTAGTATTTTGCACACTGTTACCAACAATTGTTCACACTCATTGTCTAAGTGTGCAGAAATGGAAAATAAAAAAAATACATCTGTACGCAGAGGTGATGCATTGATGCCGCTCCACTTTGTTACTTACATTGCGGTATAGAGTCAGTGCAGAGCCGCATGATGCCATCTAGCATTGCACGGAGCACTTCTACAAAGAATCTCTCGCTCTAGGCTGGCACCTGGGGGAAGATTCTATTGTGAGGAATTCCCAGATCTATTTTACTTTGAAGTGCCAACCCAAATGCAGAGGGCTTCCGAATCTTTTCCCCAAAAAATCTGAAGTGCATGAATTGAGATTGAATTTGCCACTACAGCGGGAAATCAAACTAACATGTATTAGTACTCTCTGACTAAATCCTCTCCCTTGGGTATGTCCTATCCTACTTAAAGCCCTTACCATAGATTTGTCACCAAAAGAGTATATCGTAGAGATGGTCTTTCCTAAGTGGCTCTTCATTACACCTCATATCAACAAAGTCTTAATATTTCAATCTTTAAACTTCATTTGTATAAAAACATTCTTCTCTAAACGTTCTTGATAGTCTCAATGATCGTGACTTACATGGTCTTTTTACTAAACAGCTGTAGTATGCCCTTACCTAGCCTCCTAAAAATAGATTAACAGTATGTTGCTGGATTACAACACAGGCTCTTTTTGGCATCAACATGGTAGATTACACTAGTCTTCCCCCAAAGCACCCCCTTCTGAAGACAGGATTCCGTTACAGTAGAGCAAATGAAATGAACAGTTTTCGCCTCTCTGCCTCTACATAATTTTCTGTGATAACCCCTCACAGAATTTAGCAAAAAGCTAAAAGTACACTTTAAACATCTTGCATTTGATAACTCATAATAAATCATTTTTGGTCTCAAACCATGTTTCCTTGTTAATGGCCAGATTACACTCCGCTCTCCTACGCCAGTCTCCCCGACTTCCTCCTGAAGTTTGGCAGACTGATGTCTTGTTTTTCAAACAACCACAACATAAATAGATTGCGGTTCCGTTTTCTCAATACACTCTGAGGATATGAATACGAAACAAATGGGCATGTTTACTGGAGACTGGCAGATCGCGGTGTTATGACAAAATTGGTAACTCAGATCTCTGCCAGTTTCAAAACGCAGGGATGCGACGTATTTACAAGAAAGCTGCGCACCCCAGTGTTTCTGCTGGTGGTAAAAAAAGCTGCCTAGAACCAGTGCAAGTACCCTTTGCCATGTTGCAAAGGTGCCTGCGATGCAGGAAGGATTGTTAATGTGCAGGAAGGGACACCTCCCTCTGCACATAAACAATCTTTACAGGTGATATGCTGTTTCTATGTGTGCTGCAGAATGCAGCACACATGGAAAGAGCAAAATTAGAGGAGAAATTAAACATTTCTCCTCGTATAACCTGCTTAAGACCAGGCATTTATTCCCTGGCGATATTTTTGGTTCTGTCCCATACCTTGTAAATATGAGGAACTGTCAAAAAGCTATGGGTGTTGCGGCGGAATGCCCACTGCAACACCCATTGCACGCACCTTTCATGCTAAGTGCCGCTGGAATAGGGGCATTTTTTACAAGGCGCTGCCTTGAAAATAAGGTGAAGGACTTAATGCCACGGCACCAGATGGCTGTTCTATGTGGCAAGTGAGGTGATGAGTGGGTTCTTGACCTTGACAAAAGTGTGACTACAGGAGAGACCCACCCCGAGCAGACCATGAAGCACCTAGCTAAATGGCTCTAGGTTATCACGAACTATGATGGCAGTTGAGAGGTAGGTCCTCCTTTTTACATCTAAGCCTATCCAACACTTACTAATTGCAGTGTAGGGGGCATAGACACAGCCCTGCAAATGCCTTAGACCCACGGCTTAATAGAGGCAGGAACATGTTGGCATAAGTTTTGTACAGTGACGCATACAGGCCATTATACCCGAGTATGCCGCCGATGATAATCTTTTAACTAATCAGGGATACCACCAAATTAAAGGATACTTTAGTGGTTTATCCCATGTTTTTTAAAATTCATGAACTGGACCTAAATCATTGTCCTGAAGAAGAAATATCTAAGACCTCCCTCAGAAAATCCCCATTCTTCGGTTCAGCCCGTCCTGGTAGTAATATCTCACCAGGGTGGAATGAGGTGGCAAATGATGAAGCATGTCACATTACGTGAGTGAGCCATTGTCGTCCAATTCGTGGAATTGCCTTGAATTTAAGTAAAGAGCAACTAGCAGCACCCAGAGAACTTATTGTGTCTCTGGCAGTAACCTGCTGACCTTCTGAATAAACAAAAAGTATTTTTCTGAGGGTAACACGCCAATTTTTGTGTTTGAAGGACTTAATGCCACCAAAACGTTGGCAAAAGTGTCTTTCTGGTGGCATTTACTCCTGGTACATATGCCCCAATATGTTGAAAGAAATTTTGGGGCAATACAGTAGGTTGTTCAGGGAGACAATATTCTCTGTTTCCGTACTGGAGTTCTTTTCTACATTGAAGCAAAATAAAAAAGAAAACCAGCACGCAAGTTTGAGAGATTTTATTTCCAACGGACATTGAAAAATGTACCATGATGATTTTTTGTAAATTGTAATCGGAGCTGGGCCCACACACAACTATTCTCTTTTATATGATGTATTTTTTCATATTTATTTCCAAATAGGTTTGACTAAACATTATGAATATCTAGATCTGCATTCGTTTATAAATTCAATTTTTCTGCATTAGGTGCCGGTCCATCTTTTTATCATTTTAAATGTTGTGTTATTTTGGACCCAGTTCTTACAGTGCAAGTTGTTCCTCCATTGGCAGTACCTACCTCCTTTTAGACCCCCAACAAATCCAAACACCATGTCAACACTTTCCTCAACAATGTAGAAATGATGATGGATTCATGTAGGGATACACATGTAGGAATCAAATTTGTCTGGGCTGAAATTTGGTGTATGTGTTTATTCATATATTTCCATTGCTACAGAAGGGTCCTGTGTAAGAATAACTGGAAATGTGCTCATTTCAGATTTTATCCTTCCTGTTTATCCTGTCACCATTATGGGCCGGATTATGATTTGCACTGCATTTCTATGATTTCAGGTGTGGTAGAACCTGGGAACCTTTAATTCTGTTCTGAATGAAAACAGGAATTTTCCTTCGGAACAGAATTAAGACCCACCGACAATCAGGTCTAACTAAATTGACATGTTTCTTCCTTAGCAATATTACTACATTGAGAACTTGACCATGGATAAACGTAGCATGATGAGCAAATGATTAAGTGTCATTAAGTGTTGCACTATAATTAAAATAATGTTTTGTACATTAAAGCATAAACTTTAAATTACCAAATTGTAATTGAAATGTACTTTCAGTTCTAATGAAAGGAAGTAGTGATGGCATTTGCTGATTACATAAACAAGATCATTTTCATAGCACTTTAAATGTAAGAAAAGGTTTTGCACTACTCATGCTATTACCTAATCATCATCATCACCATCATCAATACTTACTTAATAGAATACACCAACATTATAAAGGCGACATAAAAAGGTCTTAAGATCCAAATGTGGATCTAAAAATAATATAAGCTGTAGTGCTCATTTGCAGAGTGTGTATCACTTGTGACATCTGTACTCTCCTGCTTAACCACTTGCATGTATGTATGTGCTGGTATTTGTAGAGTGTGATCCCAGCTAATGTTTTTCAAATCGGCAAGATATTGGTTGCCTTTAAAAGTATTGATGCCTCATTCACCACTCAGTCAGTTATTTTTAAAGGGTTCTCCACCACAATAGGTTCACTGGTTTAATAGCATGCTCACTGCTTCTCAACTCTCATGTCAGGTCTTAGTCAAATGAAGGAGGCAACAGGTAATGGCCTTACATAAGAATCATAATACTAGTGAGAGGAAATCTTGACAATGGTTTTGGGCAATATTGCTTTTTAAGGTTCTTCCTGTCAAATAAACGGCAAAAATGGCTGACTTGAAGAGCACAACTGTACCAATACAAAATAACGCACACATGCAGATTACACCCAAGATGTTGCCTACAGTGTCTTGAAGACGTTTTCTTGAGCTGAAGTCCCCGTAATTATCTTCCTGCTAGGAACTTCAAAGATGCCTTTTTCTGTTACAGCGCGTGGCCTAGACATACTTAAAAGCATATTTGTTTCTAAAGTATGTGTGCTCCCAACTTGACCTTTGCAGTGAGCATGCTGTATTCAGTAAAACAACTCTTCTGCAGTAATCAAACTGCAAGCATCTATTTCCAAAGTCTTTTATCAAATAGGCCTTCCTTGCAATGGCAACTTGCTTAACCACACCAAAGGATGCAGAACCTCAGTCTCTTAGTGTCCTGATCCATTATGCTTCCTTTCTTTTCCGAGCTGAAGCCACCGGCCTTCCGAAGCCACCAGCTGGTGAGTGCATATTTCTGCTTCACTAGGCCCAAATGTTTTGTACCTTAACTTTAAATTTGGAAATACTACAATTATGCTATATTTCGAAGTGAATAGTGCTGCATTGATAACTCTTCTCAACTGTAGCTTCCAAATTGTAGACTGATGCCATCCTTTCGATGGAATGGAAAAACTTAAGATACGATCCACAATCTATTCCATAATGTCTAGCTCGTCTGTGTCATTACAGCGATTGATCCATATGCCAGTCTGTCTTCCCCTACCCTAAGAGTAAGGTTTCACCCAAACAGCTCAGTTGGCTGCCTCTGAAAAATAATTATTTAACGTGCAATGTTTCCACATACCGCTCAATAACTGCTCTCTCCAATTCTGGTGTATCAGTAATTTTCTGTGTGGTGGCTTATATCTTTGAGTGTCATTTTATTCCTAACTATAGAACTGCAATCTCAAGCAGATAGCTTGCAAACAACAAGATCAATTTTAGGTATTCTGTCATGTCCATTAATAAAATAAGCATTTGACTACATGAAGTTTCACAATACACTGATGTGTATCCTCCCAGAGCCCATCAATGAAAATCTCCTTTATTTGTCTGGTCCAGGCTTTATCATGACTTTGGTCCACTTCCATTGCTGTGGATATACCCTATAAAGATCTCCATCCCAACCTGACGTTTATCTTGCTTTACTTGTGTTCCACCGCAAATCCAATTAGAGTTCTGCGTATGCATTTTCATATAAGAAAAAAACTCATTATCCTGAACTGCGCTCAGTTTACCATGTATCATTTCGGACCCCCTCCACATCAAGGGTATTCCTTTTTAATCCTACTCCCGTCTGAGGTATGTCTTCATTTTATCATCTGTTGACTGCATTGGAATGCAGAAACAAGTTGGGCCAGATTCATAAAAGTAATATGAGATAAAATCCTAAATTTACAACTTTTGGTATTCACAAAAGCCATTTAAGTAGTAGTAAAGATAAGATTCCTAACTTTACTACTAAACAGACAAAATCCACACTTTACAAGTATTGGTATTCACAAAAGGCATTTAGTAGTAGTAAAGTTAGGATTTCTAACTTTACTACTGCTAAACTGATAAAAATCCTAACTTTACGACTTTCGGTATTCACAAAAGGCATTTAGTAGTAGTAAAGTTAGGAATCTCAACTTTACTACTACTAAATGCATTCTGTATTCAAGGTCCATCTTCTGCATTAGTAATTCCTAAATTAAGTTTTAATATTTGCATCCTACATTTCTGGTGGTTCTCTACCACATTTATCATGAACAATCTGGCACAAATTTCTCTTAGCAACCTTCACCTCTTGATAGAGCCACGACTTTGTCATTTCTTGGTAAATGTTTTCAAGGCAAACCTGGTTTTTAACTTATTCTCTTTGTGGCCATTTAGGGAATTTTCTCTTTGTTAATGAAACTCCTTGATTTATGTTCATTTACCACATTAAATATCTTAAACCTTAATAATACACTTTCATTTATATTTCACAGAGACTGACTATATGCACTGTTAAGGGTTGTCAGCTCTTGGGCCTGTGTTCCCTCAAGCTACTTCTGAAGACTTCAGCAGCTAGTCTTTCTGTGTAGTGTTTATTAGTGGAAACTTCTCATTACAAAATTTCAAATAGGACTATAAACCTAGTTGCTGCCTTCTGTCCAAGAGGTGCAGTTGCTTGGGTAGAGAACCTATGTGATGCTGTCTAGTCATCCCGATCTAGTAACCCAACACCTTTAGTTGCACTTTCTGTCCTTAACTTCTAAATTGTAAAATATAATTTTGTTAATTAGTTCTACTGGGGATGTAATTATGCTCATCGAAAATAGGAATCAGTTTTTCTGTTTCCCTAGGATTACGAATAGTGTAAGCCTACATATCTTGCAGAGCTTAGCCCAATATAGAGGATTATTTGCTATTATTTCACGAAACACAGGTCAGCAAGGTAAGTTGCTGCGGTGTGTTGCGAGAATGAGATAAAGCTGAACAGCACCATATGTAACAAAGATATTGTGCTGTTCAGCCATCTCCCAGTATTAGTGCCCTTGTAGATGCCAAGCGCCAACGCAGGCAACCTTGCACCATGGTGCTAGGGTGTCTGCGTTACAGGTAGGACTGTTATTGTGCTGGAAGGGATATATTAAAGCACAAAAACAATTCCTAGATGCAAATTTCCTCTTTCTATGTGTGATGCAGAATGTATTACGCATGGAAAGAGGAAGCAACGAGGGAAAAAAAAAGATATTTTCTTTACTCCTCTCTGTGGTAGGAGCTGGTTGCCTTCACTAGTGACTAAGCAGAAGAAGGAACCCTTGAGGTGACATGTAATCTGTTGCATATGTCTCCTTAAAGTCTTCTTCATTCTCAATTTAGTACTCAAAGAAAACATTTCACTACAAAAGTGTGACACTTTGTAAATGTAATCTAAAAGACAAATGATCAATAGGTACATTTTCTTTTCAAGTGTTGGCAGCTGATGGTGACCTTAAACACTAATACCCTCACTCTGAGTAGGGTGATAAATGTCAACTCAGATGCAAACCGTGTTTGCTCCCCATTTCACATTCTAGGATGTAGTTTCACACAGACCCATGATATTTCCCTGTGTGCCATTTGCAGCAGAAGAAGGGAAATATTCTGTTCCCTAACTGAAAACGGAGGTTATTCTATAATTGTGGTAACATAATTTCCCTCGGTGGTTTCCCTTACCTGAATTAGTTGCCCACTTGGAATTTAGGCTTAAGGAACGTATATATCAAATCAACATTGTTAACTTTTTGACTGTCAGACTTCATTTTTGAGTTAATGCCTTGATGTCAAAATATTTAATATGTTCAATGATTAAATCTTTGTAAATGGATAACACCTTATAAATGGAAAAAGTAAATGCTAACATTAAAGTGTCTTGTATAAATTACCTCTTGTATTGCCTCGAAAAATGTATACAATATATATTTAAAAAGGGCTCCATTATGTTTTATGTAAGTACCTTTCCAACTGTACTTTGCAGCATTTGCACAAATAAAGTTTTACTTTGAATTATTACGTTACCAATTTATTTGAAAAATCTCAGAGGAAATGTTAACTTGCTTACTAGTGCTCTGTGACTGTCTGAGGCTTGTATATGAAAACAGTTAACATTTTAGTATAACACCTGCAGGAAAATAAGGGGCATATTTACAAGACCCTATATCCACAGGAACGTCACCTTTAGTGACCGTGTTACCGCTCGCAAAGTTCAGGAAATAGCTTACAGTTGCACCGCCGTGTATTTAACCGAGCGTGATTGTGCTCCAAATAATGGGACACCAGAGGGGCATTCTCAGTTTGGCACCGAATCCGACTTTTATGTTGCCCATGCCTTGTTTTAATCTTTTGGGTCGTTTGACCTACATAAATCAGGTCACATGGGCATCAAATCGCATATACAACGTTCGGTGTATTGCAGTTTGAGAAGTCTCGTAAATCATGGTTAATGTTTCCATGGGTGAACTGTTTGGTGTTCATACTAGTTCCACACATAAAGACAACCACCACATTTATAGTGTCCGACCAACTTGTTTTGGCCCCACAAAGAAATTGGGGCTCTCTGTCCGAGGTAATGCATCTCTGACCAAATGGTCTCAGAGATTTTTTCCTCTTTTGTAAGAAAATAGGGGCTGTTCCTGCGTGATTCTGGTAGATCCAACCGAAGGCCAATGTTTTCTAATGATACCAGAGATTTGGTTACTCCTGGTTCCAAAAGTTGTCACACACAGAATCCGATTAGAGTGCTTTTTAGTTTTGGGTATTAACAAAAATTCCAGATGGTTGTACCATGCTCTTTTCATGGATCTTTTAAATAATTTACATTGGATAGCCACGTTGTTGGAGTTTTTTTGCCAGAACTTCTGCCTCATAGAAATAATCTTCCTTAAAAAACAATTTCTACGTATATGTAGAAACTGCCCAAATGGCAGACCGTCCCTAAGCCTTTTGGATGATTGCTAGTATACTCCAACAGGGTATTCCGGGCTGTTGGTTTAGTAAACAGTCTTGTTGACAGCTTACCATCATGTGGAAAGATCGTGAGATCTAGGAAGTCTACCTGACTATTGCTGGAATTAGAAGTAAACTTCAGGTCAGGGGACTGTTTTTATCATATGTAATAAATAATATTTTTTTATATATTATTTCCTTGTATTAGGGGCTTCTTCCTTTTCCCACTGCTTTCTTTTTAACTATTCTATTCACAACAGTTTATAATTTGGACATTTGTGTGTTAAATTGTATGTTCGATGCAATTTTTTCTCTTGAACCATTTGTTAGGTGTATATACTGACTGTCCCTGGTTCAGGTTTGTTGGACTGCCCCTGTGGTTTGTAATGAATGCCTTGTGAATAAGGCACCCTTTCCCGCCAAAGTTAGTGTGAAAGGGGTGGGCAATGGGTGTTGTGGTGGGCGTTCCATTGAAACACCCATTGATTGTGACGTTGCCCCATATTTACAAGGGTGGCATAAATATGTGGCAGCGCAACTGGTCTTAGCAAAAACAAGGGGAGATAAAGCATTGCTTCTTGTTTCGCCAGGGTGTATCCATGTGTTCTGCATTGTGCACACCGTCAATATTTTTACCATACAATAGTGACAAAAGCAGTTCAATGAGTGAAAACACAATCAGATTTAACATGAAAGTTTATCATTCTGTGGAACATGTAGCATAACTAAAATAAATATCTTTGTTTAATTCATTGAATAGTGTCTTCGAAAAAGTTGCCCGTCTTTTTCTGTAGTTCTTTAGGTTTCGCTGGGGAACGGAGCCGTTAGGCTCCGCCTCCAGAGAAATCTTATGTTTCTTAGTGTGTACTCTTAGTCCCTCCCTCTGTTTCATTGGCTAGCTCCATAAATGGAGCCTAGCCATTGGACTAGGGGCCTGTCCGTCAATGCCGGACCAGACACGGGGGCGTTCCCGAGATTCTTTGGCTTTTGCCGACGTCACGCGACGCCGGGAACGCCCCCGAATCTGGTCCGGCCGGGCCGTGCTTGCTGCTGTCCTGCCTTGTGTCCCTCCTCCCGCCGTCCCCACGTTTCCCGCCTCCCTCTTCCCCGAGCAGAGCGCACTAAAATAACCTGTGTGCAGCTTCACCACCGCGACCCGGGATCAGTAAACCCCCGACGAAGGGCCCCGTACCTTGCTGGTACCAACGCGACCGAAAACGAGCCCGCTGCTCTCCGATTGGACGGGAGAGCCGAGCCCCCTCACCAAACGCCGCGACGGGATTGGCCCGTGCGGCGCAGCGTCACCACTGTTGCCGTGTGGTGATTGGCTAGGGCGAGGAGCGTCATCGCAGGCTTGACCCGGGAGCCGCACTGCCATAGGCTGACTCCCGGGTGCTTTGGAGGCTCGCCCGTTCTGCCGTGTCTGGATTGGCCCGCTCGACTGGAGGAGCCTGCTCTTAGTTTCCTTCCTTCAGATTTTGCTTTGTTTTTCTCGCTAGATTTTGTTCTTTAGTTTTGCCCACTTTATGTTCCCCACTGCCATGTTTCGTGTCTGTTGCCGTTCGTCTAGCGCTCGGTTCTTTGTCTTCCAGCTGTCCCTCCTCCCTTTGCCTCCTCCAGCCGACAGTTCCTTCCCCGGTGTTGGTACATGAGCCTGCCTGGGGCGCTAAGGCTTCTTCCGCAAGAGACAGACCACGGAATCCACGACAGTGAAGCGACGGTCCGTATCTCTGATGAAGACTTGTTTTGTTTATACTTTTTTAAACCAAGTCCTTCAGCGGAAACACTAATAATGTGCTCGTTTCTCCGCGGCACTATTTCAGAGTTAAGGCAAGTATAAGAATATTTGAGCCATAGAGCACTATGAAGGAGCAGTAAAAAATGAACCAACTATAGCGAGTAACCCTGTCAGTTGTGCGCGAAGGGTCCGGCTTTCACTCCAAGTCGGAAACAACCAGCATAGAGTCCAGAAGTCAAAGGCAGGTCACTTCCGGCCAGAGAGCAGAGTGGGATGGGTGTGCCAGCCCAGCACACACACACACGTGCTCCTCCGGGGGGCACACTGCGCCATGGTACCGTGGCAGAGGTACCCCTGGAATAATCCGGTGCTTTCTGGGACCGTGGCAGAGACACCCCTGCATTAATGCAATGCTCTACGGTGAAAGGGCACATTCCTGGAATAATGCGGTGCTTGCCGGTGCCTGGCAGGAGGAGCCTAAAGCGGTGCTCTCTGGTATTGTGGCAGGCGCACCCTTGGAATAATGCGGTACTTTCCGGTAACCTAGGCAGCCGTCCCCCACGACAGTGAAGCGACGGTCCGTATCTCTGATGAAGACTTGTTTTGTTTATACTTTTTTAAACCAAGTCCTTCAGCGGAAACACTAATAATGTGCTCGTTTCTCCGTGGCACTATTTCAGAGTTAAGGCAAGTATAAGAATATTTGAGCCATAGAGCACTATGAAGGAGCAGTAAAAAATGAACCAACTATAGCGAGTAACCCTGTCAGTTGTGCGCGAAGGGTCCGGCTTTCACTCCAAGTCGGAAACAACCAGCATAGAGTCCAGAAGTCAAAGGCAGGTCACTTCCCGCCAGAGAGCAGAGTGGGATGGGTGTGCCAGCCCAGCACACACACACACGTGCTCCTCCGGGGGGCACACTGCGCCATGGTACCGTGGCAGAGGTACCCCTGGAATAATCCGGTGCTTTCTGGGACCGTGGCAGAGACACCCCTGCATTAATGCAATGCTCTACGGTGAAAGGGCACATTCCTGGAATAATGCGGTGCTTGCCGGTGCCTGGCAGGCGGAGCCTAAAGCGGTGCTCTCTGGTATTGTGGCAGGCGCACCCTTGGAATAATGCGGTACTTTCCGGTAACCTAGGCAGCCGTCCCCCCTGGAAAACATAATGCGGCGCTTTCAGTACCGTGACAGGCGCACCCATGCGCTTATGCGGATTCTTCTACAATTTTAGGGGAAATGTGCCCGCGAAGCGGTCCCCAACCTTCGTGTCTATACTCTTGTGCAGAAGGCCGCTCACCACATGCTTGTGGGGCTGGTACTGGTGCCCACTGTAGCCCTGTCAGAAGTGCAGCCTCCCAGGCCATGTGGTCGCAGAAAACCCTCCAGCCGAGGCTCTCGCGCTGCCGTCCTTTTACCCGATTCCCTCTGCTTCCAAAGATTAGGGCTCCGACACTCAGAAGGACCGAACGGACATATGCGGCGATGGAAAGGTCGGAGGTAGCCTGACGTCAAAGCGTCGCGAGTGGCAATACAGCGCTATCGAACTCTCACTTAAAACATCTATCAGCCTTCAGTTTCAGGTCCATCACGTGCACTCCACTCTGTCGATTCTACAATCTGCGTAAACTCCCGCAATGATCGATGCGAAGAGAGACCTCACGCGACCAGCCAGCCGGAACGGGTTATTAGAGATAAATAGAGGATTAAATACCGATTTAGGTAAGCGATCACACAGGAGCAAAAAAAGAGCTCGTTTTCGGGCAGCAGCTGAACAATCTGCACGGAACTCAGATTTGCATAAAAGGTTCAAAATCACGAATGAAAACGAACACAGGAAAAAATATTTCACTGTAGGGGTTCGACGAGCACAGGGCGAAACACAGAAAGGGGATGTAAAAACGACCTTATAATGTTCCTGTGTACATTTCAACATGAGATTATTAGACTAAGAGGTGTGTGGACTGGAAGCGGTTGGGGGAGGGGCTCTTATATTTTGTGGGGTTTTTTTGCGATATTTACCTGTCACTACTTCACCACCTGGAAGGTGAGCGATTCATTATTTATCCTTCTATGGGAATGAAGGGGCGAGGTAGACGAAGCACATGATTAATTATCTGTAACCGATCATCTGTATTTCACTTCGAGGTGCGCAGAGACTATTCCATAGCGTGCAGATGCAGGTTGAATCTGTGCACTGCCCGCAGTGCCGGCAGGATGTCAGCTCACCCAGCCCCGCTGGCTGCACGCAATACAGGTTTCTGCCGCAACAACATTTTCTTCACCGAGTTCTCCGTGCATATATGGGGAAGGGGGGGTTTCTTTCATATACCAAGGAAGAGAAAAGGAGTACCAAGTCCGAAGAAAGCGCTGCGGTCACTAATTCTTGTGACTTATTGCATAGATGACGACGATGCCAATAACAATGGAAATAACAACAATAGTAAAACATAATAGCGTTATTATTACGGTTACTATTATTATGTAAAATTAATAAGAAATGTCGTATTTGGGTTCTTTCCCTTTCCTGTCCTCTCATTTTGGCTCACGGGGAGGTGCGGTGGGGGGCAATGCCGTCCTCAACTCCTCCCCCACCCCCGTAATTTATACTCTGTTAATTCAGATATATTTTCGGCTGTGTGTGCTCTAAAAACGAATGCTTAATTTATGTAATGAGTCAATTAAGTAGCATTCCAACATATGCTCTACATGCCCAGAAGGTGTCCTCCGTCCCAGGTACTGCTTTCGATGTCACGAATTGCGTCTAATTAATTTCGCATGCATATTAATTCAGGATCTATTTAGCAGCTCCCCTTTGTGAAAGCAAACGCAATATTTATTTTCCTAATCTTTGCGAGGATATCCATGCTGATTGTTCACGCGGAGGTGACTTTTCAAAACGGAACAGAACTGTCTCCGAGCACGTGCCTCCCTTCTTTAAAAAAAAAAGACTTTGGAAAAGTTAGAGCTATTGGCAATGTAAATGACAATGCCATTTATTTATCTGTTTTCAAAACCAACACATAAATACAAATGTTGTTATTTACAATGCCAATAGCTCAAACTTTTCCAAAGGCGAAACCGTTGCATTGTAAATGCTTGTTTTTACTACTGGTTAGCTTCATTCTCACTTTTATTTGCTGGCACCTGGGTGGTCCAGCGTCCTTCTGTGTGTCCTTCTGCTGCTTTCGCTTTCTTTTTTAAAAAAAATATGTAATTACAGCATGTGTTTACAGTCCATGTCCCCTGTTCTGTGTCATTATTTCTCCATTATTTTTGCCCTTCTCATTTTTGCTTACCTCTGTCCTTTCTTGCCTGTTTTTTTCTTGCACCTGCACGTCTCCAATTGTTGCTGCTAGCTCCTTTCCCCCTCCCGTTGTTGTTGCTAGCCTATTTTCCTTCTCCCATTGTTGTTCTTTGCCCCCTCTCTCCGCTCCGGTCATTGTTGCTTGCCTACACTTCTGTCAGATGCTTGCCCCCCCCTGCACCCACCAAAAAATATGATACTATGACGTGTCCAGCACTGGCCACACTCTTTCTTCTAGTTTTTAGCCATGATGTACAGCAAACTCATTGCTGTACAACATAGCTAAGAAAACATTCACAAAGCCAATAGATATTGCATAGGCAAGACCTATTGGCGTTGCCAATGCTTGTTTTCTTATATAGCGTGTAAGCCTACACTGCAGTGTTTTGAAAACCGTACTAGTAGCTACATGGTCAGGGACAGGCTATACAACATCAAGGGCCATGTTACAGTAAGTGCTCTGGGGCAAAACGGCGTTTGTGCCAGATTTGTGCGCCCCCGGGCACTTTGGTATTACGGAAGGGGGAGCAGGCGCTTATGTGTCCTCTTCAGTAATACCAATAGCACTGGCGCTCTTAAAACACCAGCGCTACCTTCAGGGGGTGTTCCCTCATTTGCATGGGGGCGTGCGCAATGTAAATGAGGGAATTCCTTTGCCTCTGCACCCAAGCCGCATTACAGACGTGTGCGCAGAGGCAAAGAAGCTCTCAGGGGGTGCACTGTGAGTGCGCCCCCGGAGAGCAGCTCTCTGGAGGGAGGAAAGCCAGACATCCCCTTGCAGGCAAGTGCAGTCACTGACTGCACCTGCCTCCAAGGGGATCTCTAATCCCCTGTAAACGTGCAGGTGGGTGCCGCCTGCACTGAGAAAACACGGAGCGGCTGCAAGCAGCAGCTCATTCACTGTAATAGGGCGTACTTTGATTGTTTGCAGCGGGGGCACTTTTTAATAGGTGCGCCCGGCACAAACAAACAATGAAAGTGCATAGTATGGTCCCTTTGCTTTAGAAGTAGGCCCAATACTAGCAATCATCCCTTTCATCGTGTGAAAGGGTTGGTAGCCTATTAACTGTGTCTGATGATTAATTCTTGTTGCAGATTCTTCACCTTATACTTATCCCAGATGCCTTAGAGAATCCAAAAAGCTTCTCCAAATAATAGCAATCAAGCATAGCCAAGAAGTACCAACTGACTGCTATCATGATTTTAACTGCTCCTGGACATGGTGATATTAGGCTATAAATGGAGCTACCTGATGCACAGGTATCAATTCCTGTTTTTCCCTACCTGGCATTGGTCTGAGGTTCCTCTTCAGTTATCAATTTTCTCCAATACATTTTCCCCGTCCCCTGCAGACCTTGGTCAATTGTCACCTCTTAAGGTGTTGTGGCTAATAACTTACAGAATACATCACAATCAGATGTCTCTTTATGACCACCACAACATCTGAATGTGGAGTCTGG
Source organism: Lissotriton vulgaris (assembly GCF_964263255.1). Taxonomy (NCBI): domain Eukaryota; kingdom Metazoa; phylum Chordata; class Amphibia; order Caudata; family Salamandridae; genus Lissotriton; species Lissotriton vulgaris. The sequence continues at coordinate 785,625,020 of NC_141694.1, read as the reverse complement.
TGTTGGGTCACTAATCTTTGCTGTGCCACCTTTTTGCATTGATGCACCCCAAAGCCATAAGGGATCAGGAGGCCAAGGTATTCTTGTCCCAAGCCCATAAGGAGACTCTCAGATGGTCTCTTTCACATTCTGCAGATAAACTGTAAGATATAGTGATCTTCCAAAGGTTCCTCAACTTCTTCCTACAGGAAAAGCTATTGAATGAATGAATGAATGAGTGAGTGAATGAATGAGGATTTATAGAGCGCATAGTTACCCGGAAGCATCCCAGCGCTAAACCAGAACAGAGAGACCAGTGCGAAAAGCAGAGAAGTAGTAAACAATTAGGGAAAGAGGTGGGTTTTCAAAAGTTTCCGAAACCGCAGATGGCAAGATTCTGCACGTAGTATCAAGGGGAGGGAATTCCACAGTTTAGCTGTATTTACAGAGAATCGCCGTCCTCCTGTGTGTGCCTTTTTTACTCGAGGCACGATGACCAGACCTTCATGATCTGAACGGAGTGGTCTGTTGGCTTTATAGGGTATGACTAAGTTCTTCAAAATGGGGGGACCCTTACCCTGCAAAAGTTTGTGTGCAATGTATAAGGATTTGAATTTTACCCTTTCACGTATCGGAAGCCAGTGCAGCAGCTTAAGTGCTGGTTTAGCTGACATTCTGACTGAGGTGCCCGTGAGAAGCCTCGCTGCAGCATTTTGGATCTGTTAGAGTTTGTTAAATGTGGTTTCCGGTGCACCAAGGAAGATAGCGTTACTGTAATCCAATCTGGATAGGATCAATCCTTGGATCAGCAGTTTCCTAGAAGGCTGCGGAAGAAGTGGCAAGACTTTTCGAGCCGAACGAAGGAGGCCAAAACAGGCTCCCACCGGAGGGGGGCTCGCCCAGACAGGTGGGCCAGATGTTCGAAGGCAATGAGGACCCTAGTAGCATAATTTCGGTCTTAGACCCATTCAGTTTGAGAGAGGATTCACACATCCAGTTATAGATTTTTGATGTGTGGAGGGTGTCTGGACACTGGGCAAGTTGGGATAAGGAGACGACCAGTTGGGTGTCGTCAGCGTAGCTCACGATTTTGATTCCAAACGGGGCAACCACCTCCTCCAGTGGGGCCATGTACACATTAAATAATATGGGGCTTAAGGATGAGCCTTGTGGCACCCCACACTGGAGGGGAATTGCAGCCGATCGTGAGTTACTCTCCCAGACCTGAAAGGTGCGGTTGCTAAGGAATGAGGTAAGCCAGGACAAGGCTGTCCCTACCACACCTACGTCTGACAGTCGTTGAATTAGGACCTGGTGATTAACAGTATCAAAAGCTGCACTTAGGTCCAGGAGGATCACTGCCACTGATCCTCCCGAGTCCAAAATGCATCTAGCCTCCTCAACGACTGCCAGAAGGGCGGTATCCGTACCCTGGCCAGGGCGAAAGCCAGTTTGCGAGTTCCGGAGAAGGCCGTTGGACTCTAGGAAATGGGAAAGTTGTTGATTAACTAGTCTTTCTGTGATCTTGCTAAGTCCAGGGAGTAGTGAAATCGGCCTAAAATTGGCCAATTCCGCCGGGTCTAGGTGAGGCTTTTTAAGAAGTGCTTTCACAATAGCTCCCTACCATCCAGGTGGAACCACTCCCTGCGACAGAGAGGCATTGATAAGATCAGTAACCGGTGTAGCAATGGTGGTTGCAATCTGTTTCAGGATCCGCATGGGTACTGGATCGCTAGGGGAACCACTTTTGATGCTGGCCAGAGCTTTGAGAACCTTGACCACTGAGACTGGATTGGGATTGGTTAAAGAGTTAGCGGTGCCATTACCTGAAGCCAGAGTTCTCTTCTTCCTCCTAGGAGATAGTTCCACTTTTAATGAAACTCAGGATGGAGTTTCCAGCTCCTTCGGTCAACCCCTTGCAGGTGGAGGTCTTTTGACAAACCCTTTTTGATCTCTTCAGTATGGCACCTTTGACAACTCCAGTGTCAATGCCTCTCCACTCCACACCACCTCAGGGTCCAGTCTTGGCACCTTCTCCTCGTGTGCCTTTTCCATCTGTGCTAGAGTGCAGGCCCATAAGACACTTGTGCCGTCTTTGGCCCAGGTGAAATTTTTGTTAGGCCAGCGCAATCTCACATAAGTTCCAGCATTTTGCCTTATGTTACTATACAAAATTACAGAGATGAGACCAATATGCCTGGTCAGGAAAGTAAAGACCGTTCAAACAAAAATGTTCTTGTGGAGTACCGGAACAACGTAAACTACAAAAACACAAGTGGATGTTATTTACGGCTCTTGTGTTTTAGCGCTATAGATGTGGGGATGCATTTTATATTAAATGTGGCAATAAAGGCTTGATTTCCATTTTGTGTAATTTTGCAGAATTTTCTAAAAATTCATGTAATAACACAAAAGAAAATCTTGCACCTTTTGCACAACCCTCATTTCTGCCAGAAAAAAAGGTCCAGGCATGCTTTGAAGAAAAGTTCAATTTTCTGACTGAAATATTACAGCCATCATATAAAACTTCGACTCCTCTTGTGCCTTTCATAAAAGCCCTTCTTCAACCCTTTTTTGCTGCTTGGGAAAAAAAAACTTTCAGCCCCATAATCCATTGAAAGGTTGAATGCCGACAGAAGTCTGCCCAGACTAATCCGAAATTCTTGTTGGAGCACTAATTATTGAAAAGCCTGGTAGTTCATGCACCCTCTGTAGAACTGAACCCCAGTGCTCTTCCCAATGCTCCACTTGATCCTGAGTCCAAGTATTTGGATACCACGGGATGGAAGGTGTCTGTGTCAGGAAGCTTCATTTACCACTCTGGTAATGCCAGCTGCCTAGGAGGCAGATAAGTCTGGTTAAAAGAACTAGCATTAGCATGCAGAGCATATGGAATGATAGTTTTCACAACTGGTATGAGATGGCCTTGATGCCTCAAAACTGACCCATTAATGCAGCCTAGATTCAGCGGATACCATGGGTTTCTCTAGGTTCATGGCCATGATCATGCAAAGGTATCCTTATGTACATGTACAGTCTTCTTTTGTAGCTTCCATGCTGCCCTGTGAACATGCCATTTAAATGTAAAGAATTTCGCTGTGGGAGACAAGGCAGAATCCTCCTCGGGGTTCTTCATGGTTAGTAGACCCGCAGCTCTTGTCCTGGGGCTAGCTAAGTGGAGAAGTGTGGCTCAATGGTTAGAGCGGCAGACCCCGATGCAGATGTCTGGCCCGGGACCAGGGTTCAATTCCCGCCTCGGCGGTCTTGGGCTCAATTTCCTCGGACCTGATAATTCTCGCCTCGGCGCCTATTCTAATCATGGGTCCCACTCTGCAACTCTGGGCATTAGCTTGCTTAATCTCCACAACGGCCCCAACAGCGCTGGGATGCCTGGTTTCACCTTGAGGGTGCCCAGGAGTGGGCATTTCACAGGAAAAAGCCAGGAAGAGTTCCACAGCAGTTTGTGTACAGCGCCAAGATGCCTCAGGGTATAAGTGCGCCATACAAGTACGAATTCATTTCATTCATTCATTTCAGCTTCTCCGGAGAGACAATCCAGTCAGCATTATCCCCTCTTTCTGGCTTCTCAAGAACTGAGCCTGTAGAGACTACTGTCTGAACTGGTGCAAAAACTGCAGCAGTTCTAACACTGATTATGTGAAACATGATTACATAAAAGCAGACATCAACAGCAGCAGTCACATATTCTAAACCGCTGCCAGCGTTTTGGCTATAAAAATGCTTTAGTGGGTCATCTTCCAGTTGGTGGATGGTTTTTGCCTGTCTGGACCATTGTAGGATATCATTAAAACAGATTAATGGTTGGTTGATTTAATTAATTTGCAAGGGGTATGGTCTCCCCTTTTTGATAGCTCCTCTGAACCGTTCTTCCTCAAATCAGACTTGCTTTTCAGAACATGACTCACGCTTGGAAGTGGGATTTCATGCTCTGCACCTGAACGTGCTGTATAAGTGGTTTATCTAGCAAAGAGGGGAGCATGGTCCTATTCCCATTAATTCCTGGTCCCCAAAAGCATGGGGGTCTGCGGTCGTTTTTGCTCAGGCAGGACTATTTCAAGATGTTGTCCCTTAGCCAAGTTCTTTTGGTCCTCAAGTGACAGGGCTGGGATGGTGTCTCTTGACCTACAGGATACCTACTTTCAAATGCTACTTTTGCTTACTCCCAAGCATTTTTGTTTGCCTTCCCTGTGGGATCCCAACACTGCAAGTACTGCCTTTTGGCCTCACAACCATTCTGTAGGTTTTCACCAAGGTTTTGTCAGTTGTGGCCGATTTCCTTAGCAGGTCGGGTATCCACATATTTCCATACTTAGACAGTAGGCGGATGAAGGTAGCCTAAACCTCTTTGCACACTACTTGAACTTCACTCTGGAATGCCTTTGTCTGTTGGTGTTCTCTCTGAATCATCAGATGAGCCATCTCATTCCAACACAGTGTAACTTTCCATTGGCGTGATAAGAAACACTGTCTGAATGGAGGCCTTTCCCTGTAACTTCTAGATATTCAGGTTTTGCCAGCTGCAACACACCTAATAGGAGCATTGAATATCCAGAATAAAGACTTGAGCAGGTGTGAGAAAGTGCCATATTTCTTGCATTGGTATGCCCCCACTTTTTGCTGAACTGCTGATGTGCTTTGAGTGTGCCCTGGGCTCCTGCCAACCAGGTACCCAGGGCATGGAGTTCAGTCCTTGAGTGTGTGAAACCTTTTGTGACTGAGTGTGTCCAACAAATGATTTACACTGTCCTCTGGTACTGCCTTACTGCTCGCCCAAGCTACCGCTTTTAAGAGTAAGGTCAGCCCTGACTGTAACCTCTGTTATACCTCTGGGGTTGGTGGCCTCTATACACACTGCACCTTACTTTAGTCCAGTACATATAGAGCCACTTTCTCACATTGGTGGATCAGCGGTGGGATACAAACTTGCATTTGTTGGACTACTTGGTTACCATCTGATCACACAACAGAACTCATAAATTGCCTTTAGAATTCTGAAATTGGGTTTTCCAAAATACTAAGGGACAGATTTACAAGCCCCTTGCGCCGCTTTTACGCCGCCGTTGCATCACTTTCGTGACGCGGCGGCGCAAAAGATGCACCATGGTGCGGGGTATTTACAACATGACGCATCTCCCAGATGCGTCACGTTGTAAAGCCCTGCGCCGGAAGAGGCGTACCATCGCAGGGGGAGGCGTTCCGGCGCAGGAACGCATCCCAAAAGTGGCTTAATGAAATCTACAAGATTTCACTCAGTCACTTTTGGGCCCATGCTGCGTCAAAACCCTGCGCCTGCTTGAAGCAGGCGTAAGGATTGACGCAGCATTGTGCACATAGACCCCCCACCCTGATCATTGCTGGAGCTGCGTCGTGCTTGCGACGCAACTCCAGCAATGTGCCGCTTTTACGGCACAGATGCGTGACGCATCTGTGCCGTTTTTGCCCCATGGTGCGCCGCATTGTAAATGCGGGGCATCAAGGGTGGCGGAACTACGGCGCACAATTACTGGCGCATCCTTACCGATAAGCAGGGATGCGCCAGTAATTGTAAATCTTCCCCTAAAAGTCTTGTCAGGGCCTTGCTTAAGTCCCTTTAAAATTTTTGAAAAATAAGTCACTATATTCAGGGTAGAGGGTTAGAACTATCAGGTTAGAATGTCTCAACAACCCCCAACTATTAGTGAGGATACTATTGCACAGGTCCTGGTGGAGAAGCTCGACCTCACACCTTACTTACACTTGAATTTCAAAGAAGTAAGGTTCTTATGCAAACTGAAAAATATACCAATGGGCCTGCATCCAACCAAAGTAGGGCTCCAGGAGCTCTTGGCTGAGTATGCTAAAGGCCACCCCTCTGAACAGGGTGATGACCAGTCAGAGGAAGAGGTGCTAGAGGAGGAGGATACTTTCCCACCCCCCAATCATCTCTAGGTAGAGGAGTGGCCCTGTACCCTTAGCTCCAAGAATCACCCTCTGGGACCCTAGGACCTACACAGGTGGGCCAGGGCCCAGAGAAAACATTGGGCCAAGAGATTAGATCTAGAGTCCAGGCTCCTGGCTCTAGAAAAAGAAAGGAAAGAGATGGGCTTAGCCCCTATCTCTGGTGGCTGCAATACCATTTCATTTTGATAACTTTATTGCGGTCATAGACCATAAAAGCACAGGTAAAATATGTACATACATAAAATACATAAATAATTTAAAAAATACATGGTTAAAAAGTTATTAAACAGTAAGTTATCAAAGTAATGGTATCAAAACATCCCAGTTAATCACAGATTGTCGCAATTCATTAAAGTGAGCCTTCTGTGCCACATACCATATAAAAAACGGGATACCGCAAACACAATAGAGGGGGAGGTGTCATATCTTAAAATTCTGACAGCTTGTGCACATTTTCTTAAACCAAGGCTTCTACACAGCGGTGCCAACCAGCATCTCCTTATTGTACTGTAGGCTGGGCAGAGGAATAAGACGTGGACAATATCCTCTTTGGTGTTGTTACAAACTGGGCAAATTCCCTCTTCTCGTCCATTCCATTTGCAAGTAAATGCCCCAATAGGTAAATAACCATGTCTTAATTGTGTGTAAAGTTTTCTTGCAAGGGGAGGCTGTATTAAGTCCAGAAACTCCTTCCTCTTAGACACAAGTTTTACCTGCAAAAATTCTGCAGAGACTGCCCAGCGTTGTCGAGCTATGCAAAAGGCTTAGGTTGTAATGTCTCAGGGAGGCCAAGAGCTCCATTCTCTTCACTCTCGGGCAGCTCACCTCCGGGGTCTCCCATAATTGGGGCATACCAATTTGATATACAAGGGCCTTGATATGGGCTAGCCAGTGGATATTCTTGGTCTTTAGGTGCCCCCAGACTGCAGCGAACTCAGCTCAGGCACTGTCCAGAGCCTTCTCCAATACTGAAGAGTTCGGGTGGCTAGCAGTTCTGAGATGGACTCTAGGCCTAGATCTAGTCTCAGGGGTGAGAGCGGGGTGCTCTGGGGGAGGCCTATCAGGTTCCGCATAAAGGCCTGTTCCACCTTGAGGAGGCTTAGTGTACTCTTATGGCCCCAGAGTTCTGCACCATACATCACAGCTGGTCTAGCTTGCGCCCCATAGAGCTCAAGGGCTGGGGCAACTGGCTTAAACAGGGTTGTTCTGTGGAACTTGCCAATGCCCCCTCCGATCTGCGCCAACCTCAAAGCAGATTTGGATACCTGTGGGCCCCAACCGAAATCTTCAGTCAGGGTAACCTCCAAGTATACAAAGGTTCTCACCCTTTCGAGCGGGACGCCATTTAATACCGGGTTAGGGCGAGTTCGCTTTGGGGGATGAAAGATCATAAACTTCGTCTTTGCCAAGTTTATCTCCAATCCCCTCTGAGCGCAAAAAGATACAAAGCCATCCAGGACCCTCTGGATACCTGATGATGTTCGAGACAACAACAAGGTGTCGTCTGCGAACATCAGAGCAGGTACCCGCCCAGTGGCCAACCATTGAGCATCACTGTCCCTGACCCTATCCAGTTCACCCGCCATTTATATAAAGACTAAAGAGCGTGGGAGCCAGGGCAACTAAAGAGCGTGGGAGCCAGCCTGCGATACCAATAACAAGGATAGAGAGGAATCTTATGATCCTAAAATCCCCAAAGGGATTGTCCCTAAATTTGAGGAAGGTGATGATATCACCAAGTGGTTCACAGCCTTCGAGAGGGCTTGTGATATGAGAAGAGTGAATAAACCTCTATGGGGGGGGGGGGGGGGGGGGGGGGGGGGGGGGGGGGGGGGGGGGGGGCTCCTGTGGGAACTGTTCTCCGGTAACTGCAGAGACAGGCTTCTGACCCTCTCTGGGCCAGATGCAGGGTCTTATGACCTCATGAAGAAAACTCTGATTGAGGGATTTGGACTCACTACTGAGGAGTACAGAATTAGGTTATGGGGGGCTCACAAAACCCAGACCCAATCCTGGATAGATTTTGTAGACTACTCAGTAAAGCCACTGAATGGTTGGTTAACTGGACACAATGTGCATGATTTTACTGGACTTTATAATTTGTTTATGAAGGAACATGTTTTGAGTAATTGCACAAATGAAAAGTTGCATCAGCATTTGGTAGACCTACGTCTAATTTCTCCCCAAGAATTGGGAAAGAAGGCAGACCATTGTGTCGAGACTAGGGTGACAAGGACAGCCACTGGGGGTGACCAAAAGAAGGTGGTTACAAAACCTCACCAGGGGAAAGGTGGTGAGAATCCCCAAGAAAAAAAGTCTGAGTCTTCCAAAGGGCCCCAAAAACCTGTACAGGTGGGTGGGTCCCAAACTACTCCCTATGTGCCTCAGCCCTATCGGGGAAGAACTTTGATCCTAACAAGACCTATTGTAACAACTGTAAGAAGTTGGGACATTTAACTGTAGACAAAAACTGCCCCTACAAAAAAGCCCCTAAGGCACCCAGTACAACTACCCCAGGGACAGTGAGTCTACAGATGGGATCAGAGGAGTGCCCAGATGAAACCTGGGAATACACTCAAGCTAGTCTAGTCACTTTGGGGGAAATGGAGTTTGCCAATGTAGCTGGTTGGCCACCCAACTGTAAAAAAATATTTGCAATACACCTCCATTCATGGAACTAGAGTAGAAGCCCTGAGGGATACAGGTGCCAGTATCACTTTGGTGAAAGATATGCTGGTTTCCCCAGAGCAATACTTGATTGGGAAAACTTACCCAGTCACTAATGCTGACAGCATTGCCACCCAACGCCCTATGGCTATGGCGACACTAGGTTGGGGGGGGGGGGGGTTACTGGCCTGAAACTGTTGGTGGTCTCTTAACAGTTAACAGCTGACTGTCTGATTGGAAATGACCTGGAAACGTCCGCCTGGGCTGAAGTTGAGCAAATAACTCATGCAGCCATGCTGGGTATCCATAGACTGGTGTGTGTGCACAGAGCCAAAAGAAGGGTGTACAAATAGGTTTGGAGCCTGAAAGTATGGCCCAACCAACCAAGAGGAAGAACCAGAAGCCTGGGGGACCAGCTTATACACAGCCCTCCACTCAGGATTTGGAAACCCTAGAGGGAACTGAGCCCATGGAGCTTGAGCCTTACCAGGTTGAACTCTTGGGCCCAGGGGGACCCACTAGGGAAGAGCTGTGCCAGGGACAACAAGACTGTCCCACTCTTGAAAGCCTGAGGCAGCAAGCTGTTTCAGAAGCACAGGGAGATGTCTGTGGTACCCACAGAGCTTATTGGGAAGAGGGGTTATTGTATGCTGAGGCAAGAAGCACCCCTCCTGGAGCCAACAGGAGTGTGGTAGTACCACAGAAGTACAGGGAGTTCCTCCTAACCTTGGCTCATGACATTCCCCTAGCTGGACATCTGGGTCAAAACAAAGCTTGGGAGAGACTAGTCAGTCACTTCTACTGGCCCCAGATGCACCAAAAGGTGATGGAGTTTGTGAGCTCCTGTGTTACCTGTCAGGCCAGTGGCAAGACAGGTGGCCACCCAAAGGCCCCCCTGATACCACTGCCAGTGGTGGGGGTCCCCTTTGAGAGGGTAAAGGTGGACATTGTGGGTCAACTGGAACCTCCCACAGCCTCAGGGAAAAAGTTAATTCTAGTAGTAGTGTATCATGCTACAAGGTACCCTGAAGCAATTCCCCTTAGGGTTACTACAGCTCCTGCAGTAGCCAAGGCCCTCCTGGGTGTCTTCGCCAGAGTAGGGTTTCCTAAGGAGGTGGTTTCAAACAGAGGTTCCAACTTCATGTCTGCTTACCTGAAACACATGTGGAAGGAGAGTGGCGTGCAAGACGCAGTACAGGTTTACTACCCCATACCATCCACAAACCAATGGCCTTGTTGAGAGATTCAACAAGACCTTGAAAGGTATGATCATGGGACTCCCAGAAAAACTCAAGAGGAGATGGGATGTCCTGTTGCCATGCCTGTTCTTCGCTTAAAGGGAAGTGCCACAGAAGGGAGTAGGGTTTTCCCCCATTGAGCTTCTGTTTGGTCATCCTGTAAGGGGAACACTTTGTCTTGTAAAAGAGGGTTGGGAGAGGCCTCTCCAAAAACCCAAACAAGACATTATGGACTATGTGCTTGGCCTAAGGTCCAGAATGCCTAAGTATATGGGAAAGGTATCGAAGAATCTTGAGGCCAGCCAGGAGCTTCAGAAGCACTGGTATGACCAGAAAGCTGTACTGGTTGAATTTCAACTTGGGCAACAGGTGTGGGTGTTTGTGCCAGTGGCACCAAGGGCTCTCCAGGACAAATGGAGTGCCCCTTACCCTATCCTGGAGAAAAAGAGTGAGGTCACTTACTTAGTGGACCTGGGCACCAGGTTCAGGGAGCCCCATAAAACTGAATTTAGGGGCGTTACAGGTAGGGCAAGGGCAGGGACCAATAGGTCCCTGTCCTGGGGTGGGTACACCCCCTAGCCTGCTCCTGTCCGTGGGAGGGGGCAGGGACCTAGCTGTGATTAGGCAGGGCTCCCCATCTTCAAGATGGCCGGAGCCCGGGGTCGTGCTTCACCTCGCCTTCCCCACCTGAGGGGTGGGGTTGGCACAGGCTGGCACACCCCCCTTCCTGACGTAGGGTTTCCCGCCAGTCTTCCCGCCGGAGTGGGGGTCAGAACTGGTGGGGGCCAGTTGCTGGGTACAGCAAATGGTCTGGAGAAGCTCACAGAGGCGGCATGCCTTTGAAGCTTCTCCCTACCCATCCTGGGGGAGGAGACCTAGCACCTCACCCAGGATGTGCATTGTTGCAGGCCCAGGAGAGCGAGGGGCTCTCCACCCAGGGGTCCAGCAACATGTCTGCTTTGTGGCAGCCTGGGCAGCCACTTAGTCCAGACGTGGATTGTAGGTTAGATTTTAGGGGTGGTGCATTTTACATTAAACCTCACACTGGCATCAGTGTGGGTTTAATATGCTGAGCAGTTTGATGCCAAACTTCTCAGTCTTCAGTGAAGCCATCATGGTGCTGTGGAGTTCGTAATGACGACCTCCCAGCACCATATACTCTTAAATGGCAGCACTGCACTTACAGTGCCCAGGAATGGCCCTGGGTACTGTAGGGGCACAGGGCTCATGCACCTGTGCCCACACCACTGGCATAGGGCACCCAGCTAGAGGGGTGACTGATGTATGCCAGGGCAGTGGGGTTTGTGGGCATGGCACACAGGGATGTGTGCCATGTCGACTCTGTTTAGTTATGTACTCAGACACTCAGCCTGCAAAAGCAGTGTGTGGTTGTCCGGGTACAAGGCCCCTAAGGGTGGCACAGTAAGTGCTGCAGCCTTTAGGGGCCTTCTCTGGTCACCATGCCCGGAGTACCTAGGGTACCATTTACTAGGGGCTGATAGGTGGCCAGAGATGCCAATTGGGTTTTGTTTCAACACAGTTTTAGGGAAGGAACACAGGCCCTGGGTACCTGGTTGGCAGGAGCCCAGGGCACACTCAGTCAAAGCACATCAGCAGTTCAGCAAAAAGTGGGAGCATACCAATGCAAGAGAGATGGCACTTTCTCACAGCAGGTCATTATCGAAGGACTAAAAATGGGAGTTTCAGCTTGACATGAAAGCAGTGGTCTTTTTTAATGTTTTATGGAGCACCTATGCATCAACCTATTAGCTTCTTTTCTCAAATGGAAGCATCTCTCATTTTTGCTCTGCACTTTCCGTAGCAAGGCTCAAAAAGAGATGGATCTCAGATAATCATTATTGCTCTGGATTGGGGAAGGAGGATTTTGTATGCTGAACTCTTGGAATCAGTGTTAGGCCCACTCTTCTCAAACTGGACAGAGCAGATCTGCTGCAGTTGTAGCAGGGTAGTTAGAACCCTCATCCAAAACCTCAAATGCTCAGGCTCTATACATGGAGACTGAGCGGTATCAACTGACTTCTTTTGAGCTTCCATCTGAAGTGGCCAATACAGAGTTTTTTTATATAGCGCAAAGTTCGACCCAAAGGTATCGGGTATCAGAGTGCTTTACAGGCGCACCAGTTGCGTTACATGAGGGGGGAACAGGAGGAAGGAAGGGTTTGATTTCCCTTAAGGTGTTGAGTTGGTGATTAGCTTCTCTGGTGGTTGTTGTTCTGATGCGGTCTTGCATATTTAAGTGTTTGTCTAGAATTATGCCTAATGATCTAGTTGAGTCCACAATAAGAGGAGTACAATTGAGGGCCGTTAGTTGCCTGAGCCAGTCATGAATGGGGGTAGAGTGTTTGCGAGGGGAGATCAGGAGTATTTAGCATAAGATGATTGTGGGCTAACCAATTTTGCTTTTTCGCAAGGGCAACGTTAAGTGTTTTGATGTCCTTCGGAGTAGAGATTTTCAATTACAAATCGTCTGTGTACATGTGGTAATGTATGTTTGAATGATTCAGAATTGCGGTGAGAGGTTCCATGAACAGGTTGAAGAGCATGGGTGGAAGTACTGAACCTTGAGGCACTCCTATTGAGACTTGAGCACTGTTAGAAAGGGAATGGCAGATTTTGATTCTTTGAGTTCTATTGTGTAGGTATGAAGAAAACCAATTTAGAAATGGACCTGCTAACCCCATCCTTTTTTCCAGCAGAGCAATATAGTGGTCATGTTCGACGATGTCAAACGCTGAGGAAAGATCTAGAAGTATAAGTAGGCAGCTTTCATTCTGGTCCAGAAGTCTCAAGGTGTCGTCAATGATGTGATTTAGAGCACTTTCATGGCTATGTACCGAATCCGGATTGGTGAAGGTCGAGGAGTTGAAATCGTTCAATGTGATTTCAAAATTGTGTGCACACACTTCTCAAGTAGTTTGGCTAAAGTCATTATGTTGGAAATTGGTCTGAAGGTGTTAGGATCCGTTAGGTCCACATTAGTTATTTTTGGAATGGTGATAACTTGACCCATTTTGTGGCAGTCAGGAATCAATCCTTGCGGGAGAGATTCATGGACTATTTGCGTCCAGAGTGGTAGCATAGAGAATAAAAGATTTTTGAAGAGATTGGTTGACAGAATATCATTGAAATGATTTGAGGGCTTTAATGAAGAAATAGTATCATATATCTCAAAGTCGCCTGGTAGTTTGAAGGTATCATGCAGACCTTGGCTTTTTGGAGAGCAATTCTATGAATCAGAGAGAGGGGAAATCCACAGGTGTGAGGGAGAGGTAGTCGACTGGGACACCCAATTTGTATTTGTTGTGATGTGTCGTAATTCAAAATCAATCTTTCTTGTCTTTTCCAGGAAGTGTGCATAGAATTCCTCGCTATTTGGGGTTAAGTCATTGAGTGCAGACTGGTGGTCAATTGAGTAGTTGGCTTGCTGTTTTGAGTTTTCTTGGCCTGTTTATGGCGAGGTCGAGCGGTGATCTAAAGTGATCGATCTTGGCACTACAGATATGTTTGTTGCACGTGCTTTTTGTTATCCGCAGATGCTTGAAGTTTGTAACCAAAGGCGAGTTTCTCCAGTATCTCTCCTCTATCCTAAGCTTGCGTCTTTACTCACTAAAGGAGCAATTGAACCAGGGTTTGTATATTTTGCTGGGAATTCTTTTGAGTTGCTTTGAAGCAATTGAGGCCTAAAATATTAATCATGGAATGAATGTAGTGATCGTTGAGGACCTTGAGATTTACCAGGTTAAGGGGCGGGAGAAGTAGTTTCTTGCTGATGCTAGTTAGCTCATAAAAATTGATGTTCTTGAAGTCTCTTGACCATTGTTTGGCCTTATGAGGTTGACTTTGCCTGAGCGCCACCCTTTCCAAGATGCTGAATGACATTAGATGATTAACTCTAGAGTGGATCCCTTGATGTGGGTAGGATCATTGCAGGATTGGGTGAGGTTTAGATCAGAGAGGAAGGCCTTTAAAGTGTACAGTAAGGGATCATTTGCGTCGTTACAGTGAAGTTTGAAGTCACCCAGGAAGATACGAATCGTGTTTTCGTCAGAATAGGAGGATATGGTCTCCATTATTTGTTCTACAAAGAGAAGATTATCACCAGGTGGCTGATAGATGGTGTGTAGTATACAAACTTAGTTGTTTTTGTTCCAGAGTTCGATGCCCATGTTCTCAACAGAGGACATTGGATCAGTTTTAGTGTGTTTCAGGTAAGAAGTGATCAAAAGATGCAGGTTAAGCCCCCTCCAACTTTAAAAAGCCTATTTAGTCTAATGATGCCATACGCAAGGGGTACTAAGATGTCTAAAATTGATGAAGAGGAGTCATTAAGCCAGATTTCCTTTAAGATTAGGAGGTCCAAGTCTTGAGTGAATGAGGTCGGCGATATCAGCAGCATGTCTTACCGCAGACCTAGAGTTAAGAAGCATCGATTTGATGTGGGATTTAGTTACTAGTGCTTCAAGGTGAGAGGTAGTGATAGCAAGTAAATTGACCATGTTCGAGGTTCTGTGATTGACACTAGCCTCTCTGAACGGGTTGGAGGGAATAGTTTGGATAATAAATGTTTCAAGTGAAGAATTGCTATGCGCGGCGTTGTAAGATAATAGAAGGGAGTGCATATCATCCTCTGACCGATGTTCAATGTTCCTATGTGGTCTGGAGCGGTGATTAGGAAGAGGCAGAGTTTTTCAATGTAAATTTAACTTGCTTTCTACTGACAAGTTTTTACTCAGGTGATGATTGGCTGTGGTGGGGTGAGTAGATTGATAAGTCATGGAGGATATGAAGAGGTTCCAGCACTTCTCCAACTTTATGGAGTGGAGTGATAGGTTCTGAAGAACAGGTTACTTACCTTCTGTAACAATATATCTGTAAGAGACATATATTATAGATTCCTTACCTTACAATTACCCCCAGGTGTCAGAATGGATCTGGAGACATGTTTTCATATCAGTACCCTTGCGCGTCGGTAGGTGGTGTCGGTTGACTCCACGTTTGTCGTCGGCGTCCTGATCGCTAGGATGACATCGCGGTCTCTACTTAGACGCCGCCACTGACCACTGATGTCAGTTCTTTACACAACATTCCACGCCAAAAGCGCAGAGCCTTGCAAGACACTGACCACTGGTGCACAAAACTAGGACCTTGAAAGGGAGTTTCTAACCCTAAAAGTCAGTTCGCAGAATGGGAAGGATGGGTGGGGTGGTAAGAAATCTATAACTAATATATGTCTCTTACAGATATATCGTTACCTGAGGTAAGTAACTGGTTAATCTGAAAGAGACTATTAGTTATAGATTCCTTACCTTAGAATAGATACCCCAGCAATGCAAACCTAGGAGGTGGGTCTGCGAACCAAGTTCACACCAGAAAGTCCCAGAGAACTGAACGGCCCAAGAAGCTGTCTTTCTGGACTGGAGTATGCAGGCAATAATGTTTAGTAAATGTGTGCAAAGATGCCCACGTGACTGCCAGGCAGATTTCACGAAGGGGGACTGCACGTCCAAAAGCAACAGTGGCTGCCTTCACCCTGGTGGAATGGGCGCGCGGTCCCACGGGAGGCTCCTTTTTTGCAAAGGAATAACAGATCGTAAATGCAAAAGACGACCCATCTAGAAATGGTCCTTTTTTGCATGGCCCAACCTTTCTTGGCGCCCACATAGCCGACAAAGAGTTGATCGTCCACCCGGAATTGTTTTGTGCGATCTAAATAGAAAGATAACACACGTCTTGGATCCAGACAGTGGAGTCTCTCCTCCTCCTCCTCCTTGGAAGGATGCGGGGGCAGGAAGAAGGTGGGCAAAGTGATGGTCTGTCCTAAGTGGAAAGAGGTAACGACTTTGGGAAGAAAAGAAGGTCTAGTTCTAAAGACAACCTTGTCCGGATGAACAGCAAGGAAAGGAGGTTTAGAAGAAAGAGCCTGAAGTTCACTCACCCTGTGAGCAGAGGTGATGGCAACCAGATAAGCAGTCTTTAGAGTCAAGAGTCTGAGAGGACAATTATGTAGTGGCTCAAAAGGAGCACACATAAGGTAAGTTGAGACCAGCTTCAAATCCCACTGGGGAATTACGAAAGGAATAGGAGGAAAGAGGTGAGTAATGCCCTTAAGAAATCTATTTACAATAGGGAACCTGAAAAGAGAAGGCTAATCAGGAAGGCGAAGGAAGGCCGAAATGGCCGGAAGATAGCTTTCGAGGGTGTCCAGAGCAGAGCCCTGCTAGGCCAAAGAAAGGATGAGGAGGAGAACCTCTGAAAGAGGGGCAGAAAGGGGATCCACAGCCTTTGCTGTGCACCATGCCACAAATGTATAGAGGTGTATATGGTTTTAGTGGAGGGACGCCTGGCTGCCAAGATTACATTATAGACTTCAGGAGGAAGGTTAACTGTTGCTGTTCAAACTCAACGCAAGGAGGTGGAGGCTGGACAGTTTTGGGTGGAGGACCGTCCCCTTCTGCTGCGACAAAAGATCTTCCCGTAGAGGCAGTCTGATCGGAGGATCGATGGCCATGTCGAAGAGCTCAGGATCCTAGACTCTTTGTGCCCAATCCGGGGCCACAAGAATGACTCTTGACCGGTCATGCTTGATCTTCTTCAGCACTCTGGGCAGAAGTGGTATAGGCAAAAAGGCGCATAGATGATCGCAATTCCACTCGCGATGAAAAGCGTTGCCGAGCGAGTGTCACCTTGGAAATCAATGTGTAGAACTGCCGACATTGCGCGTTCTCTTCGGTGGCAAACAGATCTAACCAAGGCTCTCCCCACTGCTGAAAGAGACCTTGTACCACCTCTGAGTGAAGACACTATTCGTGCTGTGTTTGTCTGCCCTGGCATTCAGGGAACCTGACATGTCCTGATGTACCAGCCATGTCCAAAGACGAAGAGACTCCTGATATAGGGTCCACAACCCCAGCCCATCCTGTTTGTTGCATTACCATATGGCGGTGGTGTTGTCAGTGAACACCTGCACCACTCTTCCCTTGACAGAGGGAAGGAATGCTTTCAGTGCAAGACGAATCGCCCGGAGCTCCAGAAGGTTGATGTGGAGCCCAGACTCCGCCAGAGACCAGAGGCCTCTGATCTCCGCCTCTCCCATGTGGCAGCCCCATCCCAAAAGTGATGCATCTGTCACTACTGTGAAGTCTGGTTAGGGAAGGGACCAATTGCCCCAATCCTGGTTTGTGAGCCACCACTGCAATTGGTGTGCAGTCCCCTCCGAGTTCTGGGCGCAATCAGAAAGATTCCCCTGATGCTGTGCCCACTGGAACTTAAGGTCCCACTGCAGAGCCTGTATATGCCACCTGGCATGATACACCAGCAGGATGCAGGAGGCCACGAGGCCCAGCAGTCTCAGAGTCATTCTCACCTTAACCGGGGATAGAGGCTGAAACATCGGAATCATAGCCTAAATATCCCAGATTCGCTACTTGGGAGGATAAGTCCGAAACTGCGCTGTATCCAGAATCGCTCCAATGAAATGGAGCTTCTGAGAGGGAATCAGGTGTGAATTCGGCACGTTGTCAGTGAACCCCCAGGAGGTCTGCCGTAGTCTGAAAGTTGAAGACAACTGCCTGGGGCGAACTCAGCTTCAACAGCCAGTGGCTGAAATAAGGGAAGAGTGGATCCCCCGATCTGAACAGATGAGCTGCCATCACTTTCGTGAACACCCGAGGGGCACTGGTAAGGCCAAAGGGGAGCACAGTAAACTGAAAATGCTCGTGGCCTACCATGAACCATATGTAACGCCTGTGGGCTGGCAGGACGGGGATGTGGAAATAGGCATCCTGCTAGTCCAACGCTACCATCTAGTCTCCAGGGCTGAGAGCAGACAGAACCTGAGCCAATGTCAACGTTTTTAAGTACTTCTTCCGGAGGAAGCGGTTGTGTCCCTGAGGTCCAAGATAGGACGCAGGCCTTTGACCTTCTTGGGTACCATTGCCATTGACTTCTATACCCATTCCCTTTCCTATTGGACCACTCTGGTCAACCTCTCCCTCTCTCAAGGTTCCCTTCCGGTCTCCTTCAAAACTGGGCAGGTCACCCCTCTGCTTAAAAAACCCACTGCAAATGACCTCAACTATTTCCGCCCCATCACTAACCTACCCTTTCTTAAGAAGATCACAGAAAGATGTGTAGCGAAACAACTCTCTCGTCATATCAAGAACAATAATCTTCTTGACAATTTTCAGTCCAGCTTCATCCAAAACTGCATCACTGAAACAGCCTTGCTGCAAGTGATTGATGACGTGCTGCAAATACTCGACTCAGGGGGGGGGTCTTGTCTTCTAATTCTCCTCGACCTTTCTGCAGCCTTTGACACTGTCAATCACAACACTCTCCTCAACACTCTTCAACAGAGAATGGGCATGGAGGGCACTGTGCTTAAATGGTTTACTTCCTTCCTCTCGGATAGATCCCAAATGATCAAAATAGCGAAGTCTTTCACCTCCTTTGGCGATAGGTCATGGTGTTCCTCAAGGCTCCATACTTGCACCCACATTGTTCAACCTCCACTTAGAACCACTGGGAAATCTCCTAAGTAAATCCGGGATCCACTATCATCTCTATGCAGACGACACTCAAATCTACCTCAAGGTTGCCTCCACTCACGATATCTCTATCCTAAGCTCTACTCTTGACTCCATTCAAAACTGGATGTCAACTCATCAACTGATTCTGAATCCCGCCAAAACTGAATTCCTCCTCCTCTCCTCCTCACTTTCTCCTCCCCCGGTTCACTCATGGATGGATCAGATGAATCTACTTAACAATAAACCCATCATTGTCGACAGCGCAAAATCCCTTGGTGTCATACTCGACAAAAAACTCAATCTAATCTCCCACATCAATTCTGTTGCAAAGTCTGCTCGATACAAACTGCGCCTTCTTTGGGGTATTTGTCGCTTCTTCTCGGAGCAAGACCTTAAAACCCTAGTCCAATCGCTGGTCCTATCCAGACTGGACTACTGTGATTCTCTTCTTACTGGCCTCCCCAAATCCCACCTGTCCCCCTTAAATATTTTCTTCGTTCAGCAGCTTGTTTCATTTATGGGGCTAAAAAAGGCTACCACATCACACCCTTGTTATCCACCCTCCGCTGGCTTCCCATCGAGGCAAGATCTATTCACAAGACTGCCTGTATCACCCACAAAGCCTTGCACTCCTCTCCTAGCTACCAGGCGAATAAACTGAAAGTCTCTGGAGGCTCTAGACCATCACGTAATGCGGAAAATCTACTGCTTGAACCTCCCACTTTCAAGAAGGAAAGATCGATGGCCCAATCCTTTTCAGGCAACGCGGTGAGAATCTGGAACTCACTTCCGCCTCAGCTCCGGACCACCACCTCCTCCCAGGCCTTTAAAACTGACCTCGGGTGGTGGCCAAGATGGCGGCATAGGCGGGCGCAGACCCCGTGAGCTCCCTGGCCCGTCGGCCCCAGTAGCAGATCTCCAGCACAGTGCCCCCTTACCAAGTGTCATTTTCGGCATCTGGACTGCCCCCGGGGGCTGGGAGACATAGCGGCAGCTTCTGGCGTGCCTCGCAGCAGCGATCCAGGGACGCGGCTTGCTGACCATGCTATCGCGACACCCGACAGAGGCCCAGCTTGAGAGACGCCCACGGCGGCTCCGGAACCCCGCAGCTTCTCCACCACCTCTTGGGCGCTCCGGGACATCGGGGACTCGGTTCCGATCAGCGGAGGGGCAGGGAGGTGATCGCGATGAACTGGAGGCCGCGGCCCCTCCCCCTCCCCCCGAGGCGGAGTGCGCTCCCTGTCTGCGGGGTGTGAAAGAAGCTGCCGCGGCAAGAGGTGAGGAGTCGGGGTGCGGAGGCGGGAGCCAGAAAGCCCACGGATAGCCGCCAGAACTGGTCCCAGGCCATCACAGAGAATGCGCTCACGCTAGGCCGGCGGCGCCTGGTTGGAGGACGGCGCTGCGGCCGTGAGCTAGTCAATTCAATTCAATGAAGCTTTATTAGACTAAGTTGCAAAAGCATACAATATTTCAATTATTTAAAATAAATATTTAAAAATTTACAATTTAAAAGTAGAATAAAAAATGCTAAATTGCAATATAAAAAATGGAAATGTCCCAAATTTCATCGATGATATCAATCAGCACAGTTCAGCAGTTAAAAAGAAGAATTTACAATTTCATTATACTTTTATGGGTACTCCTTGGTGAGCTTTCTGCGCGTGTCAAAATATATACGACCTTGTTGGGATCATCCTTCCATTAAGGTTATTGCAGCTTATAGTACTTAATTGAAACACTTTATTACACGGATAAAATGGAAGATTAAAAATAAAAGAAATACCTTAAAAAATTGATAAGCCAAACTCATTTAACAGAGGGGAGTCTCAGTAACCCGCGAATCATTCTAAGTTATTTCTATGCCGAACAATACATTTCAGAAGGCTGGCAATTATGGTAATAAGTTTTTCTCCCTCCAAAAATTGTAGAAAGAGAAATGCGGGGAGGCATCTTCTAAACCCCATCTGCTTTAACAATGGTAAAAGCCACTTTGTTCTAAACTCACTGTAGAACTTACAGAAAAGAATAGTGTGTATTGTGGACTGGTTGGAAGTACCGTCACAAGGACAAGGGGGAAGATATTTTACCCAGTTATTTTTCGTTGGAAAGGCAACTAATTGGTGGAAAAAGTTCAACCTAAACCGTATCAGAAGAAAGCGTTCGTAGCTAGTAGTGTTATAGGTTAGGTTTGGTTGAATGTCAAAGGTAGTTTGAATATCCAATGTGTGTCTAACCGATGGTTTCATAACCTCACTTGTAAGACGCAGTTCTTCGAGATGGTTAAGACATTTTGCCTGAAAGTCATTTGTGGTTACCTCACGGACTGAGAGGGGATCGTGGTAGAATTTTTCCCATCCTATGTCAGCCAAGAACTTTTTCACATATGACAACCATCTGGATCTTTGTACATTCTCCAGGGCCATGCAGTCAGAGATTATCATCTGTGAGAAGGTGGCTTTATCCGACATCCAAATACGACGCCATAATAAAAGGGGTTGGATTCTCACTATATCAGACATGTAAGAGAGTCCCAGCTCTGCGTGATATGAAAAAGTGGTTGTACTCTTTGGAACCGATAGATGGTACCTTAGAAAAACATTTTCCACCCTCTGTAGGGCATCTATTGCTACATGGCCCCAAACACCTGCCCCGTACAGTGCCACCGAAAGACATTTGGCTTTGTAGATCTTTGCCAATTCCAAAGGAGGTCTTTTCCTCAATTTCCGCGAAAAATTGACAAGTGCTGTGGTAGTTCTAATGAAAAGGAGTTTCCTAGTTTCGGTTGACGATTTCCAAGTAAGTTTGTTATCCATCATTACTCCTAGGTAGGGATATTTTTGTGTCGTCGCTAGTTTTTCCTGATTTAAATATATATTCCTCATTTTAGTTTTATGTCCAGTCCCCGCCTTCATGACAAATGTTTTCCCAATATTAATATTTAGGTCTAGACCTGCCATGAAGGTGCCTTTTAAAGTTCAAGGGGGGTACGGGCTAGTATCACTGCATCGTCCGCGTAGAGCAGCGCGAGAATCCGGCGGTTGCATGCTGTGGGAAGGTCCTGGCACCCCTTAATCATTTCCTTCTCCAGGCCATTGGTGTGAAGTGTGAAGAGGAAGGGGGCCAGGACACAACCTTGCCTGACACCCTTCTCCACTCTGAACGGCGCGGTTAGCTCTCCCCCAAGCCCAAACCTCACCCTTGCAGTCGCATCTGAATATAATTCCCTTAGGAAAGTTACCAGGTTCGACTGGACTCCCATCTCTACCAAAACAGACCACAGTTTAGCGTGGGAGACACAGTCAAACGCGGCTGATAAATCCACGTAGACCATATAGAGAACTCCTCCATAAATATTAGCATATTTGTCAATCAGGAGTGATAGGTTAAGGGCTTGATCAATGGTCCCCAGCCCCTCGCGGAACCCATTTTGGAGATCAGATATAATCCGGCCCTCATCCGCCCAGTCCTGTAGAAGCTCGAGGATTACACGGCCCGCCACTTTGCCAAGGGAGTCTAAAAGGGAGATTGGACGATAACAAGTTACCGACCCCCGGTCCTCTTTTTTAAAAATAGGGACCAATATTGATTTGGACCATGACTCCATAAGGCCTACCGCACATGATGCATTCAATACCCTAGTCAATAAAGGGGTCCAGAGTTCCATCTGGGCTTTAAAGAAATCTACGGGCACCCCGTCTGGGCCTGGGCCCTTCCCACTTTTGTTGGCTTTCAAGGCATAAGCAACCTGATCTACTGTGAATACCAAGTTAATTGGATAAGGGGTGCGAGCCTGGGGATGGGGTGTCGCTTCCTCAGTATTTGCATTCACAATCACGTTAGAAAAAATCTTTGAGAAATGCTCAACCCATTCCTTTTCGCTAATAGCAACCTCTATTCTCGGTGAATCTGCATCATTATTCAAAAAGGGGGACTTGACCACTAGCCAAAAGGCAAAGGTGTTTTTATGAGTGGAACTCTCATATAGTTGGTCCCAGAGTTGCTGTTTTAACTCGGTTTTTCTATTCTTTATTGCGGAGTTGTATGATTTTCTTAGGGTTGTAATCTCATGAGG
The DNA here is from genome assembly GCF_964263255.1 of Lissotriton vulgaris. Classification (NCBI taxonomy): domain Eukaryota; kingdom Metazoa; phylum Chordata; class Amphibia; order Caudata; family Salamandridae; genus Lissotriton; species Lissotriton vulgaris. Next base: position 785,602,554 of record NC_141694.1, on the reverse strand, counting down.
GACCCTAACTGTCCTCCGTAATGCCTGTTTTAACTTCGAATAGGCTACCGTGCAACTGTGGTCAAACCAACCCTTCCTCTTCTTTGATGATCGATTAGCTTTTACCCACAATGCTTTATTTATGGCTTTTACCACCTCTCCGAAGTTAGCGATAACCTCAGTGTCTGGTGTATCCATGTCCAGACATTTCTGGATGGGGAGGAGGGTACTTGCTAGCACTGTTTTAGTTATTTCTAGGGGGTCAATCTTTCCCCACTTTAGAGAGTATCCATTAAGCCTGGCCAGCGTCAGGTTGTTTTGTGTTAAAATTACTACAGATATTAGTTTTACAATTTTTTGTCGTCGGCAGGCTAACGCTAAGGGGGTAATGGTCTCTCAGCAGCAGTTGTGTGTATAGTGAGTAATGAGTCTATATTCCTCACTCCGTTGGAGACAAGAATATGGTCAATTGAACTTTGAAGACCCCGCCCGTGAAAGGTGGTAGCCATCACTGTGTCTGTAGTAGTGCGCTTGTTCACTACTGCCAGATCCAGTTCGAACATAATTTCACTTAATCGGCTCCCCAGAGTTGTATGTCTGAAATGTAGAATGGGATCATTACTCTCATCATGGATTTCACAAATATTTCTGTTACTATCCTGGCATGGGCCCAAGTTAAAGTCTCCACCCCAGATAGTTATAACCTTTGTTGGTGACCTCCTTGTTCTAGATAGTAGTAAACTGACCCTCCCACTAAAGAGGGTCTACCTTTAGAAAGGCGGGAGGTCATGATATTATCCGATAAGTTGGGACAGATGTAGACTAAAGGGGAGAACTAGCAGGCAGCGCTTACTCTAAGTGCAAGGAAAGAGGTTTAGGAGATGACACCAATTTTTATAAATATTGCCTTACTGTAGAGTCCGATATGTAGGTCCTGTATAGTCCGATAACGAGATTGGGCCCAGCCCAGCCTCGGCCAGCCCCAGACGCGAGGCGGTAGATGCCATGTCCTTATGAAGCGCCTCCGGGCGCGGTTAGGGGCGTTTTGAGGTACTGCGGGCTCCTGGGGTTGTAGTCTGGTGCCTCCCCCTCTCAGCGGCAGCGCCTGGTGACCTACGGCGTCTGCGGCGGGGGGAAGCGTCAAGCTGGCAGGGGAAGCGGCAGTCGATCGCCCAGAATGCTGAGTAGAACAAATAGGGTACGTTCCCAAAGTGCATAAAGGTAGCCCACTCGTCAGCAGATGCCACGTCCTTATGAAGTGCCTCCGGGCGCGGTTAAGGGGCGTGTCGAGGTACTGCGGGCTCCTGGGGGTTGTAGTCTGGTGCCTCCCCCTCTCAGCGGCAGCGCCTGATGACCTACGGCGTCTGCGGCAGGGGGAAGCGTCAAGCTGGCAGGGGAAGCGGCAGTCGATCGCCCAGAACGCTGAGTAGAACAAATAGGGTAAGTTCCAAAAGTGCATAAAGGTAGCCCCAGTCACCCGGCCTGCTGGGCCCAGAGGTTACGAAGGCCCCTCCCACCCACCTAAGAGAGCCAAGCAGAGAAGGCCCGGAGAGCAGCTTCGGCCCCCAGCAAAGTGCCGAGCGGGGCCACGACCCCACGTGGGACAGATCCGCATTCCCCGTAGTCAGGGGGAGCAAAGAAAGAGCGCTGAGGGGCCCGACGCCAGTACTTCCCACTTCTGAGCCTCGAGGCTTCCTGAGACTGGCACACCTCTTGTTTACCTTGCCTGCGGCAGCCCCCAACGGAGCGGCAGACCCCAGACACACGCCGGACGAGGCTCCCTCCGGCCGGACAAGACAGGTGGCCCACCCAGCACCCCATAAGCCAGACCAGACTGCCAGGAGGCCCCGAGGGGGAGAGAGAGAGGACCTGTGGCGGGGCTGGGGACGCCATGGCGGGTCAGCGCAAAAAAGGGGACGTACGCTTCCAGAGATGCTGGCGAAGGGCTCAACAAAAACGGACAAAGGACCACCCTCGCCAGGAACTGCGAAGCAACAGTCTAGTTCCCCCGGGGCGGACGCTCCGATCACCAAGTCCTTTTTAGAGACCTTATTTAATTCGCTCAGGGACGACTTCAGGACGCTGCAGCAGGAAGTGGCGGGAGAGGTCAGGGAGATCCGGCGGGAGGTGGATGGCCTCGGAGAACGGGTGGCGGCCGTTGAAGAGAAGGACCAGGCCAGGTGTGAGGAGGTAGAACAGCTACAACAGGAGGTCATCCGTTTGAAGGATCAACAGCTGGATCTTCAGGCACACGCGGAGGACCTGGAAAACCGTTACTGCCGGAACAACATATGGGTTCGAGGGGTCCCACTGAAGGAAGAGGGGACTGATGTCATCTGCTATTTACAAGCTGTATTCCGCAACATTCTAGGGGAAGCATCGTACTTTGAAATACGGATTGACAGAGCACACCGTGTGGGTCTCCCTAGGCGAGCACCTGCTCCCCCCCCCCCGACATCCTAGCTTTCTTGCCGGACTTCCCTCTTAAAGAAAGGTTCAGGGCATTCCCAACACAATACTATTCCTCCACCACAGAGAAGAAAGCAGGGGTGGCCATTCTGTTTGTGCGCCATTTCAAGGGCCGGGTGGGAGACAAAGTCGCTGACATAAAAGGGAGGCTCCTGGCTTACAAAATACAAATAGAGATGTGGTCAGCTGTCACCGGATCAATTTACTCACCCAATACCAGACAAGAAACATTCCTCACAGGGGCTCTGGCAGACACACTGTCCCATAACATCAACTCAACGCTAGTGGGGGGGGGACATAAACCTTGTGATGGACTCTGCGAAAGACAGGTCGGGCCAGAGGTATGGTGCTACGGGGGCGATATCCAAGGGAGGGGAGCAATTGTTAGTGTATAGGGGATTTGTAGATTCCTGGAGGAGGACACACCGTAACACCCCGGGATACACCTTCTACTCACACGTACGAACGCATAGACTATTTCCTAGGGTCCCTGGAAGTGGCATCCCTGATCACAGGCATTGAAGTTATTCCGGCGGCACTTTCCGACCACGACGCATTGGCGCTACACATACGGGTCCCCAGAACCAAGACACGGAAGGGTAGATGGTGCCTTAAGGAAACTCTCTTACATTGTAAAGAGGTTACGCAACAGCTCACCACGCGCATCACTGATTACTTAAACACGAACGACACAGCAGACATTCCACTAACAGCACTGTGGGGGGCCTTGAAGGCGGTGGTGCGGGGAGAATTGAAAGCAGCCGCGGAAGCGCGGGAATGTCGTGACAAACGACGGACATTGTCTGAGCAGGTGCTAGAGTTGGAGTGGGTCCATAGCAGAACCGGGGCACCCAGAATATAGTGCAAGCTTAAAGCGGTGAGGGCCCAGCTGGCGAGCCTTGATCTGGACAGAGCGGAATACGCGGCGCTGCGTTTACGCCACACATACTACGTGGGCAGAGACAGAACGGGCCGCTTGCTGGCCAGTAAACTCAAGGCCAAGGTCCTACACTCAAAGATCACGGCCGTTCGAGACAGCACCGGGCGAGAGCTACAGGAGGACTAACAGATCGCTGAGGCGTTTCGGGCGTTTTACGCGTCACTGTACACGGCAGAGCCCGGCTTGAACAAAGGAGAGGCAGACTCATACCTGCAAACGTCGACGGTCACTGCCCTCAACGCGGCGACCACGCGCTCCCTCGACACACCGATAAGAACGGACGAGGTCATTGCGGCAATTGAGCGCCTCAAGCCGCTCAAGTCACTGGGACCGGACGGCTTCTCAGCGGGTTTCTATAAAACGTTTTGCCATCTTCGAGCCCCGATCCTAACGCGTTTAGTCAACTCCTTCCAGGGCCCAGGTTCCATTCCGAAAGACATGCTAGAGGCTGAAGTCATCATCCTGCCGATACCAGGGAAAGACAAGGCCGATTGCGCGACGTACCGACCAATATCGCTGCTCAATCTGGACCTGAAACTATTCACTGGTGTGCTGGCCACAAGGCTGGGCCCATGCCTGCCGGGCATCATTGAACCGGGCCAGGTGGGATTTATCCCGAATAGGCAGTATGCGGACAACACAAAACGTGTGCTGCACGTCATTGACAAGACCCACTTCAACGACTCAGACGCAGCCCTTGTCTCTGTCGACGCCAGAAGGCGTTTGACAGGGTTGACTGGGGGTACCTGGACTCCACCCTGGCACGCTTTGGGGTGGGAGAACGCTTACGCACTTGGGTCGCTAGCTGCTACGCTGCCCCACAAGCGGTCATTCGGGTTAAAGGGGTGAGCTCCAAACCATTTGTTATCCGACGCGGGACCAGACAAGGGTGCCCACTCTCCCCATTACTCTTCGCTCTCTACATCGAGCCATTCACACAGAGAGTCAGAGACAACCCACAACCCAGCGAATGTCGGAGTCACATTTGGAGGGGAAGCGCAGACCATAAGCCTCTACGCGGACGACATCCTAGCAGCGGTGGAGGACCCTCTCAGGTCAATCCCGGCGTTCTTAGCCGAGATAGAGGCGTTTGGGAATGTTTCAGGATTTAAGATGAACATCGGGAAATCCCTGGTTCTCCCACTCGGGCGCAATGCCCGTGCATCTAGCAAGTTACCGCGAAACTTAGGGAGGCTCGCCATTAGCATGTCGGTGCCCTACCTGGGCATAGCCCTGACAACTAGCACTGTGCAAACAGTGGAACAGAACTACTCGGATCTTCTTGGTAGGCTTCTGGGAGACCTGGCTAAATGGCGCCAACACTCACTATCTTGGCTGGGGCGGATCGCGGCCATAAAAATGTCTCTGCTGCCGAGGATCCTGTATTTATTTCAGACTCTGCCGGTCACGGCCCCCCTGGTTAACAAACTTCAGGATGCCATCCGTCAGTTTGTCTGGGCCGGGAAGCCTCTGCGACTACGCAGAGACCTTACCGGACACGTCCCTTTGGTTGGCGGACTGGGGGTCCCAGACCTCCAGAGATATTTTCAGGCAGCGCAACTTAGATATCTCCTGGAGTGGCACCACCCCGAATCTGAAAAGAGTTGGCTGTTTCAGGAACGCGCAACGGCCCAAATGCCGTTGTGGAGAGTCCCGTTCTTGAGGCGTCAGGACCGCCCGCATACATGAAGAAATCTCCTCTCTCGCGCACTATTTTGCAGGTGTGGGACAGGGTTGCGGTGCCCAGGGGCCTAACTACTTATCCTTTGCCAATGACACCGTTGTTCGATAACCCCGCTTTTGAGCCGGTGCGGTCCATGGCTCCTTCCCTCAGTGAAGGTCTTCGGAGTGCAGGTCAGCTAGGCACCTTTTTGACATGGAGGGATTTCTGCCGCTACAAACACTGCAGGAGACGTATGGGCTTCTGCGGATCCCGCGCTTCCAATACTTTCAAATCCGTCTTTGGCTCACAGGCAGGGACGTGCTGCTGCAGGGTAGCAGATAACTCATGCCTTTTGAAAAATGCCTCCACACCCAAAAGACGGATAGGCAAGCAATAACTGATCTGTACAAAATGCTGTGTCCACCACTTCCAGCTATGCGCTCGGCGGGTCAAAAACAATGGGAGCGGGAACTAGGCTGTTCACTCACCGACAAGGAGTGGCAGGATATATATTATAGGGCCCACCACACTGCGAGGAATGTAGCTAGCAAGGAATCGGCAGTCAAGATCGCTTACTATTGGCACTTGACGCCAGCAAGGCTGCACCAGAGTCACCCTCGCCGGGATCCCCTGTGCTGGAGGGGATGCGGACAAGTGGGTACTTTAATCCACATACTCTGGGACTGCATAGAGGTACAGGTAAATACTTTGACACGGACATACCTCGCTTCCCGGCTTACACAGTGCTGGGGCTACCCAACAAAATCACATTTCCACTCAAATCGATCCGAGGGAAACAAATGGGGCTGGCTATGGGGCAGCGACGCAACACATCCTATCGTTCTGGGGCTCCACCCGGAAACCCACGCACACGGGGTGGCTCCACAGGCTCTGGTACACGATGGGCATGGAAAGGATTCAGGCCTCCCTCACCCAAACACAAGACGTGTTCCGAGACACCTGGCAACCCTTGGTAGACCTCTTGTCCGATGAATTTAACGAGCTCACATTCCCAAAATACCTCGGTGTTCTCAGACTTGCTGATGAATTCCAGAGACCAGCTGCCTCATCCACCTAGAGCTCTTAGATCCTATGACGTTTGCAACAACTATCACAGTGATGCCCACACCGGAGGGGGGGATCCAGGGTGGGGGGAGGGGTCAGAGGGACGGGGGACTGTTCAGTTGGGTTTGTTCGAGGCTCTGCTGACCAGCACCGAGCCCACACCTGCTTTCATGGACACATCTCCCACTCCCGTCTGCACGAAGACTGACCATGGGGCGAGAATCAGAGACTGGGTATGCTCCCTGTGCCATGCACTGTAGGCCTTGTTTTGTGTTTTATCTCTTGAAATGCAATAAAAATGATTTAAACCAAAAAAACGAACGTCAAAGTTCTCCTCCTTCAAAGACACTTCCAAATATAATGCTCGCCCTCTCTATTATCTGAAGGAGGACCTTCCATTATAGGAAATTCTATTCTCCATGACTATGGAAGTGCCTTCCCAGTGTGTTCTTGTGGTTTGAGTGGTCTGCCATTTTTTTGAAGCATTATCCTTCTACCTGTGTCTGGGACTCTTTTGTAACATGCACACGTCACTTTTCTCTTGTAACACACTGTTTGCTACCTCCTACATTTTGTTAGCTTTAGATACTTGCACAAGTGCCACCATTGCCTACGTAACGTTTGTTCTTGTGCCTGAGTGTCTGCCATTTATTGCAGTACTATACCTCTACTTATACTTTGTACACCTTTGTAACTTGCACACATGTCACTTTTTTCCTCCTGTAATGCACTGTTTGCTACCTCTTGTATTTTGTTTGCTCACAATTGTCACTTTTACCTCATGTTACTTAACGTTTGTTTTTCTAATTTGTTCACTTGTAATTTTCTCCTCATGTATCCTTAACGCTCCTATTGTGAAGCGCTCTGACACCTTCGGGTAAAGTCTGTGCTATATAAAAACGCATAAATAAAGTAGTAGGAGGAGCAACCATAACCTACTTCTGGCAGAGGGACGCGTTCAATAGCCCCTTTGGCCAAAAGGGCTGTAACTTCCTGACAGAGAAGGGCCGAGTGATCCTCTCACATGTGATGGAGTGTAGGTGGCATGGAAGAAGGGGCAGTCTCGAAGGGGAAGGGGCAGTCTCGAAGGGGAAGGGGAAGGGGCAGTCTCGAAGGGGTGGGAGTAGCACCTTCGGACGATCTTGAAAACCCACCTGTCCGACCTAATGTTTTGCCAGTGGGGGAGGTGATGGCTGATCCTGCCGCCCACTGCCAACTGGTGGCCCTGAAATGTCGGACTAGGAAGGTTTAGAGGCTGCTGCAGAGAGGGCACTGGTGGACTGGCCCGCCCGCTGGACCCCTGACCCACAGCACTATGTCCCACGTCCCCGGCCGCGCAGAGGCTGGGCAGCTTACATAGGCCTGTGGCCCTGGGTGGAACATGGTGGGACACCCCTTCCATAGCCACGAAAGGGGTGAAAAGCAGACTGTACGGGACGAGAGGTGGTAGCGAGGCCCAAGGATCTGGCTGTAACCTAGACTACTTGAAGCGCTCGAGCGTGTTGTCCGCCTTGTCACCAAACAAGTGATGGCCATCAAAGGGCATGTCCAAAAGGGTCAATTGGACATCGCCTGAGAAGCCAGTGGACCGCAGTCAGGAGTAGCATCTCAGGGCTACTGACGTTGAAATCATCCTGCCTAGCGAGTCGGCAGTGTCAAGCCCACATCGAATGGCAAACTTTGCTGCATCTCTCCCCTCTGTGACCACACAGGAGAGTACCGCCCGGGCCTCCTCCGGGCACTGTGGCAGCACCTGTGCAACCAAGTCCCACATAGAGTGGGTGTAACGGCCCAAGAGACATGCAGTGTTCACCGACCGCAGTCCTAAGCTGGCGGAAGAAAACATCTTCTTCCCAAGATGTACCAACTTCTTTGATTCCCGATCTGGGGAGCAGTAGGGAACGCGGCCTGGGATGTTGAGGCTTCGACTACCAAGCTCTCAGGGGTAGGGTGTTGGGAGAGGAAAGTGGGGTCGCCGGGGGGTGGCGTCAGGCAATCCTCCTATCCACAGGAGCCCCTGTGCTGGGCTTGGACCAAGTGCCCAGAAGGATGTCCCTGAGGGCCTCATTTAACGGCAGCAGGGGCTCCGAAGAGGCTGCTGCCGGTTGAAGCACACCAGTCAGTTTGGTCCTGACAGCCACCGTAGGAAGCTCGAGGCCCAAGGCCTCAGCTGCCGTATGCAACACCACAGCATAGGAGGCCCCCTCCTCCGTAGCCACGGTAAGGTGAGAAAGCATACCAAGGTCTGGGGATGTATCCAGACCACTGGCCTCACCCAGTTCATTTCTTCAGTCCAGCTCATCAGTCAACAGACCCCTCCCAGTCCTTCTCACCCTCTTCTGGCTGCCACTCAGGGCGATAAGGAAAGCCAGGATGGAATAGATGTACAATAGTACCGGTCTGAGCTGGTACCGTAGTCCGTCAGCGCTGGTACCACCATCGTTCGACGCTGGTTCGGCCCTGTGTCCAAGTCGAGAGGGAGGCCAGTGTCGACGCAGGCTGGGGACACAACTGGCGGAGGGGGCGGAGGTGTCGTCATTAGAATCAGCTCCGGAGGAGGTGTTGTAAGGTCGACCAGCGCAGATCCAGATCCAGGGCTGGATCACTGAGGCCCTGTGTTGCCGGGCCAAAGCCGCCGGCATCGAAATACTAGAAGCAACAGCTGAGCCTGTGGGGCCCGAAGAGTCAGGCTGCCAAATATGGATTGGAGGGCATCGTAAGAGTACAAAGTTAGGCTGGGGTCGCTCCAGCTCCCGGGAAGGGAAAGAAGCTCAGAGCTGTCCCAACACGCTCCGTGGATGGAGCCGAAGGACGACTAAGTTCCGCATTGCGTCGGCCGACGGATGGGGAGAAGGCGAATAGTGACTGTGCTTCTTCGCCTTCTTTTTGTGTTACGACTTACCCGAAGACTTCGATGAGGAATGATGGTGGTGACTCCGCGACCGGTCCCGCGACCTCCCTTTCGACTGGGACCTCGAACTGCTCAGAGCTGACTGCTGGGCCCCGAGAAGCTTTCGGGACTGCTCCCACAATGACTTCGGGTTCATGGTCCAACAGTTGGAGCACAACTCCAGGTCCTGGTCACGCTCCAGATTCACAAGAGATGTGAGTCTGTAACCAACATCTACTTGTGACAGGAGTAACAAGGTTTGAAGCCGGTCCATCAATGTGACATCCCTCTGTGCACTAGTATTCAAATGACTCAGAAAAAGAAGTGAACAAAATTTAAAAAAACTCTAGTCAAAAAATGACTAAAGGTATCACTCTCTCCGGATCTGCCCTGGCTGGCGCAGAAAAAGAAAGAACTGACGTCAGCGTACAGAGGCGGCATTCTCGGTAGATACCGCAAAGTGGTCCCGGCGATCAGGATGACGAATGCGGTGTCAACCGACGCCACCTACCGACGTGCATGGGTACTGCTATGTAAACATTTCTCCAGATCCAGTCTGACCCCTGGGGGTAATCGAAGGTAAGGAATCTATAACTACAAAGTCTCTTTCAGATGCTCCTTTTGTATTAGTTGTAGCTCATTCTTGAGGTCTGTCAACTTATTCTCAATGGGGGAAGGGGATAAGGTGTGGGTGGCTGTGCTGGGGTTAGCTAGAGATTTACATCTCTCTATGGAGGGAGCTGTGAGACCGACTGAGTTGATACCTTGTAGTAGGTGAGGTCCATCAATGGGGAGGTGCTGGAAGGTTGGGTGCTAGTGGTCGAAGTGCTAGTGGTGACCGATTGGGTATGGGAGGAGTGAGGAGTCAGGTTGCCCTCATCTATGGGTGTCTTTTGCAGAGGGTCCTTAGAAACCAGAGTGTTGGTGGGCATAATGGTGGGTGGGGTGTTCCTTGGGGCGAGGGTAAAGTAGGGGAAGAGATGAGAGCTGAACTAATAATATCCGCATTGTTATTGCTGTACGTTTTTGGGGTGTAAGTTTTGAGTGTCAGTGACGAATGTGGAGCAGTGAGGGAAAATCGCCAGCGTGTGTACTAGGGTAGTCTGTCATTGTGGACCAAGGTTTTGTTCCTACCAAAATGGGCTCATTGATAGTGGAAGGAGAGTGGTTGTTTTGGGTCATAGTAGGTGTGGTAGGAGTGGGGGAGGAGGTAGGGACGGTAGATACGGCTGGAGAGTTCAACCAGGAAGAAGGACTCTGATTACTCCGAGTTGCCTCTAAATTGTTAGCTACAGTGTTTCTAATCTTCATGGATATTTTGTCAAATTGTTCCAGACATGTGTCCGAAGCTTGTATAAGGATATTTCCGTTGTATATGGGCACAGCAAGTTCAGCATTGAAGTCTGGTGAGAGCATTATGGTTATTCTGGGGGTGTGTTGTTCTTTATTGGTTTGGAACGAAATATGGCTGTAAAGACTCTTCTCCATTGGGCTCTTCGGTTAGTCAAGAAGATAAGGTTGTATGTATGTATGTATGTATATTTACCTTAGTGAATCGATCCGTCCAGTGTCTGGTGTATCCATGTCCAGACATTTCTGGATGGGGAGGAGGGTACTTGCTAGCACTGTTTTAGTTATTTCTAGGGGGTCAATCTTTCCCCACTTTAGAGAGTATCCATTAAGCCTGGCCGACGTCAGGTTGTTTTGTGTTAAAGTACTACAGATATTAGTTTTAGAATTTGTTGTCGTCGGCAGGCTAACGCTAAGGGGGTAATGGTCACTCAGCGCAGTTGTGTGTATAGTGAGTAATGAGTCTATATTCCTCACTCCGTTGGAGACAAGAATATGGTCAATTGAACTTTGAAGACCCCACCCGTGAAAGGTGGTAGCCATCACTGTGTTTGTAGTAGTGTGCTTGTTCGCTACTGCCAGATCCAGTTCGAACATAATTTCATTTAATCGGCTCCCCAGAGTCGTATGTCTGAAATGTAGAATGGGATCATTACTCTCATCATGGATTCCACAAACATTTCTGTTACTATCCTGGCATGGGCCCAAGTTAAAGTCTCCACCCCAGATAGTTATAACCTTTGTTGGTGACCTCCTTGTTCTAGATAGTAGTAAACTGCCCCTCCAACTAAAGAGGGTCTACCTTTAGAAAGGCGGAAGGTCATGATATTATCCGATAAGTTGGGACAGATGTAGACTAAAGGGGAGAACTAGCAGGCAGCGCTTACTCTAAGTGCAAGGAAAGAGGTTTAAGGAGATGACACCAATTTTTATAAATATTGCCTTACTGTAGAGTCCGATATGTAGGTCCTGTATAGTCCGATAACGAGATTGGGCCCAGCCCAGCCCCGGACGGCCCCGGACGGCCACAGACGGCCCGCCCTCTGCCCGGCGACACCCGCGAGGCGATAGATGCCATGTCCTTATGAAGCGCCTCCGGGAGCGGTTAGGGGCGTGCTGAGGTACTGCGGGCTCCTGGGGGCTGTAGTCTGGTGCCTCCCCCTCTCAGCGGCAGCGCCTGATGACCTACGGCGTCTGCGGCGGGGGGAAGCGTCAAACTGGCAGGGGAAGCGGCAGTCGATCGCCCAGAACGCTGAGTAGAACAAATAGGGTAAGTTCCCAAAGTGCATAAAGGTAGCCCACTCGTCAGCAGATGCCACGTCCTTATGAAGCTCCTCCGGGCGCGGTTAGGGGCGTGTCGAGGTACTGCGGGCTCCTGGGGGTTGTAGTCTGGTGCCTCCCCCTCTCAGCAGCAGCGCCTGATGACCTACGGCGTCTGCGGCGGGGGGAAGCGTCAAACTGGCAGGGGAAGCGGCAGTCGATCGCCCAGAACGCTGAGTAGAACAAATAGGGTAAGTTCCCAAAGTGCATAAAGGTAGCCCACTCGTCAGCAGATGCCACGTCCTTATGAAGCTCCTCCGGGCGCGGTTAGGGGCGTGTCGAGGTACTGCGGGCTCCTGGGGGTTGTAGTCTGGTGCATCCCCCTCTCAGCGGCAGCGCCTGATGACCTATGGCGTCTGCGGCAGGGGGAAGCGTCAAGCTGGCAGGGGAAGCGGCAGTCGATCGCCCAGAACGCTGAGTAGAACAAATAGGGTAAGTTCCCATAGTGCATAAAGGTAGCCCCAGTCACCCGGCCTGCTGGGCCCAGAGGTTGCGAAGGCCCCTCCCACCCACCTAAGAGAGCCAAGCAGAGAAGGCCCGGAGAGCAGCTTCGGCCCCCAGCAAAGTGCCGAGCGGGGCCACGACCCCACGTGGGACAGATCCGCATTCCCCGTAGTCAGGGGGAGCAAAGAAAGAGCGCTGAGGGGCCCGACGCCAGTACTTCCCACTTCTGAGCCTCGAGGCTTCCTGAGACTGGCACACCTCTTGTTTCCCTTGCCTGCGGCAGCCCCCAACGGAGCGGCAGACCCCAGACGCACGCCGGACGAGGCTCCCTCCAGCCGGACAAGACAGGTGGCCCACCCAGCACCCCATAAGCCAGATTAGACTGCCAGGAGGCCCCGAGGGGCAGAGAGAGAGGACCTGCGGCGGGGCTGGGGACCCCATGGCGGGTCAGCGCAAAAAAGGGGACCGTACGCTTCCAGAGATGCTGGCGAAGGGCTCAACAAAAACGGACAAAGGACCACTCTCGCCAGGAACTGCGAAGCAACAGTCTAGTTCCCCCGGGGCAGACGCTCCGATCACCAAGTCCTTTCTAGAGACCTTATTTAATTCGCTCAGAGACGACTTCATGACGCTGCAGCAGGAAGTGGCGGGAGAGGTCAGGGAGATCCGGCAGGAGGTGGATGGCCTCGGAGAACGGGTGGCGGCCGTTGAAGAGAAGGACCAGGCCAGGTGTGAGGAGGTAGAACAGCTACAACAGGATGTCATCCGTTTGAAGGATGAACAGCTGGATCTTCAGGCACACGCGGAGGACCTGGAAAACCGTTACCGCCGGAACAACATACGGGTCCGAGGGGTCCCACTGAAGGAAGAGGGGACTAATGTCATCGGCTATTTACAAGCTCTATTCCGCGACATTCTAGGGGAAGCATCGTACTTTGAAATACGGATTGACAGAGCACACCGAGTGGGTCTCCCTAGGCGAGCACCTGCTTCCCCCCCCCCCCCCCCCGACATCCTAGCTTTCTTGCCGGACTTCCCTCTTAAAGAAAGGTTCAGGGCATTCCCAACAAAATACTATTCCTCCACCACAGAGAAGAAAGCAGGGGTGGCCATTCTGTTTGTGCGCCATTTCAAGGGACGGGTGGGAGACAAAGTCGCGGACATAAATGGGAGGCTCCTGGCTTACAAAATACAAATAGAGGGGTGGTCAGCTGTCATCGGATCAATTTACTCACCCAATTATTAATATTATTATTATTATTATTATTAAATGTAATTTGTAACCGCGCAACTTAACCCAGACAAGAAACCTTCCTCACAGGTGCTCTGGCAGACACACTGTCCCATAACATCAACTCAACGCTAGTGGGGGGGACATAAACCTTGTGATGGACACAACGAAAGACAGGTCGGCCAGAGGTATGGTGCTACGGGGGCGATATCCAAGGAAGGGGAGCAATTGTTAGTGGATAGGGGATTTGTAGATTCCTGGAGGACACACCCTAACACCCCGGGATACACATTCTACTCACACGTACCCACGCATAGACTATTTCCTAGGGTCCCTGGAAGTGACATCCCTGTTCACAGGCATTGAAGTTATTCCGGCGGCACTTTCCGACCACGACGCATTGGCTCTACACATACGGTTCCCCAGAACCAAGACACAGAAGGGTAGATGGTGCCTTAAGGAAACTCTCTTACACCGTAAAGAGGTTACGCAACAGCTGACCACGCGCATCACTGATTACTTAAACAGGAACGACACAGCAGACATTCCACTAACAGCACTGTGGGAGGGCTTGAAGGCGGTGGTGCGGGGAGAATTGATAGCAATAGCAACCGCGGAAGCGCTGGAATGTCGTGACAAACGCCGGACGTTGTCTGAGCAGGTGCCCGAGCTGGAGCGGGTCCATAGCAGAACCGGGGCACCCAGAAAATAGTGCAAGCTTAAAGCGGTGAGGGCCCAGCTGGCGAGCCTCGATCTGGACAGAGCGGAATACGCGGCGCTGCGTTTACGCCACACATACTACGTGGGCAGAGACAGAACAGGCCGCTTGCTGGCCAGTAAACTCAAGGCCAAGGTCCTACACTCAAAGATCACGGCCGTTCGAGACAGCACCGGGCGAGAGCTACAGGAGGACTAACAGATCGCTGAGGCGTTTCGGGCGTTTAACGCGTCACTGTACACGGCAGAGCCCGGCTTGAACAAAGGAGAGGCAGACTCATACCTGCAAACGTCGACGGTCACTGCCATCAACTCGGCGACCACGCGCTCCCTCGACACGCCGATAAGAACGGACGAGGTCATTGCGGCAAATGCGCGCCTCAAGCTGCTCAAGTCACCGGGACCGGACGGCTTCTCGGCGGGTTTCTATAAAACGTTTTGCCATCTTCTGGCCCCGATCCTAACGCGTTTAGTCAACTCCTTCCAGGGCCCAGGTTCCATTCCGAAAGACATGCTAGAGGCTGAAGTCATCGTCCTGCCGAAACCAGGGAAAGACAAGGCCGATTGCGCGGCGTACCGACCGATATCGCTGCTCAATCTGGACCTGAAACTATTCACTGGTGTGCTGGCCACAAGGCTGGGCCCATGCCTGCCGGGCATCATTGAACCGGACCAGGTGGGATTTATCCCGAATAGGCAGTGTGCGGAGAACACAAAACTTCTGCTGCACGTCATTGACAAGACCCACTTCAACGACTCAGACGCAGCCCTTGTCTCTGTCGACGCCGAAAAGGCGTTTGACAGGGTTGACTGGGGGTACCTGGACTCCACCCTGGCACGCTTTGGGGTGGGAGAACGCTTCCGCACTTGGGTCGCAAGCTGCTACGCTGCCCCACAAGCGGTCATTCGGGTTAATGGGGTGAGCTCCAAACCATTTGTTATCAGACGCGGGACCAGACAAGGGTGCCCACTCTCCCTATTACTCTTCGCTCTCTACATCGAGCCATTCACACAGAGGGTCAGAGACAACCCACAACCCAGCGAATGTCGGAGTCACATTTGGAGGGGAAGCGCAGACCATAAGCCTCTACGTGGACGACATCCTAGCAGCGGTGGAGGACCCTCTCAGGTCAATCCCGGTGTTCTTAGCCGAGATAGAGGTGTTCGGGAAAGTTTCAGGATTTAAGATGAACATCGGGAAATCTCTGGTACTCCCACTCGGGCGCAATGCCCGTGCATCTAGCAAGTTACCGCGAAACTTAGGGGGGCTCGCCATTAGCATGTCGGTGCCCTACCTGGGCATAGCCCTGACACCTAGCACTGTGCAAACCGTGGAAAAGAACTACTCGGATCTTCTTGGTAGGCTTCTGGGAGACCTGGCTAAGTGGCGCCAACACTCACTATCTTGGCTGGGGCGGATCGCGGCCATAAAAATGTCTCTGCTGCCGAGGATCCTGTATTTATTTTAGACTCTGCCGGTCACGGCCCCCTGGGCTTGCTTAACAAACTTCAGGATGCCATCCGTCATTTTGTCTGGGCCGGGAAACGACCGCGACTACCCAGAGACCTTACCGGACACGTCCCGTCGGTTGGAGGACTGGGGGTCCCAGACCTCCAGATATATTTTCAGGCAGCTCAACTTATATATCTCCTGGAGTGGCACCGCCCCGAATCTGAAAAGAGTTGGCTGTTTCAGGACCGCACAACGTCCCAAATGCCGTTGTGGAGAGTCCCGTTCTTGAGGCGTCAGGACCGCCCCGCATACATGAAGAAATCTCCTCTCTCGCGCACTATTTTGCAGGTGTGGGACAGGGTTGCGGTGCCCAGGGGCCTAACTACTTATCCTTCGCCAATGACACCGTTGTTCGATAACCCCGCTTCTGAGCCGGGTGCGGTCCATGGCTCCTTCCCTCAGTGGAGGTCTTCGGAGTGCAGGTCAGCTAGGCACCTTTTTGACATGGAGGAATTTCTGCCGCTGCAAAAACTGCAGGAGACGTATGGGCTTCCGCGGATCCCGCGCTTCCAATACTTTCAAATCAGACACTGGCTCACGGGCAGGGACGTGCTGCCGCAGGTTAGTAGGTACCTCATGCCTTTTGAAAAATGACTCCACACCAAAAAGGACGGATAGGCAAGCAATAACTGATCTGTACAAAATGCTGTGTCCACCACTTCCAGCTATGCGCTCGGCGGGTCAAAAACAATGGGAGCGGGAACTAGGCTGTTCACTCACCGACAAGGAGTGGCAGGATATATAGTATAGGGCCCACCACACTGCAAGGAATGTAGCTAGCAAGGAATCGGCAGTCAAGATCGCTTACTATTGGCACTTGACGCCAGCAAGGCTGCACCAGAGTAACCCTCGCCGGGATCCCCTGTGCTGGAGGGGATGCGGACAAGTGGGTACTTTAACCCACATACTCTGGGACTGCATAGAGGTACAGGTAAATACTTTGACACGGACATACCTCGCTTCCCGGCTTACACAGTGCTGGGGCTACCCAACAAAATCACATTTCCACTCAAATCGATCCGAGGGAAACAAATATGGCTGGCTATGGGGGCAGCGACGGAACACATCCTATCGTTCTGGGGCTCCACACGGACACCCACGCACACGGGGTGGCTCCACAGGCTCTGGTACACGATGGGCATGGAAAGGATTCAGGCCTCCCTCACCCAAACACAAGACGTGTTCCGAGACACCTGGCAACCCTTGGTAGACCTCTTGTCCGATGAATTTAACAAGCTCACATGCCCAAAATACCTCAGGGTTCTCAGACTTGCTGATGAATTCCAGAGACCAGCTGCCTCATCCAGCTAGAGCTCTTAGATCCTATGACGTTTGCAACAACTATCACAGTGATGCCCACACCGGAGGGGGGGATCCAGGGTGGAGGGAGGGGTCAGAGGGAAGGGGGACTGTTCAGTTGGGTTTGTTCGAGGCTCTGCTGACCAGCACCGAGCCCACACCTGCTTTCATGGACACGTCTCCCACTCCCGTCTGCACGAAGACTGACCATGGGGCAAGGGGGCGAGAATCATAGACTGGGTATGCTCCCGTGCCATGCACTGTAGGCCTTGTTTTGTGTTTTATCTCTTGAAATGCAATAAAAATGATTTAAACCAAAAAAACGGACGTCAAAGTTCTCCTCCTTCAAAGACACTTCCAAATATAATGCTCGCCCTCTCTATTATCTGAAGGAGGACCTTCCATTATAGAAAATTCTATTCTCCATGACTATGGAAGTGCCTTCCCAGTGTGTTCTTGTGGTTTGAGTGGTCTGCCATTTTTTTTGAAGCATTATCCTTCTACCTGTGTCTGGGACTCTTTTGTAACATGCACACGTCACTTTTCTCTTGTAACACACTGTTTGCTACCTCCTACATTTTGCCATTTATTGCAGTACTATACCTCTACTTATACTTTGTACGCCTTTGTAACTTGCACACGTCACTTTTTTTCCTCCTGTAATGTTTGCTACCTCTTGTATTTTGTTTACTCACAATTGTCACTTTTACCTCATGTAACTTAACGTTTGCTTTTGTAATTTGTTAACTTGTAATTTTCTCCTCATGTATCCTTAACTCTCCTATTGTGAAGCGCTCTGACACCTTCGGGTAAAGTCTGTGCTATATAAAAACGCATAAATAAAGTAGTAGGAGGAGCAACCATAACCTACTTCTGGCAGAGGGACGCATTCAATAGCCCCTTTGGCCAAAAGGGCTGTAACTTCCTGACAGAGAAAGGCCGAGTGATCCTCTCACATGTGATGGAGTGTAGGTGGCATGGAAGAAGGGGCAGTCTCGAAGGCGAAGGGGCAGTCTCGAAGGGGTGGGAGTAGCACCTTCGGACGATCTGGAAAACCCACCTGCCCGACCTAATGTTTTGCCAGTGGGGGAGGTGATGGCTGATCCTGCCGCCCACTGCCAACTGGTGGCCCTGAAAGGTCGGACTAGGAAGGTTTGGAGGCTGCTGCAGAAAGGGCACTGGTGGACTGGCCCGCCCGCTGGACCCCAGACCCACAGCACTATGTCCCACGTCCCCGGCCGCACAGAGGCTGGGCAGCTTACATAGGCCTGTGGCCCTGGGTGGAACATGGTGGGACACCCCTTCCATAGCCACGAAAGGGGTGAAAAGCAGACTGTACGGGATGAGAGGTGGTAGCGAGGCCCAAGGATCTGGCTGTAACCTAGACTACTTGAAGCGCTCGAGCGTGTTGTCCGCCTTGTCACCAAACAAGTGATGGCCATCAAAGGGCATGTCCAAAAGGGTCAATTGGACATCGCCTGAGAAGCCAGTGGACCGCAGTCAGGAGTAGCATCTCAGGGCTACTGACGTTTAAATCATCCTGCCTAGCGAGTCGGCAGTGTCAAGCCCACATCGAATGGCAAACTTTGCTGCATCTCTCCCCTCTGTGACCACACAGGAGAGTACAGCCCGGGCCTCCTCCGGGCACTGTGGCAGCACCTGTGCAACCAAGTCCCACATAGAGTGGGTGTAACGGCCCAAGAGACATGCAGTGTTCACCGACCGCAGTCCTAAGCTGGCGGAAGAAAACATCTTCTTCCCAAGATGTACCAACTTCTTTGATTCCCGATCTGGGGAGCAGTAGGGAACGCGGCCTGGGATGTTGAGGCTTCGACTACCAAGCTCTCAGGGGTAGGGTGTTGGGAGAGGAAAGTGGGGTCGCCGGGGGGTGGCGTCAGGCAATCATCCTATCCACAGGAGCCCCTGTGCTGGGCTTGGACCAAGTGCCCAGAAGGATGTCCCTGAGGGCCTCATTTAACGGCAGCAGGGGCTCCGAAGAGGCTGCTGCCGGTTGAAGCACATCAGTCAGTTTGGTCCTGACAGCCACCGTAGGAAGCTCGAGGCCCAAGGACTCAGCTGCCGTATGCAACACCACAGCATAGGATGCCCCCTCCTCCGTAGCCACGGTAAGGTGAGAAAGCATACCAAGGTCTGGGGATGTATCCAGACCACTGGCCTCACCCAGTTCATCTCTCCAGTCCGGCTCATCAGTCAACAGACCCCTCCCAGTCCTTCTCACCCTCTTCTGGCTGCCACTCAGGGCGATAAGGAAAGCCAGGATAGAATAGATGTACAAAATTACCGGTCTGAGCTGGTACCGTAGTCCGTCAGCGCTGGTACCACCATCGTTCGACGCCGGTTCGGCCCTGTGTCCAAGTCGAGAGGGAGGCCAGGGTCGACGCAGGCTGGGGACACAACTGGCGGAGGTGTCGTCATTAGAATCAGCTCCGGAGGAGGTGTCGTAAGGTCGACCAGCGCAGATCCAGATCCAGGGCTGGATCCCTGAGGCCCTGTGTTGCCGGGCCAAAGCCGCCGGCATCGAAATACTAGAAGCAACAGCTGAGCCTGTGGGGCCCGAAGAGTCAGGCTGCCAAATATGGATTGGAGGGCTTCGTAAGAGTACAAAGTTAGGCTGGGGTCGCTCCAGCTCCCGGGAAGGGATAGAAGCTCAGAGCTGACCCAACACGCTCCGTGGATGGAGCCGAAGGACGACTAAGTTCCGCATCGCGTCGGCCGACGGATGGGGAGAAGGCGAATAGTGACTGTGCTTCTTCGCCTTCTTTTTGTGCTACGACTTACCCGAAGACTTCGATGAGGAATGATGGTGGTGACTCCGCGACCGGTCCCGCGACCTCCCTTTCGACTGGGACCTCTAACTGCTCAGAGCTGACTGCCGGGCCTCGAGAAGCTTTCGGGACTGCTCCCACAATGACTTCGGGTTCATGGTCCAACAGTTGGAGCACAACTTCAGGTCCTGGTCACGCTCCAGGCACCAGATTCACAAGAGATGTGGGTCTGTAACCAACATCTACTTGTGACAGGAGTCACAAGGTTTGAAGCCGGTCCATCAATGTGACATCCCTCTGTGCACTAGTATTCAAATGACTCAGAAAAAGAAGTGAACAAAAGTTTAAAACAAGCATTTGCAATGCAATAGGTCTCGCATTAGGAAAGTTTGAGCTATCGGTATTGTAAATGACAATTTTTTTATTTATGTGTTGGTTTTGAAAATAGCGAAATTAATAGCTGTGTCATTTACAATGCCAATAGTTTTAACTTTCGCAAATATGACACCTATAGCATTTGTAATGCAATATGTGTTGTATTTACGTGACTTAAATGTATTGATATTACAAATAACAATGGCTTTTAATTTTTGTAATAATTAATACTTAATAAAAGTTATTGTAATTTATAATGGCAATAGCTTAAACTTTTGTAAATAACTTTTGTGAAGATTATGTTCAGTGAGAGATAGGCATCATTGATGGATGGTGGATGGTTAGACAAAAGGGAGGCAACACAGAAGGTTGGTGGTTGGGATGCAACATGGATTGCCACACAGTGGGTGAGTGGGTGGGATGCAACACAGAGGGTGGGTGGCCGGGATGCCAACACGGAGGGTGGGCTGCAACACAGAGGGTGGGTGGGTGTAATGCTACACAGAGCGTGGGCATGGCAACGCGCGGTTAGGCAACAGAGGGTGTTAGGCAACAGGGGGTTAGGCAATACAGGGGGTTAGGCAACACAGGGGGTTAGGCAACACAGGGGGTTAGGCAACACAGGGGGTTAGGCAACACAGAGGGTTAGGCAACACAGAGGGTTAGGCAACATGCAGGATGGGTGGGCCAGCGGTGAGCCCCACAGAGGGCGGGTGGGCAGTCGGCAACACTAAGGGTGGGAGGTAACACGGAGAATGGGTGGGCGGGCGGCGGGCAACACAGACGGTTGTTGGGGGTTCGGCAGGCAATACGGAGGGTGGGTGGTAGGCAACACAGAGGGTGTGTGGGCGAAAGGCAGCCCAGAGTGGGTGGGTGGGCAATAGGCAACACATTGAGCGAGAGGCAACAAATTGGGCAAGAGACAACATGGAGGGTGGCTGGATGAGAGGCAGCACGAAGGGTCGGTGAGAGGCATCAGCTGCCCCTGGGATACTCGTGGCCAAATTGGCTGTTCAGGTCAGTCACATTGGTCTGTGTGCTCACTTGACGAACTTGTTTCCGGTAGTTGCACCGCCCATCCCCTCTCAGAGTGCTACCAATTACAGAGAGACTCAGTGCCCTGTTATCTCAGCCAACGCATGCGCTTTGGCTAAAACGAGACCTAAAAAGGACTTTAATGCCTTGCTAAAACAATGTGCGAGTTGACGGTAATGCCGAAAGATATCTTACCCATCTGACAGTAATATGCGTCTGCTCCTAAATATGCATGTCTATCCCAATGCAGTACTCTGTTTCCTGGAAATGTAAATTAGATACAACATAAATCCAATCTTATTCAAAACGCCGAGAGGCAAAGCTAACTGCAATAATGAATGATCGCTAGTAAACGCCATGATTCTCACCGTGTCCAAACGATGTCTGAAACGCAGCCTATGGCGCATGCCGATCCCCTTCCAAAGATAAGTAGTCCGTATTCTAAAAAATGTAAGTGAGGTACAACATGAGCCTAATCGTATGAGAAAGCGGTGTAACAAGAGCAACAGCAATGTTGTTTCATGCACGGTAAACCTCGTAATTCTCACTGTGGCAGAAAATTCAAAAGCCTCTTTCTCTTCCCGTGTGTGTCACGCAAATGCCGAGGTGCATGCAGACTACCCGTCATGCTCAGTAAGTATATTTAAAGGAACCGCATTTGTATGAAAAGACACCGCCTAAATACGCAACCCTACGTAAGACAAGTCAAAACGAAACCTAAGAGCCGCGCACGTGAGCTTCTACCGTAGACAGCTCACGTCGCGCGGCTCTTAAGTTTCGGTTTCCAAGGCGCATGGCAGAGTCGCGCTCGCACACATTCACAGCAAACAGCCAGCAGCAAAAGCGCGCTCACGAGGCCAAATCCGAGACGGAAAATGCGCACGTCCGACTCGTGTCCACATATTCAGTAAGCAAATAGGTATACTAAAGTACACAAGCATTTGCAATGCATCGGTCTCACATTTGTTAGAGGTAGAGCTATTGGCATTGTCAATGATAATGCCTTTTACTGATGTGTTTTGCTTTGGAGTGGAGTGGATGCATGTGGTTTGGAGTGGATTTTTGTGGGTTGAACTGGAATTGTTACCTGTGGAATTGTTGGGGTTGGAATTGTGTGGCGTGTATTGTATTGATGTAGAGACATTATGTGGTATGGTGAACAGATAGGATTGAAAGCTGCACATAATAGACAAAAGGGAAGATAAAGAGGGATTGGTTTGGTACATGGTTTTTGCACAAAAACTCATTTCACGCTCAGCGCAAACTGCACTCACTCCTATGTTGCTCCATCTACTTACAACCAGGGGTCATATTATTATCTCAGTCTGCAACCCCGCTCAGGCACAGAGGCCACCAGCCAGTTTTAAAGTAACTACAAAAAAGTCAACAATACTAGAACTCTGCAACTCTGTGGATAGTCCATGGCATCACAGCTCAGAAACGGAGCAACAGCCACCTTTACTTACTTCCATGCTTGCTGACTGCAATGCAGTCACTAGCATTCTTAATTGAGCACACAACCTAGTCAATGCCCATTGGCATCTATGGAGGACATAATTACCACCCAGAACTAAATTAACAATCTAGGGAAACTATTCAGAACAAGGATGGCAACTTGGGATACACAGTAGCCATTGGCATTAAGCGAAAAGATTGTAAACAGACCCTTGCAAAAGAGGGACAGACTGATTTTACTGAGTGAAAATTACTTGGAATTGTGTCGGTACTACAGCAATAGTGAAACTATGTAATGTGCAAAACAAACTATGTTGCAGAGGCTTGCCCGGGGAAGGGAAAGCACTTATTGGTGTGGTACGAACATGTCAGTTATGCCAGCACAATGTAATCTGTGCTTTAAGTGGGCAGGACTGAGTACCTGCATTTTTTTAATTTGAAAGATGGAGTCCCAGCACTTCTAAGTAGTATACAGGTACTCTGGAATCACCTGTGACAGGCACTTCATTATTAGCATTTCAAGCACTGAAAAGATTCACGTATAGAAATATGTAAAGTTGAGGGGTGTGCCAAATTTGTGTCATTTGCTTTCACGTAACTACGCAAAATTTCCCAAACGTTCTGCAAAATTAAAATCCAGCATTTAGATTTTTTTTTTTAAGGGTTAAAACCACGTGCCTAGAACAGAGCATTGTGTGTTCTGGTCCTTCACAGTGTCCCAGAACTCCTCTACTAACATTTTTCAGCAAACTCAACATTATTATACCCTGCTGCTTAGTGTTAGGAATTTCGCTTATCAAGGGTAATGCGATAATCACAAAATTACACCAGTGCCACTGGAATTTTGCCCAAGCCCACTGGAGTTTTGAAGCGACGTCCATTATTACCCATTAGTGTACGAACATGTAATGTTATCGTTATGTGATCTGAAGTGAGAATACGTGACCATTTGGCGTTTCACCTTCAAACGGATCGGAGATACATGAAGGAATTATCAACAGCAAAGCTGTGCTCTTCCTCTACACCAGTGTTCAAAATGAGTTACAAATTAAGGGGTTTTTCCTCCCAAAAAAAAAAGTTATATATAATAATTCATAGATGTGTTCCTTTGTAGATCCGATTACAGTACAGATATTACACATACTATCACCACAACCGTTCTTTAGGGGAAACATTAAAAAAATTGAATCAGACGCGTGTCTAACTTTAGCCTCCGGGTTATTACTTAGAGAGGGGAATAATGTAACGGAACATAAGTGACTTTGGTTTTCACATGATCTATGACCTGATATTTATAAGGAAGATTTGAATCTTTGTATTGGCAAAGCAAGGGAAATTACAGGAAATAAAGGTGGAAAGCCTCCATCAAACTTACTAAAAAAATATCTTTCTGTATGTGCAACTCGAGCTCCTTCTCCAGCTCCAGGTTGAGCGCCTCCAGCCTCCTCTCCGCCTGGCTGGGCCGAGCCTCCATGCACGGGGTCACCTGGTAGGGAAGCTTGAACCTGTGCACGGTGGCAGAGCTCTTGGCGGAGCTATAGCTGAGGTGGCCAGGGCCCCCAAGGCGAACTCCGAGCTGTACTTGCTAGGAGGCTGCTGCTCTGCTCTGACTCGGTAACGAGCCTTGGGGTGGTGAGCATCACCCAGTTTGTGCAGGCTGCCCTCTTCCTGAAACGATTCAGAAAAGGGGGTGGTGATGAACAGAGTGTCTGAATTAAGCAGACCACTCTTACCCAGTCCAAAGATCAGGGCTTGATCCATCACCGTTATTTAGCTCACTGCACCATCCCAGCTCAGAACCTGGCTATATGCAAATTAGTCTGTCCCTGGCCCAGTGCATCATGGGAACAGGGCAGACCAAACTACCAAGCCAATTCTTCACCAGAAAGGAGACAAGCTTCCAGGGGCCGGTTTCTGGCATTTCAGCCGTCGTCGGCCCGGCTTGCTTGAATCCTGATGGTGCAGTGAGCAAGGGACTCATGTCTGAGTATACCCTGCCACACCTATAGTGGCCAAAAACGATTCAGAAAAGGGGGTGGTGATGAACAGAGTGTCTGAATTAAGCAGACCACTCTTACCCCGTCCAAAGATCAGGGCTTGATCCATCACCGTTATTTAGCTCACTGCAACATCCCAGCTCAGAACCTGGCTATATGCAAATTAGTCTGTCCCTGGCCCAGTGCATCATGGGAACAGGGCAGACCAAACTACCAAGCCAATTCTTCACCAGAAAGGAGACAAGCTTCCGGGGATCGGTTTCTGGCATTTCAGCCGTCGTCGGCCGGCTTGCTTGAATCCTGATGGTGCAGTGAGCAAGGGACTCATGTCGGAGTATACCCTGCCACACCTATAGTGGCCAAAAACGATTCAGAAAAGGGGGTGGTGATGAACAGAGTGTCTGAATTAAGCAGACCACTCTTACCCCGTCCAAAGATCAGGGCTTGATCCATCACCGTTATTTAGCTCACTGCAACATCCCAGCTCAGAACCTGGCTATATGCAAATTAGTCTGTCCCTGGCCCAGTGCATCATGGGAACAGGGCAGACCAAACTACTAAGCCAATTCTTCACCAGAAAGGAGACAAGCTTCCGGGGATCGGTTTCTGGCATTTCAGCCGTCGTCGGCCCGGCTTGCTTGAATCCTGATGGTGCAGTGAGCAAGGGACTCATGTCGGAGTATACCCTGCCACACCTATAGTGGCCAAAAACGATTCAGAAAAGGGGGTGGTGATGAACAGAGTGTCTGAATTAGGCAGACCACTCTTACCCAGTCCAAAGATCAGGGCTTGATCCATCACCGTTATTTAGCTCACTGCACCATCCCAGCTCAGAACCTGGCTATATGCAAATTAGTCTGTCCCTGGCCCAGTGCATCATGGGAACAGGGCAGACCAAACTACCAAGCCAATTCTTCACCAGAAA
The DNA here is from genome assembly GCF_964263255.1 of Lissotriton vulgaris. Taxonomy (NCBI): domain Eukaryota; kingdom Metazoa; phylum Chordata; class Amphibia; order Caudata; family Salamandridae; genus Lissotriton; species Lissotriton vulgaris. Next base: position 785,577,101 of record NC_141694.1, on the reverse strand, counting down.
GGAGACAAGCTTCCGGGGACCGGTTTCTGGCATTTCAGCCGTCGTCGGCCCGGCTTGCTTGAATCGTTTTGTCCACCATAAGCGTGGAAGGGTATACTCAGGTGTGAGTCCCTTGCTCATTGCACCATCAGGATTCAAGCAAGCCGGGCCGTAGACGGCTGAAATGCCAGAAACCGGTCCCCGGAAGCTTGTTTCCTTCCCAGTATAAGAATTGGCTTGGTAGTTTGGTTTGCCCTGTTCCCATCATGCACTGGGACAGGAACAGACTAATTTGCATGTAGCCAGGTTCTGAGCTGGGATGGTGCAGTGAGCTAAAAAACGGTGATGGATCAAGCCCTGATCTTTGGACTGGGTAAGAGTGGTCTGCTTAATTCAGACACTCTGTTCATCACCACCCCCTTTTCTGAATCATCTCTTCCTGGAACAGCGTGCCCAGCATGGACGACCGGGGCGAGAGCTCCGTGTAAGCACCCATGGACCCCCTCGATCTGCGAGAGCTGCTGGAGTTGTGGCTAGAGATGCTGGACCGGGGGCTCTTCTGCCGGCCCGGCGTGCCAAGTCCTGCTCCAGGTCCTCCATGGGTCTCCGTTAGACCAGGACCCCCGATTCTCTCCTGCAGCGGGAGAGTCCAGTGGCTCACACCATGCTCACTCGCAGGGTGCAGAAATCACAAGAGTGCGCCAGATACTCTGATCCACTCAGCAGCTGCGAGGCAGACAACCAGCCCGACGGTGATGCTCCACGGGCGGCGGGCACCTTCACCAGCAGCCTTGGTTATCCTCCACGGCTGGCCAACTTCTTCCCTGGCTCCTGCCTGGGTCACATCCCCTTCAGCTCAGCTTGTAGATTACCAGGGATCCAGAGCCTCCTCTCCTGTTGTTTCCCACGGCGCCTGGATCCGCACGCCCGGCTTGCTTGTTCCTGGACACTGAATCTCATGGAAGCTGGCGCGAGACGCCTCCCTTCTGGTCTTAGAGGCAGCTGTAACTCTCCCTACCAACTACTGCTCCACGGAATGATAGGGCCTCCGATGCCACCCACCGGAGCGGTGTGTGTACAGAACAGAAAGGCAAGAGTGCGCTCTAATAAAGTTAAAATACATAATAAAACAAGCTGGGTTTGTAGAGCAGAAAAGAGCAGCAGTAAAATACAAGTCAAAACAAAACCTAAGAGCCGCGCGCGTGAGCTTCTACCGTAGACAGCTCACGTTTCGCGCCTCTTAGGTTTCGGTTTCCAAGGCGCATGGCAGAGTCGCGCTCGCACACATTCACAGCAAAAGCACGCTCACGAGGACAAATCCGAGACGGAAAATGTGCGCGTCCGACTCATGTCCACATATTCAGTAAGCAAATAGGTATACTAAAGTATACAAGAGGTCCATCGCTTCGCTCGACCTAAAAACTCTAGCCAAAAAATGACTAAAGGTATCACTCTCTCCGGATCTGCCCTGGCTGGCGCAGAAAAATAAAGAAGTGAAGTCAGCGCACAGAGGCGGCATTCTCGGTAGATACTGCAACGTGGTCCCGGCGATCAGGATGACGAATGCGGTGTCAACCGACGCCACCTACCGGCGTGCATGGGCACTGCTATGTAAACATTTCTCCAGATCCAGTCTGCCCCCTGGGGGTAATCGAAGGTAAAGAATCTATAACTAATAGTCTCTTTCAGATGCTCCTTTTGTATTAGTTGTAGCTCATTCTTGAGGTCTGTCAACTTATTCTCAATGGGGGAAGGGGATAAGGTGTGGGTGGCTGTGCTGGGGTTAGCTAGAGATTGACATCTCTCTATGGAGGGAGCTGTGAGACCGACTGAGTTGATACCTTGTAGTAGGTGAGGTCGATCAATGGGGAGGTGCTGGAAGGTTGGGTGCTAGTGGTCGAAGTGCTAGTGGTGACCGATTGGGTATGGGAGAAGTGAGGAGTCAGGTTGCCCTCATCTATGGGTGTCTTTTGCAGAGGGTCCTTAGAAACCAGAGTGTTGGTGGGCATAATGGTGGGTGGGGTGTTCCTTGGGGCGAGGGTAAAGTAGGGGAAGAGATGAGGGCTGAACTAATAATATCCGCATTGTTATTGCTGTACGTTTTTGGGGTGTAAGTTTTGAGTGTCAGTGACGAATGTGGAGCAGTGAGGGAAAATCGCCAACGTGTGTACTAGGGTAGTCTATCATTGCGGACCAAGGTTTTGTTCCTACCAAAAATGGGCTCATTAATAGTGGAAGGAGAGTGGTTGTTTTGGGTCATAGTAGGTGTGGTAGGAATGGGGGAGGAGGTAGAGACGGTAGATACGGCTGGAGAGTTCAACCAGGAAGAAGGACTCTGATTACTCAGAGTTGCCTCTAAATTGTTAGCTACAGTGTTTCTAATCTTCATGGATATTTTGTCAAATTGTTCCAGACATGTGTCCGAAGCTTGTATAAGGATATTTCCGTTGTATATGGACACAGCAAGTTCAGCATTGAAGTCTGGTGAGAGCATTATGGTTATTCTGGAGGTGTGTTGTTCTTTATTGGTTTGGAACGAAATATGGCTGTAAAGACTCTTCTCCATTGGGCTCTTCGGTTAGTCAAGAAGATAAGGTTGTATGTATGTATGTATATTTACCTTAGTGAATTGACCCGTCCTGTATGCCTTGTTTTATGCAGAATTTTTATATGAACTAAGGATGTCATTAAAGTCCTCCTTTTTAGGTTTCGCTGGGGGGCGGAGCCGTAGGCTCCTCCTCCAGAGAAATCTGTAGTTTCTAGTATGGGTGACTTGAACACGCCTCTCTGCTTCATTGGCTAGCTCCATAAATGGAGGCTAGCCATTGGAACAGAGAGGCGTCCGTCAATGCCGGACCAGACACGGGGGCGTTCCCGAGATTCTTTGGCTTTTGCCGACGTCACGCGACGCCGGGAACGCCCCCGAGTCTGTTCCGGCATTGCCGGCACCCACCTTCCTGCTCCGGCCGTCTTCTGCGTCTCTCCTCCCCCTTTCCCGCCCCCCTCCCGCAGTCAGTCCGAAGCGCTGTGCTTCCCCCTGAGCGCTTTTTGTGCACAGCCGTTTTGCCCGTGAAAATCACCGCCGCAGCCCCGGGGCCGCGGAGAAGCCGAGGGAACCACCGCTGACGTCACCCGGGAGCCGCGCTGCCATTGGTTCAGGCTGCGGGAGGCTCGCCGGGTGACCTGCGCGGTGATTGGCTGCTTGAGTGAGGAGAAACAAGGAAGCCAATCCCTGCGCGGCCGGAAGTCCCGTGGGCGTGGCTTATTGTTTGTCGTCCTGTTTTGGCTCCACGAAGCTGGCCCCAGGTGAGGAGGAACTGTTGGCCGCAGGCGCCAGGCCCAACTGGCCCCTCGGACCCACGCCCAGTCAGAGCCGCTTCCAGGTGGATCCGGTGACGGAGGGGGAAGCCCGAGACGACGAGGACAGCGGCGCTGACTCTCCGGAGCCCTCGGCGCACGGCGGGGTGAGCTTCCAGAACGGGGACACAGCGCTCGCAGTTTGTGCAATGGGCAGGAGCTACCGACCTGAATTTGGAAAGAATCTACAAGGGTGAGTGATCTAAGCTATGGAAGTGTAAGATATTGGACGAGAGAGGCACAAGTTAGAAACAGAATTAATTAAACAATGTATTTGGGAAATGGAGCACAGCTTTATTAAAGTCGCTGGGTTGGGGAACCGGGTCTTTTATAGATCTTAGATGCTTCTCTACAGCTTTTAAATCCCCTTTTTCGAATAACTAGCTAAATCCCTCCCAAATCTCTTGGGATCGTCCCATTACACCCCGTTCCCGCCCCCCTACCGCTGCCTCGCTCTCCGTGTCTCCCCGGCCCCGTTCCCGCCCCCCTACCTGCACAACCAGTCCTTGGCCTCTCTGCTGCGTGCACAGAACCGGGAGCCGAACTGTACGACCAGAACACATCACTAATGAGGCAGAATCACATCCTAAAAGCCACTCTGGATGCACAATGACAACCGAGCAAAAGTCGCCAGAAGGCTCGTATGAGGCAGTTCGAATAGATGCAGAATCCGAGCGGGATAAGTCAGCAGAGCACCAGCGCAGTGTGTTTGCAGTGCGTGCTTTTACAGGGAACTCATTCTAACAAGGACATTTTAATAAGGTAATGGGAGTTTTATTGCAGCGTGGTTTTTCTTGGGCTTCTTTGAAATGATCCAGCCTGCGCGAGATTCCCCTCCCATTTCCTTTTCCCCTGCCGTGTGGGCTTCACGAGGCTTCCCATATATCTGCGTATATATCAGTTTGTCTCTTTAAGGGACTTCAGAGCCGGATGCGTTTGGTTGTCTTTGTACTCTGTAGCCCTGCCTACATGTGCGTTACGTTGTATTATGCTGTATGGCACTAGATATATGCGGTACATTAAACTTTACTACAGGAAGTGTGCAATTCTAGTTTGAACCTGCATTTGCTACTCTGCAATACGTTGTGCTCTGCATTACTCCATTCGACGCTGAATAGATTGCTTGTAAACTGAATAGTGATGAATATGTAATTCTCTCGGCGAAGAGTATAATGTTGGGTACATGGGGTTCCTGAGATTCTTACTACACAGTGCAGTGCTACCAGTAGTATCTTGAACATGATGAATTATATAAAGTTTAATCTAAAATTAACTTTACTGCGCTGAATAAACGGCTCCCTTTGCAGTGCGCAGTACAGCGCCGTGTACCTGTGTGTTGCAAACACTAAGGAACTAGAGGTGGTTTATATTCTGGGTGTCAGACCTCATACTTGAGCTACTACAGCGTGTTCGAATCCAACTTTCACGAGATAGGCACATGTGAATAGTAACATTTCAAGATCGGCACGTGCTGTCACACAACTTATGATACATTGTGTTTTTAATATCTTCTTTATGACTCTCAGTGCGTCGTGTATCCAGGAATGCCTTAAGCCGTGGCTGTCCATATTTATATGTGGTAGTATCTTGGTTCTAGGGTGACAGACTGTTTTGTCATCATCTCCAAGTTGCCGTGACTCTATTGAAATGTGTGTGTTCTCTTTTTTTTTTCTTGTGTTTTTTTCTTGTTTCTTTCTCTGGTATTGAATGTCGAAACCATGGAAGTTGTAAATACGGTTGAGATTAACCTTCAGGGGAATTCCATACAGCCATTAGAGGGGTAATTAAAGTAGTTGGAGTGTGAATATAATTTTATGGCAACCGTTGCTTCGGAAATACGAAGGGAGTTCTTGGTAGCAGCTTTTAATAACCAGACTTTTTCATGCTGTAAGCAGGAGCTAACAAGTATTTACAATGCAATAGGTCTCCGTTCCGCCCCCCTCCCCGTGTGCCCGTTCCCGCCCCCCCCTCCCCTTTCACTCTCTGTTGCTTGTTGGTTTATCCAGGGAAGAGCCCCACAGGACTGCCCACCATCCAAAATCTATTCTTGACGCCACTTTGTTGAAACCTTTAACGCTCACATTTATCAAGTGGGCTTATTTTCCATAGACAGAAAACGGGAAACAGCCCTGGACGAAAGCTATTCATTCTCATCATCTCACACCACACACGTTATCCTGATTTGAAACCTTTGTACATTTTTAGATTTGTTAATGTTGTAAATGTGGCTCTGTAGTTTCTGAATCTTATTCACAGCGGGACGATAGTGCCAAGTGATTCCAGTAATAACAGTTTGGCATGACACCAGAATGCAACACATTTTGTTTTACAGTTTTTGTACTTTTTATAAACTCTGTAGAGTCGGATAGTGAAGACGGCTATCTATTAAACAGCCCTCAGCTTCATTATGCACTTTTCTCTTACTTTCTTTTTTCTCATTCTCAAGTTGTGGGTATCCATCATCCATGAAGTAACACATCATACGATACGCTGTCAAATGGTGTTGATTGATACCTTATTCTGTCGTCCTCTTCTTATGTGGGTGGGGCAGAGGCCATCCGTACAATTTTCAAAATTGGATTTGTTTTTCGTTTTTCCTCCGTCCATAGTCTTCCTTCTGCTCGAGTAGCTTATGTGACACCAGTCTGTTTTTTCACCCTCGCATATTGTGCCTTCAACCATTTGCAGTAGATGACCAACATAAGTGAAGGCTTGCCCGGGGTGACCATTCACGTGAGAAGTAGATTCTCATGTGAATGGTCACCCCGGGCAAGCCTTCACTTCAAGTGAAACTTTTAATACCAGGTTCCTCCAGGACGATCTGGTTTGCGTGAAGGATAATGGTGCCCGAATCACCAGGAGACATTGTTTTTCAGCATTAAGAATAATAGGAGATGTTTAGAGGGTCTCGGTCTGTCTGTGGCTCCCGGGATGCTTCTTTGTGGAGGCAACCGTCACCCACCCAATCCAAGCAGGTCAAGTAACCATGGCAAAATGGAAGGGTCACGCAACCCCCTTTCCTCGATGACCTGACACCGAGTTTGAGTCACTCCAGTTAAGGTCAAGAAATTCGAGGTGTGCATCCAGGAAATGAGAGCCTTTTAAGGGCAAAAACGATTTGGCTCTTTAAACTACATGGCACAGTCAGGTTAAGCATTGATGCCCCTCTGGAGTTAAAGTTCCAAGTTGCTCATACAGGCTCTCCTTCTGGCAGTCATGCTGCAGGCCTTTTGCGCCAAGAGGTTGAGAACGTCTGCCTCATTGGACGTGGGCCTGGGGAAGAAGCCTCAGTTTGCTGCAGTGACTCTGGATGCTGGACTTGCACCAAGAGTAAACTTAGTAAGGTCTAACTCCTAACCAATCCCCATCCATGTATTTGAGTGCAGCTCTAGCACTGTGCAGGTGACAGTTGAGACGGAGGTGATGACCCGGTCAGTCAATGAAGACCTTCACCACAAGTAGTAGTGCAGGAAAACAGAGACTTCCAGTGTTTGACCTAATCACTTGTTTTTCCAGTGGCCCTGTGTATCAGCCATTGCTACACTTTGCATGGGACTGAATATCCATCCATTATCTAAGCACACTCAAACAGGGCCAAGGAGGCGTTGATTGCATTTCCCGGGCGTGTACCTGTAAGAGATGCATGCTGGGTGGCTTTGCAGGTTTTCCTATGTGCATTCTTTTGATACTTGGCTCTGTCCTACTTTCGTTCTTCTGATACTTGGCTCTTAAGACTTGCTCACTGCGTCATTCTAAGCTTGGCCCAATTTCGCTAAGTCGTGTACTACCAAATAATTCTAGCTCCTCCTCCCTTTTTCATTCATTCTCAGTTGCTGTGAACTCTACAATTAAAGTCATCAGTTGGAAAGATCCCAGATGTAAGAAGAGTATAAAGTTTTCTTTGGAATAACATCATTACTTTTTGTTCATAAGTTTCTTGTCATAATGAATATTGTCCTGCTGTCACTGAGCCTTCAGCTAAAACTCATGCAAGCTTGCTCCTTCAAGAAGGAAGTTGGCAAAGGCATTCATATGACCAGGTATGGGGACAGGGTGTGTATGATGCATGTTTGCCATTTTGATACTAGTTGCTAAGTTCTCATGATTTTAAAACTTTTGTAGCTGTTTACAGTCTTGTCCACTGTATAGCACATAGCGGATGATGGGAAAGAGCTTACAGAAAATTGCTGGGAGTTTCCATAAAGTAAACTTTATCTTTTTCAATATTACCACCCCACTCAAATGTGTGGTCAAAGACCTCTTCATATATTAATTAAAGATGACTACACACATTGTCAGGGGTGGCTGGTTAATTGTGGCATAAACGCTGTATGAAAATTAAAGTTGTGCTGTTCCTGAATGATCTAGAATTTAGCAATATACAAAGGACAGTAGGCTATAGAGTCAAAGAGATGGGAATCCATTTCTTTGGAATGTAATGCCCTCACACACCCAGTTGGGTGTCATGCTTCATCATCGAGCTGCTCGTCATCTGGCTGGCGCTGCAATGCCTGACGGCTCCCGATGAGGTGCACTTTGGCGGAGATCTTTTTCCAAATAGCTGTTTGGTGCAGTGGGGGTGAGAGATTTAGTGAGTGTAGATGAATAAGTGGTGTGTGATGTTTATGTGAGTTAAAACAGGGTTGGGAGTACCAGCAAAAATAACTTTAATTGTGGGGTCTCCTACCCTGATTAAAATAAAGAGGAAAGGCGCAATGGTAAGTTAATGCCTTAGGTGTGACCCTCCTCCTTGTGGTTGGTCAACATGTTTCTTTTCAATTTTACAAGTCTAGAGGCCATTCGTCAGGAGCTAAAGTTAAAAAACTATCTACACTAAGGTGGACTAGAGAACTATAATGAATTAATTTTGGGGATTTAAGCCACCATGACTTACTCTATCTGATGGCTGATAGTACTGGTTCTACCCTAATTGGAATATACTACTGCTTCATCAATCCCCGGCCTTGCCACACCATTGTGATCCACCACTCACTTGGGAGGGCTAGGGAGTGCAGAGTGACTAGGGAGTGCTATGGAGTGCTAGTGACTGCAGAGATTAAGCTAATGGCAATGTAAATGACAATGCCATTTATTTATCTGTTTTCAAAACCAACACATTAATACAAATTTTGTCATTTACAATGCCAATAGCTCTAACTTTTCCAAAGGCGAAACCATTGCATTGTAAATGCTTGTTAGGTTTTGCCTAGCGGAAGCTGCGCTCTGCGCAGCTTTTCCGCGCAGGCGAAATCCTGTTGATAACTGTAGGGTGCTTTGGTTCGGCCCTCGTCGTTGATTGGCTGGCTCCGTAAACGGAGCCTTGCCATTGGACGAGGGGCCTGTCCGTCAATGCCGGACCAGACACGGGGGCGTTCCCGACATTCTTTGGCTTTTGCCGACGTCACGCGAGGCCGGGAACGCCCCCGTGTCTGGTCCGGCATTGCCGGCACTGTAGGGAACGGGACGGACATGGAGCTCTCGGCTGTTGGGGAGCGAGTGTTTGCAGCGGAGGCACTGCTCAAGCGTCGGGTGCGGAAGGTGAGCGAAATGTTTGCCGGTTCCCACCCCCTCTCCCGCTCTCCGTGTCTCCCCGGCCCTGTTCCCGCCCCCTACCGCTGCCTCGGCTCCCGTTCCCGCCCCCCTACCGCTGCCTGGGCCGCCCTGTTCCCGCAGTGCCGTTCTCAGCTGCAGACATGGTGAAAGTGTCCTTCAACTCGGCTCTCGGCCAGAAAGACCCGCCAAAGGAGGAGAACAGCGAGGTGCTCATCATCCCCGAGCCCAAGGTGAGCCCCCGGGAGGCTCGCCAGTTTATCAGCCTGTATATTGTGTTTGTTTGTCATTCGAAGGATCACACGCTGTGCTGCTCAAATACTCCGGTTTGTGGAGAACAGCGAGGTGCTCATCATCCCCGAGCCCAAGGTGAGCCCCCGGGAGGCTCGCCAGTTTATCAGCCTGTATATTGTGTTTGTTTGTCATTCGAAGGATCACACGCTGTGCTGCTCAAATACTCCGGTTTGTGTTTTCAAAACACTTGCAACCTTTTTATTCTCTCTTCTGCTGGATCAAGGTCTGTTTGGTTCGCATTTCCAGTTTTTGGGCTCTGAGTATCGGCTTTTGTTTTTCGTTGGAGACAGCCTCGCGTCTTTGGGATATTAATCTTGTTTTTGTTGTGAAAGCCGCCCATATATTGTGACTGCAGCCTCTGGATCCTGGGAGGGAGAGCGTGTTTGCTGGAGGATTACGGGTACACAAGATAGAGGAGGCAGGCAGGGAAGCTGAGGGGAATCATCAAGCGAAGCCTGAGCCCAACAGACACCATACCCACCTCTGCCCCCACAGCGAGACTGAGTCCAAAGCTGCCAAAGAGCCCCAGGAGGAAGAGAAGGAAAGGTAACAGCGCAGTCGCATTTCCAGTTTTTGGGCTCTGAGTATCGGCTTTTGTTTTTCGTTGGAGACAGCCTCGCGTCTTTGGGATATTAATCTTGTTTTTGTTGTGAAAGCCGCCCATATATTGTGACTGCAGCCTCTGGATCCTGGGAGGGAGAGCGTGTTTGCTGGAGGATTACGGGTACACAAGATAGAGGAGGCAGGCAGGGAAGCTGAGGGGAATCATCAAGCGAAGCCTGAGCCCAACAGACACCATACCCACCTCTGCCCCCACAGCGAGACTGAGTCCAAAGCTGCCAAAGAGCCCCAGGAGGAAGAGAAGGAAAGGTAACAGCGCAGATTTATTAAATCCCATCCTCTCTTTTGACCAGTGCCGTAGCTATTGGAAAGTAGAGCCAGCAGTGAATCCCCTATGCCACGAGGAAGCTCCAGTTACATGTCAAAGTCCTGCGTATTTCAGACACGTTAAGCACGCACCCACGGGGATCGTGGCTCAGCCTTTAAACAGCATGCTTTCTCTGCTACTAGGAGCAGCTTTATGCCCTCTGGCACAAAGCTCCGTTAACACACCTTTTGTTCACCGGTGCTGTTAAGACGCCACACACTTATAACTCTTGTCATTAAGAACTGGTATCCTCCTGTGTCCCACATCGGCACGCCTTGTGGATTCCTGTGCTTTGGCACAGTGCCCCACTGTAACCTTAGTGCCCTTCGCAAATAACTCTTTCAGTGGTTTAATCTACACCTCCTTGGTGCCTTTGCTACTCTTTTGACTGTGTGCTATGGATAAAATTGACCTCTCCTCCTGCCCTTGCATATACTGATTTAGTAAAACCATCTTGTGACAACCACTTTGTTGGATTATGCTACACTCTTCAGGAGACCTCTGTCTCTCATGAACCCTTGTGCCCTGGAAACCGTTATAGTTCTATGTACCATAATATTAAATGGTACTCCTTTCCATATCTCTGTCGTGTGGATCCGACCACCATGTTTTGCCCTAAATCAATCTAAGGTTGCTTCAGTCAATTCTCTAATTGACACCCACCGCTCCCCCTTTATTCCACCCTTAAAAGTGGAAATATGATTTAACGAGTTAATATTTGCTTCTGACGTCTGTAACTCCTGCATGTTACTGGGTCAAATACTGCCAAGCCCACTCAACCTTTAAAGAGGATATCGTTGAATTGGGTAACTAATGATTAGCGTGTTATTTAACGTGTGTAGTTGGTGCTCAGGAAATATTATTTTGACAATGATCCCTGGGGCTTTGGCTGTGATTTTTGAACAAGTGGCTGGATATAGGACCGAGATGAACGGATAGAGTATGGGCATCTCCGGAATTTATATGGCATGTTAGTTGGTGTCCTTGGTCTGAGTGTGCGAAAACAATATTTTTTAGTAGAGAAAGAATACAAGTTATACTCTCTAAACACGCACCCCTTATTTACCTTAAAGAACTCAACATCATTAGGATACAAATATAGAATTACTTTGTGCCTGTGTGTAAACTCGGTTACATTGCATACAATGTGTGTTTTCTTATCATAATTTGAATTACGACACCACTCAAAGATAGACTAACTCGCTCATTTAGAGCTTTGTCAAAATCTCCAGATAATACCCTGTTGACTTAATGTTTCTGCTCAGGCGTCCACCTTGGTCAGATAAAGGGTGAATAGCACAGAGCACCATGTTCCTGCACGTTTCTCACGTTTGTTGAGGCTTTGGTTACACCAGCTTTTTGCAGGTGCAAACTGTTTACTGTATTTTGTACAATTAAAGTGGTAATACAACTACTGTACTGATTTTTTTTATATAGTATTGATAGTGCATATTATATGTATAACTAAAGAAGACTTGATACTGTGTATCTGGCAGTTTTTCTCACCGAGTCCTAATGTGTAACTTAATGGTAATAGATCAATGTTTGATTACCAGGACACACAGCTAAATTTCAAATGAGTGCCTGCCACGCTGGTGCACAGCTGGGATGGATGGATGGAAGGGTGGGTGTCTGACATAGAACAGTCTGGCACGCGGGGTGAACAGCTGGAGTGAGTGGGTGGGTGTCTGGTGTGGTGTACATCAGGCTGTTTGACTCACAGCTAACCCTGGGGTGGGTGTGTCCCCGGTGTAGAGCCAGCGAGAAGCCGGGTCCACAGCTGGGGTCGTGTGTGTCTAGCTTAGAGCAGTTTGAAAGAGAAGCCGGACGAACAGCTGGGAAGGGTGGGTCTCTAGTGTAGAACAGTTTGAAGGAGAGGTTGGGTGCACTCCTAGGGTGGGTGGGTGTCTGGTGTAGAGCGGGTTGTAAGAAAGGCTGGGTGCACAGTTGGGGTGGATGTCTGGTGTGGAACAGTTTGAAGGAGAGGTTGTGTGCACACCTAGGGTGGGTGGGTGTCTGGTGTAGAGCGGGTTGTAAGAAAGGCTGGGTGCACAGTTGGGGTGGATGTCTGGTGTGGAACAGTTTGAAGGAGAGGTTGGGTGCATACCTAGGGTGGGTGGGAGTCTGGTGTAGAGCGGGTTGTAAGAAAGGCTGGGTGCACAGTTGGGGTGGATGTCTGGTGTGGAACAGTTTGAAGGAGAGGTTGGGTGCACACCTAGGGTGGGTGGGTGTCTGGGGTAGAGCGGGTTGTAAGAAAGGCTGGGTGCACAGTTGGGGAGGATGTCTGGCGTAGAACAGTTTGGAAGAGAGGTTGGGTGCAAAGATACAGTGGTTCGTGGTTGGGTGACTGGTGTAGAGCAGTCTTGTTTGACAGGTGTCTAGTGTAGGGCAAGATGGGTGCACAGCGGATGGGGGAGGTCTGTTGTAGTTCTGCCTGTATGAGAGGCTGGGTGCTCAGCACCCTTGCCGTGTAATGCCTTGTACTACATCTGTGTTAGCAGTCGCCTCAGGCTGTTTTTTTTTATGCAGGGGACGGGATTTGCTCATGCCCATTACGCCGTATTGCTTCTCAAAGGCAACTGTTGCAGAGCCAAGTGGGCTGTTGAAAATTGTGTTTTCTCCACCTGCCCCTGTTGCCTGCTTGTGCCTCCGTTTTCGTGCCTCCGTTTTCATGCCCCTGTTGCCTGCTTGTGTCCCTGTTGCCCGCTTGTGCCTCCTTGTGCCCCTGTTGTCTGCTTGTGCCTCTGTGTGCCCCTGTTGTCTGCTTGTGCCCCTGTTGCCTGCTTGTGCCTCTGTGTGCCCCTGTTGCCTGCTTGTGCCTCTGTGTGCCCCTGCTTGTGCCTCTGTGTGCCCCTGTTGTCTGCTTGTGCCTCTGTGTGCCCCTGTTGTCTGCTTGTGCCTCTGTGTGCCCCTGTTGTCTGCTTGTGCCTCTGTGTGCCCCTGTTGCCTGCTTGTGCCTCTGTGTGCCCCTGTTGCCTGCTTGTGCCTCTGTGTGCCCCTATTGCCTGCTTGTGCTCTGCTTGTGCCTCTGTGTGCCCCTGTTGCCTGCTTGTGCCTCTGTGTGCCCCTGTTGCCTGCTTGTGCCTCTGTGTGCCCCTGTTGCCTGCTTGTGCCTCTGTGTGCCCCTGTTGCCTGCTTGTGCCTCCGTCTGCCCCTGTTGCCTGCTTGTGCCTCCGTCTGCCCCTGTTGCCTGCTTGTGCTGTGTTGGTGTGTGTGGAGGGCTCTGTGTGGCTGTGTGTGTAGGAAGCTTTGTGTGGCTGTGTGTGTGGAGGGCTCTGTGTGGCTGTGTGTGTGGGGGGCTCTGTGTGGCTGTGTGTGCGGGGCTCTGTGTGGGGGTGTGTGTGGGGCGGCTCTGTGTGTGAGAGAGAGAGATTTGTTTAAATACCAGGATAATTGCCGGCAGCAGCACCCTTGCCGTGTAATGCCTTGTACTACATCTGTGTTAGCAGTCGCCTCAGGCTGTTGTTTTTTTTTATGCAGGGGACGGGATTTGATCATGCCCATTACGCCGTATTGCTTTTCAAAGGCAACTGTTGCAGAGCCAAGTGGGCTGTTGAAAATTGTGTTTTCTACACCTGCCCCTGTTGCCTGCTTGTGCCTCCGTTTTCGTGCCCCTGTTGCCTGCTTGTGCCCCTGTTGCCCGCTTGTGCCTCCTTGTGCCCCTGTTGCCCGCTTGTGCCTCCTTGTGCCCCTGTTGCCCGCTTGTGCCTCTGTGTGCCCCTGTTGTCTGCTTGTGCCTCTGTGGGCCCCTGTTGCCTGCTTGTGCCTCTGTGGGCCCCTGTTGCCTGCTTGTGCCCCTGTTGCCTGCTTGTGCCTCCGTCTGCCCCTGTTGCCTGCTTGTGCCTCCGTCTGCCCCTGTTGCCTGCTTGTGCTGTGTTGGTGTGTGTGGAGGGCTCTGTGTGGCTGTGTGTGTAGGAAGCTTTGTGTGGCTGTGTGTGTGGAGGGCTCTGTGTGGCTGTGTGTGTGGGGGGCTCTGTGTGGCTGTGTGTGTGGGGGGCTGTGTGTGCGGGGCTCTGTGTGTGTTTGTGTGTGCCATTTGCGATAGATAAAGCTAGTGGCATTGTAAATGACAATGCCATTTATTTATGTTAAAAAAACATAAATAAAAATAATGTCAAGAGCAATGCCAATAGCTCTAACTTTAACAAAGGCAAAACCATTGCATTGTAAATGCTTGTTAGGTTTTGCCTCGCCAAAGATGCGCTCTGCGCATCTTTTCGGCGCAGGCGAAAACCTGATGAGAATTGTAGTGTGGCTTTGTTCGGCCCTCGTCATTGATTGGCTGGCTCCGTAAACGGAGCCTTGCCATTGGACGAGGGGCCTGTCCGTCAATGCCGGACCAGACACGGGGGCGTTCCCGACATTCTTTGGCTTTTGCCGACGTCACGGGACGCCGGGAACGCCCCCGTGTCTGGTCCGGCATTGCCGGCACTTCTGCGTCTCTCCTAACCCCGTGACTGGCCGGCCGGCCAATCCTAGCGCGGCCGGCCGGAAGTGCCCGCCCCCCGCAACAAGAAGGAAGACGGCAAGCAGTATGGCGGCGCCCGCGGGGCTCCCGTGGCCTGGAGGGAACCGCCGCCGTCGATGTTGCCGGTCTCCCATGCCGAAGAGGGAGACCGGAGAAGTGCCGCCGTCGCAAGGTGCAGGTGAGTCAAATTTGTGCTCCCGTCCCCGTTCCCGCCCCCCCTCCCGCTGGTGACCGCTCCCCGCAGACTCCCCTCCCCCTGCTCGCAGCGTCTCCCGTCCCCGTTCCCGCCCCCCTCAGCCGGGCAGATGTTGAATGGCTGTGTCCGACAGGAAGGGGCTCAGGGGGATGGAGCTGTGTGCACGGAGGGGAGGGTAGGATAGGGGAGAGGGGTCAGATGGATAGAGGTCCCTGGAGGCCCGAGGGAGCAAGTCAGGATAGCAAATCGGAATGGGGGAGGGGCTTGGGGGGGGAGACAAGGCACTGCTGTGAGCAGTGGAGTTAGGGGCGCTAGCGCTGGCTAACAATGAAGGGGTGGGAGGAGGTAGACTAGGGTGCTGACTGTGATGACTTGACTCGGTCACAACGGGCCATGAGGGCTAATTATTAGTGAGAAATAAGGTATCTGGGAGGGGGGCATTTCTAGCCGCTATACGGTCAGAGAATGGCGGTGGAGAGGAAGGATCTGGACTCTGGTGCCATTAACCATGTGCCTGCTACAATCGCTTGGTAACTGTACTCCTGTAAAGCGCTCTTACGCCACTTGACCATGTACCTGCTGTAATTGTTTGGCACCTGCACTCTTTTAAAACGTTCTGGTACTTCCAGGCCACGTGCCTCCAATAATTGTTTGGCAATTGTACTTCTGTGAAGTACTATGGTGCCAAGTGACGTGACCATCTGCCTGCTATAATAGTTTGGTACCTGTGCTCTACTCCTGTAAAGCGCTCTGATGCATCCGGCCATGTGCCTGCTATGATAGTACTCCTCTAAAGCGCCCTTAAGCCTCCGGCCATGTGCCTGCTATAATAGTTTGGTGCATGTACTCCTGTAAAGCGCTCGAATGCCTCCGTGCCATGTGCCTGCTATCATAGTTTGGTGCCTGTACTCCTGTAAAGCGCTCGAATGCCTCCGTGCCATGTGCCTGCTATCATAGTTTGGTGCCTGTACTCCTGTAAAGCGCTCTGATGCATCCGGCCATGTGCCTGCTATGATAGTTTGGTGCATGTAAAGCGCTCGAATGCCTCCGTGCCATGTGCCTGCTATCATAGTTTGGTACCTGTACTACTGTAAAGCGCTCGGATGCCTCTGTGCCATGTGCCTGCTATCATAGTTTGGTGCCTGTACTCCTGTAAAGCGCCCTTAAGCCTCCGGCCATGTGCCTGCTATAATAGTTTGGCACCTGTACTCCTGCCAGGCGCCCTGAGGCCCCCGCTATATATAAGCACATCAATAAATAAGCGAGGTCGGGGCGCTGCCTGCTCTGCGCCTGCTCGCGGCACTAAGACCCGGGAAGCTGCCTGTGCCTGCCTGCCGCAGCCCTGCCTGCTGTGGCACACGCGCTGCGCTCTGCCTGCTCGCCTGCTGCCTGCCCCGGCTCCGGCGGAGCAGGTGTGGTGGAGGATGGCGAGGCGGCGCAGGCAGCAGCAGCAGCCCGGGGAGGGGGGCGGGGGGGCTGGGGAGGAGTGCAAGGGAGGGGCCGGGGAGTGCCTGCTCCGGAGCCCTCGTGGGGCAGAGATTAATGTGTGTTTATACATGTAGACAAACCTGCGAGCGGAGCGCCGTGTGCCTGTGTGCGTGTGTGTGCGTGCCTGTGTGAGTGAGTGCCTGCTGCTGCCTGCCTGTCACGGCGCAGGGAGTGCGGGGAGCAGACGGGAGGGCACCAGGCAGCAGCGGCAGCGATGGTACTCATTCTCAACCACATCCTCATCGCAGTCCTTCAATTTTTCAGACGGGGCCAGCAGGTCTTCCTGAAGGCGGAGGAGAAGCCGGCATGCTCGGACGCCCTGCAGGTAAGAGACGGCGCCTCCGGTCCCCGCGTCCCCTGTGCGCGCCTGTGTGATCTTGTGACAGCGCCGCGCTGCTTGTGCCCCTTCGAAGTTATTGCTGTCTCTTGGGCTGTGTGCACTGCCAAGCATACCCTGTGTATAAGCACGTGTGCAGGGGGGGGGGGGGGAGAGGTATGAGGGCTGCAGGTGAGAACTGCTCTGTTGGTAGAACAATGAAGTGCTCGTGCCTACAAAGTGCTCATATTTCAACTTTTCCCCGCTGTGATCGCGTTCACTTCCCATTTAAGCGAAGGATGCCACCTCGGACAACGGCAAAGGTAGGTGCCCTCCCCCACCCCTCGCATGTGTTTTGTTCCCACCATCTGTGCGGGGCTTTGTGGGGCGTGATGGATGTGACCTGTAGACAAGTGGGGGCAAGAAGCCTGTCCCCTCCCCCTCCTGCCCTCGGCCAGGCAGATGCTCAGACTCTCTCCTGTTGTTTCCGAGCAGATGGGCTGGCATACTCTGCCCTGCTGAAGAACGAGCTGCTGGGGGCGGGCATCGAGAAGGTGCAGGACCCGCAGACCGAGGACCGGCGGCTGCAGCCCTCCACGCCCGAGAAGAGGAGCCTCTTCACGGTAAGCCACAGCGCCCCCTGCTGTCCCCCCTCACACACCCGCTGGGACGGGGTGATGACCTCTGTGAAGGTCACAGCCAGGCCTGGGCGGTGTGCTGTGGGCGGGCCTGGTCTCAGCGGCGTGAATACCAGCTACATGTGGAGGTGCAACAGGAGCCCACACATGCTCTCTGTGCAGCACTTAGTGTGTTCTACCATATTTGTTTGTATCCCCGTGGGTTGCTGTGCCTGCTGCAGGGGTCTGTGTGCAACCAGCTCAGTGTTTAGACTCATGGATAGCTTGACTCCTTCCGAGAGTATGCCGAGTTTTAATACATTTACAAACAATAGTCAGTATCCTCACTCCAATCACATGCTCTATTTCAATACACACAACGTGTATATGTATAAGCTGGATTCTTACACCTATAAGCTTGTTGGTTGCTGGCTTGTACTACCATTTCTCATTCGTAAACACGAGGAATTTTTTGTTGCTCGTTGCGGTTTTCTATAAGCCATCCCATAAAATGTGAGTTGCTCCTTGCTGATCACAGCCCCACGAGCCGCTCTCACCTTGCGTTTTCCTTCCTTGCAGTATTCCCTCAGTTCAAAGCGCTCCAGCCCAGATGACGGAAACGAAGTGTCTCCATACTCCTTGTCGCCCATCAGCAACAAAAGGTCAGTCCTGGCGCGGGCGGGGTGGCATAAAGAGTGCATTATATGAAGCGCAAATGTGCAGCGAATGAAGCTCTGCTCCATCTCCACCAGTTGTAAGAACCATGCTATAGTATAGGCCTTGATTATTCAAATGTTTCTTCAGACCTGTAGGGGGGAAATAAATGCCCTGCATGATGGTGCCCTCCATGTACCACCTTCGCCCCTTCCATGACCACTTTGTGGCGTCCATCAAAGTTAAAATAGAGCCCTTTCCTTATCGGGTGACAAATTAAACAAAAAAAAGATTACATATTTTTACACTGGTGTAATACTAGAAGCAGACAGCGATGCAGCAGCATCAGTGGAAACCCTCTAATACTCTTTATCGCATCTTACGCCCACTAATAAGGACCATGTTCCCAAGAAAACTATTACTGGCTGTTTGACTCGTTGAAAAGACTGAAGGGTCACATCACAGGTCTGAAAAGATTAAACCAGCTTTGTTCCTACCCATTGACTTGATGAGTCTCACTTCTTGCCTAGTGCTACTTTTAGCTGACTTGGGTATCCATGGAAATACAACTTGTATAGGCAACTTCAAGATAAACCTGATAACCACAATCTTGCTCTGTATAGTTATTTTAAGGCTAGTTAAATGGTTTACATAGCACCTCTCTTTTTGGATCAGCAAATTGGTTTAGAAGTTAAGGGATGCAAACTACTTTCTCGGACCCTGTTGCTTGCTTGTGACCCTGTTGCTTGCTTGTGACCCTGTTGCTTGCTTGTGACCCTGTTTTCGTGCCTCTGTTGCCTGCTTGTGACCCTGTTTTCGTGCCTCTGTTGCCTGCTTGTGACCCTGTTTTTGTGCCTCTGTTGCCTGCTTGTGACCCTGTTTTCGTGCCTCTGTTGCCTGCTTGTGACCCCGTTTACGTGCCTCTGTTGCCTGCTTGTGGCCCTGTTTACGTGCCTCTGTTGCCTGCTTGTGGCCCTCTTTACGTGCCCCTGTTGCTTGCTTGGGACCCTGTTGCTTGCTTGTGACCCTGTTGCTTGCTTGTGACCCTGTTTTCGTGCCTCTGTTGCCTGCTTGGGACCCTCTTTTCGTGCCACTGTTGCCTGCTTGGGACCCTGTTTTCGTGCCTCTGTTGCCTGCTTGGGACCCTGTTTTCGTGCCTCTGTTGCCTGCTTGTGACCCTGTTGCTTGCTTGGGACCCTGTTGCTTGCTTGTGACACTGTTGCTTGCTTGTGACCCTGTTTTCGTGCCTCTGTTGCCTGCGGGGGGGCTCGCAGCGAGCCCACAGTGTGTGGGGTGGGGCTCGCAGTGTGTGGGGGGCTCTGTGTGGGTGTGTGTGTGGGGGGGCTCTGTGTGGGTGTGTGTGGGGGGCTTTGTGTGGCTGTGTGTGGGGGGGCTCTGTGTGGGTGTGTGTGTGGGGGGGGGGTTTGTGTGTGTTGGGGGGGCTCTCTGTGGGTGTTGGTGTGTCATTTGCAAGAGATAAAGCTAGTGGCATTGTAAATCACAATGCCATTTATTTATGTTAAAAAAAAAACATAAATAAAAATAATGTCAAGAGCAATGCCAATCGCTCTAACTTTAACAAAGGCAAAACCATTGCATTGTAAATGCTTGTTCTGTATTAGGGTTACTACTGCCTAGAGGCATGGGTTTCCCTTTTCAACATCAATAGTTTTTTACATTGCTTTAATATTGGATGAAGAGCCACTTTTTTTGAGGTGGTGGAGTGTCTTTATTTTCAATCTCACTCTTATCATGATCACCCTTCAGGTTGAAGAAATGGTGCGATGGTTTGACCAGATTCGTGTTTTTACCTTCAACCGAGAGGGATTTGTTTTTTATTTGCTTCTCTGACTGACAATTATTTTACTTTCAGCACTGAGTGAGCTTCCTTCCCTGCTAAGATGATCCCGCTGACCTTGAAAGGACTTTCCTTTGTGACATTGTAGGACTGGGCTTTTTCAACACTGACTCGGTGTATTTATTGTCTACCGGGGTTGAATGTTGATCCAGAGATTTCAGATGGTCTCCTAATAAACATCTCGGAACCACTGTGTTAGAAGTATCCTAAGAAAAACATATTTGCTTTTGATCTGGATTGCGGTCGTGGTGAAAATAAATTCCTCTCCTTGAGGTTGCAGTTCACTCGTGGTCAAATTACAGTCTTAAGTGACATCATTATTGATAACGAGCAGGAAACTGTGGGAGGTGTTGGAAAAGCTAGGAATTCCCCCCCAGTTACTTAACATCCTAGCCAGGCTGCATGAAAACAACTATGCACAAGTCAGGTGTGGGAGAGATGGCAAACTTTCATCCAGGTTTCCAGTCCGTCGAGGCGTGAGGCAGGGTTGTGTCCTGGCTCCGACCCTGTTTTGTTTATTCATCAATAACGTCATCTCACACCTGGAAAACGTTAAGGACAACGATGCCCCCTGTCTGGCAGGTAGGAGGGTACCGGCAATTATGTTTGACGACGACACCCTCCTCCTTTCAAAATCCCCCATGGGGATTCAGAGGATCTTGGATGGATTTGGTCTTTTCTGTCACCAGCCTGGGTTGGAAGTGAACACAGAAAAGACCAAGTTCATGATCTTCAACCCCCCAACCAAAACCAGGCCCAATCCCACCTTGGGGACCGCCACCCTTGAGAGGGTGTCTACCTTTGTATATCTGGGGGTAACATTGCAGGAAAATCTGTCTTGGGACCGCCAGATAGTACGATCCAGGGCCAAATTGTCCCAACTGTCGGGTGCAATCCTGAAAGTGGCTAATTCCTCTTCCTTCAAGCCTATAAGCCCGGCCCTCGAAACTTACAAGACCCAGGCCAAGGCTGCGGCCATGCATGGCAGCGAACTATGGGGGCATAAAGCGGTGAAGGACTTATCTATGGTTGAAAACAGTTTTCTACGGCGCCTTGTAGCCCTCCCAAGCTCCACGCCACTTCAGCCTCTGAGGATGGACATGGGTCTCCCCCCTATTGCAGAGGAGCTTGTGTCAAAACCAGTGAAGTTCTGGCACAGTCTCTGGTCTACGGACGAACTTCATCATTATAGGGAGGACCTTACCCATGTCATGAGTCTAAACCGCAGTGGCAAAATCCCCTGGCTCACTTTTGTGGAAAATGAACTGTCTGCCATCAATCTCCGTGACCTGTGGGAGGACCCCGCTCGAGGTTGCCAATCAATCTCGCGCAAAGCCCTGGCACAAATCTATAAAGCCAGGTCCCTTGCTCACCTGATGGACGCTCAAAATAGCGGCACCTTAACTTTGCGTTTCTTAGAATCCAAAAATTCATATGTTTTTGAACCTTTTATGGATTTTATCTTTCCCATCCTGGCAAGGAAACTGTACGTTCAATGGAGGCTTGGCACGCTCCTTATTAACTCATACACGTACAAGTGGACAAATGGGGGCAATAAATTATGTCCCTGCTGTAACAACCATGTGGAAGATGACCCCCACATCTTGTTTGTGTGCCCTGCATACCAAAGGCCCAGAAAATACTGGATAGCGCCGATATGTAAGAACTTGGGGTTCAGAGAGTATGCACAGGCATACAGGATTTTGAAAACTAGCACCCTGGGTCACATTGTATTTGCTGTTTCAAAATTTCTTATGGCCATATGGTTGATCAGAAAGAAAAGATCCACTGAAGCCCCCTGAACTTTTTCTTTTTATGTAACTTTAAATTACCCCTCGCTGGGAGAGTGGATTTTATTCAAATGTATTTTATAAATATTGTATTTTAATATCTGTAATGTTGCACTGCATCTTTTATGGTCTATACGACCGAAATAAAGAATTTTTGGAATTGGAATTGGATAACGAGCAACCGCATTTCTATCCTCAGACTTCAGAAATGATTTTTCGTATGGTTCCTCGATCATCATTCTTTTCTCATTTGGCAGTCTTCCTGATGTAGAGATTTATCTTCTGCTGCTACAGTATGCGGGAGAACGCATCATAGTATGTGAATCTATAAGAGATGCACACTGCGAAACCACCAATATCTTTCACCAACAAAGTAATTGACTAGATTGATTTCTAGGAGGTTGAAATGTGTGAATTTTGGTTAATGTATGTAATAAGTAGAGAATTGAAAGTTCATACCCAAGGTTCATTCTAGAGGGCTAATGTGGTAAAGCCTGAAAGCCATGGGTCAAACTTATCTTTATTTTAGTTGACCCTAATACAATAGCAACAAGCATTGGCAAAGCCAAGAGGTATCACCTTTTGGAGATATTGGCTTTGCCAATGCTGTGCTTCATCAGCCAAAAGAAAATTAATAAAATGGTGTGATGAACATGCAGCAGTTTTATAACTTATTTTCTTCTTTTTTATATAAAACTAGGGGGTGGGTAACAGCAGAGAAGCAGATGAGGATGAGACCCCAGGAGTGGGCAAGAGGGTAAAATACAAGTAAAGCAGGGTGGAAGACGGGAAAACCAGCTTTTGAAGGAGAGCAAAATGGGTGGGGGAGAAGTACACACATGAGCAGAGAGTGAGCAGAAGGAAATGGACAAAGCACCACAGAGCACTGAGTCAACTAATCAAACAGATGGCAAAGAGGATATGCTCCAGGGAAGAAAAACACAAGAAGGGGAAGACAAGCCAGCAAATAAGAAGCAAGCAAATGAGTGACAATAAAGCCAGGCAATAATAAGCAACAGGCGAGTTTTAAGCGGTTGTATGACGTTACAATGCATTCCGTTGCAACATGTGCCTTTACCACGCTTGTGTTACAACATGAATGCCATTACCACACATAACCTTTACCACAAATATGCCTTTACCACGCATGCCTTTACCATGCATACCTTTACAACAAATTTCGTTGTAAAACCATGCAAGGGCATATTCATGGTAAAGGTTATCTCAGACCCCTGCTCCAAGTCCTATAACTGCTCCCTAGCGCCCTCCCACTCCAGATCTTTTAATAAAAAAATACCCCTCCCCTGTACATCTGCGTGACCCCCCCCCTGCGCCGCCCCCTCCCCCCCCCACCGGCCCACAATCCTTCAAAGAAATATCCCTGCCCTGAAACCTGAAAATGGAGCCCTGCGCGTTTCCCCCACCCACAAATACCCCTCTCCTGCCCTGAACCCTAAAAACAGACCCCTGCGCGACCCAACCCCCACAGACCTTAAATTAATTTTATTTAAAAACTAAAATCCCCCTTACCTCTCCACAACGTCTCCTCTCCAAGCTCTTCTGAAGCGTGGTGCACGTCATAAAGAGGAAGCAGAAGGGTCTTTCCGTTTCCTCTACCGACGCCGACAGCCTACACATCTTTTACCAATAAATGTTTTGTGTCTGTGCAGGCGACATTCAGGTTGCATTGAACATGCACAGTTGCAGAAACAGAGCTCCCAGCAAAAGATGGAGGTCTTTTCAGTGCGCATATGAAAAGCTCCCCCTTTTATAATAACAGTGTAATCCGGGACCACCATCCATTGGTTAAAGTCACAGGTGCTTATCTTCAATCACAAACGAACTTGACATCGCAGTCATCCAAACAAGAGCTTTCTAGGACTTCTGTATTTTCCACCTGAATAGAACCGATTTTTACCTTTAACACACACGCCTTCACTATGTATCTCGTTGTAAAGGCATGCATGATAAAGACTATGCGTGGTACCGGTGTTTACCTGTCACACACATACCTTTAACATACATACCTTCACAACTAATTTTGGTGTAAAGGTATGCATGGTAAAGGCTATGCGTGGTAACCACGCATGCGTTGTAATGCATGGGTGGTTAAGGGTATGTGTGGAAACAGCTGCGTTGTAGTGGCTGTTTCCCCGTTGTAAGCCCACTGCAAGTTAATTGATAAGCAACAAAAGTCCTTTTCAACCACGCAACTTACACTATCTGATAGGTAAAACCGAAATACAACTGAAAATGTATCTGCCGACAAAATGCACAATGTTACTTTCATTATTTTTTACATGGACAGGTGTATTTTTAAATGAACAGGCTACTTTACTGAGCTGGCTACCTAAAGAAGTACAAATAATTTGTAAAACTCAAAAAACGTGCATTGTACTTAACCAAGTGCTTTATGTTCGTTGATCTTTGTTGCCATAATGCGCATAAATCATTTTGAAAGAAACTCTTGGTGTTTACAATATAATTTATTTTAAAAAAATATCTGCATCACCATAACATACCTCTAATGTGCAGCCGGGCATGCACCTAATAACAGAGTCTCAATCCGTACATCCAGGAAGGTGGCTAAGTAATATGGAGATAACGAAGAAACACAACCACCTGTCGGATCAATGTGAAAACCCCTTGTGACAAGGGAACAGTCATGTTTCCTGCATGCGCTGAACTACGTGGCAGATTTATGTACCGTTTTTCATCAAAGTAAACGTAAGTACTGTTGTTGAAATTCATTCAGTAGTTGCTGCAAACAGAATTCTACTCCTAAATAGGGTTTTTGGTGACTAAAGGCACACAAGTTCACATTCTAGCAGACTGATTGTCTAAGCAGAAGTTCTTGCAAAAGTCCATAGAATAGTCCAACTTCAAGTACCCCCAGTGGTTATCTACGCCACATCCTCCAGATAATCTGCTCGGACGCTAACATGAGAGATGGAGTGATCCTGTGTGATGTCATCAAGCTGCAAATTAAAAAGGATCCAGACATTAGTGTTTGAAGCAAGCACATTAAATACGTACATTAAATGTGTGAGTTCAACGTTAAGTTACAACCTCAAGGAATACTTAAGTTACAATAAAGGGAATTGCTGCCACCATGAAAGAAAAAAGTAACAAAAAGTACTTTTGATAAAAGAAAATGGGTAATATTAGGTATTTTTAGATAGGACATTTGAATCAATAGCCTTTTTTGAGAAGGAAGCTCCAGATTTCTCCCTGCGAAGGCAGTTTATAAATAATTGCTTCCATTTGTCAGACTACTTCCTACATTGTGTACACTCACCACTGTTAACTCCTGTGAAAGACATATTTACACAAGAAAAAAAGATGATAGGGTTTCCTTTATAGCGCTCCAAGGAAACTGGCTGATGGTCTGCATTATTCTGTATGGAAAGGGACAACCCTCACTAAACCTTTGCATAGCTGACTCTTCACGTCTTGCTTCTGAATCACTACATGGGGGAAGATGTGGATGATGGGAAGATGTGTAAAGGAATCACCCTCCAGGAAAAATGAGAGGCAGTGCCTTGACCGAAAAATCATTTGGATGGAAAAGTTTCTTGCCAGTAACCCTAGTGCTCTTCCAGGGGAATCCTCATCAGTCATAGGCACTGGATTGTCCCACCAACAAACAGGATTGTGCAGCACTTTGCAAAACAAATACATATTGTATTTGATATATATATGTGCTTTTTTGTAGAGACCAAAAGCTAATGTATACGTAAACAATTGACTTTGCAGCCTAAAGAGGTTTAGAAATGGCCACATTTCTTTTAATTTTGCCTTTTAATATCTCCAATTTTAAGAAAACAGTCACTATACCTAGCATGACTTGAAATATAACTAACACACCTCTTTTGAAAAAGAAAAATTAAAGAGAATGCAGAGCAATGCTAACAGTGAGGCCGGATAAGCAAAGTGGAATACTGGCAATATCCCTTTAAGAGACTTACTCTTCCTCCAGTGTCATATCATGCCCAAAGAGGAGACAGTTACTTCAGTTCATTTTTACGGAGATAATAAGTCCCAGGCTAAAGACGTGAAGAAAAAGTTACTTAATTTTATTCCTAGTTCTGCAACGTAGATCTCCTCACTGAAGCCATAAACACAGAATATTTCCATGCACCTGTAGGGATCCTGGAACACTTTTAGATTAGATAGTCAAAAAAACTAATTGTTAGTTGGAGGTAACACCTAAATTTCCATGGAGTAAAGTTACCTCCTGTATGGAATGACAGGCCTGCTTTTTACTGAAATGTTTGTGCTATGAAAGGGATATAATCAATGTAATGAGACCACATTACAGCATCTGACACTAAAACAACCCTGAGTTGAATATAAAGACTTCCAATGAGCACCTGCAGAGGAAAAAAATGGAAGTCAAAAACAGGAGCCTGTCAACCCATGAGTTCACACAGTGTAAGAAAAAATACACAGTTTCTTTAAGGAGTCAGCAGCTTCCCTTCCCAGCACGCACTGTATTAGCAATTGGCCTCACAGCCTCAGTTCTTGTTGAATGGCGGTAAAGAGGTGAACAAAGGAAAACATATATAGCAAATGTATTGCCAACTGAGGAGAGCGGGTTGTTTATAATACTCTGACTTGTATAGAGCGGCTAACCACCTGTAAGGATATCCAGGTGCTGTCCATAGGTAATGGAAGATTAAGTGATTTGCTCAGAATCACAGGATGTTGAGCTGATACAGAGACTCAAACCAGGATCTCTAGCTCCAAAGTCTGCAGCTCTGGCAGATACACCTATGTGCGCCGTTTCTGACTTCAGAGAGGATACATACGATGCAGCGCAAGGAATATAAGTTACTGTTCCTTCCGCATCTTAGGATCCTCACTGATAGTCATAAACAAAGAATAGAATAGCAAGCATATCCTAACTCCGCATGTCAATACCAAGCTATATGAAAGAGAAATTATTTTAGGCTGCAGACTAAACGGGCGTGAAGCAACTAAGATCTATTCTAATTACTTTTTTTCTTTTAGAGTTGCCGGGCCTAACAAAGAATGTGATCTTAATTCTTCATCTAAACAGTAATTTTTAGCAAAAGTGCGAATCTATTTCCATATAGCTGCTTTACAAATTTCTGTAGTTGGGACATTTTGAATCCAAGCAACAGATTTAGCCTTACTACGTGTAGAACAGGCTCTACGTTACCTGATTGTTAGCTAATTGATAGCAAGAGGTAATGCAGGAATCTTTCCATCTAGCTTTAATTTGTTTCGATGAAGTAAGATTGTAATGCACTGGTTTCAACTCGTTCACTATTGCACTGTGAAATCTCTTCAGTAGGCTATTTTTAATAAATATTGGAAAATGTGGTTATTTACAAAAGTCCCTCCAGTACTAAGGTATCAAATCTGTGACATGGATACAATTTCAGATATGTGTGTGATATCATTATCAACACTACAATTTGAAACAGTAGCAAAGGGTACATAAAGTGTTAAAGACTCATGAAATGTTAGAAATGGTCAAGCCAAAAGTATTAGCATATTTGTACTACAGACATCTTTCCCAGCACTAGACTAGCATCCTTCAGCTATGTCATACCCACATACAGAGAAAATAAAGAAAAGACACTTCAAACCAAAAATGTTTCTTACGTTATCACTGGCATTGAAGTCTTCAATTTCAACTGATAAGTCTTCCTCTATTTCTTCTCCTATGCTAAATTCGCTTTTGTCAGATCGGTGACTGGTACTAAAATGGAGAAGAAAATAATCCATCTTGTTAATTCATAAATCTTTTTCTACCATTTGTATAATCATGATTATTTTTCTTGATCCTAGGTGCAACCAATTTTATTCTGTCCATTCAAAAATAAGATAAAATAATGTAGATGGCTAGTAACTGGAGCTACTGTCCACATCATACATTTTGTTCAAGAAGAAAGTCAATGTGTAGGCATTTATATAGCGCACTGCTACCCGTGGGCGTCCTGGCGCTTAGACCGCTGCGAAACCCTTCCTGGCTTCCCTGAGAGATGGTCCCTTACTGGGAATCTCCAGGGTGAGACCAGGCATCCCCGGCGGTCTGGTGGGGCCGTTAGTGAAGATGAGGCAAGCTAATGCCCAGAGTTGCCGAGTGTGATCGCTGATCAGAGTGGGCACCGAGGCGAGAGAATTATCGAGTCCGCTGACCCTGGTCCCGAAACCTGCCGCGCCGGGAATCGAACCCTGGTCCCGGGCCGTCCTCTGCTCTCGGGTCTGCCGCCTCTAACCAGTGAGCCACACTACTTCACAATAACCTACAAACAATCAACATTAATAATGTTTTTGGAAGACTTAGTCCAACAAATATGTACACATATGAGCGAACATATCCTTACATGATCGAAAATGTAGGTGCAACTTCACTTTCTGCAGACTATTCCCCTACACCTTAAAGGGCTATCAATTCAGATGGCCAGCAAAAAACGATTTAAGTGAGAAGATATTGAAAGGTTGGCCTTTCAAGAGGTCATAGCATTGCGGTTTCCATTTATACATTATTGGGTGTAAAATATCAACAGCAGAGGTACTTGTCTCAGGAACACACCCTGAAACTAATATTTCACCCAGGATGTTATCTGTGCATGAAATCGCATGTCGAAGTTACTAGTGGTCTAATTCTGTTGTGATTTGTGGATCATTGAAGAATGCGCTCATTCAACTTGAAACACAGAGTTTCTGCTCTTCATTCAAATAGTTACAGTTATCACGTCTTGCGCGTAGACCTGTCACAGATTCTTTTTCTATTGTTAATATGGGTAATGCACAGATTACGGAATGCTAAGATCCTGTATGTTGCTCTTTTTTCACAGACCCCTGATGAAGGGTCATTCTGCAAGACCCGAAATTCATTGGGAATGTTGAACCACAGTGTCATTAGATAGAAATATTGAAGTTAAAAGGAAAAATGTACGCAAGATTGCCTTTTGAAAATTAAAGAAGACAATTGTATGGATTACCAGACTATGTGCGATCTATGAAATTATTTGAATGAAGAGCAGAAACTCTGTTTCAAGTTGAATGAGCGCATTCTTCAGTGATCCACAAATCACAACAGAATTAGATGTTTTGAGGGCACTGCCTGACAAAGTGCAACAAGAATAGCGCCAATAACAAATAGTTGAAACATTGTAACAATTGAGTACACAGAGATAACATACTTTATAACATTGAAGTTACTAGTGGGCCAGTGCCTGAAATAATCTGGTGCGTAAACTGTGGACCCAATCATTCCATGTTTAGATACCCAGGACCAGAGAGATATGCTGCAGGATGGGGCTGAGGGCAGCAGCTTTGACCCACTGCAGCACTCTGGTGCACCATACATTCTTCTCCTGCAAAGTAAATTCTGGCTAACTTGCATTGAGAGACTAAGTATTAAACCAGGCATTTTCCAAGAAAGAACTTTTGTGTGGTCTTCCAAGATGCTATGAATGAATAGCCAGTTGTTCAAAGCTCTCCTAAAAACTAGCCTCTTCAGTTCTTTTTGCTTCAGGCACCACCAGCTAACACTTTTCTTCAAGGGCGTCACAATACCCATGTATCACAGCAATACCCTCAAGCACCTAACGCAAGTGCAAGCCAAGAAACAGAATCCAACAGCTCTGTTTTATGTCCCTTCAGTATTCAAAGTGGCTAGCTAAGCTTGACTTCCTCAAATATTTTCCCAGTATGATCTTACCTCCTTCTCAATTCCTATGACTTCCATAATAGTTTCTCTTTTTCTTGCCTTTGTCGCATTTTCTTTTCTCAATTCCTGTTAATCTTGCATTTCACTTTCACCATCACAGGCACAGGCACTTGCTACTTCCACATTTGTCTATTTGATCCTCACTATGCTGTAGGTTGCTCTTGTTTCTTTACATATCACTAATTAATGTCACAGATTTCCTGTACTTACCACTTTTTGGCTTGTACAATTCCTGTACCACCAGAAACTCACCCACAAGCAGTATCTCCCTTTTCTAACTTTTCTTCTTTGCCACTCCTCCCCCACCCCCTTCGGACATTCCTTCTTTGTATGCTATTACTGCTGTTTAAGCTATTTCAACTTCTTACAGAATTATCTACACCTTTTTACTGTCTGTGCCTATATCATGGTGGCATTTTATGAAGTTTTGTTCTATTGTTTAATGTTTTGTAAGGGCATCCAGCGTTCGTAAGGATAAGTTACTTACCTGTAATCCTAGTTCTCTTCCAGGGGTATACTCGTCAAAGTCATAAGCACTGAATAGTCCCGCCCACGTGCGGGACCCCGGAGCAATAGCCAATAATATGCATATATCTGCATATATCTACATATATATACATATAAATATATATATATATATATATATATATATATATATATATATATATATATATATATATATATATATATATATATAATATGCATATACACATACATATGCAGCCTGAAATACACCATACTAGGCTCAAAAAATGCCATTATTGCATGTGAAACTTTTACATTTGCCAAATAAAGACATATAATTCACATTATATGATAATGTACAGAAGAACACTGCCCTGGATTTCTTTGAAACACACAACCTTTATTTAGAGGCAGATTTAGCCTAGATAGGCTGCACAGTAACAACTGAAAAATTGTCGCCGTGCCTTTAAGACCTCCATGAGCCTCCAGGCACCCATCAGGCACCACAGGTGACAGTTAGGTCAGTTCTTTTGGACGGCGTATAACAGTGTGATAACAGCATGGGTAACATGTAAATAGACAGTCCTGGTATTCGTCCGGGAGGAGGGTGGGTTGCTTATGACTTTGATGAGTATACCCCTGGAAGAGAACTAGGATTACAGGTAAGCAACTTATCCTTCTCTTCCAGGGGATACTCATAAATAGTCATAAGCACTGAATAGAAAAGCAAGCCCATCCCATACCCTGCGGGCGAATACCAGTCTCTCTAAACCTCTAAACAGTATGCCAATCATTATTACCCAAACAAATTCCTCAGGGATGCTTGACCAACCTGGGCATCCGCCTGAGTATCAGAATCAAGGTAGTAGTGGCGTGCAAAGGTATGAACCGAACGCCATGTAGCTGCCTTAAAAATTTCATGAATTGGAACATTTTTAAGCATTGCTATCCTAGCAGCTTTTCCTCTAGTGGAATGCGCTCTCGGCTTGCCCGGGAGCTGCTTCCGTTCCAACTGATAAGATAACATAATACAATCCATCTAGAAATGGACCTCTTAGACGCAGGCAAGCCTGTATTCAGAGGACCGTAGTTCACAAACAAATGATCAGACTTACGAACACTCTTAGTTTTATCAAGATAAGATTTCAGAACTCTTTAAATCCAACGAGTTTAGAGCTTTCTCAGCTGGAGTGTTCGGGTTGGCAAAGAAGGTAGGCAGTGTGAATGACTGATTAATGTGAAAATCTGAGTACCTTAGGAAGGAATCTCGGGTGAGTACGAAGCACCACTCTATTCGCATGGAAAACGAGATAAGGTTCTGTAGAACAAAAAGCCTGTATCTCGCTCACCCTGCACGCAGAAGTGATAGCCACTAGGAAGGCCGCCTTCCACGACAGATGTTGGAGGGACGCCTTATGAATAGGTTTGAATGGAGGACCCATCAATTTGGACAAAACCATGTTAAGCTCCCAGGGAGGGGAGGGAGCCCTCACAGGAGGATAGACCTTCTTGAGACCCTCCAGGAAATCCTCCACAACTGGCATTTGAAAGAAAGAAGCCTGAGTGGGGGACTTTCGATATGCTGTTACTGCTGCCAGATGGACTTTTATGGAAGAATACTGTAAACCTGCTTTGGCCAAAGAAAGTAAGTATGGCAACAGTACCTGTTCTTGGCCTCTAATAGGGTCATGACCTTCCGCAGTACACCACATGAAAAAGCGCTTCCACTTGAAAGCATGCGAATTTCTCGTAGAAGTTCTCCTCGCCTCTTTTAAAATGTGCATACAGTCTTGCGAGAGGCCTAAATGTCCGTATTGGACAAACTCAGGAGCCATACTGCTAGCTTCAGGGACAGCAGGTTGGGGTGGAACACCTTGCCGTTCGCTCTGGTCAGCAGATCCGGATGACAAGGCAACCTCCTGTGTGGTACTTTGGACAGGTGAAGAAGTTCCGGGTACCACCATTGGCGAGGCCAATCCGGAGCCACCAGGATCATGTCTGTCTTGGACTTGTACAGTTTCTTGATCACCAAGAGAATGAGTGGAATCGGTGGAAAAGCGTAGAGTAATGCCTCTGACCAGTCTATCCACAGAGCATTCCCCTTGGACCCCTGTTGTGGGTACCTGGATGCGAAGACGCAGCATTTTGCGTTTTCGGTGTCCGCAAATAGATCGATTTCTGGTGTACCCCAGGCCTGGATGATGTCTCGTACCACTTCTTCTTTTAAAGCCCAGTTGTGTGCTTCTGCTAAATGTCTGCTTAGGTCATCTGCTTGGACGTTGAGGACACCCGGCAGATGAACCGCCGATATTCTCATGTTTTGAGCCAGAAGCCACTTCCAGATTGCTTGCGCTTCCAGCGACAGAGGTCTGGATCTCGTTCCACCCTGCTTGTTGATAGTACATCGTTGTTGTGTTGTCCGTCTGAACAAGCAGAGAGGCCGTTTTGATTGCGGGAAAGAAAGCTTTGAGAGCTAGGTGTACAGCTCTGAGTTCCAGCATGTTTATGTAATACAGTCGCTCTTTTTCTGACCATACTCCTTGAATCTGAAGTGACCCCAGATGAGCGCCCCATCCCTGAAGGGACGCATCCGTCACCAGCGATTGTCTTGGCATGTCCTCCTGGAAAGGAACTTCCACTACCAGATGACTCCGATGCATCCTCCTTCGGATGGAGATCTGCACTGACAGGGGTAGTGACAGTTTGTCCTCCCAACGATTGGAAAACTGGGACCACTGATCCTCTGAGACTGCTGCAGAGGTCTCATGTGCAGCCTGGTATTTGGAACGAGGAAAATGCATGAGGCCATAGACCCTAGAAGGGAGGAGATCTGCCTGGCCGTGGGCCGAGGAGTCTTCAGGAGAGTCTGACACTTGAGAAGAATGGAGGATAGTCTCTCCTCCGAAGGATACGATTTTGCGTCCTCCGAATCCAGAAGTGCACCCAGATAGTGTATCCTCTGTGTTGGATTGAGGATCGACTTTTTGAAGTTTACGTGCAGACCGAGTCTCCGCAGCTGTTGGATGCAGAACGTGAGATGTTGCTGTAGCTGAGTCGGAGACGCACTCTTTAGGAGCCAGTCGTCTAGGTAAGGGTAGACGAAAATGTGTTTCTTCCTCAGGAAAGCCGCTACTACTGCCATGCACTTTGAAAAGGTGCGAGGAGCTGACTTTAGCCCGAAGGGCAGAACTGTGAATTGGAAGTGGCTTATTTGGATGCAAGACCTCAGAAACATCCGATGCCTTGGGGAGATGGGAATGTGAAAGTAAGCATCTTGAAGATCTATGGAGCACATCCAGTCCCCTTGATGCAGAAGTGGTATTATTTGATGTAATGCCAGCATTCTGAACTTTTCTCGCTGAATTAATTTGTTGAGACGTCTCAGATCTAGTATGGGCCTGAACTCCTTGTTTGGACCTTTCTTTAATACCAGAAAGTATCGGGAGTAAATCCCTTGTCGACGTTGGTACCTTGGGACCTCCTCGATGGCATTCTTTAGGAGTAAAGCAGACACCTCTTGCCTCAAAAGATGTATACGATGGGTGACAGTCTTTTGAGGAGGAATGGAAGGTGGGGGGGGGACTTGAATTTGATGGTATACCCATTCTTTACAACATTCAGACCCAATTTTCTAGTGTGATCTTTGTCCACTCTTCCAGGCAAAAACGAACACTCCCCCCCCCCCCCACCAGAGAGGGTAACGGGCCAGGGAAAGCAAAAGCTCACTGTTTTTGTTGCTGCTGCTTGTTACCAGGTGTAGACTGCCTGGAAATGCCACCTCTTCCTCTACCAGGGCTACGCTGGGAGAACTGAGATCTTCCCTGATTTTGCTGTGATGACCATTGAGGGGTTTGAACCCTCTGCTGGTTCTGTCTCCGGTCGGAAGGACGGTATTTTCGCTTAAAATCCTTCCTTTTTTCAAGACCAACAGCCTTCACTGTATCCAGCTCTGTTTTCATTTGTGACATCTCATCATCAGCATGAGATCCGAATAGTGATGATCCGTTATAAGGAAGATCAAGTATCCGGTGTTGTGCTTCAGGCTTATATCCCGTGAGCCTCAACCGAGCTGAGCACCTGGCGCAAATTCCATGTGAGTAACCATGCGCAGATAGATCAGAAGCATCAGCGGCTGCACTGATCACTTGGTTAGCCACTAGCCCACCTTTGTGCAGGATGTCAAGGAAGTCGTGCTTAGATTCCTTACGGAGCTTTTCTGAGAAACGGGACATGGAGTCCCATAGTGCGCGGTCATAACGACCCAGCAGGGCCGAAGCACTGGCGACCTTCATGTAGGAAGCAGAGGTGGTACACATTCTCTTCCCTACAGAGTCCATAGCCTTACTGTCTTTATCCGGCGGCACAGAAGATGACGCCGCTCCTGTTTGATTTTTACGTGCCGCTGACACAATCACAGAATCAGGTGGTGGTTCAGCCCTCAGAAAGAAAGGATCATTGTCAGGAGCTTTATATTTCTTTGAGATCCGAGATGGGACTGCTCCCAACGCTGCTGGAGTTAGGAACTTGTGTAGAGCAGGCTCTAACAGACCTGGTACCAAAGGGAGTAGAGGCCTTGAAGTTGACTTTTGGTGCAGGGTTTCAAATATTACTGATGTCTTGGTGGTAGACACCGGCATTTCGATGTGAAGTTTTGCTACCCCACAACAGAGAACCTCAATAAAGGTTATTACGTCATTGGTGATATCCTACTCGGAGGAGTTGAGGACAGCGTTGGAGAATAGTCCCTCTTCGAATTCGTAGACCTTGTAGAGGACCTATGACTGCCCTCCTCGAAGAACGGTGGCGTGATGTTCTACTCCTGGAAGAGGGCGAGGATCGCCTTCTTACTGATGGAGATTTCCTCAGAGGAGTACGCTCATGTCTCCTTGGAGAGTGCACCAACTGCCTTGAAGGCGATCTTGATCTTGACGCAGATCTTGGCAGGTTAAATATAGGTGACCTTGACCTGGAAGAAGACCTTGGAAGATTAATTCTCCTGATCTTCCACTCTTTAATATCTCCCAGCCATCTTGGCGACATATTAGTCGTCGGTTGAAGTGGAGACGGTGCTCTCGAGCGCTCTGGAGAGCCCTGTACGATCTGAAGCCCTGGGGAGGAAGAGGAACCCCCCAAAGACACAGTAGGGATGTTAGACTGGTCTTTAGACACCGTTCTAGGCCTCTTCGCTGCAGGAGACGCTGCCGACGACCTCCTTGGCGGCGACCTCCTCGACGGCGACCTCCTCAACGGCGATGGTCTCCTAGGCATCGACTTCGTGTGCCTCGAGGGCGATGGTCTCCTGGGCGTCGTGTGTCTCGATGTCGAATGGCTGGCTCTCTTCGACGTCATGGCACCTCTCGACGGTGGTCTTGACGTTTGTTCAGAGCCTCTCGGTGGCGACCGCCGATGTCGATGAGACGACGTCGAGTCCCGACCTCTTGCCGTCGTAGGCGAGCCAGACCTGGACCGCTTACGTGCAGATGGAGACCTCATCCTCTGCCTCTTCTCACCTTGCTTCGACGGCGACATCTTCGACGGCGAGGGGTGCTTCGACGTCGACGGACGCCTCAACGGTGATTTTGACGCCAATTCGGAACACAGAGGTACCTTGGAGGAAGATCTGTCCCTTGACAAGAGAAGGAGACCGATGTTTTCTCATCTCACCTTTGTCCTTGCGCTCTTTAGGATGAGAAGAAGCCTTTCTGGAGCGAAAATCTTCTCTTACACTCACTGTTTCTCCTCTCTCATGCAGGGACTGCAGTTTGATCTTCGCCCTCTCCCGGAGGGTACTGTTAGAAAACTTGCTGCAGTGGTAGCATAGTTCTGGCTTGTGAGAAGATGGTAAACAAGCAATACAGACCGAATGAGGGTCTGTTTTGGCCATTTTTTTACCACAGGCCTGACACTTAACAAATAAGGCCGGCATTATGACTGGAAAAATAGGCAAAAACCAGGAAAAAAGTGTTGATTTAGTCAAACAATGACTAAAGACGTCGAGTGAAGACGAAAAAATTAGAGATGTACCAGAAAAAGTGATAAAATATCACAAACTGGCGAGCTCAATGCTCTAGGATCCTCACAGAAGGAGCCGGAAAAAAGAACTGACCTAACTGTCTCCTGTGGTGCATGATGGGAGCCTGGAGGCGCATGGAGGTCTTAAAGGCACGGCACCAATTTTTCAGTTGTTACTATGCAGCCTATCTGGGCTAAATCTGCCTCTATGATCCTGCCTGTTTTTTACCTTTGGAAATAAAGGTGGTGTGTTTCAAAGAAACCCAGGGCAGTGTTCTTCCGTACATTATCTTTTAATGTAAATAATATGTCTTTATTTGGCAAATGTAAAGTTTTACATGCAATAATGGCAGTTTTTTAGCCTAGTATGGTGTATTTCAGGCTGCATATGTATGTGTGTATATATATATATATATATATATATATATTACCTACTGGCGGTCGCCAGTAGGTAGTTATAGTTAGGATAATTTTCAATGTTAAATCTCAACATTCTATTTTGAATAACTTTGGCGCCGGTTGACGAATCTGCCTGAAATTTTCAGGAAAATGGTCTCATGGCGGTCCGGTCCTTCCCTGAAAGTTTGGGGGGGATTCGTCAAGCGGGGGCCGAGATAAAAGGGGGGTCCCAAAACGCGTTTTCCCCATGTTAATTTCCATAGGGCGGTCGATTTCACTTTTAGCCCGAACGGCTGAATGGATTTCCACCAAACTTGGCAAAATTGTAGGGACTGGTAGCCCGATGTGCCTTTGCTATGTCTCAAGATATGTGTTCCAGTGGATTTTGAGTAATTTAGGTTCAAAAAAATATATATATCTATAGGCGCTCTCCCGTGCGCGCACGGGAGTGCGCTCCAGGCGCGACACGCGACTTGCGCGCAGGAAGCTGATTGGATCTCAGTTGTCTGTAAACATTCTAAACAGTGCGGAGCGGCCGCCATCTTGTGTCTCGGTAAAATCGAGATACAAGGGGTTTGAAAAAAAAAGGGGCAAATGACCATAAGGGGGAAGAGTAGACCCCCTAGGTTTGATGTAGGGACTAAAATAGGGTCCTGCAGGGCATTAAAATTTTTTTTTCGTTTTGCGCGGGGGAAGCGCATGGTACGCGCACCGGAAGCACGGGGAAAATCCAGGACCATATTTATGAAGGCCTTGCGCTGTTAGTTTTGCGCTTCCTGTGCGTCAATTTTTGTGACGCACCAGCGGTGTAAAAAAATGCGCATTGTTATGCAATATTTAAAAAGTGACGCATCTATCTAGATGCGTCACTTTTTAAATATAGTGCAACGAGGTACATTTTATTACACTGCTGGTGTTATGTGTCACTTTTCTGTGCGCACTCCTTATGACATTCCAGATGTGTCATATTTAATGTATGACGAATCATGTTGCAGATACAATATGGCGCAGAGTTTTAAAAAGTGACCCATGTACCTAGATGCGTCACTTTTTAAAAATAGCGTCAGGTATAATGTATGCAGAGGGGGTGTTCTCCCGCAAAAAGCTTTGTAATAGCGACGCAGTGAAATCTTTGAGATTTCACTGCGTCAGTTTTAGGATGCTGTTGCGTCAAAATCTTGTGCCTGCTTTACAGCAGGTGTTAGACTGAGGCAAGACCTTTCATATGCTGCTTTCCCCATTTGAAAGGACACATTACTGGAGTTGCGTCACTTTTGTGACGCACTCCAGCAATGCGTTACTTGGAATGTCATAAGGAGTGCGCACAGAAAAGTGACGCATTGCACCAGTAGTGTAAAAAAATGTGTTGCGTTGCGTTATATTTAAAAAGTGAGGTATCTAGGTAGATGGGTCACTTTTTAAAATCAAGCGCCACATTATATCTGCGTGAGGTATAATGCATGCAGAGGGGGTGTTCCCCCACAAAAAGCTTTGTAATAGCGACGCAGTGAAATGTTTGAGATTTCACTGCGTCACTTTTAGGATGCTGTTGCATCCTTTAAATATAGTGCAACGAGGCACATTTTATTACACTGCTGGTGTGATGCGTCACTTTTCTGTACACAGTCCTTATGACATTCCAGATGTGTCATATTTAATGTATGACGAATCATGTTGCAAGGAGTTACAGATACGTCAGTATTTCTGACATATGTGTAAACATAAAAGTGATGCGAGGCCGGCGCAAAATTTTGACGCAATAGCATCCTAAAAGTGACGCAGGGAAATCTCATAGATTTCAGTACGTTGTTATTACCAAGCTTTTTGCGAGGGATTGCCCCCTCTGCATACATTATACCTGATGCAGATACAATATGGCGCAGAGTTTTAAAAAGTGACCCATGTACCTAGATGCGTCACTTTTTAAAAAATAGTGTCAGGTATAATGCATGCAGAGGGGGTGTTCCTTGCAAAAAGCTTGGTAATAATGACGCAGTGCGTCACTTTTAGGATGCAGTTGCGCCAAAATCTTGCGCCTGCTTCACAGCAAACCTTTCACATGGTGCTTTTTCCATGTGAAAGGACACATTACTGGAGTTGCGTCACTTTTGTGACGCACTCCTGCAATGCGTTACTTTTGTGTTTACAGATATGTCAGAAATACTGACATATCTGTAACTCCTTGCGAATTGATTAGTCATATATTAAATATGACATATGTGGAATGTCATAAGGAGTGCGTCCAGATAAGTGACGCATCGCTATTTTCACGTAGCGATGCGTCACTTTTCAGAAATGAGGCCTCCAGTTTATTCACTGTGTCATAACTTTCTTTTCTAACACTCACCTTCTTTCAGTCCTCCTACTTCACTTCCTTTCACCTCTCATACCTTTCTGTTCTTTCTTACTCATTCTCCTTTCAATTATCAATGCACTATATTTCACTTACTCTTCATTTTTTAAGATTATAGCTCTTTGATGAGAATTGGAGGTAGTTCTGAAAAGAACTTTTGGTTTTCTTCTTTTAACTGAAGAGGAACAAAAACAGGGAATAGAAACTGCTCAACAGGAGCAAAAAGAAAAGAAAAAAATTAGGGGTGGGAAGGGCAGTGATGGTTCTCTAATGCCCGAACCATGAGCAGGACACTTTGCTCCCCATAGGTGAGGAGTTGATTGCAGTATCTGCATCTGACGACCCCATGGTTGAATGCAGGTTGAATGTTTGCTACCTGCCCCTGAGATTGTTCTCTTCTGGAAGAAGTTGCTCCTCCTGTTGATGTAGAGGCCCCATCTCTAGGAACCTCCTGTGCCAGAGCCCTGACACTTTCCCGGGCAAAATTCTGGGGGTGCCTGGTCTCCACATGGCGAATCATGGTGAAGTTGCCAAAAGAGTATTTTTTTAGGGGGTTACCCCGTGACAGGACCTTTTTGCAGATCCTGCACTCTACTTTTGGTGCATTCACCTTTTTCTGGTCTGCTGGAAACTTAAAAAATTTCCAGATGAAATGTCCCTTCACCTTTGGGGTAGGAGGCTCTTCATCAATGAAATCATTGGAGTCATCTTCACTGCTGGATGGTCTGGCAGCCATGATGAATCCAGGAATATGGAGCAGCAAAAAAGGCAGGTCTTTCAGTCACAAAAGTGAAAGAAGAAGTGAAGGAAATGGGTGGGGATTTCATTCATTGTAAAAAAAAACTGTTAGCAACCAATGAAAAGTGTTATTTTAGGGTCACATGACCCGACGCGTTTACGCTGCGCGCTCAGGTGCACTTCCGGGTGCGTTTACGCAGCGCGATCGTAGGCGCTTCCGGGGCGCAAACGTGGCGCGATCGTAGGCGCTTTTGCGTGCGTTTAGGCGCCGCGCACGTAGGCGCTTCCGAGGGCACGTACGTTGCGCGCAGAAGTGACGTCATCAATCTTTAATAGAAATGCATAATCATTTTCCATATTAAAAAAAACAAATTTTATTTGTATGGTACGAAATGTTTTGCATTATTATTAACTTTTCATTCATATTTTTTTTTCACGAACGACAGTTGCGCTCTGGGTGCGCTTTCAGATGAGCTCTCGGAGAAGCTTACAGGAGAGCTTAGCTGAAAGCTTCCCGGAGCGCGCACCCAGAGCGCAAAAGAAAAAAATTATAAAAAAAATGAATACTTAAAAAAAAACAGCAAATTGTAAAAAAAAAAAAGGTTAGAAACTCGATATACAAAGGAATTAGCATTTAAATAACTATGAAATTCACTGAAAAAACCATAGGTTTCACACCAGTTATAGTTAGGAATTAGCATTTAAAAAAAAACCTATGAAATTCACTGAAAAAACCATAGGTTTCACACCAGTTATAGTTAGGAATTAGCATTTAAAAAACCTATTAAATTCACTGAAAAAACCATAGGTTTCACACCAGTTATAGTTAGCTGGAAATTTTACTGATATAAAACCATTGAAATTCCCACGTTATAGTTAGATGGACTCACTATAACTTGCGCGTGCAATGCACTGCTGATGATGTCTTATTAAGCCAGTTAACCAATCAATTTTTAAAAACCATCCATTTAGACACTTATTTAAACATTTATTCTTCCATCAACTTTTACATATACATATATAAAATATATTTATTTTTCAGAAAGACACACATTCACTGGATGGTGTCATCAGTGATGTCATGAGTGATGTCACTGACCATGTCATGAGTGATGTAATATGTGATGTCATCAGCAGTGCATTGCACGCGCAAGTTATAGTGAGTCCATCTAACTATAACGTGGGAATTTCAATGGTTTTATATCAGTAAAATTTCCAGCTAACTATAACTGGTGTGAAACCTATGGTTTTTTCAGTGAATATATATATATATATATATATATATATATATATATATATATATATATACATATATATATATATATATAGATGCATATTATTGGCTATTGCTCCGGGGTCCCGCACGTGGGCGGGACTATTTAGTGCTTATGACTATTGATGAGTATCCCCTGGAAGAGAACTATATGTTTGCAAAGAGGTACCATTGTACAGAGAATTATGGGCTTATCTTACGATACAAACAAATATAAATTACTGAGTGCTCATTATCAAGGAATTTATGGTACACATACTAACACCTCCTAAGTGCAACAGCAGAGAAGTCAGTACAAGTCACTGAATAAAAGGGTAAAACTAATAATAAGGGTAAAACAATAATGGTAAAACCAAAACTACTCCATTACAACCAACTTAATGACCAAATTGCCTGATCCAGGGTCTTACATCAAATGTTTCTTACCTATTGAAATCATCCATATAATCCTCTTCCTCTCCACTACCTAAAGATAAAAGAATGTTGGCAACAAATCAATTATTACTCAAAATAGAACAAATTCATTTTACATTAATTTCAAATGCATACAAATATATTTGTTAATCGTAGTCCATACCTCTTGAACGCGATGGACTAAATTATCGCAATCAATGTTAGTTCGTTCTATACTAGAGATAGAGAAAATATTTAAAAGGTACAAAAGTGGGCCTGACTAACCTTTTGTCTGCTGAGTAACAATGGCTGCTGGCATAGGCTGGCTACAGTTTCATAAACAAGCAGAACTTGGAAGTCCATATGTTTTACTGTATTATGGAAAAGTGAGCCTTCAACACAGTCACTGCATCCCACGTAAGATCTAGAATTAAAATGCCTACGGAGATCCCGGTAAGTTCATTGAGTTTTGCACAGAATGAAACATTCTCTAACCATTTCTGTAGAGGTAGCTCAACATTCTTGTGCTACTCTGCAAACAGCCCAGCACCACAAATTGGTCCTGAAACATATCCAACAAGATTTGCATTTTGCACACATTTACTTATCTTTTGTCTCTTTTATAAGCATGGTCGTGATGCTAGTTTACTCAAATTCAGGCTCATTAGCTTCTAGAGCTACATCTCTTCCTACGTTGAAGAAGACCTACGTGAATGTGAATCTCAATTTAAAAAAAGCACCCTTGGCAAACTAAGAATATTACCCTTAGATCTCTAAATGTGTTCTTTGTACCATATTTATAAATACCACAATTACAATTGAGACCTCAAATGTGATATATATGACATTTTTTAAAGTCTCATTAATCTAGGTAGATTTTTGCAGTGCTTAAGTAGTAATTTGTGATGTGTTCAAACAGAATACCATTATTACCACGCATTACCTAGCTGGCAGGATGAAGGGGCGAAATCGTGTCAGGTCAGAAGGAGGGGAGGGGAGGGGAGAGACTCGGTGTTAAGGAAAGTCGTGCTTAAGGAAAGTCGTGGTTCAGGATTCGTTGTTTAAGTAAGTCGTTATAAAAAATTAGTTGTTAAGGATGTTTCCCGTTCAAACACCGTCTAAAATAGTTCATCTTAAACTTCATGCATGGCTGTGGCTTCAAAGCTACAACAATGATAATGGTGCTTCTCAAAGCTGAAATGTTTTTACTAAAAAGAGCAATTACTAAAAAATCAAGTCATACTATCTTTATTATCTAAAAGGTGAGATACCGAACTTTGGCTAGCATGATGTGTAATTTTACACTCTCAAATGACAGTCATGGTGAAGCTCAAAGTTCAACTAGCCACTGAGGTCATAAAAAAGGCCAGGTGACCGAAGGAGCTGCATACGAAATACTGCTGCTTTGGACAGCGCAGAGAATTCACAGACCAAGCAGGGAGACAAAACATGTCATATGAAAACATCCCAGAGTGACCTTCTCACCCAGAATCCAATACGGCTCAGGCCTTTCCCTGTGTGGAAATCTACCACACCCCTAAGGTGCACCCAGCAAAATGAGACATTCCTCCTTGAAAACCAGCTCTACCACAGGGTTTCCCCTCTGGCGGAGAAGTTCCCTGTCTGACTACACAAAGGATTGGGCAGTCAAAGTTTAAATTGGCCTTTGCTTCACTGAGGAGGTAGCCTCTTTGACGCTGGGGCATCTATGACCACCCCGGGATAGCCATCCTGTTGGAGGAGGTCACACCTACACTCACCAGCAATTATCTTTGTTCCTGTTCATGGGAGTGCTTCACATATTGACTAGGGTGACATTTATATTAAAAGTTACCTTAAATTCGATCTCAGCAATGAGTCAGGTTTATTGGAACAACTACTTTGATGCCTTGGAGTAATATCTTTGGTGGTACCAAATGGAAGTTGGCACGTAGCACTCGGGCTAGTGAAACTCCATGGCTACCAGACGAACTACAGTGAAAACGTAAATTTCATGTTTTTACTGTCGGGGAATGTTAAACACAAAAGGAACATGCCTTTCAAAACAATATTATGCACCCTGCTTGGTAGGTGTAACCAGGCCTTCCCTAGGGGTGACATGCCAAAAGATGGCAGTTTTAAAGCTGCTCAACTAGACTGCAGTGGCATGCCTAATCACATTTTTACCTATTCTCTGCAGTGGTGGCACAATTAAGAGCTGTAGTTCTCTAGTGACATTTGACTTACAAGACCTGAGTACCTCTTGTACCATATAGGAGGGACTTAGTGGTAAGTTAAATAAGTCCATTGGGTATTAGCCAAGTGTTCATATACTTTGAGGGTTAGACCATATGAACTGCAGCCCAATCCATCTCAGAGTCTAAAAACCAGCAGCATAAGTCCAAAACGTAGGGCAGGGGTGATCATACAAAAAGAGGCCATTTCCTACAAGCACATACATATTTAAGAGTAAAATTACATATATTATACTTAACTGTCCAGGCTACTATTTTGCATTGCAACTCTTATATTTTTTGGAGAATCTATGAAACCTGTATGTTTATGGGCAGTATATTTAAATGTTTTCCTTCTGCATATGACAAAGCACTTACCTAATTCTAGAGATCCAACTTTACCAGTCATTGCTCGCAGGTCCCTCGGAGATATGCGTTTGCTTGCTTCTGTAAGAAAATAAAAAGACAGACAAAAATATGATAGCACAGAACATACTACAAAGTACTTTAAAAACATGTATATATTAATAAGTGGCTGACCGAAACAGTTTGAAGATAAAAGTATGGATACAGATGACTTGCTTTAATGGAGAGATGAAGTTAAATAATGGATACATTTAACTAGGATAGGACTTCTGCCTGGTGGTGGAGATAACCTGTAGTTACCCCTTCGACCACCACAAAAACAAACACACATAGTTCTATTTATCTCACCTTTAAACTAGTGGTAAAACAATAACTAACAAACAACGAAATTATAAGTTACCTAGAAAATGCAGAGATATGTTCTTACTAATGTATTGTGGCAATTTTGTGTGAAATTGCCTGGTGGTCTAAAATGCAGGCAGAGAATTCCTCTTGTAAAACATTCAACCTTCGAGCACCATTAACAATAAAGAGATGCTGAATGACTTAAATGTATGAAATAAATAGATAGTATT
The DNA here is from genome assembly GCF_964263255.1 of Lissotriton vulgaris. Lineage (NCBI taxonomy): Eukaryota > Metazoa > Chordata > Amphibia > Caudata > Salamandridae > Lissotriton > Lissotriton vulgaris. Next base: position 785,533,108 of record NC_141694.1, on the reverse strand, counting down.
ATAGTTTTTATCCATTACAAAGCATAATGTTGAAAGATGTTAATAAACCCAATGTTAATACATTAAATTCAGTATTCGTGATCAAACTGATACAATCATACACAAACGTGGGTTTCAGTCACTCTTTTTCTTATTTAATATTACACAAGATATTATTTGATGATAGATATTTTCTAAGGCACCACTCGTTGTGTTATAGAACCAAACAAAGGGTCACTGTTCTTATATGGACACTCTTGTTGTCCACAGAAAGAGAGAGAGAGGAGACTAGGTCCAAAACTCAAAGGATAGAGACAGTCACAGATTGTGTCTCTTGTTGCCCTCACACAGCCCAAGGGATGTCATGCTTCATCATTGGGCGTTGTTCCTCGTCCGGCCGGCGCTGCAATGCCCTACAGGTCCCCCGAAGGGTTGCTTTGACGGAGATCTTTTAGTAACGCCATATGATGAGTGAGGGTGTGAGATTGTCAGTAAGAAGGAGGGTTCGTGAGAGAGAGTGAGTGAGTGAATGACTAACACCGGCTAGGGGATGGATACTGAAAAAGGCTTTTTTAATGTATGTGTTCCCCCGACAGGTTGTTTGTTACTGGCTAGGCAATAATGTGCCTCAATAACTCTTCGGTCGACATGTTTTGCGCAGTACACAGCGCTCATGACAAAACTTTTTTCACGCATGGAATCACAACGACCGTGTTGTGATTCCGCATACCATTACTCTGAACGACGACTTGCGGAGGGGGGGGGGGGTGTTTGATTTAAAATCCAACACCTTCCCTAGTGTCCGCACAGACTGGAGTTGGAATAGTAAATTATGCTATTCGAACATCCAGCGCCCACCCCCCCCCCCCCCCGCAAGTCGTTGTTCCGACTTGCGTAGTAATGGTATGCGGAATCACAACACAGTCGTTGTAACGACCGCATTGTGAATCCATGCGGGGAAAAAGACTGCGGGGCAAAGAGATATATTTGTTTTGCGCCCTTCAGAGGTCATAATGATCCCTGGCGCTTCCTCAGGACCAATTAAGTTGATTGTAAAAAGTTGCAGAAAAGTTGTAAATGGCTACTTAGTGTTCTCACCATTCAGAGCTGCCCATGGGCTGACCACGACTGTGTAATCAGCCGGCTCCTCCACTTGGATAGTTGCAGATGGCTCACAATGCTGAGCTGTGAGCAAAACCATTTCTGCGAGTTGGGGGGGGGGATTTACAGTTGCAGTCCTTTGGCTCTGTAGGTGATGCAGGTGTCATTGGTGACCCCCCCTCAAATAGTCACAGTGGATCAACAAATAACTGCAGCCCAAATAATCGGTGAGACCAACTCAATGGATCTTGATACCGGGTCTCTTGTCCAGACTGTTAAGAGTTTGATTTTTTGGGGACAGGGGGAGAAGTAGGACATTAAAGATGCATTCCAGTGTCCATGTCCCAGGCTCTCCAAGTTGAAGAACAAGTTACAACTATTTGACCTGCACAATCTAGCTGGAAGCACTGTTGTTTCCCTTAGACATAGTGAAAACAAACGAACCCTTATGGTTGTGATACATTAAAACCAGCAGATGATGTGTGGAAGGAATGCCAGGGTATTTATTAGTCCAATGCTAATATGTGAACTCTGTTAATGTGTACTGGTTTTGAAACACCTACTTACTGTCAGGTTGCTTCATCAAGGGTGCACCAGTCAGAGAGCTCAGTCCACCTTTCAAAGGTGGCGCATCAGTAAGATCTGTAAACCCTCCTGTTGGCTTGCTGGAATCTTTTCTCCTGGATAAAAACATGGAAATGTCAATACTTAGCAGCAGGGTTTGGAGACTTGAAGAAAAGGCTCTAATGCTGCCCTCTACATGACTGGAGAGCTACAAAGGCATTTCTAGAGGAGACTGCTGGCGGCAAAGTGTCAAACAAGAACTTAAATAAGGCACTTCAAAATTTGCCACAGCAAAAAATCCATGACACACAAGCCAGTTTCTCACCTCTTCAGAGTGATCTGCCTGTCAGCTCTTTCACTCAACTGATTAGTTTCTTGATCGCTTTGTTTGTCAGATGTCCTTTTCATTAGACAATACATCATAAAAGCAGCCGTGAGAAAAGGTAACAACATCAGTATGTCTACAGTCTGAATAAGTGGGAAGCATAACGCAAACAGTGATTTTCAACATCAAACATTTTAAGCTGGAACTGAAGCAATCTTAGCAAATAATTAATCTGCCAGCCGACCAATGTATTTTCAAAGTGCTTACATGAAGATCACAATACACACTTATGAAGCACCTTGTAATGCAAAGTGAAGTCTGCTGCAAAGAAGAGTAAGTCAAGGTGTTAATCTTCAGCTTAACTCTGAGGCTTGGTAATATTTCAAGTGATGATTAATTTGCTAGATTAGAATATTTATAAGAAATCATTCAGGAAACCTAGCTTGGTGATACTACAAGAGGTGATTATCTTGCTTGTTTAGAATATCCTCGAGAAATAAGTCCCATTTGAAGATTGAGAAGGGAACCTGATTAGGAATCACTGGGACACAGATTGTGGACAGACAGCCCTTTGTATGTGCATGTTCAGCCTCTTCTTAGATTAGAAGACATAAGTCTGAAACATGAGGAACCACACAAATAATCAGGTTAAAGGCACTAGACGCCAATACAAAATCAACCATGACGTTTGACAAAGACCAGTTGTTGAGAGGTTTTAGTTCTAAACCTCAAGGAAGAGTGCTGGCACTTGACTGGAGTGCCCCAGCCTTCCACTGAGATAACAGCTTCTCCCTTCAAGGGAGGTGCTGCAGCAGTTAACATTTGTTTCAGAAGGTATGGGTACCACTGTCTCTTTGACCAGAGAACAGCAATCAATATAATTGCGCATAAAGTGACTTCATCTTTCTGGTCACCATGGTGGAGAAGGAGGAGAGGTCAGTTGGATGACCAAGGCCAAGAAAGGTTTAAAAGGAGAGTCTTTGCAACAGTGCACAAGCTTAATACTGTGTGAAAACGCAACTCTAAAATGCCTCCTTAACCTCGTCCATGCCGGCTCCCGGCCGTCATGAGTCACGGTGGGCGTGTGCTGATGATGGCCGGGAGCCGTCATGACCACGCCCGCGATTGGAATCTCAGCACTGCGGCGGAATTTGCACCGCAGAGATGAGGCTAAACTAATGTAAGAGCGCAAATTCTGTTCTTGCTCGAGAGGAGTTGCAGGAAACAACCTGTTGAGACAGACAGTAGAGTAGCATAGGCACAAATCTCAGCTGCCTGCCTCTTTCGTTGACAATGCATGATACCTCGTTATGCAACGGCATTTACCCAGAAAGGGAGAAGACAGGTAACAATACTCATCATCTTCAAGGTTCAAGATACTTTATTGGTAATGCACCTGCTGTGAACGCGAACATCTGCTGACAGAAAACTCTACCAAATGTGTACCCCAAACTATGATGGAAGCACATGCCACTACACTAACTTCGAATGAGGGTACTCTGAAAGATTCTCCCAACAGGAGATTTTCCATAGCCGTCCACTACAGGAGGTACTCTCTTAATAGGATGTCGTTCAAGCAGGTAAAGACAAGGAATCCGATGGAGCAAGTATACTGCTAATACAGCTTTGACCTTGCTAAAGACAAATAATTTTAAAAAAAGATGCAAAGTCAAAGGGAAGGACTGTAGAATGGAAAAGCACTTTTCAACTCCAAAGCACAGAAAATGCTACATTTGTACATAGAACTAAAGCTCTTGGCAGTTCAAAGGCACCATCTTGCTCTCCAGGGCTTGGGGGATCTATTTCAGATTGACCAACAGGATCACGAATACTGTCCTTACTTTTTTAGGAGCTATCCACAACCGGGCAATAGATTCAGTCCCTCATTACAAGTTGCACCACCTACCATGAGCCCTCATCAGCACACATTCTATGGTACCCTCATAAGAAAAGCCTTTAACCCTTTCCATGCTCATGACGAGCTCAGCTCGTCATGAGGCACAGTGGAGCTGTGCTGATGACGAGCTGAGCTCGTCATGAAGTGATGTAAATCTGAATTCTTCAGCACCGGAGGGGAAAATGTGCAGCAGCGATGTGGTTAAAAGTGGTTGCCTTGTATGACAGATTTGCATCCTCAATTAACCAAGTTTCCAAGACTTGTCATAAGCATTTAAACCCACTTATTTTAGCGATAGTGGTAAGTTCTACTCTGACCTTTTTAAATCACCTGGAATGTCTTTGGGCTCAAAAGATGGCACAATGATTGTAATGGTCGTTCGATTGTTAATTCCTGCATGATTCTCATGCTGCAGGGAAGTTGGCTGGGTGAGTTTCCACTTTTAAAAGGATTTCATTGTTAAGCTACGGCTGAAAAATCTTTAGGAGATGACCATGCGGGTGCTGCATTTGGGATAAAGCAAAATAAACAAACATTAATAAATACATTTAAGAAACTACGTGTTTCAAAGGACTAGGAAAATGGAAAACCATATTGCAACAGGCAATTATCGCCTATTCTGGTCACTGGTTGCCATATGTATCACTTCAGTTTGAGATGTTCCTGTCTGTAAAATTGCAGAGGAGATTTGGTTTTAAATTTTTTTATCTACACAATACCGAGGTCATACTTACAGGATATGTTCCTGATGAGTACCTGCTTGTCTAAGATATCTATCAGCAACCTGGCTCCTATAATTAAGTCCATAAAACCAAGCACAGCTGTATGCCCTGACAGAGTTTCAAACTCCGCGCTTAAACTGGAATCCGTATTTTGGGGGGATCTATATTTTTACTGCTTTTTACACGTATCTCATACAAAACTAGCATACAAAAGAGCAAATAAGCTTATCCAAGCAATGTAGGCTTTATTTCCCTTTTGGATTCTTCTCAGATGTGTACAAGACAAGTGCTCAAGGGTCTTGAGGAATATGGGGAGAAACAAAAACGTACTCAGATGACTGCCCTGTGGGGTACTACATGGATGTTGATGGAGAAAAGAAAGGTTTATGTGTATTCCATTGGCTTCCTGTGGCATTGATTGGGGCAGAGCAGGGTTGCATGCGTGGTATGGGCATACTTCAGTTATTTTTATACTTGTGCTTGCACATCTACATTTATTATGGTATAGCTAAATAATAAGGGAGCAGATACAAACAATGAGCAGGAACGGTTGTAAGCAGATCTGTATACATGTCCCATTTGTGCTAGTACTTTTTTTGTCTGATTTAGTGAAGGGCACTCTGGAGCAAGGGGCTTTTTTTTACCACCTCAACATTTTAGTTTATGCATAGGATCATGTGCTGCTAGACCAGATTGTGATAGGACAACAGAAAAAAACAATTGCCGTAATCACTCACTGATCTCAATAGCTTAGTAGATTAACCATCAATATGGTTAAAACTCAAGTCACAATTTAGGAATAACCAAATCATGTGTCACTGGTCTCTGGTGAGGGCGGGGTTTGTAGGTTCCCAGTGGTCAAGCAGTACAATTACTGAGTGTTACTAACAGGTAATTCAATTGTATACCTCATTGGGAAGGGACCGCAAAATCGCCCCTCCATCTATGAGCAGTGTGAGGTGATTTAATCTTCTTTATGGAGGCTATTTTAGAACTGTAAAGATTTTTAGCAAAAAATTAGGCTAATTGCTTCTTATGTTTACATAGCTCTTTTTTCAAATCCCTTCCCCGACTTTGGAACTTCAAGACAGTGTTCCATATGTTACCCATCTCACTGAACAGCGGTAAAAGGGGAGGGGGGCACCAAAAGTATCACACTTCCGTATCGGCCTATGGCTACAGCTCCCTCATACCAACCTATGGCGAGACTGGCTGTTGATTACCACTGATTCTTATATCAGTAGCACATTTAATTTTACCTGTGCACTTAAATGGGGAGGGGACAGGAAGTGCTCGGTTTCCTCTGTAAACTTCAAAGCTTGCCAACGCCGACATTCCTATTTTGGCCCAAAGGCATGTCAAATACAAGTTACAGTGTTCAGTTGTGCATGTAATTGAAGGAGATCAGGTGTAATGTGAACAGTATCAACTACGTGTCAGCTAAAGATTGTACTTCCCTCTAGGTTGTTTGTGCATGACCGCTGACAAGAGAAACTGCCTGCCTCTTGTTCTCCGATTCCTTGCCTTCAAACTTTGATGCTGGGAGAATATACCATTGTCCGTTCCGAACCAACTTTTACTTTCCACTGTAGCTAAACTGCTTTTTCCTTCCTTGGTTGTTCTAGGTGTTGCCTGGTAACCAAAGTCCTTGTTAGAGCATATACAGTGACATATCAGGGAAATATGCATAATGCCAGGACCAAAGGATACCCGCTGCTTCCCTGAGAGTCAATCCGGCACACTCCTGCACTACAGAAGACTTGCAAGAGTCTTAAACATTTAAAAACAGATTGTACAATCACTGTCTAGGAATTTTCTTATATGCCTCAAAGACAGAAAAAAATTAACAGCTGCCATAATCCTTCCAGTAGTAGAAAAGGCGGTGTAGTATCCCAGAAAAAAATGTCTTATAAGGAACAAGGTATTGTTTGATGCAGTCCACCTTTAAAGGTCAGGAGCAGAAGGAATTAACTTAGATTAGAAACAGCTGATGGAAAAGGAGGAATTTAAGATGCTGACTCAAAGGATGAGATTGTAATTATGAAAGATGAGAAGGAGTCGGAAATAGATTTTTCAAAAAGTGCAAAAAAGCATTATAGTCATTCGAGGTGGTTATAAGGACTGAGGACTGAACAACATTGAGATCAAGTAATGCATTAGCAGAGATTGCATGAGTGGGAAGAAAAAGACAATTTAAACTAATTATACGGCAGGCACAACTAAAGAAATGTGACAGGTGAAGAGAAGCAGAGAAGGAAAGCTCTAACAACCCCAGCGGAGACATAAAAACAGAGCAATGGGAAAAGGATGAGAAAGAGTGACCAGTGAGGTAGGAAGAGATCAGAAAACATCAGGACCCAAGCATGTGAAAGAATATAGTCTATGACAACTTTCACACATCAAAGGGGACAGAAGATAGAACTGTTTTGTCAACTTTATCATGAGCAAAATAGTGAGAACGTGCTGAAATGTGATAAGAAGACATAACAAAAGATTAACAGTAAACATTACATGTCCACTTTATCCAGATGATAGACACGGCGCTACAGCTTACACATTAGCTTCTGGTGGAAGGCTCCAATTAAACGACTTTTGGATAATATTTCAAAATACTAGGTATTGTCTAAGTTGTAGTTTCACAATTGTACTTTATCTCGGTTACACTCTGGCTATTGTCAAGCAAAAACTCCTAACATTAATTCTACACTGCTTAGAGATTAGCGTATGATAACAAATGCTGATGGAGACCTGTATGCAGGTCTCGATATCACATTAAACAGCTATTGTCAAAGTATCTGATCATTTTGCAACACAGAGTTCAGGGACACTCCCATGGTCGCAGTTAACAATAGAGTTCAATGCAAGCCAAAGCATATGCAGCTTTCAGTGCTAGTCTCATGCAGATCAAAGGGAAAGAACTTAAGAGCCTTTCAGGCGAGACATGATTTGCAATACTGAACATCTGTATTCAGCAATACAGCTATATACAGTTTTTAAACATTGCATTTACTAGTAGCATCTACTTCCCAATAACCTTATTCGCAAAAGGGGGTAGTTAAACCCTCTTGGGACCAAACCGCAACAACTTGGGAATATTAGCAGAGAGAGAATCAGATGAAAAGTGTAGCTGTTCTGAGGAATCCATTTACAAACAAACTACTCTTTGTGTTCTTGTTTCCTGTTCCAACAAATAATGCTAAAATCACTGAGTCATTATTCAGTTCAATTGGACATGTCAACTACTTAGTATTTAGTACACAATCTGAAAGGATGAACAAGTACAGTACTTCTAACACAAGGTTTAATACCAGTTTCAGAGCAACTGCACCACAAATTATTTCATCTGGTAGGCATCATTCAAAAACCAGACGATTTTTTTTAAATTTAAACGGCAAAAATCCTTAAAATGTACTTGCTCAAATAGTATTAGTGGAGAAATGATGTAAGGTGGAGAAAAGTTTTTAACAGCATCAAACACACATCAAACTTACCAGCCGTAGCTTTTATCTGGTGAAGGTACTGGATCATCAAAAAAGGAGTCGCCCTCATTGTCTTCATCATCATCTAAACCCAGTTCACTTCTCTCACTGGCTTGGGGCGGGTTGTTCAATTTGGTGTCAGGCTTCGTCTCACTTGCTGAAGAGATGCTGCTGCTTTTGCTCTTAGACTCTCTCACAGAGTTGGTGTTTTTGCTGCTGTTATCTGGGGTCTTAAAAAAGATATAAGCATGTTTTAACCTTTACAAATCATTTGTCCAGTGAAACAGGGACAGCTATTTCTTGACTGAAAATGTATTATCTCACCAAATTGATTGCACAGGTATTTTAAATGAAACATCTTGTCTCCTTACTAGTAGGTTTAATTCGAAAGGTTTTACTGTTAATACACACCAATTTCCCAGAACAAGAAATGACTTTACCCCGTTTAAAGCAAAAGAGTGACTTTCTATTCAACTAATGCAAGTATTCCAACAAACAACTCTCAACCAATGTAAACATGAATGAAAAATGGTACACAAGAGAATCTGGGTGGCATTCAAAGTTGATGACAGTTTTAACAAGCAGGAGTTGGACTCCGCAAGCTGTTTATTGTTACAGCATGAACAATTCCAAAGTCCGTGATTTCTCCATTCAATCTTATAGCAGTGCATTGGAAATAACAATTACAAATAATCTGCTTTGAAAGTTGTGCTTAATGTTCAGAGGTTTGTGCCAAATATTTGAATGAAAAATATATATGTTTTAGAACTGATTTGCTGGTCAACAGCCATTATTAACATTTACGCCATATCCGTAATATCAGCAAAACCATTATAGGCAGCGGGTATGCGTAATGTACGGATAAAGACTAACAACATCACACACATGCTTCAATGTCTAACGCATACCAATCTAGGAGAAAGTGGAGGAAATTAAAGAAGTCTAGCAAACCATATGTAGCAAACAACCCTTCCACATTCATTCTACTTTTAGTTGATTGGAGCGGAATCATTTGGGTACTTGGGCATACTTTGCATGAAGTACTGAGCATCACATACTCTTTTTTAATCTCGCCATCATGTGCCCATGAATCAGAACTCTCCAGAATCTAATCGATCTGTTGTTTTTTCTTTTTCTCTTTCTGTTTGCTCGTGCAGCTCTCCCTCTACTTGGAGTTCATTGGCCTTTATGATTGATTGCTGGCACCCTCTTCAGTCACAGACCAGAGGGTTTACTGTTGGCTGAATGGTGTAGATTTGCCCTGTTTGCACTGAAATCCTCTGCCAAAGAACGGTTTTCCGAAGAGGCAAAAATCTGTAGAGCTCTATTTAAGTCCCAGAGTTCTTGCTGTGGTTCCATTTTAATGGCAGTCTGATGTATTTTGTACCTCTACCAAAAAGCTTGTTGAGCCTTGCCAGGCATGCCTTCTCAAGGTAATCTGAACTAATGGGCCTGGCAGCACAGTGTGTGGTGTACAGGACCATCCTGATAATAGCAGGGAGTCACCCTGTCCATCTCAGAATAGTTCTGCAAAGTGGCCCCTTCAGTGTTCCAGTAGATTAGGGACTACCAATGCTGCCTTGTCGCATACGAAAAGACACGCTCTATTCAGGGAGCATAACACCAGGTTCCTTGCAGAAAAGGGTTTCTTCTCTCACACCTTAATATTTCTTAGAATCTCTGTCGGCAGGGCGAGTAGGGAAAGCTCCAGTAATCAATTTAGTTGTGAAGGAGGTTTGAACTGCAAACTCTATGGCGATGGATGCAGAGACAAGGAGGCAGTGTTCTCTGGGGGATGGTCTGTAGCATTGAGCTATCAGTCGCCTGACTGGTGGACATGATTCTGCTTCGGACCACATGTTCTTTAATTGAATCAATAAAGCCATAGTTGAACGGCAAAAAAGGCTCCACAGTGGGGGCAGTTGACTGCAAGACGTCCATGTTGTGTTGAAACTCCACTGAAGGATAAGGAAGTTCTGAACTTCACCTTCTTTCTGAATCACTACATAAAAACCCATCATTCTTGCAGGAGCAGGTCCAAGGGCTAGGTCAATATCAATAACCCAGCAATACTGGCCTACTGGTGTTTCGAAAAGCCAGTAAATCTGAACCATCAGAAGAAGGCATAGGGTTAATGTTATCTGTGCAGCCATGGCAGTCGGGGCTTTGCTGGTCTGAATCGGATACAAAAAGATCATGGATAGTATCCCACTATTGTAACTGTTTTCCAGCTTCTTCCTCTGGTACTCTTCCTCTTCAAGGCCCCCTTGTCTTCTCTGGATGTTCCTGAGCTAGAGAATAATTGGAGGATGATCAAATTGGGGTCACTGAAGGAGTTGGTACCATTGGCACAGGTAGCATTGGAGTCAATGTCATCATAGGTGGCACTGTAGGTGGTGCCATAAATGGAGAGGAAGCTGGCGTCGGACTTTGGTGTTGTGATATGTGTTAGAGCAAGTGGCTTCTGCTACAGGCCTGTCAAAGAACCAGGGCCAGGCCACACCAGGGGAGAGGTGGTCATCCCATGGAATACCAAAAAGACTCATGGGGCCAACAGGTACACCAGAAGGGACTGCTGCTCTCCTGCATATGCCTAGTATGGCTTGGAGAAAAGAAGCCTGTTCAGCACCTGGTGCCGGGTTCTCTGGTTACACCAGGGTCAGGATCAGCTTTGGTGCTCGAGGCAGCAGAGATGATGGCCCACTGCTGTTGGGGACAATGTCACGGACAAAACTTGAGACCGCTCAACTAATTTCATCTCCGGAGAGGAGGGTGTAGCCGGAATGGGGAATTTACCTGATGATTTGAATCTTCTGGGCAAAGTGTGATAAACTCTATTAACCCCTTCACTGCGGCGGCTATTCTGCCGCAGTGCTAAGGGGGCGGGGCGGCCGCGCGGCGGGGCCGTGCTGGTGACGGAACCGCTCCGTCACCAGCGTTGGTTGCGCTATGCTTATGACGGAGCGGTTCCGTCATGGCCCCGCCCGCTCAATAGAACGCTCAGCGCAGGCGCGGAATTCGCGCCGCACATGAGCGGCGGCAAAAGAGTCCCACCGATAAAAAACATGTCTCCCATCGTGTTTATACCCAGGGCATTCATTGCCATAATGACACCTTTGTCCCTACATGGGGCCAACCAGGCCACCCATTCAATTGGCATCAACGGGGAATACAATATCGCCCCTGCATGGTGCTGCAGTAGCACATGCCAGGCATGTCTTGGCCAGTTTGATGAATCAAGCAGGCCCGTACGTCGGTCCGCTGGTTCGAATATAATGGCTGGTAGCGGCAGCAGAGCCGCAAAAAGACTTTCTAGCTTTATAAACGGCGCATTATCATTATCGTATATCCAGCTGTGTACGTGCGCCCCTTGCGCACCTCAGAATGTAGCTGAATCCCTAGGTATCGTACAGGTTCAGTGGTCTACCTCAATGGGTATTCCATATCAAACTGCTCTGTAGCAGCGGTAATGAGGAACGCTATTGATTTATTCCAATTAACTGTTAGTCCAGATAGTGCACCAAACCGCACTACTTCCCGCAGAAACGGCGCCAGATTCTTTTCAGGTTCTCTAACATATAGTAGAGTGTCATTAACTGTTAGTCCGGATAGTGCACCAAACCGCACTACTTCCCGCAGAAACGGCGCCAGATTCTTTTCAGGTTCTCTAACATAGTAGAGTGTCATCCGCGTACGTTGTTATGACTAGTTGGTAAGTAGGGAAATTGAGTCCCCGGTGACAGTGGTATTCTCGCATCGCACACGCCAGCGGTTCCGCGACCAGAGCATAGAGCGAGGGCGACAAGGGGCAGCCCTGGCGAGTGCCCCTTCGTATTTGGATCGGTTCTGTGACGTGGTTCCCGTGTTTAATGCAAGCCTCTATAAAGCACCATTATTATCTGCAGGAACACTGGGCCAAGCCCGAGTCTCGAGAGCACCGATCGCAGAAAAGGCCATTCCACAGAGTCGAACGCCTTCTCCATGTCTAAAAACACTGCTATCGCTTTAGTTTCCGGATGTGTGTGTTGATGGGCGCCAAATACCGTTCCGATGTTGTCGGCAATATTTCTGCCTGTCACAAACCCCGCCTGCTCCGGAGCCACCAACTCTGGGGACAGCAAAGCCAACCTAGTCGCGAGTATTTTAGCCTATATTTTTGTGTCCACATTTAGTAGCGACAATGGTCTGTAGGAGCTACATTCCTCTGGGGGTTTATCCGGCTTTGGGATGGCAACTTATCGCTTCCCTCAAAGTTCTCGGCATCTGTCCCATGTCGCACATATCTGCAAACAGGGCAGAAAGGTGTGGGGGCAGCAGGTCCAAAAATTTCTTATAAAAACTGTTAGTCCATCTGCCCCTGGTGCACTACCTGCCTTCATCCCTCCCAGGGCCTCCCGAATCTCATCATACGCTATTGGATGCATTAAAAATTCTCTTTGCACATTCGTTAAGAATGGAAGTTTTATATGTTCGCATGTGATGCATATAATTCCGAATAGTATTCCATAAATCTTTGTGCTATCTCCTCTTCATTTGTAAGTAAGGCACCCTTCCCCGATTTGATAGCAGTAACCGCTATTTTCCGCTGTTGTTGTTTTACCATATTGGCCAGAACCACTCCCGGTCTGCCCTTTCCCCATATACTCTAGCTGTAGCGTATTTGCCTAAATGCTTAACTTCCGCATCTGCCTCCTCCTGATATTCCGCCAGCAGTCCTTTCATTTCCTCCCGGGTAGCGTCAGTGTCTCCCGTTAATTGGCATTCTTCACACTCTGCCAGTCGTCGCTCCAGATGCGACAGCCTTTGACGAATCGAGCGGAGTACCCCTGAGTGTTTGCTCATGGCCACTCCCCTAATATAAACTTTGAACGCCTCCCACACAGTCTGAAAGCTATCCACAGACCCTATATTAGTTCCAAAGTATGTCTCTATCGCTTCATGTAATGCCTCTCTAAATAGAGGATCCTGTAATGAGTATGGCGGGAATCTCCATGTGAATGGGGGAAGTATTTTCCGCTGCGTTGTAAACACTAACAATATAGGTGAGTGGTCTGAGAGTGTACGGGGTAAAACCTGACACTTGCGTACCTGTGAGAGAAGTCTTGTAGAGGCTAGCCAATAATCTATCCGTGTATGTATATTATGAAAGGCTGAATAATGTGTGTATCCACCTAGCGCTGGGTGGAAGTTTCGCCATACATCAGCGAGGTCTTCGCTAATCAGTATCCTGTCAAGGTTCCCTAGCTGCCTTTGCTTGTCTCCTGTCCGGCCAACTCGCTCGGTCCACTTCAGGACACCTAGTCATATTAAAATCCCCACCCCACAGGACTTTAAGACCGGGAAACTGCCACGCTATATCAGTCAGCTTTATATAAAACTCGGGGCGGTCATAGTTAGGCCCATATACATTAAAAACCAGTGTTTCCATCCCTCTGCCTGTACACTGCGATATGGCATATCTACCCCCTGGATCAGCTATTAGCATTCTCAATGTATAGTTGGATTTTGGGCTTACCCAAGTTAGCACCCCGCGCGCATGGGTCGTGAATCCTGCCGCATTGATCTGTCCCTTCAGCCCCCTTGATTGCAACCTAAGATTGTTCGCAGGTAAATGGGTCTCCTGTATTAAAGCCAGGTAAACATGGTGTCTAGCTAAATAACTCAAAACCTTGCGCAGCTTGCGGTAATCATTTAAACCTTGCACATTCCATGTCAAAGCTCTCAGGTCTCCCCCAGTAGCGTCTACCTCAGGCCCACCAGGCGAACCTTGCATATTCGGCAGATCGTGTCATTGTTCTCTCCACAGTTACCAACAGTATAGAGTCTGATATGTAAAGCGTAATGGCCGGCACCTCTTAACTTTAACCTCTGAACCCCCCTTCCTCCTCTGAACAGCGGACCACCCCCAACTAGGTTGGATATGTCCAACCCTTGGGCCTGCCCCCTCCACCCAAACAATAGCCCCAAACACAGTGTTACCACATGTGGGTGGAGGTTGCTCCGCACCAGCTAAGAAATCAAATGCAATCACAGTACTTGATACTCGTTCCGGCTCTTCCAGCCGACAGCTATCTTCCCTTCTTAAGCTGGAGTTGTCGCTTGTTTCAGATATACCCTCCTGGCGGCCAGCAGCTCCCCACATGGACTTTCACACCCTGCCACTCTGCGTCTTGCCAAAGTTCCTGATGCCTAACTTCACTCAGTCTTGTTATTTTCCATTCCACCACCTGCTGCCTCATCCAATAATTCCCGTTCCGGGGTTTTTCTCCAATCTTTAGCGCAGTCTTTTAGCGCCTTCTGCAATGTTCTTGGTTGAGTGAAGATATGTGATTGCCCATTTCTGTTGACTTTCAGCTTAGCTGGGTATAGCATAGCATAGTCTAGGCCTTGTTTGCCTAGTTGTTTTTTCATTGGAGCGAAGTGTTTCCTTGCTTCTTGGACTTTGGCCGTGAAATCAGGGTACAATGAAATAGTTGAGCCTTCGTACGTTAATGTCTGTTTTTCTCTGGCAACCCGTAGGGCAGCATCCCTGTCTCTATTCTTGAGGAACTTTGCTATTATTGGTCGTGGTGGTGCCCCTGGCTTTGGTTGTGGAGCCAAAGAACGATGCGCACGCTCCACATTAAATGTGGTAGAAAAGACCTCCGCACCTAGTAGAGTTATCAGCATGCGTTCTATAAAGGGCTCCATCTTGCCCGTCTGAGCCGATTCAGGAAGGCCAAGGATGCGCACGTTAATGCGCCGGGAACGCGCCTACAAATCCTCCCTCTTCTCCTGGAGCAGCTGCAGCACCCTACCCAGTTGCTTATGCTCTTTGTCAATAGTGGTTTGCGCTTCTTCTACCTCTGTAATCCTCCTCTCCGACATGTCTAATCTCTCTGCATGTTTATCAAGTCTCTCCCATTCTATATGTTAACGCATCCATCTTCACCCTTAGCGAGGAAATAACTTCCTGTAGCCCTTTCTACATGGACTTCAGCATGCATCTGATGTCTTGTTCTTGCGCTGTAGGAGAAGAGGGCCTGCTATCACCACCTGCGCCTTTGTCCTGAGATCTAGCACTCTTTTGGGCAAAGGGGAGGTTGGACTGGCCGCGGTCTTACCATCTTTTTGTCCAGGGGAGACCAATGTTGTTACAAAGGGTAGTGGACTGCACGCCGCCACCCAGCTAATCCCAGATCTTGCGTTATCAGTGTCCCTAGCCAATGCACAATGGTTCACGCAGAATCCTTCGGGGCGGCACCAGCGCAGCTCCGGACCATGTTCTCACGACTCCGCCAGTAGCCACTATCAGAAAGCCTTGTGCCCAGTACTCTGAGCAATGAGTCACTCCTCGCTGCACCACTCCGTCTGCACTCCTCGCCGCTGCCTCAGCGCTCAGGCCAATCTCATGTGCCACCTACCCGCTTCGCAGGGCAGGGAAGCGCGCCTCTGGCCACGTGCCCCGTAGTGCAGACTCCAGCCCAACTTCGCACTGTGGTGTTGATTGTAGGGTGCACTTTATCGTGTGCCTCTGCCCGGTCATGTTTAGCGCGTTGTCTTAGTCCCCCAGCGCTATCCTGAAATGAGGCCTCCGTCTCAGAGTTCGTGACTAGTTCAAAAAGATAATGAGCAGATAGTTCCGCGGCTCGCCAAATCGCAAAGGCGCACTGATTGCATCTGAGTGCTGGCCGCGACCATTTACAGCCGACGCATTTACCCCAATCCCCGACGCATGGCCCGGCTTACGTGTTAAATATCACCTTAGGCACCGGGCGTATTACCGGTGAAAGTAAATGCCGCCGAGTCAGGCAGGATCCTCCGTAGCACAGACCGCCTGTCTCGCTCTCAGTCGTGCCGCATCAGTGCTCCGCTTGGTGCTATCCGGTCAGACTCTGTAGTGGAGGAGCGGAGAGCGCCCCCGTTCCTCCGACGTCCAACCTGCAGTCACTGATACCACTCGGTCCGGCTCCTCCGTCTAGGCAGCACACCGCCCTGTGGCCAGCTTTGAGCCGGAAACCTGCGCAGTTCTCGGAGACGCAGTTTCTCCGGCCAGCCGAGCGTGCAGTCCGCCGCACGTAGAGTGACGTCGTCGCGGGGTCCGTAACTTGAGACCGGTGCTTCATGGCCTGCTCACACGCTGGGTCGTACCACACATATCTCCTCTAACCAGCGACAATTACGTTCTGCTTCGAGCTAGTTGATGCCTAGCAGCATCGCAGTCAATCCCAGCGGGTTATTAGTGTCCCCAGCGTCAGTGGGTCCCAGGATCATGCAGGATATTGTGTCGGCTTAAAGGAGCTCGAGACTCAAGCGACCATCTTGGTCTCGAGCAAGCTCCACCCCCAATCAGCACCAGAGAGTTATGTCAGAAGTTTCCAGATCCTGACAGTCACCTGGCTAATTCAAAGTTGAAGAATCTGCAGGTATTCATCAGTAGCCCAGATTTAGCAGGAGGCTTAAGTGAGTAACCCATTTTTCAACCATGCTCTGAAGAAAGAGGTGATGAGCGCAGGATCCTGTGAAAGGTCATGTGTAATGCCAGTGTGTGAAGGTCAGTTGGATGTGGGGAAGAGGCGGATGACTTTCTTCTAAGATGTCATTGTTGATATGACAGGTGAGGTCACCACTGAGTTTTATTTATTTATTTGAAAGGTTTTATAAAGTGCGAACATGGCCCGTCAGGGTATCAGATTGCTGTACACAAAGCATGCAAGATGAACGGGAAAACAAGTTACTTATCTTCGCAAACAAACCTGCAAGTGACCATCACGCTCCTTCAGGGGGGGCAGCAAACAAACGCAGCAGCTATTTCCACGCTCCTTCAGCCGTGAGGGGAACGGCCGCACCGGGGAGAGTCCAACCAACGCTGTGAGGGGAACGGCAGGACTACATCCCCCAGGTGCCCCGGCGGCGCACACCTGAGGCCAGTAACACCGCGCCCGGAGGCGCTTGATAAGGCAGGAGCGCCTCCCGCAAACCGCGGGACGCGCGCGGGACGCGCTGCACGAAGCCCGGACAAAGGGCTGGCCGTCTGTGGCCGTCAGGGGCCGGGTCGGGTCGGGCCCCCCCCCCTAACCAGCACTACAAAATGGGTAAGCGTAAGCAACCAAGTAATGGCGAATCAGAAGGTAAAAAAGCGAAAGCACCCAGACAATCGGAAAGTATAATTTTATACTTAACTTCCGCCGTAGGTGTGTTATCCAAAGAAATTGCACACGCTGAAATAGAACTGGGCCTGACTCCACCTGCTAATGATCATACTCAAGTGAGTAGTAGTATTACCCCGGTATCTACTGTACCCTTGGAACCGACTATAGTAATTGAAAACTCTGTGAGAGGGCCCGAACTAGGACGGGGGCAAATTGAGAACGAGACTGTAACAGATCTGTTGGGGGCTGAAGGTGATCCCCTAAGGACTCCCGAATCCCAGAAGTCAAGGATAACAAAGAACTCTAGGAAAGGCTCAAAAGCTCCAAAGCCTATATCTAGTTTCGAAAGGAGTGATTTACACCTTATGCACAACCTTGAAGCCCTTGTGGAGAAAATGTTTACAACCCGACTGGAACCACTATTAGTGGGTATAGCTAAAGATATTGTAGACACCCTAAATATCTGTGTAGATGGCCTGTGGAAAAAATGTGATCAAATTGGGAAATTTATTACCGAATATAAGGACCAGCAGGCTGATTCTCAGTCCAAGAAGGAGGGCAGGCCCCAGAAAAGGGGCTCTAACCTCCCTACGGATATCCCTGGCCTGCCTGGGGATCGGGAATCTCTAGGTGACTCATTGATGAGATGTAATGATGGCCCTACTAACGTCACTACTGTGCCCTCCACTTCAGGGGATAATGACCCTTTGACCAGTACCGTCAGGGGAAATACTGGACATGCAAGATTGGAGGATGCAGGGGGAAGACCTGGGGAGCTAAAACCGAAACAGGGTACATATGCTAGGAAAAAGCTAGAATTACCCCCTGATGCTGCACCTTTAGTAGCAGTATTCACAGGGGTCCCTGCATTCACTGAAAGTAGGTCTGAATCTCCTCAAGAGCTACTAACACTCGCAAAAAAACTGTGTGCTTGTTATAGCAGTGGGGGTCCTGATATAGCCTCAAATGTCATTATGGCCAGAAGAATGAGATGGGTGGGGCATGTTCCCAAAAATATTTCAGGAGACTGTGTGGTGGTGAATTTTGATAGACCAAACATAGCCCACAGACTATTCTGGGATGCCTCTGAGCTTGGCTCCCCTGGCATTAGACCACTACCACTGGGTTTTTTCTATCCCCCCAAAAACAGAGAAAGCAGAAACGTTGCCTTACCTGCACATATACCACCAGACAATAGTGATCTTATGACACCCACTGTACTCCCTAATGGCTTAACTATTAACCCTAAACCCAAGACAGGAGGAGCTACTACCTCATTTCTAATAAATACATCAATTCCACTCCCACTTAAACCTATCACCGGAAACATAGTGAGGGCAGACATACCTCTGTATAATCAATTTGCTCCCTTGTCAGATCTGGAGGAAATTGACTGACTAACGGATGTTAGTCAACTACCTTAGAACCCTCAGACACATTGCCACAAGCCAACAACGAGACAATATGCCGATTTGTGAGTTGGAATATTGCGGGAATTAGGGCTAAATGGAATGATGCTATTTGGCTGGATTTTATAAATGGTTTTGATGTTATCGCTCTGCAGGAAACTTGGGATCCCGCAGACTATTGTTACTTGAATGGGTATATTAGTTTTGTTGTGCCTGCTACCACGGGGAGAGCGGGTAGAGCCAAGGGCGGGTTAGTTCTTCTCACTTCAATAAGACTGAAGGGTGCTTTCACAAAGGTGGAGACAAATTCAAATAATTTCCTGATTGTGGAGTGGGTGCTGCCCAACCAGACAAAAATATTGTTAATACATTTTTATAATGCTAAAGAGGGTGTGCTATTGAGTGAGCACATTTCTACTTTAGACAACTTTTTGTCAGATTATAAAGCAAAACACAATTCGACTTTAGAAATTATTTTAATGGGAGACTTCAATACACATTTATGTGACTTACATTGTCAGACAGAGGATGATTTTGGGCCACCGGGTGTAGTACTTTCACACTTTGAGCATAGCATCCATTGCAATGCCCTAGAGGAACTTTTAGCCTCTATGAACCTCAGCGAGCCTGAGGTAAATGAAAAGGGAGTTAGGACTATTACCTTTAAGGGTTCAGAGTTGGGCTCTGTGATTGATTATATATTTTTATCACATTGGGTATTATCAAGCACCCTATCATATAAAGCATTACCATCTGCTTTTAGTGACCACAATCCTGTTACCTTGGAGGTGCAGCTAGAGTTAGAGGGAGGAACGGGTTCACAAGATTTATTGACGAGGGAACTCGGGCCCCTGATAGTGAAGGACCAGGGCAGGAGGCTGAGGTGGTCACGGGTGGTTCCTGAAGAATTCTATGATGACTTTTTTAGGAAAACCAATGATCACCTGGCTACCTGTCTTGATTCTTCCGTCCATAGTACTGCAGTAATTGAGGCCTATTCTGCCATTTGCCAGCAGGTTGCTAAGGACTTGAGGGTAAAAAAAGGGAAACCATCGGCTAAGGTGATAAGATGGTTTGATAAAAATTGTTCACAAGCCCATAGCTCTCTACTTGAGGAGTTGAAGCGTAAACCCAGGAATAAAGGTGCAGTCAGGGCCTTAAGGAAGGAGTATAAAAGGGTAATTATGGCACGGAAAAAAGAAATCAAGGAAAAGGCATGGGAAAAACTCCACTCCGTGGAGGTGCTACGTGACAGTAGCAAATTTTGGTCTACTGTTAATCATCCTTTTTTCTGCGAGGATAGCAATTCAGCACTAGACTGTGTTATCCCTTACGAAAAATGGTTGATACATTTCAAGGGGATCTATGAGCAGGACTCTTGCTCATTGGGGCAGGAACCTATTTTAAACCCATCTGGAACCCCTATTATCTTTGAAAAGACTGAGATTGAAAAGGCTATACGGGATATGTCTAAAAATAAAGCCCCAGGCCCTGACGGGGTCCCGGCTGATTTTTATGGCCACTTTCCTCAATTCTGGGCAGGAATCCTAATGAATGTATTCAATGCTATAACTGTAAGCAAGGTTCCTTTTTCCTGGTTGACGTACGTCATTGTCCCGGTGTTTAAAAAGGGGGAAAGAGGGGACCCCGCCTGTTACCATCCCATCTCCTTAATAGACTCATCTGTTAAGATTCTGGGGAGGGTCGTGTTAGGGAGACTTAGGGAGTGGCTAGATGGCAGAGGGGTTCTGTCCGACTTCCAATATGAATTCAGGGAAAAAAGAAGTACTCTGGACCAGTGTTTAAATCTTCAGCTCCTGATAGGCAAATATACAGTAGCCAAGGAGGGGTCCCTATACTTAGGGTTTATGGACCTCTCCTCGGCATTTGACTTAGTCAACCGAACAAAACTGTGGTCTATATTAAAAGAAATTGGTGTTGGCCCTGCATTAGTCAATTTTCTGGCGGTTTTACATACCGATTTGTCTGCAACAGTGAGAGTAAACCAGGAAGGAAGATGTACAAGCCATTTTAGTTCTAGGAGGGGCGTGAGACAGGGCTGTATTTTGGCCCCTCTATTATTCACCCTGTATATTAATGCCCTGGGGGGGTGCCTTGAGCAAGTGACAAGGGACGTGCCGCATTTAGGGGACTCCCTGATACCGGTTCTCCTATATGCGGATGACGCGGTCCTCCTTGCAAGGACTGGAAATGGGCTCCAGAAGTTATTGGACTCATTTGGAGAGTTCATGGAGTCCTTAGATCTAAAAGTTAATACCAAAAAGTCACATGTCATGGTGGTGGGCAAAAATTGTGGATCCCGAACAAAGAAAACTTTTTATTGTAACAACATAGCTATCTCTAGGGTCCCAATGTTTACCTACTTAGGGGTCTTATTCGACCAAAGGGGGACATGGAGACCTCAGCAGCTCCACAAAAGTAATGCTTTGACTAGATCAGCCTCGGCTGTTTTGGGGTTCGCAAAAAAACTAGGGGCAAAACCAATTAAGGCTCTTCTTCATATTTACAAATCCAAATGTCTTGCCATAGCGTCTTATGGTTCTTGAATCTGGGGCTATACCCCCCATGATAAAATTCAAATCTGTGAAAATAAGTTCCTAAGATCATTGCTGGGTCTTCCACAATCCTCACCAACCTACTCAGTCCACACTGAGCTAGGAGTAGGATATGTGACAGACCAGCTTAGACTGGCACCTCTCATCTGCTGGGTTAAGACCTGGCTCAACCAGGAAATAACATTAAACCACCAAATTTTGATGGATTGTATTGTGTTAGATAGGGCGAATATGATCCCCTGGCTCTTGTATATGAAAACAATGTTTACAAAATTAGGTCGCCCCGAGATCTATACTACCCCTAATTGTATCAGAAGAGAGGACGTTGGGTGGATAAAGGTACATTTCCTGAACATGCTTAGCATGGAATGAGAGGAGCAGGAACTTAAGAAAGTTTCCGTGAGGGCAAACTTCTTATTATTAACATCCCCCTCAATTGAGCCTTACCTGACCACAGTTAACCCTTTCGATGCTGATGACGAGCTCAGCTCGTCATCACCCACGGGTGTCGTGTGCTGATGACGAGCTGAGCTCGTCATGGTGCCACTAAAATGGCATTTTCCAGCACAGGGGGGGGGAAACGCCCAGCAGCCATGTGGTTAATCGACCTTTTCACATACAGCTTTTATCAAGGTTTCGTTTTAATTTAATACACCTAACTTTGGGGGTATTCCCAACCTGGGGCAAACCAGAAAACTGTAACCCTTGTAAATGCGATAACTTCTCAGCCCAGGATACGATGCATTTCGTTATGTTCTGTGAATTCTATCAGGAAATGCGAGGTAAATATCTGTTACCGCTCCTGAAGGAGGCTGGTTTTATACAAGTTAGACCAGCTCTATTGTATTTACAAATGTTAAGTTGTCCTCAGGTTATGTTCTGTGTTGCTAGTTTTCTGGTGGCTGCGGTCCGGAAAAAGAATACATCAGATAGAGTGGTTAATGTGATGTAGGATAATTTTTCACTGATATGTTTTTCTCTAATTCCTTTTGCATTTTGCACTTTATATCTTGGATGAGAATGGACTGTTAGATGTATTAGGCGATGAAATATGTACCATGTCCATATTGAATTTCCTCTATTGTAAATCATATTTTTAGCTTGACATTTTATGAAATCGTTAGTCTCTCTATTTTATGAAATTAGACATCTGAATGTATTGTGATTACATACATCTTTTTATTACCTCCTATCCACTTGTACATAAAACCCATGACTGATTTGTGTAAATAATGATGTGTATATATATGTATATATGTTCATGAGTGTCTTTTTATGATTTTAAATAATCGAAATAAAGTGTTTTGACTGACTGACTGACTACTTATCTTCGGTAACCCATTATCTGGTAGAGACTCTATCTAGCTGCAGATTCCTTACCTTTAAAATGTCCCAGGCATCAAGCTGGATCCGCAAACCTTTGCTGAGCAATACCCCTTGTACGCGCCATTGGATGACTCCGTTCGGTTATGACGTTGCAGTATCTATATAGGTGCCACCTAGGTGAGAGGATGTCGGTACTTTTCATTTTCTACACACCAGAAGCGCAGATCCATGATCTAACTTTTGCAGTCATGTGCAAAACAAGGGCCCTGAAAGGAGAAGTAACCCTAGCCCTACAATATTAGTCTGCAAAGCGGGGAAGCATGGGTGGGGCTGTAAAGAATCTGCAGCTAGATAGAGTCTCTACCAGACAATGCAATACCAAAGCTAAGTAGTTTGTTCATCTGATAGAGACTTCTAGCTGCAGATTCCTTACCTTTGAATCAGATACCAAAGCCATACAATCCCAGTGGTGGGCTGCGGACAAATAACAAACTAGAAAGGCCTGCAGGACCGAGCAGGCAAAGTGCCTGTGTCTGCGGACCTGAGCATTAATTAGTGTTTTGCAAACGTTTGCAATGAAGCCCACGTTGCCCTCTGGCAGATGTCTTTGACTAGGACACCCCGAGCCAAGGTCGTAGTGGCAGCCTTTACTGTGATGGAATGGGGCCCTTAATCCCTCAGGGGGCGGCTTCTTTGCCAGGGCATAGCAGATAATGCAGAGAACGGCCCAGCAGGTAATGGTCTTTTTCGGTACTGCCCTCCTCTTTGCTCCCACGTAACCCCACAGAGAGTGGTCATTCACCCGGAACACTTTGATGCGGTAAATGAGAAATGAAAACGCTCTTTTTGGGTCCAGTCCGTGGAGACGCTCTTCTTCCTTCGAGGGATGTCGGGTAGCAAAGAAGGTGAGCAAATTGATGGATTACCCAGATGGAATGGGGTCACAACTTTTGGCAAAAAGGAAGCCCGAGTGCAAAGCACCACTTTGTTCAGAAAGGACATTAGATAGGGAGGAAAGCAAGATAACGCTTGCAACTCACTCACCCTTCGGGCCGATGTAATCACCACTAAGAAGGCAGTTTTGATAGCCAGCAGCGGAAGGGGACAATAGTGCAGAGGCTCAAATGGAGCACACGTCAGGTAGGTGAGAACCAAATTAAGTTCCCACTGTGGCATAATAAAAGGCGTGGATGGAAACAAGTGAGCCAGCCCTTTTAAAAATTCTATGTATAATAGGAGCCTTTAAGAGAGAGTGTTGGTCTGGCAGACGCAAAAAAGAGGACAGAGCAGAGAGATGCTCATCTTCGGGGCTCTGGACACCAGACTCTCCTTGCCCTGTCTGGAGCATCAAGAATGACTTGGGGCCGGTCACTCCTGATCTACAGAACCCTGGGCAGAAGTGGTATGGATGGTAAGGGGTACAGCAAGCCTGAGCGCCACTCGCGACGAAAGGCGTTGCAGAGTGATAACCGTCTTGGAAACTCCAGCGAGCAGTATTGCTGACACTAAGAGTTCTCTTAGGAGGTGAACAATTCTAACCAAGGTTCTCCCCACTATTGAAAGAGATCTTGCGCCACATCCGACTGGAGACACCATTTGTCATCCACTAGGCATCGACGGCTAAGTTTGTCCGCCCTGGCGTTCAAAGAACCCACCAGGTGTACAACCATCTGGTCCAGAGACGCAGGACCACTCGATAAACGGTCCATGACCCAACCACCCCCTTCTTGTGCAGTACCACATAGCAGTGGTGTTGTCCATGAAGAGCTGCACTAGCTTCCCCTTGACAGAGGGAAGATAGGCTTTCAATGCTAATCGAATTGCTCAGAGCTCCAACAGATTTATGTTGAGTCCTGACTCCACCAGAGACCAGGGTCCCCTGATGAACAAATTACTTACCTTCGGTAACAATGTATCTGTGAGAGACAAACATTAGTTACAGATTCCTTACCTTAGAATTACCCACAGGGGTCAGACTGGATCGGAGATGTTTTTCCCAATAGTGCCGCTGCGCGTCGGTTGACTCTGCGTCTGTCATCGGTGTTGTGGTCACCGGGATGACGTCACAGTGGCCTACTTAGACGCCGACCCTGCACCCGGACATCATTTCTGACACGACTTTCAACGCCAGTGCCATGAAAGACACAGACCAGTGGTGCGCCACACTAGGGCCCTGCAAGGGAGCCCCTATCTCTAGAAGTCAGTTCGCAGAGCGGGGAGGATGGCTGGGGCGGTAAGGAATCTATAACTAAATTATGTCTCTTACAGATACATCGTTACCGAAGGTAAGTAACTTGTTCATCTGAAAGAGACTATTAGTTATAGATTTCTTAGAATAGATACTCCAGCAATATCAACTTCCGAGGAGGTACTGCAAACCAAGTTCACACCAGAAAGTCCTGGAGGACAGAACGGACAAAGTAGCCTTCCCTCCGGACTGGCCTATCCAGGTGGTAATGTCTGATGAATTTATGCATAGAAGCCCACATAGCCTCCTGGCAGATGTCAATGAGTGGGACAAAACAGTATTTGCTGCCGTAGCTCTAGTGGAATGAGCTTGCAGCCCCATTAGAGGTTCCTTTTTAGCTGAAGCATAACAAATCTTTATACAAAGGACAGCCCATCGTGAGATGGTATGCTTTTCAACTGCCCAACCTTTATTGGTACCCACAGAGCCAACGAAGAGTTGATCGTCCACTTGGAAATACTTTGTGCAGTCCAGGTAGAAAGACCACGCGCGTTTCGGGTCCAGACAGTGGAGTCTCTCCTCCTTCTTGGAAGGGTGGGAAGGTGGGAAAAAGTTGGGCAGAGTAATAGTCTGTTCGATGTGAAAAGGAGTGACAACTTTAGGTAGGAACGAGGGCCTCGTTCGAAGCACCACTTTGTCCGGATGCACCAAGAGGAAAGGGGGCTTAGAAGAAAGAGCCTGAAGCTCACTCACTCTGCGTGCAGAGGTGATGGCAACTAGAAATGCAGTCTTTAGAGTGAGAAGCCGAAGAGGACAGTTGTGAAGGGATGGCGCATAAGGTAACACAAAACAAGGTTCAGGCATTATGAAAGGAGATTGAGGAAAGAGATGAAAAATGCCTTTAAGGAACCTACTTACAATAAGGGACTTGAACAAAGAGGGTTGCTCTGGTAGCCGAAGAAAAGCAGAAATGGCTGCCAGGTAGCCTTTAAGAGTGTCCAGAGCAGAGCCCTGCTGGGCCAAAGAGAGAAGGAACAAAAGAACCTCAGAAAGAGGATCCACAGCCTTTGCTGTGCACCATGCCACAAAACTTGTTCCATCAACAGACTTATACCCTCTGAGTGGAGGGACGCCTTGCTGCCAAGTCAACATTACAGACTTCGGGAGGAAAGTCAAAAGCTGTCAGGTGTCACCGCTCAATCTCCACACAAGGGAGTTGGAGGCTGGACAGTTTCGGGTGGAGGACCTTCCCCTGCTTCTGCAACAGAAGATCCTCCCGAAAGGGCAGCCTGATCGGAGGATCGATAGCCATGCTCAGGAGCTCGGGTACCAGACTCTTCGTGCCCAGTTCGATGCCACAAGAATGACTTGGACCCGGTCGCGCCTGGTCTTCTTCAGCACTTGGGGCAGAAGTGGTACGTGCGGAAAGGCGAACAGGAGGCCGCAACTCCACTTGCGATGGAAAGCATTGCAGAGCGAGTGCCGCCTCCAATGTGTAAAACTGCTGACATTGCGCGTTTTTTCGGTGGCGAACAGATCTAACCAAAGCTCTCCCCTAGACCTTACACTACCTCTGAGGGAAAACACCATTTGTGATCCATCAGGCACTGATGGCTGAGTTTGTCCACCCTGGTGTGCAGAGAACCTGCCAGGTGTTGAACCACCATGGTCATGCCCTGATGATCAAGCCATGTACAAAGGCAAATTGCCCCTTGAAAAAGGGTCCACAACCCGACGCGCCCTGTTTGTTGCAGTACCACATGACGATGGTGTTGTCCGTGAACACCTGCATTGCCTTCCCCTTGCAGGAGGGAAGGAATGCCTTCTGAGCCAAGTGAATTGCCTGGCGCTCCAACAGATTTATATGGAGCTCGGACTCCGCCGGAGACCAGACTCCTCTGATATCCGCTACTCCCAGGTGGCCACCCCATCACAGAAGTGATGCATCGGTCACCACCGTAAGATCCGGTTGAGGAAGGGAGAGGGATCTATCCCTGCCCCAATCCTGGTTCGTTAGCCACCACTGCAGTTGTTGTGCAGTTCCCTCAGAGATCTGGATGTAGTTGGAAAGATTCCCCTGATGCTGTGCCCACTGGAACTACAGGTCCCAATGCAGAGCCTGAATATGCCAACTCGCATGGTCCACCAGCAGGATGCAAGAAGCCATGAGGACCAGCATCCTCTGGGTCGTTCTCACCGAAATACGGGATAGAGATCTGGGTCGTTCTCACCGAAATACTGGATAGACACTGAAATATCGGTACCATAGCCCAAATATCCCGGACTCTCTGCTCAGGAGGATAGGCCCGAAACTGCACTGTGTCCAGAACAGCTCCGATGAAAGGGAGCAACTGAGAGAGTGTCAGATTTGACTTCAGCACGTTGCTAGTGAACCCCAGCAAATGCAGTAGGTCCGCCGTAGTCTGAAGACGACAGCCTGGGCCAAGCCCACTTTTAACAGCCAGTCGTCGAGATAGGGAAAGACTGGAACCCCTGATCTGCATAGATGAGCTGCGACCTGCGCCATCACTTTCGTGAACACCCGAGCGGCACTGGTAAGGCCGAAGGGGGGCACAGTGAACTGAAAATGCTTGTGGCCTTCCGAAAACCGTAGGCAATGTCTGTGGCAAGGCAGGACAGGGATGTGAAAACAGGCGTCCTGCAAGTCCAGTGCCACCATCCAGTCTCCAGAGTAGAAGGCAGATAGAACCTGCGCCAAGGTTAGCATTTTGAACTTCTCCTTCCGGAGGAAGGGGTCGAGGGTCCTGAGGTCCAGGATACGACGCAGGCTTTTGTACTTCTTGGGCACCAGAAAGTAGAGAGAATAGCAACCACGACCTACTTCTGGTGCAGGGATCCTCTCAACAGGTCCCCTGGCCAAGAGAGCTGAGACTTCCTGGTGGAGTAGTGCCAAATGAGCCTCCGACATGGGATCGAAAGACAGTGGCATGGAGGAAGGAGAAGTCTCGAAGGGGAGGGAGTAACCCCGTCGGACTACCTGCAAAACCCACCTGTATGACATGATAGGCTGCTGGGGGGGTGGGAAGGGGAGGGTGGACTGTGCTGCCCGCCGGTTCATTGACTCGCTTTGGTGTGCCCGCGTCTGCGACCAGGCAGAGACTGGGCAGCTTGCGTGGGCCGGTGGCTGGACTGGGGCGGACGTGGTGGGGTGCCCTTCCATAGCCACGAAAGGGGCAAAAGGTGGACTGTGGTGGACAGGAGGACTCAGCGAGGCCTAAGAATCTGGCCATAGCCCTAGAAACCTTGAAGCGCTCAAGCACAGAGTCTGCCTTGTCACCAAAAAGGCGATGGTCATTGAAGGGCATGTCCAGCAAGGTCGCTTGAACATCCCCTGAAAAATCAGACGTCCTCAACCAGGCGTAGCGCCAAAGGGCTACAGACATGGCAATCGCTTTGCCCAGTAAGTCGGTGGTATCCAGTTCACATTAGGCCTGGGCGATACATCATCTCCGTTCGCCGTGTTTGCAGAGAATTCTGTACTCCGACGAGCTCGCGGAGTGCAGAAAACTCCGCTCTGCATTGTGCAGCGTAGTTTTTTGCCCGCTCGGGGAACGGTAAGTTCTCGAGAGCGAGCTGCCACTCGTGTAGAATTTCTACCTGAGCAGCAGTAAGACCAACCCGAATGGCAGTTCGCACTGCACTCTGCCACATGCGGAATTCCGCTGAGTTTTTTTGTCACTTCGGGGCGTTCCGCATAGCGAAACTCCGCGAGCTACGACAAGTCCTGCTTCACATCTGATCATGAATTTGGCTGCGTCTCTCCCATACGCCACTGCCTGGGAGAGAACAGCCTGGGCATCCTCCGGGCACTGAGGCAGCACCTGCGCAGCCGAATCCCAGATTGTATGGGTGTAACAGTCCAAGAGGCACGCTGGAGGAAGAAAACGTGTGCTTTAAAAGATGATCCAGCTTATTGGATTCCAGGTCCCGGGTGCAGAAGGGAATGCGCCCTTGGAAGAAGAAGCTTGGACCACCAAGCTCTCAGGGGAAGGGTGTTTGGTGAGGAAAATGGAATCGCCCGCAGCCGGGCGGTGGTAGCAGGCAATCGTCTGTTCCACAGGAGAACCTGTGCTGGGTTTGGACTAAGTGCCCAGAAGGATGTCCTGTGAGGGCTTCAATGAAGGGCAGGAGGGGTTCAATAGAAGTTGCCACCGGTAGAAGCTCCTCTGTCAGGAGGTTAGTCCTGACAGCCACTGTAGGGATCTCCAAGCCCAGGGCCTCTGCTGTCCTATGCACCACCACTGCATATTATTCTCCCTCCTCCATAGTCATAGTAGGGGGAGAAAGCATGCCACGGTCTGGGGAGGTGTTCAGACCACAGGCACCACCCAATTCCTCTCTCCAGTCCGATTCGTCCAGCTGGTCTGTCAAAGGGTCCAGCGACCCCTCCCAGTCCTCATCACCACCCTCAAGGTAATAGAGAACACATGGGATGAACAAGGGAAGAAAAGTACCCTCTGACGTCGGATTCAACGTCGGTCCGGCTCCATCTCGGGGATGAGGTTGGGGAGGGCGTCGGCGCCAGGAAAGGTTGAGTAAGGTCGACCGGAGTCGATCCAGATCGAAGCCTGGATCCAACAGACTCCAAGGGGCCCGAAGGCACGCAAGCAGAGTTGGGTTGCTTAAAAATATGGTGGAAGGCTTTGTAGAACATACGAAGCTGGGCAGGGGCTCCGTCTCCAGGAAAAGGAGGGAGGTGTGGAGTCGCCCCTGAAACAGGCACCAGAGACGGAACCTTAGAGCGGGGATGCTCCGGGACCCGCGTCACGGCAGCCAACTGATGGTGAGAAGGCAAAGAGCCACGGTACTTCTTCATCTTCTTCTTGAGCTTCGACTACTTCGTCTAAGTAGGCACCGTGACGTCATCCCTGCAACCACGATGACTGCTGCAGAGTCGACCGAAGCTACTACTGACATGCAGGGGCACTGCTGAGAAAACAAGCATTTACAATGCAATGGTTTCGCCTTTGGAAAAGTTAGAGCTATTGGCATTGCTCATGACATTTCCTTTTTTTTTAACTTATAAATAAATGGCATTGTTATTTACATTGCCAACCTCAATGAAGGTCGAAGTCTCACAATGCCTGTCTCACAAGGCGCACAGACACACAGCAGTCACCCACTTCACAAGGCATAACATACACTCAACTTCCGGCATCACAAGATACAAAATGCACTGCAGTACCTTATGCAAAATGCACAAAGTGGGTGGGGGGGGGGGGGCGCGGGAAAGGCACGGACAGCGGGAGGGGGGCGGGCAGGCACACGGACAGCGGGAGGGGGGCGGGCAGGCACAGGGACAGCGGGAGGGGGGCGGGCAGGCACAGGGACAGCGGGAGGGGGGCGGGCAGGCACACAGCAATCTGTCTAACATATAGAGATTTCATATCAAAGTGGTGTGAGGGGGAGAAAAGTGTTGATTGAGACACTGAAGAGCATCTCCCCCTTCCACAAATATTAGTATCGTTTGTTTCACAGTCTCATATGTTCAGAACGAAAACATGTTCGAATATAATTATCAATAGCAATGTAATTCTGTTTACTCATTCATCTAACATGGACTGGTGAAGCCAAAAAGTCCTGCATGTTTTAGGCCTATGTTTGTTGTTTTAAGTCTCATCTTTAATTGCGAAGGCCACACCTATTTGAAAGGATTCCTAGTTAAGCTTCCCTGGCCACGCTGCTTTTTAATAAGCCCCTAACGTTTTCATTCCACTCCAAGCCCTGAATAAAAAAATATTGTTATGGAACCTCTGCAGGTTTTTGCCATATGTACTAAGTCTGTGCGGTTATCATAGATTGCCACCGCGTACCTAACCATCTCATCTCTATAATGCGGCAAACCCAGTGGTATCGACTTCATGAACATACATTAAGGTGTACATGCCGTTTCATGGCACACCCTTTTATGTGGTGACATAAGTTGTGTTCAGGTGCTACCGCATGACTAGTGAGATCTCCCTAAAATGTAACTTAGGCTGGACACTTTAGAGCTAGATAAAGGCTTTTCGCATTTGTGAGCTTGTCTTCATTGACCTACATAACCTCTGTGCAAAACCCCCATATGTTGTGCTTTTTATAAAGTATGAACCCCAATATTGAATTTAAGCACTGGGAATACTCCACGACCCTTTTCTAAACGATTTGCATGCGGCATACAGGCTTTCATGGCACGGGAAGGGGGGCGGGCAGGCACAGGGACAGAGGGAGGGGGGAGGAAACGGCAAGGAGGGCGGGCAGGCACAGGGACAGCGGGAGGGGGGCGGGCAGGCACACAGACAGCGGGAGGGGGGCGGGCAGGCACACAGACAGCGGGAGGGGGGAGGAAACGGCAAGGAAGGCACTCACCTGGACTTCCTCGTGCGGCGGTCGCCCGCAGAATGGCGAAAACAAACACATTTAAAAAAACGAAACTCCGCCCACCGCCGCGATGACGATCGGAGAGGGAAGAAATCGCGGGAACGCCCACGAATCTGGTCCGGCCTTGACGGACAGATCCGGCTTCCAATGGCTAGCCTCCATTTATGGAGCTAGCCAATGGGAGTCGGGGGACGTTCCTATATCCCATATTGTAATCCTTAGATTTCGCCTGCGCGAACTGCACGCACGCCAAGTTGTAAGAGTCATGCATTTTATCTCTGATAAAACGTATTTAGCGCCATGGGTCTATCCTGGGGCAGACATTTGGAGGGTTAGTGAGTCAATGAATATATACTAGTTACAGCCAGACAACCACAATCACATGGTGCCACAAACCGACAAAAAGAGACGCAGAGACTCGCGGCCCGTGCGTAACCAGACACACCAACTCATGAAAGCGCCACACACCAACAGTCGTTGCCTAATGCTGCACACAGTGCACACTTTTGTGAACAGCCACACAGGCATATAGAGGCCTGCTCTCACAGGCATACACACGCAGGCATAAACTAGTCTTACGGTGCTCCTACCTGCCCTAATTCCAAGCCTGTGCACTGACACACACACTGATACACACATGTGAACAGTCATATAGGCCCATATAGACATACATGCACAGACACAATCAAACACTCATCTAACAGTGCCCCGAGCACGCTGCTTTCTTAGTTTGAAAAATGCACACACACACAGATGCACACTGCAGCATACATGTGTAACCAGAAACAAAGTTCAAGGCAGACGTGTAAACACACCAACACGCACAGTGTTTACTAATGTTCTAGTGCACGCCTGCCTTCGCTCTGGTTCAAAGCTGCACACACACGGAGTGGTAAACGTAATCACATTACTACACCGATCGAAGGCTCCCTGTCCGTCGGGAGGGCGGAGGCTACGCTGGGAGCTACAGTGACCCGTGGCAGGGTTGGATTGGGAATGAAAATCGGCCCGGGCACACAAAAAAAAGAATTGGCCCACATTTGCATAAACACTCCTCATATCACTGCGTTGGTGTAATCTTTAAGATGGGGGGGGGATTAAAAAAATGCATGCGTTAGTTTACACTGGTGAAACAAGTGAGGCCCCCAGCCCCCGCTCAGTATGTGCAGACATTAATTGGCACCCCAGAGACCAAGGGAGTGATACCTGTGCTAAACGGAGGTAATGAGCGCCCATCCGCCTCTAGAAAGGCCACTCAGACTCCCACTGGGCCACTGACTGTATCAGAAGAACAGAGACAGCGCCCAAATAGCCCCCCAGTCTGCTAAAAAAAACAGCCCACTGCAGCCCTCGGACACCGGCCACTCGGGCATTGCCCGGATGCCCGTGTTATCAATCCAACGCTGACCCGTGGCCGGTGAACAGCGCAGGGGCCTCAGGCTGGCGGGGAAGGGACAGGGCCGCGGGGCCATCGGACATGAGGCGTGGGCCTCCGGAGAGCGGGGGCGGGGGGCTGTGTGTCTGCTGGGGGTTCGGGGCAGTAAACATGGCCCGTCCTGCAGCCTTGCACCCCCGGTCAGCCACCTGTGTATGTGAGTCTGTATGTTAGCTTTCAAGTATTTCTGTATTTGTTTCAGTTAGTGAGCGTGTTGTCTGTGTGTGCATGTTAGCATGTGGGCTACGAGATCATGGTATAATTATTTAGCAAACTATAATTGTGGAATTTCTGTTTTTTCAACTGTTTGATTACAACCAGAATGTGTCTAACTGAGATTTAAGGAAATACATAAATATGATACATGATGGGTAACTGGGTATTGCTTATGCTGCCGATGTGCTATGGTCAGTGCCATTAGTAAACCAAGCAGTACGGGAGTGAGGGTAGGTGATGGTGCCGCTGCCTGCTTGAGGGGGCAGAAAGGGGTTGCGCTACTTACTCCGTCCTCTGCGACATAAAGGTATGTTGGTGCTCCTCATGGAGTCCCGCTCGGCCCTCGGCCGCTTTTGCCATTGAATACGGTAACTTTTGCCGATGTCTGCATCGAGTCCCACTGGTTTCCTCAGTGGCGAGCGTCCACTGACGTCACCTTCATCATGGGGCTGTAGCGCACGGCGGAGACACCGTCGCCGTGCACATCGGCAGCTCTGAAACAGAATCACGCGCGCGACCAAATCCCATGCGCGTGTGGCCAGCTCTTGTCTGTCCATCTCCCATTGACGATGCTGAGCGCGTGGCCAGCTCTTGTCGCCACTCGTCTGCTGAGCCGACGACTATAGTTCTCAGCGACAACGCGCTTTGCGCGCTTCTAGCCGAGACCTAAAAAGGATTGAGACTTGTGCCGAGGAGCTATTGAGCGAAGAAAGCAATGGTAAATCTATTGACTGAGGAGAGTCTGTGTGCTGAAAATAAGCGAGAAAGGACAAGGCCACGAGGTAAGGTCAGTCCTTGGAGAATTGTGAAAACAATAACCGGTGCTTGGATACTTCACATGTATAACTTGGAACAAGCGTTCACACAGAACCCATTTTCTAACAAAATATGATAGTACAGGAAATAATGGATAGATTTAATCTTATGAAAAACAATAATATTTTTACAGAAAACAAATTCTGTTTCGGTTTGATGTTAAAGAAAACCCAGCCAGTATTAAAAATAAATTTGGTTCAGCTGAATCGAAGTTTATTCTTTCATAAATTAACAAATCATGGGTCACAAAGTCAACGGTCAGGTGAGTTGTGAAGAGATATTAAGCACAAACCCCAAGTGCTAACAACCAAAATCATCAAAAAAAAGAGAAAATGTGAATAAGCGTACATGGTATACTGGTTATTGCTTTGTAAGACAGCCAAATTACATTTACATATATTTTAAACACAGCGGATAAAATCCCAGTGTTAGTTCACAATAAGGTCCGTCTTTTTTTGGTGTTGACGACGTTTCAACTAGGGGTGGCCTTATTTTGCGCAGTCACCCTACGCAAAGCTCCGCGAAACGGTAAAAAATCTACGAGAGCACGCAGAGTTCCGCGAACATGCTGAATTGCTTGTTCAGCCCGTTCGCGATGCTTTTTTCCTGTTCGCGAACACGGTTTGCGTGCTTGGGGGTAAATATCTTGCGAACACGCATTTTTGAAAGCGCGAACAGGCAAAAGATTCTATGAAGCAGCGGATCGCTGAATTTTTGGCAATTCAGCGTTCTCCGTGGAACGCAAAATTACCCACATTCCACAAGCAGAACAGAATTTACTGCCCAGGCCTAGTTTCAATCCTTTGTCAGAAATCGGGGTCTTGCCAGGACAAGGGTGAGCATGGGGAATGGTGGTGAATCCGAGGTGGTCTACCGCTTCCGTTAAGACCACTGGATGACCAATGCTGAAATAAGGCATGGGCATTTTCCCTACAAGCGTTCTCTGATAGGGAGTTCGCCTTTACAAACTTATATCCGCGACAGGTTGATATCCATACCACTGCCTTAATTCACATTGTCAGCTTTCCTCATTTTTTATGGTTTTGGCTGTTAACACTTGGGGTTCGTCTTCACCACTCACCTGACCGCTGACTTTGACTCATGAATCTTTTAATTTATGAAAGAATAAACTTCGATTTGGCTGATTCAAATTAATTTTGAATGCTGGCAGGGTTTTCTTTGAGATCAAACAGCAACAGAATGTAAAAAGATGTTTGGTAACCCAGATACTAGGGCGCTCAGCAATGTATAAGGGAAAGGCCCAATTAAAAATGTAATTCCGGTGCTACTAGGGGGGGAAAGGTCACCACAACAGAATGTATTTTCTGTAAAAATATTATTATTGTTCATAAGTTTAAATCTATACAGTATTTTCCCTTGCTATCCTATTTTGTTGTTAGAAAAGGAGTTCCATGGGAACGCTTGTTCCAAGTTATACACTGCACTCCCATGTTCACATAGATATTTGGGTCGTGCTCTTGTTAATTTGAACTGGATCCTTCACATGCCACGAGCGACTGTCCCCGGTCCTATGGAGAAGTGTAAAATACTGCAGTATTCAGCCAGCATACGTTTCAAAGCGGGTTGGGTATGTGTGATAGTGACAGGTGAATGCTTTAGTTCCTATTTATGCTGCTTGTGGGCCTGTAAGTTCTAAGGCGCCACCGAGAACACCTCTATTCTTTCTGCATTTTAAACAGCAAGTTTGACTGGAGGGCTTCGAGTCACCGGCACTCAATGTACCCACTCTCAGGGTGGGGGGTCCTGGTTCTGGACGCAGAGATGCGCAGGCACAAATAAACACTGGTCCCGGAGAGGTCCAGGTGACCTGATAACCTCAATCTCAGAGGCCTCCACAGTCAGGATGAAGACATAAATGAATAATTAACATCAGCACCGGAGTGGTCCAGGTTCGGGGCGCCAAGGCACCTGCACACAACTTAACAACACTCCCATAGCCTTCCAACTTCTGGGAGCTGAGGTGCACATGCACAATTATCGGCCACTGAGGGGTCGGGTACTGGGTGCAAGCTACCCTACAGCCCAGATGGTAGGGGTTCTCAAGGCGGAGGTGTGCGTGCACTATTCCAGTCTGCCACCAGAGGGCGCCAGCGTCTGGGGAATGACACAGGAATAACTAGGCCTCCGCCTCTTAGGGTTTGACGGTCGGAGTCGGGCTAGTGATGGGCAGTAAGACATCTTATCGAAGCCTCTCTCGGTTAGGGGGGTCTCATGCGGACTCTCACCTGCAGCAGGGCTGGGGTAGGCGGCTGTCTCGTTAGTTCTGCAGGGGTGGAGCTTCCTGGAGGCTGGGGCATTAGGGTTTGTGTTAGAATCATCATGCCGCAGGCAGGGTTTCTCTTCGGATGGCGGCTGTCAGCGTGCATTCGTCATATATGTAGCACGCAAGGCCCTGCTCATTTATCTTAATGATCTTCTGCAAAGAGGCACCTGTGCTAGGACTGAGCTCTCCAGCGTCAGATGTCACCCGAGAATAGCTCAGCTAACCCATGATTTTTCTTTGCATTCTGGTACATGTCAGAGCTTCAAGTGGGCCGGGAAGGGCGAGGCTAGATGAGCCCGCCTTTAGGGCCCGGCCCACGCCGCGCCGCCATTGGCTAATGTATCCGGCCGGCTGCCCTATGGGCGGCCGGCCAGGGAAGTGCTTCTGGGTGAGGGAGGGGTGACGCACATCCGGTGGGGGTGTGGGGGCAGAGGCCATGACCTATTTAGGTCAAGATCACACAGAACTCGGCCTCTTTCCACGCCAACACCGGACCTGCCTGCACCTTACGCGACCCATGCCCCTCGCTTTATAGAAATTCTGCTTAAATCTGGTTTTCCCGGCCCAGTAGCTTCCCCTCCCCCATAGTCGTGCCACTTTTGCATCGCGTGCCGGAGATTCCTGAGGAGGAGCGGGTTGCAGCATTTTCCGGCGGCGTACTGGTGCAGTCGATCCGAGGCGGGGAGAGCGTTGACCAGCTCGTCAGGTGAGGTGTTGGTGCTCTTTTGGCTGTGGGCGGGCGCGGGGGTTCTGAGACCCGGCTTTAACGCCCTCCCTCCCTCTTTTCTGGTGCTCGGTGCGGAGGGCGTCTCGGAGACCCGCGTCCGCTCATAGGTACCTTGAGCGTGGGTTAGGGGCTCCGACACTGTCTCCTGTCGACGTGGTGGGGGTAGCGCCGGCAGGGGGGGGGGAGCGGCAGCGCAAGCGGGCCAGTGGTCTAGGAGCAGCGTAGCATGCGTGAATCATGCCGGCCAAAGGGGGGCAGAGCCACAAGCGCAAGGATAAGGATCCAGGAATTGTGCAGCTACTTTCTCTGTTGCTGGCGAAATTTAATAGAGAAGATGAGAGCAGTGAGGGGGAGGAGCTTCCTTCGGAGCCAGAGCGAGAGGCTCCGATCAATGTAGAGCGCCCACGCAGGCAGGGGGTCCCGCCCAAAGCAGCCTTCACGCCATTGAAAAAGAAGCCCAGAGTGCAGAAACCGGGGGGGAAAAGCACACAGAATAAGAAGGTGGGCAGTAAGGGTACTGGGGCCAACCGTCCAGCGAGCGTTCCCCTGGAGCCAGTGGTCACGATAGTCCCCCCCCCCTTCCTCGCCTCAGTTGCCCGTAGTACCGCTCGGCAGCGCTCCTAGTGCCCCAGCTGCGCCTCCTGATGCAGATACGACTGGGGGGATACTGGATGAAATTCGGGGTGCCTTAGCAGCGCTGGGATCTGCCCCAGTGGCCCCTGGGATAGCGAGTGCGACTCATCCGCTTCCGGCGAGCGCTTCCCCTCCCTTGCAACCTGGGGGGTCTGTGACAAGGGGCCCCTTGGAGGAGATATTGAGCTCATTAAGGGCTCTGACCCAGGGGCAGGCACCTCAGGGGGCGGAGGAGCGGGGGCTTTGCCGAGTGTAGCGGTTTCGCCCTCCTTGCCAGCAGTAGCGTCTGCAACGGCAGCAATCGCGCCTTGGACCCCAGGGAGAGCCGATGAGGGTCCCCTCAGCGAGATCAGGGAACAGCTAGCTCTGTTGGTTAAAGCGCAGTCTGTGAGTGTACCGGCGGCGCATCTGGTAGCCACGGCCCCTTCGAATGCTCCCAGTTCTTCAGGAGGTAAGCCTGAGGGCGGGAATAATGAGCCTGGATGGGTGGCTAAGGCTGTAGGGGGCCAAGGGTATGTTTTATCTAAACCAGGCCGTCTAGCTACTCATGTGTCTCTTGAATTGAAGGAGAAGATTTGGAAAGGAGAATATGTGGATATATCCTCTTTGATCAGACCAAAAAGATTGGATGTGGAGAGCAAGGACAGGGAGGGAAAGGACAGCTCCTATAGGGACAAGAGACCGAGGGTGGAAGAATCTATTACGAATTGGCTCTTTGGCTTTCAGGTGTTCATGACAGTAGTCATTGAGAAAAAACCAGAGTTGGCGGGATCATTGATTTTCTATATGCATAAGATTTTGAAGGCGCACACGACGCATGGAGGTACAGCTTGGCTGGACTATGATAGGGATTTCAGGTGGCAGAAGGTGCAGGACCCGGATATGGGTTGGGACCAGGTGGAGGTCAATGTGTGGCTTGAAAGTGTGAATGGCAAGTCAGGTGGTTCGCATAGCAACAGGCAGCCCTTTAGTACTTCCCAGGGAGGGCCTGGAGAGTAGAGGGGGGCATGCTGGGCATTTAATAAAAAAGTGTGCATCTGGTCCTCAGAGAAGTGCAGATTTAGGCATGCGTGTTCCTTTTGCGGGTACCCTTCCCACCCCGAATTCAAATGCATCAAAAAGTCCAAAGAAAGGGGAGGAGGGGGCAAAGAGGTCAAGCCTCCTCAGCCATAAGCTGCCTACTCCTGTAGACATTGGGAAACTGATTTTTTGGCTGAATCAGTACCCAGACCGGTCAGCAGCCAAATTGTTGTACCTTGGATTCTCCGAAGGCTTTCGCATCCCAGCGCAGGGCGTCCCGCCTGTTGGGTACTGCAATAACTTATTGTCTGCCAGGACTCAGCCAGCAGTGGTGGAATCCAAAGTAGAGAAGGAGTGCGGACTGGGGCGCGTGGCGGGCCCTTTCCCGGCCCCACCACTCCCTGGTTTTGTGTGCTCTCCGCTGGGAGTGGTACCTAAGAAGGAGCCGGGCCAATTTAGAATGATCCACAATTGGTCTGCTACGAAAGGAGTCTGTGAATGATGCTATCAACCCGGCTCTTTGTTCGGTGACCTACTCCTCCTTTGATGAAGCTTTGAGGAAAGTGAGGATCTTAGGTCCTAATGCTATCATGGCTAAG
This sequence comes from Lissotriton vulgaris, assembly GCF_964263255.1. NCBI lineage: Eukaryota > Metazoa > Chordata > Amphibia > Caudata > Salamandridae > Lissotriton > Lissotriton vulgaris. The sequence goes on along the minus strand of NC_141694.1, from coordinate 785,494,300 downwards.
ACGGACATAGAGTCAGCATTCCGCCTGTTGCCGGTGCATCCCGAAGATTATCACTTGCTGGGTTTTCAGTTACACCACCAATTCTACTTTGATAAGTGTATGCCTATGGGGTGCGCTGTCTCTTGTAGGTATTTTGAAACCTTCAGTTGTATGCTCCAATGGTTGTTTTCATACAGCACAGGGGACATGGAGGTGGTTCATTACTTGGACGACTTCATGGTGATGGGACCAGCAGCCTCAATCGCATTTCACCAAGGATTAGATCAGCTAGTGGCCATGTTCAAAGAATTTAATATCCCTTTGGCCCCGGGCAAGACAGTGGGCCCGGCCACTTGTATGTCTTTTCTGGGGATTGAGATTGATACAGTAGTAGGGGAGTGTAGGTTGCCTTCGGACAAAGTACAGGCATTTTCCCAGGCGATAGAGGCAGCGTTGGCTGGACCCAAGGTTACCCTACACCAATTACAGGTCTTGGTGGGCCAGTTGAACTTTGCTCTCAGAATAATACCAATGGGCCGCCCCTTTTCAAGATCAATAGCCAGAGCTATGGTAGGCTTAACCCAGAAGCACCACAGGGTGCGCCTCCGAGCAGAGGTGAAAGAGGACCTGAGGGTGTGGCGCGACTTCCTGATAAACTTTAATGGAGCTGTAGTTTGGCCTTCTAACCCTGTGTCTAACTCTGAATTGGGGCTATTCACAGACGCTGCAGGCAGCATTGGTTTTGGGGCTATCCTGGGACCTCAGTGGTGCGGAGCAGAATGGCCGGAGGAATGGCAGAAGACTGGACTGACCAAGAACATAGCCTTTTTAGAATTTTTCCCACTTCTGGTAGCAGTGACCATTTGGGCTGAGCATTTCAGGAATAGGTCGGTTATATTTTGGTCGGACAACATGTCCGTAGTGGAGGCTGTTAACCGCCAGGGGGCGACCTGCAGACATGTTTTGAGATTACTGAAGCGCCTGGTGTTGGCATGTTTAAAATTGACTATTACAAAAGTGGCCTGCTCCTTAATTGCTCAAAGGCTTAAACAAGTTAAAGAGTTTTATGTAATAGAGCACTCTTTTTAGCTTCTATTCATAGGGCTACACTTCGTTGTAGTATTCACTCTGGCACAAGTGCCAGTTTGTGTGTGTGTATGTCAGTGTCACCACCGTGCTTACAAATATGCCCTCCCTTCCCTGTGTGTAAAAAAAGGGGAGGGGAGGTTGACAGTGTCTCACGGAAGTAACACCAAGGGGAGGATTGTATCAGACTGGTACTCGCCTGATTCCTCACTTCTCATCATTGACTACTGTCAACCTTTTAAAAAAATGGGAGAAAAACCAACATAAAGAAAGTGCATATAGGTCCAACAACCCCGTGGTGTTGTGAGTGCTAGAAACCCAATGTGATATCATTGTGCCCCATAATGTGAAAAACAACAAAATACCACGCTAAAAAGAGTATAAACTAGCTGGCAACTCACAATTTTATTCTGTGCTGCTAGTTAACTCTGATTAAAAGTCAACCGACATGTTTCATCACTATTGCTTTTTAGTGATTTCTTCAGGGTTTAGTTGATGGGTCAGCGTTTTGCATGCACCTTTCACGTCTTCCCTTATTGTACCAGGTGGCCTGTCGAGATGAGCCTACCCGGCCCCCGTGGAAGATGTGTCACGAGTGTAGTCCCAGTCTACGTACTGGTGATGTCTGGACCGCCAGTTGGTCGGTATCGCATTGGTGTGCAGCGCCCGTCTATGGCTCACCCTCGTGTGATAGACGGGGGGGCGCTGCACACCAATGCGATACCGACCAACTGGCGGTCCAGACATCACCAGTACGTAGACTGGGACTACACTCGTGACACATCTTCCACGGGGGCCGGGTAGGCTCATCTCGACAGGCCACCTGGTACAATAAGGGAAGACGTGAAAGGTGCATGCAAAACGCTGACCCATCAACTAAACCCTGAAGAAATCACTAAAAAGCAATAGTGATGAAACATGTCGGTTGACTTTTAATCAGAGTTAACTAGCAGCACAGAATAAAATTGTGAGTTGCCAGCTAGTTTATACTCTTTTTAGCGTGGTATTTTGTTGTTTTTCACATTATGGGGCACAATGATATCACATTGGGTTTCTAGCACTCACAACACCACGGGGTTGTTGGACCTATATGCACTTTCTTTATGTTGGTTTTTCTCCCATTTTTTTAAAAGGTTGACAGTAGTCAATGATGAGAAGTGAGGAATCAGGCGAGTACCAGTCTGATACAATCCTCCCCTTGGTGTTACTTCCGTGAGACACTGTCAACCTCCCCTCCCCTTTTTTTACACACAGGGAAGGGAGGGCATATTTGTAAGCACGGTGGTGACACTGACATACACACACACAAACTGGCACTTGTGCCAGAGTGAATACTACAACGAAGTGTAGCCCTATGAATAGAAGCTAAAAAGAGTGCTCTATTACATAAAACTCTTTAACTTGTTTAAGCCTTTGAGCAATTAAGGAGCAGGCCACTTTTGTAATAGTGACTTTTGAGTGGGGGGCGGCCTGTCTCTGTTTCCCCCTTGGCTCCTGTTGTTGTAAGCATGTTTAAAATTGAATCTGATGTTCAAGGCAGCACACATTCCAGGGGTTGACAATCATGCGGCTGATGCTTTGTCTCGTTCTAAGCTGCAGGAATTCCGGAGGTATCACCCCGAGGCGGAGGACCGGATGGCGGTGTTCCCACCATCACTGTGGAAGATTGGAGCCCCGCTTTAGCGGGGCTGGTAGGTGCCTCATTGAGTGACCGCACTCGGAAAGCATATCAACAGGGTTTCTTGTACTACAGGACATTGGTTCAAGAGGCTGGGTTTTCATGTTGGCACACTGATCATGCAATGTATCATTTTCTTCAGCGACTTAGCGATCAGGGCAGGTCACTCTCTTATGCTAGGGCACACATGTCTGCTGTGGGGTTCTTCGCCAGATTAGCGGGTTTGTATGACCCTGGGACCTCATTCGTAGTTAGGAGGGCTTTGTCAGGTTGGGCCAGAAGGGAGGCCCCAAGCGAGATGGTAGGCGGCCATTAGATATTAGGACCTTGGGAGACATACTGGGTGCCCTCCCGAGACTGTGCTCCTCTAATTGTGAGGGCACGTTATTTGCTGCAGTGTTTTCCCTTGCCTTTTATGGGGCATTCCGCTTAGGGGAAATTGTAGGAACATCCCGCAGCGACCACGGAGGGGGGCTTCAGTTTGGAGACACCAGGGTGGGCTCTGGCTTTTTAGAGGTGATCCTAAAGAAATCTAAGACAGACCAGTTAGGTAGAGGGGCGGTGATCCAGCTGGGCCCCGCGCCGGAGGCTCCTATTTGCCCGATCGCATGTATGCAGGCATACCTAGCCATCCGTCCAGGGGAAAAGAGTCAGGCCCTGTTCATCCATGAGGGAGGGGATTGTGTTTCGCAATACCAATTCAAGGCGGTGCTGAGGATGGCATTGGTAGACCTGGGACTGGGAGACTCGGGTTACTCATCTCATTCATTCAGGATAGGGGCAGCTACTTTGGCAGCTGGAGCGGGGCTGTCTTCTAATGCAGTAAAGAGGGTAGGCCGCTGGTCGTCCAACTGCTATACGCGATACGTAAGGCCTGAATTGCTTTGACTTCATGCAATGCCATGTCCATGCCTGACCTTTCTATTTCCCCTCTGATTAATAGTATGCCAAGAAAGGTGGTGTGGGTGTTGGGACACTCGTTTGTTCGGCGGGCAGCAGTGCGATTGCGGCAGCGGCGAGTGCGGAAACCACCAGGTCTGGAGGGGACGGAATTCCTATGGCACGGTGTGGGAGGAATGCGCATTCGTCACCTGCGGCGGCTTGTGGAAGACATCAGAGAACGTGAGGGACAGAAGTCCCCTGAATTGATCATCATCCACTTGGCCGGCAATGATATGGTAGACAGAGGACGCTTGGCGGTCAAAGAGGCACTGCTCACGGAATTTGCTTGGCTAGGACGGACCTTCCCACAGGCCAGGATAGCATGGTCCCACGACAATGGTGGGGCGATAGAATTCGGGGCAGGGCTAAAATGTGTCAGTCAGACGTCTTAACAGGGAGTTGGCAAAGTTGTGCTCAGAGAAGGGCCGCTTGCTACATCTTCCACACAGGATGATTTAAGGCGCAACTATGTTTTACCAAGATGGAGTTTATTTATCTGACATTGGCACGGACACATGGATCAAAGGGATATGGTCCTTTGTGCTGAACTTGGCTGCAGGGGGAAGGGCGACGGACCTTTGGGCCCTAGTCTCCCTTGTGGCGGAAAAGAGACATTCAACCACTGATAGACTTACAAAATGGACGGGAGTCCGCCTTGCGCACTCCCTATGCCAGCACTGAGGGGAGAGAAGGTAAGCTCTCCGCAGGGGGATGGAGACCACTGGCTGGGGAGGCTAGGGCGACAGGTACGAGCCTCCTAGGCAGCCTGGTGGACGAGAGGTGGGGCCCTGGAAATGGCGGACAAGGACCCGAGGGCTGGGGCCCATCGCTCAGGGGCGCAGGTGGGTTGCACCTTGTGTGGGCATCTCAACCTGGGGGGATGCGAACCAGAGGGCCCCTTGGTGCTGGGGGAATGAAGAGGAAGTTATGAGCGAATACAATTTGAAGAATGCATAAAAACTAGTTGATAAGATGATTGAATAATAAATGATATGTTGCTCATAATTTGATGTTTTTAATAATAATCATATGTCATGTTTATGTGTTTGTTATTAAACATGGCCTTTTTACACCCACCACTTTTCTCAAAGTTTGATTGTTAGGTGGGTAAGCGGGCGTGGAGCATGCTGAGGGATCCGGGTCCTAATAGCAGGTGCTGAGACGGGTCCCTGTCGGGCTCTCCATTGTTGCCCTCACCCTCGGGGTGAAAAACAAATCTCAACTCCAAAAGCAGCGCCGCCCTTCACTGCCTTTGAGGTAACTTCAAAGACACTCGTAGTTCTTTCACAATCTTTCAGAACCGAAGCATTCACAATATTATATACAACAAAGCCACAGCTGTTGCTTATTTATCTTATGCAACCAACAACCATTGACAAAGCCAATAGTCCTGGCTTGTTGCAAGTACCAAGTTCCTTGTATCTGATATATCTGGATGCAATGACAAGCAGTAAAATACCAGTCGGGCGGCACTATGCTAAGCACAGATTTTAAGTTTACGTGTTTTAAGGCACGCCCTTAATTCCATCGGCCACGTCCCTCAGAGAGCCCCCAGTTTTTTAATCTCACATAAAGCCCTGGTAGATGTACTCCTGTTAATCCAGTTCTATACTCGGAGCTAAAAGATCCAGAATACGGAGGACAAGGTGAGGACTGGACGATGAGCTGGGAAGCTTGGGAGCAGGACTGTCTTGTAGTCGAATACATGCATGTAGGGGGCATACCCCACGCGTGGTCCCATGATGTCCTATCCTCAGCTTGTGTGCCCATTTGGAGACGCAGCGTCCAGGAGAGACCCCAGCAGTTGCCACCCTGCTCCACACTTACTCTGACCTCAGCTCCGGGTTGCAGTGCAGACATGGACTTTCACGCCAGCCTTGGTTTTAAGCCGCCAAGTTGCACACCTCGAGTTAACAAATAACTCCACCCCGTGGGGTGCCCCTACTCCGAGCTTGAATTGAATGAATTAATGCATTGTGGGCACTGTTAGGTGCACTTCATTGGTTGTGGAAGCACACCCGAAAACAATTATGTGTAAAATGTAAGAACAGGTTCAGGACACGTGTGTTGTGGTGACGAGGCACACCCCGAGGGAATCAGATATAAGGTTCTGTGCACTTCACTGTTTTGTTTTACGCGTTCAGATATCGGGGGGCACCCCGCCGGCTCCCGTCCTTGCAAGACCCATGTCTTACGAAAGCCACGTCTTGGGGTCAGTTCAGAATAGGGGTGTCCGCCCACCCCAACTCCTCCAGCGGGCCAGTGTATCCGACCCAGACAGCCAATACACATCCGGGCTGGGAGCCCTGCACCTCCAGACACTCTGAGGGGTGACCCGGCCCAGCAGCGATGGACTTGCTAACGAGGGCCACTGTTATTAATTAGCCAATCACCTGCTGCGCCGAACATTATCAATAACAAAGGGCGCTGGGGCTCCCACAACTCCAGGGCCCCAGGGTGGGGGCAGCCTGCACACCGGTGGCAAGTACCGCGGCCATTATGCAATATTCCTTAATTGCAAAAACTAATGAAGCCCCCCAGCTTTCGGGCAGGGGCCCCGCCCCCTCTCTTTTAATGGAATGTTTGTGCTCTCAAATGGGTGTTAATGGGGCTGAGAATGGGAAACTTCAGAGCTGGGTTTCGGAATGATAAAGGCCCTGCACCTCAAATGGAAACTTTAATCGTAGCATCGAAGGCGCAGGGAGAATGTCTGTTCATTTTCACTACAATTTTAATCACTGGCCTGAGACCAGTTCATCCGTATCATTGGCTGTGTTGTAAAAAACATTATTTTAAAAAATAGGAGTTGTTTGCTATCTTGCATTGCGTATGTGACATTATCGAAACAGAATTTGGTAACAGAAACTCTGAAACACCCCCTTCCCTACTGGCTTTCATTTAAGAATGCATTGCATTCTGGGATTTGTAGTCCTTCTTGGGCCATTTCAAATACTCCAAATAGACTAACATACATAATTAAAATAACCGTAGCAAGTAAGTGCACCATGGCCAGCCCACTGCATGTCAACTGGACACAACATGACACATCTTAAATGTGGCACTGAAGTGTGTTTATGTCAGTCCAGCCCACTGCAGGTCAGTGGGGCCTTTGGAACCGACCAAGACTGAGATCTGCCCCTGCACGTCCATACATACGAAGCATTGTGGCACAGGGTCTGACTGGCCTATATGGCACTCAAGCAGTGCCCGATGGGCTGGTCTGACAGGTGTGTGGCAGTTTGTGGGCTTGTTTAAGGGTCAGGGGGGTCGGCCTGCACTGTTTATTTCCTTGATATCTCCCCAAATATTGCCTGCAACAAGCTCGATGCATGCAGTCTTCCACAGTTCATACAGCGTGTCTTTACAAGTCCAAACTGGCCGATTTACAAATGTGGCCACTTTTATTTCTGTGCCCGGGCCTATGTTTTGCCCAGTCCCAGCCTTTAAAGGCACACGGTCCTGTTGCATGCCAGTTCAGGCCGTGCCAAGGCGCAGCTGGGAGGGGCTGTGTACTTTCAGACTCCTGGCACAGTAAAGGGGTCACAGGTTCGCACCCTATCTACCAGGGTTCGTTTAAGATTATAACTCACATGCACTTTATTTGTATTCCCTCTGCTTGTGCTGGAAGTCGCATTTCTACCTAGTTATGTATACATTATTTACACTTACGTTCCCTAAGGAATGTGCCAGCCCTCGGGTCCAAATACCCCCTTCATTCTACACAGACCACACGGGTGACGCAGTCTGCATCCACGTTTTTTGCCCAATCCTGTTTTCGTTTCCAAAACTGATTAAACATACAGGCACCAACAGAATATTGTACATTTGGGATCAGATCTTGTCCATCCCCAGAGGCACAGATCACGCGCTCTAGAGTGGCCTCTACCCCTATCTCGTGTTCACTCCCGTGGGTGCAAAGCTCTGAGTGGGTGCCCTCCTCCCGCGTGGACACAGAGCTCGGACGATCTATTCCACTCACACACCGTCGGGCGCCGCCTCTTGAGATCTGTGATGCCGCATGATGCCACTATGCCCAAGCCAGGCGAGTGCCTGCCTGGGCGGCTGGTGTAGAGTTATAGACGCAGCTGGGTTGCATCTGACAAAAGATTAATATGAACAGCGCCTCTGGAGACTGTCACAGGATAAAGGCGCTAGAATGTGCCTTGTACATATTACTTCGCCGACAGCAGTACCAGTGCCCCTGAATCCCTTCTCCAGACAGCCAATACACAAACCGGGGTAGGAGGATGAACTTCCAGACAGGCCCCATTATGGCTGCAGGAGCAGCTGAATGGGCCGGGCGGTGACTGTGCGGCAGCCCCCACCCTGAGCTGTGATTGTGAATGGCCCCCCAGGCCGCTCGGCGGGAGGCCCATCACATGCACAGTCCTCACCTGGAAGCCTCCATCAGGCCTCAGGGACATGTCCTGGGGACGAGGCTTGTATCCAGAGCGTTCCGGCACCGCATCTGACTAAAGTGCATGATGTGGGGGGAACTCTAAGTGGGTCAAAGGGACCGCACGTGGGCGCCAGGGAGAACTCAGGAACCCAGAAAACCCAGTGCCGAGGATCTGAGAGGCATTTTTGGTTTTTCACCAGCATCCTCCCACCCCCCATACGACTGTCTGGTTGTGAAAACCGACAGCCACGACGGCCCCAAGGCGCAGGAAGGTTCCTTCATACACAAAAGGTCGCTGTCTTTCCACTGCCCTGCTCGTCTTATAGGGTGGACGGGAGCAAAACTGTTAAACCATACACCGGACACTTCAGCGACGGCACAGGAGACCCTACAACAGGCCCCAAGAAGAGCGGGAACACCTGCCGGGGCTACCCCAATATTGAATTTAAGCACTGGGAATACTCCACGACCCTTTTCTAAACGATTTACATGCGGCATACAGGCTTTCATGGCATGGGAGGGGGGCGGGCAGGGACAGCGGGAGGGGGGCGGGCAGGGACAGCGGGAGGGGAGCGGGCAGGCACACGGACAGCGGGAGGGGGGCGGGCAGGCGCAGGGACAGCGGGAGGGGGGCAGGCAGGCACACGGACAGCGAGAGGGGGAGGAAACGGCAAGGAGGGCGGGCAGGCACAGGGACAGCGGGAGGAGGGCGGGTAGGCACAGGGACAGCGGGAGGGGGGCGGGCAGGCACACGGACACCGGGAGGGGGGAGGAAACGGCAAGGAAGGCACTCACCTGGACTTCCTCCGGCGGCGGTCGGCCGCAGAATGGCGAAAACAAACACATAAAAAAAGAAACTCCGCCCACCGCCGCGATGACGATTGTTGAGGGAAGAAATCGCAGGAACGCCCACGAATCTGGTCCGGCCTTGACGGACAGATCCGGCTTCCAATGGCTAGCCTCCATTTATGGAGCTAGCCAATGGGAGCCGGGGGACGTTCCTATATCCCATATTGTAATCATTAGATTTCGCCTGCGCGAACTGCTTGCGCAGTAACGCCAGGCGAAACCTAAAAATAGCCGGATCCAGTCTGACACCTGGGGGTAATTCTAAGGTAAGAAATCTATAACTAATAGTCTCTTTTAGATCTCAACCTCTCCCAGATGACCGCCCCATTCCAGAAGTGACCCATCTGTCACCACTGTGAACTCTGGTTGGGGAAGGGAGAGGGGGGTCTGCCATTGACCCAATTGCAGTTCGTCAATCACCACTGCAGATCTCTAGCAGTTCCTTACAAGATCTGGACCATGTCGGTGAAATTTCCTCAATGCTGTGCCCACTGGAACTTCATTTCCCACTGCAGAGTCCCCATACGCCACCTGGCATGCTTTACCAACAGGATGCAAGAGGCCTCTAGGCCCAACAGCTTCAGAGTCAGTCTCACCGAAATCCAGGATTGAGGTCGAAACATCGGAATCCTAACCAGAATATCCCAGATTGGCTGCTCGGAAGGATATGCCCGAAACTGCAGTGTCCAGAACTGCTCCGATAATGGAGAGCGTCTGAGAAAGAGTCAGGTGTGTCTTCAGCACATTTATAGAGACCCCAGAGAATGCAGGTCTGCCGTAGTCTGAAGGTGGGAGACGACTGCCTGGGGCAAAGGCGCCTTCAACAGCCAGTCGTCAAGAAAGAGGAAGACTGACACCTCTAACCTGCGCAGATGAGCTGAGACCACAGACACCACCTTGGTGAATACCGGAGAGGCACTGGTAAGACCCAAGGGGAGCATAGTAAACAAAGTGCTTGCAGCCTACACTGCACCGCAAGTAATGAGTCTGACCAAGCAGGATGGGGGGGGGGGGGGGGGGGGGGGGGGGGGGGGGGGGGTGAAAATACGCATCCTGCAGGTCCAACCCTACCATCCAGTCTTCTTGGTCTGAGGCAGAGAAAACCTGAGCTAGAGTGAGCATCTTGAACTTCTCTTTCTTAAGGAAGAGATTTATGTCCCGAAGATCTAAAGTGGGCGGCAACCCTTTGTTCTTCTTTGGAATCAGAAAGTAGCTGGAATACCAACCCCTGTCTACTTCTGACACTGAGACTCCATCTATAGCTCCTTTGACCAACAGAGCGGTAGCTTCCTCCTGGAGCAATTTTAGATGATCCTCCGTCACCCGTTCCTGATTTGGTAGAACGGGAGGAGGAAAAGAAAGGAAAGGCAGAGATCAGCCCACCTTTATGATCTGCAAGACCCACATGTCCGATGTTCTGAATCTCCAGTGGGGGAGATGGTAACGAATTCTCTTGCCAACTTGGGTAGTGTGGTAATGCAGACTCAGACTAGGAGTGCTTGGATGCTGCAGCTGCTTGCGGCAAGGTGGCCAATGACTTCTGGCCTCTATTCCTGGATTGGAATGCACCACGTCCACATCCTCACACGGCTTGGGCAGTCTATGCTGGAGAGTGGCTGGGATAGGGCTGACGCAGCTGGAAACCACTTCCGTTGCCACGAAAGGAAGACTGGCCACGAGGAGTAGAGGAGAGGCCCAAGGATCTGGCCTTAACTTGAGTCTTTGAACCTGACCAGGGCTGACTCTGCCTTTTCCTAAAAAGACGGGTTCCATCACTGGGAATGTCCATCAGATTGGCCTGAACATCGCGGAAAGAGCCAGCTGTCCTAGGCCAGGTGTGGTGCTTTAAGGCCACTGTCGTTAACACTGATCTGCCAAGCAAATCTGATGTATCTAGGCCATTTGGTGAATTTTGCTGCATCTCTCCCATCCTTGACTGCTTGGGGGAGCAACAATCCGGGCATCCCCTGGAATTGTGGCAGCACTTGAGCGATTGTCTCCCAAAAGGCAGAGGGAGAAACGGGCCAATAAGCATGCAGTATTCACCAACCGCAATGCCAGGCTGACGAAAGAAAACGATTTCTTCCCAAATGCATCCAATCTCTTGGATTCCCTGTCTGGAGGGGAAGATGGGAATGCAACCTGGGAAGTAGAGGCCTGCACCACCAAACCCCCAGGGTGGAGTGTTGGCTGAGGAACTTCTAATCACCCGGTGGCTGGGCGATGGCGGAATGCAACTCTCCTATTCACAGGGGCTCCTGTCTTAGGTTTGGCCCACATTCATAGACAGATGTCTGTAAGTGCCTAATTAAAGGGCAAAAGGGGTTTGGAAGTGTAAGCCCCAGGTTGAAGCACTTCGTTCAGGAGATTAGTCCTGACCTGCACTGAGGGTAGTTTTAGTCGAAGGATCTCAGCTGCCCTTTTTACCACCATGGCATAGAACGCCCCTCCTCCGTAGCCACTGTTGGGTGTCCAGTCCACTGGTTTCTGCAAGTTTCCCATACCAGTCTAACTGCTCCTCAGAGTCATCATGGTGTTCCAGAGGGTCACAGACCCCTCCCTTTCCTCTCCTGAGCCTAGCACATACTCAAAGTTCTCAGGCGACAACAAAGAACCCCTGGGTTTAATCGACATTGGAATCGGCATTGAACGACGTCATTCTGTGTCATTGTTGAGGAGGATGGGGCTCTGTAATGTAGCAGAAGGCAAAAAGAGCACTAGACAACGAAAAGATGGCAGGGGGAGAAAAGGATAACAGCACCCAATAAACAACAACGAATACGACATCAAAATACCCGCGAACCGGATAAAAACCCAAATAAAGAAGGGGAAAACGGAGGGAGCCCAGGTCCTAACGGGATTCCACCGTCAATATTTAAGCACGATATAGAGTTCTGGAGCAACACACTAGTCCCACTTTTTACAAGCACACTGGAACTAGAAGCATGCCCGGAATCCTGGAAAGTCTCTATTATAAGCCCAATCTACAAGCAAGGAGACAAGAGCAACCCAGGCAACTATCGGATGATAGCCCTTTTAGACATAGAGGCAAAGTTCTATGTCGGCATAATACTAGAAGAACTGACACAGTGGGCAGAGACAGAGCACATAATCCCACCAACCCAAACAGTATTCTGTTGAGGGGAGGGACCAACCACGAACATCATGGCACTATCGTTACTAACAGACGCAGCAAAACTAGGAAAAACCCCACTGTTCCTATGCTTCATTGATTACAGTTCAGCAGACCTCCCAGAGGAACTGGATAAAACCAACTCGCATGCGCCCCGGTTGGGGGACATTACGCTGACCAATCTCCTTTACGCAGACAACCTTGTTCTAATAAGCCGCACTCCAACAGGCCTTCAACATCTCATAAATACCACCAGTTCATTTTCACATCGCAACGGCCTATCCATCAACCTGAAAAAAACAAGAACAATGGCAGTGAACAATAATAAGACCAGGAAGAACAGCTGGTTCTTGGGTGGTCACAAACTGGACCAAGTGACGTGCTACAAGTACCTGGGTGTCCTGGTCTACAGCAGAGGGTCATTCAAACCCCAACTGGAGACGCTTTACCAAAAAGGAACCATGAGTTACCTCGCAATGAAACCCCTTAAGAAGATTCTGCCAGACCACACGCTCGATCCCTTCCTACAAGTACGGAGAGCTCGTCTCCAACCAACATTAACATACGGATCAACCCTAGGAAAGGATGCACAGACACTAGACAAAGTGATCGGTAAAACCTACAGGTCAATCTTTCAGCTTCCTAGATACGTATCACCAGCACAAATTCGCCTGGAATTTGGGATACAAAAGCAAACGGTGGAAAGAAGGGGAAGCTTTATAAAATGTTGGCACAAGATCAAAAACGGAGAGCCAGGCACCCTAAACACCCACCTCTGGACTGAACTGCAAAGACGTGAACGATCACACGCTAGAGAGTACTTGATGCAATCACTAGAAAGCCTAGAACTGACTGGCCTCTGGAACAGCTCAGTAGATCATAAAAGCTTTAAAAAACAAGTAACAAAAACAACGAAAATAGTATCGCTACTTGAAGATAAAGAAACCCTGGCGAAATGAGCACACGGCTGGATAGTATTAAATGACTATAAAACCCTCAAACCACAAGCATACTTAGACCACGGCTTCAAGCAGAAGACAACGGAGAAATTCTTAAAATTCCGACTAGGCGTACTACCGATCCTCCCTCATCTGGCGCCATGGGAAAGGAACTATAATGATCAAACCTGCCGTCTTTGTGGGGCAGGACCTGAAGACCTTACCCACATAATATGTATTTGTCCCAGCTTACTTGACATAAGGAGAACACTACTACGTGTAAAATGGAACCAGGAGGGGGGTCAGGTCGTGCCGACAGGCTGTCAAACTGTGCTTCAATCCAAGCAAGATCCAACTAAACTGCAGAACCACAAAATTTCTTGATGTAGTGGCAAAGCGAATCAAGGAGGCACAAAAAGAAGTAACTGCTCAATAGCCAGAAACATGTCCTAGGGCATCTTTCAAACTTTTGGCCCGAACGCAGAAGAAGTTGAACCACTGAATCATTTTAACTTTTAATACTTATTCTTTTATACCTGTTAGTAACCATTTTCTCTTTTAAACAATGTATTTTAAATTGTGAGTTTTAATTAACTGTGCAATAAAATTTACCTTACCTTACCGATGGGCACTAGAGGCGCTGTAGGAACCGGCTTCGGGTCAGACGCGGGAGGAGGTCGCGTTGGCTTGACTGGCCTCAGCTAGGATCCGGGATTGGATGTACAAGGGCGTTGTGGCTGGAGCAGACAACGTCAAACCCGATGGGACCTCTTCCAACCCCGCCAGGCCCGAGGGCTCACAAGGGGGTTGGCCCGCTCAAATACGCGGCATATGACCTCATAACGGGTGGGCGCCGCAAAGTCAGCCCAGGCTCTGGCTCCACGGAACCGCGCCTAGAGCGATGGTGCTCCTTACCTCTCTCGTCGAAGGACGACAGCCGAGGTGAAGATGAAGTACACTTGGACTTCTTCTTCTTATGCCTCTTCCCAGAGTGTACCGTGGACCACAAGTGGGACGAAGAGGACTTAGGGCTCTGGGAACAGTCCCACCTCCTCCTCCTCTTCCTTGATTGGGACCGGGATCTCTGTGTAGTCTCGCTCTGCAATGTTGAATGCCAAGCCGCAAAAACTTCATCTCCAGCTCCCTCAAGGCCTTCAGAGCAATAGCCCGGCAGTCCGAGCAGGACTTTGAGTCATCGTGCGCTCGAAACACCAGAGACAGACGAGGCGGAGGTCGATAGCGAACATCAAGCTGCAGCAGGCACTGCACCGCTTGAAACCAGTCTTCCTCGAAGATATCCCTCGCACATGAAGTTGGAAATGTTTTCCACATTCAACAAAAGTCAAGCAAAAACCTGTCAAAACAAGACTACACGTCGTACCGGCTGATCTCACTGATAAATGCGGAAGCAAAAACACTGGCAAAAACATTGGAGCTTACAACACTGGTCCACCCGGACCAATCCGGGTTCATGCCAGGCCGTAGCACGGCGCTCAATCTGAGGCGCCTATATGGAGTCATGGTGCTTATACCTACCATACAAGAAGACGCCGTCTTCTCTCTTTAGAGGCCAGCATGGCGTTCGATCTTGACGAATGGCCCTTTCTTTTTGTAGTCCTTCAGCGAATGGGTTTTGGCCCCAAGTCCTGTGCATGGGTCCAATTGTTATATACTAAACCCCTGGCACATCTAGTAGGGAGCGCCCGAATATCCCCACTGGGGAGAGGTACAAGGCAGAGCTGCCCTCTGTCATTGCTCCTATTTGCATTGGTATTAGAACCGCTTGCGGTGTGGATAAGGCAAGGCCTGGTTATTCGAGGATTGAGGTGGGCCATGCGGTGGGAAGACCATATTTCGCTCTATGCGGATGACGTGCTGCTATATTTGGCGTCCCTGGCGCGATCCATTATTAACCTGTTAGACATCTGCGCCTCCTATGGGAAAGTCTCCGGATACACTATAAACTGGGCAAAATCGCTCTTATACATATTGCATGGCCCCCCCACCACTGCTCCCGCAGGGCTGTGACCAATAGCGACAAGAGGGTTCAGATATCTCGGCCTGTATATCACGCCTCAGTCCACACACTTCATTGAAGAAAACCTCATGGGGCCACTCAAGAGATTCCGGCAAGATGGGAAACACTGGAGATCGTTACCATTGACATTGCTCGGGAGGGCTGCCCTTTTCAAAATGATGGCGTTGCCCAGATTTCTGTATTCCCTGCAAAACACCCCATTCTCGGTCCCCCCCACATATTTCAAAGCGATTGATGCTGAGGTCGCCACTCTTCTCTGGGACGGAAAGTCCGCTCGTATAGCAATGCACAAATTAGTGCGGAAGGAGTAGTTTCTTTTCTGTAACTCCAGTTCTGTAGTAGGGGTATCTCTGTTATAGTCATAATCTAGTGAATAGTCCCGCCCATGTGCTTGGACCCCGGAGCAATCAAAAATAATCTCTAAAGTGTCGAAAAAATGCAGAACTGCACAGACACTTAAGAGAGAATTTAAAGACATATAATGCAGCCTATAAAAGGCTACACTGTCCAGTACTTCAACTAGAAATTCCACCAAAAATCCACAAAAACAGCAAAGCCTGTCCAGATTTCCCTTGTCTTCAGCACAAACCCCTCTGGAAGATAGAGAGGAAGACATGGACAGACAAGCCCCATAGGCTGCCATTATGTGGCTCAGAATAGGATACTGTGCCTTTAAGAGAACTTTCCAGAACTTCACAGTATCCCAGAATGCCTTGCAGGTCTCTCTTACTTTCAGTTCTTTTGGAAGGCGTAACACGCCAGACCTGTAGCATTCTTTACATGAACATTTCTCCACCGGGGAGGAGGGCGGGCGCTTATGACTATAACAGAGATACCCCTACTACAGAACTGGAGTTACAGAAAAGAAACTACTCCTTCTGTAGTAGGGGATCTCTGTGTATAGTCATGATCTAGTGAATAGAATGGCAAGCCCATCCCCACACAAAAGCGGCGGTGGAGAAAAGAAACCAACACCACTATTGTGCGAACAAATTCCGCAGCGAAGCCTGTCCAACCTGAGCATCTGCCCTAGCATCAGCGTCCAGACAGTAATGCTTAGCAAAGGTATGAACCGACTTCCAAGTGGCGGCCTTGCAAATTTCTGCAGTCGGCACATTACGGAGCAAGGCTGTCGTGGCAGCTTTGTCCCTGGTGGAATGAGCCTTAGGCTTACCCCCTAAGGTCTTATTAGCTTTCTGGTAACATAGTTGTATACAGGACACAATCCACCTAGAGATGGACTGCTTAGAGGTCGCAAGACCCGTCCTGACTGATCCGTAATTGATAAACAATTGGTCTGACCTACGAAGATCTTTGGTTTTATCCAGATAAAATTTCAACACCATCCTAACATCCAGGGAATGTAAGGACCTTTCCGCTGGAGAAGAAGGATTCTGAAAAAACGTAGGCAAAGTTATAGTCTGGTTGACATGAAAGTCAGAAATAACCTTGGGAAGAAACTTAGGGTGAGTACGCATAACAACCTTAGCAGCATGAAATACAGTATAAGGTTCATTACAACACAACGCCTGAATTTCACTCACCCTGCGGGCCGATGTAATGGCCATGAGGAACGCCGCCTTCCAGGACAGGTGCTGCAACGAAGCCTTATGAATGGGTTCAAAAGGCTCCTTCATCAAACTGGACAGCACCACATTCAATTCCCATGAAGGCGAAGGAAGCCTGACAGGAGGGAACACTTTCTTCAAGCCTTCCAAAAAGTCTTTGATCACAGGGATCTGAAAGAAGGAAGTCTGTGAAGGGCTTTTCCTGTAGGCAATCAATGCAGCGAGATGAACCATAATGGAATGAACATTAAGGCCAGACCGCGCCAAATGTAGAAGGTAGGGAAGGATGACATCTTCCTTGCACGTCGTAGGGTCAAAGTTCCTGGACACACACCAGATACAAAACCTCTTCCACTTGTAAGCGTAGGACGTCCGAGTGGAAGGCCTCTTAGACTCCTTCAGTATGTCCATGCAATCTTCTGGTAGATTCAAATGGCCATATTGCACTACCTCAGGAGCCATGCCGCCAAACTCAAAGACGAGAGGTTGGGGTGCACCATCTGCCCCCCGAACTTCGTGAGAAGGTCCGGCCTGCACGGCAACCGTATGTGTGGAAGGAGGGACCGGTGTAGAAGGTCCGTGAACCACCACTGTCTGGGCCATTCCGGGGCAATCAGGATCATTCGTGCCCTGGACCAGGACAGCTTGATGAGCACCGCCGGAATCAGTGGGATGGGCGGAAAAGCGTAAACAAAGCTGTTCGACCAGTTGATCCAGAGTGCATTCCCCAGCGTCCCTTGCTGGTAGAACCTGGAGGCGAAGTCTCGGCATTTGCTGTCTTCGGCGGTGGCGAACAGATCTACGTCTGGAGTCCCCCACCTTGCGAAGACTTCTCCTAGTACGTCGTCGTTTAAGACCCACTCGTGGTTTTCCTGAATCAGTCTGCTCAGTGCGTCCGCCTGAACATTCTGCACACCTGGCAGATGGGTAGCCGTTAACGTCAATCCTCTTGCCAGAAGCCAGTGCCAGATCGTCTGCGCCTCCCGAGACAGGGGTGCGCGATCTCGACCCCCCCTGCTTGTTGAGGTAATACATCGTGGTCGTATTGTCCGTCTGTACAAGCAGAGAGTTGGTCCGGAAGAATGGATGAAAAACCTTCAGCGCCAAGTGAACAGCTCTGAGTTCCAGGAAATTGATGTGATACGTGGACTCCGTCTGAGACCACGTGCCTTGGATCTGTAAGTCCCCCGAATGCGCTCCCCAGCCCTGGAGAGAAGCATCCGTCACGATCGTCTGAGTAGGAATGTCCTTGAGGAAGGGAACCCCTCTGAGATGATTCTCCGCTGAACACCACCACTTCAGAGACTGAAGAACATGCAGAGACAGTCGTATCTTGTCGTCCCAAGATCCTCTCCTCTGGTCCCATTGGTCCTCCAAGCACTCCTGCAGAGGCCTCATGTGTAGTCGTGCATGAGGAGTGAGGAAGATACAAGAGGCCATCGACCCCAGTAGAGAAGACACCGTCCTCACTGTTGTAGATGGAGCGGTCATAAGAGCCTGAGCCTTCCGAAGGATCGATCTCCATCGCTCCGCCGAAGGAGACACGCTTGCTGACAGCGTATCGATGGTGGCTCCCAAGTATTGAATGCATTGGACCGGGATCGGGACAGACTTGGACAAGTTGATGTGCAACCCCAACTTGTTCAAGAGAACGCACGTCTTCCTGAAGTCTGCTTGAGCTTCTGAGAAGGAGGAGGCCTTGATCAACCAATCGTCCAGGTACGGGTAGACAAACACCTTGTCTTTCCTTAGGTGTGCCGCTACCACTGCCATGCACTTCGAGAATGTCCTGGGTGCAGATTTCAGCTCGAAAGGCAACACCGTGTATTGGTAAGGGTTGGTGCCGACTTGAAATCGCAGAAACTTCCTGTGCTTGTGTGCGATAGGCACGTGGAAGTACGCATCCTGTAGGTCTATGGCACAAAGCCAGTCCCCCTATTGCAACTGAGGATAAATCTGATGCAACGACAGCATGCGAAACTTTTCTCTGCGAGTCCATTTGGTTGCCTGCCGCAAGTCCAGAATGGGCCTGAACTCGTTCTTGTCCTTCTTGCGAACCAGAAAGAACCGGGAGTACAGACCTCTTCCTCTTTGAGACAGAGGTACGTCTTCTATCGCCCTTTTCCTTAACAGGATATCGGCCTCGGCCTGCAGCTCGCGCAGTTGATACAGTGAGCTGACCGGAGGGATCGCTGGAGGAGGACTGATGAATCGAAGACTGTATCCATTGCAAACAATATTCAGCACCCACTTGTCCGGAGTAATTTTTCTTCACTCTGCCAGAAAAAATTGAACGCTTCCCCCCCACCGGAGCGGGTAACGGATGACGGGGAGGTAACCGCTCAGGGTCGAGACCCGGCAGGGCCCTTGTTCGCGGTAGAGGACTGCTGGCCACCTCTACCCCTTTGGCGTTTCTGGAAGGGTCTCCGGAACTGCTGCTGTTGTTGCTGCTGCTGTTGTCCCGAAGACTGTCCTCTTCCTTTCCCTTGCAAGCTGAACCGCCGTTGGAACTGGCGGTAGGGTTTCTTGTCCTTTGGCTTTTCCAAGCCCACAGCCGTCAGGGTTTCCGCCTCGGCCTTCATCCGGGCCATTTCGTCATCCGCATGTTTACCGAAGAGCGTGTCTCCAGAAAACGGCAGATTGGCCACTCGCTGTTGCGCCTCAGGCTTGAGTGACGTAAGCCTGAGCCACGCATGGCGGCACTGGTTGATACCGTGGCAGTAGCCATGTGCGGCCAAAAAGGAGATATCCGCCGCGGCACTGATGGCCTGGTTGGAAACCAGCATCCCCTCCTTCACGATTTCCATGAAGTCCTCCTTCCTGTCACGCGGCACAAGTTCTGCGAACTGTTCCATGGAATCCCAAAGCGCACTGTCATAACGTCCCAATAATGCAGAGTCGCTGGAAGCCTTCATCGTGGTGGAGGAAGTCCCACATGCCTTCCTTCCCGCTGAATCAATCCAGCGGCTCTCCTTATCCGGAGGCACGGTGGAGGACGGGGAGGTAGAATGTGGTTTCCTGGCCGCCGTCACTATTACTGAGTCGGGTACTGGGTCCATCCTCAAGAAGGCAGGATCCGAGTCTGGCGCCCTGTATTTCGTCAACAGTCTGGACGGGGCAGCTTTCACCACCGCAGGTGTAAGAAACAGCTCTTGTGCCGGTTCGACCAGTCCTGGCACTAGAGGCAGCAGAGGGCGAGACAGGTGCTTCTTGTGCAAAGTTTCGAATATCACGGACGTCGTAGGTGTAGGAGCCGTCACCGTGATACCCAACTTCGCAGCCCCCCTCAGGAGAACTTCCTGAAATGTACCAATGTCGTCGATCGGAGACACCCTAGTCTCCGGGTAATCGGACAGAGTAGGTGAACAGGAACGGGTCCTAGAAGTCGTACTGGACCTGGACCTATGCCTCCTATGGCGCCGTCTAGAACGGGTGGAGGACCTGTGTCTGCTCCTCGATCGTTCTCTCCATCCGGAGCGCGACCTCGATCTTCTGGGCCTCGGACGGCCAGCCGGAAACTCCGGGGTGGCCGCCTTGGGCTTACGCGGTTAGACTTAGGAGTCTTCTTGGGAGGGGTCGGCAGCCTGGGCAACGAGACCGACCTCGGCGGAACCAGTGGAGGCTTGTCCGGCGTAGGGGCCCGTGGCCTGATCGGGAGAGCCGGCAGCGGAGGCAACGGAGGAGGGGCAGCAGCCCTCGGACGTGGACCTCTAGGTAGCAGAGGAGGAGGTGTAAAAGACTTCTTCGGAGTATAGACCTCTGAGTGCACCGATCCCGGTGACCCACCATCCTTCCCGGACTGAGGGGAGCACCCCTCAGCCCTAGGCCGCGCAGCACCATCCCTTGGCGCCGACGAACGTTGATCAGACCTCGAACGTCGGTCCCTCGACGTCGAACGTCCCTTCGGCGTCGACCGTCTCCTCTGTCTCGGTGTCGAACGTCTGCCATGTCTCGACGTCGACCCGGACCATCTCGACGACGATCCTCTGTGCCTCAACGGCGCTCTCTTGCGCCTCGACGGCGACCGCGACCGCCTCCACGTCCGCCTCGACGTCGATCTCCGCCGCCTCGGCGGCGACCTCTTCCTCCTCGACGGCGAACGCTTACGCCTTGACGGCGACCGCTTCCGCTTCGGCGTCGGTCTCGACGACGAGGATCCCCTCGACGACGATGTCTTGTCCCTCGACGGCGATCAACGGTGTCGCCCTGACGGCGAGCGTTGACGCCGGACCCGTCGACGCCGAAAGCTCGACGACACCGATGAAGATAATGTCCTTGGGGTCGACGGCGGCCTATGCAGGTCCCTCGACGTCAACGGGCGGCGTTCTCTCGACCCAGAGCCCTGGGGAGACGGCCTTGGACCTCCCTCTCGACGTCGTGGTGGGTGCCACTGACCCCGACGGAGAGTGGGTACGTGTGCTGGACTTCCTGCCTCTGGGGAGCCCCCCAGAGGCCTCAGCATGGGCAGAGGAAGCCACTCCAGACCCACCTTGCGCCTTCAATCTTCTTTCTTCCAGACCCTGAAGCCTGATCTTCAGTCTGTCTTTCAGGGACCTGCCAGAGAAGCCCTGGCAGATCTCACACTCTTCAGGGATGTGGGAAGAGGGAAGGCAGAGGATACAGACCTCATGGGGGTCTGACTTGGCCTTCTTCCTGGAGCACTCCGGGCATTTGTCAAATAATGCAGGCATTATAGACAACAAAAGGGAGCAAAACAGCCAAGAAGAAGACACCAAAGTACTTTTAAAAGTACACAAAATCGAATTTAGTGAAAAAACACGAACAAAACCCTTGAAAAGGGAGAGCTCAATGCTCCAGGGTCCTGCTTGCAGGAGCCGGAAAAAAGAACTGAAAGTAAGAGAGACCTGCAAGGCATTCTGGGATACTGTGAATTTCTGGAAAGTTCTCTTAAAGGCACAGTATCCTATTCCGAGCCACATAATGGCAGCCTATGGGGCTTGTCTGTCCATGTCTTCCTCTCTATCTTCCAGAGGGGTTTGTGCTGAAGACAAGGGAAATCTGGACAGGCTTTGCTGTTTTTGTGGATTTTTGGTGGAATTTCTAGTTGAAGTACTGGACAGTGTAGCCTTTTATAGGCTGCATTATATGTCTTTAAATTCTCTCTTAAGTGTCTGTGCAGTTCTGCATTTTTTCGACACTTTAGAGATTATTTTTGATTGCTCCGGGGTCCACGCACATGGGCGGGACTATTCACTAGATTATGACTATACACAGAGATCCCCTACTACAGAACTGGTACGGCGGGGGCATTGCTTTGCCAATATCAAATTGTACTATTGGGCCTCACAGCTCATGGTTATTAACCAGTGGCTACACGCCTCTCAGGACGAACCTGCCCTCCGTATGGACAGGTATGCCCTTCCAGCTGATCACATTATAAGCGCCCTATACAACACCCCACAGGGATCCTCACTTGAACGCCAGGCAGCCCACACTGTCCAGATATGGCACAGTGCGCAACGAGTGCTGGGATGGGAGGGAGTTTTAACGCATGCTACCTCACTCTGGGACACCCGGCGGCTAGGCAACTTACGTCACACTAAGTAATTCAAACAGTGGGACCTCATAGGTATCTCTAAGATAGGAGACCAGTGGAAGAAAGGGGAAGTCGAAGCTTTTGCTCACCTAAGGGATACCTACGGTATGACACCAACCAAAACATTCCGATACATGCAGATCAGGCACGCACATATGGGAGCTATCCCACCAGGAACACAGCTACCAGAGGCCTACCCTTTGGAGGACAGACTCCTTACTGATTGTACGTGTAAAAAGGCCATCTCTCAGACCTATCGAAAATTAATCAACAATCAAACAGATCCCACACTGACTCAGAGGGACCGGTTGCAAATAGATATCGGAGACTTAGACGACACTGACTGGTAGGAGGCACTCGCGTCACCGCGAGAGGTAGCGATCTCCTCCAAACTCAAATTAGTGCAGCTAAAAATCCTTCACCGCATATACTACATGTGCACTACACTGCACAGACTAGGGAGGTCGCCCACTACCCTCTGTTTGCAGCAGTGTGGCCTTCTGGGCCCGTTCTATCATTCCCTCTGGGAGTGTCTACAGATAGCACCCTATTGGGCATCAATCATGAGCATGGTCTCGCGGGTGGGTGGAGCCATCGTCCTGCCAGAACCAAAAAGAGGTCTTCTTAATATGTGGGAGTCCACCGACCTAAACCTAAGGATGCAGGATTGGCGGGCACTAGGAATGATGATTGCAAAACGTAATATAGCCCAGCATTGGGGAACAGGGTTGATTCCCACTTACTGAAAATGGGGATGTGATATGGACAGTGCACTGGTGGTGGAACAAGCAGTTTATATGCACAGAGGTTGTCCCCAGAAATGGTCATGGATATAGTGTAAATGGAACAAATTCCAAGGCAATATATGCGATCCAAAGCAGGACGATTCGATATCTGATGTCAGTGACTAAATGGACATATTACACGGATGTGTTATGCTCGACACTACTGCTCCATGATGCACTGCAACTGATTAGACCTCTTTCGTATTGTATGGATGACAGTTGTGCCTTTCTCAACTTAAAATGTATGCAGATTATGCCTCCCGGTGTACCATCGTTATTTTTCATGCCTGTTGTACATATTTCAATGATAAAAGATCAATAAAAATGTTTTTAAAAACTGTCAAAAGGGGGGCGTGGCCTGCAGCTAACCAAGATGGCCGCGACCTAGTGAGACTCCGAGGGTGAGACCGATTCCACATACATATCCGGCCAGTTATCCTGCTCCAGCATTGCCCCGCGCTCTAAATATTTGTGGCGGAGGTGAACCGGCGTTCAACGATCCAACTCCGAGACTTCTGTGACCTCGGAGCTGGAAGCAGCATCGAAGGAGAGTTTGCGGCCTGCAGCCGCGTTGTGAGCACCGGCCTCAATTTTGGAGACCCACCAGAGAGGCACGGCACGAGGCGCCGCCAACAAGCAGCGCACCGGACTACAGCGTGCAGCTGAGGCGGCCGGTGAGTGGTGCAGCTGCCCCTCAAGGCGCCTTGCCCCCATCACCCCGACAGGGCGAAATAGTAGTAAATACACTCCGCAATTACGGCCTGAAGAGGTGCGGAAATCTCCCACTGGCGCAAAGGCTTAACATCGCCCGAATTCCCCCTTCTGTGTGGACCATCCGCTTCAGACGCTTACCTACCATCCTGCCGATTTTTATGGCGCTGCGACCCCTGGCCAGGTACGACTTTCACCTGAAGCGCCCCCCGCCCACGAACAATAAAACTGGACAGACCTGTGCTGGGAGAGGCACAGGACTGGATTTTGGGCCCTGCAAGTACCGAAGTGACTGTAAGGTGGCTGGACAGACGCTGCTTGTACCACAGGGCCTGTTTTGAGCACCTTCACGGCGCATTGGCGGCGTGGGGAGCTGCCCGTATCTTGGAACCAAAGCTGGGTGGCGACTGAACCTGCATTGACTAGTGTGCCAGGACTTTTTGCCCTCCACTCGGGCTGGATTATTGAAACGCCAACGACGTGCCCGTCAAACTTCCCTAGTGTGGCCTGGAGCAGTGGTCATTGCTCCGTCACAATGAGCGTCAGAGGCAATCGTGGGACCCAACAAAGCAAGCTTGATAAATTTGCCTACGCTAAGGACTTTCCCCCACTGCCAGAGGAAAAGAGGACTACTGCAAAAGGTGCGGAGGGAGGTAGTATTCCCGCAATAACGTTAAGAGGACATTTGGGCGGCCCTACATCAGGTACAAACCACGGTGGGTACGATTTCGACAGACATGGCGCTCCTGCGGGCAGACCTGCAAAAAATGTCGTCCAGGGTCACCGCGGTGGAACAGGTCACAACGTCACTCACCTCAGACACTGCATTACTGCTTAAACGCGTAACGCAATTGGAGGAAGACAATAGACTACTGGCGGACAAGATGGACGAACAAGAAGGGCGCTCCAGACGCAACAATATTCGCATAATTGGCCTTCCGGAATCGGAAGGGGGACCTGCCATGGACCTTTATGTGGAGGATCTCGTGAAAAACACACTGCAACCTAAAGGCCTCTCAAATTTCTTCTCTGTGGAGTGGGCACACAGGGTACCAGGTGGACGCCCGCGCCCCGGGGCACGACCAAGACCTGTCCTGGCACGCATATTTAATTTCAGGGATCGTGACGCCATTCTGCAAACGGCAAGGGTGGCACCACCCATATGGATCAAAAAATTCCGAAATCTCAATTTTCCCTGACTACACAACGGCGGTGGCAGCGCGATGCAGGAGTTTTCTTGAGGTGAAAAAGACACAGATCCTGCGAACTGCCGTACTCCATGCTCTTCCCGGCGCGCCTCAGAGTGGTGGCTGATAAAAAAACCTGGTTCTTTGATACTCCGGAGGAGGCACATGACTGGCTCGAGGGGTGGCGTCCAGCGGAGGGGTCCGGCAGGCAGAATGGGCGGCGTAGACAACAAGGAAAGACCGATGAAGCTGAAGAACCCGAGCAGGAGGAGAGAGATGTGAACAACGTGACCAAAGACTCTGGGGAATGACTCCTTCAGGCACAAGGGAAGTAGTTACCTCTTTCCTCTGTATAATGTGTCTTATAATGTTGATCATTGCTGGTTGGGATTCACCTCCCCTACTTACTGACGAGACTATTAGTGATGAGCCGTGACTCTGGAACTGGTGGGGCTCTATCTGGTCCACCTTGGACTTTCACCCCCCATGCTCATAAGCAACAATGTTTTTCGATAGGGATAATGAGCACTCTGCTGAGTTGAGGTGGCGGGCAGTTTCGAGTCTACAAGGCAGGGAGGGGGGTTAGAGGGGGGATAAGTTTGTTGTTTTTTATGTTATATGTTCATGCGATGTTTAGATGTGAAATGGACGGCACAGTGTTATGGTTCGCAGAAACTGATTGTCACCTTATTACCACGCAGGTCCACAAGGGCCCTGAAAGTTTTAAGTCTGATGATGGGGGTTGACTCGCACACTGTTTTAAGGGAAGGCTCTGATGTGGTAACCCCGTCCCTATCTATACTCACTTGGAATGTTCGAGGCCTGGGTGACAAAATTAAACAAGGCCTGGTTCTGAAATGCATTAAGAGGGAAGGTGCGGCAGTGGTGCTCTTACAGGAAACACACCTCACTGGCACGGCTAACGAAGGCAATGGACAGGTGGGGTTTTTTGGAAATGTTTTGAATTTTAGATTAGCAATACAGTCAGGGCAACAACACTTATAAGCCGATCAGCATGCAGTGTGTATATAACGGGTACATCGTAACCTTATTCAGTCTAGAAATACATAAAAGCAGCAAATGCAGTGACACAATAACAGTACAACAGTTCTACACATCCAATCTCCATTACTCTGAATCAGCCCCCTCCTCCTCAACGCCAGGTGGCTCGCAAATATAACCCCGAAACTTGCTCCAGGCCCTCCAAAACCTGCCCCACTTTCTAGGGCACCCACGGTGGGCAAATACCTCCTTTTCCGCCGACATCGCCTCATCCATATCCTTACATCATTTCCTAAGTGTCGGTAAAACTGCGGAGCCCCATAACATGGCAATGTTACGCTTCGCCATCATCAGGCCCAACATTACCCACTCCTGTTGCTGGTGGTTTAGATCATTAGGCTCCCATATGTTCAACAAACAACGACCGGGCTCCGGCAACAAGGAGACATCAATTGTTTGAGAAATTGTACGCATTACTGCTGTCCAATATACAGCCATGTGTCTACAGTCCCAAATAGTGTGGAAAAAGGTCCCCTCCTCCTCACAGTTTCTCAAACAGTATTTATGTGAAGCTCTTCCTATCTTGTGTAGTGTTGTTCTAGTGTAGTACGTACGATGTAATATTTTAAGTTGAACCAGTTTGAACTTGGAAGATATTGCTGTTTCTCGGGGTGAGGATAGAGCCTCCTGCCACTCAGAGTCTTCAAAGGGGCCCACATCTCTGGTCCAGTTCTGTCTCAGTGTGGATGTCGCGTCTGGGAGGTTGTTAATCAGTTTTTGGTAGGTCAAGGAGGTGGCCCTCTCCAGCATATGCTCCGTCAAAAGTCTGTCTTCGAGAGGGGAGGATTCCTGCAAAGCGGTACCTGTCGGTATAACCGACTGGAGCGCATGTTTAATTTGCAAGTACCTGTACTTCTCTGTCTGGGCCATCTCATGCTGTGTTTGCAGGTGGGTAAATTCTACTACCTTTCCCTTCTTCCAGAGATCGCCCACCACAGAGATACCTATGGTGTCCCAAGCCAGGAACCCTTTACTGTTGCGAAGAAGGCCTAATCTGTAAGAGTCCCACAGCGGTGTCATTTGTGTGATAGTCCCAGAACATTTAAGACGTCTACCCGCTTTGTACTAGAGCTGTACAGAGTGTTGCGTTGGGCCAATCAAGTCCTGAGGTGCGCGACGGCTATAGAGATTTCCTAGGAGTCCCCCTACCCTCCAAACCTTGTCTATCAGCGAAATAAGCCGGCTCAGACTGAGGGGCGTGGAGCCAGAAATTAATCTGCTTGAGGTGGGCTGTCCAATAATACATCTCAACATTTGGAAGCGCTATCCCTCCATCGTACCAGCCTCTCGTTAATTTATCCTGTGCAATACGCGGTGGCCTCCCGCCCCCACAGCGACAGGTGGGGTTTTAAGATGATGGCCCACTCTGAATTCACCTCCGGATCTAGAGGAGTTGGTATCTTGGTAAAAAAAACAATTCCCTTTACTCATACAGTCCGTTAAATCTGACAACGCAGGTAGATTTGCTGCTATACACGCACAGTGGGAAGGGAAGCCTTTTAATATTGTTTCGGTCTACATACCACCAGCCCTACAGGCGACGGCCCTAGCGGACTTCAGCACATTCCTACTGGGGCTCCCGGAAGGTGACCTACCTATTGGGGGAGATTTCAATTTAGTGGCTGATAACCTAGTGGATAGAGTCCCTCCCAGGTTAGATGTGTTGGGAGCATCACGGTTGGAGGGCTTCTTGATGGCTATGGGGCACGTGGACCTTTGGAGGAAGTATTATCCTCTGGAACGCCAGTTCACCTATCACTCCAGCGTGCATAATAGTCTCACTAGACTTGATTATTTTCTGGGCTCGGTGGGTGGCCCCGGCACTGTTGTAAATGTAGAAATCAGGCCACGGGGCATCTCTGATCACTCCCCTCTGTTGATTAGTTATGCACATCATCAGCTCAAATGGCGTTGGACCTATCCGATCCGTTCTGGCTACCTCCACAATCATAAGATCAGGAAAGAACTGCAGGCGCGGACGAAACATTACTTCCAAGACAACACTGATTTCTTGACCTCGTCTATCACACTATGGGAGGCCTACAAGACAGTGATTAGAGGGCAAGCAATAGTCTCCATCACAGCACACAAACGTGCAGGGCAAGCGGAACTGCTAGCTTTAGAGACGGCAGTAACTGAGGCAGAGACGCAGCATGCTGCCGACCCGACCCCCAAAACGGCACACAGTTTGCAAGTAACACAGCACCAACACAGAGTAACAACACTGACTGAGGGGGGTAAGCAACAAATGGTCCATACACGACACAAAATCTATGAGGTAGGTGACAAGGCGGGAAAGTTACTCGCGTGGCTGGACAGACGTGAAAGGCGGGACAGGTGGATAGCACAGCTTGCGGTGGAGGGAGGGAACCCTACTACGGATCCACATACAATAGTTCACATGCTAGCACAGCACTACATGACGGTATACTCCTCTACATCCACTATCTCGGAGGAAGAGGCATACACCTACATCAAAGACCTTAAAATGCCCACATGATCCGCAGCAGAAGCACAAGCCTTAGACGAAGACCTCACGACCGATGAGGTGCTGTTAGCTATTAAAGCACTACAGGCGGGTAAGGCACTAGGGCCTAATGGTATACCAGTTGAATTATATAAACAGCTGACAGGCACGATTGCACCACATCTGCTGAATATGTTTAAAGAAAGCCTAGAGGCTGGGGAACTTCCATTGCAGCAACGCACGGCTACTATTGTTGCTATATTAAAACCGGGGAAGCCAGCTGACCAGTGTACGTCCTATCGCCCGATCTCCCTCATAAACGCTGAGGCTAAAATACTTGCTAAATTATTGGTGCTTCGTCTCTCATCCTATCTGCCCAAACTCATACATAAAGACCAGTTTGGCTTTATGCTCGGCAGGAACACGGAGCTCAATTTAAGGAGAGTACATGGTGTATTGGCACGCGCGGAATATCTTCAGGAACCGGCTGTAATACTATCCCTGAACGCACATATGCAGTTTGACACGGTCCACTAGCCCTTCTTATTTGCGCTGCTACGCCATTTTGGATTTGGCCCAAAGTTCTGTGCCTGGATCCGCTTGTTGTATGAGAAGCCCATGGCCCATGTCACTGCTAACGGCCACATCTCATCGGACTTTCCCTTGTCCAGAGAGAAAATTACAAAAAACAATTTGATGGACAGAATGTAGATCAATGTCTTACATTCACCCCAGTACAAGGATCTGGGCCTAAATCCATCGTTTTTTGCACTCCACACCACCCTGGGTTAGATAATGGCTTTATGCAAATCAGCTCTGACCCTGTGCCCCATGGGAACAGTCCAGTCCGAACTACACAGCCATATCTTTCCCAGACCGGAATCAAGCATCCGAGGACCGGACCGGTTTCGAGGTAACACCTCTCATCAGCCCGGCTAGCTTGACTCCAGTGGTGTGGAGGCTCTGGGACCCACGTCTGGGCTACCCCAGTACACTCAGGGAGAAAATTACAAAAAACAATTTGATGGACAGAATGTAGATCAATGTCTTACATTCACCCCAGTACAAGGATCTGGGCCTAAATCCATCGTTTTTTGCACTCCACACCACCCTGGGTTAGATAATGGCTTTATGCAAATCAGCTCTGACCCTGTGCCCCATGGGAACAGTCCAGTCCGAACTACACAGCCATATCTTTCCCAGACCGGAATCAAGCATCCGAGGACCGGACCGGTTTCGAGGTAACACCTCTCATCAGCCCGGCTAGCTTGACTCCAGCGGTGTGGAGGCTCTGGGACCCACGTCTGGGCTACCCCAGTACACTCAGGGAGAAAATTACAAAAAACAATTTGATGGACAGAATGTAGATCAATGTCTTACATTCACCCCAGTACAAGGATCTGGGCCCAAATCCATCGTTTTTTGCACTCCACACCACCCTGGGTTAGATAATGGCTTTATGCAAATCAGCTCTGACCCTGTGCCCCATGGGAACAGTCCAGTCCGAACTACACAGCCATATCTTTCCCAGACCGGAATCAAGCATCCGAGGACCGGACCGGTTTCGAGGTAACACCTCTCATCAGCCCGGCTAGCTTGACTCCAGTGGTGTGGAGGCTCTGGGACCCACGTCTGGGCTACCCCAGTACACTCCGGGAGAAAATTACAAAAAACAATTTGATGGACAGAATGTAGATCAATGTCTTACATTCACCCCAGTACAAGGATCTGGGCCTAAATCCATCGTTTTTTGCACTCCACACCACCCTGGGTTAGATAATGGCTTTATGCAAATCAGCTCTGACCCTGTGCCCCATGGGAACAGTCCAGTCCGAACTACACAGCCATATCTTTCCCAGACCGGAATCAAGCATCCGAGGACCGGACCGGTTTCGAGGTAACACCTCTCATCAGCCCAGCTAGCTTGACTCCAGTGGTGTGAAGGCTCTGGGACCCACGTCTGGGCTACCCCAGTACACTCAGGGAGAAAATTACAAAAAACAATTTGATGGACAGAATGTAGATCAATGTCTTACATTCACCCCAGTACAAGGATCTGGGCCTAAATCCATCGTTTTTTGCACTCCACACCACCCTGGGTTAGATAATGGCTTTATGCAAATCAGCTCTGACCCTGTGCCCCATGGGAACAGTCCAGTCCGAACTACACAGCCATATCTTTCCCAGACCGGAATCAAGCATCCGAGGACCGGACCGGTTTCGAGGTAACACCTCTCATCAGCCCGGCTAGCTTGACTCCAGTGGTGTGGAGGCTCTGGGACCCACGTCTGGGCTACCCCAGTACACTCAGGGAGAAAATTACAAAAAACAATTTGATGGACAGAATGTAGATCAATGTCTTACATTCACCCCAGTACAAGGATCTGGGCCTAAATCCATCGTTTTTTGCACTCCACACCACCCTGGGTTAGATAATGGCTTTATGCAAATCAGCTCTGACCCTGTGCCCCATGGGAACAGTCCGGTCCTCGGATGCTTGATTCCGTTCTGGGAAGGACATGGCTTTTGTAGTTCGGACTGGACTGTTCCCATGGGGCACAGGGTCAGAGCGGATTTGCATATCGCCATTGTCTAACCCGGGGTGGTGTGGAGTGCAAAAAAACGATGGATTTGGGCCCAGATCTTTGGTTTGGGATGAATGTGTGACATTGATCCACATTCGGTCCATCACCTGTTTTGTTTGCAAATTCCGCCATAAGTGCGCTGGGGATGCTCAGACGTGGGTCCCAGGCACTCCACACCACTGGAGCCAAGCTAGCCGGGCTGATGAGAGGTGTTACCTCGAAACCGGTCCGGTCCTCGGATGCTTGATTCCGTTCTGGGAAGGACATGGCTTTTGTAGTTCGGACTGGACTGTTCCAATGGGGCACAGGGTCAGAGCTGATTTGCATATCGCCATTGTCTAACCCGGGGTGGTGTGGAGTGCAAAAAAACGATGGATTTGGGCCCAGATCTTTGGACTGGGATGAATGTGTGACATTGATCCACATTCGGTCCATCACCTGTTTTGTTTGCAAATTCCGCCATAAGTGCGCTGGGGATGCTCAGACGTGGGTCCCAGGCACTCCACACCACTGGAGTCAAGCTAGCCGGGCTGATGAGAGGTGTTACCTGGAAACCGGTCCGGTCCTCGGATGCTTGATTCCGTTCTGGAAGGACATGGCTTTTGTAGTTTGGACTGGACTGTTCCCATGGGGCACAGGGTCAGAGCTGATTTGCATATCGCCATTGTCTAACCCGGGGTGGTGTGGAGTGCAAAAAAACGATGGATTTGGGCCCAGATCTTTGGACTGGGATGAATGTGTGACATTGATCCACATTCGGTCCATCACCTGTTTTGTTTGCAAATTCCGCCATAAGTGCGCTGGGGATGCTCAGACGTGGGTCCCAGGCACTCCACACCACTGGAGTCAAGCTAGCCGGGCTGATGAGAGGTGTTACCTCGAAACCAGTCCGGTCCTCGGATGCTTGATTCCGTTCTGGGAAGGACTTGGCTTTTGTAGTTCGGACTGGACTGTTCCCATGGGGCACAGGGTCAGAGCTGATTTGCATATCGCCATTGTCTAACCCGGGGTGGTGTGGAGTGCAAAAAAACGATGGATTTGGGCCCAGATCTTTGGACTGGGATGAATGTGTGACATTGATCCACATTCGGTCCATCACCTGTTTTGTTTGCAAATTCCGCCATAAGTGCGCTGGGGATGCTCAGACGTGGGTCCCAGGCACTCCACACCACTGGAGTTAAGCTAGCCGGGCTGATGAGAGGTGTTACCTCGAAACCGGTCCGGTCCTCGGATGCTTGATTCCGTTCTGGGAAGGACATGGCTTTTGTAGTTCGGACTGGACTGTTCCCATGGGGCACAGGGTCAGAGCTGATTTGCATATCGCCATTGTCTAACCCGGGGTGGTGTGGAGTGCAAAAAAACGATGGATTTGGGCCCAGATCTTTGGACTGGGATGAATGTGTGACATTGATCCACATTCGGTCCATCACCTGTTTTGTTTGCAAATTCCGCCATAAGTGCGCTGGGGATGCTCAGACGTGGGTCCCAGGCACTCCACACCACTGGAGTCAAGCTAGCCGGGCTGATGAGAGGTGTTACCTCGAAACCGGTCCGGTCCTCGGATGCTTGATTCCGTTCTGGGAAGGACATGGCTTTTGTAGTTCGGACTGGACTGTTCCCATGGGGCACAGGGTCAGAGCTGATTTGCATATCGCCATTGTCTAACCCGGGGTGGTGTGGAGTGCAAAAAAACGATGGATTTGGGCCCAGATCTTTGGACTGGGATGAATGTGTGACATTGATCCACATTCGGTCCATCACCTGTTTTGTTTGCATTTCCCTTGTCCAGAGGCACACGTCAGGGTTGCCCACTGTCCCCATTACTGTTTGCCATGGTGTTGGAACCTTTGGCGGAATGGATAAGATGGGAGCCTACTATCAGGGGCCTCCATTGGACCGATGATTGGGAAGATAGAATATCCCTGTACGCGGACGATATCCTATTATATTTCACCTCTCCCAAGCGCTCTATTAACACTCTTCTGGATGTCTGCACAGCCTACGGCCGAGCATCTGGCTATTCGATTAACTGGTCTAAATCCACCATGTACATACTGCGCGGGCCCCCACCACGTTTACCGGACGGCTGTCCATTACGGACTGCAGTTAAAGTATCTAGGGATATACATCACAGCTAGCCCGGTTGACTTCCATGCACATAACTTACAACCCCCCCTTGATCGTCTTAAACGTGACATACGGCATTGGGAATCGCTGCCGCTGACCCTGCTGGGCAAGGCAGCACTTTTCAAAATGATGGCCCTACCCCGCTTTCTCTATATTTTAGAAAACACACCATGCCCCGTACATGCCACCTATTTTAAAACAATTGCAGCACAAGTCTCGTGCTATTGTGGGGTCATAAGCCCACACGTATAGCGCAGGCCAAGCTAACACGAAGCTGGTACGACGGAGGCATAGCGCTCCCGGACATCTGCCTTTACTACTGGGCATCACAGTTGAAGGTTATTAACCAGTGGCTGCATGTCCCACAGTCCGAACCAGCTCTGAGGGCAGACAGGGCACAGTTGGAGTTGTCTGGTATGCTGGCTCCCCTCTATGATAAATCCCTAACCGTCACAAAGTTTGGCCCACTAAAAGACACACTCACTATATGGCACGCAGCACTGACTAGGTTGCGATGGCGGGGAGTGTTGACACAGTTGACTCCGTTATGGGACACAGAGAAGCTGGGGAAACTCAGGCAATCCAAGGGCTTTGACCGCTGGGATGCTATAGGCATTTCAACTATTGGGGATCTATGGCAGAGGGGACACGCACTACCCTTTGAGACACTGAGACAACAGTATGATCTGGCACCATCAGAACATTTCCGGTATATGCAGATACGTCATGCATTAATAACAAAACTGACACCTGAAATGGACATCCCAGAGGCATCCCCTCTCGAGGACAGACAACTCACAGACTATATGCCATCAAAGGCGACATCACTGACGTATCGTAAGCTAATAAATAATTTACCTGACCCAATAGTGGCCTTACAGGAGAAATGGTCGCATGATTGTGGGGACATTGATGACTCGGAGTGGCAAGAGGCGATTGCGTCTCCGAAAGAAGTGGGCCGCTCCTTGCGTCTCCGCTTGGTACAACTACGCATATTACATAGATCATATTACACTAGAGACACATTGCATAAGATTAAACTGATTGCACACCCATACTGCCTGCGGGGATGTGGTGAAGTAGGGACCTTCTATCACACAATATGGGACTGCCCAAGAATTGCACACTACTGGGTTCAAGTGATGCGAACCATGTCTCAATCGGAAGAAATTTCCATACTGCCAGACCCTAGACGTTGCCTTTTGAATATATGGGAAGCCAATGACCTCACACGTTCGAGACAGGGTTGGATGACACTGGGTTTGCTGATGGCAAAGAGGAATATAGCGCAGAAATGGGGCGGGATGGATTCACCTACTCTAGCGGCTTGGAACCATGATATGGATGCAGCAATGATTTCAGAACGGCAGTGTTCTGCAATAGAGGTTGTCCCAAAAAATGGAGTAGGATCTGGGGGGCATGGAATAAATATAGAGGGGACATTTGTGAGCCACCCTCAGATGATGATTGTTCCAGCTCTGATTCGGATTGATGCGTTGGACATAATGCACTTGCTAACAGCCCATGTTGCGATTGATGGAATGAGATGTAATTATACTTGTGACATAATCATAATGGTTTCTGCTGAAGGACTACTGTGCTCAACTTACTTTGTATCTTTGCCGGACAATGTATCGCACTGTTTTAAAAATGCAAATAAAAATATTTTCCCCCCAAAAAAAAAAACTGTCAAAAAGCGACAGAGGGGTAGCTCTTCTGGATCAGCGCTTAACTGGCACGTAAAGAAAAGAACTGACGTCCAAGCACCTGGGTGGTGCCTATATAGGTACTGTGACGTCATAACAGACGCTACCAATGCCGACATGCGGAGTCGAATGGAGCCACCTGACGACGCGCGCAATGGGTATTGCTCAGCAAACGTTTCCGAATCCAGCCGGACTCCTGGGAAATTCAAGCGTAAGGAATCTGCAGCAAGAAGCCTCCATCATATAAGGTAGTATATTAAACATGTAGGTAGTAAGGTAAGTTGAAACGCTAGAAAAGAAAACGCAGGTAATAGAAGGTATAAAGCAGTATAAAATGCACCACTGAAAGTTAAAAACAATTCTAAAGATAAGAAGTCCAACTTAGTTTGGGTGGCTTCAGGTCGATCATTACAGGAAGCTATGTAGGAGCAACCCTTTGACTTCTTTTTTCCATTGTGGCAATCGAGGGGTTAGATCTGATTTCGGGAGAAGAGGGTTCCAAATTATTGGAGCAAGACCGGAGAAAGGATCAGTTATAAGTTCTCTTCTTATTGAATTTTTGTCGTTTCAGCAATTAAATATTAGATCTTCTTGAGGCTCGATTCAAGGCGGAGAGTTACATTTTTTTTTGCCAGGTAAACTAGAGTGTTAAAGTGAATTGCTTTGTGTGTCAAGCAGGCTATCTTAAAACGAATCCTTGCTTCAAAAAGGGAGCCACTTGAGTTGAATTAAGTGTGGTGTGATGTGCTCACATTTCCTGAACCCATGATGAGTCTGGCAGCAGGGTCATATTGGATGACAGACTTGTCCTCTGTGAGATTCACATTTGTGACTCGCAGATAACACCATTATCGGCCCTCAGCACTTACCTTGGCTGAATTTTGGTGAGCTATGGTTGAATTGTGCAGCTAGCCATAACTGGTGAATTTCAGGGCTTTTCATGGTTTGAACCATAACTTGAACCATAACTTTAGGGCCCTGCATTCATTCATTCCATCCATCCATCCTACTATAAGGAGTGCACCTCCTTACACAGTTTTTTATGAAATGGTGTAATACAATGCATATTTTATATATAAAAAAATTAAGTAGCACTGTATTCCATGAGATTTTGCTTTTAAATATAAAGAAAATATATGATGTTCCCCTACCTATTAAAAGTTTAATTAAGTGTTAATAGGTAGGGGAAATTATAATACAACCAAGTTGTGTAACAATAAACATCTGTTAATCAGCGCCAGGACACCTACGGGTAATTGTGCGCTTTACAAATATCTATAATATGATATGATACTTACCTATATCTAAGCCCCTAACTACACTGGTGCCAAAAAGCATTCTGGGATCCCCCAGTTTTCTTTGCAGCCCCTTGACAAATCTCAGCAAAACTTTGCATCATTCGCCAATGTGGAACAAGCACTGGCAAAGCCAAAAGGTTTAGCCCATACAAAAGTTATTGGCTTGGTCAATGTGTTTTTACATGATGCCCAGAAGTTGAGCTTCTGGACAACATGGCTTGAAGTAAAAACAAATAATAATAATAATAATGCTGCCTGCATCATAGCATTTTGGGTTTTTACTTTAAGCCATGTTACACAGAAGCTCAATTGCTGTGCAACATGTAGAAAAATATGGACAACCCCTATAGATTTTGCATTGGCAAAACGTGTTGGCTTTGTCAATGCTTGTTGTTGTTGTGCATTCAAAGGGGGAGATCACTCAAGGTGTTTCATGCATAGCACTGATGTGTTCTTTACAGCAGGGGGGTGGGGGGGGGAATTAATCTACATCTGAGCAAAAGCTTAACAAGTTAACTATTGTTTCCAGATGAATCAAGGTACTTACTATCAGTTTTTAGGTCTTGCTAGAGTCAGCGCACATGCGCTACCCTTGCGAGAAATTTAGTAGCTGCTTTGAAAAGTGCTACACAGGTTGGCCAACAGCTTGCCACATCGTGCACAGCACTTTTTCACGATGCGCGGGCACCACTCATGTCACCACTCGCGGGTTTTTTTTTTATTATTTAAATTTGCGGCCGCGTGGCGTTACTTTTACAGCCGCGCGGCCAATGCTTGTTAAGTCAGTGGAAGAGCCCTCTTTTTGTAGCAGGAGAGACCGGTATTAGTTTGGCAATCCCCAAGCTTCCGGTAGTGGTTGTGCACTAGCACCAAGGGTGTGTACTATCTCCCCAGATTCGTCCGTTATTCTTGAAACATGCTGGCTTACATCTAGAGAACATATAAAATCCAAATCTTTGCAGTAGAATACATGTACTACTGTTAGCAGATAATGCAGTTCTGCTTACACTTACTGAGCGCCAAATGCACAAACTTAAACGTGGTTGAAGAATACTTTAAAGAACAGCAGCTAATTTTTAACATAGCAAAAACACGCCATGACAATAATACCCAAGGCAGACTTAAGCTCATTTGACGTTAACAATGAATCATTAGATCAAGTGAGAAAATCTGATTATCTGAGCAGACGCTTTGATAAGATGGTGTTCAATCAATACAGAGAAAAGGTTGCGGATACTGGAATGCAAGCTGCAGTCATTAGAGGCAAACATTTTTTTTTAAAAAGACGCAGTCAATCTGAGCTTCCTAAGCTTCTGTTTGGTATATAGATGCCTCGGATTTACTTTGAATAGAGTACGGATATTTAAGAATGTTGCTCTCAATGGGACCTGAAGCACCCTATAGCTCTTTATTTGTAATTAGGTTCTCTACAAATTGCAGATACAATTGCTCTTGGTCCCATTTTATACGGAATTCGACGATGTAAGAAAGAGCATGCTGACATACCTGCACTCGTTGCGGGAGGTAATCACACCTAATAAATAAACTGTATTGGTGGAAACCTGTGCGGAATTTTTTAAGTTCCTTGAATTTGAAACCAAAAAAAGATATCAGATACTCTGTTCCTGTGCAGACGTTGAAGCAAAAATCACACCACACGAATAACTAAGAACACGAACAGCAAGGATATAGCCACTGAAAGAAAAAGGCCAGAAAGACTGGTGCAGAAATATTATCCCCAAAGCAGCATTTATTGTATCCACTGAATTCTTCCGATCCGGCATATTACCATTATCCATCTTACCATAGGCTAATGCACACATTTATGACATGTTCAGAAAGGTACACAGACAACTAACAAACAAGTTGATTGCAGTTAAATAAAATTAAATAAATCTTAATTCTCATAACCAATTTTGATCTGAGACAGCAACATTACATCATCAGAATTGTAAGGAGGTGTATCCCATTAAAAACATGTGCACATCATAGGTTAAACAAGCATTGGCATAGCCAATAGGTCTCGCCTTTGGGAATCACACAGGCAGTCACAGAGCAACTGTGAGAGCCACACAGGCACTCATACATTAACTCACATATCCATGCAGGCACAAACAAATCCACTCAGAGGCCCACTCACAGATCCATGCAGGCACTCTCACACCCACTCACATACCTATGCAGGCAATCATATACCCACTCAGAGATCCATGCAGCCACTTAAACACCCACTTACAGACCTTCACAAGCACCTGCACACTCGCTCACTCACAGACCCACTAACAGAGGCACCCACACAGGCTCTCACACCCACACACAGTCATACATCCACTCACAAACCTGTACAAACTAATCCTAAATGTGTGCTTTTGGTTTAAAAAGAAGATGAACCAGTACTTCGGAAATAGGGTGGCTCTAAAAAGAGCCTATGTGTTTATGGTGTGCAGATAATAACTACACATAAAAGAGGATGCCGTCTTTCATGTTGTTGAGGAACACCCCGTTGCTTTTCTCTGTGAAATGAACTCCATAATTTCCATATACTATCCATATCGAAGCGTAAATTGTTGTTGTATACAGAGTCCATGTTGTGGTCTCTGAGGAAAGCAGAAACAGTTTTATTGACATGTTTCCTAGATTTGTCTATCTGTGGACAGAATTCGTTTGAATACTTCTGTGTCTGCAAATGTTGAGGAACATCAAGACAGTGTGTGGGAAAGTGCCATTAATTTACCAAAGGTATCCTTCATTAGGATTTCCAGCCCAACCCCAGCACTTGTGCCTAGGTAATTTCCACTACAGTGCACAATCTTGAGGTCTGGATGTTGGCAATTTACAATGCTGTCAACCAAAGGTAGCAATTGATGCCACTTTAATCCTTTCTGGCCAAGCCAAGTAACTTATACATTAGGTGAAGCCATGTCCCTGTCAAAGCCACGCTTTCTAGCACTCGC
This sequence comes from Lissotriton vulgaris, assembly GCF_964263255.1. Classification (NCBI taxonomy): domain Eukaryota; kingdom Metazoa; phylum Chordata; class Amphibia; order Caudata; family Salamandridae; genus Lissotriton; species Lissotriton vulgaris. Next base: position 785,455,251 of record NC_141694.1, on the reverse strand, counting down.
TCTGGCCCAAAACACAAAACTATGGCCCAAAATCCACATTCTAGCTATTTTGGAGGTAAACTGGAGTAGCACACAAGAGAAAACTGCAGTTGAACGAGACAGTTTCCAAAATAAAAGGCAGTTAAAATGGAGGACAGTTCCTGAATGAAAAAAGAACAATTAGTTTGGATGCTGTTAATTGCAGCCAGCTAAAAGTAGGTACTGATCTTGAGAAAAAAGAAATGAACTTGGGTCACAAATTTTTAAAAAAAATCTTATGCTGTTTGGGATTCCCTTAATATTTCAAACAGTCAACTACACCTGCTACAGTTCAATTTGAAGGTAGCATGGTGCTCACAGAAAAGGTTGGGACTTTTTATCTATTGCTAGCAGTCAGTGTTCCAAATATGGCTACTATGGAAACTGAGCCAAAAGTGCTGGTGGAGGGGAACAAAAACGAATAGATTGTAAATCTGAGCAGCAGAGTGGTATAGAAATATTGTTAATTAGGGACTGTTTGGGTTTTAAATTAGTAGTTTTTACAAAGTAAGCTATAAATACTATGCTTTAACAGCAGATAGTTCAGTGGTTTTATGGGTTCCTGTGTGGATTCACGAATCCGCCGTGATGTTACAGGGGTGGGGGGCGGGGGAAGGGGGGGGTCATGGTGAGCAACTACAGCAGATTTGTGAATTTGCTGAAAGTCACTACCAAACTGATCTTCCCAATAGGAGCCTTGCAAAGGGTTAAAAAACACTACCCATCCAGAAGTGGTATAGCTAAAGTAAAATATGGAAGGAAGGTTGTGATTTCATTACAACATCAGTAGCACTTAAAGCAGAGTGGGAATGGTGGCCATTAATGGTTCCATTGTACTTAGAGTTGTATACCATTCCTGTACTTCGGACTTTAGCTTTTCACTGACGAAAGATTCTAGCTGATACTGAGATAAAAATTGGAGAACAGCAAAGACATTTCACAGATATGTTATTGGGGAGTACTTAAAAAAAGTAAATGTATAAAAAGTTATGAATGTATATAATTTGCAAAAATATTATATATTTTACATTAAGTACATTTCAGATTTTTACCTTTTAAAACATATATAAAGTATATTTATTCAAAATAAATCTACAGTTTAAAAAAATATTAGTAAATTAAAAAGTAGAATGGATTGCAGTATTCTTAGTACTAAAAATAAACCCCTGAAATTAAGTTGAAATACTTAACATTACAGGGACATAAACCTTTGAAATTCACAGAAAAAAAGCTACAGGGACATTATAGTTAGCCTCAGATTATAAACACACAAAACCACAGAAATTCAGCAGTTCTAGTTACCTAAGCTAACTATAACTTATGCCCCCAAAATGTACCGCTTATAACCTCACACATTACATCACTCATGATATGGTCAGTGATATCACTGATGCCATCCCAAATGACATCCAGTCAAAAAACTTTATTTGATTTATAAAATCATAAAAGCGTAGTTCATGAAAATTACTACATTGTACATAAAAAATACATTGATAGATCAGCAGTTTCATTGACATCCTGAGGACAACAGTTAGACATGTTTTTTCTCAATAGAAAAAGCTCAACTTTTTAGAGCTCACAAATGTTAACAGATTGTTCAATTTCAAGAGAGAATAATAAACAGTGTTCAAAATTATGGAAAAGGGACAAACATTCAATTGAAAGTGTGATGTGCATTATTGCAAATGTTACACTACAATTTATTTTATGATTCAGACATTGCAATGATGGAACAGCAATACCCTCATAGCTGACAACAAGTTGTTCAATCTCAAGAGGGACAGTAATAAGTCTGGTTTAAAATTTGAAATGAGGATGAACAGTTGAAAAAAAATGAAGTTTGTTAATGCAAAGATTACAACAATAAAAAAATCAGTTACCTCAATGTTATAGGAATTAAGCATGGCCATAATGCTTCCTAATAATAAGGGACCTTTGTATAAGTTAACAGCAGCATAACATATTTCAGGAGATTTAAGGGATGTAAGGGAAAGCCAAAATCTAAAGCCTTGTTGATATGAGCAAGGGCTATGTGATCCCAGGAGAGGCAGCATGAAAGTTGTTCTACGGGTTTTATGAAGTGCACATCACTGACGACATCATTCATGCAATCAATTACACATCCACTCATACAACCACTCCTAGACCCACTAACACACCCATACAACAACTCACACACACACCTACTCATCCATAGTGCTACTCAGACATTCACCCATACAGCGACTCACGTACCCACGTATTCACCTAAGCCTACAGCCACTAACATACCCCACATCCACTCACATACCCACTCACTATCGATACACACAGTCACACAGCCGCTCACATGATTATAGGTTAGAAATAGTATCACTTATAAGTAGTACACAAATGTTACTTTTGTAGTGCCTTAGTATATATGTTTCACACTCAAACTTCTATAAAACAGTCACAATCACTGGATGATGTCATGAGTGATGTCATGATCATGTCATGAGTGATGTAATATGTGAGGTCATAAGTGGTGCACTGCCGAGGCTTATAGTTAGCTCAGGTAGCTAGGAGGGCTGAAGTTCTATGGGCGTGTGTGTGTATGATCTGAGCCCAACTATAAAGTCTCTGTAATCTTTGCTTTTTTCAGTGAAATATTATACATATTATATATATATATATATATATATATATATATATATATATATATATATATATATATATATATATATATATATATATATATATACATATATTAGCATGAGAATTCACAATAAGCAATGTTAAAACAATTCTAATTAGGCAGAAAATGAAACATATCTCTGCTGTTCTTGTATTCTGAGTAAAATCATACTCAATTACTTCAAACATATTGGTGATTTATTCACAGGCTTTTAAATTGCACTGGCCAGAACGTTAGCAGCACTCCCATTTGAAATCCTGCACCAGATTAAGTTTGACTAGCAAGCATGACATTCTATATAAGTAATGTTAGATGATTACATTAGGGCATAAATGAATATCTACCTGTCTGGTGCCCCATTAGTTTCTTGATGCTACCCTTGAAACAGGAAATGGTTGTTAGATGACTAAAGAAAGCAGGATAATCAAATGAGAAAAAACCCAGAAACCCCCACCATGGGAAAACACTAAGGTGTGTTTATGAGGTGCTACCCAAACAGGGATCATAATAGGCTTTTACAAAGGTTCATACCTTTTAATAAAAATAGTTTCTAGTAAGGTCCAATGTGCAATCTAAGCACCCTATGCGGCACACGTGAAATAATCAAATTCAGATCAATTGCCTCTTTCGTTTTAACAAGGAGATCTGCTTCTCTACGACATTTAGGAAATATTCTGCTCTATGGTTCCAGTTCGTCATCCCATTTTCAATCTACTAAATATCAACAGGCTTAGCAACACCGTTTTTGACAGATGTGACTTCACAACTCAGAATGGACAGGTAGGGTCAAGCAATTTTCAAAGGGGATGGCGCTCAATACAACTTTTCACTGTCTATTTTGCAATGTTGGGGTACGGCAGACCGAAAACACTATTTAAACAATTACATTATTGTGTAACATTAATCTAATAGTCATTAGTAGAAGAAAACATATCCAATGATCCATCCTGCACATTTGTCAATTATATTACCAATATTACATGCTCACATGTAACATGACGCCGGTTACTGAGAGTTTTAGGCATTGCATTCGAAAGACGACCTATGAACCACTAGTGACAAACTCAAATTAGCATTTATTTAACCCCTTCGATGCTGATGACGAGCTCAGCTCGTCATCAGCCACGGTGGTCGTGTGCGGATGACGAGCTGAGCTCGTCATCTAACGCAGCTTTTAGAAAAAAGCCGTGTAGCGGAAAAATAACAGCCGCAGCGATGCGGTTAATTGATTGCAGTATGTTGAGGAACTGACATTACTATATCACATCACAATTTTATGTGTGCAAAGCAAGTCTCCCGCAAAAAATAAAACTAACAAAAAAGATCTAATTTTCTTTCAATCTACCAAAGAAAATGGAATTTAATATATAAATATATATATGGATAATGATCCCTGTAAGGGCAGAGTATGGAATGCCAAACATCTAAATTTTGTGTGTTTTGCTTTTTTTAATAAAGGCTGTTGATGTCACACACACTTTAGTGTTCTCCCATAGTTGCCTGCCATAATTTTGTTCATGTTAGATGCCCACTGATGCCCATTAGGAAGTCCAAAAGCTCCAGCTCAGCCTGTCTGTTCCCATGCAGGTTACCTGTTCACCAGCCTTCTTACTGCTCCCTGCATGTTTATGAAGTCCTTTATACCTTGGTATCTGAGCACGAGAACAGAAATAACAAGAATGTTTACCACAAAACAGAAAAGCTAACTAGACTGGGAATACCATTTGTAAAGGAAAAGGCAAACGGGGAAGAATTTATGTCCATCTTGCTTGGGTTTCAGAAAAGAAGCATGACCACATCTGATTTCAGATGACCAAATAAACAGTGGTTCGCACTTGTTATCAAGGTTATTACAAAGTTGCCCATCTTCCAACATTTAACCCTGTGGAGACTGGAACTGGGTCTGGAAATTAACATGTTTTCTTAGTTTAGGCAGCCAGTCCAGTTTACCAGCTGCATTAAAAATACATTGTTGCTTGCTTTTCATCAGTAAACTGCTTTTGGGACCATTTAGGCTTACATTAGCTGTATGAACCAAATTCACAGCTCTGAATAGGATAGAGTTGTATATGTACATGTTTCGGGATGGTGTTAACGATAACAGAGTGGAGTACAGCTATAGTATACTTAGGGTACTGCTCCAAGGAACTCTATAATCAACATTTTTATATAAACCGGTTGGAGAAGTAGTTCACATGGTTACTATTTAACCTTAAAGCATATATTTGATCCACAACTATTGCTAAGGGTAAAAGTGTTCTGAAACCTAGCTGAAATCTATACAACCCATATCAAATAGGTTTACCTGAATGGGGACATAGTCACCATATGCTGTGGACTCACTGCACTGGTCATTAGTTTCCATTATGTGGTAGTTTTCATCATAAATTTAACCACATAATTAACAAAGTCAACTTTGTAAAAAAAAAAAAATTTACAAAGAAAAAGACACACCAACCAGAGAACGGATATATTATTTACATACTCTCCGAAAGCAGTTTCAGAGGCACCATGAGACAGTAAATAATATTCTGTGAGACATTCTTACAAATTACATCCACACTTCACTGTAATGGCATTTGAAATCACTCAAAAAAGGCAGGATATAATACCAGTAGCTTTTGGTCACCAACAGTAAGAGAGCATCATATTCCTTGTAAAAACACCGAATATGGCCTGCTGCCAGGGAACGGTTGAAGGTGAAATGTCACTTTCCCATAAGAGCAAGCAAATGGCCTTCGCCCAAGTCCTGGCTCAAAGGTTCAAAATTATATAAAAAAATGTGGCTGTCTCAACAACTTTCAGTTCCATATTATTGTGCCATGTCCATATCCCCTGACCAGTACAAACCAATTACTAAATAAGTAAATGAACAAATACATAGGAGGAGTTGTATTGTCTCCCTGCAACAGGCAAAGGACCTACATACACCAAACACAATCTAGTTAGAAACAATGCCCAGATTCAATTTGGTGGAGGTACTGAGCCAATAGTCAGGAAGCAATTCAACAGATCCTCTATATTTACCATTGCCCTACATAATGAACAGCGGAGGTTGCTAAAGTGATCTTTTCCTAGATTAACCATCCTTCATTGTCACACTACCGTTGCATAAAGAAGGCCGCACTGTAGTTCTAGATACTTGGGTGCATATATTTAGCCTAACAAAAAGCAGTTACTTGTTGTTGGATGCCTCCTGAATAATGCTTAAGAAATGCCCTAATAGAAGCCTCCACCGTCAAGTATTACTCAATGGGTATCCACCATAAAGTATTACTCAAATACAGCTCTAAATGACTGTGTAATCAGAAGAAGAGGGAATTTTCAAAGAACTGGACCCTCCATTAAAAGTAGTAAGACACTATCACTATGCCGAACAAAATGCCCAATGCATAGAGGTACTGGACGGGGAAGACCACATAAGGGGATGAATTCACAACTTCGATAATTTATACAAGCACAAAGCAGCATCCCTTTACGCAAGATATTAATAGCTTCCTCCACAGACAAATAACAGAGGGAGTAGTTAGAAATGTGACACCTCCCTGCAGGAAACGAGAAACCCATTTGTTTTTATATCTACAAGTATTCATTCAAACCCTTTTAAGACATCCAGGTAATGCCATTTAAAGACAAATCTTAATAATGTTGCCCATATGAGGGATAGTAGTCAACCTTCTCTTTCCAGGACATAAGTTAAATATCGACAATCTCTTGGTTCTGCCAATCTATGTTCTAATGTTGCTGAAATCTTTCTGATGAAGAAATATGGTGAAAGTGTTTGTTTGCACAAAATACCTGCAAAGAACAATCACCAACAGGCTTACCTTGCTCGTTCCAGAGTGTGTGGTAGGTGCACTCTGTATGCTTGGCTTCCCATCAGTAAACCTCCAGGGGGATGGTGCTACGACAGCTGTGTCCTGGGTGACCTAATCGCCAAAACAGTGGGCAAAAGCAGAAGCTTAACACCTTTTTTGCATTGATAAAATAAACACACATCCATAGTATATTTTAAACATTCTCAAAGTCATTGCTTGATTTAACATTACACTGAGATGTGGCACCAATATCCCTAAGCAATTGAGGAACCAAGTAGGCAAAGTAAAAAATGTCAGTCATGGAATAACCTTATAACCAGCGTATACTTAGTTAAGGTGCAACTCTTCAGGATAACAAGGCTTACAAATTGGCTGTCCCAATGGATTAAAATGATGTTTCCTTGCAGTCAAAGGTGACTAACATCCTACATTAACTACTTGTGTGTGCTATCAATATGTGGAACATATCACACTTTGGATTTAAAAGGTTATCACTGAGATGTGAGAGGGTAATTTTAGAGTGATTTGACACTGGCATTTTCCATATGCACCATACGACTGGAAATAGGATCCACAAATCAAGTAGGCATGTTCTTTTAGTTTTCCAACAACGATATTGCAAAGAAATAGTTACTTACCCTAGATTATGATTTTTCTGGCGGATACTCTAACTGCAGATTCCTCACCTTTTGAATTTTCCAGATGTTAGACTGAATACACAAACTTTTCCAATAGCTCTTCAGGGTTTCCTCAACTTCCGTGCCGGAAGCGACATTCCTGTAACATCACTGGAGTTACAAAGCATCCCTGTTGGCATAGTGGCGCCATTTTCCCATCCATTTTTAACATGCCTTTGAGGCAGACAGATGAAAATGACATCTAATTGGCAGGTGTAGTTAATGAAAGTATTTAATTCTACACAAGAATATAAATGTGACCCTTAAGAAGAGGACTCCTCTAATAACCAGCCATGCAAAGGGGAGGTAGGAGGGCTTATGAGGAATCTGCAGGTAGCCAAAGTATACACCAGAAAGATGATTACCGAAGGAAAGCAACTTTTTCTTCTGATGGATATTTCTACCTGTAGATTCCTCCCCTTTTTAATCGACCCTCGATGCTGGACCAAACCAGGAGGTAGATGAATGACTGGTCACAACAAAAAGTTGTTAAAGGTCGAACTGGTGAAATGGTCTTCCCCATGCACTTCAGAATTCAAGCAGTAATGCTTTGCAAAAGTGTGGCGAGAGGTCCAGGTCACCACCTTATAGATTTCTGCCACTGGCGCATCTCTCATCAGTGCAGCGGTAAAATACTTGGCCCTAGTAGAATGAGCCTTCATACCCTCAGGAGGATCCTTGTGCGCCAAGGCGTAGCACATTTTGATTCACAAGATGATCCACCTTACTCAAGTCATCTTGTGTTCTGCCTTGTCTTACATTTTGCCCACCAAGCCTATGAATATGTGGTGAGCCAATTTAAACTACTTTATTCTATTCACATAGAAGCTTACCACCCTCTGGGGGTCTAGTCTATAGAACCTTTTTCTCCCTACATGGGATGTGGAAGAAATTCAGTGGGGTAATGGTTTGCTCAAGGTAAAATGGAGTAACTAACTTTTTCACTTTTGACAGGAAGGTACCCTGTAGCTGAGAAACAGATTGTCAAGATAGAAAGAATCGAACTGAGGTTTCATGCAAAATTCATGTATAACACTCACATGTTTCGCTTATATGATGGTGATGAGAAAACATGTTTAAAAGTAAGCAGCTGCAAAGGGCTACTCTGCAACGGTTCGAACAAAAAATCCATAAAAAACATAAGAACAAGATTAGGGACCCACTGAGGCGTATCAGAAACTGCATAACTACAAGTGATTTGTAGAATGGTTGGTCAGGAAAACAGAGAAAGGCTGATAAAGTCAACAGGTAGCTCATAACTGTGCCAACTGTGTACATTTGTTGCGCTAAAAGCAAGACGAAGAGCAGGATGTCAGACAGGTGGACCTGGAGAGCATCTACAGATGTGTCTGCACTCCACGTAAACCTATTCAATCTCCCTGAATACACAACCATTTTGGCAGAATGTCTGCAGGCACATAAGATCCACCACTTCAGAAGGTAAAGGAAAAGAATTCAGGTTATGAAGCTCAGTCACAAGGAATGAAGGTGGTGCCCCAGAGATAGCGAGAGGAGCTCTATCCGGTGAGGGTGACTGGGTGGTGGTACGGGGGTCAAAGGTCTGCATGCCACACTCTTTATGCTTCTCTGGGGCTATTAGTATGACTTGGGCACTGTTGAGGAGAATCTATCTTAAGACCAGAGGAATTAAGGGTATGGAAGTAAACGCATGGTGAAGTGGAAAGTTCCACGTCAAATAAAACGTGTCTGCCAAAGCTCCCTGCAGTGGACACTGGAGGGCATAGAATTTCATGAAGTGAGCGTTTCTCATCAGTGGCGAAGAGGTCCACAGCTGGAGAGGCCCAGAGGCTAAACAGATATTGGACCACTAGCAGTTGCCACTTGTGATCAGCAGGGTAATACCAACTGGGATTGTCCGCTCGAACATGGAGGACATCAGCTAAGTGGTTAGCTACACCTCAAATCCAATGGTCATGAGGCCAGCACCAGATTCACAGAGCTTCTTAGCATAGAAGATGCGACCCTACTCACCCCAGCTTGTTGATGTACCATATTGCGGTCATATTGTCCTACAAGGTCTGGAGAAGCAGGCTGTGAGGGAAGAGAGGAAGTCATTGTGGAGACCAGTGGCCTCTGCTCTCCAACTCCCCAACCCTAGAGTGGACTCATCTGTGATAACTAAAACTACTGCTTGTGGGGGTTGGAAGCCCCCCTCCACCTCAAAGACAGAATGCTTTCTACACTCCACCACTTCAATGCTCTGCACAGTCCTTGCACATCATAACCGAGCTCTGAAGAACATCGCTGTGTTGGAATCACTGCCTGCGGAGGAACCACTACGGGAACCTCATATGCCAGAGTGCATGTGTGACCAACAGAACGAAGAAAGCTAGCAGACGGAGGAGTCATAAGACCAGCAGAAACGGCATGTGCGCTCCATTCTGAAACATCAGACTCATAATATGAAAGTCCTGAACACTGTGGAGGAGTAAAGGCTCGACTTGATGTGGTGTCTAGTACTGTCCCTAAGGTCAAGATGTGCCGAGAGACAACTAAATGGCATGTTGATTGAAAAACAGGATCGAAAAGCAACGTGGAAGTCATCAGCAGGTGATACGACTCCATCTGTCGAGAGTTTGCCTTGATGAGCCAGTCATTAAGGTAAGGGAACTTTGGGACTTCCGCTCGTCTGAGATGGGCCACGATCACATCAGTCGGCTTTATGAAGTATCCAAGTGCACAAGTCAGACCTAACAGTAGGACAGCAAACCGGCAGTGTTTGAACTGCACCATAAAGCAAAGGTACTTCTTGTGTGGCTGTGGAATAGTAAAATGATAATAGGCACCCTGCAGGTCGACAGATACACTCCAGTTTTCTGCTTCCAGCTTAGGCATAACCTGAGCGAGGGACAGCATTTTTAACTTCTCCTTTTCTGAGGAACCAGTTCAGAATCCAGAGGTCGAGGATTGGGTGAGGCTGATGTCCTTTTTGGTTGCCTCCTCACCCGGTTTGTGCTCCAGTACCAATTCTGCTGCACCTTTTAGGAGATACATCTTTACCCCAGTTGCAAAGCTCATAGGTGCTCTAAAAGAAGGTAATGCTGGGATGGGGGAAAAGGTAGAAGCACCTATGAAAGAGTAGGACATATCCCCTTTCCACAATTTACAAGACACATAGGTCTGAAGTAATAGCCCTCCACGATTATAGAAAGAAGACCCCCGTCCTCCTATTGACTCCTTGTGTTCCGACAAGAAGGAACTAGGGCTACATCCCTGCAGCAGATAATGAGGAGAAGCAAGAGGAGGGACGGAGTGAAAAGGCAGGTTTTATTTCTTTGGCCTGGCCTCTATACTACCTGTGCAGTGGGCTTGCCATTGCTACCGCTGTGGACGGCCCCAAAAAGCACAAGAGAACCCACAATATTTTTATTTTATTTTTTTAAAATTTATTGCAGATTCACAGGAAGCCACGGACAATCAATTAGTAGGTTCAGTATAAATCATAAATAACGCATCTCATTGTCAACAGAAGGATACACGGCCATTTAGCCCACATCCCGAGGGTCGGGCGGCGAGTCATGATTGAGCACTGTAGGCCTTGTTCCACATGTAACTGTAGGCTTTCAACGGGCATTCCTAGTATTTGCTCCCCCCCCCCCTTTTGTTACTGAACCCCCCCCCCCCCACTCCCCCTAACGAACAAGAACACAAACTGGTTATCCAAAACCCATATTCACAAAAGGAAAATAGCAGCAATTGCACTTTAACCCCCCCCTTTGTCTCTCTGTTGCCAGCAATGTCCTTCACAGTTCTGAACCAGAGATCACAAATGCCCTGCAGTATCCCGCAAGTTTAAGATATGTCGTCGTACCCTTTGTAGAGAGGTCCCAGTGTCCCGTTCCATACTCCCTGGAGGCTACCCTCCCTCACAACCCCCCATCAAGCCCATGGTATTGTCTCCACTTAGACTAGACCCTGTGGAATGTTTTGGGACATCCCCTAGCCTTATAGGTCACCCTCTCGGCTGCCATATACAGATCCAACCCTGTCCTCCATTCCTCCAGATCTGGCGGTTCCGGCGCTCCCCAGTGTTTTGCGATGTCCCTCTTTGCAACCACCAATGCAAGCACTAAAAATGTAAGGAGTGGGCGGGTCAGGTCCACCTCGGTAGTCATGCCGAGCAGTGCCAGCCTGGGATCTTGCGGGATCGGGGCCCCTAGCACCTCCTCGAATACTTGTGTCCAATATGTTTGTATTATGGCACATGCCCATATTGTGTGGTAAAAATCCCCCTCTCCCTGGTGGCATCTAAGGCATCGCGGGTCCTCCACCCTCCCCATTTTGCTCAGCCGTAACCTATCGTAGTAAGTTCGGTGGAGTACATTGAATTGAATAAGCCGTAAGCGTGACTTGATTGCCACCTCTCGGGGATGCATCAACACTATTTCCCAGTCCAGGTCTTCCATTTCACCAACCTCAGCCTCCCACGTAGCCCTAAGTTTTGCCAGATCCCCTAACATATGGTTAGTTAGCGTTTTATACGTCAGGGAGACCGCTTTTCCCCGTTATCTGTTCTTGGAGGAGTCTCCCTTCCAGCGGTGCATATTCTGGGATGTCTGTGAGTGTAATGTGTTGGGCTCGCCAAGCGTGACGTAGCTGGAGATACTTGAAATGTTGTGTAGTATATAGCCCGAAGTCTGATCTAAGAGCTTGGAAAGATTTTAAGTCACCCTTGGCTATCACATACCCTATGGTAGAAATGCCTATGTCATCCCACCTTTGGAAACCCCACAATTTATGTAGTTCCGTTAACCACTGGCAGTGCCACAACGGAGTTTGCAGTGTGGGCCTTTTATCCCAGCCCATGCGTTTGGTGGCCTTCGTCCATGCAGTAAGTGTTATGGACGTGGCCGGGAGGAGGGGAGCCCTTCTAAAGGTCCCGTAGAGATAGCACAGTAGGTTTTTCGATGATAGTTTTGTTCTCTCCAGAGCGTAGGTTGGGTGGTCCGCCGGGACATGCAACCAATCATTTATTGGTGTTAGATGTTCCGCCCAATAGTAGGCCTCTAGGTTGGGAAGCGAGATCCCCCCACTGTACTGATGTCTTTGAAGCGTGGACAGAGCCACCCTGGCATGTTTGCCTAGCCAAAGGAAGGATCTCAGGTCCGCATGCATCTTGTGGAGGACCGTCGCTGGTATCGGATAATACTCATTTTGCAGAGCATAGAGGAATTTCGGCAGGATGATCATTTTGTACATGGTCGCTCTGCCCAGTAGCGTTAAAGGGAGGTGTCGCCATCTGTCCATATCTTCAACCGTATTAGTCATGATCCGTTCCAGGTTTCTATGGAACGAGAGGGTCGCGTCCACGGTGATATAAATCCCGAGGTATTGGAAACCTTCTGTGGTTGTCAATAGGTTTTCAGGCAACTCCCCCACTGGTTGTGTCCCCCCGGGTCATAAAGTACGGACTTATGCCAGTTTATTTTGTGTCCTGCCTGTCCGCCATAGTGTTCCAGTTCCCTGAAGAGCTCTGGGACTGAGGTTTCTGGTCTGGTTATGTAGAGCAAGACGTCGTCTGCGTATAGCAAGATCTTTTCTGTTTCCGGGTTGGTATCGTTGCTAGCAAAGCCGTGGATGTCTTTGTTGTGTCGGATCCTGGCTGCTAGCACCTCAATGGTGAGCGTAAAGAGGAGGGGGACAGGGGGCATCCCTGATGAGTGCCCCTTTGAATCCGGAACTCACGGGAGAGTATCCCGTTCACTCTCACCCTGGCCCTCGGAGCGGCGTAGAGAAGCTGTAATCGAAAGGGAGTGACGAAGTGCACACCTATTTTTTCATTGGTTTGTCCATTTTATATTTATTCGCGTGCTGGCCCAGAATCGTGGTCTGCCCGAAGCCACGAAATTGTGAATGAACATCAGGAACTATGGGGCAAGCTCTTACCCCATAACTGGACGCACAGCGGTAATGAAAGCATGCCAATTATGCACCATTTCGAATCAAGTTAGTTGCAAAGTTTATTCAGAAAGTTCCTAGAAATGTGTTTTACATAATTCAAATATATACTATTTTGGCATTGAAATACTGTCTTTTAATTGTAGAAATACCCCTGACGAAGGGCCTTGAAGGGCTTGAAATGCATTGGGTTATCGTGATGAAATTTATGAAGACTACCGGCATATACTCCTAGCTACCGATTAAGGCTTCGGCATGTTTGTAGCGCATGAGGTTACAGTTATGCTAGTAAAATGCCTCGCACGTGTTCTTGGAGGAATTTGGTATACTATGAACAGTTTGGATGAACTTTCTGAATAAACTTTGCAACTAACTTGATTCGAAATGGTGCATAATTGGCATGCTTTCATTACCGCTGTGCGTCCAGTTATGGGGTAAGAGCTTGCCCCATAGTTCCTGATGTTCATTCACAATTTCGTGGCTTCGGGCAGACCACGATTCTGGGCCAGCACGCGAATAAATATAAAATGGACAAACCAATGAAAAAATAGGTGTGCACTTCGTCACTCCCTTTGGATTATTTACTGTCTGCCTTTCGACGAGTAGCACCCACATGAACAAGGATACCAATGGAGAAACATTATCAAGACACTTGCGAGACCATGGAAGAACAGACCTTCTTAAAGGGATTCACGGACTAGGATTTCAGACTGTTACAACATACATTTCGATGTTATTTGAAGAATTGTTCTTACGTACATTTTTTATATATGTTTGGGAGAATGTTCATATTATATTGTGGATAATTAGTACACCAGCACTGAACACGCCACACAAGATATCTTTGAATCAACGCAATACTTTCAACAGGGTGGGCGGGGAATTCGACATAGATGTTTGGGAACACGGGTAGAGTGTATGATGGGAGTTGTAGTGCAAGATTACGTGGTCAAGTATTAATTTCATGCACATCACAGGATTAATTCTGTTTATGTGAACAGCGCACTTAAATGCACGCATTAAAGAGGATAGTTATTTGGAGAAACATGGGATCGACGAGAGAATATAGGGGTTAATACAGGAGTCGCCCAGGGGCGGAGTTTGGAAGGGAAGGTTAGAAATAGCGAAACGCGGGAGAAGCACAGTTAGTGAACCTGCTGGGTGGGATTAAGAAGCACGTTTTGAAGGTAAGGGAGCAGCTAGAATAGTTGTTTGCTTTAAAGACCTATTGAAAGTTTTTTGCATGCATAGTCACGTTTAGTTCAGCTTCGACACGTAGACAGTGGGGTGTACCTTGCATATTCAGGGTGAGTACATGGGAAAGAATAAACGTATTGATATTTGATGAAACGGAGGGAGGGTTACCCAGACATTTATTAAGAAGGAAGTGGCGGCATACGGTCACAATTAGCGGGAAAACGTTGAAAGCGTGAGGAAACAAGTGCCTAGAAATGTGTTTTACATAATTCAAATATATACTATTTTGGCATTGAAATACTGTCTTTTAATTGTAGAAATACCCCTGACGAAGGGCCTTGAAGGGCTTGAAATGCATTGGGTTATCGTGATGAAATTTATGAAGACTACCGGCATATACTCCTAGCTACCGATTAAGGCTTCGGCATGTTTGTAGCGCATGAGGTTACAGTTATGCTAGTAAAATGCCTCGCACGTGTTCTTGGAGGAATTTGGTATACTATGAACAGTTTGGATGAACTTTCTGAATAAACTTTGCAACTAACTTGATTCGAAATGGTGCATAATTGGCATGCTTTCATTACCGCTGTGCGTCCAGTTATGGGGTAAGAGCTTGCCCCATAGTTCCTGATGTAGAGAAGCTGTACCCATTTAATAAATTTTGGTCCAAAACCGAACCTGCGGAGCACCGCAAACAGGATGGGCCAGTGCACCGTGTCAAACGCCTTTTCGGCATCCAGGGAGAGGAACCAATGTGGATCACTACACCCTTTCACCTCTTGTAGCCAGTTATGTGTTCTTCTAAGGTTCAGTTTAGTTGCCCTGTCCGGTAAAAAACCTGATTGATCTAGATGAACCAGGCCTGTAATGGCCTCTCTTAGGCGGGTCGCCAAGATTGTTACTAGCAGCTTCACTTCCGCATTTAGCAGGGAAATGGGCCGATAGGAGACACAGTCCTCTCGTGGTTTGCCCTCTTTATAGATTGGGACGATTGTCGCCTGAGCGAGATCCGGTGGGAGCTCTCCCTCATTTAAGGCATCCGCAAAGAGGCCTCGAAGATGACGGGTCAAAAGATCCGCCGCACGTTTAAAGAGCTCCGCTGGGAAGCCATTAGGGCCGGGGGTCTTGCCCGGTCTCAACTTGGCGATGGCGTTAGTGATGTCATCCGCTGTTATGTCTGCCTCCAGGTCCTCCATATGCTCGGGGGATAGGACCGGTAGGATCGTATCATCTAAATATTGTAAGGCTTCCTCCTGGGTTGCAAGGGCACGAGCTGCGTAGAACTGTTCATAATGAGCAGCGAAAGCTTCCGCAATCGCAGCATCGGTGTTAACAGTGGTGCCATCTGTCGTATTTATACCGTCTATCCACCGTGCCGCTCGCTCCCTTTTACTGAGCCACGCTAAGAGTTTCCCCGATTTATCCCCCACATCATATAATCTGTGGAGGATGGCAAGGGACTGGGTCTTCGCCTCATTGGTTATCAGTTCCCTATATTGTTTCTGAGCATCCAGGAGTCTCCGGAGAGTCTCGGTGTTTCTATTGGTCAGATATTCTCTTTCCCATTTTAGGACAGCCTGCTCTAGGGCAGCGACCTCTGCCTGGAGATTCCGTCTGTCCTCCCCCAGTCTGGACGTCATCCTGTCTCTCAGTACTGGCTTTAGGGCTTCCCAAAGGGTAACACTAGAGTCTACCGCACCCTCATTTTCTGCGATATACACCTTAATGTCTGCCCGTATGCCTCGCAGTATGGTCGGGTTTTGCAGATCCCAGGCCGCTAAGCGCCATGAACCCGTGTCCCCACCCCGCTTCTGACCCACCCTCACATACAATGGCGAGTGATCCGATATGCCCCTAGCCCTATATTCTGCAGTGGCATCCGCCCCCAAGTATTGGCGGGACATAAAGACATAATCAAGCCGCGAGAACACCCTGTGTGCCCCAGAGTAGTACGAGTAGGCTCGCTGTGTCGGGTGGAGCCACCTCCATATATCTGTAAGGCCTATAGTAGACATTTGGTTGCATAATGGGGTCTGGTGCTCGCCCCTCGCAGTGACTCCAGATCTATCAAGGCCGGAGTCCATGACATCGTTAAAGTCGCCTCCCACCACTTGTATAGTATCAGCTGTGTCCAAGAGTATGTTAGCAAGCGCTGTGAGTGTACAGGACTGTAGTTTAGGTGGGGCATAGACCGAGATGAGGGTATAAGTGTGTCTGTTCCAATTGCCCTGAACTCCCGCATATGTTCCTTGAGAGTCAAGCCAAGTGCGGGTGATGCTAAATGGTGAGGTCTTTTTCACAATGACTGCCACCCCTCTGGAATTGGATGTATACCCCGCATGTGCCAGAACCCTGTATCGACCTCTAGCAATGAAGGCGCATTGTGTGCCCTTGAGGTGTGTCTCCTGCAAGAAAATGATGTCCGGGTCTACCCTTTTAATGTAAGCATTTACCAGGCCTCTCTTGATCTTAGAGCCCAGACCATTAACATTCCATGTCAGGATGTTCAATCTCTTGCCTCCCTCGTGTGGGGTGCCTACGGTACTTGCCATTGGAATACTTGGTGATTGCATGTGTGAAGACTCCGGCACTTGCAGGTGGTGTGGATGTTCAGTGCGTGGTGCTGCATTTTTCCAACTAAAACATCCCCCCCCCCCCAACTGTCCCCACCTGGATCCCCCCCAAAACAAGCTTGAGAACCCCTTCTCCCACCCTCCTCCCCACCTCCCTCCCCTTCCAGTCTTATCCCAGAGCAGGACATAACTATCCGTAGGAGTAGGCCGGTCGCCCACCCGCCAAACCCTCCCTTCACTGCACCCAAAAAAACGTAAAACTTATAAAAACAGGGAGGCGTGTCAACTTGCGTGCTTCCCAGAGATGGGCTGCCATTTTACATTTTCCACTTTCACCACTGTTCCGAGGGGACATCGGCTCGTTTGTATCTAGGGCCCGAGCCACCATCGATTAAGACTTAGAGACTTGGGTCTCTGATTCGGGTGCACTATGTTGTCCTGACAAATCTTTTTCCATCACCCAGATCTCAGTCACCAACGGATGTACAGATTGACTTCCATCCTAGTCGTCTTCGCCTCCAGATGTGCGACTATCAGGTCCTTCCTCGTCCTCACCCTCCGAGCGCGTATTGGATCGTAGAGCGGCAAATCTTGATCCTGTCGCTGCCGCACCTCTGGGGGAGGCCGAACGTCCTTTCCTCGCAGTTCCAGTGCCCCGGCCTCTGTAGGGCGTCGCCAGTGGTTGCCTCTTAGATCTTCTAGATTTCAGTCTCTGTGCCTTCGGTATTTCCCAGTTGGCAGCATTTCGCAAGGATCTATCCAGTAAGTCTCGCCCAGCTTGTTCTCTACGGTTTAGGATCGGACGCTCCTCCAACCATTGCCACGCGTCTTCCGGGTGTGTGAAGAAGAGGGATTGTTCTTTATATATCACCTTGAGTTTGGCCGGGAAGAGGAGCATGTAGGGAATCTTTAAGTCTCTAAGCTTGGCCTTTACCGTGTCAAACGATCTCCTCTGTTTCTGGACCTCCTGGCTATAGTCCGGGAATATCATGATATGTGCGTTTTCAACCCGGATCTCTTCCATCTTCCTCGCCTTCCTAAGAATCAAGTCTCTGTCGGCAAAGTTCAGAAAACGCACGATGACTGGTCGCGGTCTCGCTCCCTCCGGAGGTTTTGCAAGAAGGGCCCGATGCGCCCTTTCTATGATGAAACAGGGCGAGAATTGTACAGCTGGGAAGGTTTCCATTAGCCACGTGTGGAGGAAGGTCACCATATCCGACTTCTCGATCCCTTCTCTAAAGCCGACAAAGCGGAGGTTGTTCCGCCGCGCTCTGTTTTCGGCGTCGTCCACCTTCCAGAGCAGTTGGCGGTGGGATGCCTTGAGCTCCGCCATATCTTTCCGAAGGGTCGTGATTGAATCTTCGGCCTCGCCCATCCGCGTCTCTGCGGAGGTGACCCTGTCGGACAATTTTCGGAAGTCCTGCCTCAGAAGTGTCACCTCCGAACATACCTCACCAATCTTAACCTCCAGGGCCGCTTTGGATTCCTGGATATCCGTTCTCGAGGCCTGAATGGCTTCCATAAGCAATGCGGTATCCGAGCGCGGTCCAGACGCAGCAGGAAGGCCTTCCGTCACCAGACGTGGCGCAGCATAATTGTCCATCGGCTCTTGCTTGGGCCCTTTGGGCAGCAGCTCCTTCCTGCCCATGATTTGCCTTGTCGCTGCGTTGGGCCCACCAGTGAGAAGGATAGTACCTTTTCGGCCGGGCTGGAGAGTGTCGTCACGAGGGCCTCACGGGTCTCGGTCTTCTCCGCTTGCAAGTGGTGACTGTCGGTGTCGTAGCGCTCCTCCTCCGGTGTTCACAACCAGGCCCCGGGCTTCCGAGCTCCAGGTAGCAGTGTTCGGGTCAGTGGCCAGGGACCTCCGGCAAGGCTCCGGGCCGCTCGTGTCACTTCGCGGACTCCGCAGTCGCCATCTTGGCGGGGGAGGGAGGAGGGATCTCCTTCTGAGTTCTCTAGCGTCCAGATCGTAGACGTCCGGATCCAGTCGCCGATAGCCTGTCAGTGTCGCCCTCTCTCTCATGTGCGCGGCACGGTCTCCAAGTGGGGAGATCAGGTGTCAGTTCCTCCGCCGCTCTCAGCGCGTTGCGGCCACCATCTTGCCTTCGGCTCGGCGCTCAGAGCAATGTCGGAAAGTCCGTGTAGAAAGCGCTGCTAGCAGAAATTCCTCCCGATTTTGCACTCTCGAAGGGCACAAGAAGCCCCTGATCAGATTCCAGTATTGAGATCGCGATTTGGGTGGTCTTAAAGTCGGATTTCTAGGCAGCTCGCCGGGAGCTCCGGAGCCGCACGTCTTAGCCCGCCATGGTGTTGGCCACGCCCCCCCCCCAAATATTTCTTGAACTGCCAGTCGTCCCTCTGTTGCATCTTAAGGCCAAGGGATTTTTCTGTCGCCTTACTCTGCTTGAGCCACTCTTAGAGCACAGTCAGCTTCGACTCCATAAGGATAGAAGCCTGCGAACGGCAGGTTGATTAGTGTTGCTTAGACAGCCTGAGAGAATGCAGAATTTCTCAGTAATGCGTGGCGACACAGAGATATGGAGGTCCCAACAGCACTAGCGACAGAGTCTTATGTGCACCTGTTTTGCTACAGCCTGGCCATTCCCTATAAGCTCTAAAAAGTGGGACTGAAATAGTCCGGAAGGTTAGCCAAAACTGTTTGTGCCATGCTCCAAAGCATGTGCACATAGCAACTAAGGAGACAGGTGGCATTGAGCAGACCGAGGGTCATACTGCTCCCTAAAAGGTCTCTTATGTGTACTGCTCCATCTTTTTAAATTCACTATCAAATGAAGTAGGGGAGGCACCTGGTGATAGTTTGGAGGAACAAGAAGCTTAAACAACCAGGCTTTCCAGCAATGTATGAGAGGGAAGATGGGTCTACAGGCACTCCCTTGTACTGCCTTGCAATTGCTTTGTGGACTGTGGTAAAAGTTGTAGGCTTTTAGGGATGGCAAGGATAGGTTCCGCGAAGGCTTCATTAAAGAGGAGCAAAGTCAGGTATGAAGGAACCGCAGGCACCAGATTCCTTGTAGTATCTTCTACTTTTTCCAGTTTCCATGTGGACTGCTAAGAAGAAATATGGGTTTTTGGTGACTTACTATTGGTATGATGCAGTTCTAATTTGTGTTGCCATTACTTTGTATGCTTCTTCTGGTACTCTGGAGGGGACTCAGACGTACTGGGCGTTGCCTTGAAATTGCACAGTCCTCTTCGCTCATCTCTTACTATGGCCAAAAATATCTTGTCCTTCCACTCCTCAATGACCTTGGGGTGCATACTCCAAAAAGCGCTACAGCCATTGAAGTCAAGGATGGACTCCAATAACCACAAACAAATTTTGTGTTGATCTGCTATAGCATTTGTCTCTCACTTTTGACAGGGCTTGAAACCTGAATGGTTCAGGGGTGACATCTTACAAAAAACCAAACTGCAACTAAAATAGATTTTAAGTCAACAATGTTGCCAATCTTCTGTAGAGATTCGAGCTCCAGATTTACATCAATGGTGTAGAAAAAAACTTGCTGAAGGGGGCGCGTTATGGCTCCAGTGACGTTACAGGTAAGGTTGCCCTCTTTCACAGAGAAAAATACCAGCTATCTTACCAACTATCTGTTCACGTTTTAAGATTCTGCAAAGGCAAGAGCATGATTCTTCAGTAAAACTTCAATTTTAACAAGCCCTATCAGTCTTTCTGTAGGGGTCATTAGGGGAGCAGTAATTCACATTTTAAAGGGTTTTCTTTTAACATTTACAGTTTAAAGTATGTACTGATAAGGGAAAAGATACTAGCTTTGGGTGATTTATTGTACCGCAAGAACATTAAAATACTGGTGATGCTGGTATAAAATGGGCCGGGTGGCAACCCCATTCATAAGGATGCCGCTTCTGGTGCTACATACCAGCGTCTAGAGCTATTGGAAGGGATTCTAGATTCAGTTTGACACCTCTCATATTCAAAAGGTGTCTGCAGGAATTTGCAGGTAAAAATATCCATCAAAAATGTCATTTTCTGCGGTAACGCTTTTTAGAAATTTAAATTTCAAATCTAATACGGTCACTGGGATAAATGACAAAGCAACATTAATGATTAACTCCAAGCTACGCTTCCTTGTCACAGTACTGGATCATTCCACTCTAAAAAAAAAATAAAAAAATAAAATAAAATAAAAAAGAATTCCACTGTTCAGACCATGCACCTGAACAATGCAGTTTTTTGTGTGTTACCAATATTTACTTTTTCTCATTGTGGGCGTGTACTGCAGCCAGCGTTCCCTCCCAGACATGATCAGACTGGTGGAGCCATCACCGTGTATTGCAGGTGTAAGTGAACTTCTGTATCAGGCAGAGTTTGTGCTATGGGGTTCTCCTCTACTCGGTGTACTGATAACTGGTGCAGGCAGTTCAGCACTCTGGCAACTTACTGAATCTCCACTTATGGAGGGGACATCAGCACAAGTTTTGACACAGTTTGTGGAAGCACTAGGCCTTTTTATTTATTTAAGTGGCATAACCAGGCACTCTTTAAGGAATCTGGACAGGACCTGTAAAATAGTTGATAAAATTAATATATATTTGAATAAAGATAATTGAACTTAAACAATAATTATGAGATTCATTACTAGAACAGGTCACTTGAGAAATTATCTGGGGTAGAAACACAATGCCCTTGGCAGAACACAGGAGGAACAAACTATGACACATATGAGGAACCAGCCTCTGAAATTAAACTCTTGTGGGTCTAATGATTTTTTTTTAAAATATCAAAAGAAGTGAGAGGATTAGAGAACTAGTCCTTATCCCCAAAGATAACATATATCATCAAGAGGAACTAGTCAGAGTTTACGTGATAACGAAAAACTATGATTTTTGTAATAAAAAGAAAAAAAAGTTGTTTCTTTTTATGAAGCCCTCACCCACCAACCTAGTTGGTGGCATGCTACATCATCAGGCCCACCTGGTGATACCGACTGATTTACAGCGGAGCAGGTATCTTTACTGAGTGTGCAGTGAGGTGATGTGACTGTACAGTTTTTAACTTCACCTTCTCATCACCTCACTGCACACTCAGTAAAGAGCTGCTCCGCTGTAAATCAAGCATTGTAGCACACCGGGGACACTCAGTGTCACCAGATGGGCCCGATGATGAAGCATGCCACCAACTAAGTTGGTGGGTGAGGGCTTCATAAAAAGACAAAAAGGTTTTTTCATTTTATTACAAAAATCATACAGTTTTTCGTTATCACGTACACTCAGACTAGTTCCTTTTGATGATATATATGGGTTTAATGATTTACCATTTTTTTGATTTCAAGTATACACCTCTATTGGCGGTCAGCTACTAACACTAAGGTGCAGGAGAAAAGTCAGGGGGCCTAAGACAATACTTCTGATTCTCAGTGCCCTGTCAATGGCAGATATTGTCAAAGTCATGTGACCAATGCTTTAGAAAAGCGTGGAACAGCCTTTACTGAAGGGCAAAGATTGTTGAATAATCAAGCAATTAAGACATTTCTGCTTCTTCAACATAAGATATGCTCCTCCAGATGAGTAAGGGCCTGAAGTTCAACATCAACAACGGTTTATACATATTCATGGGTAATCATAAAAGCACAGTTAATTAAATCATTTACCCAGGACCATAATTAAAAAAATTGATTCTATCTAATGAAGATTTAAAAAAGCAGTGATCTGCGAAATCGTACAGCAGACTTTAAAAAACTTCTAACAGATTTACTGACAATGGGATAAGATAACATTCTGAACAACAACAAAAAAGTGCAGGTTTATGTTTTTTTAAAATCCATATTTTTAAACAATGGGTAGCAAGTCCTGACGTGTAATAAGAATAATAAAATCCTGTGGAAGTAGACAAGATGCATTTGTGTCTTTACAGAAAGTTAATCAAACCGGCATATATGTTTGCTTGGAGAATCATATTGGCTCAAAGGAAAGCTAAGATAACTCTTAATGTTTCCCAGGTAAAATGTAGTTAATAATGATCTTTGCCAGGGACTACTGACAAAAATTAAATAGGGTTCTACTACGAGGGTGGTGTGTATGATGGCATAGTTATGAAGCATTGATTTCTTTATTTCTTCTGTCTCTCTGCTTATGGTGGTCAGAGCCTTATAGAGATTTGTGACCCTCGATGTTTACCCCTTTGATGATTTGATGGGGCAATGTATAATTCAGGCCTACCAAGGATGTCAGTGATCTACTTAATATGCGTAAGCCACATAATGTTATGCCCTTGATCTAGTCTGAGGTAATCCTCTATTATGTCCCTGTTAGAAGTGGCTTGTTACACCAGATTGACAACCATAGGTGCAGTTAGCTCTACAAAATTGTCAAATAGGCTCTTTCGGATGGCAGAGGTTTGGGACATTGACATAACATCATCAGCATATAGTAAGGTGGGAATGGGGGTATTATTCCCTTTAGGCATGTCCTTTCTAGAGGAAATCAAGGAAGCATAAAGACTATTCACATACAAAAGAAACCAGATCAAAGGCAGTACATGTCACTGGCAAACACTCCATTTCAGTTCAGTTCAAGGAATTAGTACATTCCCCTTCGATCCCATGTCTTACTGATGCCTTAACCCCAAATTGCAGAGCTAGTAATAATTCCACTAAGTCTTGATCCAGGCCATCTGAAGCAGTAAGACCCATAGCTTAGTCTGGTTAAACTGGTGGTGCTGTGGAGATCAGGAAAGGCAAGGTATAATGACCCCTTCCTATCACGAATGGATAGGATAGACACAGAGAACTAACTCTGATCTTTGTATTTGGGTACAGTTGCAATTGAGTCACTGCTACTGAAGTGCTGATACACAGTAAAAGAAAATTTGATTAAGTAACATATGTCAAAACAGCAAGCTCGAGACAAAACTTTCCATAAGCACACACTTAATTTAAATCCCTCCTTCTACCCAAAAGATAAAATTAATCTACTTACAACACTCCTACAAAGAAGAAACAAGCGCCTGTACATCCCAATAAATTCCTGGAAGTCTATTCCTGAAGAAAGGAGAAACAGTCAAACGATTATGAAACAGATACACTAAAGCCATGTCATGTTCGGAAAATTCATTATCGTCCAAAGTATAGACAATGTATCAACATTACCAGCCTACCTAACTAATCTGGATGTTAAACTCAACTGAACTGAATGGTCACTGACCAGGTCATGAATGATATAATATGTGACGTCATCAGCAGTGTATTGCGGGGGCGCGAGTTATAGTTAGGTGAACTAACTAACAGGATCATTTCTATGGTTTTGTATCAGTGAAATGTCCAACTAACTAAAACTTCCCTGAAACCTATGGTTTTTTCAGTGAATTTCTAAAGTTTTTTGAATGCTAATTTCCAACTATAACGTCCCTGAAACCTATGGCTTTTTCGGTGAATTTCAAAGGTTTTTTAAATGCCAATTTCTAACTATAACGCCCCTATGGTCATACTAGGGTCCGTGCTCAGAACCGCGCACCATTCGTGTTCACACTGGGGGCCGCGATGAGAGCCACGACTCCAATTTAAAAAAAAAAATCGTCCAGTTTCACTAATTTACATTCGCCTCGGGGGCCCCATCCCCAGAGGCATGTCCATATGTTTAAAAAAAAGAAGAAGAAAAAAGCAGAAGCGGGAGGAGGGCTGCGTTGCGCCCCCCCCCCCCCCACCTTGAGGCCTTTATTTGCCCTTGGGACCCCATCCCCCCATCTTTTTTATTTATTTGGGGAGGTGGCCTCTTGAACCCCCCTCCCTCTCTGGCCACTTCTAGCCCCAGGGACCCCACCCCCCAGGGCTGGCCCTTTCCGTTGGAGACCGTGGGGGACCCTAATTCCCCCACGTCCTGCTGGCTCCCGCGTCCTGCGTGAGCCAGCATTGCTTTTCCACATGGGGAGCTGCTAACACGCAGCCGTATGGAAAAGCAATATGCTTTGAATTTTGGAAGAAAGAGCAGGTTTCCCTACTCTAGATTCCAAAATCAAAAGCAAGTTTGCTATGGTAGGGCGGAGCTCCCACACTACTATAGAAAACAGCAATGTAACGGGGTGGGCACCCGAGGCACTGCAGGAGCCGGCACTAGGGAGTGGCAGTCCCCAGGGCCACCAAGGACTCCAGGAGGGGGGCTGCGCGCCCCCCCTCTCAGTATGATTGACGCCCGGGGAGGTGGCGGTCCCCAGGGCTACGGGCCCCTGTTAATATATTTTTGCGATTCCCCCGGCACCTGGCCCAGCCGGGAGCTTCAATTAAATGAAGCGTGGGAGGCTGTAGTTCGGGCTGTAGCCTTGGCAAAAATTTCCTATGGAAATTAACATGGAGAAATCACTTTTTGGGACCCCCCTTTTTTTCTCAGCCCCCACTAGAGAAATCACCCCCAAACTTTCGGGATAGGAGCTGACCTGGATAGACCTTTTTTTTTTGGGAGAATTTCGCAAAGATTAGTCAAAAGTGCCAAAGTTATTGGCAAAACAAAAAACGCCTTTTCAATAGAAACGAGGTTCTAACTATAACTACCTACTGGCAACTGCCAGTAGTTTAGGTTAGTTATGATATATATATTACCTACTGGCAGTCGCCAGTAGGTAGTTATAGTTAGGATCTACTTTCCATAGGAAAACCGCACATTCTATTGGGAATAACTTTGGCGCCGGTGGACGAATCTTCGCAAATTTCTCCAAGAAAATGGCCCGCTCCGCTCCTTCCCTGAAAGTTTGGGGGGGATTCGTCAAGTGGGGGCCGAGATAAAAGGGGGGGTCCCAAAATGTGTTTTCCCCATGTTAATTTCCATAGGGCGGTCAAACTCACTTTTAGCCCGAACGGCTGAATGGATTTCCACAAAACTTGGCAAAATTGTAGGGACTGGTAGCCCGATGTGCCTTTGCTATGTCTCAAGATGTGTGCTCCAGTGGTTTTTGAGTAATTTATGTTCAAAAAAATATATATATCTATGGCAGCGCGCCGGTACGCGCACCGGGGAGCGCTCCGGGCGCGCCACGTGAGGTGCGCACGGAAAGCTGATTGGCTCTCGGGTGTCTGTAAACATTCGAAACAGTCCGGAGCGGCCGCCATCTTGTGTCTCGGTAAAATCGAGACACAGGAGGTGGCAAAAACAAAGGGGCAAATGACCATAAGGGGGCAGAGTAGACCCCCCCTGACCCCCTAGGTTTGATGTGGGGGCCATAAAAGGGCCCCGCTGGGCAATTTTTTTTTTCTTTTCGATTTGCGCGGGGGAGCGCCCGGTGCGCGCACCGGGGAGCGGACCGGGGAGCGTGCCATGAGGAAAAAAGAATGACAGAGTTTTTAAAAAAGGAAGCCTTTTTTTTATAAATAGGAGGTAGTTCTAAAAAGAACTGTTTTTTTTATTCTTTTTGTTGTTTTATATTTTATTGGTTTTTTAACATTTTTTTCTTTTTTTGGCTTTTCTGAACATTTTGTTTTTTTTGTATTTTTTGAGGGGAGAAACAAAAAACAGGGAATTTAAAAGGGCTCAACAGGAGCAAAAAAAAAGCGGAACAAATTAATGTTTCCTTGGGCACTTGTGGTTATCCCAAGCACGATTAATAAGTGTGATGCATTGCTCTCCATAGCATATTGTTTGTCCACAAAATTTACAAACCATTTTAAAATTTGAAAATTTGGTTTGTATGGTGGAGCATGTCTCCCTAACTTCCGGTCCTGATGGGGTGGAAACATTAGTTTGGGAGGTGCTGGCAGAAGATTGGACAGGGTTTCTGGCCAGTTCCCTGACCACTGCCCTAGCATAGTTATTTGGATGCTTTTGAAGCATATGCCTGATCATTGTGTGGTTGCCGAAGGAGTATTTTTTGTTGGGATTCCCCCTTGACAGCTCCTGATGACAGATTAAGCAGGTTGCCTTAGGTGCATTTACTTTTTTTTGTCGTTGGGGATTGAAAAAAATTGCCATATGATGTGCTCTTTTGGTTTGTAGGTAATATTGTCCTCTCGGACGAATCTACTCTCCTCCTCCTGTTCTTGATCTCCACCACTGTGAAGTTGTGAAGGTCCTTGTGGTGGTGGTGGTGGTGGTCCAGAAGATCCAGCAGCTGCAGCTAATGTAGCCACTTTCGACTGATAAGTGCAGGTCTTCCTCTCTCAAAGCACAAAGGTAGAATAAGGAAAAAAGGTGGGGGCTTTCATCATTTGGGAGAAAAAAAATATCCTGAACCAATGAAAAGTGTTATTTTTAGGTCACATGACCAGGGGTTTCATCATTATGAAACCAAAACTGTTATGAACCAATGAAAAGTGTTATTTTCAGGTCACATGACCCGACGCGCTTACGCTTCGCGTCCCGGGGCGCGACCCGGGGCGCGTCGCGTAAGCGCGTCGAATGCTTCCGGGTGCGTTTACGCCGTGCGTATCACGCGGACGCAGCTACGCGATACGTCACAATCATGTTTTCGTTCGCGACATTGGCGCTAACGGGACGCTCCCCGGTACGCGCCCCGGGGCGCTTCATAATACTACGCTTTCCTGGGCGCACACCGGGAGCGCTCCGAGGCAAAAAAAAAAACAATATACAAAAAAAAAAATTTGCAAAATTGTAGGGACTGGTAGCCCGATGTGCCTTTGCTATGTCTCAAGATATATGCTCAAGTGGTTTTTAAGAAAATTAACTTTGACAAAATATATATTGAGCTACATTGGGCTATATATATGTTAGAGCCCAAATGTAGCCCAAATGTAGCCCAAAGATGGCCACCAGAGACAAAAAAATACAAATGTAGTCCAAATATCAGCCAGATGTAGCGCAACTATAGCCCAATGACAGAATGTACCAGAGTGTTCTAAAGGACAACTAGAGCGCTAACAGTCTTACTTATAAAGTGAGACTTATAGTTGGGAATTACCATTAAAAAAACCTTTGAAATTCACTGAAAAAACCATAGGTTTCACACCAGTTATAGTTAGGAATTAGCATTTAAAAATCCGAAGAAATTCACTGAAAAAACCATAGGTTTCACACCAGTTATAGTTAGCTGGAAATTTTACTGACATAAAACCAATGAAATTCCACGTTATAGTTAGTTGGACTCACTATAACTTGCGCGTGTAATGCACTGCTGATGACATCACATATTACATTACTCATGACATGGTGAGTGACATCACTCAGGTACGATCGTGCCGCTCTCATATCTATTAGAGATAATGTTCGGGTCTGTTATCATGACCCCTTACCCCCTCTCTCAGGACCTTATGAGTGTACCTGCGGTCATTTCTCTTTGACCTCTCCCATTGGAGTCCGTCCAGTCAGTAGGACTGTTCGTGGTACCCATACGGAATGGTCCGGACAAGCCCTTAACATATGGAGTCTCAATGTTAGATCTTTGGTCAAACACCATCAGTCACTACGTGACATGATCGACGTGGACCTTCCCGATATCATCTTCCTGACCGAAACTTGGTTACAGGACGCGGACACCGCCATCATTAACTTGGCTTTTCCCTCTACCTATACAGTGTCTATCTTAAACCGCTCGACGAGGGGAGGTGGTATAGCCATGGCGACGAAATCGTGTTTTCCGGTGGAGTGGAAGGCCTTGGACCTCCCCATGTGCGAAAGCGCATCGTTTAAGGTGAAGGTTAGTCATCAATTTACCTTCAGCGGCGTGCTTATATATCGTCCTCCTGGGAATGACACCGCCTTCAAGGCTGCCCTTGTAGATGTAGTCAGCTCCTTGACTGCAACTTGCTCTAATTTCAATATAGTTGGCGACCTAAATATACATCTGGATCAGTCGTCATCCCCTTCCATCAGCTCTTTGCTGGCGGACTTAGAAGCGTTGCAACTTGACCAATTGGTCACCTCCCCCACCCATACAGGAGGTCATATATTGGATCCTTTCTTTACCACCTTAGTTCGGGCTAGATCAGCTGACCCGATGGTGGTGGGTTGGACTGACCACCTATTGGTTAAAGTGTCATGTCCCCTTGACACCCCACAATTGAAACCTGCAGGTAAACAGAGTTTAAAGCGAGACTGGCGTAAACTTAAGCTGGAGGAGTTTGTCAGGTTATTGGAGGTTCGACCCCTGGACAAACTGCAGAATGCAGAACAGGGTTATGAACAATTCTGTAACTGGGTTCTTACTGCCCTTGATTCTCTAATACCAATGCGGTGGGCAAAATGTCATGTGAAAAATCGTAGCCCTTGGTATAATGAGGCGCTTGCCGAGCTTAAGAGAACCTGCCGGCAAGCTGAGAGGGCTTGGAGAAAAGCTTTTGACCCCGCGTTAAAATCGCTTTACTTTGCCCAGCTTAAGTCCTACCACAGAGCTATTTGCCAAACCCGGGCCGCCTATTACGCTGCTGAGTTTTCTAACAGCCCCAACCCCTCTAAGTTGATCTTTAAGGTACTTAAAGACCTGGTGGGGAAACGGGACACCTCGCAAGAAATCTGTACGGACTCGCACTGCGAAAGCTTGGCATCCTTTTTCGTGGAGAAAGTACAGAAAATCTACCGAGGATTTGTACCAGCTGCCCCCAGGGATGCCCCTAGCGAAGTAGAGGTCTTGGTGCCTGAAACTCTGTCAATCTTGCCGAGTATGTCCAATGAGGTATTCGACACTCTGAGCCTCAAAATCAAATCTGGCTCTCCTTCAGATCCTCTGAAACCGGAGTTTTTCGCCTCTCTCCCGCCTCTCTGTCGTGAACCCATTATGGAGCTGATCAATCTTTCCCTCAGAGAGGGCGTGGTTCCGTTACCCTGGAAACAGGCTGTGGTCAAACCCATTTTGAAGAAACCGAATTCAGACCCCCTGCTCCCGGAGAACTACCGGCCCATCTCCCTCCTGCCTTGGACCGCCAAGGTCACGGAGGCACACGTGAATACCATTCTGTCTGCCCACCTCTCGCGTAATAACATCCTTGACGAGACTCAAAATGGGTTTCGTGCTCAACATAGCACTGAAACGGCTCTGCTCTTCATGATTGAGCACCTGCGATCAGTGCTAGACGCGGGGCAGACCGCGGCGCTCCTATTGTTAGACCTGAGCGCCGCGTTCGACACGGTGTCTCATGACATTTTGCTGCGGCGTTTGGAGGAAGTGGGGATTGTCGGGAAGGCTCTTAAGTGGTTCCGCTCATTCCTCTCGGACCGGTCTTTTAAAGTAGCCATTCCACCTGGCCAGTCCTCGTACCATTCTCTGGAACTGGGAGTCCCTCAGGGCTCTGCTCTCAGCCCTACATTATTCAACTTGTATGTGAAACCGCTGGCTGATGTCGTTAGGCAATATGGCCTTACGATGACATCGTATGCCGACGACACGCAGCTGGCGGTGACACTTAGTGGGGACCCTGAGGTGACTGCGCCCAGATTCCGGGCAGGGCTGATAGCTGTGGCGAGCTGGATGCGTAACAACTGCTTACAGCTTAATGCAAAAAAGACCGAGGTTCTGATTGTAGGGAAGCAGGCGGAACTCTGGGGAGACCAGTGGTGGCCTCTTGAACTGGGGGCGATGCCTATTCCAGTGGACGAAGTTAAAAATCTGGGGGTATGGCTGGACTCTAACCTTTCTTTTGCCAGCCATACAAAGAAGACAGCAGCCACCTGTTATGGCATTCTGCGAGGACTTAGACCTGTTCTCAAATTTTTCGACCCTCCCACACGTCAACTGGTGGTTCAGGCCTCTATCCTCTCTCGGATAGACTACGGGAGTGCCTTGCTCCTTGGAGTCAATCAGGCTGAGGCAACGAGGCTCCAGAGGGTGCAGAATGCTGCTGCACGGGCCATTGTAGGTCTCCCGAGACGATGTTCTGTCTCTCCTGTTTTGGCCTCTCTGCACTGGCTTCCGGTCAGACAGAGAATCAAATTTAAGGCTCTCTGTCTGGCATTTAAGATCTTAAAGCTGTCCTCACCTCCGGCCCTGACAGGCCTTATTTCTTCTTATGTCCCTTCGCGATCCCTTAGATCCGAAGTCCAGTATCGGGCGAACAAGCCTAGGTTCAGGCTTAGCAGGATGGGAGGACGCTCCTTCCGCGTGCTGGCGGCAGATTTATGGAATTCCCTTCCTGTTCACATTCGGGCCCTCAACAGCTTGACCCTTTTTAGAAGGGCCATCAAAACCCACTTGTTCATCTCTGTAGGCTAGTACCCCCCTCTGTCAGCTATGATCTGTTGTGTTGTTGCATATGATCAGGCGCCAGGACGCCCCTTTGCTGGGGCAGCTGTTGCGCCTAATAAATGTTATTAACTAATGACATCACTGATGACACCTACCAGTGAATGTGTGTCTTTCTGAAAAATAAATATGTTTTATATATGTATATGTAAAGGTCGATGAAAAAATAAATGTTTAAATTATTGTCTTAATGAATGTTTTTTTTTTAAATGATTG
The DNA here is from genome assembly GCF_964263255.1 of Lissotriton vulgaris. Classification (NCBI taxonomy): domain Eukaryota; kingdom Metazoa; phylum Chordata; class Amphibia; order Caudata; family Salamandridae; genus Lissotriton; species Lissotriton vulgaris. The sequence goes on along the minus strand of NC_141694.1, from coordinate 785,424,022 downwards.
GATAGCTGGCTTATTAAGTGTATCTTAGTGAATACATATATTAGCGAGTAATGTTTAAATATTTAAATGTTTGTATCAGTGTTTCACTTTGTGTATAAATGGCTACATGGGTTGGTAAGTAGCTACATGTCTGTGTATATGGGTTATTAGATGTTTTTTTAGTATCAGTATGAGTGTCTGTATGGTTTGGTGGGGGTGTTACTTAGCATATAGATGCATCAATGACTGACTCACTGTTTATATGTTTTTTGAAGACAGCATATGTGCAGGACTGTATGGGTGGATGAGTGTGTATAGGTGTGTGTTAGTGAGTAAATGACTGCCTCACTAGTGTCTTTATCAGTAACTACATATGTTTTAATCTAGTTTATGCGAGTATTGATATATATAAGTCAGTATATGTGAGAGTGAGAGATTGAAACAGTTCCTGTTTAAATAAGTATGTGTTTCTATAAGTGATTGTTTAAGAGAGTAAGTATGTGTAAGTTTCCTTAGAAGTAAGGTGGTAGTGTGTGTATATCTGTATATGTAAATAAATGGATGTTTATTAGTTCATTTGCATGTGTGAATATGTGTGTGAGTAACTTTTTGATGACTGTCGGTGTGTAACAGGATGTATAGGTGTTATCACTACATATGATGAGTGAGTATATGTATGAGTGACTATATAGAACTGTTGGTGAATGAGTGGATGTGTATATAGATGGTGGAATTACTGAATTGGTTGTTGTAACTGGTATGGGTACATCCACTTTTTTGAAAATGTTTGTTTCTATTTTTGAATATATGTTTCAAGGGTTACTTTACAGTGAAAGGAGGTCTGTCACTGTCACAAGGATGGTGTCATCAGTGATGTCATGAGTGATGTCACTGACCATGTCATGAGTGATGTAATATGTGATGTCATCAGCAGTGCATTACACGCGCAAGTTATAGTGAGTCCAACTAACTATAACGTGGAATTTCATTGGTTTTATGTCAGTAAAATTTCCAGCTAACTATAACTGGTGTGAAACCTATGGTTTTTCAGTGAATGAATATATAATCGCTGCACGTTCCTCCTCTCATCCGTTGTTTAGGAAAGAATACGGCTGGCACTCTGGTATCCGTTTCAAAAATTTATTATACCAAACCCCCCTCACCCCAAACAGACGAGTTTCGCCTTTGCAGGCTTCGTCAGTGTTACGTTTGTGCCACGTATGAGTCACCATTTTAAACCTTTAGCCAGTCTGACATAATCATGGACATAGAAGACGGCTACTGACATTCAAAAAGATGGTGGCCATCTTGTAACGTGCAAATTGCATTGAAATATACATGGCTTTAAAAGGTGACATTAAATAAAGTGCGTAGTGCTCATTTAAAAACATATAACACAAAACTTTCGTTAAAAAAGTTTGTAAACACAGTACATTCTGTAAATGCAATCAATTCAGCTATTTCATATATCTATATAAATTCTATTTTTGGCATCTTTCATAGATATTTACCAATAAAGTGCAGAATTGATAGGATAAGTCTTTCCTATAATGCATTACGCAGCCCTGAATGGGCGATTGTGTTACAGCACAAGTTCCTAAAGTGGATTCCTGGTTCAGCAGTGGAGTTTTGTTATTATCCCATGGGTATGTTAGATGGATACATTTGACCCTGGTTCCCCATGTGTCAGACTATATGTGAACTAAAGGTGAACCCACAGTTCTTCATTGTTATTGAGGCCCCACGGAGTCATGGTTTTGAGACTGATGATGCACTTTGACTCAAGAAAAAAAAAAAAAATTATATCCATTCAAAATTCGACCTCTTCACTAGGAAGCAATCGGAGGGACACAGCGGGGGCATTAAGAAGACTCTTCATTGCACGAAATGTGACATGACAGAAACTGTCTTTATCAAATGCCTTCACGTCGTTTTTGGCTCCAAACGCTGCTTTTAAACAATTGTGCTATTAACCCATTGGTTGTGGTTCAGCTGGGTCAACTTCGGATTGGAGCATTATTAAAGCCCACATTGGTGAACTTCAAATCCCAGCAAGCACCATGACGGCCTGCCAGGTAAGTGTCTCATTTCGGCCCCAATGTTCTCATAGTGAGCACTGGATATTAAAGAATAGAAGCATTGCCTGTGTGTATGTAGATGCAAATCCGATGTCACTGCAAAGTTAATCCTCCTTTTCCCCCAGATGTCCAGCCGCATAAGCCCAAGTCTAGCTGAGCCGGAGATAGTAATACCGTGATTCCATCTCTTCGTGAAGTCACGAACTGCACTTTCACAGCAGCCCTTAGCAAACCCTGTAGGCGGCGGTCACAGAGAAATCCAATCACCTTTCTTTGTTGCCCTTGAATCTCCGGACACTCGTAGGACGGGTCATCTCAGCGCGCCAGCGGCTAGCACGCAAATATATCCAAAATTCGGCATCTTCCCTAGGAAGCAATCGGAGGGACACAGCGGGGGCATCAAGAAGACTCTTTATTGCAGGAAATGTGGCATGACGCGTTTCGACAGAAATTGTCTTTAACAAATGACTTCACATCACGTTTTGGCTCCAAACACTACTTTTAAACAATTGTGCCATTAAACCATTGGTTGTGATTCAGCTGGGTCGACTTCGGATTGGAGCATTATTGAAGCCCACATTGGTGAACTTCAAATCCCAGCAAGCACCATGACGGCCTGCCAGGTAAGTGTCTCATTTCGGTCCTAATGTTCTCATAGTGAGTGCTGGATATTAAAGAGTAGAAGCATTGCCTGTGTGCATGTAGATAAAAATCCGATGTCACAGCAAAATTCATCCTCCTTTGCCCCCAGACGTCCAGCCGCATAAGCCCAAGTCTAGCTGAGCCGCATAAGCCCAAGTCTAGCTGAGCCGGAGATAGTAATACCGTGATTTAATCTCTTCGTGAAGTCACGAACTGCACTTTCACAGCAGCACTTGGCAATTATTTATTTATTAAATTGTTGTTACGAGTATCTTGGAATTTAAATTTTTGGCGAAAAATGCAATTAATGTGATACTTTAACTTGTGTATCTTGCACATCTCCCTTAACGGGCCTAGATGGTAAATCTTTTCAGTCTTTTTTATTAGGTCGAAGCCTACCAGACAGCACAGCTGTCTGGTTTGCTAAAGACATCTAGGGGACATTCTCTTGGAATGTATCCCACAAGTCGCTTACCATTGCTTTTGTGGTTTGTAACTCACATTTGCTTTCTTTCTTTTTGCTGCCTATATTTGTTTTAGGCTGTCCAGCACATCTCTGTCCCACCCGTGGAGCATCCCTATTTACTGTATCCTTCCGAGAGCTCTCCTTCTGTATACAGGCCTTTAAATCTAGTTCTTATCTTGTCACATTTGCATGTGCATTGAAAAACAGAGGTCAAATGATAGGCTCTGTCTTGGTGTTTACTTTTCTTGCTCTGACTTTGAAGGGAAATTTATGTGACAGTCTTGCTGCAAAAGAAAGGCTTTTTTTTCTAGCACACAACAAAATTGAAATGTCAGTAAATAAACTGTGAAGATATTTCAGAATATATGTCACAATTAGGATATCACAAATGAAGCACGTTTTTCGTAATTGTGAAGAGTGGTGAAAACATATTTTAATACGACTAAAACAAATCAATACACTAGGTGATGACATTTCCACACACTGTTTGTGCACTGTATATGTTTATCAGCAAATCTGTATGTCTGTGCTAATGTAGTGGTCATTTCAATTGAAAACATGTTTTCGGTAATGGCAGTGCACTATCAGACCATGCAAACTCCATTTTATGTAACTCCACTCTACACTATTCCATGCCACTGCACTCTACTCTGCACCAATCCACTCTGCTCCACACCTTTGTAGTAAATGTAAATGTAAATGTAAATGTAAATGTATTTGAGCTTATATAGCGCACAGCTACCCACAAAGGGTTTCCCGGCGCTTGCTTAGGGAACCCGTCCTGGTATTCCCCTGTGAGATAACCCCGGCAGGGTATCCACAAGGTGAAAGCCAGGCATCCCGCCGCGAGGGGCCGTTGTGGAGATTAAGCAAGCTATTGCCCAGAGTCGCAGAGTGTGAACCCGTGAGTTGAGAAGGCACCGGAGCGAGAATTATCGAGTCCGTGGAATTTTTGAGCCCAAGACCCGCCGAGGCGGGGAATTGAACCCTGGTCAAGGGCCGATCTCAGCTTCCGGGTCTGCCGCCTCTAACCCCTGAGCCACACTTCTCCACAAGTCTACTGGGCACTACTCTACTTTATCCACTACACTCTACACCACTGCACACCACTCTGCTCTGGACTCTATACCACTTCACTTCTCGCCTCTGATCTACTGGGCACCAATCTACTTTATGCCAATGCATTCTGTGCCACTCTGCTCTATGCCACTCTACTCTGCAACACTGTAAGCTACGTCATTAGAATCTATGCCAAAGGCATTCTACTCTGTGCCAATCTAATCTGCACCACTGTATTCAACGCCAATCCACGCTTGTTCACTCTACTCTGAAACAATTTACTCTATGACACTCCAATGCAATCTAAGCTACTGCAAACTATGTTGCGCTAATCAACACCACTGCAGTCTAAAACACTAAGCCACTGCACTCTACCCTGAACCACTCCACGCTGGTTCACTTTACTCTGAAACAAGCCACTGCCCTCTTTGCCACTCTATTAGAGTCTGTGACGCTGCAATCAACTCTACTGCACTGCGCTCTTTGCCACTCTACAACACTCTGTTATACTCTGCACCACTCTACACTATGCAACTGCACGTAACAACACTCTACTCTGCAACACTGCACTCTCCACCACTGAACTCTACGCTGCACCACTGCACTCTACACCACTCTACTGCACTGTACAACAATGCACTCTACAGCACTACACTCTATGCCACTTCTCTCTGCATCACTCCACTCTCCTCTGCAGCAACCAACTCTACGCCACTGCACTAAATGCCACTGCAGTCTACGCCACTCTAGTTTCCTCTACACCACTGCATTCTACAACTCTACGATACACGTCACTCTATGACACAACCAACTCTATGACACTTTCCTCTATGCCACAAACGTTTAGTCATGCTGAACAACAGCAGCCACGCAGTGTACAATATGGCTAAAACACATTTGCAAAGCCAATAGCGTTTGCATAGGTGGGACCTATTGGTTTTGCCAATGCGTGTTTAATATACTGATCCAAGAGAGGGGGGGGGGGGACGGGGACAGTTTTTGCGGGGAGACAAGAAAGAAAATAGGTGCCTCAATAACAGCGCAAGCAGCGTACAGGTACTAATTAAATTGACCTGTGCATGGCCCATGCTACACAGGAAGAAAAAAAGTGACACACAGCATGCACTTGCGACGAGGAGGCAGCATAGAAGAAAGACAATGAAGGCAATAAATCGTAAGCAATGAGCGGGTTCCAAGCCCTTTATTGTAAACCATACCCCTAGCAAGTGCACCCAAGACTTCTAAAGTGGTGTGGGACTATGGTATGTACCTGGAATTACATGTTTTAGATGTTACGACAGTGTAAATTTGGTACACTTACCATTGTTGAAATCTTTATCTGCTGCCTTGAATTCATCAGTGACGTATCTCTCAAGCATATTCCTGGAAAGGAAAACAAGACAATTACTCTTTTTCCAATCTAACCAAACAGTTGTAAAGAATCATTCTAAAAATTCATAATCTTGGAATACTTTTCCACTAACAGGCAGGACCCTCAAGCATTTTGTAGATACATAAAATAATTCATTGAGGAACTGGACACCCTGATGGCTCACTTACCAGCCCACAGAAACACAGGGAGATTTAGAGGCTGGCAAGCGAATGTGGAACAAATACTCACTGTAGGACTATTGTTTATAAGCAACTTTGTGTTCTCCAGCAACCGATCTTCCTAAAATAATATGTAAAAAACAGGCAACCGAATATTTGGGGAGGATACACTTTATGAAGTCCCACTAATTTACATATATGGTGCCTTTCTACGCTAAGTACTACTGAGCTAACTTGTAAAATATAGGAACATACCCCTTCAATGATGGCAGAGGAAACATGTTGAAACCCAAATTGAACAGTGCTAGGACATTATCAGATATGAGACTATACTTAACTGAAATCACGCACATTTTGGAAGGCATGCATTTAGCAGTGTAAAATTCAATTTTAATATCTACTGAGGAATTCATAAATGGTTTCTTCAAATTTTCACTCCTTTTTCAAGTAAGACTTAGTAAGTGGTAGTGAGAATTTGCTAAATTTCCCATGATTAATTTGTTCTCACTATTCTAAAACAACCTTATTCCCCCCAATATACTGGGTAACTATCTGAATTGGGAGAAATTCACCCTGGGGAGATTCCGTGCAGAGTATTAAGAAGCACTCTCAAATGTTACATAAACATAGGACAGATTTTAATCTTGGGTTAGCAATACATTGTAAATGCTAATATTATCATGCTCACAAGATAATTAGCGAACATGCTTTACAGAAAAAACAATGAACTATCACCAAATGGGAGGCTCACTTGGATCTTCATGTCAAGCAGAGATCTAAAACGTAGGCCCTATTTCCGTAACACAAAACGTTTTTCACAAATGTGAGCAAGGCTTTAGTTACAATTCTGAAAGGCTAGTAAAATTATGTGGTATAAATAACCATTTTTTTTTCGGGTTCACAAAATAGTAGTGATGAACTTGTATCAATTATTTTTAACAAAAGTTGTCGATTCAGTGTTTTTTTGTTTAACTATTTTAGATGTATAATTTAAATTGAGGAGGAGAAGATTACACTTTCAGAAGGGAATATTATATGAAGATATTAGAGACAAGATCACAGCAAGGGAAATGCTAAAGTAATAACCATTTCTCTAGCTAGAACATTTAATTTGACAAATTAAAGGCTCTCAATCTGCACTGTGTAAAGAAACAGTGCAAATAACATTTGCAAAATGCAAAGATACTTAGAATAATCAAACAAATAAATCGTAGTGATAAAGTGCAGGGCCCGTTTAGGAGAATTCTGCTTGAATTCAAGGGGTACAGTAGCGGCTATGTATGGCTTGTGAGGAAACTGTTCCATCTCAAAACTGGACAGATTAGTTCTTTTAAATGTGTTAGATCAAGTAAGTATAACAAGACCACCATCATTCTTTTATATGATTCAAGAAGTTCTATGGATTTGCCTAGCATTGGAAACTGTGGAAATAAATCTGCCTTTTGAAAATGTTGTTGAATCTAGTTTATACATAGATATCACTATGGAAACAACACTGCCTGCATGTTAAATGCTAGCTCCCCCTAAAATTGGGTTTAAGCATTGGTCTGAATTGAAACACTTGTAGAATGATGTGTGAACAAATGTCGCTCAAATCCTTTATGTTGATGCATTCCCCTGGATGGGATTAGCTTTCGAATAGACTATTAGAATTAGCCGGTTTCTAGACAACACTTCAATGCAGGGGCGATCAGCCTACATACTGCCTGTCCTCTACTTATAGACCATAGGAAGCAAAATGCTGCTCTGATAATGTTTATGCCAACCTATCAAGATGAGGATGCAATTAACATCTAACAAGTGTAACTAGTTGTAGTATTCTCATGTTATGTTGTAATGTTCCCTTTCACCCTGTCTCTAGCTGCTCAGCCAGTGTGAGTGTTCCATTTAGAATGTTGGCGTGAGTGACATGAGTGGAATGTTTGGATGCGTGGTGTGTGAGTGTTGTCAGTTGGAAGATGGGCTGAGCAGCTAGCTGGCTGCTCCTGGTGGGGTTTTCTGTAACTTCTACTTAATAAACTACATCAAACTCAATTCGGCTACATCTACTATGTCTCATGAACACGAGGGGTCAGCCCACTACATTTTGGCGACGAGGATGGGATTTATCTACACTCAATGTGTCAACCAAGAGGAGTTAAGCTAAAGATGATGGGCCTGAGAAGTAAGCAATCTGGAAACTAACAAAAAAAATCAAGACAAAGAAACTGCTCAAGCACGGCTCACAGCCCTACCAGTGTCCACTACACCGGACAGCCCCAGCCCAGGCATGCTGTGCCTTTAGCTCTGCGTCTACAACATCTTGCTAAAGATCCTACGCTACGACTATGGTGACACAACAAACATCTACAGTGCCTCTGAAGCAAGGTCATCACTGTTTGCTTGATTTTCTGCCTCGAGTGCGTAGTGAGGCGATTCTCTTTGTCAAAAGGCTTCATTTCTACAGGTTTTTCATCTGTGACTGTGTACAAGCCCTTGTCTTTTCTTTTTCTGAGACTATATGGATGTTGGCTATTCAGCGTGTCACTGTGTTTGCGCACCACTGCTGCAAACTCTACTGCTGCCAGTTTATTATTAGTGCACCACTGCTGTGAACTCTATTTCTGCCAGTTTATTTTCAGCTACTGGTCCTTTAAAAGTGAAATGGCAGGACAAGTTTCTCACCTCGGTCTCCCTGCCTGCTGCAAGAGAGGAGACCGACCTGGTGAGCAAAGTGCAACTTAGTTTCTTTAGTGTTTTGACTCTCCTCATTGAGGCCAGTAGGAACCATCACGTAGCATTTAAAAACTTGAAAGTGAGCGCACGCTCTCACCTCTTGCACCTCTGACTATCTTCGTCTGTGACGGCCCTTGACTTAGTGTCTTCTTCATCCACATTTCTCTTTGCGCAAGACCGTGGGCACATGCACATGCCTTGAGCCATCCTGTGCTGGCGTGCTCAGCGTGCCGCCATCTTGAAGTTGGATGTTGCAGTTGCCTGTCACTGTCGGGATCTGTTTTTTCCTGCTGTAATCTGCCAACCACGGTGTCATGTTTGAATAAAGTTATTCCCTCGTCAAGTCAGCACCATTATCGGGGTGTGAGGATCGCTTCTCTTCACATCGCTGCAACGTTCTACAAGTAGGTGCATTGGCTGATTGTATGTTTGGGGGGTGTGTGCGGATTTTAAAGGGTCTAAGGACATTCTGAACAGACTGGACTGTACCGGTATTTCTATGGTGAGTTAAACATTTTTTTTTCAATATTTTTATTGAAACAAAACAGCTCCATCAAAATACACATCAGATAGCAGTGGAAGTGCAGTGGTACATACACAGTAGATAATTATAAAAAGCCTTTCGTCGGCATACATAGTATCGGTCTACCCCCAGATCATGCCCCAACAAATTGCAGGTAGCTACGCTAACCCATCCCCACCTCCCTGTCCAGCCCTCCCATCCCTGATCTGAGCCCTCCCCCATCCTCCCTCCCTCCCAAGCCCCCCCCCCACGGCATGTCCAGAACCTTTCACAAGCTGAGGCTCACGGCCTCTCAGGAAGTGAGTGTATCGAATGTATATAGTGTGTGGTGCTCAGTGGGGGAGTTCCCATGGGGGGGTACCCTTATCTCAGCGGTGAAGTATCTGGGGTATCCATCCATTCCCCTCTGTACCTTCTCCAACCCTGCCATATCTTTTCCCATTTTTTGGGGCAACCCCGACTATTATAGATGACTTTCTCTGCCCTCTGGCACCAGTCCATGTCTCGTTCCCATTCCTCTACCATTGGTATCAGGTCATTCCCCCAGAGTCGAGCGATGTTCCTCTTAGCCACCATGCTTGCGAAGGCTAACCATATCTTATCTCTTTTGGGCCATGTAACCTCACCAGTCACCCCCAGAACGTGCCATCTAGCCTCCAGTGGTACCTCCGCCCCAACCACCTCCTCCATGATGTCCTCCTCCCCACTGCCTCTCAAGCAGAAGTGTGTTGTCGCAAACCCCATCTTAAATTGCACCGTTCGAGGGGTGTAGGACCTATGGAGGATGCGTAGCTGCACCAATCTGAATCTAGCTCGAATCGTCACCTCCCTAGGACATTGTAGGGGCTCACTCCAGTCATCGTCCTCTAACAAACCAGGGTCTGATTCCCACTTTTTCCACAATGGCCCAAGTGTGTCTGGAATATTATTAATGAGCTTCTTGTAGGTAAGCGAGATGGCCTTATCAATCATTGGGTCTAGCAGTAGCCTGTCATCAAGTGGGGCATATTCAGGTAGCTGATCCCCTTGCGTCAAATGTGTGTGCAAGGTATGTTTGAATTGTTGATAGTGTAGGAATTCGCCATCGCCCATTTGGAATTCCATCTGAAGGGCCGCAAATTCCACCACTTGCCCCCTCTTCCAGACGTCCCCCAGCGTATCTATGCCGATCAGGCTCCACTGGCTCCCTGAGGAAGTCGCCTTTCCATAAGGGCGTTTGGGCCGTAAGCCTCGTCTCCCACCCAAGCAACTTCGTTGCCCGCTTCCATACCCCTACCACTACCGCAGTCTGGGGAGGCAGGGACTGGCTGCGCCTGGGTTTAGAGTAGAGAGCCGCTAAGTAAGAGTCCACTCCCAGGGCCATACGATCCACCCGATATGCAGGTTCCTCCTGTGGGGCAAACACCCAGCCATTGATATTGATCAACTGTGTCGCCCAGTAGTATAGACGGATGTCGGGTACTGCCAGCCCCCCTCAAAGGGACCCGGTTGCAGTTTCCGCAGAGCAATCCTCGGACACCCTCCGCTCCATAATAAGGAGCGTTGCTCCGTGTCATCGTCTTAAAGACATGCTCCGGGATCGGGAAGGGCGAGCTCTGCAGCACATATAGCAGACTGGGCAGGGGCATCATTTTGAATAAGACGGCCCTGCCCATTAGGGAGACAGGGAGGGTCCGCCAGTGCTGCACGTCACTGTGCAGGCGGTCCAGTTGTGTCTGTACATTGAGTTGGAGAAACTCAGGTGTCGGATGGTGTGACCCATATCCCCAAATACCAAAACGTTGCGCGCCAGACTAGGCCCTCGCAGCCGATCACAGTGTGAGGCTGGGGTCCTGCCAGAACATAGCCCAAGGATTTGCTCCAGTTGATACGATACCCGGAGTATTCCCCGAGCGTGCCCAACATGACCATCAGCCGTTGTATCGACTCAGATGGTCGCTGGGTATATAGCAATATGTAGTCGGCATATAGTGATATGCGTTCCTCCCATCCTCCCCCCATGTCTATGCCCCACACCTCAGGGTTCGTCCTTACCCAATGCGCCAGTGGCTCCAATGCCAGGGCAAAGAGGGTCGGGGATAGGGGGCAGCCCTGTCTCGTGCCGCGCCCAATCGAAATTCCCGCGACATAGTCCCATTGACCCGGACCCTCGCCAGTGGCCTCATGTACAGCAGTTTCACCCAGGCGCAGAAGTTGTGCCCAAAGCCCAACTTCTCTAAGACTGCGTAAATGTAGCGCCATTCAATACTATCGAAGGCCATATGGGCATCAAGAGCTAGCAATGACGCTGGCACCTCCCGGCGCACGGCTACTGTCTGTAGGACCCCGAATAGGGGACGCAAATTGAGTGTGCTCCTGTGGGGCATAAAGCCCGACTGGTCCGGGTGTACCAGCGATTGAATCACCGCACCCAGGCGTGTGGCCAGGATCTTCCCTAGGACCTTTGTTTCATAGTTAAGAAGGGAGATAGGTCTGTACGAGCGGTATCCCTGCCTTATGGATCACAAAGATCGTAGCCAAACGTAAGTCCCTCGGAAGCTGCCCAGTCTCCCGCGCCTCGAGGAACATGCTGCACATATGGGGCGCCATGCGGCTAGCCACACAGCCAAATGCCTCCGCTGGGAACCCATTGGGCCCAGGGGCTTTTCCTGTCTGCAGGTTCCCCATGGCCTCCTCCACTTCCATGACCATGATATCTGCTTTCAGCACATCCCGGTCCGCGGGCTCCAGCACAGGGAGCCGCAGGGGGGCCAGGAAATCACAACACTCCTGTCCGTCCCTTGTCGTGTGTGACCGATAGACCTCCTCATAATATCGCGCAAAGTCCTCCGCTATTGCCACGCTCGTGGTGCTCACTTACCCATCCTGTCGCTCTATCCTCGGCACCCAGCTGCGGTCCCGATCTCTCTTTTCCAACCAGGCGATCATTTTATTTGCTTTTGTCCCCCAGGTCGTACACCCTCCGTTGGGTGGCTAGTGCGTGCGACCGCGCCTGTTTCGTCAGGACATCCCGTATTTCTTTGCTTAAGAGGCGTGCCTTATGCAGTCTGTCCCGCTCCTGATCCTGAGTGAGCCCTGTCCCACTTTCCAGAGCATGAAGCTCCAACTCCAATTTTTCCACCTGCGCATATTTGTCTTTACGCCTCCGCCATACCTCGGCATGTACAAAATCTCTGGCCACAGTCTTGTATGCCTCCCACACTATCCCAGGGGAACTCACAGAGCCTACATTTTCATCGAAGTAATGATCCACTTTCTCCCTGAATCTCTCCTGGAAGTCCCTATCTTTAAATAGAAAGGAATCAAGCTGAGGGGGGACGCTCCAATCTCGCTTGAAACCCATCAACTGGACCCCCACCGGTGCATGGTCAGAAATCCCTCTAGCCTTGTGATGTCCGTCTCGAAACAGGTTCATGCAGTCTGCTAGTCAATATGTAATCAATCCTAGAGGATGACCCGTGGGCTGCGGAGAGGTGCGTGTATTGTCTCATGTGTGAGTGATGTGTCCTCCATAAATCGATCAAGCCCAGTGCCTGTGCAAAATCCCTGAGGTGGCCTGCCCCTCCCCTACACAGTGTAGTCGGCTATCTGTCCAAATCTCTAGCCATCACATCATTCATGTCCCCTCCCAGGACCAATGTCCCCGTAGGCATTTCCAACAGCAACTTTCCCACATCAGGGAGGGTGGTCGCGTGCAGCTTTGGAGGGATGTATAGCGAGCAGAAATTCAGAGTGCGGCCCTCCCACTGTGCAGATAGTGCCGCAAAGCGACCCAAGGGATCAGACTAGCATCGACCCAGGACCAGTGGCAAGAAGTTTTTAATTAGTATACCCACTCCCATGGAGCCCGTTGTAAAGTCAGAGTGGGCACGTAGGGTGTAGCCAAATCTGTCCAGGGCCTTGCAGTGGTTCCCCAGCAGATGTGTCTCCTGTAGGAGGACAACATCCGGAGCGTGTCTGCGGAGGTACTGCAACACAACCGTAAGTTTGATCTTATTCTGCAGGCCGTTCACATTCCAGGATAGTATGTCTATGTGTTGCGTCTTAGGCGTGTGTGATCCTGCCATTGTCCCCGCAAAAGCTAAAGGGTAGTAACCATCTCTCCCTACCACCCCCCTCCCACCCGCCCCTTGAGTGTGTGGATGGAGTCAAAACAGTCATACAATTCAAAAACAGAAAATGAAAACCAGATCATAGCCCCCATTTCCCCCCCTCAACAGCCCCCCCCCCACCCTGCTACGCCGGCCAACCGCGCCAGACATCCCCAACAAGCAGAGCGCCTGTAGCCCTTGAAATGATAAACTCAGGGGTGAGCAGTGCAACCAAGTCCAGCATCCGGGGCTCCCCCCCCCCCCCCCCCCCCCGACCCCCCCTTACAGTCAGTAAGTAGTCCAACGATCGTCCTGAACTAGATCAGTGTCCCATAATGGAGAAAGACCCTCCCAATACACAATCAGGGACCCCCGTCCAAATTGGGAATTAGTAACATCAACTAATACATGGGCAGGCCTTCTATCAATCCCCTCAAGACCCCCCACGCTGGTCGAGGCCTCCCCCCATTCACAGCGACCCTGCAGGATTAGCATTCACAGTCCCTTCATACATTACATGTCCACGAGATCCTGCCAGTTCAAATCCTTATACTCCACTTCCTCACTCCAGGTCTGGTGACGCAGAGAGGCTGCGGGCCCTTCTCTTAGCCTGTTGGAGCTGGCTCTTCCCAGCGCCGTCGTGCCTCCCCCGCCGACACCACAGATGAGGCCGGAGACTGGGGGGCCACACTCCTCCAGCTTCCCTCGTGGTCCCAGCCCCTCCGCTGCTGGCCGCGCTCTTGCAGCCAGGTATGGGCCTCCTCCGGGGTGGTGAAGAAGAAGAGCTTACCCTTCGCCAAGACCTTAAGCCGTGCTGGGAAGAACATCATGTAGCGGAGACCGCGTTCTCGAAGTTTCCTCTTGACTGCGTCAAACGACCGGCGCTCCTGCTGGACCTTGAGCGTGAAGTCAGTGAAAAAGCGTATTGTGGCGTCGTCCACACGCAAATCACCATGCTGTTGTGCCGCCTGTAGGATTGCATCCCGGTCTCTATAGTAAAGGACCTGCGCGATGATGGTTCGAGGCGGCGGGATTGGCGCCCTGTGCGCTCGCTCCAAGACGAAGAATTTAGACAGTCTCTTGGGTTTCAGGCTGTTCAAGATGAGATCTGCTAGGAACAGTTCCACACTAGCCCCTTCCATTTTTTCTGGCACACCTACCACCCTGAGGTTGTTCCTTCGGGCCCTCCCTTCCTGGTCCTCCAGCTGCGCCGCCATCTACCTCTGTTGGTGCGTGAGCTGTTGGCCTGCTGTTGCAGCGATTTGGTGGTCCCCTGGAGGTCTGTAATGGCGGAAGCGTTTTGCGTGGCTTTGTCAGATGTTTTATTAAGATCCGCCCGCTGAAGAGTCAATTCAATTGACATTTTGTCTATTTTAGACTCCAGTGTAGTGCCCAGGGATTGGATGGCCTGCATGATGGAAAAGAGATGGCTCACGGGGCTCTTCAGATGGCCCATGGTGGGGCAGAGTAACTCCTCCCTGGTCCGCCGTATAGTTATCCATGGTGTTTGATTGGGTCACTGTGGACTTCTTGTTCCTCATGGCCTTGGAAGATATCGGGAGGTCAGCCCTGGGCCCTCCGCCGGTTGTCCGAACCCGGCCGCCGCCGAGAGGAGCAGGAGCGGCCCTCTTCAGTCCAGCACGGGCCCGTTGATGCGCGTCGGCCGTCTGCCAGGCCGGTCCACTGCCCACACACCCCACACAGCCGGGCGCAGTCCGCCTGCACCCCCAAGCCCCGCACCACTGTCGCCGCGGGCCTCCACCGCCGCAGTCACCGCCAGGCGAGGTGTCTCTGGCACCCCGGTATTTAGGAGCCTTCTCGCTGGAGCAGTAGGCCTCGCCGCCTTATGTCAGCCCCCCGTGGCAGGCCGAGCCCGTCCTCTACGCCCCCGCGCCCTCGCCAGAGGGGGGCAGCTGGTCACGCTACCTCAGTGCAGGGGAGGGAGCAAGGGTCCACACCACGCCGTAATCCAGGGCACACCAGCGCCGAGCACCGCACTCAGCCGCCTTCCTGCGCTCCCGCCGCGACCCTCTCTTCATCTAAGGCCGGTGCCGTACTGATAGGCCCCCAGGGTGTAGGCCACTTCCGGCCCGCACTTGCCGATCCCCAGTTCTTGAGTTCCCGGGGTTGGATGCAGACGGGGAAGTCACCGCCAGGTAAGGTTGTCCCTGGCGCCCCGGTAGTTAGGGGCCCTCTCGCTGGAGTAGTAGGCCTCGCCGCCGTACGTCAGTTCCTCGCGGCAGGTCGAGTAGTTCTCTACGCCCCCACTCCCTCGCCAGGGGGGGCAACTGTTCACGCCTCCTCAGAGCATGGGAGGGAGCAAGGGGTCACACCACGCCGCGATCCAGGGCAGCTCTGCGCCGAGCGGCGCACTCAGCCGCCTGCCTGCGTTCCCGCCTCGGCCCTCTCTTCACCTGAGGCCGCGTCCAGCCCGCACTTGCCGATCCCCGGTTCTTGGCTTCCCGGGGTCGGATTCAGACCGGGAAGGCACCAGCAGGCGTCGGAGGAAGGGGTCTCTCCGATTCCTAAGAGGGACGTCGTCTATCCGCCGGATCAATGACGGATTTCAGGGGTCGTTGGGATTGCCACCGGAGCGCCGCGGGACTATGCGGCCATCTTGGTCGCCGCCAAGCCACGCCCCCTGGTGAGTTCATATTTAGTTCCAAGTCTTTGTTGCCTTTGGTCTCCACTCGTCGTCTTCTGCCCAATATAGAACTTCCCTGTCTCATGCTTCTTGGAGATCTTCGACTGCCTGTTCACACGATTGCGGTAACGGGCACAGCTGTGACATTTTTGTTACGATAAGCTTTGAGTGCGTATTTAAATGCTTATAGTGCATATTTAATGGTAGTTTCTAGCTGCACTCATTAAAAAAAAAAAGTGTTGTGTATTTTGAATGACATGTCATGTACCTGTTTGATAGCTTATTCCTATTGTTGGTGTACTCATCCTCACGACTGTAGTACTTTGATGCTTTTCGCATGTTTTCCTTACAAATGTTGTATCCCTGCCTAAGGGATGGGAGTGAGTCCTAGTCCCATGTCCTTTCTTTATGTTAATGTCACTTGTTATTATTGAAGTCTTCCTGCCTTGACTTCAGGGGTTGGCTTAAGGGGTGTATTCCCTTGCTACATTTGGTATGGGTGTTAGCCCTATCACGTCATTCGTCTCTCCACATCTTTGCTGTTAACCCTCTTGTCGTTTGCGTTAAGGGGGTGTTTTCCCCACTTACGTATGTTGGACACTTCCTGGCATTTGGGTGTGTTTTTGGTGTCAGTCCCACCACCTCGTTTTGTGTCCAGTGTGTAAGCCGCCCGCCCCTCACCTTGTCATGTTGTGTGCAAGTCGCCCAGCGCCTCACGTTGTCATGTTGTGTGTAAGTCGCCCCGCGCCTCACTCTGTACTTTTACGTTGTGATGTTGTGTGTGTAAATCACCCTGTGCTTCACGTCGATGTAATTTGTGTGCCACACTGTGCTGCACCTGTGTTGTTTTCTCGTGCTGCACATGTTCTTGGGTGCCAGTTCCATGCAACACTAGTCTTTACTCTGCTTAGTTTATGGGTTAGTCCCATCTTAGCATGGTCCCTTACATGAGGGGTGGCGTTTTGGCCACAGTCTCTTTAGTTGAGGAGTACTTCTTTGGGTGCCGTCCATCCATTGTGTGGAGTCTTGGGTTACTTGTTCCCCTTTACTCCTTACACATGTGTTTTGGCTTGCTTGGTGCTTGTGAGCTATTCTTACATTACTTACCTTTTTACTTCTTTTTCATTTTTAAAGGAGGAGGATGGTGTTAGTGTGTGTTTATATCCTTTCATCCTGCTTTCCTCCTTGGTTTGTCTGTTTTCTCTCTCGTGGAGTGGTTTTACCATTCATCCCGGGTTTATGGACTGTTTTCATAATTTGTACATTGCTGTGTATAGTTGTTTTCATTTTAAAGTGGTTCTATTTAATTTTCAATATAAAAGGGAGAGGATGTGTAGTATTCTCATGTTATGCTGTAATGTTCCCTTTCACCTTGTCCCTAGCTGCTCAGCCAGTGTGTGTGTTCCACGTAGAATGTTGGCGTGAGTGACATGAGTGGAATGTTTGGATGCCTGGTGTGTGAGTGTTGTCAGTTGGAAGATGGGCTGATCAGCTAGCTGGCTGCTCCGGGTGGGGTTTGCTGTAACTTCTACTTATGGACTTAATAAACTACATCAAACTCAACTCGGCTACGTCTACTATGTCTCCTGAAAACGTGGGGTCAGCCCACTACACTAGTGCACTGCAGAAGTAAACCAGTTGGGATAAGAAAAGCTTGTATGTTCACAATCCAAAACGAGATCTAAAAGCTAATTTAGGACGACAAGCTACTAAGACCATATTGTCCCAATGTAACAACATGAAGAACTTGTCAGCGGAAGACATCTCCTTTCCACGAGGGGACTTCAAAGGAAACGCTATACACTGGATTTAAAGATCCTCTCACAGTTTAGATGTCAATCACATTTAACTCAAAAGCTGCCGGATTGTGTATGGAAGGGTTGAATGACACTACAACAAATGCCTTTCCCCATGCCTTACCATGTATGGTAAGTATAGATCAGGTAAGTGAAACCATAAAAAATAGGTATGAATAAATGTGTGTATATATATATATATATATATATATATATATATATATATATATATATATATATATATTTAAAAGTGTGTGTTTGTGTGTGTGTAATATATATGTGTGTGTGTGTGTGTGTATATTACCTACTGGCTGTCGCCAGTAGGAAGTTATAGTTAGGACCTATTACCCATAGGAAATCCGCAACATTCTATTTGGAATAACTTTCGTGCCGATTGACGAATCTGCGCGAAATCTTTCAAACTTTTGGCCAGCTCCGGTCTGCTCCTATCCTGAAAGCTTGGGGGTGATTCGTCAAGTGGGGGCCAAGAAAAAAGGGGGGTCCCAAAACGCGTTTTCCCCATGCAATTTCCCAAAGGACCTTTAGAAGCAGCTGCAGCCCGAACTGCTGAACGGAATTACACCGCCAGGTGAACGTGCGCTCTATAAATGTTTTAAACTCAAACTCAAGAGGTAGTCCTTGGTTCAGACTCGTGCCTTTTGCTTATTTGGTGTAAATCATTTCAATAGTTCCTGAGAAAATGACAGTTAAAGTAATTTATATATCTATGGGCTCAGAGGGTCCGAGTACCCTAAGCGCAGCCTGCACGCACCCTGCCGTGCACAAGCTGCTTTTTAATTGGCTGTCAACACTCCAAATCAGGCAGTGTTGGCAGCCATCTTGTGCCTCGGTAGAACTGAGGCACAAGAAACCGAAGAAAAAACATTGCAAAACGCGAAAAGGGGGCAGGGTAGACACACCCTGCCCCCTAGGCCTGCTCAGGGGGTCCCACAAGGACCCCCAGGGCCCAAAAAAATTTTACAATTTTTTTTAAATCACGGGCCGCGTGTAGGATCCGCACATCCTAGCGATATAAAAAAAAAAAGAAACGCGGTCTGCCGCGCAAAATGTTTTAATTTGCCCCTGGGGGCCCAATCCCAGGGGCATTATTAAAAAAAAAAGGCCCCCGGGGCTTAAAAATGTTAGCTGGGGGGGCTCTGAGGCCCCCCAGTCCCGGGGACTGCCACCCCCGGGGGCTCGATTTTAATGTATGCGGGGGATCACAGGGTCCCCCGCAGCCCGGGGACCGCCACCGCCCGGGGCTACTTTGAAATGGGTGGGAGGGGCTCTCAGGCCCCCAACAGCCCCGGGGACCGCCACCCCCGGGGCTCGGATTTTAATGTCTGCAGGTGGGCTCACAGGGTCCCCCGCAGCCCCAGGGACCGCCACCCCCCTTGGTGTCTAAGAAATGGGTGGGGGGGGCTCTCAATCCCCACCAGCCCCGGGGACTGCCACCCCTTGGGGCTTAAAAACATTTGAAAAGGGGGTAGCAATACTGCAGAGGGAGGTATTCACTAGACTTGCTCGGATAACCCAGATGGCATTTGCCCCTTCCCCTTACTTGCTTTATTGAGTTATGTCCATGGTGTACCTAAATCCATGCGCAGGATCATACAACAGCACCAGTGAGGAAAAATGCAAAATTTCAGCAGCACCAAGACAAGAAACGGAGGTGAGCACTGTTGCAACACTCTGATTTAATTTGCCCGCACTTTTGACTTCAAATACCTGTGGCAGAAACCAGGTGTGAATGTAAACACACTACTTACCAATATAATCTGTAAAACATAGACAGACTGCCAGCATGTTTAAGGGGGGGCAAGTGTGCCACCCGGCGCAGCTGACGCCCTGTGGGGGGGAAGAGGGGGGCCTGCTTGCCCCAGAGTGGTGTCGGCCGATTTCACCGCCATGAGCCCAGGAAGTTGAGCGCGCTCTGTGTGCTGTCTCTCTGCCTCTGGGCGGCCCGAGTCGGAAGGAAGAGCAGAGCTGGAAGAGGAGAAGCTCCGGAGCGTTGCCCTAGTAACCAGGAGGCTCACTGTTTAGATAACACACCATGACATATACACGGCCTAACAAATGAGCCACTGAGCGAAATATTAATGATTTTTTCAGTGAGTTGAAGTGCACTGAGAAGGGACATAGACAGATACCATAATAGCTCATAACGCAGCACGTGCTCTCGCCCCCAGAAGCAGCTCGAGGACAGTACCTGGGCGTGTCGCAGCCTCCTGTAAGTGAGGCTCTCCTCTCCAAACAGCGCATCAAGCTCCTGGAGTTTTCTAGGCGCCTTGGGCTCGTGGTGGGCTAAGCCCCGTGGCATGCTCAGGGTCCAGGAGGCAGGGCTCTTGTAAGGAGTGCTCGGTTCCTGGCCGCTGTGAGATACTCCATCCCACAGAAGGATCCGGCACGAACAAGGTACTGTCTCTTGAGAGCAGCTCTGCCTACAGCGTGCTCTGACAGGGTTAGCTTCTGTCAATTGCGAGTAGCTCTTACTCGAGACGCTCTGGCAGGACTAGCGCTTACAAAGCTAAATACGAAAAAAAGCCCAGTAGCTTTGCCTGTCCACCAAGATGCGCCGTGAATGGATGTACTGGTGGGGCCACCAATGGTGCAGGAAGAAAAGGATAACTGTTGCAATATTCATGGTGACCCCATCCGCGATGCCCGGGAGGGGTCGAGGGTGTTTGTGTCCCTCCAGCAAACATACGTTGTCTTGTCTCCCGAGCTCGTGGGAAAAAAATAGCAACAGCTGCTGAGCAGGGAGCGCTCTGATTTTAAACAAATGGCACAATCATAGCCGCCCCGTGTGAAGCGGCGGGGACACTTGGCGCTTTGTTTACCGCCGTGATACCTGAACCTCCTGCCTGGGAACCATAGGGAGCCCCTCCCACAGCCCAGCAGGCAGCGCACACAGCGCCTCTGTCTCCTGTGACTGGAAGGAGTGGGGCGACCACAGGTACATTAAAAGGGAGTCCAGGCACCTTGGCAGAGGTAGAGGCGGGAAGCGCCCCTCATACAGTGAGTCAACTCCAAAAAGTGAAAGCGTTTGCGTTCGTTAAGTGTATCCCACAAGGGCAGGGTTCCCCCCTGCGGAGAGAGACACGCTGGCTTGGGAAGTCCCAAGAAACTCCGGAAACTATCCTTAAAGAAAGTTCGCTCCTCACACTTTCCGACAGACACAAACAAAAAAATGCAGACGCTCAGCAAATACAAAGGATGATCCTAAAACCCGTCACTAACAACTTGGCTGACTTACGTGTGTGGTAAAAGCTTTCTCATTTTCTTTATGGGGCGAAACAGATGGCCCCATAAAGAAGATAAGAAAGCTTTTACCACACAAGTAAGTCAAGGAAGCAAATCCGAAAGGGACTGAGCTAAAAGAGAAAGAAGAACGTCACTAGGACCTCTTCTCCAATGGCTGGCCAACGTTTAGGAGGCCAGCCAATGGAGAAGAGGGGCGGGGTTAACCCTCGCTAGTGAAGTACACTCTAAAACATAAAATCTTGCGAGCTCGACTGCGCATGTGCGCAGTACGTCACGCGACGCCAAAAAAGGAAGTTGCTTCGGAATGGCCTTGACCAGGTCTTTACAAGTGTAGTTCATTGGCTCCATAAAATCTTGTGTAGGTACATTAAATCTGATCAACATATTGATATACTTATTAAAAAAAAAAATAGTACAGGAGAAACAAAGCTGTTCCTAATTTATAAGCGATATATTTAACAAAATGTAGAAAATTTAAAAAAAATCTAATTCACTTAGGTAGGTCTCTAGATATATACCAATTGTGGTACAGAATAGAAAAACACTTAACTGATGTATTCAGAGGCTACTACAATAGATGCTGACCATAGAATAACCATTCTCTCCATCATGATGCTGTAACCTACTCACTGCAGCAGATATTTTACAAAGTGAGTTTGGGGACCAGTTTCCTTCAAAATAAGAAATGAGTTTGGGAGAGGTGTTTGAGCACTTTACGTCAACATGCATCTATGAGCAATTCACACTTATATTTTTAAGTAAAAAGAAATGCGACAAGGTCATGCGTTAAAATTCTTAGGAGAGCATTGTAAAATGTTAATTGGTTTACCGATGGAAATGAGGAAAAAGATCCATGAAGAGTGTCCTTAATTCATCTTTACTAATCTCACCACTCTTATCCTAGGAGAAGAAATGTAACAATTTAACATTATTACAAATAGTTTCCTTTTACGAATCAACCCCTTAATCCCCAGTATTTCCTCACAAACATACATGTTCACAAAATATCAGTGTTGTAAGGTATAACAAGACAAACAGGGGAAGCATTCAAATATTTCAAGCAGTAGGAAGCATTCTGCTTGGCCTTTCTTTGATTTGCCTCTTTGTCAAAGACAGAGAACGGGTGAGAAGTGAAATGGGAAGGCATCATCTGGGTTGAGCAAAGGGATAGGTTTTGTGAAACATATAAAGCAGTTAAAAGGTAACTTGTTTATGTCACAGAGAAACCCACCTTATCATAAAATTCAAACTTTTTCTTTGCTTCAGTTATCTGTTTAGGAGATAACTCCTAGAATAAAATCAGATTGACAATGTAAGAAATGGTAAACACAATTTCATTTATTTAAGCTTCATTGAGCACACACGTGAATAGTGTAGGGGCTCTGGTGAAAGCACAAGTGTAATTGTCTCCGACCAGAAAATCAACTAATTTACAAATCTTGATAGGTTTGTCATGAGTATCACAGTATTAGAAGATTCCAGGGACCAAAGAGTCAAGGATGAGAAAATCATGTAGGCACTTGGTTTGTCAAAGAGTATGTTTAAACAAACACTGATAAAGCCAATAGGTACAATTTTTAAAGTGATTATCTTGTATGCACAGTGTGTGATCTGATCATGTGGTTAGATGAGTTTTATGTGTTATCAGTTGGGGGCCATGATACTGTTGTGGTTTGCTACTATATAAATGAGGTGTAGGGATGAAAACTGTTCTGCTGTGGTAGAGATGATGGTGGATTAGGATGGTATTGTGGTACATTTAGAGGGCATGAGGTGAGGTGTACTGCTTGGTGTGATAGGGAGATGGTGGATTGGGTGTCAGAACAGTGGTTGTGGTTGCTTACTACAATAGAGGGAAACTGTAAAGCAGTGACATATTGACTAGCATAGTTGAGGGGAATGTAGTAATTACTAAAGGGTTGATGCTCTAGAGATTAGAGTTGATGTTTGGAAGTTCTGATAGTGTTGGTTTCGCAGTGTATTAGCGTGGGTAGTAATGAAGTGGTATTTTGTTGATGGGGTGCTAACAGTGCAGTATTTTCAAGGTTGTTACTGTTGTGCTCTGAGCTTGTCTTGCTATTATACTGGGCAGTAGTGAGTTGGTTCGAGGGGGCCATAGTGTGATGCTGATAGTGCTGTGGTTGTCAATAATAGTGCAGTGGTGGAAGAGCTTAGTCCGGTGGAATCTATTGTAGTCTAGTAGTGGTAATACGGTGTTGTATGGGAAGGCAGAGCAATAATGCTGGGGCAGAGCAGTGCTGTACATGGAGGCAAGAGTGCTGTAGGTGGAGGCAGAATCATGCTGTAGGAAGAGGAAGGGCACGGCAGAGAAACTGTGGACAAAGAAATGGTGTAGTGGTAGCCTACTGATGGGGGTAGGGGAGTGTTGCAGTAGTACGGTGATGAGAGGTAGTAGGGCTGTATTATGTGAAAGTGTCTGGGCAGTCCTTGGGTGGTGTGCAGAGTTGTGGGTGGTGATTGGGGTAGGAGGATCTAGTGCGGCTGGAAATGGTGGGAATGTGGGGATGGGATTAACAGAAACAGCTGATAATTAAAGGGGGCAGAGAGTGGTGATGAAATCATAGAAAAATGGCCTTTGACACTTGAAGTGTTAATGAGATACAGGAATGTTGCATCGCTGTGCAGTACAGTGGTGTTTGGGTGGTGGTGCAGTAGTGGACCAACCATGCAGTGTAGCGGAGATACAGCAGTGATGTGAGGGAAGAGGTATGCTGGTGAAGATCAGTGTTGGTATAAAGCGAGAGGGAGGCAGAATGGTGCAAAAAGCTAATAGTGCATTAGCTTGACTTGGTTGTGTAAAGGTGTGAGGCAAAGAACTGATTGCCATTTAATTCAGGAATTGGATAGTGAAGTACGGAGCTTGGAATGAAGGGATTGGTTACTCAGTGAAAGAATAGTGTTTTGAAATGACAATTCAGTAGTGGGGTGGTTGTGCAGAGGTAAGTGTGACAGTGCAGCGGGTAACACAGTATTCTGTGGTGAGTTTGACAGTTCAAGGGTGAACATCCTCCCTCCCCACTGTCCTAGCCATAATTGTTTTCAGATGCATGGCATGATTAAAGAAAATGCTATTAATCCTTAAGCATGACCCCAATACTATCAACGAAGAGTGCGGTAGAAATATTCATCCATGCTCATTGATACAATCAGAAAGTCCTGGAGATAAATCGATGAAAAATGTTATAAGATTTGCTGCACAGCAGATCAATTTTAAGTTCTTTTAGAAAGATTAGTTTGAGAAAGCTGAAGTTACCTCAACCAGAGCAAAGATGAAAAAAATATTAATGCAATTTAAAGTAAATTGCTAAGTTTTTCCCAGCGTTCTGATTCAAAAAAAGGCTTTGCCCACAAAATAGGATTGTAAATGTTAATTATGCAATTTACAATTTAAAAAAGTGGGAGAGAGAGAGAAAGTATAGCCCCAGTACCTTAGGAATAGAAGTAGGCTGATCATTCTGTAGCAGGAAGAAACCAGGAGAAAAAGAAACCATTCAAATTACTTAAGCACATGACACATCACACTATATTAATATGTTCCCTATTAAAACTTATGTTTTGGACAAAAATAAAAAAACACTCTAGTAATAGGAGAAGGTACTGTCAAAATATACAAAGACATGTAGTGTCAAAATATACATAGAGGTGTATTAATTTTAGGAACCTTGGACTCCATCACCTACACTCAAAATCACGGTAATAATAAATGCAAATCCTAAATAGGTAGAGTTAGCAAGTGCAGAACAAATCATGATTCCAGAAATTAAGGGTTCATGAGTAAAGCCTCGTTTAAATCTTAATGCAAGAACTACCTAATTAAGTTTGTGGAGACCATCCTCCCACAAATTTAAAGCAGGTCCCTTGGTAGTACAATGGAAAGGAGAAGGCTGCCAGGCATTTGACATTGGCTTCCATCACATGGAAGACTGAGCAAAGTAAACAACTGTTAATATGAGTCTTTTGTTACAAGGGTACTCGTTTGATACATGTTATTATGCGATGAGTAACCACACACAAGGCTCTCCATTCTTAGCTTGGTAAACTCCATGATGTGGGAGACCACACTAAATGGAAGCATGTTCTATGGCCAGTGGCAAATAGAATACACAAACAACATATATTAAGAGGACTGAATATATGCAAATCACAGGATGTCAGGGCTCATTAAAGTAAGACACTCTTACATACTATTGTATATGCTCATGTAAGGTATAAGAAAGAGGTGTGATAAGATGACTCAATGCTGCTCTCTTCTTTCTCAGTAGGGAGATTATTTCAACATAGCCTAGTAAAAAGAAGCAGTCAAGTGAAATACCTCGCTTATAATCAACAGGAAAACTTACTGCTTCATACACTGGGGATCACAGTCATGGCAAAAAATCTCACCGTCACATATAACAGATGTAACTGTTTTTCTGGGCCATATTCAATATAGTCGCATGCAGCAACAAGAGGGTGATGGCATTTCAAAAGCTGCTTCCCTGTTACTAGGCGTCTCATCCGCTAATAGTAAGACAGATAATGAAACTTATAACTAAGGTGTCTTACATTATGCAAGTCCAAGACCTCCAAAGGCACATGTGCCTTGAGAAACAATGGTCACGTGCAACTGGACAACACGTGCTGGTTCAGCTCAGCACCATCTATTGCTAAACTGTAATGGCTGAACCATAAAAACTAATTTGATGGCAGTCTATTCCTCAACCTCCATCCACCAGTGACCACCAAGACCAAATTCATGGGGTCTGGAGCAGCTGTGGTAACTTGATACTGCTCAGCTGCGCCACCCCAACCTCACTGCACTAAAACCGACTACTTGGCATAGGAGTTCTTAGACTTTGATTACCAACAGCTTCCAAAGGTGTATGTGTAATTTGTTAAAGAAAGTAGGAGACTCATTACAAGGGCATTTTATGCAGATAAATGGAAACTATTTAACCTGTTGCACTTACAAAAGGCAAATATGACCTATTTTTCTTTAAGGGTACAACTAGCCACTGTAGTGTCTTATCCACAAAATAGGGAACACCAGTCTATCTTTAAAACACCTGTCATTATGGAAAGCCTTAAAAGGGTTATCCCACCATTGTTTCTGCTCTAGTGACTTGCTCACTCTCTAGAAGCACTTAGAGACCGGTTGGTGATTTGCGTCATATAAAAATAATATAACATAACATAACCAAGAACAATACCAGTCTCTTCACAGGATCTGAACAAGGTCTTCATCTGACTTAAGCCACTGCCCTCTTATCCACTACAGTTACTTTACTTAAAGTGGCCTTTCTCATTGTGATCACTTCCTTCCAGAGGGTTAGTGGACTGCAAGCTCTAACAGTTGAGGAGCCATTTATCCTAGTGCACAAGGATTGGGTTGTTCCTTGAGCACACCCTTGCTTTCTGTCTGAGGTTACCTTTCCATGTTAATCAAGCTACTGATTTACCATCTTCTTACCTAAACTACTACTGGTTGCAGTATGGGCCTTCTGTACTTTGAAAATTAAAGAGCTATGTTATTGCACCGATCTTACCAAATCCATTATGAAAAAACTAACAGCTCTTTATTACTTTCTTAGCCAACCTCACCTGGGAAAATCAATTTCAAAAGCAGGCATTGCCAGGTGGGTTGTCAAATGCATTCAAATTTGCTATGCCAAAGCCAAATGAACACTACACCCTGTGCTTACAGTACATCCATCTTGCAAAAAGGGAGCTACTATGGATTCCTAGGCAACAATCTGCTTGAAGACATCGGGAAAACCGTGATACTGTCTACTATTCAAATATTTACTGAGCATTACACAGCATTACTGTGTGGACACCCATGCCAAACGAGAAGTCAGACAAACTGTACATAACACTTGGTTACAAACATGTTCTGTTGCAGATCATAAGCCACTGCTTTACAGAAATGAGTACTCTTTTTTTCAGTTTACATATAGCATGGGATCTACAGTAGCACATGCTACAACAGCAGATTTTACAAACATAAAAATACTCACACGGACTTCAAGAAATATTTATATAAAAAGTGTTCCTATCCACTAAAAAGATATTTGAATTTATTGACATAAATTTGAACTGGCAGGATTGAAGCTAAATTAAAACCATGGTTCACAAGATCTGAATAAGATAAAATAATTTTGGGTTTGCAAGATGGAGATGGCTACGTGACAAGACGATCCCCTACTCCAGCACTCTATGCCAAAAGTCTAAAAGGGAAAATCATCAAGCTCTTAAGTTATCCATTTTCTTGCAGGAGTGGCTAACCCATTCCAGGTGTTTTCTTTGACTTCAGAGACTAAAGTGGATTACAAATACCAGCATATAATGAAAAACATTACTTGGGTTAGCTACTTAGGCATGGAACTGGATAACTTGAAAGCTCTACTACCAGTGGTAAATGTAAACTTTGCACCAGATGGACTAATCTATTGGTTAATTAATCAAGCAAGTTATTGTAATCTTACCAGTACAAACACCCAAAGTAATTTTTCTAAAACATTTGCCATTTTATTCTCAGAATATTTCAGTTTGTCATCATAATTGTTTAAGCACCCCAATTTTTTTACAGACTTTTTTTCACTGAAGGAAAAAACGTTTGCTAGGATATAGCTCGCTAAAGGGAGTGCTGGAGAACCAGTACAATAGAGTTGGTAATGTTAGTGGCATTAAATATAACAGAATATTGCAAGACCTGTTGGCTAATGTGGAAGAGGTGGCCACTGATGAATATGCCTCTTTTTTTGCATGCTTTTCCCCCGCAGGGAATTACAATGAGGTTGTTACAACTACCGCGTTGTAACAACGCACACCATTACCCCGCAAGTCGTAACAACAACAACTTGCTTTAGTGGGGGGCTGGATGTTGGAATAGTATAATTTACTATTCCAACTCCATTATGTGCAACAGTAGGGAAGGTGTTGGATTTTAAATCCAACACCTTCTACCACATCCGCAAGTCGTTGTTCCAATTTGCAGAGTAATTGTATGCATTGTTACAATGCATTCGTTGTAACAACCGCGTTGTAATTCCCTGCGGGGAAAAGGATTTGTGGTAAACGATGTTTATCACCACTGATACAAAGCAGTTAGTCTCTTAAAGTTCTTTCAGTTTCTGTTAAGGAAGTGCAACACAAACACTTGTAGCCGAACTTTGTGTATTACTTCCTAAACCAGAGATCTCCAACCTTTTCTGTAGTGAGAGCTACTTCTGATCAGGGAAAATCCTAGTGCGTTACTGAAGGATTATAAACTCACGCACTGTTACCAGACACACCCATGCCGAGCTTTATTGACTTTATGCATAATGTACATGGAGCCAGATACTATGGTTTGAACATAATCATTTGACTATGGGCACTATAACAGGGTTGCTATGGGTGTTAGTGAGAGATGTATGAACATGTGGGCATATGAAAGGAGTATATATGTATAGGTGACAGAGCCTGTGAGGTATGTACTTTGTGCACAGAACCTACCTTTCACCATACGTGGCATAGTTATATGTATAACACAAACATACAATCATTATTTTTAATTTAAAGAGCAAAAAAATATTATGCAAACATGTTCATAATACAGGGAAAGATTTCTGCACTTCAACATTTTTCCACTTAAAACAATGGCTGTATTTTTCAGTTACAAATTTGGCACAATGTATCAGCCACTGGGAGCACGATGCCTACTGTGTATGAAGGCAACACTTTGAAATAGGAGAAAATTAAACTGAAGAGTTAACTTAATGTTTATATGGATTCCAAACAACTCATCATTTCAATTGCGCTTCAATTTTCAAGTATCACGTTCACAAACAGCAGGCATTTGCTCCAAGTGGCATGTAGATATGGTGCCATATTTATACAAAAAAATACAGACATTTGTTTAAATGGGAGGAATATCAAGTGGAGAAACATACTTCATAAAACATTAAAACGAAGCCTGTTTAAATGGGAGAAATTAAAATGAAGAGTTTACTTATGCATTAAGGTAACTGATAATTAAAATTTTCTCCCACTAAAAAGCATTCAGAAACATCATTTTGTTCGTACGCTCCAATACTGAGTTGACAAGAACTTTTATTTAAGAGCTAAATACCTCAGTGCTTCAGTTCTTCACCTCTGTGTCCTGGATCACAAGTCTGACTGAACACTGCTAATTATTAGGCCCTGCTTTCTGCAGCTTGATGATAATAATGTAAAATAAATACAGCCTTCCCTTAACTTTAAAAAAGAAAACGTGAGCCTGTGCTTATTTAAAAATGAACTCAAGGCTGTGAGTTAATCTGAAAGTGTCTGCAAGATACTGGTAGCAAGCGATCGACTGGCTGGAGACACCCTTCCTAAACAATAGCTCTGTACTGTAGACCGGGCAGAATTTACAGACTGGCAACAGAAGCCTGACTCAGTGGAACTTATGCTATATACAGATGTTGCATTTATGAATAAAAACACACTGCAGACTTAATGACTTCTAAATGCAAAACATACTCAAAATGACTGCCTGGTAAAAAAAATACATTTATATACAACATTGCTCTATGTTGATATTTTATGAAATATTGTTTTTCTTTTTTAAAACTACTTACAGAGTTAAAGAGTTATGGGCAGTAGCATTTTAATGTATTTGTAATTGTTAGATAAATGTTCAAAAGTATTAAAAACAAATGTGAAACATACAGTTAATGCAGCAATAATGAAAATGTTAAACTAGACATGTGTAAGCCTGTGACGCATGTGTAAGCCTGTGACGTGCCAAGTAGTACTGTAACCAATCCTACTTCGACTCTGGATCCTTTGTCCTTCTGGCAACATCGCTTCACCAATTCCAAGAGCAAAGGAGCACCTTTAGCAGCTTCCCCTTCCGCAATTCCTAAATCTCGGGCTAAGTTTTGACGATCTTGTGTGCCGTTCAACTAAAGAAAGAAAGAAATTGTACAATTGAGAAAAACTGACGCTGAACATGTTGAAGCATGATGAATCTGCAAACATTCCACAGCCTGAAAACGTATAAACCTTGTGTGTTAAATTAGCAGTAACAGGAAAGGTAACAACCACTTCCTTTACTGAGTGCAGGCAATCAAAAAAAGAAGAAAACAGCACAGAGGTATGTATTAACCTATTTATTGAGCATGCAAGAGTCCTGTGACCAAAAAGCCCGCCCCTGAAGTTACGTATTTTCCAAACCCTCTTCTATTTACTCCACAGATGGAGGCAAACCATACAACAGAATAGGTCGGGCTGGTTAATGTCATCTTGAGTTGGATCTAAATTTCCAAAAGTAGTCAAACAATAGATACATACACACACACACGTATATGCATACATAAGCACATGGAACAGAAACTACATAACAGTGCTATATACTCACTTAACTACCCACACAAAGAAACAAACATTTCACACTTAATTGCAATGAATCCTAACAAATTTGAAGACAATGGTTTGTTCAGCAGACTAGCTAGAAACAAATTCGGCAAGATTGAAAAATCTGAGACATGGGCTCAATAAAGGATACTTAGCAGCACAAAGCAAATGTATTTATGAGTATGGAAGTTAGTACTATAGGAGTTCTCGAACATACTCTCACATGACTTTGTGAATTGGCTTCAAAGTGTTCAACTCCCAGTTAAACAAAGTGCAAATATGGTACAGTAGATTCCATTTGTACTAACTATATATGAATAGTTCCTGAATATTCCCATTTTAGATACTTTGGAGCCAATCAACAAAAGTATGTAAGAGAGTGTGTAAAAATGTACTCACGTTTACATACTCTAATGTGCCTTAGTGAATCAGCTCGATTAATGCCCAGCTCTGGGAATAACCCAATCTGTGAGTAGTAGAGACTTCACTAGGATTTGAATAGATGTGGTAGATTTCAGGTACTGAGAGCCTGATTTATATTATGGTGGGAGGCCTATTTCTCCATCAGGGAGACTTAGTAGATTTCTCTGTTGCCCTGATGGAGGTGCTGCTTGCCAAACTGAGTAATAACAATTTGTCTAAAGCTTTGGCAGAAACTGCCATTAGGGCTGTTCCTGGCAATGCTTTTTAACGTTTGGTGCATGGCTCTGCAAACATGATGGAGCCATGGAGAGCGTGGTCTAGCAAAATCGCCAATAGGACGTACGTCCCAGAGCTCCCAGCTGCCCTAAGACAAAATCCTTCTATATCTTGATTCCTGGCCACGAGTTCCGCACGAAACCCCTTGTAGGTACCCCCCTGTAGTGACCGGGTTTTTGGTTCTATTTCTGAGTGATGGTGACTTTAAGCTTGCTACCATACTAGATCCCTATTCTTAGCTTGTTTTGGTCCTTTTCAGGCCTCTTTTCAGACCTAGAAGCATAAACTAGAGGATAGCCGCTTTATATGATGATAGATCCCTTATTCCTGACTCTAATCCATCTATTGCCTATTGGCTTTGACATAATTATGTGTCTTTTCATCATTCTACCTATAGTGGAGGGTGGATCCTGTAGTTCTGACTTTATATTACCTATTGGTAGGGTTTGTGTATAGAGCTAAGTGTCTATTTCATCCTTTTCGGGCCTACAAGGCCCAGAACCAGAGAGACTCCATTTTGCTTTCTGCCTCTGCAGACTGAGATGCATGTAGGTCAAGTGTGATGTTTTAGTTATGAGGTGTTGTTCGCTCTTTGCAAACTGGAGAGAACCGGCTGGAGCTGAATCTTATCAGGAAATGTCCCTGGGCTCAAGTCTCTAGACGAAACAAGCAGTTGATCACTGTGAGGGCGTCTGGAGCAAGGAGCCTGGTACATGGATTTGGTGGGAGGGGGCTACTGGCTGGAACTTTCCACTAAGGGAGAGCATTCCATATTAGCGAAGTGCAGAAGAGGCAGAGTGTTCAGTTGGTTTTTGGAATGGTAGAGTTCAGATGGTTGCTGGAGAGAGCAGTCAGATGATATTTGGAACTGAAGAGAGCAGTCAGAAGCAGTTGTGGGCAGAAGCAGTTACTTGTCAGAAGGAGTTGTGATCAGTTGGAGCAGGCAGTTAACAGCTGGAGTTTGGTGTGATACCTTTTGGAAGAGACTGAAGTTATATCATTGATTAGTCTGTGGGAGCAGCTGGAGTGAGTTAGACATTGGAGCTGGAACAATCAGACAGAGTGAAGAAGCTAGTGGAGCGAACGGTTATCAGAGCGGCAGAAACTATATCATTAGACTGAAGTTGGAAGGTGAAGACAGTTCGTGGGAGAGAGGAATCCAGTGCAGAGTGATCGGCGCAGATGTGTGTCCAAGAGTGCAGGGGAGAATCTGAGATGAGCCAAGGCACAGACGAGGGAGGAACCCAGATGACAGCTAGAACAAGACTTCATAATAATCAGGTGATATCTGTCCTGTTAGGTTAGTGCCCATATATAGATATATATACATACATTAATCTTGTCCTTTATTTCCTAGGCTATATTCCCTACTGTATTGTTACACTGATTAATCCCTTTTCTTTCAGCGGTGTGCAGTCTGTTATAATCCATTTCCCTTTTTAGCTATTTACAGTTCAGCTACATGTGGAAGTGTTAGTAATAAAGCTTTCTTGTTTTCCATTATAATAAAGAGACCCCGCAGATCTGTGTATGTGTCTAATCCCCTTTACTTTTCAGGCTATGTCTAGATTGCTAGTTATTGTGATGTTATAATTTGCTATTGTGTAATAAAGAGACCCCAGTTCTTAGTGAACCATTGTGTAACTGATATTTATAGGATAAAGTTAACCTTTCTTCTAGTCAGATGCTGTTTTGTGGACGATGCGTTTCCCGTCCGGGTAAGTGGTAACTGAGCAAGGGAGCAGGGAGCACTTATATCAGAGAATAACCTTTGCATATAGTAATTACATTTGGTTGTTATCTTCTAGGACAGAGCTAACCCTTCTTTTTACCCAAATGCTGACAGGAGAAGGATGTGACATTCCCTTCCCTGCAGATAATTGAGCATGGAAGATTGTGTGTAGATCAGGTCGGGAGATAACCTTTAAATGCTATAATTTGGCCATTCTTGTGTGAGAGGATTGAACTGTCTATCTACCACATAAAATATAACAATTGTGTATGAGACATCCCCAGTAGATATTAGATACATATAGAGAAACTTCCCAACAGAGAGAGAGAGAGCTAAAGGTATTCATAGGACAGAGATTGCCGCTAGAGAGAGTGGCATTAGTGAGAGCATTGATTATGGTCAATGTGTATACCCACAGGATTGTGGCTTGTGTGAGAGAGTGAGGGCATTGATTGTGATCAATGTGTATACCCACAGGATAGTGGCTTGAGTGAGCACTGATTGTGGTCAGTGTGTAATGGTAAGTAATCGGAACTGCCCCCTTCATTATGAGTAGGAGGGTAGCCTAGTCTGGGCCTGAGTTGCCGCGAGACTATAAGGTATGAGTGTGGTGTGGAATATGGAATTCCTTAGTAAATCAGTGAGTATTTCTAGTAATCCTATAGATTTAGTGGTGTTTTTGATGATATGAGCTTGTATATTGCTAATTCCCCATCCTCAGGTAGGTACCCAGGTGCCTTGGTAAGTAGGTCCTGAGGAGGGAGGAGGTAACGTTTCGGCTGGGTTGGTGGTGTCTTGGTGAGCTGATTCTATCTGGTCCGAAAATCCGGTCGTTACACCCCCACATGCCTGCTATGGGGCGACTGGGGAACGACTGAGCCCCATTTCCAGCAAATACCTTACGTTGCCTGAGGCGTGGATGGGGCCTAGTAGAAAGTAGAGTCTGCAACACCATTGGCGGAGCAGCTGAGAGAGCAGGCGTCTGTAGTCCATGACCCCACGTCGTTGCGGCCACCACCATGATCGACGGGAACCTCTTGGGGGCGATCTGTTGGGGTATTATGGTGGAGAGCGGCATGAACCCCACAAGTCATCCACTGCACTTGGGCCTTGTGGGTGGCAGCCGCAGACTCGCTGGCTGAGCCCCAGAGGTTGGAGGAGTGTGAGGGAACTCCACAAGGACTGCACGCCAGCGTGTAATGTGAGCGGTTCACTCTGCGAGACCCATCGATAAGGTCACCTGGCCTTTCCAATCATGCCTCTCGTTGGGCCAGGGGTATCAGCTCACTCTTGGGTCGTGTGCGGCCTAGATGATCCAGTTGACAGTGCTATGGAAGAGGCAGCTAACAGAGACATGTCCCAGCGTAAGGTGGCGTGGCCCCACAAGGCCCTGAGCATCAGAAAAAGACGCTTCAAAGGCCCTGAACCCACAAGATGCCAAAGTTCCTAGAGCCCTAGCTCCTGTGGCGAGTTCCACGCAAAGTATTCACTGCCTCAGACCATTGTATTGCCGCAGGGAGGCCTGCCACCTTGAGCTACAGACATGGGCAGGGCCCTGTGCTCCAACTGACTTACGAAGAGGTAGTGGATGGGGGAAGTAGTAAGACGGCTACCTCGCCACCCCCCTTGCTGCAAATATTGGCAAGGAGACATACCAGTAAGCTGATGGACTTCTCTCTGCCACTGCAAGCATGTGAGATCAGCAAGTTACTGTTTGCATGTCATTGAGCCTGACAAGATAACTCCCAACTACGCCTGAATTCAGTTGAGTTAAAAGAGAATAACCAGAAGGCATTGGGCAACTGTAGTGACAGAGGCAGCCCCCCTATGTTTGCAGTACTGAGCTAAGAAACCTCCCTCCGCTGAAGAAAGTGTCTTAATCCCCATTGACTAACATAAAATCATGGGCAAAGATAGAGTACCACACTAGCATTCCACCAATACCATTATGCAATATGCTACCCGCGGCAAATGCCACAGAGACTCACAAGGCAGGGAGTTTGCTGTAGAGAGCCAGCCAGATGGGAGTACAGAGCAGTCACAAGTAGACCTTCTGGCAGCTATCCATGGCTCCCTCACAGTGCTAGAAAGTTAGAGGGTATATCCAACGATGTAAACCTCCTGCGAGTGGACCCGAGAAAGGTAGCAGACAAAGTTGAGACCGCTGAGACAAACAATACAGAGTTACAGGGAAAAAATCACTGCCCTAAAACTGCAAATGACCCAGATGACAACTGCAACCGCAGAATTGAAGCGTCGCATAGGGGATGCGGAAGGTCGCTCCCGTCGGATTAACATCTGTGAGCTGGGATTTCCAGAGAAAGTAGAGGGCTCAACGGGGGAACAATTCCCAGAAAACAGGAGGCACAGAACTAAAACCACCAGCACTATCCCAATATTTTGTCGTGTAGAGTGCTCGTAGAGGCCTAGTTCCGCCACTGCCATCAGGTGCTCCTCTCAGGGCCTTCAGTGGCAAAATTCGCAATTTCAGGGATAGAAACTGTATTTTACGTGCAGCTCAGGAACAACATGTCCTGCAGTTTGGTAACAGCTGCATAGCTATCCAGACTACACAAAGCAGGTGAATGAGATGTGCAAATCCTTCCACACCACTAAACAAAAACTGAGAGCACTACACCTGCAATATATGTTGCTATACCTGGCGCAGCTAAAGGTACTGTTCCAAGGAAAGGTACATTTTTGGGATCACTCGGAGGAAGTCTGGAAGTGGTTGGACATGGGAGATGTAATAACAGCTCCAAAACCAGACACCTAGATGCAAATGGACTGGGGGTTATCGTTCCATAGGAGGAACACAACGTGTTTGCTGCTCTCCCCCAGAGAACTCCAATACAGAGCCACTAGGCCCTCACAGAGTAATGATAAAGGATGATGGAACTATGCAACTTCAGCACACAGCAAAACACTCACCAGTAGCACACCTGGCCGCTGGATCCTGGAACATTAGAAGAATCAGTAATCACTCAGCTAGATTGTGAGCCAGACACCATGGCTGAGAGAGCCCTGCAAGTTGAAGAGTTGTGAGAACTTTGCCATTTGCTTAATTGACTCCTGGGAGCGGGGCCAACATTCTCAGAGACATGGGGCGTCAATCTGCATGGGAGACTCTGGTATGTATCCTAGTCCAGGCCATATGGAGGGGGGCAGTAAAACTGGCAAGCATTGCCTCAGCAAAAACATTGAACCAATAATATTGTACCATAATTGGAGTGTGGGGTAAAGGTACAATTGGAATTACGGGCCAGGAATTCGTACGTCGACTAAAATGGACAATCCCAGTTGGACGTATTGGGATGCTGTGCAGGTCCTGGCACATGCAGTGGGTGGGCGTAGATAGGCAGACAGTTGAGCCATGTGTGTGTGTGTCTGTGGGTGGAGAGGGATCTTAGTGTTTCTGTTTCAGTTGTTTAATTAAGAGTTTTGTTGCACAGCAGTCTAGGAATCTACTGTAATACAAGAGATGGGTGGCGATATCACAACTGATTGCCATGGACAATGCGAGGTAACTATAGGTTCCTGACATGGAACATCAGGGGACTGGGTTCCTATAAGAAACTTTACAGCGTGCTCTCATTCCTAATAAGACAAAATTAGTGCACCTGCATTAAACACACTTAAACAAAGCAGGGGCGGCCAGAATGGCAAAATAGTGGCAGGGCCAGACAGATCATTCCTCATACTCTACTTATGTCAGAGGCACCCTGATATGGGTGACACCAGAGTTGCCTTTCTCCTTGACTTACAACATTTATGCCCCTAATATCGATAACCAAACCTTTTTCTTGACCATGCAAGATCTGGCAATGCAGGAGGTGGAGGCTCCCGCTGCTATAGCTGGGAGACTTTAAGTGTGTCCTGGAATGGAGACCGAGACGGGGTACCTCCCATAGCAAACACAAAGCCCCTCATGCCAGCAGCACTTAAGGAAGTCATGCATAACCTGAGATTAATTGATGTACGAAGATGGAGAAACCCAACGCAAAAAGCTTAGACATCATTCTACAACACACAAAACGTTCAGCAGATTAGATAGAATACTTAGTGCAGGCCATAGGAGGTTGGAAGATATGGATGTAAAACATATGGACCACTCCCCTGTCTGTTGTGAAATGCGATGGGGCAGCTCCCAATACCTACTGCAAGATTAACTCGAGGCACGGGACACAGGGGTAATCTCACAAACCATGCGGGAGGAACATTTTGTGCAAATTACTGGCGAATCCGCTGTCCCCTCCCATGACACTGTTGGTTCACCACGAACAGTGCGGTTTTATCCCAGGCCAACACACGGGTATGAATTTGATAAGACTTGCACATGTGCCCCTGGAGATGCAGGGTCATGGTGGTGGGATGGCACTGGTCTCCATTGACCTAAAAAAAGCATTTGATACAGTTGACTGGGGCTACTTGTTGGAGATTTCACTGGTGGTAGGGTTTGGACTACAATGTTGAGGATTGGATTAGATTGCTATACAAGGGCTCTGTCGCCAGGGTGTGCGTGGGACAGACTTGCTCAGAGATGTGGACATTGGGCCGTGGAACACAGCAGAGTGCCTGCTCTCCCCACTCCTGTTCAACCTGGCGATAGAGCCCCTGCAGCGCAACAACAACTGCAAGCCTGCATTATACATCTGGGAGACGTACACCATATTATCTCATTGCTTGCAGAGGCTGCTTTATTTTATGTCGCTTCACCTTGTATCGCAATGCAAATGCTCATGCATCTACTGGATGAATTCCTAGAGGTATCAGGGCTCCGAGCTAACCAGATTAAATATTTGATCTCCCTCTGGCCTCCCTGATTGGCACTGCGGTCTAACATCTTCCCACTCTAGAGTTGCACTAGGAACTGGTTTCGGTTCGATACCTGGGAATCCATGTAGCCCTTACGAGAGCACAACAATTGCAGGTTAATATGGGTAGAGTGCTTGCTGCTCCCAAATATTCAGTGACTTTCTGGAATACGCTCCCCTTGTCCCTGATGGGCAAGGGTAGCCATCTCAAAGATGGTACTCTTACCCAGATGTCTGTACATGCTTCAGAACTTGTTGTTCCCACTCCCAGCACGAGTATTTCCACAGCTGGACTTGATCCATATCTCACTATGATGGGCCGGTGGGCGTAGCATACTAGTGTTTGCTACATTTACCAGCCCATATGCTGCAGGCGGGTTAGAGGTCCCATGTGTGGACCTATATTATGCCACCCAACTGCAACACCCAGCATGATGGCTGGATGCAGTGCCTGGATGGGAGACTTGGCTCTTGGCATGAATAGTAGACGCTGGTCGTCTACCAGAATTGCTAACGGAGGGGGCAGGTACACAGAGAGACGCTCCATATATAGTGCGACAGACAGCCAGGGTGCAGCAACAGTTTGTAGCTGCAGTAGTCAAGCGAGCATCGTTCCAGAGGGAACTTCCTGTTTGGATATTGAAACCAGCCAGGCAATTGGCGATCAATATGTCCTTTCAGGCATGGAAAGAGGGGGGCTGTAAACAACTGGGGGGGGGGGGGGGGGGGGTGTACCCAGAGGAGACCTTCATTTAATTCAAAAATCCCCAAAAAGAGTTTGGATTAGGCCAGGGGCAATTCTAACAACATGCAGGTCTAGCACAAACAGCTATGCACAACTGGCTAGGCTATCCAGCGGCCCTACAACCTTCTCATACCCATGAGATACTACTGGCCCACCATAGATCGCCTGAACATGCACATTTGCAGAGCTATGCGGTCAGATAAGGTAGAAACCTCACAAGGAGCTCATTTAGAAGGAATTTTGACCTTGGGAGGTACAGACTGGCAAACGGTATGCGAACTGACATGAACAGTCTCTAGTAATGTCCGCTTCAGGCGGATATATTAGAATTATTCGCAAAGAACCTACTTAACACCTAAAGATCTTCATCGCATAGCTGAATCCCGACCAGAAACATGCTCTCGTTGTAATACTAGGGGGGGAGGACTTTTTCACTTGGCCTGGCGCGGCGACGAAGTGTACAGCTCTAAGCAACTAGAAGTGGAAGAAATGGTATGTGCCAACCAGCTACTCATATTGTTGACACCTCAATGTTGTTTAATATGCTTTTTTAAATGCCAGAAAGGACGTAAACTGACTTATAAATTTGGTCAACGGGCCATGTTGTAGCACAGAGTAGGACTGCAATCACATGGATGTTACAACAAGCCCCGACAATAGTACTCTGGCATAGAGATGTGGCCGAGTGGGACCTAGTCGGGGAAGTACACTTACGACTTAGTATAGGGATGACAAACTTGAGGACGCACTAAACACCTGGCGGGCCCTTAAAGATACACTTTTAGATCCGGATTCTAGGGCGATAACAGACTCAGGCACAAGCACTAACTCCGGGGACTTAGAACACCAAGATGTCGAGAAAAGGGAGGGTAGTAATCCACAAAGATGTAATGAGGTTTCTTTACCGCCAAGGAAGGGGGACCCTTTGTCCGTCTCCTGGAGAATAGGGAAATAGATCTGTGAGCATCAGATTATTCAATGACCATCTCATGTGCAGGCTTATCATTATGCTATACTTATACATGAAATGACTGCCTTGTTGTATGTTGATAAAACAAAAAAATTACGATTTTAAAAAACCCAGAAAAAGTTTTTCCCGTAGGGAGATTTTTGTTTTACAAATAAAAAATTAAAAAAAGAGAAAGCTTCCCCTCACCATAGATTACTCTCCCATGACGATGAGAGCATTTAGAGGTTTTCATTGCCCGTTAACGCCAGTGTTTTCCTGGCGGTGACAGGAAGTGAAAATTGACCTCTAATTTCACCAAGCAAAATCAAGTGGGCAGAATGAGAGGTCTGCCTACTACATCGGAGGAGTTTGATCATGGGGGTGATAGAATAGTCTCCGCTGTGATTAAACTTAAGGTCTACTCGCATATAAATATGACGAGCGGGCCACATTCTTGTGAAGGAATAGCCATACCGCCAAGATATAAATCAGTGCCAGAGTCTTTACTAACTCTACTAAATAGGAACACACTAGGCTTGCTTGTGGTCTACTTGCCATGTTCATCCTCCATCAAAACATTGTGGATGTTCTGTCTGCTGTATGAAAAGTACAAAATAATTAAAGCACTGGACATAGCAGTGGCTGAGACATAACGCCACATTGTCACATAGTATCCAATACCCAAAATCTTAAAGTCCTTAACAGTTTTGGAAGTGCTCTTTATGGAACTTAGGACAGTCTCTCTAGCATGTTTATTAATTGTTGTAAAAGTAGACATGTTGATAGAATCCAAAGAATCTGGGCCACTCAGCATACTCAGACACCCCCAACTTACACCCACACAATGGAAGGAATTGAATTTAGCTCAGTGAGTGCACTAAATGTACATAAAAGATGCATCATCCTGAGCCTCAGGTGGCTGCCACGATGAGGCGGTGGTAAAGATTCACTTGGCACGTATACAGCCTTAGCCAAGACTTGGAGCAAGACTGGTAGCAAAAGCGTAGTCAAAGTTTCTTTTCATTGAGATGTTGTGACGCTTGTCGAGGCATGTATTCATGTCGGACATAATCTGTGTAAAGGTTTGCAGGTGGTGTATTTGCAAGCAAATGGGCTGATGACTGGGTGAGTGGTGGTGTAACTGGAGTTCCAGTCCTGTAGCATATGAATGTGATGGGCCCTTGATCCCTACAGCATGTTGATGTGAGTGCTGTACTGGGCCAGTGGCTGGTGGTATGAATGCCATTGTGTGCACGGTTCTTTTTCACGCCTTCCACGCACCAAAGTGTATACTGCCTTCTTGAGCTTTACGGCTCTTCTTTAGTAGTTATAGGTTTGATATTTTGACACTGTAATTAGGATTTTCTCGTTAACCCGGGCACTACTGGAGGTGTTAAAAACCAACCTGTATGAGATTGTACTTTAAGTAGTGGATGGCCTTTGAGCAAACCTAGACATGTCTTAAACGAATATGCTACTTACCAGTATGCATCTGTTCTTGGCATGTAGTGCTGCTGACATTCATATCTGTGCATAGATCGCCGCCTAGTGTTGGGTCCGGGTGATTGCACATTGTTGTCCTGGAAGAGTCTTCCAAGTATCACGAGATAGGTGGCTCCTCCCCTGGACTACAGTGCCCATGGGCATCCTCTCCATCCTCAGATTGTTTTTCGCCATTGTGGCAGAGATGGAGTGTAATACAGTGAGTGATGTCCATGCTAGATAGTAATTCTGAATGCTACAGCTGCTACAGGCGCTGGGGAGGAGGGTGGGCGATATGAATGTCAGCAGCCCTACATGCCAAGAACAGATGCATACTGGTAAGTAGCATATTCGGTTTGAGGCATGTGGGCTGCTGAATTCATATCTGTGCGATTACATAGCAGTCCCCCCTGTTAGCGGCGGCTCCCCG
Organism: Lissotriton vulgaris; assembly: GCF_964263255.1. NCBI lineage: Eukaryota > Metazoa > Chordata > Amphibia > Caudata > Salamandridae > Lissotriton > Lissotriton vulgaris. The sequence continues at coordinate 785,382,982 of NC_141694.1, read as the reverse complement.
TGCCAGCTGCAGCAGTCTGAAAAAGAGTTTTGAGAACAGCCTGTCCTACAGCTGCCTGCTGTTTAGAATGCACATCTACGCAGTAGTGTTTCGTAAATGTATGTGTGGTGGACCAAGTGGCTGCCTTACAGATCTCTTCTAAAGAAATATTCCCCAGGAAAGCCATGGACGCTCCTAACTTACGTGTGGAGTGTGCTCGTGGTGGAATGGTTATTGTGCGTTTAGCCTAAGCATAGCAAATCTGTATACATTTAACGATCCACCTGGCTATCCCTGCTTTGGAAATGGGGTTGCCTTTGTGTTGAGGAGAAAAGGCAACGAAAAGCTGTTTTGTTTTTCTGAAATCCTTTGTTCGGTCTACATAGTACATTAGAGCCCTTTTGACATCTAACATGTGTAGGGATTTCTCTGCAAAGTTTTCCGGATTGGGAAAGAAAACTGGCAGATCTATGGTCTGGTTCATGTGGAACTGCGAAATCACTTTAGGCATAAATGTAGGGTTGGTACGTAGTACCACCCTATTTGCGTGGACCTGGATGAATGGCTCTTGGATGGTTAGTGCCTGGAGTTCACTAACTCTCCTCAGTGAGGTAATGGCCACTAGGAAAGCAATTTTCCAAGTCAGAAATTGAATCTCACAAGAGTGTAGAGGTTCAAAAGGTGGTCCCATTAATCTGGTGAGGACCACATTCAGGTTCCAGACTGGTGACGGTGGGTGTCTGGGAGGGATCACTCTTTTAAGTCCCTCCAGAAAAGCTTTAATGGCAGGCACTCTGAATAAGGAGAGGTGGTGCCTGTTCTGAAGATAGGCTGCTATGGCGGAAAAATGTATGCGAATGGAACTGTACGCTAGATTACATCTGTATAAATGCAACAAATAACAGATGATGTTTTGAATAGATGCATCCAGTGGGTTAATGTCATTGTTGGTACAATATATGACAAACCTTTTCCATTTAGCTGCATAGCATGCTCTGGTTGTGGGCCGTCTTGCCTCCTTGATGATATTCATACATTCGGCGGCAAGTTGAGTAAGCCAAATTATAGGACTTCAGGAGCCAGATCGCCAGGTTGAGCTGTTGCGGATCTGGATGCTGAATGTCTCCATGGCTCTGCGTCAAAAGCCTGGGTGTGAGGCGTAGCCGTTGATATGGTACCACGGATAGTTCCAGAAACGTGGTGTACCATGGTTGGCGTGCCCACATTGGAGCAACCAGGATGAGGATCATCGGGTGTTGCCGTAGTTTGCGTGCCACCAGAGGTATCAAAGGTGCTGGGGGAAAAGCGTACGCAAATTTGCCTGACCAGTTCATCCATATCGCATTGCCCTGCGACTGTGGGTGTGGGAACCTGCTTGCGAAGCTTTGGCATTTTGCATTTTCCCTTGTGGCGAACAGGTCTATCTGTGGATGACCCCATTGCTGGAAGTACGGTTGGAGTACTGATGGATGTATCTCCCACTAGTGCATCTGGTGGCTGTGTCTGCTGAGCAGGAGCGCCATCTGGTTGTCTTTGCCCGGGAGGTGTTCCGCCATGAGGAAGATGTTCCTCTGAATAGCCAACTTCCACATGCTCTGAGCCAGATGAGACAACTGTGGAGAGTGCGTTCCTCCCTGCTTCTGTATGTAGTACATGGCAGTCATGTTGTCCGTCCGGATCAAAACGACCTTGTTGCACAAGTGTACCTTGAAAGCTTTCATCGCCATGAAGATCGCCATCAGTTCCAGAAGGTTGATGTGCATCTTCTTTTGCTGTGCTGTCCATAGTCCCTGCACTGTGTAGTGGAGTACATGAGCTCCCCATCCCTGGAGAGACGCGTCCGCCGTCAGTACAATTTGTGGAACAGGCTCTTGGAACGGTCGGCCCTTGCAAAGGTTTCGTGGGTTCCACCAATGCAGAGAGTTGAATGCCCGACCGCTTACCAACACTAGGTCCTTTAACTGTCCTTGAGCCTGATTCCATTGACGTGCTAAGCACTCCTGAAGCGGACGCATATGTAGCCTCGCATGCGGGACTATGAAAATGCAGGAGGCCATCATGCCTATCAACTGCATGAACACTTTCGCTGGAAGCGAGCGTTGAGGTCTGAATTTTTGTATCAGCAATTGCATGCTGTTTATTCTCACTGAATTTGGCTGTGCTTTGGCTGCCAGAGTGTCTATCATCGCACCCAGGTACTGTCGCACGTGGGCGGGCTGAAGGTGTGACTTCGGGTAATTCAGTGAGAATCCCAGACTGTGAAGAAGATGAATGGTGTGGGACATGTGGCTGGCACACTTCTGGGCCGACTTTGCTTGAATAAGCCAGTCGTCCAGATACGGGTAGACATGTATGTGCGGTCTCCTGAGGTGTGCTGCTACTGTTGCAAGGCTCACAGCTTTGAATTGCACCCCTACGCTAGTGGACTCAGCAAAATCATTAGGAATCACCTTAGATAAGAACCTAGACATGAAAGCTCACATCAACTCAATGGCAAAAAATGCCCGCTTTCACTTGAACTACTTAAGGAAAGTGAAACCATTCATCTCATCAGCAGACCTCAAACTGGCAATACAATCATTATTTATTTATTTTATTTATTTTGAAAGTTTTATATAGCGCGGACAAGATCTTCGCAGATATCAGAGCGCTTTACAAAGAGTAGTACATGAGGGAGTATAGTCAGACAGATAAATCAATAGTTCAAACATTACAAATAGGTGGCTACAAAGCCAATCATGTGAGTAATAAGACAGCTAATACAAATAATCAAAGGGGTCAAACATGTAGTACAGATCGATGCAGAGTATTAACAGTGTTCGAGATAATAGTTCAAGTGTATTTAGCCATGAGGATAGCTTTTACTTCATTTTTAAAGAGTGTAGTGGAGGAGATAAGCCTGGTTTCAGGCGGGAGTGAGTTCCAGATCCTGGGCGCCATTCCTGAGAAGGAGCGCTTATATGTTTTTTCCTTCCAGAATCTTCGAGGTTTCAGCAGAAGATTGTTTGTGCCTCTAGTGTTTCTAGCTCCGCCAGAGATTGTCAGTTTCTGAACGAGGTATCCGGGTGAGTTTAGGTGTACCGCCTTGTGTGTCATGCAGGCGATTTTCAGATGGATTCTGGCTTCAAAAGGCAGCCAGTTCAGGGATTTCAAGTCAGGGGTAATATGGGAGTGCTTTTTTGACCCAGTGATGAGTCTCGCTGAAGCGTTTAGAGAAGCTCTTATGGGTGCGGTTGTAGTTAGTGGGAGTCCGCAGAGGGCGATGCTGCCGTATTCAATTCGAGGGATGACTAGTGCTTGTACTGCGGTTTGGAAGTCTTTGGCTGGGAGGAAGGGTTTAAGTTTCCTCTGAGTATTGATCTGGTAGTTCGCTCCCTTTGTTGCCTTGCTGATATGTTGCTGCATGTTGAGATTGGTGTCGAGTGTTATGCCTAAAGATTTTGCTGAGTTCACAATGGTGGGTTGGACATTGAGTGCGGTTAGGTGTTTAAGCCAAATTTGAGTGGTGGAGATCTTCGCTGGAGGTGAGATCAGAAGGAACTCTGTTTTCAGGGCATTGAGTTTGAGATGGTTATCAGCAAGCCAGGATTGGGTGCATCTGATCGTTGAGTTCAGGAGCAAGATGTCTTTGGGGGACTGTAATTTGAGATAGAGTTGGGTGTCATCGGCGTACATGCGAAAGTGTACATTGGATGCTTGTAGCAAGGTGGTGAGCGGTTCCATGACTAGGTTGAACAGAGTTGGGGATAGAGAGGATCCTTGGGGGACGCCTAGCGTTACGGGTATTGGCGAGGACATCAGGTTGTTGCTCTTGAATTTCTGCGACCTGTTGTGAAGAAAGGAAGTGAACCACTTGAGAACAGTTCCAGATAAACCCATTCTTGTGTTTAGTAGTTCTAGTAAATTCTCATGTTTAACGGTGTCGAATGCTGAAGAGAGATCAAGGAGGATGAGGAGGCAGGTGTTGTTTTGGTCTAGCATTTGAAGTGCGTCGTCAATTATGTGAGTCATAGCAGTTTCTGTGCTGTGCCCAGCTCGGAAGCCTGACTGGTGAGGGTTGAGGAGATCAAATTGTTCAATGTGTTTAGTCAATTGTAGTTGTGCGCATTTTTCCAGCAGTTTGGCGAGAGTGGGAATATTGGTAATGGGACGGTAATTGTTGAGATCAGAGGGGTCGGCTGTAGGTTTCTTTAGTAGTGGTGTGGCCTGACCAACTTTGAGGGAGTCAGGTATGCTTCCTTGTTGGAGAGAGCTGTTGATAATTTTAGTCCAGAGAGGGAGAAGCAAAGGGGTAAAGTCTTTTACTGCGTTAGCAGGAAGGGGGTCCGTGAGGTGATTGGATGGTTTCAGGGTGCTGAGCAGTTTGCCAATTTCTTCTTCTGAGTATGTGCCAAAGGTTGACCAAGTAGCATTGTTTTTTGGTTCAGTGGGTGCTGGGCACTGGGGTTTGGAGTAGAGGCTTGCGTCAATGAGGAGATCGCTCTTTATGTTGTCAGTTTTTTGGATAAAGAAAGCAGCGAAGTCTTCACAGGAGGGTGCCTCACGCCCAGTGTTGAGTGGTTGGGGTTGATCCTTGGATTGTGATCTGATTAGCTCAAACAGTTTTCTCGGGCGGTTTTTTGCTTGGTCGAGCTGGAGGCTGAAGAAGTCTGATTTTGAGCGTTTTATTTTCCTGAAGTAGGCGTTTCTCTTTTTCTTCAGATCTTTTAGGTGCATTGCAGAGGGAGCTGATCTCCAGGTACGCTCTGCCAGTCGCATGTCTCGTCTATCCTCATTGAGACTCCCGTCGTACCATGGATTGGAGATTTTAGTGGAGACTCTTTTTAGCTGCATAGGTGCAACCTCATTAATTATTGAGGTCATAGCGTTGAGATAATGGTCAGTCAGGATTTGAACGTCCGTAGCGCCTGTCGTTGGGCGTAGGAGGTTGCAACTATTAGGGGGCAAACTTCCTGGGTTGAGTTTGTTCATGTCTCTTTTCCAAACTTTGGGCTTGGAGAGTTATCCGGGTTAACTTTAACTTTTTCATTGATAAAGAATGTGACAATATGATGATCTGACCCAGGGATGTGGAATTCCTATAGCCCGACGCCCAGGACACATTGTTTGGGGTCAAGGGCAACAAGTTTTAATGTGCATTTTGTCCTTGGGACAAGTAGGCCCAAACCTCTGCAGCACAAACCCTTTGGCTGCCAGTTTACAGTACCAGATTGTGGCTCAGGGAAGACAATTCTCTACAATTAAGGTAGAGTGTGTGTTATATGTAATATGTGTGTTAATGCTGTTCAAACTTGTATATATGGTTCATTAACGCAAAGCCTTTATTATTAGGGTGAACACTAAAAGTAAACGTTTTAAGCTCAGCCTGCACTACTGACAGTGGTTCCAGTATAAAAGTATACACACATTTTCAAAGTTTAATAATTTGAGGCTCTGTATAATGCACCCAGAATGCTCTCTGATTATATGCAAATATTTGCAGAAGCTTGAAATCAAGAGTGATGATACTTTGCTTTTAAAATAAAACGTTCGCAACAAAATACATGTAAGAAAATAAAACATTTAGCTCAACTACTGTAAGATTTTAGGTAGTGTATTTTTGCAGCATCATTTAGTAACATGTTGATGTATGTTAGTATTTCCCAAAAATATTCAGAATGGAATATTAGTGTAACCAGTTTAAATACGAATATGGAAAACAAGAACAAACAAGCATTGGCAAAGCTAGTGGGTCTGACATTGGTGGTCAGCCATTTGGTTTTGTCAAGGCGTGACTTGTTTAGGCATGGCTTTTGTAAAACCTTAACAGTGTGGGAGCTGCTGGGTCCTCACCATTTTAACAAGCATTGGCGAAAGCAAAACAAAAAAATGTTGGTCTCAGTATACATTGTCACAGCAGTTCTGGGCATTGAGCAAAACTACTTTGTGTGCCAATATGCTTCTTCTAAAAGAGCAAAATACTGTCACTTACAGGGATGCCAGCTGATAGACAGACGTGGAGAGACAGAAACAAAAACAAAACAAAAGGTCATGGTTAACGCCAGGCCTAATTAGAGCCCCAATTATTAAAGAAAGTCTAAAAAGTGCATCCGTGGTATATCCTTCATTAAGTGCATATGTACAGTTTGCATGAATTCACAAGAATTTACAGAATCAGGCCAAGAAATAGTACTCGCAGAAAATATTTGCGAACTGCATTTTAGCATGAGCAAATATGCAGGTGTAGATTTGCTTATGTGAAAATCTGAGTGTTTTCAAGTTCACTTTTCCTCCAACCACTTTTTTCCCAACCCTGGAAGAAGTTCTAAGTCTGCCACTGTCAGTAGTAAATTTCCAACTGTTCTCAGTATAGGAAATGATTAGAGAAAAATTGGTGAAACCCCTTAAAACATGCATGTTAGTAGGTTTGAACAGACTAAAAAGGGCATTCCAACCCTGGAACTATTGCTTACCACTACCTTCAGCCCCAGTATGTAGACCTGCAGAAACATAGCAGCATAAGGGAATTGCTAGTATTCAAACACTACTATGGTATGAACCCTGGCATAATCAGAGAGGCTATATCAGAACTCTTATATAATGAGATTTCTGCATAATTTGTTTCCGCATTACATGGCACAAAGGGGACAAGTGGATTTTGTTACAGGACAAGTAGATTTATTAAGCAGCCTGCCCCATGGACAAGTAGATATTTTAATAAATTCCACACCCCTGCTGACCAGTCACAGGGTTGGATGGACTCGAGTTGGATAGAGTCCTCTTTGGAGATGATCAGGTCGAGGATAGAACCTTTCTCGTGGGTCGGGCTGTTGCATATTTGGGTGAGGTTAAGGGCATCGAGGAAATTTTTAAGACTATTTACCACCGCGTCATTGCGATCGTTCCAGTGGAGGTTGAAGTCACCAAGGTATATTTGGGTGAGCTGCCGTCCGGAATTGGTTGAGATCATATCCATGATTTGTTGGGAAAAGGAGAAGTTGTCCCTGGGTGGGTGGTAAATGCTGTGAAGCGAGCATATCGGTTTGCCCTCACTGATAATGTCGAGGCAGATGTATTCCCAGGATGTTGGGGATGGTAGGGAGGTGGAATTGACTTTCTGAACAGAGAGGTTGTTCCTGTAGATGCATGCGATTCCACCACCTATTTTGCCTGATCTGTCGAGCCTGATAATGTGGTAGTTGGGAGGAACCAGAATGTCCATTATAGGTGTCGAAGATTCAGTTAGCCAGGTTTCAGTCAGGATGATTAGGTCAAGGCCCAGCGATAAGAGGAGATCAGCAATGGCGGCGGAGTGTTTCGAGGCCGATCTGCAGTTGAGGAGAGTGCATTTGAGACGGGGTGTGCTGAGGGTGGTAGAAGGTTCTAGAGAGAGGGACTTTTCTAAGGTTATTGGGGATGGAGAATCTGCTGTTTAGTGTGGGGGGTCTAAGGGGATTTGAGTGTATTGTGGGAATGTTGAGGTGAGGGGTGGTTGTGTGATTTTGGGGGGCTGGGTCATAGGAGCGGAGAAGGGTAAGTGTGTCAAGGTCAGAAGTAGAGTTGTGGGTGAGACGAGGGCGGTTGTTGCGATTGCGAGCTGGGATTGAGGTCAGGTTGGGGGAGAGTTGAGTGAGAGAGTTAATCGGAAGGGTGGGGGACAAGTTGGGCGGGGAGGTGTAGTTGTGTGAGGGGTTGCAGGGGCGATGAGGGGGCCGAGGGCAGTTGCTGCGCATATGAGCAGGGATTGACGCCAGGTGTGGGGCGAGTTGAGTGGGGGAGTTTGGATTGAATACGGATGTACAACCTTAGCAGGCCTACCACAAATTTCCACGGCACCACTGAAAGCATGCCTCAATGCAGCAGCAAGGCTCATTACCTGATCAAGGAAATTCGACCACATCTCCCCACATCTAAAAGCATTAAATTGGCTGCCATACGAAGCCTGAATCCAATTCAAAATAGCATGTGTCACCCACAAAGCCTTACACTACAAAACACCAAGATATCTGGCCCAGAAGATTGAGCTGTCGGGAGGAAGCAGACCAGTAAGGAGTGCCAATTTGATGATGCTGAAACCACCCATCTTCAGGAAAAAGAAAACATACGACAGAGCTTTCTCAGGGGCAGCCACCAGAATATGGAACTCACTCCCTCCAAATATCAGAAACATTACAAACACTACAGCATTCAAAAGGGAAACAAAGATCTTCCTAATGAGTAGGTTCCTTACATAGCTAGGAAGGGACCTCACTGCCACCACGTACTAAAAGCGTCAAATCTGAACCTTGAATGGAAAAAGAGAAAACGTCTACTTAGACGGGCAAGCTTGAGGCGCTGTATTTCCCCAGTACCGAGATGAAGAATACACAGATAAAAGACAATGTTGATCATGTGTACAGGAATACAACATACAGATATAGTAGACTAGTAGAGTAACCTGGCTGACGCAGTCTGTAGCATATAGAAAGGAGTACTCCTACGAATCCATTGTACATATGCTAGGATAGCTTCCTTATAGACTTATACTTAACCTACCTCTTATCAACCAGAAATGTTTACTATATAGCTTTATATTTTGACTTATACCCACCTACCTCTTGCCAAGGGAAATGTTCACTACATATCGCCGTACTTACCTACCTCACTCACGATATGGTAATGTTATACAAATTATATGTATATGTATCTGTTACTATATAGCTCTATGCCTTAGACTGCCTACCTACCTTTTTTCAGGAAAATGTTTACTATATAGCTCTATACTTACCTACCTCACTCACTGTATGACAGTGCTATGCAAATTATATTTCTACACCATGTATATGTAACTGTGAAGCGCTCTGATACCCAAGGGTCACGTTCGCGCTATATAAAACTCTCTAAATAAATAAATAAATAAGGCACTTTGTGAACACCCTGGGTGCCGTCGTTACTCCGAAAGGGAGGACTTTGAACTGATAATGTTGATGTTGAATAGTGAACCTGAGATACTGTCTGTGTGACGGGTGTATGGGTATATGGAAATACCCATCTTTTAGATCCAGCGTTGCGAGGAAGTCTCCCTGACTGAGTAACGGCAGAACCTGTTGCAAGGTGAGCATATGAAAATGTTCTGACAGAATGTAACTGTTTAGAGGCCTGAGGTCTAGTATAGGTCTGAGCGACCCGTCCTTTTTGGGTATGAGAAAGTAGAGAGAGTACACCCCTGACCCTTGTTCTTCTACAGGCACGAGCTTTATGGCCCCTTTTTGCAGCATGCTGACGACCTCCTGCTGCAATAAGTGTAAGTGCTCTGCGGACATAGGACGGTGTCTTGGTGGGATGTTGGGTGGAGTGGACATTGATTCCAGACAATACCCGTACTGTACAATGTCTCTCACCCACCTGTCTGTGGTGATGGATTTCCAGACCGGCAGGAACTGTTATAGTCTCCCCCCGACAGGTGTTATGTGGTCGGGGGGCAGTGACAGGGCGTCACTGTTTGGTATTTGCAGAGGATCTGGAACTGTTATTTCCTCTGCCTATGCCTTTGATGTTGTTTTCCCGATATCCACCACGGTTGTTCTTATTGTAGGTGGATTGTGTACCTCCCTTATTGTACTGTGTTTGTTGCGTTGACTGGCCTCTTGAGGGGCCTCTAGTACTGGAGCGACGAAAGGAGCCACCCCAAAACTGTTGTGACTGCAGAGCCCCCATAGACTTTGCAGTCTCTGTGTCCTTTTTAAGTTTTTCAAGGGTGGTGTCAACCTCAGGTCCGAATAAGAAGTCTGAGTTAACTGGCTGATTGAGGATAGATGTTTGAATTTCAGGTTTGAATCCTGAAATCCTCAACCAGGCGTGTCGTCTTAGCATAACACTAGTGTTGATGGCCCTGGCTGCAGTGTCAGCCGCGTCCAGAGCACACTTGATGGAAGCATTTGTTATGAGTTTCCCCTCCTGTATGAGTAGCTCTGCCCCCTCCTTGTACTGATCAGGTAGGTGTTGTAATAGTGTCTCAAGAGTATCATAATGTGCCCTGTCATATCTGGCCAGGAGAGCCTGAGTGTTAGCAATGCGCCAGATGTTAGCCGCCTGCGCGGCTACTCTTTTCCCTGAGGTTTCCATAACCTTCGACTCTTTGTCCGCAGGAGGAACATCACCTGTAGTCTGGGAGTTCGCTCTCTTACGTGCATTAGAAACAACCAATGAATCCAATGGCAACTGTCCCTTTATATAAGGAGGGTCCACAGGGGCCGGCCGATATTTCTTCTCAATTCTTGGGTTTAACACCCTGGCCCTAGTGGTATCTTTAAAAATGTCAGCAGCATGCTTGAGGACCCCTTTGAGCATGGGTAGGGTTTTGACTGCCCTTTCTGAAGTTGAAAAAGTGTCGAACAGAAAGTCTTCGTCCACAGGGTCAGCATGGAGCTTGACGTCACGATTACTGGCTGCCCTCTCAATAAGGGCGTTAAAAGCAGTTGTGTCCTCAGTAGGAGACGTTTTTACACTGTACACGAGTGTCCGGGCCAGTCTGCGGATCCCTTGAGTCAGCAGGGTCCGTCCATTGTTGGTCTTGATCATCAGGATCAGTGTCCACATGATAGAGGTCATCCTCATTGTAATTTTCCCCTGTCTCAACATCTGAGTATGTTGGGCAAAAATTTTGAGGTTCCTGTTCACAGTGATGGAGGGGTTCCACAAGAGCTGGAGAAGTTGTGGAAAGTCTCTTTTTCTTCAAGGGAATCTCATAGGATTTTATGGGAGTCTCTGGCATCAACTTTCGTTTGTATATGGACAGTCTCCCAGTGTCCGAGTCGATGAATTGTCTCGGCTCCTGGTCTTCAGGCTCTTCTGTAGCCTCCATTTCCGTCGACACATGTGTAGCGGCGCCGATAGATTTTTTCGGCTCGAACATCTTCGGGCGCACCGAGGGTGGTAACCCAAACTTGATAGGTGTCGACGCAGTCTGAACTTGTCCGACAAGCTTCGGCGTCGGGGCCTTCTTCGGTCCGACCGATGCACCCTTCTCCTCGATGCGTTGGAGCGACTCCGACACTTCTTTGGCTATGAACGGAGTGGGCTTTGTTGACTCGACAGGGTCCTTGGAGCCAGTCTTCGACTTGTCCGTAGGCCTCGACCTAGGATCGGTCCCGACTTTAGGCGCGGGTCTTTTGTGAGAATTGACACCCTTCGGCGTCGGCTTCGATGGCTCGACGGCCTTGACCTTGGTCTTCGGCGGCCCAACCAGTGGCTCGACGACCTTCTAGAGTTTTCAGGCATCGACGGCCATTTTAGTTTTCTTCGGCTCCGAGGGGTTTGAGGCCTTGGAGCCGACGAGAGCCACAAGCTCTTTCGGTTTCGGTTTCTGCAAAGAGGCTGTCGGTTTCGATTTCTTTGTATCGACCGATGGCGGTTTCGAAACCGCAGGCTCTTTAGAAATGGTCGAAGCCGGGCCTTTATGCGGGGCTGTAGAACGAGATTGTGGATCTTGGGTAAGGCCTAGTGGCGATCCCTCGACCTGAGCCTTACTGAGTGCGTCATCTTCGGCCTCTGAGCGGCCTAGCTCTTCGCCTGAGCTATCTCCTATGGCCCCAAGGGCCTCCACGTCGTCTCCTACCTTCTCGACGACGTCCTCATCTTCGTCTTGTACCTCCTCGTCTTCGGCGTCATACTCGGAGTCATGGCCCGAAGCCGGATCGGAGCAGTGTTCCTGATCCTCCAGATCAACGACCTCCTCGTCTTCGGTCCCGAAGATGTTCACGGGAACAGGCGCGGACTTCTTCGACTCCAGTCGAGTCGCGCGTCGAATCTTGAGGGTTTTCTTCGACCTGAACCGGGCACAGGCCATACAGTTGTCTTCGTTATGGTCTGGGGACAGGCACTTGTTGCACACCGGGTGGACATCAATGTGCGGGTATTTTGCATTGCAAAGGGGGCACCGCTTGAACGGACTCCTTTCCATTTCAGATCTAAGATCGGGTAGAGTGTGGAAAGAAAAAACCTGTTGAGTCCTCGATGTCCTCTAAGTAAAGGTACCGATACCGACTCTATCGAAAGCCTTTTGGCTTTACAGAAAGTTTTCCTTACTTGAGCTAAGATAGTAACATCCGAACCCAATGGCGGAAAAAAACAATCTGAGGATGGAGAGGATGCCCATGCGCACTGTTGTCCAGGGGAGGAGCCACCTATCTTGTGATACTTCGAAGACTCTTCCAGGACAACAATGTGCAATCATCCGGACCCAACACTAGGCGGCGATCTATGCACAGATATGAATTCAGCAGCCCACATGCCTCGAACATGAGATAGCCAAGGGAAGCTAGGGTGTTGCGGCTTGCGCTGATCCCATGACGTTTCCTTTCCCACAATGTCCTTCAAACCTGAAACTGTGGCAAAATTCACTAATTTTACATACTTTACTGTGACTGGAAGTTCCAGAATCTATAAAGTTCCACACCAAAGGAAAACAACCAAACCCAGACATTTTTGAAAGCTAGACCCCTGAGGGGGGTCAGGCTGGTGTATCATGCAAGGATCCCACTACATTTTCTTACCCAAATAGCCTTGCAAACCGCTATTTTTCCTAAATTCACCCATTTTACCTCCATTTCTCTGACACAATGTTCTGGACTCTGCAGGGACCACGAAATTCCTACCGCCCAGCCTTTCCATACTTATCCCAATAAAAACGCTATCCCACTTCTATGGCTACGCCCACTGAGCGCAACAGGAATGGTCAAACTAAGGCCAATGGGAGTCCGTGTAGTGTTTCAGGCACTTTCCTGCTGCATGCACTGGTCCCACCCATAGAAGTGGAGCATCGTTTTTATCGGGAGAGATGTGGGAACACAGAAAAGAAGAGCATCTGTTATTACCCATTGGATTTATCTGCATTTGTGGCTGCCAAATGCAAGCCAGTATACAAGAAAGACAACATTTTGGAATAAGCTCTCTGAATCACAATAATGTAAGTAATCACAAATTCTGAGGTGCAAAAATAACTACTGTTCCTAAACTCAAGATCTTGTGTACATTTCAAAAATACATAAGCTTCTTTAATACACATTTTTAATTCTGTGCCGCTCGAAGTCGCTTGGCTGCTAGAACTCTTGCCGGGTACTTGAAATCCACGGACCTTTGCTTCCTGCTTTGCCTACCTGGGAGTCCTGCTGAATTGGAGAGAGGGTCCCTGTACTGCCATTCCCGAACTGCTGTTGGTTGCGGGGGAGCGGGACTGCGAGGCCCAGGGTTTTCTGCGCTCCTGACATCGCGCGCACCTGGTGCCTCTTCCCGCCCCTCCCCCCCACCTACCAGGTATTTGAAATACGACTCGCGGCCCCCACTCCAAGTCGCTTGGCTGCTAGAACTCTTGCCGGGTACTTGAAATTCACGGACCTTTGCTTCCTGCTTTGCCTACCTGGGAGTCCTGCTGAATTGGAGAGCGGGTCCCTGTACTGCCATTCCCGAACTGCTGTTGGTTGAGGGGGAGCAGGGGAGCGGGACTGCGAGGCCCAGGGGTCTCTGCGCTCCTGACATCGCACGCACCTGGTGCCTCTTCCCGCCCCTCTCCCCCGCCTACCTGGTATTTGAAAAACGACTCGCAGCCCCCGCTCCGCGGGAGCCGCTTGAAGTCGCTTGGCTGCTAGAACTCTTGCCGGGTACTTGAAATCCACGGACCTTTGCTTCCTGCTTTGCCTACCTGGGAGTCCTGCTGAATTGGAGAGCGGGTCCCTGTACTGCCATTCCCGAACTGCTGTTGGTTGCGGGGGAGCGGGACTGCGAGGCCCAGGGTTCTCTGCGCTCCTGACATCGCGCGCACCTGGTGCCTCTTCCCGCCCCTCCTCCCGCTCTACTTTAGGAGCACCAATACCACAACCGCGGGACGCAACACGGGGTGAAGCCCGGGCCAAGGGCGGGCCCGTTTGTGCCCGTTAGAGACCATTATAGACTGGGATGGGCCACCCCCCTAAATTGCATGATCGCACAGCTTTACCTCAAAATTCTCTATATTCTCCCCCTACTGTTCTATACCAACCTTGGGGTCCTGCCTGTATATCCACACGTCCATCCTCTCTTTTGTAAGTGAGACTGTATTTTCAATGTCCATCATGTCTACACGAGGTAGTAGAAGCAAAACTGCCGCTAAGGATGGGCAAATAACAGGTCCTATTGATAATTTTATCACTAGAGCGAACACTTTTATAGATCAAAGTATCTCCTTGATAGAACGCAGAGTGTCCCAAGATTTAGCAAATGCAAAAAGGTCCTCTATGGGACATCTGGCGGATGCACGAACGCCGGATCAAAGTAGGGACCCTGGGCCGAGTGGAGCCTGTGGCCAAAGGCATAGCCTACCAACCACGGTTGATCTATCTGTCTCACAGCTTTCTGATTCACAACTATCCCTGGACTTAGAAAAGACCCCAGATCTAGTGATCCAAACTACCCCAGAGGAAATAAGACAGTCAAGAGGGAGGAGGGACGGTGCAAAAAGAAAGAAAAAACCTACAGCCACGAACAACCAAAAATCAAAAAAAATCACATAAGGTTCCTAACAAGACAGGAGAGACCCGAACCCTTACCCCACCGAGAGGGGACCAGGAAATTTGTAACGTGATTGTTCACCAAGCACTACATGACACCCCGTCACTTATTGCTAGGGAAATCATAACTGGCCTCCCATTAGGTAAGGAGGCAGACGACAACACTGATTCCAATGCCCAATTATTAACTAAAATTGGAGACCTTTTTAAACAACTATTTAAACCACTAGAAATGAGACTGAGACAAATAGAAAAAGAATTAGCTGATTTGACAACTTCTGTAAAAACCAAAACAAATCAGGGGGAACAAAAGACAGGGGGAGGTAAGCAGTCTTCTGCAACCTCCACTGTTCAAAACAAACAACCTATCCCACCAGTAGCCAAACCAGCCCAACCGATAGTGACCAAAAATAAGACATTAGAAAACACTCTAAGTAATACCCCGATTAACACCACTAACACTAATTCGGTACACAATAACCCAGGACCAAAAACACCAGCTACACAGTCGAACAAAGGGTGGGATAGAGGACCCCCTGATGGAAGATTTTCTGTTAACCTCCCACTGGAGCCAGTCCTTTCATAGTCGTAATGACTGGCGTACCAGAATTGGGAGATCAAACTAATGAAGCAACCTGGTCGCTAAAGAATAAGGTCCAACATTGGTTAAGTGTAAATCGCCCACCTCCTCCCTATTGCTCAGCTAAGATCTTAATGGTAAGAAGAGCCCCTGGGTAGGGCATGGTAAAAAACGATACAGGGTGATTGTGTCCTTATCACCTTTGATGATCCTAGACTGGTTGACCACATTTGTTCATGGGACCACCGGACCTCAACTGGCACTATAGGAACAAAGCGCCTTTCCTTCTTCTACCCCCCCGAGACATCGTAATGGTTATCTTTACGATGGACCCTGGCACACAGTAGGCCCTCGACAAAGGGGTAGAGAAAGGGACGACTGGGGAGGACCATATCATAGGGATCCCTATAGAGAACCCCTACCTTGGGAGGGCTGGAGCGGCATCCCAATGACAAATAGATATAGTGGCCTTGAGTTAGTTGATTGACCATCACAGGCTGAAAACCACCCCAGCCCCAAAAAAAGGGAATCAGAGGGTAATACTGGACCACAAATAACTAAAAGTCCAAGTAGGGATCCCCAAACCTTGAGTGTCGTGTCTTGGAACATTGCCGGTCTCAGTCCCAAGATTGAGGACGGCACTGCCATAAGTTTCCTAGACAGTCACCAAATCGTATGTCTCCAGGAGACATGGTCACCAACGGAATTACACCTGCTGGGTTTTAGGACGTTCTTTTCTCCAGCCTTGGCGGGGAGCATGGGCAGAGCAAAGGGGGGATTAACTATTTATATAGCGAATACCATACAAATAAAAATAACCACTCTTGAATTGGATCCAAATTTCCAACTTCTCTCCCTTTCCCTACCCAAAAATGAGATTGTCCTACTCATTAACTTCTATAACAACTTGAAGGAAGGAGAATTCTTGAGAGTAATATTAAATCTAAATGAAAAACTCTCTCATTTTAGACAGACGAAAGGAAGGAAAGGTGTTGTCTTCTTTTTATGGGGAGGGGATTTCAATCTGCACCCCTGTCCTTACTTTAGTAAAACATTGTAGTGAAATGGTTAATGAGCTGGACATCCCCCTTACCCATTTCTGTCATACTAAATCGGGCATAGCTATGAATGACCTTATGTCAGATTTGGGACTTATAATAGCCAACAACCTAAACCTAAAAACAAGAAAGCTAGAGCCAACATATGTAGGGAGGGGCTACCAGTCTACTGTTGATTACGTCCTCATATCAGATGGCCTGTCAAATAGGATTAAGCACGTTGAGATCCTATTAAATACACTAAGCGATCACTCTGCTATCAGGATAGAACTCAACTTACCACATCAACAATCCCTTGAGTCAACGACAGCTAAAGCTCTGAACCAGAATAACCTACAACTGGCTCAGGTAAATGGTTATACTCTAAAATGGGCCAAAATAGACCCTGGGCAAATCACCGAAGAGGTGATTAAAGCAGCATACCCTCATATCATAAAATACTTCGATCTAATCACGACAGAGGAGGAAGTCATAAGCAACTTCTCTAAAATTCTAACTGTCATCAAGGGCCTTCTGACAAAAAAAATCAAAGGTAGAAACTTTAAATAAGAGAGGTTGGTTTAATCATAGCTGCACCTCGGCACATACCAAGCTTAAAGTGGCCCTGAATAATGAAAATAAAGACCCACAGCTAATTGCCAGACTCAGAAAAGAATATCTGTCTGCCCGAAAGCAGAGAAAGGCCGAATTAAAGCAGACCTTGTGGGACGAACTACATAAAAGTGCCCTACACAAAAATAGCGAGGCATTCTGGCAAGTAGTAAAATCCCCTTTCCTAGCGGATGATAACCTCCCAAAAATAGAACTGGCCATAGAAGAAGGAGCATGGGTTTCTCACTTTTCAAAAAATTTTAAGAAACAAACGCTTTTTGAAAGTGAAGAAATAACTCAATCAGCTGTCGTCTACCCTATTTTAATAGAATTCGACATTTCCGAAGTTCTCACGGCCCTAAATTTAAGTAAAAATGGAAAAGCTCTGGGCCCTGATGGAGTCCCAGTGGACATCTTTAAATACAATACAGACCTCTGGGCCCCCATATTGACCAGGGTGTGTGCGGCAGCCGCAAAAAAGGGGCTCCTGGAATCCTGGACCAAGTCTGTTATGGTCCCGATCTTTAAAAAAGGAGACCGCCAGGACCCTACCTGCTACCGCCCAATCTCACTGTTGGACTCAGTGGGTAAGGTAGCCGGTAGGGTCATCCTTGAGCGTCTCCAACAATGGGCAGAGGATAGGGGGGTACTGTCCGATTTACAATTCGGCTTCCGGGAGGGATTTGGTACAGTGGAGCAGGCTTTAAACCTGTCAATAATTGTGGGAAAATATATTCATGCAAAAAAAGACAAACTCTACATGGTATATGTGGACCTGTCCGCAGCCTTTGACTGCGTGTCCCATTCAAAGCTATGGCTAGTCTTGTCACAAATGGGTGTGGACCCCTCACTTTTAGACTTTTTAAGGGAACTATACTCCAAGGCTTCCGCAAGAGTACGTTACGGCGTCAGGGGCGAGTTGACTGCACCTTTTGGAGTAGAGCGTGGAGTCAGGCAGGGATGTGTCTTGGCCGCCTTCCTATTCTCCTTATATACAAACAGCTTGGAGACGGAGCTTCTGAGGGGGGCTCAAGACCTCCCCCAAGTAAAATCACGCCTGATTCCGGCTCTGCTCTATGCAGACGACGCCGTCATCCTGGCCCGTACCCCACGTGAGTTACAAAAAGCGTTAACCAGGTATGCTGATTTAATGGGCACCCTGGACCTCCATATTAATATTAAGAAGACCTTTGTAATGGTGGCAGGCAAAGGGAAAAAAGGGTTTAGAAACATATCCCTCAATAACCAAAACCTTGAACTGACGGCCCAGTACCCCTACTTAGGCATCATAATAGATGATAAATTGAATTGGAAAGCGGCAGTTGAGTCTAGAAAACATTCCTTTAAGCGGGCAATAGTTGCTCTAATGTCCTTTTCACAAAAATTGGGCAAACGGCCGCCTGTGGTACTACTGAAAATTTATAACGCGAATTGCCAAACAGTAGCTTTGTATGCGACTGGGGTTTGGGGGCACATCGACGTCAGCGCTCTACAGGTGGCAGAAAACTCCTTTTTAAGATTTCTTCTGGTGGCACCAAGGCGAAACTCTACATATGCATCCCACATTGAATTAGGCATACCCCACATTGGGGACCTGGCAAAAATCCAACCTTTGCTATTATGGCGGCGTATATGGACCTCAGATAAAAACATGTTAACTAGAGGAATTGTGGCGGATTCAATGGCACTAGATCATTCGGGAAAAATAAAATGGCTCGCCTACATCAGAAACTTTCTTACGGATCTAGGCCTAGAGGATTATTATATAACACCAGAAAAGATCTGTGAGATATCCAAGAAGGAGTTGAAAGAAATGGCCCTGAGTCACTTAGATGGACTAAGACTCACAAGCGAAATAGGGAAACGTTCTGTCCACCATGCAATCATGGTCCATTTTGTCCCCACAATTCAGCCTTTCCTAACGCTTGAAATTGGCATTTTTGATCGCTTCTTACTAACCAGATTCAGATTAAATCTTTTCCATCGGTTAGTAGCCTACCCCATGAGAAACACCTGGGAACAAACGTTAGGCCACTGTCCTTGCGATGATACATCTGTACAGACTACCATACATACAGTATTGTTCTGTAAGTACTATCATGTTCATCGCAAAATTTGGTTGGTACCATTGCTGAAATCGTGGGACTTAAGACAGTGTCGCCCTGCCATGCTGCGCCTTCAACTTTTGGATTCTGAAATTACTTATCACATGGTTAACTTTTTAAAATGTATTTTTAAACATAGAAATAATCTGTGAGAAAATTGCTTAAAAATGTAAAAAGAACTGAACTATTTTTAAGCATCCTTTCTCAAATTTTTATTGTAAAATTTTATTGCAAATACTGTATCTTCTCTCTATTTTTATGGTATAATGTGTACAAAAATGCTTTTATGGATTTCTATCATGAAATACCGAATAAAGAGAAATTTACTTAATTCTTTATATTTTACTATATGAATTGATGTATAGCCATTACACAATGAAAAAACATTGGAAGATGCAGCTCTGGGTATTGCAGGTTTTTGAAAAACCTACAAACCCTATTTATCCGTGTGCCCAGAAGAGTATATCGGATATAATGGCATATTGCTTTTGTAAATCGGCTTTTGTGATAAAAAATTACAGATGAAGACATTGTCACCAATGGCTATTTTTCTAACTCAGTTTCTATATTTTTTATTTCAACAATTAGTTGGTTTGGCAAAACCTTGAAAGATCTAAATAAATTATCCCTTGTTGAATTGAGAATAAAGTATCTTTCTCAGAAATGTACAGCTTTCTAGAATCACCCCTTGGTTTCATATCTGTTCCCACCAGCCACTGCAAATAAGTTGAAATCACAAACTTAGGAAAAACGGACTACCACTTAAAAAATGAAATTCAAAAACAGTGGCAAAAATATTTTTTAGGTACAAAACTGATTGTTCGGGAAAGCTTGAAAGATGGTAATGGTAGCACAGCAAACCTTTCGTTTATGCAATTTTTGGAACAAAAAATAAAAACATACACTTTCTTGTAAAGTATTTTTTTCTATTTTGCCACAAAACACCGAAGCTGTAGCTATAATGTGGCTCTTTTCTTAGTACCCTCCAGGTGTATCTACAAATCCTGGGTACCTTTAGAATCCACAAGACACTGGAAAAAAAGACACACATTTGGTGTTGATATCTTTGGAGAGGAAAACAATTCTGCCGGTTAAAGCGCAAATTACCCCAAACATTCATACAAGGGCTTAGAAACAGGGGGAAGATATGGGGTGGGTGGTGAAGCAGCCAAGAGGCAAAATGGCCTAGAGATTTTCAACCCAACTATGTTAACCATTTGTTTCCTTTAGAAGATGCTGGTTCGACACAGGTTTCTATCAAATGGTTTGGGAACACCTGGTGCTGCATCTTGCTTACAAAACTGTGGTCGAAATGGTCGCAGAGATAGTGACTCAGCCTTTGCCCTTACAGATGTGTCTCTGAGGACTAATGCAAAGACCCTAAAACAATAAACTAAGTAGATTCATAGACCTGAGAAGCACCCAATGTCGCACAATGGCTGCAATACCGGCAGAAATGGGCCAGAATGGAAGTAGTTGTGATTTCTCATTTGACAAAGGTGGGGATGGGGAGGATTCAATTGGAATAATTTGGGATGTGGATGATATAAAAGTAGAAGCAAAGAATGATAGTGAACCACCCAAGATTCTCACAAAGGTAATATTCCATTTAGTTTATAATAGCATAGTAGAGGTCTAACCTCTGTACACAAAGGAAGCTGTGTGCATAGGTGTTGCAACTAGATAAACTACTAACTTGCTAAGATCTGTAAGTTGACGATTATGAATGATACCGGGTACTTTGCCTTACTCAAACATCTCAATGGGATTCCTATACCAAAACCATGGCTTCTACCTGTAATGTTTGATCATCAGTAATGGACTATTTGATGTAACTGTAAACCACACTAACATTGTTCAGATTCAAGCACATGCCCACAAGTTTGCACTTCTGTTAATACCCAATGAAGACGTTTTAATAAAAAAAAAAAAAATTAAAAACTATTGTACCCATTTATTTTCACCATCAATTGTGAATATTTTTCCCCCCACATCTTCAAGTAAGCAGTGGTTTTTGCAATTCTTCATTCTTAAGGTTAACTGAAAGCTTATTTCTTTGATGGAATATTGGTACCAATATGGACATTAAGTGATGCAGACTGCCCTAGATGCCAGTCGGCAGATGCTGACATATTACATAACTTGTGAGCATGCCCACGCTTGGGTGGGTTAATGCTCAGAGTTGGACAACTAGTGAGAGACACAATGGGCACCTCTGGATGAGACACAGCAGAGAGCTGTCTGCTAGGACTATGCCGTCGCCCGAAATCACATAAAGTACAATACCGTTTTGCAGATATGGCTGTCCTTATAGCGAAACGCGCCATCACAATGAGATGAAAATCAGCCTTCCCCCCTACGCTAGACACTTTGCACAAAGAGATGGTCCGATGGGGTGGAGCAGAGAGTGCTATCACCAGGAAAGAGGAAATCCGAGGGGGTGTGTAAAACACTCATCTCCTTGTAATAGGATCAGATGCAAGAGTCACTCAAGGCCATTGACCTCTTTACGCCCTCCGATACACCAAACAAGCTGCCCCCTCCCCCTGCCAAGTCGTAGCATAGTCACTCCACGCAGACTCGCATCCGATTAGGTCGCCCAACTCGAATGCCGTCCTTAAAGCATAATGACCCCTATAGGATATTTCTACAAACGAAAGGCATAACCAGGGTCTGAATAACAAGATCTAGGGGTGATCCAGCTGGGTGGGTGAGCAGTTATGAGAGGTTATGTTCTTTATGTGAATCATTTGAAAGTGTATAATTGTAACAGCTAATGTCAATGGTAGATCTTGTAATGCAAATGTACGACCAGGGATGCTGCTGATATACCTGGGTTATATCAACTGACAAGACACTGCTGAAACTGTCTATACGCCATGTCCGAAACAGTGCAACAATGTACCATTGGCTATGGTACTGTATTACTGCAACATACTATGTAAAATCAATAAATTAGGTTTAAAAAAAAAAAAGAAAAAGAAAAAGTGATGCAACAGACAATGTTTGCTGATCAGATAACATGGCTTTTTTTTCCTGCAGAAAAAAAACCCTCTAGCAAGGCCTGTACATATGACAAGAAAAAATAGTAAGCAATGTAAACGAATATCAAGCAATGCAAAAGTAATAAAATAATACTTTTCAAAACGTACCGTGTTTGTTTCAGGCTGAAACACTGCAAGTGTGAAATCAAGATTAAAGAACTGAAGGTATTCTGTGACCAGACTGGAAACTAGACGCCCTGCAAAATAAAAATGCCATCCACAGTAACCTTTCAAATGAATGATCCCTCTTTTCCACAATGCAATGGTTCAGGCACTCTAATTTGAACGGCTTATTGTTTATGTAATCGTGAGTTATTATGGCAAAATATTTTTGATGAGACCCTAAGGAGCAATTTGCTGTGCACATTACAGGAATGGCTAGTTCAATTGTATTTGCTTGATTTCACTCACATTTTGCTCAGGTATTAAAGATAACAAGCTTTGGGAAAGTAAATCAGTCTGGATTGAGTGTGCTAACGAACAAGTTACTTACCTTCGGTAATGCCTTTCCTGGTGGATACAGATTCTACCTGTGGATTTCTCACCTTTTGAACATTCAAATGAGTCAGCATTCCACTGAAACTTTTCTTTACAACTCTCCCACGTCAACAAAGACATCATAATGCCAAAGCTTTGCACACGACTCCGTGTGATGGCATTTGAACCATAAGAAGCCCTTGTCGGCGTGCTGACATCAGCTTCCACCCATTTGTTTTTCGTGCCTTCAAGGGAAACGGGGGAAAACAATAATACCCATGTATGTGGAAGCACATGGTAGGTCTCATATAAAGGACCTAAACATAGATGCACACAAGCACACACATATATATATATATGTAAAATATATATATATGTAAAATATATATATATATATATATATACACATACACTCACACACCCATAAAGATAAGCAAAATAAACCATATACAAATTTCCTTTTTTTGTGGCATATGCAGACAAGCAACGGGGAGGCAGGTGGGTCAGTGAGGAATCTACAGGTAGATACTGTATCCACCCGAGAAAATATGTGTTAAGGAAGGTAAGTAACTTGTTCTTCTGATGGATACAACTACCTATGGATTCCTCAAATTTTTAATAGAATCCTCAAGCAGTCCATCACTCAAAGGTAGGTGCCTGTCTGCATATACCAAAAACTCCTGCAAAACTGAGCGGGCAAAGTGACAGTCCCTCCTCACTTCAGAGTCTAAATAATAGTTTTCACAAAAATGTAGAGGTAGGCCCTAGTTGCCGCTGTGCAAATGTCAACCACAGGGGCATCTTTAGCCAATCCGGAAGTAGAAGCCTTAGCTGTAGCAGAATGAGATTTAATACCTTCAGGTGCTTCCTTGTTAGCCATGGCATAGCAGATCTTGATGCACAGGATAATGCACCTGGACAATGTCCTCTTATGCACTGCTTTTCTTTCCCTCTTACCTCAAACGGAGCACCCATAAGGTAGGCAAGTAGAGGTCTAGAACATGTCTCTGCCAATGCGAGAGAAGGACTGGCCTGTGAGGGAGATGGAGCGGTGGGCGCAGAGAGAGGTGAAGAAGTTCTGCATACCATACCCTTCAAGGCCAATCCGTGGCTACTAATACGACTTGGGCCCGGTCCTGGCAAATCTTCCTCAGAACGGGCAGAATCAAGGGTTTGGCGGGAAACAGCTGGGCACATCAGTCCAATTGAAACGTGCCCCCAAGTGCTCCCTGCAATTGATACTTAAGGCTGCAGAACAACGGGCAGTGTCCTTTCTCTTAAGTGGGAAACAGGTCTGAGGGATCCCCCATTTCTCGAAAATGTATTGTACCCCTTCCGGATTGAGATGCCACTCGTGATCAGCAGAACAATGTCAACTGAGTCTGTCCGCATGCACATTCATGAGTCCGGCCAAATGATTTGCCAAGAAGCAAACCTGATGATCCTAAACCCAGGACCAGATTCACAGAGTCTCTCTGCTGAGAGGATATGATCCTACTCCTCTCCGTTTGGTAATGTACCACATTATGGTAATATTGTCTGTCAAAACTTGAACTGACCGACAGCAAAGGGAAGGGAGGAAGGCCTTGAGAGCCAGATGGATCACCAGCAATTCCAGAAGATTGATATGCAACAATATTTCCTCTGGAGACCAAGGACCTTTGATTTCCAGCTCCACCAGATGAGCTACTCCCACTAGCATGGAGGCATCCGTTATCACTGTGGCCACAGGAGGAGGAAGGTGAAACAGCTTCCCTTGAGACAGGTTGCCTGACACACTCAACCGCTGTAGATCCGCTGCAGCGTGTCCGGAGATTCTGACTAACGCCTCAAGATCTCCGTGGTATTGAAAGCACTGCCTGCAGAAGCACCACTAAAGAGCCCTTATATGCCAGAGTGCATGGTTGACAAACAGAATGAGGGAAAGCTAACAGACTGAGCAGGCGCAAGACCTACAGGACTGGAACAAACGCTCAATTCCGAAACAGCAGAATCATACCCTGAATCTCAAGAAGCCTCTGGGGAGGCTGGGAGGCTCGTAGTGTCCAGTACTCCCCCTGCGAACAGTGTGCGCTAAGAAGGGTATAGGTGAGATTTGGGTACGTTGATAGTAAATACCAGATTGAACAACAACTGAGTTGTCAACTGCAACTGCAAATGATGCAACGCCACCTCTGGAGGCTTTATTCAGCCCATCATCCAAGTAAGGGAGTACTCGGATCACCCACTTTGAGACACACTGCGACCACTGCCATCACCTTCTTGAAGACTTGAGGTGCAGAAGTAAGCCCAAACTGAAGGACAGTGATAAAAAGGTGGGAAACCCAATATACCCTTGGAGGCTTAGGCAGATAAGCTAATAATAGGTAAAAGTGCCTTCAAGGGATTTTATTAGCTTATCTTAGGTGAATGTTGTACCAAGATATTCACTTGTGCGTTAAGCCCCAATTGGTAGCTAATCAATGAACAATCAATAAATCAATGAGGATATTAGAAACATAAATATTCAACAACAAAACATTTACAGACACTGGTATGTCTTCTTTTCAAAAGGTACACTTTTGTTGTATGTAAACAGAATTAAACAAAGGATACATTAGAATACAACAAAACAACATGTTAGAGGATGTATAGATCAACCTACAAATCATAAGTGTAAACATCTATTCCAAATAAAAATGGAGAAGGAAGTGAATCTGAAAAGACAGAAAACAATTCCTAAAGAGCAACAAATGCTAAGAAAATAGAGGCATCAGTCGACGTTTCAGTCTGTTGTGGCAGATTTGTCCGTCAGACCTTCTTCAGTATTCACCGCTCAACCTGAATATGTCAGCTACACGCCATCAAACACTCCATCAAAAAACAAGTGCGCACGCGGTCACGAGAACTGGACCCGGAGTCGCTGGCAAAAAAAGACCTTCATGAGTCCTTGTGCGTACCGCACATCCTGCATAATCCCAAACACCATCTTAAGCAGGCCATGGGCCGCGCAGCCCTTCATAAGATCTTAGCCTACAGACTACATCCGCTACCTCTTGAACTATATGCCTTCGGCACGGTCGGCTCGGGAGTCCGGGAATGCAGGCTCTGCAGGTACAAACGTGAGTCACTGGCTCACCTACTATTCTGCTGCCCGGCCCTGCGCATGGCCCAGTCTCTATCTCAGGCCAATTCTAAGACAATCAGGAATCCGCACCGCAAAGGAGGCGACCATCCATCTCTACACCTTGACAACGGTAAAGCACAGTGCCTCCTTCGGAAAGTTCATTCACCAGACACGATCCTTGCTGATGGCCCCGGAGGGCCTGCCCTTATAGTGACTTTGCAGACCCAGGCCACAATATGAACCTTATTCATCGTAACCCCAGCCCCCAGGGCGGCACAAACTCCCTTGGTTTTAATTTTTGTAACTTTGTAACCTTGTACTTTGTTTTTAATGTAATGGTTTTGAGTAACCAAACAATAATGGGGGGGAGTGGCCGAGGCGTTAAGATGGCGGTCGCACTCTAAGAGTGCTCCTGACCTCCTACGTCATCCACCTCACATCCGCCCCTTTGCAGCTGCCATCGGACCCTCTAAGCTGCTCACAGAGGTTCCCTGACCTGCCTGCATCGCTTTGATCCCTGTTGCTGGTAGTTTTAGGCTCCCGCCGCCTGGATCCAACCTCCCTCCTCCCGGGGCATAGAAACTGCAAAATGGCAGCCTCCACGGAGCTTCACCAGTGGCCCTATTGCCTCTGCCCTGGCGCTCACCCGCCTGGCTCCCCCTTGCTGCTGTGGAGTGACGTAAGTGCCTGACTGGAATCCGCTTGTCTTTTCCTCTGTCTGAGACACCCTGAAGCTGCATCTCTGTGTCAGCGCCTACCTGCGACGCCCGAGGCCGCGCTTGGGGGATCGCTTTACGGCTTGAGGTGACCCGGGAGAGCAGAGGTGGCAGACTCGGCCCTTGGCGTGGACTTCTATTGTTGGGGGCTACAATTGCTCCGCAGCTTGCTGTCGCATCACTATTGTTGCTCTGTTGCCACTCTTGGCCCTGTCTGGGCCCCCCTGCTCTTCATGGACCGAGGCAGTGCGGCGGATACGCCATGGCTCCCGGGGATCGCTGGCCTCTGAGAACGGCGGGAGGCCCCCCGTGACCTTCACCTACTGCCTCCCCGTGAGTGGGGTGGGGGGTGAGGATCGGCAGCTGTGTCGGGTGGCGGTGATGAGGGATGCAGTCGCCGCTCCTGCCCCCCACCCTCCCTCCCTTCCTCTGTGACTTATCCCCACTTCCCCCTTTTGCCTGCACCGGCCTGTTAGTGGGGGGGGCCCAGCCCAGGATCTTCTCACCAGCACTTGCTTGAGGACAGGGGAATCGCTGGACACTTTCCACCCTCCTGGATCTGCCTACAACCTGGTGCTTGGAGGGCGCGATCCGCCCTCGGGCACCTCCGGCGATTATCGCCAGACCCCTGCACTGGATTGGGCCTTGCCCAACTGCGTTGTGAAATAACAGACCGGCTCCCTGGTACCCCCTCATCATTAACTCACTGTGGCCTACCTTGAGACTGGGAGGTGGTGCCATCCTGTGTCGACTGTCGCATCGGACGGAGGTGGGAGAGAGGTTCGCGACTCGTGCTGGTCGACCCCAGAGGCTCGCGGGGACCTGGGGGGTTTGGTCTGGACGCCCAGACCCGGGTATTGACGGTCTGGGTGCCGGCTCCTTCCCCCTTTGGGACCCTTGACTGCCCCTTCAGCGGCTGCCCCCCCCCCCACACTCTTGGGCAGGGACCGTGCCCTGAAGACAACTGCCCCACAGACCCAAACGAAAATGGACCAATACACCACCAATGACCGGGATCCTGGAGGTGGGTGCGTCCAATAACCCTGCCCCCGCGGGGGGGAGATCTCTCCACTATCCTCCAAGCTATTGGTGTGTCGCAGGTCTCGGTGGAGAACAAGATTAGCCAGGTAAGGGTGGACATGGCCCTCCTTCGTCAGGGCCTGCGCAACGCCACGGCCCAGATCTCGGGGACAAAATCGCGCATCTCCACAGTCGAAGATGATAAAAGCCAAGTCAAGATCAAAGTGGCCCGCCCCCAAACTCAGACCTCGGAACTCCACCGTTGGGCCGAAGACGCCGAAAACAGGTCAAGGAGGCACAACCTGCACCTCATAGGATTTTCCGAGGGGGCTGAACAGGGTCAAACGGACACATATGTGGAGACCTGGGTGAGATCCTGGATGCACAAGGAGTTCCTCTCCCCATGGTTTGCGGACGAGTGTGCCCATCGCTTCCTAACTCCACGGCCTCCCATGGGGGCTTCATCCCAGCCCATCATCTTGAGGGTCCTCAACGACAGGGACAGGGACAGGGACAGGGACGCTATCCTTAGAACGGCGAGGACACAAGGCCTAGTGGTTTATCAAAATATTAAGATCATGCTTTTCCCAGACTATACCAAGGAGGTACAGGCCCAACGACCAACTTATGACTATGTCAAACAGAAGCTCCGTAACCTGGGTCTTCACTATGGCCTCCTCTTTCCAGCCCGACTCAGAGTTGCATTTCAAGACAAGGCACTCTTTTTCGATACCCCCCAGGCGGCCTGTACTTGGCTCACGGAGGAGCGCCCTCTCCGGACCCGTCCTGCCTCCCCCCCTGCTCGACGGGAGCCTACGCAACCTCATCCGACCCTTCCCAAGCCACAGCGATATCATGCGGGTTCCCACAAGAAGGGTGACCGGTGTGGTGGGGCCTCCCGATCACCGAATGCAGTGTCCCAATTGCTCATTACCTCTGAAATACCTCGGCTGACTGGGACACACAGCCTGAATGGTTCCTTGATTGATCTAAGCCGGATCCCAGACCCCTCTGAGACACTGCGCCCTGCCATATCTGACTCAGACTACTCAAGGAGCCCTGCACTTCGAGGATCTGGGGAGGACAACGGAGTCTGACACCTCGGGCCCACCAGCTTAGAGTCCATAATTCTGTTTTTTAATTGTTCCTACAGCTGTTAAAGTTATCATATCCGTCTCCATGGAGGGGTCCATCTCTGCCACGCTCATGCTCCGCTAACCGTTTTAGCTTGGCACTCAGACTTATTTGCATTTCTGTTTTGTTGTTTTCCTTTTCAGGGCAACAGATGCTTCAATTTCAGAAGTGTATTGTGAGGGGTATTGGGTAGCAGGGGGGGTGGGAAGACCGTTATCTCCCGATTGTCTATTGTTTTTGGCACCCTTCGGGCCAATGCTTTTTGTTTTTCATGGCCGCTTTCTATGCACACACGCCACCAATGACAGCACAACACCTATCAGACCACACAAGCTCTATCCCCGCGCCCTGGCTATGGGATGTTACCTCCCTTGGGACCTGGGTTTACCCGCACTGTTCCACACACACCACCCACTCTGATGACGGCCACCCTTAATAGACCCCTCCACATTTTGTTGTGGAAAGTCAGTGGCCTACTAGACTGTATAAAGCGAACCGCTGTTCTTCGCAGTGCCCAACGCCAGGTGCCCGACATCTTCTTTCTACAGGAAACACACTTTCTGGGAACTCATTGTACCTTCCTTGCCTGTTAGGGGTTTGGCATTCTGGTTTCACACGGGGCTCCCGGGGAGTGGCCATACTGATTTGCAGTTGTCTCCCCTTTACTTTGATACAGGCCGAGACTGACGGACAGGGCCTCTACAGATCTTTGTACTGGGGTGAATGCAAGACATTGTTCTGCATTCTGTCAATCAACTGTGTTTTTTGCAATGTTCACCCCGAGTGGGCTGGGTATGCTCAGACGTGAGTCCCAGGCTCTCCACACCACTGGAGTCAAGTTATCCAGGCTGAAGAAGGCTGATAGCCAGAAACTGGTCCTTGGATGCTTGATTCCGGTCTGGGAAAGACATGGCTTGGTAGTTCGGGCTGGACTGTTCCCATGAGGCGCAGGGTCAAGGCTGATTTGCATATAGCCATTGTCTGACCTAGGGTGGTGTGGAGTGCAAAAATCGATGGATTTAGGCCCAGATCTTTGTACTGGGGTGAATGTAAGACATTGTTCCGCATTCTGTCCATCAACTGTGTTTTTTGCAATTTTCAACCCGAGTGGGCTGGGTATGCTCAGACGCGAGTCCCAGGCTCTCCACAACACTGGAGTCAAGCTATCCAGGCTGAAGAAGGCTGATAGCCAGAAACTGGTCCTTGGATGCTTGATTCCGGTCTGGGAAAGACATGGCTTGGTAGTTCGGGCTGGACTGTTCCCATGAGGCACAGGGTCAAGGCTGATTTGCATATAGCCATTGTCTGACCTAGGGTGGTGTGGAGTGCAAAAATCGATGGATTTAGGCCCAGATCTTTGTACTGGGGTGAATGTAAGACATTGTTCTGCATTCTGTCCATCAACTGTGTTTTTTGCAATGTAGCCTTGACTGGCAGGATCGAGGGTCATCTTCTTAATCTCTTTTGTGTATACATTACCCTGCCACAATGCCCTCTGCCCTTCGACGTCTTAGCTAGTAGTCTCCACCTTCTCTCAGGGTCTGACTGTCATCTGCGGCAACTTCAAAACTGTTATGCAACCGCCTCGCCACACGACAGGTGCTCCCTCTGCGTCCCGTCTTGCCTCTACTAAGCGCTTTTGTGATTGGTCCGTCCTAGGTCTCTGCGACGCTTGGAGGGTGTGTAACCCCCGGAGAGAACTATATACTCACACGTCGGCGGCCCACCATACTCACTTCTGTATTGACCTGCTCCTGTTGCCGGCCATCGACTGTCAGCTGGTGTCCAGGGTTAGTTTTTTGCCCAGAGGTATCTCAGACCACTCCCCTGTCTCCCTTCGTCTCAGGAGTTCCACCGGTGGAGTCCGTACGAATTGGCGGATGAACGCTTCGTTTCTGCAAGATGCAGAATTCGACGAAACCCTCGGGCAGGAACTGCGGCAATACGTGTTGATCAATAAAGGATCAGTCCCCTCGCCGGGTACATTGTGGGAGGCCAGCAAGGCCACTATAGGAGGTGTGGCTAGAGGCTTGATCCACGCGAAGCGCACGGCTCAGACGGCCTGCCTTGTGCAGTTCGAGGGCCGCGCTGCACAAGTGGAAACAGCCCAGGCTTCTGCCGAAAGCCCTGACTACACCACACAGCTCACAATGCTCCTCGAGGAGTTCTTTCAGATCTCTCTGGAATCTGCCAAAATGCATGCTATGACGCTCCTCAGTGGCACGCGTATACCGTTGGGGTGACAAAAATGGCAAATTACTCCATAACCTAGTCTCGTACCCCAAAGCGAATCACATAATCTCAGAGGTCCGCAATGACCTCCGGCAGACTCCCTGGGTGCATTGTTGTCAGAGACAAGGACCCAACAGCCTCGTCTTCCCCAGGCGGTCTCGGAGACTCTGGACCTCCCCCTTACCCCGGAGGAGATACATGGGGCCATTTCACTCTTGCATTCCGGTAAGACGCTGGATGGCTATCCTCAAGAATACTACACGACCTACAGTGACTTGTTGGTTCCGCACTTAGTGGATCTGTTCCAACATGTGGTGGACACAGGGTCCTTTCCACCAGAGACTGACGTGGCAACTATTGTGGTTCTTACGAATACACAATTGCCTTCCCTTGCCTGTGCGGACTATCGCCCCATTTCCCTCATTAATACCGAGTGGAAAATCTTTGTCACTGCCTTGGCCTAACGTCTCCGCCCCCTCTTGCATGACTTGGTCCACCCAGACCAATCTGGATTTATGCCTGCACGGGGTACCCGGCATTGCATACGCTGTCTCCACCTTGCCCTCGCACACCGCCATCATGTCACTCCATACTTGACCCTACTTTTCATTGATTTTGAAAAAGCATTGGATTCTTTTGACTGGAGCTATCTGGAGGACGTGCTGGAGATGCTGGGTTTCGGCCTTCAATTTCGGAACCTCATTCGTGTTTTATACTCCAGTCCTTTGGCGAGGGTCCTAATTAATGGCATGCTCTCGGAGGCATTCCCCATCCAGAGGGGCACTCGTCAAGGCTGTCCGCTCTCACCGTTTTTAATTGCGCTAGCTATGGAGCCCCTGGCCTCTCTCATGCGCCAAGATTCCCGCATCCGGGGTTGGGCTTGGGACCCTTATCAGGTCGATAAGGTCGCCCTTTACGCCGACGACATCCTCCTTTTCCTGGGGGGCCCGAGAACTCCAGCCCACAGTGTTTGGATGCCATTTCTGCCTTTGAACAGGTCTCTGGCCTTCGGCTCAACCCGGTGAAGTCCACTCTGGTTCCCCACCACCCGTTCTGTGCCTGCTTTGATTGGCAAAAGACCATTCCTCTGGGTAGGCAGTCCTTCAAATATCTGGGGGTCTGAGTTGCCCTGCTTCCAGAACTTGAATGGGCCTCTAAATATTACGCCCCTGGCTACCAAGGCCAAGGCGGACCTCAAGCGATGGCAATCCCTTCCTCTTAATCCCCTTGGCAGAAGTGCCCTTTTTAAAATGATGGTTCTCCCCCGTTTTTAGGTTTCGCCTATTATCATTCGCTTGCGAATGTAATAGGCGAAAATTCAAGGGCTTGATCGACTAGTGAAACCACTGCGGTTTCTTCACAGTGCATGTGAGGTCACGTGACCACAAAAGCGGGTCACGTGACCACACAAGCACGAGCATCTCCCTAATCCGCCTGCCCCCACCAGGCTCTCCCGCCCCCATCCGGCTTCCCTCCGCGCATCTGCCTGCCACACTTCTTTCCTCGCACGCATTCCCGCCCCCCCCGCCAGGCTCTCCCGCCCCCATCCAGCTTCCCTTGTCTCCCTACCCGTAGTTTAATCGTTGCAAGTTTGTTGGTGTCAGGAGCTTAGAATTCCATGTTTGACTCTCGATATGATGCCATAGCTTGTTTCCTTAATTTCCACGCACTTCTCTCGTCATTTTCTGCTGCACACCTTTCCTTATCCTATCCTTATCGTAAACACAGAAACCCCCGCCCCCATCCGGCTTCCCTCCGCGCATCTGCCTGCCTGGTGCTTGTGCTCCGTCATATCAGCTAGGGTTTATACTTTGTCGGACGGAGCGCAGCGGACATCAGACTTGAAACTGGAAATGAGAAAATCTCTCTATCTCCTCTTTCTTTTCCTCTTCATTCCTTCTGTCCCTTTCCATCTTTGTGTATCCATTTCCTCTCCTTATCTTTGTTTCCTTCCTCTTCCTCTCACAATACTTTTTTTCTAATGTAAAACTAGTTTGGTTCTTTCCATACTTCTCGCACCCCGTCTTTATTTCTCATCTTTAACCCCTCGCGAAATTCACATTCTCCAAACCCAGTGGGCCGCGGGGGTCAGTACATTCCACTGTAGGTGCTAATTAAGCATTAATGACTCCCTGCTGTTGTCATAAGAGGGGAGGAGGGAGGTGCCAACTGGCCAGCGAACCGTGCTCAAACTGCAGCAGGAAGACGTTAAGATAAAAGTATGAATGCCCAAGCCTGCCATTAGGCAGGGTGCTGGCTCCTAGGGTCCGGCGCAGGCTGCAGCATCACTCTGGGACCACTTCCGACTCCCATACAGCACACACAAGTTGTAAAAACAAATATATATCACGTCGTGTCCAATACACAGTACAGGATGTCAGACACGCACCAATGGCTCATGCTGCAGGTTTCACAGGCATGGCATATAAATTAGAACAGAAGTTTGGTGGGCCTTGTTTAAGCATATGGGTATTCCATGTGTTTCCACCTATGACCGGCATATTATTTAATGTTGTAAATCAAAACTAACATGTCCCTTTCTTACGCAAAATATTAAATTCTTATTAATTCTGAACGTGTTTGCGCTTTCCAAAAAATTGCCTTCGGCACTGCGCTCAAAGGTGGATTCATTGTCTGAACAGTAAAATACGAAACACATATGTACATCTCGGGGATGTACCCCGCTTTCACACAGTTCAATCCAAATGTTGTTCTTTTTGTATTACATGAACGTCAATCCCATAGTTGGTGACAACCTATAATCAAACTCAAATGGTTGTCCTCAGGACAGATCAACCGTTTGGTTTAATGCCTCCATACTGGATACATTCATTAGCCAGATTGTCCAACCAAGTGTCACTTCAGGGTTCACGGTTCGAGAAGGACCAATCCTTCGTCCATTCTCAAAGCTGCGTCCAAACCTCTCTGCCCACGGATCGCAACAGAAACCGGAACACTTCACCGGATTACCACCAGTCTTCCACGCAGACTGGGTAATGGATCCAATATTGAGGGGGAGGGGGTTGGGTTAAACCAAAGTTGATCTGCCTTGAGAGACAATTTGATTTATATTTTGGACTGAAAAATCGACACTAACTCTGAGATTGTCCTTCATATATTTAATTACAAGAAGGAACATGATTTGGATTGAACGTTTCAACGGTGTGAAAACAGAGGCCGTCCCAGAGTCAAATTTTATTGTTCACAATTTTTTCCCCTATGAGCACTGCGTCGTCTGCACTTTTTTGTGAAGCATGATGACAACCGTAGGGGTAAATAAGAATATAATCTTTCAGATATGAAATGGTCTTCTTCGTTTTGACTTACATCGTTAAAATGCAGATCACAGGTGCAGACATATTGAATGCAGCAGTGCTATTCATTTCAATTTGTTATTGTTTTCAATACAAAACAGATGTCCAGAGAAGCAATAATAGAACGTATCAATGATCTGAGGACATAGTAATATAATTGGGGAGAAACGACTCATACATATACTTTTGGTCACATGATATTCAGAAAGCTTCTCTGGTCACACAACTAAGGAAACGAGAGAACAGAGGATAAAGGAGGACAGGAAAAGAAAAGACGCGAGGCCTGGTGTGGGCGTAACTGCCTACATGTAAGAGTGCAAGAGGCTAAAATGTGAATGCACCTGTGTTTAAGAGACCTGTGGAACTTCCGTTCTAATTTATATCTTGATGCCGGTACGCAGATATGTCAGCAACAGATGTAGGCATTCTTTACATGCATTTCACTTGTCGCTGTAAAACTCTACTTTCGCCTCGATTATAGTGTTTCACCTTGAAAAAACAGTGGCACTGTTAGAGTTGGTGGCACCCAGCAGAAAACAGGCGCAAGGACTTCACACTACCTAAAATACATGGGGTGGGCCGGCAATCGCCATTTACTACATGCACACGAAACAAGCACTGGCAACACCAACAGGTCTGACGTTGTTCTGACTTTGCTAAATCTTACATTTTTATATATAGACAAATGACACACAAGCGGCCAGGTAGCAGTGTTGGAGAAACTGCCAATCCCTCACCCAATCAATGCAAGCGTGGTCTAAAATACACAATTGATATTTTTTTGTAATGTAGAAGCACTGTAGCCTGCATGAAGACTCCTGGCCTGTATATTTTTTTTTGCGGGGGTGGTTATGAAGGTGGCAACTGCACGTGAATTATGCCCCGCTTCAGCTTTGATACCAAAATGAGCACGCCGGTTTCCTACCGTGCATTTTCTTTAACTTCCATTATTCTGTAAGGCTGCGGTAAGGAGCAGTTTCTTGGGTGGGTTCAAGGTTCTGTTTTGTGTTATCTGTCAGTGACCAAGCTTACTGTGGTAAAACAAACCCATGGCACTGCACACATTACCTTGCTACTAGCCTCAATTCGTTATGCCCGGTGTTCTATTTGTTTTAAGCACAGAGGAATGTACTGACGCAAACACACTTAAACAATGCACTCGCAGCCTGGGTTCTGTGGATCCGCCTAAACCGCTGCAGCGGAGACTGCTTTCCCGTGGGCCGTTTTTGAAGTGAGTGGAAAAGAAATCCCCAGGCGTAAAATGGGGATTTCAGATGCCATCGCCAACTTTTATTAAGGGTGTCGGGCGGCTTTCATCGCGTATAAGCGCAGGTTCGCGGCCGGCTGGGGGCAGTGTTCTTGTTGGTCACGTGGAGCCCACACCGTCTATAGTCTACCCTCGCTGTGACTCGAACTCTGCTCTATAAACTGCGTCAGGAAACACGGCACGAAGTCAACCAAAAAAAAAGCACAGGCGTTGCCAATAGGTTTCGCATTTGGAAAGTTGGAGCTATTGCTTTTGTAAATGACATTTTATATTTGTATATCGTTATTGGCATTGTCAATAACAATATATAAATATAAAATGTCATTTACAAAACCAATAGCTCCAACTTTCCAAATGCGAAACCTATTGGCAACGCCAGTGCTTGTTTATATATTCTACAAAATATAACCTTTCCCCTCCCGGGGAGCTAGTTCCATGAGATCAACGACTTACTTACCTGGTTTTTATGGGGGGGGGGGGGGGGGAGACCGCAAATGTCCCTGGCACACTGCCGCATACCTCCTTATGACGGGGGCATGGGTGTGACCAATCTTCACCTTTTCTATCTGGCCACAAGACTCATCGTGGTTCATGACTGGTTCGCAGGCGGCTGGTCTGATCGGCCATACCATGTGGAGCACCGATCGATGACTTTCCACAACTCCAAGCCTGCTTGTATGGGGCCCCCATACCACAAGTCCTCCGCCCCCATCACTAGGACGGTCCTACTGGCTTGGAACACTGCCTTGCACCACACGAAATAGGATGGGAAACTTACCCAACAGACACCCCTATGGCATGAATCTTTGCTGCGGGAGGCCTCGACTCTCCGGGACTTCCGTCGGAGGACCCACATTGGGATCTTGCTTCTTGGGGACGTCTGGGTTGGGGACCACATCAGAACCTTTGCAGACTTGCAGCAGCGCTTCTCCCTCCATTCCTCCCAATTTTACAAATACCTACAGCTTAGGCATGCCCTCAGGGTGCACATTCCGTCGCCCACCTTCCTCCCTGAATATTCCCCTCGATACCTAAATGATGATGGGGAACCTAGGTAGAGGAGGGGTGTTGAGGATTTATCGCTCCCTCGTGAACAATGGCCCGCAACCCCAGATTCACTGCGTGCCCGCTGGGAGGGTTGATTGGGCCCATTAGAGGATGCGGACTGGAGAGACACTCTTATGGCCCCAAGACCTTGACGACCTCCTCCAAATTGTGTGTAATCCAACTCTACTATTTACACATATCATTCCTTACCCCTGCGCGTCTATATAGAGCCCGACTGCGGCCCTCCCTAACCTGTACACGATGCAATCACGCCCCAGCTTACTTTTATCACATGATCTGGTAATGCCCTGTCCTTGCACCATTCTGGGCGGATGTGGAACTGGAACTTACGCAGACCCTGGGGTGGACAGTTCCCCACGACCCATTACACCCGATTCTAGTGTGTTTGATGGCCTGGATGGCTCTCGGGCTGACAAGCGCTTCCTTGGGACTGCAGTGGCGGTGGCAAAACGTGACATCCCGGCACTCTGGTCTCAGGCCAAGTCCCCTACTATACGGAAGTGGAGCTGTCCTGATCTATTCGGAAAGATTTGGGGTAAGTGGTTCAATCTATTGTCCTGAGGGGTGTGTGTGTTTTATGAATCGTGATAACTTCGTACCAGACTCTATCCTGAAGAATGATTTACAGGTGTCTGTCATCTTCCTTGCTGCTTGCTTGAACGGGTCTCTGGCCTTCGGCTCAACCCGGTGAAGTCCACTCTGGTTCCCCACCACCCGTTCTGTGCCTGCTTCGATTGGCAAAAGACCATTCCTCTGGGTAGGCAGTCCTTCAAATATCTGGGGGTCTGAGTTGCCCTGCTTCCAGAACTTGAATGGGCCTCTAAATATTACGCCCCTGGCTACCAAGGCCAAGGCGGACCTCAAGCGATGGCAATCCCTTCCTCTTAATCCCCTTGGCAGAAGTGCCCTTTTTAAAATGATGGTTCTCCCCCGTTTTTAGGTTTCGCCTATTATCATTCGCTTGCGAATGTAATAGGCGAAAATTCAAGGGCTTGATCGACTAGTGAAACCACTGCGGTTTCTTCACAGTGCATGTGAGGTCACGTGACCACAAAAGCGGGTCACGTGACCACACAAGCACGAGCATCTCCCTAATCCGCCTGCCCCCACCAGGCTCTCCCGCCCCCATCCGGCTTCCCTCCGCGCATCTGCCTGCCACACTTCTCCCCTCGCACGCATTCCCGCCCCCCCCCGCCAGGCTCTCCCGCCCCCATCCAGCTTTCCTTGCCTCCCTACCCGTAGTTTAATCGTTGCAAGTCTGTTGGTGTCAGGAGCTTAGAATTCCATGCTTGACTCTCGGTATGATGCCATTGCTCGTTTCCTTAATTTCCACGCACTTCTCTCGTCATTTTCTGCTGCACACCTTTCCTTATCCTATCCTTATCGTAAACA
Source organism: Lissotriton vulgaris (assembly GCF_964263255.1). Classification (NCBI taxonomy): domain Eukaryota; kingdom Metazoa; phylum Chordata; class Amphibia; order Caudata; family Salamandridae; genus Lissotriton; species Lissotriton vulgaris. The sequence goes on along the minus strand of NC_141694.1, from coordinate 785,345,398 downwards.
CAGAAACCCCCGCCCCCATCCGGCTTCCCTCCGCGCATCTGCCTGCCTGGTGCTTGTGCTCCGTCATATCAGCTAGGGTTTATATTTTGTCGGACGGAGCGCAGCGGACATCAGACTTGAAACTGGAAATGAGAAAATCTCTCTATCTCCTCTTTCTTTTCCTCTTCATTCCTTCTGTCCCTTTCCATCTTTGTGTATCCATTTCCTCTCCTTATCTTTGTTTCCTTCATCTTCCTCTCACAATAGTTTTTTTCTAATGTAAAACTGGTTTGGTTCTTTCCATACTTCTCGCACCCCGTCTTTATTTCTCATCTTTAACCCCTCGCGAAATTCACATTCTCCAAACCCAGTGGGCCGCGGGGGTCAGTACATTCCACTGTAGGTGCTAATTAAGCATTAATGACTCCCTGCTGTTGTCATAAGAGGGAGGTGCCAACTGGCCAGCGAACCGTGCTCAAACTGCAGCAGGAAGACGTTAAGATAAAAGTACGAATGCCCAAGCCTGCCATTAGGCAGGGTGCTGGCTCCTAGGGTCCGGCGCAGGCCGCAGCATCACTCTGGGACCACTTCCGACTCCCATACAGCACACACAAGTTGTAAAAACAAATATATATCACGTCGTGTCCAATACACAGTACAGGATGTCAGACACGCACCAATGGCTCATGCTGCAGGTTTCACAGGCATGGCATATAAATTAGAACAGAAGTTCGGTGGGCCTTGTTTAAGCATATCGGTATTCCATGTGTTTCCACCTATGACCGGCATATTATTTAATGTTGTAAATCAAAACTAACATGTCCCTTTCTTACGCAAAATATTAAATTCTTATTAATTCTGAACGTGTTTGCGCTTTCCAAAAAATTGCCTTCGGCACTGCGCTCAAAGGTGGATTCATTGTCTGAACAGTAAAATACGAAAAACATATCTACATCTCGGGGATGTACCCCGCTTTCACACAGTTCAATCCAAATGTTGTTCTTTTTGTATTACATGAACGTCAATCCCATAGTTGGTGACAACCTATAATCAAACTCAAATGGTTGTCCTCAGGACAGATCAACCGTTTGGTTTAATGCCTCCATACTGGATACATTCATTAGCCAGATTGTCCAACCAAGTGTCACTTCAGGGTTCACGGTTCGAGAAGGACCAATCCTTCGTCAATTCTCAAAGCTGCGTCCAAACCTCTCTGCCCACGGATCGCAACAGAAACCGGAACACTTCACCGGATTACCACCAGTCTTCCACGCAGACTGGGTAATGGATCCAATATTGAGGGGGAGGGGGTTGGGTTAAACCAAAGTTGATCTGCCTTGAGAGACAATTTGATTTATATTTTGGACTGAAAAATCGACACTAACTCTGAGATTGTCCTTCATATAATTAATTACAAGAAGGAACATGATTTGGATTGAACGTTTCAACGGTGTGAAAACAGAGGCCGTCCCAGAGTCAAATTTTATTGTTCACAATTTTTTCCCCTATGAGCACTGCGTCGTCCGCACTTTTTTGTGAAGCATGATGACAACCGTAGGGGTAAATAAAAATATAATCTTTCAGATATGAAATGGTCTTCTTCGTTTTGACTTACATCGTTAAAATGCAGATCACAGGTGCAGACATATTGAATGCAGCAGTGCTATTCATTTCAATTTGTTATTGTTTTCAATACAAAACAGATGTCCAGAGAAGCAATAATAGAACGTATCAATGATCTGAGGACATAGTAATATAATTGGGGAGAAACGACTCATATATATACTTTTGGTCACATGATATTCAGAAAGCTTCTCTGGTCACACAACTAAGGAAACGAGAGAACAGAGGATAAAGGAGGACAGGAAAAGAAAAGACGCGAGGCCTGGTGTGGGCGTAACTGCCTACATGTAAGAGTGCAAGAGGCTAAAATGTGAATGCACCTGTGTTTAAGAGACCTGTGGAACTTCCGTTCTAATTTATATCTTGATGCCGGTACGCAGATATGTCAGCAACAGATGTAGGCATTCTTTACATGCATTTCACTTGTCGCTGTAAAACTCTACTTTCGCCTCGATTATAGTGTTTCACCTTGAAAAAACAGTGGCACTGTTCGAGTTGGTGGCACCCAGCAGAAAACAGGCGCAAGGACTTCACACTACCTAAAATACATGGGGTGGGCCGGCAATCGCCATTTACTACATGCACACGAAACAAGCACTGGCAACACCAACAGGTCTGACGTTGTTCTGACTTTGCTAAATCTTACATTTTTATATATAGACAAATGACACACAAGCGGCCAGGTAGCAGTGTTGGAGAAACTGCCAATCCCTCACCCAATCAATGCAAGCGTGGTCTAAAATACACAATTGATATTTTTTTTTAATGTAGAAGCACTGTAGCCTGCATGAAGACTCCTGGCCTGTATATTTTTTTTTTGCGGGGGTGGTTAAGAAGGTGGCAACTGCACGTGAATTATGCCCCGCTTCAGCTTTGATACCAAAATGAGCACGCCGGTTTCCTACCGTGCATTTTCTTTAACTTCCATTATTCTGTAAGGCTGCGGTAAGGTGCAGTTTCTTGGGTGGGTTCAAGGTTCTGTTTTGTGTTATCTGTCAGTGACCAAGCTTACTGTGGTAAAACAAACCCATGGTACTGCACACATTACCTTGCTACTAGCCTCAATTCGTTATGCCCGGTGTTCTATTTGTTTTAAGCACAGAGGAATGTACTGACGCAAACACACTTAAACAATGCACTCGCAGCCTGGGTTCTGTGGATCCGCCTAAACCGCTGCAGCGGAGACTGCTTTCCCGTGGGCCGTTTTTGAAGTGAGTGGAAAAGAAATCCCCACGCGTAAAATGGGGATTTCAGATGCCATCGCCAACTTTTATTAAGGGTGTCGGGCGGCTTTCATCGCGTATAAGCGCAGGTTCGCGGCCGGCTGGGGGCAGTGTTCTTGTTGGTCACGTGGAGCCCACACCGTCTATAGTCTACCCTCGCTGTGACCCGAACTCTGCTCTATAAACTGCGTCAGGAAACACGGCACGAAGTCAACCAAAAAAAAAGCACTGGCGTTGCCAATAGGTTTCGCATTTGGAAAGTTGGAGCTATTGCTTTTGTAAATGACATTTCATATTTATATATCGTTATTGGCATTGTCAATAACAACATATAAATATAAAATGTCATTTACAAAACCAATAGCTCCAACTTTCCAAATGCGAAACCTATTGGCAACGCCAGTGCTTGTTTATATATTCTACAAAATATAACCTTTCACCTCCCGGGGAGCTAGTTCTATGAGATCAACGATTTACTTACCTGGTTTTTATGGGGAGGGGGGGGGGGGGGGGGGGGGGACCGCAAATGTCCCTGGCACACTGCCGCATACCTCCTTATGACGGGGGCATGGGTGTGACCAATCTTCACCTTTTCTATCTGGCCACAAGACTCATCGTGGTTCATGACTGGTTCGCAGGCGGCTGGTCCGATCGGCCATACCATGTGGAGCACCGATCGATGACTTTCCACAACTCCAAGCCTGCTTGTATGGGGCCCCCATACCACAAGTCCTCCGCCCCCATCACTAGGACGGTCCTACTGGCTTGGAACACTGCCTTGCACCACACGAAATAGGATGGGAAACTTGCCCAACAGACACCCCTATGGCATGAATCTTTGCTGCGGGAGGCCTCGACTCTCCGGGACTTCAGTCGGAGGGACCACATTGGGATCTTGCTTCTTGGGGACGTCTGGGTTGGGGACCACATCAGAACCTTTGGAGACTTGCAGCAGCGCTTCTCCCTCCATTCCTCCCAATTTTACAAATACCTACAGCTTAGGCATGCCCTCAGGGTGCACAGTCCGTCGCCCACCTTCCTCCCTGAATATTCCCCTCGATACCTAAATGATGATGGGGAACCTAGGTAGAGGAGGGGTGTTGAGGATTTATCGCTCCCTCGTGAACAATGACCCGCAACCCCAGATTCACTGCGTGCCCGCTGGGAGGGTTGATTGGGCCCATTAGAGGATGCGGACTGGAGAGACACTCTTATGGCCCCAAGACCTTGACGACCTCCTCCAAATTGTGTGTAATCCAACTCTACTATTTACACATATCATTCCTTACCCCTGCGCGTCTATATAGAGCCCGACTGCGGCCCTCCCTAACCTGTACACGATGCAATCACGCCCCAGCTGACTTATCACATGATCTGGTAATGCCCTGTCCTTGCACCATTCTGGGCGGATGTGGAACTGGAACTTACGCAGACCCTGGGGTGGACAGTTCTCCATGACCCATTACACCTGATTCTAGTGTGTTTGATGGCCTGGATGGCTCTCGGGCTGACAAGCGCTTCCTTGGGACTGCAGTGGCGGTGGCAAAACGTGACATCCCGGCACTCTGGTCTCAGGCCAAGTCCCCTACTATACGGAAGTGGAGACGGGGTGTGGACTGGTGCGCAACTCAAGAGGAACCCCTCTTAGAAGCCCGGGGCTGCCCTGATCTATTCGGAAAGATTTGGGGTAAGTGGTTCAATCTATTGTCCTGAGGGGTGTGTGTGTTTTATGAATCGTGATAACTTCGTACCAGACTCTATCCTGAAGAATGATTTACAGGTGTGTGTCATCTTCCTTGCTGCTTGATTTTGCTGCCAATGTAAATTTGTGGTCTGTTTTAAAATCAATAAACTTGATTATCAAAAAAAAGTCCCTTCATGCTAGCTCAATATTTAATTTGAACCAGACGATTCAAAGTTTAAAAACACCGAAAGGGACTTACAAATGGGCTCCTAAAGGTGTATTAACTATGTCAAAAGAGCAATCATCTCTATCCTTTTCAGATGTTGAAAAAAGGCGCCAAACAGTGCACACGGTTAGCTATATTGGAAGGGCAATTGTCTCGATCTGAGTTATTCAATTGAAAGGCACCCCCTTGTGGAATCAAGTAGGTGATAGATGTGTCGTAGTCTCACACGTGTTACGCCATCAGCGACCAAATGCCCAACAGTGTGCACTTTTTGCCACCTTTTTTCAACATTTGAAAAGGATAGAGATGATTGCTCTTTTGACATAGTTAAATACCTATAGGAGTGCAAAATCCAGATTGAATTACTTGGTGGGCAGCAGCCTGGCTGTCATTAAGCAACTACGAGAAATGTCCTTGAAGATCACCAGGCAATTTCGGAACCACTTCCTTGGCTGACTCCTTCAATGCATGGATATAATGTCCCAACAGACATATTGCATTGGTAGACTTCAGAACCATGCTACCAGAGGAGAATAACTTCTTTGCTGATTGCTCCATTCATTTAGGCTCCCTATCAGCAGGAGTCATAGGAAAAGAACCAGGTGTCAACTTTGAACAGCAGGACACTTGCACCACCAAACTCTCAGAGGTAGGATGCATAGACAAAAACAATTTCAACACCGGTACTGGTGGAGGCGGCGCCGGCTCAGATGGATGAGGAACTGGAGCAGGTTAACGTTGAGCTGGCCCAGATCCATCCAACACCGGAGAGGGTTCAACCAGCACTGGGGATTCCTGCTGAACCACTTATACTGCTGACTGCGTCGCCCCTCTCTCTTTGGAAACTTGTGGGGTCCGCCCTGCCAAACGCGTGGAAGAGGCCATCCCATGCTCTGCACCCAGTCAGGCGATCTCAGGCCCATTGGTGGAGCTCAGGGCCTCCCTCAGCCCCCCCTCCCCCGCATTGCTGTGGCTATTGTTATGCCACTGTTAAAAACAAGAACCCTATGTCACAACTGCACCGTCAAACCCAAGGCGTAAAAGTGACTTTCAGTGTCCAAATATAAATGTAACATTTTCATATTATTCAGAGGTAGTGATACAATTTCACAATATTTATCTAACACCTCTAACGCCAGAAGTGCAGAAAGCAAATGCTGCAACTTCTGTTAAATATGTAAAGCTGGCTATTTTCGAACATCAAATGTTTTATTTCCTGTTTGACGATTGTAATGAGCAGCTCGATAATAAGAAATATGTACTGAAAGAGTAATGGCAAGAGGAGCATTAAACAGAAATAGTGCCCTAGGAGTTGTCTTTCCCTTGGAAAGTGCATGAGCTGGGGTAACCTCACATGGCACAAAAGAAAACAAAGTTTTCATTTATTAAATGACTAACACGGGTCTTTAACCCGGTGCCTTCATAAAAAGGCAATATGTTCAAGACTATTTGTAGGAAAGTGGGTTTCTGTTGAAGTACCCCCCACCCCCACTTTTTGCCAGACTACTGATGCACTTTTACTTGGTGTGCCCTGGGTCCCTGCCAATCAGGTTTCCAGGGCCTGTTTTCTTTCCCCAAAACTAAACCCAATTGGCATCTCTGGACACAAGTCAGCCCCTGGTACTACAGGTACCCAGGGCCCTGTGACCAGAGAAGGCCTCTAAGGGCTGCAGCACTTCCTGTGCCACCCTTAGAGGTCCTGTACCACGACACTCACACACTGTCTTTGCAGGCTGCATGTTTTGGTGCAGAACAAAGTAAAGAGTCGACATGGCACACATCCATGTGTGTCATGCCAAAACAACCCACTGTCCTGGCATAGATCAGTCGCCCCTCTAGTTGGGTGCACTATACCAGTGGTAAGCGTACAGGTGCATGAGCCCTCTACCCCTACAGTGTCTAAGTCCACTCTTAGACATTGTAAGTGCAGTGCTTCCATTAAGAGTTTATGGTGCTCTGAGTTAGTCATTACGAACTACACAGCACCATATTGGCTACACTGAAAACTGGGAAGTTTGGAATCAAACTTCTCATTACATTAAACCCACAATTGATGCCAGTGTGGGATTTAATGAAAAATGCACACTGGGGCATCTCAGAGATGCCCCCTGAAAACGAAACTCATCTCTAATGTCCCAACTGAGTGGCTGCTTAGGCTGCCATCAACAGACATGTTTCTGGACCCCTGGGTCGAGAGCCTGCTGCTCTCGGGGGCCTGAGACAATGCACATCCTGGGATGAGGTGCCAAGTCTCCACCCCCAGGATGGGCAGGGTTCACGAAGGGGAAGCTTCAAAGGCATGCCGCCTTTGTGAGCTTCCCCAGACCACTTGCTGCTTTCAGGAACTGGTCTCCACTGGTTCTGCACCCCACTCTGGGTGGGAGAACCTGTGTGAAAAACAAGTGAGGGAGACAGGTGTGCCCACCTCTGCCAACTCCACCACTCAGGTGGGGGAGGCGAGGTGAAGCACAACTCCGAGTCCCCACCATCTTGAGAATGGGGGGACCCAACCAACCAGGGTCAGGCTTGTGCCCCCTCCCACTGGAGGGTGACACAATAGGGGGTGTACGCACCCTAGGGAAGGGACCCATTGGTCCCTGCCATTTACCTACTTGTAACGCCCCTAAATCTAATACTTAGGGGGCACCCTGACCCTTGCTTCTTCAGATCCAGAAACGACACAAAGAAAAAAGAAGAAGGACCGAACAGCCGTGTAGCCAGCTAACAAGAGGAAGACGCCCACTGACTTGGCCCCAGCCCTACAGGCCTGTCTCTCCTCAAACCTGCTCCTGCGAAATCCCGGTGTGTCCTGCAGCCTGCAACCTCAAAAACCCCGGAGGATCTGCCTGCCTTCCCTTCCAAAGACTGCTTCACCCATGAATACCGTATTTGATCAACAGCAACCTCTGGCAGCAGCCGGAGACTCCAGCCCACTCTGCACCAGCCGAATCCGGCCCGAGCTTGAGTGGAAAAACCCCACGAGGAGGTCACCCCAGTGATCCTGACCTGAAATCCAGCAACCCCTGACCTGCCTCAAGCCTCCAGCCGACGCCTGCAGTCTCAATCCAGAAGGCCCCCCCTACCCGTGACCAGGAGCTGGTAAGAAGATCCGACCCCAAAGGCACCACTGCACCAGACGCCCCACGGCCTTGTGTGCCCAAACCAACGGTGCCTAACCAACCCTTAACTTCCCAACTTACCTCTCGAAGTGGTAGCTGCACCCAGAAGTCCTTCGTCTCCCTGCCTGCAGTGCTTTTGCAAACCAGAGGTTCTCCATTAAAAACAACAGGGCGCCTGACGTCGAAACAGCACTCTGCACCCGGCTGCCCCAGTGCTGCTGAGGGTGCACCTTTTGTGCTTCTTTGTTTTCACATTTGCCCTGACCTAAACCCTCGGAGCTTTGCTCCCACAACCCAGTGGCTTGCTTGCCAGCAGCCACCAACCGGTAAAACAACAGTATATTTTTTATACAAAAACAATTGGCCTAGAGTTCAGTTCTTGAGTGTGTGATTTCATTTGCTGACTGAGTGTGTACATCAAATGCTTAACACTGTCCTCTGTTACTGCCTTACTAAGAGTGATTGGCTTGATGATGAAAACATGCAAGTCCTGCTGATGTTGTGCTTTCTAAAGATTCTTTTAGCTTACTACAATTGTTTACAATACATTTAGCTCAATTCACATAAAGTATAAAATCTTACACTTGCATTCCATTTCAATTCTGTGAACTGGCTCTATGATTTCACTATATGCTGCGAGCATCTTTCACATCTAGCATTATGCACCTAGACTGAGTGAGCAAAGTTAGTGGTAGGAGCTGCAAACTGATATGAGTAAGCATCTTAAACAGTTCACATTACCAAATATTTTTCGGAGTTTGTAGCAATTAACATTTTTGAGCTTCACTCAGACAGAGGATCTTTTTAAAAGGAAATTGGAATTTTAGTTTCAAATCTTCCTTGTAAAGTTTCTAGCGATCTTCACAATGGTCTTCTTATTCATAATCCTTCAGACATTCAATTACCCTGCTCCTTGGAGAGGCTAGATTCTATATTTTAGGATTATAACTAGCGCTCGTACTGTGAAAAGCAGCAGCCTTGCTGCTAAGGTAAACCACTCTCAGCATAATGCAAGTGAATGACCCATAATCCTGTACGGCGAGCTGGTGGTCCACTGGCAGCATATTAGGGTGCTACTACGTCAGCATAAGAACAAAACTTCAATAGCATGTAAACATGTGAAGTAGTTAAAACATGAAACTAGGAACACAATGTCTTAAACGTTAAAAAGAACGGACAATACAATCTAAAGGAATACAAAATTAAAGCAACATTTAAAACGAAGGAGCTAGAAAGAACTTAACAGATAAAAAATATTTGCTGATGCAATCCACAAATTTGTATAAACATGAAAGCATGAATGTAATTTGAGATATGAAATGTAGTAATGTTGGTCATAACGCTGTGACTGAATATCAGCAAAGCAGAGCCATTGAGCCCAAATATTGCTTACGTTTTATTAAGGTGTTGTCATGGACTGATCAGCAGGGGGCCAATACTCTCTCAACATATAATTCTAATAGAAAAGCCAATATGCATGCACAAACAAATTCACCACACACCTAAGTTGGGACGGATTCCAAGGTAGTGGTCTTTTTTTTTTTTTTACATCTTGTAACTACTTTATGGCAAAGAAACAAGAATATCTTACTAGCCCAAAGTCAAAAGTATACCTGTTGTCAACTACTCTAATGTTTGAAGTTAACTTTTTAGCTCACAGCTGGTAACAAAGCCTCTCCTAAAAAATTGCAGACCTTACCATCTTTTGTATTTAAAAACTTCTTCAAGCTTTCGTTCACAAGAGGAGTTTTGTTCTGTTGGAAAATTAAAAACACGTTGTAAATTAGAGGAAGAGACAATTACGGCCAGAGAGCACACAGTGTGGAAACGATAGTCCCAAGCAGACATTTAATACCAATGTAAATGGACTCTTTCTATCAACGTCTATTTCAACTTGGACTGTAATTTTATACATCACTAAGGAAAATTACCTAGTTTCATACACCAATATCTAGTGCAAACAAGCGGATGGAACAACGTTTACCAAAACATGCAAGTGAAGTGTCACTCTTTTAAGGCTTTATCATTGCTTGATTTATCACCTACTCTGTCGAGTCTACTGATGTCATTCGAAAGGGACTTCAGTTTCACCAATACCAACTAAAGGCGTTTTTTAAAAACAAAAACTGTAAACAAAAAAGGGTGCATACCATCTTCAAATTAGATGGCATAATGAATAAATTATGAGGGTATCAAGGATGGAAACAGACAAATGTTTGAAAAGACAAGTCTGGGGCCTACTCTAAATATTTTGATTATTGCCTCCTACATTGATCATCGTGCTATTCTGAAGCACTAGATTTACAACAACAAAAAAAATCTAAGCATCAGCTCTTCGCCTACCTAAATACAATTGCCCTAAAACGCCATTAGAATGTACAAATCACTTATCATTAGTTTCTATGGAGACGAGCGGGCCTGTGGCTGCAAAGATGGAATACATGAAAGAGGAGTAGTAGCAGAATTGGCTTATGGTTGCGGTTAAAGTTTCTAAATTTATAATGAATTGGAGGTGAAAATGCGCCTACACCTTTCTTTTGTTTGGCCTTCCTATCCACCCCAAAAAAACAGAACAAGAGAGAAACACAGACAAAGGGAGAAGAAGAAAGAGACCAACAGACACCTTAGGTACAGAGGTGATTAAGACAGTAGAACACAAAGGCAGAAAGACGAGGAAAGGTGAGACAGTCAAGGGAATTAAATGGGCCAAATGCACATCAGAGGCCGAAAGCCAATAGAGGCAGAAGCATAAAGGATCAGTAGTTTAGCGAGACAGACATCAAAGGCACAAGTTTACAATAGAAAAACTATTGGAAAACGGAGATGCAGTGAGGTTCGGGGAGAGGAACATAAGTCATGTAAATAAGGAAGAGACAAACTGAACAGTCAGGGTGCGGAATTTTAACTAAAACCTACTTGCCATAGGGCCAGATATTTCAGGAATCTACTTACCTGTGTAAAAAATAAAATCTAATTGTTCCATTTGGTTCCATATAATGGTATGGCAAATGGTAGCAGTTTTCCCATTATATTAGAGTATCGATAGCTTTTATGTCATGTGTTGGGTTGCAGCAAGCCTCTGATTATGCCACCTCTCTTATTATAACCGACTCTGAATAGGCCAAGGTTCCACTTATTTCAAATATTTGGAGGTCCTGTGTATGCAGAAGCCTCGTTTATGTATGGGTTCTGTTTATGGGGGCTGTCCGATTATGGGAGGACTCTGAATATGACAGCCCTATCATTATTCAAGAGTGCTCATTTTAGTCCAGTTCTGAATATATCCATGTACTTCTTACGTCAAAAATGTGAGACTAAACCAAGCACTATATCAGTGACAGGACATTTGTGTTTTACAAGCATATGAAGATCTTAACTTCCACTTTTTTATCAAATGTCTGGAGGAAAAGTGATGACGCACAACTACTTGTGTAACGATATATCTGTAAGAGACATTAGTTAGTGATAGATTCCTTACCTTAGAATATCCTCAGGCGTCAGACTGGATCCGGAAATTTTTGCGTAGCAATAGCCCTGCGCGTCGGTAGGCGTCGTCTGCGGCTCCGCGTCCGTCGTCGGCGTCGTTAGCGCCGGAATGACGTCAGAGTACTTAGACGCCGCCCATGTGCGCTGACGTCAGTTCTGATACACAACTTTTCCACGCCAGATACGCACAGCCATGATAGAACCAACACTGGTGCCATGAAGCTAGGGCCCTGAAAGGGGATGTCCTTAACCCTAGATATTGGTTCGCAGAACGGGGAGGATGGGTGGGTCGGTAAGGAATCTATCACTAACTAATGTCTCTTACAGATATATCGTTACACAAGTAGTAACTTGTGCATCTGAAAGAGACACGTTAGTGATAGATTCCTTACCTTAGAATAGATACCCCAGCAATACCAACCCCGGTGGTGGGTCTGCGAACCAATATCACACCAGAAAGTCCTGGAGGACGGAACGGCCAAAGAAGCCATCCCTCCGGACTTGACTGTCCAGGCAGTAGTGTCTTGCGAACGTGTGCAGCGAGGCCCACGTAGCTGCCTGGCAAATGTCCTGTAAGGGGACTCCTCGGCCCAGGGCAGTTGTTGTTGCCGTGGCACGAGTGGAATGAGCCCGCAATCCAGCAGGGGGCTCCTTTTTGGCCATGGAGTAACATGCCTGAATACACAAGATGATCCACCGTGAAATGGTCCTCTTGTGTACCGCCTTTCCCTTCTTCACGCCCACGTAACCAACAAAGAGTTGGTCATCCACCCGGAACTGGCGTGTGCGATCCAGGTAATAAGAGCGCACGTTTTGGGTCCAGACGGTGGAGCCTCTCTTCCTCTTTCGAGGGATGCGGAGGCGGAAAGAAGGTGGGCAAGGTAATGGACTGCCCGATGTGGAAGGCCGTGACAACCTTAGGCAGAAAGGAAGGTCGTGTACGCAACACCACCTTGTCCGGATGAACAGAGAGGAAAGGTGGAGTAGAAGAAAGAGCCTGGAGCTCACTCACTCTCCTGGCAGAGGTGATGGCAACCAGGAAAGCAGTCTTCAGGGTAAGAAGACGGAGAGGACAGTTATGGAGCGGCTCAAAGGGAGCACACATTAGATAAGTGAGTACAAGATTCAAGTCCCACTGGGGCATCACGAAGGGAACAGGAGGGAACGTGTGTGATGCCCTTCAGAAATCTATTTACAATGGGGGACTTGAATAAAGAAGACTGATCAGGTAGCCGTAAGAAGGCGGAAAGAGCAGAAAGGTACCTCTTAAGAGTGCCCAGAGCAGAGCCCTGCTGGGCAAGGGAAAGAAGGAAGAGTAGAACTTCAGAAAGGGGTGCAGAGAGAGGGTCGACAGCCTTTGCTGTGCACCATGCCACAAATCTGTTCCACCTGCAGGCGTATACTGACTTTGTGGAGGGACGCCTGGCTGCCAGAATGATATCACAGACTTCGGGAGGCAAGTCAAATGGCCTCAACTGCCGCCGCTCAATCTCCAAGCTTGTAGGTGGAGACTGGACAGGTTCGGGTGCAGGACCGTTCCCTGCTGCTGCGACAGAAGGTCCTCGCGAAAAGGCAGACGAATCGGGGGATCGACTGACATGCTGAGTAGCTCGGGATACCAGTATCTTCGTGCCCAGTCTGGAGCCACCAGGATAACCTGGGCCCGGTCGCGCCTGATCTTCTTCAGCACTCTGGGCAGAAGCGGTATAGGCGGAAAGGCGTACAATAGACCGCAACTCCACTCGTGACGAAAAGCGTCGCCGAGCGAGTGCCGCCTTGGAAATTTAAACGTGCAGAACTGATGACATTGCGCGTTCTCTTCTGTGGCGAATAGATCTAACCAAGGCTCTCCCCATTGCTGAAAGAGGCCTTGCGCCACGTACGAGTTCAGACGCCATTCGTGATCCATCATGCACCGACGGCTGAGTTCGTCCGCCCTGGCATTCAGAGAGTCTGCCAGGTGTTGAACCACCAGGGTCACGCCCTGATGTTCCAGCCACTGCCAGAGGCGCAGAGCCTCCTGGCATAGGGTCCACAACCCCACCTTGCCTTGTTTGTTGCAGTACCACATGGCGGTGGTGTTGTCCGTGAACACCTGCACTACACTCCCCCGGACAGAGGGGGGAGGAATGCCTTCAGTGCTAGACGAATCGCCCGCAGCTCCAAAAGGTTGATATGGAGCCGGGACTCCGCCGGAGACCAGAGGCCTCTGATCTCCGCCTCTCCCATGTGGCCTCCCCAGCCCTGGAGGGACGCGTCCGTCACAACCACATGCTCCGGGTGGGGTAGGGAGAGGGATCTGCCACTGACCCAGTCGCGGTCCGTGAGCCACCACTGCAGTTGTCTCGCAGTGCCCTCCGAGATCAAGACATGATCGGACAGGTTGCCCTGATGCTGGGCCCACTGAAACTTCAGGTCCCACTGCAGAGGCCGCATCCGCCACCTGGCGTGATGCACCAGAAGGATGCAGGAGGCCATCAGCCCCAGAAGCCGCAGCGTCAACCTGACCGAGACTCGGGATAAAGGCTGAAAGATGGGAATCAGAGCCTGTATATCCCGAACCCGCTGTTCGGGAGGGTAAACACGAAACTGCGCCGAGTCGAGAACCGCTCCGATGAAGAGGAGCTTCTGAGAGGGGCACATTGATGAGAACCCCAGCAAATGCAGGAGGTCGGCCGTAGTCTGGAGGTGGCTGACGACTGTCTGGGGCGAGCCCGCCTTCAACAAAGAGTCGTCTAGGCAGGGGAGGACTGACACCCCTAACCTGCGCAGATGAGCTGCGACCACCGCTATCACCTGCGTGAACACCCGTGGGGCGCTGGTAAGGCCGAAGGGGAGCAGGGTAAACTAAAAGTGCTCTTGGCCTACCGTGAACCGCAGGTAACGCCGGTGGGCCGGCAGGACGGGGATGTGGAAATAAGCCCAACGCTACCAGGCAGTCTTCCGGGTACAGGGCAGCTACGACCTGAGCCAAAGTCAGCCCCCTTTGCCCTTCTTGGGTACCAGGAAGTAGTGGGAGTAACATGCACACCCTACTTCTGGCCCAGGAACGTGCTCGATGGCCCCCTTGGCCAAGAGGGCCGTGACTTCCTCTTGCAGAAGTTGCAAGTGATCCCCCGACACACGGTGGCATTGCGGTGGCATGGATGGAGGGGTCGCCTCCAAGGGGAGGGAGTAGCCCCTTCGGACGATCTGCAGCACCCACCTGTCCGATGTGATAGTGCGCCAGTGGGAGAGGTGATGGCGAACCCTGCCTCCCACAGGCGTCACATGGGCCTGAAAACTCGGAAGGTTTTGAGGCGGGTGCTTTGGAGGGAGGTGTGAACTGGCCTCGCCGTTGTCCCCGACCGCCGCCACGGCGGTTTCCACGGCCGCCACCGCGCTGTTGAACATTTTGCGGCGCGTGGCTGGCAGCACGTGTGGGGGCGCCCCTTCCGTGGCCACGAAAGGAGCGAAAGGCACCCGTTTGCTGGTGTGGGGCCGCGAGGCCCAAGGACTTGGCCGTAGCCCTGGAGTCTTTAAAACGTTCCAGCGCATGGTCTGCCTTGTCGCCGAAGAGGCGACGGCCATCGAACGGCATGTCCAGAAGTGTGGCCTGGACATCGGCCGAGAAGTTGGCGGACCTCAACCAGGCGTGGCGTCGAACCGCCACGGTCGTTGCCATTGCCCTGCCCAGTGAGTCCGTTGTATCTAGCCCACACCGGATGGAATAACGCGCTGCGTCTCGGCCCTCAGCAAGGGTTTGGAAGAGTTTAGCCCGGACCTCCCCCGGGCATTGTGGCAGCACCTCCTCAACCGTGTCCCACAGAGTGTGGGTGTAGCGGCCCAAGAGACAGGCGGTATTTACAGACCGCAGCCCTAAGCTTACAGACGTGAAAACCTTCTTCCCGAACTGTTCGTATCTCTTGGATTCCCGGTCGGGCGGGGCCGACGGGAATGCGTCTGGGAATTGGAGGCCTGGATGACCAGGCTCTCGGGGGTGGGATGGGTGGACAAAAAGCATGGGTCGCCCGGGGCCGGGCGGTAGTGTCTGGCCACGTTCCTATCCACAGGCGGGCCTGTGGCGGGCTTGGACCAAGTGCCCACAAGAACGTCACATAAGTCCTCATTGAACGGCATCAGAGGCTCGCTGGAGCTTGACTGCGGTTTGAGGACCTCAGTGAGGAGGTTAGTCCTCACGGCCGCGACGGGGAGCTCAAGGTTTAAGGCCTTGGCCGCCTTCGTCAACACTACACTATATGTAGACCCCTCCTCCGAAGCCACAGTCGGAAGGGAGGCAAATCCAGTGTCTGGCGATGTGTCAAGACCACTGGCCTCCCCAAGCTCATATGTTCAGTCCTGGTGAGACTGGCACTCCAGTGCCAGAGGATCCTCAGACCCCTCCCAATCTTCCTCGTCACCCGTTGCCTGTAAAACAGGGTTAGTAGACGGGCCTCCTCGTGGAAATAAAAATCTCCAAAGGCCGTCGGAAGCGGCGCCCAGCGGCGCTGTTCCGGCGCCAGAGTCGGACCGTATGGAACATTGGGGGTGGCGTCCACAGCGGGCGCCGGGGGCGGCGCCGGTGAGGTCGTAAGGTCGGCCGGCGACGACCCGGAAGCGGATCCAGTGAGGTCCTGCGGCGCCGGGACCCAAGTCGCCGGCGGCGCCAGGGCCGAAGCACCCAGCGGCGTCGGGGCCGAAGTACCCGACCCGCTAGGGCCTCCAGTCGGGACCGTTGGGCCCAAAGGCGCCACGGAACCAGACTGAGGAGGGAGGGACCTCATGGCCATGAGGTACCGCTCGATCTCCGGCGTGGCGCCGTGCCCAGGGACCCGAAGGTGTGGGGCAGGCGGCGACGCTTGCGACTCTCGCGGAGCCGCGTGGGCGGTGCCGCCCGAGCCCCCGGCCGCATCGTGCGAGCGTCGGGGTGGGTCGGAGGAACGATGACGTCTCTCCGACCTCTCAAGCCTCTTACCTGAGGACTTGGAGCCTGACGACCGGTGTCCACTCCCGGAGCTGCGATGACTCCGACCTCGCGACCTGTCCCTCGACCTCCCGTGGGACCGGGACTGGGACCTGGAGTGGCGCGGGGCCGACTGCCGGAGCTCGAGCCGCTTGCGGGACCGCTCCCGCCTAGCCTTCGACGTCGGGGCCCGGCAGTCGGAGCAGGTGCGGTAGTCGTGATCGAGGCCTAGGCACTTCAGGCACCGGCGATGGGGGTCTGTGACCGACATCAGTCGGTCGCACTTCGAGCAGGGTTTGAACCCGGGCATCCCTACCGGCACCGATAGAGTCGAAGACTCGAAGAAAAAGAATGATCAAAAAGATCAAACGTTTAGTCAAAAAATGACAAGCGGTAGAGCTTCTCCGGATCTGCGCTGGCTAGCGCAGAAAAAAGAAGAACTGACGTCAGAGCGCATGGGCGGCGTCTAAGTACTCCGACGACGTCATTCCGGCGCCAACGACGGACGCGGAGCAGCAGACGACACCTACCGACGCACAGGGGTATTGCTACGCAAAAATTTCCGGATCCAGTCTGACACCTGGGGATATTCTAAGGTAAGGAATCTATCACTAACGTGTCTCTTTCAGATGGACAAAGTACAGCGCAGAACAAAATGCTCAAATAAATAAACAAAACACGATTCTTTCTTCTTTTTCCTCACCATAACTTTTCTTTCCTAAAACCCCTCTTGCCCCCAATTACTGTGCAGCAGTGTAAGAGATGCTTAAGCGCCATATAATATTATAAAAGAACATTTATTCCCTTTTTACCACTTTAAATACTCTTATTCCTGTGCCTCCGTGTTGCTCACTCCCTCTCCTTCTATCCTTTTCCTTCCATGACAAATCCTTCCCCAACAGAAGCCTTAGTAAGCACTATGCAAGCAAGAAACATAACATACAAATCAATATATCAACATAAGATCCTACTGTGTGCAGTTTCACGACTTAATACAGGCCCGGTACACCCCATTCAACAAGCAGAAGAGTGCATTTTTGGGGCATAGAAATGATGCATGGGAGTGGGTGAGGCGAGAACACCAGCTGTTTAACAGCTGTCAATTCATCTCATGATTTGAGGAATACACAAGCCACCAAACTGTGACTAAAACAAAACAAAAAACACATTATCCAGTAGCCATTCTAGGTTTGAGGAGCATCAATAAATAAAAAGAAGCGTTTTCCATAGTCATGTGGTGATAGGTCAAAGACTTGCAATGTGAACTGCTTACCTCTACCTTTTCCTGTTCTTCCAAAGCCAAAAAAACAGCAGCACGCAGCTCCGCCTAATTAAAAAAAAAAAGTAGACAATGAATTAAGTGGGAAAATGATCCCCAAGAAACATAGACATACTGCTGTCTGAACTACGATCGCTTTTATGGCACACCATACTTAACAGGAAAGGTGAAATAGAGGTGAAAGTCATATTCTGGGGTGAAATGTTTATATTCTCCTTTAACTCGCCTACAATTTCCCCACATGTATGTGCATGCCTATTGAGGTAGAAGCAGCTGAAACCTTTAATAAGATTTACCACCAAATTTCTCAACAACTTTGTGCAAACTACACATCTCTTGTGTTCTGATGTCCTACAATCAGTGCTGCTCTGGGTCTTCCACACACCTTTTCTTAGGGGACTAGGCAGGAATTAGAATGTGACTGGGTAACTGCTCTGGTACAGTAACAGACATCCCTTCCTACTACCAAACATTTGAGATCAAATCAGGATGCATGAATCACATAGTTGTATACTATGTTTAAATTCTGTTTGCCCTATGTATGGTCTCACAACTGACACTTTCCAAGGATTTCAAGTCTAACACATGGATATCAACGCATAGACCTTAAGAATGTTGTATTACATTATTTTTCAGAAATGTCTTAAGATGCGCTTTTTTGATTTAGAGCAGGGGTCTCCAACCAGTAGCTCGGGAGCTACTGGTAGCTCACCAGCACCCTCAAAGCAGCTCTCAGAGGTGAAGCCAAACCAAGCCAATTTGGGAGATTCTGTGAATATTATAGAAGGCAGCACTGCTCATTTCACTACCCTTAAGAGTTACAGACAGCCAAACCAATGGCAGGGCCTGTTGATAACACTCAAACACACACTTTGGTGACCCATCAATCAATCAGTCAAACAATCAATCAGGGATTCATAGAGCACACTACTCACCTGTGAGGGTCCCAAGGCGCTGGGGAAGTGTGTGGGGGGGATTTGGGTATGTATGTATGTATGTATGTATTGGCATTTATATAGCGCACTACTTACCCGTAGGGTCCCAAGGCGCTTCGACCGCTGCGAAACCCTTCCTGGCTTCCCTGAGAGATGGTCCCTTAATGGGTATCTCCAGGGTGAGACCAGGCATCCCCGGCGGTCTGGTGGGGCCGTTAGTGAAGATGAGGCAAGCTAATGCCCAGAGTTGCTGAGTGTGATCGCTGATCAGAGTGGGCACCGAGGCGAGAGAATTATCGAGTCCGCTGACCCTGGTCCAGAAACCTGCCGCGCCGGGAATCGAACCCTGGTCCCGGGCCGTCCTCTGCTCTCGGGTCTGCCGCCTCTAACCAGTGAGCCACACTACTTCACTATTTTGGGCATACATGTACACCATAGCCATAATATTTTCGTCCTTGACTATTTTGGGCATACAAGTAAAGTAATTATATACTTGCTGCCAGCACGGACATATTAAGGAGCATGACTGGCATGCTTTTAGCCATTCCTGACAGAGTGACAACCACTTCTCCCATAATAATGGCCATAACTGATCGCTGAACCAACTCTAAGAGTAATTTCGCCCTCAGCTCCTAAATTGTCTAAAGCCCGCAAGTGAAAAGGTTCCCGTTCCTGCTGGGAAACTCAGGTCTTTCGAAAAAGCCAGGTCTTGAGGCTCTTCGGGATTGCTTTCAGTGTGGAGCTTCATCTGATGCTGTGGGGGAGTTTGTTCCAGGTCTTGGCCATGATCAATAATAATCCAAATTTGTAAAGCGCACAATCACCCGTAAGGGTCTCTAGACGCTGGGGGCCATCGGAAAGATTAAGCAAACTATTGCTCAGAGTCACATGGTGCTGGGCTAATCTGCCGCCGGTGCCGGGGATCGAACTATGATCCCCAGATTCCGGAGTCAGTCGCCCTAGCCGCGGCGCCACACCTCTTCCGTAGGAGAAGGTGTGTGTGTGCCTCCTGTTCTGGTTTTTTGGATGCAGGGGATCTCAGCCAAGGCCTGGTCAGCGGAGCGGAGGTTTCTTTTGAGGGTGTAAAAGGAGATTCTTTTGTTGAGGTATTGGGGTCCGGTGTTGTGGAGGGCTTTATAGATGTGTGTGAGCAGCTTGAAGGTCACTCTTTTTTCGACGGGGAGCTAGTGGAGGTCTCGTATATGCTGGGTAATGTGTCTTGTCGTGGGATGCTGAGGATGAGTCTGGCTGCGGCGTTCTGGACAGTCTGAAGTTTGTGGAGTAGAGATTTGTTGATTCCGGCGTAGAGGGTGTTCCCATAGTCCAGCCTGCTGATGAGGAGTGCATGGGGGGGGACGGTCTTCTTGGATTCGGGGGGTGGGTCTATTTGAAGCTCTTGCTGAATATGCGGAGGGTGTTGAAGCATGTGTAGCTGCAGCGTTGGCCTATGGGTCTGCCACATGAACCATCTTTATCCACTTTAAATCTACCTAATAAAGAGATGGGCCATGTTATCGCCCTGCTCGATCAGTTGCACTGTATGTGACATCAAAGAATAGTAGCAGCAGTAACCAGGGCTGACCCACCAAAGGGTGTGACTGCAAGAACTAAAGTGAAAATGTGTTAGTTGGGAGCATGATCAACCAAAGAGCTGAGAAGAGAGTATGCATCCAGGGCAGAGAAAATTAAAAGCATCACATTCATTTTTGTGTGGGTGTGTGACATTGTGTCCTTCCCAAATAAACAGTGGTGATTCCTTAAAGCTACTCCTAGCGTCAAGGACTGCCAAATATGTATGCTGGTCTCCATCATAAGAGTATTATCTCTGACGCAATTGTGCCCATTCACGGTATAATTGTGCCATAGCCATAATATTTTCGTCCTTGACTATTTTGGGCATACAAGTAAAGTAATTATATACTTGCTGCCAGCACGGACATATTAAGGAGCATGACTGGCATGCTTTTAGCCATTCCTGACAGAGTGACAACCACTTCTCCCATAATAATGGCCATAACTGATCGCTGAACCAACTCTAAGAGTAATTTTGCCCTCAGCTCCTAAATTGTCTAAAGCCCGCAAGTGAAAAGGTTCCCGTTCCTGCTACCAATAAAGAGCTAGTAAGCGTAAATACAGCCCAGCCTGTTTTACCGGTTTCTGAAGTAATTCCTACTGATAAAGAAATAGCATGTCCCAATGTAAATAATTTATGTCAACACAAGAAGACCTCAGAGCAAGATATGTATGGCGGGGGGCACCGAATACACATCCTAACACTGGTAAAAGAGCCTTAAACCTACCCCCGGAGGTTCGCCCATTTGTGGTAGTCCTAGCAGGGGCTCCAGAACTTGGCAGAAATGAGAGGGAAAGCCCTACAAAATTATGGAATAGAGTCGTACACGGGCTAAACACGAATAGACCTTTGCCCCCGCATTTAGTTGGTAAAATACTTATGATTCGAAGGACACCATGGGTGGGACACCTGCCTAAAAACATAAGGGGTGATTGTATCTTGATTAACTTTAACAACCCTAGAATTGTTGATCATATCTGTAATTGGAGATATCCTAGTACAGGTACGACTGTACGTCCCCTCTCACTGACTTACTTTTATCCCCCGGCCATTTTGCCCCTCAACTCGATGGATGGTCAATGGTTCCAGGTCGCGGAAGGGGCCCAGCCCAGGGAGAATGGCCTATGACCCTTTTTAACATTGATAGCTTCTTTCACCATAACCGTTATGACTGCCTGGAGGCTGTTGATTGACTTAGCGAAGTAGCAAGAGAACCAAGCATTCCCTCTTCCCCTTGGGGTGGTTGTTCCTTGGACCCACCTGTATTGCAACAATCAGGGGGTTTAAAGCCTACTGATATAATCTTGGACTTCGGGAATATTAGCAATACCGACACCAACCAGGCCTCAATAAAAACCGCAAGTGTCCTGGTCCCCGGTAAGGTTCAGGTTGGCAGCCTTAAAATAGTTTCGTGAAATGTGGCGGGTCTGCGAAACAAGCTTCTGCTTTCAGATTGGAACAGCTTTATCGATGGGTATGACATTTGTATGTTCCAGGAGACATGGAGTCTAGAACCCCTGTATAAGCAGGGATTTTCTTGTTTCCATGTACCTGCTACTTCGGTTGGACGTGGCCGTCCCTCTGGTGGGCTTATGGTATGGGTAAGGGTAGACCTTAATCTCAAGATCACTCATCACGCCTCCAATGGTTTGGATATTATGAGACTCTATATTGAGGGTATAAAAGGTGCCCCCGATTGGGAATTTTTTAATGTATATGCTAGGGGCACGCAGGGGGGGGGGCAAAATCGACTACCATTGATATTTTAAATGAATTGTTGAGGCTGTGTGCTCCTGACTCCTTAGTACTGGTGGCTGGGGACCTCAACTGCTCGTTTGAACCTTTGGCAGTGGATGATATTCTTGGAATGTATGAGGATGACCCACAATGGGGCGTCCCGTCTCTTACTCTTAAGCCTGTGAGGAGATGGTCTCCTGTAGTCATTCAGTTGAATGCTCTATTGATTGAAACAGGTTTAAGAGCTGTCAACGGCCGTACAACCTCCGATGCTCAGGGAGCAAATACTTATAATAGAGTATCGTGTGAGAGTAGGATTGACTACATAATGGTAGACAGGAGGGCCTGGAAGTCAGTGGTGGATATGGTCATCATACCATCGGTGGAGAGTGATCACAACCCCCTGTCCCTTATATTGCTAGATCCATGGCATAAAAGGGAGCGTATACCATCAAATAGGGGAGGGCTAATAACCAAGCAAATATTACCATCAAACTGTAATAGGTTTCTTAAGTGGCCTAGATTCTGCCTGGATGAACCTAGACTGATCGCACTGGATGGTATTCTTGATGAGCAGACACTAAGTCTATCTGCAGCATGCAATGAGGTGGCTGGGCCAGCAGAGGTAGAAGCCATCTACACTGCCACTATGGATCAGATTGGCAATTTGTTTACGGTCCCAGCTAAAAAGAGTCTGGCAACTACCAAACCAGTTCATAATTGGTTTCACAATAACTGTATAAGGAGGAAAAATAATCTAATCATTGCCGTTAAATCTTCTAATCCAGTATCTGTCAGGTTGGCTAGGATGCACTACAGACAGGCTATATAATATATAATAGCCGCTAAAAAGGCTTGGGAAGAATCCCATTGGGAAAACCTCAGAGATGCAAGCCAAACTAAGAATGGTTATTTATTTTGGTCATTCGTTAGAAAATCCACTGGCTGCGACTCGAACCAAATTCCAAATCATATTACAGATAGAGAATGGTTTGAACATTTTGCTGAACTCTATGGTGGGAATGATAAGCCAGGAGCCCCAGAGCATTTGAGCGGTGCTCTGGATGCTGGTTCCCGGCAGTTCGTACCAATTAGAGTTGATAAAAAAGAGGTCCTTATGGCAATAGCTAAAATAGTACCTGCTAAAGCCCCTGGACAGGACGGTGTGCCAGGTGACCTTTTTAAAGCCAATCCTGACGGTTGGGCAATTTATTTTACCACTCTGATAAACGCACTGCTAGCAGGTTCTCCTGTCCCTAACTCATGGAAGGCGGCTGAGGTGATTCCTATCTACAAGAGGGGCCCTAGAGAGGATCCTGCCAACTATCACCCAATTAGTCTTATAGACGTTGGGCAGAAATTGGTTGGCAGGGTTTTCCTGGAGAGGATCCTCTTGTGGGTAGAGGAGAACAACATCATCTCTCCTTTTCAGGCAGGCTTTAGGACATGCACGGGTACTATTGACCAAATATTTAGGTTGTTACTCCTTCACTGGAAGGTGGTTACCATTGGCAAAGGCGGTCTTTATTTGGCATTTATTGACTTAAAGACCGCCTTTGACCTGGTTCCCAGAGACCGCCTGTGGTTAATCCTGGAGGAGATGGGGATTCCTCCACCAATCCTGAATCTTTTGGCCCGCATGCATGATGGGAACTATGCTTGTATTAGATGGGGTTCTCAAGGCCAAAAAACCGATAGAATACCCGTGAATCGAGGGGAACGCCAGGGCTGCGTGTTAGCCCCAACACTTTTTTCATTATTTGTTAATGGTGTGGTTTCCTTTTTGCTTGAAGTAAATGCAGATGCTCCGGTTTTGGTGGGTGATAAAGTGCCCACCCTGCTTTCTGCAGACGACACGTTGCTGGTCTCAAAAACCCCCGTGGGCCTGCAAAAGCTGTTGAACCGCTTCTGCTTGTTTTGTAAGCTTAGGGGCCTTGTTATAAATACATTGAAAACCATGCTCCTTTATTTTAACCCAAGTAAGTCTTCAAGATCCATTATCACTCTCGATGGAGAACCACTGGAGCGTGTCAAAGAATTTGACTACCTGGGAATTAGAATTACACAAAACTTGAAGTGGCAGCCAAACATGGATAAAATGGTTTTAAATCATAGAAGGGTGGTTGGTGTTCTAGGGCGTGAACATCGAATGTCTACCTCTAAGCCCATTGCCCCTGCCTTGGACATCTACGCTGCTAAAGCTGTGGGCAGCGCCCTTTATGGTGCAGAGTTGTGGGGTTTCGATTGTATTAACAGCCTGATTACATCTGAGAACAAATTCCTTAGGCACGTTTGAGTGATCTGGGTCGTCACTCCATTCAGGACCTAGCCAGGCTACGGCCTCTTTTATATTGGGCTAGGTTATGGCGGACCCCGGAGCTCTCAAAGTACTTAGATGGTCTGAAAGAGGTCATGAGCCTTAACGGCGCCCATAAAATTAATTGGATCCGCAACTTAAAGAAGCTTCTGCACGAAACTGGCTTGCCAATTG
Organism: Lissotriton vulgaris; assembly: GCF_964263255.1. NCBI lineage: Eukaryota > Metazoa > Chordata > Amphibia > Caudata > Salamandridae > Lissotriton > Lissotriton vulgaris. The sequence continues at coordinate 785,321,101 of NC_141694.1, read as the reverse complement.
ATTGGGAGCTTGGAGTTCCTTTATCTAAGTCCGAAATTAAGCGAGTTTACTGGAATTGGATTGATGAGCAAGATCTACGAAACCCAGCCCAAGGAAGGTTGACTGAAGAGTTTAAACAGCACAGACCAAAACCCCGCTTGGAGCCCTACTTGGATTTCATTAAGAAACCTAAAGACAGATCCCGGTTTATTCAGTTCAGGTCGGGAAACCTCCCCCTCCATGAGTACACCTGCAAGTGGAAGCCCTTATACCAAACCTCACCTGACTGCCCAACCTGTAAAGGTGTCACTGAAAGTATCGCCCATTTCTTCTTTGCATGCCCGGCCTATGTAAAACCCAGACACAAATGGCTAAAACCCGTGTGCTTATTGCTCGGGACCGGGGACCATTCCTCCGCACTTAGGATACTCAAGACTGATACTAATACAACCCTAGTGTGCGGGGTTGCCAAATTCCTGAGCTGGGCTTGGCTGATTAGATTAAAGCCTATGAGATGACCCTATTTTTAGCTGATTTTTTAATATTCACAAAGCTGCTAATGTTTAATATGCCTTTTAAATTATTTATTGTAATACGAATGTTTTTATCGGAACCCCATTTTGTAAAATGTAACTCTTATGAATTGTGGTTTTTATATTTTGTAAGTGCTTTTATGATATCTTGCATATCGAAATAAAGCTTTGAACTGAACTGAACTGATATATGTTGGGTATCCATCTGTGGCACAGTGGTAGCCATGGTTTAATGGTGGGCAGTATTAGCATAACAGAGGCATTCTTAGTGTTATGGTGAGGAACCATGGCCTATGATTCCAATACCTGAGTATTTGAAGCATAGTTTGTCCATGAGAGGCATTTTTACATTGTGTTACTCAATGAAAACTAAAAGCTGATGTTTAGGGACTGTGTATTTTCTAACAATGAAAACTGATTTGATTTTTAAAGGAAACAATTATGCTTTTTCTGAAAAGGTTTTTCTTCTGGAAAATTGAGTTTGATGGAAAAGTATGTGTATTTTCAAAAACTAATATGCGAATGAAGAAAAAATATTGCAATTCTAAAACACATTTAAAGTCGTTAGCTGAATGATAATTCAATTTGAGTTGGGGAGACTTACTGATGTGGTAATACCCTTTGTGGCACACAGCATGTGATGAATTGAATGTTACTTGATTACAAGCATTTAATATTGATAAACGTTTTTCTAGCGTTCTGCTGATAACTTCACCTGGAATTTTTGGGTGGTTACTACAGATAATTGTGTTTAGAGTGGTCATAGTGTACTGTAATGTTAATACATATTGTTAGACCCGTCAGCCCTTTGGGTGGTCCCTCCTTATTTTTCTTCCCTTTTTGCCTTCCATTTTTGAGTCCACTACATTTTTTTTTGGAGTTGACCTTAGGTCTCTGGGCGCTCCATTGTTAATAATTAACAATGAGGTGCAGATGCTCCTTTAAAATGGAGGAAGAGTAGGAGATCCCCTACAAAATGGTGGCCTGCCAACTGGCAAGATTTACCTCACAGCTTGGGGCCATAGGGTGACATGAGGGGTTCCAGAACATTCTGGTCCACTCTGGGCCCAGGCTATATAAGATGGAATGTTGGGCGGCCATTTTGGTGAGAAGCTAGGTGTGGAAGAGGGAGAGAGGTCAACTGGGAGTACAGGATGTAGAGTGAGGAGGCTGGAACATGGTGGAAGGGTTGACTGCCTTCAGGGGCTGCTACTCTTTTATGTGATGCTACCCCCCAACCCATTGATCTGGCCCCGTGAGGACATTGACGCTTAAAACGACAATATAACAAGTGCCACAAGTGGAAGACCAGATTGAGGCCTAATAGAACTTGACCTGCCTGGTGAGGGTGAGTGGGGCTGCCTTCCGAAAGGGGCTCAACCTTTGTACAATAGTCCCCTGTGTTAATTGCCACCCCGCGCCCGGCTTGACCCGTCACCTAGTTGCCCAGCTGTGACCCACTGAGCCCGTCACTTCGTGCCCTCAGACTGACCTGATTTTCCCACGCTCTTGTGGCCTCACCACCGCTTCCCCGGAGGGTCTTCTGAGGTGGTAGCGGGATTCCGGCATATCTGAGCCGGCAGCGCTCTGGGCGAGTGGATCCGCCTGGCGGAGGGGAGAGGAAGAGTTCGGGGCTTTGAGGAACGCAAACTTCCCCTCTGAGAAGAACGAGAAGAGTCCCGGCGCTGACAGGGTGTGCGCGGCCATGAGGAGGCAGTTGCCATTCAGCGGACGCCGGAACAGAGTCCCGACCCGGTGTTGACAGGAGGGAGTGGGGCGGGCTTGAAAGAGGCGCACCCTGGCTGGAGGGAGGAGCTGCCGAGGAGGCGCGCCTGATCCCCGGCGAGGACTCCGCTCCTAGTGTCGAGAAGGGAGTGGCCCGGAGTAAGGAGGAGGAATTGTTGTGGAGGCGCGCCCTGCCTCCGGTGGGGGTTCTATCATCGGGGGCTCGCCTCTAGTGTTAGGATGGGAGTTCAAGCGAGGAAGCCCTATTCCCTTCCAACCACCATCCATTGGACAGTGAACAAGAACTTCCCCGACAGAAGTAAGCAGGGAGTTAAGTCAAGGGAGAAAAGGTGGGGGAAAACACGACTCCGGAGTTAATTATCAAACCACAGGAGAGGTGTACTTTACCCATGCGACTTAAAGCTGTCCAGGAATCAGGGCATTGCCAATTAAATTATAGGCGGCAGGTTTACTTTCTAAGACTCATGTACTCTTGCCTGATTTAATACATAACTGTTAATGCTCTGCTAAAGCTAATGTATGTCATGACCACATAGGATGAAGATCTTTCGTTATTAACTTGATGCATGAGTAGCTTGATGTATATTCCTGCTTTGCCCATTTTTTTAGGCACTGCTCTGTGTGACAAATGTTTTACCCAAATGTGTGAACCAAATTAATGAGATGTCCTGTTAATTTGCATCTAGGCCTTCCTAATCATTCTTAAAATTCAAATGAGGGTTGGCCTGAAATGAATATACGTTTTAACCTACTGTTAGTGATGCAAATGAGTAAGGTTCACTAGCATGACATAAACTGACGCAATAACTTGTGTTTGAGAGACAGGAAATCTAATGTGAAGTATTTAAAATGATGAAACGTTATTGTTGATACAACTGAAAACTAAACTCAAAAGGAAAGATGAAGCTTTTCTACTTTTTCTAAAAAGACGGTGTGGTGTCATTTTTAAGTGGAGGTGCGCTGAGTTGCTGTGGTGAGTGTGACGCAAGTACAACACGACTGCCTTGGAGTTAGGCCTTCCCACTTTGTGCCAGGCTACCCTAGTCGGACCGGTGACCCCGGGTCCAACATACTGGTGTTCAGTGGTGGGACAAGGGCTTGTGCTTGCGTTCACTTGACGGCCCAGTGTGCACCACGCAACCTACACCTGAATTTTTGTTTTTCTTTTCCGATTGGAGTTTTCTCCTGGTTAGTCCTTAATTGGCATTTTTTTCCCAAAATCCTCTCTTGTGGTGGTTATAAGTAGCTCCTATTTGACGCCTCTCTGTTGAGTAACCCAAACAAATGTCTGAGGGCCCGCCTGGCAAAATGGAGTTCGAGCTGGCTGAGTTAGAGACTTACTCAGTGACACAGCTTAAGGAATTTTGCCAGGAGAAAGGGGTGCTCTTTAGGCGAGGTGTGAAGAAAGCGGAACTTCAAACCAGCTTGAGAGAATGGGTAGCAGCTAACCCAGATGGGGGGGGAGGGGTGAGGAAGAAGGGGAGCCTGACACCATCGCAGAATTGGACAGGCTGTACCAAACCGAAGAGGGGAATCTGTTACCAGGTCCTGGAACACCTTCGAGGGCGGGCAGTAGTGTGTCTGGAAGGAGCCTGTCTTCAGCAGAATTAGCGGACAGGAGGGAGAAGAGACAACTAAAATTGGAGTTGGACCGATTGGAGAAGGAGCGGTAGGAAAGGAGGTTTATCCATGAACTTACCTTAAAGGAGTTAGACCTCAAAGCTTTACAGATAGGGACCCCCAGTAAACCTATTTGTGGCAGCGTACCTAAGGAAGTTACCAGGGAGCCCAGATCCTACTTGCCCAAAGATGTAGTCGCCAGTTTTAGTGTAGGAGATGACATTGCCAAATGGTTGGCTGCCAATGAGGTCTCATTAAGAGCCCATGAGATTTCAAAGTCATTAGGGGGTGGCCTGTATAAGTACATGCCTCCAGTGGGTGGGATGCTCTTTTAGCTCTGGAACAGGAGGAACAGACCAATTACCCCACAATGAAGATTGCCTTGATCAGGAAGTTTGGGCTGACCCCTGAAAAATATCTGCAGAAATTTCGGAACAGCCACAAACTAACTACAAAAAACTGGGTGGATTTTCTGGACTACGTTAAGAAGGCATTAGAGGGCAGTGAGGTTACTGATTACGAGGGTTTGTATAATCTGTTCCTGAAGGAGCATCTCCTCGAGAAATGTTTTCTGGAGCTGCGTCAACACCTGGTGGACTGCAAGCTGACTAGCCCTAGGAAGCTTGCAGAGGAGGCAGACATCTGGGCTAGTACCCGGGTGTCCAGAAAGGGAACTGGAGGGGATTCCCAAAGGACTGGTCAGGGCGCTCCCTAGAAGAAAGAGGGGGAGACAAAAAGGAGTTCTCGAAAGGCCCCCAAAATAGCTCGCAAGGGAAGGGGTCAGGTTTCACTCCCAAGGTTAGCCAACAAAACCACCCTTATCCTGACCGTAGTCAGCAGCCTAGGGTTGTCCACTGTTACGAGTGTGGCGAGATTGGGTACTATAAGGGGGATACCAAGTGCCCCAAGAGACCACACCCTCCCACTTGAGGAAAAACCAATGGGGTGGCGAGTGCAGTGCTCGGGAGGAGTTGCCCTTAGACCAGGGAGGTGAGTGGGTAGGGCTAACCCTAGTGTCCCTGGGAGACAGCGAGATGGTTCCTAAGGTCCATGTGCCTCCAAATACCACAAAGTATAGGCAATGGGTCACCATCAACGGCCAGAGAGGGGAAGCTCTGAGGGACACAGGTGCCAGTATGACCATGGTACGGAGACAGCTGCTGTCCCCAGAGCAGGTGATTCCTAACGTACTCCATCCACCTGTGATGGCTGACGGCAGAATAGGTCACCATCCTGTGGCCGAAGTTCCCTTTGAGTGGGGAGGGGTCGCGGGCCTCCTCCGAGTAGCGGTGAGCCCTGCCGTGCCAGTCGATGGTCCTTTGGGAAATGACCTGGAGCACAATGCTTGGAAAGAGGTGGAGTTCCAGACGCATACAGAAATGCTGGGATCACCTGATTGGACCTGTGCAAGCACGCGGTCCGCGACTGCCCGGAGGGGGAGATTGCAAAGGCTGGAGCCTGGAACAAAGGCACAGCCGGCTGCCAACAAGGGGAAGATCCGGGGACGGGGAAAACCTGCCTCGGCATCCACACCCCGTCAGATGGATGGGGCACCTGAGGTGGTGGTCCCGGAGTCCACGGAGGGGGATGTTGTCTCCCTGGAGGACTTACCTATCCCTGCAGAGTGGCAGGTAGAGGGAGGACCTAGCAGGGAAGAGTTTTGTCAAGGGCAGAAGGAGTGCCCTACCCTTGAGGGTCTGAAGTGACAGGTCGAAGCCCAGGCAGCATGTAACATGACAAGGAACTTCCACACTTACTGGGAGGATGGCCTCCTCTACAGCGAACCCAAGGCTCCGGTGCACGGTTCGTCCCGGCCTTGGTAGTTCCCCAGCGTTACCGAGCCTTTCTCTTGGAGTTGGCTCCCGAGATTCCTTTGGCAGGAAACCTGGGCCAGGACAAGACCTTTGCCCGGCTTGTCCCCCATTTCTATTGGTCTCAGATGAGGGTTGCGTCCGACACTTTTTGTAGAATGTGTGTGTCCTGTCAAGCTAATGGAAAAACAGGGGTTAAGCTGAAGGCTCCCCTGGAACCACTACCCATCATTAGCACCCCTTTGAAAGGGTGGGCATCGACATTGTTGGGCCATTAGATCCACCCACTTCAGCCGGTCACAGGTTTATCCTGGTACTAGTGGATGATGCCACCCTATACCTAGAGGCTATTCCTCTGAGGACCGTTACTGCATCTGCGGTGGCCCGGGCCCTGATGGGGATTTTTACCCGAGTGGGTTTCCCCAAGGAAGTTGTGTCTGACAGAGGGGCCAACTTCATGTCAGCATATATGCGGGCTATGTGGAAGGAGTGTGGAGTCACTTACAGGTTCTCCACCCCTTACCACCCCCAGACCAATGGTCTGGTGGAAAGGTTTAACAAAACCTTAAAGGGTATGATCAGGAGTCTGCCCAAGAGCCTGCGGAGGAAATGGGACATCCTCCTACCCTGTTTGCTGTTCTCATACAGGGAAGTGCCACAGAAAGGAGTGGGTTTTAGCCCATTTGAGCTTCTGTATGGGCACCCTGTTAGAGGACCTCTCAGCCTGGTGAAAGATGGATGGGAAAAGACTCCCAGGATGCTTCCCCAGGATGTGGTGAGTTACATGCTGGCTTTCCGTAGCCAAATGGCTAAGTTGTGGAAGCAAGCTTCTGACAACCTTGAAGCCAGCCAGGCAGTCATGAAAGAGTGGTACGACCACAATGCTCACCCCGTGGAGTTGGAACCTGGACAGAAGGTGTGGGTCATGGAGCCTGGAGAGCTTAGTGCCCTCCAGGATCGCTGGACAGGCCCCTTTGAAGTGGTTGAAAAGAAGGGCAAGGTACCCTATTTGGTGGATCTTAAGACCCCCAGGCAGCCCCATCGGGTGCTCCATGTCAACCGCCTCAAGCCCCACCATGAGAGGTCCAAGGTCATCTTGATGATGGTGACTGATGGGACAGAGGAAGAGGAAAGTGAGCCTCTCCCTGATCTCTTTGCGTCCCAAGAGAAGGATGGGTCGGTGGAGGGGGAGATCCTCTCACCATCCCCGACTCCCGAACAGCGGAGAGACTGCTGTCAAGTCCTGGAGCAGTATTCCTCGCTGTTCTCTCTTATCCTGGGAAGGACCCACCTGTGTACCCATGATGTGGACACAGGGGACAGCCCACCTGTGAAGTCCAAGTCCTACCGGTTGTCAGATAAGGTGAAGCCAGCATCCACAGTGAAGTCACTAAGATGCTGGAGTTGGGAGTGATTGAACCTTCAAGCAGCCCCTGGTCCAGTCCAGTGGTTCTGGTACCAAAAGCTGCCCCGCCGGGTACTACCCCGGAACTCAGGTTTTGTGTGGATTACAGGGGACTGAACTCTGTGACGAAGACTGATGCCCATCCTATCCCAAGGGTGGATGAGCTCATTGACCGGCTGGGAGCTGCCCAATACCCAAGTACCTTTGACCTCACATCAGGGTACTGGCAGATCTCCCTTACAGATAGAGCAAGGGAGAGTTCAGCCTTCTCCACTCCCGAGGGCCACTACCAGTTCTGTGTGATGCCCTTTGGTCTCAAGAATGCCCCTGCCACTTTTCAGCGGCTGGTGAACCAGGTCCTCTCCGGTATGGAGGCCTTCTCTGCTGCCTATCTTGATGACATCGCTGTCTTCAGCAGCAGTTGGGAAGACCATTTGTGTCACCTACAGGCAGTTCTTCAAGCCCAGCAGCAGGCTGGCTTGACGATCAAGGCCAGCAAATGCCAGATCGGGCAGGGGTCGGTAGTGTACCTAGGCCACTTGGTGGGCCGGGGTAAGGTGCAGCCCCTCAAGGCTAAGATTGAGACTATCGTGGCCTGGGAACCCCCCCAAGACCCAAACTGAGGTCCGAGCTTTTCTGGGCTTCACAGGATATTACTGCCGCTTTGTCAAGGAATATGGCACTATCAATAAATCCCTTGACTGAACTCACATCCAAGAAGCAACCTCAACGGGTAGTCTGGACTGAGGCGTGTCAACGAGCTTTTGACACCCTAAAACAAGCTATGTGCGCGGCTCCTGTCCTAAGGGCCCCTGCCTTTTCCAAGGAGTTTATCGTCCAAACGGAAGCATCGGAACATGGCATTGGGGCAGTGCTGTCGCAACTCAACGAGTAAGGTCTGGACCAACCTGTGGTTTTCCTTTCTAGGAGACTGCTCCCCCGAGAACAGAGGTGGAGTGCGATGGAGCGGGAAGCTTTTGCGGTGGTATGGGCCCTGAAGAAGTTGCAGCCATATCTGTTTGGCTCGCACTTCCTCGTTCATACTGACCACCGGCCCCTGATCCCAGAGACAAGCCTGTCTGGAGCCAAGCACCTCTCACCTCCACCAACTTGGGGAAACAGTTGGTGCCTACCTGAGCAAACATACACCTGAATGTTGTGTTGTGCCAGTAGAGGGTTGAGAGGACAGTTTAAATAGTCAGCGTTGTGAACCGTGTAGAGAAGCTTTTTCTACATTTCGCGAGGAACTGTGATAACCTACTGCAAGAGAGCTACACATAAAAAAACCTCCAGGGACAGCATCCTCTAGCTGTAAGTTTAAGTCAGACTGAAAAAACTCCTTCCAATAGCTGGATGGACCCATTCACAGAACCTAGATTATGGGCAAACCTTCTGGTGCTCCGGGAGTTTTCCGATTAAAGAATGAGGAATGGTGAGGCACACTGTTTCAAATCAATAATAAATCTGTTGTAACACTCAAGTTCAAGTTTTTTATTAATTTAGCACAGTTACTTAAAACCATTGCTATACAAAATCTACTTTAGCACGAGTATAAAATTTTGCTTTTAGCACATTTATCAAGTAAAAACAAGGCTAAAGAACAATTTTCAAGGCTTAGAGACCAATATGCTTATTGAAGAGCAGAATTATAGTTCCCTATGTGAGCGTTTTGCTATGCTTGGCCGGATAAAATAGTTAAGACAGAGAGTACTGGGCCAAAGGACGAAAAAAGTTTGTAATGAGTCTTTGAGGGGGGAGGGGGAGAGGGGAGAAGCATGGCAACCAGGGGAGGTAATAAAAGATTGTCCAAAAGTCTCACAAGTTTTCCAAACCTAGCGAGCACTTGAATGTCAGTAGATGTAAAGCACAAGGCCGAGGCCTCCCAGCACGTCCTGGCGCCCCATTTTAAGAACAAGGGTTTCAAAAGGGACGACCTTCTGGGGGCTGCTAGTGCCGGGCAGCAGCACAGGAGATGCAGCCATGATTCGGAGTGGTATTTACACAGCCTGCAAGCCCCCCCCCTCGCTAGTTGGGGCCCATTTGTTGAAGGCCTTCGAGCGCAGGCCTAGAAGTCGCATAAACATTATGTTCTTCCGAGCCACTTTGCTTAAGTTTTCCTGGCAGTATGCTTGTGGACGCCCAAGAAGATACGAAGAGTTTAAGGGGAGCAGAATGGTTGATGTCTTTAGAGCCTGCAGCTCCATGGACTGAGAAATAAGTTTGACTTGCTTATTGATGGTGCTTTTCCAGGCCGAGTATGGGATAGTGACTGAGGGGAGTGTTGACTCGTCAATCTCTAACACTCTTATGGCCTTTATAATCTGGGTATTCCAGGGATTGCCAGGGCTAGACAGGATTCCTTTTAGCTGGAATTTAAGAGTGTTATCACCTGCTTTTAGGGTCCTAATAAAATATTTCAGGATATCGGCCTCGCAGTGAAGAGATTGTCTTTGTAGGCCCAGCTCCAATCGTAGTCTTGCCCGCTGAATAAAACTTGGCAGATGGAAAAGTTTTTTGTAGGTGGAGATTTGGGCGAGCTCAAGACTGGAGGAGCATGCTCCAGTAAAGGCCTGGTGTCCATAAGTTAATGCAGGAAGTAAAGTAGCTTTAGCCACCTTCAGGATGGCTTCTGCAGAGGGGCTGCTCAAAGTTTGGTTCAGCCGGGTCAGGGAATATGTAATTGCACCTGCTCTCTTTTGCAAAGCTGCTAGGTGAGCTGTAGGCCTGGACGTCTCGTTGAACCAGAATCCCAGGTAATTATATTTTACTGTTGTGTTAATCCTGGCGGGCCCGATGTTCCATGCCAACCATTTCTTGTTCTTACATCTGCCAAATACCAGTACCTTCGTCTTTGCCTGGTTGATTTTCAGGGCATTGTTGGAGGTATATGTATGAAGCATACTTAATGCCCGTTGGAGACCCGATTTTGCTTGGTCCATTATTACAATATCTTCTGCATATTGTAATATGTGAAGAGGCTTTTTAGCGGGTCCCAGTTTTGGCGGGAGAAGGTTACTATTCTCCAAGAATGTACCGAGGTCGGCTGTGTAGAGATTGAACAGCAGCGGGGCAAGAACACAGTCTTGCTTTAGCCCATCTTCGACAGCAATTCTTGAAGAAAGTGTCTTTGGGCTGGTTTTAATTTGCACCCACGTGTTCCTATGCAGGGAAATTAGTGCACCTAGTAGATCATGCGGAATCCCCCATTTGTTCAGCTTCCTCCACAAGATGTTCCGAGACACTTTATCAAAAGCCGCGCTGTAGTCTATAAAGCAGCAATATAGTGGAAGATGGGTTTTTTGTGCTGCTTTTTGACTCAGAGCGGCTAGAGTAATGATGTTGGCTGTTGTGGAGGCCGATGCCCGGAACCCAGTTTGGTAGTATGGTATTATGTTATTTTCTTCGACCCATTTTTCAAGCAACCGAAGAAGACATTGAGCGTATGCCTTTGCCTCCAGGTCTAATAGGGCAATGAGGCGATAGTTAGCCGGTGACGCAGGGTCACCTTTCTTGAATATGGGGCATAGAGTCGAACCTAACCAAGAGTCTGGGAGCTGGCCTGTCGCGAAAGCGTTGTTAAATAGGGGAGTCAGAACGTCCGCCCACTCTTCCGGGGTGCATTTAAATAACCCGGCTGGGAGACCGTTGGATCCTGGAGCTCCGTCTTTTTTCATGGCTCGCAGATGCTTGGTGACCTCGGCTGCAGTGGTCAGTTCTAAAGTTTCTGTTTGAATGGAAGCGGCACGAGCTCTTAGTTCTATCACCGCGGGGTCGCCAGGGTCACTGCGATAAAGATCGGACACATGCAGGGCCCAGGCTTCTTCACAGACTGCATTTCCTCTCGTCTTGTTGGTGGAGCGGAGTTTGTTCATATAATCCCAAAAATGGGACTGACTTTTGCTCTTGAGAAGGTCGAAAATTTTTACCCACTCTGACTGTTCTTTGAGTCTCTTGGTCTCCCATAGGGATTTCTTGTAGGTCGTCCGCAGCAGTGCCACCTTTTTGGCGGTGTGCACGGTTCCAATCAGTTTGTGCTGGCGGACAGCCTTCCTGAGGGTCTTTCTTTGAGAGGCTAACAATGGGTCATGGGTTCGCTTTGGATGTGGCCCAAATGTTCTATGATGGACCAGGGGCCCGGCCAGGAGATCCTGTAGCTTAGCAATGGAGTTATCCCAACGGTGGTGTTATTCTGTCGGGGCACTATGTCTGAAGTTACGCGTTTCGCCCTTGAGCCAGGTTCCCACCTTGGCAGATCCCCGCGAGTCCCATTTAATTCTTCTAACCATAGTGTGCAATTCGGCTCGCGTTGAATGCCCCATATCTGTCGTTTCGAGGGAGACTTGCACTTGCAGGTCCAGTGTGGCCACTATGGGGTTATGGTCACTCTCCAAACGATAGGGAATTTCCATCCTGGCCAGGCGATTACCCAGAAGCGGGGAAAGAAAGATGCAGTCAATGGTTGAGATTCTCCTGAATGTTGGCAAGAAATGGGCGTCAGGGTGCAGTTCCAGCTAGATTTGCTGAGCCGAGCGGAAGTTATGGGTTGTCAGAAAAGTGATCATCGCTTCTTGCTCTTTATTTTTCCTTGCTAAGAGACCGTTGGATGCGAGGTCTTTGATGTTGAAATCTCCTAGTAGTAGTACCTCCGTGGATGCAAATTCTGCTTGAAGGTCTTCCAGTTGTTTTATCATCAGATCCGTTGTAGTTGATTTTGCGGTTTTTGCAGTATTATGATAAATGTTAATTAGGAGGATAGAGCGTGCCCTGCCTGAAAAAGACAGACCGGTAATCAGAACCGTCTGCCCTGCGGTCAGGTTCCGAGTGACAGGGGTAGCCATTAACTTGCACCTGTGACTGATGAAAAAGGAGAGGCCCCCTGAGGGTCTTCCGTAAGAATTGACCTTAGCGGCGGGTTGAAAAAGTTCATGATAACCAAGCAAAGGCGATGGGGATAGAGGCCAGGTCTCCTGAAAACAAATTATGTCGCTTTTGTTCAGGAATTCAACAACTGATTTTGAAGCAAGGGTTGACTTTAGCCCGCTCGTGTTCCAAGATGTGATAGTTACTTTGGAATCGGGCCAGTTGGTGTTCTTGTTAGGAGGATCGCTGTTGTTGGGCAAAGTTAATTGACGACTCTGGGACTAAGTCTCCGTAGCGCATGTCGTTGACATGGGGGACAGGGCAGTTAATTTGCAGCTTATCATACGTTGATTTTTATAGCATGCAATGTTTAGGAGATTGTCAGCTTTCGACGCTTCTGGAAGCCAGGCATGGGTTGCGCCCCGGGACCCCTTCAGTACGCTGGTAAGCTGTTTCGCAGGGGCCTGTGGGAGAAGGGCGTGGGGGTATTTTTGTTGGGTGGGAACCCATATTTCAATGCCCCAGTTTTCAAATTGGTTGGCTTCCTTAAAAATTGCATTCCTAATGGATTCCTGGGACCACGTTGTAATGGTGGCCTCTGAGTCCCCTCTCCCTGGTATTGTGGAGACCTTGACTGATGTAAGGTCTGAGGAGGTGATCCTGGCCAGTGCTGGAATGCAGTTGAATAGGCAGAGGAGATTGCATTTGTTAAGAGTATCATATGGGCCCTTATGCTCGTAGTGTGGATAAAATACTAGTTCTGCTCTTTTCCGGGCCCTGGTGATCCTGGCTCCTGGCTGTTCCAGGTAAAGGAGCTGTCGCCATCAGGAGTTGGAAGCGTGCTTCAGATGGGTAAATAGACCCCCCCAATTGACTTGTCATTCCCGAAACTTGTGGCACTTGAGGCAAAGAATAGCTCTGCGGCTGTGGATGGAAGTCTTAACAGGCTTTAGTTAGGTCTTCTAATTGATGGGGCGCACTGCGGTCTGTGGCAGTGCCCACTATTGGGCTGTGAAGATCCGTGTTCTTGATTTCTGCCTTTCCCTGGGGTTGAGGTGGACTATTCCGGTCTTCTATTATTGCCTCAGTGATCTGTACAGGGTTATTCTGTTTCCCAGCGCTGTGGTCTTTGGTACTTATTCCTGTAGATTTGTTTGGCAGTAATACGTTTACTGTGGTTGAGGTGGGTGCTTCTGGGGCTCTTGTGATCCAGGAACTGCCCAGGGTTGGTGACCCGGGCTGTTCCCTGATGACCATTGAGCCAGCGGGGGCTTACTTTTCTCGATGTTTTTTATTTTGGGTTTTACAGGTGGGTTGAAAATGGGGAAGTAGGTGAGACCCCTTGGTTTATTAACTGGTAGACTGAGTGCCACTAACCCTTCGAGCCCCGATCTTCTTTTCAATAAGCGTTGTTTTTTCGAATGTTTTTTTAAGTTTTTTCCTTTCCCGCCTTGACAGTAAGGTTTTCGTTGGAGGCTTAGAAACCCTGTGGGTCAGGCCCGTATGGGTGCTGTCGGAGCGATCGGATCGCATGGTTGATACTTGCGTCGATGTGGTTTCGGTGAGTTCCAAGCCCGCTTGGAGCGGGCCAGGGCTGGTCCCTAATGAAAGGCTGGCCGAACTTTTAATAGCTTTGTCGGCACGAGGGGGTGTATTTTTTCTCACAGGGCATGGGCCGGCTAGTGAGGCGGAGCGCAAAGGGTCTTCGAGGATAGATGGAATTTGAAACTCTTGCATGGGGATAGGCTGAGATGTTCCTTGTCTGCAGCTGTGGCACTCAACGCTGTTCAGGATTGCGCCCATGATTTCAGGGAGGGACGAGAGTTTGTTGATTATTGGGCTACAGGGACAAGAATTCCGATTGCCCATTGTCCCTGCCAGGCCTTCGAGGGTGCATATCCTGGAGCCCAGATCCGACAGTGTTGATGCCAGAGTTTGCATTAGATCGATCTGCAGCTCCATTTTCTGCGACTGCCATAGTGTGGCCTTGGCAATTGCGTCTTGTTTGGCATGGAGGGATGTCAGTGAGACCGAAATAGAGTTTATGGGGTCCGACAGAGTGAACACGGATGATTCCTGGTCCTCTGGAGGGTTTCTGAAGAAGTTTGAGGAAGGACTTAAGCCTGGTGAGTGGGTGAGTGATTCCTCAATTCGGCTTTTTAGGGAGGCCAGGAATCGGTTGGATAGTTTGTGAGATAATGAGAGGCCTTCATTTTTTGGGCTCATGTTTGAAGGTAGGAGGACGTTCCGGCTAGTTGAAGGGGCCCCTGAGCATGCACTTGGACTGGGTTGTAATTGAGCCTTCGATGTTAAGTCTGCGATAGAACAGTTGTCAGTGTATTCAGATGGTGAAAACAGAACGCTGCCATGGACTTGGGCTTGGACTTCTAGCTTAGTCGCGTTGTTTAAAGTCGTGATGTTTGTGGAGTCTGAGCTGAGGGCTGATAAGGATGGATTTCCCGAAGCTGCAGAGAAGGCGCTCAGTGAGAGGAGAGAGCTGTCATGAGTCGTGACGGCAACATCCTGAGATGGGATGAGCAACTGGTGTGTCTTGTAAAATGACTCATGGAGTGTCTCATGTGTGGTGGACGATTCGGGTGAGGGTAGAGAGGGTTTCTCCAGGGTTGAGTTTTTAACGTAGGCAAGTCCGGGGGAGCGGTGGTTATCAGTCTGGGCGTCAGCTTTTAAGTCCGTATCCTGCTGAGATGATTCGGTAGGGGAGAAGCCCTTTTGAACAGGGGTTTTAATAAAAAAACTCGCTAATCCGAGGCTGCGATTGCACTTGCGAAGATAGGCCGCCTGTGTTTGACATCTCGTCTTTGGGTGGTGGCGACTCCTGCTGTGCCCCTTCGGGGAGGCGGAGCGGAGGGTAGTACCCTTCCTCCGTGGGAGTCTTCTAAGTGGCTTGGGGTTTTCCATGACGGACCCCCAAGCGGTTAATCGCCGGTTTAACAGGGGGGGGCTGCACTCCTCCTAACCTGTCAGGGGTGGTAAGTGCACAAAGATTTAGGGAGAGAGCCAGAGAACAGGGACCAGGGCAGGGCTTCTCACCTGTTAACTGGTGGCCCCACCTCGACCCCGGCGACTTGGTGGCGGCTTGATGACGGTGTGGCGACTCCCCTTAACGCTGGGTCTTGCCCTTCCGGATTGACCTGCGGGTTTGTCCAGTGGGGGTTAGGCTTGGAGCTTTGCTGTGTTCCCTTTGGGCTACTGGAGGGTGGGAAACGGGTAGCAGAGTGAGTGATGGAGCGCCGGGAAGGGGGTTGGGCGGCAGCGTGATGGCGGGTGGTGGAAGGTGGTAGAAGGGTGGACTGGTGAGTGGCTCACCTCACCTCACATCAGCTCAGCTCAGCTCACCTCAGCCCACCTCAGCTGCCGAAGCCCGCATGCACTGCGCACCTGCCGCGGCTCACAGCGGCTCTCTGCTCTCGATGTGCAGGGAATGCCACTCCTCCTCCGCCTTGTGCCTGCCTTGCGCCTTCAATGCTCCTTCAAGTGCTCCACACCTCAAAGTTCTTTATGATCTTTTGTGGTCTTTTATGATCTTTGTGATCCCGTGTTCCGGTGGGCAGCTCTGCGCTGTACTTTACTCTGCAGACGAGGCCGCAACCAAGCTGGGGCCGGGGCCAGGACCTGGGGCTGGGCTGTGGGAGGAATAGTCCGCTTCTGCCTTCTGCCCGCCCTTTCTCTCGGCGTTCGAATTGGGAGCACACAAAGTCAGCAGATCCCAAGCCTCAATATGTGTGTAACAGCACTCACCCCTAGTCAAAATATCGCCAAAAATGTTCCCGCGGCTCCTGCCGCTACAGGGTGACTCACTGCGGCTCCCGCTGCGACCGGGCCATTCCCGAATTGTATTCGCGGCTCTAAATGCTTTTTGTTTGGAGCGGCTGCAAACCTTGCCGCTCAGACCTGGTGCCGCTGCTGTACGGACCTCGATGCCCTTCCTTTCCTTCCCTGCCCTGCCCTGTCCTGCCCTGCTCCACGGGTAGCAGGGGAGCAGGAGAGCAGGGGACGGGGAAAAGACACCAGCCAAGAGGACGCTTCACCTGAGCTGCAGAGGGGGAGAAGCGAGGTGATTGAAGCTGGTCAAGAGCCTCCCAGCGCGTCCTCTCGCTCACTCGCGTCAGTCCACAGCACAGCACTCCGGGATCTACTGCTTCTGCCTTCTCCTCTAAAAAGTTTGGTATCCCCCTCTGACCTGAGGGAGTCAAATCAATACTCTAAATAAGCACTAAGTTGAACATTACTTAGTATCCCTCCCCTGTTGCACTCCTATGCGGTTATTAATAACCATTTTCAATTTCAAAAAAATCCACAAAAATTCATAGTTTCTTTATATATCGATGAGTTGCTGTTTATTGCATTTTCATGAAATCATATTGATACTTCTCATAAATGCATGTATTGGATTTAAATCAAGTTTTTGATAACTCAGACTGTTCAACAGGTCGTGTCAATCATCCCTATGCATTTCGGGTCATGAGACCCTTCATCAGGGGACTGTACATCCTAAGAACAAATCACGGAAGTAGCTGTGGAGTAATGTAAATTGCTCCATAGCACCGTTTTTTTAAAGTCTGAATGAGCAAAGAAAGTGCCTAACATTATAGACAATAATGCAGGGTCAACTTGTCCAGTAAATATGTGAATGGGGTATGGGGCAATGGCATTGTTGTGATTCTAATAACAAAGTGGTATGTTTTGTTGTATGTGGCAACTAATGGCACTGTATCCGTGTTATGTTCTTGTGTGCTAAAAACTTCATTAAAAAAGTACTACAATAAAAACATTGTAGACAATAAGATTCTCAGCAGTATCCAGGAATGTATCAAAATTGGCCCACAAGAAGGTTAAACATCAGAGTCCGCCACAGAATAAAAACAATTAAAAAAAAGACTAAGGCAGAACATTGTTTAACCAAAATACCACACCAGAATGTTGAGAGAATCAAGCAAAGATTAATAAAAATAAAAAAACGACATTACCATTAATGCTTACCAGTCTCTCGAGAAGAATCTGTGCCAAAACAACAGTTTTGGGGGCAAACTATTCACCAGACACTCAATGTTATGCAGCTTTCAAATATTTAGAGCAGAGCTAGATATGCAGTTTGCGCCACTTGTTTGTCGTTATTTTGCACCAAACTGCATTTTTGATTCAGATCCCTTTATCAAGGAGCAACGTTTGCAGTATCTGGCGAACGTCATGTCCGAGACAGCTCAATTCAAGAAGTAGACGGTACCCTAGTTCTTAAAGCTTTATGGTCAGCTCTCATGTACTCGGCATTGCTGACCTAAAGAAGCAACAGTTCTTGCATTGTGTGCAACTGCCAAGTCCTATTTGGACAAGAGTTTGGTGCAGCAAGTCTCTGAATGAATGTCAAAAAACATGACCGCTGAAGAGGATATGGTATCCAGACTAGCTGGTTATCATAGAAGTAGTTCTAGAATGTAAGAAGGAATGACAGTTAGCTAGAGGAGTGGAGGCTGTGCGCCTGCTATCTAGTAAAAGTAGTCCTTACCCATTAATTGCCGGTCTCGTCACTTCAATTTGGCAACGGAGGATGGGATGGACCTTCAACCACTCGAGAGGAGTCCAATCAGAGAGCGCAAGCAAGCGTGAATTCCCTGAGACGCCGCTCATCACTGTAGAGACTCTAGTAAGAAGGTGGGCTTGGACTCTCGCATGTTCTTGTGCAATCAGGACATGAAGTGGTGTAAGGAAGAAAATAATTATATTTTTAAGGAGTTCTGCCACTCGCTTGATGCACAGACCCTCCTGCCGTTGCTTGTGCACAAGGCCTGCCTCTACGATCTGCCCGTCTCGAGAAACTTCCCTGTGCGCCGCTTTGAGTGCTGGCTAGGATGCTCAGCTTGGGATGCTTCCCTGCGCCCCAGGGAACTACATCGCCATGTGACACAGGGAATGCGACATAGTGCACACAACAATCTGTAATTTTTGATTGGAGAGGAGTGTCTATTTCCGTGTGCATCCATTGATGATGTGCACACCTTTCCCCCCAGTCTTGTGCAGGCACTTTAATTTAGTTCAAGATGTGCCCTCGACAGAAGATGATAATAATACTTGCGTATCTGCGGTGATACGCACACCATTGTAGGAACAGTTTTTTTTTCCTCAGAACTTTGCATGTACCATCTGCCGCATTGATCTTCAGTACTGCAGCGTGTCAGTGAGCTGTACACTTGAACTTATAATGCTGGCCGGTAGTAAACGTGACTTCTTTGGGGAAAGATACCATACCCACAGAATTTAAAATTAACAACAATGCTTATTTTGACTTCAGTGATATGCACACCTTTTTACAGACTACTTACGTTTAGGGCATTTGTGAGTATTTTGCGAGCTACTGTTGTTTTGAGACAGGTATTACAGTTAATTTTGAATGTAAAGATTGGGGTGGTAAATGAAACCCATGGGAATCCTTATAAAGCTCCTTACGTATAATTATGAGTGCACAAACCTTTGGTCTGAACCCACTTTTACCCTTTTTTCCTTGGGCTGGTGAGCCCCAAATGAAGTGGCCTGACTGGAAGGATTATTTCCTGAATTATACTGAGGCTTTAGAAATAAGAAAATGGGCACGAGGAGGAAGAAAATATTACTACAGAGTTTGAGTCCTAAGGGTTTGCGAATATATCACCAGATGGAGAAGTAACCAAGTAAAAGTGCAGACTGATGTATACAAGGATGCATTGGATAATTTAGACTGTTACTACCGACCAACAGTTTGTGTGACCATAGAGAGGTATAATTTCATCCAAAGGAAATAATCTAAGAGAGAGAGGAGAGGATTATGTGGCTGCACTAAAAACAAAAACAAAAATTGCGCTTTCATGCAAACTTTGTTTCTGCATGATGAGCCGGTGAGGGAGCAAATTATGATGCATTTCAATAATACCAGTGCAGGCCTTGAAAAATCATAATAATGTGACTAGACCTGTATGTCTATTGACTTAATCTACTCAACCTGATTGTAATGCTCTTGACCCATAAATTGTTTTTTATGATCCTGGGCAAATATTTTAATTCACTCCACCGCCATTGTCTTAATTATCACATATGAGAGCATCTTCAAATACGCAAGTTCAGAAGGTCTGCTGTACAAAAAAACTCCTTTGTTTGATTTATTAGACAAAACCATTGCTCCATATATAATACAAATCTAGCCTCAAGACACCTAATTTGCTGTTAATTAACAGCATGGTCATCAGGACGGGGGCAGCAATGTTTCTCAAATCACGTTTAAAAACGACCGTATTTTCTGGCCTATAAGATGACTGGGCGTATAAGAAGACCCCCTACTTTTCCTTTTAAAATATAGGGTTTAGGCTATATACGCTTGCTTATAAAATGACCCGGCGTATAAGACGACCCCCAACTTTTGAAAAGATTTTCAAGGGTAAAAAGTCGTCTTATACGCCAGAAAATACGGTATATCTCTTAATAAATACATAACTAAAGCATGAAGTGGTAGCACACTAACATTTGCAATCAGTATATTTTCCATTGAAATGGCCACAAATGTTCCCGCTGATATGAGGTTTTAGTGATAAAACTATTTAGTGTAAAAACAACGTTTGGAAATTGAGTTTCTGCAAATATTTATCATTTGCACATCATCAAGTAAAGTGTTCTTATTTGTTTTGCTCAGATTTAGATCCTTGTTTCTATCGCACATCAATTACAAAATAGAAAAATATGCTTTCGCAATATATATTTTGAAATATATTTGTATTATTCATTTACAAGCTATTTACATTTTTTGCATTAGAAAAAACCTGACATCTTGCACCTTTCGTTTCATGATGACTGTCGGACAGCCCACTTGACAAAGACCTCTAATTGTAGTAAGAGAAAGAAAAGTAAACACTATTTTCTAGGATAAGATAACCAGCAATTAGTAAAAATACAAATTGACATTTGACCTTTGTCCTTGAACAGACAGCAAATGTCTAAAATGAAAAACAAGATTTAAATTAAGCCTGGGAAGGAACTTCGCTCCGCTTGCGGAGTTTCCCTCACTCCGCGTTATGCAGAGCTCACGGAGATCTGAAAAACTCTGCTTCACGCAGCATAGCAGAGTTTTTTTTCCTCGCTCACGTTCACCAACATCAAGTTGGCGAGCGCGAGCGAGGAAAATCCACCTCCAGGTGAGATTTTACCTCATTTGTGACGCCAACATCAAGTTGGTGAGCATGGAAAATAAACATCCCAGCGAGATTTCTCAACGCGGGGTCAGGTTTCTCATAGCGCCGAGACGCCTTAGGGTATTCGTCGCGCTCTATAAATGTTAAAAATAAAATAAATAATAGCGAGTGGACACTTATGCTTGCGACCGCTCGCGTTGAGAAACTGCCCGTTCGCGTTGAGAAAGCCTGACGCTCAAGTAAAAATCTACTTGAGCAGCAGAAAAGGTAGTCTTGCGCTGTGCATGATGCCGTTAGCAACAATTGCACACTGCGGACAAGCATCCGGCACTGCGCAATCACCGCAAACAGCATTTTTCCACCATACTCCGCCTCTTGCGGAGACCCGCGTAGTGCGGCTGAGTTTCTTTTTCACTTTATGTAGCTTTGCGTAGTGCAACTCCGCGAACTCCGCCCACGGTTAATTTAAATGAATCTTTATTGCTCATTCACTTTCTAAATGAAAAGAACACCTGTTCGTTTCCAGCTCACACACCAGAATGGACCAGTAGGTCGCAAAAATAACTCGTCCTAATAAAATCTGACTTGCCATAGTGAGTGGACGAGAAGATTTTTCGAGGCCTGTAGTGTTCAGGAAATATATTGGGTGTGGGAATGCCCCTCTAAACAAAATTTTAGCCATTGTTAAAAAAATGTAATTGTCAAAGAGATGTGCTGAGGCTGCGCTGAAAAATGGGGAGAATGTGGAGTCAGTGTGCCAATTATAAATTAGAGTGGAGCCCAGAAAAAGATGTGGATGCAGTATAGAAATTCTTCTGTTGTAAAAGAAAATGAAAAGGCTATGAGTGGCAAATGCCTCACCTGTATTAGATGTGGTAACAAGGGACATTTAGTCAGAGACAAAAATTGACCGGCAGTGAGATCCATATGTTTGCACTGTGGTATTTTGGCTCATTTCACTAAAATCTGTAGGAAGAGGAATGAACATGTGAGGTGTGTGATGAAGAGGAGTTGGTGGGGAAGCAGGAATCTGAAGATGACTTCTGCGAGGATAGTATCCTAAGCATTGACAATGCTGTCTCAGGAGTCAACAAAATGGTTAAAAGGAAACCTTCATGTGAAATGGCTATTGGTGGTGTGGACATGCAAACTATGGCAAGTTCAGGGTCTCCCTATAACACTGTGCAAGATTCAGTGTGGGACGACAAGTTTGTGAGAGTCTTAAAAAATCAATTAAATGCAACTGATGTGCATCCGATCACCTTCACAGGTGAGAGAATTCCCATGGTGGGTTACAGATCGGCGATGTCTGAATTTAGAGGCAGGAAACAACAAGGGAAGCTGTATGTGGCAGAAACAGGGCCATCAGTCCTTGGATGGATAGACCAGGGAGCCCTAGGTCTTACATTAGATCCCAACAGTGAAAACCACGTCTTGCTCTTGGGAGAACCAGTGATCTCTATGGTAAAGGAAATGTTGGAGCAGTTTTCCAATATGTTTTCTGGAAATGTGGATATACTTAATGGGTTTACATACAGGATTTTGCTAAAAAAAAAGGGGCAGTGCCAAGGTGCCTTAAAGTGAGGAATATACCCTTGAGAGTGAGAGAGGATGATGGAGGAATTGCATACATTAGAAAAGAAAGGGATCACTAAACCAGTGGAAAGTATAGAGTGGATGACGCCGTTAGTTGTGGCTCGGAAATCTGGTATACGTATAAGGTTGTGCATAGATCTTAGAGATCTTAATAAAAATATTGTTGTGGATGAGTTTCCACTTCCACCAATCGATGAACTCTTGTCCAAAAAAAAGTGGGTTAAGTGGTTTTTCACAATCAACCTCACTTCTGTCTACCGTCAGATCTCTCTGCATCCATCCAGCAGAAGGGTGGCTCCATTTATCACACAATTTTGATGTTACAGGTTTATACACATGCCCTTCGGCCTGGCGTCGGCAGTCGCCGTATTTCAACGCCTGATGTATATGTTGTATAAAGACCTTGAGGGGCTGATGTGTTTCCAAGATGATATATTACTGACGGGAAGAGAAAGACAAGAACAGGATAACTGGTTGAAATGAGTCTGGGGAAGAGTAGCCATTAAGGGGCTTACAGCTGAATTGAGGAATTGTAAATTTTCTTTAAGGTCTGTGATGTATCTTGGACATGAAGTACGTAGGAAAGGCATCTTTCCAAAAACTGACATTATGGACTATAGTAGCGATGCTCCAGCACCTAACAACCAAATAGGAAGTTGGATCTTTCTCAGGGTTGGCAGAATTTTACTATAAGTTCATGGGAAAATATGCCAAGAAAACATACAAATTCAAATCAAACCCGACTGGCAAGTGGCGTTATTTGGGATCCCGTTCTCCAATTGCTGCCTACAGTTGCGAAAGCAATAGTACTTATTTATGGGGTCGTCAGTAGGTAAATCATTAGTTTCAAAAAAGGTGGAAATCCCTGATTCCGCCGTTATACAAAAGCTGAATAACGAAAATGGATCATGTTAGGAAGATAGAGGAACTGTATGCCCAAAGGGTAGGAGCACTGAAGAAAGCCATGGTAATTTGGGATCACCCAGAGAGGAGGTGACAGATGAATGATGGAGTGTATTATCATGTAAAGACAACTGGATTTATAAACATGAATTAAGATTTTATACTATAAACACCTATTGGTTTTTTTTATATAGAGGTGTATAATATGACACAGGTTTCTTTTCCCTCTTTTTTGGAATTTCCTTTGCACGTTTAGGTAGCATTGTTGTTTTTAGGGCTCGCCTGCTGATGCGCTTGCGCATAGCTGGCGAAGCTCTATAGTGGCTTATCCAGAGTTTAACCACTGGCGATTCCATGCAGTGCATGTGGTTTTTAGGTCATTGCGCAAGCGCAAGCCCTAAAAAGCACGTGCACAATGCCACCAGCCGCCTGCCTGCCTGCCTCGCATTACCACATCAAAGGCAGCCCAGCCTCCCTCCCACAAGCTTCTCAGCGTGCGCTCTGCATTTCTCCTCTCAGCGCATTTGTCACCGCGCGGCCGCGTCCATGCCTGTCTGTCTTGCCTATCTCCACTTATTATTTGCCTGTCTCTGCAGTCGCATGTACTCTTGTTTTTCTCTCCCCGCCGCTTCACTTTCTCCTCGCTCTCATCTCTGACACACACTCCCAGGATGATGCTGAATTTGAAAGTCCGGTTTCTAGATGACACCCAGAAGATTTTTGCCAGCCTCGATTAACCCATCGCAATTTATTTGTGTTTAATACGTTTCTTCGGAACTTGGTTAGCTCATGCTTTATCAAAATGAATAGCGCTATCAGATTGTCTTATTTTATCATGCTCCATTATATAGCGCTTCATAGTGATTCATATAGCGCTTCCTATTACCGGCGAGGCGCCGAAGCGCGTTTGGAGGGCGAATAGCTTGATCAAATTGCTTTATTTGATCATCTTCAGTTACATAGCGCTTCGTAGTGCTTCATACAACTCTTCGCATCGAGGCACTGTAGCGCCTTCCATGGGCTGCTCCTCTTTTGAAATACACAATTGACTTTGCACATGCGAGGGATTACGTTGGGCGGCGGAAACATATTTAAGTGTGCCTTCATCACTCTTGCCCTAATGCACTGCAGATGATTATGAAACAGAAGTGCTCCTTACAGTGAAGCCATTCTTAATGCTTCTTCCCAACATCGAGCCTCGAGCCCTCACTTTTGTGTCTAAATGCAAAATATTCCAGAGCGCGGAGAGCCTAGAAGAGCTCAGATGCTCGTTTTAACTGAGAGTTACAACAAGGAGGTCCTCACCTCACTCTGCATTTGCTGCACTTTCTCGAATCAAATATTGATTTTCAAGATCTGCATTAATGCAGTTTTATTAATCGAAATTTAGAAAGCTTGTAGTGCTGGATACACAATACAGGGCGAACAATGTGGGTGAACAGAGAATTTTACATGCATAGGTTTTGGATCTAATCTTGCAGGAATCTTCTTGTAAAATTGAGTGTACAAGTTAGATACATTAAAGTACAAGAATATCCCTTATCAGTAACCCTAAATATAAACATTATTTTTTTGGGTGTACAACGGAGTTTGCTTGTTTTTTTACTGCCTCATTAGTTAACCGCCCCGTGCGCTCTGGCATTTCTCCTCCCCTAATTATTCACTGCCCACGGCTGGCCAGCACATCAAAGGCTGCTGCTCCCTATGCGTCTCGTCACCCTTACTCTCCCCTATTCTTCCCTTCTTGCCTCTCCCTGCCCCCCCTCCCCACCACAGCAATGCCGAGGGCTTGTCTGCCTTCTCCCAGACTCGTTTTGTATTTTGATGTTTTGGAAGAAGAACAAATTGCAGCTGCCAGGCTACTAGTTTGCTCTTGTTATGCCTGGCTATTTGGAAGCCCTGTGTCCTCTCCTTGGCTGAGGCGCAGATCCCAGATGCCTTTCGATCCATAGTTCATGGGCTAGCATGTCAGCAACTCCGATTCGAGCAGTTAAATATTGGCCTCCATGGTGTGATGTAACTTATCCTGCTTTGTAGCTTTGTTGGAGGCTTTAAGGAACAACCACTGTCGACCCATTTTTATATTGAACCAGATGTTATTCTAAACTCCAGGGTTTGTGATTTAATTTGTTTTAAATGTTCAGTCACATTTTGCTAATGCAAGATTTCTTATGTAACAGAATCTGGTGCATTTACAATTGTGACTGACCTTTCAAAATCTCAGTGGCCATCTTTTTTCCCCTTTTTAGGGCTCGACCTCTGGCAATGCGCCTGCCAACCCACCATACAGCTCCACCGATGCACCCACCACACAGCTCCTCCGAGGCACCCACCACACAGCTCCGCCGAGGTACCCACCACACAGCTCCACCGATGCACCCACCACACAGCTCCACCGATGCTCCAACTAAGCTCCACCAATGCACCCATCAAACAGCTCCACCAATGCACTCACTAAGCTCCACCGATGCACCCACCACACAGCTTTACCGATGCAACCACCACAGAGCTCCACCGAGGCACCCACCACACAGCTCCACCGATGCAGCCACCACACAGCTCCACCGATGCAGCCACCACACAGCTCCACCGATGCAGCCACCACACACCTCCACCGACACAGCTCCACCGATGCACTTACCACACAGCTCCACCGATGCACCCACCACACAGCTCCACCGATGCACCCACCACACAGCTCCACCGATGCACCCACCACACAGCTCCACCGATGCAGCCACCACACAGCTCCACCGATGCAGCCACCACACAGCTCCACCGATGCAGCCACCACACAGCTCCACCGATGCAGCCACCACACAGCTCCACCGATGCAGCCACCACACAGCTCCACCGATGCAGCCACCACACAGCTCCACCGATGCAGCCACCACACAGCTCCACCGATGCAGCCACCACACAGCTCCACCGATGCAGCCACCACACAGCTCCACCGATGCAGCCACCACACAGCTCCACCGATGCAGCCACCACACAGCTCCGCCGATGCACCCACCACACAGCTCCGCCGATGCACCCACCACACAGCTCCGCCGATGCACCCACCACACAGCTCCGCCAAGGCACCCACCACACAGCTTCGCCAATGCACCCACCACACAGCTCCGCCAATGCACCCACCACACAGCTCCACCGATGCTCCAACTAAGCTCCACCGATGCACACACCACTCAGCGCAACCACAGCATCACTAAGCGCAACCACAGCATCACTAAGCGCAACCACAGCATCACTCACCACCACAGCATCACTCAGCACCACCACAGCATCACTCAGCGCCACCACAGCATCACTCAGCGCCACCACAGCATCACTCAGCGCCACCACAGCATCACTCAGCGCCACCACAGCATCACTCAGCGCCACCACAGCATCACTCAGCGCCACCACAGCATCACTCAGCGCCACCACAGCATCACTCAGCGCAACCAAAGCATCACTCAGCGCAACCAAAGCATCACTCAGCGCAACCAAAGCATCACTCAGCGCAACCAAAGCATCACTCAGCGCAACCAAAGCATCACTCAGCGCAACCAAAGCATCACTCAGCGCAACCACAGCATCACTGGTTCAAATATGTTCTTTCAATGTTTCAAGCTGTTTTCAAGCTTTCACGCTTTATTACAAATCCCAAAAAGATGTTAATATTTCACTTCTGTTCTTGGATTTTCGTCACAATAAAAAACACTGAACATAATCTTCACAAAAGTTATTTACACAAGTTTAAGCTATTGCCATTACAAATTAAATAAATTAAGTATTAATTATTTAAAAAAAATAAAAGCCATTATTATTTGTAATATCAATACATCTAAGTCACAAATACAAAACATGTTGCATTACAAATGCTATAGGTGTCACATTTGCGAAAGTTATAACTATTGGCATTGTAAATGACAAAGCTATTAATTTAGCCATTTCAAAAAATAACATAAATTAAAAAAAATTCATTCAAGACCAATAGCTCAAACTTTCCTAATGCGAGCCCTATTGCATTTCCAATGCTTGTTTCTTTTTATATTTGTAGGTGAATTAATTCAATGTAATGAACCATTTTGCTTTCTTGCAACTATTCTTTTTTGCATATTTGTGAAGCGGGTAGCGTTCCTGATTATCAATAAAAAAAGAATTACACAGGGCTGAGAAGCTCTTCCTCAATACAGCGTTGGTGGTTGCCAAGAAGGACATTTCTGCTCACTGGCTGGATACTGCCCCACCCACTCCAGGGCGCTGGCGCAGAGGGGTGGATTGGTGCCTGCACAGGAGCGGCCTCTATATGTAGCCAGTGGGTGTCCTGAGAAATTTCGCAGCATGTGGGGCAAATGGGTCGGGGTAATCGACGACTGAGATGGAGTGGTCTGCTCTTCAGATACACGTGGATACGTTAATTTTTTTTTTATTAACATTTTTTTTAAGTCCTCATACATGCCACCAGAAGATATAAACTCTAGATGGAATCTCTCTGCGCCTTCCACACAGACATACTCAATTGCCACCCCCGGTGTCTGTGTCCGGCATACAGGGTTCACCCAGAGGTAAGGCTGTCTCCTAGTCCAACTCCTGTTTCCCTCGATGGACAGACATAGGTACCAGGGAGGACAGGACAACAAACCTCTGGCATAATCATTGGACCAATATTAGTTCCTTCGTCCAGGCCACTAATGCAGACCAGATTTTATTGGCACTCGCTACATCACAAGCCATGTCTGACTGACTGATCATAATAATGTTTTTTAAACAATCAGCAAATATAGGTGGAGCCTCAGACTTCCATACTCTACATATTTCTCTTCTGGCAATAACTATCACATAGAACAAAAATTGTGCGGCAAAGTTGTTCATATTGTAGCCCAGTGGCAACCCAAATAAAACCAATCTAGGGCAGCAAGCAATAGGCCTTGATAGGACCTCCTCTAGGAAGCCACATACAGCCACCCAATACCTGGAGATCTTTGGACAGTCCATAAACATATGTCGATCGTCCGGTGCCGGATATTTACATCTGGGACAATAGTATGTATCCGTTGTCCCCTTAGATAGTTTAACCGGGGTCCAATGCACCCTATAAGCTGTAAAAAGGTGATTTTTCCTCAAATTTGCTGGTTTAATTACTCTCTGAGACATGGAAAAAGAGTCACTCCAGATTTTCTGTATCTCCTCACGATTTCCAGTTAGAACATTACCCTAAAGGTTTACCAGTTCAGAATCCAAGCGGTCTTTTACTCCAGTGAATGTCCTATACCAGAAGGAGACCTCCCGTTTCCAAACTCCCCCACTACAGATGGAATCAAGGGGCAAGCTGTCCTCTCCAATCCCCGTTGATTGTCTTGCCCACCATGCCGAGAGCTGATAAAACTTGAATCTGGTTAAGGTCCCATTTGTTAAATTCGTAAAGAACTCCCAATTCATAAGCTGAGAGTTTAGACACAGGTCACCCCACGTCTTAATACCAGCCGCTTTAAGTGGCTGGGACAATTGATCTAAGAGGCAATCAGGGGTGCCAGGGAAATCCCAGATTGGAGCCTGCAGATTGTAATATGGTATCCCCAAGACTCTCCTGATTTATCCCCAGTTCTTAAGAGCCGCCAACAACATCTTAAGACTGACTTTTTTGTAAAATTTGGGGTCCCCGAATTTAAAAGAAAAAATTCCTGACCCGGTGACTGATCCTGCAACATTGCCTGAAAAAGGCGGCCCTTCGAGGAAGAATCTAATTTATTGGCCAATATTCTAAAATTCTTAAAGTGGAAGGCATGGCAATATAAAAATAAATCGAGGAGAGACAAACCGCCTATCTTCAGCCCTCTCCTTAGTTTCTTCCAGGCTATCCTGGGTGTTTTCGCGGCCCATATAAAAGAACCAATCTTCCCTTGAAGGCTAGCGATATCCCTAGGATTAAATGGCAGCGGGATTGTATTAAACAGGAAGGTTATTTTAGGGAGGATCGTCATTTTCCGACTTGAACTCTCCCATAGATATTCAGTGGTAAACTTCCCCATCTTAACATTAACTTACAGACTTCCTTCGCTACCTTCTGCCAGCTGATCCTAGGGATATCCATCAACTTTTGGGTTAAATATATTCCCAAATACCTAATCTTTTCTCTAGCCCCCTGTATGGCAGTTAAGTTATTCCATCCCATTATATAGGTTTTCTCTTTATTGATTTTGTAACCAGATAAACTTCCAAATTCCTCCGCCAGTTCAAATAATCGCGGAATTGCATCAATTTGGTTTGAAGTATACAGGAGAAGATCGTCCACATATAAAGCAGTTTTAAGCTCTAGACCCGTAATTTTAAAAGGTAAAATAATACTGTCCGTTCTAAGTGCACAAACAAAAGGCTCAATATAAATATCAAACAATTAGGGGGACAGGGGACATCCCTGCCTGGTACCTCTAGAGATACTAAACCATTTTGATAATTCACCATTAACTAGAACCTTTGCTCGAGGGTTCAGATATAAAGATTTAACTCCTTCAATAAAAAATGATGGAAACCCGAACCTCGTCAAGGTAGCCCAGAGATACACCCAGTTAACCTGGTCGAACGCCTTAGCAGCGTCGATTGCTATGATGGCAAGTGGCAACCCCTTCTCCTCCGCAAAGTCAATTGCCCCTATTACCTGGAAAGTAAGCTCATTGAGCTGCCTCCCAGGTATAAACCCTCTCTGATCTGGGTGAATAATTGTTTTTATAGTTCAGGCTAATCTAGTGGCCAGTATCCCAGAAAAGATCTTCAGATCAGAGTTTAACAATGAAATTGGTCTATAAAAGACTCAATTTTTAGTGGGTCTTTATTTTGCTTGGCAATCAAAGTTATAGTGGCTTCTGACCATGATGGGGGGATACAATCACCTTGTATAAGTATTCTATTAAAAAGTGTTTTTAGCACCAGGACAACTGTCTCTAGGATGTCAGAATACACTTCAACCGGTAGTCCATCGGGACCAGCGGCTTTACCTCGGCTCATCTTTTTTAGTTCTCTAATTTCCCCCTCCGTAATTTCACTGGCTAAATAGGTTTTATCCGATTCAGACAACTGGGGTAAATCTCTCCGGTCTAACCAGGTGCTGACTTCTTCTGGTCCGTGCCTGATTTCTTCTTGGTATAGACCCTGCATAAATGCCCTGTCCTCCTACCTGATCGACTCATCCTCTGATATCAGTAGACCAGACTCCCTTTGGGTCAAATTCTTGATATTATTTCTGACCCTCTCTGTCCTCGACTTCCATGCCAGGAGGGATCTACATTTTTCGCCGTACTCAAAATTCTGTAATCTACTAACCTCCCACCTTTCCTTGATGATCTAATCATTTCTAGCTTTAAACTCTGCTTGTAATCTGAACAACTCACTGTCCAACTTGGGAATACCCTCCCTAGCTATCAAGGCAGCCTGCTGTAATTCTAGTTCTTTCTCCTTAACCCTTTCCAAGCTGGTGACGGAACCGCTCCGTCGCCAGCCTCGGTCGCACTGTGCTGGTGACGGAGCGGTTCCGTGACAAAATCGCTCCGTCACAAGCACAGCGCGCCACAGGTTTGTGACGGAGCGGTTCCATCACGAGCATGGGACCGCCGCGCTGCCCCCCTCCCCCCCAGCGCCGCAGCGGAATTACCACCACGGCCAAGGGGTTAATAGCTTTAAGATCATCTATTTCTTTTTTCTTACTAGTATTCCTCCTATAAATCATTAGAGAGCTCAATAGCCCCCGCAGGTATGCCTTAAAGGACTCCCAGACAACTTGTTCGGTAGAGTAACCTATATTAAAATTGAAAAAATGAGTTATTTTCTCTTTAAGCTCTACCTTCACTTTCTCATCCAGAAAGAGTGTCCTGTCAAGTGTCCATCTTTTCGCTATACTCCTAGACCCCAGGTTAAATACTAGCTTGACAACCGAATGGTCCGAGATACCCACTGGGATATGGCAGAGCGATACTATATCTGCAAGCAACTTCTGATCTGCCAGAAAGTAATCTATCCTCGAATATTGCTTGTACTTTTTACCATATTTTGCTTTCCAAAAATCAAGCAAGTTAAAGTCTTTCATGATGTTCCTGAGTGTCGAAAATGTTTTAGTTGGAGCACAGTATTTCACTTTGGAAGTCCGATCCAATTGTTTATCAAGAACCAGATAGAAATCTCCACCAAGTATGACCGGAGCCGAGGTATGTTATAAGCTAGCTCCAAGTTTCAGGAGAGGACCGGGATAATCCTCGTTTGGGCCGTAATACACAGCGCAAGTGAACATTGAGCCACATATGGAGAGAGTTGCCACCAGCCAGTGGAAACGTTATTATTGATTTACTTGTGCAGCCTTGAGGTCACTGTGATGTGTTTTTCTCCCTACTCTGACAATGTACAATGCAGCTCTGAATGGTCCAAAAAAAATTACAAAGGAAAAAGTACAAATTGAGGCAGCTATTGAAATTGAGGAGTTCAAATGGAGCGCGGGTTACGCAAGGACTCTAAAGCCATCACCCGGGACATTTGTGCTGCTGTTTCACTACAAGGATCTGATGTAAGCACATGTGGTAACCACGGACACAAGTGGTAAAGGTCTGGGCGCTGTGTTAACACAATTTCCAATTTGGGAACTGAATGTACAGTAGGGTATGCATCTCACTCCTTGTCCGCAGCAGAGAAAAAATTCTCTATAATAGATAAGATATTGACTGCAGTGTGGGCCATGGAGAAATTCATGCAATATTTGTGAGGTTTGAGGTTCATTCTACGAACAGATCATAAACACGTTGTAAAAGTTTTTTACCATCTGATGGGGTAGTTAAAGCAGCACCTCTTTGCTAGAACGACTAAGACTACTGGATTTTGTGCATGATGTGGAATATTTACCTGGAAGCAAGAATAAAGTAGCTGATGATTTAAGTTGCTTCCCACTACCCTTAAGTGAACACTTCAGTAATGACTGGGATGAGTACATATTTGCAATGATCAATGAGGTCACTGAGGAGATTGTAGGTTAGGAGTGAAGAAAATTATTAACAAAGGTTGGACCAAAAGAAATAAAATTGCATGAAGAATGCAAGACATTGCGGGATCAAAGAAGAATTATCTCTAAGTGAGGAGTTCATTTTGAGAGGTGACAGGGTAGTACCCCAAAAGGGCTAATGAAAACGATATTGGAAATAAACCATGAAGGATATTTGGGAATAGTAAAATTAAAAAGGAGAATGAAATCTGCATATTGTTGGCCAGGTGTAGATGCAGAAACATTTGTGAAGGCTTGTCCTATTTGTGCCAAGTCTGACAAGGCCCTTTCAGTCATCGTCCCTCTCTAGGCAGTACCAAATGACCAAGAATCCATGGGAGTCGGTTCGAGTTGCGGGAGCGATATCGTCTAAATTTCAAATTCAGCGTGGGACCCGGCAGGGGTGCCCCCTGTCGCCTTACTTGTTTGCCTTGGCTATGGAGCCCCTGGCGGCGTGGGTGCGCATAGATGCACAGCTGAGTGGGTTTGATTGCGTGCAGGGCCCGTCAGACAGAATTGCTCTATACGCAGATGATGTCCTCTTCTTTCTAACGGAACTTCATAGGTGAGGGCCACGCCTCCTGCAGATCTTTGGGGAGACGTTGGGCCTCTATATGAACCCCCACAAGTCCACATTGTGGGTACTTGGGAAGCAGACGCACGCGGTGGGCGATTGGGCCGCTCCGCTCCAGGTGGCGGTAGGGGGACTTAAATATTTGGGGGTCTTCCTGTCGGATGTTCTGGCCGTGTCTTGGAATCTGGTGCCGGTTTGGGACCGGGTGCGGGCCGACCTCAGGACCTGGTCGCGTATGCCGCTTACCATTTATGGCAGGTCTGCAATTTTTAAAATGGTGGCGCTCCCTCGCCTGCTCTATCAACTGCAACATCACCCATATCCGATATCTCCGGGCTGGTTCCGTCAGGTGAACTCTGTCTTGGGGCAGTTCTTACGGGGGGGGAGGGGCGGTGCGTGTGGCGCTGCGCACATGTTTCCTTTCCACTTATTGTGGGGGCCTGGCGACCTCAGCTATCCTCTCCTACTATCAAGCCTTCCAGCTATTAGTATTAAATGAGTGGTGGTATGGGGATAGGAGCGAACCGGCATATGCCATGGAACGTTATTTGATGGGCTCTCATACATTACACACTATCCTTTACTCGGCACCACTACGGAGTGCGCTGCCGGCAGCCACTCGGGTGGTGTTACACATCTGGCAGCAGGCTCTGCGCCAGATGGGGTGGTGGAATACCCTAACGGCAGAGACCCCCCTGTGGCATAATGGGCGGTTTCCTGCCCTAGCAGCGCTGCAGGGCTTTAGGGGATGGGACAGCATTGGTATCTCGACTCTAGGGGACGTGATGCAGGGTGTGACGCTTAAGTCCTGCCAGGATCTAAGGCAGGAGTTTGAGATGCCCAGATCCCAGTTCTTTGGGTACCTCCGTAGCCTGCAGGGGTTGGAGACCCTTCCGGAATTCAGCCCGCTGGAGGCGAAAGTGTTCATGGCGGATCTGGAAACCAAGAAAATATCCCGCATTTACCAGAGGCTCGTTACACACAGTGCACCTACACTACAGAGGCTCAGGGAGCATTGGGATAGGAGGACGTGCGACTGGAGAGAGGCGCTGGCTTCTCCCAGGGGTGCTGCCACAGCTATGCGTCTTCGCCTTACCCAATTCAAAAACTTGCATAGGGTCTACTTCACCAGGGTTCGGCTCTGGCGGGCAGGATTGATTGCCTCACCGGACTGTCTCCGCTGCCACAGGGAGGAGGGGACGTTCCTGCATACGGTCTGCAGCTGCGGAGCTCTGGGGCGTTTCTGGAGTGGGGTCTTGGCCTGCCTATCTGAGGTATTGGGGTGGGAGCTCCCTCGTACACCACAGCTTGCCCTATTACATGTAATGGATGGAGTGGGGGGCAACCTATACAAAAGACACCTGATGTTGCTGGGCCTTACGACGGCCAAGAGAGACATAGCTAAATGGTGGAAGGATCCCCGAGCCCCGTCAGTGGCCGTCTGGAAGAGAGGACTAGATTTTTATATGGGGCTGGAGCAACCAATATTTGTGGCCAGGGGATGCCAGCGGAAGCATTATCAAATTTGGAAGCCTTGGGCTGATTATAGGGGTGTGTGGCTGGAACCCCCTATGGAGCAAGAGGATCTTCCCCAGGAGGGGTGAAGGGGAGAGTGCGTGGGTGCGGTGGGGCATGGCGCTAGGGGGACAAGTGGGCTGGCATATGTTTTATATTTTGTGCTGTACATTGCTTCATGAGACTGAATTGTGCCTAGAGCTGGTTGTGTGATTCGGGGGGGGGCGTGAGGGGGGTTTGTGGGGGGGGGGGGTTGCGGGGGGGGGGGGTTGGGATGGGTGTAGGGAGTTGGGGGGGATGGTGACCGGGGAGGGAGGACTGGGGGCGGGGAGGTTGGTTAGGGGGGATTGTTTATTTCCTTTCAAATTATGAGTGTACTGTGAAAAGTCGATTGCCATTGATGCAGTCATGTTTATGTTGCAGTCGTCCCTGGGGTACAGGGCCCTGCATTACTGGAGCAATCTGACAATAAAATCTGTTTTCAAAAAAGAATCCATGGGAGTGGTTGAGTTGCGGATGTTTTGGGACCCATCTTAGACTTGGGGGGGAAGACCATAGTATGTAATTGTTCTTATAGGCTAATACTCCAAATGGCCAGAAGTTGAAGGGTGTGACAATGCGGATGCAAATACAGGGGTATCCTCCTTGGGGAAAATATTTTTGAGGAAGGGGATTCCGACATCTTCGGTAAGCGACAATGGACCACAAATTCTATGTCAGGACCGGAGGCTCCGATTATGCTTATTCTCTCTTCGCTTTATTCTAACACAATTTTTCCAGCAGCGAAGAAAGAGTCTGTGTCCTTAATAGAATTGAAACTTACTGTTACTTATGCTAGGCAAATTTCGATTACTGCTGACAAGTTGTTGACATTTTTGTCTAGGTGGTATTAGAGGAAGGTGCACCCAGATATATCATCCAGTAGGAAATGGAGCCGTAGAATTGTCGAATACAGTCATTATGGGAATGTGTGCAGGCCACCATTAATGCTGGGCTTGACCGGGAGAAGGAGTTAGGAAGCATGGTGTGGGCCTACAGAATCACTCCTACAGTAATGGGTAACAGTACATTCAGGATTTTAAGAGGTAGAGAGACATTTACCAAGTACAATACTGCGTAGATGAAGATGAAGCTATGTAGCAAATGATCCCTCTCTGTGGTGCAAAGTAGTTTGTTAAGAGTGCAAGAGGTGTATAAAGAATATTACAACAAGATGCATGGTGTGAAAGACGTGTACTTGAAGCCAGGTGACTGAGTAAAAGTCAAACTGGGGTTTAGAACCAAGAAAGGTTGTCATGGCCTTTTCAAGTGAAAGAAATGTATTCTAGGTCAGCACTGTTAAATAAAAATTGAAAGATTTGGCATTGTGGGAGAAAGTCTATACGTGATAAAGTTCTGACTTGGAAAGCTGAGAAGCAAAGTCATAACAGGGGTGTGGAATTTATTAAGGGGATTTGGAATTATGATGAATGTGATCCCAATTACCCAAGATTGTCCGACGGTGCTGATATGGACAGAGAGGAAGAGGTATCGAAACAATGCGCGCGGAAATATTGAGCATGCTAATTCGAACGCTGCGATAATCCAGTGCCAGAGTTCGCTCGTTTAAGAGATGAGAGAATGAATGCTAGCAGTGATTTCGGTGGCGTTTCTCCTAAATCAGGAGTTTATACTCGGGTGGGGAGATGGACTGCTTTACCAAAACAGTTTTGTAATGTAATGGGGCGATATCTTGAAAACACTTCTGTACTGTATGTTTCAATCTCATTAATTTATTGCATGCTAAAAAGGGGATAGTGCATATTGTTGTGTGTCTTATTTGCATCTTGTTACTTGTCTAATTATGATCTCGGTTTGCACATGCTATTTTGTGTTTTTTCCTTAGTCCTTTTAAGGTCATTATTATATGCTTGAATTCTAATGTGAACTGTTAGTAGGGAAGATGTGTGGTATCCAGGCTAGCAGGTTACCACAGATGTTGTTCTAGAATGTTCGAAGGAATGGCAGTTAGCTAGAGGACTGGGGTTGAGGATGTGCCCCAGCGTGCTCTCTAATAAAAGGTATGTTACATGTTAACTGCCGGTCTCGTCACTACAGAAGAAGCAGTCCACTGTTCGGCTCCATCAGCTGTGCTTGGCTAGTGCCGAAAACCTGATCTTTCAGCGCGAAACGCTAAACTAATTACCCGAGGAAATCTGGGTTACAGCAGAGAACACAATATTTTTTGGTTAGCTGGTGAAACAATGTAGGAATGCACTCTGGTCTAACTATCATGAAGGTCATCTGAGTGAAAACGTAAAACAGGACATGTGTCTCAAAATGCGACAGCGTTTTAATTGGCTGTTAGAGGTGACAGATTATTATCAAAGCCATTAAAGGTCGGTCTTACCTTTTCAGTTTTGCCTCAGGGTATTTACAGTAAAAAAGTACGCAAAAGGGCAACTCAAGCAGAGACAATGAGACTACAAAATTCTTAAAGTGCTATTCACAATGGTTATAACTTTCTATACGTTTTTTCTGAAAATCTTCGCGACAACTTCCAGTAAGAACTGATTTGTTGAACTGCACAGGTTTTGCAAAAATCACGATGGAAGGATTGAAATTCAGTGTAATACTTTAACCTCGTGTACGATAATCAAAATGAACACTGTTCGGTGCTTAAGGTTACACAAATAACAGCTGAAACAAATGTATTCATATCCTTTACCGTAGTACAATAATTACACTGGACTTCAGTTCAGTCCAGGATAAGAAAACTGACGAAAACATGAATCGAGTCACGAACATCTTAAAAGGGCCTACCCACATGAGTAGCAATACCTTGCTCTCTCAAATGTATGTGATAACAGTGTTAACACTACGAAATAGATAAAAACATGTAACAACTTACGCCTCCCGGATCCTATGCAGACAACCTTCAGGACCGGAGGCAAGAGTGGGCCGAAGGTAACCATGGAAGCACTACGTAAACAATGATCCTTGTCAAGGCCTGTGGCGGATAATGGTCGCCATGACTACGGTAACATCGCAAAGGGCGCGGAAATGGTAGAGTGAGCTGCATTGCAATAGGGGACGAAAGGAAAGCGCGGCACACAAAAGTAACATTTACGTGGATATTGGGAGGACGTTATTTTGTTCACACCTCCTTTATATAATCCCTTATTCTTATTGCCTTACCAAATATCTAGGTATAAGGATTAAACTACTTGCAGGTAATCCCAGGCACATAGCACCTGTACTTCATAAATATGAAAGGGAGATTACCAGCACTTCTCAGAAGCAAACATGTATTCTGGGATGGCAAGTAGAGGCACTTTTATAAATTTCAAGCACTGATGATACTAAAAATTATAGCCCAATCTCTGTTGTCTTGATGTCTGAAACGAAGCCCGGTATAATTAAAGACGTAAATCGATCGACATTATCGGAATCACAAAATTACGTGAGGTGCAACGAACTCTGGCACTTTATACGTTGCCTTATCCGGGCATAATGTATGACTGCGGCAGAAACATGTTGCGATGTTTTTGCAGTTGCAACTTCAGAAACATTACTCTCACTTCTCACTAAGCAAACTCGAACTTTGAAAATTAAAGAAAAAAATTTCATAAACGGATAAAAGCAACTAGGATAAACAAGGTAGGCCTAAAATTAAATTAATAAGAGGACACTACACAATAACATCCACAGCAATTACATTTGTATTGCAGCCCCATCTGCATTTAAACTACTCAGTACCTTTTATATTTACAGTACTACACTATTAATAGTTTTGCTGTCACTGCATTAATCCAAGATATAATTCGGTCAACATTACCTGGACCAACAAATTCAGAACTTCTAACAAAGTCAGACATTGTATGTTTCCTTACCATGGCACAATACTGAAGAACAGTTCAAGATTCGTTATGATAACTATACAAGGAGTTTTCAAGTAAAGATGAGAACCATCAAAGACATCAGCTTGGAAAGGTTAACAAGTCACATTTTCTTAGGTCAGCTTAATAGGCCGTGTATCGTGCTTTCTCAACAAAAAACAAACTAATTATTGACTTGATGTCTGCAACATGTTTTGTTGCAGTGCAAGGTGCCAATTCTCACAGTAGCAACGAGGAAAACTAGTTTAAATGTATATTCCACATAACAGTTTGTTTTAGCATCAAGGAGCCATGGAGAAGGCAAAAAGCGGTGCAAGCGAAAGACAAGCATCACTGTCATCCATTAAACCCCAGTTAAAAATAGAGTGTGGTGACCCAGACATTATGCACTGATCCACACCTTGCTACTAAACATTTCTTTCATATTATTGTTTTCATAAAACTGGGTACAAGATCCCATATGGAAACTAGCACCAAAAGAAGTGTCACCCTTTTGAACCCGCAGCCCTGTCAACAGTATTTATTGTACTTTTGTTTCCCTGTTGAACATTCCAAGTCCATTTTGCCTGGGCTGTCTTTCCTCAGGCAACTGTAGGAAAGTGCCCCTTTTTGACATGGTCAACCCACTTTCTGCCTGGTATCTAATGTGATGTGGCATAAGTGCACTGGGTTCCTGCTATCCAGGTTCCCAGTGCCAGATCTATTTCTCTAATTGTACAATTGTTCCCCTAATTGACAATACCTTTAGCACCCCTTGTAAGTCCCTAGTAAATGGTACCCCTGGTACATAGGGCAAGGGGGTTAAAGAGGGTCCCTAAGGGCTGCAGCATGTATTGTGCCACCCTAAGAGATTATTGTACATGTTTTTCTCGTTTCTCAGAGCAATTTTACAAGTTAAAATTATTCTACCAAATAAAAATATGGGCAAAATAAATCCTAATGTTGCCAATAATCAAGAGAATAATTAAGAGAAAGGAAAGTACAGGTTCTAGCATCATGACTAAGAGATGCTTGCTACAAAGAAGTCACCAGCGGTGCCGTCAACGCATTCAGTTCGGACAAACCAGAAGTGAAAGCTTGGAAGTCGGTTGCAAAATTAGAGCTATTCACATCGGTAGTAACAACTGCAACCTCTCCTTAAGTAGACGAGAGCGAGGAAAAAGCTAAAACTTGCCCCATATGGATACACCTTCAACTTGTGAGCAGGGGATTGGAGGAAACATTATTAATAGGCTGGAAAACAGCATCATGGGAGCAGGTGACCAAGACCAATTCGGTTTTTGGATAGTTTCAAGAGAAACATATCAACTGATAGAAAGAGCAGCAGTAATGGTAATGGGCAAGTTTGGAAAGCAGAAATTCTAACAAAGTATTTCAGAACCACCAGTTGACTACTTTTTTGTATCCAAAAGTCTTACTGAGCAAACAAAATAACGTTAATTAATACTCCTGAACTACTCCAAACTAAATCTTTACTTTCTTCCCAAAAATAACTAAATATAACCACCACAAAGGGACTTCGAAATTTCATCAAAGCTCCCCTTTTCTTCACCTACCACCTACATCTCGTACTGCTCTTGTCCAACTACAGCAGCCTGTCTGCTAGAAACGGCTGGTTTAACGTCTTCACCTGAAATAGCCCAGAACTCAGAATCATGCTCAGGAGACTGCGGAGAGAGTCCCCCGTTTTGTACAATTGAAGGCTTAATCTGTGCTTAGCTCCCAGTATGCTGCAGTTTAAGCATTTTTGTTCCCTGAGGGGCGGGGGCTGAGCTGATTGAATGTGTCAAGGGTGGTCAGGTCTTTGCAGCTTGGCCTCAACAGAGAGATGCTGGTGTTCTCACTGTGAGACAGACC
This sequence comes from Lissotriton vulgaris, assembly GCF_964263255.1. Taxonomy (NCBI): domain Eukaryota; kingdom Metazoa; phylum Chordata; class Amphibia; order Caudata; family Salamandridae; genus Lissotriton; species Lissotriton vulgaris. The sequence continues at coordinate 785,281,646 of NC_141694.1, read as the reverse complement.
CCCACAAAAAAGAGCTTTCTTTTTAGATAAGACAAGGGGCCACTTTAGCTACCTCTAAAAGCTTACAGCATCAAAACACAAGAAAGGGGCAGTTGGTCAGCCCTACCCTGCACTGCCTGTTGCATCATTCAAATGTTGCTAAACCAATATTACAGCTACTGCCCTTTCAACCATATACAGTTATTCAATTCATATATTTAGAAGCGGATTCACAAACGCACAAATACAGTAAATAGAACTACTGGAGTAATCGTTAATGTACTCTTACATGCCTGAGTCAATCTGACCTGGAACCTCCAACTTCCTATTAGTAAAAGTACAAAGTAGACAGTCATTTGTATATTTACTAACTGTATAGGAAAGTTCCCATTTTAGTTATTTTGGGGCCAATTCACAAAGGCAAGTAAGAGTATGTAAAGAAGTGTTATTTTACGTACTCCAAACTGCCCTTGTGAAAAGACCCCTAGAAGTAGAAGTATGCACACTGAATGATGCACTTCTTCCACGTCTAATGCATCAGGAACCACGGCCTCCACATTGCTTAGCATCGAACACAGAAGAAATTAATGTTTTTCCGATATGAATAAATTACACATTTCTTTGTAATTAAAATGTGCATGAGCTGCTTCAATGTTCACTCTCTACTCATAAAAGAGATGCCTAACAGGGCATGATGGGCTATGGTGGGAGCATAGAGTGGTGTATCACCATTGCTCGGTGTCAGAGGTTGGTAGGGGACAAGACGACACTTTTAGGGTCGTAGTGGATGCTGCACATTCAAAGCCTAGAAAGACCAGCAACAGCTGTCCACATCTATGCAGCAGATGTCGCTCACAAACAACCAGAACACTGCTGTGGTTGGGGGCCAGTGATGCCACTCCGCTTCCATCCAGCCTGTGGCTTGGATCTTGCTTATATGTCAGCCTTGACCTTCTGCCTTCTTATCGTCCTCTGACTCCAGCTACAGCTGCCACGCATCTCCCTCCCATCATCACTGATGAACCGGCTTTATCCACAGGGTGGCCTGAGCTGCTTTACAAAATGGGTCAAGGGGTGCACCTATTACAATTCTGCATTATGGAGGCACCAAACTGGTCCCCAGGCTCACAGCAAACAGCAACAAATTACATCCAAGTCGGTACTTATTGTAGTACTTCTGCTTGCCTATCTTATGTGGTTTAGTTAAGCTTGGCACAATAACAATGCCTTTGCATAAAGCATGCATTCTGGCATCAAGAAATAATGAAAACAAATAAGGTCACAAGTCACTCTGCCTATTTGTCCATCCTCTCATCCATCTATTCACCCACCCATCTACCCTTTATGTAAGCCTTTCTTTCCATTTCCAACAAAATATGAAACAAAGCTAAGGTGTTTCATGTTTTGTCAAAATTAAATAAAAAAAAAAAAAACAATCTACACAGGTCTTAATGCACTCCAGGACCAGCTCATTTTCCGGTTTTCCAAGCAACACAGATGAAGCATTGATGTGGTGGCACTATGGCGGTATTCTCGGTTATGAGGTTCGGTGTCAGGACCCATCCAGTGTAGCTCTGCATATACTCCACTAGGAGTGCTTGGACCAGCTAATTCCATTCCCAGACCAAGTGGACACAGATGAAGCACTAGACTTTCATTTCTGTAGTCCAGCAAATGTCTAAACCAGTTTCCTACCACGTCTGAGCTCTACCTTTTAAAGCATTGCTTCAAATGGGCAGGTAAAATGCTGTTCCTTCCTAGATGGTTATATGTGAAGCAAAACGTTATGTGCCCAATCCCAATGGCGGCGTTCCGCTGGCTAGACCTGATGCTCAATCAATTGACGTGGGGTGGGAAAATGAGCAATGTGAAATTTGACGCTCTGAAACTACCCTTAACAGAGGGCAGACTGGGGCTCCCGAACCTTCTTGCACTATGCAGCAATACAGCCGCTAAACACGGTCAGTTGGTTTGATGATGAGCCCAACTGGAAAACACAGTCAGCTGGTTCGATGATGAGCCCAACTGGGAAACACAATCAGTTGGTTTGATGATGAGCCCAACTGGAAAACACGGCCAGCTGGTTCGATGATGAGCCCAACTGGGAAACACGGTCAGTTGGTTTGATGATGAGCCCAACTGGAAAACACGGCCAGCTGGTTCGATGATGAGCCCAACTGGGAAACACGGTCAGTTGGTTTGATGATGAGCCCAACTGGAAAACACGGCCAGCTGGTTCGATGAGGTGCCCAACTGGGAAACACAATCAGTTGGTTTGATGATGAGCCCAACTGGAAAACACGGCCAGCTGGTTCGATGATGAGCCCAACTGGGAAACACGGTCAGTTGGTTTGATGATGAGCCCAACTGGAAAACACGGCCAGCTGGTTCGATGAGGTGCCCAACTGGGAAACACGGTCAGTTGGTTTGATGATGAACCCAACTGGGAATGGACCCTACAGGCAAAGGCGAGTGGTCCAAACTTTAAGAGCTTTGCCTAATGGGTAGGGGAGTCTCTCTGGACTTCCCTTATTTAATAAGACACTTGGTGGAGGTCTGACACAGGTTGGTCTGTAAAATAATGAAAAAGGCTCCATTCGCCTAAAGCTTACCTCTGTGTAGTCTGCCCCCCTTCGGTGAAAGATATGTCATACGCCGAGTGGCTCAAGAGCAGTTGTGAGATTGTGGTAGACATCTACTACAATAATAGATTTATAACCTTCAAGCAGGCAATTGGAGGTGGGATGCCAGACAGTTGCTGCAGTATGCAACTCTGGCTTATGCTGTACGCTAGGTGTGGACAGAATTCCACAACAAGCGGCGAGAGCGTAGCATGGTATGGCAACTAATGTATCTGGTGGGATGAAAAGGACCGATTATTTATTTGCACACGGTATTACTGGAGGACAAGGCTGCACAACAGAGAGGGCAGAGGATACATGGGAGAGGCTGTTAATCCAGACAAGCTGATAAAGCAGGTGTCGACTAGGGCTTGTGTGGAAGTGAAGCTGGTATCTCCCAACAGCAGTTCAAACGAATCCACTTTAACTATTTGCACCAGCCATACCAGACACCTAGCAAGCTGACCAGGAATAACTCTAACAGGCCAGTGGTGTAGGGAAGGGGTGGGCTACATACTGCAGATGTACTACATATGACTTGGACATGCCCTGCTGTGATGAGTTTTTGGGGAACCATCACAGTCGAACTATTGCGCATTATGACACTCCAACCGGTTGTGCCTACTTGGCATTCTATAGAAATGGAAGTGCCGCAAAATGCGCAAACGTATTGTGGCACTTCGCTTGGTATTAGCTAAATGAAGAATCCCAATACATTGGTAGCACCACAGGCCCCACAGATCCCTGTGTGGAAATATACTAAGTACCGGCATTTCTTTAATATGGAAGGGATTGTACGGCACTTCTCAGCACTGTTCCAATGCTTTCAATAGGAGAGTCCCATCAATTTCAAACAGCAACTCTGTGACAGTGCGTGCATGCACTTCCATATTTCCATTTCAAACACTACCTGAGGGGCAGTTAAGAATTGGAGGGAGGCCCCAGGTATCTAGGCCTGCCAAAAGCTGCATGTTCTCAGTAGTGTTTCTCCCTACGTGCATCCACACATATCTGAGCAGGGGCTGATCACATCACAGGCGAGTAAAAAGAAGATTTTGGCTAGTGCTCCCATAACAATAGAGGCTAAAGAGGGAGATCGCAATTATGGCTGCCAACTGCTAGTGAGGAGCTGGTGCTGTACAGCCACACTGCAGTCTCTCACTCTTCATGGCCTACGAGTCCTAAAAGAATTTAACATTAAGACTCTTTTAAGATTATAATCTTTTTCTCTGAGCTGCTCTACATTTATTTTTGCCCGTTGCTGTGTCCACTATTGAGAAGCAAGTTTGCTCACTAAAGAATAAACAAATATGCCTGAGCTTTGAAATGCTTTGCAATTGGCATGGCTCGCGATTCAGCCAAAGCCTAGGTCATGCCCAAGGAGGCAGAGTAGCCAGTGCCCAAAGGAGTGCATGGAAAGTGCAGCGATAAAGAATTACATTCTAATTCAATGTGCTTGTCCACACAGTAATGATCTGATTTAAGGTTTATGGCAACACAATTAAAATAAATTATATTTATAATAAGATGCTACTTATTGACTGACGGGAAACTGCAAAATTTTGTAAGCCATATACAACAGTAATATATTGCTTGATAAAACACAGATCTAAAAATTAGGGAAATACTTGAAGGAAAAATTAATTTCAATGAAAACAGTAATTATGCTGGTGATTTACCATGAAGACCTAATAAAACCTTAAATCAATTTTGCTATTTACATTTGGTCTGATTGCTTTTTGGGAGGGAATAAAAATTCACTTATGTTAACATACCTATTCCTGATCATGATTATATCCATAAGACAAACCAATAAATGTAATTGAACTTTTTTTTGGAAAGGATGCCTTTCTCATTTTGAACCTTATGATATGTGCATGTTTTGACAATTTAGTTTCTATAGTGCTAAATGTCTACAAGGGCATTAAAAAAACCACTTATTTCAAAGCTGTATCCTTTCCCTCAACTTTACATCATAACATGCAAACCCATGGTGAGGTGCCATGTGATGTATTAGAAATAGTCAACGTATTACTGAAATCATTACCACCTACAATACGACTCATAATTATAGTAACATTTCTGATAAACACATCGAGCACATTTTGGTGTATGAAACTGAGGGAGAAGCAGCCCTCCAAGGGACACATGCAATGGAGGCAGAGACTTTCACAAAAAACATCCATGTCCTACACAAAAGCATGATTTAACTGATTTTTTTAAACTTAATTTATATGTTTTGAGAAACGTATTCAATCATATTACAAAACAGAAGAACAAATACACAGTGAAAGATTCAAAATACTCCAGGTTGTAATAGTACATCAATGATAGTAAAACTCCTTTCCATATATTCATTTAAATTCACCCCTTTCAATCAGCATGCATGACAAGGAGTCTGAAGTATCATTCTCTCGTTTTAGGTTGCCACAGAACTGTGCTCCAACAACATATACCTATAATCGCTATTTTCACTGGCTGGAATCCTATCTGTCTCAGGCAAATGTGTTCAGGATATGTGACGTTACAACGCTTGCCATTAAATCGCATGCCATTGCAACGCCAACTTTTACATCGACTTTCAGTTGGGGGAGCGCTGGAAGTTGGAATAGATTAATTTTCTATTACAACTTCGGTGTGTGCAACAGTAGGGAAGGTGTTGGAGTTAAATCCAACACGTTCTACCCACTGCTGCACACCGTTTTCATTGCAACGCCATGAGGTGTTGTGGCATGTGTTTTAACAGTTGAGTAGTAAATACTGTGTTCATAATCAAAGTGGAAAAGTATTCCACTACTGTTCCACACCATAAAGTAAAAATCTTTATCTAGTGCTCATGCCTAACTCCACCACCAAGGCAGATAGTTCAGGATACCTTCAAGCCACAGGAATGTCCATGAACATTTGTGGTATTTTCTCCAGATTTCAGCTAGATTGTATTGCTCTGAAGTTATGAGCGAAATAAATGAAGGACAGAAGAGCATTGTGGTATTTTATGATAAGTCTTTCTGAGTGGCCAAGACAGGACTGAAATCCAATCATATATCAATGTGAAGCCTCGTAAATGTCAAGTATGAACTTTTTTAAGGTCACCAGAACGACTCAATGTGACAGACACATACAAAGCCAAAACTTCTTTCCCACCTAGTGTATCTCTTGTCGACAGAAATGCATGCATACTATGTGTTCATGAACTAGACAACAACGATACACCAAAATAAACACTCCAATCACTTAAAGAGTAGAAACCAAAGAGTCCCCCGAGCATCATGCTGCCAGAATGCCACACTCATTTTAAAATGAGTCTCTAGTAACAATAACAGTTTTACTTTGTGTGAAAAAGTATTCTTTTAGGTTTCACCACATTTAATCTATGCTATTGCTCAAGAGGTTACTATAAAATTAACTAAATTGTATACCTTTTAATAGTCATTATGATTTATTGACAAATGAAGATCATTATGGTGGCTTTCTATAACAAGAAAGGAATAGTAAGTATTTTTCTCGCTCTCTGGGAACTTTATTAGTAGTTTTTTGTATCTCCTAGTTTGTCTTTTCCTATTGTTAGACCCCATTCGGAAGGCCGTAGGGAGGTAGAGGACATTTGTCACTGGTGGCGATCCTACAGTGGTTTTGCAAACTAGGCCAAGAACACCCCTTAAACACTTGACTAACCGGATAGCGAGGATGAGCAGTCAAGAGGCTTCACAGGGAGGTAGCGAGCTCCGAACACAAAAGGTACCTACCAGACACAATAATGTATTGTCCATTTCAGTGATGTTCAATGAAGGAAAGTACTTGTCACTTAATACTACACAGTGCAATTAGAAAAAAAAAGTGCTTGTGATCTTACACCCTGTGGATTCACCCTAGTGGAGTTCCCAAACATCTGTAGTCCCTTGCATCAGTAACATGGTGCGGACTAGGCACAGGAGCAGTTCACTGAATCACTCCCAAAGCATATATGCGTCCAAGAGTTCTGTTTGCGTATCCCTCTGTAAGAAATTCATTAAAGAAAAATGTGCTCGTTCCACAGGCAATTTAGTATCTCGTTTACACATAGATCTCAAGCCCCTAGTTACCTTTAACTGGAAGTTGCACTCGAGGTGGGTGCAGGAGTGATGTCTGAGCTGTTGGAGCTGCTGTGGTGGCCTCGCCTGTGACTTGAAGACTTCGGGGATATCAGTGTGATGGCTCTGCCCAGCAGCTCTCATCTTGAACGATTGCAGCTGTCTAGGCGGGGGTGCAGAAGGGAGTCCGTTAGGCCGATCCTGCTTCCAGGACAATTTAGTGGAGTATTTAAGCAGTTGCGACCTCTGGGCCGATCAGGGTGCATACTTCCAAAGTCACTAGCGTCACTCAGCCACAGTAGTCTGCCGACCTTGCGCAAGACTGGATTTTTGTACAAAGCTTGATGCGGTACCAAACTAGAACCATTTAGTGGGGCCGGGGGACCACCTTCCACACATGGGTCGCTCCCTCTGGCTATCTCCCATACTAGGAATATGCTGGGCTTCCTCTTTGCCAGGCAGACCCTCAGCTCTTCCAACAGAAATTTCACACTTCAGGTGATGTCTGTTTAACTCTGCGGGACAAGCTGTCATGCAGACATCAGCCTTAGTCGCACAGCAGTCTTTCAAGTGGTCCAATACTTTACTTGGCTTTGAAGGGCTTGGAACAAGAACAATGTAGGATGGTTTTTATCCTACCTTTATGCACATTTTTACGGCCAGGAAAGTGGATGCACTGCTTAAGGTTTCAGAACAGGCTTAGATTGGTTCACTGTGAAGTGTCATTGCTTGGCTGATCCACGTTTGCAGCCTTTGTGCAAAGTGATAGCTCTTACAGCAGGCAGCATTGTTACTGGCCGCAAGAAGTATTACCTCAGTCAAGGGCACAATGAAGTGTGAGATCCCTGAAGCTGACTGGCATAAATCTTACAGAAACAGTAATCCGAAACAAACACAAGCATTAGAAATGCAATAGGTCTCGGATTTTTTTGATTTAGAGGTAATGGCATTGTAAATGGCAATGTCTTGTAGCCATGTGTTATGGAGTGTATGCATGTGGTGTGTAGTGGAAATATGTGTGTTGGATTGGAATAGTAGCAATGGTGCATGCTGCGCTTTAGATGAATATGTTTAAAAGTAAGTGTAGCATAGTGCGATTGCTACAATAGTTAATTGTGGATGTGTTAACAATTGATGTGTGCACTGATGGGTGGTGGTGTGTGTGCCTGTAGAAATTGTGCACTGATGGCTGGTGGTATGTGTGCTTGGTGGAAGCATGCAGTGCCGGCTGGAGGTGTGTGTGCCTGGTGGAAGCATGCACTGACAGGGTGGTAGTGTGTGTGCCTGTTAAGTGTACAGAGATAGTTGGTAATGTGTGTGCTTGCTGAAAGGGTGCACTGACAGCTGTTGGCAAGTGCGCCTAGTGAAAGAGTGCACTGACAGCTGGTGTTGTGTGTGACTGGTGAAAGTGTGCACTGACAGCTGGTGGTGTGTGTGTGTTTGGTGAAAGCATGCACTGACATTTGGTGTTGTGTGCGTGGTGGAAGTCTGCACTGACGCATGGTGTAGTTTGTGCTTGGTGAAAGCTTACATTGATGGCTGGTGGTGTTTGTGCTTGGTGAAAGCGTGCACTGACAGCTGGTGGAGTGTGGTTTTGTGTGTGGTTGTGTGTGTAGTGGTGAGTCTGTGGGGGTGAGTCTGTGGGGGCGAGTGTCTGGTGGTGAGTGTCTGGTGGTGAGTGTCTGGTGGTGAGTGTCTGGTGGTGAGAGGCTGGTGTGTGTCTGGTGTGTGTGTGAGTGCGGTGTGTGTGAGTGTGGTATGTGTTTGTGGTGTATGTGTGTGTGGTGTGTGGTTTTATGTGTGTGGTCCTATGTATGTGTGTGGTGAGCTTAGTTTTAGTGTTTGTCTCCTGCACACTCACACAGTGTCCCTACACACATACACTGCTCACTCTGCACATCCACACTGTTCATCCTGCATAGTCACACACTGTTTACCTTGCACACTCACAGACTGCAGTCACTGTCACTCTGCAATCACTGTCACTCTGCAATCACACTCACTCTGCAGTCACTCGGCAGTCACTCTGCAGTCACACTCACGCTGCAGTCACTCTGCAGTCACACTCACTCTGCAATCAATCTGCACTCGCACTCACTCTGTACCTGCACTCACTTTGCATCTGCACTCACTCTACACTCACTCTCCAATCACACTCACTGCAGTCACACTCACTCTGCAGTCATTCTGCACTTGCACTCACTCTGCACTCACTCTGCACTCACTCTGCACTCACTCACTCACTCTGCACTCACTCTGTACTCTGCACTCACTCTTTCTACACTCACTCTCTCTGCACCTGCTCTCACTTTGCACTCACTCACTGTGCACCTGCGCTCACCCTGCACTCACTCTGCAACTGCATTCACTTTGCCCCTGCACTCACTGTGCACTCACTCTGCACTCACTGTCACTCTGCACTCATTCTGCATGCACTCTGCACTAACTCACGCTCTGCACTCACTCACTCTCACTCTGCAGTCAGTCTACTTTCCCTCTGCACTGGCGCCGCCACTTTTCCAGTGCTTAATTTGTGCCAGTGGCTGCGTGAAAGGTTGTTGGGACCCAGGCTTCCTTTTCATCGTCCGACTTTTACCAGCAGCAGGAGAGAGCACGTCAGAATGGGTAGGTAGGATGGAGAGAAAGGCGGGAACGCTGCTACGAAGGTTAAACTCAGGGTTGAGAGGATCCTGCACGAGTGAAATAGAGACAGGAAATGTCCGGCATGCACGAAAGAGGCACGGATGGAATAAAAAATGTGGCACCCTCTGGAGTCGGCAGCCCTGCATTCATTTTAAAAGTGAAGCTGTGGTGATAGCCCGTGCAACATCTGCCATCATGTTTTAATTGCCCTGACTGAAGAAGGGGCTTTCTAATCTGGGTGCAGAGGATCACACGGGTCATTGTGCGTGTTCGGGGCTTTGCGAGGCAGGTGTTACAACACTTTCAGGGGCTGCGTTTTGCTTTCAGACCCAGCCTAGTTCTAGTCCACCCATACATCAGTTAGTGCCATGTTAGGGACTGGCACGCGCTGGGATGGTTTCTGAAATGATGAGCAGTTTCTCATGGCTTTGAACGTCACCCATCACCCCCAAGGAGCGTCTGGAAACTTCTGCTTATAGCTCCCACTGATAGCGTCTCTTCTAGGCGCTATGATGCCATACTATTTGCAGGATGTGTCAAATGGTAGTATATGACTTTAAATGGAAATATAGAGGTGCAGGTACTCTCAACTTAAGAGTGAGTACCTGTTTGCCCATGAGAAATGCCAGTGCTCTCCCGTTAAAAGTAGTGGAGCAGTGCTGAGAAGTGCAGGTACTCTCCCTTTCAAAATAAAGAAGTACCAGACAGTATCTGCCCATTGAAAGCAATGGCGCCGCCGCTTTTCCAGTGCTTAATTTGTGCCGGTGGCTGCTTGCAGGTTGTTGGGACCCAGGCTTCCTTTTCATCATCGGACTTTTACCAGCAGCAGGAGAGAGCACGTCAGAAGAGGTAGGTAGGATGGAGAGAAAGGCAGGAACGCTGCTACGAAGGTTAAACTCAGGGTTGAGAGGATCCTGCACTAGTGAAATAAAGACAGGAACTGTAGGGCATGCACGAAAGAGGCACGGAGTGGAATAAAAAACGTGGCACCCTCTAGAGTCGGCAGCCCTGCATTCATTTTAAAAGTGAAGCTGTGGTGATAGCCCGTGCAACATCTGCCATCATGTTTTAATTGCCCTGACTGAAGAAGCGGCTTTCTAATCTGGGTGCAGAGGATCACACGGGGTCATTGTGTGAGTTCGGTGCTTTGCGAGGCTGGTGTCACAACACTTTCAGGGGCTGCGTTTTGCTTCCAGTCCCAGCCTACTTCTGGTCCAACGATACATCAGTAAGTGCCATGTTAGAGACTGGCACACAAATGTGCCTTACGAGGAGGGAGTGGGTCAAGAAAGTAAACTGAGCTATTGCATACAAAAAGACTGAAGTCAAGGTTTAGCCGGGAGGCGGCATGCGCGCACACACACACAGCTGAAAAAATACTAACTGCAGAGTGGTGCACGCGTGCCCAGCATCTGTCTTTAATAACCGCGGCCCCTGAAAGCTGGTAATTGAAGAAATATGGCCTTCTGCTGCGCGTGTCCGCATGGAATATGCAGGAAGCAGAGCAACTCTACCGTCTATGGCCTATTGCGTGCTCTCTTCCAAAAAGACATGCACCAGCAGGCCAATTAAAAATGTAGCTGGCAAAAATAAAGGACTAAAAATCATGAGCAGCCAGGAAATTTTAGGTAGCTTTTCGGAGACGCTAACTACAGGACTCTTAGGCTCCGCCTACACTGCTATGCAGTGTGACATAGGCCCGAGCCCTAAAAAGACAGACTCTGCCTTGAAGCTTCCTCACCATGAACCACAGAAACTACAGATTCCTCCCGACCCATCCTACCATCTACCAAATGGCAGTGCTCTGGAAGACTTAATAAGCAGCCCTCTGCTAGCAAGGGTTTCACTGAATTTCTAAAGGGACCCTACAAATACAGAAAGGCAGTCAATGCATTTCCACTGTCTGGAGAAACCTGTGTTTATCCTACATCGTATGTCATGCTAAACCAAGGCATCCAAAATGGACCCCATGATTCCAGTACAGACCACCACACAAAGAGTCCTACTACCTTATGTATGTCATGTACACACTGCAAATACACAAACTTGGAATGCACACACACAATATCAGCACAAAGATCTGAGGTTCGCATAACAGCGAAATGTTACATGAGATGGGTCAGTAGACAACACTCTCCGTTAAAGAGAAAGCGGTCTAGTCACACTAATAATTAACAAAAACTTGGTATGCTGCCACCACTTTATGCGATTCACCCAGAGTAAGGATAGCAGAAGGTAAATGCCTTCCATGTCACAGAACATGTACTGGACCACGCAGTACAGGGACAGACTTAGTGTCACTCTAATCTAGTGTGTATACAGAGGCCTAAGGCCCAAAAAAACTGTTCTGAATACTAGTTTCACGTGCAGTGAGAAAATCATAGCAGGTGTACACACCCACTCACCATGCAGGGGACATTTCTATCACATATCATATTCTTCCACATTTGGATTCTACCTTTATGTTCACTGTGTTACAAGGTCTCCCCTAAATCATGTTATGACAACGTTCATAGTATTATCACAGCAAATATCGATTTTTGTTATTCCTGTTGGATTATTATTACAGCTAAACTTTTACCTTTATTTGTAGATTTTAAGTTGGATCGGGGAAATAATGTAATAAAGTTCCATCTTCTCTGACAATTCAGTCATGTTTTACTCTCTACATCAGGCAATTCACTCCTACAGCAGTTAATACTATTGCTATCATCATGAGTACTGACAAGCACTGCCTTTACTATACTAGCAAAAATGCAAGTTATACATAACAGAGTGGTGGTAGCCACTTTTTAGTCAAAGCTAGGATTCCCAGAGTAAGGAATTCCTCAGAATTTTAGTCGCTTATATCTTTGGGACCATTGATGAATCTCCACAAACTTTGCAGACCTATTCTTCCTTCTATTTTGGCAGATGACGCAAAGTTTTGCAGTGGTTGGTTAAGGGGGAGTGCAAAAACTTGTTTTTCCACAAATGCATTTTTTCAAGACTTTTGTATCTTCGCGTGCGTGAAACCAGCCTAAGGGATTTACTTGAAATTTGGCAAGATTAGACATTCTGTTGCACAGATTATCCTTTTGGGTACTACAGGTAAATAGGGTATTTTTGTTGTTGTTTTGTTATGATGCATTTTAAGTTAGTGAGTTGTATTTTCGTGAAAGTTTGCTGTATTTTGCAAGGCTATCGAGGTGCATTGCGATGACAAGTCATTGAATGATTCGTTAAGGCCTACCTTTACAAAAGTTAAAGGCAACCATGTTGTTGAGGTCCACTTTGCCTGTGTTCTGCGTTTTACCCTTAGATGTAAGTAAGTAATAGGTTTGATATTTTTTCTCTACCTATTACCACTTTATTGAAGTGATAATAGGTAGGGACAAATAGTTCTAAGTTTCTATGTCAATATTTTTTTAATGTACAGAGTACCCTGGTACCAAAAATACATTTTAAAAAACTCACTGTAGCACCCTATATTTTACAATTATAGTGTACTATAGTGCGTTTTCCATTTTTTCCATATTTACATCTTCAGTAAAAACTCTATGAGGTATCGCAACAATACCTAAAAAATGACTGCGCTACTTAAAAAATGTTTTTTAGATAATGTGCAGTTGTCCCTATATCGCTGTAAAAATGTAAATACATTTCTCTACCTATTAACACCTTAGCTGCTTCGCAAATATCTCTCCCCAGTGCTGCGCTGTCCATTGGAACTAGTGCTGAATGGACGTCCAATGGTCGTGCGCAGCACTGGGGAGGTAGCGCTTGTGACGACCGTTGGCCGTCAGCAGCGCTTAAGAGGTTAATACTTAAATAAAGTGATTATATGTAGGGAACAACAATAAAACATACTAGGTACCTACATCTAATGCCTTTACACAGAACGCAGACAAAATGTGCTGAAAATGACATGGCTGCCTTCGACACAGTCCTTAGCCACATACTGCCTTATCATGCACAAGTATCGCGGTATACAGTGAACTTACTGAGTTATACTGTGGCACAATATATAATCAGGCTTTAAAAAATTGCAAAAATGTTAATGGACCTGCAGATCTAGTGACTTGAATAATCTGCTCGACCTAACTGTATAGCGCATGACCCATAAACATGTAAATTGTGAGATCCTAGGCAAGTTCTTTAATTCATTGAGCACCTCTTTTTTCATTATTACACATGAGAGTACCTTGAAATATGTGTTTAGCTTTAGCATGTCTGCTATACAAAACCCTTATGTTTGATTTAATAGACCAAACATTTGCACAGAGTATACCAAAAATCTAGACCAGTAAAAGGTACACATAACCCTCCACCTACTTGCCTCTTGGTTCATGGCATGCAGTTTTACTGATCAAATTATATAGCATACAAACGATAATGGGGAAACTGTGTTTAACCAAATATTTAGCATTTTCAAATCACCAAGTAATGTGATCTGATTTTTTTGATTCTATTAAAGTATTTGTTTCTATCACACATTAGACATTTTTAAGAAGTGCTTTCCCAACTACTGAAACATATTTTAAAATATTTCTACAGTTCATTTACAAGGTATTTCAAAGCTTTTTTTTTAAAGAAACAAAACTGACATCCTAGAACCTTTCATTTCACACAGCACGATCAACACACAGTTCCCTTTACTTTTCTTTCTCTGACGGCAAAGTCAGAGGAATTTGTAAACACGTTCTCCTGGATAAAATAAGAAACAATTTGTATGAAGACAGACTGACATCTGACCTCCGTCTCTAAATGCACAGCAAATTTAGAAAGATTGAAAGGCATTTTTATTATTGTTTCACTTTTCTTATTTATAAGGACACCTGTTCTTTGTCAGCTGGAGTTTCCAGCCAGACCGAGATAGTAAAACCTAAAAATAGCTTGTGCTCGCCTTGACAACGTCTGACTCATCATAGAGGCCTGATAACTAAGTATTCTAATAATTATATATTTAAAACTACTTACACTATTCACACATACTACGCCAATCCACTCTACCACACTACAGTGTATGCTGTTGCACTCTATTTCACTATATACCACTCCACATCAATACACTCTACGCCAGTAAAACTCAACATTATTCCACTCTATACCACTATACTGTACCCGACTTCAATGTATGCCACTACACTACACACCACTCCACTAACACATTCCAGGGTACACCACTGCACCACACACCACTCCAGTCTATGCCACTCCATGCTTCTGCACTCCACGCCAATACACTCTACACTATTTCACTGTACACAACTCCACTCTATGCTAACCCACTCCACACCACTCTATACGCTATTCTACTCTGCACAACAACTCCAGACTGCAGCAATCCAGACTAGGCCACTACACTAAATGCCACTGCATTCTATGACACTGCATGTACATCACTCCATTTCATGCCACTCACAATGCCCCCTACCATTTTATGCCACTCCCAATTCCCCCTACCCTACTACACTCTACCCTATTATACTGTACTACTCTCAATTCTAAGCCACTCTACTGTACACTTTTCAACTATATGCCATTCCATTCTATCACTACATTGCAAACCCGTAATACTTAACGTTATTCTACACCACTCCTCTGTATGCTACTGCACATCACTCCACTTTACGCTACTCCACTATACGTTATTCCACTTATGCCACTACAGTCTACCCCTCTCAATGCCACTACACTGTATGCTATTCCACTGTACCCCCTCCACGCTTCTGTTTGATAGTCCCCACTGTAGATGATTCCACTCTACTTCATGGTACCTCACTGAAATCTACGGCAGTCAACTCTAGAACAGTGCACTGTATACCACTCCACTGTACGCTAGTCCACATACGCCAATCCACTCTAACACATTCCACTGTATGCTATTCTGCTGTGCGCCATTCCACAACAGCCGCCATAGGCTATTCCAGTCTACGCCACTCCAATGCACACGATTCTACTGTAGGCCACTTCACTCTACGACAATATACTGTATGGCAGTACACATTACAACACTCTCCTCCTCTGCACTGTAGCACACTCCACTTATTAACACGCCACTCAATGAAAGTAAAATGGACAATTTCAAAAACGTTTTTATAAAAAAATAACAAAAACATTGAAATTCAATTAATAAACAAAGATTAACCCTTGGTATTGGTAAGAAAACTTTTTTTTCTATAAAACCAAACTTATACTATGCAAACATTGGAAATTCTTTAGTTATAGACATACCTTAAATTTAAAATGTACACTTCACTTTTAAAGTTATATAAATGTATTTATTCTTTAGCTACAAAAGTTAAAGTACCCAAAAATAATTACATTTCTAAGCTTTTATTTATAATTTTCGCATCACCTTCAAATTATTATAACTCTCACACCTCCATACACAGTGTATTCAACTGGGTAGCCGCACTACATTAACTATAACTCGACACTCTACCATGCACTGTGTTCTTACTAAAGCTTTGATTTGCAATTTCACAACTGTTCCTGTAAATACTATTACTTTACGTGGTATAAGTGACATAATATAAAAGGGTATAAGCAGTGCATGGAGAAGGCACAAGTTATGTGTATGGAGGTGCGCAAGTTTTGCATAAATAATTTGATATCTATCTATATGCCACACAAAGCCTCCAAAACAAAACTATCCAAAAAAGCTTTCCAAGAATGCCACAGTTTTAGATTGGACCTATATTACCTCAGAAAGGCTAATGACTGTTTCATGGTTACGGCTACTGGAGTTATGCGATTTTGCAGCTAAGGTGTTTTACATCCATCAAGGATTTGCAGCATTTGCTACATAATCCATCAAATGATGCATGATTTACGGGTTTTAAACAAAAAACATTTTGTTTCTAGCTCAAATGCATCAAAAGTTTTTTTTTTAAAACAGCGATGCATTTCCGTGTTAAACTGGTACTGAGATTAAATCTTCGACTAGGCAGTGTGAACGTGTAAAAGGAAAAAAGATAAAATAATGCAGAAATACTTGCTCAAAATGTGGCGCATTATGCCACATAACCTGCCTTTTCTTATTGCATAGTTAGGTTCTGTCTGTCGCATAATTTCAGTGGCCCTCAACTGTATAAACTTGAAGTGTTGATGGTCTGCACAGCATCCTCCAAAGTGATTTCGTTTTAGTGCGTATCCAGGGCAGTTAAAGTAAAGATCTATAAATGCTGCTCTTTGTTGATGTTTATTATATTTTTTATTTGGCATATATAGCCATAAAAAGAAAGTAGCACAATACATACAATTAAAATATGAATTATACAGACACTGTAACCATAAAACAGTATAAAACGCAATAAAATTCTGATAAAATAAACAAAGGGAACTCTACCAGACCATAGGAGGTACCTAATTCATCATCAACAAGGGGAAGAGATCACTTATACTTTGGGTATACAATTGTACATCCACCATAAATATCAAGAGCCGAGAGTACACCCAAACATGGGTAAGATCACATTTCACCCCGCCCATTTTAAATCATATAACCAATTCCTTTAATGACTCCTGTATTGCAATTAAGAATCTCCCAATTGCACATGTCACATTTAAAAATCTCATATTTACCAATAAACTAAGAGCTTGATCTCTACTAATAATTTCATAGGCAATAAAAAGGGGGTTTTAAAAATGTTTTCCGTTCTTCTAAGAACCACAAGCAATCCAACAGAATATGTGGGCCGTTACATTTTACTTGTAATCCACATGTGCACAGACCCTGTTCATTCATCGTAGCGGATTTCGTCTTCCAATCAGTGTTGCATGGATTCAAGCCATCTCTAAATTTCAGGATATTTCTAAGCTGCTCTTTGAAAAGGATACACGCAGATTCTTTCGGAAAAACAGCGACATCAAAGCTCTGGTGAAGCAGCGAACTGTGCATTAAATACTACAAACAAACCGGACTCCCTTTTCAAAGCCTACTAATGTCTCCACTGACTAATTAGTATAGATGCAAAGCGAGTCAAACAAGAACACAACTTTGCAAGTGAAACCAAATACTAATTTATCCAGCAACGTAGAACTACTTCATCAAAAACTGCAGGTCTGTACTCTTCCTTGTGGTTTACAAATGAGGGATTTTCTCAAATATCCCACATTTCAGATATCACTGCAACGCCGTCATCCTGCCACTGCACCAAATGTATGCTTTTTTATGCTATTCGTATTTCATATTGCACCCACACTTAACATAAAGTACAAACAGGGATGGTTTTGAAAGAAGGTAAAGACAGGGAACTTGTTGTGCATATAGGCACTTACGAAGTGAAGCCTATGCAAATTAAAGATACTAAGGAATCCTTTGGGAATTATAAGGGCCACTTGAGAACTTTGCGAGAGATAGCAGGGAAAGGCTGAGGCATTGTACAGGGGACAGCTAAGAGGGACCATTGCAAGGACCTATAGACAGCTACATCAGAGGATCTTCAAATTTATGGAAAGGACAATATACTCTCCTCCATCTCCCCTCCCTCCCGACAGTCTCACTTATCCAGATCTACCGCCGCTTCATCCAATCCTAATCCTGATAGTGCTTCCTCCTAATTTCTTCATCAGTCTATCAATCCAGCATTGTGAAAATCCTCAGATGTTTTTTTCTGACTGCTATCAAATGAGAGAGCCAGTAGAAGCAAGGCACAACTTCTTCAACAGCGTCATTTCTGAATTCCAAAATAACGTAATATCAAGCCCAAAGGTGACCAAAAAATAACCACGCCTTGGCGAAGCAATTGCTCTCACCTACATAAGTGCTTTTGAGTGTCATTATTTTAACCTATTTCATACAGCAGTCTGGCTGCTGTGCAGCATGGTTGAAAGATAAGAAAAAATGATATGGCGCAGCCAGTGGTGGTCGCGTCATAGCATTTTGTTTTTTCATTGGTGGGGAGGTGGGTCAGCAGGGAATTCATATGGAGGGAGAGCAGTTAGGAGTGAAAGGAGAGTGTGGGGAAAAAAGCACTATGATGCGGCCAGCACTGACACATCAAAGCACTTTGTGTTTGTTTATTGCAGGGTGAGGGAAGGGAGGCAACACGTAGGAAGAAATGGGGCAGACAGCAACACAAAGGAAGGTGGTGAGGAGACAACACAGAGGGAGGGCAAGTCAGGACGACAGGCAATGGACGTAGTATTTGAGCTTGGGGAAAGCTGACAGAGGGTGGGAATGATGATCTGGGGGCAAGCAGAGGGTCAGCCGAGGGTCGGCAAGTTTGAAAGGAAGACAGGTCAAAAAAAAGACACGCTTTCATAGAGTGCTTAAAGACAAATAAATAAATTAGCAATGGAAGGACACAAAGTGGTGTCCATGCTCCAAGGGAGGGTTAAACACACAAAGAGAAAGAAAGCCTATGGCAACTGATCATTAAAAAGCAAGATAATGAGAGTGACAAAGCCAACCAATGGCAACAATGGGCCGCCTCTAAGCCCACTTTCAAAGAGGCAGTGCATGCGCAGTCTAGGCGAAGCCTAAAAGCAATTTTGGAAAAAGAAGCAATGCAATTAAATTTCCGAAACAACAGCCACTGTATGCATGGTAAAATATTCAAGATAGTAAAAAGTTCTTCAGAGAGCAATATCCAACTGCAGAGTTTCAATATTCAGAGCGTAATTTGTCAAAGAATCAACACCATCGCAACACCATAATACAAGAGTGGATCTCATTGTACTTATCATGAATTCTCGCTCTTATGAAAACCAAGGTGTCATTCCAGAACAGGTAATAGGTTTTGAAGCCCAAACGTTTATCTTGTGGCTTTGGTGCATATTCTTTTTTTTTTTAATTGTATTGATTTTTAATAAACAGCACAGAACATACAAGTCAAGAGCTCAGCGAGTGAAAATATTGTTAAAGCAAGGCATTAAGTCATCTTACACATGATATGACTGAAGAACACTTGTAACACAATTTCCTCTCTTGACCACCCCCTTCCAACAGCGGTGTGCAGTAATCATGCAATTGTCGGTCACAAACCATCTCCTCCCCCTCTCCCAGCTTTGTTGCCTATTCTTGATCAAGTGTAACAACGAGAGGTCATTATGCAGTGTCCCGAGGGTTCAATGCTCACCTTGATTTTATTCAGGACTCCACTGGTTTCCAGAGTTTGAACAAGCAGGTCCCTCAACTCTGTATCCTCTTCTGCTGCTGACATCCTGCTAGTCAACTGATACAGCAACGAAGTGGGCCACAAAATGTTTCAAGCCACTGAATATTCACTGCAACCAGCCTATCAAAAGAGAAAACGTTGGAATCATAAACCAATTCAGTTACATGTTTTAAGAATGATTGAAAATGCTTTTTGTGTACTTTATTATACAAATTTGGTATTAGCCTGGAAGATGTGGAAATTAGTGATTTACAAAGGAAAGAAATGTTACATATAACGTTAAGGAGGCAAACTTCCCAAATGCTGGTAATCATATGTTTATGTTAATAGCTTAGAGCAAAGCCTTTTGGTAGCTGAGTGGGAATGCAACAGCAAAATATCATTCTATTACTTAGGCCCTCATTAACCGTGGCCTTTTAGTTCTGATGGGGCTGGAAACAGTAGTAACTATCCACCATACAAATTATGAGTTGTGCAGGAACCCCCATGGATCTCTTCACATTCAAAAGGAGAGCAGCTGAAATATCCATGTGAAAGACAGGGGAGAAAAGGGGAATTTCTGGGAGCAACACGAGCTGGAAATACCAATTTACGCAGTAAGTCCTCATTTCTAAGTGGATTCCTAGGGTCCAACTCATAATCGGCTATATTTTACCCCAACCCGCAAGTTTACTCAGCTAATGTTTTAGGTTCAGTAGTAAAACAGACAAATAGTTTGTACTGCACTCAAAATATTACCGAGTTAAGAATATTAAGACAGTAACTGATAAAGTCAAAAGCTCACTTTTTTTGCTGAGGATTGATGAGTTCAATGTGTCCAAGGGTAAAGCGACAGATTTCTAATTTTATACAAAATTTAGGAAGGCATCAACATACTCAAGAGAAAACGGAAATAATGACCTGGAACCAAAATGGTGGAGAGATAACAAGTGTTCCTGAAATTAGATATTTGTGGATAAAAAAGTAACCAAAGACATAGGGAAAATCACAGCAGTTAATCTCAAAAAAGTTGGCAAGGAGATATGATAGACATTAAAAAGATGGCAGAACCTTCCACTTTCTATATACAGGCGAATTAACTAGGTTAAAAATGTCTGTCCTTCCCAAACATACTTTTTTTTTTTATAACATCCCATTACACTTTGAAAAAAAGAGCTCTTGAAACTGCAAGGGAGAATAACATATTTTATCTGGACGAAGAGAAATACGCCTTTCTTGGAAGAAATTGAGGAGGAAAGCTGGTGTAGGAGGCCTAGAACTCACTGACTTACAACTTTATTGCTGGGCCTTTCAATTAAAAAATAACAGAATGCTTCTTCTACGTCCTGATGAGTCCCTGATAGGAGTTATGTTCAGGGCTATGCTGGCTGGCCTGCCTGAAGAAGGCTTCTCTTACAAATGTGGGACACCACATTTTTTTATAAAGATTAGATTGAAATGCTTGCAGGCAGCAACAAGAACCTGATATGAGGTTAGATCAATTTTGGGAAAAGCCTATTACAGTAGGTTGTCCCCCATATGGGATTCCCCAGGAACTCCAGAGTGTTTGCTTGATAGTCTTGCGAAGCCTTTGAAACAGAGTGATGTCATCAGATAGGAACAGTTGATGGACGATGGGCAAAGGTAAATCTGGAGCTTTTGGAATAACAAGATGGATGTTTAAAATCTGCCAAGTAAATGCTTGGCTTAAAAGCCAAAATTGGTCGGAAGCCAACTCTGGACAAATGGAAATAGACCTTTAGGACTCAACGTTAAGGAAGAAAAAGGTGGCACATTGGTACCAGTATCTGCTGATGGCAGAGGAGGACAAGATGAAAGCGCCATACTCTGCGTGGGATGGATACTTGCCGGAGGCAAAGCTGGCTGAGTTATGGCAAGTATCTTTTTCTACACTTTATTCGGTGGTTAAACCTACTGCACTAAGAAAGAATAATTTCTTTTCTCTGCGTAGAATTTACTGTACGCCAAAAAATCTGGCAAAGATAAGGGGAAGTGGAGACACAAAATGTAAGCAGTGAGGCAGTGGAGAGGTAGACGATATGCACTTGTTTGCCACGCGCCCAAGATTGTAAGAATATTGGTCAGCAATGGGAAAGATGTTGTATATTTATCTTTCCTCTATTTCCATGCTCTACCATAGTTCTTACCTGTGTCACTCATTCCAGAATGTAGATGGCTCTGCCTCCTCCTAGTGTTCTAGGTGGTGACAGTTTGTGCCTGGCCAGCTTGTGTTGAGGTTGCTTTACGCTGTTCTCCTGCAATAAACCTCTTGTGGTACATCTGTGGTCTCCAGCTATCTACTACAATTTTGGCGACGTTTATTTGCTGGCCAGTACCTTTGAAGACCTCATCTTGATGCCTGATTCCTTCAAGATTTTGTACCAGAAAGCGGATTTCAGCGGAGCACCCTCAACAAGAAACGAACCTGCGGCATGTTGGCTTCGTCAATTTCTCCTTGGTCCGGTTCAATCCCGAAGGAAGACGCCCATCTGGGGTAATTGTGAGTAATTTGGGATTGGATCGGGGAGCGGAGCTCGAGCGCAACCAGCGCTGACGTCATTGTTGACTGATCGGCGAGCGAAGCACGAGCGCAATTGTTGCCTAGGAGACGTCTCTGGCTCGCTCCGACAACGCTGTTGTCTGCCGTTACCTGGGAGACGCTTCCTCGCTTTGTTTTGACTACGCACACTCCCCTGTGCGTTCCAAGCCTCGTTTGGGTGTATTCCTAGCCTCGTTTTCAGCGGCGGCCATTTTTAACTTCAAGTGTTTGCTTTCCAAGCCTCGACTTCGATCGGCGGCCATCTTAAGTCACTCTAACGCGGATTTAACGCGGATTTTCCTCGTTTCATATCTAAACTCCTGCCTATTCCTGTCGCAGCGCTCAAACATCGTTTTGGACATTTTTGAATGAAAAGAGGTATGCTACTACTGTAATTTAACATTTAACCAGTTGTGCAAAATCTTTGTTTTCCTTTACTTTTGACTCTGCCAAATTGGTAAATATGGCACAACAATTTGTAGTTACTTTACCTCCTCAGTTCTTACCCAAGCCTGGGGTCCCAGACATACCTTGGGAGGACTGGTATATAATGTTTGACAATTACCTGGAAGCGCTGGATGGACAGGAATTTTCAGCCAAAAGGAAAAAGGCTATCCTTTTGAGCACTCTGGGCAAGGAAGGGCAAAGGGTTTTTAGATTCCTACCGATCACACTTGGAGCTAGTGGACAAGACATGATGAATTTAAAGAAGCGGTTGATCGTTTGGAGATCAGATTCGCAAAGGAGGAGAATCTGATTATGAACCACTATAAATTCTATACACAACGCCAAAAAGATTCAGAAACAATAGATGATTTCGTGGCCAGACTTAGAGAGCTGTCTATAAAGTGCAAGTTCGGTCCTATGAACGACGAGCTCATAAGAGACCAATTAGTTGTCCAGTGCTCAAGTAAAAAAATCCAAGAGAGGCTATGGGCTGCTAAGAACCCGACCTTGAAAGATGCTATTGATCTGGCCAAAGTAATTGAGGAGTCTAGTAAATGCATGAAGGTCCTAGATTCACACAAATCTTCTCCTCATCAAGAAGTCTCTGTGGTTTCTGACAAAGGTGGTGTTGCGGAGTGTGAACACTGCTCTGGAGACAATATTGCTGTAGTGAAAAACAGACCCAGACCTTCTGCCAAGAAAACCTCAGTGAGCAAAGTCTGCAACAGGTGTGGCAGTAGTAGTCACTCTTCCGACGCGAGGTTTTGCTTTGCCTCTAACAAAGAGTGTTTGAAGTGCGGGAGAATTGGACACTTCTCCAAAATGTGCAAGGCCAAAACCAGACAGAGAGTGAATATTGTTGATGACTACGTTGATGATTCTGGAGTTGAGCCCGATAGACTTCTGGTCATTGATGATGTGGATGTCATCTGTGATGATCCAAGACAAACCAGACCCAAAGCCATTTTCAAGATTGACTCCCACGAGGTGTTGTTGATGGTTGACACTGGTTCTCGTCATACCATTATACCTAAGTCTACCTTTGATGCCTTTTGGGAGGGGGTGAATTTACATCACAGTGATATTTCCCCTAAGGGTTTCAATGGCCAGAAAATTGAAATCCTTGGTTTCTTTGAATCTGAGATTACCTTTGAGAAGAGGTCTATCTTTGGGAAGGTTTAGGTTTCTGTTGATGGTCCTCCCATCCTAGGGTGGGTACATCAATATGACCTTTACATTGTTATCAATCCTAGGGCAAAGAATCAAATAATGGTGGTGGATGATGACTCTATTGAGTTTATTCTTTCTGAATTTGGGTCTGTGTTCAGGGAGGAGTTGGGTGAGCTTCGGGGGTATGCCCATCTTATAAAATTGAAGAAAGATAGTTTGCCTGTGCAACATCGTGTAAGGAGGATTCCCATTTCTATCCGCAATGAGGTGAAACTCCTAATTGAAGAGATGCTCCAATCCGGGGTAATTGAACCCACAGAAGCATCAGCATGGGTTTCGCCCGTCGTGATTTCTAAAAAATCAGACGGAAAATTGAGATTCTGTGTGGACCTTAGGTCCCTAAACAAGTGTGTCGTTGCAGACACCTTTCCCTTACCCAACATTACGGAGATGGTTTCCACTCTTCAGGGGGCTAGATATTTTTCCAAACTCGACCTGAAGAGTGCCTACCATCAGGTTAAGCTCCATGAATCCTCGAAGCATCTTACGGCCTTTATCACCCCGGAGGGGATTTTCCAATTTACTAGTCTCCCCTTTGGGTTGATTTCGGCAGCGAGTGTCTTCCAAAGGTTGGTCAGCGAAATTTTCAAGGGGCTCAAAAACGTGGTGTTCTTTCAAGATGACATCTTGGTCTTTGGAGACTCCGTGGCAGATCATAACCTCGTTCTTAGGAATGTCTTACACAGAATCTGGGACACTGGCCTTACATTACGTAAGGAGAAGTGTTCTTTTCTTGTGGAGAACATTGAGTACTTGGGACATGAAATCTCAGTCAATGGAGTCAGACCAAAGAAGAATCTTCTTGATGCAATACGCCTAGCCCCTTGTCCGTCTGACAAGGACCAGTTGCGGTCATTCATGGGCTTAATCGAATACTACTCCAAGTTTGTGGAGAAATTCTCAGAGAAGACCTTGCCTTTGAGGGCTTTGTTGAAGAAGGGTTGCAAATTTTCCTGGGGCCCTGAACTGGAAGTGTGTTTCAATGGGATCAAGGAAGCCATCTGCAATGCTAAGGTGCTGGCACCCTTTGATACTGCCAAATCCTCCACTCTGTTGGTAGATGCCAGCGCCCATGGTCTTGGTGCAGTTTTGCTTCAGTCTCACAAGGACGGCGACAGGCCGGTTGCTTTTGCCTCACGCACTCTTTCCAAATGTGAACAGAATTATTCTGTTATCGAGAAAGAGGCTTTGGCTGCTGCGTGGGGTGCTCACCACTTTCGACCTTATCTATGGGGCACTCGATTCAATCTTAGGACTGACCACAAACCCCTTATCCGCATTCTTTCTCCCGGGGGTGGGGCATTTGTTTCTCCAAGGTTGGCAAGGTTGGCCTCCAAACTCCAGGAATACCATTTTGACATTTCCCACATCTCTGGGTGGAGAAATTTCCAGGCTGACTGCCTGTCTAGGTTGGCTGTTCCGTCTGGTGCTGATGTTGGATTCAGTCTAGAGGGTTTTGATGAGAATGTTGCCTGGATTGATGATGTTCTTCTACTAACTGAGGGCTCTTTTTCTCGGTCTGAGTGGGTCGAAGCTATGTCCAGGGACAACGTCTTACAGGAAGTCATCCAGTTGATAAAGTTGGGTTCTCGCAGGGAGAGTTGTCTCCATGTTTCTGTTCGCCCTTTCCTTAAGGTCATTGATGATTTGTCTGTTTGCAATGACAACGTTATAATGTGTGGCGACAAATTTGTGCCTCCTGTTGATTTGAGACCCAAACTCATTTCTTTAGCCCATGAGGGTCATCTTGGCCAAACCCTGACGCAACAGCGTCTCAAGTTGAACTTCTGGTGGCCCGGTGTGGACTCCATGGTTTCCTCTTGGGTTGAGGACTGTTATACTTGCAAGGTGGGTGAGAAGAGACTTAAGGTTTCTGTGGGATCTGAGATGGGTGTGCTGCAGTTCCCTGAAATTCCGTGGCACACCATCTGTTTAGATTTCATAGGTCCCATGGCTGAGATACCTCTTTCCCAGAGGTTTGCTGTCGTCATTGTGGATTGCCATTCCAAGTGGTTGTCTGTGGAGTTTCTTAAGGATATCACTACGGTCACTACTATTAAACATCTTAGTTCTGTGTTTTTTAGGGAAGGTTTTCCTAGCGTTCTTATAACTGACAATGGCACACAGTTGGTCTCGCATGAAATGCAAGCCTTTTTGTCTGATTGTGGTATTTCTCACCATAGGACTTCCCTCTACAACCCCCAGGGGAATGGTCTTTGTGAACGCCTTAATAGATTGGTGAAAGGTACCGTTCAAATGGCCCTCTCCAGTGGTTCTTCTGTCTCTTCCCTTGTTAGTGAAATGGTCTATGCGTATTGTACCACCCTTCACGGCTCTCACCTCAGATCCCCTTTTGAGATGATGAGGGGTAGGGTTCCCAGCACCAAACTCATTCCCTCTTGGCTCAAGGACTTGGTCTGTCAGTCTCTCTTAGGTGATGTGTCCAGAGTGGTCCTTAAGTCTCCTCGTAAGAGTCCTGTGGCTTTGCCTGCTAAGTGTGCTTCAAGTAAGAGTTCTGTGAGTCTGCCCTCTAAGGGTCTTTCACGCAAACCTGTTGTAGGCGATAAGTCTTCTGCTAAAGTTGTTTCTTGTAAACTCGCAAAAGGTGACCTTGTCAAGGTAAAGTCTGGTCGTGTTTCAGGTGGTTTGCCCAAATTCCGTGGTCCTTTTCTTGTAAAAATGGTCTATCCTCACTATGTTGTCCTCTCAAATGGGGAAAAATGGAATTTAAGGAGGGTTGCCCTCTATCAGAAAGCTGGTGTCTGTCCTGGTCCTGCTCCCTCTCCGTCCGTCCCTGCCCAGGATCTCTCCTCTTCAGGGTTCATGTTTATTCCCTCTCAGGATCCGGATCCGGCTCTTGTGGTGCCTGCTCCTGTAAATGACTTGGTGAGGGGCGATGGTGGAGGGGATGCTCCTGATCCCGTTGTTACTGTTCTCAACCCAATTGCTGATCCCAGTTCCTCTTTGCCTGCCTCCAGACCTCAGAGGTGCCATAGACCTCCTTCTTATTTGAATGATTTCTGTTGCGTTTAGGTCTTTTAGAGGGGTGACGTGTGTCCCTTTCAACGCCTAATTTTATTTATTACAACTGATGTTTGCAACTTTTATCATTATTTCCGCTAATCTCCTTTAGTCTTGAGTTAAGTTTTCTTTCCATGACATTTTTACCTTTTTGTGTTAAGTTTTCTTTCATCTTATGTTTTCTTTTTCTACGAGAGGAGATGTGTTGTATATTTATCTTTCCTCTATTTCCATGCTCTACCATAGTTCTTACCTGTGTCACTCATTCCAGAATGTAGATGGCTCTGCCTCCTCCTAGTGTTCTAGGTGGTGACAGTTTGTGCCTGGCCAGCTTGTGTTGAGGTTGCTTTACGCTGTTCTCCTGCAATAAACCTCTTGTGGTACATCTGTGGTCTCCAGCTATCTACTACAAAAGACTATCTCTGATTCCTTGGGAACTAATATGGAGGTAATACAGCAGGATAAGGATATATTTCATCCACATGCAAAATGCCACTATCTGATCTTTTATTACATTTTGCTAACAAGAACATACATATGTAAGCTTTGGATCCAAGTTCTGGCCCCTAAGTGGCAGGACGGGAAGAGATCTGTGGTTTTCTTTAAAGAACTGGACAGAAGAAGTAACAATGAGAATGGAAAAGGAAGGTTTTGGGATTTGTTAAAGATATATGATAAGATATTTCCGTCCAATGATTACATCCTCTCAATTCAGTAAGGCTAGGAGGTTGTGATCATTAGATATAACCCAGTAATTCTGATTGAATTAATGAGTGTTATTGAACACAAGGGGCGTTCAAAGTCTGGTCGGTGCTTATCTGTGGTAATATGAGGACTAAAAAAAGAAAAAAAGAAAAAAGACCTCAACATACTCTCTATATAGGTGTAAGCTGCGCTTGCATGTCACTGTCTTAGTGTTATTTCTCAATTCTTAATTTTATCAATGAAAAAATTGATAAAAATCATAGTGCAGTTTTTTAAGCTTAAGCTAGACCCATCGAATGGCATACGTTTTTTAAAGACATCTGAAGAAGATCAGCATCACCTTAACTTATTCGTGATGCTGACTAGTTTCAGAAACTAGGCACAGCACCAAACAAAATATATATACAAACATGAAAAACACAATACCCC
The DNA here is from genome assembly GCF_964263255.1 of Lissotriton vulgaris. NCBI lineage: Eukaryota > Metazoa > Chordata > Amphibia > Caudata > Salamandridae > Lissotriton > Lissotriton vulgaris. The sequence continues at coordinate 785,253,856 of NC_141694.1, read as the reverse complement.
AAACAAGACACTTCAACTACACCCCATGGACAGCTCTCTACGTCCAGATGCTGCTCTGCACAAGGACAGACACTGTATGCCTGCACACATCACCATAACAAGCACTGGCCTCGCTAATAGGTCTAACTTTAAAGGATCGTTGATAGGTAACGTGAAGCACTACAAGTAAATTGCGTGGGAATAGATATGTATTTGAGTGGAAGCAAAAACACTATAGAATAAAACATGTTTAAAAGGATTGTAAAACAATAGCAGGATCATAGTTATATCTGCAACAGACAACAGTTGAACATTCTCTGGGATTTACTTTATCTGTGTCCGATGATAAACCCAAAGACGTGTAAGAAAGAGCATGCCACAGCTTTCTAAAAACAGATCTTGAGAAGAAGAATGGCAAAGCAGTCTGGAAAGATGCCTTGCCTTTTCTAATAGTATTCCTCCCACTATCCCCAAATTCCACCAAGCAGGCACCTTTCACAACCACCAGTCAGTACTCTATTGTCAGGGACTCTTCCACATACAAAGCATGTGAGCATAGGTCTCCGGCTGACGGTCTTACGGTGGCTGATGCCGGTGTGCCGACAGTCTCTGTCTCCAGCAGTTGCTCGGGTCCCCGGAAGCGGATAGATCCCCAGCGCAGGACCCACTCACTGACATCAGTTCCCCGGTGTCCGCGCTCCTTCCCGCTGGTTCCCGGGCGACCCAAACAAGATGCTCGAGCATGCGCACTGTGCAGCTTTCGAGCCGTTCAAGAAAAGACGCCCAATCTCCCGTAAAAAATCACCTAAAACAAGCCGAAACCCCAGAATAACGACAAGTGACTACAACTATGTTTAAAGTAAATTGCACGTGGTTGTGCATTACCGGCGCTGAACGTATGGGCCAATGTTTACTTCTTTTATGAAGTATGTGGTGTGGTTTTAGTAGAAAAGGCTAGAGGTAGCGTAATCAAGGAAAACGTTCAAATCAACTGGACAAGAATCCCGTGTTTCATTAATTCATAATTGAGAGTACTCGAACAGATATAAGGTTCAGCAGGTAATGCACCTGTCAGAGAGGCTTGCATGGATCTGCACGAGCATGCATTTTTAAGTGTGGAGTGTAACTCATTGATTGAAATTTTGACAACCCATTGTAAAATTGGCTTTGAGAGCTCTCAATTCAACACATAATTTCAAACAATCGTCCCCTTATTTGTTATCACAACAACAGCATGGGCTCAGCATTGTATCCTACGCTGACGACACCCAGCTCATCCTCTCGCTCAAGAGGAATCCCGAAGACACCAGACCCTGTTTCCAGGAAGGTATGAGAAGAACAGAGCAGCCTGGATGAAGGACAGCTGCCTGAAGCTCAACTCAGAGAAGACTGAGGTCTTCATCCTCGGCCCCTGCACCTCCGCCTGGGACAACACCTGGTGGCCCTCCACCCTCGGGAGCCCAAACACCCCTACAGACCACGCTCGAAACCTCGGCATCATCCTTGACTCCTCCCTCTCCATGAGGCACCAGATCAACGCCGTCACCTCCACCAGTTTCAACTGCCTTCGCATCCTCCGTAAGACCTTCAAGTGGATTCCCGCTGACTGCAGAAGGACAGTCACCCACGCACTCAGTACCAGCAGACTGGACTACGGCAACGCCCTCTACGCCGGAATCAAAAAATCTCTTATGCACAGACTACAGACCATCCAGAACACCACAGCCAGACTCGTCCTCGGGACACCACGCCATGAGCACATGACCCATCACCGACAAGGCCTCCACTGGCTCCCGTCGAGAAGAGGGTCACCTTCAAACTCCTCACCCACGCCTACAAATCCCTAAACAACATCGGACCCAAATACCTCAACAAGAGAGTATCCTTCTACGTACAGAAGAGGAACCTCCGCTCCACTGACCTCGCCCTGGCAGAGGTACCCCGCATCCGCAGGAATAGAACCAACGGGAGAGCTTTTTCCCTCATCACAGCCAAAACCTGGAACGAGCTCCCAGTGAACATCAGACGCTCCCCGACCCTGCACACGTTCAGGAAGGACCTCAAGACTTGGCTCTTCGACTGATCCGGAGCCACCCCCCCCCCCCCCCCCCCCCCACACACACACACACACACACAGAGCCTTGTGACAATCACAGGTGAGTAGCACGCTAAATAAACCCCCTGATTGATTGATTGATTGATTGATTGATTCATGACGCCTCCCACTAAAAAGATTCCACGTCCTTTTGTACTAGTTTGTCTGAATATCCCCCCAACTCCACTCTTACACTCATAGGCAATCCTCAATTTCTTTATTTCTTTTTTATAGGTATAACTTTCAGTTTAACCTTCTGGGCGAATTGTCTGAGCTTCCATAACATATCAGGAAAAACTATTGGAAATTAGCGTTCTGTTTATTCTATAGCTACCCTGTCTAATAAGTAGAATCGGTTCCAAAGCCCTGGGGTGTAAAACAATACATAATTTCCACTGATCTCTCCGACTCAAAAATCAACTCCCTTCTCAGCTTCATACAACTTAATGCTCGTTATTTTCATGTCCTTGTAAACTATTTCACCTTCCAGACACAATTATATCCACTGTCTGCCCCTCACAAGCCTTTGGATTAATATCTGATCTTTCCAGCTCTTTCAAGCTTAAATTTTTTCAAATTTCCCAAGGAACTTCTACTTAGTTATAATAACCAGGGTGAACCAGAATCTACTTCATGATCAATTCCTATCCTAAAATATGTGCTAAACACTTGGCTGGCGGAGCTTTAGTTAATCATTTATCAAAAGATTCCCCTTCCCGTCGATAATGCATGAGAAAACGTTTCCATTCCCGTCATGGTCATCAAAGTCTTAATTTCTCCCTAACCTTCATGTGTGGTAGTATGTGTAAATGTTATGAATACTTAGGGCATCAATAGGATGGCAGGCGGACTTTGTCCGCCCACCCGCCCGCCATCCTCACGGTAAAAGGGACCGCCCACCATATGTGCAGGGGTCCTGTGAGTGACATAAGGATTCGCCCGCCATTCTGGTGGGCGCATCGTACATTTTTAACATTGTGGCGGGCGGTGCTTTCAGCAATGCCGCAATGCCAAAAATGCATCGCGTGCATTTGCTTGCACAACGTGGCAGGCACCGTGCGGTGCTCCGCCCGCCGCAATGCCAAAAATGCATCGCGTGCATTTGCTTGCACAACGTGGCAGACACCGTGCGGTGCTTCCCATGTTGTGCATGCACATGTAGGGGGGTACCATAGGTACCCCCCATGTTCCCCCCAACATCCTGGGGGCCCGCAAAGGGCCCCCAAACTCAAAAACCGCATGCCTTTCCGTGGCGGCGTTGAAGGCTCCCTCCCGCCTGCATCCTGATATGGATGGCGGTGTCTAGCAGACACCGCCACCATACGAACCCCTTTTCCGGCCGGTCAAGTCATTGACTGGGCGGAAAAGCGGCGGACGGTCTTCCCGTCTGCCGTGGTCCGCCCGCCATACTAATATGACAGAGGGAAATGGGTGGCGGGTGGGCTAGGATGTATGGCGGATCGCCACCGCCATGCGGGCAGTGGCGATCCCCCCGACATCCTAATGGGCCCCTTAGTTCCTGGTCTTCAAAAATTAAACAATTTAATAATATATTTGTCTACCTAGCAGCTATCGATCAAACACCTTCTATTGCTTACAGGTAGGTTAAAAAATAATCCTATTTCCATTTTCTCCTTGGACATGAGAGATCGTCCTTAAATTGTAAAAACTTAGAAGTATTAAATTTCATCATGCAATACCATAACTAGGTCAAAGTTTTTTATGAAGTTCATGGATAAACAACTATTCTACACTTGGATATGTATATAGTTTATGATACGTCATAAAAATAAGTGTACAGTTGATCCAGCGGCGTACCAACAACAGATACTCCACTAACATATACACACCTGGGCCCATAAACACACACAATTGAGTAAACCACTGGAGTCAAAGTTTATGATTTTCACAATTTTAGGATTAGTTATTTCTTACTCCTAACTAACCTATCACTGATCAAAAAGTTCTTTCCTCTGGTCGATGGATCAATAGTTGAACTAGTTGATGGTGAAAAATATCACTAACTAACTTTTTCTTTTATTCAATGTAAATGACCACACACTCGGGAAAGTTTGAAATCTTTATTAAATTTCAAACGCATGTGAACCATCTCAAATATAGAGTGCAGTCACCATCATTCTTAGGAGAGAAATTCAATTAAATCATCAAACAATATAACAGACTTACTCAATGAACAATGTCTAAGGAAACAAGCATTTGCAATGCAATAGGTCTCGCATTAGGAAAGTTTGAGCTATTGGTATTTTAAATGACACATTTTTTATTTATGTGTTGGTTTTGAAAATAGCGAAATTAATAGCTTTGTCATTTACAATGCCAATACTTTTAACTTTCGCAAATGTGACACCTATAGCATTTGTAACGCAATATGTGTTGTATTTACATGACTTAGATGGACTGATATTACAAATAACAATGGCTTGTAATGTTTGTAATAATTAATACTTTTAAAAAAGTTATTGTAATTTATAATGGCAATAGCTTAAACTTTTGTAAATAACTTTTGTGAAGATTATGTTCATTGTATTTTATTATGAAGAATATCCAAGAACAGAAGTGAAATATTAACATATTTTTGTGACATTTGTAATAAAGCTTGAAACATTGAGAGAACATATTTGAACCAGTTGTTGTTGAATGATTGCACAGATTGATGCTGTGGTGGCGCTGAGTGATGTTATGGTGGCGACGAGTGATGCTGTGGTGTTCAGTGATGCTGTGGTAGCGCATAGTGATGTTGTGGTGCCCATTAGTGATGTTGTGGTGCCCCTGAGTGATGCTGTGGTGGTGCTGAGTGATGCTGTTGTGATGCGATAGATTGATAGAGTGAGTGCGATAGATAGATAGAGGGAGGGCGATAGATAGAGTGAAGGCGATACATAGATAGAAAGAGTGAGGGTGATACATAGATAGATAGATAGAGTGAGGGCGATACATAGATAGATAGATAGATAGATAGATAGATAGATAGATAGATAGATAGATAGATAGATAGATAGATAGATAGATAGATAGATAGAGTGAGGGCGTTACATAGATAGATAGAGTGAGGGTGATACAGAGATAGGTAGAGTGAGGGCGTTACATAGATAGAGTGAGGGCGATAGATAGATAGAGTGAGAGCGATACATAGATAGAGTGAGGCCGATAGATAGATAGATAGATAGAGTGAGGCCGATAGATAGATAGATAGATAGATAGATAGATAGATAGATAGATAGATAGATAGATAGATAGATAGATAGAGTGAGGCCGATAGATAGATAGATAGATAGATAGATAGATAGATAGATAGATAGATAGATAGATAGATAGATAGATAGATAGATAGATAGATAGATAGATAGATAGAGTGAGGCTGATTGATAGATAGAGTGAGGCCTATAGATAGATAGAGTGAGGCCGATAGATAGAGTGAGGCCGATAGATAGAGTGAGGTCGATAGATAGAGTGAGGTCGATAGATAGATAGATAGATAGATAGATAGATAGATAGATAGATAGACAGATAGATAGATAGATAGATAGATAGATAGATAGATAGATAGATAGATAGATAGATAGATAGATAGATAGATAGATAGATAGATTGATTGAGGGCGATAGATAGAGTGAGGGCGATAGATCGAGTGAGGGCGATAGAGTGAGGGCGGAGTTGGAGGGTGGGGTTGGAGTTGGAGGGTGGAGTTGGGGTTGGAGGGTGGAGTTGGAGTTGGAGGGTGGAGTTGGAGTTGGAGGGTAGAGTTGGGGTTGGAGGGTGGAGTTGGAGTTGGAGGGTGGTGTTGGAGTTGGAGTTGGAGGGTTGAGTGGGAGGGCGGAGTTGGAGGTTGGAGTTGGAGGGTGGAGTTGGAGGGGGGAGTTGGAGGGTGGAGTTGGAGGGTGGGGTTGGAGTTGGAGGGTGGGGTTGGAGGGTGGAGTTGGGGTTGGAGGGTGGAGTTGGAGGGTGGAGTTGGCAGGTGGAGGGTGGAGTTGGCAGGTGGAGGGTGGAGTTGGAGTTAGAGGGTGGAGTTGGAGTTGGAGGGTGGAGTTGGGGTTGGAGGGTGGAGTTGGAGGGTGGCGTTGGAGTTGGAGGGTGGAGTTGGAGTTGGAGGGTTGAGTTGGAGGGTGGAGTTGGAGGTTGGAGTTGGAGGGTGGAGTTGGAGGGTGGAGTTGGAGGCTAGAGGGTGGAGTTGGAGGTTGGGGTTGGAGGGTGGGGTTGGAGTTGGGTTTGGAGGGTGGAGTTGGAGGGTGGAGTTGGAGTTGGAGGGTGGAGTTGGAGGGTGGAGTTGGAAGGTGGAGTTGGAGGGTGGAGTTGGTGTTGGAGGGTGGAGTTGGATTTGGAGGGTGGAGTTGGGGTTGGAGGGTGGAGTTGGAGTTGGAGGGTGGAGTTGAGTGATGTGGTGGTGACCCTGAGTGATGTAGTGGTGCCCCCTGAGTGATGCCCCTGAGTGATGTGGTGGTGTCCCTGAGTGATGTGGGGGTGACCCTGAGTGATGTGGTGTTGTCCCTGAGTGATGTGGTGGTGTCCCTGAATGATGTGGTGGTGTCCTCGAGTGATGTGGTGGTGTCCTCGAGTGATGTGGTGGTGTCCTCGAGTGATGTGGTGGTGTTGTGTGGTGTTCAGCACTGTGCGGCGTGCAGCAATGTGTGGCATGCAGTAGTGTATTGCGTGCAGCAGTGTGTGGCGTGCAGCAGTGTGTGGCATGCAGCAGTGTGTGGCGTGCAGCAGTGTGTGGCGTGCAGCAGTGTGTGGCGTGTAGCAGTGTGTGGCGTGCAGGAGTGTGTGGCGTGCAGGAGTGTGTGGCATGCAGGAGTGTGAGTTGTGTGGTAGTCTGCAGCATGCAGCAGTATCGTTGTTTATACGCAAATGTCAATAAATACATTTAAGGGGTGGACAGGATGTGCTCCCAGTAGTAGATGCTGACAAATGAGGCAAACATAAATAACTATGAGGAGAAACAAGCAAATTAAAGGAAAACTGTAAGAAAATTTAAAATAAAAGGACTCAACCAGCAGCCCTAGTGGTGAAGGGAACACCGTTTCACGCAGTTGTTTACATATGTTTAGGCAAAACACTGACTCAGCAAGAGAGCACATGGCTTAAGAGAGCTTCCTTGCGCTCCATGTTGGATGTAGAGGAGGGCGGAAGAAAATGTTAATGATACTGGAATCGATCTATGGTTTTTGAAGGTTCACCCAAGGTCCATAAAGGAAGTACATTTAACTATGCATGTATGCTTTGTGATGGTTTTATAACAAAAGCCTAGCACACAGCTAAATGTTGTCAACATGACTTCCCTAAAAGATCAGTATTTTCCTTCGAAAACAATGAAAGCAATGTAGATTGGCATGTAATGCTATACTTCTGTAGCTGATATACACTATAACGCCACTACCGTGTGCAAAATATTAAATAAATGTAACTTTAGAGGCCCCTTAACACTTTTACATGTGATGAAAAATCTGGCGTCCGTAGTTCGGGAAGTAGAGGCGCTGGAAGGGCGTGTAGGATGAGAAACGGGAAAACACTTCACCATCACACATACCACACAAAGAGCCTGCAATCAGAGAAAAGAAAGTTGCGAGCTTCATTGTGAGACTGTACGCGCGACTCCGATGACAGTGAGAGCGCATGCACAGAAATTAAGGTAGTGACATATGCGCAGGTACGAGTTGCGTTTGGGAGTTCACGCGCGTGCCTAGTTATCCAGTTTGGCTTTTGAGCTTGCGCGCTGTTCTCAGTTGGTGCACGAGCTGCTGTACCCACTCTTTGGTTGGCTCAGAGCGGTGGCGAGCGCGCGGGAGAAAGGGAGAAAGGAGCGCGAGAACCCAAGGCAATGGCGGCGGCAGAAGAGCGAGGGAGTCGTTTTTATATAGAGCGGACTTAATCCGAAGGTGTCAGGGCACTTCACAATAGGAACAGTAATGCTACATGAAGCAAAAATTACAAGTGAGCATGTTACAAAAGCAAACATTACGTCACATGAGGCAATAGTGACAATTGTGCAAGTATCAAGAGCAAACAAAATAAAAGAGGTAGCAAACGATATGTTACTAAAGGAAACAAGCTTCTCGGCATTGCTGTGTGGGGGGTGGGCAGGGGTGTGATGAGCGAGACGCGCGCGCTGAAGAGGCAGGGGGTATGATGACTAGTCAGCTGAATGAAGCGTGCACAAAGTGAAGAGCCAATGAAAGCTCTTGAAAAATATGCCCGTGGGGAGAATGCGCAATGGGAGAGAGGCTGTGGCCTGCATGTTGACGTGCTGGAGAGGGAGGGGGTGTGATAAGCGAGAGGCGCGCGCTGGAGAGGGAGGGGGTGGGAGGACTGGGCAGCTGAATGCAGCGTGCACAAAGTGAAGAGCCAATGAAAGCTCTTGAAAAATATGCCCGTGGGGAGAATGCGCAATGGGAGAGAGGCTGTGGGCTGCGTGTTGGCGTGCTGGAGAGGGAGGGGGTGTGATGAGCGAGAGGCTCGCGCTGGAGAGTGAGGGGGTGGAAGGACTGGGCAGCTGAATGCAGCGTGCACAAAGTGAAGAGCAAATGAAAGCTCTTGAAAAAAATGCCAGTGGGGAGAATGCGGGTGATTGTGTTCACATGAACTGTACTAAATCCGCAATGGTTCAAGAGCTTGTTTTGCCTACTATACTCTCGTCTATTTATCCCTGCGGGATAGAATAGTCGAGCCCTAAAAAAGATAGAGAGAAAAGAACATCTATGAATAATGAGAATTTTATAATTACCAAGAATTGTTGTGTAGACCAACCCCCTGGACAAAGGGCTGGTAAGGGTACCCTGGGATAGATCAGGTGACAAAGACTTCAGGACAGAAATCAGGACAGGATAGATGACCTCTCTAGAATACCGACGATTGCGCTGCACCCCTCTCTGACACTCTCTTCCTCCTCGAGATTCTTCCACGATCTTCTGTATAACCAAATTAAATTAGGATAGAAGGTTCTGCATTCGGCTTCTTCATCAGCATCTCACAGCATCTCTCCCAGCAGCATCTCCCGCTCACAACATCTGGACTCCGGAATCTAACTAATTAACTAAAGCCACCTCAATTATACTTTTCGTTCTTCATATACCACCCACTAAAGTTTCAATATCGTAAAAATCTGAAATATAATTGGTCAGGCAAGGGGGAAGATCATCACACCATGCTTAGATAACATTAATTTCTATTTAATCATTGTTTACAAACCCATCCCCTTAATTGTTATTAAAAATTGGATTCACATCCACTACATATATCCACTTTGAAACATTAATGACACTATGATGAATAGAACATCTCTTTGCTGAGCTCTACACTATCCGTTCCCAGGCTTGTAGCACTTCAATTTGGCTTCCATTCAACACCTTAGTTATGGCCTTCATAGCTTCACTCAGTGAGCATGCGCAGGCGTTGCGTCACTTCATTCAATCCGGTTATGCAGGAGAGGCCCAAACAAGCACTAGTGATAAAGTTAAAAGGCAGATGTTACTTTCACAAATAAAATGGTTTCCCTATATACCATGAAAAAATTGTGGCCCGCAGCTTGCGGGTCAAGGTCGAGGTACACAGCCTTATGAACATCGGTATTCAAATTAATACACCATCACCTTAGTAAATTTCAACCATATTTATTAATTCTTTATCCAAGTTAATCCTTCACGTCAAAGATACGAAATTCATTTTCCTTCTGTATTTTATTTATTCCAGAATTGCCCATCCGGGCCTATTCGTGGACTTTTGGGAATTCCGAATCGTCCAAATTATCCCACTCACATTACCCAATGCATTTCGGTCCATTTAACTTTCATCAGGGGTATCTATAATTGAAAAAGTGCATATCAACCACATCGCTTGAAACCCAAGGCAGTATAACATTACATGAAAACTAATACCCCAACTAATCTTCCCTAAATGTTAAAGATAAAATACTTCCTAAAAAATAATCAACATAAACTTAAAACATTCTCCCGTGCTCCACATGCCCTCAGTGTATGATGAAACCTAATTCCAAATTATACATCTCCCTCCGTGTAACCTAATTTCATCGCAAAAATGTTTAAACTAATCTGCTGTTTGCATGTTCGCCACTGCTGTATTACATATTAAAATATAACAAGCTTAACCCCAATTTTATCACTTTCCGCCCATATGAAAAGTTACCCTATATAACTGTTTCCTCCCTTCTTCCCATTAGCCATAAGTCTGTATCCCTGTGCGTACCTGATATCTTTACAAAGCATCGGAAATTACTCACATTTGAGCTGTGCTAAACTCTAAGAAGATTTTAAAACTGCTGCAAACCTCTTAAAATGGAAGGAAGCGGACTGTGGGACCCGACTGGACCAAACGGTATTTGAGAGGCCTGTAGCAAAGTAGCGACTGCTTTTATGGTTATACTGTATCTGACTAGTCTGACTGGGATTCTGCTAATCAGGACCCCAGTCTCTGTGCTTTCTCCCCTTAATTGGTATGGCAAGTACTTAGGTACATCCCAGATTAGACACAGGTGTACACTTATCAGTCCCTAGTATATGCATGAGCTGGACACCGCCACAGCCTACGGAGTCCATTCTCCTGGGTTGTAAGTGAGACAGCCATATACCGGCACCTCATCATTACAAAATGACTATCTCGAAACTGGCTGTAACATACTCTATCATGGTTGGTATCAAACATGTTGGAATCATACCCTCATGGCCTGCCTTGACCCCCCTGCTTGTGGTGAGTCACCTCGACCTTGCTGGTCCCGACACTGCACCTTCCTCGCTTTCCACATTGTTTGCAGTTGCCAGGGCTTGTTGGTGCTTCTGCTGGACATCGACCCCTCAAATCTTGATATCCAACTTGGGACAGCTCCTGGTCTTCCACAGTGTCACCTGGTGCTCACAGCTGCAGCTCCAAGGTCACCGTCAACTGTCCTGCAACACCCGACTTCAGTGGGCATTCGTCTTCCAGGTCGTCTGGTCAGTTCCAAGTGGCATAGACTCTCTCCCCTCTACTTGCAGGTACTTCACGACTTGAATACACCTTTGGGTTCCACTGGACACTTTCACCTTCTCCAGCAGCGGCATCTTCCTGAAGACCTCTATTGAGTTTGACTGTGGTTGCCGACTCCACTTCACACCTATGCACCTAGCTTCACTGGTGCAGGTATCCTGGTTCCTAAGGTGTCCACAGGTGGGGTGGCTCTCCAACCTTCTGTATTCCACTGGGTTACTTCAGGGTCCACTGGGAAGGGTCCTTCGTCTTTAAAATTGCAACACAGCATTCTCATTGACCTGCAGTGAACCTGCGATCGTGTTCCCACACTGCACACGACCTCCGTGGGGCTCCTGGGTACTTACCCCGGGTGGTTCTTTGGGTCCCCAGCACTTCTACGTCTTCCAGGTATAGTCTTTTTTTTTTTTCTTTATTGAAGCCCAGGTTGATGACAAAACATATACATAACACAGCATTAAAACAACACAATTAATAAATCACGTTAGGTCATAGTCTCTGTTTATTTATTTATTTATTTATTTAATTTATATAGCGCAAATCAGCTACCCACCAAAGGGTTTCCCGGCGCTTGATAATTCAGAAGTGCGTTCTAGTGCCAAGCAATATTAGATGGTATATATTTTTTTTACATCTTATACACTTCATAAAAATAGCAGATCACGTATAAAAGCAATATATTCTCATAGAAAAAGCCTCATGTGAACATTTACATAATAAATAAATAAATAGATAAATAAGTAGCCATTTAACGGAGTAATGATTCGCATTCAATCCCTTCACCAAATAAGCTAACCGACTCATCCTTTCCTTTTGTTTTAATCAAATCTCGTGCCCCATATTTTATTACATTTAGTAAGTCCCCCATTTCTTTCAGCAAAGATAAATTTAATTTTCTTAACCCTTCTCATCTTACACCCCCATTCCAGAACTGACGGGATTGAGTCGGAACGCCAGTTTTGGAGAATCAGTGATCTCGCAATCGCCATAGCAATATAAAGAAATCTAGTTACTGGATCAGCAAGCTGAAGGTCCGGATCAAATCCAAATAGGATTAACCTGTCGCTTACTTCCAACTGCAAATTGCATTCTTTTTCTAGATAGATGGAAACCTCTGCCCAAAATGCATTAATCTTTGGACAGCGGAGCATAATATGAGTCCAATTCGGCGGAAGGGCAATTCATACATCTAAAACTTCGGGAAAACTGATTGGGGTACATTTTAGCAAGGGCAGCTGGGGTTCTATACAAAAGCCATTTACTAAAAAATAACATCCTACGCCAATTTGCCCCTCTTAGGGAGGTGAAATTCAACCTATTAATAGTGGTCCAGATATGGGGAGACATTTCATAATTTTCCTGTTTTGACCATTTCCTTAAAGCTTTAGATTCGACATCCACCCCGCTTACTGAGATCAGATATTTCTTCCATGCTCCAGGTTTCCTGTCTGAAGCCTTTGTTAACAGATTCTCAACCAACCGATTCTGCGCCAAAAAGGAGATAGTATTGATTTCAGGTAGATATTTAAATAGAGTACTATAAGAATTCATTAAGATAAAATTGCTGGTTACTAATTGACGCATATCTGTTATAGACAACCAGTTGCCATCCTGTATAAAATCATTTTACGGCCAGGCTGCTCGGTTGTCTAACACCTATAAGGGGGAGAATCTCTTCTAACAAGGTAGTATAGTTGATTGCAGGTATTGAATATTTTTTTAAAAAAGCCTGTCTTCTCTTAAAAGCCATTGCAGGCTCTTATAGCGGACCAACTTTGGCAATCTATGCATCAACAAAGGAGAATGGATTTGACTGTCCTGACACATAAGGCTAATAAAAAAGTTAAGAAAGAAGTGGACTTGTGGTGCGGGCTTAAACCTCAATAAATATTGTGCAAAGTACGCATTATAGTAGGCCTTGAGATTGGGGAGTGCTAATCCGCCCTGATCAAGAGCTTCATATAAAGTGCTAAGTGCAAGGCGTGGAACTTTCTTTGCCCACATAAAAGTTGAAAACATTGACTCTACCTGAGGAATTTGATAAAATACACGGAATTGAAGCAAACAACAAATTAAATAACAGTAAAACAGACATTTTTATCAAAGCCACTCGTCCCATGATGGATAAGGGAAGTAGATTCCACTGGGAGAATAGCCCTTTAACTCTTTTTATCAGGGGAATAAAGTTTAATTTGTAGAGATCATCAATAAGGTTTGAGAAAAATATTCCTAAATATCTTTTTAAATTAGAATTAACGGAGCCTCGAAGATCAGGGTGTAAACTTAAAACATCACTCCCACATTGAATAATATTCGTCTTACCCTTATTAATACGATACCCCCCTAAAGCTTCAAAGTCTGCAAACAATTCAAATACCTTGGATTGCGCCTCAACAGTGGGCTTAATTAAAAGCATGATGTCGTCGGCATACAGCTTTTATTTGGGCATAGCTGCAATTGGAGGGGAAATATCAGCGCAATTACGAATTGCTGTTGCTAGGGGTTCGATAAAAAACGCAAATAGCAATGGGGGACAAAGGGCAACCTTGCCTTGTGCCTCGCTTAATTGTAATGGACCCTGCAACTTCTGAATTAATAATTATATTGGTCATTGCATTCTGATATAGGCTCTGAATTAACAATATCAGTGACCTTGGGATATTAAAAGAGTGTAAAATTAAAATAATTTTTCCCAAACCACAAGGTAAAAGGCCTTTTCGGCATCTGCTGTAAATGTATTGAACCGACAGGATAAAAGTTTTGTTACGATTTTATAGTCCGAATTCAGCAATGTAATTGGACAATAAGAGCTATGATCCATCGTATCCTTGCCTTTCTTCGGAAAACTAACAATATTGCCCTGTCTGAAAGATTCAGGAACAAACCCCCCTTCCAGTAATGAATTAATGAAAACCAAAAAAAAAATCTGAAAGTGCTCCAAAAAACCCTCCGGACCGCAGGCCTTGCCATTTGGGCAAACTCATTACGACCTCCTCGAGTTCAGACAAAGAGAAAGGGCGCGCCATAGATTGATTATCTATTTCGGAGAGGGTTAAAGATGGATTTTCATGAAGAAATTTGGTCAGTCTTTGGTTGTCTACCCTTTGTGATTCCCCATAGATAGTCTCATAATGGGTCTTCATAATATCCCCTATTTTCCCTGGGTCTTGTGTAGGAACAGCTGTCAGGGGACATTTTAACGTTTTAATTTTATTAGCTACTACCTGCTCTTTGGCCTGCCACGCCAAAAGCCTGCCAGTGAAGTTGTTTTCTTCATAGACCTTCTGCTGAAAGCGTTGAAAGAAGATCTCGCTTTGGGTGTTGTAGACAGTGCTAAGCTCGCGTTTAGCCTGATCAAGAAGATTTCTATTACAAATAGTGGGGGCCTCTAGGAGGATCTCATTAAGGGCGTGGATCTTATCTTCGAGCTGAACTTTTTCCAATTTGGCCTTCTTGGATATAACTGCGTCTTTACCTATCAATAGCCCCCGTACAAATGCTTTCATTGAGTCCCAAACTATATGTGGAGCAGCAGAGGTGATGTTCTGAGTTAAGAATTGTCTAAGCTCCAAATCCATGGACTTTACCCACTCCTAATCATTAAAATATTGTTTATTAAAGACCCAGCGTTTGGGGGTTCTCAGCCCTCCACCGAACTGTATTTCTAAGGTCAACATTGCATGGTCTGAGAATGCGTTAAAGAAAAACTTTTGCTGCAAAAACTCTAGTCCCTGGGAGATAAAAAAGAAGTCGATATGAGAGGAGGAGCAGAATCGACCAGATCCACACGTATATCTCTTTTGGGAAGGAAACGCTAAATGCAATGGATCCTGTAGATTCAGTACAGATTCATAGTATTTCAAAACTTTCAGGGATCTAGGCTTTGTCTGCCTCTTCCCCTGTACAGTTGAGTCTACCCGTGGATCCATCAAAATATTAAAATCCCCTCCCAAAATTAAATCCCCTGGTACCCTGATCAATGCTAGAAAAAGATCTTCATAAGGTTTCATATTATCCTCTACAGGTGCATAAAAACTCACGAATGTAAGAGGATGGGGTTTGGATCTAATTCTGGTAGTGATCCATCTCCCGGATGGATCACTACCAGAATTAATAAGATCTGCTTGTAGATTCTTATTAACAAATATGGCAGTCCCTCTAGTCTATGAGATACCGAAAGGGTTGAGAGCCCGCTATATCCTGCCCATGATCTAAACATAGAAAACTCAGAAGCCTTAATGGTCGCAATGTGGGTTTCCTGCAGAAGAATAACCCTTGGATTTTCTATTTTTAACCATAATTCAATAGCCCTCATCTTTCTTTTATTATTAATCCCATTGACATTAAAGGAAACTACTTTTAAAACTGATGCATTAGCCATACTTAATCAGTAGCAGTAGTGGCTTTTCTAATGATGAAGAGCCATAATGAAGAAAAAATAAACAAAAAACAAAAGTGTATATTAAATATAAACAAACAACTGGCTTCATTTTCTTCTCCTGTTGCAAACCCCACCCCACCCATGAAGGTGGACAGCCCCCCTCCACCACACCCACCACTCTCCCCTACCCCTACTGAATTCGGGTGTCATGTTTTTACACCCTGGTAATCTCTGACCCCCTCCCACCAGAACAGTGTACCACCTATTCCCCTTAAACTTAGGCCCAACAACTAACCAGCGATCCAGCTGTAGCTGTAGAATACTAAGTGAAGGCAAAGGGAGCCAAAAAGCAGGAGAAAGAAAAGAAAAGAAAAAGAAGAAGTTTTAAATGACAGTTTCCATTACGATCCCGACACTTAATTATTCAAACCTTAGCCGTTCTGGGAAATCTGATCTAAAAGTCCCTGAGCTTCCTCAACGTTTGTGAACATCAAGAATTTCCCTTTCAACAGGACTTTTAGCTTGGATTGCTGGGTGTCCCGTGGAGGTCGGGACGTTGGGGTTTGAACTGGGTACTGTCGGTTCTACAGTTGGAGCTGACGAAAAGAGGAACACAGGCGCCTTCAGTAGCGGTTTTAACGAAGGCTTTATTGGGACGTAAGTTTTTTTCATGAAACACAGTCTTGTGAAATGGGACAAAGAAAAGGTATTCCTCTTGCGTTGACTCTTTGGCTTCGGGACGTCAGATGGCCGTAGTCCACACCGGGAGTCGTCTTTTGGTTCCGCTCCGGTACCGGCAAAGGAAAGGAAACGAGGGTCAGGACAAAATAATGATGTGATACTTTCTCAAGGGACCGGGAGTGAGGGAATAACCGTCGTGAGCTCGTGCACTATTTAAATCTACCCCTAACAGGTGGGGAAAGGAAGTGCTCGTGCAGGGGTAGAGGACATAGGGCTTTTCTACAGAAACATTCACTGCTGTTTCCTCCGCCCGACCCAACCCGCTACCCGGCCCCGTACCTCTTGGAGCCACGCTCCTCCCGTGGGAACGTGGCGGGGCAAAGCGTGAAACCGTTGGCCTCCTGGCGTGTCGTTCTCCTTCTGGTCCGAGTCCTGGAAACTCCCGTTGTCTTCCACGTGAGCCTCCGCTCCTTGGGAAACGCCGTCCGACGAGGTTTCTGTCCTTCCGGCTTTTGACGCCGTTACGCTCTCAGTGGGTGGAGACTCGTTATCTTGGTCCGAAGTTTTAAAGGGACCTTCTGAATTACTGATTGGGATCCAGACTGATTCGTCCTCTTCGGTCCATGACGCTGGTGTATTCTGTGGGGACAAGGGGCACGGTAAAAGAGGTGTGGCTGTCCACCATTCTGCAGTAGTCTGAGGTTCCGACACCCGTGCCCCGTCACATTCCTCCCCCCCTGGCTTCTCCCGTTCGGGGAGAGGGAATACCCTTGAAAGGAAGTCCGCGTTACCATTGTCTTTTCCTTTATGGTGTTGAATGGTAAAGGCATACGGTTGAAGGGACAGGAACCACCTCAAGACACTGGGGTTATGGCTACTGTTTTGATGTATCCATCTCAGGGGCGCGTGGTCTGTATGAAGGATGAATGGTTTTCCCTCGAGATAATATCTAAGCTTTTCTACAGCCACTTTATGGCCAGGGCCTCCCTTTCAATAGTGGAATACCTGCATTCTCTAGGAAACAGCTTCCTACTTACATATAAAACAGGATGCTCTATGCCATCTTTGCTGATTTGGGACAGAACAGCACCAATACCCACGTTGGAGGCATCTGTAGCTAGAATATATGGTTTAGCATGATCAGGAGAGGTCAATACTGGTGCCGTAGTCATGGTGGTTTTTAAGAATTGAAAGACTTGTAAGGACTCTGGTGAGGGCTGCTTAAACTCGCTAGGTCTTGTGTCTTTTCTAAGGAGGTCAGTCAAAGGGGCTGCTATCTCAGCAAAGTGAGGTATAAACCTACGGTAGTACCCCACCAGTCCTAGAAAAGCTCGTAGGTCTCTTTTGTTAGAAGGAAAAGGGACGGCCGCTATTGCTCTTACTTTCTCACTCTGGGGAGCTATGGACCCTTCTCCCAAGACATAACCCAGGTAGTTTACAGTATGAAAGGCGGCTCTTGATTTTTTTGCATTAATGTGAAGTCCCGCTTTCTTTAATGCAGAGAGAATGGTTGTCAGATGCAAAAGATGTTCTTTCCAATCTCGGCTGTAAATAACTATATCGTCTAAATAGGCCGAGCTGAATGCAGTATAGGGCTGTAACACTAGGTTCATTAAGCGCTGAAAAGTCGCTGGAGCCCCATGTAACCCAAAGGGCAGAACTGTAAATTCGTAAGCCCCATCGTCTGTTACAAAGGCCGTTTTTTTCCGATCTTCTTCCCGAAGGGGCACTTGCCAATACCCCTTTGTGAGGTCGATAGTTGTTATATAACGGGCATCACCTATCTTTTCTATCAAGTCATCAACCCTGGGGATGGGGTAGGTATCGAAATGTGACACCGCGTTTAAAGCACGGAAGTCCATACAAAACCGTTTGGACCCATCCGGTTTAGGGATCATCACTATGGGTGATGACCAATGGCTCTGGGATGGCCGTATGACACCGAGTTGTAGCATATCTTGGACTTCCTTTCGGACCGCATCTTTTCGGGCAGCTGGGATCCTGTACGGTCTTTGTTTTACAACTTTACCAGGTAAAGTCTCTATGCGATGTTCAGCAAGATTAGTTCTTCCGGGTAAGTCGGAGAAGACGTCAGAAAAGGGTTTCAGTGTCTCGGATAACTCCTCCTTTTCTCGATTGGACAGCTCGGTATTCACTACTAGTTGGTCCAGGGTTGAAGTCTGGGCCACAGCCGTCTGTCCTACAAAATGTCCCTTCCGAGGCGCTGGTCCCAGCCATTCTTTGAGCATGTTAATGTGGTATGTTTGTGTCTTGGATGGGGACAGGCGTAGCCTATAGGTCGTAAGTCCAATGGTATCAATTATCTGATATGGTCCTTGCCATTCATGTTTCTGCTTGTTCATGTTAGAAGGCAAGAGTACGAGGGCCAGCTTCCTTTTTCCAGTTTTCTCAACTTCTTTCCTTTATCGTAGGTTCGTTTGTACCTGTTCTGCTGGACTTCCAAGTTAGAATAGGCTAGCTCTTGTAGCTTTCCTAGTTTGGTTCTTAATTGGCTTGTGTAATCTAACATTGTCTTCTGTTCTTCTGCTTCTTCGTTCTCCCACATGTCCTTGGTGATTTCCAACAAGGAACGTGGTATCCTTCCGTATAGGAGCTCAAAGGAGGATCACCCCAGGCTACTTTGTTTCTGAGCCCTAATAACATATAGGGCTATGGGCAAAAGCCTGTCCCAGGAGGGTCCTTCGGCAGACAACATTTTCTTCAGAGTGGATTTGAGGGTTTGATTATACCGTTCCACCAGACCGTCGGTCTGTGGATGGTACACAGAGGTCTTCAGATGTTTTATATCAAGGGAAGCACAGACCTCTTTCATTAACTTTGAAGTAAATGGAGTTCCCTGATCAGTCAGTACTTCTTTAGGAAATCCTACTCTTGAAAATAATTCTACAAATTTTTCAGCGAGGGCTGCCGTTGTGGTGGTTCGCAGCGGAAATGCTTCAACAAACCTGGTGGCGTAGTCGACTATCACGAGGGCATACAGGTATCCTCGACTCGACTTGGGCAAGGGGCCTATGATGTCCATGCCGACCCTTTCGAATGGTACTCCAATAATGGGCATCTTTTGTAGCGGAGCCATGGATGGTCGAGGGGTATTTTGTTGTTGGCAAACTTCACATTTCGCACAATATTCCTGCACGTCTTTATAGATCCCGGGCCAAAAGAAATGTCGGGTTATGCTGTCCGTAGTTTTTTCTTTCCCTGCGTGACCGGCCGTCAGATGGGCATGCGCAAAGAAAAGAACCTGCTCTCTAAAGGACTGGGGTACCAGCAGTTGTAATTCTCCTTCCGCTCTGTTTTGTCTAAACAGTAGGTCGTTTTTTATCAGAAAACGCGGATAGGAGGAAGAGGCTAGATCACCCGCAGCATGGGCAGCTTCCCAGGCATTGACTAAGGTCCTGTCCTCACTCTGAGCAAAACGGAAGCTTCGATCAATAACTCAAGGCTCGGGGGACAGGTATGCAGGAAGGCTACTACTCTGTTTTGTTTGGGATAGGGTCTCTTTAAAGAGGGACAAAAACTCAGGGTTGTCTATTCCTAAGATCATGTCTTCAGGAAGAGAGTCCACCACCTCTACCCACACCGTACAAGGTTCCCTATTTGGAAGGGCTATAGTAATATATGCTACAGGGTATGGTTTTACATCTCCGTGTACACACCTTATATAAACGGGCCCCTTTGGATTCATCTGTTCCGGCTTAACAAATCGGGGTTGAATTACTGACTGCCTGCACCCTGAATCTAGCAAGGCTTTTACAGTGTAACCATTCATCCTCACACTCACGTAGAAGGTGCTGCCCATTTCGGCGGAGTACATCACTGTCCTTGGGAGATAGCCGACTTCCATCGGTTCCTCTGGTAGCTTACATTTGGGACACATTCTCGCGATATGGCCCCACTCTCCGCAATCGAAGCACTGGGGACCTTTGTTTGGTGGAAGGATCATACTTGCGGGGCGTAGCAGTCGAGGCAGTTCTACTCCGTCCTTAGGTTTTTTCTCCACTTTGGATGGCGGAAGCACTTTCTGAGCTTTTTCCGGCTCCCACGTAAGGGTTTTTGGTTGAGCTCTAGCATATTGGGAAGCCATTTCAATTGCGTGTTCTACAGTAAGTCCCACATGTTGACGCAACCAGCGCTGTGTAGCGTAAGGCAGGGCTTCCATGAACTGCTCTAAATATATTTTCTTTAGTATGTCCTCTTTACTACAGAGATCCGGGCGCAACCATTTGTCGGCTGACATTTTTAGCCTAAAAAAGAGAGTCTTTGGGTTCTCCCCTGGAACGCCTCTTTCTTTCCTGAACCGCACACGATAGGCCTCCTGATCCAAACCCAAATGGTCCAGGATCACCATTTTGATGGTGGCATAAGGAGTTGTGCCGAGGGGGTTAGCAGCCTGATAGGCTGACTGGGCTTCGCCGGTGAGAAGAGGTGCTAGAAAAAACGGCCATTTCTCTTCTGGCCAACTCAGTGCACGTGCCGCCCTTTTAAAGTTAATCAGGAAGGCGTCCGGATCTTCACCTGAAACGTATTTCTGTAGGGCCACACCTGGAGGATGGGGGGTATGTACTCTAACCTCCCCTTGGACGACCTGTGGCGCAGGGGTTATACTCTTCAGGCTTTCCAGTTGAGCTGTTATCGTTGTAGTGAACATATCCCGGTCTGCCTGTGCGGACGTCATTTGGTTTTCCATCTTTTTTTCCAATTTCTCCTGTCCTTTAATGATATGGTCAATTAGGGCCTCCATCTTTTCTTTACAGACGGATGGTGATCCCACTTCTGACACCAGTTGTCCCGTGGAGGTCGGGACGTTGGGGTTTGAACTGGGTACTGTCGGTTCTACAGTTGGAGCTGACGAAAAGAGGAACACAGGCGCCTTCAGTAGCGGTTTTAACGAAGGCTTTATTGGGACGTAAGTTTTTTTCATGAAACACAGTCTTGTGAAATGGGACAAAGAAAAGGTATTCCTCTTGCGTTGACTCTTTGGCTTTGGGACGTCAGATGGCCGTAGTCCACACCGGGAGTCGTCTTTTGGTTCCGCTCCGGTACCGGCAAAGGAAAGGAAACGAGGGTCAGGACAAAATAATGATGTGATACTTTCTCAAGGGGCCGGGAGTGAGGGAATAACCGTCGTGAGCTCGTGCACTATTTAAATCTACCCCTAACAGGTGGGGAAAGGAAGTGCTCGTGCAGGGGTAGAGGACATAGGGCTTTTCTACAGAAACATTCACTGCTGTTTCCTCCGCCCGACCCAACCCGCTACCCGGCCCCGTACCTCTTGGAGCCACGCTCCCCCCGTGGGAACGTGGCGGGGCGAACCGTGAAACCGTTGGCCTCCTGGCGTGTCGTTCTCCTTCTGGTCCGAGTCCTGGAAACTCCCGTCGTCTTCCACGTGTGCCTCCGCTCCTTGGGAAACGCCGTCCGACGAGGTTTCTGTCCTTCCGGCTTTTGACGCCGTTACGCTCTCAGGGGGTGGAGACTCGTTACCTTGGTCCGAAGTTTTAAAGGGACCTTCTGAATTACTGATTGGGATCCAGACTGATTCGTCCTCTTCGGTCCATGACGCTGGTGTATTCTGTGGGGACAAGGGGCACGGTAAAAGAGGTGTGGCTGTCCACCATTCTGCAGTAGTCTGAGGTTCCGACACCCGTGCCCCGTCACACTGGGCTATAGAGGCCTGGGCACCCTTCGCCTTGAACAATTGCAGCATTTTGACAAATTCTTTTCAACGCCGAGCCGCAGAGGCAGACATGTCTGAAAATATATGACATTTTGTAGTTTCATTGACAGAGAATTGTCTTTGTTGAAAGGCTTTTGTAAGAACTGCCTCCTTAATTTATCAAGATTGTACGCGGAAGAGTTGAGATGGGAAAAGGTTGCGGTGGAACACGATGAGCTCTTGTTATTGTGAGGTCCCCTTGGAATTCAGGCATAACCTTCTGTTTGATGAATTTGTTGACCCAACTCAAAGGTTGGGACCCCTCCAGACCCTCGTGGACACCAACCAAGCGAATACACCTTTGGGTTCCTCTGGACACTTTCACCTTTTCCAGCAGCGGTATCTTCCTGAAGACCTCCATTGAGTTTGACTGCGGTTTCCGACTCCACTTCACACCTATGCACCTAGCTTCACTGGTGCAGGTTCCTGGTTCCTAAGGTATCCACAGGTGGGGTGGCTCTCCAACCTTCTGTCTTCCACTGGGTTTCTTCAGGGTCCACTGGGAAGGGTCCTTCATCTTTAAAATTGCAACACAGCGTTCCCATTGACTTGCAGTGAACCTGCGATAGTGTTCCCACACTGCACACGACCTCCGTGGGGCTCCTGGGTACTTACCCCGGGTGGTTTCTTGGGTCCCCAGCACTTCTACGTCTTCTGGGTATAGTCTTGACTTGAGTCATGGTTTGCATACCACTATTTTAGTATATGGTTTGGTCTCCCGCTGGGGACCACTGGGTATTACTATCTAATTTCCTATTTTTATTGAAAAGTATTGTGTGTATTGTGTAAATCTCTGGCTAGGAGATATCTGTATGTGTTAGTGAGTGTCTTATAACAAATACATATTTTTATAACTACACTGTGTGTCTTTTTTTCACTCAATCTATACTTATAAGATTATGTTCCGGTAAAACAAGCTGCTTTACACTCCTTCTGGACTAAGCCTGAAGGCTTCTCTCCACAGCTACCACTTAGAGATCTTTCTATGGTTGTCTAAGACCACTAAAATCCCCATATGTTTTGTCTGGATTGGTGCAGGGTGCCCACTTACATAAGTGTGCATAATATACCAAGCCAGCTTCTCACAAGGCCCCAGGGCAGATGATCTCAGCTGCCTGCCAATAAATTATTATATTTACTCAGTCACTAACAAAGCCAATATCGAGATAAGTGTAAGGAAAGTGAATTGAAAAGCTGATAGCAGGCAAGGCACAGAAATACGTGACATCTTCAGAATGTTAGAAGAAAATAAAAAACGCAGAAATTAGAATGTTCATAGCCCACAGGCTGAAAACTGCATGTCCCAAGCATTGTATAAGCAACATTGAAGAAATATAGGATCATGTGAAGTAGAAAACAAGTACATGACAGGATATAGCACTGGGCATTATCCCTACATCCATTGTGCTCGTACCTGTCATTACTGCTGAGTGAGTGCCCAAGTCAAACTGGACTTTAGATCTGAAGAAAACAAATATTCAATTAAGTATCACACACACTAATCAGTGCTCAACAGGAATTTAATTACTGCATGAGCATAAAGATGCCTTACTTAATAACAAAACAGAACTCAACACACTGTGTCTGAAAGAATTGCATCTCACACAAAGATCATGGGCACAATAGTGGCTTACTAAGGTGTGAGATGAAGCTCAAATGGCAGCAAGACAAATACCTATGAGACAAACTCCCTGAATCTCAGCCTGAGAAGCTACAAGAGTCCTTTCCTTCCTTATGTCAATTCTGGAAGAAGAGTATTTGATAAAGAATAAACCATAGGAATAGGTGATCAAGTCCATCAACTAATGGACATGTTTGACACCTTTTGCCTTGATCAGAACTTCCAAAAGTTACAAACAAATGTACAGATTTGTAGTTTATTGTAGACAGAAGACAGGTGACTGTGACCCTCAGTCCAAGCATATTGACAAGATCAGAAAACAGTATAACGTGTGTTTCATCATGAAGTGATTGCTTCAAGGCTGTGAATGTGTACAAACATACAATCACTCAAATATATCTTAAAACATATACGTGTTACAGCGAATGTACATTACAACTGTAATCAGATGACCTTGGAAAGGAAGGGGCTTAATATACCTGTGCTCCCAAAAGATAAGAGGAGTTGGAAAATTAAAACACACAGTGGGTAACATCCAATTCAGAAATGTGCAAAAGACGATAGAAGTTAGGATGCTGCTATAGATAAACATAAGTGAAGTTACAAAAAACATGAAGTCAAGAATATTTAGACTGATGATCGCACAAAATTACTGTGTAGGTTCTATATTGTAGATGCAACACTTGGATTACCGTATAAACTGGAAATAGCCTGTATTCCTCCAGAGAGACCCCGTATGTTGCATAAGGTATATATACCTGCGTCAGTTATTAGCGAGAACCTTAGAGTGAAGATGACTGTATGCACTGTTTATATAATTGGCGTTTTCTTGTTTCAGGTCCTAATTCCCTGCTGCTCCTTCCCTTACCCCTCCCTCGCCTGATCCTCGAACACCCCGTATATTCTACTGGGGAATTGGAGACATCAGGAGTTGGACCATATCTCACCGCATCTGGATTCCGCGAAGCAAAACCTGACAGAATTACGCACCCACGAGTTACTGCTTCGCCCGATTCAGGTGTTCCGATTTTTTGCCCCCATGGAGGATGTCCTCTAGGCGTTGGGGATGGTCCAACAAGAATTAGCCGCTTCTAAAGCGGAAACGGCAGCACTTAGAGAAAAAGTAGACAAATTGGCCAGGAATCCTTTTGATGCTAGCCCTCCTAACCCACAGATACAAGTTACGGTACCACCCCCTATTCCTTTAGCAAGTCCTGAAAGATATGCTGGGGATCCCTTAAAAATTCAGGTATTCTTAACTCAGGTTATGCTGCACTTTACCTGTAAACCTGCCTCTTTTCCCAATAACCATTCCCGGGTAGCGTTTGCCATTTCGTACTTGGTGGGGGACGCAGCTAATTGGGCGGTTCCGTTGGTCAGGAATTACAATGCTGTCCTGTCACATTCAGGTCCGAATTCGAAAGGGTATTTGATAGAAGGGCTACCACTTTAAGTGCAGACAAAGAATTGTTGGAACATAAGCAGGGCAGGTCCGACTTGGTGACTTATTTGACCACTTTTAATCGGTTAGTGGCAGAAACAGCGTGGCCTGAAGAAAAGAGGATGTCATTGTTTTATCAGGGTTTGCGGGGCAAATTGAAAGATGTTCTGGCCAGATAGACCCGCAACCCACCACCTGCACTGACATGATTAATTTAACGCTAAGACTGGAATGCCGTATGGCAGAGAGAAGTGGTGAGAAGAAATGGGGAGGTTACTCCAGGACTGACAGAATGCCTCGGAGAATGGAAAGTAGCAGTGAGACAATGTCAGAACCCATGGAAATAGAGGCAATCAGAGCCCCGTTAACCAAAGAAGAGAGGGAGACCCGCAGAGTGCAAGGACTATGCATATACTGTGGGAAAAAAGGGCATTATGTACGAGACTGTCCTGCCAAACCAAAAAACTCAGGTACTTGGTTACCAATAAGAAGGTAACAGTATCCGCCTCAGTTCCGGTAGCTGTGGTAGGAGGGGATGCGGAGGATGAGAGGGTTTGGAGGCTCCCTTCGTTGGCGGCTACCACATTACAAGATACCGAACCACACATTGTGCTCTCTATGAGTCTTGAATGTGTTCAAAATATTTACCAGGTCGCAGTAATGATTTACTCGGGAGCCACTGGCAATTTTATTGACAGCGGGCTAGTGGATAGATTGGCAGTAGTGAGAGTTCCCAGAGAGACACCAGAGGAAGTGTCTCTAGAGGCTGTCGATGGTAAGACCCTGAAATCAGGGCTGATTAGAGAGCAAACGGAAGTTGACTGGTTGACGGTGGAGGTGGCACAAGGTAGCCATAGGGGAACAATGATGTTGAATATTATTGATGCTCCTCAATACGAAGTCATATTGGGGATGCCATGGCTGAGCCACCACAACCCGACTATAGATTGGAGAACAAAATTCATACAGTTCCTTTCAGGGGGGTGCGAGAACCATTTCGTTCAACGTCCCTTTCCCCAAGCTGCTGTCCTGTTAGGTCCTTTTGTTGTGGCTACAGTAGCTGAAAAAGAAACTGAATTGCCTTTAATGTATGAATCCTTTAGAGACTTTTTCTGTGAAACTAAAGCGGAACAGCTGCCCCCTCACCGAGAGTATGATTGTCGGATAGACCTGATAGAGGGGGCTACTATTCCTGCATGTAGGGTTTATGCACTATCAGTACCTGAAACTCAACATCTAAGAGAATACCTAGACCACTACATTGACATAGGCTTTATCAGGCCCTCACGTTCTCTGGCAGCTTCGCCACTATTTTTCATAGCTAAGGCGAACAGTGATTTAAGAGCCTCTGTGGACTACAGAGTGTTGAACAGGAACACTGTGCGCAATAGATACCCCTTACCCCTCATCTCAGTGTTACTCGATCAGGTGCAGAACGCTAAGATCTACACCAGGTTGTACTTTAGAGGGGCGTATCATCTGGTGAGGATACGTTCCGGGGATGAGTGGAAGACTGCCTTCAAGACCCGTTACGGTCTTTATGAGTATACTGTGATGCCGTTTGGGCTATGTAACGCCACTGCTGCGTTTCAGTATTTTCTCAATGACTTGTTGAAGGAGTTTGTGGATCTGTACGTGGTGGTATATATTGATGACATTCTCATCTATTCGGATGATGTGCAAATGCATGGAACACAGGTCATCAGTGTGTTGAGTAAACTGCGTGAGCATAAACTGTTCTGCAAGTTGAGTGAATGCGAGTTCGGAATGCGCAAGGTGGAATTTCTGGGGGTCATGCTCAGTCCAGAAGGGTTACAAATGTCTGAACGTAAGGTGAAGGTGGTGCAGGATTGGCCTGTTCCTAAGACAGTGAGGGATGTCCAATGATTCCTGGGGTTTGTGAATTATTATCGCAGATTTATTCTTCGCTTTTCCCAAGTAGCAGTTCCCCTTTCCAGATTGCTCAGAAAAGGAGTGCCTTTTGAATGGTCTGCTGAGGCGGAGGGGTCGTTCACTTTCCTTAAAAGAGCTTTCACCACAGCTCCAGTACTAGCACATCCCAGGCCTGAACATCCTTTCGTGGTGGAAGCAGATGCCTCTGATGAGGCTCTTGGGGCTATCTTGTCGCAGCGAGATCAGCATACTGGACAACTCCACCCCGTAGCCTTTCTTTCCAGTAAGTTGAACCAGGCAGAGCGAAACTACACTATCGCAGACAAAGAACTGCTGGCGATCAAAAAGGCGTTCCAGGAGTGGAGGCATTACTTGTGGGGAGCATGCTATCCAGTCACTGTATATTCTGATCACCGGAATCTGCAGTACATGAAATCAGCAAGGCATCTCTCACAACGCCAAATGAGATGGATGCTCTTCTTTTCTGAATATAACTTTGTAATCACCATTCGTACGGGAGCGGACAATTGTAAGGCTGACGCATTGTCAAGGCAGGATACTTTGGACTTAGCAGACAACAACAAAGTAATGGACGCCATCATTGAACCTTCCAAGGTGATATGCGTAGTACGAGTGGAGGATATCTTGGAAGGAATAAGGTTACACAAGACATGCGTAATGTGGGAAGACTGGGCCAAACAAGATGCATCGCATACAATGAAGCAGGGATTACCGTTCTGTGACAACAAACTCTACCTGCCTACTAAAGACCTGCAGAAAAAGGCTTTCGCGTGGTGTCATGTATCTCCTTTGGCAGGACATCCGGGAATAAGCAAAACACTCCGATTGATGCAACGGCATTTCTGGTGGATTTCATTGGGTAAGGATGTCCGGTCTTGGGTTTCCAGTTGTGAGGAATGTGCTAGAGCCAAACACGTTACTACCCGATAGAAGGGCAAACTTATACCCATGCCCACACCACAAAGACCATGGCAAAGCATCAGCCTGGATTTCGTCACAGGGCTACCATTGGATAAAGGATGTTCTGCTATCATGGTGGTGATAGACAGCCTTACAAATATGGGGCATTTTGTACCTTGTACCAACCTGCCCACAGCAGGGTAAACCGCTCAACTGATGCTGAGTAGTGTGATCCGTCTGCATGGCATTCCAAAAGTTATAGTATCAGGCAGAGGACCTCAATTCATTGCTCGTTTCTGGAAGACCTGGTGCCAGGCATTACACATAGACGTATCACTGTCCACAAGCTTCCATCCCCAGACAGATGGGCAGACCGAAAGGTTGAATCAGTCCCTAAAAAAATACCTTAGATGCTATGCGAAAGAGGCTCAAGAGTCATGGGTGTCGTTGTTATGGATGGCTGAACTTGCCTACAACAATGCTTGGCAGAGCTCGGTGGGTATATCACCATTCCGAGCCAACTACGGTTATGATGCGAGAATACTTTCTGTTACCATTCCGGTAGATGTCTCTACTCAACCGGCAGTATTGGATCAAGTAAAGTATCTACGCAGGGTACACAAAAGGTGCAAAGACATCTGGTACGAGCCAAGCAAATATACAAAAGGTGGGAAGATCGCCACAGAATTGACGGCCCAGCCTATAAGGTGGGAGACAGAGTATGGCTGTCTACAAGGAACATACGTTTTAAATTGCGCAGTGTGTTCCAACCTCAGTACATCGGCCCGTATACAGTGGTGAAGCAGATCAATCCTGTTGCCTACAAACTGAAGTTGCCGGTGACTCTGCAGATTCACCCCGTATTTCATTGTAATCTACTGAAACCCGCCTTCTCGGCAAGAAGGCGTGCTCCTCCTCCTGTGTGGTGTGATGGTAACCTGGAGTATGAGGTGAAGTGTATTAAGGATTCCAAGCTGAGGAGGGGCTCTTTGTGGTACTTGATCTCCTGGAAGGGGTATACGGCCAAAGATGATTCATGGGAGCCTCAACGTAATGTCCATGCTCCAGTGGCTGTCCGCGCCTTCCACAGACGGAATCCCTCAAAACCAGGTCCTAGGAGGCGCTAGGAGGGAGGGCCTACTGTCAGGATTGTCCCGTGATGGCGCTTACTTTGCTTACGAACTACAATTCCCGTCATGCATTGGGGCGGAGGAAGTACATCAGACGTCATTAGACGGACGTCAATGTGCGTAATTCTGTTTTGCTGTTTCACCGCGGTTGGGCTCGTATGAGCGAAGACGTACCGGCGGATGGGGTTGGTAACGATCTCTGCCTACCTTGGAGAATTCCTTCTAGCGGATCCGTGAGTACCGCGGCGGCTGCCGCGTTGACATTGCCTTGCTATTTCTACGCCAGGTATGGCTGGATGTTTACCCGCACCTACCCACTTCTGGATTTAAGGCGAATGCTTGTGTTGAATGCTCGTGAAGGTTAACGAGCATTTTGAGGATACTGGTACAATGCGGAGCTCAGTGGTATTAAGTCACCACACGTTACCGTGTAGGTCCTCACTCAGTGAATTAATATTAGTGGAGCGTGGTGGAAACAAGGAGCCACACGTTACCGTGTATTCCTTTCACCTTTCTGTTTCATTTCACATAGCGGATCGTGGTGGTAACAGGGTGCCACACGTTACCGTGTATGTTCCATTTAACCCCCAATATTACGGCGGAGCATTGTGGTAATATTATACCACATGTTACCGTGTAGATCTCGAACATTTTGATCTCTCCTAGCGGAACTTGGTGGTACCAGGGTGCCACACGTTACCGTGTTTGTTCCTAATTTGGATGTTATTTACATAGCGGAGCGTACGTGGTATCATGGCGCCACACGTTACCGTGTATGTGAACTTTCTGTTAAGCGCTGTACTTACCTGATATTCGTGGCAACTGAGAGATCCACGCTTTTACAAGTTCT
Source organism: Lissotriton vulgaris (assembly GCF_964263255.1). Taxonomy (NCBI): domain Eukaryota; kingdom Metazoa; phylum Chordata; class Amphibia; order Caudata; family Salamandridae; genus Lissotriton; species Lissotriton vulgaris. The sequence continues at coordinate 785,224,136 of NC_141694.1, read as the reverse complement.
AATTGTGGAGGAGCTATCCCACTTTTGTTTGGAGACTTTTCCAGTGTCTAGTATTTTGACTGTGTCTATTATGTAGGAGTTCTACAACCCTTTAATTCCTTATTTGAGTTGAAGATAGGAAGGAACTCAAAGGGTGAATATTATTTGAACATCTTTTGCCTGACTAGGGAAGGAAGGATCCTTCTAGCTTATTGCCCAGCAGAACCCCCTTGAAGCATAGCTATTGCTAGGATGGTCTATTCCAGATCTGGGTATGTGTGAGAGTACTATAAGATGTTTGATTGTTTGCATCTGTAATTTAGAGTATTAACCTGTGTGGGTTCTATATTTTAGATGCAACACTTGGATTGCTGTATGAACTGGAAATAGCCTGTTCAACCAGAGAGACCCCGTATGTTGCATAAGGTATATATACCTGCATCAGTTATTAGCGAGAACCTTAGAGTGTAGCTGACTGAATTCACTGTTTATATAATTGTCGTTTTCTTGTTTCAGGTCCTAATTCCCTGCTCCTTCCCTTACCTTTCACTCGCCTGATCCCTCGAACACCCCGTATATTCTACTGGGGTGTTGGTGATGAATATGTGACATATTTCTGCAAACAAATACCCCGTATACCATCCCTCCGCAATTATCATTCCGCAAAGACAAACACCCCACAAATTATCACAACGCAAACCTTTACAACGACTATGCCTTTACCACGCATGCCATTACAACGCAAAGGCATGCATGTTAAAGGTATACTCATTGTAAAAGTTTTAAAGGTAAGTGTGTGTACCCTACCCTACCCTACCCTACCCTACACCCTAATGTAGTACCCCTGCACAACCCACCCTCGACACACAGTCCTTTTCCTACAATAACACTACCCAGCAAAACCCCCTAACACTACCATAAACCACTTTTCTTCCCTACACAAACACTACAACACTACCTGTGGGAGCGCGGGTTTGAAAAAACAGGCGTGGAGGCTGCAATAAAGGTTTAGAAATGGATTTATTGGTTGTAGAGGGAAGTGAAAAGGGTTGGATGGTTTGAGTTTCTTCTTCCTCTGACGATTCCCGTGAAGAGCCGGATGAACTGGAGGCGTGCAAAGTTGATTTCTTGCCCTCTGGTTCTTCTGGACCGGGTTGGTTTTTCCAGAGGCTCATAGAAGGATAGAAACAAACAATATAGGGGTATCGTCAGAATGGAGCTCTTGTATACATGTGGAAGTTCTTATCCCTTCACCACACCGTTGTGACTTTGCAGAGATTACCACAGTGACAGGATGGTACTGAGTTTTCCTTGTCTCGATATGGGAAAGTGGGGACGGTATTTTTAAAGTGCCTAGGGTAAAGGGACTCTGGTAGCGTGTGAGTTTAAGTGTCTAGGAGAGAACCCTGGGTATTTGGCTGTCTAGTTTGAACACATTACACACAAGGTACAAGTGATACTCCGTTGTGCTCTCCCCTCCCGTTAACACCTCCCGCACCCTCCCTCTGTGACCCTGAGCCGGTTACACTCACCGACCCCGCCGTAACTCTCCTCCGAGTTACGGCCACCTTCCAGCCTCCTCCGGACAACACCAGTCCTCCGACCAGCTTTCCTCTCCGTCGTCCTGGTTTTTGGTATCCTCCAAATCGGGTCCCGCGTCTTCTCTCTCGGGTCCCGCGTCTTCTCTCTATGGTCCCGCGTCTTCTCTCTCGGGTCCCGCGTCTTCTCTCTCAGGTCCCGCGTCTTCTCTCTCGGGTCCCGCGTCTTCTCTCTCCTGCCCCGTCCTGCGACCTCGTACTCCTTCCGTGTTCTCTCTCCCCCCAGCGTTCTGACCCTGCGTGCTTTTCACTGGTTCGCCCTTCACCCTTCCGGGGTATGGGGGTTGAACTTCCGGTTCAAACCGATGACCGGTATCTGCCTGTGGAAACACGGGAGACGAACATGGTCGTTGTAGTCCCCATGGACGCATCTGCATATTCCGGGTAAGTGCAGACTCTTCCTCACATCCCCTTTCCCTTGCTGTCCTTCTTCTAGGGAAGCTATTCTGAGGATATCTAGACAAGTAATCCGCGTTCCCTTGATTTTTCCCTTTTCTGTGCCTAGTGAGAAATCTGTACGGTTGTAAGGAAAGAAACCACCTTAGGAGTCTCTCGTTGTGGCCTTTATTCCTTGCTAGCCACTCTAATGGGGCATGGTCTGTAAATAGGACAAATTATCTTCCCTCCAAATAGTACCGGAGTGATTCTATTGCCCATTTAATAGCAAGAGCTTCTTTTTCGATGGTAGTATAATTTTTTTCCCGAGGGAAAAGTTTACGACTTATGTACAAGATGGGTTTTTCTCCTTGTGGTGTTTCTTGCGATAAGACAGCTCCCAATCCTAAGTCGAAAGCATCGGTTTGTAAAATGAAAGGACGGGAATAATCAATGCTGATCAGAACTGATTCAGAGGTTAAGGAGTTTTTTAAGGATTCAAATGAGCGTACCACTTCAGCAGGGGGAGATTGTAAGATCTCTTCCGTTCGTATGTTTTTCTGAAGCAGATCCGTTAAGGGAGCTGCTGTTTGTGAAAAACCAGGGATAAACCTTCGGTAATATCCCAATAAACACAGGAAGGCTCCCAAGTCTTTTTTGTCCTGGGGAGTGGAATCTGGGAAATGGCAGACAATTTGGATGTTTGAGGTCGTATGACTCCTTCACCTAAAAGGTATCCTAAGTACTTAACCGTTTGGGGTGCCAAATGACTTTTGGTGGGATTGATTCGTAAGCCATGAACTACTAGAGTTTTTACCACTTGGGCAAGGTGAGCCAAATGCTGGTCCCAGGTATCACTGTATATTATGATATTGTCAATGTAAGCTCCAGCATAGGTCTCATGGGACTTGAGCATCATATTCATGGCTCGCTGGAACGTTGCAGGGGCTCCATGTAAGCCGAAGGGTAGCATTTTGAAATGGTATAACCCATCCGGGGTTGAAAAAGCCGTCTTTTCTCTGTCTTCTCTTTTTAAAGGGATTTGCCAGTATCCTTTACACAAGTCTAATGTGCTAATGTACTTCGCTTTTCCAATCCTTTCCACCATTTCGTCTACTCTTGGAAGAGGATAAGTATCGAATTCAGAGATTTTGTTTCCTTCCCTGAAGTCAATGCAAAGTCTCACCGATCCATCTGGTTTTGGAACTAACACTATAGGTGAGTTCCATTCGCTTTTGGATGGCTCGATAACATCCAGCTGCAACATCTTCTCTACCTCTTCCCGTATGACCTGTCGGCGGGTTTCTGGTATTCGGTATGGTCTCAGTCTTACCAGTTTACCTGGAAGAGTTTTGATGGCATGTTCAATGAGATTGGTCGTTCCAGGGGAAGTGGAAAAAAATGTTGATAATGGTTGTAAAACCTTTGTCAGATCTCGTGACAACATCTCAGGTAATTCGGGATCAAAGCACTGTTGAAAAAGAGGGATTTGGGGTTCTGCACTGTTCACTGACACAGGGACAGGTCCCTCCCATTTCTTTAGTAGATTCACATGATATATTTGTGATATCTTTTTCTGTGAATCTGTCTCTATCCTATAGGTCACTGGGGTTACCTGTTGAATGACTTTGTAGGGGCCCTGCCATTGACCCAACAACTTATGGTCTGAAGTTGCCATCATAAGCAACACGAGGTCACCTATCTGAAAGGACCTAGGTTTAGACCCTTTGTCGTACTGTTTCTTCTGTGCACTTTGTGCATTCTCCAGATTATTCCTAACAATACTCTGAATTTGTCTCAAGTGCGTTTTTAGGTTTGATACATATTCGGGTAGTGGTTTGTTATCATTTCGTTCAGTTTACCACTGTTCCTTGGCCATATCAAGTAAGGTACAAGGTGTATAACCATACAGTAATTCAAAAGGGGAATATTCTGTGCTCTTTTGTTCTTTGCATCTAATGGCAAAAAGTGCCAAGGGTAGAATGTCCTCCCACTTTCGAGCCTCCAAATCCAACAGTTTCTTTAAAGTAGTCTTAATGGTGGCACTATACCTTTCAACCAACCCATCTGTTTGAGGGTGATAGGCTGAAGTTCGGATTTGTTTCACTCCTAATTGGGTACAGATGACTTTCATCATTTTGGAAATAAAGGGTGTTCCCTGGTCAGTTAGAATTTCTTTTGGGAAGCCTACCCTGGAAAAAACATTAATCATAGCCTTTGCAATATTGGTGGTGTCGGGTCTACGTAGGGGTATGGCCTCTGGGAATCGGGTAGCATAATCCACAAACACTAATACGTATCTACACCCACTTCTGGACGGCAACAAAGGTCCAATAATGTCCATGCCAACCCTTGAGAAGGGTTCATCTATGATGGGAAGTGGTTGTAATGGTGCTCTTGGGGGTTGATAGCGGCTATGTTTCTGACAAACCGGACATTCCCTGCAATATCTCTTGACCTGTTGGTATATGCCCGGCCAATAGAAATTCTCCAGGATAGTTTTCTCTGTCTTGTCTGTTCCAAAGTGTCCCCCCAATAGATGGCTATGAGCAAGATACAATACTTTCTCTCGGAATGGATTTGGAACTAGCAATTGGGCATTCTGACCTGGGTTACTCTTTCTATATAATAGGCCATTTTTAACAAAACTCCTTCCGCGTTCTCTCTCCCCCCAGCGTTCTGACCCTGCGTGCTTTTCACTGGTTCGCCCTTCACCCTTCCGGGGTATGGGGGTTGAACTTCCGGGTCAAACCGATGACCGGTATCCGCCTGTGGAAACACGGGAGACGAACATGGTCGTTGTAGTCCCCATGGACGCATCTGCATATTCCGGGTAAGTGCGGACTCTTCCTCACACTACCTTAATACACTACCCCTACACGACCTACACTACACAAACACCACATCACTACCCTACACTATACAAACACTACCCTAAACCCTAAAACACTACCCTACACTACACAAATGCTACAACACTACCCTAAACCCTAAAACACTACCCCGGCATGACCCTACACTACACAAACACTACAACACTACCCTAAACCCTAAAACACTACCCCTGCATGACCCTCACTACACAAACACTACAACACTACCCTAAACACTAAAACACTACCCCCAGCATGACTCTACACTACACAAACACTACAACACTACCCTAAACCTTATAACACTACCCCCAGCACGACCCTTCACTACACAACCACCACAACACTACACTACACTACACAAACACGACACTACACTACACAATCACTACCCTAGCACGACCCCCCACCCCTAAAAAAGGAACCCAAACCCCCTTACCTCTCTCTTGTCGTGGTTCCACACTCCTCCTGGTTCCATCTTCATGAAGTCTGGTTTTTTTTCACAACGCGTGTGCATTTACCATACATGCCTTTACAACGTAATTCATTGTAAAGGCATGCGTGGTAAATGTACAAGCGTTGTGAAAAAATGCTGAGTGTTGGCATGCGAGGTCAATGACCTCGCGGAGTAATGGTATGCGGGCTGAAAGTCTGCGGAAAAAAAGATGCGGAGTAAACGTTGATTACTGTTGGTGATATCAGGAGGTGGATCATATCTCGCCGCATCTGGATTCCGCAAAGCAAAACCTGACAGCATGCCCTACCTCTCCCATAGGATAACATTGTGTTACCTTAGTACATTTAATAAGTGCTAACTTTCAACTGGGAGCAAATAGGAATTTTGGGTCTGATTCACAGAACTAATTTAAGACAAAATCCTAAACTTACTACCATTTTCACATTTCACAGAAGGCACTTACTCATTTTGGTATTCACAGAAGACACTTACTAATTTCGGTATTCACAGAAGTTAGGAGTCCTAACTTTAGGACTCCTAAATGCATTCGGTGAATACCGAAAGTCGTAAAATTAGGATTTTTCTCAATTTATTAGTAGTAAAGTTAGGACTCCTAACTCTAGGACTCCTAAATGCCTTCTGTGAATACCGAAAGTCTTTAAATTAGGATTTTTCTCAACTTTACTACTACTAAACTGAGAAAAATCCTAATTTTAAGACTTTTGGTATTCACAGAAGGCATTTAGGAATCCTAAAGTTAGGAGTCCTAACTTTACTACTACTAAATTGAGAAAAATCCTAATTTAAAGACTTTTGGTATTCACAGAAGGCATTTAGGAGTCCTAAAGTTAGGAGTCCTAACTTTACTACTACTAAATTGAGAAAAATCCTAATTTAAAGACTTTCGGTATTCACAGAAGGCATTTAGGAGTCCTAAAGTTAGGAGTCCTAACTTTACTACTACTAAATTGAGAAAAATCCTAATTTTAAGACTTTCGGTATTCACAGAAGGCATTTAGGAGTCCTAAAGTTAGGAGTCCTAACTTTACTACTACTAAATTGAGAAAAATCCTAATTTTAAGACTTTCGGTATTCACAGAATGCATTTAGGAGTCCTAAAGTTAGGACTCCTAACTTCTGTGAATACCAAAATGAGTAAGTGCCTTCTGTGAATACCAAAATGGTAGTAAGTTTAATATTTTGTCTTAAGTTAGTTCTGTGAATCGGGCCCATTGAGTTTGGTGTCTAAAGAATTGTAATTTAAAATCATCTATAATGGTAAAGTTGGATTTTAAGTCACAATTCTCGAAATAGGACTTTTAAAAAATTGCCATTTTCTTGTCCCATCCATTTGGTGCCTTCAGCCTGTATCATGGGTCACATGACTAGATGTAGCTGGCAGTTGGTCTCTGTGTATTGCTTCCAGACAGTGTGACGAAGGGGGAATAGGTGTTGGTAGGATGGACCATCTTTGAGTTCATAGGCGGGTGGAGCTGTCTCCTACCACACTTGCACATTACAAAGCTGTTGCCTTGGCACACTCACAAAGGTTTAGACATTAGTCTTTTGTGTCCCCAGACAATCTGGGGCCAGGGCGGGGAGGCAGGAAATTCCTAACACTACTTCAAAGCTGGCACTTGAGACCCAACTCTTCAGCACACCTCTGGACCTGTGGATACTACAGAAGAAGGCCTGCTGTTGTGCTCTGCTGCCAGACCACTGCTACCCTGCTGGCCTTTAACTCTGCTGCCCTCCTGCTTGCTACCCTGCTTGCTGAAATAGAAGACTGGACCTGCACCCTTCATCCCAGGCTGATGTGACTCTAAGGCGTAGCTGATTGACCTACTGTTCCGAGCGCATAACAAGCTCCAGGGTACTCCCTGTATTTGCCCAGCTGGCCTGCTGCCTGAACCTGCAACTGGAATTGCTGGAACCCTACTGACTTCTGCTGGAGTAAGATCCTGATATCCAAGAGGTGCCCCATAGGTCCTGGACCCTTGGTGTGGCATAAGTTGAGCTCTCTCTCCAGGAAAAGGAGAAATCCTGCTATTTTGGGCTCTTCGTGACCGTGAACTGTTCACGCCAAGATTTTACCCCGCAAACTCAAGGGGCGCCATCTTGGCCCCGTGACGAAGAGATCAGAGGAGCGCCGTTGCGGCTCGCTGATGCGCTGTGGATGGTGCGGACTGCAGCGAGGTGGCGGAGTGCCCACAGACAGCGTTAAATCCTGGGGCGGAGGGCCTGGCGGACCCGTGACCGACCTGAGCAGCGGAGGAGGGGGTTGTCTCGGAGGACACAGCTCGTCGGTGAGTGTGGGACTGTGCGACGACCCTCGTCCCCGACCCCCCACCCTGCAGGAGTAGTGAGGACAGGTAACCGGAACGGTGGCGGGGCCTGTTGAATGCTCTTTCCCCTTCGGCAAGTAGCAAAACAGTGGGGGGGACAGAGAATCTCTGCTGTTTTGCGACGACCAGGCCCCAGGCTACGCAGGCGGCACTGTTGTCGGAAATCCCTCGAGGGCCGCGATTGCGGAGGGGCCCCACACTGCGGCAGTGAAAGCAGCGGTTCATTGTGGCGGCGAAGAACATTGAAGTGCGGGACACCAGTCCGACCCCAGAGACAAGCATGGTGCCCCCCTTCCCCACCTCCAACATCAATAGCTGCTGAAACACAAGGAGGAGAACCCATGCACCATACTAGAAACAGCCCTCTAAAGCAATACCACCGAGGGTGGTGCACGCGAGACCCGACTACAAGTTCCCCTGGGGTGACACATCGGAGGCGGCGAGGCTGTGGGACACGGAGTGGCACTGTGGCTGATTCTTTTAGCATACCGCAGTGGTGACAAGGGCACAAATAAGGCACACTGTTGGATGATCTCAAAACACAGGCAAGTGAGGTAGAGGTTCACGGGCAGTGTGGCAGGTTGTGACATGCTGTGAGAGGACTACTGTATTGTGTACTACTATGAGATTGACTGTGGCCCGGAGCTCCGGAACTCAACTGTAGGCGGATAGGCCCCTCGTGGCCAGATCTGGGACTGATACTGCTACGATACTGGAAGACACAGACACTCCCAAAAAGCAGGTTCTTGACCAAGGCAGGCAACTACATGTGACTAACGTAACTCTACATGTGCGAATCCCTGTCTACTGGTGTGCAGTCCACTAACTCGCCCAATGCACAATCACATTATTGTGCCATAGGAACACTGTGGTGTGTAACTGTCTGTCTGTGAAGGAAGTTGAAATATCAGTATAACCGCGGCGGAGTGCAGCACGGACTATCTGATTTATGGTCTACGGTGGTCATGTCCGGACACCACAATAAATCGAAGCAATGGGACAGAACAGAGCCAAACAACAGGACCAAGGCTGCACTGACCCGGCTCAAGAACTGGTGACCAGCGTGGATAGCACGCCAGCATCTAACTGCATCCCTCCCATTACGATCACTGTTCCGGAGGATAAATTGGACCTCATATTACGAGAAGTAAGGGACTCTAGAAAAGCGATAGAGATCCAGATAGGGATACTGGCCTGAATTTGGTCAGGGCGGATCACGCAAAAACGGCGGACAAAGTAAAAGACAATGCGGCGTCGCTAGCTGAGGTTCTGCCCAGGCAGAAACAGACTGAAACTGATGTGAAGCAACTACAGACACAGGTGGCCACTCTACTGGAACGAGTGGAGGATGCAGAAGGGAGAGCGAGATGAAACAACATCCGAGTGATTGGTCTGCCGGAGAAATGTGAAGGGTCCGACGCCTCAGGCTATATGGAACAGTGGTTTCGGGACCACGTTACGGCAGAAGGTCTCTTCACACAATACTGCATAGAGCGTGCGCATAGAATACCCACAGGCAGACCGAGACCGGGTGCCCCGCCGCGGCCTCTCATAGTGAAACTACTGAATTTCCGAGACCGGGACACTCTGCTACAGAAGGCCAGGGAAGCCGCACCAATAAACTTGACAATGCAAGAATCTCCTTAGACCCGGATTACACTGTGTTGTTTCAGAGACAACGGTCTTCCTTCATGGAAGTGAAACAGCGGCTCAGGGACTTGAATTTAAAATATGCGCTACTCTTACCGGCCAGGCTAAAAATAATGCACAAACAGAAAACTTTTTTTTTTTTAAGTCCTGGCGACGTAGAGGACTGGCTTGAAGTAATGGAACTAACCACCACTGCGGAGCTCGCCGCACAAAATGAGGAAGGGGCCCGATCCCACACTGGAGCATCGGCGGGACGCAGGGGGGGAAGATCGCAGCGGACTGCACGGACACATGTCACCTTACAACAGATACAGCAGAACAAGACGCAGGCAATCATTGCTATGTCTATCATTGCTATGGCCACTTTCACAAATGCCCCCCAAGCAGACACCAAAACCTCCTCGGACTCCGAAGGCAGTGTGGCGCTGTTCCCTTCGGCCACCCCGCAGCTGATCATGGAACTGTTTGGTTGAAGGACTTGTGCATGTACTGTTTTTATCTAAGTATATCTGTGTTAAGTAACCATGCTTGTCCATCTCCAACTCTGTCAGATTCTTACAGAAAGTAAGTCATCATTATTGGGCCCGTTGAAGCTTGAGTGTAGTAACTTGAAGTCACATAACACCCCATGCAGAGCGCAGGCACAGCCCCCCATATGGCGAAGGCCCTCTTCATGACGACTATGTTTTTATTAGTTTCATTCTGTGTTATGGTCTGGTATAGTTCGAAGACCAGACCGAGTATTGTAAATGTTGGGGGGTGGGACGATCGTAAACTTCACATTAGTGCAGATACTTTAGATTTATTGGGAACCATGTTGCCACACAAATGGAGCAAATGCCTGGTATAATGAATGCGCTGGGGAAATACACCATTGTAACTGGGAACATACGAGGTATGGGCACAACGCACAAACGACATAGAATCCATGCGCAATTGCAGCGCCGTAAAGCTCAGATTGCGTACCTACAGGAGTCACATATGGTTGAAAGTGAAACGGTGTGGCCAAATCTTCTCAACCTCCTACTCTAACTCTGCTAGGGGTACCACAATTTAGATACGGCATGGTGTGCCGTTTGTGGCACATGAACAGAGGATTGATAAATTGGGAAGATATGTATTTGTGAAAGGTGCGTTAGACGGGCAAATAGTGTTGCTGGGTACGATGTACGCCCCTAACTGACCAAGATAAATACTGGGACATGGTGAGTGGGGCGCTGTCGGGGTGGGACACATGCCCGTGGAGAGTGGGAGGTGATTGTAACACAGTACTGGATGTGCCCTTAGACAGATCGCACCCACCCTTAAACGGAGCTGGGGTCTTTAAACAAGCCGAAGCATTGGTGAGATAAGCTGCTGGGTGGGAATTATGCGATGTATGGAGGATGAGGCATCCGGGGAACAAGGAATACTTCTATTACTCTGCAGTGCACGACCTGCACACTAGGATTGATAGAATTTATTTTGCTCTAATAGGATAGCCATGCAAGTGCTTCACACCACATACCTGCCCAAAATTTTCTCGGATCATAACCCACAGGAAATGGTTATCACCTGGGGCAGAATACCCACCCCGGTCCCCACGCGGAGGTTATGGCTGCAATTGTTGGAGGACACAGTATTCCGCAATGATCTCTCACAAACTATAGGTCACTACTTAGCAGAAAATAGTGATACAGCGATGAGTGGGTCGGTAGAATGGGACGCCTCTAAGGCGGTCATAAGGGGCAAAGTGATCAGTGCGACAGTGGGTGCAAGATAGGAAATCCATAGATCATTGGTAGAGGTAAAAGACTCATTGGGCAGGTTGGAGTAGGAGACAGTGACAGATGACGAAAAGAAGGGCCCGTTACAGGAAGCACGCATTAGACACGCTAAACTCTTGGAATCACTCAGGGTTATAGATTATCAGGCATATACTCAATGTGCGCACGCGGAAGCGGATAAGGCAGGTACTCTGCTTGCTAGTTTACTCCGTGACACCCCTCCTACAGTAGTTATTAGTGAAATTAGCACTAAGAATGGGACAAGGGTTTCCAGTCAAGGGGATATAAGGGATGCATTTAGGAACTATTATGCGACATTATATGGAATGATGACAGATGCTACCAATGACCAACTGGGGCCTTTTCTATCCTCTCTAACATTCCCAATACTACAGATTGCGACACAGAAAGATCTGGTGGGCCCATTACGCCACAAGAGATCAAAGTTGCTATGAAGGGCATCCCACGTAATAAGACTCCTGGCATAGATAGGCTCCCCATTGAATTTTACGCCACATATGTAGACATAATAGTACCCCAATTAATGGAACTATTTAAAGAAGCATGGGATAAGGGTTCCATACCTCTCACCACATAGCAGGCGCTTGTAATTTCGCTATCAAAACCCAGAAGGGACCATGTGGACATGGCTAACTACCGCCCACTGTCGTTATTACCCACTGAATACAAAATATTAAGTAAAGTGCTGGCCAACAGGCTATTGCCATATCTGTTCCGGTTGGTCCACATAGACCAGACCGGGTACCTACCGGCACGGAGCACATCCCTAAATATCAGGAAATGACATTATTTGATGACGGAAGCGCCAAAGCGGTTCCCTCACGCGGGCTGTCTTTCATTAACCTTAGACAGGCGTTTGATTCAATAAGCTGGGAATACATGTTTCAGGTGTTACCGAAATTTGGGATACCGGAAAGGTATGTAGAATGGCTGCGCCTATTATACAGGGCCCGACAGCGCGCACCAGAACGGGTGGACACATATCGGAAGAATATATGATACATAGGGGAACCAGGCAGGGCTGTCCATTGTCGCCTCTTACCTTTATTCTGTCATTGGATCCCTTAGCAATAAAAATGAGACAGGACTTTCTGGGATGGGGAATTCTGATAGGGAACATGACACACCATTTCTCGGCATACGCTGATGATATCATTGTGTATGTCAGAGATCTTCGATTGCCCCTAACCCCAATATTTGACTTATATAAACAGTTTGAAGGGTTGTCGAGTCTGGCTTTAAACACTGCAAAATCTCATGCATTTTTCTGCACGGAACATGAAGATGAGGTGGAAATAGACAACGGAGATACCAAGCTTCAGATAACTCAGACCACGTTTAAGTATCTGGGCATCCAGATATATAGGACAAATGCAGACATGTTGGATGGCAACCTTAATAGAGCAATTAAAGCCCTAAGATCCAGTATCGCCTTTTGGACTGCACTGCCACTGTCTGTAATGGGGAGAGTCGCAATAGCGAAAATGCTTGTTCTGCCACTTTTATTGTACTATTTTACAAATTTACCATTGATGGTGCCGCAAGCCACTTTCAATTTACTACACACTATATTAATAGATTTATTATGGGGGAAGGGTAGGAGACGTATAAGCTTAAAAAAACTGCAAGTGGGTACTCAAGCTGGAGAGCTAGGAGTTCCGGACATTTGCGCTTATTATTACGCTTACCAACTGCAATGGTTGTCATACTGGACGGCGGCTCATAATCTGCAGGCGGACATTGATAATGGAGGTCTGCACGCTTTGTTATTGCCAGGACATAAAATGCCGAGAGACCTACCTCCCTTGCTAGACACTGCGCTTAAGTGTTGGAAAGCGTCACTGCGATACATGAACGCACCCCCTGCATACACAGGCAATATTCCACTGCTGGGAATTTTCTAGCAAGCGGCATACTCACCAGCCGCAGACTAGCACCCTGGGCGGAAGCGGGTGTCAGCACAGTAGGAGACCTATTTAGTAATGAGACGCTTCTAGACCATGATGCCTTCGTGCATGAAACGGGTGCCCCGGCTCACCTGTACTTAACACACGCTGCACTGTTTCAATATGTGAAAAAGCACTGAGCACCGCAGAGGAGGGAACCTACCAGCAATGAGCTAGTGAAGATGGTGCACTATATGGGAAGAGGTAGACACTTGATCCGTTGGCATCAGCGCCCACACAGGGTCCCATTGGAAGCACTGAAAGTTGCTTGGACAGAGGATATAGGTAGAAACGTGTCAGACAAAGAATGGATGGCAATACTAGAACAGCCCAGAAAGGTACAGAGAAACTCGAAATTCAAATTTATTCAAACAATGGTACTACATCGTGCTTACTTGTCCCCGAGTAGATTAGATAGAATGTTCCCACAAACACAGCATTTATGCCCGCGATGTAAGACGGAAGGTGCAGACTTGTTACACATGATATGGGCATGTCCAGTGATAAGGGGATACTGGGATATGATTAGGAGAATAACCGGGACAGCAGCACAACACGAGATCCACGACACCACGAAGGAAAGCATCTTGGGTCTGCACAAACATCTGTCTATGCGCTGGAAGTCGGCAAACCCCCCACTACATCACACTGGTGTACAGTGATGATACGCTGGAGTAGTGCAGAAGGTGCAGCACTGCGCATGGAAGAAGGAAGAGGATTACATAAGATACCGATATCATTGGAATGGGAGGTTATGCTGAAGGAGTTGAAATCAGCCAATATAGACCATGCTGACTGACAAGTTTACGAAATGAGGTAAAGTGCGTTGCCCATGCCTTGAACTCATGTGCACCAACATTGAGAGCCTGCGGTGATCCCCAAGGCAAATCTCCAGCAACGACCATTCACGACATCCAACAGATTCTTCGCACTACAGCAACGACCATCTGTGACACTTGGCTTGCTCTTCACGCTACAGCTATAAGCATCTGTGCCACTCTTCCTACTCTTTTCGACCTCCTCCACCGCAAAGGGAATTCTTTGCGCTGGATTTTTTAAGGTAACTCTTTCAGCAGGACTAACCTGGACCCTGTGCTCCATCACGGTTGGCCCGAACTTGTGACTTTCACCCAGTGTCACATGACCAGATGCCTGCAAGTGGAGATTAGTGCTTTTAGGTGCTCTACGTACCTTAACTCTTTGTAATTGACCATCCGAGATGCTATACCTTTTCCTTGCAGCCCCCTCCACAGCAAATTGATTTTTTTGTGCTGGAATTTTGAAGGTAACTCTTCCAGCTATAATAACCAGGTCCATGTATCCAGCCTACTTGTGGTTATCTGGTCATGCGGGACAGGGGGAAAGTCACAGATTCAGGCCGACAGCGATGGAGCGTGGTCTGGAAGAATGGACCAGGTTAGTTCAGCTGAAAGAGTTACCTTCAAAAGTCCAGCACAAACATTTTTGTTTGTGGTGGAGGGGCCCATGAGGAGAAGGTAGTGCAGTGCGGATGGTAGTCGCTGTAGCGTGAAGAGCAGGCTAGGCATCGTGGACAGTTATGTCAGGCGTTAAGGAGGTTATTGCTGAAAGTTTGTGCTGGGGGTCACCCTTGGCTGTTGATGCTGTAGCGCGAAGTGCTTGCATATCTCCAGTTCCACTGACCATATTTTTGTTGTTTTGATCTCAAATAATTTATTACATTTTACTCTATTTCTCTAAATTGTTGTGGAGTTTTCTTGTGAGAGCTTTTCACTTTATTACTGTTTGAAGTGCTACATAAATACTTTACACATTCCCCAGCTGACCTGTCACCTGGACCTGAAACCAGAACTGCCAGAGCTCTGCTGGCCTCTGATGGAGGGAGCTCTTGTCAGAGGGAGACACAAGCAAGCCCTAAGTTAACCTGTGCTCAACCCTCTGTTAGTTGGCATACAAACAGTCAGGCTAAACTTACAGGCAATATGTAAACACATTATTTAAGACCAAAACAACAACAAAATCAGTAGAACTGGAGATATGCAATTTCAAAGATTTAAGGTAAGTATAGCGCCTAAAAACAGAAAAACAAGTTATCTGGTCATGCGAGACTTGGTGAAAGTCAGAAGTAAACGCTGACCGCAATGGAGCACATGCCAGATACAGGGACCAGGTTAGTCCATAATGTTTCTTTATGGATCGACTTAAACGGCGCTTACATTTGAGTTGGCAACACAATGTTCAACTCTCATTCTGGTGCTTGTTTCTAACTTTGGGATTTTTATGAACAATCCTTTCATAAATTGCTTTACCACTCTCTGTGAATATAATATCATCTGATTTTGAGTTCTTAGAAATATTGAAATTGCTGCAAAATGCACTTTTACTGATAAAAAAGGCAACCATGACTCAGCCAGATGCTATAAGTAAGGTAAAACATGATGGGGCACCATAATATTTTGATCCAGTTGTTTTGTACGCAGCCATAATATAAAATGGTTCGATTTCTGATTATACGTTTAAATTGTTGATTGAGCTCTTGCATTTCTTAAAAGCTCTCTACACTCCTCTGCAATGCTCAAATGTCCAAATTCGAAGTCTTAGGGAGCCGTGCTGTCAGGTGAAGAGATTCTGGTCTGTGGTGAATTATTTGTCCCTGTTCTTTGTAAGCAGTTGAGCATCCACTTTGAAGTGCAGTGGTGCTTCCACACTCAGCTCCCACAGATATGCATTTCAATGCTGACATGGCTAAGCAGAAACTATTAAAATTACCTTGCAACTCTCTCTCTTCATCTCTCATAATACTGTCGCAATCAAAGGTATTTGCAGGAAGGCCTGCACAAATTTTCCGGTCCAATTTATTATAAATGCATTGCCCTGTATTCCTTGGCAAAACCACCAGCTTGCAAATTTCCTGCATTTGGGAATTTGATGTGTCACAAACATGTCCCATGCTGGTTTTCTCCATCGCCTGAATATTAAATTCCATTGCCTGGAATCAATTTCCCATTGGTGTGTATCCACATACTGCATCTTCTGCTCCTCCTCTGACCATAAACCACATTTTGACCAATTGAGTTCCCCCAACCTACCATGAAAGCATCTCTAGTCAGATATATCTGTGGTGTTTCTGTTTGCAGCATCTGACCTCTGAAAATATTCTCTTTGTGCATCTACCAAATAAATGCCTCTCTCATTAGTGGTTTTATATAGACTATATCATTCCATCCGCAATTCACCTGTTGCCATTGCTTGGCCAACTGCTCCTGAACAAGCCTGAGCCAACAGAATCTTGTGGTCCGGTTTACAAGGGTTGCTGCAGGTATCAAGCGAGTGCCCGGCATTGACGGCGGTGTGCCAACTGGCCACTACCCCCCTTCCGAGACCCATGGTGTGATAAATTATTACACCTCGTGTGCAATTTGGTTTCTCTTAACAGAGCAACTCCTGAATAAAAGGATTGCAATTTAAATTTAAATTTTTTCACATTCACGCCCTCTGGTCTAAGAAGCTGAAGACCTGGCTGTTCGAGCAGTAGCGGCACCCCCCTCCCCCCCCCCCCCCCAGCGCCTTGAGACCCTACGGGTATGTAGCGCGCTTTATAAGTGTCACTGATTGATTGATTGGTCAGGGTAGGCCTTAGTGCGCCCATACCGCCGAGGTACACCTTTTTTGGTCCTGAAGAATGCTTGGTAAATAGCATCATTTAGGCAGAAACATGTTGAACCTGCACAATGGGATATAGCTGAATAATCTATCCAGTTTTTCATCCAACACCCCATTTTTAAGTGTGTCTGATTGGCCAACTAATACATTATTTTTGTTTCAAATCTTTTTTTATTTTCCCCAAACCAGGGAGCAGGCAGCAGACTGACTGACACACAGCGTTAAGCCTACAACCCACTCGGGCCGGCTGCGTTATTAGGTGGTGCAATAAATAACATTTATAGGTTTCTCACTCAGAGCTATTGTACATAGCGTTTCGCCTACAACCCCGAAGGGCCGGTCGTGTCATATGATATCCAGTATATGCTATGTAGTCATCGCATGGAATAGCCCGACCCCTTGGGTCGAATACAAACAATAAACCAATAGAAGTAAAACAAACAGACCACGGGGTCCAAACTTCTGACAGAATAGTGAAGTAAAAGGCAGCAGGACAGAATAAGCAGTAGGAATAAGTAAAGAGAAGAAATCTGGAGAGACAGCCATTGATTGCGCAGAGCATGCAAGTAGGGGGAGGGGGCCAGTTTGCAGAGCACCAGATCACAGTTCAGCGCCTTCATCAGCCTAGGCTTCGCACTCTAGTGCTCCTATGGTATCAGCCTAGTCGGCTCAGAGGGGGCCACAGCATTCTCCACAAGCTGTAGCGCCCCGGAATCTAGCAGGCATATGTTGTGCATGCTCCACAGCACATAAATATTGCACCAGGGGTTGCCAGACAGCCTTAAAGCGCGTGTTGCGAGCTTGCAGTCTGGCCGTGAGGAGCTCCATTGTAATAACATGCCACAGACGCACAAACCAGGCTGCGATTGGAGGCGCCTCATGCTTTTTCCAATACAAGGCTATGAGCTGCTTCGCCGCTTCTAGCATTTGAAGCGCCAAGATCCAATTGCTCCGGGTCAGTGACCTCAGACCAGCAGGTTTGATACCTAACAGAACGTGCTAGTGGCTTCAGGCAGAGGGAATCCCAGCACCCCCCTGATGTGACTCAAGACTTCCTTCCAGAAGAAGGTCAGAGATGGACACGCCCACCAGATGTGGATAAAATCCCCAGTTGCAGACCGACACCTCCAGCACGTAGGGGAGGAGGCAGGGAACATCTTGCTCAGGCGCTGGGGCGTGTAGTATCACTGGGTCATTATCTTATAGGCATTCTCTTGCTGCGGGATGCTACGATACACTTTGGGAATGTCCCGCCACAGGCGACACCACTGTGCAGAGGTGATGTCTGCTCCTGAGATTGATTGCCAGCGTTGCTGATAAGGATGGGAGATCTTTGATATCAGGCCCTTTGAGTCAACAAAGGAGCGGGCCAGCCGCTCGAGCGGTGTAAAAGCACGTTTGGCCACCTGATATGTGCCATCTTCCATCACCCAGTGCCTCAGCTGAGCGTATTGCAACCCAGTTTCAAGCGGGACCCTAAATTCCTCTCTACAGTGGGCAAAGGACTTGAGGGAGCCCCCGTCAAACAGATCCGTAAGCACCCTGTGGTTGCCCTGCGGCCACTTGTTAAAGGCCCCCGTGTGATAGGCCGGCGGGATGGACGGATTCCCCTCTATTGGGGTGTGTGGCGAGGGAAAGGTGGTGAGGCCCCTGCGTACTGCTATCTTATCCCAGATCTCCATCACCGTTTTCGTAGGCACCGCCGTGTATGCTCTCCGAGAGCGCCCCGTCTTATGGCGCCACACAAGATCCCAGATGGTGAACCTGGTCACTGCCCGATCCATATGCAACCACCCCTTCTCGCTTTCAGTTACTCTCCACTCCACTATAAAACGGAGGTGTGCTGCCCAGTAGTACTCCACAAGATTAGGGCAGGCCAGTCCCCCCTTGTCACGCGGCGTCATCAGAAGTGCTTGGGAAAAACGGGGCCTCCCGCCCCCTCAGATGAAGTTGGTAAGGTCATGCTGTAGGCCTCTTATAATGCGCAGCGGAATGGGTGTGGGAAGACACTGGAATAGATATAGTACTTTGGGGAGGATAGACATCTTGATAGCATTGAGTCTGCTCAACCACGACGGCACAAGCGTCTTCCACCTCCGCATATCTTCAAGAACCGAGTGCCGGCATTCCCTCCAGTTTACTTGCGTCCACTCATCTAGCGAGGGGGTCAGCTGGAGGCCAAGATATCGAATGTGATGGGCTGTCCACTGATACGGAGCTAGCTGCTCCAGGAGGGGTATCTCATCCTTCGGGATGGTGAGGTTGAGGGCATAAGATTTATTGTGGTTAATCTTTATGCCGGAGGCTCGTTCAAAAAGGCACGGCACTGAGTGCACTGCCGGTAGAGATTCTCGAGGCTTCGTTAGCGTAAGAATAAGGTCGTCCACGAAGAGCACTACTTTGTTCTCTCGGCCGCCCAAAGGGATACCATGGATGTCAGGTGCCCGCCGAATCATTTCCGCTAGAGGCTCTATCGCCAGAGCAAATAATAAGGGCGAGAGCGGACAGCCCTGTCTGGTACCGTGAGCTGTCCATTGACTCGGATTCTGGCCCGCGGGGCAAGGTACAAGGCCAGGCTCCTAGTGATCATCTTCTGACCAATCCCCATCTTGCACAGCACTACTCGCAGGAAGAACCAGTCCACCCAATCGAATGCCTTCCCCGCGTCTAGCGAGAGAAGGCAGGTCGGGATCTTCCAATGGTTCGCCTTCCCCACAAGGTGCGCAAACCGGCGCACATTGTCTGCCCCCTGCCGGTTGCGGATGAAGCCCACTTGATCCGAGTATACCAAGCCCGGCATATGAGGGTCCAATCACTTCGCCAGCAGCTTGGTGTATATTTTAAAGTCGGTGTTTAGCAAGGCAATCAGACGGTACGACGCACACATTGTAGGGTCCTTCCCAGGCTTCAGGATTAAAGCGATTTCCGCCAGTCCCATGTCAGGAGACGGCCCCACCTCATCCGTGAAGGAATTATACAGCCTGAGAAGGTAGGGCCAAAGCTGAAACTGAAACATGCAATAGAAGGACAGGAGAAGACCGTCCGGCCCTGGGGTTTTCCCCAACGGGAGCTCCTGCATGACTATGGCTATCTACTCTTGGGTTATGGGGCCCTCCATAGCCCTCGTATGATGAGGATGCAGCGGCGTCCCCCCATACTTATCTAAGACCTCCTCTAACAGCTCCGGGGGCGGCGCCTCCCCCTGGTATAGTGCCGAGTAATATTCCCTGAACGCCTCTCATTTATCCTTCTCCGCCACAACTCTCTTCCCATCAGGAAGTTGGACATTGGCTATATGTGCTTTAGCCGCGCGGACTCTCAGTCGCCTCGCCAGTAGCCTCCCTACCTTATCCCCTAGCTCAAAATACCTCTGTTTCAGCACCAATGGGGACTTCTCCGCTCTGTTGGTTCGCAGCAGCCGAAGCTGCCCCCTAAGATTAGCCAGCTGCCGTCTCGACCTCAAGGAGGAACGGCCCTGATCTTGCAACTCCGCTTTCTTGATATCCCCCGCCAGTCTGTCCTCTAGCGTTCGAGCCTCTCGCACCCGTGCAATCAAGAGGGAGGTGATATGTCCCCTTATCGTGGCCTTGAAAGCGTCCCAGACCACTGGAAAGGGTGTCTCCGGCAGGTCATTACAATCAAAATATGAGGTAATGGCTTCCCTAATGCTTTCTACGTTGGCTGCATCCCGGAGACTACCTGCCGGCAGGCGCCACCTCGTTTCCCGGGCAGGGCAAGTGGCCGGGTCCTGCAGGAGCAGCTCAACATGAGCGTGGTCAGAGAGTGAGATATCAGACATATTGACCCCGAGGACATATCGCGAGAGATCATGGGAAATAAATAGATAGTCGATGAGGGAATAAGAGCGGTGCGTATGAGAATAGAACGAGTACTCCCTCCGGTCTGGGGAGGGGTAGCGCCATGCATCCAACAGTCCTAGGTCCATTATCTGCTTGCGAAGCGCCAAGGACATAGCCCCTACACCACTAAGGGAAAGCTCACTGCGGTCCACCTCCGGGTTCCAGACCAGGTTGAGGTCCCCCCTAAGATTATCGAAGAGCCTCCCTGCGGCACCCGCTCCCGCAGAAGATCCCACACTCCCGGCGGCTAATCCTTGTGAGCTCCTCCACCCGCACTTCTACACAGCGACCGTTCAGGCGTTGGGGGACCAGGGCCCCGATCCCAGTGCGATATTCCAAGCAAGAGTCCTCGCCCACTCGTCAGCACCTTAACTCCAGGGCACCCAGGCAGGCCCACCTTGCCACCCACAGAGCCTGAGATGCGTGAAGGGGTCACCAGGCAAGCAAATAGGGTATAGGCTGCAAAAGGTGTGGGGGCGGAAGCTATATCACAGCTTAAGACACACAGGGGCTCCCATACTCACTGGGTGGTAAAGGTAGGGCTCTCAACAAATCAGAAGGGTGCAGGTAATGTGGTCACCCCCCCCCCCACCCGAGCAGATCCCGCATGGGCCCGCCCAACACCCCCAGGGCAAGCTGCAGTGCCCCTGTCTCTCAGGGCCTACCAGGCATAGGGCATATGGGGAACAGCCGCACTAACTCGGTGCCTCACTTCAGCGCTGATATAGGGGGAAAACACTCCTCACCCCCACCGCAGCTCTCGTGAGCGCCCTTGCCAACCACCCCCCACAGCTTCCTGACGGGCGCACTATCCACCGTGCACCCAATCACTCACCCCCACCGCAGTGACCCCTGAGGAAAGGCCCAGGCAGGAAAGGGGCAAGGCAACAGTAGCGCAGGCAACGACCATAGGTACCTCTGCGCACAGTCACAAACTGGCTGCTCTGCCAGGCAGGCCTCTCCTCACTCTTCTGGCGCAGCAGCCAACTCCACTCCACTGGGTGCCGCCCTCAGCCCCCCAACAACCACAGCAACACCCCTCCAAGAGCAACGCTCACCCAAGGAATCCACCAGCGCTGTATAGAGTACCCAGGGTTAGGGCGCACCTCACCACAGAAGCCCTCAACCTCCGGGGCCCATCAGCTGCACAGGACCAGTCCAGGTTCGCCACCCCCGTTCACCCTGTTGCCCCTGCCTCAGGTCTCCCGAAGTAGCAGGCGTCTGCCCTAAAGCAGTATACCCACTGCCCCTATCGCAGTCTAGTCCGGGAGAATACAATGCGCACAAGCAGTCACACCATACCTGCAGTAGGCCCCAGCAGCCTCGCCAATGCCTGCCTCACCGGGTCACCCAGTTCCCGCAGGCCTCCTCCAGCCGGCAGTCAGGGTATCCCCACCCCTAATGGCCAGTACAAGCCACCGTCCTGGTTCAACTCCACAGTCCCGCGCAGCGGGGATAGGCCTCTTCCGAACCCGCACCGCAAGGCAGCACCTTCACCCCAGCCTTTCGCCGTCGTCCTCCGCATTCCAGGCTTCCATGACAACACAGGGGGGGGGGGCGACTTCCCAAGCGCCACTAGCCCCCAGGGCCAAACTGCAGGACCACAGGCCGATGCACCTCCAAGCAATCCCGCCGTGCTCCTCCGGTGCCGCACCTCAGCGCCTCTGGCAGGTCCTAAAATGGCGGGGGCCGTAGCTGCCGGACCTCTCACTCGGGACCGGCACAGCAGGCCCCCTGGGCATGCCACGCACCTCCACTGCAAAGCTTGCTCCAAGTCCACAGGGGGCCCACACAAGGGCAGACCGATAGCTCTCACATGCCCCAGCAACGCTCCGTCGTTCACCGCGCAGGCCCAACTCCCAAAATTGTGGGCCGCGTTTCCCTCCATCACCCGGCTCCCAGGACCGGATCTGCCCACCTAGGAGTCCGGGTCTGCGCTCCCGTCCCGGAATCTGCTCTCCGCCTCACTGCCACATTGGGGGAAAAAGTCGCACCCACTGCTTAGACGTCCCGCCGCCCAGCCGCCAGGCGTGGGACCAGCTCTGCCGAGTATTGCATAAAATGGCCGGCCGCCTCTCCAGGCCCGCAACCGGTCTCCTCCGCATTTGCTCACCGGCTGCCTCCTGGGCGCCCACAGCTCGGCCACAGTCGCCAGGCACCCAGAAAGCTTGCCCCAAGTCCACAGGGGGGCCACACAAGGGCAGACCAGCAGCTCACACACGCCTCAGCAATGCTCCGTCACTCACCGAGCAGGCCCCACACCCCAGATGTTACATACATAGGGGTCCCAGTTGGAACAAAATTTGATACACAAAGAAAAATACTTTTGAAAAAATCAAGAAGTTCGGTATTGTATTCACAGAGAGATGTTTTTAATTCACATCCTCGGTTGTAGATTGGTTACAAATACATTTCTCAAAATAGTGCAGGTGTCCTCGATGCCCAAAGGGGGGCATGGTGAAAGAGGGACAGGGGGGAAGGTAGTGCAGGTAGTGCGGGTATAGACAAGTTGCAAAAGGAATCGTGGGTGGTCATTTATACATTTTGAAAATGATACCACAGAGGCAAATTCATATTGCCAAACAAATAATTACTCTCAGCATTCATATTCCTATACCAACAAATTAACACAACCAAAAAATGAGCTGTTGTTATTGGCTAGGTGACAGTAGAATTATGTTGACGTTTCGACCCCAAGGGTGTAGGCTGATTCTTGCCCTACTGCGGGGTCTTCATCAGGACCAGTGGGGGCAGGGTGGTGAGGGGTTTGGGCGGGTTCCAAATTCCTATCTACAACTCAATTGACAATAACCTAACTTTTGTAGGTTGACGCTCTCCTTGTTCTCCGGAGCCTTCGGGCCCTCCACACGTTCGTAGAAGGGGCCACGTCTGTTCAAGTGGCCTTTAGGTAATTATTTCGGACTCAGGTAGCACTTTTATTAGCTTGGAATGTCTTCCCCTGTCTAAAATATCACGTTTTTAATCACAGGTACCCGCCCAAACCCCTCACCACCCTGCCCCCACTGGTCCTGATGAAGACCCCGCAGTAGGGCAAGAATCAGCCTACACCCTTGGGGTCGAAACGTCGACATAATTCTACTGTCACCTAGCCAATAACAACAGCTCATTTTTTGGTTGTGTTAATTTGTTGGTATAGGAATATGAATGCTGAGAGTAATTATTTGTTTGGCAATATGAATATGCCTCTGTGGTATCATTTTCAAAATGTATAAATGACCACCCACGATTCCTTTTGCAACTTGTCTATACCCGCACTACCTGCACTACCTTCCCCCCTGTCCCTCTTTCACCTTGCCCCCCTTTGGGCATCGAGGACACCTGCACTATTTTGAGAAATGTATTTGTAACCAATCTACAACCGAGGATGTGAATTAAAAACATCTCTCTGTAAATACAATACCGAACTTCTTGATTTTTTCAAAAGTATTTTTCTTTGTGTATCAAATTTTGTTCCAACTGGGACCCCTATGTATGTAACACTTGATTACCCAGGTCCCAGTGCCGTTGGGTCAACCCTTTAAATATAACTCCACACCCCAGATGGAGGGCCGCGCTGCTCTCCATCCTCCGACTCCCAGGACCGGGTCTGCTCACCTCGGGGTCCAGGTCTGCTCTCCCTGCCCAGAATCCTCTCTCCGCCTCACTGCCACATTGGAGGAAAAAGCTGCACCCGCTGCTCACATGTCCCGCCGCCCAGCCGCCGGGCGCCGGACCAGCTCTGCCGAGGGATGTACAAAATAGTGGGCCACCTCTCTAGGCCCGCTACCGGTCTCCTCCGCGCTCACCCACTGGCTGCCTCCTGGGAGTCCACAGCTCGCCCACAGTCGCCAGGCACCCAGACACCCTCAACGTGTCCCGGGGGTTGCGCTTGTAGCACCCCAGCTCCGCCGTAATTGCTGCTGAAGGTGGCTGATCGCGGGAACCCTTCCAGAGCACGTTTGCTCACATTGCCTGCTAAGCCACCTAATAAATTATTTTGGGACACAATCTCGACACTTTTAATAACCACACTATCACTTTCACTTGTCACCCAATCACAAGACCTGCTCCGCCCGATGATGAAGCTTGTCACAAACCAGGTTAGTGAGTGAGGGCTTTCAAAAGAATCAAGTGAGATTCTTCATGCCTGCTCTTCTAGCAAGAAGGCACACTCTTTTGTCGTTTAAATTACCTTAGCTGGGGGACCAAGAGTGCTCCTTTAATTATCTTCCCTCTCTCCCCTGTTGATATTAGGTGCTATGCAAGGAGATAGAGGATTCCTAGACTTCCTTTTTGTCGCTACAGAGATCACTGAATCAGTGTGCACCTGAGTCAAAACAGACCCTGCAGAATCATCAGTAGTCTTACATTTTTTTTTCAAATCTTGCGGAATTTATTAGGGCAATCACCAGATTCTGCATCATTGATAGGCCCTCGTCCATCAGATGACCCAACACAGGTATAGATCGAGTGCCTCTGTGAGATTTTCCCTTAAAGTCAGAAAGAAAACATGACTTCTCGACCCCGGCAGCTGCGGGTACATTGAAATGCTTTGACACCTTTTCTATTAGGGAATGGAATATATTAATATCATCAAGTGGTGAACTACTACATGTCGGCTCCAGACTTGCATCCTTTCGCACAATACACTGGTTCCATTCTGAATCCTTAGTAGGAGACCTTGGTGGACTCTCAGTAACTGTACCATCAACATTATTCACACTTTCTGCATATGGAGCCTTTACTTCTGCCTCCTCAACATTCTGCTCAACAGATACTTCTGCATCTGTTTCTGCATCCCGTATCGAACCTCAAGCTGCATTATTTTCCTGTGTGCCTGAGATTTCACTTTGACGGTTGTGGAGTTTTCGTCGACTCTGTCTGCTGATCACCCCTCTCCAATTGAGACAGGAGTCTTTTATAGATGTCAGCAAGCATTGATGTTAACAACTGCACCTTTACCATCCTTTCAGAAGGATGCACTCTTCCTTCTTGGTTTAACCTTCATGATTCTTGTTTCTCATATTTCTACACAAAATCCTCATCATCATTCTCCTCATCAATACAATAAATATTCAACTCTCCCAAATGGTCCGTCATTAGGGAACTGAAACAATGCTTACTTGGTTTGGTACCTGCAAAGACAAATAGGAGGCTTAGCAGGAAATTTTCACTCCTTGGACTGACTGTGGCCTAAAGACGTATAGCCTTTGATTGGCTGAACCCACCATCCCCCTGAGCGCAGACATGAAGGAATGGGCTGGAGCGGAGGAAGCACGAATGAGGAAAGTTAGATGCATCGATAAGCTGGTGGATGACCTGCAAGCGGGGCATGCCATGATCTGAGGGGGATGCCATGATTCGCGTGGGATGCCATGTTCCATGACCTGGATGGAGACGGCCTCCCCACCTCTGCAGCAACAGAGGATGAGATCGATATAGGTTTAGACCAGGTATAGATTTCCCGAACTAGGGTTGGGTATAGCTGGCATATATGGGAGGTTAGAGCCTGATGAATATGAGGGGCAACAAGAGGGTTGAACAACTGGGGTTAATCTGTTTTGTCTGGTATATTTTGACAAGAGTCTGTGGAGGGAGCCAAGCACAGGGGAGCCGGATGGGCTTTTTTCTTCATTATGATGTATTGGTTTACTTATATTTGGATTTCGAGTGATCTTCAAGGCATTCCATATTCTACATTCTTAGTACAATTGTTCTGGAAATCTACAAAGCAACACTGGTTATCAAATGACAAAATATATTGATGGTTTTGGTTATGATGATAGACGTTGCTATTGTGCACAGTCTGTATTTGTTTACCAATAAAATGTAAATTAAAAAAAACTTTCCTAAATGAGTTGCCTTTCTTCCATTAGGGATTCACCTTCACTGAAGAAAGCCTCCATACGATCCAAATCTGAACTACCATTCTCCTGACGCATCTGCGAATGACTTTGCTCTTCTGGCAAAACTCCCTGCAGGACATGTTGTGGCGGTTGTAATGGTACTGGAGAAACCATCAAAGTCTGTAGAGTAGGCTCTACTGTTCCTGGTGACTCACCATGGACAACTTGTCCCACCATCCCCTTCGTTAACATGGGCATCAGCATTAACTGCTTCTTTTTCTTCTTCACCGCCAGAATCTCACTCGCTGACAGCAATTCCCTGGAGCATGACAAATCACTTGTCAACACCATAGCTCCCTTCGATGGTAATGTCCTCGTCGGCGCCTTGTCTCCTGTCAACGGTAATGTCCTAGTCAGCGCCTTGTCTCCCGTAGATGGTAATGTCCTAGTCAGCAACAAATCCTCCATCAATGATTTTGTAGATGGCGACTGTCTCTGTGCCTTCTCCATCAAGAACCTTATCTCCAAAATTGACGGCTCCCTTGATGGTGACTTTGACGGATTTACTCTGGTTGATGATAACTCCTTTGTTGATGGCACCTTATCTTCTTCCTCGTTGGGGTTTCTGCATCAATGATGCTCGTTCCTCATCGCCCTTCACCAAAGACTTCTGCAGTGAGTCTGCAGTTACCTTGAGCCTCTTTGATGGAGCCTCATCCTTTGTCCCTTCATCTCTTATTTTGTGCTTTTTCTACACATCATGCCTCTTGTGTTCGTTCACACCAGAGAGCACCAGGCCAGCTGTCTGGCTCTTAGTGGCAGAGCCAGAGGGTCCTTTTTATGTTTTTCTGTACTTAAAAGATTCCAGTCTTTCTCTAAAATAGCCAGTGCCAAACACCTCTCCCGATCCATCAAAGTCGTAGATGAAAATGTCTTGCAAATCTTTCATTCTGGTGGCTTGTACGCAGGATGAAGATAATACAAGCACCTTTTGTATAGTTCTTCCACATAAATCTTTTTCTTGCCACAGGCCTTACAAGGCTTGAACAAAGACATCTTAGTGATTGTCTCAGCCTCAGCCATGATGTGAACTCTTTCCTGTCTACTTCTTATGAATTATATGTCTTTTCTTTAAAACATGTTAAAAGGGTTCCTCACACTGAGCATGCGAAATCTGACAGTTGGAGGCTTCAGTCGGGGAAACAGCTGGGTGAGGTGGGTTATGATTGGCTGAAGATTTGGGTCATGTAATGATGTGGATAGGAGAGGAAAGATAACAAAGTTTTTTCCAATGTTAATAGTTGAGTTTATGTATATGTGACTGCTTTTTTTTTAAAATAACAGGGTTCCCAGTCTGGCGACGTGGAATGATTCAAGAATGTGAATCTATGAAAGAGCCAATGCTGGAGAAGCACGTTTTTCTAAATAGTGCCCCTTTTATTCATGTTTCTCCATCATGTGTAAATATACTGCAAAAATCTGCACAAAGCTTCCCAAAATCTCTCAACATACATACTTGGCCAGCATGCTCTGTTCATATACATTCCCTAATACATGCGCTGCCCCTGGAAGGATAGCAAACGTTTGTCAATCTCCAGGAGATTAAACACCTTGCTCCCTACACATGCGTGGTAAGCCCATATCAGAGCCTGATCTCAGCAGCAGTCTGTTGCTGCTCCATCATAGGTGCTCACTGTTTCAAGCTGTAAGCAAAAATGTTCCCTTCTTTAGTCCCTATGAGGTGCCAGTTTGCCCAGTAAAGTAAAACTGCTGTAGACTAAACAGGGGTCCATAACTCATCTCCCACAGTCCTATCATGCATTGCACTGCTTTCTCCTCTCTGTGCCTAGCACAGAAAATTCTCAGGTGCGTCATTGAAGTGCCAAACCTGGCAGGGATCCTACTTTCATGTTCTTTTCCCAGCCATTAGGCAGGAGAAAAACTAAGAAGTAGAATGACTGTGTTAGAGTTTATTAGCACCCACTAGGGGAGGTGGAGTTTGAGCCTTCACTTTCAGTTATTTCTCCTGTCCTGAGGTGGAGATCACCTCAAAAGTAATGACTGGGATGGAAAAAGGGAACTTATCAGCATGGCCGATGAGGTCTTCATATGGCTCCAGCAGGGGCGGCTCTTGGCTCATGGGGGCCCTGGGCAGGAACCGTAGGTAGGGGGCCCCAGAAGAGGGGGTCCGGGCGGGGACGGAGCGCGGAGGCCAGTGAAGAGGGGGGGTCAGGGTTTTTGGAAGTGGAACAGAGCCAGAGGCCGGCAAATCCCTGCCAGGGGCCGCCACACAAATATGTATCCATCCTCAAAGGATTATTATATTAAGGATATATATTGGCGTGGTGGCCCCTGGGGTTTAGTGGCCCTGTGCAGGTACACAGCTTGCACATGCCTAAGGCCGCCCCTGGCTCCAGTGACGTCATACGGAGTCACAAGAAGAGCCATGCTATTATGTCGTCCTTGTCGACGTGGGAGACCTAAGAAAATAATTTTCGTGGAATGCTGGTGCGGGGGTAATTCAAAAGGTGAGGAACTCACAGGCATATGTATCCATGAAAATAAAGGTTTGCAAAGAGGGTGACTGTTGAAATCTGTGGAGGCTTGCTTGTTTTTGTAACGTGAATATTTTTGAAAAGAGGTTGAAAAGTTACAAATGAGGATGAGTAGACAGGTATTTATTCTTCTCTGTCCAACTGGAAGTAGCAGTTGAGTTCACAGATGTCACTGGAGGTCAGATAAGGAAGGTGGAGAGGATGTGTTTTTGGAGACGCAGGCCTAGTTGATATGTATTTTCTTATTTTTATATTTGTGTATTGAATACAGACTTAGCCCCATAGGAGTGTCAGGACGCCTGGTGATGTGTAGATTTTCAACAATCATTAGTGAGAAAAATATAAATCAAGAAGCTTGCAATTACAGCAAGTAAGCATGCATTGACCATCATCAAATAGTACAAGTAAAAGGCCGTCATTTGAAGTAATGCAAGACTTATTTCATAGAGGTGAGCAGAGGATTTGTGTCAAGATTACTGAGTGGCTGAGAGGTCTTGTTTTGAGGCTATAGAATGAGGCTGGAAGGCTGCCTGAAGTGGCAGGGATGCTTTTACATGGTGGTTATTTAGCTTACTTTTGAATATGTGGAAAAGGGAAATTTCTTATGTGAAAAGGAAACGTATTGGTGCATTACCAGAGGAGAAACAATTAAATGTGATCTTTTTTGTAAACAGAGATGCCTCGAGCCAGAGACATGATAGCCTTTTAAGGGTCCATTCTGATAGAGATCTCGAGTTTCTGGGATATATAATTCTGATGCTGCCATTTAATGCTTAGTAGGAGAGTCAAGCAGAACTAGTATATACTGGATCACTGACGTAATATCAAGGGACAAAATATAGACTACTAAAAATATCGGTGCCAAAATATCGAAAGACAAAATATCCAATTCCTATCTACAAACAGGTAAGTACAAACTTATTGAAACCAAAATATTGTTTAAAAATATATACTTTGTAAAAATATCGATTTTCTTAAAAATAATGTAAAATTAAAAAATTATGAAAATAAATACCTAAAATATACTTAAAAATACTTAAATAACCTTAAAATTATTAAATTATTAATTTAAGTTATAAAAAAAATACAATTTTATTTGTTAAAACATATATATATTAAGATAATATTAATAAAAAATATACAATATTATTACCGTAGGATAGCGGGAGTGTAAAAATTACTATTCCCACTCCAGAGAGTGCAACAGTAGGGAAAGCGTTGGGTAGCGTAGGGGTAAATAGTACTATTTCCACTCCAGAGAGTGCAACAGTAGGGAAGGCGTTGGATAGCGTAGGGGTAAAAATTATTATTCCCACCCCAAAGAGTGCAACAGTAGGGAAAGCGTTGGATAGCGTAGGGGTAAAAAATTACTATTCCCACTCCAGAGAGTGCAACAGTAGGGAAAGCGTTGGACAGCGTAGGGGTAAAAATTACTATTCCCACTCCAGAGAGTGCAACAGTAGGGAAGGCGTTGGATAGCGTAGGGGTAAAAATTACTATTCCCACTCCAGAGAGTGCAACAGTAGGGAAAGTAAAGATTTAATATATTAATAAAAATTAATTAAATATCAATACCAAGAATAAATTAATTAAAATAAATTACCAAATTAATATTATTTAACAATTAATCAATTAAAAATACAAATTAATATTAGTTATTAGGATTAATTACCTATTAATACAAATTAATCACCAATTATCAATTAATTAACAATACATTAAAAATTAATACCAATAAATAAATAAAAATTATCTACTTAATTACAATTAAATTACTTCCCACCCTATTCCCCTATAAACCCACAACCCGCTACGGAAAATAAATTATTACAATAAACATAATTACAAATTAATCAATTATTAAAAATAAATTACTAATTAAAAATTAATTTCCAACTACAAATTAATTAATTACCAATTAAACTTTAATAACCAATTAATTCAAAATAAATACCAATAAATAAATTAACATATTTAATTAATTACAATTAAATTACTTCCCACCCTATTCCCCTATATACCCACAACCTGCTACAGAATTAAATTACGCAAAAATTAAATAATATAAAATTAATTAATTACCAATTAAAATGTAATGACCAATTAATTAAAAATAAATACCAATAAATAAATTAACATATTTAATTAATTACAATTAAAATACTTCCCACCCTATTCCCCTATAAACCCACAACCCGCTACAGAATTAAATTACACAAAAATTCAATAACATAAAAAACACTTACAATAAATTCGATATTAATAAAATTAGATATATTTAGAAACCTATGTTATTTACTTCGATATTTTGACTTTCTATATTTTAAAATTCGATATTACCTACAATTCGATATTTTTAACCACTATATTCTGTCCATTCGATATTTTGTCCATTCTATTTTTTGACTTCGATATTATGTCCATTACATGTTTTGGACCCGATATTATGTCTGTGCACCAATTGGAATAGTACTGGCTATAGAGTAAAGGACCTTCTCTAGAAGTACGAAACACAGTTTAGGCATGCTAGCGAAAATGGCATTCCCATAATCAATTTTATAAATAACCAGTGCTTGACCGACTAGATTAAGGTTTGGTTCTGGTAGGAAAGGTTTGATGGTACATAGTAACATTAGTTGAAATCTTGTTTCAAGGAAATTGTATCTAGCTTTTTGAAATCATTGGGTGGACTTGTCAGTACATTATCAAAGAAAGCTTTTTCCCCATAAAATGATTTAGGCATGGATTATAAATTGCCCAGATTAATGTGTGGGGATAGTAAGTGCCTTGAATCTCTCATTCGGGGTTGTAAATGCAAGCAGTACATGTTTTAGTACCCAGAATGTAGAATAAATATACTGACCTAAAAATACTGTGTGGAAATGTGCATTTTGTCCCAATTACGAGGACTGTCCAGCTGATATTTAACATCTGCTCTAAGCAGTAGGCAGGCAGCAGGGTACGCTAATGCCTGTTGGGATGGGGATTGCATCTGGGGGGTAGGGTAGGCTGCGGTCTCAAAGGGCGGAGTGCTCTCTGCTCCCATGTGGGGGCTAAAGGGTTTGGTGGGTCCCTCGTTGTGTTTGTATATGCAGCCTAAACCCCTTTTTATATACAATCTGTTCAGTTGTGGGTCTGCACCCTGTAATGTTGGTTCCAGAAAGACCTGACCACTCAATGCTGCATGGACCTGTATTCTTCCGAGGGATACCATTCCAGGTAAATCATGATGAGGGATAAATATCAGCTAATTTAGCTGGATCAGTGATGCAGTCAAGGAGCCATCAATGATTATTTGAAGATAAGATACAAAGAGACAAACACTCAAACAAGCGCATGATCAAGACCACTCCCCCAGAGATGGCGCCTTGACCCCACAGAGTACAGACTTTAGGCAACTCAATTCAGATAGCGGAAGGGGCATGTCCTGACGAAGACCCCACTCAGTTGCATATTACAAGGCTCCAAACACTTAAAGGCCTATTAGGATGGCAGACGGAAACGGGTTCCGTCTGCCATGGTCGCGGCAAAAATACTCCCGACCGCACCGTGGATAATTTGCGGTTGCGATTAGGATATTTCTGTCATCACACACCGACTGCGGCGGACGGATCACATCAAAGACCGCCACAAGAGGACGGTACCACAGAAACACCGTCCGCTGCGGACGCATTGACCGCAAAAACAGGCCCAACCGCCGCCAGACCTGCGGAGGGTTCGGCCGCACGATTAGGATAACCCCGCCATCCCAACGGAACTCTCCACCTTCCTCAACCGCCGCAGAATAAAAGCATCGACAAACGGAGCATGACTGCGGAAGGATCAAACGAACATCACCGCTGCCGTCAAACTGATTAAAAAAGGGGGGACGGAAGTAAATAGAAAACACAAAAAACAGGACACACACCCACCTGAAACACCCACCCCAACAACTACACGCGCCAATGACACCCCCCAGCACAAACAAGAGCACCCAAGTCACCACACCCACAGAACACCTGACTGGCAACAACCATTGGGACACAACCACCACACAGAGTATAAAATGAATACCTCCCATTACCACAATCCATTGCATCACAGCACAGCTGGAACAAAGAGGCAGAATAGCACAAACAGCAGACACACACAAAAACACATACAACCTGCACACCAACACACCCACCACACAAACCCCCACAACACCATCCCTACATACCACACACCTGCACACCCCACCCCACCAACACCTTGCACATCACACACCATGGCACCCAAGAAAACCCCCAAGTTCACAGAGAGTGAGCTGAAGGTCATGGTGAATGAAATCATCCATGTCGAACCACATCTGTTCGGCACCCTAGTCCAGCAGACCACCTTGGCAACTAAAACCACCATTTGGGACAGGATAGTGACCAGAGTGAATGCTTTAGGGAACGTGCCACGCACCAAACACGAGATCCAGAGGCGGTGGCACGACCTCAAGGCAAGGCTGAAAGGCATCAGGTCCAAGAACCACCTGCGGGCACAACACACTGGCGGCGGCACTCCCCCGGAGTCTATACCATTTGCCGAATGGGAAGAGAAGGTGCTGGGCATACTGCACCCTGAGAGCCTGGAAGGAATAGAAGAGGGACTTGAGGCTGGTAAGTACAAACCAATGACCACAATCACACTGTCATGGTCTGCCTTGCACAACTGCCTATACACATCTCCCAGGCTCCAATCCATGCATGTGGACCACACAGTCACCCAAATGTGAAGTCCAGGGCTCAAATGCACCTACCATGATCAACCACAAATGTTGCCTCCCACGTTCCCAGGCTTGCATGTTGTCAAAGCACTACAACTCCCAACAGGCATCCATGTCCACAGGGAGGGTGGGGGTGGGTGGGTGAAAGTCCAGCACTACAACTCCCAACAGGCTCCCATGTCTACAGGGAGGGTGGGTCCAGCACTACAACTCCCAACAGGCCCCCATGTCTACAGGGAGGGTGGGGGTGGGTCCAGCACTACAACTCCCAAGAGGCGCTCATGTCTACAGGGAGGGTGGGGTTGGGGGGGGTCCAGCACTACAACTCCCAACAGGCCCCCATGTCTACAGGGAGGGTGGGGGGTGGGGGGGTCCAGCACTACAACTCCCAACAGGCCCCATGTCTACAGGGAGGGTGGGGGTGAGTGGGTGAGAGTCCAGCACCACAACTCCCAACAGGCTCCCATGTCTACAGGGAGGGTGGGGTGGGTCCAGCACTACAACTCCCAATAGGCCCCCATGTCTACAGGGAGGGTGGGGGTGAGTGTGGGGGGGGGGTCCAGCACTACAACTCCCAACAGGCATCCATGTCCACAGGGAGGATGGGGGTGGGTGGGTGAGAGTCCAGCACTACAACTCCCAACAGGCCCCCATGTCTACAGGGAG
The DNA here is from genome assembly GCF_964263255.1 of Lissotriton vulgaris. Classification (NCBI taxonomy): domain Eukaryota; kingdom Metazoa; phylum Chordata; class Amphibia; order Caudata; family Salamandridae; genus Lissotriton; species Lissotriton vulgaris. Next base: position 785,189,825 of record NC_141694.1, on the reverse strand, counting down.
GGTGGGGGTGGGTCCAGCAATACAACTCCCAACAGGCGCCCATGTCTACAGGGAGGGTGGGGTTGGGGGGGGGTGCTGGGTCCAGCACTACAACTCCCAACAGGCCCCATGTCTACAGGGAGGGTGGGGGTGGGAGGGGATGTGGGTTCAGCACTACAACTCCCAACAGGCCCCTATGTCTACAGGGAGGGTGGGGGTGGGTGGGGGTTGGGTCCAGCACTACAACTCCCAACAGGTCCCCATGTCTACAGGGAGGGTGGGGGTGGGTCCAACATTACAACTCCCAACAGGTCCCCATGTCTACAGGGAGGGTGGGGGTGGGTCCAGCACTACAACTCCCAACAGGCCCCATGTCTACAGGGAGGGTGGGGTCAAGCACTACAACTCCCACAGGCCCCATGTCTACAGGGAGGGTGGGGGTGGGTCCAGCACTACAACTCCCAACAGGCCTCTATGTCTACAGGGAGGGTGGGGGTGAGTGGGTGAGAGTCCAGCACTACAACTCCCAACAGGCACCCATGTCAACAGGGAGGGTGGGGTGGGTGGGTGAGAGTCCAGCACTACAACTCCCAACAGGCTCCCATGTCTACAGGGAGGGTGGAGGGGGTGGGGGGTGGGTCCAGCACTACAACTCCCAACAGGCACCCATGTCTACAGGGAGGGTGGGGGTGGGTGGGGGATTGGGGGATTGGGTCCAGCACTACAACTCCCAACAGGCCCCCATGTCTACAGGGAGGGTGGGGGTGGGTGGGGAGGTTTTGGGGGTGGGTCCAGCACTACAACTCCCAACAGGCACCCATGTCCACAGGGAGGGTGGGGGTGGGTCCAGCACTACAACTCACAACAGGCTCCCATGTCCACAGGGAGGGTGGGGGTGGGTGGGTGAGAGTCCAGCACTACAACTCCCAACAGGCACACTTGTCCACAGGGAGGGGGGGTGGGTGGATAAGAGTCCAGCACTACAACTCTCAACAGGCTCCCATGTCCACAGGGAGGGTGGGGGTGGGTGGGGGTGTGGGTCCAGCACTACAACTCCCAACAGGCACCTATGTCCCATCCCAGAGCAAGATGGAGTCCGCCCACCATTTGCTGACCAGTGCATCTCCCCCTTCAAACTTACAGGTAGGTAGCCATCTTCACAGGGGCACCATCCAATAGCAGGACAGGACCACACATATCCAAGTATTGTCTACCCACCTCCACACCACCATAATGCCCAGTACTATCTACCACACCAACATGATGACAACAACAACCATGTCCTGATTCCCTAGAAATTTGTAATGTAACAACAACAAACCTGTCATGTCCACAGCATTGATTCTTAAATTCTTGTCCCTCAGGTGATAGCAACTTGACAGGCGAAACCAGCAACCGGCAGCACCAGTCGCCCCCCTCAAAGCCGGGACTCCCCGGTGAAGATTCCATGGACACCTCGGGTGCAGAGGCGATGCTGGCCCAAGCACACTCCCAGGGCCATCAGGCATCCAGGACATCCCTGCCTCCACCACCTTGGCCAGTGTAACAAAACCAACACCTGCCATTGTGAGCTGTTCAGCTACCACTACCACCATCACCACCACCACTCCTGCCAGTGCCACCCTGCCTGACCCATCGTCCGATGATGGGCCATCAACATCTCAGGCTAGCAGGGAGCGTGGACGGGGGAGGACACAGGTGAGGCCACAGCTCACAAACAGGAGTGCGGGTGCAAGGCGAGGTCGGGAACAAGACCCAGCCCATCCTGGGACCGAGACCCTGGATGCCATTGCCAGAGTGCAAGCCTCCTACGAGCGGTCGCAGGCACAGGCGGATCGGGCACACCAAGACTCGCTACAGACCTGCCAGCTGTTGCGGTCCATGGACACCCGAATGGGACAAATTGTTGACCTCATGGGGCAGCAAACAGCTCTTTGGAGGGAGTGGTTATCCCGTGCCACACCACCTTCCCCTCCCCCAAGTGGCCAGCGGGACAGGGCACCAACACCACGCCACCATCACCTGAGGCCACTGACAGGGAGGTGGTCCCAGAACAACCTGCCCCCACAGCTGGCTCCGCTCCGGCTCCAAGACGGAGGGGCCGGCACAGAGCAGTGGCAATGCACCATCCACCCGCTCGAAAAGGGGCCGCCACTGACTTCACCCTGCCTTGAGCCTGGCATTCACTCTGCGAACTATCTTGCCCCACAATGCCAAGCATTGGCACACGTCTGTTGGACTAGGTGTAAATCACACAATGTGGTGTCCCCACGGTGTTGTCATCTGACATGACCTTCAACTCACACTTCCCCCCCAACACCTATTTGTAAATATGCACTAACAGTAATCCACACCCTGTAAATAAAAATCACGGAAACACTCAAGGCTGTGTGATCTCCATGTTGAAACACAGGTTTGTCTCAGTTGTTGTCATCACCAGGGGAAGGGATAAATGTTGTTTGGAATCATGGCTCTGTGTGAGTGACCTATGGACAATCAGAGAACAACAAGCACAGGTCAGGAAACTGGATCACACCCATCACACAACAACGTACTGCAACATCCCACAATCATCTCAAAGTAAGCGGATCACGAGACACACATCAGGGAGCATTGCTCGTACACCATGTCCCATACCCATGTGCAAACAGAACATAACAGCCGGCATTCACACACCACATCCACCCATCACCAGCAGACATACATCACACATTGAACAGCAGCACAAGAGGTAGTTACTCACATTCAAGGAAAGTAGCGAGCAATGAGCCGACGCCTCTGGTCGACACCTTCTTCCTCACCACTATCCTCATCACTGGACATGGGTGGTATGGGAGGCGGAGCAACCTGTTGGTCTGCAGGGTCCATGATCAGTTCAATATTTTTGCATAAGGCCAGGTTGTGGAGCATGCAGCAGGCAATCACTATTTTACATACTTTGCCGGGTGAGTATGGCAGGGCCCTGACGTAAATAATTAATTTACTCTCTTAATTTCTATGCAGGTAAGTACTTAATTAATAACTCAATCGGAAAGAAAGAAAACAGAGTCCGTGGTGTTAGAGTTCTTAGGGGTTTATTCCTAAAAAAGGAATGGTCTAGACCAGGATATCATGTTCTGACCACCACAGGGGTGTCAGAAGGGATAGAGCGCTCTTTTATTACATTACATAGCTTATATACTTAATTCATGTCATAGGAAACAGTTATAATGGGCGTAACAGCTGAGAGAAGACAAGATAACAGTATACACGTGTTACAAGTACGTAATCAGAAGGCGTGAACTAGAGGTGTGTGCTAGAAACGTCACAGGTAGGTGTCACAAAAGGGGTGGCACTAACAGGAATGTTGCAATGTCAGCAGAAATCGGAAGCTTGGATGCGCGCGCAGCTGCATGACGTGTGATTGACGTGAAGCTGGAGGGTGCAGGGGACTTGACATTTGCACTGACGGAAAGAGACAGAAGTCTGGCATGTCAGATCAACTTGTGCTTCTATCATATCTGATATCTGGTGTTTAGGAACTAAGCTATCTGGGCGGAAAGGTCTCTAGGGCAGAAGCTATTCTATACTTGCTGTGAGTGCGTGTATAAGCGCCTGAGTGTCTGTATGAGAAGCGTGGGGGGCATGGGCCTTCCATGGGAGCATGGCAACAAGGGCTATGAATTACTTGAATTATTTGCACAGAGACAGGCCGGCCCTTTGGCTCTGCAGCTGAGGAAGATGTTTACTGAAGCTAGCAGGCAGGAATGTATTTTCGGGGAGCGGAACAGATAACTCGAAGGTTATAGTCAATCTTGGCAGGCAGCAGGCTAAGCTGAGCGCGAGGGGCCGCGCTGAAAGTAAGTCAGAGTTCACGGGTACAGAGGCAGCCTGGGCAGAGGCCCTTGGAGTCAGAAGCCAGGAAAGAGGCTCGGTGGCAGAAATTCAGGGCCTACTCAGCTAGAGCTGAAAAACGTAGAAGTATACTACAAAAAGACGTTGGCATAGCATACTTAGGAACAGACCATTCAACCCATTCAGGGTGGGTCTGAAAGAGGACATGTTGACGTTGGACGCAAATGTATTTGCGTCTTCATAGCTGGTACAGGAGGGAAGTTACATGCACTTTAACTCGTACATGGAGACGGTGGGGTACGCGCTAGGGAACACATCTTGACCATAAAATTTATATTTCCTCATTCCCTCCTTGTTCCCTACGGACCCTTCATGATATATTAATCATCATAAATTGATCAGTTTGTTCTTGCAGCATAATTTGCTCATCTTTCTTTCTTTGACGGTTTGAGAGGAAACTGGAATGTTCAATGCACGATGTGGCACACAGTCCACATATCGCCGGCCCACACTGTAGGCACAGGCAGCAGCTGAATACTATGACATGGCCAAAACCTAGGAAGGATAGGATCTTCCATCCCCAAGCAGTTAACGTTGTCCAGAACCAACCGGACCAAGTCCAGGTGCCTGGATTCTGATGTATCTGATTTGCGATTTTATGTAGACGGGTAATAGCTTGATAGACAGATGGCGCGTTTTGTGGGATGAAAACGCAGCAACTTGACCCGATGACCTTACAGGCTCCACCTCTATCTGCCAAGATGACGTCAATAACAAGACGATTTTGAAGGACAACAACCCGCATAGCAGATTGCTCCTCTGTTAAGTTACCTAAGGCGGAGGCAGTTTCATGTACTACGACCTCAAGTGTTCTAGTTAATCTACGTATTAATTTACTGTTTTGGACAGGTCCTAAAAAGAAAAAGAATCCCTTATTAAAATCGGTGTACTGTTCCCATGCCGTTTCTGTGTAGTCGACAAGTGGGATATCTCTTCTGGGTCTATTCTTTACTAGATTTGTATTTCTATGGTAATCAGGGGGAGCTAGAAAAACAGGTGGCAGAAGGAATGCAATATAACAGGTACCATCCCAATCTGGAGGCAGACGTATGTATGCGGTATGACCACAAACAAAATAGGAGTGATTGATAGCTTTGAAGGACGATTTACCATGATCACTGAATTCGACCACAGTAGTGCATTTACTATGACCTAAGTGTACTGAACCTTTCTTTCGGACACATAATTCACCAGTGACTGGTAATACTAGCATATGGGGCAGGACTGGTGCAGCTTCGGATTCAACAGTAAGGATCATAAGGTTAATTGTGTAGTTACCTAATCCATATACTTCATTTTCTAGATCAGTTCCTATTCGAGTGGGGAGTCCCTCCTTATTAGGGTAACAGACGTCGAGCAGGACTAAGTTCAAGTTTCCCCAAACCCAGCCCCCATCGAAAACAGCAATATCAGGATCTAAGGAATTAATTATTTTAAACCATGCACCACAGGAGCCATTGTGAGTGAAAGGGTACGGAAAGAGGGGCAGAGCTCCTTTGTAGTTCTGGTAGGGAGGGAGTCGGCCACATATCCAGCAGTCTGTAGCATTGTTAGTCTGATGGGAATGGTGTAACATACTAATGAATGTATTGTTGCGCAGCGCAAGTCTGTAAGAGAGTTCGTGTGCAGGTAACTCAGTAAAAGAATGTTCAGCAGAGACATTGTAAACAGATTGTTCACGCTTGAAAATAGGCCAGTAGATAGGTAGCAGAATGCTAGCAACAATAACTAAAATACTTAGAATAAACATGATTAATAGTGTCACTATACAGTGACTACGGAGTGATTTACAATATGCACTTTTCTTAACTTGTCTCTCTCTCTCTCTATCTCGATCTAGGGGATACATGTCAGAAACTATTTAACCGATTCACCTAGGGGAGGACTTAAACAATTAAACTGTCTGACTTGCTAGATCGGAGTTTCAACCTGTACTCCTCTTGGGGAGTTTTTTCTCGTTCGGATACTGTAAAGTCTTTTGGCTCAACACAGTCTTTGGTGGGGGTGGACGAGTCTCGATCAGGTTTCAGTTCACAAAATTTTTTCACATGACTCGTGTGGACCCACCCCTTTCTCCCTTCGATCTTCACGGCGGTCCTCGTGGTGAGAAGGACGGTCTTCGGGTATTTCCAGCGGGGCTCCAGCGGACTCTTCCTGTCGAAATTCCGCACCAGTACCAGGTCCCCAGGACGGACCTCGTGCGGCTTTACATCTGTGTTGTCGGGGAAGGCTGCGGCAACCTGTGAACGACATGATTGGAGTGCAGACATCAAGGAGGCAAGGTAATCTGTCAACATGTTACAATCAACATCAGTGATCTTTTTCGGAATGGGCGTCCCCCACATATTCGGTGGTCTGCCAAAAACCACTTCGTACGGGGATAGCCCTGATCTCGAGTGGGCGACCATCCTCATGTAGAATAGTGCCACTGGCAGGGCGACTATCCAGTCGACCCCTTTCTCCTGACATATCTTTGCAAGGCGTATTTTTAGCGTCTGGTTATGCCTTTCTACAAGGCCTGCGGCTTCAGGATGTCGGACACAATGAAACTTCCACTGGTATCCTAACAGTAAAGAAACTTGTTTCATTAGCTCGGACGAGAATGGCTATCCGTTATCTGAGTACACGACACGAGGCAAACCGTATCGTGGGAAGAATTCACGAACCAACTGCCGGGCAGTGGTCGGAGCAGTATAGTCTGAGACTGGGTATGCTTCGGTCCAGCGGGACAGAGCACAAACAACTACAAGGACATACTTGAATCCTCGACAACGGTTCATCTGGATATAATCCATTTGGAGGACTTCAAAAGGGTGATCGGGAGGATGAAATCCACCTTGCTCTACAGGGACGCTTTTACCTGGATTGAACTGACAACAGATCATGCAAGTACGCACTTTCTGTTTTGCTGCTGCTCGTAAGTGTTTATTGCTCCAGAGATTTTGTAAACTGTCTAACATCGCTTTCTCTCCTAGATGTGCTGGGCTATGTGCTGTATTAATCATGACTTGAACCATAGAGTCAGGGAGAAACCATGTAGATTTTCCCTTCGTCATCCAACCTTGATCTGTCTGGATCCCTCCTAGTTCAATCCATTTCTTTATTTCTTCTGGGGTAGCATGTGCCTGAATATCAATTACATCTAGAGCGGGATCCTTGACTGCCATACACTTTGTCGGTACTATTGTCTTTGTCACATCAGTTGTCTGGGTGTGAGTCAGTGCTGTATGTTTTGCTGTCTGGTCTGCCAGGTCGTTACCCTGGGAAACAGAATCTGTGACCTTAGTATGTGCTTTACACTTCATGACTGATATTCCTGAAGGCAAATGTATTGCTTCTAACAGTGCTTGAATGAGGGGACCGTGTTGTATCTTGGCACCATGGGAGGTCAAAAAACCTCTTTCTTGCCATAACATGCCGAAGTCGTGTACGACTCCGAAAGCATAACGGGAATCAGTGTATATGTTGACATTTCTGTTCTTGGCTAGTATACAAGCTCGGGTCAGAGCGATGAGCTCTGCTGCTTGAGCGGACAATGTGTCAATACGATATGTTTCTTTAACTTCATTTTCAGTGGTCACTGCATACGCGGCCACTAATTCTCCTGTACTTGTTCTCATGCATGAACCGTCCACATAAAGTGTCAGGTCTGGATTTGTCAGTGGAACATCTGTTAAATCTCGTCTGGGCTTTGTTACTGCATTAATGATTTCTATACAATCATGCGGGGCTGGATCTGTCATAATTGTAGGTAACAGTGTTGCGGGGTTCAGAATACTGCAGCGCCTGATTTCTATGTGTGGCTGGAATAGCGTTAATTCATAACCTGTCAGTCGTGCTATAGTCAAGTGCTGAGTCTGGGTTCTGTTTAACAGAACCTCTACAGAGTGTGGAACTTGTACTGTTAATTGATGGCCTAACACAATTGAATCGCTCTGTCTGATGGCTAGTGCTGTTGCTGCTACTGACTTCCTAATTTTCCTATACATAGTGGCTATGCAGGTCCCCTTATCATGTTTTCCTTCAGCTATATTTTGACCCCACTTGTTCAGTGCATCTAATTCACTCTGATCTGTTCCAGGCCTATCTCGTTCTCTTATTAGACAGTTTATGAAAAATCGTAGTATCTGTGCTTGAATGTCAACTTTCTGTTTCTCCATGGCCTCCTTAATACTGTCAGGGTCTTTCCCTGTCTGAACAAACTCATATATTCTATCTAGACGATCCTTCATACCTACATAACATAGCAAGATATCAGTAGCAGATCTTAACCGTAGTGATGCCAATATCATTAGGTCGTCTTTTCCGGGTACTGGATCGTATCTGCAAACTGAAATGTTTTCTTTAAATGCGTCAAAGCGGGGTGACCTGAACGTGAGAGGACTCTGCATATCCCTGAGATTTAATCTGTGTATCAATGGCGGGGTCCGAGGACCCGCGGTCGCACCTCCTGAAGCGGAGGCTTGTGCAGTATCTCCCTGTGGAGTCTGTTTTTGAACTTGAATTTGTCGTTTAGTTAGATCAGGTAAACGTGGTTTCGGTAGGTCTGTTTTGGGTGCGGGAAGTGGCGGGGCTGGCGGAACGGGGGAGGTCTGTCGCGGTACTGGCGGAACATGATCTGGGGGCGGGGTGCCCCCGTCCCCGTCAGTAGGCAAGGTGCGAACAGGCAGATTGGTGTAAGCCGGTGCTACATCCTCTAGATAAGAATTTAGGAATATATCTTTAGTAGTCTTATGCATTACTTTAGTTGGAACTAATGGTGGCGGTAAGTTTTTCGGTATTTCTGATAGGGCCTCAGGTGTACCCTCGGCCACAAGATACATACCGTTTACAAGATTATGTCGTGCGCGGTCTATCTGTTCAGTTTTTACTCGGATCCCCTCGGTAACTAGTTCATTTTCTTGTGCTTTCTCTGATTCTTTAAGTCTGTCTTCTCTACGGAGTGCTCTTTCAGCACGTTTATGTGATTCCTTACGCCAAAATTCTATGGCGTCTTTCTGAGATTGTCTGGCTTTCTTTTTCCATAGTGCTTCCTCTACCTTCATGATGCACTCGGCATCCCATGTTCCGTTAACGGGCCATCTGCGTCTTTCGTCTAGGTGTTTAGTATAGTCAGTCCATAAGTCTAGATACAATATGGCGTCTATGCCATGTTTATGGTACATAAAGTTACCTGGAGTGTCCCTAGGGGGGATAGGAATTTCTTCCTCTAGTATCCCTTTCCTAGTTCCTATCTGCTTTAACTTGTTGAAAAACGGCATTTTGCTTACTTAGTACTGAATGCTCAATCCTTAGTTTACTTAATACTGGGTATAGCTAATTGTACAAGAGACACAATAATTCACATTAAAAACGGTCACATCCACATTCATACCACGACATTAATCACATGAAAAGACATTTGAGACATAGATGACTACCCTTTATACTGGATGTACTGCTAAACAGTACAGATACACTGATGTAACAGTGCAGAAATTCAGAAATTCAGAATACTAGATATACTGCTAAACAGTACAGATACACTGCCTAAAAACAGTGCAGACCGGACTTGTGTACCCAAACCCGTCTAGATACGTCCCAGCAATGGTACTCACCGGGAAGCACGGAAAACAGAAGGCCTCGGAAAACTCGACTGGACTCGACTCGACACTTCGGAAAACTTCGGAAAACTTCGGAAAATTTCGGAAACCTGGTGGGCCTCTCGACACCTCGGACCTTGCTTCTTTCGGCTAGGCTCTGGTCGGGATCCTCTGCACTCCTCACCGCCTCGTCTGGGTACTGATCGCAGTCTTCGTCACCTCCGTGGGTCAGAGGGAGATGCAGGAAATCCTGCCGGTACGCGTAGTTTCCATCTAACTGATGGCAGGGGACACAGCTTGCAAATGCACCAACCGGCGCGTGAGGTGGGGGAGGGGTCCCTGTTCGGGCGCCAAATGACGTAAATAATTAATTTACTCTCTTAATTTCTATGCAGGTAAGTACTTAATTAATAACTCAATCGGAAAGAAAGAAAACAGAGTCCGTGGTGTTAGAGTTCTTAGGGGTTTTATTCCTAAAAAAGGAATGGTCTAGACCAGGATATCATGTTCTGACCACCACAGGGGTGTCAGAAGGGATAGAGCGCTCTTTTATTACATTACATAGCTTATATACTTAATTCATGTCATAGGAAACAGTTATAATGGGCGTAACAGCTGAGAGAAGACAAGATAACAGTATACACGTGTTACAAGTACGTAATCAGAAGGCGTGAACTAGAGGTGTGTGCTAGAAACGTCACAGGTAGGTGTCACAAAAGGGGTGGCACTAACAGGAATGTTGCAATGTCAGCAGAAATCGGAAGCTTGGATGCGCGCGCAGCTGCATGACGTGTGATTGACGTGAAGCTGGAGGGTGCAGGGGACTTGACATTTGCACTGACGGAAAGAGACAGAAGTCTGGCATGTCAGATCAACTTGTGCTTCTATCATATCTGATATCTGGTGTTTAGGAACTAAGCTATCTGGGCGGAAAGGTCTCTAGGGCAGAAGCTATTCTATACTTGCTGTGAGTGCGTGTATAAGCGCCTGAGTGTCTGTATGAGAAGCGTGGGGGGCATGGGCCTTCCATGGGAGCATGGCAACAAGGGCTATGAATTACTTGAATTATTTGCACAGAGACAGGCCGGCCCTTTGGCTCTGCAGCTGAGGAAGATGTTTACTGAAGCTAGCAGGCAGGAATGTATTTTCGGGGAGCGGAACAGATAACTCGAAGGTTATAGTCAATCTTGGCAGGCAGCAGGCTAAGCTGAGCGCGAGGGGCCGCGCTGAAAGTAAGTCAGAGTTCACGGGTACAGAGGCAGCCTGGGCAGAGGCCCTTGGAGTCAGAAGCCAGGAAAGAGGCTCGGTGGCAGAAATTCAGGGCCTACTCAGCTAGAGCTGAAAAACGTAGAAGTATACTACAAAAAGACGTTGGCATAGCATAATTAGGAACAGACCATTCAACCCATTCAGGGTGGGTCTGAAAGAGGACATGTTGACGTTGGACGCAAATGTATTTGCGTCTTCATAGCTGGTACAGGAGGGAAGTTACATGCACTTTAACTCGTACATGGAGACGGTGGGGTACGCGCTAGGGAACACATCTTGACCATAAAATTTATATTTCCTCAGCCCCTCCGGTTCTATCCAGGCAGCGAAACCTAGACTTCAGCAGTCCAAATGTACGTTCCACCACCCGACATGTCTTCCCATGGGCCTCATTATAGCGCATTTCACCTGGGGTAGTAGGATTCCGTAGGGGGCTTAGCAGCCACGGGCCATTTGGGTACGCAGAGTCGCCTAGGTGGGGGGATGACAGACACATACATCATTACCAGGATTGTTGGGAACAGCATGGCACATATACAAAACAGTAGTCATCACAGCACACTCACCTACAAGCCACGCACGTTCTTGACGCAGATTAGCCATCAGTTGGGGGACAATGCTGCTCCGAAGGATGTTGGAGTCATGTGCGGACCCGGGAAATCTGGCACACACATGGGAGATGATGTTGTCAGCCAGGCACACAACTTGCACATTGATAGAATGGCCACCCGCTGTGGTAACCGCCCGCACCCGGCGGTGGGTGACCGGCCATGGCCATCCATGCCAGGGTAACATCAATACACAGGGCGGTCACCCACCGCCCGCACCTGGCGGTGTGTGACCGCCCGCACCCGGCGGTGTGTGACCGCCCGCACCCAGCGGTCTGCGGTGGGTGCTGCTATGTGACTGAAAGGGGGGGATACCAACTGCCATTTCCACTTGCACATTCAAGTGTATGTGTTAACCTGCCCCGCCCCCGCGGAATGCGTGCTCCGCCATTGCAATGCCAGTGAGTGATGATTTTCAAAAGATGCACCATCGCAGTAGCGCGCACATGCGGTTGGCGGGGTGTGACCGTGATGGTCCTTGCACATGTAGCCAATGGAAACAGGTAACGCAAGACTCGTAAGCGATTGCAAAAATAGCGGAAGCCGCGCACCGCCAATGCAGGGCCAGTCATTGGCTCATTTAGAATGAGGCAGCCCGGGAAAACCAATTGCTGCAGACGTGTGCCACTAATATCAGCTCAGGGCCCTATAAATGTGTGAATTTCAGCAGCACACATCCACTGCTTCCAGCCACTGCTGCCTGCACCCATCACCTCTACCTGCTGCTGCTGAGCACCCCACCAACTGGTGCCTGCACCCATCACCTCTACCTGCTGCTGCTGAGCACTCCACCAACTGCTGTCTGCACCCATCACCTCTACCTGCTGCTGCTGAGCACTCCAACAACTGCTGCCTGCACCCATCACCTTTACCTGCTGCTGCTGAGCACTCGACCAACTGCTGCTGTTGTGCCTCAGTCCTGGACCTTGCCATGCCGAGAGTTCGAGAGATCCCGTCTCGTCCCTTCACTGCAGCAGAGCTGGAGGTCCTTGTGGACAGTGTGCTCCCCCACCATGAACGGCTCTATGGTGCCCCCGGACAGGTGGTAAGTGCAGTGGGGGACATGTTGGTGTGCATGAGGTGGTCACTGACTCCTGGCTTCTGCAATCTTGGCGGTGTGCCTTGGGACCTTCACATGTGTTGTACTGTGCATGGCTGCTGAAAGATACATGTTGCTCCTATATGTGTGAATGGCCAACTGTCCACTGACTTGCCCCCTCTTGTCTCCCATCATGGTGGGTCAAGCTGCACCTTCGCAAGGCCATGTGGAGGACCATAGCACGTGATGTACGGGCAGTGGGGGTGTGCAATAGGCGACACACACACTGCCACAAGCGGTGGGACGACATCTCCAGGCTCAGCAAGAATGTGGCAGAGATGACACTGGGGCTCATTCCCAGATCAGGCCGGCTTGCACGACGTACCATGACCCCTCTAATGCTCCGTATCATAGCTGTAACGCATCCTGACCTGTCCGCCTGGTTGTGAGGGGAGCAGCAGCAAACTAGCGGTAAGCAGACTGAATGGGTTTGTGACTTGTGAGTGCATGCATGTATTGCTGCTCAGACACAGTAGTGACATCCGTGGTGTGTATGTTGTGCTGCAATTGCATGTTGGTGCCATTAGCGGAGTGAGTGTTAGCATCCATGTCAGCCAGGTGGCCATACCAGTTGCATTGTAGTGCAGGGTCCCAGGACATGCCGTTAAGGTCTGTGGTCCCATGGCATCACATGTGTGGTGGTCTGCATGCACTTGCCCTGTTTGTTTGATGTACATGTTTCACAGGCACCCCCGGTTCTTTGACATGAGGATGTCTGGTAGGGGTAGTTCGTGTGCAGGATGGGTGCTGCATGTTGGTCAGCAGTCAAGGAAGTTTTGATTTTGTAATTTGCAGTATGTGAGTGTGGCACTTAGGTATACCTCTTTTCTCTCTCTTTCAGCTTTGGCTGAGGGCACTGACCCACAAACGACGTAGCTTAGTGGTAGCAATGCATCCGGATCAGAGATCACACACATGCAGACTGAGACCGAAGAGAGCAGCCTCGGAGAGGGGGACAGAACTGTCCCTGAGGACTCACATGTGGAGACACCATCGTCCTCATCTTCAGACAGTGGTGGTGAGTCAGCACTGTTGGTAGACACAGGAAGTGGGCAATCTACACCTTCAGTCAGTACACAGCATACTGGGCCCACACTGCTACCAACTGCATCAAGTACTGCTCGTGCTCGCCAGAGTAGGGGGAGCAGAGTGGCCTTCGGTGCAGGCACCACTGCTCCTGCCCCTGTGACACAAACTGCCCTTAGTGCTGAGGCAGTTGATCTGCTGCGACAGCTGTGTGTAGGGCAGGCCAACATGATCAATGCATTCCTAGACCACGATAGGAAGTAGGGGCAGGTGGTAGCATTCATGGAGGGGATGCATGGCGATGTTGCTGGTCTCCACAGAACAGTTCAGTCATTATCCAACACAGTGTCTGCAGCCATTCTACAGTCGCATGGACAAGGTTCTACTTCAGTTCCCCCATCCACACCACTTGATGTCTCAGGGGCGAGTGACATTTCTGACCAGGCCTCATTTTCTGGGTAACACTAGAAGCAGGCACAGGCAGCAAGGCAGGGCACGGAGGCCACAGACACCATCTACTAGGACAGGGAAATCTTTCAAAGAACATAACCTCAGCTACCCTGAAGTTGACACACAGGATCCTCAAGGGGTGTTGGGGACAGGGATTCACATGGAACACAGGCATCCCCCTCAAAAGGTACTCCCAAGGCAAGGGCACCTCCCAAGGACAGGGACACTCCCAAGGACAGGGCACCTCCCAAGGCCAGGGACACTCCCAAGGACAAGGACACTACAAAGGACAGGGTACCTCCCATGGACAGGGACACTCCCAAGGACAGGGCACCTCCCAAGGCCAGGGACACTCCCAAGGACAAGGACACTATAAAGGACTGGGCACCTCCCAAGGACAGGGACACTCCCAAGGACAGGGCACCTCCCAGGGACAGGGACACTCCCAAGGACAAGGACACTACAAAGGACAGGGAACCTCCCAAGGACAGGGACACTCCCAAGGACAGGGCACCTCCCAAGGCCAGGGGCACTCCCAAGGACAAGGAGACTACAAAGGACAAGGCATCTCCCAAGGACAGGGACACTCCCAAGGACAGGGCACCTCCCAAGGCCAGGGACACTCCCAAGGACAAGGACACTACAAAGGACAGGGCACCTCCCAAGAACAGGGGCACTCCCAAGGACAGGGCACCTCCCAAGGCCAGGGACACTCCCAAGGACGAGAACACTACAAAGGACAGGGCACCTCCCAAGGACAGGGACACTCCCAAGGACAGGGCACCTCCCAAGGACAGGGACACTCCCAAGGACAAAGACACTACAAAGGAAAGGGCACCTCCCAAGGACAGGGAAACTCCCAAGGACAGGGCACCTCCCAAGGACAGGGACACTCCCAAGGACAAAGACACTACAAAGGACAGGGCAACTCCCAGGGACAGAGCACCGCCCACGGATAAGGCACACTCTAAAGACAGGACAACTCCTAGGGCCAAGGCGTCTCCCACGGCCAATAAACCTCCCAGGGCCAAGGCTTCTCCCATTCACAGGACATCCACCAAGGACAGGCATACATCACCCCGGCGTCCCCTGAAGCTGGTGTTGGTGAAGGAACGTACACCACATGTGTCAGAGGTGGAGTCCCCCAATACCTCAACTCCCATCCACACCCCGGTGAGGCAGAGGAAGGAGTACACTGTTGTTGCATCCCCCATTACACATGATACAGAGGGCAGAAGTCAGAAGGCAGGGCCAGAGCAAGCATCAAGCAGGGTCCAGCACGTCCCCAGAGAGCAGACCACCACCAGCACATGATCCACCTTTGATGGGTGATGTTTCAGATGAGCCCATACCAATTACCAGTCCAGTCATGTCCAGGGTGCCCTTACATATCCCAAAGAAACGGAGACACACACCAGTGACACCTGACCACCCCAATGTCGCTCCAGTACAGCTGTCCCCAGTTCCCAGAGCCACCCTGCCTCCTGGCCCCTACAGCTGTGGCTCATCATTTCAGAGGTCCTAGTGGGTCAGCTGCAGTTCACCCTCATGTCTAGATAGTGGCACTGTGTCTGTTGTTCGCTGTCATGCCTCATGTAGTAGCACTGTGTCAGTTGTGCCCTCTCCTGTTTCAGGTACTGCCACTGTGTGTGTCCACCACTCTCATGTCTCAGATGCTGGCATGGTATTTGTTGGTCACTGTACAGGGACATGTCCTGGCAGTGTGTCTGGGTCTATGGCTCATGTGTCAGTCACTAGATCTGTGGCTGATTCTCACACTCCTGTATCTGGTGATGGCAGTGTGTCTGGGTCTATGGCTCATGTGTCAGTCACTACATCTGTGGCTGTGTCTCACACTCCTGTTTCTGCTGCTGGCAGTGTGTCTGGGTCTATGGCTCATGTGTCAGTCACTAGGGCTGTGGCTGTGTCTCACACTCCTGTTTCTGGTGCTGGCAGTGTGTCTGGGTCTATGGCTCATGTGTCAGTCACTAGGGATGTGGCTGTGTCTCCCACTCCTGTTTCTGGTGCTGGCAGTGTGTCTGGGTCTATGGCTCATGTGTCAGTCACTAGATCTGTGGCTGTGCCTCACGCTCCTGTTTCTGGTGCTTGCAGTGTGTCTGGGTCTATGGCTCATGTGTCAGTCACTAGAGCTGTGGCTGTGTCTCACACTCCTGTTTCTGGTGCTGGCAGTGTGTCTGGGTCTATGGCTCATTTGTCAGTCACTAGAGCTGTGGTTGTGTCTCACGCGCCTGTTTCTGGTGCTGGCAGTGTGTCTGGGTCTATGCTCATGTGTCAGTCACTGGTACTGTGGCTGTATCTCCAAATCCTGTATCAGATCCTGCCACTGTGTCCAAAGCTACTAGGTCAATCAGTCCACCTGATTCTGTCCTGTGAGGTGCAGTTCCCATCACCCAAATGTAATTGTACTTGGTGTCTGTGTGTGTCCACCACTCTCATGTCTCAGATGCTGGCATGGTATTTGTTGGTCACTGTACAGGGACATGTCCTGGCAGTGTGTCTGGGTCTATGGCTCATGTGTCAGTCACTAGATCTGTGGCTGTGTCTCACACTCCTGTATCTGGTGATGGCAGTGTGTCTGGGTCTATGGCTCATGTGTCAGTCACTACATCTGTGGCTGTGTCTCACACTCCTGTTTCTGCTGCTGGCAGTGTGTCTGGGTCTATGGCTCATGTGTCAGTCACTAGGGCTGTGGCTGTGTCTCACACTCCTGTTTCTGGTGCTGGCAGTGTGTCTGGGTCTATGGCTCATGTGTCAGTCACTAGGGATGTGGCTGTGTCTCCGACTCCTGTTTCTGGTGCTGGCAGTGTGTCTGGGTCTATGGCTCATGTGTCAGTCACTAGATCTGTGGCTGTGCCTCACGCTCCTGTTTCTGGTGCTTGCAGTGTGTCTGGGTCTATGGCTCATGTGTCAGTCACTAGAGCTGTGGCTGTGTCTCACACTCCTGTTTCTGGTGCTGGCAGTGTGTCTGGGTCTATGGCTCATCTGTCAGTCACTAGAGCTGTGGTTGTGTCTCACGCGCCTGTTTCTGGTGCTGGCAGTGTGTCTGGGTCTATGCTCATGTGTCAGTCACTGGTACTGTGGCTGTATCTCCAAATCCTGTATCAGATCCTGCCACTGTGTCCAAAGCTACTAGGTCAATCAGTCCACCTGATTCTGTCCTGTGAGGTGCAGTTCCCATCACCCAAATGTCATTGTACTTGGTGTCTGGATTGTCCATTGTAACCACACTTGCATTATTAATGTCCATGGGACGGGACGCATGACACACGTCCTTGTTCTGCCTCAGATGTACCTGTTCTGTACCATGGCCTGTTGATGCACTTAGCCCCTCTCATGTGCTGCCTCATATGTACCTGTTCTGTACCATGGACTGTTGATGCACTTAGCCCTCTCATGTGCTGCCTCAGATGTACCTGCTCTGTTCTGTACCATGGCCTGTTGATACTCTGTGCCCCTCTTTTGTGCTGCCTCAGATGTACCTGTTCTGTACCATGGAATGTTGATGTTCTGTGCCCCTCTCCTGTGCCGCCACAGATGTACCTGTTCTTTGCCATGGACTGTTGATGCTCGTTGACCCTCTCATGTGCTGCCTCAGATGTACCTGTTCTTTGCCATGGACTGTTGATGCTCTGTGCCCCTCTCATGTGCTGCCTCAGATGTACATGTTCTGTACCATGGACTGTTGATGCACTTAGCCCCTCTCATGTTCTGCCTCAGATGTACCTGCTCTGTTCTGTACCATGGCCTGTTGATGCACTTAGCCCCTCTCATGTGCTGCCTCAGATATACCTGTTCTTTGCCATGGACTGTTGATGCTCGTTGACCCTCTCATGTGCTGTCTCAGATGTACCTGTTCTTTGCCATGGACTGTTGATGCCCTGTGCCCCTCTCATGTGCTGCCTCAGATGTACCTGCTCTGTTCTGTACCATGGACTGTTGATGCACTTAGCCCCTTTCATGTGCTGACTCAGATGTACCTGCTCTGTGCTGTACCATGGACTGTTGATTCACTTAGCACCTCTCATGTGCTGCCTCAGATGTACCTGCTCTGTTCTGTACCATGGCCTATTGATGCTCTGTGCCCCTCGCATGTGCTGGCTCAGATGTACCTGTTCTTTGCCATGGACTGTTGATGCTCATTGACCCTCTCATGTGCTGCCTCAGATGTACCTGTTCTTTGTCATGGACTGTTGATGAACTTAGCCCCTCTGATGTGCTGCCTCAGATGTATCTGCTCTGTTCTATACCATGGACTGTTGATGCACTTAGCCCCTCTCATGTGCTGCCTCAGATGTACCTGCTCTGTTCTGTACCATGGCCTATTGATGCTCTGTGCCCCTCGCATGTGCTGGCTCAGATGTACCTGTTCTTTGCCATGGACTGTTGATGCTCTGTGCCCCTCGCATGTGCTGGCTCAGATGTAACTGTTCTTTGCCATGGACTGTTGATGCTCATTGACCCTCTCATGTGCTGCCTCAGATGTACCTGTTCTTTGTCATGGACTGTTGATGAACTTAGCCCCTCTGATGTGCTGCCTCAGATGTATCTGCTCTGTTCTATACCATGGACTGTTGATGCACTTAGCCCCTCTCATGTGCTGCCTCAGATGTACCTGCTCTGTTCTGTACCATGGCCTATTGATGCTCTGTGCCCCTCGCATGTGCTGGCTCAGATGTACCTGTTCTTTGCCATGGACTGTTGATGCTCATTGACCCTCTCATGTGCTGCCTCAGATGTACCTGTTCTTTGTCATGGACTGTTGATGAACTTAGCCCCTCTGATGTGCTGCCTCAGATGTATCTGCTCTGTTCTATACCATGGACTGTTGATGCACTTAGCCCCTCTGATGTGCTGCCTCAGATGTACCTGCTCTGTTCTGCATCATGGCCTGTTGATGCACTTAGCCCCTCTCATGTGCTGCCTCAGATGTACCTGTTCTGTACCATGGCCTGTTGATGCACGTAGCCCCTCTCATGTGCTGCCTCAGATGTACCTGTTCTGTGCCATGGACTGTTGATGCACTTAGCCCCTCTCATGTGCTACCTCAGATGTACCTGTTCTGTTCTGTACCATGGCCTGTTGATACTCTGTGCCCCTCTTTTGTGCTGCCTCAGATGTACCTGTTCTGTACCATGGAATGTTGATGTTCTGTGCCCCTCTCCTGTGCCGCCACAGATGTACCTGTTCTTTGCCATGGACTGTTGATGCTCGTTGACCCTCTCATGTGCTGCCTCAGATGTACCTGTTCTTTGCCATGGACTGTTGATGCTCTGTGCCCCTCTCATGTGCTGCCTCAGATGTACATGTTCTGTACCATGGACTGTTGATGCACTTAGCCCCTCTCATGTTCTGCCTCAGATGTACCTGCTCTGTTCTGTACCATGGCCTGTTGATGCACTTAGCCCCTCTCATGTGCTGCCTCAGATATACCTGTTCTTTGCCATGGACTGTTGATGCTCGTTGACCCTCTCATGTGCTGTCTCAGATGTACCTGTTCTTTGCCATGGACTGTTGATGCTCTGTGCCCCTCTCATGTGCTGCCTCAGATGTACCTGCTTTGTTCTGTACCATGGACTGTTGATGCACTTAGCTCCTTTCATGTGCTGACTCAGATGTACCTGCTCTGTTCTGTACCATGGACTGTTGATGCACTTAGCACCTCTCATGTGCTGCCTCAGATGTACCTGCTCTGTTCTGTACCATGGCCTATTGATGCTCTGTGCCCCTCGCATGTGCTGGCTCAGATGTACCTGTTCTTTGCCATGGACTGTTGATGCTCATTGACCCTCTCATGTGCTGCCTCAGATGTACCTGTTCTTTGTCATGGACTGTTGATGAACTTAGCCCCTCTGATGTGCTGCCTCAGATGTATCTGCTCTGTTCTATACCATGGACTGTTGATGCACTTAGCCCCTCTCATGTGCTGCCTCAGATGTACCTGCTCTGTTCTGTACCATGGCCTATTGATGCTCTGTGCCCCTCGCATGTGCTGGCTCAGATGTACCTGTTCTTTGCCATGGACTGTTGATGCTCTGTGCCCCTCGCATGTGCTGGCTCAGATGTAACTGTTCTTTGCCATGGACTGTTGATGCTCATTGACCCTCTCATGTGCTGCCTCAGATGTACCTGTTCTTTGTCATGGACTGTTGATGAACTTAGCCCCTCTGATGTGCTGCCTCAGATGTATCTGCTCTGTTCTATACCATGGACTGTTGATGCACTTAGCCCCTCTCATGTGCTGCCTCAGATGTACCTGCTCTGTTCTGTACCATGGCCTATTGATGCTCTGTGCCCCTCGCATGTGCTGGCTCAGATGTACCTGTTCTTTGCCATGGACTGTTGATGCTCATTGACCCTCTCATGTGCTGCCTCAGATGTACCTGTTCTTTGTCATGGACTGTTGATGAACTTAGCCCCTCTGATGTGCTGCCTCAGATGTATCTGCTCTGTTCTATACCATGGACTGTTGATGCACTTAGCCCCTCTGATGTGCTGCCTCAGATGTACCTGCTCTGTTCTGCATCATGGCCTGTTGATGCACTTAGCCCCTCTCATGTGCTGCCTCAGATGTACCTGTTCTGTACCATGGCCTGTTGATGCACGTAGCCCCTCTCATGTGCTGCCTCAGATGTACCTGTTCTGTGCCATGGACTGTTGATGCACTTAGCCCCTCTCATGTGCTACCTCAGATGTACCTGTTCTGTTCTATCCAGTGCCCATGCTCCTGGCTACTCTAGGAGTCAACCCCTATTATCTATACTACTATTATAAAGAGAGAACTTTGCCCTTTGAGCCAGGTAAACTCGATAAGTACACCACCAATCCAAACACCCAATACATCTTTAAAAACGTCAGGGCAAGCAGAAGGACATAGGCTATATAAAAACAAAATATATATGTTAGAAGGGAAACTTAATTTTTAAGGGAAAGTAGTCCCTTAGAAGTAGTGCCAGCTAATGACGTGCGTGCTGATGCGCGCTGACATCACGGGGGAGCGCGGAGGCTGGAAGCAACACCCTGCGAGGAGCGGACAGGAGAAAGGAAGCGACACCCTCCAAGGTCCGGAGCGCGTAGAGGAGCGTCGACATGCCCAGGGGAGCGCAGATTAAGAGCGGACAGTAGAGTCGGCAGAAGCGGCCAGGACCAAGAAAACGAGCGCGGAGAAACAGCGGAAGAGACACCCTCCAAGGTCCTGAGCGAGTAGAGGAGCGTCGACATGCCCAGGGGAGCGCAGAGTAAGAGCGGACAGGAGAGTCGTCAGAAGTGGCCAGGACCAAGAAAACGAGCGCGGAGAACCAGCGGACACGAGCGGGGGAAGAAGCGGCCAGGACCAACAAAACGGGAGCAAGGAAACACTGTAAGTACGCTCTGCTGCTCCCGGCTCCTCTGCTGCGCCTCTCCTGCTGCGATGCTGCCCCCAGCCCCCTTATGCCCCGGGCAACGCCAGGGCGGGCTGCTAGTGTGCAATAAAGCAAGTTATTCCTGTGTAGTGGTTTCTCTGTGTCATTCATGGTTGTCTTCTTGCATTGTTGATATATTGGTGCTATCGTAAATGCTGTATCCCCAACATGCCCCTCCCCCTACCCACGTCACAGCCCCGGCAGGTACTCCCCTTCTAACAGCGATTGGTGTGTTTGCGTACCTGCGTCGTCGGCGGCGATGGTCCATGACTTGCTGGTGGTGGAGCACAAAGAGGAGCGGAAATGCGTGTAGAGCTGGGTCCATGACGGCGATCTGCCTGTGGTGGGTATCTCTGCAATGTTTTGCCTCTCCGCTGTGGTGAATCCACCGTGTTCAGGCTGGTGTTTTTTCGGCTGCGATTTGCTGTGTCTTTTCCGCCATCATGATTTCGAGGACGGTCGGAGAGGTCATTCCGTACAGCGGTGTCTCTGGATTGGTTACGTCCGCCGCGGGGTCGGGTGTATTTACGCGGCAGTGCATGTTCTTCCGCGGCGTACGGAAATTTGACAGTGCTTCCCATCCTAATATGGCGGACGGACTGGCCGCGGCTGGCGGACTGTAAAAAGCCATTTTCCGCCTACTCCAGGCCGGCAGTCGTCCTTCCGTCCGCCATCATAATCGACCCCTTAGTTAGCACCTGGATTCACAGCAACTTCCCTCAAACAGATAAATACAATTTATAACAAAACACTGATGTAAGAAAGTAGAATCTGCTTGATGATTACACTCCCTTTTTGCTGGTGTCAGTCTGTTTTTTGACTAGTCTGACCGGGATTCTGCTAATCAGGACCCCAGTTACTGTGCTTCCTCCCTAAATTTGACAAGGTAAATACTTCTGTACCTCCACAATTGGCTACTGGTGTACCCTTATAAGTCCCTAGGTTATCGTACTAAGGTACCAAGGGAATAGGTACACCAGGGGTCTCCCATGGGCTGCAGCATGTATTATGCCACCCATGAAAGATCACTCAAACTGTGACTACAGGCCTTCCATTGCAGCCTGTGTAAGCTGGTGCTAGCACCACTTACTTTCTTATATCTGACGTCACTACACATAAAACCTATAAGTCACCCCTAAGCAGGCCTTTTAATCCTGAAGGCAGGGTGCTGGGTTATAAGTGCTTAGGTGTCCCTACATGAGCAGGACACCCCTACAAACCCTGGAGTCGATCCTCCAGGTTTTGTAAGTGCGGTCAGCCACTTTGATACATATAGTGGCCATCCATCATTACGCAATGGCTATTTATATAGTGGCTGTGTCCAACCTGGGCTTGTTTGGTATGAAACATGTTGGAATCATCTCCCAAAACCGTTACCGGTGTTGGAGGTATGATTCCATTTACTGAAGGACTCCACCGAGAAGCCCCCAGTACTCCCGGTAACAGCCTTCCAGGTTCTGCCAGCATGCAAGTGCTGCTGCTTACCTGAGACATGATTCTGTCCTCCTGCTGCTGAGCCGAGCTCAAGCAGGGGAAGGAAGAACAATAGGTTTCCTATCACAGGGAGGTGTGACCACCTTCCAGACAGGACGTAGTATATTGGGCTGGGGTGGAGGTGCTAGCCAGCTCCACCAGACCGCTTTGAAGAGCACATTTGATGCCATCCTTGCATACTCTGGTCTGAGCCAGTTCAAGGAGCCCTTGGCTCCCTCTCTGGCACACAAATGGACAAAGAACATGGGAGTGTCCTCCCCTCTGTTCAGCCTCTCCTCTGGGAGGGACCCCTGAGTCGTTCCAACCCTTTTCCCTAGGGTACTTAAGGGCTTACCTGTGGGTGGCTCTTCAGATTCCTTGTGGGACTAGACTCAAGCCTGAAACCATGTCACTCTTTGATCGTCTGGACATTTGGATTTTGTTGTATTACTACTGGAACTGAGATTGCATCAAGGAAGACTCCTGCTGCTCCAGGTCTCGCTGTTCTTCAAGTCTTCTGCGTCATCTGGTGTGTGCTTCACCCAGGTTCTCCAAAAGCACTGTGGGCATCAAGGACACCCGAAGAAATCTCCTTTGGAGTGAAGGAGTCACTCCCCTGCATCTGCAGGCACCACAACAAAGCTGACTGTCTGCTGCCCCTGTCGTCCTACAGACTTCCCAAGATCCAGCAACACATTTGGTGATTCTGAAACTCCCTCGAGGCCTGACCAGACATCTCTGAAATTTTGAGGGCAGTATCCCTCACGGAACCGTTGGGACCAAACCCCTGTGCACCGCATCGACTTGAAGTTGCCAAGGCTTGTTGGATCTACACTCCGGAAAGCTTCGGACTACAAGAAGCTCCAGACTCCCGCACCTCACTTCCTGAAGAACAGAGTCCTTCCTGCAGTCCTTGCATTGTAGGTCTCCATCTTTGGTGAGCTGCCTGAGGACCTCTTATGACACCTGTGCCTCCGTCCTGTGGGTCGTCTTGCGGGTCCTCCTTTGCTTCAGTGGGCTTCCCTGCTTGCTCTGGGCCTGCTCGGACTCTCCTGCGTTTGGTGATTATCTTGGACCTTGCTGGTACCAACATTTACTCCTTTCCGTTGAGGTGCCGGGTTTTTAGGAACCCGGTGGTGCCAGGGGATAACACCCGAAGACCTCTGAGTTCTTCCTGTTCCGGACCACAGAAACACAGAGTCTTCTAGGTGAAGTCAGAGATCGAGTTTTATTGGCTGCAACCAAGTAACAAGTGTCCTAGAAGTACAACAGCACGGGTCGTAGATTCTCAGGAGACTGTTCGTTTTTACAGAACCAGCCTTCTCCTTATATACAGAAATAACAGCTGCAGGCAAGAATTCTTGAGTTTACAATACGGTCATATACATATTTCCACAATAAAGCAAAAGCAAAGTCATGACGGCCAACCCACATTTTAGATGTCCAGTTCCTGATGGAGAACCCAGCCAGGCCCAGAACTCCCATCAGATATCGATGAAACCCCAATAAAATCGGGCCCCTCCTCATCGTAAAACTGTCCATAAACAAGAAACATGGACAGGTGTATGTGTGTGGATAACATGGTTTGTATGTAGTGAATGGTTTATGGCATGTTGTGCCTTGATGCTATCTTACTCGGCCACTGGGCGAGGGACTGCCTGAACAGGTTTGGCTGGAGGCAGTGGAGTCAGCTCGGCCAGGTCATGGGGAAGTCAGCTAAGGTGGACGTGTCCTTTCAGATCAAACTCGGCCTTAATCAATTGACTATATGAGGGCAAGCCACAAGATGGATGCCGTTCACAAAATGGAGTCTGAGGGTTCGGGACGGAAACCACGATTTAAAGGTGATAGCATCACTCAATCACGACGCAAATGCATAGGGATAATGTCCTAATCATTACCGGTCTGTAGACACCAAATTCGTCATGGTACGATGATATTTTGTAACACAAGCGTTGGGCCTCGGAACCATAAAAGAGCAGGGTCCAGAATTTCAGAACCACAGACTCTCCTTTTGCCCTCATATTAGGTAATAACTCATGCTAATCTGAGTCCAAATCTGTATTCATGAAGTCATGGAGATGCTGCTGTAGCATCATCCTGTTACTCAATTCGTCCCTTGACACAGGCTTCCTAACACATGACGTAGCACAGAGGCCACATATTGCAGGAGCGCACTGCACAAACAGGCAGAACAGGAACAGAATGGCTAGGATCATCTCAACGAATATCAGTGTTTTCCATCCCCAGGCAGAGATCAGTTCCCAGAACCACCCTAGCAAGGACCAGTCCCCTTTTTCCACATGAATGGAATCAGAGATTTTGTGCAGTTTGGAGATGGCCTGGTACACTGTCGGAGCATTATCAGGGATGAAAATGCAACAACTGGATTGGATCACTCTACATACACCACCACGGTCTGCAAGTATGACATCTAGGGCAACCCTGTTCTGAAGAGTCATAAGTCGGTCCGACTGGAGCTCAGCTCTCAAGTTACTAAGGGCACTGGCCGTTTTGGTCACGGCGGATTCAACTACCCTCGTCAACTGGCGAATGTTCCTGCTGTTCACCATAGGCCCCCAAAACGGCAGAAAATCCTTTGCGAAGTCTCCAAATTCTTGACCCGCAGTGTCGTCTTGACTCACGACACCCCTAACTGTCCTTGTCCGATGGTAATCTGCTTCGGCCGTGTAGGTGGGTGGCAGCAGAAACGCCATAAAACACGTGCCCAAAAAGTCAGGGGGCAACCATGTATACGCTCTGTCATGGCAGACAAAGTAAGTACCCTTAGCCGCTAAGAATGAAGGGGATGTCTGAGAGGAGAAAACATAAGTCTCAGTACAGACACTTTTCCCTAACTGGGCTCTAGGGTTGTTGCCATTTCCCTGTAGACATAGGTGACCTCGGTGGGGTACTATCCAGACTGGGGAGGATTTCCTTGCTTTCAGACTCTCAGCCAAGGAAATTCCAGATTGAGTTCAGTTCAGTTCAGTTCAAAATAGCTTTATTCGATTTTAACAAAGGAAAATCATAAAAGCACATTTAATACAGCATAAAAATGAGTTCAAAGCTCAATCATAAAACATACAATTTGGAATAAAACAAAGGGTTTAAGGTTGTGCAAATTATGGCTGTCGGGGAACAGAAGTCAGTTAATTCATAGACACTCTACACCTTACTGCAGTGATTGTAAGTTCATCTTCAAGCATGTATAGCTTGAGTAAGGCTGGCCTGCACTGTCTTAATCCCCACAGTTTCAAAAGTGGGAGAAGATGTTTCCTTCTGCCCCAGTCGTAAAATTTGCAAAATAAAATAACGTGAATGTTGGATTGCTTGGAAACATTGTTCACAGGGACAGGCCACCAGAGTAGTAGACCAGTCATTTATGGTGGGAAATGTTAGTAGACGGAAGAAACAATCCGTCCTCATCCTTGTAAGCAACATTCTCGTGTAGGTTGTAAGAAGCGGGGAAAGATAAAGGGGAATGCCAGCATCATAAAGTAAGAGATTGTGGTGAGCGATCAATGGTTTATTGCCTTCGAGATAGGAGCGTCTGTCTGAAAGTAGACCTAAACAGCGAGCCTTGAGGTCCTTTTTAGAAATAGTTTGGCACATAGTCGGGTTAATATACAAATCAGCCAAATCCAATGAGATTAAAAATTTCTGTACATAGGCGAGCCAGGGTATTTTTCTTGAGTCAGTTAGGGCCATACAGTCCTTGATCACGTCTTGGGTAAGCACCGTTTTTTCCGAGGACCATACTTTGTGCCATAGCAGAATTGGTGCGACTTTGATTGTGTCCGAGATATGTATACGGGCGAGCTCATTGTGACAGACTGTGGTAGAAATAGACCGAGGAACAGCCAGCAGAAATCTTAGGAATGCGTTCTCGCTGGTTTGTATCGCTCCACAGTCCGCCAGACCCCAGATACCAGCTCCATATGTTGCGGTGGAGACACATTTAGCTGCAAATATGTCCAACAAAATCCTAACTGGTTTCCCACCTAGTTTAGTGGCAAATTTCTTTAAGGCTCCAATTTGTCTGATAAAAGCCAAGTTTCGAGAGTGTACGGCATTCTTCCATGAACCAGTGCTGCTAAAAAGTATACCCAGGTAAGTGAAGGTTTTGGTGAGGCTGATCTTGGTTGCATCAATGAACGTATTGCAGGAAATGTTCTTTTTTTTACTGCAACACATTGTAAAGGTTTTGCTTACATTAATCTTGAGACCTCTCGAGCCCATGAAAGTTGAGAAGGCTGACAATGCTTTTTGAAGCCCGAGTTGGGTCCTGGACATGATAACAGCGTCGTCCGCATATAGAAGAATTGGAACCGCGAGGCCATTTATTTTTGGATAATCGACATCTAGATTGGCCAGGCAGTCGGCAACACTGTTAATATACAGATTAAAAAGAAAGGGGGCAAGGATGCAGCCCTGCCTGACCCCCTTTTTGATAGGAAACTTGCTCGTACAGGCTCCATCCTTTCCGTAGCGAACCTTGGCCCCGGCTCCTCGATATAGTTCTTTTATAAAGGCTAAGATGTTAGAGTCGACACCCATGTCAGTGAGGGTAGACCAGAGTAAACTGTGGTTAAGGCAATCAAAAGCAGAGCTTAAGTCCACGAAGGTCATGTATATATTGCACCTTTTTGCCATCACGTATTTGTCGATGATCAGAGCTAGATTTAAGCATTGTTCCACTGTCCCGAGACCAGAAACGAACCCATATTGAAATTTAGACAAAATGTTATTTTCCCGAGCCCATGATTGTAATTGGTTCAGCAGGACTTTCCCGGCCACCTTCATCATGGAGTCCAATAAGGAAATTGGTCTATAACATTTTGGGTCCGTTCTTTCGCCTTTTTTAAAAATGGGTATTATGATCGCTTCTTGCCAAGTTGCAGGAAATCCTTTGTGGGCATAAGAGTTGAGAACGTTTGTAAGAATAGGTGCCCATAGTTGAATATTGTCTTTAAATAGATCTATGGGAATTCCATCCGGGCCGGGGGCTTTGGCATTGGAGCTTTCAAGGATAGCCAATTCCACGTCTGAGTAGTTAAAATAGATGGATAGCGGGAACGACTGTGTGTAGTTGCTTTGCGGCTCATTAGTCTCCATTGGTTGAGTTTCAAGGTTAAGTGGTTCAATCTGGTCATCTAATTTATACAGTTCGGTGAAATGACTTATCCAAACTTCTTCCGTGATGGCAATTTCTATGAGGTCTGTTGACCTGTCACTAAAGAAGGGGGCATTGACCTCCCTCCAAAAGGCCGTATTGTCTCTTAAAGTGCTTGCTTTCAACAAAGCTTCCCAGGCCGCAGTTTTCAATTCCTTTTTTCTGTTTTTAATTGCCTGTTTATAAGCAGCACGGGCGGTTCTTATCTCCACCCGTTTTTTTGGAGATTTATTAAGGGTAGCCTTCAGGATGTTATGAGTGTTTGAACACTCATGGTCAAACCAACCACGGCTCTTGGAGACATTGTTTTTGGTGTAATTTCTGGTCACATTTTTTCTAATTTGTAAAGCAATTTGGTCAAAAGCAAGGATAATTTCCTGTGGATTGGGAGGGTGTTCTAAACAAGACCGAAAGAGATCAGGGGCAGATTTGATCAGATTTTCAAGGAATTTTGATGTGTCAATTTTTGCCCATTTTATAGTGTACCCATTTCTCGATGAAAGAGATATAGTATGTGAGAAAAGATTTTCTACGTTGCTCCCAGGCTTGGTTCCACTGGAGGGGGAATATATTTTGGCACTAATGTTATAGTGATCGCTCAGAACCAGCTCCTCTCTCCTGGTTTCCAGGGCGTCGCCATGATGACTGTGAGACAAGAGGATGAAGTCTATTGTCGTGAGCGATCCCCTTCCATGAAATGTGGGTAGAAAGTCGGTCGGGGGCACTGTTAAATCATTGAAGAAGCCCAGATCCCATTCATGTAATAGATTGTTCAGTTGGGATCCCATGGTTGAATGTTCAAAATGGGTAGTATGTTCACCATTTGGGGCTCTTTGATCACAAACCCTGGTTCCACTGTGTGGGCATAGGTGACAATTAAAATCTCCTAATATAATTAAACGCCTGTCTAAGCAGGACCCTCCCATACCCTTCTTTATAAGTTTGGAAAGAAACTCTATAAATTTTGGTTGGTCATCTCTCTGTGCACTGTTATATAGATTTAAAATGAGAGAGCGGACAGCCTCTTTCCCAGACATTTTGAAAGCCTGTATGGAGGGACCAAAGGACTTTAAGCTAGGATCAGTTGGGGCGAGCTCAACGCGTTCTAAAGATACATTAAGTCTGTTTGACACGTAAAAACAAAGGCCTCCCGAAGGCCTACCTCTGCTTGACTGGATGGCTGGGGTAAAGTGTGTGCTATAGCCGTCCAGATTTGTAGGTGTCAGATCCCAACATTTCTGAAACGCTATGATGTCAAAGGTATTTATATAGTTCAGGAAGGTTGGGTCCTTTGCTTTATTTGAAAGACCGGCTATGTTCCAAGTTAAGATTGACATATATTGGTCATGGTCAGAGTGAATTAGTGGGCGGTGAGGAAGGCTTAAATCAGAGGTTGAGGGAAAAAGGGGAGCCAGAGATCCATCAGTTTGTGCGATCACAGGCCCAGGAAGGGACATGTTAGAGGAATCCACAATGTGTTGGTCCGAAACGGGTTCCCCAGGTTGACTTGGAGATGGCCCTAAGCTATCAGGAGACGGGGGGTTTTAGTCTTGTTATTGGGAGATAATTGGTTGCTTGATGGTCAGTCAACCATTTCTAGGGTTGAAAAATAATTACTAGTTGGCGCCCCCCTCCACCCCGCTGCATAGGGTTGATCTCTTCTTGGGTTCCAAGGATAATGATCCCAGTCCCTCCTCCTATTGCGCGTTTCTACTTGAGTCCAGCTCCAGCCTGGGGATTGGTTCCAACTAGGAGGATAATCTTGTTCACGAGGAAACCTTGGGGGATAGAAAAAGGACAGACGATTAGTGTCTATACTTCCCTTTCTCTCCAAGGTTGACCATGAACATATATAACTGACTGTCTCTGGGTCGTCGAAATTGATGATAATACAGTCCCCCTGTATTCTTTTCCTTGTTTCCCCAATCCAGGAAACTCTACGTACCATGGAAAGTCTGCTTTTACAGTGTGAGGGAAGAGGTCTGTTAATGTTAAGCCACTGCATGACTTTATTTTTTAGTGACCAAGTGGATTCACTCATATTTTCCTCCAGTTCTGGGACCCCCGTGAGAATCACAGTGTAGGGGCTTGCCTCTGGAGGAAGATGGACTGGCCTCTTTAATCTAACTGGTTTGCTGGTAGTATCATCAGCCTGTTGGGCGACCAAAGGTTTGGGCGAAGAGGGCTTTGGTTTTGTTCTAGGGGGGTCAGCAGTTGTTACTGGCTTTTCATGTGCTTGTTTAGTGGTGCCCTTAGTGTCTGTTGGAATCGCTTGTGTGATGGTAGGGTTTTTTGGGATTTTTCCTGTGGGTAGGGGGGTTTTATGTGTTAAGGATGGGGGTGCAGGTTTCTGTGCAGTGACTGCCTTAGTGTGATTGGCAGTCGTGGAGGCTAGTGGGGCTAGAGTGGTGGTAGGTGGTTTAAGATGACTAGTATGGTTGATTAATCTGGCAATCTGCTTCTCGATGTTATTTAAGGTTCGCTCAATTGGTAGTAGTTGGGATTTTATGAGATCCTTGATTGTGTCTAGCACTTGTGCATTAAGCTCAGGGTAGTTTATATTAGCAGCATCATGACCTCTCTGAGCGTCATCCGACAGTGCAGCTGTTGCAGAGGGGTCGACCTCATTAACAGACAAGGAATGAGTCGCATTATTTCGATGATTGGGGCGAGGGGATTTTTTAGACCTTGTATGCTTTGGTAAGCAGTGCTGCTTAGTCTTAACTACTGGCCTTGTGCTATCTTGTTTGGGAATGGCACCCTCCCTTGGCTCCTTGTCGGTTTTAGTGGGGGAAACTGCTACTAGAGGTGGCGACTCTATCAGGGGTTGCGACTCTATCAGGGTTAGCGGGGCAGTTTGAGTGGGACTAATCGCAAGAGTGGGTGTTTTCTCCAAATCTTCCAGGGTAACTTCCCCTAGAGATAAGTGAGTGACAGATAGGTCGACACTCATAGGGATAGAGTGTAGTTCTGCACGAATTTCTTGCAAAAGTGGGACGTTAGTTTCTTGTTGGATAGGTGTTTTGGCTAAAGCCAGAAGGCCCATTGAGGATCTTCGTGCTGCAGCAAGGTCCTGGGAAACACGTCTTTCTAAGAGTACGATCCCCTGGTTGATTGCATCATTTGCTTTCGTGATGAATTGGTCGATTGGGCCAGTCACCTGACCCACTCCTTGAGCCGTCTTGTTCCTCATGGCCCTTGTAGTCATAATGGCGCTGTAATACACATGGATTGGTGTGGGTAGAAGGTAATGGCAAAGGGCTACCAAGATGCAGTAACAATATCAATAGGCAAGATGAAAAGGAATAGGCCCAGACCAGACTTGCCCTGGCTTGAATGGGCTTAAACGGGCCCGCCCTTTGCCCGGGCTTCGCCCCGGGCTGCCGCCCGCGTGCGTCCCGAGCGCGTCCCGCGATGCGCGTTAAAGGCCCTGCTTAAATGTCTGTGAGGAGAGGTGGGGGCGAGGCACTGGGAGGGGGCGCGGCTCACGCGGGAAGAGGAAACAGCTGATGTTACTGACGCTGTACCTCCCAGTCCCGGGGCCGCGCCTCTCACCTCCTCTGCGGCCTCGCGTCTCCTCCCTCTGGGTCACAATGGAGTTGGCAGATGAAGGCTACTCCTGTAGCAAAGTCAGGTCAGAACTTGCAAAACGCTGGAACAACCTCTACGGCGAGCGGCACCCGCGGAGCGGGGGCCGCGAGAGGTTAAGTAGGCCTTGTTGTGGGCGGGGCACTGGGAGGGGGCGCGGCTCACACGGGAAGAGGAAACAGCTGATGTTACTGACGCTGTACCTCGCAGTCCCGGGGCCGCGCCTCTCACCTCCTCTGCGGCCTCGCGTCTCCTCCCTCTGGGTCACAATGGAGTTGGCAGATGAAGGCTACTCCTGTAGCAAAGTCAGGTCAGAACTTGCAAAACGCTGGAACAACCTCTACGGCGAGCGGCTCCCGCGGAGCGGGGGCCGCGAGAGGTTAAGTATGCCTTGTTGTGGGCGGGGCACTGGGAGGGGGCGCGGCTCACGCGGGAAGAGGAAACAGCTGATGTTACTGACGCTGTACCTCGCAGTCCCGGGGCCGCGCCTCTCACCTCCTCTGCGGCCTCGCGTCTCCTCCCTCTGGGTCACAATGGAGTTGGCAGATGAAGGCTACTCCTGTAGCAAAGTCAGGTCAGAACTTGCAAAACGCTGGAACAACCTCTACGGCGAGCGGCACCCGCGGAGCGGGGGCCGCGAGAGGTTAAGTACGCCTTGTTGTGGGAGGGGCACTGGGAGGGGGAGCGGCTCACGCGGGAAGGGGAAACAGCTGATGTTACCGACGCTGTACCTCGCAGTCCCGGGGCCGCGCCTCTCACCTCCTCTGCGGCCTCGCGTCTCCTCCCTCTGGGTCACAATGGAGTTGGCAGATGAAGGCTACTCCTGTAGCAAAGTCAGGTCAGAACTTGCAAAACGCTGGAACAACCTCTACGGCGAGCGGCACCCCAAGATTGAGTTATATTCCATCTGCTGTAAGGCGTCAATTCATCTTTGGGAGTCGTTCTAACTGTGTCGATATCTCTACTCATATTTCTGATTCCTGCCACTAGTGCCTTGTTGTTTGAATTTTTCCCTGGAACATATGGTTCAAGGGAAAACAGGAACATGGTCTGGAAAGCCCACAGAGAACAAAAATAACTAAATGGCAGGACAAAATACGGGATACCCTTATCTGTGGTGTGTGGCATGAGTCCACATATCCAACAGTTCGTAGTGTTCATTACAGATTGGTGCTGGTGTAGGAGTTGGACGAATGAATTATTTACAAATTCTAATCTTCTGGCAGACTCGTGTTCAGGTAGGGGGTGAAAAGAATGCGGGGAAACAGTAGGAGGAGGTGTGGGCTGAGTGTTGTATACAAAGGTAACTCGAAAGATGAACAGAGCATAGCCAATAAAAAACATTATTATGCTACACAACATTAAAATGCATATGACTAAGAATTGTTTTCTTGCCATTATAGCACATAGTCTCTTTTCAAAGTTCGTAGGTCTAGCAGGTCTCTCTACCCTCGGAAACTCCATCCTCTAGTTGCTGCCCGCGGTGGGAGATTGATTCTGCCAAGGAGTGCTTTCTGTTCAGCCCAGGGTAATTCCCATGGACCAACCAGAACCGTTGACCTAAACGTCTCCAGCTGCACTCCCCAGACTGTCAACCGCGACCCTAGCAGCAGAACCGGATGGCGGTTCGAAAATCAAAAATGAGCAAGTTCCCGGGGCGAGAGAGCTGTATAAAAAAGAAAAAATGTTTTTATTTGTCCATAGTTATAGGTCTTGGCCTCAAGTTCGGCCAGGTGCTTTGTGATCTGCAAACAGTAGTTCAGGCTCAGTAGTGTCCAATTGCATTGACGGTGGCACAGATCCTTGCAGAATGTGATCACTCTCCTTTTCTGTACCAGTTCCTTTCAGTCGTGCATCGCTGAAGGGTGCAAAGCGAGGCACAGACTCAGTCTCTGAGTCAGCAATTCCCTCCTGGACCCACCGGTCATATGGAAGGGGCAACGGGACCCGTTTACTATGGGCGCCGTGCACCCAATGTTTCTTGCCGTGGACACGTACTGCAGAGCGGGTAGTTAGCAGGACTTGAAAAGGTTCGGTCCAGCGAGGCTCCTCGTTCTTTGTTCGCCTGAAATTCTGGACTAGGACCCATGAGCCAGGTTCGATGGCGTGGCCTGGATCGTCAGACGCTGGCGGAGAGGAGCTGTGGACCTGTTGGTGTAAAACACGCAATTTAGTTGTCAATTCGTGCAAATAGTCAAGTAATACAGGGTGCTCTATCTCACTGAGTTTCTTGGGCCTTGGCACTCCCCATATGTTTGCTGGGCGCCCGAACACGATTTCGTGGGGGCTAAGTCCCAGTCTAGAATGGACAGTCATTCTTGTAGATAAGAGTGCTAAAGGCAGGGCGTCAGGCCATTTAAGACCTGTGCTGGCATGGATCTTGGCTAGTTTGAGTTTTAGGGTGCATTTGTAGCATTCCACTAAACCAGCTGATTGGGGGTGATTTGCTGCGTGGAACTTCTGGTGTATGCCTAGACACTCACACACTCTCTTCATCACTCATCCCACGAATTCACTTCCATTATCACTCCAGACAATTATAGGCATACCATACCTAGGGAAGAATTCTTTGACCAGGGCTTTGGCAGTTGACAAGGCAGTGTTGTCCTTAAGGGGATACGCTTCCACCCACCTGGAGAAGGCGCAAACAACAACAAGCACGTATTTCAGATTGTTGCACCTCTCCATGTGGATGAAATCTAGCTGCAAAACCTCGAACGGGTACATTGGAAGCGCAAAATGACCAGCTGGAGTTGGAGTTCCCCTACCGGGATTGTATTTCAAACACACCATACAGTTCTTGACCACATTCTCTGCGCATTTCGGGATTCCACTATTCTGCCATACTGGGGCCAACAACTTACAGATTCCTTTTGCACTGATGTGAGCCATCCCATGAGCCATTG
Source organism: Lissotriton vulgaris (assembly GCF_964263255.1). Taxonomy (NCBI): domain Eukaryota; kingdom Metazoa; phylum Chordata; class Amphibia; order Caudata; family Salamandridae; genus Lissotriton; species Lissotriton vulgaris. Next base: position 785,155,354 of record NC_141694.1, on the reverse strand, counting down.
TCACCACTGCAAGTACATATGCATCAGGTAACAGCCATCTTTGATGCTCTGACAATTCGACCCAACAACCATTCGCATCCAATCTACCCTTGCTTTCTCTCCATTCATTCACCTCTTTCTCAGTCGCCTCGGACTGTATGGACTTCACACTTTCGATAGTGTCCTCACACATACCCACATCGGCAATCCATCTCGCAGGACCTACAACATACATTCGACTCATCGTGTTCCTTGCAGTCTCTTTCGCAACTTCATCTGCAAATGCATTCCCACGACCAACATCATCTTGAATCTTTCTGTGTGCACTGCATTTCACAATCGCAACTTGTAGTGGCAAGGTCAGTGACTCGAGAAGCTCGTTAACTAGCTGACCATGCTGTATCTTTGCACCATGCGACGTCAGGAACCCACGTTCACGCCACAATCGTCCAAAACTGTGAGCCACGCCAAAGGCGTATTGGCTATCAGTATACACATTCACTCGCTTTCCTTTTGCCAACACACACGCTCTTGTAAGTGCAATTAACTCTGCTGCTTGCGCAGAATTATGGGGAATGCGCGCAGTCTCTACAATCGTGTGCAATGTTGTCACCGCACATGCTGCAGTCGTATCACCATTTGGCAACTTGAAACATGAACCATCAACCCATAAAGCATCATTACATTCAGGAAGGGGAGTGTCCAGTAAGTCTACTCTCCCTTTTGTCTCTTCTTCTGTCCTAAAACAGCAATCATGCATTTCGACCTCATCTGTCTCTGTTGGAATGGGCAATAACGTGGCGGGGTTGAGTGTATCGCACCTCTTTATGTGAATGTGACTCGCTAATAGTGTCAGTTCATAACTTGATAGTCGAGCACTAGTTAAGTGCTGTGTCTTCGTTCTGTTTAGTAAAATGTCTACTGCATGTGGGACCTCAACGATCAGAGTGTTATTCATTACTAACCCAGCAGACTGTCGAATACAGACAGCTGCTGCAGCAGTGGCCCTCAAGCAACTTGGTAATGCCTTAGCTACAGGATCTAGAGTCGCTGAGAAATACGCACATGGACGCTGTTTGTCCCCAAAGGATTGTGTCAAGACTGATAATGCACATCCTTCCCTCTCATGGACGTATAATGTGAAAGGTTTACTGTAGTCGGGGTTGCCCAACACAGGAGCCGAACACAACGCATCACGTAGCTCATGAAAACTCTTCTGACAATCTTCAGACCAAGGCACAGAATTGGGTGTATCCTTACAGATTAGTGCCAGCAAAGGTTTGGCTAACAATGAGAAATGTGGTATCCATTGTCTGCAATATGATGTAATACCCAAGAAAGCATGCACTTCTCTCTGTGTCCTCGGGACACCTAATTTCGTAATTGCCTGTATTCTCTCGGGGGTCAGTCTCCTTCCCTCCTTCGATAAGATGTGACCTAAGTAGGCCACTTCTTGTCGACAAAATTGTAATTTCGAAAGGGAGACTTTGTGCTTCATGTCACATAAATGACGCAACAACGACAATGTGGCTTCCTTGCAAATCTCTTCAGTATCTGCAGCGATCAGCAGATCGTCTACATACTGAATCAGAGTCGCACCATCATGTAGAACAATCGTGTCAAGTTGTGATTTCAGAGCTTGACTGAATATAGATGGACTTTCACAGTAGCCCTGAGGTGCGCATTTGAAGCGGAAGCTTTGTCCTCCTAAATTGAAGCCAAAAATATCTCTGCTCTCCTCGGCAATCGGGATGCTGAAAAAAGCGTTCTTCAAATCAATCACCGAAAACCAAGTGGCTGAAGCTGGAACCATTGTCAATAGGGCAGTAATGTCGGGCACAACCGGAAATTGCGGCACAACGATTTTGTTCACTTCTCTGAGATCAATTACAAATCTGTACACAGGTGGCTGAGACGGATCAGTACGCTTTAAAACTGGCAAAATAGGACTGTTACAAATGTTGCCTGTTGTCTCTTCAATGACATCTTTCACAATCAGATCGTAAACGATCGCTAAGAAAGCTTTTTCACCTTCGCTAGATATCTTGTATTGGGGAATACGTGGCAGCCTAACGTTAGCTCTCAATGTTATGACGTATGGTGCTATCTCCAAAAGACCCACATCATTAGAACCAGTAGCCCAAAGTATATCTGGAAGAGATGATAATTCAGTTGGAATATTTTCCTTTGACAAATACATTGGTGAAATCACTTTCTTACCTAGGGTAGGTTGTACTCCCGAAGGAGAACAGTACAAAGTCGCATATAATCTCTTTAACAAATCCAACCCTAACAAATTTTCGCCACAACCTGTTGTAAGAATGAGGGGTGCTTCTAATTCACATGGCCCAACAGAAAGTGACATAGGACTAGAAATCGGGTTCCTAACCGGGGCGCCAGAAAAATCTACTGAAACATTCATTTCGCCAGACAAAGGTGCGCCAGGAAGTTTTGAGTGCATAATAGAACTTTTTGTAGCACCAGTGTCCAGCAGAAAAGGTTCTGACACTCCTGATGTAATCACCTCAACATAAGGTCCATTCTGATCTACTGGAACTGAAACAACTCCCTCTCTTTGTCCATGGCTATCCTAGCAATTATTACCCTCATTCTCGTTTTCTGCGTAATAGTCATCAGCATAGTACTGAGTTGTCCTAGAAGACGCATTATTCTGTTGGTAAAAGCTGTTCATAGAATTCTGAGGCGGGAAAGAAGTAGTATTCTGGGGGAAATTTCCACGGCCCCTACCCCATGGAGCCTGTTGAACACCTCTACCTCTTGAACCAGAGACACCATTCAAACGTCGCGATAAAGCTGGGCAACTATTCTTGAAATGACCCTCTTCTTTGCAATACGCAACTGATTCGGACCATAAGGCAAACGCTGTTGAGAAGACTCATACCTTTGTGAGTTTCTCGAATACTGCTGAGGTTGCTGATAATCGGGCTGATTATTAGTGCGAGGCGGATAGGCTTGCTGGAGAAGGGCTTTAGTTTTCAAATCTTTAGTCTTCTTGTCTGCCTTATCTAGCTCATCTTTGCGCCTATTTTCATAGTACTGGGCTGTGGCCAAAATCTGCGCTAACGTGGAAACAGCCCAAGCACTCTCTGAATCTTTCAATTTATTGCATAGTTCTGGGAGCAGATTATGCACGAACTTGTCTACAAACAATCTTTGGCCACCCTCGGTAGCCATATCCTGACCACTATGATCGACGAAAGTCTCTTCAAATCTCGTGAAAAAGTCAGACACATTCTCCTCTTTTTTCTGCTTGCACGCAGATAACTTATCCCAATTCACACGCAATTCAGGCATTAAAGTTTTCATATATCCGATAATTCTACCAGGAAGTTCAGCTACCAAAGGCTCGGGTTTAGAACCACCACCTTAGCCCAGGTGTCACCTAGTTCTTGATCATGATTTGTATGACGAATCTTACTCCATAAGGTTTGTGGGACAACATTCCCGAACAACATGTCTACATCTGCTAAATTCATTATACATGAGCTGGCAGTCTGTGATAACTCCTTATAATACCCTGCAGGATTTTTACGGGGATCAGGCAATGTTTGTTTGAGTGCTAAAACTTCAGATCTTTTCCAGGGGACATGTACCCATACACGCTGGAAATGTGGTGGAATTGGTGGATTTGCGTTCGCATCACCTTCCCTCCAAACTGGGGGAACCTCTCTCATAGGGTACTGTCGCTGCTTCTTCCTACCTAATATGTCATCCTCATACAGTGACCTAGATACATTTCCCTTACTCCTATAAGATAACAATAAATCTATTGCTCGTTCAACATCGGCACCTACAATCATGCCTTCATAGAACTTGAAACGCATACGGAATAATTCCTTCATTTTGCGTTTTGGATCATTTGTCTCCAAATCTTTGCAAAGGTATACACACATCTCTTCGAATACATATCTCTGAGTGGGTGCATCCCACTGACGGAAGACTTCCATAACAGACTGAACATCATATTTTACAGTGTCGGTAACCCATTTACATGCTAACTCATTCAGCATTTCTCTTTCCTCGTAATCAGGCAGTTGACTATGCAATTGTCTACGTCCTGTTTTAGGGGTCGTCTTAGGCGACCCAAAGAAAGGTGAGAACAGACCAGTGACAGTACTTGCCACTCTCTGTCGAACAGAAGGAGAAGCTTGTGGAGAGGCAGATGTGCCAGAAAAGACAGGCTGATGCAAAGAGGAAGTCGAGGCAGTGGCAGAAGTAGCATCATGATAAACAGTCGGAGCAGTAGGCAAAGTCGCAGAAACAGTAGACGGAGTATGTAGCAAAGGCGGCGGCCCTTGAGAAGGCAGCGCCGGAGAAGTAGGAACCAGCTGAAGAGGAGCTGGTGCTTGTGCAAGAGCTGCATTTCGTGCGCCGGGGCGCGGTATAACAAAACGCTTTGGGGGTGCAGTAGTACTTGATGTATATGGGGGTGGTGAATTCAATAAATGGGACATTAATGGATCTTTCTCGGATGTTCCCTTTGAACCTTGTCCTTCATGGGGCAACATTGGGTAGCATTTATCTACTGCTAATTTCTTGCTTCTGAGCATTTGTTCACTCTCTTGCTCTTCCTCATTATCCCTGTATGCAACGGCGGCTTGCACCATTGACATACCTCTTTTATTTTTCTTAGCTAATTTCATTTCTTTCTGTTTGGCTTCTTTGCGCCACAAGCGAAAAGAGTCAAACATCGCCGGCCGGGCTTTCTTCTTAAAAAGTTTGACCTCGAGGTTATCTAAAACTTCTGCGTCAAAGCTACCATATTGGGGCCATTTTAAAACACCATCCTTCCTGGTGTATTTTATCCATACCTCATTATATGTGATAGGACCTACTCTGTGCTTTATATAGAGCTCATATGTTGGAGTTCCAATCGGAGGAACCGGACACGAATCCTCTAATCAGGAGTCCTTACTACAACCAAGACAAAACAAGTTTCCAAGTCTGCTAAGACCAGGCATCTTCGCTCTCTAGTCTAGCTTCAAACTTTAAAGGATTATCGAATACGATATTTTCGTGAATACACGAATCCCTTGGTTTTGGCGCTTGCAAGTTCCAAACAAGGTGTATCTCAAAGATACCAAAACTAAGAACAAAACTAAGGACTGGGAGGCGCTCCACTTATACTTAACTGAAGTATTGGAGATCGATGACGTCACTAGAAGACTCGTCTATCGTTTCGCTCTACCAAGGATCACTGGGTCCAAAACAGGGCGATAGTCAGGGCAGCAGTCCTTCGTAGCCGTCGGGACGCGGGGAACCTCGCAGCAAAGACCTTCGGAACCACGTCGACATACAGGGGTCGCTGAAGTGGCTGGCCGTCCTCTGGAATTTTCACACGAAGCTCCTCACGAACATCTGGCTTGGACCGATATCGCTTGATACCGCCCCGAGTTGGGCGCCAACTGAGGTGCCGGGTTTTTAGGATCCCGGTGGTGCCAGGGGATAACACCCGAAGACCTCTGAGTTCTCCCTGTTCCGGACCACAGAAACACAGAGTCTTCTAGGTGAAGTCAGAGATCGAGTTTTATTGGCTGCAACCAAGTAACAAGTGTCCTAGAAGTACAACAGCATGGGTCGTAGATTCTCAGGAGACTGTTCGTTTTTACAGAACCAGCCTTCTCCTTATATACAGAAATAACAGCTGCAGGCAAGAATTCTTGAGTTTACAATACGGTCATATACATATTTCCACAATAAAGCAAAAAGCAAAGTCATGACGGCCAACCCACATTTTAGATGTCCAGTTTGTGATGGATTACTCAGCCAGGCCCAGAACTCCCATCAGATATCGATGAAACCCCAATAAAATCGGGCCCCTCCTCATCGTAAAACTGTCCATAAACAAGAAACATGGACAGGTGTATGTGTGTGGATAACGAACAAGTTACTTACCTTCGGTAACGCTTTTTCTGGTAGATACTATATCTGCCTGTGGATTCCTCACCTTGTGAATATCCCCCTTGCGCCAGCAACATTCGGAAATTCTTTTTCGTAGCCTCGCGCCGACGTGGATAGGACGTCACAGAGACACAGCTCCGCTCGCGACTCCGCTGACGTCACCGACGCCTATAACAGGCCCACGCCGGCGTGATGACATCAGTTCCGCCTTTTTTCCGTGCCATCGAGGCACACGGACGGACCAATGACAGTAGATATATACAAAGCATACACAGTATACAATAGTCAAGGCAAAACACACAGTGTAAAGCAAATGCAGGAAGCAAATGAAACATTTCCTTGACATTAAAACAAATATACATTACAGTACAATAACTCTGGCATAGAAGAGTGGACAACGGGGAGGCGGGTGGGTCAGTGAGGAATCCACAGGCAGATATAGTATCTACCAGAAAAAGCGTTACCGAAGGTAAGTAACTTGTTCTTCTGATAGATACATCTGCCGTGTGGATTCCTCACCTTGTGAATAGAATCCCACAGCAGTCCCCACTCCCGGAGGAGGGTGTCCACTCTTCTAAACCAGGAAATCCTGAAGGACAGAGCGCGCAAAATGGCCGTCCCTCCTGACTTCCGTATCCAAGCAGTAATGCTTCGCGAAAGTATGGAGGGAAGACCAGGTTGCCGCCCTACAAATGTCCTCCACAGGAACACCTCTAGCCAAAGCAGAGGTAGATGACTTAGCTCTAGTGGAATGAGCCCTAATACCCTCCGGAGGCTCCTTACCGGCCAAAGAGTAGCAGATCTTTATGCACAGAACGATCCATCTTGATAAAGTCCTTTTATGGACCGCTCTTCCCTTCTTGCAGCCAGCAAAGCCAATGAAGAGTTGATCGTCCAAGCGACAGTCTCTAGTTCTGTCCAAATAAAAAGACACCGCCCTCTTAGGGTCCAGACGGTGCAACCTCTCCTCCTCCTTGGAAGGGTGTGGGGGAGGATAGAAGGTAGGGAGGGTAATGGATTGACCAAGGTGGAAAGGAGTCACCACCTTAGGAAGAAAAGCAGCCCTGGTCCTTAGAACCATCCGATCAGCATGTATGGTCAGGAACGGGGGCTTGGAACTAAGAGCTTGAAGCTCACTCACCCTCCTTGCCGAGGTAACTGCAACTAGGAAAACTGCCTTAAAGGTTAAAAGCCTCATAGGACATTTATGAAGAGGCTCAAAGGGAGAGCCCATCAGAAAGGTCAGAACAAGATTCAAGTCCCACTGAGGTACAATAAAAGGGGTAGGAGGAAACTTATTTACAAGACCCTTCAAAAATCTCAAGACAACAGGTGACTTAAAAAGAGAGGGCTGATCAGGCAAACAAATAAAAGCTGACAGTGCCGAAAGATAGCCCTTAACTGTGGCAACTGCCAGCCCCTGTTGAGCCAAAGAGAGAGCAAACCGGAGCACATCTGATAAATGGGCTCTCAACGGGTCAATATCATTCTCACCACACCAAACAACAAACCTAGACCATCTATAAGAATAGACAGTCTTAGTGGAGTCACGTCTAGCAGACAAAATGACATCCACCACATCAGGTGTGAGAGAATAGGAAATCAGGTTGCCCCGTTCAATCTCCAGGCATGAAGGTGCAATGTCTGGAGGTGGGGGTGTAGAACCTGCCCCTCCATCTGAGAGAGGAGGTCTGCCCTGCGAGGGAGACGGAGCGGCGGGTGAGAGGAGAGGTGGAGTAGATCTGTATACCACACCCTTCTTGGCCAATCCGGGGCGACCAATATAACTTGGGCCCGGTCTTGGCGAATTTTCCTCAGAACCCTAGGAATCAAGGGTATGGGAGGAAACGCGTAAAGGAGCTGACTTCCCCAACACAACTGAAACGCGTCCCCCAAGGCTCCTTGCATCGGACACTGGAGACTGCAGAATGACGGGCAGTGAGCATTCTCGCGAGTGGCAAACAGGTCCACCCGAGGGGTCCCCCACGTCCGAAAGACGTGACGAACCACCTCCGGATGAAGCCTCCACTCGTGGTCGGCAGAGAACTGCCGGCTGAGACTGTCCGCACGTACGTTCAGAACTCCGGCCAGATGATTTGCCATCAGGCAAATCTGGTGGTCCTGAACCCAGGACCAGAGACGCAGAGCCTCTCTGCAGAGACACTGCGACCCCACTCCTCCCTGCTTGTTGATGTACCACATCGCGGTCGTGTTGTCCGTCAGGACTTGGATCGACTGACCGCGAAGGGAAGGGAGGAAGGCCTTGAGCGCCAAACGTATCGCCCGCAACTCTAGAAGGTTGATGTGAAGCAACCTTTCCTCTGGAGACCAAAGACCCTTGACCTCCAGATCCCCCAGATGAGCACCCCACCCTAGAGTGGATGCATCCGTAATCACCGTGGCCACCGATGGAGGTAGATGGAAAGGCTTCCCTTGCGACAGGTTGCCTTCCACGCTCCACCAAGACAGATCCGCTGCAGTTTCTCTGGAGATCTTCACAGACTCCCCGAGATCTCCGTTGTGCTGATACCACTGCCTGCGGAGACACCACTGGAGTGCCCTCATGTGCCAGCGTGCATGGTTGACCAGGAGAATGCAAGAAGCCATCAGACCGAGCAGGCGAAGGACCTTCAGGACTGGAACGACCGCTCCAGGGTAAAACAAAGGAATCATTTCCTGTATGTCGCGAATCCTTTGAGGGGGAGGGAATGCACGACAAACAGTAGTGTCCAGTACGGCACCTATGAACAGGTTGCGCTGGGAGGGCACCAGGTGAGACTTGGGTACATTTATCGAAAAACCCAACCTGAACAACAACTGAGTTGTCTCCTGCAGATGATGGAGCACCTTCTCCGACGACTCCGCTTTGATCAGCCAGTCGTCTAGATACGGAAACACAGGTATCCCCGATCTCCTGAGATGAGCTGCCACCACCGCCATCACCTTGGTGAAGACTCGAGGCGCAGTAGTAAGACCAAACGGAAGGACCGCAAACTGGTAGTGCTGCGACCCAACCGTGAAACGGAGATACTTCCTGTGCGACTTCAGGATTGGGATGTGGAAATACGCATCCTGCAAGTCGAGCGACACCATCCAGTCTCCTTCCATCAACGCTTGAAGAACCTGAACAAGGGTGAGCATCTTGAATTTCTCCTGCTTCAGATTGAGATTCAAGATCCTGAGGTCCAGGATAGGACGAAGCCTGCCATCCTTCTTGGGGATCAGGAAAGAGGAGTAGCATCCCTGACCCCTTTCCTGCTCTGGGACCACCTCTATCGCACCCTTTCGCAACAGAGTAAGAACCTCCTCCTGCAGAAGAGACAGATGTTCCTGGGTGCAAAAACCTTGACAAGGAGGGTAAACAGGGGGGAATTCCCGAAAGGGAAGGGCATACCCATTTTCTACAAGATTGAGAACCCAAAGATCTGACGTAACCGATTCCCAATCCTGTAGAAAATGGGTAAGCCGACCCCCAACCGGACCCACATGATCCTGAATAGCGGATCTAGGGCTGCTTTTCTGCGGCAGGGGGGTTGGAAGAGGTGGAGGAAGAGGAGGGCTGACGTCCACGAGGACGCGCTCTTTGTTTTCCCCTGTACGATCTGTACATTGAATTTTGCTGCTGCTGCTGTTGCTGCTGCTGCTGTTGGCCTTGCCGGAAATTCCGAAAGGAGCGACCAAAGCCCCTGAACCTTCTGCCGGAAGAAGCGCCCCTGATCTGGAGGCCCAAAGACTTCGCTGTTGCCCTGCAATCCTTGAACCGCTCAAGAGCAGCATCCGCCTTTTTCCCAAAGAGACCTGAGCCATCAAAGGGGAGATCAAGCAGCGTCGCCTGAACATCAGCCGAAAAGTCCGATGACTTCAACCAGGCAGATCTCCTTGTCGCAACAGCGGTGCCCATAATTCGAGCCACAGAGTCAGCAGTGTCCAGACCACTTTGAATTACCTGGCGGGCAGCCGCCTGAGTGTCATTAATCACCTCCTCAAAATCCTTTCGGTTTGCGTCAGGAATTTTAGGGGCCAGGATACGTAAGGAGTCCATCAGGGCATGAACATACCTCCCCATTAGGCATGTGGCATTAGTTGACTTTAAGGCCATACTAGCTGATGAAAAGGTCTTTTTCGCCACCTGGTCCTGTTTCTTTGCCTCCTTCTCACAAGGAACCTGCGGAAAGGCACTAAGACTCTTCTTTGAACAGGCAGCCTGAATGACCAGGCTCTCCGGCGAAGGATGTGAAGAGAGAAAAGCCGGGTCCTCAGGAGCGGCCCTGTACCTCCTTGCAACACTCTTTGATACCGCAGGAGCAGACAAGGGTTTCTTCCAGACTTCCATAATAGGATCAGTCAAGGCATCATTGAATGGAAGTAAAGGCTCAACCACCGAATTTGGAGAATGCAATACTTCTGTGAGGAGGTTAGACTTGAACTCCACTGTAGGCAGAGTCAATTGAAGAAGCTCAGCAGCTTTTCTCATAACTGGATGGTAAGGCTGGATATCCTTAGATGGAGCACCTGAGCCTGAGGGCAACTCCCACTCAGGAGAGAAATCAAGGGTCCCAGAATCCGCCAATTCCTCAAAACAGCTCTCCTCTAGCTCACCTTCTTCAACGTCAGACTGAGAGCCCATATAACTCTGCTCCTCCAGAAGGCGTTGTGCTTCTCTTCTGGATCTCTCCTTAACACGCCTCGCAACCGGATCCACCAGCGGCTTCGACGGATTCGGGGCCGACGCCGGTATCGAATCCGACGGCACAGAAGAATGCCCTCGAGGATGATCAGGAGCAGGTGACGCCGGAATCGGCGTCGACGACTTCGGCGGAGCCGGGAAATGCCAATGCGGCGTCGGAGCCGGCATGTAGGGCATAAACAGAGCCGGAGGATAGGAGTGAGGAACTCCCAGGCTGAATGCCAATGGACCCGTGGGACCCGAAGGCGCACCAGAGGGGTACCATGCCCTTGAGAAGACACCATACATTGCGTTAAGAAACGCAGAAGGGTCCTGGCCTGGAGCAGGAAAGGGCGGCTGAAAACCATCAGGCCGGTCCTGAAGAGGGATCGGATTCGGCTCTACGACAGGCGCGGAATCCACATCCTCCCGGGCCTCCTCCTCTTCACGGGCCGGGGACGGCGCCGGAGACGGACTCGGAACCGGAGAAGCTTTCGGAGCCGGAGATGGAGATCGCCCACGCGACTCAGATGGCGAGGCCTCACCTTCATGCTCGGAGACTTCGAGGGTAACCACCTTCGAACGTACCTTCTTCGGTGACCTCGACCTCGAGCCCGACTCCTTACCAGACCGGCGTCGGGACTCATGTCTCCTCTTCTTGTGCTTTTTCTTCGACTTCGAAACATGATCCGACGCCGACTTCGAAGACGACCTCTCTCGAGAAGCAGATCTCGACCTCGCCCTGGACTTCGACCTCGCCCTTCGAGAACGAGACCTCGACGACTTCTCCCTTCCAGCTTTCACCTTCGCAACCAGAAGTTTGGCTTCTCTCTCCCTCAGGGCCTTCGGATTCATCTTCCGACATGAAGAACAATCCTCCACATCATGGTCGGAACTTAAGCACCAGATGCAGTCTTCATGGGGGTCGGTAATGGACATCATTTTACCGCACTCCCTGCAGGGCTTGAAGCCGGTCTTCTTAGATGACATTTTCGAAGAAACAGGATACAGAGAAGCAGAATTAACCAACAAAATGGCAACAATGTACCAGTAGGCTACAGAGATTCCCGATAACCGTTAGCGTCGACGACGCGGAAAAAAGGGAACTGATGTCATCACGCCGGCGTGGGCCTGTTATAGGCGTCGGTGACGTCAGCGGAGTCGCGAGCGGAGCCGTGTCTCTGTGACGTCCTATCCACGTCGGCGCGAGGCTACGAAAAAGAATTTCCGAATGTTGCTGGCGCAAGGGGGATATTCACAAGGTGAGGAATCCACACGGCAGATGTATCTATCAGAAATGGTTTGTATGTAGTGAATGGTTTATGGCATGTTGTGCCTTGATGCTATCTTACTCGGCTACTGGGCGAGGGACTACCTGAACAGGTTTGGCTGGAGGCAGTGGAGTCAGCTCGACCAGGTCATGGGGAAGTCAGCTAAGGTGGACGTGTCCTTTCAGATCAAACTCGACCTTAATCAATTGACTATATGAGGGCAAGCCACAAGATGGATGCCGTTCACAAAATGGAGTCTGAGGGTTCGGGACGGAAACCACGATTTAAAGGTGATAGCATCACTCAATCACGACGCAAATGCATAGGGATAATGTCCTAATCATTACTGGTCTGTAGACACCAAATTCGTCATGGTACGATGATATTTTTTGACACGAGCGTTGGGCCTCTGAACCATAAAAGAGCAGGGTCCAGAATTTCAGAACCACACCGTTCTCCACACCAGTTGTGGCTATCAAGGCTTGTTGGTGCTCCCGCTGGACACCAACCACCTAGACACCGACATCTGAAATGGGACAGTTCGGGTAAGGCTTCTGGTCTTCCTCAGAATCACCTGGTTCTCACAGCTGCAGTGACAACGTCACAGTCATCTCTACAGAACCTTCTGACATCGGTGGGCATTGTGCTTCCTGTCTCCTGGTCACCACAGAGTGTCATAGACTCTGTCCCTTCTACCTGCAAGTTCTTCACTTCAAGAATCCACCCTTTGATTTTACCGGACTCCTTAACAGTCTTCTCCAGAGGCCTCTTCTTCGAAGTCTCCCATTGTTGTCTATGGCAGGTTCCGTCGTCATTTCACCCCTGTGCACCCAGTTTCCCTGGGGCAGGTAACTTAGTTCCTCATGCATCCACACGTGGGGTGACTCTCCAACCTTCTGTCTTCCAAAGGGTTCTTCGAGGTCCTCCGGGAAGGGTCCTTCTTCTTTAAATCTGCAACCCGACTTCTCGATTGACTTCCATTGGGCAAGCAGCTTTATTTCCACTCTGCACACAGCTTTCGTGGGGTTCCTGGGCACTTACCTTGGGTGGTTCCTTGTGTCCCCAGCTCCTGTGAGTGTTCTGGTCCAAGCCCCGTTCTACTTTGCAGTTCTCATTCCACTTTACTAGTATATGGTTTGGTCTCACACTGGAGACCACTGTATTTTGTGCTACTTACCCAATTGTTTTCCAAGTATTCTAGTGTGTGCTATTGATAGCTCCAGGAGATACACCAATGTCTTAGTGATTGTGTTGTGTAATAAATAGACCTATTTTTGTATAAACACTGTGTGGTTCTTTTTAAACTAACTTACTCTGTTGATTAAAGTTGGTAAATCAAGCTGCTTTGCACCCCTTCAAGATAAGCTTGAAGGCTGCTCTCCACAGCTACCAATTTGAGAGCTTTCTATGGTTATCAAAGGCCACTGAAATCACCATAAGGATTGACTGGATTAGTGCAATGTGTACCACTTGAATAAGTGTGCACCATATACTATGTAATCCTCCTACATTGGTGTGCAGTGGTTGGGATCAAAAGCATGCACTGTTTTACCACTTAATCTAGGTAGAGGTTACATGAAAAAACAAGCATTTGCAATGCAATAGGTCTCGCATTAGGAAAGTTTGAGTTATCGGTCTTGTAAATGACAATTTTTTTATTTATGTCTTGTTTTTGAAAATAGCTAAATTAATAGCTTTGCCAACTACAATGCCAATTGTTCTAACTTTCGCAAATGTGACACCTATAGCATTTGTAATGCAACATGTTTTGTATTTGCGTGACTTAGATGTATTTATATTACAAATAACAATGGCTTTTAATTTTTTAAAATAATTAATACTTAAATAAAAGTGATTGTAATTTATAATGGCAATAGCTTAAACTTTTGTAAATAACTTTTGTGAAGATTATGTTCAGTGTATTTTATTGTGACGAAAATCCAAGAACAGAAGTGAAACAATAACATCTTTTTGTGACATTTGTAATAAAGCTTGAAACATTGAGAGAACATATTTGAACCAGTGATGCTGTGGTGGTGCTGAGTGATGCTGTAGCTGCGCTGAGGGATGATGTGGTTACGCTGAGTAATGCTGTGGTTGCACTGAGTGATGCTGTGGTTGCGCTGAGTGATGCTGTGGTTGCGCTGAGTGATGCTGTGGTTGCGCTGAGTGATGCTGTGGTAGTGGTGGGTGATGCTGTGGTGGTGGTGAGTGGTGCTGTGGTGGTGCTGAGTGATGCTGTGGTGGTGCTGAGTGGTGCTGTGGTGGTGCTGAGTGGAGCTGTGGTGGTGCTGAGTGGAGCTGTGGTGGTGCTGAGTGGTGCTGTGGTGGTGCTGAGTGGTGCTGTGGTGGTTCTGAGTGGTGCTGTGGTGATGCTGAGGGATAATGTGGTGGTGCTGAGTAATAATGTGGTGGTGCTGAGTGGTAATGTGGTGGTGCTGTGGTGGTGCTGAGTGGTGCTGCATAGTGATAATGTGGTGGTGCTGAGTGATAATGTGGTGGTGCTGAGTGATAATGTGGTGGTGCTGAGTTGTGCTGCTGAGTGATGTTGTGGTGGTGCTGAGTGGTGCTGTTGCACTGCTGGGTGGTGCTGTGGTGGTGCTGAGTGATAATGTGGTGGTGCTGAGTGATGCTGGGGTAGCGCTGAGTGATGATGTGGTGATGCAGAGGGCAGAAAGGCACAAACTCGTCCCAAAGTAATGATGCTTTATATGTAGCCAAATGGGACTACAGACCTCGTTTTTTAGCTAGATACAGGATCAATTAAAACATAATGTGACTTTCTCTAATATCCCAAATATGTTACACTATACCATTTGATGGAATATGACTAGCTAGAGCGGAAAAAGCTGACTAAATTGCTGGGTGCAGTGGTATGCTAGTCAGTATTAAGTGAGGGGGTATAATCGATAACTAGAGATAGTTTTTTTATTATCATGGACTATAGACTCACTTTTAATTTAGAGACACAGTCTCACTTCGGTGTGGTGCTGCTTTAGATGTCGCATTGTGGTTTAAATGAAGATGCTGGTCTATGGGGTAAAAGCAAGAGCGTGTAATCAAAAGGAGTCCTGGGATAGAGCAGGTCTCATAAAATGAGGGTGACATTAGAGTTACCTAAGTTCAGCAGTTGTGACTAAGCAGTGGAGGTTACGATGGAACAGCAGAGAAAATTCTCCCGCTGATCAATGAGACAGTAGGAAGGCTACGGTAGAAGGGGAGACACAGTAAAGTAGATATCCAATTAATATCAGTCAAAGGTGTATAACTGGGTGGACTATCTGGGTACCTAAATTAGGCCAGAAGGGATGAAGAAAATCGGGTATAAAGGTTACCTTATTGAAAATTAGTGAAGAGCCGCCCACGTCCAGAAATATCTAGTTTTCCAGTGAGTGTTGAAACAGCAAAATGGACCTTGCACTTCCGTGAATTTGTGCAAGTGGCCAACTTAAAGGGAAGCCAGGAGTTGGTAAGTAAAACTAGAGTGGCTGGATCTGTTACCGCTGTGCTAAAGAGAGGGGTAGGGACCAGGTGCACTGGCACATGAAGCCGAAACCTATAGTCAGGCGTGTTTTATAAAGTCACTTTCATGCTAATGAGCATCAGTGTCCCAGGAGGCAGATCTTTCTGTCGACCTGCATTTCAGAGTCTGCAAGACTACTTCATCCATAATTTGAAAAGACGTCCGTATGTAAGGGATGCATTGTTGCCGTGATTTGGCTGTACGGCCTACATTAAGCAAGCTTAACAAAAAACGTTTTTAATTCGTGTTTTGGTCAAAAAAATATTTGTAGAGAACAAAGTGTTGAAAGCTATTGAAGGATTTTTTAAGGACAGGGTTTACAAAGCTCTTTCATCTTGTCTCAGAATATTGTTGGGGGAAAGATTAGTTAAATCTAGAATGGAAAGTTTTGTAAAGAAAACGTTTCTATCATAAAGCATTTCCACCATGTCATCCGATAAAAGCTCCCGGCTCCCACATTCCCCTGTCCCTCCTTTCACTCCCTCCAGGGTGATGAAATCCGGAGTCACTCGTGCAGCTGCGAGCCTTCACGATGAGAGCGGTTTTAACCAATCCCTGCTCTCCTGAGCAGCGCCTGTTGTTGGGCTCGCGCCGCACACCATTGAAGGACCACTTCCTGCGCGGGGGGGGGGGCTGCCAGCGTTTCTTGTGGGAAAGTGGTCTCTGCATTAACTGAAAACAAGCCGAGCATGAACAAATGTATGTTTAATTATTTATTTATGGGCCTTCTTAGCAGGAGCAAAAGCCCTAAATGTGTACAAAGAGATGTTTACGGCTTGAAGGCAGAGTGCCTAAGTGAAGGGGGAGACAGGTTAGCACCTTACAAATGACCTCAAATGAAGCGACGTCTGAGGCATGGAAACAAACCTGAAGTGACGTCAGATTGGATGGTTTTGCACCGGAATGGGCGCGCTCTGAGAGCACGGGCTCAACTGGGAAACAATTGTTATCGCGGAGTTTGCATTTATATAGCGCTTTCCACTCCTGGGGATGCATCGAGGCGCTTTTATGGGTGATTGCGTGCCACCCTTGGGCAGGCTTGGGTGAAGGAGGCAGCCACATCACAACCATACACTCTTCCACCCAAGCGGTTTGATGCCCTGCTTTGTCATGCGTTGGCGCTGTACTCTGGCTGCAGTGACGCGCCAGGAGTGACAGACATCCTGGTGTGCGGCTGAGGCTTGGAGTAGGGGTGGGCTCAGTGTACCCTCCGAGGGAGGGGTGTGCTTGTGTGGCAGAGGTTGTCACTGCAAGCATGCGCTTTGGGTGGAGGAAAGGGCAGTGTGCAGTGTGGCGCGTGTGGTGTGTCTAAGGATGTCTGCTCCACATTCGGGTGAGGCTGGCAGCACTGCTTCACCAACGGCAAGCCAGCAGACACAGCTCTTGAACAGCCCCAGGAGCAGGCAAGGTACAGCCGGACTTTGCAAATTCCACCTAAGAGAGAGTTTTCTGAGCGAAAGCACTTCACCAGTGAATTTAACAAGCTCTCGGCATTGTTGTGGCGGGGGGAGGGGGGGTGGCCGAAAAGCACGGATTTAAAAACAAGTTCTGCAAGACACGTTTGCATTGTTCTGTCAGATGTAGGGAGGGGGTGGGCAGGCTGATTAGCTGCGGAGCGGATCTCTTTGAAGTAGCTCACGGCCTTGAGGCAGTGAAAATTAAAGCAATTAGGGGGGAGGTGGGAGGGAGGCCGATAGGCAGAAGGCTCGGGGCAAATGTCAGATTAGAGGGAGGGGGTGGGCTGCCTGCAACTTGAGCGACCATATGGAGAGGGGGGGGGGTGGGCTGCCTGCTGGGAGAAGCTTGTGTGAGGGAGACTGGGATGCCTTTGATGATCGAATGCAAGCTCGTGCACGAGGAGCTTGTGGTCACGTGATTCACGTGAACTGTTGGAAATCCTCATCGTAAAAAGTCAGTTTTGTGGTTTTGTTGCATTAAGTCTCTCTGCGAGACCTAAACAACACTAGCTAGCCACTTATAAAATACTGTGATCAAGTACGTTCTACTGAACTTTGTGGATTGGTAGTTAAGGGTCTAGCGCAACACTTTCTCTAATCTTTGGAAGTTTAGTTTCACTAGGTAGGTGCAACACCACACTACACCTAGTACCATGTATTTAGTTGGTGAGGCCAGTGGGGCTCAACCCTCTAGGTATAGTTGTCTTACGTTTCAGAGACTCAGGACCCTGGCTGCATCTAGAAAACTCAAGACAGGTAGAAACCCTAACAAAGAGCACCTCTTCGAGATGCTCCAGCAGGATGACCTTAAAAATCCTGATCGGTCAGAAGGATAGGGTGATTTGGATATGGGTGGTGTTGCTCCAGAAGAAGAGTAAGTGGTGTCTCGCCCGGTGACCCCAATTCTGAGCATAACCAAGAGTTGTCTGAAGATCCCTCACTGGTGAGCTCTAATCCTCCAGGGAATAGTTCTTGTGACACAGAGGGAGTCCCTAGAGGTATGTCCCCTTTTATTCCTCCTGGGAGGGTGCAAAGAGTTCAGGGGAGGTCCGGGTGCTCCTCTGTGAAATAAACCTCCTCTAACACTTCTATTGGGACCTCCATCTCTAGCAAGCAGGAGGAATCCTTAGAAATGGACGGCCATCTGCTCAAGCTGGAGAGAGCCAAGTTCAGACTCAAGAAGGAACAGTTGACCCTAGATAAGGAGACCCTGGAAGTTCAGAGGGGTAGGATGAATGTCTGGATTTGGATCCCATGGTGGCAGCACTCCTTTTACACTAGGAACTGAGCAGGATAGTCCCTTCTTACCAGGAGAGGGATGACATCCATAAATGGATCACTGCTTTAGAGAAGTTCTGTAAGGTACATTAGGTTCCTAAGGGGCAGGGGCAGCTATCCTGTGGCTCTCCTTTGCTAACAAAGGCAAAGACAAACTATTGACTGTAAAGTAAGAAAATGCAAACAATTACAAGTCTTGAAGAGTGCCCTCATGGATGGGTTTGGGTTAACCTCTGAGCAATACAGGGTTAAGTTTAGAGACAAACAGAAGACACACACTCAAGACTTGGTAGATTTTGTAGATAGTGCTATTAAGGCTCTGGAAGGCTGGCTTCATGGAAGTACTGTGCATGATTATGACAGACTGTACAACTTACTAGTGAGGGAGCACAACCTTAATCACTGTCAAAATCAGCAAATGCACGAGAACCTCGTAGACTCAGATCTGACCTTTCCCCAAGAATTGGGAAAGAAGGCAGACAAGTGGGTTCGTACTGGGGTGAAACAGAACTCTCATGGTGGTGGTGACGAGAAGTAGCAAGATTCTTTTAAGGTCCAAGAGAAAGGTGGGGAAAACTCAAAAGAAAAGAGAGACTTCTGAAGGTCACACAATAATCTTCCTCTGGGGGTGGGTCCCAATCCTCTAACAAGAAACATTGGTGCTATTTGTGTGAAGAAAAGACCCATAAGGCAAAGGACTCCAATTGCCCTAAGGCTAGCAGCACTACTAGAACTACACCCCCAAGTGCCCCAAGCAGTAGCACCGATGGTAGTAGTACACCCAAGAGTTTAGTTGGGTTCTGGCCTAACCGGAGCCCCCACTCAAGCTGCCTTAGTCTGTAATAGTAGCATTGACCTTGCCAGTTTTGCTGTAAGTCCCTCTAACTTGGGCAAGTACAGACAACAGCCTCTCATTAATGGCCTGTAAGCCGTGGCTTACAGAGACACAGGAGTCAGTGTCACTATGGTGGCAGGGAGACTTTTATCTCTGCTACAGCTTTACCTGGTCAGTTTACCCAGTGACCAATGCTGACAGTGTCAGAGCATTTCATCCCATGGCAGTAGTCAATCTCAGCTGAGGAGAGATAACTGGCCCTAAGAGGGTTGCAGGATCCCCCCAAGCTGCCGCCAGATTGTCTCCCGGTCAATGATTTAGAAACTTCAGCCTGGACTCAAGTAGAGTTAAAAGCCCATCTAGCAATGCTAGATCTCCCTGACCAGGTTGGTGTTACCCCTAGGGCACAAGTCTAAAAGCAGGGCAGTCAAGGAGCAGTGGAGCCTGAAATGATGGCCCACTCAACTCCCTCTGAGAGCAAAATGAAGGAAGAAGCGTCATCCTCCCCCCAGACTTCAAGTGAGGATCAGTCTCGTCAGGGAGATGATCTTGCCCCTTGTGAGGGACCTGCCCCAGCAGAGCTCAGGCCTGTCCTGGCAGAACCACTAGGAGCAGGGGAACCTTCCAAGGAAGAATTACGTCTGGAGCAAGTATCCTGCCCCTCTCTGCAAGGTCTCAGCAGCCTGGTGCTGCAGACGAGGCTGGGGTTGTCAGGTGATCCCACATGGCCCACTGCAAAGAGGAAGTCCCTCCTTCTCAGATTAGGGATCCCAAGTCTGGTAGTACTAGGAAGTTGGATGACCTTCAGCAGGGATCCCTTTTACCCCTAGCAAATTACATCCCCATATAGACCATATTGGGCAGAGCAAGACCTGGGACAAGACTGACCCACACCTTCACAGGCCCCACATTGTTAAAGACAGATAGGATCAACCAAAATCTCTAGCCAACAGAAGGTTGACTCCTAGGGAAAAGCACAGGTCATTCATAGAGAGGAAGGCCTCTGATGTGGTCTGTGCTCTGAAGAAGTTGAGGCAATCGCTGTTTGACCCGTATTTCCCTGTTCAGACACACCACCAGCCCCTCTCTTGGTTCAAACAGTTGACAGGTAGAAACCACAAATTTTGGAGAGGGTCCAAATCCCTAAAGGGGAGAAACTTCTCAGTGAACCATAGAACAGGGAGTATCCGTGCCAGTGCAGTTGGACTTTCCTTATATGGCCTCTTACAAAACAAAGACTCAAATCGGCAAGGTTAGTCTCATCTCCTTTCGTTTAGGGGGTATGTAGAAAGGTATGATCCTTCTATAATGGTTATCCCCACTTTATTCCTGGCGTCAGTATGCTTTTGACTTAGTTCCCTGGGATCCTGCCAATCAAGACTCTAGCATCTGCGCTTTCCCAACTAAATTGGTTCTGATGAGTACTTTGTTACCTCCACAATTGGCTACTGGTGTACCTTTATAAGTCTCTAGCATATGGTACTAAGGTACCCAGGGCATAGATACACCAGGGGTCTCCCATGGACAGCAGCATGATTTGTGCTACCCATGGGAGTCCACTTAAACTGTGGCTATAGGCCTGCCATGGCAGCCTGTGTGAGTTGGTGCTTGCACCTCTCACTATAGATACAAGTTTCCTTCTATCTAAGGTCACTGCACTTAAAACCTATGTCATCCTCATGGCAGGCAATTCGGTCCTGAGGGCAGGGTGCTTTGTTACAAGTGTGAGGGTGCCCTTGCAAGAGCAGGACACCCTACAAACCACCTCAGAGTCGATTCTCCAGGCTTTGTAAGTGTGGTCAGTCATTGTAAGACATATAGTGGACATTAGTCATAACGAGATGTCTAACCATATAATGGCTGCACCGTACCTGGTCATGTTTGGTATCAAACATGTTTGAATCATATCCCAGCACCGATTCCAGTGTTGGTAGTATGATCCCATATACTAGGAGGCCCTTAGGGGACCCCCCTGTACTCCCGGTAACAGCCTTTCAGGGTCTGAAAGCACGCTAGCGCTGCTGCCGACCACAGACACAATTCTGCCCTCCTGCTGCTTAGCTAGGGTCAAGCAGGGGAGGTTGAACAATAGATTTACTGTCACAGGGATGTGTGACCACCTCCCAGACAGGCCTTAGTATATTAGACTGGGGTGGGGGCACTTGCCAGCGCCACCAGACTGCTTTGAAGGACACAGATGGTGCCCTTTTTGCATACTCCAGTTTGAGCCAGTTCAGGAATTCTTGGTACCAGCTCTGGTGTGAAACTGGACAAAGGACAGGGGAGTATCCTCCCCTCTATCCAGCCACTCCTCTGGGAGGGACCCCTGAGTCATCCCAACCCTTTTCTTTAGGATATTTAAGGGTTTTATTGTGTGGGGGGCCCTCAGATTTGTTGTGTGACCAGACTCAACTCTGAAACAACATCACTCTTGAATCGTCTGGACACTTGGACTTCGCTGGACTGCACCTAGGAAGACTACTGCTGCTCCTGGACTAACCGAGGCTCAGCAACACAGGTGGTGGTTCTGCAACTCCCTCGAGGCCTGACCTATACTCTCTGCAGTTTGAGGCCACTAACCCTCGTCGGAACCGCTGGCACCGAACCCCTGTGCACTGCGTTGTCTTGCAGTTGCCAAGGTTTGCTGGCTCTGCACTCCAGAGATCTTCAGGATACAAGAAGCTCCAGCCTCCAGCATCTTTTCACTCCAAGATCAGCGTCCTCACCACATCTTCTGCACCGTGGGCCTTCATCCTTGGTGAGCAGATGGAGGTCCTCCTGCGACTCCTGTGCCTTTTGATTGTGGGTCCTCCTGAGGGTCTTCTACTGCTTCAGTGGGCTCCCCTGCTTGCTCTGGCCTGCTTTGAATCCTGCTGTTGGTGAGTCCCTTGGACCTTGCTGGTCCCAACATTGCTCCTTCAACGTCTTCTACGCCAGTTGAGGCTAACAAGACTTTTTGGTTCTCCCGCCGGACACCGACCACCTATTCACCGACATCAAATTATGGGACAGCTCGTGCCCGGGTTCTGGTCTTCCTCAGCATCGCCTGGTCCTCGCAGCTGCAGCAACAAGGTCACCATCAACTCTTCTGAACCTCCTGACATCGATGGGCATTATGTCTTCGTGCCTCCTGGTCACCTCCGGTGGCATACTCTGTCCGTAATGCTTGCAGATTCTTCTCTTCCAGAATCCACCCTTGGATTCCCTTGAACTCCTTCCTGAACTTCTCCAGAGGCATTTTCTTTTAAGTCTTCCATTGTCTTCTATGGAGGTTTCCGACGTCTCTTCACCCCTATTCACCTGGCTACCCTGGTGTAGGTAACCTGGTTCCCGGGGCATCCTTGGGTGGGGTGGCTCTCCAACCTTTCATCTTCCAAGGGAATTCTTTGGGAAGGGTCCTTCTTCTGCAAAACTGCAACTGCGACTTCTCCATTGACTTCAATGTGTCTACTGGCTGTGTTCCCACTCTGCACACAACCTCCGTGGGGGCTCCTGGGTACTTACCTTGGTTCCTTGTGTCCCCCACTCCTCTGGGTCTTCTGGTCCAAGTCCCCTCCTTCTTTGCAATTCACATTCTACTTTTATAATATATGGGTTGGTCGCCCCCTGGGGACCACTGAATTTTGTGTTACTTACCTGAATGCATTTTAAGTATTTTGGTGTATTGTTTTGATATCTCCTGGTAGGAGATATACCAATGTGCAGGTGAATGTTGCATAATAAATATAAGTATTTTATATAAACACTTTGGTTCTTTTTTCATTTAACCTGCACTATAAGATTAAACTGGTAAAAACAAGCTGCTTAACACACCTTCAAGATAAGCCTGAAGGATGCTCTTCACAGCTACCACTTTGAGAGCGTGCTATGGTTATCAAAGGCCACCAAAATCACCATAAAGTTTGCTTGGATTAGTGCAAGGTGCATCAGTTAAATAAGTGTGCACCATATACCAAGCAAGCCTCCTATAATATTGAAAAGTTGTTACCTCATTTTTTTTTTTTGAGACCAACGGTCCCAGATTTTATTTAATTTCACAAATCAAAACGTAGAACAAGCCAATAGATCATACAATGTCATATAAACGACAATCATTACCCAGTCGGTAACATTTTCGACATTTCGGTCGTATATAGGTGAAAATAAACAGTAGCCAGGGAAGATGCATTAGTCCGCAATTCTAAGTCTCAGGAGAAATCTTAGGTTGCAGTGCCTGCAGCGTATGTCACTGCAGAAGGGCCAAAGTGTTCATGATAGTCAACAGCAGTTGTTCCAGGCTGTGTTCCCTGGGTGGCACGGACGATGTCAGAGACAGGAATCACATCCCACATTACCATATGGGATACAGGGCTATAGTCGTGTGATCATGGCAGTATTTAATAAACATTGAAGAAAAGTTAAATGGAACGGGAGAGATCAACATCATCATGAGCGCAGCAGAAACAATGCCAACTGCCAATCAAAAGAATAAAGGAGAAAAATAAATAAATAATAGGGAAATAACGGAAGTAGGAGGGAAAACACATCAACAACAATCGGACTAGTGTTTGCGTGTACAGCAGTGTATCAGTGACTCTAATGTTTTATGTAACGCTGTATGTGGACAGTGTGGGGACGGGAATGGTCGTGGATTGAGGATCGCTGCGGCCATGTGGCGGTAGGGGGGAATAATAGCAAGCAGACTTTGTCGGGCGTTACCCCAGCGGCTGGGGGGGGAGGGGGGAGAGGTATGTCGGGGTGGGGGGAGGGGGGGGGAAACAACAGGGGGGGGAGAGGTCTGACTCCGGAAATGTAAGGGTGACGGGTGTATCACCGCTCCATAACTAAGCGTTCATGTGATACCAGCCTGGATACAAGCCTGATGGTATGCAGTCAGAGTAGTGTCCCGCTCTTGGGCAATTAGGGTACATTCGAAGTCCCGCCGTCTCCTCTCTGTGTAATGTCACGCTCTCTGCGCTAGCCCAGTTGGCAAATGAGCGACGCCAGTCCACCGGTCGCGGGGGGGCATTATTCTTCCAGCGTTTTGTGATGAGCCGCTTGGCTGTTATGAGCCCTAGGTCCCAGAAACGTGCCTGCAGTTTGGTCTGCTTGGTCCTCTTGTAGAGCCCCAGTAGGCATGCCTCCCACGTCTTAGGAAGAGTGTCGCCAGTGGCTGCCGCTAATGTGTCAGTGACCGCCGACCAATACGTGGTAAGGTGAGGGCAACTCCAGAGTGCGTGTAGCAGATCCGAGTTCAGGAGTCCGCACCTGGGGCACGCTGAAGAGGCAAGGCCGAAGTAGCGATTTAGTTTGTCCGGGGACAAATGCGCGCTGTTTATTATGTAATATTGGATGATCTTAAATCTCGCATTACGAGGAATGTTCCTTGCGCCAGCCAGCACTGCGGCCCATTGTTTGTCCGACCATTCACTACCCCGATCGGCCGTCCACTTCTCTCTCAGTCGTTGGGAGGAGAACTGAGTATGATGGTGCAGCGCCTGTGCCAGCCAGTGCACCAGATGGGAACCATCGCCCATCACATGCAGGTACTGTATTAACATATGTGTGGTCGGTTCCTGAGTCAGATCTCCCCACGTCCCCGTCGAAAAGTTGTTACCTCATGAAGATGTTCAGCTGCACATTTCTCGTGGTGGACTTCTGTGGATTTTGTCAAGTTCTGTGGTGTTTGATCGTTTGTAACCCAATATTCGTCCAAACTGTTTCTGTGTATAGCTCTCAATGTCTTTCCCTTCACACTCTTTGAGTATTCACTGAATTCTGATGATAGTTCGTTCGGAACAATTTTCCAACTTAACCTGTAAAGTGATATTCTGCTCCGTTGTGATGATGACTTTCTGCTTGAGAAACTTGTGCTCTTCTGATCTGTTGTCCTCCGTCACCTCAAGAGAAAACAATCTCTCCACCAGGCAGAGGATATCTTTTTTGATGTTCATGAGCTTTTGCCTCGGTTATGATCTAAATGTGGCGAAGTCATCCCTGAATCCTTGGAATAGACTCTCCTGGAACTGTGGTATGATGAATCTTCTGCCCAGTCACGACATGACACCATGGGTCGGGGATGGGAAAAGTAATATAATACTTTATGTATGTCTTGTGTAAAAACCAATAAACTACGTTTTCAAAAAAAAAATGAATCTTCTGCCCAGTTGACCTGTGAAAATGGCAAGGCCAAATACAGCGGTATCTTTGGCTCTGATCCTGCTGTGGAATTCCACTTTCTGGAAGGGAGGTTTTGCTAACATCTCTCTGAAGGAGTTCTCTTATCTCCCATTAAACATAGCTATCTGCCTTCTTTTTGATGGTCTCCCCTTTGATAAGGGCTTGGTCTTCGGACTGCGGCATTCCAAGCCCCTCTTCTGCCACCTCTTAGGATACACTTCTCTGCCTGCTGGGTTCCTATTTCCAACCCAAAAACACTGGCTGCTCACTGTCACTGAAATCCTTCAGCAAAGGAGTATGCAGCCTGTCTGGCCCCATAACCCCACTCCAGCCCATCCAGATACCTCTCCATCCACACCCCTCAAATGAGGTCTTCCACTTCCTGTCCCCCAATTGGGTGCAATAGGTTCAGGGAGGGGCAAAGTAAGGTCTGTGGTTCCCCTTTGATAGTTCTCTGCTATCTACTTTATGTTAGCATACCTTCAACACCTCTAGCAAGACTTCTAACTGTCTGGGAGGGGGACTATCCTTCTGTGTGGTCATCTGGGATCCAATCAAGTCTGGCCGATTCTAAGATCTGGTGTGTTCTATCTCGACGCCACCACCTTCAGAGTATTACGTTCTATTTGTGACCTTGAACCCTCCCTCCTGCATCTGCCAAATACAGCGATCATCTGGGCCCTCCCTCACTGAGAGATGTTTCCTCCAGCTTTGGGCAGCTATTGGTCCCGTCTCCTTTTGTTCTAAGCTGGAAAACAGCGCTGCATCAACCTGGTGAGGAGGACCGAAGAAAGAAAACCTCAGCGTACTCTGCATCTATCTTGGCCACGCCATGAGAATGATCTTCAAATAAATATTCCTGAGATGTATGGTGTTAATTGAAAAGCTTTACCATTAGCACGAGGACTTCTGAGTTGATCACAATAATTCTGTTTACTGGGAATTCAACTAGTAACATCTCACCTTCATTCACTTGAAAAGAACAAACACCAGGGCATATTATCAAGCAGGGCGTTAAACATTATCGCAGTTTTAGCTAAAACAGCGATAATTTCAACGCTCTGCTTGATAATATGCCCCATTGTCACTCATTCACCTAACTTCGATACATTTCCTTGTCATTTCAAGGCTGGGCTTTGGTATTACACTATGAAAAGGTGTACAACAATCACCACTCGCTCCACGGAAAGCAGCTTTTCATTTCACAACCAGACTCTTAACTTCTAGGCGACCACATCTAACCCATACTGAAAAATGTACACAGATTGCTCATAGAAGGCAGAATTAAATATACTATTGGCGGCATGACATCTAAAGTTCTTTACCCAAAGAAACTACGGGGCATATTAGCAAGAACCTCGTTAAAATTATCGGCGTTTCAGCGGCAGGAAACTGCCGCTAAAATGGCGATAATGAGCTTGCTAATATGCGTTGTAGAATTCCAATGGAAGCCCAGGTAAGATGTCCTGCACATCTAACCTGGGCTTTTATTGGAATTCTATAACGCATATTAGCAAGCCCATTATCGCCGTTTTAGCTGCAGTTTCCTGGCATTCCAGC
This sequence comes from Lissotriton vulgaris, assembly GCF_964263255.1. Classification (NCBI taxonomy): domain Eukaryota; kingdom Metazoa; phylum Chordata; class Amphibia; order Caudata; family Salamandridae; genus Lissotriton; species Lissotriton vulgaris. The sequence continues at coordinate 785,128,704 of NC_141694.1, read as the reverse complement.
CGTCTTCAGCCCGGCTTGCTTGAATCCAGTGGCAAAGTGAGCAAGGGACTCACGTCTGAGCATACCCTGCCACACTTATGGCGGCCAAAAGCGGTACAAAAGGGGGTGGTGATGGACGGAGCATCTGAATCAATCAAACACACCCAGTCAACAGATAACAGGGGAGTGAGCATGACTGGTTTGGGTGCCCAAGAGGGCCGACCAAACAGTCACTGCGCACTCAGGAGTAGGCAAACCACTCGTCCCCTGCCCCGTAAGCCACGCCCACTCACCCGCCAGCAAAAAAAAACATTTAATGTTAATAAAAAAAAGTTATAACCATTTTATGTTTTGCTTCTCGCACTCCTGCCCTTTATTGAAAAGGCATCAAGTAGTGTTTTTTTAAGGTTGCAGATGTAACATGAGAGCCAGTGTGAGTTCTTTGATATATTTACTTTACCGATGTGGTGATATTATATTTACAGGTTTACCGGTTGTTTTGTTTATGAAGTGCATGCTATTCAGATACCTAGGTCTATCAAAAAGGCACTATTCACTAACTGCCCTTGCATGGCTGTTTTATGCTGCTGTCGTGATGGCATGTCGTTGAATTTACTTCTTTTTTGTTCGCAAAGTAAAGATGTGTACTCACATATGGGTTACCAGAGCTGCAACAAAAATACTGGCCCTTTGTCAAAGGTATCACTATCTACTATGCAAAATATGCTGTGCGAGCCTTTAAAATCTCTAGTTGCTACTCAGACTTCATCTACGGACTCCTTTTCTTAAAAGTCTTCTTTGAGGGTGCAGCTTAACTCCACTAATGAAGCCAACAGGCCCTACTTCCAGTTCCCATCTTCTTGTAGACCTAGATGTTGCTTTAATCTTCTTTCTAGAAGAGCTGGGGCCAGCACGCACAATGTCAACCATCTATTACACACACTTATTTTACCAAAAAGTCAGTCCTATTTGCCTAAACAATGCTTGCTTGACATTGATTCGAGGTGTGCATTAGATATAAGGAAGTCACCTGAACCTGCTGCGGCCTTCTAAACAATTTATATTCAAAACCTGATCAAGTGACGTGGATTTTTTTTGTAATTCTTGACATGTTTGAGAGACTTTAAACCAACCCAGTCTATGAATTTATAAATACAATTGTGGTACAAGTATTTGTTGAAAAGAGACGCCACAATGAATTAGGAACAACATTTTAAACACATTACATTATTTATTAATATAAAATAATTATATGGTATATTTAAAGAAATATAAATGAAAAACATGTGTACAGTTACAAATGGAGTTTCTTTTTGGCAATGAACAATATGAACAGCAGAACTTAATTACAAGTCAGGTCGATATCTTTAAGTGACAAAAATGTTCTCAGCTTGAAATCAAAGTCAATGGGTCTGTTCTGAGGCTCTTTATATTTGCGGGTCATTTTATTTCCCAAGTATGTGATGAGTTCACAGTTCTCCAAAAACTGATCCATCTTTTTCTTGTACTTCTTACGCACATAATCTGGTTGCCTCGGGTTATACGCTGCAAAAATGCAATAGAAAACGAAATGGTAAATCTCTTATTTGCATTAAAAGGAACAGTATATAAGCAGTCTCCAAAAATGATGCACTGGTAAATAAAGACATTCAATAAAAAAATTAAATAAAAAAACAAAGGTCAAATTATAATATTTTAACATAATTCTTTTTAATTTATATTTTCACAATCAAAGTAGAAGTTTGAATATGACAGAGCGCGGCCCTCCCTATCAAATGTACTCACAGCTACCGATACCAGACTGTCAACATTTTACATTTCTTTGTAAGAGGGGAAGGGAACTATAGGAGGCTGGCTTAGTATGTGGTTCACCCTTAAAGGAGTGAGGCACCTTGTACTAATCCAGGCAACCATTATGGTCATATTAGTGATCTTTGATAACCATAAAAAGCTCTCAAAGTGGTAGCTGTGGAGAGCAGGCTTCAGGCTTATCTTGACGGAGTGTAAAGCAGCTTGTTTTACCACATTTAATAGACAGTGTAGATTAAATGAAAAAGTACACAGTGTTTATAAAAAATAACTATTTACTGCGCAACACAATCACTAACTGATTGGTATATCTCCAACACGATTATATCAACAATACACATTAAAAAACTCAAAAGGAATCAGGTAAGTAGAACAAATACACATTGGTCTTTAGGGGGAGGCCAAACCATATACTAAGAAAGTGGAATGCGAACTGCAAAGAAGAACAGGACTTGGACCTAAGGAGTCAGAGAAGCTGGGAGGACAAGGAACCAACTGATGTAATTACCCAGGAACCCCACGGCGGCTGAGTGCAGAATGGAAATACAGCCGGGTGCCAATGGAAGCTTTTGGAGAAGTCGTGGTTGCAGTTTTAAAGAAGAAGGACCCTTCCCAGAGGATAACGAAGAAACACTTTGGAGCATGGAAGGTTGGAGATTAATCCCACCTGTGGATGCCCCAGCAAAAACTGGAATGGCATGGTGAGAAAAAAACGATGGCTTTAGGCCTAGATCTCTTTACTGGGGTGAATGTATGAAATTTTTCTACATTCTGCCCCAGGTACTAGGTTAACTGCACCAGGAAAGCCAGGTGCATAGGGGTGAAGTGAAGTCGGAACCGGCTGTAGACGACAATGGGAGTCTTTGGAAGAAGCGACTCTCGGTTTGGACTGTTCCCATGAGGCTCAGGATCAAGACTGATTTGCATATGGCTGGGTCTAAACTTGGGCGGCATGGTGAGCAAAAGAACGATGGATTTAACCCAGATGTCTTGACTGGGTGTGAATGTATTATTTATTCAGCATTCCGTCTGTCTTTTGTTTGTGTAGCACTTTTCACGCTAAGTGAGATGGGTTTGCCCAGACGAAGGTCTCTTGCTCACTGTGCCACTGCATTCAATCTAGCCGGGCTGATGAAGGGTAATACCCAGAAACCGGTCCCAGGATGCTTGTTTCTGGTCCAGAGAGGACCTGGCTTGGCAGTTCGGTCGGGACTGTTCCCATGAGGCACAGGGATAAGACTGATTTGCATATGGCTGGGTCTATACTGGGGTGGCATGGTGAGCAAAATAACAATGGATTTAACCCAGACCTCTTGACTGGGGATGAATGTATGATTTATTCAGCATTCCGTCCATCTTTTTTTTGTGTAGCACAAGAATGACTTGGGCCCGGTCGCTCCTGATCTTCTTTAGATCCTTGGGCAGGAGGGGTATGGGTGGAAAGACGTACAACAGGGATGAGCTCCACTCGCAAAGAAATGCGGAGCCGAGCGATGACCGCCTTGGAAACTCCAGGGAGCAGTAATACTGACATTGACCGTTCTCTTCAGATGCAAATAAATCTAACCAAGGTTCTCCCCACTGCTGAAAGAGACCTTGCATAGGGAAAACAACAAGTGGTATGAAGGAATAAATACAGCACAATTATTCAGGAAGGTACTTTTAATTTGCCTTCACTGTGTTTGTAATTCACAATGAATATATCAAGCAAAATTATTTCCTCATAACCAATAACACTTAATCAATGAAATACAAAAATGACATATCATCACATTCTGTTCATGGACACACACTCTACATAGAAAAACATAGTAACCCTAAAGAATCATAAATTTTTGATAATAGCTTCCATACACATCTGGCCAGACCACTAAGAGGTAGTCTCAAAAACACACTTATAAGTCAATCAACTGCTTCAATTTGTTTACAGTGTGATACCCTATAATTTAGAAACACACTATATTTCCCTTGACTCCTCCTTAACAGTGTCGTCGATGTGACCACGTTTCAGCCGGTCATCTTCTTAGGCCTCCTCAGGACACGGTTAAAACATTAATTTGTCACCCATATAATCAAGGCAGAATCGTCATTTCCTCCAGCAAAGGTCTAAATCCTTTACAAGGGATGGAATATCCATGCCCCACGGTCTCCTTATAAAAAATGCTCCGAGGTCGGACCCCCAGGGAAGCACTCCTCCAAAGGCGTCCCCCTCCTCCTTCGCTAAGCGCTTTCCTCACTAACACGAATTACTCTGCAAGTCCGTTTTACTTACTAAGTACTGAGGAGATTATCGTACCGAGTCCATGTACTGGCAATCACAGAGACCTTGCGCCACTTCTAACTGGAGACACCATTTGTGATCCTGAAGGTATCAACGACTGAGATCGTCTGCCCTGGTGTTCAGATAACCTGGCAGGTGTTGAACCACCAGGGTTATGCCCTGCTGTTCCAGCCATGTCCAGAGACGCAGGGCCTCTCGACAAAGAGTCCACGACCCCACCCTGCTTGTTGCTGTACCAAATGGCGGTGGAATTGTCCCTGAACGGTACACAGACAAAATATCGATTTTTAAATATCGATATACAAAAATATCGAAGTTTAAATATCGATGGGACAAAATATCGAAGGTAAGTAATATCGACAGTCTTAATATCGATATTGGTATGATATCAGTAATATCGAAGTTGTAAATATCGATGTCAATAATATCGAAATTAATAACTTCGATGTTACTAATATCAATTTTTAAATAAATTTAGTGTATATTATATTGTATTTATTATGTTTTATTATTAATTTTTAATGTAATTTAATTAAATATTGTCTTTTACTACTGTAGCGGGTTGTGGGTTTATAGGGGAATAGGGTGGGAAGTAATTTAATTATGTTAAATTAATTATTAATTAGTAGGAATTATTAATTAATTAATTGAGAAATAATTTTTAATTATTTTTAATTAATTGATTAATTGATAAATATGTTCTGTAGCGGGTTATGGGTTTATAGGGGAATAGGGTGGGAAGTAATTTAATAATAATTAATTAATTGATATATGTTTGTACATATTTTAATTAATAATTAATTGGTAATTAATTTCTATTAATTCGTTAATTAATTAATATACTTTTTACATATTTATAATTATTAATTAGTTGGTAATTAATTAATAATAATTATTTAATGACATTAATTATAGTATTTTTTTATATATAATTTATTGTTATTCTTAATTAATTAATTAGGGAAAAAAATATTAATTATTAAATTAAATTAATTACAGCAAATGTGCTAATATATTTACTTTATTGTTATTGTTAATTAATAATTAATTGGTAATTAAATAATATTAATTAATTTTGGGTAAAGGAGTATTTTTAGGGTTCAGGGTCAGTTTTTAGTTTTTGGGTAAAGGGGTATTTTTAGGGTTCTGGGTCAATTTTCAGTTTTTGGGTAAAGGGGTATTTTTAGGGTTCAGGGTCAGTTTTCAGTTCATGGGTAAAGGGGTATTTTTAGGGTTCAGGGTCAGTTTTCAGTTTTTGGGTAAAGGGGTATTTTTAGGGTTCAGGGTCAGTTTTCAGTTTTTGGGTAAAGGAGTATTTTTAGGGTTCTGGGTCAGTTTTCAGTTTTTGGGTAAAGGGGTATTTTTAGGGTTCTGGGTCAGTTTTCAGTTCATGGGTAAAGGGGTATTTTTAGGGTTCAGGGTCAGTTTTCAGTTTTTGGGTAAAGGGGTATTTTTAGGGTTTAGGGTCAGTTTTCAGTTTTTGGGTAAAGGGGTATTTTTAGGGATAAGGGTCAGTTTTCAGTTTTTGGGTAAAGGGGTATTTTTAGGTTTCAGGGTCAGTTTTGGGTTTTTGGGGTACAGGGATATTTTTAGGGTTCAGGGTCAGTTTTGGGTTTTTGGGGTACAGGCGTACAGGGTAAAAACAAAAAAATATTACATTAAATCAAATAAATTACATGAAAAAAATAAAAATTACATTAAATTATTAAGTGTTTTATTTATTTTAAATGTATATGTATTACTTTTAATTTTGTTTTAATATTTTTATTTAATAGTTGTAAAATTATATGTATTTTAATATTATTTTTACATTATTATTAATATATTTAAAAAAACGATATTTTTGATTCCGATATTTTTGTACTACGATATTATTTTTTCAATATTTTTGTACTTACCTTAATGAAGATAGGATTCCGATATTTTTGCTGTCGATATTTTTGCTCCGATATTTTTGCATTTCGATATTCTGTCTGTCGATATTATGTCAGACATTCCCATGAACACCTGCACCAGCTTCCCCATGGCAGAGGGAAGAAATGCTTTCAATGTGAACCGAATCGCTCGGAGCTCCAACAAATTTTTGTGGAGTCCCGTCTCCGCCGGAGACCAGTGTTCCCTGATCTCCACCTCTTCCATGTGGCTGCCCCATCACAGAAGTGACACATCCGTCACAATTGTGAAATCTGTTTGGGGAAGGGAGAGAGGTCGCGGTTTGTTAACCACCACTGCAGATCCTTCGCAGTTCCTTCCGAGATCTGAACCACGTTGATGAGATTTCCCAGATGCTGTGCCCATTGGAACTTCAAGTCCCACTGCAGAGCCCGCATACACCACCTGGGGTGGCTTACCAACAAGATGCAGGAGGCCCAACAGGCTCAGAGTCAACCTCGCCGAACTCCAGGATAGAAGCTGAAATTTAGGAATCATAACCTGAATACCCTGGACTCGCTGCTCAGGAGGATAAGCCCGAAACTGCACTGTGTCCAGAACAGCTCCAATGAAAGGGAGCGTCTGAGAAGGAGTCAGGTGTGACTTCGGATAATTTATTGAGAACCCCAGCAAATGCAGGAGGTTCGCCGTAGTATGAAGGTGGGAGAACACTGCCTGGGGGGAAGACGCCTTCAACAACCAGTAGTCTAGGTAGGGGAAGCCTGACACCACTAACCTGCGCAGATGAGCAGTAACCACTGCCATCAACTTGGTGAACACCCGAGGGGCCCTGGTAAGACCGAAGGGGGAGCACGGTAAACTGAAAGTACTCACGGCCTAGCTTGAACCACAGGTAACACCTGTGGCACAGCAGGATGGGAATGTGAACATAGGCATCCTCTAGGCACAATGCCACCATCCAAGCTCCTTGATCTAGGGCAGACAAGACCTAAGCCAAAGTGAGCATTTAGAATTTCTCCATTTTGAGGAATAGATTTACACTTCAAAGATCCAAAATGGGCCAAAGGCCCTTCTGTTTCGGAATCAGAAAGTAGCGGGAATAACAGCCACTGCCTACTTCGGAAGATGGGACACTTTCTATAGCTCCTTTGGCCTAAAGAGCTGTAACTTCCTCTTGGAGCAACTTCAAATGATCCTCCGCCAGCCGTTCCTGATTTGGCGTAATAGGAGGGGCAAAAGAAGGGAAAGGAAGAGAATACCCTTCCTAGACGATCTGTAAGACCCACTTGTCTGTTGTTATAGATCTCCAGTGGGGGAGATGATGTCCAATTTACCCACCCTCTGGAGTAGTGTGGTCCTGCAAAATTAGCCTAAGTACTTGGAGGCTGCGGCTACTGGGGGCAGTGTGGTAGACGACTTCTGGCCTCCATTCTGACAACGAAATGTACTGCGTACATAGCCACGCATGGCTTGGGCAGCCTGAGGGGGGCGGTGGCTAGGATAGGGCTGACATGGCTGGAGCCCCTTTCATTGCCACGAAAGGGGCGAAAGGAAGACTGGCCACGAGGAGTGGAGGAGAGGCCCAAGGATCTGGCCGTAGCTTGAGAGTCCTTGAACCTGACCAGGGCAAAGTTTGCCTTTTCCCCAAAAAGCCGGGTTCCATCAAAGGGCATGTCCATCAAATTGACTTGGACATCCCCAGGGAAGCCAGTTGTACGAAGCCAGGCGTGGCGTCTCAAGGCCACCATCGTTGAAATCAACCTGCCTAGCTTAATCGGTCATATCTAATCCACACCGTATGGTGAATTTTGCTGCATCTCTCCCATCCTTGACAACTTGGGAGAGCACAGCCCGGGCCTCCTCCGGGACTTGTGACAGCACCTGCGCATCCTTCTCCTAAAGAGAGCAGGAGAAACGGCACAATAAGCATGCTGTATTCACCGACTGCAATGCCAGACTGTAGGAAAAAAAATCTTCTTCCAAAATGAGACCAGTCTCTTGGATTCCCTATCCGGAGGGGTGGAAGGGAATGCGCCTTGGGACATAGAAGCATGCACCACCAAACTTTCTGGGGTGGGGTGTTGGCTGAGGAACTTTGGGTCACCTGGAGCTGGGCGATAGCAGCGTACAATTGTCCTATTCACAGGAGCCCCTGTGCTAGGCTTGGACCATGTTCCCAGAAGGACATCCGTAAGTGCCTTGTTGAAGGGCAATAGGGGATCAGAAGTGGAAACCCCAGGCTCAGGCACTTCGGTCAGGAGATTAGTCCAAACATGCACTGAGGGCAGCTGCAGTCCTAGGACCTCAGCTGCCCTCTTAACCACCATAGCAATGGATGCCCCCTCCTCTATAGCTGCCGTAGGCGGAGAGAGCATGACAGGATTCCCCAAGTTCCCCATACCAGTCCATTGTCTCCTCAGAGACATCCTGGTTCTCAAGAGGGTCTCCAGACTCCTCCCAATCCTCTCCCGATCCCAGCACAGCCACAAAGTACTCAGGCGACAACATAGAACCCCAGTGTGACGGGGCAGGGGCGGTCCCTGGAGGCCAAGGGGGCACTACGGAGAACATGCTACCGGCTGTCGGGAGGCAGAGCAGGAAACCGGAACTGGACATGGAGAGAGAAGAGGCGGGGCATGGGGAGGCCAGAGTCGAAGGAGGAGAGACCGGGGGATCAAAAGAGACAGCCGCGGAGACGGGAGGAGCAGCGGACACAGTCGACAGAGAGGAGACGAAGCCATCCCAGGAGAAGGGAAAGGAAGAGACCAGGAGAGAGTGAGCGAGGTCGACCTGCGTGATGGCACTGAGGACGAGGCAGCCGTGATTCCATTGCAGGGTCGCAGTGTCAGGCATGTGTTTTGTGCTGCCAGAGGGTTGATGAGGGGTTGGGTATTCACCCAAGTAGTGGTTTTGTGGTAATAGGGTTCTGCAAATAGAGATGCACCCAACTTGGTGTCCTGTGAAACCATAACAGGGCACGTAAGCCTAATACCCATTATTGGAAGAGCTAACTGAACAGCATATAAAGCAAGCTGGGAGTAGGAAAACGGGCACCCATAAATGAAGAGAGGAGTTATATCTCAGTTTTTCTCCCTTTCCTCACGTGGGTGGGTCCCCCTCACATCCCCTTTATCCTGTGGAGCAACAGTAAAGAATAGAAAAAAGCCAATCCTACTGCACAATAGAGGGTTGGAGTAACAACCCCATTCACCATTTAAGGAGTAATAACAGGACTGTATTATTAGCCCCTCCATTCTGTTTCCCGAAGGGAAGACCTGTAGGAGAGACAGACCGAAGACCTGGACGGGAACCCTAGAGAATAAACCAGATCGGACCGCCAAACCAGCCGAATTACCCCTCGATAACGGATGTGCTTAATAAAGCTGATACCTCATATATCCCGAGCCTCCTGTCGTTCTTGTTGCATGACAAGTGGTGTCAGAAGTGGGATCACCTCCATACCCATCACGTATCAAGACCATGTCTCAGCCTAACAGCTTGGAAGATATGCTAAAGCAGCTAACTGAGGTTCAATGCCATTTTTAGCTAGTGGTGGAGGGTCAAGCCACTGAGGTCAAGGCTGATCGCGAACACCTACAAAAGGCCCTCCAGGCCCAAGCGGGTCTGATCACGCAGAACAAGGCAGTAGAGGACACCGCCATACAGCGTTTGTCAGACACTATAGCCAGCAGTAAAGTCCACCCCAATGTACCCAGCTCAGTCCTGCAGAAATATCAGGCTGGCAAAGTCCCAGACTTTTTCTTTACGAACTTCGAGTGCGTTTCAGGCACAGCACAGTGGCCTGCCGAACGCTGGGGTCAGTACATTGCGCCCCTTTTGTCAGGAGAACTGCAAACTGCGTGTCAGGCCACTAACCCTGGAGGAACAACCCCATACGGGATCCTCAAGAAGGCAATCTTGGAGAGGCTCGGATGTGACCAGGAGCACTATAGAATACATTTTTAGAAAAGAAAAGTGTCTTCCTCAAGACAACCCTAGAGCTATATTCTACAGAGTACAAGACCTGGGCACCCGATGGCTACAATCTCACACCTCCAGTATGGAGGAAGTGATGGACAAGATCCTATTGGAGCAATACCTGGATGGACTACCCAGTGCTACCAGCGCATGGGTAAAACAACACCCCAATGTAACCATCACTAGTGCCTTGGAACTGGCCTGGGCCCATCAAAGAGCCCCGGAAGTACAGCCACTTATGCCCAGACTACTCTTGCCCGTTACACCAAGGTGGAGACACCGCACCTCGGGCACCTCTGCTCCCCAACCCCGGCCTCTTATCGATACATCTTTTCTTCCCCGTCCTGTTGTAAAAGAAGGAGGAACAGGGCCTCAATGCTTCCGCTGTGCGGAGTGGGGTCATGTAGCGCATACCTGTCCCCAGAGACACAATTCAACAGAGCCTATGGACATAGGGTACACAAAAGGGAGCGAGCTACTAGTTGGTGAAAAGAATAGGGCTTTCCACTTCAGCCTAACCATAACCGGCGTCCCCATCAATGCGCTTATTGACTCCAGATGCCATCATTCGGTACTTACACAGGAGCGTGTCTTGGCACATTCTGTTTCCCGAGGGTAAGCCCTGTAGGAGAGACAGACCGAAGACCATGACGGGAACCCTAGAGAAGAAACCGGATCGGACCGCCAAACCAGCGAATTACCCCTCGATCAACGGATGTGTTTAATAAAGCTGATACCTCAGTAATATCCCGAGCCTCCTTGTCGTTCTTGTTGCATGACACCCTGGGTTCTATCGACGTCGGAATCGGCGCTGCTTGATGCCGTTTCGGCTCCGTGTTGTCAGGTCTTGCGCCACCGATGGGATCAGCGACATCATAGACACCGACTTCGGATACGATGCCGGGGAAGGTCGCGTTGGCAAGACCCCGCAGGGCCCAACGGTTCACCAAAGGGATCGTTCTGCTCGAATGCGCGGTCCATAGCCTCATAAAACTCTAATTTGAGCAGGAGTCACTCCGGCTCCCGAGCGGGAGTTACTATGGCTCCCGGAAAAGGTGGAAGGCGCGAAGTCCACTCAGGCTCCGGCTCCGCAGAACCGTGCTTAGAGCGTTGGTGCTCCTCACCTCTCTCGACGACGGATGCCAGTTGAGGTGAAGTCAAAGTTCACTTGGTCTTCTTCTTCTACTTCTGCCTCTTCCCCGAGTGTCTTGAAAACCTCACATGAGAGGAAAAGGACTTAGGGCTCCATGAGCGGTCCCGTAGCCTCCTCTTCTTCGAGCGGGACCGTGACCTCCTCGGAGTCTCACTTGACGGTATGGACTGACTGGCCGCAAGCAACTTCATCGCTCCCTCCCTCAAGGTCTTTGGGGCCATCGCCCGACAGTCTGAACACAGCTTTGAACCAAGGTCGTGTTCAAGACACCACAGGCAAACGCGGTGGGGATCGGTGACCAACATCATGTGGGAACAGGTCCTGCATGGTTTAAAAACCTATCTTCCTCGAAGACATCCCTTGCACATGAAGTCGAATCCAAAAATATCGACAAAAGTCAAGAAAAAGCATGCCAAAAATCAGCAGAGGGGTAGCTCTTCCTGGATCGGCGCTTAACTGACGCGGAAAGAAAAGAACTGATGTCCGCGTGCCTGGGTGGTGCCTAGATAGGCACTACGACATTATAACCGACTCTACCGATGCCAACAACTTCACGCGGAGCCGAATGAAGCTAGCCAACATCGCGTGCAAGGGGTATTGCTCAGCAAAAGTTTCCAGATCCAGCCTAACGCCTGGGAAATTCCAAGGTAAGGAATTTGCAGCTAGAAGTCTTTATCAGATATATAGGTTTCAGTCCAGGATGGTGGTGTTAATGCCAGAAAGGCAGGAGAATTAACAAGATTGCATAAGAGCAGGGTCAGAATATCTTTAAACTGTTGAGGTATCTAGCCTGGCCCTCTGGTCTGAATAAACCTTGTGCCCAGTAAGTAATAATCAATCATGTCCTGAGTGGCCCAACACTCTTTCTAATACAAATTGGTATAATACTGGTGCAAGACAGATAGTATCTCAGAGCAACTTGTAACAATATTACCATTAACATCTGTTATGCCTGGCATTATGTTTTTATTGCTTTTTTTCCGTAAGGTGGATGGCCAATATTTTACCCATCTCTTCACTATTCTTAAAGCATGAAAACCCCTTTGCTGAATATTTAGAACAATCACTAATCCGAATTATCTTCCTAAAGCTACGCTGCAGCATTGTCATAAGTCCATCTATCTCCGAAATACTATCTTGGCCACTCTGGTGCTCATAATGCTCATAGAGCAGTGAGTATTTCATCTCTAGTCTAGTAAACCAATCCTGCTGTCATTTTCCTTAGCCTGCTCATCTTTGTCTTTGCAGATGATGAAACTGGTAGTCTGGCCCTGCACAAAGGCTTTTAGGGCATCCCTGACTATGATTGGACTAGCAGAGCCTCTATTAATACTAATGAATATGCCAAGGCAGGACCTCATGAAATAGACATATGTAGAATCCAGCAATAGTTTGCGATCAAATGTCCCTCGGCAAGGAATTTGTGTGTGAGCCATTTGACTTAACTTAATGACTAGTGATAGGGTTTTGTGATCTAAAATAATTCTAGGATGTAGTCTAATAGACACAATAAGTAGAAGTTTATTACTAACAAAGAACATGTATAGACAAGAGGATGTACCATGAGGGATAGAATGAAAGGTAGACCCAGGCTCACTCTCCCGACAAGGCCGCCAAACATCCCGGAAAGCATGTGTAGCGAGAATCTGTTGAATGGCCGCCCTGGACTTTTTCATACACCACAAATTGGTATCACGGGGTATAGTTGAATCCACTCCAGGGAGCATGGCCAAATTAAAGTCCACGCACATGATCATTGGGACTGACCACATGCTAAGTTCTCAGAGGAGAAGATTAAACATTGCAGGATCATCAGTGTTTGGGCGTAATCAGTGCATACTGTTTGCTGTATATTATTATTGCCTATACGCACAATTAGCCACCTGCCAGAATTATCAAGTTTAACCCAATGAGCGGCACACTCCTGACCCTTGGAGAGCAATGTCACCCCTGTCTTAGAAGTATTGATCACTGACGCGGCCAGAATGTGGTAGCCTAAACCATTCAGCTTATGACACTCCCTGATGGTAAGATGGGTCTCTTGTATGCAGAGAAGATGAGGTTACGAAGTTCCTACCTAACGTTTGCAGTGGCGCACAGACCATTTATATTCCAACTGAGAATCTGTATCCCCAGGCAGTGACCATCTTCAATATTATTTTTCACTAGGTTAGAGTCTACTATCCTTCCTATGCATATTTTCCCGATGAAGCTTCACAGCTTCACTGCTTACATAGCCCCTCCTAATGCTGTACCTCCTCTTAACACCCTGGGACACCATTGCCCCACCAGAATTATTTTGCTTCACCTTGTCACATTGTGCGTGTCATAACCCTCCTTGTTCCCCACCCTACGTCTCTCCCCGCCACCCAGATCCAAGTCGAATTCTGCCCTACAGATGAGCAGGGCTTTAAACCTTTGATTTGAGAACACACTACCCTGCCCCCTCTTGTGAATTAGCTACCCAGCTGACCACACGCTCCTCCTCCAGGGGTGCTCAGCATAATCTATATAATCTATATAAATACAAATTTTACTGTGGAGGCTCCATTGACGTTCCACTGTCTCTCAGCAAAAATCTGATGTGACAAAGAACTCCACTCTGCAGGCTTTCACCGGCTTTTTTGGGTGGGCCATCTGAAATATATATGTTACCTAAACAAAAAGTTCCCCAGGTATATCAAAATAGCGTGTGGGAAATTAGCTGCGCAGCATTTAATCAGCTTGCGGAATGGTAATCAATCGGCATATTGTATTTGACAGTCATGGTCCCAATTTTTGAGTTGGGGGAAGGACTCCTGGAAAAAGTAGAATGTAGAGCCGGGGGTTATCCTCTTCATGCCCCTCAGGGATCCGTAATACAAGAAGGCTATTGGGCTGCATCCACTTTTCCACATCTTCCATTTTCTGTGACATGGCCTGCAAGTTGTCAATGTATTTTTTATTGGAATTTAGGCTTACTGTCTGAAATTCAATGGCAACAAGGTGACCACGGAGGATGTCCATATTATTAGCCATGTTTCACAGTACCACCTGTGTTTTTAGATGGGAGGCCTTCAGAGGCAATGAGTATTTTTTTTATTCCTCCCAATAGAGTTGGAACAGATTAAAGATGAAAGTAAGGATAGGGGAAGCAGGATGCCACAGTACTTCATCCTCGCTAGTCTTCCCCAATGCCATACAAACATGAATTAGGTCATTTACGGGGTTGCCATCCCAGTCTTTCCTAGTGCCCAGGAAATAGGTGATTTGGCTCTCACGATCAAGTCGCCCTCACTGTCTGAGCCTGATTCAGAGGTAAGCAGGCCACCTGTCTCGAACTGGTCTGAGAGCGAGAAAAAAATCTCCATCATCTTTTGATTGTGGTGGGACTACTACTGCAAGCCTCCTCCAAGCAAGCAGTCGGCTGAGACTACCTGTGTCACTAGCTCATTATCTGTATTGGGGCCAGATGCCGTCGATTCATCTCGACCACCCTGTAGGGCTTGTATAGTATAGATCTTTACAGAAAGGACATGAATTTAGCAGATGCAATTGACACAGAAGGTACTACTATAGGTACAGTAGGCACAGTCATGGAAGAGGCATGGAATACAGCAACAGAGATAAAAGAGTCATGTGAACCTACACCCTTGAGGCCAAAAAAGACCACCAAAGATCTCCGCGCATGAGGTTGGGTGAGGCCATTTGTTGATAGACCAGAAGAAGAGGAATCAGAGTGGGCACCTACTTTTGATGCCGTGGTGTAGGTTTCTGTAGAGACTTTGGAGCAGGCTGCAAGTTCCAAGCAGTATTCCCTCGCACATGCAACATGTCCAGTGGGTTGAGTCTCCCCCGCTCGAAAGAGTACCTGTGGAGTTATCCGTTCCAACATGAAGCATCTCCAGTACCGGAGAAGTAGCCATATGTGCTGAGTCCCGTTCATGCTGCTTGAGTGTTTTGGGCTACTTGGGCTTTGTGCATGGAGCCCAAGGCTCTTTGGGCACCTTGTTTGGTTCCAGCTCTTTTGGCACTCTGGACGGCTGTCCAGCCGAGATGGCAGTGTGGGAGCCGTCAAATCCTGTAGCTCAGTCATCAGCCTGGCCATCCAACACAGCTTCAGCAGCACCAGCGGCTGCATGCATTAATAGGCACCGGCACTAGTGCTGCGCACACTGCTTGTGCCTCGGGGCCCGGTATCGCGGCGTCTTTCCTCATGCAGGGCCACCTAAGGATCAAGAGGAGAGCCCCTCTAGTTGCTCCCAGCGCACAGGAATGCCCCGTGAATCACTGCGTAAAGGGCGTACAATCAAAGAAATGAAGGTCCACCCAGCAAGACCACTGGAGGTCCACGGAGCAGCGCCAGATGAACAGGTAAGGGGTACCAAAAGGATGACCATCGAGAATGAAGTACATAGTTCATGCTGAGCCTTAGTTGCACATATAGATGCCATTCCACATCATAATCCCCCTAGGAGGTACAGGGCGCAATCAGCCAAGCCCTGCCATCTTACTCAGCGCAACAATATGGTTTGTAATACTACACAAGCTCACTGCAAGAAGCCTTGTACTTTCTTGTTATTGCCAATCCGACAAATGGTTTGTGCTTTGCACTCCCGAGATGAAGAGCATTTGTTAGACTTAGCAGTGGCTCAGGAGAGTATCGACAGAGGAATCCAACTGAGTTCAGAGAGGCGTGGACCTGAAAAGTGCCCCTGCAAAAGAGGGCCTTCGTGCATGTTCCATCGCCTAAGCAGGGAAGCCCATCAAGGTAATAATAAGCCAACCCCAGCTTTTGGATGGAGGGGGGTTGTATTAGACTAGGCCCTTTCTGCAGGTTTGTTTCCATCTTTGCCTTACACCTCAATTTTTTTGTGTGCTGATTTTGCTTATGTTGGCCTTATGACTCTGCGCACTTTACCACTGCTAAATAGTGCTAAAGTGCCTATGCTCTCTCCTTAGAACATGTTAGATTAGATTATACTGATTTGGCATATGCAATTTAATTATAAGTCCCTAGTAAACTGACACAACATGTGCCCAGGGCCTGTACATTAAATACTACTAGTGGGCCTGTAGCATTAATTGTGCCACTCACTTAAGTAGCACTTTAAACATGTCTCAGGCCTGCTATTGCAGGCTGTGAGTGTGCAGTGTTAAACTGCCCTTTCGACCTGGAAAAGTAAACTTTTTGCATGGCGCAAACCTTCCTTTTCAATACCCATGTCACCCCTTAGGTAGGACCCGGACACCCTAGAGGAGAGGTTGCAATATCCTAAAAGTACGAGTTACTTACCTTTGGAAATGATGTATCTGGTAGAGACGATTCTAGCCGCAGATTCCTTAATTTAGAATTATCCCCAGGCGTGAGACTGGACCGGGGACACTCTTTGCCACAGCATCCCCCGCGCGCCGGGGGGATGGCATCACGCGGCTCCGCCCAGGTGTTGTCTGCGTACGTGACGTCAGCGAGGTCACACAAGTCCCACCCTGGCGTGTCTACATCAGTTTTCTTCGGAGAACTTTTCTGCGCCACAAAGCAGAGCCGGCAGAGAAACTGTGGAAGCATGGGCACAGTGTGCGAAACAGCAGGAAAATGGAAAAGAAAAAGAAATGGTGATGAAGAACAACATAAGGAGCAGTGCCAACACTGCAGTACCCAAAAGCAGGGAAAGAAGAAAGAACAGAGCACAGCCCTGAAAAGCCACCCTGCCAGTCATGAAAACACAAGACAAGGAACATATGCAAAATGGCATGACAACATGTAGCAAGACTACAAATGCGACTAAGACCCATGAAGGGGAGCCAGTTCCAAGACAAACAGGGGACGACAGACCTCCAAGGCAACCCTAGCACAGAGTGGGACATCCTCCCTCTAGGGAGCCAGAGCAGGGCACAGCCAAATGACCCAACCCCAGAGGGTAGCAGAGGGGCCAGGACCTTCAGAAACAAGAGGGAAGGAAAGGAGGGACGAAGGTAGGCCAGCCTCAATCCTTGAGCAACCAGAGCAGAGGAGCACAGGAGTACCTATAGATCCAGCCTCTACAGAGCCTAGAAGAGGAAGGAACAAAAAGCAAGACAACGTCTTGTCAAAGAGTGGAAGAATGCACGCACTCCTCATAACCATCCACTGGGAGACAAGTGCAGAAGGGCAAGCCAAAGGGTCCTCGCAGAACGGGTGTAGGAAGGGCGGGCTGTGAAGGAATCTGCAGCTAGAATCGTCTCTACCAGATACATTGTTACCGAAGGTAAGTAACTCGTACGTCTGATAGAGACTACTAGCCGCAGATTCCTTAACATAGGATAGATACCCTAGCCATAACCACAGAGAAGGAGGGTCTGCGGAAGGACCCCACCAGCCTTGACACAACAGAAAGGCCAAAAAGGGACTAGTCCCATGGACAGGGCGAAGAGCCCCTTTCTCCAAGGCAAGGAGGGGGAACCCCCACAAGCAGAACACCACCCACCCTAAGAGGTATGTGGGAAGAAGAGGGAATTTAGAAGAATTCAGAAGAAGCCCGTTCACCCTCAGCAGAGGAACCAAGGGCAAGGCCAGGGAGGCCGAAGCACCCCACACCCCTACAAGGCAACAAACCTTCCATCAAATTCCAGGACAAGGAAGAGGAAGAAGAAATGCCTAGAGGGCCCAAGGAAATGAGGGAAAAGAAGGCGAGCCCAACATAGATGGAAGGCAACCGACCAGACAGAGCGGCGCCCGCAGCAATAAGCTTCCGAAAGCAGGAATAACAGCCCGGTGCCCCAGAAAGACCGGGCAGGCTATGCCCGACAAAGGGAGAAACACAGAACCATCCCAGCCTCCAGGACAGAAGCATGAAGGCGAGGAAATGCCCGGACACACTACCAAGAGGGGTTCGCGCACACGACCTAAAGAAGCATCAGCAACATATATAAATGCCATGGAGAGCAAAGTCCCGGAGGTGACCAGAACTCCCTAGCAGAGCGCAAGCTATATAACAGCTACCACTACCCCACAAAGGGTAAGTTAAGTCCCTGGGAACCCTCTTTGGAAGGAACTTCCACAGCAGAGGAAAGAACAAAAGAGCCATGGGGAAAACCTAACGGAAGACTTGTCAAGCAGCTCAAGAGAAAAACAGAAGGCCTAATCTGAAGGCCAATTCTGTGCAGATAACTCAAACAGAAACACAGTCAACAAGGGGCCGTCCAGCAGCAGCCAACAAAGCCACAGTCCCAGCAAGGAGGACTTGAGTGACCATAAAATACACCTCACAGCAAGGGCAACCGGCCCAAAGAAGGTCCAGAACCAGATCAACTCAGCAGTCACTGAGGAGGGGAAGGAGAAGGAGGAGGAGAAGGAAAAGGAGGAGGAGGCGGAGGAGGAGGACGGAGCCTTGCCAATAAACCTCTGCCTTACCCGGGAGTGCAGCCCTGAATCGCTGGTTTCCTGCTGAACACTTCACCACGCCTCGCGGCCCCCGCTTCGCGGGAGCCGCTCGAGGGTTTTAAAATCTTGCCAGGACCTTGTGGATTGGGATATTGACTGTGCATTGAAGCACCTATGCCCTCGCTGCAGACCACACACACGGCCAGAGGCGGGACTGCGAGGACCAGCCTGCTGAGCGGCGCTGATCGGCCGCAGCTGGTCCTCTTCCCGCCCCTCCTGTTTCTCCCTTGATAATCTGCAACTGACACGCGCACGCGGAACGCGCGCGGGACTAAGGCCGGGGCGAAGACCGGGCCAAGAGCGGGCCCGTTTGTGCCCGTTCGTGACCAGGAGTGACCGGACCGGACTACCCCCCTAACTTGTATAAGCCCCCTCCTGCTATTTGGGCCATGGCCGGCAGAGATTCCAGGATTAAATCATCGCTAACTGGAAGTCTCTCAACTGCTGGAGGTATGGAAAAATTTCTTATAAGGGCCAACAACATCATAGACAAAGAAATTGTCATCTTGGAGAAACGCCTATCAACCGAACTCATCTCTCTTAAACGCTCATCTATAGGGCCCCTCGCCAATGCCAAAACACCTACCAGAAACAGTGAATATTCTAGCCATATGGTTGAATCGCAGCCTGCTATCCTGGAGGTAACACCCCCGCCAAGAGTAGACTCTGACACCATAGTTAACACAATTGTTACTGTAGCGGATATTAACCATGCTCCCGACAGTAATAATGTCTCTATCTTGTCTAACCATGAAGAGAGTATTATTCATTATAAGAGTCAAGGGGAGAGGGAAGGCGCTATTAGGAAACGGAAAAGAGTATATAACAAAAAGGAAACCAAATTGGGAAGATCTGCCAAATCAGCTAAAGTGCGGGGCGAGCAACCCCCGACTATCAACCCCCAAGAAGTTACTCTCCTTGGGAGAGAGGCGTCTATGGAGTGGGTCGTGGCCTTACTCAAATCAATTATATCACCGCTAGAGGCAAAATTGGACAGGTTGGATTCTAGAATATCCAACATAGAGAAAACCACTGCTTCGATCCTAGCTATTTCTAGTACGCCCAAATGCCAAAATACCCCTCCTATTGTCCCAACCCCTCCGGTCCCCCCCCCTCCAAATCCGAACCAACCCACTATTCCTTCTTTAGTAAACTGTCTACCCACCCCCTCCATGCCCAGCAATACAACCGACCAGCACGTGGCGAGTCACCAAGCCAGTCAGTCTAATCCCCCGGTGCATATGGATGAGGTAAATCAGGGATCCCCGGCCAACGAACATAAAACCCCTAGACTTAGACGGCCTGATCTCCCGCCAGAAGCCAATCGGTTTACGGTTATCCTAGCTGGAGTACCGCCATTAGAAAAAGGGGAAACAGAAACCTTTAGTTCCTTGAAGAGCAAGATTATCAAATGGCTCAACTGGAATAGACCCCTCCCGACCCATTTACATAATGAAATCATCATGGTTAGGAGGGTTCCCTGGGTTGGTAAGACTCCCAAAACCATCAATGGAGACTGTATTACCGTTAGCTTTAGAGATCCCCGTACGGTTTCCCATATCTGTGCGGGCTTCAATAGATCTTTTGATTCCACTATTCAGACCCTTCCAGTTTCCTACTTCTTCCCACCAACTAATAACTTCCACCATTCTAGAAGAGGGGATTGGACTGTTGTGGAACGTAGGGGCAGGCAGCGACCGTTTGGCATCAGACCTCCAAGGCTACCCCAATACATGCCCCAACCCTACCCCTTTTCTGAATATAATCGCTATGGCTGTCTAGAAGGCATGGAGGGAGTTGATTGACTACCCCCTGATGTTCCATCTCTTGAGCTGATTCCTGTCACTGGAGACAGAGAAGTCCCATCTATTTTCATACCACCGGTCCAATGCATGGTAACTGCTTTTAATATGATATCTATTCCATCTGTTGACCCGAAGACAGCTTACCCTGTACCCCATGTCCTGGGACCTACAGATGTGGGTCATGCAACATCATCTATCATAGTTACCCCCACTGAACTGGTACAGGTCCCCAAGCCAACAGGATACTCAATGGCGAGTTGGAATATTGCAGGGTGGCAACAAAAAGTTGTAGCCCTGGGCTGGAGAGAGCACATCTCGGAATTTGACATTTTGTGTCTGCAAGAAACATGGTCTGTGGAAGATATTCACTATGATAGTTTTGTCTCTTACAATTGTCATGCTGAAGAATCGGTTATGGGGAGGGCTAAAGGCGGACTACTGATTTTACTATCTGTACACCTCCCTGTACATGTAAGAAAAAGCCACCAAGTGGGGTCCCATTCGCAGATATTGGAAATAATGGTTAGTAGGGGTAGAAATATTCTGTTGATTAACCACTATAATAACACCTTTGACCCAACCAGTACCTCTGCCGTGGATGAACTTGAAACAGTTTTAGACTCAATTTTCTATAAATCGGCCATATCCTATGATATTATATGGGGGGGAGACTTTAACATCAGAACCTGCCCTCTCTCTTATACAACAGCTTGTGGGTATGATGGGGACAATGGGGAGTACTCATTACATTTTTTACACTCCCCCTATGGTACTTCCCTCAACAACCTTATGTTAAAGTATGATATGTCCATCCATCAACATGCCCCTGATAATGAGGGTAATATGGCCCCTACTTTTACGGGGAGGAATACTGCTTCTATTGTTGATTATTTGCTCATCTCAACCCGGATAGTCCCGCACTGTACGGTCCCGCTTATCCTGGACCTTGGATTGAGTGACCACAATGCCCTAACTATGTCCATCTTTTGTGAGATCACTAGGAAGGAATTTTCCGGTAGGGTTGTAGATGACATTATCCCATGTAGGCCAAACGGGATACGAATTAAGTGGTGTGGGGAAAAATCCGAGAATTTACACCGTAGTGTTGTGAAAGCCGGTTTAAAAACGATACTCTGTTTTCTCGAAATCGATGCCCCATCTGATTGTATCGTAAATAATTTTGAGAAACTGGGTACCATAATCAAGCAAACCCTTACTACCAAGAAGGTCCCAATTAAACGGGAAACACTGGGCTGGTTTAACCAGGCGTGCACCAAGGCATTAAAAGCCCTTAAGCTTGCCTTTTCCAACCTGCCTAGAGACAGGGAAGCTGTTAAACACTTGAGGGCCAATTACAACATTGAATTGAAACACAGGAAACAAGAGCTCAGAGAATTAGCCTGGGACGATTTGAATAAAGCAGCAGCCCTCCGGGACAGCAAGCTGTTCTGGAGCACTATTAATAGCCCATTTCTCCAAAAGGAAGAATTCCCAGTCCTTACCGCTCAAGTAAGCGAAGCTAGTTGGGTTTTACATTTCACAGGGATTTTTGACCCAACCGGAGAGTCTAACGATAACATCTGTAACAACCTTATTACTCCAGTTGAACCCCTGGGAATCATGATTCATGAAGTAGACATGGCTATAAAGAATAGTAAAGGAGGGAAGGCACCTGGCCCAGATGGGGTATCAATTGATCTTTATAAATATGATTTGGCCCTGTGGAGTCCATTACTAACCCTAGCGTTTAATGCTGCTGTGGATAACAAGACTCCGTCAAGTTGGGGTGAATCCATTATAATTCCTATCTATAAGAAGGGGGATAGAGGAGAGGCCAAGAACTACCGCCCTATCTCCCTTCTGGACTCCTCATTAAAAATCCTGAGTAGGGTCTTACTATCACGACTGGAAGAATGGGCTACAGACAATAATATTCTCGCCCCATCCCAATATGGCTTTAGAAAAGGTCTTGGTACTATAGAACAATGTATTAACCTGAACCTTCTAATTGGAAAATACACCAAGGCCAAACCGGGATCTCTGTACCTGTGTTTTGCGGATCTATCTAGCGCCTTCGATCTGGTTGACCACACTTTGTTGTGGTCAACCTTATTGGGTATGGGTGCCCCCCCTGCTATTATCCACTTTTTAGCTAGACTTTATTCCAACCTATCGGCCCAAATTCGTTATGGACCAGCGGGGGAGTGCACAAGAAAGATCAAGGTAAGATCTGGCATCCGACAGGGATGTGTTTTGGCCCCGTTGCTTTTCTCGCTCTTTATTAATTCAGTCGAGCAAGATTTAAAGAAAATCCAAGCTGATGCGCCTCAAGCAGGAGGTCTTCCTATACCGGTATTACTCTATGCCGACGATACTGTTTTACTCTCCAGGACCCCCATAGGCCTTCAAAAATTGATGAATGGTTTTTACGATTTTATCCAGAGGAAGAAACTTAAAATTAACAATTCTAAAACTTTTGTTATGGTGTGTGGCAAAAAGGTAAAACATCTTAAACCCTTTTATTTTAAGGAAAACCGCATTGAGACTGTTGATAATTTTTGTTATCTGGGCGTTACTTTTAATAACAGAGGTTCCTGGGCCCCAGAACAAACTAATGTTAAAGCAAGAATGGGGAAAGCCTCCCTAGGCGTCTTTCGCTTTGCTTCAAAAGTGGGAAGCCGCCGTATCATAGATATGTTGAATATATACAAACATAGATGTACATCGGTAGCATTGTACGGTTCCGGGGTTTGGGGACATTGTAATGTAAGGGCCTTGCAAATTGCGGAAAATATGTTCCTCAAACGGTTGCTTTGCCTCCCACCCTCGGCATCCACTGTCTTAACGCACATGGAATTAGATCTGGACTATTTAGCTGACCTAATCGAACTGAGGCCACTGTTGGTCTGGAAATCCATTTTTACCAAGTCTGAAACTGCCTTTACTAAAGACATTATCAAGGACTGTCTACTTCTAGAAAAAGTCTCTAACATTCCTTGGCTAAAATATGTGATTTCAACTGTTAAGGATCTGTTTGATATGGATGTGAGTAAAGATCCTGTATGTATTAATTCTCTGACAAACAGGAGGTAAAAAATGAATTTTTGCGGGTCAAAACCGATTTGCGGAAAACTGCAACAAAAGAGTATTCTACTCATGTTTTTTATTACTCCCTTAAAGATGATGTCTCTGGTATACCTATGTATCTTAATGCCATTAGTAGACGGTCTCATCAATTTGTACTTTCAAGACTGAGACTAGGCATTGTACATAATTTGGTTGCTTTTCCTACAATGAAATGCTATTCTGTTACTCCTTGTCCGTGTGACGGTCTAACTAAACAAAGCACACTGCACTTTCTCCTACTCT
Organism: Lissotriton vulgaris; assembly: GCF_964263255.1. Classification (NCBI taxonomy): domain Eukaryota; kingdom Metazoa; phylum Chordata; class Amphibia; order Caudata; family Salamandridae; genus Lissotriton; species Lissotriton vulgaris. Next base: position 785,105,035 of record NC_141694.1, on the reverse strand, counting down.
GCCCTTTGTACAAAGCTCAGCGCATTTATTATCTTAAACCTATGTTTCTGAAATATTCTACGTATACCACAGGAAATGCAATGAAGTTATTATTTTCACTTGCGAGCCCAGATTTATGTTTCTTTACTGCTACCTTTATTCTAAAATCTATCACAGCAAGACAAAGTATGGTTTTCCCCTAATTTATGTACAAGAATCCTTACATTTTATGCTAAACCTTCTTGCCCAACCGTATGACATGTACTTCCCCTGGTGTTGTAACTTCGTATGTGCAATGTTTTATTCTGTATACTTTTATGATGTTTTTTAAAACAATCGAATAAAGTTTAAGAAACGAAACGGCAGAGTCTGCCAGGGCATGGAATAATAGGGTGCCATCGAATAAAAGATCAATCAGTCGCTCCCAAACATTCTAAGGGAACATGCCGCCCCGAAGCCGAGCATGGCGACCGGCCTAGCACCTCCGAGATGAGCGGAGCGGAGAATAAACGCCACTAGCTTCCGCCTTCCAAAGCATGATGCCGTACGTCCACCTGAACAGGCTCTTGTGAGGCGGCGAATCCCAAGGACTCAGCCGAGTCCCACAAACAAGAGGTCGCCCTAGCCAGCACACATAAGGTGTTAAGGGCCTGCAGAGCCTTGCTGGTTGAGGCGAACATGTTGCGCCCCCAAGAGTCCAGCAAGCGGGCCTCCTGGGACGGTGGAGACAACAGCGGTGGCAGGGAGGGAAAAGCAGTCCGCAAAAGTGGACTGGAGGCAGAGGGGTAGAGGGAAAGACACGCCGGGTCACAAGGCGCCGGAAGATGTTGGTGCAGGGGGTGTTGAAACACCAGATACCCTAAGGCGTGGCGCCTCCAAGCTCCCATCAGGGAAGAAAGGAGCGAACCCTCAAATGGGGGCGATAGTTCCCACCCACCAGAGCCCTGGTGAAGAACCTCCAAAAGATGGTCTGCTGGAAAATGAGCAACCGGGTCACCCATGCGCAGAATACCCACAGCCGTGGACACTGCGTGAGCGAGGGCCGCACCTGCCTCCGTAGGGCCCGCGGTGGAGAAAGCAGCTCCTCCGTGGGCGACGGCTGTAAACTAAGGCGACCGTCCCCAAAGCCAAGCGGGGCGGGCAAAGACCAGACCTGGAAGTTAGAAGGAGGAAACGAAGAGTGGGGGACCTGTTGCTCCTCCGGCGAACACCTCGGCATCGGGAATGGCGGGGAGCCGCCATTCGATGACGCCGGTGAAAAATTCACCACGCGGTGGCCTGTCTCCGGGGAGGATGACACTAGTAGGCACCCAACCTCTGGAGAAGAGGGAGCGTCCGAAGACAAATCCGTGACTTTTCGCCTGTCTGGCGCCGTTGAGTCCGCCACCTGAGGCAAGACATCATCATAATTATACGCGGGAGGAGATGCCGGATAGGGCTCCCCCAAGTCACACAGCGCTGGGGACCGGAGCGGAGCCGGAGCCGAAGAGGCCAAGGGGCGGCGCGGGAACGACACCGACTCGACCTCCAACAAGGCAGCCGCCTGGTTGAAGGAACGAGATGGACCAGGGGTGTGACACGAAGCCCGCCACCAGCCACAGCCCAGAATGTGACGGAGGTGGCCCGCCGACCCATGCGGCGCCGCCAGGGCCGATTCAACCTCCGACGAGGCAGCCGCCTGCGTGGAGGGACGAGTGGGGTCCGGAGGGGGACGAGGGGTCCACGTCCAGCCTCGATCCAGAGCGGAACGAGAGGGTCCACCGACCCCTGTGGCACCGCCCGGGCTAGCAGGCGCCAGCACCATGGCGGCATCAGCTCAGCCGTGGACAAGGCCGCCGCCTGTCCAGAGGGCCAAGTGGGGCTCGGGGATGCGACCCGAGCCCCGGCGACCTCCCACGACACCACCGGGACTCCCGCAGGCAGAGGTGCCGTGGTCCGAAAGGAGGAACCTCCGAAGGGCTGCACCCCAACAGCACCACATCCTCCAAGCCTGGAGCCGAGCCAGTCAGCACCGGGGCCGGAGCCGCCGACGATGCTGCAGAGGGCCCAACTCAATGCAAGGGATCCGCTGATGTCCCAGAAGGGGAAGGAGGAGGAGACGCCAGCGATGCCTGCAAAGCCACCGCATATGTCTCCATCTGGACTCTCGACGCCCCTTCACCAGGAAACAGTGGATAGGAGAACGACACATAGGCCGCATCACCCGCAGAGAGCCCACGCCCCCGGCAGGCCGAACACCAGCCCCGCGGACAATCTACGAAACTTACCCACCAGGGAGCGATGCTCTCGCGACATCGGAGAGCGATGAGGGCGCCGCCGATGACCCCTTCTGAAACCGTCTGCCGAGGCTGATCGAGGGAGATGAAGCCGACCTTGAGAGGTGCGCCGAGAGTATTTTCATCCGGCGCTCCCGCCGCAACTTCGGTTTCCACTGTTGACACGCCTCACAATCAGTGGTGACGTGATCTTTCCGATATGAGACGCCCACACGACATGCAAGTCTTGAAGCCCGAAGGCATCCGCACACTGTTCCACCAAAATAAATCACAATGAGGAAGAAATAGGGGCCCAAACAGGCCCGAACAGAGACCGGATCTACGTTGCACGCGAAAAAGGAAAAAAACTGACGTAGGCGCGCCGGGGTGGGACTTATGTGACCTCGTTGACGTCACGTACACGGACGATGCCTGGGCGGAGTCGCGTGATGCCGTCCCCCTGGCGCGCGGGGAAGCTGTGACAAAGAGTTTTACGGTCTCTCGCCTGGGGATAATTCTACGTTAAGGAATCTGCGGCTAGTTCTCTCTATCAACTAAGCTGAACATTTACTTCCACGTTTTACTTGTCTTAGTAGTGAAAAACTCTTACATTCATCTTTCACTACTGCAAGGCCTACCTCTCCCATAGAATAACATTGGCATTCCCTTATTTCATTGTATAAGTGTAATTTCAAAATTGGGACAGGTAAAAAGTTCATGTTTGGAGTCTCTGGAATCGTAATGAAAAATTCTAGCTTATGGTTAAGTCACATTTGAAATTACAATTCTGAAAATGACACTTTTTCTTGCCTTTCTTGCCTTTGCCATTTGGTGCCTGCTGCCTGTCTCTGGGTTGTATGACTGGTTGTAGTTGACAACTGGGACAATTCCGGACTCTGCATCACAACCTCCCAGCTCTTCAGAACTGAGGCTTCACCCAGACTGCGCGACGCATCCTCGATGCCAGACTGCATCTCAAGCCCCGTCAAACGGGATCCTCGACAACAATACAGGCCCACGCATCCTAGCCTCCCATTAGCTCTGAACCAATATGGATCCAGGCAGCGCTCCGAAAACCACTATTTAAGGTATGCTCTTCAGCGGACCTAGCTGGGTCCTGGTAGCTGGCCTGCACTCCGTCTTGTGACTTTGTTCCGGTTCAATGCAACCAGATATCTACAGTTGGCTCTTTGTGCTTTTTCACGCTATTTTCATTGAAATCTTTAAAATTACATATCTCCAGTTCTACTGATTAGATTTATGTAATTTTGGTCTAGTTTTATTGATTAAAGAAAGGTCTATTTAGTGTGGGATCCTTCGTGTAGTGTTTTCACTTTATCACTGTTTGAAGTATTGCACAAATATTTTACACATTGCCTCTAAGTTAAGCCTGACTGCTCTTTGCCAAGCTACTGAAGATTTGACCACAGGTTAATCTAGGAATACACAAAGATGAGGGTAGAGGCTTTTGAAGACCGCACCTGACAAATGAACAGTGTCACCAAGTATCAAGTAGTGCAAAGAACCAAAGAGCACCCCCTCTATGCTCCTTAACTAGGAACAAGTGCTACAAAAACATTTAAACAAGAAGGTTCAGCACTATACAACAATTTTTAGCAGTTTAGCATCAGTGTTTAGAGATAGTAGACACATCAAAAAATATCCGGATCCAAGGTGTAAAAAGGATTTCTCTTTATTTCTTGTTTTCACAAACGCAGAAGATCATAGCCAATGCGTTTTGTCTCCCAACGAGACTTCTTCAGGGCTTCACAAAGTAAAAACAGTGTATTCATATTGGTGCTTGTACATATCAAATATTTCTGAGTTCAATCTTCGGAAGAATTCTAAGTGATGGACAACGTCAGCAATGGCATGGTAACCTGCAGCTGATGTTCTCCTAGTGTTCCGATTCACAGGTTAATCTAGGGCTGGCTTGTGCCTGACAAGGATTGTGGTTGCTGCTTGACCAGGGTTCACACCCCAGTCAACCAACAACCCAATCTCTTACAGCATTCATATAACCAACTAAACCCACAATCAATGTGAGGTCAGTGAACTAGGACTAGTAACACCTGATACCGCACCTAGTAGCCAACATGTTACAACATGATATTTCCAAACCAGCTGCTATTGTTGGTTAAACGTGTGAGAAGCTAATTGCTTTTAGGTCTGACAAGTGGCGAAGCTTATACTATCACTACTTAAAAACGGTCTTGCATTGGTCTTGCATTGGCTTATTTATATTTTAAAACCCATCCTCATTGACTGACGAGTTTATGTCAATGTGGTTCTTTGGCTGAGTTAGCGGTACCAGAATGAGTTTATGGGACGATCAAAGGGTGAGTGACTTGGCATTCATTTGGATGACTGAGTCCAGGGAGAATTGAGCCATTGAAAAAGCGTCAGCGACAGAGGGGAGAGCCACATCCTAAATCCAATGGGAATCTTTCACTCTGCTTTCCCCAATCCATGTTGTTACTTACCATCTTATCCATTCATCTGACCATGTGCTCAATCATTGAACACTTTTCATCCTCTCTTCCACCCAAGCACTCACCCTTCATCCAATCATCCATCCATTTATTCAATCACCTAGTCATTCAGCCATACACTCACTTATGTGCTCACCTATCCACCCATTCACTTACTCATCGAACCATTCATCATACAGGCACTGAGTGATTCATCCATTAATTCATCGATGCATCACTTATTTATCCAATCAGCCATCATTTGACTCACTTTAGCATTCACCCACTCACCTAGCTGCAGAATCACATATATACAAAAAAAACAATCAATAGTGGCTGCACTTTGATTTTTTTAAAAGTAGACGCATTGGCTTTGCCAATATTTGTTCTTTTTAGATTGAAGAAGAAAAATACTGCATTGTCATTGTGGAAAAGACACATGAAGGTACACTAGAAGCATCTGGACCTTTTCGGGTAATAATACAGGAAGAAAAAAAATCATGTAAGCGGGTCTTAACCAGAAAAACACAGACCTACTCTATGAACTTGTTTACATGATGTGATGTATACGTACTCTGACTTGCTTTTAATTGGTGTATAAAGAACTTTATTTACTGTAAAATGCTCTGATATCCGCAAGGATCTTGTTCGCGCTCTATAGAACTTCCAAAATAAATAAATAAAAATATCTTGATGGATCTGAAAGGGCGACAGTCTGCTAAGCGAGCAATGTTATACTCAGACTTATAAGTGGCATGATTTTCATCTAGCAAACAGAGCAGAATAACCATTTTCAATCACTTAACTTTATATTCTGGAAAAATTAGGGAACTTACCTTTCAGGTGATATGCCAGGTACAGCAGAGCAGATCTCTTTACGCTTAAAAAAGGGAACTTGGGCTTCAGGCAACCAACGTCATTCATTGCTTTTATTAAAGCAGTTGCTGCTCCCTAAAGGTTGGAAACCATTAGGCCATAAAAAATAAATTATAACAGTCACAAAAAACAAATATGAAATTCAAATTTTACTACTGATTTCTATGCAAATATGAAGGTCACACAAAGTAAAAGCATTACAATGGGCCATTGCATAGTGCAGCAATACTTTTCTCAGAGTCTTTAATTGTGAAGCTTCCTTCCACTACTTAAGCATAACATTTTCTAGCCAATATCTTGAAGATTTTTAAATGTATTGTCTAGTTTTACTCTCCCTTCTCTTAATACCAGGCATAGTTATAGGGCCAGATCCTTACATTTGTGTGTAGATTGTCTAGTTTTACTCTCCCTTCTCTTTATGCCATACACAGTTATTGGGACAGATTTTTACATTTGTGTGTGTAAGTGTAAGTCTCACTTAAACACACAAATGGCCGTTTATTCTGAATGCACAACCAGTTTTGTAGTTGTCAAAGTTGGCTTGTCCTAGTAAAAGGATGTACCCTCACAAATATTTTGAACTCTGGGTGCACAGTGGCAAACGTTTGCACCAACAAGCACAGAGAGAACCTTATAATCCTCAACGATCCCCACCTTATGACTGATCACCATCTAATCTCATCCACTCTTCCATTTATACTCGCATCTGCTGCTCCAGGGAATGTCTAACCAATACCTCTCAACTAACAAAGAGCAAATGCAACATCCATATTATTTTTTTCTCCTGAAATAATGGGCAGCAGTGACTCCACCCTGAAACCACCATGAGGTAAACTAAACTTGTTGTTCATTGAGCAACTGGTCGACCTGTAATGGAAATATAATTGCTATTATGACATTGAACAAAAAAGAGAAAAAACAATGAGACAATAATGAGACAATAATTTCACCAAGATTACTTCTGCTGAAAACACACCCAAGGAAGAGTTTAAAGTTATTCAAGAACTAGAAAACCTGCTTGTAGATAAAACAACAATTGCCGCTCTTCTTTTCTGAAGGTCTGATTGTCTTCACTTTTAAACGTTATGACCATTAGGAAAATGATTACTGATGCTGAGAGGATTTTTCCCCTCCTAACTCTTACTTCAGTTCACGTTTCACCCTTATTACCTCCTCTCCTCTGCATGACTGGATCCATACTACATGTGTACCTTACCCAATTTAATGACACCCTCTCAACGCCCTTAAGTAAAATCTTAAGATCCTCTCTAAAGTCTGTCTTCCTCCCTGAAGAATTTAAAGAGTCAATTTCCTTCCTCTCTTAAACAAGCATTGAAAATGCAATAGGTCTCGCCTTTGATTAAGCTAAAGCCATTTGCTTTGCCAATGGTATTGTATAGCAAAGGAAATGGCTTTAACTTGATGACCCATTTGCCAGTTTGACGGCCTCTGGAGAACTCAGTGGTGACATCATTTGAGATTTTGTAAAGACCACATCATTAGTTTCCATTGCTGCAACAGTTGAAGCCTTGCCTCTAAGCTTGCAATACCAGAAGTTGCAGGCGCTCCGACACCATGCCAGGATAACCTTTTCAATTAATTAATCCTGCCAACAAACTTTGTTTATATTTCTAATAACTGTTCATATTTCAAAGCAAGGTATTAGACTCAAAAAGAGTCATCTTGTGCTCATTACTAACTGTGGCTAACTCATTCAAAAAAATCTGGATGGTTGATCTGGCCATTGTTGCCTGGCAGATAACCGACAACTGCTTCAGCATGTAAACACTCTAACAGTCACCCTAGGGAGCTAAGGACGGTGAAGACGAGGCCTGGCGCGCTTAGAAACAAGATGGCAGGAAAAGTGACGCAGATCTAAAATGAAGCAGGGGTGTATTCTCCTTGCGCATGACCGACACTGTCCTTAACCTTTGACCAAGGTGAGAACAAATATAAGCGTGTTCTGTAGAGAGCAAGGCCTATTAAAAGGTAAAGGCATGCACAGCTGAGCCAGTTCTTAATGCACTTCGTTAAGAAATGGAGTGGACCACACAGAATATAAAACTCCCAAGTGGTGAAACGCAGCCTTTGACCGATCACATTTTTGGTAAACAGAATGTGCAGTGCAACTTGAGCCAATATCCGCTTGTCAAGGTTTTTCTCATACAGTTTCTTGTTTTAACCCGCTCTTGTGTTATTCGTGTCGATATTGCGAGTCTATAGTTTTATTATGGCTGCACAGTTAGCTTAAAGTGAGCTTTATCCATATATGGCTATGGCTACAGAGCAGGCCTCCCCCTATTATGTGTTAAGCATCCAATCTTGAAAGTTCCTCACAGAGGGGGAACTCGAGTGTGGTTGTTCCTCTTTTTCAGTGATTTCTGTATTTGTCTGATTAAATCATGTTTAACATGCTCGCGACTGCAATTTACGACATTCCATGATTTAGCTTTGTTTTGTCGAAGCCGAAATATTGGCTCTTCAATGTAAATTTTCAAGCCCATGGTTTACAGAGCTCACAAGCTTTCAGTATCCTTATTGTAGTAACTTATCTAGTGCAGGATTAGTATTTGCAATCTGGTACTTGAAATCACGAACTCTAAACAGAATAAATAAGAGTACAAATACCAGCTTGAAAAACAAGAAATGCCTCGCTCGTTCATATTTACAAGCACAAAGCAAGCAAAAAAATCAAGCTGAGAACGGAGAAATAAAAATCGCGTCAGTCATTGTTGAAGGCAAACGTGTAATACGAACAAACAGTGCTTAGTGGCTAATTGAGAGACACTGTCTCCCGCCGGAAGTAAAAGATCAAATCCAGTTGGCAGGGCCAAAAGAGAACAGGGTGGCAACCCTCAGTGAAATTATTGCCTCCGGTGCAATCAATACACTGTGTTTTGCCTAATCTATGGCGCAAAACGACGTGCACAAATCAAAAATGGAGGCAGAGACGTGACACGACTTCTGGAATCGTATCGATTCCAAGAAGCCCTTGTATGACGAGAGCAGCGCATGCACAGCTTTCGCCAGGCCGAGACGTAAAAACAGGCTTTTGCCTAGACAATTCCTCGAATAACCACCAAACGTCTGTGCTACTTGATTCAGCTAAGCCACTGGAAAACAATGTTACAAAGCGCATTTCAGCCTTCTTTGAAGATAAGTGGGTCTTGGATAATGAAGGGGCTGGCTTCTGTCCTAATGAACAAGTTACTTTCCTTCGGTAACGCATTATCTGGTAGAGACTCTATCTAGCTACAGATTCATTACCTTTGAATTTCCCAGGCGTCAGGCTGGATCTGGAAACTTTTGCTGAGCAATACCCCTTGCAAGCGACGTCGGGTAGCTCCATTCGGCTCCGCGTGTCGTCGATGACATCGATAGAGTCAGTTATGAGATTGTGGTGCCTACATAGGCGCCACCCAGGCACGTGGACGTCAGTACTTTTTGTTTTTCCACACCAGAACAGGAGAGCCACAAAGTAACTGACAAAAACGTGTGCAAAATTAGGGCCCGGAAAGGGGAGTAACCCTAGATCTTCTACATCAGTCCGCAAAGCGGGGAGGCATGGGTGATGCTACAAGAAATCGGCAGCTAGATAATGCGTTACCGAAGGTAAGTAACTTGTTCATCTGATAGAGACTTCTAGCTGCAAATGCTTTACCTTTGAATCAGATACCCAGGCCATACCATCCCGGAGGTGGGTTGCGGACTCATGGACTAGACTAAAAAGTCTTGCAGGACTGAGCGGGCAAAATGCCCGTCCCTGGGCACTTGACCGCCAAGGCAATAATGTTTTGCTAACGTGTGCAATGATGCCCACGTCGCTGCCTGACAGATATCCTAGCCGTAGTCAGAGCCTTTCCCCTGGTGGAATGGGCTCTTAATCCCTCAGGGGCTGCTTCTTTGCCAAGACGTAACAGGTTTTAATGCAGAGAACAAACCAGCGAGAGATGGTTCTTTTTTGCACTGCATTTCCCTTCTTTGCTACCACATACCCCACAAAGAGTTGGTCATCCACCCAGAACTCTTGTGCGGTCAAGGTAAGATGACAATACTCTTTTTGGGCCCAGTCAGTGGAGACGCTACTTTTCCTTAGAAGGATGTGGGGGAGTATAGAATTTGGGCAAAGTGATGGACTGACCCAGGTGGAATGAGTCACAACCTTTGGTAAAAAAGAAGCCCTTGTGCGAAGCACCACCTTGTCCTGAAAGGACTTAAAATAAGGAGGCGAGCTGGATAACGCCTGTAACTCACTCACCCTCTGGGCTTATGTAATTGCCACTAAGAAGGCTGTTTTGATGGTCAACAGCCGGAGGGGACAATTGTGCAAAGGCTCAAAAGGAGCGCACATCAAATATGTGAGGACCAATTTAGGGTCCCATTGTGGCATAATAAAGGGCGTGGGTGGGAACAAGTCAACCAGCCCTTTTAGAAATCTATTACAATAGGAGATTTAAAGAGAGAAGGTTGGTCTGCCAGCCACAAAAAAGCAGACAGAGCAGAAAGATAACCCTTAAGAGTTCTCAAAGGAGAGCCCTGCTGGGCAAGGGTCAGAATGAATAAAGGTACAATAGAAAGAGAAGCAGAAAGAAGGTCAATAGACCTTCCTGTACAGTATAATACGAATTTCTGCCAACGGCAGGCATATACTGACTTAGTGGAGGGCCGCCCGGCGCACACAATAACATCACAGACTTCGGGAGGAAGGTCAAAAGCCATCAACTGCCGTCACTCAATCTCCGCGCATGAATGCGCAGCGTTGACAGGTTCGCGTGGAGAACCCTCCCCTGCTGCAGCAACAGAAGATCCTCCCGAAGGGGCAACCTGATCGGAGGATCGGCACTCATGCTTAGAAGCTCTGGATACTAGACTCTCCTTGCCCAGTCCGTCGCCACAAGGATGACTTGGACCCAGTTGACCCTGATCTTCAGAACCCTTGGCAGGAGTGGTATGGGCAGAAAGGCGTACAACAGGCCTGAGCTCCACTCACGACGACACGCGTCGCTGAGCAATAGCCACCTTAGAAACTCCAACGCACAGTACTGATGACGTTGCGCATTCTCTTCGGAGGTGAAGAAATCTCCCCACTGCTAAAAGAGACCTAGTCCCACCTCCGACTGGAGACACCATTCGTGATCTGCTAGGCATTGACGGCTGAGATCGTCTGCTCTGGCGTTCAGAGAATCTGCCAGGTGTTGAGTCACCAGGGTTATGCCCTAATGTTCCAGCCACATCCAAAGACACAGGGCCTCTCGACAAAGGGTCCATGACCCCACCCTGCCTGGCTTCTTGCAGTACCACATGGCGGTGGTGCTGTCTGTGAACACCTGCACCAACTTCACTCGGAGCTCCAACACATTTATGTGGAGCCCCGTCTCTGCTGGAGACCAGTGACCCATGATGTCCACCTCTCCCAAGTGGCAGCCCCATCCCAGAAGCGACGCATCCGTCACAATTGTAAAATCTGGTTGGAGAAGGGAGAGAGGTCTGCCTTTGACCCAATCTCGGTTTGTTAACCACCAATGCAGATCTTTTGCAGTTCCTTCTGAGATCTGAACCAAGTCAGTGAGATTTCCCTGATGCTGTGCGCCTTGGAACTTCAAGTCCCACTGCAGAGCCCGCATACCATCAATCAATCAATCAAATACACTTATAAAGCGCGCTACATACCCGTAGGGTCTCAAGGCGCTGGGGGGGGGGGTGCCGCTACTGCTCGAACAGCCAGGTCTTCAGCTTCTTCCTGAAGGAGAGGTGGTCTTGGGTCAGGCGCAGGTCGGACGGGAGGGAGTTCCAGGTCTTGGCGGCCAGGTAGGAGAAGGACCTTCCTCCTGTAGTCGCTCTTCGGATGCGGGGGACGGCGGCGAGGGCGTGGTTGGCTGATCGGAGGTGGCGTTTGGGAGCGTAGAAGTTGACTCGGCTGTTGAGGTAGCTCGGGCCTTGGTCGTGTAGGGCTTTGTGTGCGTGGGTGAGGAGGCGGAAGGTGATTCTTTTGTTGACGGGGAGCCAGTGAAGGTCTCTCAGATGTCCGGAGATGTGGCTGGAACGTGGGATGTCGAGGATGAGTCTGGCTGAGGCGTTTTGGATCCGCTGGAGTCTCTTCTGGAGCTTGACGGTGGTCCCGGCGTAGAGGGCGTTGCCGTAGTCCAGTCGGCTGGTGACGAGGGCCTGGGTGACGGTCTTCCTGGTCTCTGTGGGGATCCACCAGAAGATCTTCCGTAGCATGCGTAGGATGTTGAAGCACGCCGAGGAGACGCTGTTGACTTGCCTGGTCATGGAGAGGGAGGAGTCCAGGGTGAAGCCCAGGTTTCGTGCATGGTCTGTCGGTTTGGGTGCGGTGCCCAGGGCGGGAGGCCACCAGGAGTCGTCCCAGGCGGAGGGTGAGGAGCCCAGGATGAGGACCTCCGTCTTGTCCGAGTTCAGTTTCAGGCGGCTGGTCGTCATCCACTCGGCTACCTCTTTCATCCCTTCGTGCAGGTTGGCTCTGGCGGCGGCGGGGTCGTTGGTCAGGGAGAGGATCAGCTGGGTGTCGTCGGCGTAGGAGATTATGCTGAGGTGGTGTTTGCGTACGATGGCCGCGAGGGGGCTCATGTAGACGTTGAAGAGGGTGGGGCTCAGGGATGATCCTTGGGGGACGCCGCAGATGACTTTGGAGGCTTCTGACTTGTACGGTGGTAGGCGGACTCTCTGTGTTCTTCCGTCCAGGAAGGAGATGATCCATTCCAGCGCCTTGTCCTGGATTCCGATGTTGCTGAGGCGCCGTACTAGGGTGCGGTGGCAGACCGTGTCGAATGCCGCGGAGAGGTCTAGGAGGATGAGGGCCGCTGTTTCTCCATTGTCCATCAGGGCTCGGATGTCATCGGTGGCGGCGATGAGGGCGGTCTCGGTGCTGTGTTTGGCTCGGAAGCCGGACTGTGAGGGGTCGAGGGATCCGTTCGTCTCGAGGAAGGCGGCCATCTGCTTGTTGACGGTCTTCTCGATGACTTTGGCTGGAAACGGGAGAAGCGAGATGGGGCGGTAATTCTTGAGGTCGGTGGGGTCCGCTGTTGGTTTCTTGAGTAGAGCGCTGAGTTCGGCGTGTTTCCAGCTTTCAGGGAAGATGGCGGTGTCGAAGGAGGTGTTGATGGTGTCTCGCAGGTGGGGTGCGATGACAGCGTCGGCCTTGTTGAAGACGTGGTGAGGGCAGGGGTCGGTCGGTGATCCGGAGTGGATGGAGTTCATCGTGCGGATGGTGTCTTCGGTGCTGATCGGGGTCCAGGCGTGGAGGGTGGTGGTGGGGGGGGGTGGCTGGTCGGTCGTGGTGTGCGTTGGTTGGTTGTTGAAACTGCTGTGTATGTCCGTGATCTTGTTGTGGAAGTATGAGGCGAGGGAGTTGCAGAGGTCTTGCGATGGGGTGATGTCGTTGTTTCCTGCGCTGGGGTTGGAAAGCTCTTTCACGATGTTGAAGAGTTCCTTGCAGTTGTGTGCGTTGTTGTCCAACCGGTCCTTGAATGCAGTTTTCTTGGCGGCGCGGATCAGCTGGTGGTGTTTCCGGGTGGCAAGTTTGTAGGAGGTTCTGTTGTCCGGTGTCGGTTCCCTTTTCCAGACTTTCTCGAGGGCTCGGCAGTTCTTCTTGGAGCTTTTGAGTTCGTCGGTGAACCATGGGGCCTTCTTGCTGCCGGGTCTGCTGGGCGGGGTCCTCAGCGGGGCGAGTTCGTCCGCGCAGTTGCTGATCCACTTCGTGAGGTTGTCGGCGGCCTGGCTGGGGTTCGCTGAGCTGGCAGGAGGGTGTTGGCTCAGGGAGGTGGCGAGCTGGTCTGCTGTGATCTTGTTCCAGCTTCTGCGGGCGGTCTGTTGCTGGTGTTGGTGGGTCGTCGTTCTCTTGAAGGAGAAGTGGACGCAGCTGTGGTCCGTCCATTGAAGCTCTGTGGCGTGGCTGAAGTCGATGTCTGTGCTGGATGAGAAGACGGCGTCGAGTGTGTGTCCGGCGAGGTGGGTGGGGGTGGACACCAGTTGCTTGAGTCCCAGGTTGGCGAGGTTGTCGAGCAGGGTGCTGGTGTTGCGGTCGTTGTTGTTCTCCAGATGGAAGTTGAGGTCCCCCAGGAGGATGTAGTCAGCGGAGGGGAGGGCGTGCGGGCTGACGAAGTCGGCGATGTCCTCGCTGAATTGCGTGCGTGGTCCCGGGGGTCGGTAGATCAGGGTGCCTCTGAGGGTGGTGTTCGGGTTGGTGTGGATCTGGAAATGCAGGTGTTCGGCGCTGGTCAGGGTGTTGTCGGTGCTGGTCGTGAGACGGATGGTGTTCCTGTGGATGATGGCGATGCCTCCTCCCATCTGGTTGGCGTTTCGGTCCCTCCGGACGATCTTGTAGCCCTCTGGGATAGCGATGGCGATGTCGGGAGCAGAAGAGGCGTTCATCCAGGTCTCCGTGAGGAAGGCAACGTCAGGGGCTGTGGCGTCTAGAAGGTTCCAGAGTTCGATGGCGTGTCTGTGGACGGAGCGGGTGTTGAGCAGGATGCACTTGAGGTGGGAGCTGTTGGTGTTCGACTTGGCGGGTGCTGGTGCGGGGCTGGTCCGGATGCAGGAGAATTTGCAGGCGTGGCAGCTGAAAGGTCCGTGGGTGCGTCTTGGAGTGGCTTGGTGGCATTCTGGGGGTCGGCCGGTGTTGAGAGCGATGAGGGTGGCGGCTGAGTACGTCAGGCGGGTGCGTCGAGGTGCTCGAGGACCAGGGGTCCTGGCGCTGGTCGCGATCCGGTCGCGGACGGGCGCAGACGGGCTTACCTTTGGCGCGCCTTTGGCGCACAATCGGCGCGCCCGCTGCGCGTAACCGCTGCGCGTTCGCACGGTCGCCATTTAAGGCGAGGTGCGCGGGTGGGCGGAGCAGCTGGGAGGCGGGAGCGGGGAGGGTTACAGAAGGCAAAAAAGGGGCGGGGACAAGCGGCGGTGGCGGGAAGGGAGGGAGGGGGGCGGCGAGGTAGGCGGACAACAAGGAAGGAGAGCCAAACACGGGGAAAATGCAAAACAGTGGAACAGGCACAAAGAAACGACAAAACAGGGGAAAAAAGACAGTAAAACCTTAACAAGCACAAAAAACCGTCAAAACAAATGGCAAAAACACTCGCAGCGGCGGCGGCCGGCAAACGAGGCAGCAGCGAGGCAGGGGCAGGCAAGGGGCACACGCAGCAGCTGGTGGCCGTGCGGCGCGGGGGTGTCCCACAAGTGGGTCACACTCACCTGCGTCGCACGGTCGCCATTTAAGGCCAAGTGCGCGGGTGGGCGGAGCAGCTGGGAGGCGGGAGCGGGGAGGGTTACAGAAGGCAAAAAAGGGGCGGGGACAAGCGGCGGTGGCGGGAAGGGAGGGAGGGGGGCGGCGAGGTAGGCGGACAACAAGGAAGGAGAGCCAAACACGGGGAAAATGCAAAACAGTGGAACAGGCACAAAGAAACGACAAAACAGGGGAAAAAAGACAGTAAAACCTTAACAAGCACAAAAAACCGTCAAAACAAATGGCAAAAACACTCGCAGCGGCGGCGGCCGGCAAACGAGGCAGCAGCGAGGCAGGGGCAGGCAAGGGGCACACGCAGCAGCTGGTGGCCGTGCGGCGCGGGGGTGTCCCACAAGTGGGTCACACTCACCTGCGTCGCACGGTCGCCATTTAAGGCCAAGTGCGCGGGTGGGCGGAGCAGCTGGGAGGCGGGAGCGGGGAGGGTTACAGAAGGCAAAAAAGGGGCGGGGACAAGCGGCGGTGGCGGGAAGGGAGGGAGGGGGGCGGCGAGGTAGGCGGACAACAAGGAAGGAGAGCCAAACACGGGGAAAATGCAAAACAGTGGAACAGGCACAAAGAAACGACAAAACAGGGGAAAAAAGACAGTAAAACCTTAACAAGCACAAAAAACCGTCAAAACAAATGGCAAAAACACTCGCAGCGGCGGCGGCCGGCAAACGAGGCAGCAGCGAGGCAGGGGCAGGCAAGGGGCACACGCAGCAGCTGGTGGCCGTGCGGCGCGGGGGTGTCCCACAAGTGGGGCATACGCCATCTTGTGTGTCTTACCAACAGGATGCAGGAGGCCATGAGGCCCAACAGCCTCAGTGTCCACTTCATCGAAATCCAGAATAAAGGCTGAAATATTGAAATCGAAACCAGAATATTCTGGACTCCCTGCTTGGGAGGATAAGCCCAAAACTGCACGGTGTCCAGAATAGCTCAGAGGAACGGGAGCGTCGGAGAAGGAGCATAGCTGCCAAGGTTTCAGATTGCTATGTGTGATATTTTCATAATTTCAGTGTAATTATGAGTGACATTTCAACAACTATGAGTGACACTTTCTTGCAATCAAAATCAAGCAATGAAGACAAGGGAAACATAAATATCATAATAACAGATATGACGAGTGGTTCCCACCCACACACAGATGTAGCCTGTGGTTAACTTCAAAAGTATTGGTACGTTTTTCAGACCTCAATGTTATAAGCAATGGCCTTTACCTTTAACTTACTGTAGGATGTGACCAGCTGAAAAGAAGAACTGTACTTTTCAATTCAACTTTAAACTTAAAATTATGAAGTCGCAATCATGACTGGAAAATCAATCAAAGAATGGGTCCTCCAGAGAACTCCCTGGTAACTTTCATTTCAAGCGTCTCCATCGGAAGACCAGGGCAATAACACAGGAAAGGAGAAGGCCAGGGAACAGCAGCACAGAGGGGGTGCTGCAGAGGAAGAGAGAATGGCACAAGCACCCCCTGTGGCTCTTGCTTACTACCAACTCCAAATTGCCAGGCAACCTTTACAGCAATGAAATTACAGCACAGCAGGTGTTTACTTTATGAAGACAAATAGTGCAGCTCAATCGGGCAGCACTTACTAATGATTCAGGTGCTACTGCCCTGTGGGCTGGGGTCAAGTTGAATGGCCAGGGTGGGATCCAGTCATCGTTACAACCACCGGCAGTGGTGACGGCGATGAGCAGTTGGCTCTCAACCTAATCCACTTTCACGCCCCCACCGTGTTTGACTCTCACCACCCACTGACCTTAGCCTAATTAACCCTAAAGCATCACTGGTCAGGCACTCACTTTGACGCCAATTATTCTCATGTATTGGTGCCGGAGGTGTCTAGC
The DNA here is from genome assembly GCF_964263255.1 of Lissotriton vulgaris. NCBI lineage: Eukaryota > Metazoa > Chordata > Amphibia > Caudata > Salamandridae > Lissotriton > Lissotriton vulgaris. Next base: position 785,088,362 of record NC_141694.1, on the reverse strand, counting down.
TTGGATACATTGTTGTAGTGACAGAGAAGTACTCGCAGATCTGCGAGCTGCCAGTCCCTTAACCTTACAGGAGCAGGGCGCACCACGCTACTGCTGCTCACACAATCATGGGATAGTGCATTATAGTAGCGCTCTACATTGACGGCTGAGCAGTGCTATAATGTGTGACTAATGCATTTCAGTGGAGTGATGTAGATCACCACACTGAAATGTGTTAGACTAATGCCTGATGAGTGATACTTGGCAGGACTGAAGGAGTCAGGTGTGACTTTGGCACGTTTATAGAGAACTCCAGCGAATACAGGAGGTCCTCCATAATCTGAATGTGGGAGATGACTGCCTGGGGCGAGGATGCCTTCAACAGCCAGTCGTCGAGGTAGGGTAATAACTTTGACGTTGGATCAGGTGTCGTACAATGCTGTTCCAACTCTGTCGTCTGGGATGAGGATAGGGCTTGCGTCACTGACAGCCGCTGGCGATGCCACTGGCACCGACTTCGGGTTCGACGTGGGGGAAGGTTGCGTTGGTATGACCAGCGTCGAACCAGATCCGAAGTCAGACCCCTGAGGCCCCACGGTGCAGTGGCCAAAGCTGATAACGTCAAACTTGTTGGGGCCCCATCTGACCCCGCAGAGCCCGAGGGCTCCACAACGTGGTAGTTCCGCTTAAATACTCGGCGCATGGCCTCATAAAATTCCTTAATTGGAGCGGGAGTCGCTCTGGCTCCCGGAAATGGAGGGAGGCGCAAAGTAGACTTTGGCTTCGGCTCCGTAGAACCGTGCCTAGAGCGCCGGTGCTCCTTACCTCTCTCAACGACGGACGCCAGTTAAGGTGAAGTCGAAGTCCGCTTGGACTTCTTTTTCTTCTTGTACCTCTTCACCGAGTGTCCAGATGACCTCGAATGGGAGGAAGAGGACTTTTGGCTCCGAGAGCGATCCCGCGACCTCCTCTTCTTCGAACAGGATCGTGGCCTCCTCGGAGTCGCACTCGACGGTGTTGACTGCCAGGCCACAAGCAACTTCAATGCCTGCTCCCTCAAGGTCTTCGGCGCCATCGCCCGAAAGTCTGAACACGTCTTCGAGTCGTGGTCGCTTTCAAGACACCACAGGCAAACGCGGTGGGGATCGGTAACCAACATCATGTGGGAACAAGTCCCGCACGGTTTAAAATCTGTTTTCCTACCCTACATCCCTCGCACAGGAAGACTTCAAAAACTTCGACAAATGTCGAGAAAAAGCCTGTTAAAAAGCGGCAGAGGGGTAGCTCTTTCTGGATCGACGCTTAACCTGCTCGGAAAAAAAAGAACTGACGTCTGGGCGCCTGGGTGGCGCATATGTAGGTCCCGCAACGTCATAATCGATGCTACCCATGTCATTGACACACGGAGTCGAATGGACCCACCCAATGTCGCGTGCTAGGGGTATTACTCAAAAAAGGTTTCCAGATCCAGCTGGAGAAATTCATAGGTAAGGAATCTGCAGCTAGAAGTCTCTATTAGATAGGAGTATAGAGGGGGTCTTGGTGTTTGTTTTGGACGTTCTTTGCATGGCAGCAATGTCTCTAATGTCAATGTTCTGAAATGTTTGCATTAATCCGTGGCGTTTGCCACTGTTGACCATAAACTCCTGTAGGGAAAACTCTTTAGATTCAACAAAGAAGCAATGGGCCAGATTTAAAAAAAAATCACACAATGCAATTAAGCAAGACAACTTGCTACACTGCACTGCATGAAAGGGAGAGGGCAGGGATGTGCCATATCAATCAAGATATGGCGCAATCATGTCCTCTGACTGCCCTGATGCACAATATGCAGCCTAGAACCATCATAGACACACTGGTGCCTTGGAGCAAGGGTGCCTGCATTACAGGCATGATTGTTTTTGTGCAGGCAGGGACACCTTCCTGGACAAAAACAATCCTTGGAGGCGTTTTCCTGAATTCTGCAGGCACACTTGTGTTGCGTCTGGTGGGAAGGTGTACAATTCTGTTACATTCCTAGGTCTGCCAGTGTTGGGAAATCTGGGAATGCTTCACAATACATGGATGGGTAGTGGGAACACCACGCTCCACCCATGTAACACCACCACCCCATAGAGTAACTCAAGGCAGTGGCTTGTGATGCCTTGCGATACTCCAGATTTACCAACCCAAGCAGGGCCACACAAGATGGCCTTGCATGGTTTAGCAAATCTGATTATAGGTTTGGTGTCACTCTGCGTCCCCTTGCATGGTGATAGGGTGACACCTTAGGATATCTGGCCAAAGTGCTCAATTGGATTTGCTCTTTTCTTTCTAACTACATACGGAAAGTTTATTCCCTCCCCCCAACTTCCAATGCCACTACCATTTCTTGTGGAGTACCCAAGAGATCTCCCCGAACATCCATTTTTTTTAACATCTATGTTCCACCACTGGCTGCCCTTGTCCAACCCCATTTGTCTCCAACCATGCATATCTGATACCAACATTCAGTGGAAGCTTGAAAATGGGGTGAACCCTGCCTTCCAGATCTGCATGTTGGAAGCCAGGCAGTGAATGGGAAACAGTTGGTTGAAATGAAATTCAACTCAGAGGAAAGCGAAATTCTGTGGCAGCAGATTATGCACCCCAAAGTTATGGCCCTTTGCCCTGCTCAAGTTAAAACGGTTAAACCTCTACGGTAAAGATTAATGATTGCCTCTAATGGAACAAGTCTCGACGATGGTCTCAATCTACATGTTCCAACTTAAAAAGCTGAATGCATTACTTACCCCTTAAGGCCCCACCCCGCTGTTATATTCAAGAGTTAGGTCCATGTAGCAAAACAGCTTATTTCTTACATTGTCCTAACAAATAAAATTTCCAGCTGTGACCTTTTGCATTCACGACAATGTTGGATTAGTTTCTCTGAAACTAAACCTGTTTTAGATCTAGCTTCACACAACATTATCACAACGCCCTGAACATCATGTACAAGGTTTCGTTTTGCACTACAGACAAATGTCATCACTATCTTCATCCAGGGGGCGACAGGGCTATCTACATATGCATAACATCACTAATCTATGTGCACAACCCAAGACTCCTTTCTATTATAAAAGATGAGCATCCCGATAGATTAGCAGAGGAGGTACCTCTGCTAACACAGAGAGTCCTTGCATGCTGAGAGATCACCACGCAGTGGTCTGTCATCTCGTGAGGGGTGTCCAGTTTGTGACCAGGACAGGGTCCTTCACTCTATCCCATCAGGTAATGAGGTTGGATCATCCTTGGCTCTACACCTACACACTTTCTAGGTACACTTAGAGTATGGTCCACATAGTATGAGTACACTAGATTACTGTCTTGTTTATACGCCTGCATATATACATTGTTCAGCACCATGGTAGCTATTTAAGATTTTGGTGCTTGTAATCACTTTTATCTGTTTCAGTCTACTAATCATTGCAACACGTATTTTATGCAAGAATAATGTTGGTTCTATAAATATCATTGGAAATGTCACACAGTGTATTTTTTGTATATTTCTCTGGGAATAAGTAAGCATGAGTGACTAAGTGAAAGGTTCTGTACTGTTTCCAAGATCCCTGAGTGGTCAGGGTTGTCATGTTCAGTGGTTGCCAGAAACTATTTGATCCCTGGTAGGTTTGGGGGGCTTACGGTGGCATTGTGAGCTAGCTGGTCTATAGGCCCATATATCCTGTGGGGATGTCCGGAATCAGTCTTGACACCAAGCCCTTAGTTTATGTTGTCCAAACAATGCGCCGGTCTACGGATTGGGAGGAACTTCACCACATCAACCAGAATGGCATAATATGGACTTTTAAGAGTCCCACATTGTGAAGATAACAATCTACAAATGGAAAACTATCCACAAAGGGAATCATGTATACTAATAACAAAGAGATAAAGCTCAATTCTTAACACATTCAATGGTCTGTTGCGATAAACAAAAAATTGAGAGACTTACAGCTCCAGCAGCTCGGGGGCTGACATTATTGCACACGGCCCACTGAGTCAGTGAGGTAGCATTCACACTTAATAGCCTTCTGACATATTACATTTACTAACCTGTTCCAGATAGCCAGATAAAGGAAGATAGCTAAGCAAAATTGGTTCCTTTTTTGGTGGGAGTTTATTCGGAAGTGACTGATTCCAGTATTTCTCTGGTAACCTGCGAAGGAGAATCTAATGAGCACTTAGAAAAAAAACGAAATCCAGAAGAATAAAAGAATATATTTACCTAAGAACTCACCTCATGAACTTCTGAAGCTTTTCCTCACTTTCAAAAATGAATATTTTGTCTCGATACTCTACAGCATGTTCAATGTGACCAGGTACAAGTGCCTCGTACCTTAAAAAGAAACAGACCGATGAGATATGCATGCACCGTCCCATACGACAAACAGTGGGCCAGATGTATCAAGATACCGTTTTGCGAATTCTAATTAGCGATTTTTTGCGAATCGCTATTTAGAATTCGCAAAACGGTATGTATGTACAAAATCGCGATTTTTGTGCGATTCCTTATTATTCTTTATTTGCGAATTCGCATTTTGCGAATTCGCAAATAAAGAATAATTTTCAATGCATTCCTATGGGCCAGGAGGCCCATAGGAATGATAGTGCAATAATTCTCAAATTGCGAATTCGCAAATTGCTAATCGCAATTTGAGAATTATTTCAAGGGTGCAGGGGTGTCTCAAAGACACCCTGCTGCACCCCTCAAATCTACATGTGTGTGCATGTGGCACACATACATGCCCTATGGGCATGTATGAGTGTCACATGCCACCCTTACAAATGCAAAGTAGGCCATTTTTAAAAGAAATCGCAATTTACCACCAACTACAAGTTGGTGGTAAATTGCGATTTCTTAACACAAATTCGCAAACCAAAATGTGTCATACATATCATTTAAGGAATCGCAAAATTTGTGATTCCTTAAATGCTATGGCAAAATAAGGAATCGCAAATAATTGCGATTCCTTAAATTGCGATTTTTTGATACATTACAAAAATCGCAAATCGGCCGTTTGCGAGTCGCAAAGGCCTAAATTCTGCGAATTTCGGCCTTTGCGAGTCGCAAAAGCCTTGATACATCTGGCCCAGTGTGTTTTCAAATTTGTGACCAAAATATTTTTAATTTAAATTTAGTTGAACAATCATTTTGAAATGTCATTAAAAGCACCATGTAGGTGATCCAAAATAAAAAGATACAAGTTACTCATTGTGTTGACTCCTATTTTGTAGGTTTTAGTCACATGGACTCCATTCTCATGAATTATTTCACTGGGAGAAGGAGGGTCCTGAGCAGCTTTCCACTGGAGGTCTCTTCCTTTAGGAAAACGTTTGAGCAAAGTTCTGCCATGAATATACATTAACCTAAGCCCGCAAATGTCGCGAGTATGAGTTCTATAGCAGCTCTTGTTCATTCTACGGTCATAACAGGAGCCGAACGCACTTACAGGTAAAGAAAGCAGGTTAGCCAATCGGGCCAATAAACACAATTCAAACAGTCAGAGAGCACATGAAAATAAAGTATAAATTGTATTGAATTACAATATGCGATATTCTGAGTACAACAACGCAGTGATAAGACGTGCTCAGTGAAGTAAAATGTGTAGAAAGTGCCAGAATAATTACATTTGAAGAAACAATTGACCAAAAGAATGGCTATATAAGTACTTTTTCATTCATAGAAAATGCCAGAAATAGCTCTGATGTTTGGGATCCCTAAAAGTTGGTATCTTTCACTTGACAAAGTCAGTGTTTTGACCGGGGCAAAAACCAGTTTGTCATCATCAGGACAAAGGAATTAATATTTGCTTCTGAGGAAAGTATCTAATAAAAAAAAAGAAACATCGGGGAATTTAAGACAAGTGCAATGGTGAAGTGCTCAGTGGCCCGCTATATAAAAATGTGTTGTCGGCATGCACCATTGTATGCAGTATAGGTCCTACATAGAATGTATTGAGCCATTCTGTAAGGGTCACAAATATTGCCACTGGTGAAAGAGGCATGACGAGCCAAAAACATATTTGGGAAGGATAACGATTATGAGCTTACTGTGTTATGTTCGCTATCAATTCAAATGAGAGAAAAAACGTGGAGAACCAAACACAACTGTAATGTAGCTCCCAAAGGGTAAAAAAAGGGGGCACTGAGAGAAAGTCATATCGCCCTACAAAGCACAAAATTACTAAAATAAATGTGTTGCATCGGTAAGAAAGGCTAGTTGTAGAAGGACAAGGGAAGCTGGGTGGTGTTTTTGAAAGTTCTAAAAGAAGCAAGTCACTGTAAGGCAAGTCGCAGCAGGGTCATTGGACAGTGAGTGACGCAATCAGTCCTCCAACTGGAAGAAACTCTTATAATGTTTCCACTGGCTTTTAGGGTAAGACATGCCTAGCAAGTGCACACAACAAGAAAAGACTCAGGGGTATATGTACAAGCCCTATCGCCACGGGAGCGTCACTTTTTTGGACTTTCCTGTGGTGATAGGGGCTTTGCCTTATTTACTCAACGTGGCTTAACGCTGCCTTGTAAATAAGGCCCGCTTTCACAATATACTTGGCGTGAAAGGGGATGGCAACGGGTGTTGCTGTGGGCATTCCACCGCAACACCCATTGATTCTGACGCTGCCTCCTATTTACAAGGGAGGTGTAAATAGGAGGAAGCGCCTGAATAAAGACAAGGGAAAATCTGGTCTTACCCTGGCGCAATGAGGAGAAATATTTTATTTCTCATTGTTTTTGCTGTTTTCATGTGTTCTGCGTTGTGCAGCACATATAAAAACAGCATAAGGCCAATGCTGGTTTATGTGCAGCCAGCGCGGGGGGAAACGCAGGGCTGCACCATATTCTTGTAGATATGGTGCAGCCCTGCGTTTCAGAAGTGGCAGAGCGTGTCTTTAAGCCAAGGAGGCTAACGACACGCTCTGCCACTACTTTGTACATATGTCCCTCAGTTACTTACAAGCGATCTTCATTACTCTGAGCCATGGTCTTCTTCGCCACAGTTCTGCCTTCCCTCCCTGCCCTTCGTTGAGGGTGATGAGGGAAAGCTGAAATATTTAGTTTTTTTTTTCTTTATGATTTATAGGAAACAGTATGGGTAAGCCCCCCTATTACAGTCAAGTAAGGGTGCACTTCCTATGCACTCAGCAAGGTGGGGATTCCATTTTAGCAATAAGGGTGAAACTGTGCACAAGCTACGGAATAGCTCCTAATGTCAAGACTGTTGCAAGGAAGATAGACGAGACAAGTAATGCGACCCATACATGAATGGTCAGATGGAAAGGGCTGGTACCATTTACATCTGGGTAGAATCAAACTTGCTTTCCCCAATAGCAACCTAACTTTCAGGAAGGGAGAATATAATATGCAGACCAGCTCAGCTAGGTTTTTCACACATCTCCATTACACTGTCTATTTCCGTAGGGTAATCCAGATACTTTTGCTGCCATGGTTTGATTTTTTAATCTCCAAGTAGTATGTGGTCCTCGTGGTATTGTGCATGGAAGTCTTGACTCATGGGTATTTTGAGTGGATCCACTATCTTTCCTTGGCAGAGAGCTCTGCTTTATCAATGTACTTCCAATCTTCTCTTCCTAATAGTGCTGAGGAAGGATCAGGTAGACCCAATGGCCTTCACCCTTCTAACAAGATGCTGGCACCAAAAACATGGTTCCTGGTGAGAAGACAAGCCATGGCTTCAGTTTAAAAGGTGTCTATGCTGCTTGCAACCTGCAAACCCTTTATTGTCTTCAGCTGTTGGGATGGAGATTGAACATGTGGGGCAACAGGGTAATACTGTACCAAGTAAGTAGCTTTCTGCATGAAAGGATCTAGGATCTCTGTAAGAATTTCTAGTAATGTACATAATTTTGGAACATTGTGCAAAGAAGGATTAATTTAAAGGGTGGCTTGTGCGCTTCTGTGACCACTATCAAGTTGCTTATTTTCTGAGAAATGGTTTTATTAATGGTTTTCGAGGTTCAACCCTCCACTGGTACCAGTACATGCATTCCTGGGAAGATAGGTAACTGTTATGGGTAGTACACTTTAAGCCTAAAACCTCTGCTTCAACCTTTGTAATCACAAGCCTGCTTTTCATTACCCACTGCAGTTAGGAGACTTTCCCTTTATGTGGGATGCAAAGGTACAACTTGAGCAATAGGAATGAGAATCCCTGACCTAGCTATTTGATAGAGTATGTTTCCTAAATGCTCCTACCTAGGTTTGATGGAAGCATACCCAGATAGACTGATTTTGTCCCCAGGGCTGGGGTCTACAAGTGTCCTCTCAGTTACACCTGGAGTAGGAAATGTTTCTTTCTGTATTTCATGTGGATCCCACATCTGATGAGGAAAGAGTTTTGCATATGTTGGTGTGCAACATGTGTCCATAATTTACATGAAGGAAACAAGGCCCTTTCTCAGCCTTTTGCTTCTTCCGCCATTTCAAAAAAAATCTATTTGTAAACATCCCCAGGTTTCAGTCAGATAATCATTGTTGAGAAACCATTTCAAGCATTAGATTGCTAGATGTTTTGTTGTCTGTCTAGATCAAGACCATGTCTGTCGATTAATGATTAAAGAAATGATGTAGCCAGGACTATTGTTTGTATTTGGAGTACTAGGAAGAATGGAATCCTTCTCATCAGATTGTGCCCACCACGGTTAAGTTGTAATGTGGTCACTAAAAATATCAATCTTTTTCACAATTCAGTGAGCGTCTACTATTGATCTCCCAGACACTCATGTGTAGTCTTGCATCTGGTACTATCTTCATAAACAAAGCTATTGATCCCAGCAAGGATGACATCTGACTTGCCATAGGCTTTTGAATTAACAACCATCTCTTATCCAAAGGATACACCGTTGCTTGTTTTGAGTCCAGGATCACTTCAGGATTCTGTATCCTATCAGTAAAACTTGTTGTAGTTCATGTAAACACCTAGTCACTCCATCATTTGAATTCTTGTAAAAAAAAACTTTCTATCCTCTTTGCTTTAATTGGTTTTCTGAAGCCAGTCATCCATATATGCATGCAGAAGCAGTCCTATGTTACTGAGATGCATAGTGACTACCAGCATGCAAATTAAGAACTTCCTTGCTCTTGATTTTAGTTTGAATTGCAAGACTTTGAATAAGAATTGCTCATATTGGTTTCACATTTTAGGAGCCTCCTTTGCTTCCAAGGAACTGGAACATTAAAGGATGTATCTTGAAGATCTATTAAGCACATTAAATCCTCTGGACAGATCAGGGGAAGATCTGATATATACCTAACATGTGGATCCTTTCTTTTTTAACCATTTGCTTGTAGTTTTATATCCGGAATGGGTCTGTACTCCTTCTTTACGTACCTCTTCATGACCAAGAAGTACCTTGAGTTTATGGCTTTGTTGCTCTGTATAATCTGAATAATTTGTATTGCTTTATTTCTGAAAGTTCTGACTTCATTTCTGAGACAATCTAAATGAGAATAGTTGGTAGGTACTGCTGGCACCACTGGAGCTGAAGTTTTGAGCTAGAGAACACTCTATATTTCTCACAGTAGAAACCACCCACTTACTTCTTCAAATGGTTTACCACTCATTCATGTGTGCCAATTTGCAACCCCTATCGGAAATGATTATAAAGCGGATGTACAGAAAAAGTTATTGCCTACTGGCTTTGTTTTTTTCCTTCTTTAGTTGACAATTGCTGGCATCTTCCCCTTAACTGTCCTCCGTGGCAAACACAAGACTTTTGCTGGTATTGAGCACCTTGCTACTGTTAATGTTGCATGAGGTGTTGGGAGGATTGTTGAATTTGTTGCTGTTATCTGCGATTTGAGTACATGTAATGAGGTCTAGAGAATTCCTAATACATTTCAAGACTAACTGATTTTAGTGTATCAACTCCCTATTTCATCTTATACATCATGTTGTGCGTAAAGTTTGAGAGCTGAAGCCATGAAGACCTCTTCATGCACAAACCATAACATCGCCACATACTGACAGATCAGCATTGTTGACTGATGCAATATAATGTATTTGGATAAGAGTTTTTTTTGTTCAGCACCTCTAGATAAAAGGATATGCCCACTGAGAAGTTGATCTGCAAAGGGGTTCATGGCATCTTCCATTGTTCTTTCATAGCAATCCAGTGATGCAACAGAACTTGCTGCTTTTTGTGGAACTGTACATGTAACACATACAATCTTACCAGCAGCATTCATTCTGTGAATCTCTTTATCGGCAGGAGCAGAAGTCCAAGACATATGTTGGAACCTCTTCTACGCTAAGGCCACTATATATGAATCTGGTGGCAGTACTCCTCTCAACAACTGTGGGTCTGCTCTAGAAGTCAGTATTTGGCCCTTATGGTATTTAAGAATAGTTTTTTAGAAAGAGAAATTTCTATTGATCAGAAGTGTTGTGGTTCTCTTGGAGTAGCAGATATGTTCAGCGTTCATAAATAGCACCAAAGACCACATGATGGAGAATTAAAGGAACAACAAGATCCAAGAGGGACAAGTTTCTATCCAGAAGACGTAAGGCTGTCTGTCTGGGTGTGGGCTCACCCTTGGTTTGAAATTCCCTTTTTCGTTGTGCATTTATACATACGGTTAGCATTATGTGGCTAAATAGATACCATTTGTATTCGCATCATGCAACCAACTGAGTTATTGTTGCAACTTATAAGTTGCATTGGTCTCTGTGCCTCCATTTTGTATTTCACAAGTATTAGAAGACTTTTTGGGCCCCATTCGCACTAGGCCTCATTTTGCTTTCCGGTTGCTTCAGCAAATCTGTACACCATCATTATTTTCTCTCCTTTTCAAGGTTGGAGCATGACTTGCTAATGCATAGATGTTCTTTTCATACATTCCTTTCTGTATGTGTAGCTCTGCTCCCACGTTAGGAGACGCTGAGACTCAGCACATTGGCCTTGGTGAACTGATAGTGCACCCATCTGGCAGGTGTTAGCTCATCTCTGTGTACCTCCTTTGCTCATGCCAGGCTCAAGCCCGTACTTTTCCACAAGAAACCTGGCTGAAGTCTCCAGAAGGGTTTATCATGTATTAGTGTGCCTTGGGGAGTCAGTCCCGCTCGGCAACCATCTTAGGGTGAAGGCCTGACTGGGCTCCTCTGCAGAGTATATACTGAATAAAATAAGTTTGTATTCTCTACTGTCCGACCAACTCTTCATTTTGGTAAGGCATAGCAGGTGGTTGCGGAAATAACCCGCGGGCCCAAAGGGCTCTGTCCTTCACCCTTAGAATACGACTATGACGTGAAAGATTTTGACTTGTAAAGATTATCAGAAAGCAATGGAGCCATTACCTTAGATGAACTATTTAATGACCATTTAGAATGGAGAGGTTCTATGAGAGATAGAGAGAGATTTTAACTATGTCCAGGGCCGGACTAGCTACCGAGCGTTTTGGTGTGCTGCCGACCTGGGGGCTGGTTTAGTTGATGGGGACCCACGTGTGCTGAAAAACATTTGTTTTGCTTTGTTCATTTCGAAGCACACGCAGGTCCTCATCAATGAAATCAGTCCCAACCACAGTGAAATTAGCCCCCAGCTCAGGAGCACACCAACACGCCCAGTAGCCAGTCCAGCCCTGATTATGTCTGCCTGTCCTTATGTTTCTTAACCTATTTAATCAGGCAGCAGTTATTAGTGCTAAATGGGTAGGTGACACAATTGTAAATGGGGGGCTTGGATAGGTGAGTGTAATAAGGAAGAATAACTAAGAAAACAGTGTACACCTATCATAAACTTGTCTGATACTACCAAAGGTATTTCACATAATTCTTAGAACAATTAACACAGTACCTTTTGGGCAGACAGAGGTGCCTTCGTGGGCTACGTGCCTAATTTAAAGCAGGATGTTAACATGAATTATGCAGAAAATTGGTGACAGTCTAGGTTCTCCTGTTCAGCATTTTCCCACCCTTTTCAAGGGACTGGATGGTGGCTTTTTTATGGCATAGCCTTTACTGATTTTGCCATCTAAAAAGTCATGTAGATAGTGAAGATGCCACCAAAATAGGTATTGGCCAGTTAAAAACAATTAGGCCAGCTGATCTACAACCATTTTTGCAAGTGTTTGCTCCATGAAAAAAGTATAATTTACATAATGATGGTCTTGCAAGGAATGTCCATGCAAGAGTTCCTCACATCCTGGGAGAAAACTCTTTGCTGTTGTTAGGAATGACAAATGACTACATGTTTAGGGGAGACATTTCCAGTATCCACATATGTTGAGGGGAACTGCACACTGGAATGATAGAACTGCCACCCCTCTCGAGGTGGCTCCGGGGGTAATGGTGGATTTGACCCCATTACATTCATCTTGTATTACAGTAGACCTGTCTCCACCAGTGTAGTGGGACCACTGGCACACTGAATATCCACCACTCAATCTTTACATTTTTTTCAGAAAATACAAAAAACAGCGTAAGAGTGCTCTAGCATGACTATGAAACCAGACAAAAGTATTGTTTACCTTTGTTTTCCATCAAGGTATGTTACTGGACAGTATCCTTTCAGCTCTGCAATTTTAGGGAATCTGGCTTTTACTTCTGCCACTGTAAGTTTTTTAGGTAGCATATCTGGTGATGGAAAAGTATAAGGTGCTAACGGTGGTACGAATAGATCGGGTGTCTCCAAAAATGCCTAAAGAAAAACAAGAAATATAGAATATGAAGTTCAAACAATTATATGACATGTTTAATATGATAAAACAGATAACTGGGTAATCATGCAGACTTTATAGTCATTACCATTAAGTATGCCTTCACAATAAATTTATGATAAATTAGCTTAAGAATACCCTCCAACTTTATGTAAAAAATAAAATGTATAGAAAAAGTAAATGGGACATAGTCTCTGTTCCAGTTATATTGTGACACGTTACGTCTCTTGCGGAAACAGTAAAACAAGCTATTGAAACTTCAGGTATTTGTTTTTCTTCGTTAATTCTGATATAGATTCAAAGAGATACAAGCATTTGCAAGACTAAAAGGTCTGACTTGTAATTGCAGTTATAAGCCACACCTAACGCTTGTGCCTATTGCTCTTACTTCACATGGTTTGTTCAGCTGTGCCAGACCATTTCCGTTATTAATGGTTGATTTTTAAAAAGAAATCTTGTAGCCAGCAAGAGTAGTTATTAACAAATATCATTGTTAACATACGATTCAGAAATGTACAACAAATCTAACAGTTTGTTGTTGGCAAGAATTGGGTATTACACTAACTACAAATGCACATCTAGACAGGCAATTTTCAGCCTTTACACCAACCACAAAGGAAAATCCGGACATCCAATTTTTAACATTATAAAACTCATAGCAGGACAGCTAGTGTTAAGTGCGCTAGTAAACAATTGTTGACATGCTCTTTGCTGGTGCTGGCGCCAGCGTACGTGTGTACATGTTGTTCGCCTAATGTTTGAATAGTTAATAGGCAAGTTACTTACCTCGGTAACACCTTATCTAGTAGAGACATGATCTAGACGCAGATTCCTTACCTTAGATTATCCCAGATTATCCCAGGCGTGAGGCTGGATCTGGAAGCTTTTTTATTCAAGCAATACCCTTGCGTGCCAGTAGATGGCATAGGTCAGCTCTGAATGGCACCATCTGGGTCTTCCGCACCGGAAGTGACGTCCACATCACCTATATAGGTGCAACCTTGGCTTGCTGACCTCAGATACTTTTCACGTCCTTACACACCAGAAGCACGCTGCCATGAGGTGTACTGACATTTGTGTGTTTTCCGAAAAGTAGGGCCCTGAAAGAGACCAGTCCTGACCCTAAAAACTTGTCTGCAGAGCACGGGGATGGGTGGGTTAGTAAGAAATCTGCGGCTAGATCATGTCACTACCAGATAAGGCGTTCACAAAGGTAAGTAACTTGGCCATCTGATAGAGACATTTAGCCGCAGATTCCTTACCTTTGAACAGATAGCAAAGCAATACCATCCAGAGAAGTGGCAAGTTTAGAACAGGAAGTCCTTACGGACACAACTGTCCAGGGAGTAGTACTTAGTAAATGTGTGCAGTGATGCCCCCATTCCTGGCTGACAAATGTCAAGGACTGGAACACCATGTTGCAATGCAGTGGTCGCAGCCTCAGCTCTGGTGGAATTAGCTCTTAGACCTTCAGGAGGCTGTTTCTTAGCCAGAGAGTAGCACATTTTGATGCAGAGGAAAACCCATCGTGAGATAGTTCTCTTCTGCACTGTACAACCTTTCTTTGATCCAACATATCCCACGAGGTGTTGGTCTTCCACCCAGTACTCTTTGATGTGGTCAACGCCTTTTGGGTTCAGACAGTGAAGTTTCTCCTTCTCTTTAGAGGGGTGCAGATGAGCATAGAAAGTGGGCAAGGTGACTGATTGCCCCAAATGGAATGGTGTTACTTTTTTTGGTACGAAAGAGGCCCTAGTACGAAGCACCAAATGATCAGGGAAGATGGTCAGGTAGGAAGGCTTGGATGACAGAGCCTGCAATTCGCTCACCCTCTTGGCAGAAGTTATTGCCACCAATAGGGTTGTTTTGATGGAAAGAAACTGGAGGAGGTAGTTGTGCAGAAGTTCGAACAGGGCGCACATCAGGAAGGTGAGAATCAAATTAAGGTCCCACTAGTGCAGGATGAATGGGGAATGTAGGAACCAATGTACAAGCCCCTTAAGAAATCTGTTAACAATAGGAGATTTAAATAAATAGGGTTACTTTGGCTGCCTCAAGTTCCTAGTGCTCAATGCAGAAACAATATTGTCAAAAGATCTACGGCATCACAAGTTGCACCAAAATTACAACATACCTCCCCTCTCGCAATGAATTTGGGGTAGGGAATAACTCAGTCTGTTGCCACTACTAAAATAGCCCAACTCTGATAGACTTAACAAACATTTACAAAGCCCACATTCACCTAGTGTAACATAGAAAAAAGGTGAGAAAGCTAGATGGCACCTCACAGGCGCAACACCAATGGGACCCCTGGCTGGTACTCACCAGGATGGCCCTGTTATCATCATTGGTACGATAAAGCTATAACGGAAACGTGTCCTAAACCCAAAGAAAAGATCGTGCGTGATGCAGTGAACAAAAATTATATGTGACTCAACGTACAACATTTAACACATAACACATATTCTATTCTGCAACTAGGACTAGTTCCTTTAATTTTGTTCCTATTTGTTGCATACAAAACATATATAGAATTAAAAAAGGAGGTTGTGACTACTACCAATCGATTCACAACCTACTCACAGCCGACATGTTTCATTGCCTTGGTTTGTATCAGGCAATTTCCTCAGGGCATATACCTTTCAATGCCACTGCAAAGGACACTGGGCTTTGCGCACTGTAGCAAGACATAAACAATAAACAAAATCGAGGTTATCCCACTTTGATGCCTTAGTCAAGTCAAAAGTGCTTATATACGTCGCACACACCATCATGCTGCAAAGTGTTAATATTTACCCTTCAATAATCCTAGCCTCTCATACCAGCCGAGAGGAATTTAAACAGGATCACAGCTCCTGATGGTGAGCTTTGTTAAGTCTCCCTCCGTTCTTGTTACTGCATTAACAATCAACCAGGAAATATTTAAAAACATCGTCTTATACCTGTGGTTTTCGTCATTTATGCCAGTGGGCTCCTTCCTTTCCCATTTAGAAAGTTACCGGTAGTGAGGAGAGGTCCGGCGCTCAATCAGCCCTGGAACACCGAGGCTCTTCCCTGCGCGTACCTATAGCGTGTGATGCGCCGTCTTGCACAGCATCTGATTGGCTGTGCACGTCTCGCGTACATGGCCGCAATCTTGGATTGGTCTTAAACACATTCGTATGTGTAGAGCGACAAATCCTTGCGGGATCTCGCTATCATAACTTTATGGTAAATGACAATCTCAGCCCATCACTTGTATCTAAAGAGTGCATATCAATTGCGACCTTGTTTATTTTATTGATGTCCACACCTCCGTGAGCCATCATTAATTGTGTAACACCCTAACCTGTAAATCAGCTATTCTGTTGTCATCTTATCATGTGATTCAATATGTGGCGAGCTGGCAAGTACTAAGTGGGCCGTGCAAGTCTAGCCTGTGTTGCTGCCTCATTCTATTTAGTGTATTCCAAATTGCGTGTTGCAATGCGGCACCTAATTAGATACAACCAGCAAATCCGGTTTGTAATTTTTAGAACTTTATTGTCCAGACCACAGACTGAGGCATCCCCTACCCCAAATTCATTGCAAGAGGGGAGGTATGTTGTAATTTTGGTGCAACTTGTGATGCCGTAGATCTTTTGACAATATTGTTTCTGCCTTGAGCACTAGGACATCATTATTGTTGTGACTTAATGAGTGGAGGGCGTCCTAGTTCTTGTGTTTCCCTCTGTGCTCCTTCTTCTAGTCCAAGGTCAAAAGGTACCCCTTAAAAGTGCCCAGAGCAGAGCCCTGCTGGGCAAGGGTCAAAATAAAGAGAAGGACTTGAGAGATGGAAGCAGAAAAAAGATCAATAGACCTTTCTGTACAATATATTACACATTTCTGCCACTGGCAGGCATACACAGACTTGGCAGAGGGACGCCTGTCTACCAAAATCACATCACATACTTCAGGAGAAAGTTTGAATACTGTTAAATGCCGCTGCTCAATCTCCACGCAAGAAGGCATAAAGTTGACAGGTTGGAATGAAGGACCCTGCCCTGCTGCTGAGACAGAAGATTCTCCCAAAGGGGCAGCCTGATTGGTGGATCGATGTTCAGTTGGAGAAGCTCAGGATACCAGACTCTCCATACCCGGTACGAAGCCACAAGAATGACTTGGGCCTAGTCACTCCTGATCTTCTTGAGCACTCTGGACAGAAGTGGTATTGGTGGAAAGGTGTACAGGAGGCCTGAGCTCCACTTGAGACGAAAGGAGAAAAGCTTTCAATACCAAGCGAATTGCTCAGAGCTCAAGCAAGTTGATGTGGAGTCTGATTCTGCCAGAGACCAGAGCCCTCTGATCCCCACCTCTCCAAGAAGGCCGTCCCATCCCAGAATTGATGCATCTGTCACTACTGTGTGATCATGTTGTGGAAGGGAGAGGGGTCTGCCTCTGACCCAATCGTGGTTGCTCAGCCACCACTGCAGATGCTGTGCAGTTTCCTCCGAGATCTGGACCATGTCGGAGAGATTCCCCTGATGCTTTGCGCACTGGAACTTCAGGTCCCACTGCAGAGTCTGCATATGCCATCTGGAATGTGTCACTAGCAGGATGCAGGAGGCCATGAGGCCCAGCAGCCTCAAAGTCAGTCTCACCGAAATCCAGGATAGATGCTAAAACATCAGTATCATAGCCTGAATATCTTGGACCGGCCGCTCTGGAGGTTAAGCCTAAAACTACGCTGTGTCCACAACAGCTCAAATGAAAGGGAGCATCTCAGAGGGAGCCAGATGTGACTTTGGCACGTTGATAGTGAACCCCAATGAAAGCAGGAGATTCGCCATAGTCTGGAGGTGGAATGACAGTCTGGGGCGAGCTCACCTTCAACAGCCAGTCGTCGAGATAGGAGAAGACTGATAACCCCCGATCTGCGCAGATGAGCTGCAACCACTACCATCACCTTGCTGAACACCAGAGGGGCTCTGGTAAGGCTGAAGGGGAGCACTGTGAACTGAAAGTGATTGTGGCCTATCATGAACTGCAGGTATTGCAAATGGGCAGGCAGGATAGGAATGTGAAAATAGACGTCCTGCAAGTCTAGCACAATCATCCAGTCTCCGGGATTCAGGGCAGACAAGACCTAAGCCGGAGTGAGCATTTTTAACTTTTCCTTTTGGAGGAAGCAGTTAAGGGCTTGCAGATCCAGAATAGGACGAAGGCCCTTGTCCTTTTTCAGGACCAGAAAGTAGTGGGAATAGCAATCACACCCTACTGCTGGCACAGGAACCCTCTCCATGGCTCCCTTGCCAAGAGAGTCCTGACTTCCTCCTGAAGCAAGTTCAGGTGCTCCTCCCTCAGCTGGTCATAACTCAAAGGCATGGAAGGAGATGGGAGTAGCCCATTTGGACTATCTGAAGAACCCACTTTTTCTGATGTGATGTTTTGCCAGTGGTGGAGGTGATGGCTGATATTGCCAATAAACCGGCCGCCCATGATCTTGAGGGGCCAGACTCGGAAGGCTGCAGGGGGAGGAGTGAACTTACTGGACCTCTTGCTGCCTGTCCCATGGGGTCGAAAGGAGCCACGCCCATGGTGGCGCAGAGGTTGCTGAACTTGCACAGTCTTGTGGGTAGGATATGGTTGAGGTGGCTGAAAGTTCCTTCCGTGGCCACAAAAGTGGTGAAAAGCAGATGGGGACAGGTGGTCACCGAAAGGCCCAAGGACTTAGCCATAGCCGGCAAGACCTTAAAGCATTCCAGGGTCATGTCCACCTGGTCCCCGAAGAGACTGGTGCCATCAAAGACTATGATCCATAATGAAAGCCTGGACATCCCCAGAAAAGCCAGAAGTTCTCAGCTAGGTGTGGTGTTGAACAGCCACCATCGATGACATTGTCCTGCCCACCGAGTGGGCGCTGCCAAGCCCACAATGAATGGTAAACCTTGCAGCATCTCTCCCCCTGATACCACTTGGGAGAGGATGGAATGGGTCTCCTCTGGGACCAGTGGCGGCACTTGTGCAACCATTTCCCACAAGGAGTGGGAATAACAGCCCAATAGGCATGCAGTGTTCACTGACCGCAATGCAAGGCTGGCAGAAGAGAAAATCTTCTTGCCCCAACTACCCAGCCTTTTGGATTTCCTGTCCGGGGGTGCGGAAGGCAACGTGCCTTGTGAGGCAGAGGCCTGGTCCACCAAGCTCTTGGGGTTAGGGTGGTTAGTGAGGAATTTTGGGTCACTTGGTGCAGGGCGATGGCAGTGGGCAACTGTCCTATTCACAGGAGCCCCTGTGCTGGGCTTGGGCTAGGTTCCCCTTGTTGAAAGGCAGGAGGAGCTCTGAGGAGGAGTCACCCGGCTGCAAGACTTCTGTTAAGATGTTCGCCTTGACTTCCATGAAGGGAGCTAAAGGTGCAGGAACTTGGCTGCCCTTCTCACCACCATAGCATATAAAGCTCCCTCCTCCCTAGCCACGATATGGGCAAAAAGCAGGCCAGAATCTGGGGAGGTATCCAGTCCACTGGCCTCACCCAATTCCTCATACCAGTCCATTTCGTGCTTGGGCTGGTCCTGTAAAGCGTCCAGCGACCTCTCCCGCTCTTCCTCCAATCCTAGCCCCTCAAAATTGGGCTGAGGAAGTCACCTATGATCCAAGGGAGCCATTGGCGCTGGAATCGGCATCGATGGGCACTGATTTGGCTCCAGGTCATCGGGGATGAGAATGGGGCTAGCCCTGCTAGGCTGGTGGGGGCGGCGTCAGGAGTCTTGGTGTGGGCTCCTGTGCCAGGGTAGGTTGCAGGGGCACAGTGCTGCTGGTGCAGGAAACCGATGGAGCCCCCTCAGAGCCTCTGGGGCTCGAAGGTGCGCCGGAAGGGTCAAGTTGCCCACATATGAGGCACATGGCATCATATAATTCTTTAAGCTGGGCGGGTGTCACTCTGGCTCCTGGAAATGCAAGGAAACACAGAGTCAACCCAGGCACTGGATCTGCAGAACAAGGCCTAGAGTGACTGGCGACAGATGGGGGAAGTAGAAGCGCACTTTGACTTCTTGTGCTTCTTATGCTTCTTACCTGACTGACCCAATGACTTCAAGAGGGAGGACGAGAACGAGGACTCAGGACTCCTGGAGCAGTGTCCAGACCTTCCTCTCAACCGGGACCAGGAACGAGACTTCCATCGCAAAAGGCATGGAGTCAAAGGCCAGGCAGCAAGCAGCTTTAGGGACTCTTCCCTCAAAGCCTTTGGAGCCATGGACTGGCAATCGGAGCAGGACTTCCAGCCGCGGTGGTGCTCCAAGCACCAGAGACAAATTAAGTGTGGATCCATCACCGACATGGCGTGATGGCTGGCCCCGCACAGTTTGAATCCAGAAGTCTTCTTTGGCATTGAGGTAAAAACCTAAACATCAAGAATCATCAAAAAAACATTGAAAAAAGTCTGTAAAAAGTGACAGAGGGTATCTCACATCACAAATGTGCGCTAGCTGGGACGGAAAGAAAGAACTGATGTCAGTGCGCAGAGGTTGCGCCTATATAGGTGACGCAGACGTCACTTCCGGTGCGTTGGATGCCGCTGATGCCACACAGAGCCGACCAATACCACCTACTGGCACGTAAAGGTATTGCTCAAGCAAAAGTCTTCCAAATCCAGCCTGACTCATAGGATATTCTAAGGTAAGAAATCTGTGGCTAGATGTCTCTATCAGCTATCAGTGAAGATGAAGATGAAGAGATGAAACAAAGTATAACAAAAGGACTACTAGATGCCCCATCATCAAAAACATAATAGGAACACAAATGGGATAATGCAACCATCTACAAATAAGTCTTTGATTTTCAGCCTGTCCGCCCAATGGCAAAACAAGAAAAATACATGAAAGTTAGTGAATGATGGGGCTGGCCCAAAGAGCACTCACTCTTTATACTTTTCTTGTTATTGTTTTGAAAAAGTTTATCACATTTGATATGCCTAACAAACTAATAAAGCTATTTGTAACCGCACCTAAAAGAATCTCGTTGGTCCTTGGGTAAATGTGATCAAAATTCTACGTGTCTCTACTTGTGGAGAAGTGTGGCTCAATGGTTAGAGCGGCAGACCCTGATGCAGAGGTCTGGCCTGGGACCAGGGTTCAATTCCCTGCCTCAGTGGGTCTTGGGCTCAAAATTCCTTGGACCTCATAATTCTCGCCTCGGTGCCTATTCCAATCATGGAGTCCCACTCTGCAACTATGGGCAATAGCTTGCTTAATCTGCACAACAGCCCCCACAACACTAAGGATGCCTGGCCTCCACCTTGGGGGTACCCAGGAGTGGACACCTCACAGGGAAAGCCAGGATGGGTTCCACAGGGATATTCGTACAAGCGCCTTGAGACCCTTGAGGGTGAGTAGTGCGCTATACAAGTATCAAATTTTTTTTAACTTGTAAATGTCTAGAGAATTCAGAAATAAATATTGTTTGCTATGAGTAGTAATTCAAAAGAACATTTGGTATGCAGGAAGGATTGGGTTCCCAGCACCATGTTTGCTTTTTGAGAAACTGTATTATTAAGAAGCAGAGATGACCTGAAATTCACTGACTCTTGTGGCCAGAACAGTAGTCTCTAAAAAGGCCCTTTTGCACGTTAAGAGCTTTATACCTAAAGAACAAGTTACTTACCTTCGGTAACGCTTTATCTGGTGGATACAGTATCTGCCTATGGATTCCTTACATTGTGAATATCCCCTTGCGTCAGCAACATTCGGAAATTCTTTTGTAGCTTCGCTCCGACGTGGACAACGTCATAGAGGCACGGCATCGCCTGCGGCTCGGCTGACGTCACCGGCTCCATAATAGGCCCACGTGGGCGTGATGACATCAGTTCTGCCCTTTTTTCCGTGCCTTCGAGAAACACACGGACGGATAAACAACAGTAGATATACACACAAAGTACATAGTACCAAATATACACAATAACACACAGAGTGTGTAGCCAATGAAGGAAAGCAATTATAATAACACATTTCCTTTGACAATAAAATATTAACATTACAATAAATCAGGTATAGAAGAGTGGACAACGGGGAGGCAGGTGGGTCAGTGAGGAATCCACAGGCAGATACTGTATCCACCAGAAAAAGCGTTACCGAAGGTAAGTAACTTGTTCTTCTGATGGATACATCTGCTAGTGGATTCCTCACCTTGTGAATAGAGTCCCACAGCAGTCCCCACTCCCGGAGGAGGGTGTCCACTCTCCTATACCAGAAAAACCTGGAGGACGGAGCGTGCAAAGTGGCCGTCCCTCCTCACTTCGGAATCCAAGCAGTAATGCTACGCGAAAGTGTGGAGGGTACGCCAAGTCGCTGCTCTACAAATGTCCTCTACAGGTACACCCCTAGACGAAGCAGATGTAGCAGATCTTGCTCTAGTGGAATGAGCTCTTAAACCTTCAGGAGGTTCCTTACCCGCCAGAGAGTAGCAAATCTTGATACATAAGACAATCCATCTCGACAGTGTGCGCTTGTGCACCACCTTGCCTCTTCTGGCACCATCAAAACCAACAAAGAGCTGGTCATCCACTCTGAACTCTCTGGTTCTGTCCAGGTAGAAGCTCACTGCCCTCTTAGGGTCCAAGCAAAGGAAGGGTGAGGGGGAGGATAGAAGGTAGGGAGGGTAATGGACTGCCCTAGATGGAAGGGAGTTACCACCTTCGGCAGAAAAGCAGCCCTGGTCCTGAGAACTATTCGTTCAGCATGAGTGGTCAAGAATGGGGGCTTTGAACTAAGAGCTTGAAGCTCACTTACCCTCCTTGCCGAGGTAATTGCGATCAGAAAGACCGTCTTAAAAGACAACAATCTCAAGGGACACTTGTGCAAAGGTACAAAAGGTTAACCCATTAAGAAAGTAAGCACAAGATTCAAGTCCCATTGAGGCACAATAAAGGGAGTAAGACCCTTTAAAAATCTTAATACTACAGGAGATTTAAATAAGGATGGCTGATCCGGCAGACAGAGAAATGTAGACAAAGCTGAAAGATAACCTTTGACCGTAGCCTCAGCAAATACTTGCTGAGCCAAAGAGAGTGCAAATTGAAGTATGTCAGACAAACGAGCCCTCAAAGGATCGATGGACTTCTCTCCACACCAAGCAACACATTTAGACCACCTATAAGAGTAGATAGACTTGGTGGAGTCACGTCTGGCTGGTAAGATGACATCCACCACATCATGTGGGAGAGAAAAGGAATTCAGGTTGCCCCGTTCAATCTCCAGGCATGAAGGTATAAGGTCTGGAGGTGGGGGTGTAGAACCTGCCCCTCCATCTGTGAGAGGAGGTCTGCCCTGAGAGGGAGACGGAGCAGTGGGCACGAGGAGAGGTGGAGAAGATCTGTGTACCACACCCTTCTTGGCCAATCCGGGGCGATCAATATAACTTAGGCCCGGTCTTGGCGAATCTTCCTCAGTACCCGAGGAATCAAGGGTATGGGTGGAAACGCGTAAAGGAGTTGAGACTTCCAACTCAACAGAAACGCGTCTCCTAGTGCTCCTTGCATCGGAAACTAGAGACTGCAGAATGACGGGCAGTGAGCATTCTCGTGAGTGGCAAACAGGTCCACCCGAGGAGTTCCCCACGTCCGAAAGACGAAACGAACCACCTCCCGGTGAAGCCTCTACTCGTGGCCGGCTGAGAACTGCCGACTGAGACTGTCTGTACGCACGTTCAGAACTCCGGCGAGATGATTTTCCAGACAAATCTGATGGTCCTGGACCCAGGACCAGAGACGCAGAGCCTCTCTGCAGAGACACTGCGATCCCACTTCTCCCTGCTTGTTGACATACCATATCGCGGTCGTGTTGTCCGTCAGGACTTGAAACGACTGACCGCGAAGGGATGGGGGGAAGGCCTTGAGTGCCAAACGTATTGCCCGTAACACTAGAAGGTTGATGTGAAGCAACCTTTCCTCTGGAGACCAAAGACCCTTGACCTCCAGATCCCCCAGATGAGCACCCCACCCTAGAGTGGATGCATCCGTTATCACTGCGGCCACCGATGAGGTAGCTGAAAAGGCTTTCCTTGCCTTCCACACTCCACCAAGACAGATCCGCCGCAGCTTCTCTGGAGATTCTGACTGACTCCCTGTGATCTCCGTTGTGCTGATACCACTGCCTGAGGCACCACTGGAGCGCCCTCATATGCCAGCGTGCATGGTTGACCAACAGAATGCAAAAAGCCATCAGACCGAGCAGACAAAGGACCTTCAGGACTGGAACAACCGCTCCATTGTGAAATAAAGGAATCATTTCCTGTATGTCGCGAATTCGTTGTGGAGGAGGAAATGCCTGACATACAATTGTATCCAGTACCGCACCTCGGAACAGGTTGCGCTGGGAGGGCACCAGGTGAGATTTGGGTACATTTATCGAAAAACCCAACCTGTACATCAACTGAGTTGTAACCTGCAGATGATGGAGCACCTTCTCTGGAGATTCCGCTTTGATCAGCCAATCATCCAAATAAGGGAATACCATTATCCCTGACTTTCTGAGATGTGCCACCACCACAGCCATCACCTTGGTGAAGACTCGAGGCGCAGTAGTAAGACCAAACGGATAGACCGCAAACTGGTAGTGTTACGATCCCACCGTAAAACAGGGATACTTCCTGTGCGACTTCAGGATTGGAATATGAAAATGCGCATCCTGCAAGTCGATCGACACCATCCAGTCTTCTTCCAGCAGCGCCTGGAGAACCTGTGCAAGGGTGAGCATCTTGAACTTCTCCTGCTTCAGGTAAAGGTTCAAGATCCTGAGATCCAGGATTGGACGAAGCCTGCCATCCTTCTTGGGGATCAGGAAATACCGGGAGTAGCACCCCTGACCCCTTTCCTGCTCTGGAACCACCTCTATCGCACCCTTTTTGAACAGTACTTGTACCTCTTCCTGAAGGAGCAACAGATGGTCCTCCGAGCAAAAACCCTGGCAAGGAGGGTAATTGAGAGGGAATTCCCGAAAGGGAAGAGCATACCCATTCTCTACGAGATTGGGTATGCTATGAGAACCCAAAGATCTGATGTAACCGATTCCCGTAGAAAATAAGTAAGCCGACCCCCTACAGGACCCACATGTTCCGGAATGACGGATCTAGGGCTACTTTGCTGTTGTAGGTGGGGGGTGGGCATTAGAGGAGGAAGTAGAGGAGGAAGTAGAGGAGGAGGAGGCTTGACCTCCACGTGGACGGCCCCTTTGTCTACCCCTGTAGGACTTGTACAAAGAATTTTGTTGCTGCTGCTGCTGTTGGTTCTGCTTATAGGTACGAAAAGTAGACCTTCCAAAACCCTTGTACTTCTTGGTGAAAGAGCCTCTAGTCTGCAGACCCAAAGATCTTGATGTCGCTCTGCTATCCTTAAACCTTTCCAAGGCAGCATCAGCTTTCTTTCCGAAAAGGCCTGTGCCATCAAAAGGCAAATCCATCAGAGCAGCCTGAACATCAGCTGAAAACTCGGAAGTCTTTAACCAAGCAGCTCTTCTAGTGGCAATCGAAGACCCCATGATCCTAGCCACTGAATCCGCCGTGTCCATACCACTTTGTATGACCTGACGATCTGCAGCCTGCGTGTCAGATACCACTTCACTAAAGTTCTTCCTATCCTCCACAGAAAGCTTAGATGATAGCTGCATCACTGTGTCCATCAAAGCATGAACATATCTGCCTAGCAGACAAGTAGCATTCGTCGATTTTAGGGCCATACTACTTGACGAAAACACCTTCTTCGCATTTTTATCTTGCTTTTTAGAGTCTTTATCTCCAGGAACCTGGGGAAAAGCACCTGCCGATCTCTTTGAGCAAGCAGCCTGAACAACCAAACTCTCTGGTAAAGGATGAGTGGACAAGAATTCAGGATCTCCAGGTGCCACCCTATAGCATCTTGCACCTGATTTTGACACCGCAGGAGCAGTAAGAGGCCTATTCCAGACTTCCAATATAAGTTCAGTTAGAGCCTCAGTAAATGGAAGAGTTGGCTCAATCACAGAGGACGGAGAATGGAGAACCTCAGTAAGGATGTTAGACTTGTACTCCACATATGGTAAAGTCAAATTTAAGAGTTCTGCAGCTTTCTTAATCACCACATGGTAAGGAGCCACATCCTTAGAAAGAGTATCAGATACAGTGGGCAACTCCCATTTCGGTGAAAGTTTCAGACCACTTGCATCCTGCAACTCTTCAAAGTAATCCTCCTGATCCTGAAGTTCGCCTTCTTCAACCTCAGGTTCCTCATAATTTCTTTCCTCCATAAGGCGCTGCGCTCTACGCCTCGACCACTCCATCCTAATCAACGTTGCCGGATCCGGTAAAGACTCCGACGGAATCGGGCCGGCATCAAATGAGGAGCTGGAGCCGCCTTTGAATGAGAAGCTGGACTTCGAAGCCGACTCCGATCGAGACCCCGACCTCGACCGCGACCTCGTCTTCGACTTCGACCTCAAGCGTCTTGATCTTGACCTCGAAGTCCTCTTGGTATTCTTATCCCTTAATTTTGGCAAGAAGGAGTTTCGCCTCTCGTTCTCGAAGAGCCTTTGGGTTCATCTTCGAATAGGAACGACAACCCTTCACGACGTGATCCGAGCCCAGACACCACAAACAGTCACCACGAGGATCAGTAATGGACATCATCCTGGCACACGAATTGCATGGCTTGAATCCTGTCTTCTTCGATGACATCTCGACGGAAGACAGCACTCCAACAGATACAGGAAACCACAACAGTAACAAAGTTACTATACGCACAACAGAAGATCCCAAGAAACCGTTAGCGTCGACGACGCGGAAAAAAGGGAACTGATGTCATCACACCGACGTAGGCCTAATAAGGAGTCGGTGATGTCAGTCGGAGTCGCGCGCGATGCCGTGATCCTATGACATCGTCCACGCTGGCGTGCTACAAAAGAATTTTCCGAACGTTGCTGAAGCAGGGGGATATTCACAAGGTGAGGAATCCACTGGCAGATGTATCTATCAGAATGCGTGTTCACGAGATATTTCCCCCTGAGCACGTAAACAGCATTCGCGAAAAGGAAAAAAGCATCACGAACGGGCGGAACAAGCAATTCCGCGTGTTCGCAGAACTCTGCGTGCTCGTGGAGATTTTTTACCGTTTTGGGGAGCTTTGCGTAGCACGACTACGCAAATTCCGCCCACCCCTTCATAGAACCCACAGAGGAGGAAGGTTTAGCAATAGCAGAGTAACAAAAAACAAACAAAAAAAAAAACGAACAAGTGAGGGTCCCTGTAGAAAATAAGGAAAAGTGTAGCAGCGTAAGCAAAAACGCACTCCCTTCTAATAAAGGCAGCATAACATGACGGTTTATAGAGATACCTATATAGGATGTATAAAATATGTGTAAAAACACACACATAGAGAGAGAGAGCGAGAGAGAGAGTGAGAGAGAGGGGAGAGAGAGAGAGAGTGAGAGAGAGAGAGAGAGAGAGAGGAGAGATAAATAGATATACACTGTATAATAAAATATTCTTAAGTAGGGGACATATAAACGTCCACAAAATCGGTCAAGGACCGAAGATGTGGCAACGACGAGCTGGCAAACAGCTGCATGGTACCATATAAAAGAATAGAGGGAGTGGAAGATACCACACACCCTAAAAAATAAAAGCGACTGGACATAAAACAACGCTACCAACTTAATGGGCGAAATCAGGCGGCTGAGAGATAACTGAAATAGAAAATAGCAGGTGAAAAACAAGCCTGCTAGAATAGATAAACGAAGGCTACTATCTGGGACTATAAAAAGATCAAGTTGAACAAAGGCCAATACAGGGAGGGCCTATTCAGATAAGTAGTCTGCATCTTAAAGAAAGAATATCAGACAGAAAAAGTGACCTGGCTAAAGCAGTGGATTAAAGACGGAGTAAATAGTTGTGGAAGTCCATATGCCACAAGTGGAGTTCCAAAACTAAAAGATCAGTATAAGGAACTGAAATAACAGATGGAGTGGCAGTGCATACAGCATAACAAGCAAGTAGCCCATATAAACATTTTATTTAAGGTAGACAGGACCCATACACTGGCTGGAAGGTATACACTACACACAGAAAAAAAACCTTTAGTATACCAGGACTATGGAGGAGAAAGGGAGAGAAGAGAGAGAGGGAGAAAAATCCATGCACAAAAAGAGAGCTTCAATATTTATGGTACAACCTGTGCCCAGTCAACAATTCCTGTGAGAGCATGAGTGAGGATCTTGACATCACCAAAGATTGTCATTGTCCAAACTTATCAGTTGAAGGAATGACGAACCCCCAAGGGGTTGTAACTTAATCAGCGCTCATGAGAAAGGATGGAAACTCCCCAGAAACTAATCTGAAAGGTACACCAAACCTCTGTACAAACCAAACCCAAGAGAGGGTGGTCAAGGTGTCCATGGGCGAAAAGAAAAAATTGCCATGGCTACCCTCCTCAAAAGCTCAGCAAAAGCAAATCTAATCTCAGTAGCAAGGCCGGAAGGAGGAAACAAGCCAGAGGAAGGGGAAGATTCGAAGTCACTAGCCTCACTCAGCATAGATATCCAATTAAACCCCTGAGGAGGCCAAGATGTGTCTGTCATGGGTAGAAGAAGGCCAATCTCATCTCCATCTTCACAAAAACACTGATCTCCTGAAGGAGAAACAGTTGGGGGATCCTCTGAAGAAGGCGGAAAATAGCCCAAGGTGACTCGTTCCACTGACAGTGTCAGCGACTCCGTCCGGCGTCAATGTGGTGCCACCTTGGTGTCGGTGAGGAGAGATGTAGTAGCGCCGATTGCTGCCTGTGGAGTTGACGTTGGAGCTGGCTCATCAGGAACAGACGTCGCATGAGGTAACCTCGAAGCGCTGAGCACTGGAGTCGATAGGGATCCTACAATGGATTTAGAGACCCTCGCTGATGCTGAGGGAGTCCCCGCTGGTGTGGATTCAGTCAGGGCTCCTTTGGCATCCTTGGTGCTGAGACACACACCAGAGGGAGGCGGAGATCCAAAGATGGCATGAAGGGAGGGATAATATTCCCTTTTCTGGTTCAGAGTTGCCCTGGCTCCAGGGAATACTAGAAGCAGCGGGTGGACTCTCGCTTTGACTCCTCAACCAGAGGTCAGGGATGGGTTTCAGAGATGTTAAGCATACATAGTGAAGTCAGGGAATTCCATGACTTTGACCACTTACGTCGCAACTTACCTTTGGACATCGAGATCGAAGGATGCTTGTGGGAAGGACTGCTGGTTCGGGCCCTTGAGCATTTCATGGAACGAGAAGGTGACCGCAAACAACACGGAGCCTGCTACAACCTCACTGATAAGAGCTTCATGCAGGTTCCTGCAACACCTTTGGATGAAGTTGGCGACAGGAGTCGCACTCCTCTGAGTCATGATTTTTGCAAATATGAGGGTCTGTGGCCGACACCTGCCATCCACAAGACCCACAGGGTTTGTACCCTGAGGACATCCAGAAAAACAAACAGTTTTGTCGACAAAAATGTCGAGATAGGCCCAAAAAACAACCAGAGGCCCTTCTCTCCGGATCTGGGTAGGAAGAGTGGAAAGGAAGAAACTGACATCAGCGCGTCAGGGGAGAGCTTATAAGGACTCTGTCAATGTCACATCTGGAAGACGATGTCACTACGGAGTCACACGACACCCTCTACTGACGTGCAAGGGTACTGCTGTAGAAATTTTCCAGATCCTGTCTGGCATCTGGGGATAATTCAAAGGTAAGGAATCTGTGACTAGATGTCTCTATCAGATAATCACACATCTGGCACCAATTGTCTAGGTTTTGTGTGTCCCACTGTGGGACAGTAAGATGCAACAAGGGCATACTTCTTCTGATCGAGATCATTCTCACTTATAATTCACATACTTGCATTTACTGTTATTTCATGTGCTGTTAGTTAATTCAAAGGGAAGCTTTGCTGCCTGGAATGATTCAAGGGGCACATGCATCAATGAAAATTGCATTCGCAAAGTGTGCGAATCGCAAAATTCGACCGTTTTCAAATGTAATTTCATTATTTGGGATGTATCACAATTTTTGCATTGTTCGCAATTTAAGAAATCGCAAAATTGCGATTTCTTCAATTGCGATTGCATTTAAGGAATCTTTGCTCCCCCTAAGTGCGAATTCGCACTTAGGGGGAGCAAATTACCACGAGGTTGAACCTCATGGTAATTTGCGAAAACTTAAATGCACTAATGTGCATTTTTCAAAGTTTCATGTTGTGCACACACATGCCCTTAGGGCATGTGTGTGCACAACATATGTGCACAGATTGATTTCAGGGGTGCAACAGGGTGTCCTTTGGACACCCCTGCACCCTTGAAATCGCATTCTCAATTTGCGATTTGCAAATTGCTAATCGCAAATTGAGAATGTCTTCCTATTCAGTCCTATGGACCTCTAGGCCCATAGGAATGAATGGGGAGCTATTCCTTAATTGCGATTCGCAATTTGCGAGTCGCAATTAAGGAATTATAAGAAATCGCAATTTATTTAGCAATTTCTTCATGCATAGCCATTTGCGATTCCTTATTAGCGATTCCTTATTTTTCGCTAATGAGGAATCGCAAATGGCCATGTTGATGCATGTGGGCCTAAGTAACTAAACTGTATTACAGACAGAATTCAAGATAATATTTATCATATACAAAAATTTCCATACTTATAACTGCCTCACATAGTACGTCGGGTGCCCTGAAATGAATTGCACTATGGTAATACCAATATTTCACCAAAACCCTCAGAAAATACCAGCCATCTACTTCCTGTTACCCTTCTTACTTACTCTACCACCCTCTCCTTAACAACAGTGCATAGCCCTCCTAACCAATCTCTTGTGGATTCACTCACTCATCTACTGTGAAATAAGGGCCAACTACAAACATGTATATTACTGTCTTTTGCTTTTGACTTCAATGGCCACTCTAGGATTCCTGAGACAGTGGGTGCTCACTCCCTCTTTTAAGAGCACAATATATAATTCATCATTATTCCAACATCAGTAGCACATCCATGACTATAAACCATATTGAAACATGCATTAATACAAGTTAGTGGAGCACCTCCATGCACACCAACAACAGGATTACATGCATGAATACACATAAGCACCTCTAGGGATGTAAGCAATTATAGATCAGGCACGAGTACAAGAAATAGTAGCACACCTATGAGTAAAACACTAGTAGTAGGTACATGAATAGAAACAATGGGAGGACATGTGAATCCAAACCATAGATGAATCCAAATAAAGAGTAGAATCCCATGGATACATGCAATAGTACCAAAGGCATGTAAGAGAGCAGCACATCCAACACTACTAATAACAGTAGTATGTACATAAATAAAAACAACTGGTGAATATACATGAAAACAAATAATTGCACCTCGTCCATAAATACATACTAATAGTACAACCACGAACATTACCACTAGTAGAAAATAAATTAATAAAAATAAGAGCGGCAAACACATCAATAATAATACTAATACACTCATAAATATAAATAATGGTAGAATAGGCATGAACACAAGCAAAAGTACCTCATGTGAATACAAACCATATATGAAATTATACAAATAAGAGTAGCATAGGCATGAACACAAACTACAGTAGCACATGTGAATACAAAGGATATATGATTTAATGTAAATAGGAGTAGCCCATTCATGGATCCAAACAGTAGAACCAAAAGTCTGTATGAAGGTAGCGAACTCAACTAATAACAGTGGCATGCTGATAAAAACTACTGAACTACATACACGACTACAGGTAATAGCAGCTCATCCGTGATAGTATCATTAGTAGAACACACAAGACGAAAAGTACCAGTAGCCCCACTGTGCATGCAAACTATGGCAACACATGCATCAATACAAAAAATAGCAACACACCAATAAATACAAAGTGGCATGTCTGCCAATGCAAACATGACCACAAACACTAAAAGCATGTCTCTGAGCACACACAAAAGCAACACACCTATGTGTACAAACAACTGCAGCACATCCATGACGATAATCAATAGTGGCATGCACACCTAAACAAACAATAGCGCCACGTAAATGAATACAAAAAACTGTAGCAAATACATGAATACCAACAAGAGTAGCACCTTCATGAACACTAATAATAGTGGGACAGTCATGCCTACAGACAATTGTCTCAGACATCCCTCGATGACCCCATTTTTACTGACACCGGAACACACTTAAAAAAAAACGATGCACAAGCAAACATACTTGCATTTCAGTTTCATACGCATAAGGATTGGCGGGGTCTTTCAAAAACAATACTTACATTCAGTTCTTCCTGGGAAGCCATTTTGTAGTAGCGCCCTCTGAACTCGGCGGCAAACTCGAGGGATGATGTTACCGAGCAGTCAACCAGCTCACCCCTTTGAGCCAGGCTGACAGGACAGTATTGTGCAAATACTCCCAGCCGAGACTGCAGCTCTTGTGAAGTTATACAGAGGTTATTAATACTGGCCGCTTTCCCTGTTAATGACAAGAGAAAATTACCCAATAATCATAAGAACGAATAAAACGTGCAGACCAATCTAATATTTGTGTCTTAGCGTAAAGTAAGATTAGCATTTCGATATTTATATCAGGTCAATATTGCAGGGGCCTCATTTATGAAAAGTGACGCATCGCTGCGAGAAATCAGCGATGCGTCACTTTTCATTGCGACCTCCTTGCGACCCCAATGATGCGTCATATTTACAATATGACGCATCATTGCGCAAGGAATTACAGATACGTCAATATTTCTGACGTATCTGTAAGCGCAAAAGTGACGCATTGCTGGAGTGTGTCACAAAAGTGACGCATCTCCAGCAATGCGTCCTTTCACATGGGGAAAGCCCCATGTGAAAGGGCTTGCGTCAGTCTTACGCCTGCTGTGAGGCAGGCGCAAGATTTTGACGCAACAGCATCCTAAAAGTGACGCAGTGAAATCTCATGGATTTCACTGCGTCACTATTACGAGGCTTTTTGCGGGGGAACACCCCCTCTGCATACATTATACCTGACGCAGGTATAATGTAGCGCAGGGGTTTACAAAGTGACGCATCTGCTTAGATGCGTCACTTTGTAAATAGTGCGCAACTGGAGGCATGTTTTACGCCGCCGATGCGTCACAAAAAGTGACGCACCGGCGGCGTAAAAGTGACGCGCGGCCTCATAAATGAGGCCCCAAGTACTTTTAGCATCGACATTACCACTTCATTAAACTATTTAGCATTTGTAACAGGAGCACATTATGTGCCTAATTAGGAGAAACAATGTGCTTCCACAGTAATAATGGCTGCTCTTTTACTCATCCCACCACTCGGCACAAATCAGGCCAACAAATGTTTTATGTTGAATTGTACGGTACAAATGTGCTGCTGCGCATGCAATATATGGCAAGGGTCCAGACGAGAACCCAGTAGATGGTTTTGGAAAGTCTGTACTATGAATACTGTGGAACATATCAACTCGAAATACCTTAATGGAAAAATATGTTAAGGGCAGCCAGCATCACATGAAGTGAACACTGGGTCCGCTGATATAAGGCCAGTCTCTGGCATTTTGGGCTGACTTGAGTATTAAATAGTTGAAGAACTGCAGCAACGCAATTTTACCACCCTGGTAAATAGTTGCTTATTACTGGAACTTTAAAGGTATTTACTGGTTTTGGCTGGAAACATAAGAGCATTTGATGAGTTCTCTATATAAAAAAAAAACAGAATGCAAACAGTACCGTACAAAAAATAACATTACAACCCAACTAAAGCATAAAAGGACACAATACAGTGAAATAGTAAAAACATTAATGCAACACACAATCTCTGATCAACACAATAACACAATGAAATACCGTATCACAAAAACACAACAGCAAAAAAAACACCACAACACATCTTCAAAAAAACAACATGGGGCACAAGCAATATGCACAGATATTCTTGGACACATTATCACTTCCATCAATCTGCTTTCGTAATACAGTGGTAAAATTAGTTTGCACCAAGTGCTGGCTTAATTTAGCACCAAGGACATGAAATTGCGCCACTCCAAAACCTTTTGTGGTTCGGCCCCAAACTCTTTAACCAAATAACTAATAGGTTAGGCCCTAAAAGAGTGGCCCAGGCGAGAGAGCTGCCTCACAAGTTGATGACAGTGGATCCAGAGAGAAATGGTAACCATTGAAGCAGTTCAAGTGTTTTTTTTTTTAATTTGACAGTGCTGAGTAAACTGTGAGCTGAAAATAAACATGTACAGAGTGGCTACTCACCTTCTTTTATCCTCTCCAGATAATCCTGGAGGCATTTGATGCTCGCCTGGATTTCCTCGGTCACTTTGTTCCAGATCCACCACTTGCTGCGCCATGAATCAATCTCACACCAGTTCTGATGCTGCTGGTCGTAGAACTCCCTGATGGCCTTGTTCTCTTGCTTATACCAAGAATTGCGCGCCGTCAGGATCTGGGGGCTGTCCAGGACAGGATAAGGCCTACGATAAAAAAGCAAAATGCTGATGATACTACAAAAAAAAAATCTTATTTCACTGGCATTACCTGCCATAAAGTGAGCTTTGATTATGATTCGAGACACAAGGTGGAATTTACATTAGCCAAAAACAACATTTGAAAGAAAAAACAGAGTACATCCCCTATTATTTGTGTCAACATCAACTCAACTAGGCCAGCTCAATTTAAATGATTGCCTAGCTTTCATTCCAGGTAGAGCTCTGATGCCCCAT
The DNA here is from genome assembly GCF_964263255.1 of Lissotriton vulgaris. Classification (NCBI taxonomy): domain Eukaryota; kingdom Metazoa; phylum Chordata; class Amphibia; order Caudata; family Salamandridae; genus Lissotriton; species Lissotriton vulgaris. The sequence goes on along the minus strand of NC_141694.1, from coordinate 785,053,961 downwards.
TTCCTCACAGAGTAAAACATGGCCTCACTTAACAGCCTTATTATTCCCATCAATACCCACCTTCCCCCGCCCTCAATCTCCTACCCTCAGAGGGTACCAATATCAATCAATGGCATTTGTTGGAATTAATTGAAGCCCGTTCGCAAGTCAGCACAATCTAAAATATTTGTAAATAATAATAAAAAAATTACTTTTGGGCTGCAATTAAACAGGTAAACTGAAAGATGAGGTATTAATGACCTATTACCTACCTTGGCTGATGCAAATACCATACATCTGTATTAAGAGAATAGACTTTGAGACCTCGCACATAGGGGCCTATTATGATGGCGTGCCAGTATGGTGGGCACATTCTAGTTGGCCTTGCGCGACCCCCGCACCTCTGGCAGTCGGTCCCGTTAAGTTGCGCCATCGAAATGGGGCCCTTAGAGCGCAGAGCAATGTCTAAAGAGCACTGTTCAAGCGCTGATCTACAATAGCACCACGGAAAACTCTTTTAGGATCCAAAGAAGTTCCCCAGATGATATTCAAACAGACTTTCAGACTTCTGGACATGTATGAAGAACGCAAATTTCGACAATGCTTCTCTGATAGGAGGGCACACTGTATGAGAAAGGCAGAGGGATATTGCACAACAACACAGTAAGAAAACGGAAAGACATGAGGCATGCACAGACCAGGGGCGTACATGTAAACTCATGAAAATGATATGTAACTTTTAATGTGCTCATGGTGTGACTAACTTTAATGCTCAGGGATTTCAAAGGGAAGTTTTGACAAAAAGTGTATTTAATGTAAATTTAGGGACAGCAACATCAGTCTATAAATCAATGCCACATTGATCTTTCAACTAAACAGTAAGGAATTAACGCACATGTCTATCAGGTGTGCGTTAATGAACAAGTTACTTACCTTCGGTAACGCTTTTTCTGGTAGATACAGTATCTGCCTGTGGATTCCTCACCTTATGAATACCCCCTTGTGTCAGCAACATTCGGAAACATTTTTGTAGCTTCGCGCCGACGTGGACGACGTCATAGAGGCACGGCATAGCACGCGACTCCGCTGACGTCACCGACACTACAATAGGCCCACGCCGGCGTGATGACATCAGTTCCGCCCTTTTTTCCGTGCCTTCGAGGCACACGGACGGACCAATGACAGTAGAAATATACACAGTATACACAGTACACAAATATCAAGGTAACACACACAGTGTGAAACAAATGCAATAAAACATTTGAAATAATCAATTCTTTGACAATAAAGTAAATACATTACAGTAACTCTGGTATAGAAGAGTGGACAACGGGGAGGCGGGTGGGTCAGTGAGGAATCCACAGGCAGATACTGTATCTACCAGAAAAAGCGTTACCGAAGGTAAGTAACTTGTTCTTCTGATAGATACATCTGCCAGTGGATTCCTCACCTTGTGAATAGAGTTCCACAGCAGTCCCCACTCCCGGAGGAGGGTGTCCACTCATCTACACCAAAAAATCCTGGAGGACAGAGCGCGCAAAGTGACCTTCCCTCGGCATCCAAGCAGTAATGCTTCTCGAAAGTGTGGAGGGAGGTCCAAGTCGCGGCCCTACAAATATCTTCTACAGGTACACCCCTAGACAATGCAGAAGTTGACGACTTTGCTGTAGTAGAGTGAGCTCTTACACCCTCTGGAGGTTCCTTACCGGCCAAAGAGTAGCAGATCTTTATACAGAGGATGATCCATCTTGAAAGAGTGCGCTTGTGCACCGCTCTTCCTTTCTTGCAGCCAGCAAATCCAACGAAGAGCTGGTCGTCCACTCGATAGTCTCTAGTCCTATCAAGATAAAAGCTCACCTCCCTCTTAGGGTCCAGACGGTATAGTCTCTCCTCCTCTTTGGAAGGGTGAGGGGGAGGATAGAAGGTAGGAAGGGTAATAGACTGTCCTAGATGGAAGGGAGTTACCACCTTAGGGAGAAAAGCAGCCCTGGTCCTAAGAACCATTCGTTCAGCATGAATGGTCAAGAATGGGGGCTTGGAACTAAGAGCTTGAAGCTCACTTACCCTCCTTGCCGAGGTGATCGCAACCAGAAAGACCGTCTTAAAAGACAAAAGCCTCATGGGACACTTGTGTAAGGGTTCGAAGGGAGAACCCATCAAGTAGGTTAAAACAAGATTTAAATCCCATTGAGGCACAATAAAGGGAGTAGGAGGGAACTTATTTGTGAGGCCCTTTAAAAACCTTAAAACCACAGGAGACTTGAAAAGAGACGGCTGATCCGGCAAACAGAGAAATGCCGACAATGCCGAAACATAACCCTTCACTGTGGCAACAGCAAAACCCTGCTGTGCTAAAGAAAGAGCAAACTGTAAAATATCAGACAAACAAGCCTTCAAATGGTCAACAGACTTCTCCCCACACCAAGAGACAAATTTAGACCATCTATATGAATAAATGGATTTAGTGGAGTCACGCCTAGCCGAAAGAATGACATCCACCACATCGTGTGGGAGAGAAAAGGAATTCAGGTTGCCCCGTTCAATCTCCAGGCATGAAGGTGTAAGGTCTGGAGGTGGGGGTGTAGAACCTGCCCCTCCAACTGAGAGAGGAGATCTGCCCTGAACGGGAGACGGAGCGGAGGGCGAGAGGAGAGGTGGAGAAGATCCGTGTACCACACCCTTCTTGGCCAATCTGGGGCGACCAGAATAACTTGGGCCCGGTCTTTGTGAATCTTCCTCAGAACCCGAGGAATCAAAGGTATGGGAGGAAACGCGTAAAGGAGTTGACTTCCCCAACTCAACTGAAACGCGTCCCCCAATGCTCCTTGCATCAGATACTGGAGACTGCAGAATGACGGGCAGTGAGCATTCTCGTGAGTGGCGAACAGGTCTACCTGAGGAGTTCCCCACTCCGAAAGACGTGACAAACCACCTCCGGGTGAAGCCTCCACTCGTGGTCGGCCAAGAATTGCCAACTGAGACTGTCTGCACGCACGTTCAGAACTCCGGCCAGATGATTCGCCATCAGACAAATCTGATAGTCCTGAACCCAGGACCAGAGACGCAGAGCCTCACTGCAGAGACACTGCGACCCCACTCCTCCCTGCTTCTTGACAAACCACATCGCGGTCGTATTGTCCGTCAGGACTTGAACTGACCGACCGCGAAGGGAAGGGAGGAAGGCCTTGAGTGCCAAACGAATCGCCCGTAACTCTAGAAGGTTGATGTGAAGCAACCTTTCCTCTGGAGACCAAAGACCTTTGACCTCCAGATCCCCCAGATGAGCACCCCACCCTAGAGTGGATGCATCCGTAATCACTGTGGCCACCAAGGGAGGCAGATCAAAAGGTTTTCCCTGAGACAGATTGCATTCCACTCTCCACCAAGATAGATCCGCTGCAATTTCTCTGGAGATCCTCACAGACTCCCTGAGATCTCCGTTGTGTTGATACCACTGCCTGCGGAGGCACCACTGGAGAGCCCTCATGTGCCAGCGTGCATGTTTTTTTTTTTTTTTTTTTTAAACCTTTATTGAACATTTGCAATCAAATACAGACACGGGCCTACAACCCCCAGGGGCTGGCCGCTAAGCAGTTCAGTACGGTATTACAATCCAACTTCAGACCCAGTTTCCCAGGGGAGCATAGTAACTCCATCCACTAAGCGCAGTGGTCGCAAAGGCAGTTCAATTCGGAAACAGGATAGAAGGTTTTCATTTTATAATATAAAATAGAAAGGATCAGGTGTCGTACAGTGTCTCGGATTACAAAAGGGGGGCGAACAGAAGAACAACGTGTCCACAATGAGTTCACTATCATGTAAGTCAGCGGCGTTAAGACATGCGACATCAGGATAAACCAGCATATTATTAATGTCCACACCATCGTTATTGTCCGTCCCACAACACCAAAACCTTGGAGAAGTTAAGGTACAGATGTAGAAATAAGGATGTAGAAAAAGCCGAACCCACTACACTAACCCGGAAAAGGAAAAAGAAAGGAAAGGCCAGAGAAGAGAAAGAAGAAAAAAAAGAGGCCATAGAACAAAGATAAAAAACGAGATTCCCACCCCCACACCCCCCCACCCTGCACCTCTGCAAATGACTACGGCCACCCCCCTCGCAGCGTGCCTGTCGCCCAGTAACCAGAGCCCGAAATATAGAAAGAAAAGGGAAAGAAAGGAAAAGGAAAAGAACCCCCACCCGAAAGGGGAGTTTGGAGGAGGGCATAGTTCTACGGACTCCCGGCCTCCTTCCCCCGTCGTAGCCAGCCCTGCCCCGGATTCCGTTAGGTCAATAAAACAATCCCGTTAACCACAGTACCACAATGAGAAACCCAGACATTAATCTCAGCCCTGGCCCAGTCGATCGAATTCCCTGAAGACATCAATTAAGGAAAGCTCATTCCCCAAAACATCACAAAAGTCAGCAGAACAGGAGTACACAGATGTAGATGGCTGGTACCACTGTTGCCCCTCCCTACCACCGAAGCCAAGCTTTACACCATCCGCCATCTTGAAAGACCGATGGGGGAGGGGAACAAACACGGTCCGAAACAGCGTACAATACAAAGTAGAAGGTTCCAAAATGGGGACGGCATGTAAATGTTCCGAGGGGTACAAAATCGGGGGTCCCAACGGATCAATTGGGTGTCCAGGCATATTACAGTCAGGTAGATCCACTGCAATAGGGGTAAACACTGCTTCCAATGCCGGGTCCGAATACACCTCCGAAGCGTCTATTGAGAAGCGGGCTGGCTGCCGGGTCACAGGCGTCAAGTCAGGAACCGGTCCCAAGCCTGTGATTCCATCCGTTGCGGACAACAAACGGAAAGTCTGGACTTTGATAGTTTCCTTAAGTGCCACGAGTGCCTCCAGCACCGTCCGCAATGACGGGCCAGTTCGAGCCTGTTCCGCTAGACTCCTTTCGTCCTCCAACATGGTGTTCCCCACGGAGAGGCGCCTTCTCCGGGGCAAAATTAGGCGGAGCAGGAGTAGGCCATGAGGGACTGACGGTTAGCGAGCAGTAGTACGCAGCGAGGCACCGACCCGGGGGAACGGCGATGTGAATGCCGGACCCCCGGTCAGGGACCCCCGCGACACAGCACCGTGCGTCACTCGTCACCTCACCGTCTGTAGGGCACCAGGCAGCCGATGGTAGCAAAACAATCAGAAAAGTCCGAGTGTTCCAGAGACCGAACCCAACCACCTTCAGCAGTCCGTTGTTATTCAACTCGGACTCGGCAGAGCCAGCACTCGAGACCCCGGCTTCTCTGCTGGGTTAGGCCTCGAATGCGACCATCGATGTAGCTCCGCTCCACAACGGCGGAGAAACTCCGGGATTGCACCACTGGAGTGCGGGTCGGATCACACACACAGATCCGGTGCAGGTAATCAGGATAAGCAACAGGATGATAGAGCAAAGGACGGAGGTCAGCGGAGCCGGGAGACTATGCGGCCATCTTGGTTGGTGTCGTAGCTCCTCCCCCAGCGCGCATGGTTGACCAACAGAATGCAAGAAACCATCAGACCGAGCAGGCAAAGGACCTTCAGGACTAGAACGACAGCTCCATTGTAAAATAAAGGAATCATTTCCTGTATGTCGCGAATCTTTTGAGGAGGAGGAAATGCATGACATACAGTTGTGTCCAGTACAGCACCTATGAACAGGTTGCGCTGGGAGGGCACCAGGTGAGACTTGGGTACATTTATTGAAAAACACAAATGGTACAACAACTGAGTTGTCTCCTGCAGATGCTGGAGCACTTTCTCTGACGACTCTGCTTTGATCAGCCAGTCGTCCAAATAGGGAAATACTGGAATCCCGACCTTCTGAGATGTGCAGCCACCACCGCCATCACCTTGGTGAAGACTCGAGGCGCAGTAGTAATTCCAAAAGGAAGGACCGCAAACTGATAATGTTGCGATCCCACCGTAAAACGGAGATTCTTCCTGTGCGACTTCAGGATTGGGAGGTGAAAATACGCATCCTGCAAGTCGAGCGACACCATCCAGTCTTCTTCCAGCAGCGCCTGAAAAACCTGCGCAAGGGTGAGGACCTTGAACTTCTCTTGTTTCAGATAAAGATTCAAGATCCTGAGATCCAGGATTGGACAAAGTCTGCCATCCTTCTTGGGAATCAGTAAATACCAGGAGTAGCATCCCTGACCCCTTTCCTGCGCTGGCACCACCTCTATCGCACCTTTTCTTAATAGTGTCTGCACTTCCTTCTGCAGAAGTAAGAGGTGTTCCTCCGTGCAAAAACCTTGACAAGGAGGGTAATTGGGAGAGAATTCCCGAAAGGGAAGAGCATACCCATTTTCTACGAGATTGAGAACCCAAAGATCTGATGTAACCGATTCCCAATCCCGTAGAAAGTGGGTAAGCTGACCCCCCACCGGACCCGGATGATCCTGAATGGCGGATCTAGGGCTGCTTTTCTGAGGCTGGGGGGTCGGAGGAGGTGGAGGAGGAAGAGGCTTGACGTCCTCGAGGACAAGCTCTTTGTTTACCCCAGTACGACTTGTACAAGGGATTCTGCTGCTGCTGTTGTTGCTGCTGCTGCTGACCTTGCCGATAGGAGCGAAAGGAAGATCGTCCGAATCCTCTGAACCTTCTGGTAGAAGAATCCCTGGTCTGAAGTCCTAAAGATTTGGCAGTAGCCTTACTGTCCTTAAATCTTTCTAAGGATGTATCAGCCTTTTTTCCAAAGAGTCCACCATCATCAAACAGCAGATCTAACAAAGCAGCTTGAACATCTGCTGAAAAATCTGAAGATTTTAGCCAAGCAGATTTTCTTGTGGCAACCGCAGTACCCATAATGCGTGCCACCGAATCCGCAGTGTCCAGCCCACTTTGTATCACTTGGCGAGCCGCTGCCTGTGCATCCGTTAACACCTCATCAAAATCCTTCCTGCTGTCAACAGGGATCTTAGGTGCCAGAAGACGCAGTGTATCCATGAGAGCATGCACATATCTCCCCATAAGGCAAGTGGCATTGGTTGACTTTAATGCCATACTCGCAGAAGAAAAGGTCTTTTTTGCAACCTGATCTTGTTTCTTGGCATCCTTATCCCCAGGCACTTGTGGGAATGCACCCACAGTCTTTTTGGAACAGGCTGCCTGGATTATCAAACTCTCAGGTGAAGGATGAGAAGTTAGAAAAGCAGGGTCTTCAGGAGCGACCCTGTACCTTCTTGCCACACCCTTGGATACTGCTGGTGCTGTTAAAGGCTTTTTCCAAACTTCCGTAATAGGCTCCGTTAAAGCTTCATTAAATGGGAGCAACGGTTCCACCACAGAACTTGGTGAATGCAGAACCTCAGTCAGTAGATTGGATTTATATTCTACTGTAGGTAGAGTCAAATTCAAAAGTTCTGCTGCCTTCCTCATAACCAAGTGATAAGGCTGAACGTCTTTTGAAGGGGCATCAGACACGGTATACAACGTTTAGCACGCATTTTTTACCACGCACTACCATTACAACGCAGGCATTACCACGCATACCATTACAACGCATTGCGCTGGGGGGCGCTCTAGGATAGGGAATAAGTTTAATTTTATATCCAACACCTTCCCTAGTGTCCACGGGGACTGGAGTTGGAATATAAAATTATACTTACCACTATCCAGCACCTCAAAGCGCTATGCGTTGTAACGGTATTCGTTGTAAATACCGCGTTGTAAAGGTATGCGTGGTAATAGTATGCGTGCTAACGTCATACATCCATCAGGCACAGAAGGTAATACTCACTCGGGAGAAAACTCCAGGCCACTAGCCTCCGCCAGATCCTCGAAACAGTCCTCCTCAAGCTCACCTTCTTCCATCTCAGCTTGAGCCTCTGTATATCTCTGCTCCTCCATGAGGCACTGAGCTTCCCTCCTGGACCTTTCTTTTACACGCCACGCCGTTGGATCCACCAACGACTCCGACGGAGCCGGAACCGACGTCGGTATCGAATCCGATGGTACAGAGGGTTGGTCTCGAGGTCGACTCGGAGCAGACGACGTTGGTATCGGCGTCGACGACCTCGGCGGAGCCGGGTATTGCCACTGCGGTGTCGGAGCCAGCATGTTGGGCATAAATGGAGCCGGAGCATAGGAGTGAGGAACTCCTAAATTAAATGCTAGTGGACCCATGGGACCCAAAGGTGCGCCAGTGGGGTACCAAGCCCTTGAAAAGACGCCATACATAGCGTTCAAAAATGCTGATGGGTCTTGGCCTGGGGCCGGAAAAGGTGGCGAAAGACCCTCAGGCTGTCCTTTGATGAGGTTGGCCTGGGACGGTGCCGGAGATGGAACTGGAGACGGAGCCGGTGACTGAACCTGCGACTCCGAAGGCGAGGCCTCACCTTCAGGATCCAAGTCTTCCTCCGGAGGAATCACCTTCGAACGTACCTTCTTGGGTGATTTCGACCTCGAGTCCGAATCCTCACCGGAGTGACGTCGGGACTTATGTCTTCTTTTCTTATGTTTCTTCCTTGACTTCGAAGCGCGATCTGAAGATGACTTCGAAGTCGACTCCACCCGAGACCTTGATCTCGACTTCGATCTCGACCTTGACCTCGCCCTTCTCGAACTAGACCTCAAACACTTTCTTTCTTTGTCACCTTTCAGCTTTGCTACCAGTAGCTTGGCCTCTGTCTCACGCAGAGCCTTCAGGTTCATCTTTCGACAGGAAGAACATCCATCTACATCATGGTCCGAACTTAGACACCAGATGCAATCTTCGTGTGGGTCCGTGATAGACATCATTTTCCCACATTCTCTGCAAGGCTTAAAACCGGTCTTCATTGTCGACATCGCCAAGGACACAAAGAAACAGGAAAGTGATGAAAATAGCAACAAAGTTACTAAAAGGCTACAGAGATTCCCCGAAACCGTTAGCGTCGACGACGCGGAAAAAAGGGAACTGATGTCATCACGCCCGTGTGGGCCTATTGTAGTGTCGGTGACGTCAGCGGAGTTGCGTGCGATGCCGTGCCTCTATGACGTCGTCCACGTCCATGTCGGCGCAAAGCTACAAAAATAATTTCTGAATGTTGCTGACGCAAGGGGATATTTACAAGATGAGGAATCCACTGGCAGATGTATCTATCAGAAATTAAAGATACTGGATATTACTCTTTGAGAAACTAGGCTTTTACATATGTACTCGCAACACAGAGTATTAATAGTTATTATTATAGCCAGGGTATATAAGGCCACAAGGCTGGAAGGACAAAACAGGGCTTTCCTGGTTTCCTCCAACTTTATTGCTTCCAGAGGGTGTATAAGGCGATTCTTTCAAGGATCTTAATTGGTCAAACTTTGGGGGAACCAAACATAACACTACGATAGAAAATAAGACTCAAACTTCAGTTTCCCCGCATGCACAACATATGCTTGACCAAACCCTAAGTAGAGATAACCCAACAGTAGGATACTTATTTCAGGGAAGCATAAATGATGACCAGTAAGTCAAAATTTTCTCGTGCAATGTTGCAGCGTTAAGATCCAAATTAAATTACCCGGAATAGAGCAAGATGGTGAGCAGCAGCCACATTTGCATGTTTCAAGAAACCTGGGCAACCGAGCAAATACATAGGGTGGGGTTCACCAAATTTAGTGTTGAAGCCAGACCATCACCCACAGGTAGGCCCGCTGGAGGTTTGTTAATCTGGATCAAGACTAGCTTGGTATGAGAAATAAATAGGCTCACAGGACATAGTGGGAATTGATTTGGCACTACTATAAGGAAATTTGAATATCAGACTAATTTATTTATATAACCATTTTAATAGTCAACATAAGTCCTCAGACAAAATAGCAACGCTACCCAGTTTTCTGGTTAGTTCAAGACAGAGTGCTACCTTATAGTGGCTGATGATTTTCATACAACATACAAACCCATAGATTTTGTCCAGGAAATAGTGCAGGAGGAAGAGCTAGCTATAGGAAGTAAAAGATTATGGATACCGCCTATTAAAAGATGCACAAAGGTTGGCCAACAAGTCCTGTCCTTTACACTTACTTATGGGGTGTGCGCTTGTAATGGGTGGACACCCCAAGATCTTGAAGCTAATATTACCTTCAAAAGGGGAAATCTCACGAGTAGGATTGATTTTATCATGGTGGACTTGGACCTTTGGCCTAATGTTTATGATATGGTTGTTTTAAACCACCTGGATAGGGACCACAATGCACTGGTCCTGAGGTTGGCCAAGTATCACAATAATGTCCTCCCAGGCTAACCCAGTGTCGGCTCTTGTTGTTACTACCATAATAACAGGGGAATTAAATTGGCCCAAGTAGCAGCTGACGAGAAGTCGCTTTCTGGCATTTATACAGAGGTGGATTAAACTCTTACTGCTTTGGGAAATTCTAACCTAAATTATGAAAGCATCATGGTTAGCATCTCTCTTTTATTAAATAGAATGAAGTGCCATTTCAACAGACAATGTAAAACACATATAAATAGGCGTAATGTTGCGTCTTGGTACAATGAGTAATGTAGACCAGCTAGAATAGAGCTAAGTGCAGCTGTAAAGAAGGGAATTAGGATTAATATACCAGAAAGAAGAAGAATCTACAAGAAGATGCAGAATTAGGCAAAAACAAAACTGGGAGGTAGAGAACAGGCTTCCAGGCTGAAGGATTGCCAATCATTTTGGCTCTTACTCTCCAAAGAGGTACACACTTGGTTAAATAAGAGGATTTTTACATACAGCCCCATGTCTGGGAAGAGCACTTTCGGAATCTATATTGTGGAAAGGACAGGGTGTCTGAGTCTGAGAATATACTGGTTGGGAGGGATTGCCCCTTGGAGCCAGTAGTAGGGGACATTGTCAAGTTCACCTTAGAGAAAACTGTGATTGCAAGTAGCACACCTCAGTCTGGGAAAGCACCGGGGCTGGATGGAATATCGGGAGATTTACATCGCACAGAGCCTAACATATGCGGCCCATTACTCCACTTAGGGCCCAATGTAGGTAATTTCATTTTACCGGTTCATAAATACCGATTGATACCGAATCGGCATTTATGAATCGGGAAACTGTATGTAGGTAAAAAATGGAAAAAATAAACCGAATCGGAAACAGTCGGAATCCCGACTCGGTAAGTACCGATTCGGTAATCTCCGAATCGTTAATCACCGATTCGGTATCACCCATTCAACCCTATTGGCCTCCAGGCCATAGGAATGAATGGGAGATACCGAATGGGAGATTACCGATTCGGAGATTACCGAATCAGTATTTACCGAATCAGTAAAAGCCGATCTCGAAAATTCGAATGGAAGACATGTGAGCCAATCAACCAATCAGGGACACCCACCACACCCCACAACAAAGCTACTGTGAAATCAACCAATCAGATGCAAGTACCACACCCAGTACCTGGAGTTGGCCACACCCATGCAGGTGCAGAGCCACAGAACTGTTTGGAGAGCTGGAGGGGAGACGGAGGAGCAGGCTGCACTGAGCCCAGCAGAGCATCACCATGGAGTCCCAGGAAGCCCAGAAGGATGGTGTTGACAAAAAATGGAAGATTAAATTCAGCACAACTGAGCTCCAGGTGCTGGTGGAGGATGTAGTGCAGCATTACAGCCAGCTTTTTGGGAGACAGTCCCTGCAAGTGGCAGAGTCTGTCAAAAGAACCACCTGGCTGGCCATCCAGAGCAAAGTAAATGCCCTTGGGATCACACATCGTAAAATAGAAGACATCAAAAAAAGGTGGTATGATCTGAGGATCACCACTAAAAAGAAGATTGCAACCCAGAGGAAAGAATCCTCAGCCACAGGTGGAGGGAAGAGCCGTGCACCAAGCCTCACTGAACTGGAGCAGCTGGTGGAATCCACCATGGAGCCTGAAAGCATACACGGGATTGGGGATGCTGACAGCTCAGCCAGAGCTACAAGAAAGAAAGGTAAGATGCATGGACATGAATCCCCACCCATTCCCTGGCCCCTTCCCCAATGTGGGTTACTCATGGACAATCCAGAACACATGTCAGTACTCACCAGCAATGCATCATGGTAGTCGTAGTCATAGGAACATTCATCAAAGCAGCCTACACAGAATACTGCATGCCATGCCATACTCCCCATAAACAAGCAGTTGAGGCTTAGGAAATTGTGTGATAGGAATTTGTCTAATGGAAACACACAGGTGATCATTGTCCATGTCTGCCCACAGGAGAGTCATCGCGCAGTGCAGCGCGGGGAGGGGAGGCAGTGCAGCGCTGCGAAGGAGAAGCCCACAGACAAAGCAGGACCCAGCGCTGTCCCTGAGGACACTTCCACAATGCAGGCACCCACAGCAATGGAGGAAGACACCACAGCACAGCCACTGTCACCCCTGCAGTTTGAGACACAGACTCCGGCAGTACCTGCAGGTGCCACAACACCAAGCTCAGGGCCCTCTGTGCATTTGAGGCCAAGGAGGCAGGACGTTCCACCACTCAGGATCCTGGAAAGCTCTGATGAGGAAGAGGTGAAGGTTCAGACACCTAGCACTCCAGCAGTGGCTGGCAACGCAGGGCAACAGGGGTCAATAGGGTCTGTGCGTGCAAGTGCCCGTGGTCGCAGGGCATGTGAGCGAGAAGAGGGGCATGATATGCAGGGGGTCTTTGCCGGTTTGGAAAGCACTATGGTGAGGATCCAGCGCATGCAGGCCAAAGGGATCATGGCAGTGCACAGACAGGTGCGCATCCTCAATAGCAGGATGTCAAACATTGATAGGGGGATATGCTCCATGGCCCTAGGAATGGAGTCCATGGCCAAAGGAATGGAGTCCATGGCAGAGGGGGTGAGGGACATGGGTGTGCGCATGGGTTCCCTCTGTCACAGGATGGAGAGTGACCAGACAGAAAGGCGCAGGAATAGGCACAAACTTAAGCAGATGAATAAATCCATCAACCGTCTGGCAACTGCAACCACCCTGCTATGCCGCCGGTCAGTGAACATGCAGACTGACATTGTACACTGCTGCAGTTACTTGTCCAGGGGGGTGGGGAGGGTGACCTCTGCTATGGAGGTACTGCTGACACAGCAGACAGCCACTGCTGGTGACACGTGTGTCGTGGACACAGAGGAGTCCACAAGCAGGAGTGGATCCAGCACACCTCTACAGGATGTTCGCCGGAGCAGCAGGCTTCATGCAGATGACACTGGCACCACTGCGCAAGTTGGCCCCCTGCCCCGTGGCTCCCACAACATAATGCGCAAACGCAAACATTAACATTTCATGTCGAACACAGGACAGGTCACAGTGAAGTGAACTTTGGCCACCCACTGTGAAAAGTGGATTTTATTTGGTTCATGTGGTCTTGAATATGTGGAGTCCAGTAGTGCATATTAAATTGAGTGCTTCAGGAAGTAAACATGCCTCTGTATCATCACTCTATTAGAAATATCTGTTTGTGATTTCTGCGCTTCTCAGTCTACCATCTGTTGCTGGCGCTGCACCTGCTGCATTGTCATCGGCTTGTTCTGTTCCATCATCTATGTCCTCATGATATGTGAGTTCTACCTCTGTGCCCTCCTTGGTGGCAAGATTATGCAGCATGCTGCAGGTCGCAATAATTTTACAACAGATCACTGGTGTGTACTGCAGTGCACCTCCACTCTTATGGAGGCACCTAAATCTGCTTTTAAGCAGTCCAAAAGTGCGTTCCACAACGCAGCGTGTTGTTCTGTGTGCCACTTTGTAACGCCTTTCGCTCCTGGTGGATGGATTTAGGTAGGGTGTGAGAACAAATGAAAGCAGGGCATATGCACGGTCACCTGGGTGGAAAATGAAATTTTGATTAGTCACATACTCATGATTGATCCTTCTGCATTGACTATCAGGGTGTCTCACACTTACTTACCTAGCAGGTATCCATCCCAAAAATCACCAGCCACAAGGCGTCTGTATATCCCACTATTCTGTAATATGTTGGAGTCGTGGGTACTCCTTGGAAATTTCGCAACAATGTCCGTAAACATGTTGGCAGCGTTGCAGATCACCTGCACATTGATTGAATGCGTAGACTTCCGGTTTCTATATATGTGTTCTGTTGCTGCAGGTGGGCATAGTGGGATGTGCGTCCCATCGATACAGCCTATGATGTGCGGGAACTGTGCACGTTGATAGAAATCGGTTTTTGTCTTTGCTAGTTCAGCAGGTGTGTCAGGGAACTCAATGTAGTGTTCCATCCTCTGCATCATGGCATCAAGGAGTTTTCTGCAGAAACGTGACAGGCAGCTCTGGAACACCCCACCTACCGCAGCAATCACATGCTGGTAGCTCCCAGAAGCAAGAAGATGTAGGCAGCACACCACCTGCACATGGGGTGGGATGGCGTGTGTTATTGGGGTTGGGTGTTCCAGATATGGGTGGAGGTCCCTGATCAAGTCCAGGATGTTTCTGGGGTGGAGTCTGTACCTTTGCAGGGTTTCAGCTTCAGTCAGTTGGAAGAGGGTGATCCTCTGCCTATACACCTGCTCCTCCCTTAGCCAGACCCTCTCTCCTGCTGCCTGTATCCATAGCCGCCTTGTCATGATGTAGAAAGCGGCCATTGAGGTTGCAGTGTTGCATTTTGGGGCCTTCTTTTATAACCTGTACCTGGTTTCCACCTGCTTTAGAACCATGGTAATTACCGACTCTTAAATACCGATTTTCATGGGATTCGGTATTTTTTGGGTTTCCTACATCTTGATATGCCATTTTTACCATTTCTTATTTACCGACTCGGTAAATAAGAGTTCGGTAAGTTCCGAATCGGAAAAGTACCATTTCTTATTTCCCGATTCGGAAAATAAGTATTTGGTATATTCCGATTCGTGAAATACCGATTCGGTATTTTACCGACTCTTTTTTACCGATTCGGTACATTTTTCATCACATACATCTCGAATCTCTTATACCGGTCGGTAAGGGCCGAATTTACCAATTTTCGGCCGTTACTGGCCGGTATTTGCCTACCTACATCGGGCCCTTAGTCTTCAATGTCATAAGACGGGGAGGGGACATCCCTTAGACCTGGAAGGGTGCAGAAATAATCCCCATATTCAAGAAAGGGGACAAAAGGGGATCCCTCAAATTATAGGCCTATTAGCCTTGTAGATGTTACACAGAACATTTTTAGTAAAATGATCTTGGTACATCTTTGTTAGAAATGGCCCTTTTTGCAGGGTTACCCCCAAACTTTTTGCTTCTTCCTCCTTTGTTTTTCCTGACCCGTGGTTGTTGGCAATAGGACTCTCGTCACTTTACCACTGCTGATCAGTGCTAAAGTGCATATGCTCTCTGTATAAATTGTTATTATGATAGGTTATATTTGATTGGCATATTTGTTTCACCTGTAAGGTCCCTAGTAAAGTGCACTGAGTGTGCTAGGGCTGGTGATTCAAATGCTACTAGTGGGCCTGCAGCACTGATTATGCCACCCATATGAGTAGCTCTAAAATGGTGTCTCAGGCCTGTCACCGCAGTGCCTGAGTGCAGTTGCTAACTGTCATGTTGACCTGACCAGTGTCCACACTGGCCAGGCCTAACCCTTTCCTTTCTGTACATATTGGACACCCCTATGGAAAGCCCAATGTACCCCCCTGGGCAGGGTGCAGTGTATGTGCAAGGTAGAGCATGTACTAGTGTGGGCTCTGATAGTGAATTACAGCCATATTTTCGTTTTTCACTATTGAAAGGCTATCTTGCCCATAGGCTAGAATGGGGAATGCTGTGTATAATGTTTACCTGCATATCTTCCCATAGGAGCAAGATCAAAAATCGAAATCTGGTATCCCTGAACTCAGAATTTAATAACCCATCTTTTAGGAAGGATGGTTTTTAAATCCTGTGTTTGAAAACTGCACTTTTAGAAAGTGGCTGTTTTCTTTACCTCCGCCAACTAGAGACCCCCAGATCTAACAATCTTCTTTGTTGGATAGAGGAAAATTGTATACTCTTCCATCTACAGGCTGGCTTTAGGGCTCATACAAGCACTCAGGTGTTCCGCTTCCTTATGCTTATTTGGAAGGAAGTTACGATCAAGAAGGGACACCTGTATGTTGTGTTTGTTGATCTTAAATCAGAATTCAACTCTATTAATCGTACTAAGATATGGGCTGCTCTTAGGCATCTTGGGCTACCCAGTGGCTTGCTTCAACATTTGGTCCGATTGCATCAAGGAAATTATGCTAAAGTGAGGTGGAAACCTAGCGGAGACCTAACCAACAATATAATTATATCAAAAGGGGTGTAACAGGGCTGTGTTTTGGCCACAACCCTGTTCACCCTCTATATGAATGGGTTTATAATGAATTACATGATTGTGGAGGTGATGCACCTAAACTTGCTGGCAAACTTATTCCTTCTCTTATAATTGCAGATGATACTCTGCTTATTTTGAATACCCCAATGTGCATTCAGAATGTTTTAAATAGGTTTGCTTCAGCCTGTGAGGACTGAGCCCTTGAAATGAATTGTTCCAAAACGAAGTGCATGGCTTTTAATCCTAATACATCTTTCAAGGGAAAATTGAGGCTAGGTTCAAAATATTTAGACCAGGTCAAGGTTTTTGATTACTTGAGAGTTAGACTTACTGGCAACCTGGCATGGTCATCCCAGATACAAAAGAGCACCCTCACACTCCAGCATGTGGATAGTGCAATAGTAAAGAAAATCAAACGATCTGTTTACTGCCCAATTTCCCCAGCAATAGAAATATACCGGGCCAGAGGGTTGGGTGCAGCTCTCTATGGTGGTGAATTATGGAGACTGGAACAACTAAGTCAATTAAAGGTTGCCGAAAATATATTTTTACGGTCAGTTCTAAACTTACCAACTAACACACCATTATTACCGATACGCCTTGACCTTGACCTAAAGTCTATCACTCATTTATCTGTTTTGAAGGTTCTTGTGTTTCGGGTGCGACTTTGGACTAGCAATTCCCAGATCCCTGTTAAAGAAGCAGTAGAAGAATTATTAACCCTTGAAAGACAGGCCGGGCGTCTGGGCTTGGTTAGAAAGGACAGACAGTAGCTTTTCAAACTGGGGTTGGAGACTCTGTGGGATGACCCAAAGACTATGACTAAACAAATGCCCCCCCAGCTCTAAAAATATACTGGAACTTTATTGAGTTTACATGCACTGATGTTATGGCATCAGGCACTTTAACTAATAGATTTTTAAATGCAAAAAATAATTTCAGTTTGCTAATTACATAGACCAAGTTGAACTCCCTCAGGCACGAGCACTTTATGTACAACTTAGGACTGTGGCCCTTCCCCTGAATACTATGAAAAGTAGCTGGGAAAATGCTATTTTAACCTCACTGTGACCGGTGTGTGGGTCAAGTCCTGAAAGCACAGAACATTACATGGTCACTTGTCCTCCCTATATTCATATTAGAAAAAGGTGGATCATCCCTGCTTGTCGATTACTGTAATTTACACGAACTGTAGATGCACTAAATGTGTTTAGATCTGACAACTAGGTGGCTTGTGTTTACATTATCTAGATACTTGCACGCTTGGTGGCACAAGTCTAAGACGTGAGTTATCTATTTGGTCATGTGTATGAATAATGCAGAGAGGTATGATCCAACGTTTAAATCTAGGGAAAACTATAAATATCGATGTAACTGAAGTGACTTGGTGTTTCCCTTGGAGGACATTAAATGATCATGTTTAATTGTTTTAGGAGGTCTTAATGGATTTTAGCCACACAAACATTAATATATATTACTTTTTTATTGTGTTCAGAATCACAAAGTTTTTATGATGGAAATATTATCGTTTTATTTAAATGTTTTAAATGTATGATGTAAACTGTTTTTATATGTGACTGACCATTATGATCGAATAAACTATCTTTCTACTGTAAACAAGACATTGTGGGCGAGTCAGACGATGATGCAACTA
Source organism: Lissotriton vulgaris (assembly GCF_964263255.1). NCBI lineage: Eukaryota > Metazoa > Chordata > Amphibia > Caudata > Salamandridae > Lissotriton > Lissotriton vulgaris. The sequence goes on along the minus strand of NC_141694.1, from coordinate 785,036,094 downwards.
TCTGCCTATATGAAGCCAGTGTAGTGACTTCAGTATACCAGGGAGACCGAATTCCAGGATTTACTCTAAGTTACTGTTTTTGCTACAATGTCACTTGGAGAGGGGCATTTTAGTGACTAGAGAGAATATAGTTGAGCCTGTACTTATGATGGCTTTCACTGTGGTACTGAACCCGTTGTGCAGAGGAGAGATAGTGGCCTGGAGGATGATAATAAGTATTTTTTCAACTAAACAAGAGATAAAATTGAGATGTGCTGATCACAATCTAGGCCTGAGGAGAAATTTTAGCAATCCAGTTATGTGTCAGTTACAACAAAGCCTGACAACAGAAGTAGACCGTGCCCATAAAAAAAGAGTTAAAAAAGAAATAAGACACACGCAGAGAAGTTGAGACAAGAGATGGTCCTACACAATGTAGCAAATTTGTTCCAGTGCGCCTGGTTGAAACACGTGTGCTAGAAATGGAAAGCTCCCTTGCTCCCGCTATGCTACGCTTCAGAACTAAGCTGTAAGGCACGATAACATTCCAAATGACAATTCCCCTCTTCATTAGGTACAAAGACAAGTCCCTCTGCTCTAGTGTAGCAATTAACACTGTCCACACAATGATATGTTTTTAGCTTCTAAATATAAATACCCATTCAACGTATTCAAAACTAGGTCCAATGAATTCCACTCTTTCTTTTTTAGGTCGGAGGCCAGCAAATGAAAGTTGAATGGCTGCTGATAAAAAGTAACAATGAATTCACAAACAACTCATGGAACCTGTTCGTCTCAGAGGATAGAAGAGTAGACTTTGTTGTGCTTAGGGTCAATTAATTGAGTCAAGTAGATCAGAGTTAATGTGGGAAACAGTTAATACAACCTACATAATATTCCTCCACAGCATTTGAGCAGTTGAGGTCCTGATGAGAACCCTAAATCCTTAGTGGTTTGAAACGCGTTGTCAATAAATCCTTGGGGGCTTCTTCATCAAAATCAGTTTGGACAGTGGGAAAACATCCCACACAAAAATCCCACTCTTGTCAAATAACTTTGAAACACAAACAACAAGACATCTGACAATTTGGCTTGTAATGTGTCAGTTTTGCAGGTACCACTCCATGCATCAAACCCAGAATTAATAAAAGTTTATAAACATATTAATACTTAAGAAAGACAATCATCACCACTAAAAAGAGAAATTTGATCTAATAAATAAATGAATATTTGGAACACAAATAATACTAATAACAAAGGACAAGGTCAGGATGTTTAAAGGTAATAGTAGCCCACGATAATGATTTCACGTAAAGCTTGTGTTCAAGAACATTGATAATATCATTAATTGCAGAGCACTCACGGCAGTAATTACGCGAGTTCCACTTGTGTTAAAACATAAACACTGACAAAAATAACGGAGGAAACTCCTCAAGAGGAATTATATTCACCAACTACAAAATGAAAGGAGGAAATCTCCTTCCTGCAGTAAATTAGGCCCGAGCGAAAGCATACCTCTCCAATCTCTCTAAAAGTGCATGCAAAACCTTAAAATACAGCCTGCATTGGAAAAACCCTAAAGCACTCATCTCAAATCCGTCCTTCAACTCATAAAACAGAGTGATTATTAATTTTCTACACTAGATCACTGGATAAAGTTGCGCACTGCGATGTTGAAATGACTAAACAGCAAAGAAAAACAATCATCCTTTATGGACTAAAGTTGCTTATAAAACCCTTGCAAAATCTAAAGGCCACACTAAATATAACCTACTACGAAAATGGCAGAGTACTCATCCAAGCAAGCAAACAAAGATCTTGAGCTATTTGATGAATACTTTACCACGCTAAAAGATCAGGTCTATAACACCCCTCTCTCAGCTCACCAACAAGGCGACAACTTAGACACCATCATCCCTACACCATTGAGGGTAAAGGCAAAGAGAGATAGCAGAACAGATCAGGAGAATCAACACTCTAGATCCTTCAGTACTAGACAAAGTACAAAAACTCGCTTTATAGCAAACAATCCAAGATTAGACATACACAAAGCAATCATCAATGAATCCCTAGAAGCAAACCAATTAAAGTCTAGCAAACTGTCCAATTTGCACACAACAGAGGCTAATAGCTCCACAACTTTACAAATAGCTGATCTCTCAGGCACAGCACCCATCAATCAGTACCGTGGGAGGATATATCACAAGACCGATAATAATAAAAGGCCTGCCCCTCAGATAAAAGAAAAAAACTTCAGAAGGAACTAAATGTATCCACAAACAGTTGGAAGCTGAACAATCCAACTTACCGCTCCACATGCCTGCAGTCACGTTTGAAAAGCATCAACTCTCTCCACCCTCAAGAATGGAATTAGAAATTGGCATTTCCCAGAAAGATAGGATAGCTATGGACATGCAAAATGCTATTAGGAACTTGAAGAATACTCTACTTCACTCAGAAAGTTATATCTCCAAAATTATCCAGAATCAAAAAGCAGTACACACTCGCCACAATCATCTAAACACTACCCCACTGACTCTGTCTAATAGGATTTTCCGTCCACGTATTAGGAACAACATCCAGGTCAGCAAGCCCGTCTGATCCTGTCAGCGACCCGCGCGCAACCAGCGCCAGAAACCCTGGACCTCCAACCATCCACCACTACAATCCAGCCACCCTCCTTGCACTCAGCCCCAGGAGGAACATAAACTTCCAGCTATCCACTCCAAGCGCCCTCACCGAGGCCCCGCGCATCCAAAGAGCTTTTTCCTACATCGCAGCCAAGTCCTGGAACGAGCTCTCGATCGAAATCAGACGCGTCCCCTCCCTGAGCATCTTCAGGAAGATGCTCAAGACCTGGCTCTTCAACTGAACGGAGCTGCCTAACCCCCTCCACCCTCCACAGAGCCTTGGGACCCTCATGGTGAGTAGCGCGCTTACAATTTCCCTGATTGATTGATTAGTTCCCCTGATTGATAAATAAATAAAATAAATAAACCTGTCCCAGGGTCCGATGTGGACAAACTTTGTAGAGGGATTCCTGTCAAGCAGGATGACATCCACAACTTCGGGAGTAAGATCAAACCCAGTTAACCTACTGGTTGAATTCCCCAGATCACCCTGTATGTACAGTTTACCTAAGATTCATAAGAACAGGAAGAAACCACTGGGAAGGCCTATAATTTCGGGGATAGGGGGACCTACAGTAAACTCTCACAATTCATAGATACATTTTTGAGACCTTATGTACAGAACTTACCTTCACATATACAGGATACTAAGCATATATTAAAGATAATGAGTGACATTAAATGGAAACCAGGAATGATAATGGCTACATTGGATATAGTATCCCTATATAGTAATATTGATCATCATTTGGGATTGAAGGCATTAGAGGCTTTTCGGAATAAACGACCGGCAGAATATTATGACCATACTATGATGTTATTGGAAATGACGAAGATAGTTTTGCAAAATAATGTTTTCCTATTTGACAACAAGCTGTACAGGCAGAGACTTGATACTGCCATGGGTTTCAGATTCGCTCTGTCTTTTGCTAACCTTTTCATGGGTTGGTTCAAGGCGGAGTGGATCCGGGGCCCTAGGGGTAGTAAATGGATAGACAATAATTACTATTGGGGATGGTTCATTGATGACTGTCTCCTTATTTGGACAGGTACGAGTAGTGAATTACAAGGTTTTTTCAACCATTTGAATACCAATTATTTAAACTTGACTTTCACTACACAATATGACAGCAAGCGTATCATTTTCTTAGATGTAGAACTGTTTATTGAGAAAGACAAATTGTGCAGTAGATTGTATCGCAAAGAGTAAAGCTGCAATGCCCTGCTACACGCGGGAAGTTGTCACCCCAAAAGTCAAATTAACGTGATACCTTACTGTGAGATGTTAAGTGCACGGAGGAATTGTTCGGAGCAGAATGATTTTGAGGCAAACTTGGAGGACATGACCCTGAGATTTGGAGTTAGAGGGTACGATCGGAAAATGATCGATAATGCAAAAAAGAGAGCATATAAACTGAAGAGAGAAGATACCTTGATGGCTAAAAAATCGTGTGTAGACGAAGAGGAAAGAGCTACAGATAAGGTTAGACTAATCACAAATTTTAGTGGAGAAAGTAATAAACTATACTCAATACTTAACAAGTACTGGCATTTTCTCAGATCAGACAAGGATATCGTGCCATACCTGAATGACAGACCCAGCCTGCCCTTTAGGAAAGGGTTAACACTTGCAAACATTGTCAGTCCCAGTTATCCTAGAATACCACCTAAGGTGAACTGGCTTAGCAATCAAATGAGAGGTTTTTACAGCTGTAGACGATGTAGCTGATGCAGGTGGGCTATTAATAAAATTACAACATTCAACTACAATCATACAGGGACATACAAGATTAACACATTTATTAATTGTGATACGAATTTTATCATACACTTTATTGTATGTAGCTATAAAAAAAATCTATATTGGGAGCACAATTAGATGCTTACACGATAGGATGTTGGAACACTTCAGGGCACTAAAGAATGGAGATACACAATATCCTATTGCGGCACATGCGGTACAAAATTATCAGGACAAAGAGAACCACAAATTCAGCTTTCATGGTACGGACCATGTGAGAATGGATAGAAGTGGTAACAGGCAACTGAAATTGAGACATAAAGAAGAGATTTGGATAATGAAATTGAAAGCAGTTGAAATTGGAATGAATGTAGATAGTGAATTGCAATATTTCCTGGGACAATGAATGCTTAATTACGTCATGGGACATGTCATATGACACAGAAGATACTCAGTTTGTGAATTCCAGAAACTTACAAAGTTTAGGTACATTATGATGCTGGTCATCTGAAATGTAGCAAATTTGGATTGTTAATAGTACATGTTTATAATGATTTATTATGGCATGATAACTGTAAAATGATACTATTAACCTAGCATGTTATTATTAGTGATGATGGGGGCTTGCAGTGCTTACGCTTCAGGATCAATTTGAAATCATTATTTGTTGACCCTTTGATCTGTATAATTGCGACCTAACTTGAAAGTTTGGGATGTTATGATTAATAGTATATGCAACGATCATTGACTTTAACAACCATTTATCAGGCTAACATGCGTGTGCTTTACAAGATTGTTGGTGAAATTCTGATGGGCAGATTGTTCATAGAACAGATAAACTTTCAGATTAGATTTAATTTCTGAGGATTCGTTTTAAGACCGTAGATAACTGGTACAATATAGTATATGTATATGTAGGATTGTATACGTAAGATTTGTGACTGTAGATTATAGGTTTCATTTAGTACATGTATATGTAGAATTGTATATGTAAGACTTTACATTTCATTTTTATGACTTATGATGTTACAAATGTCATAGAGATTGTAGATAATTTCATAAGTGCCCTAACTGTGAAAAAACTATAATTGGAGACAAAACATGTTTTCTATACTCCCTTTCCTTCTGGTCCTACCTGATTCTTTTATGTTACTCTTTGGTGGTGGTTTCTCTTTTGAGATTATTATAAGAGATTTTTGTGGCCTTCAGATAATAATGGGTGCTATTAATGGTTATCCATAGTGATATGGTGAGGTTTTAAATAATGAGGATTGTAGCAAGAAGGAAGCGGTCTATAATGTCTTTATACGTGATTTATACTTGAAACTAAGTAGTAATTGGATCGTAGACATACATTACTAAACAAATTCCAGTATATAATATTCAGTCCCCATTTTTGTAAGGATATCTTAGATTTGGTTCAATAGAGCGCAAAAAATTGGTCCCATGTACAAGAAGATTATGATTCCCCGTTCTAAGATGGCGGACCTTTGCCAGTAGGATAAGACTGACATACTTGAAATTGAGGACTTTTAGGCAACTGCTAACAGAATACGTATTGGAGAATATTTGGACCAGTAGCAGATAGAGAATTTTTAGATTCAGAGCTCTTATACAAACCAGTTAGACGTAGACTACATTCTGGTATAGTGACACGATATTGGAATTACATAAACATCATAGATTCGCGTGACATTAATTTCGCACAGATTTAAAATTAACGGTACACGAGTTGTGATAAATAGGAGAAATTAGGTAACTATTAGGTCATAGTGAGTAGAAGATGATATTGAAGAAATGTATTGCAAATGCATGTTTAAAGATGGCGCCCGTCACTTTGTATATAAAACATAGTGGAAAAATGGTGCCAGAGTAGAACACCGTCTAGGAGGTACGAGGGAGAGGCTTGAACTAGTGTCAGGTAAGTGGGAAACTAATGAATATCTTTTCGGACGCTATATTTTGAGTTTGATAGACATAATTTAATGTACTTTACACGGACATGTGTTTACTTCTAGATCACATACTCGTGAAACTTGGAAGATTATTTGGAGGCTATAACATGGAAGTTAAGGTTACCTAAAAGAAAGGGTGGGATAAATTTGACCCCGTTGTGAAGGACCAGTATCGGGGATATCGAGTGGTTAGTTTGCAGTTGCTTATCGACACTTGATATACTGTTTGTTTAAAACTGATATTATTTTTGAACAAATGGGGAGACCGGGAGGGTTTTATACATGAATTGAACAATATTGTTGTTTGTTACTTTTAGAATCTTGAATACACCAGACTCCTGAGGCGTGAGCCAGGAGTATAGACAGCGTTTTTAAAACAAAATCGAATTTTCTGTTCGTAAATTTTATGCAAACTGTTCTGATTTGTTTCTTACTTTGGGGAATAGAATTTTAACTACCTCTTTTACCGCGCTGGCTTCTTGCAGTAGCTGCACTCTTCACATCACTCGGAGCCACTGCCCGGGGCAAGGAAGGGACTTTGGGCGGCATCTTGGGTGAGGAGGATCAAGCAAGGTTGCTGGCTAGTGGCTAGTGAATCACCTGGCTGACACCCCGGGGCTCCTATAAATGTCCACACTAAGGCGCACACGCCGCCACCAGACTCCTGAGGCGTGAGCCGGGAGTATAGACAGCGTTTTTAAAACAAAATCGAATTTTCTGTTTGTAAATTTTATGCAAACTGTTCTGATTTGTTTCTTACTTTGGGGAAAAGAATTGCAACTACCTCTTTTACCGCGCTGGCTTCTCGCAGTAGCTGCACTCTTCACATCACTCGGAGCCACTGCTCGGGGCAAGTAAGGGACTTTGGGCGCCATCTTCTGTGAGGAGGATCAAGCGAGGTCGCTGGCTAGTGAATCACCTGGCTGACACCCAGGGGCTCCTATAAATGTCCACACTAAGGCGCACACGCAGCCACCAGACCCCTGAGGCGTGAACCAGGAGTATAGACAGCGTTTTTAAAACAAAATCAAATTTTCCGTTCGTAAATTTTATGCAAACTGTTCTGATTTGTTTTTTACTTTGGGGAATGGAATTTTAACTACCTCTTTTACCGCGCTGGCTTCTCGCAGTAGCTGCACTCTTCACATCACTCGGAGCCACTGCTCGGGGAAAGGAAGGGACTTTGGGTGCCATCTTGGGTGAGGAGGATCACCTGGCTGACACCCCGGGGCTCCTATAAATGTCCACACTAAGGCGCACGTGCAGCGGATGGGGGCAGCGGGCGCGCCTAAGGCAAGCCCGTCTGCGCCCGTCCGCGCCAAGATTGCGCCAGATGGCAGGAGCCCTGCATCTCCAAAGGGTGAGCCTTTCAGGTACACCCGCGACGAACTTCTGGGTCTAGCCACTAGATGCTTATCATCACTGTGGGCCTTTCAAGAGCCTTTTTTTGAGTGTAATCATTGTATCTTCAAAGTCAACTCGGAGAAGCATGCTATCCGTCCATCTAATTGTACCACATTCAATTTTCCTATTCTAAATTGCCACTCTTTGGTGAGCCATCATGCGGATGTGTTTGATCTTTTAATGGCCGAGGGCCTGGATGCCCTGTTTCTTACAGAAACCTGGCTAACCAAGGACACTGTGGCGGAGCCAGGGCTTGCCCTTCCTGACGGTTACATGATATATCATGTCAATAGAGAGGGGGCAGAGGGGGGGGGAATCGCGGTAATTGCTAAGGCAACAGTCACGGTTAATTTAGTAAAGGAAGACATCGTGGGTTGCGAGAGCGCCCTCTTCAAATTAAAGTTGAACTGTAACCTGACTATGGTCTGGCCTTTCAATTTATAGACCCCCCCGGCCCTTCAGGGAATTTTTGCGAAGATCTAATAAATAGAATTGGACGTATGGCTAGCAAAGCGGACAATTTTACCATTCTAGGGGATCTCAATTTGCACCTCGAACTACAGGACAAGGTAAAGATCTCTCATTTCTTAGCTGATTTAGTAGCCTTTCAGCTGCCTCAATTAGTCTTGGAGAGCACACATGTGGCTGGGCACTTGCTTGACCCCATTTTTTCCAACCTTGCCTGCCTAAATATCCTCCCCCCGGTCCCGCTAACATGGACTGACCATTCAGTCATTCCATTTTCTCTACTGTGGCAGAGTAGAGTTGATGTGCACCGCACGGCTATTGTGGTAAAACGGCCATGGCATAAGCTTGAGCAGGAGTAGCTCGCTAAGCGATTAGAGGAATTTAGATCTCAGCTTCCCTCAGACATCGAGGAAGCAAATGCGTGCTTTCAGGACTGGCTGATAGCCGGTCTGGATAGCTGCATTCCGGGCAAGCGGGGAGGGAAGAGCCGCAGACTTTCAAATCCTTGGTTCTCTGATCTCTAATGCATGCAAAAAAGGGGTGTAAGCAGTTGGAACGCGCCTGGCGTCGCTCCTATGAACTATCGGCTAAAGTTGTTTACCGTAAGGCAGTAAAGGATTACCACAAGCTTATTCGTAAAACATAGGCAGAATTTGTAGCTGACCAAATCTTAACAAGTTCTAACCCCACTAAAACCATCTTTAAACTGCTTAAAAACATGAAGACTGCTGGTCAGGCCAGGGCTTCCCCGGTAACTTCTAATCAGCAGTGTGAGGCCTTGGCACTCCACTTTGTGGGAAAGTGGATCAGATCTATCAAAACCTCTCCTCAGGGAATACCCACACAGAAAATATCGGGTTAGCAGGGCCAGCTAATGCGTCGAATAATGGTATGGTGACCCTGCCTTTGCTGTCGCCGGAAGAATTTCAGATTATTAGTGTCAAGATCAAATCTGGTTCGCCGGCTGACCCGATGACAGTGAGTTATTTCCACCAGATTCTACCTCTCATTTCCCCGGTGGCCTTGGAACTGATCAACCTTTCGCTGAAGTCAGCCTCCGTTCCCAGGGCTGGAAGCACGCTAAGATCATTCCACTGTTGAAAAAGCCATCCCTAGACCAGGAGGACCCAGGCAGCTATCGCCCAATATCACAGCTCCCTTTCATGGCGAAAGTGGTAGAGGCCCACGGAAATGCCATCTTATCCAACTACATTGATGAGCATAACATCTTCGACCCATCTCAACATGGGTTCTGCCACCGCCATAGTACGGAATCCGCTCTGTTGGCGGTCATGGAATCCAAACGTAGTAGGTTGGATGCAGTGGAGTAGCGTGGCTCAATGGTTAGAGCTGCAGACCCTGATGCAGAGGTCTGGCCCGGGACCAGGGTTCAATTCCAGCCTCGGCGGCTCTTGTACTCAATCTCCCTGGACCTGATATTCTCGCCTCGGTGCCTAGTCTAATCATGGGTCCCAGTCTGTGACTCTGGGCAATAGCTTGCTTAATCTCCACAACGGCCCCAGCAGCGCTTGGATGCCTGGCTTCACCTTGGGGGTGCCCAGGAGTGGACATCTCACAGGAAAGACAGGAAGGGTTCCCCAGCGGTATGAATACAGCGCTACGAGACCTCTGGGTAGAAGGCACTATATAAATACAAACACATTTACATTTACATGCAGATGACTCAGCGGCCTTGATCCTATTGGATCTAAGTGCCGCATTTGATACGGTGTCCCATAAGATTCTTCTTCATCATCTTTGGACGATTGGTATTAGGGATGCTGCCTTGGAATGGTTTCGGTCCTTTCTGGCTGAGCGGTCATTCCAAGTGTCTGTTCCGCCGTTCCACTATCACGAACATGCTTTGGGTAGGGGGGTTCCTCAAGGCTCCATCTTGAGCCCCCTTCTGTTCAATCTGTATGTGGGACCTTTGGCGAAGGTGGCCAGAGATAGAGGGCTGTCCCTGGTGTCGTACGCCGATGAAACCCAGTTGGTGATTGCCTTCTCCAAAAAATGCAGGACCAATCTGGAAAACTTCAAGGAGGATTTAACAGCTATCTCGGCCTGGATGAAGGTTAATTACCTTCAATTAAATGCCAGCAAGTCCGAGATCTTGTTGTATGGGAAGGACCAAGGACTCTGGTCAGAGCAATGGTGGCCCGATCATTTGAAGCCCGCACCGGTGCCGAAGGAGACGGTGAAGAACCTGGGCTTCTGGTTCGATACCGGTCTAACTTTTAATAAGCAGACAAAAGCTGTAGCCGCAGTCTGCTTTGGGCTTCTGAGAGGATTGAGACCCCTGCTTGGTTTCTTCCCTCCCAGAGTACGTCAGACCATCTTGCAGGCTTCCATCTTGGCGAGGCTTGATTATGGCAATGCCTTATATCTTGGTGCTAACAAAGCTAGCATCAAACGCTTGTAGAGGGTCCAGAACGCAGCCGCCCGTATGTTAGTGGCTCTTCCTAAATCACACTCTGTGGCCCAAGTTCTTGTGAAGCTGCACTGGTTGCCAATTGAAGCACGAATCCAGTTCAAGGTGCTCTGTATTGCGCACAAAATCCCGAGACTTCAAGCCCCAGAGGGGCTATCGGGCCTATTGAAGCCATACCTGCCTAGTAGAGTCTTACGATCGACTAATCAAGGTTTGGTCTGTGTTCCCGTGTTAGGAAAGCAAGGGCTGGGGGCTGGTCGTATGGCCTCATGGCTGCCAAACTGTGGAACTCTCTTCCCGTATGTATTCAAGCCATCCCCAATCTTCTGACATTTCGCAAGTCCTTGAAGACTTGGCTGTTTCCCACTCTGTGATACCCCTCGCTTGCTTCGCTCTCTTGCTCCGCTTAGGTTTCTGGTTGCGCTGGGACGCCTCGTTGCTGAGGCAGCCATGCGCATTACAAATCCTGTAATAAATAAATAAATAAAATTTGATCTACACAGATGCTTCTCCGGATTTATCTACAGAGTTTGGTTTCAGCTCATGAAATAATATTGCTGACCAACTACAATAGAGGAATAACACCACAAAGGGTTACAACTTCTTGGGAGAGTGAAATGTTAATGCCACCAGTAGATTTTTCTTGAAATTGGGGCACTATGGACTTATCAAATCAGATGCTTCTTAATGTGGCTCCTTTTACTTGGTACAATTAAGGATTTAGTGATTGGTTTGCTACTGGGTAGTTAAGAGTCTTGTATTATGTTAACGTCATGATCCTTACTCCTATTAAATATGAGATCATATATTATTGGGGGTTGCTCTTGTTGTAACTGGAGTTGTATGTGATATTATGACCTTGATTTTACAGATAGTGAGCGAGTCGTTCTATACCGGAGGAGTTCAATACATACTTACTTTGGTTGTCAACTTTCAGGTGACTTTTATAGATAGTAACTTTATCTTTGCTCTTGGGCTTTCACACAGTCGGTGTTTAAACGAGAGATACTCTGTTCACTGAACATTTTCTGAAGTTTACTATGAAACTCTATTCTTTTGCATAATGGGTGCTGGTTTACTATGAAACCAAAAAAAAAATGTTCTGCTATATTTTGAGTCTCTAAATCATGGGTACTCACAAACTTTCTCTAAGGGGCCAAATTTACAGTGTAGTTTGTGGCCGAGGGCTGCACCGGTGGGGGCGTGGTCAGTGAGAGAAGGGGCGGGGCTAGAGACAAAAAAAAACCTGTGACCATGAGGTTGAACACAGGCCCTGGCAGTGGATGTCTTTGTCCACTGAGCCACCAGACCGAGCATACACACATATCTCTCTCTCTGTCTCCCTCCCTCTCTCTATTTCTCTACCTCCCTCTCTCTCTCTCTCTCCTTCCCTCCCTCTCTCGTCTCCCTCACTCCCTCTGTCTCCCTCACTCTCTCTGTCTCCCTCACTCTCTCTGTCTCCCTCCCTCCCTCTCTGTCTCCCTCCCTCCCTCTCTGTCTCCCTCCCTCCCTATTTGTCTCCCTCCCTCCCCCTCTCTGTCTCCCTCCTTCTCTCTGTCTCCCTCCCTCCCTCTCTGTCTCCCTCCCTCCCTCTCTGTCTCCCTCCCTCTCTCTGTCTCCCTCCTTCTCTCTGTCTCCTTCCCTCTCTCTGTCTTCCTCCCTCTCTCTGTCTCCCTCCCTCCCTGTCTCCCTCCCTCTCTCTGTCTCTCTCCCTCCCTCTCTCTGTCTTCCTCCCTCTCTCTTTCTCTACCTCCCCTCTCTGTCTCCATCCTTCTCTTTTTCTCCCTCCCTCTCTTTTTCTCTCCCTCTCTCTCTGTCTCCCTCACTCCCTCCCACTTCCTCCCTCACTCCCTCTATCTCCCTCCCTCCCTCTCTCTGTCTCCCTCCCTCTCTCTGTATCCCTCCCTCTCTTGGTCTCCCTCCCTTTCTTTGTCTCCCTCCCTCTCTCCGTCTCCCTTTCTCTCCCTTTCTCTAACTGTCTCCCTCCCTTTCTCTAACTGTCTCCCTCCCTCTCTCTCCCTGTCTTCCTCTCTCTCTCCCTCTCACCCTCTTTCTCCCTCCCTCCCTCCTTTTGTCTCCCTCCCTCCTTATGCCTCTGCCTCCCTCCCCTCCCCTGACTCTCCCTCTCTCTCCCTCCCCGACTCTCTTTCCCTCCCTCGCCTTCCCCCGACTCACCCTCTCTCCCTCTCTCTCTCTCTCCCTCGCCCTCACCTGACTCTCTCTCTCCCTCCCTCTCCCTCCCCTGACTCTCCCTCTCTCTCCCTCCCCTGACTCTCCCTCTCTCTACCTCCCTCACCCCCCCTGGCTCTCCCTCTGTCTCCCTTCCCTGACTCTCCCTCTCTCGTCCTCACTCTCCCTTCCTCAACCTCCCCTGTCTCTCCCTCCCTCTGTCTCTCCCTCCCTCTGTCTAACCCTCCCCTGACTCTCCCCCTCCCTCTCTCACTCCCTCCCTCGCCCTCCCCTGACTCTCTCACTCCCTCAACCTCCCCTGACTCTCCCTCCCTCGCCCTCTCTCTCCATCTCTGTCTCCCTATCTCTGTCTAGGCAAGGTGTATTAATTCTATTAGAAATATCACGAAAAGCAAGAGCTATTTACTGCACACATCGAACCACCTTCCCCAGCCTTCCCAAAATCTGCAGCACATTATTAGTGACTCCCTAATGTAGAGGGTGCACGAGAGCTGGCTGGACCACTGCAGCAGAGATCAGGTGTAATCCGGAGGGCAGAGATTCCAAATAAGGCTGGGCTGATTCAGACTTTCATCCCTTCAGTGTCGATAAAACAAATGCTACTCGAGGCTGCGCAGAGTGATCTCCAAGTTCATGCTCGGCTCGGTTCAATCAGTCATGGGGGTTTGTCCTGATCACTGTAATTGTCCAATAATCCCCCCCCTCCTCTGTGGCAGCCCGGGATGAGTCAGCTTGCCTGGCGCGCACACAGCCGGAGCACTTCACAGGTCTTTAAAAGACCATTAAATCGTTAATGAGGCTTTGTTCTGTTTCACCTCTTCTGAGGCCCCTGCAGCTCCACTCTATGGCTGGAATTTCCCAGCCCCCCTAGAGCAGAGCCTCTCCGAGTCAGGCTGCATCAACCGCCGGTGTTTACTAAAACTCTTGAATTTTTTTTTTTTAAACTGGTACATGTCTGCAAGGTCCGGCGGGCCGCCAAGGAAGGCTTGCCGGGCCGCCACCGGCCCGCGGGCCGTACTATGAGTACCCCTGCTCTAAATTATAAGAGGTTAAAGAGGTAATAACATGAATTTATATAATTTAGTAAGAATTGTGCTTATACTTTGTTTAGTTGGGTTTGCAGCCCTGAAGAAGTCAAGGATGCTTTAATTAGCATGACGAAACACGTTTTGGCTGCATTGGAAATTGGTTACATTTGAAGAAATACCCTATTGATTGTTTTGAATACATGGATATGAGAATTTGTGCTGTACCAACGGATGAATTTTGGTTTTGAAGAAAACAGAATAAATTGTTTGACATTGAATAATGTATACATGGAGCATTTAATATTAGAGTGCTCAGGGAGGATCACATTTTCTGTAAACCCAGTTAACTGCTGTTGTGCAGTCTCCTTATATGGAAGTGCAGATTGGACAGGTTTGAGGCAGGATGCTGTCCTGATGCTGCGAAAGGAGAGCTTGCTGTGCCGAAACAGTAGGACTGTCAAAGGACTGGTGCTCATGCCCAGAAGATCTGGGAACCACATGCTTCTTGCCCAATCCAGAGTGACTAGGATGACTTGGCCCTTTAGTCCTGATCTTTTTCAGTACTTGAGGCAGGAAAGATAGCAGAGGGAAGGTGAACAGGAGTCCCATGTTCCCCTCCATCATTTTTGGAAACTTCAGTGCACAAAGGTTTTGACTCTGGGAGCTCTCAGCGGTGGTGAAAAGATCAAGCCAGGTTACTCCACATTGCCAGAAAAGGCCCTGTACAGCTTTGGGGTGTAACTGCCATTGGTGATCAAGCAGGCACCGCCAACTGGTTTAATTTGTCCCAAAATTTGATGGTCTTACCAGATGGTTCATGATCAGGGAAATGCCCTGATGCTCCAGCCATTTCCAGAGACGAAGTTCCTTCTGGAACAGGACCCAGGACACCATCTCACCCCTGCTTATTGCAGTACCATATGGCAGTGGTGCTTTCTGTGAAAGCCTGAACCAGCATTTAATGGGTGGTAGGAAGCCTTTCAGTTCCAGGTGAATGGTCTGCACCCTGAACAGGGTGATCTGAAGACCAGTCTCTGCCGGAGATCAGAGTCCTCTCATCTTCAGCTCTCCCAGACACCATCATCATCCCAGCAGCAAGGCATCCACTGTCAGCTCCAGGTGCAGCTGGAAGAGGGTTCGGCTGCTGGTCTAACAGAGGTCGAGCAGTCATCAGTGCAGGCACATTTCCCTGGTGCTCAGGCCACTGAGACTTTAGGTTGTAGCGCAGAGCCTGCATATGCCACCTGTCATAGTTGACGAGCAGGATGGAGGAGACCAAGAAGCCCAGATACCTCAGATCCACGCTCAACAATATCCAGGAATGTAGCTGAAACATCAGGATCATAGCCAGAATGTCCTGGACTTGTGATGGAGGTAAGGCCTGAAACTCCACAGTTTTCAAGATAGCCCCTAAGAAAGGGAGATTCTGCAAAGGCGGCAGGTGTGCCTTTAGCACATTCATAGTGAACCACAACAAAGTCAGGTGGGTACTGTCATTTGTAGGTGCTCTATGATGACAGTGGCGAGCCCGGCTTTGACATGTATGGTAAAACTCAAATCATCTAGCCCCAAAGGTGTGGTGCAGCCACTGCCATCACTTTCATGAACACCCAAGGGAAAATGGTGAGGGGAGTATGCCAAATAAAATTCTCATGGCCCATCATGAACAGAAAGTAGCATCTGTGGGACTGCACAACGGGTATATGAATAGAAGTGTACTATAAGATTAAAGTGACCAACTAATCACCTGGATCCAAGACAGACAGGGCCCGGGCCAGTATGAACATCTTGAATTTGCCCTTCTGCATGAAGGCATTCAGAGTGCAGAGATCTAAAATGGGAAGAAGGTCTCTGTCCTTCTTCGGCAGGAGGAAATAGTAGGAGTCATGGCCAGTCCCTATTGCCAGTGTTGGAACATGCTCCCCTGGCTAAAATAGCAAGCACTTCTTGGAGTAAGATGGACCGGTACTTCTCTGATGTGGGCAGGAAATGTGGCGGATCTATAAGGAATGGCAGGGCATAGCTTCATTGAACAATCTGACGGAGCCACCTGTTGCCACCCTAGGAGGAAATGTCTGATCCTGCCTCCCACAGGGTGGTTGTGTGACATTAAGTGCAAACAAAAGGAGGCTTGGGCTGATGCTGCAGGCAGAGCACTGGGAAGTGTGCTGCCCTTGATGACTTGAGCATTGTCTGCTTGCTCCCTATCTTTATCCCCAAACCTAACCCCAAAAGCCTGGGGCACTTGATGCGACGGCAGTGAGCCTTGGCAGTAGCGGTACGCCAAGCCTCTGGAGCAGCCTAGAAAGGGGCAATATTGTTGAGACTACTGTCTCAGAGAGGTAGAAAGTACTAAGCAACATGCCAAGCCCCAGCTTTCTTTTAAGCATTCCAGCACTGAATTGGCCTTCTTGCTAAACAGTTAAATCCATTTAATAGCATGTACATCAGAGAGGCATGCACATCCCCAGAAAAGCCTGCGGATCTCATCCAAGTGTGCAGCTGAAGCACCGTGTTAGTGCCATCTGATCTGCCCAAGCAGTTAGTAGTGTCTAGATCAGAACTGGTAATATACTTTGTGTCATCCTGACCATCATGGTTGGTTTGAGACAGGAGGATCTGAAATTTCCTGGGGACTGCCAGCAAGATGTCACCAATCAGGCCCCATAAAACATTGACTGACTGGAGGGCTACGCTGGCCGCGGAAATCACCTGCCTCTCAAATGCTTCAATTCATTTTGACCCTCTGTCTGGTGAGTTGTAGGGAATTAATTGGGTTCACCCTACTAGTGAAAGCATGAATCGCCAACCTTTATGGTGTAGGGTGCAGTATCAACAACTTGGGTCACCTTGTGCTAGTCAATGTCAACTAGCAACTTGGCTGTTCAATGGTGGACAAGCACAAGGTGTAGGCCAGGTGCCCATACAGATGTCAGTTAGGGCTTTAATAAATGAAAGTAAGGGTTTGGATCAAGTTTGTCCAGGTTGCAAAACTTCTGTCAGCAATATAGTTTCGAATCCCAACTGCCGACTGAGACTGTCTGCACGCACGTTCAGAACTCCGGCCAGATGATTTGCCATCAGAAAAATCTGATGGTCCTGAACCCAGGACCAAAGTCGCAGAGCCTCTCTGCAAAGACAATGCGACCCCACTCTTCCCTGCTTGTTGACATACCACATCGCGCTCGTGTTGTCCGTAAGGACTTGAACCGACTGACCGCGAAGGGAAGGGAGGAAGGCCTTGAGTGCCAAACATATCGCCCGCAACTCTAGGAGGTTGATGTGAAGTAACCTTTCTTCTGGAGACCAAAGACCCTTGATCTCCAGATCCCCCAGATGAGCACCCCACCCTAGAGTGGATGCATCCGTTATCACTGTGGCTACCGATGGAGGCAAATGAAAAGGCTTTCCTTGAGACAGATTGCCTTCCACGCTCCACCAAGACAGATCCGCTGCAGCTTCTCTGGAGATCCTGATTGACTCCCTGAGATCTACGTTGTACTGATACTACTGCCTGCGGAGGCACCACTGGAGAGCCCTCATGTGCCAGCGTGCATGATTGATCAACAGCATGCAGGAAGCCATCAGACCGAGCAGGCGAAGGACCTTCAGGACTGGAAAGACCGCTCTGTTGTAAAATAAAGGAATAATTTCCTGTATGTCGAGAATCCTTTGCGGAGGAGGGAATGCCCGACACACAGTGGTATCCAGCACCGCACCTATGAACTGGTTGCGCTGAGAAGGCATCAGGTGAGATTTGGGCACGTTTATCGAGAAACCCAACCTGTACAACAACTGTGTTATAATCTGCAGATGATGGAGCACCCTCACTAGCGACTCTGCTTTGATCAGCCAGTCATCCAGATAAGGGAATACCGGTATCCCTGACCTTCTGAGTTGGGCTGCCACCACTGCCATCACCTTGGTGAAGACTCGAGGTACAGTAGTAAGACCAAACGGAAGGACCGCAAACTGGTAATGTTACGACCCCACCGTGAAACAGAGATACTTCCTGTGTGACTTCAGGATGGGAATATGAAAATACGCATCCTGTAAGTTGATTGACACCATCCAGTTCTCTTCCAGCAGCGCTTGAAGAACCTGCGCAAGCGTGAGCATCTTGAACTTCTACTGTTTCAGATAGAGGTTAAAGACCCTGAGGTCCAAGATTGGACGAAGTCTGCCATCCTTCTTGGGTATCAGGAAATACCAGGAATAGCATCCCTGACCCCTTTCATGCTCCGGAACCACCTCTCACACCTTTTTTTAGTAATGCCAGGACTTCCTCCTGCAGAAGAAGTAGGTGGTCCTCCGTGCAAAATCCTTGACAAGGAGGGTAGTTGGGGGGAAATTCCCGAAAGGGAAGAGCATACCCATTCTCTACAAGATTGAGAACCCAAAGGTCTGAAGTGACCGATTCCCAATCCTGTAGAAAATGAGTAAGCCGACCCCCCACAGGACCAACATGATCCGGAATGGCAGATCTAGGGCTGCTTTTCTGTGGTTGGAGGGGGGTGGGAAGAGGAGGAAGAGGAGGAGGAGGAGGAGGGGACTTGACGCCCTCGAGGACGGCCCCTGAGCCTGCCTTTGTACGCTTTGTACAGCAGATTCTGCTGCTGCTGTGGTTGCTTGAAAGATCAAAAGGAAGACCTTCCGAATCCTCTATACCTTTTACTCACAGAACCTCTGGACTGGAGGCCCAAAGATCTAGCTGTTACTCCACTATCCTTGAATCTCTCTAAGGCTGTATCCGCCTTCTTCCCAAACAGGACCGAACCATCAAATGGCAGATCTATTAAGGCAGCCTGGACATCTGCAGAAAACTCGGATGACTTCAACCAAGCAGCTCTCCTGATAGCAATCGATGACCCCATGACCCTTGCCACAGAGTCAGCTGTGTGCAAGCCACTCTGGATGAGTTGGCGAGCAGCAGCTTGAGTATCAGCAAGATCCTCATTGAAGCTCTGCTTGTCCTCTTCAGGAATCTTAGGAACCAACTGTTTCACAGAGTCCATTAGAGTGTGAATGTAACGCCCTAAAAGGCAAGTGGCGATTGTTGACTTGAGAGCCATGCTAGCTGAAGAGAAAACCTATTTAGCTGATTGATCTAGTTTCTTAGACTTTTTGTCACCAGGCACTTGAGGAAAAGCACCAGTAGACTTTTTGGAGCAGGCGGCCTGTACCACCAAGCTTTCAGGAGAAGCAAACTGGTAATGTTGCGACCCCACCGTGAAACGGAGATACTTCCTGTGTGACTTCAGGATGGGAATATAAAAATACGCATCCTGTAAGTTGATTGACACCATCCAGTTCTCTTCCAGCAGCGATTGAAGAACCTGCGCAAGGGTGAGCATCTTGAACTTCTACTGTTTCAGATAGAGGTTAAAGACCCTGAGGTCCAAGATTGGACGAAGTCTGCCATCCTTCTTGGGTATCAGGAAATACCAGGAGTAGCATCCCTGACCACTTTCCTGCTCAGGAACCACCTCTCGCACCTTTTTTTAGTAATGCCAGGACTTCCTCCTGCAGAAGAAGTAGGTGGTCCTCCGTGCAAAATCCTTGACAAGGAGGGTAATTGGGGGGAAATTCCAGAAAAAAGGGAAGAGCATACCCATTCTCTACAAGATTGAGAACCCAAAGGTCTGAAGTGACAGATTCCCAATCCTGTAGAAAATGAGTAAGCCGACCCCCCACAGGACCAACATGATCCGGAATGGCGGATCTAGGGCTGCTTTGCTGTGGTAGGAGGGGGGTGGGAAGAGGAGGAGGAGGAGGAGGGGACTTGACGCCCTCGAGGACGGCCCCTGAGCCTGCCTCTGTACGCTTTGTACAGCGGATTCTGCTGCTGCTGTGGTTGCTTGAAAGATCGAAAGGAAGACCTTCCGAATCCTCTATACCTTTTACTCACAGAACCTCTGGACTGGAGGCCCAAAGATCTAGCTGTTGCTCCACTATCCTTGAATCTCTTTAAGGCTGTATCCGCCTTCTTCCCAAACAGGACCGAACCATCAAATGGCAGATCTATTAAGGTAGCCTGGACATCAGCAGAAAACTCGGATGACTTCAACCAAGCAGCTCTCCTGGTAGCAATCGATCACCCCATGACCCTTGCCACAGAGTCAGCTGTGTGCAAGCCACTCTGGATGAGTTGGCGAGCAGCAGCTTGAGTATCAGCAAGATCCTCATTGAAGCTCTGCTTGTCCTCTTCAGGAATCTTAGGAACCAACTGTTTCACAGAGTCCATTAGAGTGTGAATGTAACGCCCCAAAAAGGCAAGTGGCGATTGTTGACTTGAGAGCCATGCTAGCTGAAGAGAAAACCTTTTTAGCTGATTGATCTAGTTTCTTAGACTTTTTGTCACCAGGCACTTGAGGAAAAGCACAAGTAGACTTTTTGGAGCAGGCGGCCTGTACCACCAAGCTTTCAGGAGAAGGATGGGAAGATAAGAAGTCTGGATCTCCAGGAGCCGCCCTATATCTCCTTGCGACAGCCCTTGAAACTACTGGAGCCGAAAAAGGCTTACGCCACGCCTCCAAGATTGGCTCTGTTACTGCATCATTAAAAGGAAGCATAGGTTCTACTACTGAAGAGGGAGAGTGAAGCACTTCCATTAAAATGTTTGGAACATCTGGAGCAGAGGAAAGCTCTCAATCCGAAGATAGTTCTAAACCACTAGCCTCCTTAAGATCATCAAAGAAATCTTCAGATTCCTGCAGGTCAGCTTCCTCCATTTCCTCTTCTCTATATCTCTCTTCCTCCGAATGTACTGTGGAGTAAGCTCATTGTGATTCATTAGCAATGCGCTTTGATGAAGAAATGTACTTAATGGTATTGTGAATAAATTTGATAAATGTATAACGGTTCACTGGGACCCTCCTTTTTGTATATCACTTAGCACCCAGGTCCCCAGTGACTTATTTGGGTAACACCCCTCCTATATTTACAGAGCTTCCCTTCTAGACCTCATCTTCGGGATCGGCGTCGGTGGATCCGCAATCGACTCCGATGGAGCTGGCGCCGGCGTCGAGCTCGGAGCAGAAGGAGCAGGCTGGAGCGTACGTGGTCAAATTGGAACCGGCGCCGGAGAAGATGGAAACGGCGTTATTTACTTCGGCGGTGCCGAGAGATGCCAAGAAGGAGCCGGCGCCGGCATAAATGGCAGGAACGGCGCCGGAGCATACGTCTGAGGGACTACCAGATTAAAAGCCATCAGAGCCATGGGAGCAACCGGTGCTCCAGAGGGGTACATGGCTCTTGGAAAGACCCCGTACATAGCATTTAAGTAATGCGTTGGGTCTTGCCCAGGGCCTGGAAAAGGAGGGTACGAACCCACAGGCTGCTCTTGAGGAGGCACTGGATTCAGGGCATCTGGAACCTCGGGACGATGGACCGGAGTCACAGAAACCTCAGGCAAAGGAGCCTCTTCCTCCTCTCGAGGTGGAGAATGAGTCGACGTAGGGGACAGATTCGACTCTCGAGCCGGAGACTGCTCCGGTGAACCAACAGGTGATGGCTCACCTTCCAAGCTCCGGTACAGTAGGTGAAGGAGAAACATAATCATTCCAATGTCGACAACCTGGAGACTTCGACTTCGGATCGGACTCTCTCTCGGAATGAAGTCGAGACCCGTGCTTCCTTTTCTTATGCTCCTTCTTGGATCGAGAAGCATGCCCCGAAGACGACCTCGAAGCCGACCTTGACTTCAAATGGGACCTCGAAAGTCTGGAACGGGACTTCGACCTTTTCTTCTCCTTCTTGCCTTTCAACTTCACCACCAGAAGCTTTGCCTCCCTTTCTGGCAACGCCTTGGGGTTCATGTTCTTGCAACTGGGACAGCCTTGGACGTCGTGGTCAAATGAGAGACACCACACACAATCTTCATGCGGATCAGTTATAGGCATCATCTTTCCGCATTCTCCACAGGGCTTGAAACCAGTTTTCTTCGAAGACATCTCGAAAAGATCCAAGAAAACACTGGAAATACTCGACAGTAACAGAGTAACAAACGAGCTACAGAGGATCCCTAGAAAAACCGTTAGCGTGAACGAAGCAGAAAAAAGGGTACTGATGTCATCACGCCGACATAGGCCTATTATGGAGTTGGTGATGTCAGCGGAGCCGCGCGCGATGCCATGCTTCTGTGACGTCGCCCACTTCGGCATGTAGAGCTACTAAAGCATTTCCGAAAGTTGCTGACGCAGTGGAATATTCACAAGGTGAGGAATCCACTGGCAGATGTATCCATCAGAATGACAGTTTGCAACACCAAACACCAGTTTTATATCACACCCTTACCACTCCCCTGCCTCATGGGCCTGGCTCCTTTGCTACACTTTCTTTGAGTGATGCTTGGAGTTTTCACAATCCCTGTGAGTTCAGTGATGTAAAATTGATGTCAGTACCTTGACTGTGCAAATTGGTCCAACACCACTTTAATCGTAAGATGAAATAGTGTTTGAACCAGTATAAGCGCCGCAAGGGAAAAAAGTCAGGGTTAGGCACAGATCAAATGGGACAAAATAGAAGCATGAGTTGTTATATATTTTTTTTCAAATTCTTTATCAAAGATAGGAGTCAGTGTACAAAAAGAAGCAGGGCGAGGGAACCCTGGGCCGTGTTTGTGTTAAGAGAAAGGGTTTAAGTTCAGAAAACTGAAAAGCACATTTGTTCTTTACCAGTGTTGATTAATTTGCATAAACGTCTTATAAAACATTACACTATTCAATTTGTAACAGTCACATGTATGTATGGTTGTTTAGTTGTATGTCTTTAATGTGCATAGCTACCTGTCAGAGTTCTTCTTGTCCAGTAGCCCTCTTTTTAACACCTCCTTCGTATTTATTTTAAGTTCTATGATTTTTACTGGTATAATGCTCTGTGCTTCTAAAATATCTACTTGTTTTTTCGTGACAGGATATCCATCAAGAACAGTTCTGCAAAAGAAGTAAAAACAACAGGTAAGTAAATACAACATTTATTAAACAAGAATTGAAAATGAAATAGGTCTCGTATTTGCTTGAGTTAGAGCTATTGGCGTTGTAAATCGCAATGTTTTTTACCCATGTGTTATGGAGTGTATGTATGTGGTGTGTAGTGGAATTATGTGGTTTGGATTGGAATTGTGGCGTGGAAATTTGTGGAGTGGATTTGTGTAGTGGAATTGTGTGGTATAGTGTGTAGTGAAATGTGAATAGTAATTATGCGGTATTAAGTGTCACTTAGTACACACACAAACACATACACACAAAGCAGCAGAAAGTATATTAACGCATTGACATATTGTTTGGCAGGTGTTGTAATGTCTTGAGAACGTTCAGTTTATTAAAGTGGTCTGTTGGCTGCACAACAGGACTGGTCTAGTCAAAAGACTAGAGGCAGGATTTTCAAAAGTAATCAAAGACAGAATCCTAACTTTACGACTTTCGATATTCACAAAAGGCATGTAGGAGTAGTAAAGTTAAGATTTTGTCTTAAGTTTGTTTTACGTTTTGGTTTTAAGACAAAATCCTAACTTAAGTTTAATTTAAGTTTAACTAAAGTTAGGATTTTGGCTTAGATTACTTTTGTGAATCGGCTCCTAACTGTTTAAAAAGATAACTGTTCAAAAAGACTTATATGGGGAAACTGAACTTATTAGAGCAGTTTTCAATATTACACCAGGCGATAAAGCTGGCCCAATGGAGGCACAAAGCAATGCATAGCTGTTCAATGAAGCCCTTAAGTGGTTACGGTAAGTACCCTGAGCCCCATTTACAAGGAATTAATGCAGTGCAGTGCCACAAGCTATTTGGCTGCACCACGCTGCGTTAATTTCCGAAGCACAGGAATGCATCTTATCTGCAATGATATGACGGATCCCTTTGCTCTCCCCTAAGCTGGCGCAAAACTCACTGCCATGCGCCGCATTGAGGGGGATGATTGTTTATGTGCAGGAGGGTGTGCCTTCCTGGACATAAACAATCTGAAATAGAATTTAGAGACTTCTATGTGTGCTGCTTAATGCAGCACACATAGAAGTTGAAATTTGGCATGTTTTTCAATGATTGTTTATGTGCCGGAAGGGATACCTTGGACTACGACCTCCGGCTGTGGGTGTACTCTTTGCTGCGATACCTTCCTGTACATAAACAATAACAAGAGGTGATTTCCTCTTTTTATGTGTGTTGCAGAATGCAGCACGCATAGAAAGAGGAAAAAAGCGCCTCCCCACGTCTCCCTTGGGGAGGCGTAGCTTTCTGACACATTACCAGGTTTCCGATTTCTTGTAAATCTGGAAATGTGACAGAACCCATGGGTGTTGCATGGGAACACCCATAGCAACACCCATGGCACGCCCCTTTCAAGCAAAGTGTTGTGTGTAAAGGGGACATATTTACAAGGACACAAAAAGCCATGCAGGCTGGCTTTACGTGTCCTTATAAGTTACGGTAAGTACCCTGAGCCCCATTTACAAGGAATTAATGCAGTGCAGTGCCACAAGCCATTTGGCTGCACCACGCTGCGTTAATTTCCGAAGCACAGGAATGCATCTTATCTGCAATGATATGACGGATCCCTTTGCTCTCCCCTAAGCTGGCGCAAAACTCACTGCCATGCGCCGCATTGAGGGGGATGATTGTTTATGTGCAGGAGGGTGTGCCTTCCTGGACATAAACAATCTGAAATAGAATTTAGAGACTTCTATGTGTGCTGCTTAATGCAGCACACATAGAAGTTGAAATTTGGCATGTTTTTCAATGATTGTTTATGTGCCGGAAGGGATACCTTGGACTACGACCTCCGGCTGTGGGTGTACTCTTTGCTGCGATACCTTCCTGTACATAAACAATAACAAGAGGTGATTTCCTCTTTTTATGTGTGTTGCAGAATGCAGCACGCATAGAAAGAGGAAAAAAGCGCCTCCCCACGTCTCCCTTGGGGAGGCGTAGCTTTCTGACACATTACCAGGTTTCCGATTTCTTGTAAATCTGGAAATGTGACAGAACCCATGGGTGTTGCATGGGAACACCCATAGCAACACCCATGGCACGCCCCTTTCAAGCAAAGTGTTGTGTGTAAAGGGGACATATTTACAAGGACACAAAAAGCCATGCAGGCTGGCTTTACGTGTCCTTATAAGTATGAGGCAGCAGGTTGCGCAATTGGTGCTTCACAAAACGTGATGCACTTGTGGCGCAAATGATTTGTAAATAAGCCCCCCTGTCGCTATGCCACATAAGGTATCTTGGAAAAAGCAGTGTATAGCTATTTTATAAAATACCACTAGTGTGGTCATGTGTACTTCACTACAGAAATTCCACTACATGTAAGTAGTGTACTGCTGCATTATATGAACTCTAGATTATTATTTTATTTACAAATAGTAAACATAACTATAGGAAAGCTGCACACAAACTGGGTACATAATTTTGCATCATAAGTTCACCATATATCCGATTGCATATCAGATATACTAGTGCATAATATGGTATGCAGAAACACACCTCTGCTGGTCACAGTTTCTCGTATCAAGTTATCTAAGGAGAACAAGAAGGTACTGTTGTTTGAGTGGATTCCCTGATCTGCCAATAAGAACCACCATGCAGCTTTGGTCACTGGCAGTAAGCTAGAGGAATGTATGAATGTTTAATGAAATTCCTGCTGGCTGCCTTAAAGCACTAGATTGTGCAGGGTGAATAAATCAAGCTGGAGTATGAAGGGCCATACTTGACAGGCCGTTTTGTCACAATTTCTTTTCACTGGGGAACACTGGTGCTGTTTCTTGGCTAAACAGCAAGTAAGTAGCACCTCCACTCATGTGAAGACGGCAGACTCTGTGTCACAGGACACCAACCTGATTTCAATCCCATGCCCTTTGAGTATTGTAGAGTTATTGAAAATGTTTTTTTACCCTCACTCTGGTTCGACCGGTTCTGCAGGAGCTAGCAATTCATAAACAAAATCAGAACAAGCTTTTATATAAGCTCAGAGAGATTGGCGGTAGGAGAGAAATATGATGTGGGAGAGTTGGACTTTGACCTCTAGTTGTGGGTGTACTCTTTGCTGCAACTGTACAAAGACGACATGGTCACTTGAAGAGGAGGGGCAACAACAGACAGCAGGCCAAGGCACTTGGTGTCCCCAAGTAGTAGGACCCCTTTCTGTCGCCTCCAGCTGGAAGTGCTTCTTCCACACCCCGGAGAGGGATATCTAAGAGTGAGAAACCGAGCAGATTTACAAGCAGAGTTCCACACAGTATGAGCTTGCACAACGCTCACTTTGGCTGTTGCTGAAATTGGCCCTGGTATTCCAGGCTTCACCCCCAAAAGTATTGCTAAATGTACAAGTTACTTACCTTCGGTAATTTAGCAACAGTTACTTACCTTCAGTAGTGCTATATCTGGTAAAGACACAGTCTAGCCGCAGATTCCTTAACTTTTGAATTCTCTCCAGGCGCCAGCCTGGATGCAGGGGGACAGAGTTGTAGAGCTCTGCGGTGACATCGTCTCTGGACATGACATCCGTGGAGCCATATAAGTCCGCTCCGGGGCGCAGACTTCACTCTTTCTGTGAAAACTCCATCGTCAGAACACGGAGTGCCTACAGAAACTGGCTGTTGAAACAGTGTGCCCAAAAACAATCAGAATCTTTTAAAACACAATTTACAAACAACATGAAATGGTATGCCAATACCACCCAAAGGGTTGATGGTAAAACTCCCACGTTAATTAATTATGCTTTGGATAAGTGAAACCCTGCACCCTGAAACAGAACCATCCTTAAAAAGGGGAACACCCTCCACTCAACAGGCCACTCACCAATGGTAAGTGAGAGGCATGATAATACCAATACAAGACCCATGAACAACAATAAAAGATTTGTTGAGTCACCATTCCCTGAAACAGGATATAACCCTTTGTCTCATAGTCCTTTTGTAGAGCAGGGAGAATGGGCAGGGCGTTAAGGAATCTGTGGCCAGATTGTGTCTGTATCAGATATTACGTTACTGAAGGTAAGTAACTTGTACATCTGATAGAGACACCTAGCCGAAGATTCCTTAACTTTTGAATTAAATACCATAGCTATACCAACTGGAGGAGGGTCTGCAAACTAATCCTTTGACCATTCACAAAGAGAACCAGCCGATCAAAATCAACAATTGACTAAATGTACATAGGAACAATATGAAAATAACCTGACTCTGATTAGTACCTATGATCACTATCACAGAATATGTAAATAATAAACCACTGTATAGGCTCGAAAAATTGAGCTCTGAGGGAAAAGGTGGGAAAGACCCAGAAATAACCACCTTAGAGTTATCAGATTCTATCGCCTATCCTCCAATGGGAAAGAGACGTTGTGGACCAAAAGGGCCAAGAACAAGCAAAAACCTTGTAATCCGTATTCTTCATATCAATCAAGAAATCGCCCTGATAAAATTCATAAAGAAGAACTCACAGAACTCATCCCAACTATACTCAAATGAAGCCCACCAGGAACCTCCAGTATGCGCGAGAGGGCTGCATTGCAGAGAGGTGCCAAAAGGGGCGTGGCCTCATTACACCTCTCTGCAACGCAGCCCCCTGGTGCATACTGGATGTTCCTGGTGGGCTACTTGGCCCCCAGGGACCCCCAGTATTCAAGGGGATTTAGTTCCCACTCTGGAAAAGCGCCAGGGGGCTGCATGGCAGAGAGGTGTAATGAGGCCACGCCCCTTTTTACACCTCTCTGCAATGCAGCCCCTCGCGCATACTGGAGGTTCCTGGTGGGTTAGTTGGCCCCCAGGGACCCCGGTATTCAAGGGGACTTAATCCCCCAACTTAGAATGTGCTACGGGGCGCGTTTGCACAGTGGTGAAGGTATGGGGAGGGGCTTGAGGTGATATGTGTGAAAACAGAAAAACAAGAGCGCAAAAGACGCAAAGGGGGCAGGGTAGAAACACCCTGACCCCCTAGGCCTGCTTAGGGGGTCCCTCAAGGCCCCAAAAAATTGTGTTTTTAAAATAAATCACGGGATGCGCGCAGGGTAGGCGTACCCTGCCGATCCCCCAAAAACCCACCACTCTGCAAACGCGCCCTCTGGCGTATTTGCAGATCGGGAAGTAATTCCCCTTGAATACTGGGGGTCCCTGTGGGCCAAGTAGCCCACCAGGAACCTCCAATATGCGTCAGGGGGCTGCGTTGCTGATAGGTGTCAAAAGGGGCATGGCCTCATTACACCTCTCTGCAAGGAAGCCCCCTGGCGCATACTGGAGGTTCCTGGAGTGCTACTTGGCCCCCAAGGACCCCCAGTTTTCATGGGGATTTAGTTCCCACTCTGGAAACGCGCCAGGGGGCTGCATTGCATAAAGGTGTAATGAGGCCACATCCCTTTTTACACCTCTCTGCAATGCAGCCCCCTGGCGCATACTGGAGGTTACTGGTGGGCTAGTTGCCCCCAGGGACCCCCAGTATTCAAGGGGATTTAGTTCCCCCTCTGGAAATGCCCCATGGGGCTGCGTTGCAGAGAGTTGTAATGAGGCCACGCCCCTTTTTACACCTCTCTGCAACGCAGCCCCCTGGCGCATACTGGAGGTTCCTGGTGGGATAGTTGGCCCCCGTGAACCCCCCGGTATTCAAGGGGATTTAGTTCCCCCTCTGGAAACGCGCCAGGAGGCTGCGTTGCAGAGAGGTGTAATGAGGCCAGGCCCCTTATTACACCTCTCTGCAAAGCAGCCCCCTGGCGCATACTGGAGGTTCCTGGTGGGCTAGTTGGCCCCCAGGGACCCCCAGTATTCAAGGGGATTTAGTTCCACTCTAGAAACACGCCAGGGGGCAGCGTTGCAGAGAGGTGTAATGAGGCCACGCCCCTTTTTACACCTCTTTGCAACGCAGCCCCCTGGCGCTTACTGGAGGTTTCTGGTGGTCTAGTTAGCCCCCCGGGACCCCTAGTATTCAAGGGGATTTAGTTCCTCCTCTGGAAATGCGCCAGGGGGCTGTGTTGCAGAGAGGTGTAATGAGGCCAGGCCCCTTTTTACATATCTCTGCAACGCAGCCCCCTGACGCATACTAGAGGTTCCTGGCGGGCTAGTTGGCCCCCAGGGACCGCCAGTATTCAAGGGAATTTAGTTCCCACTCTAGAAACACGCCAAGGGGCTGCGTTGCAGAGGTGTAAAGAGGCCATGCCCCTTTTTAAACCTCTCTGCAACGCAACCCCCTGGCGCATACTGGAGGCTCCTGGTGGGCTAGTTGGTACCCAGGAACCCCAAGTATTCAAGGGAATTTAGTTACCCCTCTGGAAACGCGCCAGGGGGCTGCATTGCAGAGAGGTGTAATGAGGCCACGTCCCTTTTTACACCTCTCTGCAACGCAGTCCCTGGCATGTATAGTGGAGGTTCCTGGTGGGCTAGTTGGCCACCAGGGACCCCCAGTATTTAAGAGGATTTAGTTCCCACTCTGGAAACGTGCCAGGGGGCTGCGGTGCAGAGAGCTGTAATGAGGCCATGCCCCTTTTTATACCTCTCTACAACGCAGCCCCCTGGCGCATAACGGAGGTTCCTGGTGGGCTAGTTGGCCCCCAGGGACCCCCAGTATGCAAGGGGACTTAATCCCCCAACTTAGAACGAGCTACGGAGCGTGTTTGCACAGTGGTGAAGGTAGGGGGCCAGCTTGAGGTGATATGTGTGCAAACATGCCCTGTGGCACGTTTTAAGTTGGGGAATTAATTCCTCTTCAATCCAGAGGTCCTCTAGGGGCCAACTAGCCCACCAGGTACCTACAGTAAGCGCAACGGAGCTGCGTTGCAGGGTGTTGTAAAAAGCGGGCGAGCACTCTGAACACCTCTCTGCATCGCAGCTCCCTGAGGCATACTGGAGGTACCTGGTGGGATAGTTGGCCCACAGGGGACCTCAGGATTGAAGAGGAATTAATTCCCCCACTTAAAACGCGCCACAGGGCGTGTTTGCACAGATGTCACCCCAGGCACCCTTCCTTCACTATTGAGCAAAATATTCCTCTAAAAACAGCCGAACTACGAATTCCGATTTACTCACCTGTTATCACGAGACGTCAGTGCTGCATCTTTGAGCCCAGTACGGACCCTGAAAAGTAATTCTAATCGTAGTTACAGTAAATTGAATTTCCTTCCATAGGCTAACATTGACTGGTTTCACTAGGAAATTCTTCTAAGTGTGGAGTTTTGGAACTTAAAAAAATTCCTCTAAAATCAGCCAAAGTACGAATTCCGATTTACTCACCTGTTATCATGAGAGACCTCAGTGCTGGATCTTTCAGCCCACTACTGATCCTGAAAAGTAATTCTAACCATACTTACAGTAACTTGAATTTCCTTCCATAGGCTAACATTGACTGGTTTCACTTGGAAATTCTTCTAAGTGTGGAGTTTTGGAACTTAAAAAATTCTCTAAAATCAGACAAACTACAAATTCCGATTTACTCACCTGTTATCAGGAGAGACCTCAGTGCTGCATCTTTCAGCCCAGTACTGATCCTGAAAAGTAATTTTAACCGTACTTACCAGTAACTTAAATTTCCTTCTATAGGATATTATTGCCTGCTATATAAATTATATATGAATTAAAAAAAAAGATAAAATAAAAAGAATATATTACAATTTCAATATTTTTTAAAACATTTTTTTCAATTTATATTAAAAATATGTAATGTAATTTAAAAAATAAAATATCTAAAAATAAATACTTTAAAACAATGTAGTAAATCAGTATAAAAATATATAACAATTAATACATTTAAAAATTATAATTTACAAAACCTTTGAAATTCACTGAAAAAACATTATAGGTTTCAGCCACGTTATAGTTAGGAATTAGCATTTAAAAAACCTTAGAAATTCACTGAAAAAACCATAGGTTTCAGCCACGTTATAGTTAGGAATAAGAATTTAAAAAACCTTGGAAATTCCCTGAAAAAAACATTGATTTCACACATGTTATAGTTAGCTGGACATTTCACTCATACAAAACCATTGAAATTTCCCTGTTCTAGTTAGTTCAGCTAACTATAACTCGCGCGCCCGCAATGCACCGCTGATGACGTCACATATTACATCACTCATGACATGGTCAGTGACATCACTCATGACATCACTGATGACATCTCAAATGACATCACTGATGACATCACTGATGACAGCATCCTTGTGAAAGAGTGGCAGACCTCCTCTCACTCTAATATAACCTTTGATACACACATTCAAAAATAGAAACTAACATTTTCAAAAAAATGGAGATACCAATACCAGTTACAACAAGCATTTGCAATGCAATAGGTCTTGCATTAGGAAAGTTTGAGCTATTGGTCTTGTAAATGACAAATGTTTTATTTATGTATTTTTTTTGAAAATTGTGAATTTAATAGCTTTGTCATTTACAATGCCAAGACTTTTATCTTTTGCAAATGTGACACCTATAGCATTTGTAATGCAACATGTTTTGTATTTACGTGACTTAGATGTATTGATATTACAAATAACAATGGCTTTACATTTTTTTAAATAATTAATACTTAAATAAAAGTTATTGTAATTTATAATGGCAATAGCTTAAACTTTTGTGAAGATTATGTTCAGTGTATTTTATGGTGACAAAAATCCAAGAACAGAAGTTGAAATATTAACATTTTTTGTGACATTTGTAATAAAGCTTGAAACATTGTGAGAACATATTTGAACCAGTTGTTGTTGAATGGTTGCACAGATTGATACTGTGGTGGCGCTGAGTGATGTTGTGGTGGCGACGAGTGATGCTGTGGCGTTCAGTGATGCTGTGTTAGCGCACAGTGATGTTGTGGTGCCCCTGAGTGATGCTGTGGTGCCCCTGAGTTATGCTGTGGTGGTGCCCATGAGTGATGTGGTGGTGTCCCAGAGTGATGTGGTGGTGTCCCAGAGTGATGTGTGTTGGTGTCCCTGATTGCTGTGTGTGGATGTCCCTGAGTGCTGTGCGGGGATATCTCTGAGTGCTGTGTGGGGATATCCCAGAGTGATGTGTGTGGTTGTCCATGAGTGATGTGTTGGTGTCCCTGAGTGATGTGTTGGTGTCTGTGAGTGATGTGGTGGTGTCCCAGAGTGATGTGGTGGTGTCCCAGAGTGATGTGGTGGTGTCCCAGAGTGATGTGGTGGTGTCCCTGAGTGCTGTGTGGAGATATCCCTGAGTGATGTGTGTGGTTGTCCATGAGTGATATGTTGGTGTCCCTGAGTGATGTGGTGGTGCCCATGAGTGATGTGGTGGCGCCCCAGAGTGATGCGGTGTTGTCCCAGATTGTTGTAGTGGTGTCCCTGAGTGGTGCGGTGGTGTCCCTGAGTGGTGTTGTGGTGTCCCTTAGTGGTGTCCCTGAGTGATGTGGTTGTGTCCCTGAGTGATGTGGTAGTGTCACTGAGTGATGTGGTAGTGTCCTGAGTGCTGTGTGAGGATGTCCCGGAGTGCTGTGTGTGGATGTCCCTGAGTGCTGTCCAGGGATATCCCTGAGTGATGTGTGGTGGCGACGAGTGATGCTGTGGCGTTCAGTGATGCTGTGTTAGCGCACAGTGATGTTGTGGTGCCCCTGAGTGATGCTGTGGTGCCCCTGAGTTATGCTGTGGTGGTGCCCATGAGTGATGTGGTGGTGTCCCAGAGTGATGTGTGTTGGTGTCCCTGAGTGCTGTGTGTGGATGTCCCTGAGTGCTGTGCGGGGATATCTCTGAGTGCTGTGTGGGGATATCCCAGAGTGATGTGTGTGGTTGTCCATGAGTGATGTGTTGGTGTCCCTGAGTGATGTGTTGGTGTCTGTGAGTGATGTGGTGGTGTCCCAGAGTGATGTGGTGGTGTCCCAGAGTGATGTGGTGGTGTCCCAGAGTGATGTGGTGGTGTCCCTGAGTGCTGTGTGGAGATATCCCTGAGTGATGTGTGTGGTTGTCCATGAGTGATATGTTGGTGTCCCTGAGTGATGTGGTGGTGCCCATGAGTGATGTGGTGGTGCCCCAGAGTGATGCGGTGTTGTCCCAGATTGGTGTAGTGGTGTCCCTGAGTGGTGCGGTGGTGTCCCTGAGTGGTGTTGTGGTGTCCCTTAGTGGTGTCCCTGAGTGATGTGGTTGTGTCCCTGAGTGATGTGGTAGTGTCCCTGAGTGATGTGGTAGTGTCCTGAGTGCTGTGTGAGGATGTCCTGGAGTGCTGTGTGTGGATGTCCCTGAGTGCTGTGCAGGGATATCCCTGAGTGATGTGTGGTTGTCCATGAGTGATGTGATGTGTTGGTGTCCCTGAGTGATGTGGTGGTGTCTCTGAGTGATGTGGTGGTGTACCTGAGTGATGTGTGGTGAAGGTCCCCGAGTGCTGTGTGTGGATGTCCCCGAGTGCTGTGTGTGGATGACCCCGAGTGCTGTGTGGGGATGTCCCTGAGTGCTGTGTGGGGATATACCTGAGGGCTGTGTGGGGATATACCTGAGTGATGTGTGTGGTTGTCCATGAGTGATGTGTTGGTGTCCCTGAGTGATGTGTTGGTGTCTCTGAGTGATGTGGTAGTGTCACTTATTGATGCGTAGGGGTGTCCCTAAGTAGTGTGTCGGTGTCCATGAGTGAGGTTAGGGTGTGCCTACGTAATGTGGTGTTGGCCATGAGTGTTGCCCTAGAGTGATGTTTGTTGAGAAAGTGATTTGTAGAAGGTGACTGTGAATGTGAGCATGCTTATATAAACAAGTAGAAACTATTCTTGTTGTGTAAATTACAACTTTTTAAAGAACGTATTGTAAAAGTAAACAAATGTAAAGCACCTGCAAAATGCTAGCATAGCAAAACATAAGAGACTATTTGTCCGTAAATGATGGGCCATGGAAGTAAATGTAAAAGGCGGAGTACGTGGTCAGATAGGAGCCAGTGAGAACGCGCGGCGAAGCTAAAAGTAAAGTCGAGCGACCATATGGACAGGGAGGGGGTGGGCTGCCTGCAACTCGAGCGAGACTAGGGAGGAGGGGGTGGTCTGCCTACTAAGTGTCATGCGTGTGGCAAAAGAGAGAGAGCGTCGCACGCGCCCCGCCGAAAGGATGCAGGATTAAAGGAGGAGTAATGTTTAGTTATTGCTCTCCTGACTCCGCTGGTCTGTTTACTTGTAACACTTGTTAATTGGCCCATTGTAAGGGAACAGCGTGGAAGTGGCACTCTCGGCATGCCTGCACCCTAAAGCCCACTTCGTGTTTCATTTACTTATAAGAAAAAAGTAGACTTAAATAGAAGCTAGATCTTCGGTTTGAGTCCCAGAAAATGTGAAATTACAAACTGGTTACACAGATTACTGAAACTGGAAGGATAAATATAGCTGATGTGTGAAACCTTCAGTCGGTCTTGGGCTTTAAACCAACTATGCTTGGCATGATAGATTTTTCGGCCTATAAGTAGTGTTAAAAACAAAACTACAAGTCCCAGAATGAAAAGTATTGGTCGCTAAAAACTAGAACTGGAGAAATGGATAACCCTAGCGGTTGTGTGCTTATACTCCTCTGCTTCTCCTATCTCTATTGGAGGGGCTTATAGTGGCCTCTTGTGCCCATGTTCCTGTATGGCCAACCGACCCTCTGCTATTGATGGTGCACTCGCTTCTAGTGCTTAGCTTCGCTCATTCTGAATAGAAACCTACAAGTCCCAGCATGCTTCGCGTTGGTGAAAAATATAGCAGATATGGCTGGAGGTGCCCCGGTGACATGGGGCTGTCAAAAGCTTGGCACACCGTCTTCATAGATTTCTATAGCGTCTACATATGAAACGCCCTCAGGCACTGGAGTCCAACACGTGATTGTGAACGACACTGGGCTTTCAGTCGATTTCTACATGAAAACCCATCTAGCACAGGAAAGACCAGATCACTTGTGTGCACAAGGAAATCACTTGAGGTTGTAAAAGGAGTTCGCGAGGCAAGAGTTGTGTAGAAGGGGGCTGGGGAGGAAGAAAGAATGAAAAGAGGTTGGACAGAAAAAAGATGAAAGGAGAGAGGATATGATAACGCCTACCGGAATGAAATGAGACTGGGAGTTAGGTTTAGGGAAGTGTGGATTGAAAGAGAAAAAAAATGAAAGGAAATGATGCAAAACGAGGGGCGACTAGAGAAAAGGTCATGGAAATAAAACCGAGAGGAAAAGGAACAGAGAAGAGGGGAATCAAATGGAACGCAGATACACTAAAGAAAGGAATTAAAGAGTAGAGGCAATACATGAAAGAGACTAATAGGAAGAATGCTTGATGAGGTGTGGTGAGAAGAGAAAACGGAAGAGAAAGAAACAAGCCCTCGGCATTGCTGTGGTGGGGAGGGGGGGCGAGGAGAGGCAAGAAGGGAAGAATAGGGGAGAGTAAGGGTGACGAGACGCACGGGGAGCAGCAGCCTTTGATGTGCCGGCCGGCCGGCCGTGGGCAGTGAATAATTAGGGGAGGAGAAATGCCAGAGCGCACGCTGGGGGACGCTTGTGGGAGGGAGGCTGGTGGCTTTGATGCGTGCACGCGCTTTTTTCACGGGCACAGCATCAAATCGCCAGTTTGGTTAAGCTCTCGTTAAGCCCCAATATGTCTCGACATCTGCAATGCGCAAGCGCATTGGCAGAGGTCGAGCCCTAAAAACCTATTAAGTAATTCCAACATCTACATACACATCCACTCATTCACCAACAGTTCTATATAGGCACTCATACATGTACTCACTCATCATATGTACTCATACACCAATACATCCTGTTACACACCGATACTCATCCATAGAGTTACTCACACACATACTCACACATACAAATAACTATCAAACATCCATTTACTTGCATATACAGCTATACACAAACTACTACACGTACTTCTACAGAAACGTACACATACTTACTCTCTTAAACAATCACTTATAGAAACACATACTTATTTATACAGGAACTCTTCCAATCTCTCACTCTCACATATACTCACTTATATACATCAATACTCACATATACTAGTTTAAAACATATGTAGTTACTTATAAAAATACTATTGAGACAGTCATTCACTCACTAACACATCCATACACACACTCATCCACCCATACAGTCCTGCACACATGCTGTCTTCAAAACGCATACAAAAAGCTAGTCAGTCATTCATGCATCTGTGCGCTAAGTAATACCCCCACCAAACCTTACAGACACTCATTCAGATACTCAAAAAACCAACTAATAACCCATATAGACACTCATGTAGCTACTTACCAACCCGTGCAGCCACTTATACACAAAGTGAGACACTGATACAGATATTTACATATTTAAACATTACTCGCTAATATATGCATTCACTAAGATATACTTAATAAGTCAGTTATCAATCAATTTTACAAAAAAAACATCCATTTAGACACTTATTTACTCATTTATTCTTCCATCGACCTTTTGACCTTTAGATATACATATATAAAAAGTATTTATTTTTTAGAAAAAAACACATTCACTGGATGATGTCATCAGTGATGTCATCACTGATGTCATTTGAGATGTCATCAGTGATGTCATGAGTGATGTCACTGACCATGTCATGAGTCATGTAATATGTGACGTCATCAGCAGTGCATTGCGGGCGCGCAAGTTATAGTTAGCTGAACTAACTATAACGGGGGAATTTCAATGGTTTTGTATGAGTGAAATGTCCAGCTAACTATAACATGTGTGAAACCTATGGTTTTTTCAGTGAATATATATACATATACAATTACCCCTGCCGGACCACAAAGATGTACATAATCTACATAAGAGCCAATGCCTGCAGTCTGAATATGACCTAGAACAATGGAAACCTCGAGGCACCAAAATGAAACGAGGAGAGAGAAGTAACCGTATCTAACATAAAACCTCTTTCTGTTCTCTCTTTTTTTAAATCAATCAAGTGTTGCACACAGTCGTGTATACACTGTACACACAATGGCGAAAAAGAACTGAAAATCCAGTTAAAAATACTTTACAATAATACTGACAAAGGTAACGCACCTAATGAACAAACCATCTTAGATGACATGTATCAACACTGGTATCCTGGCATTAAGATAATGCCTCCTGTAAAACTGAACCCTTGCCTGCAGTAAACACATGCAATCACACTTGTGATCCAAAAGAAAATATGATTGTTAGTCTACTGGTACTTATATATATAAACACATTTATATATATAATTTACCCTTCTTCAAGAAGTAACAACCATGAATTCTCCAGGACTATTAAGTACCAAAAAGAGAATTAGATACATACCTTAAAAAGACCTGTAATAGCTAACCTTAGACAGAAAAAAACATATGCAGGAACATTGTAGGAGAATATAAAGAAGAAAACCTTCTTATCCCAAAAAGATCTCCTACTATGTAGCGCATGACTGAAAACCTTAGACAGAAAACACATATGCAGGAACAAAATGATCTCCTGCGATTTAGTGCATGACTGAAAACAGCCTTAACCGTTTCAGACACTACCTCTCAGACAGTCTGAGGTTTGAACTTATACCACCGTGTTCCAAGATTGAACAAATGAATTTCCTATGTCCTCTAAGAAAGAGGGGTCAACGAACCCTTGTATTCCAAAGAATACAATCATGGTTATTCAAAATCGAAACACTCATAATACATATGCTGTCCACTTCAAGTAAAGGAAACCAATTGCACAAAATACCCTGGTTAAGAAAAATCAGACAAGAGTTAAAGATATTACCAAAGAAAACTAATGGCTATGAGCCCACCATAATCGCGCCTTAAGGGTATATAATATAGTTTAAGAAGGACCAATCCAATAGCAAACAATTAGACTATGTAAGTAGTACACATACAACATACACAATAGCCAATCAATACTCCTCCTAGAGTAAGGCATACACCATAAAACCATGAACTCTTGAGACTAAGCTTCTCATCAGAGTCAAATAAAGAACACATGGATATGCAGCTGCAAAGACCATCTGGAGATCAAACATAGTAAACATTGGAGGAAAACGCTCTCCCAATAAGAAATAAGTAGTGCTTAATACTAATACAAGCACAACAACAGTCGAGGCAGGAAAGAAACCTTTACTCAACTTAAAGATCCATGACCGTGGCTATGTAAAAGGGAAGCAAAAGACCGGAAAGGGCCATATTACAGGTGCATCAAGGGTTATACCGGCCAGAACAGACTCCAAGGCCCTCAATCCTCGCAACAAAGCATGTATGTAACGAGCAGAAAAACAAGCCATTGCCCACCACTTGAACCAGTGGTGTAAAAACCATATAGAAAGAGTCAACTCTGGCAAAAAGGAGGGAAGCCTCTAAAACTGGGTACCCCCATTCACACATATTTTAAAAAGGGAGGAGAAGACAGGCTAAGGATCGGACCCTCCCCGACTAGCCTGAAACCTGTGTAGAGCCGCATCCCACTGGGCTCCAAAAAGATGAGCGCCATCAAATGGAATGTCGATCAAGAACGACTGGGTGGCTTCCAAAAATCCAGACACCTGGAGCCATGGGTGCCGGCGCAATGTCCCAGTAGATGCCATGGCCCTTACAATGGAGTTAGTGGTATCTATTCAACATGTGATGAGCAGTCTGGCTGCCTGACGGCCATCTAAAATCAGCTGATGCAACTCACCGGTTAGCTTCTGGGAACAAGGGTGAAAGTTGGCTCAAAGACTCAGACTAAGAGTGGAGTAAGCGTACGAGGACGCAGACCGTATTAGTGGAGCATAAAGCTGCACTAATTGAGAAAAAAGTCAGCTTCCTGCAAAGACTCATGTACCCTGGTCTCCTTATCAAGGGGGGAATGAGGGAGAGTTCCCTTCTCAGGGGACGCCGTAAAGATCTGGACCATGAAGCTGTGCTAGCTTGTCTGTCGATCAAGGCAATTGGAGTCACCAGGGGCAGGGCGGTATGTATGAGCAATGATGGGGTTCAATGGCACACCTGACTCAGGTTTTGCCCACGCCCGCAACAAAATAACAGTAAGTGCTTCACAAAAAGGGAGGACCAGCTCAATCCAGATTGGCGGGGATGAAGGACCTCAATAAGATGTTCTGTACCCTTTTCCACAGTAGGTATAGTAGGATGCAAGCCATCAGGCACTCTCCTCAAAACCTTTGCCAATAAGGAACTGGCTTCCAAGGCAAGAACAGGAGGTGATAAAAGGGGGGAAGCAGGGGACAAATCTAGCACACTTGCTGCACCCAGCTCCGCAATCAAGCTGTCCAACCCAGAAGGGGCCACTGGCTGCTCCAAGGGGGTCATCTTCTCATAACCTTTCCATAACAAGCCTTGTGGATCCTGCACAGAAATGACCCGTGCCGCATACAGCTTCATAAACGACATCAAACGGCTGAGGCGACATCCAGCAGCGTAGACGAGACATCTCACGGCGTTGAGGCGATGCCATGCTGATGTCTACCTGGGAAGGAGGAGAAACATCAGCCGGTATCTGCGCAGATATCTGGAGTCACGAGCACACCAACTCCAGCTCAGAGTCTACAGGTGCCGCAATCACCGGCACCGTAATAGCGTCCAACTTTGCACCAGAGCTGATCATCATTGGTGACCCAGAAGAACCGTGCACAGGAGCCTCAGAGTCCGAGGCTGGAACTGCAGCGGAGGGCGAACCCAGCGGCGATGATGCAGTTACTGCACCTATGACCTCCTTGGGGCCTGCAGGCACTCTAGAAGTAGACAAGGCCCCAAAGACCAGATGGAGAGCCTAGTAGTACTCCTGCATCTGCTTCCAGGTCGAACCGGTTCCAGTGAAAACTGAGAGGCTCTGGAGTCGTGCTGGAGCAGGAGTCTCAGCACTAAGACGAGAGGAACCTCTGCGATCCATATCGCGAGTCGAAGACACCATAGAAGCCAGGGCCTACAACCTTTTGTGACGCCGCATACAGTGTGGTGTCAAGGGAGACTGGGACCAATCTCTGGCCCAGGAGGAAGACTGACAATGTGAGCTGGAAGTTAGTGAAAACCGTACCATCAGCAGCTTCAAGCACCGCTTCTTCTTCAACTGCTGACAGGCGTCACACTAGCTGGCGTCGTGGTGCTCCCACATTCAGATAGAGTGTGGATCCATACCCGACATCTTATGAGCAAGACTTAAATCCAGAGAGCATAAAGCACACTGTTTTAGACAAAAAAAGTTGGTAACAGCAGGCCAAAAAACAACCGCAGATACGCTTTTCCGGATCTGCGTTGCAGAGCAGAAAAGAAAAAAAATTACGTCCACGGGCTGGAGGGTTCTTATATGGCTGAAATAATTACCAGATCCAAACTGGCACCTGGAGAGAATTCAAAAGTTAAATAATCTGCAGGTAGATGTCTCTATCAGATAGACTGGTTACATGGTAGTAATGTACATGACTGTATAGTTTGATCATGAGAGAGCACATGCTTAATAACTGTGTTCCCTGGGCACTGCACTGTTGGACTCTGATCTGACCTCTCCCCAAGAATTTGGAAAGAAGGCAGACAAATGGGTTTGCACCAGGGTGAGCAATAAGTCTCATAGTGGGACTGGCCAGAAAAAGAAAGATAAATCTAAACCCATGAGAAACATGGGGAGAAGCCTAAAGAAAACAAAAAAGAGTCTTCTACAGGTCCACAAAAATATTCCTCTGTGGGTGGGTAACAAGCCTCTTCCACTAGTAACAAACCTCTGTGGTGCTCTCTTTGTAAGCAAGAAGGAAATAGGACAAATTACCCAATTTGTCCTAGGAAAAGCACCAAGACTGCTATTACTCCCTCCTAGTGCCCCTAGCAATAGCACTAATAGCAGTAAACCCCCACAGGGTGTAGCTGGGTTCACCTTGGGGACAACAGTGTGCTCAGGCCTAGTCAGCGAAGTCACTGAGGCTGTCCTGGCATCAGACAGTGGCATTGATCTTGCCACTTTGGCTGCCAGGCCTTAAAGTATAAGGAAATACAGGCAGTATCCCCTCATAAATGGTATGGCAGCAATAGCTTATAAAGACACGAGTGCCAGTGTCACAATGGTGACTGAAAAACTGGTGTCACCTGAGAATTAGTTACTTACCAAGTAACCATTCGGACAATATCACTAATAGCCCCATGGCAGGGATCAATCTTAGCTGCGGGGGAAGGTTACTGGCCCTAAAAAGGTTGTGGTATTCTCTAATATTTCTGTAAAGTGTCTTATGGGCAAGGATTTGGAAACGTTAGCATGGGCTGAAGTTGAGTTGAGGGCTCATGCAGCCAGACTTGGAACATCTGAAAATAAAAAATAACACAGGCTAAGAAGCAGGGAGATCAAGGAGCAGTGGAGCCTGCAATAATGACCCAGACTGCTACCAACAGGAGAGGTAAAAATGGTACAACGTTATCCTTCCTCACAGATTCATGTGAGGATCAGTGTTCTAAGGAAAATGATCTTGCCCCTTGTGAGGGAGCTTACCCAGAGGAACTTAGTCCTGAACTGGCAGAGCTGCTGGGAGCAGGGGGCCCTCGAGGGAGAAATTGTGCCAGGTGTAGAAATCCTGCACCTCTCCTGAGAACTTAAGGCAGCAAGATGCTGCAGAGCCAGGGGATGTCAGCAGGACCGACAAAGTCTATTGGGCGGATGGACACCTTTATTCTGAGGCTAAGGACCCCACGCTGGTGTCACCAGGAGGATGATTGTTCCTCAGAAGTTTATGAAGTTCCTCTTGACCCTTGCACACAACATACCCCTTGCAGGGCATCTTAGGCAATGCAAGATTTGGGACAGGCTTGGCCTCCACTTCACTAGCCCCATATCTCCGAAGATACCAAGGAGTTTTGTCGCTCCTGTGTCACCTCTCAAGCCAGTGGTAAAACATGTGGCGCTAAAAAGGCCCCCTTAATCCCACTACCAGTGGTTGGAGTCCCATTCGAAAGGGTAGGGCTTAACATTGTTGGTTCCCTAGACCCTCCAACTGCATCTGGGAACAGTTATTTCCTGGTGGTGGTGGACCATGCCACCAGATAAACAGAAGCTTATCCCTTTAGGTCCACTACAGCTCCTGCAGTGGCCAAGGACCTCCTGGTAATATTTACCAGAGTGGGATTTCCTAAGGTGGTGTTGTCAGACAGAGATACAAACGTCATGTCTGTCAACCTGACAGCCATGTTAAAAGAATGTGGAGTAAATTACAAATTTACCATACCTTACCATCCAAAATGCAATGGGTTAGTTGAAAGGTTCAATACAACCCTTAAAGGTAAGACTATGGGACTATATGACAAGCTCAGGAAGAGATGGGATGTTCTATTACCATGCCTTCTTTTTGCGTACAGAGAGGTTCCACGGAAGGGCGTCAGGTACAGTACCTTTGAACTTCTGTTTGGATATCCACGTTAGGGGTCCAGTTACTCGAGGAAAGGAAGAGGGATGGGGGAAGCCTTGCAAACCTCCCAAGCAAGACTTGTGACCCCCTCACTGACCTCTCCTCACACAACCCTGTTGATGGGACAGTTGATGGAGTGGTATTTGCAGACAGCCTCACTGACCAGAAACAAGCTGACTGCAGACAGGTTCTCTGTTTGTTCCCTGAACTCTTTCCCCTTACACCCAGTCAGACTACCTGATGTGCACATGAGGTGGACATAGGTGACAATCTCCCTGAGTAGATTAAAATCTACAGGCAGCCTGACCATGTCAGGGATTGATTCAGGACAGAGGTCCGAAAGATGCTGGAGATATGGGGCATTGAGCCTTCAAATAGCCTTCGGGCTAGTCAAGTAGTCCTTGTGCCAAAACCTCTTTCCCAGGGCGGAAAGAGAGAGATGAGGTTTTGTACAGACAACAGAGACCTCAATG
Source organism: Lissotriton vulgaris (assembly GCF_964263255.1). Taxonomy (NCBI): domain Eukaryota; kingdom Metazoa; phylum Chordata; class Amphibia; order Caudata; family Salamandridae; genus Lissotriton; species Lissotriton vulgaris. The sequence continues at coordinate 784,993,519 of NC_141694.1, read as the reverse complement.
CAGTCACTAAGACTGATGCCCATCCAATCCCCAGGGCAGATGAATTGATATTTAGTCTGTCTCCCCGAAGCATCTCAGCACCTTTGACTTGACTGCAGGTTATTGGCAGATCAGACTCACAGAAGCTGCAAAACCTAAGACTTCATTACCAACCCCTTGAGGGCAATTCCAGTTTACGGTAAGGTAAGGTAAAGATTTATTGCACAGTTAATAAAAACTCACAATTATTAAAAAAAGCAAATTTATAAGACAATCTCTAACTAAAGTGTTTGTAATTAAAATAACAGGTGAGTTCTCCTTGATAGTTAATAAAACACATTTTGGTATGTTGCTGTCCATTGGGGCGACTGGATGCTAACAGTTTACTGTAACACTGTTTGGGTTGGAAAATGCACCTGCCACATTCCAGAGGTTCGTGAATAAAGCTCTCTCCGGTATGGAAGATTTTAGTGCAGTATATCTAGATGATATATCTGTCTTTAGCTCCACCTGGCAGGATCACCTGGTCCACCTCAGGGATGTACCTGAGGCCCTGCAGAAGGCAGGCCTCACTATCAAGGTTTTTGGCAGATAGGGCATAGCAAGGCTGTATACTTGGGCCACCTGGTAGGTGGAGCTCAAGTTCAGCCATAGGAGAGCAACATTAAACTCAATGTGGATTGAGTTGCTCCTACTACCCAGACTCATGTTAGAGCTTTTCTGGGCCTCTGGGCCTGTCTGGGTACTGGAGAAGGTTTGTTAAGGGGTATCTGTCCATTGTGATGCCCCTTAATGAACTCAACTCTACGAAGGTGCCCAAGAAGGTGAACTGGACAGTTAGCTGTCAAGAGGCCTTTGGTGCCCTGAAGAAGGCCATGTGCTCGGCTCCCATTCTGTAGATATCTGACTATTCCAAATAATCCATTTTCTAGACAGATGCCTCTGAAATAGGAATCGGAGCAGTGCTGTTATAACTTAATGACAAGGACCAGGATCAACCACTAGCTTTTATCAGCAGAAGGTTGACCCCAAGCGAGAAACGTAGAAACGTAGGTCAGCTATTGAGAGGGAGGTCTTTGCTGTAGTCTGGGTCTTGAAGACATTGAGGCTATACCTGTTTGGCACTCACTTTATTGTTCAGAGAGACCATAAGCCCTTCCTATAGGGAATGGACTTTTCAGTGGAACATAGTCCTAGGAGTAACCATGCCAATACAGATGGACCTTCCAGATATTTCCACTTAGAAAATGTAGACCCAACTAGGCAAGGTTAGACTTATCTTCTTTGGTTTGGGAGGGGGTTAGGTAGGAAAGTAGGATCGCTCTGGCATAGATATCCCCACTTTTTTGCCTGAGTATCAGAGTGTTTTGACTGTAGTTCACTAGGATCCTGCTAACCTGGACCCCAGTGACAGTGTTCTATATTTAGATTTACTGGCAAGTACTTTGTACACCTCTCAATTGGCATACTGGGGTACCACTGCATATGGTGCTGAGGTACACAGGCATTGCTGCACCAGGGTCTTTTATGAGCTACAGAATGTATTGTGACACTCATAGAGCCCATTGACACTCTGTCTGCAGGCTGCCATTGCAATCTGTGTGGCAGGGTGCATGCACCCTTCACTTCAGATGTAAGGTTTCCATTGTATACCGGTCACTGCACTTAAAACGTATTAGGCACTCATAACATAGGCCCTTCAGTCAAAGGGCAGGGGGCATGCTTCTAAGTGTGTGAGTACCCCTGCATGAGCATATGTGCTGCTATCGACCCGGGACTCTTTCTGGCCTTTTTTTAAGTGCGGGACAGCCATTATAAGGTATGCAGTGGACAATAGCAAGTTGAGATGTCTAACTACATAATGGCTGACCTGAACCTGGTCATGCTTGGAATCAAACATGTTGGAATCATGCAACTACACCAACTCCAGTGTTAGTTGCATGATACCATGTACTGGGGGGCTCCTTAGAGGTCCCCCCAAAACCTACCTGTGTATCTGTCAGGGTCTGACTGCCAGCCTGCGCTGCTGCCGACTCTAGGCAGTGTCCTGCCCCCCTGCTGATGAGCATTACTCGGGTAGGGAAGGAGTGCTTCCGAGCACCACCAGACTGCATTGAAGAGCACAGTTGGTGCCCTCCATGCATAAACCAGTTTAGGAACCCTTGGCTGTCGATCTGGCTCAAAACTACACAAAGGACAGGGAAGTGACCACCCCTGCCCACCTCCTCCCTAGGGAGGTGTCCAGAGCTCCTCAAGGTTGCCACTTGATTCTGCCATGTTGTATCTTGACCGCTGGGAGCATCTGACTGATTAGGACAGCTGAGTATCGTCTCTGACCCTCTCTGATGGGTGGGTCACCAGAAACAAGGTCTTTCCCCTTTTTAGGGTTACTTAAGGGCTCTCCTGAGGGTGGGTCCTTGGATTTGCCCTGACAACAACTTCTAAAACCGACTGCCTTTCGCTGAATATTGTACAAAGATTCTTCTGCTGGTGGATATTGGAACACTGCTGTTCTTCAAGCCAGGACCCACAGGAAGGCTGCTCCTGTTAGGAAGAATCCTGCTGCATCTTCGTCTCTGCGCTTTTCCAAAGATCTGCATCTCCGTGGCTGTGCATCCTCCGAGTTACCAAGTAATCAGCCTGCATTCTATCCTGAAGGAATCTCCCTTGAAGTGAAGGGGTCACTTCCCTGCATCTGCAGACACCTCAACGTCGACAACCAGATTCCTGATCCTGTGTGCCATGGGCATCACCTGGCTCTGCAACACAGGTGGTGGGTTGTTGGTTCTCTAGAGGCATGACCAGTCTTCCCTGTAAGTTGGGAGACTTTACTCCCTTTCCAGCTAATATTAACTGCCTCCCTGTGCACAGCCCCTGTTTGGTGTTACCCAGGCTTGTTGGGCCTTCTACTGAAGATGTTCAGTCTCCAAGTAGCCCCTGCCTCTAGCTCTGCACAGCTCCAAACAAGGGCCTTCCTTGCGACCTCCTGTGCCTGCTGCCAGAAGGTCCTTGAGGGGGCTCCATCAATTCCTGCTGGCTCTCCTGTGTGCTGAGAGCTGGCCCTGACTTACCCTTGCTAGGTTAGTCCTATAGCCCTTGCTGGTCTGCAACCAAGCATGTTCTCCTGCAAACAGTTGTTTGTATTTGCCAAGGCTTGTTTGTGGTCCTGCCGGCCACTGATTAATCTGCAGTCGTCGAACGGCATGGGACAGCTCGTGAAAGGCTCCTGGGCTCCTAGAAACATCACCTGGTCTCCACAGCTGCTGTTCCTTAACTCGGTGCTACACCAAGAACCTTCAACTAGGGCTGTTATTGTGCTCCTGTGTCTCCTGGTCACCTCTGAGTGGTTTGAGCTTAGTCCTATCTGCTACCAGGTTCTTCTCATCTCGCTTCTTTGTCCTGGTTCCATCGGCCTGGTGCACAAGATGCTGTAGCTGCAGTACTTCCACGATCGTTCATTGGCTTCTACGGACGGAGGTTTCCAAAACCAATTCACCCCTGTGCACCCGGACTCCCTGGTGCAGGTATCCATATCCACTGGGTATCCACTTCTGGGGTGATTCTCCAACCTTCCTTGATCCAAGTGGTTCCTTCAGGGCCCTTTGGGAAGGGTACTAGAACTCTCTCTAATTTTCAATATTCCAACCGCGACTAGCCTGTGTTGTCCTGTGGATGTCTGAATCATTCTGCACCCAGGCACCTTGGGGTCCCTGGTTACTCACCTTGAGTGGTTCCTTGATACCCCTGGGCTCCTCCAACCTTTGGTACTAGTCCTATTTTGGTACTCACCTCGCATCCCTCTATTTTAGTATATGGTTTGCCCCCCAGGTTAGGCCCTATGTGTTCTTCTATGAAACTTACCTATTTTCGAAGTATTATTTGTGTGTAATTAATATTTCCGGGTAGGAGATGTACCAAGTTAGAGTCCAGTGTTTAGCAATAAATATAGAGTATTTTTCTACTCACCTGGTGTGGTTCTTTAATGTGTGAAAAGCTTACTGACTGACATGGTGGTACATGCAACAGCTTTACAACCTCCTTCTTAAGCCTTAGCTGTTCTCCACAGTTACCCCTTGAAAGCTTTGGTTTTCAGAGGCCTAAACACTATTACTAAGGATTACTTGGACTCCTTGCACAGTGCCTCGCCATAGGTGGACACTATATCTTGAGCCAGCCTCCTACAGAGAGTGGGGTGCGAGTTGGTGGAAGTGTAGGTGGTGGTCTAAGAATGTGGGCTGTGTATTGTGCAGTACTTCAAATGTGTGGTTGAGAAGTTTGAATTGGCATAGTTTCTGGATGGGAAGCCAGTGGAGCTCGCTTAGGTGAGGTGTGTTATGGGTGCGGTGTGGGAGGTTGAGAATGAGTCTGGCAGCAGCATTCTGGATGGTTTGGAGTCTGTGGAGTAGGTGGGTTGAAACAAATTCCAGTGTAGACTAAATAGCCATAGGACAGTCTGCTCATGAAGATCTTCTGCAGCATTCGTAGGATGTGGAAGCAGGAGGATGTGATGGCGTTGACCTGTGATGTCAAGATGAGCTTATTGTCCAGGATGAGCCCTAGGTTCTGGCTGGTCTGTAGGTGAAGCTCCTTCTGATGGCTTCATAGGCCACCAGGAGTCCCAGAGTCAGCTCTTGTTACTGAAGATCAGTACTTACGTCTTCTTGGTGTTGAGCTTCAGGCATTTCTCTCTCATGCAACTCACCACACTGGTCATACAGTTATTAAAGTTGTTCGTAGTGGTGTTGGTGTCGTCTGTCAAGAATATGATGATCTGTGTGTCATCGGCCTAGGAGACGATGTTGATTTCCTGTGACCGGATGATGTTTGTGAGTGGTGTCATGTATATATTGAAGAGGGTTGGGCTGAGTGAGGACCCTAGTGGGATGAGCCCCTTGGGTTTTGAGCTTTAGGATGGCCGTCTTACTCATTGCCTTTGTCCTATGAGGAATGAGGTTACCTTTTGAGTGTTGGTCCTTGTATTTCTGTATCATGTAGTCTTGTGAGGAATGTGTGGTGGGAGGTTTGTCAAAGGTCACAGAGAAGTCAAGGAGGATGAGTGCTGCAGTTTCTGCTCAGTTGAGGATGGACCGGATGTCACCTGTGGCTGCGATGAGGGCTTTATAGGTGCTGTGGTTGTCGCGGAAGCCAGACTGTGAGCTGTTTGAAAGTTGGTTGAGTTCCAGGTGGCTAAAGAGTTGCCAGTTGCCTTCTCCATGACTCTGCAGCAAGATTGGTCGGTAGTTGCTGAGTTCGCTTGGGTCAGCCGATGGTTTCTTGAGGATAGCATTGACTTCCCTGTATTTACATCTCTCTGGCAAAGCTGGGGTATTGGCAGAGGTATTCATGTTGGAAGTGAGTGCATGGGTGACTGTGGTTCCTCCTAGGTTGTAGATATGGTGGGGGCACAGCTCGGTGGGGGCCCCTGAATCGACAGTCTTCGTGATTGAGGGTGTGTCTTTGTTGGTGAGAGGGCTCCAGTCGGTCAGGTGTAATTTTTGTGGTGATGGTGGTCAGTTGGTCGATGGTGTTTGCTGGGTTGGGCTGGGAGTCTAACGTAGAGTCTAAGTTGCTAGAGAACGTTGATATTTTGTTGTGGAAGTAGACAGAGAAGATGTTGCAGAGTTCTTGCAATTGGATGATGCTTTTGTTTGCTGCTGCAGTTGGAGAACTTTTATTTACTTTTGAGAATAGCTCTTTGCAGTTGTTCTGGCTGGTTTCTGTTCTTAGAACCTAGCTCTTTTGTTTGTTTCCCACAGCAGGTGGTGGTAGTGTCTGAGGGCTGCTTTGTTTGTGTTTCTGGTGGGGGTTTCATGGCTGGGCCCCTATTTCCTCTCCAGTTGTTTGCAGTAGTGTTTGGATTCGCCTGAGGTTGTTAGTGTAACAGATAACTTGCTTGTTGGCTCTTCTCTTAATGTTCTTCATGGGTGTGAGGGTATTGGCGTATTCTGAGATCCATCCATTAAATCTTTGGGGTCCGATGGGTCGTTCAGGTGGAAATTGAGGTCTCTAAGACGTATAAAGTTCTTGGAGTTGATGGAGAGGGGCGTGATGAGGTCTTTAATGAGGTTGTAGAATCTGGTCAGTGGTTCTGGAGGTCGTAACTAGAAGGCTCCTGTGATTGTGGATTGTGTGTCTGTTTGTAGTTTGTAGCGCATGTGTTCCATGAAGGGGGTGTTGGTGTTTGTGAAAGTGGGTATCTAATTTCATCCTTGTGGATGATGGTGAGTCCTCAGCCTGGCTTGTGGAGTCGGGTTTGGTGACAATGTGACCTACTGAACAAAACTCCATATCAAATAAAGGAATAAATGCCTTTATGTTGATGCTAGGCTTAAGTAGTTTTGCCCACTCAAGCGGTCGTGGAAGGGTATGATGGCTGAAAATTTTAAACAACATTTTAATTCACAAACAAGGCCCACAACTGGACATACTGCTCAGTGTACATCAGTATTTTGGCATGTACATGTTTTGGGCTCTTGTGTAATTTTTCCCAGTATATTTCCTTCTATAGGTTTCTTTGTAGTATGTATATTTGTACCCACTATTAAAGGAAATACCCATTGTAAAAATACAAACTGTAAACACTGAAGGTAGAGGGTAAGGTCAGAAACTTTTAAAAAGTTGGAAGTTGGATGTTGATGGAACCTGGACAACCTAATTTCGGGAAGATGAAGTTACTAATATCAGTGGATTATGACATACTCTTCCAGCCTAAAAGTTAGTTCGAGAGTGACATCTGCCAGGGAAGCCCCTCGAAATAAAGTGCAAGGAAGACCCAACTCATTTAAATCACACTAGAATTTCCATTTTTATCTCTTGAACGTGTCAGATATTGTAATCTTTCTTTTATAGTCGCTATTTGTACCAAATGATTAATTGACACAATATAGATAAGCACATGTACAGTAAACAAATATTTATAAGCATATATTTTATGCACACTTTGGAGTACAAACCTACCCCACGGTGTTGCTTGTAAGATCCATTAGTGCAACCTCAAGGCATTGGATAGCTAGTTCGTCAGGCACTGCTAACCCTACATGAAGATGTTTTTTAACTTCAAGAGCCAGCTCAGTGTAAGGCTGATTGTCCAACACAGAACGTATGGCATCTCCCATTGACAGACGCTGTAAGCCATATACACTTGCAAGCCTCCTGGCAACTAAAAAACATAAAAGCAACTCTTAGAAATATACCTTTAAATGTATGACATTTTTAATTATTCTGACAAAGTTGCAATCCTTTGGTGAAATCTCAGTTTTTCTCTTGCTCTATGCAATTTTCATTAGCACAACACACAAAGGAAGAAATTCTATAACAACTGTAGATCGCAGAGCACATTACAGATGAAAGCTGAACATGAGTACAATACGAGTTCATCCACTGTATACATGTTCTTACCTGTAACTTGAATTCTCCAGTACTGGAATATTTAATGTATTTACCTGCTTGAATAATTTCCAATCATCATGCTGGAAATCCCCAGTTATCTTAAATAGCAGTGAAAAGTGTTAAATAGCCATAGGCATCAGTAACGGTGTTTATTTACCACACACAACTCATTTGAAGAAATCTGAACTTCAGCCACATAGGTGGAAGTGGCAGCTCTTCTATTCCCTCTAGAGTCCACCATTGCACAAGTGTAAGCAGTGTATATAATAGATGAGCCTCTGACTGGGGAGGAGGGAGGTTCGCATGTGACTATATGAGAGATAACAACGCTGGGGAACTGGAGTTACTGGTAAGTAACTAATGTATTCTCCAGCATTGGCTCTTTCATAACATACCTAAATCAGACTAGTAAACACTACATGACAATAATATCAAATATATGGAAGCGGGAAGCAGGCTCACCTTTACTGAACTAGTTTATGAAGGGCAGTCAGTCCCACTGCTGAGTCAGCTTTTGCGTTCACGTCAAGGCAGTAGTACTTTGTGAAAATGAGCCTGTTCTTCCAGCCAGCTGCTGCAGATGTCTCATTAAGGCACACCAGCGTAGAGTGCAGCAGTGCAGCAGCTGTAGCCATGTCCTGGTGAAATGCACCCACGTTCATCCCTGCAACGGGCACTTAGCCTTGGTGTGGCAGAAAGTGATGCAGGCTGATAATCAATGTGCTAGCCCCTGCTTGGGCAGGGGCAGCCTATTCTTGGTTGGCCAAAGGACACAAACAGTTACTCAGTAGAGCAAATGTCTTTTGTCTTGTCAATATAAAACTCAACAGACCCGCATACATCAAGTTAGTGCAAAGATTTCTCTGCTGATGTTGTGGGATTTGGAAAAAGGGATAGCAGCATGATGGGTTAGTTGTGATTGAAGTCAGTAGTGACCTTAGAAATACATGTAGGATTGGTCTGCAAGATGTCCTTTGTAAAAACAAAGCTTGGGTTCTTTCACAGTAAATACATGTATTTCTCCTACACTTTTTGTAACTGTAAGCACCAAGACAAGCAATGTTTTCCAGAAGAGGATCTTCAAATGGATTTTATAGATAAGTTTCAATGGAGGTAACATGAGTTGGCTCAGAACAGTATTTTGTTCCCAGGATATTGGTAGTTGTTCTGCGGGGAAGACTCTGAAAAGCGACTCATAATTTGCTTTATGATTCTCTGTGAGAAAAGTGTAACTGAATAGCTTTCCATCCTCTGGAACCATGAGATTTCTGTAGGATGAACTTGAATTGAGGAGTATTTTTGACATTCTTTTGACAAGTTAAGTAAATGAGGAAGTAACTGATGAGGTGTTAATGTTATTGGATGGAATCCTTTGGTCTTGCACCAGACACAAAAGTGTTTCCATTTGGCAATGTAAGTTCTTGTGGTAGCTGGTGCTCAAGCTTTCTGCTGAGAGATCATGATTACCATCCTCTATGTTATCAGGTACCATGCTGTCAGGCTGAATGATCTAAAGTTGTTGTGTGGAATATCTCTGTGTTGCCTGGACAGTACTTTGGGATGCATCGTCAGTGGTAATAAGGGGCGTGCAGAGAGATTCAGGAGCAGCTTGAACCAATACTCGCGAGGTCAGGCTAGAGCAATGAGAATCACGGTACAATGGTCTGTCTTTCCTTTCCTTAGGACCCAGGGGATCAGGCAAAACATTGGAAAGGTGTATACAAAGACACTGGGTCAACAAAGGAAGCGGGGACCGGGAGCTCGTTATGGTTCAGTGTCCGTGCTCCACAAGTGCTAGCTAGATCAAAATGGACACTGTTCCAGGTTTTGGCTACGAGATGTCACCCAAACAGAAAAAGGAGATAAGAACAAGTTACTTACCTTCGGTAACGCTTTTTCTGGTGGATACAGTATCTGCCTGTGGATTCCTCACCTTGTGAATATCCCCCTGCGTCAGCAACATTCGAAATTCTTTTGTAGCTCCACACCGACATGGACGACGTCACAGAAGCATGGCATTGCGCGCGGCTCCGCTGACGTCACCGACCCCATAATAGGCCTACATCGGCGTGATGACATCAGTTCCACCCTTTTTTCCGTGACCTTTTATTACAACCAGGGAAATATCCTTAGGCTTAGCTGCGCTGGTTATGCCCGCATCATAGAGAGTTTGTGATGGGTGCTCGCTCCTTAGCACCTACCCTTGCCAGCGGCTGCCTCCACACACAGGCAGCTGTTGGCAAGGGTAGGTGCTAAGGAGCGGGCACCCATCACAACCTCTCTATGATGTGGGCATCGCGTGGACACATCTACTTACAGAGATTATTGATCTTTCTAGTTACTTTCCTTAGGGTCTACCACAAGCGACCTTACACATTGACAGGGTTACCACCACGGAAGAAAGCCCTCTTCTTTCTGATGTGCACATACACACACATTCTCCTTTTTAGTTCCTGAAGAAACGCTACTGATCACTAGGACTTACGCAGTGTGAAACATGTCGGCCTTGAGTTTAGTCACACTGGCACATTATTAGGCATGGGCGGATTTTGCGGATTCGCAATCCGCGAATTTGTGGATTTGCGAATGTGCGGATTGGGAAAATCCGCAGAATCCGCGAATTCTCGCGGATTTTGCGGATTTTTTTTTTGTGTTCGCACGGGTTTCTGCAAGTTCGCGAGGGTTTTGTACAATTTCGCAAATTGCGAAATTGTACAAAACCCTCTCGAACTTGCAGAAACCCGTGCGAACACAATGTGCCCAGCCTACTCATGTAACAGACATGCCGGCTGTGTGTGCGCCCTGGAAAGCCCACGGGTGGGGGGTGCACAGCACTTGCATCACCCTCTCTCGGCAAGCCATTGCGCGCATTGGCGTTTCAATGTCCGATCCTGCACACAACACACTTCCAAAGCCCGTACATGCCAGTAACCCGATTCAAGGCCCCATTCTCCTGATTTTTTTTTTAAAATCTCCCACTTTGCTCTTCTGAAATGTTGGCATGTATGATGTAACTATTTTACAATGGCGCCAGCAAGCTGCCAGCGCCGTTGTAAAATAGTTACAAAGTTAGCTTGCACAGGAAGCACTTAGATAAAATAAAGCAGCACCTGCTTCGTTTTATCTAGTGGTTCCTGTGCAAGCTAACTTTGTAACTATTTTACAACGGCGCTGGCAGCTTGCTGGCGCCATTGTAAAATAGTTACATGAGTGGGGGTTCAACTTTTGAACCCGTTGCATCCGCGGATTTTTTTTTGAGAATTTTGCGGGAAATCTGCAAAATTCGCGGATTGCGGATTTCCCAAAAATCCGTATAATCCGTGGGCGTAACGGATTTCCCGCTCATGCCTACACATTATGCCTTATTGTGACTCACTGACCCTTTGGTTTTTTAACCTACCAGGGGTACCACAAAAATAAACAACCCTTCAGTGGAAACCCCTATGTAATTTTAACCCATACCTGCATGCACCTCACTACCACTTTTCACTGGATCATTTCTCGCTCCCCCCCACACACCCGCATTTATCAAACGTCTTTTCTCTTTAAAAGATCTCCGTGAAAGAGACCCTTCGGGTGCCCGTCGGGTATTGCAGCGCCGGGCCGACGAGGAGCTGAAAAAGCCAGATGATGAAGCATGACATCCTTCGGGGTGTGTGAGGGCCCCTAAGAGGCAAGACTTGGCCCTCCCCTTCGGAATTGGATCCTTGATACTGGGGATGAACCTCTGCCTCTCTCTCTTCTTTCATCCCCTTTTTTCTATCTCTTTTCTATTCTACCCTTTATCTCCTTTTTCTCTTTGGGTGACATCGCGCACCCAAAGAACAAGTGACTTACCTTCGGTAACGCTTTTTCTGGTAGATACAGTATCTGCCTGTGGATTCCTCACCTTGTGAATATCCCCCTGCGTCAGCAACGTTCGGAAAACTCTTTTGAAGCACGCCGGCGTGGACGTCACATGAGCACGGCATCGCGCGCGACTCCGGCTGACGTCTCTGACTCCTTATTAGGCCTACGTCGGCGTGATGACATCAGTTCCGCCCTTTTTTCCATGCCTTCGAGGCACCCGGACGGACCAATGACAGCAGATATACATACATACAGTGTACATAGTACATACAATTCAAAACTGCACACATAGTGAGTAGCAAAGGTATTAAAAACCAAATATATATACAAATATAATGATAAATATACATAAAAATACATAAACTCAGGTATAGCAGAGTGGACAACGGGGAGGCGGGTGGGTCAGTGAGGAATCTACAGGCAGATACTATATCTACCAGAAAAAGCGTTACCGAAGGTAAGTAACTTGTTCTTCTGATAGATACATCTGCCAGTGGATTCCTCACCTTGTGAATAGAGTCCCACAGCAGCCCCCTCTCCAGGAGGAGGGTGTCCACTCTGCTATACCAAGAAATCCTGGAGGACAGAGCGCGCAAAGTGGCCGTCCCTCCTCACCTCGGTATCCAAGCAGTAATGCTTTGCAAAAGTGTGGAGGGAGGCCCAAGTCGCAGCTCTACAAATATCCTCTACAGGAACACCAAAGCAGATTTTGAAGACTTTGCTCTAGTAGAATGAGCCCTTATACCCTCCGGAGGTTCCTTATCAACCAGGGCGTAGCAGATCTTTATACACAGGATAATCCACCTAGACAGCGTGCGCTTGTGCACCGCTTTTCCTTTTTTACAGCCAGCAAATCCAATAAAAAGCTGGTCGTCCACACAATAGTCTTTAGTCCTATTGAGGTAGAAACTCACCGCCCTCTTAGGGTCTAGGCGGTGAAGCAGCTCCTTCTCCTTGGAAGGGTGAGGGGGAGGATAGAAGGTAGGAACCGTAATGGACTGCCCCAGATGGAAGGGAGTTACCACCTTAGGCAGAAAAGCAGCCCTGGTCCTGAGTACCATTCTCTCAGCATGAATGGTCAGAAATGGGGGTTTCGAACTAAGAGCTTGAAGCTCACTTACCCTCCTTGCCGAGGTAATTGCTACAAGAAAAACAGTCTAAAAAGACAGAAGTCTCATGGGACAATTGTGTAAGGGTTCAAAGGGAGAACCCATCAAATAAGTTAACACAAGATTCAAGTCTCATTCAGGCACAATGAAAGGAGTTAGAGGGAATTTGTTGGTAAGACCTTTTATAAAATGTAACACAATAGGGGACTTAAATAAAGACGGCTGGTCCGGCAAACAAAGGAATGCCGACAAGGCTGATAAATAACCTTTTACAGTCGCCACAGCAAAACCCTGCTGGGCCAAAGAAAGAGCAAATTGAAGTATGTTGGACAAACGAGCCCTCAAGGGTTCAATAGACTTCTCTCCACACCAGGAAACAAATTTGGACCACCTATAGGAATAGATCGACTTAGTGGAAAGATGCCTGGCCGAAAGAATTACGTCCACCACATCAGGCGGGAGAGAAAAAGAATTCAGGTTGCCCTGTTCAATCTCCAGGCATGAAGGTGTAAGGTCTGTGGTGGGGGTGTAGAACCTGCCCTTCCATCTGAAAGAGGAGATCTGCCCTGAGAGGGAGACGGAGCGGAGGGCATGAGGAGAGGTGGAGAAGATCTGTGTACCACACCCTTCTTGTCCAATCCGGGGTGACCAATATAACTTGTTCCCGGTCTTGGCGAATCTTCCTCAGAACCCGAGGAATCAAGGGTATGGGAGGAAACGCGTAAAGGAGTTGCGAGCTCCAACTCAACTGAAACGCGTCCCCCAATGCTCCCTGCATCGGATACTGGAGGCTGCAGAATGACAGGCAGTGAGCGTTCTCGTGAGTGGCGAACAGGTCCACCCGAAGAGTTGCCCACGTCCAGAAGACATGACGAACCACCTCTGGATGAAGCTTCCACTCGTGGTCGGCTGAGAACTGCCTACTGAGACTGTCTGCACAAACGTTCTGAACTCCAGCCAGATGAATTGCCATCAGACAAATTTGGTGGTCCTGAACCCAGGACCAGAGACGCAGAGCTTCTCTGCAGAGAAGATGCGATCCCACTCCTCCCTGCTTGTTGATATACCACATCGCGGTCGTGTTGTCCGTCAAGACCTGAACCGACTGACCGCGAAGGGAAGGGAAGAAGGCCTTGAGTGCCAAACGAATCGCCCTTAATTCCAGAAGGTTGATGTGAAGCGACCATTCCTCTGGAGACCAAAGACCGTTGATCTCCAGATCCCCCAGATGAGCACCCCACCCTAGAGTGGATGCATCTGTTATCACTGTGGCAACCGATGGAGACAGATGAAAGGGCTTTCCTTGAGATAGATTGCCCTCCACGCTCCACCAAGACAGATCCACTGCAGTTTCTCTGGAGATCCTCACAGACTCCCTGAGATCCCCGTTGTGCTGATACCACTGCTTGCGAAGGCACCACTGGAGTGCCCTCATGTGCCAGCGTGCATGGTTGACCAGGAGAATACAGGAAGCAAACAGACCGAGCAAGCAAAGGACCTTCAGGACTGGAACAACCGCTCCATTGTAAAATAAAGGAATAATTTTCTGTATGTCGTGAATCCTTTGAGGAGGAGGGAATGCACGACAAACAGTTGTGTCCAGTACCGCACCTATGAACAGGATGCGCTGGGAGGGCACCAGGTGAGACTTGGGTACATTTATCGAAAACGCAACCTGTACAACAACTGAGTTGTCTCTTGCAGATGATGTAGCACCTTCTCTGGAGACTCTGCTTTGATCAGCCAGTCGTCCAGATAGGGGAAAACCGTAATCCCTGACCTTCTGAGATGTGTTGCCACCACTGCCATCACCTTGGTAAAGACTCGAGGCGCAGTAGTAATTCCAAATGAAGGACCGCAAACTGGTAGTGAAGCGAACCCACCGTGAAGCGGAGATACTTCCTGTGCGACTCCAGGATCGGAATATGAAAATACGCATCCTGCAAGTCGAGCGACACCATCCAGTCTTCTTCCAACAGCGCTTGAAGAACCTGTGCAAGGGTGAGCATCTTGAACTTCTCTTGTTTCAGATAAAGGTTCAAGATCCTGGGATCCAGGATTGGACGCAACCTGCCATCCTTCTTGGGAATCAGGAAATACCGGGAGTAGCATCCCTGACCCCTTTCCTGCTCCGGAACCACCTCGATCGCGCCTTTCTTTAACAAGGACAGAACTTCCTCCTGTAGGAAACTGAGGTGTTCTTCTGAGCAAGCCCCTTGACAAGGAGGGTAAATTGGAGGGAATTCCCTGAAGGGAAGAGCATACCCATTTGCATCAAGATTGAGAACCCATTGGTCTGTAGTGACAGATTCCCAATCCCGCAGAAAATGGGTAAGCCGACCCCCACAGGACCAATATGATTGAGAATGGGGAATCTAGGGCTGCTTTGCTGCGGTGATAGGGGGTGAGGTAGAAGAAGAGGAGGAGGAGGGTTGACGACCTCGTGGACGACCTCTGCTTCTTCCCCTATAGGACTTATACAGCGGATTTTGTTGCTGCTGCTGCTGCTGCTGACGAGGCTGCCCTTGTGAACGAAAGGACGACTTCCCAAATCCTCTATACCTTCTAATGGATCCTCTAGATTGAGTCTGCAAGCCAAGTGATCTTGCTGTGGCCTTGCAATCTTTGAATCTCTCAAGAGCGGCATCCGCCTTCTTACTGAAAAGTCCTGTTCCATCGAATGGCAAGTCCAACAGAGTAGCCTGCACATCAGAAGAAAAGTCTGAAGACTTCAACCAAGTCCCCCTTCTCATAGCTACTGCAGAGCCCATAATCCTTGCCACTGAGTCAGCCGTATCTAGGCCGCTCTGGATGACCTGACGTGCAGGAGCCTGGGTATCGTCCAAAACCTCCTGAAAGTTCTTCCTATCTTCATCAGACAGTTTTGGCAGCAACTGTTTAGAAGAATCCATCAAGGCATGGACATACCTTCCCATCAAACAAGTCGCATTTGTAGATTTTAGTGCCATGCTTGCAGATGAGAATACCTTTTTGGCAGACTGGTCAATGCGCTTTGACTCCCTGTCAGCCGGAACCTGAGGAAAAGCCCCTGAAGACTTCTTTGAGCAAGCCGCCTAAACTACAAGGCTCTCAGGCAAAGGGTGTGCCGATAAAAACTCTGGATCCTCAGGTGCCACCCTATATCTCCGTGCCACAGTCCTGGAGACCGCAGGTGCAGACAAAGGCTTCTTCCAAACCTCCAACACTGGCTCCAGAATTGCCTCATTAAATGGTAACAGAAGTTCAGACACAGATGAGGGAGAATGCAACATTTCAGTCAGAAGATTGGACTTAAACTCAGAGGAAAGGAAGATTAATGTCCAATAACTCTGCAGCCTTTCTCACCACGTATGATAGGGAGCTGCATCCTTAGAGGGAGAATCCGGACCAGGAGAAAAATCCCACTCAGGCGAGACATCAAGGCCACTTGCGTCCTTTAACTCCACAAAACAGTCCTCAGATTCAGGAAGTTCACCTTCCTCCATCTCCTGCCGATAGCGTTCCTCCTCTACAGCCCTCTGGGCCTCCCTCCTGGAGCGGATCCTGGGGGCTGGAGTCGATGGCTCCACGACCTACTCGGGACCGGCGTGGAACGCTGATCCGACGGCGCCACAGACTCCAAACGAGGATGACCAGACGGCGCCGGAGATTCCCGTTATGGCGCCGGAGATTCCCGATACTGCGTCGGGGCCCTCGGCGCCGGAAAGTTCCAGGACGGCGTCGCTGGCATAAAGGGCATAAATGAAGCCTGTGCATATGCCAGGGGAACACCCAAATTAAAGGCAAAAGGACCCATGGGACCCGCAGGTGCACTAGAGGGGTACATAGCCCTCGCAAAGACGCCATACATTGTGTTAAGGTAATGTGATGGGTCCTGACCTGGAGCTGGGAATGGAGGATAATTACCCGGCGCCGCCTCCGAAGCCGGTGTTCCCGGAGTCGGGCCAGCCGGCGCCGATAAAGGAACCTCCTCAGGCTCCTCCTGATCTTCATGCTCTGGCTCAACCTCACCAAGATCCAGAGAGTGAATCAAATCCGAGGGAGCCGGCGTCGGAGATCGAGAGACCTTGACTTCGGAAGTCACTACCTTCACCGGTGAAACCGGATCCGAATGCAAAGGATCGATGTCATCTCTGTGACGCCGAGGAGAAGATGACTTCGGCGCCAGTTCTTTATCAGAGTGGCGCCTTGAAGAGTGCTTCTTCTTCTTATGTCTTTTCGACTTCGAATGCCCCGAAGCCGACTTCAAACCAGACCTGGATTCAGAACGAGACCTCGATCTTGACCTCAATCTTGATTTTCTTTTACTCGCCTTCTTTTCCTTCTTCTTCATCTTGGCCATAAACAACTTCACCTCCCTTTCCTTCAATGCCTTCGGGTTCATCTTCCTGCAGCACGCACATTCTTCGACGTCGTGATCGGAAGACAAGCACCATACACAGTCCTGATGCGGGTCAGTGATGGACATTTGCTTCCCGCACTCCCTGCAGGGCTTGAAACCGGACTTTCTTCCCGACATCTTAGAAAGGAAACAAGAAGAACAGACGAGAACACTAGTAAAAACAATGTAACTACGGAGAGTCCCAAAAAAATGTTGGCGTCGACAGCGCTGAAAAAAGGGAACTGACGTCATCACGCCGACGAGGCCCTATTATGGATCCAGTGACGTCAGCGGGGTCGAGAGCGGAGTCGTACCCTCTGTGACGTCGTCCATGACCTCGCCGGCGTGGAGAGCTACAAAAGTTTCCGATTGGCTGCTGCGCAGGGGATATTCACAAGGTGAGGAATCCACTGGCAGATATATCGATCAGAAAACCTGCTCCAAGGTTATTGGGAAAAGAAAAAATGCTTTATCCTATGGAAACTAGATCCTACCTATAACTACGTACTGGCAATCGCCAGTAGGTATTATGTATATATGTATATATGTATGTATATATGTACACCACAAAGTGCAACAACAGCAGGGGCAGGATTAAAATCCTTAAACCTAAAGATCAACAACCGAGGCTATATCAAAAAGAAGCAAAAGACCTGAAAAGGCCATACTACAAGTGACCAGCCACGAGGCGTGGAAACGCTGAATCTGCATGGCAGTCAAATAAACAAACATTATCAAAGGTCATATCCTTCAAACTCTCCCGAATATTCTCGGTGAATTTCAACTCATGCAACCAAACGTGTCTACGAAGAGCAACAGACTAATAGAATCGGTGGTGTTCATCGCTAATTTAATATTAAACTTTGTCATCTCACGGCCCTCTTGCGCAAGCTGAAAGAGCTCAGCTCTGACCCCTTCAGGATGGGAAGAAAGGAAATGGTTGGCAGAGTCCTATAAAGAATATGAAGCACTGCAAAAGACACAGGATGTGTTTAACAACCTTAAGGCCGAATTAGCTGAAGCAAAAATATTCCAGCCACACAGATCCAACCACCTAGATTCTCTACCTGGTGGAAGTAGAGGAGAAATATCTGGATTTGGTGAAGCGGTAGCCGCTTGCTCGACGAACCCCTTATCAGTAGGGTATCAAGAAAGACAGTCAAGGTCATCCGGAGCAGGACTCTGGCATTGGGAAATGGCACGATCAACAGAGACCTCAGTCACTGGCCTAGCCCAAGTTCCCAGAGGAATATCATATAGAGATTCTCCATAGGGCAGCGAAGGTTCAACGCCTGTCACAACCCTATGAAGCAGGTCCAACAATGGATCAGATGACAAAGTCACCAGAGGTAGGTGCAATTTCAACGCATCGGCAGCTTGCTTTAGAACTTCAGCAAAACCTGCACTAGCCTCTGTCACCATACGTGGTGGTGACAGCCGATCAGAAACAGGAGAGGGTAGTAGACTACCATTCTCACCCAATGCAGTCCAAGAACCTTCCGCAAGAAGCTGAACAAGACTAACCAAGCAGTGGACGTCACCAGCGCCAACTGAGCCACCTTACAATGCAGGAGAAACAACAACAGAGGCCGCTCTGACTCCAGAATGCAAAGGAGAAGATAAGGGAACCGCAGTAGTTATGAGCGGTGTCTCTGACATCGATTGACGTTGAGGCAGCATCATATCATCATGCACCATGAGCTGTATCTCCAGTATCACCCGACATCGGGCAGCGTCATATCTGCCTCCAGCACCGACTGGCGATGGAGCAGTGATGTATAAAACTCCTGTACTTCAACCGACGCCACCTGCGTCACAACTGGAAGGGGCACCTGGCTGATGACCCAAGGCACAGAGTCTAGGTCTTTGACCTGCACCAATGGCTTTTTTCCACTCAAGGACCCCCACCTCCTTGGGGCCCGACGGCTCTCCAGGGGACGGCAAGGACCCAAAAATTGCAGCAGGGCATGATAGTAGGCCTGCATCTGGCTTATAGTCGCCCCAGCTCCAGCATGAGATGGGAGGCACTGGGTCGACTCTTGTGTGACATCCTCTGGTAAGGAACGGGAGGAACCAGCAGAGACCATGTCTCGACACAGTGAGGCTGAAAGCTGCCATGACCTTGATCCCTTACGTTGGAACTTTCACAACGCTCACAGCAACGACTCCTTGAATGACCCCAGGCAGGAACCTCAGAGCAGGAAGAGCTGCGCTGTCAACAGCTTCACTTGCCTTTCCCGCGAGGCCTTGGGCCACAGCCATTTACAGGCGTCGCACTCCTCGGAGTCGTGGTGCTCTCCTAGGCACCACATGCATGAATGTGGATCCGTAGCCGGCATCTGTTGAGCACAGGTCTCGCACGACTTAACACCCGAAGGCATAGGCACACTGTTACCTGACGCAAAAAGGTGTCGAAGTAGGCCAAAAATACAAAAGGCCCGAGTAACCACTTCTCTGGATCTGCTTTGCAGTGCAGGAAAGAAGAAACAGATGTCCGTGCGCTGATGGGGGACTTATATGGCACCACTGACGTCACATACGGAGATGACGTTATTACGGAGCCGTACAGAGCCGCCCCCCGTCGCGCAGAGGGACTGCTGAAAAATTTCCGGATGCAGTCTGACGTCTAGGGAGAACTCAAAAGTTAAGGATTCTGCGGCTATATACCGCTATATACTAAATGAAGGGGCATTACAGGTGTTTGCAAATTGGGACCAATGGGTCCCTTCCTAGGGGTGGGTACACTCCCTACTATGCCACCCTCCAGTGGGAGGGGGGCATGAGCCTCTTTCTGAATGGCTGGGTCCAATCATCTTCAAGATGGAGGGGACTGAGATGTGTGCTTCAGCTCGCCTCCCCCACCTGACGGGTGGGGTTGGCAAAGATGGGCGCACCTCTCTTCCTAACTTTCTTTTTCCTGATGATTCTTCCGCCCAAAGTGGGGGTCAGAACCAGTGGGAGCCAGTAGCAGGGGGCAGCAAAAGGCAGGGTCAGCCGACAAAGGTGGCGGGCCTTTGAAGCTTCCCCTTCGTGGACCCAGCACATACTGGTGGAGAAGGCAGGACACCTTTGCCCAGGATGAGCTTTGTTTCTGAACTCAGAGAGTGGAAGCCCTACATCCAGGGGTCAAAACACCTGTCTGGTGGTTGCAAATTGCGGGTACCCATTCAGGAAACACACCAGGGCTGATCGTTTTTCAGGGGACATCTCTAAGATGCCCCCTGAGTGCTTTTTACATTAAATCCCACACTGGTATCAGTGTGGGTTTAATGTGCTAAGACGTTTGCTACCTAACTTCCCAGTTTTCAGTAAAGCCATTATGGAGCTGTGGAGTTCGTAATGACCAGCTCCCAGACCAATTTCTCTTTATGACCTTACCGCACTTACAATGTCTATGAATAGACTTAGACAATGTAGGGGTACAGGGCTCATGCAACTGTTCCCTCACCAGTCGTCTAGTGCAGCCAGCCAGAAGGGTGACTTACCTCAGCCATAGGCAGTGGTTTGCAGGCAAGGCACACAGGGATGTGTACCATGTCGACTCTTCACTTTCCTCTGCACCACAATACGCAGCCTGCAGTGGCAGTGGGCGAGTGTTAAGGTGCAGGGTCTCTAAGGGTGGCACAATCGGTGCTTCAGCCTAAAGAGGACTTCTCTGGTCACAGTGCCATTGTTGGTATCCATGGTACCTTCTACAAGGGGCTTACTTGTGGCCAGAGATGTGCCAATTGTGGGTACAGAGGTTCAGTTTTGGGAACAAGCACCGGCCCTGGGGACCTAATTGGCAGGGACCCAGGGCACATCAAGTCAAAGTGCATCAAATGTAAGGCAAAAAGTGGGGGGTAACCATGCAAAAAGGGGCACTTTCCTACACTTATGACAAATAAAAATCATCCAGAGCTAATCATATAATTAGTGTTGTAATTTGTGCCACGACAGACAAGAGTACGATAACAGTAATGTAAAGAAAAGTCTTTGCCATTTTGGAATGCCTTTACATGGGTAATACTGAATGGCTCTAGCTTAAAATGCTCCTGCTAACAAGGTGATATTAGTAATAAACTTCCCCATTGCCACATGATTTATCTGATTTATCACTGAAATATCAGCTTGAAATAACTTACCAGTTCTGAAAATACAGTCATTTTTGTCTCTAAAACACACTTTTCAATGTTGATATATATATATATATATTCAGTCTCACAAAAGATTCTGATTTAGTACACACTAGAACAACGTACAGACAGCTGGCGAGCTACCAGTAGCTCATGAGCTACTCGTTGGAGAAACCTGATATAAAAACATGCAGTGACAGACTTCCCAATTGATGAGATTCCTTCACGTTATGTGTTCCCATGACTGGGAAGTTATAGCAGTAGGGTGGGCTGGATCAAAGAAAACTACCCAAACTGGGATAGATGGAAGAAATAAGATACATGTTTGTCAGCCTGTTTGTGTGTGACTGTGTACAGTGTCATTCCACCACAACTAAGAGAAGAGTGTCTTACTCTTTATACTACAAGGTATTTACTGTGACTCCATTGTTAGATAGATGGATTGTTTTGATCCTCTATTGTCCTGCATAAAGTCTCTGTAAAGTTGAGGTAGTATAGTCTTTTACCAGCTTAGATGTGGTAACCTGCCCATCTATTCATTTTAGTTTATAGCCTTTATTTAAATGATACAACGACCAGTGCTTTTCCAGAAATCATGATTCAGCGTCCTTTCTGGGGATAGTATTGATTTATTTGAAAAATCACAGAAGCCACTCTCACCTTTCTTTGTCTCTGTCATAGTCCTTCAATAGCTAGTGCTGGAAGTGACTTCATATAGGAAGGAACACGGATTAGAGCTGACCATAGTCCCATTAGCTGGCCCTGATTGCCCAACATGCTTCTCCATCACAGACAACAATGTAGGCTTGGCAGTATAAGACTCAGCAGGCAAGGTTGGTCAACTACTGTGAGCGGCAGAGACCCTGGCTGTACCTGACAAATATAAAGGAGCAGATGTGGTAAGATTTAGCGTTATGCTTGTGTCACTTTTGGGGC
The DNA here is from genome assembly GCF_964263255.1 of Lissotriton vulgaris. Taxonomy (NCBI): domain Eukaryota; kingdom Metazoa; phylum Chordata; class Amphibia; order Caudata; family Salamandridae; genus Lissotriton; species Lissotriton vulgaris. The sequence goes on along the minus strand of NC_141694.1, from coordinate 784,971,761 downwards.
GCAGTCTCGACGCAAAATCATCATTTTTATTTACTAAGCCATGTAAAGGCACTATGGGCCAGATGTAGGTAGGCGTGTACCGGGTGGTAACGGCCGAATTCGGCCGTTACCGACCGGTAAGAGCAATTTGACATGTAGGTCCCTGTATTTTACAGACTCGGTAAATTTACCGATAGGTAAATTTACCGAGTATGTAAAATACCGAGTCGGTATCATTACGGATTCCGGTAAATTGGTATGTAGCTGGGACTCTTCTGAGTCCCACAAGCAGTACAAAATCGGTATTTTACCATCAAATACTACTTGATGGTAAAATACCGTTTCTGGTGTGCATGCACATGTGTGCATGCACACCTATGCCATATGACAGGCAGACCTGCCCTTAGGGCAGGTATGCCTGCCACATGGCACCCGAGCCTCTTTTGGGGGTGCCAGAGGGTGTCAAAGTGACACCCCCTGCACCCTTGTGACAGTCGGTATTTTCCGATGTGGTAAATACCGAACGGTAAATGCCCGTTCATTCCTATGGGCTTCAAAGCCCATAGGAATGAATGGGCATTAACTGGTCGGTATTTCCCGCATCGGAAAATACCGACTGTTTCCGATTCGGTAATTGCACATCTGCATTTACCTACATCTCGGTACTTTTATTTTCCGACCTCTGAAATACCGAGTCGGTATGACTCGGTATTTAAGAGGTCGGAAAATAAAATTTACCTACATCTGGCCCTATGTGTGGTTTAGTAAATACAAAGTATCACAAGGTGGGAGAATAGCACTGCTTTGCGTTGGGAAGGCGTGCTATGGGTGGAGTATCGACCTTCCTATGCATCCACTCATGGATTTTGGCGCTTTCCCAGATTTTTAAAGACTTGTAAACCGGTAAATGTGTCAAATTGCTACACCTTCCCCAGTGAGGGATAACAAGGAGAAGTATCTTTCTTTTTCCTTGTTATTTCATCTTTCATATATAAACAGGAAAGCTCCATTAAGGATTGTTTTATACAGGAATGTGTCACTTCTTGCCCAAAAACAATCCTGCCTGCAATTTAGAAACCCCTGCAGCATGGTACAAGGATGCCTGCCTTGGCCTTAGGCAGCGATCAGTGCGCTAGTGCTAGGAGGCAGCAGAAATATGCCATGTCTTAGTTGATATGGTGCACTTCTACTGCCTCTCTTTTTACGCAAAGCAACATAGCAACTTTGCTTGCTACATAGTGTTGCATGAAAAATTTGCGAATCTGCCCCATAGAGTTGATAATGAGCTGTATGGGCATGATAGTGGCTTTAAAATGTCAAGTGTAAAATTAGCTGATTATTCACATCAGACTTAAATGAAAAAATTTCCATGATGTGCACATCTTGCTGATAACCTATTCTATCATAATGTCCTGTGATGTTTTTTGATTAGAACCTACATTTCTCAGGATTGACTCGATTGTTTAAGGCTAGGATTCCGTCCCAAGGATAAGCGCAGGAAATACATATTTCTCTTATTCAGTAATTACAGTCCAATTGTTTATGTAGGTTTAGCGACATATCTTTGTTACTTAATTTTGTGACTCTACACCTATGAAAGCGAGGGAGGGTTGCATTTTGAATTTCATAGTCCGATGTTCTGATGCCTCTAATGGTGGTCGTTGAACACTGCATTTAATACATGAAATGTTTGGACTTACCTGTGCTTTTCCCGGATTTGGGAGGCCCAACAATTGCGATCCTAATAGGCACTGATACTTTGGGTTTTGGTTGGTAGAGATACTTCACTGGATTTCTCATAAAAATGTCCCGGTTTTCTTTGGTTGAAAAGAAATAGATGTACTGACGGAAGATCAAGGGGAAACTGGGATTTTCTGGCGTCTGTAGTGTTTTGATAACATCTCCAACAGAAAGCTGATAAATATGAATATACAAAAGAAAGTCGACACATCAATTATAGTGAACATGTTGGATGCGTATATTGTTATAAATATTAACATTCACCCATCCTCTTTTTAAGCACGACATCACACCACTCTACTGATAACCACTTTTATTAGAAGCGTTTTCTATAGAAATTTTCAATAAAAAGATTCCAAGAGCGCACCCAATCTCAGACAGAGCACTGATTAAGAAATGCTAAGAAAAAAATATTCAATAGGGAAATTATGCTACTTTGTGTATTTGCTAACATTTGATCATCCTGAGCATAGTCAAAGAAAACACATTTATCCTTTGGAATGCAAGAAATAGTTACCTACCTTCTTCAGCCTCCGAGGGCGTCAAACTATTGTTATTTGTGCCTTATGAAGCGACATCTTGAGGGTATAAATGGCGCTGCTGCACCTATGTCCCTCAGTTTGCTCAGATTTTCAAGACGCAGTAAGACTCAGAAAATTAATGGAAGGCGTAGGGATGCAGGTGAGTTGTGAAGAATCAGGAGCAAGGTATGAATCAGAAATATAGCAAAGGAACTTAACAATCTCTTCTAAAGGATAACTCTACCTCTGCACATTCTCCCACTTATCCTTTACCAATTCCCAACACATTAGCATACACGGATCTCGGACGGTCAAAATAAATGTAACCCAGAGACATGTTGGACCAGAGAGGTTTCAAAGTACATTTTAACACCAACACACAATCGAAAGCAGTGTTTAACAAATACATTCGCCAAGTAGCATATAGAAGTAGTCCTGATAATCCCATCAAAATGCACACCCCAGAAAGGAAGTAGTGGCGGACTGCAGCACTCTATATAGTTGGGTGACTCAAGATCCAGGCACTTTGTTGACTGCATCCACATGATTACTATTGATTCATATTTAGAAGGAAATTTCAACCAAGTTCTTTATTTATTGTCACAATACAGTGACTAGAAATAACTGACTCCCCGGCATAATCACCAAACATTGGCACCTGCTACTGGCAGCTATCAACCTAAAACAATGTTTATCTAATAAAGTATCTATGATATATACAAGGGTCCCCAGAATGAGGGATGGTGTGACTCATAGAATTTCAAGGATATTGAGGACACAAATATTATGAAGGTTAGTTTCTATAGGTAAGCAAAGTTTAACTAAGCCGCGAATGCAGAGACCACGCAAATCCAGCGCATTTCTTTGGCACAGAGATTTTATTCAAATAGAGCCACTAAATCCGACGCGTTTCGGGCTTCCGCCCTTGCTCACAGATCGTCAGTTAATGCTTTTGTCACCATTTAAATAAATTTTTTTCAACTTTTTTTCAACCCATTTTTTTTCATACACCCCATGTGATCATAGAAATGGAGGACATACTACAAGCTACAGACATAGCCGTCTTGTTTCATTCCGTTTTAACCCTCCTGTTTTATTGTCAAGATTGTAAAAACTTAATACATAATATACCCCTTGCAAAACATACAAAAGCCTATTTCACATAAAGTTTAGTTAACCCCTTCACTGCGGCGGCTATTCCGCCGCAGTGCTAAGGGGGAGGCGGGGCCGCGCGGCGGTCCCGTGCTCGTGACGGAACCGCTCCGTCACGGCACGCAGGTGAGCTGTGCTTGTGACGGAACGGCTCCGTCATGGCCCCGCCCGCGCTTTAGAACGTCAGCGCAGGCGCGGAATTCGCGCCGTGCAGGCGCGGCGAGCGGGCCGTGACGGAACAATTCCGTCACCAGCACAGCCCACCCGAGGCTCGTAACGGAACGGTTCCGTCACGAGCATGGAAGGGGTTAAAATATCCAAGTAAACTGTATGAATACAGTTTTTTCAAGAGACAGGGTTTGTAATTATCATAAAAAATCTCTTGCAACTCCACTAGTTTATAAATACCTGCTTAAATGCAATAACCCAAAGAAACATTGAAACTATTGTCTGTTTCAAAGACTGAGATCAGCATACAGAGTTTGCCATGTGGCAAAATATAGTGCATCTGGTATGGTACAGATTGTCCATCACTATGTTGGCACCGTAAAGTGCAAAGTATCACAAATAACATGTGCAAATAGCATATCTATCTAGATGTGCAAATTACGCAAACAAAAGTGCATGGTATTGATGTGCAAATTACGCAATAAAGTGCTAGAGTGTAAACAAACAATTCATGTGCAAATAATCGCAATCAAGAACATTTTGTTTTGTAAACAATACCACTCATATAATTATATTGATACTAACACTATCTCTGCATCAGATCTCTGCATAAATGCATATTGGGTTAACGTCTCCAAAAATGAGATGTAGGATATATTTAGGCATGGAATGAATATAACACTTAGACAAGAGGGTAACATAGAAACAAGTGGGCAATGTCAGTGCTAAATTGTCTATGTCCAAAAATAAAAAAGTGCACATATAATAGCTACTGTCAAAAAGTGGAAAAGGAGAAAAATGAAAATAAAAAAAATTTAAAATAGGATAATAGGTGATGTTATTTTCAGGAATTCAATATCATTGAGGCAGTAGGACATAAAACTCCATCCTAAAACTGCAAAAAGGGACTTAAATCAAATCAAAGAAAAACGTGCAGATCTTCTGTAGTATTCAACCCGTTGGGGAATTTGCTGTCCAACTCTAAAATCATTTGAGATTCAAGTCTCCTAAGCATTCTATCTCTATCACCTCCCCTGCGCGGTTTCGGAATCGAAGCGATGACATAGTAGTTCAGACACTGCAAGTTGTTGTCATGCATGGTTTTAAAGTGCCTGGCCACAGGGTACGCACCATCATTATTAACGATGGCTCGTAGATGCTGGAGAATCCTGACATGCACCTGTAGCTTAGTACTGCCTACATATCTAAGGCCACAGGTGCATGTCAGGACATAAACTGCATATTCTGTTTTGCAGTTAAATGAACTCCTGATGTTGGACATATTTGGGTTGAAAGGAGTGGAGTATTGGGTAGTATTCACCCTAAATTTACAGGCTCTGCAACTGGAGCAGCGTGTAAATCCCAGCCGGGATTATAACCATATTTCTTTTTTACCAAGCTCCGGAAAGTCTCGACTTATCTGGGTTCTGAAAGAGGGTCCCTTCCGATAAGTAATAATAGGGCCATCTGGCAATCTGGGTGACAGAACCAAATCAGTTTTCAAAATAGGCAAACTTCGCTTGATAATGGACCTGATCTTCCTCTCCTGTCGGTTAAAGGTGGTAATTAGCCTGGGAGCCTGGTCATTAAGGTTGGCATCCGCTTCCAAAGGGACATTGTCAGTAGGTGCCAAAAGTGATTCACGGGATCTACCATTAGTTTTGTGGACGGCCTGTTTGAGTATGGATTCCTTATATCCCCTCTGTCTAAATCTGTCTAAGGCTTCATCTGTAATTGAGGCCAGATCTTCCTCTGTACTACAGATGCGTTTGAGCCTGAGGAGCTCGCCAAAGAGAGTATTATTAATCACATGCCTGGGATGAGCACTGCTGGCATGTAGAGTGTTATTTCCAGCAGTGCTCTTTCTGTGGAGTTTGGTGGCTACATGCCCTTCATGAATAAATACTTTTGCATCAAGGAATTCTGCTTCCAACTTATTGATAGCAGATGTAAATCTAAGATTCTCTTGATTGATATTAATAGTAGTTACAAAGGCATTGGCACTATCCATATCCCCCTTCCACAAAACAAAAACATTGTCGATATAACGCATCCATTGTATCACATGTTCATTAAAAATGGTGGCACCATGTGTGCGCTTAAGGACCTGCTTCTCCCACCAGCCTACGTGAAGACACGCATAGCTGGGGAGAAGCAGGCCCCCATCGCCACACCTCGTTTCTGGAGATAAATATAATTGCCAAATGTTAGGATCCAGTCCTCTTTCTTTGGCCATGTACAGGTAGGTCACCTGCTACCGAGCGGGAGGGGCTTCTGTATATATGGACTTCCTACCCATGTCTCATTGCTTGGTTTTGTGCTCCTGTCGTTTTGGACCCGCTCTGCTTGGATTTGGATTTGATCAGCTCTTCGGATCAAGCTCTGCCTTCTGTGGGGATATTGAGAAGCCTTGCCACGCTGGCCGGCGGCTGCCGGTTTGTGTTTGTTAGTCCCCGCCCTTTCAGGAACCTGCGTCCTATATTTGCTCTACTAGCGAATGTTACCTGTGACTTTCCCCCGACCTCGGTGACTTCGCTAGCCCTTGGGACTCCTTCAGCATTTTGCTCGGACTTCGTTGCTGTACGCGGCTGCGTATGAACCATTGTGCGGAGTCTTCCGGGGTTTGTTGCAGCCAGTTTCTTTCGTTTTGTTCTTTTTTGGTTCCTTTTACGAACATTTTTTGAAATCTGGTCATGGAAGTAGCGTTTCTCCTTAGTTAGTTAGTCTAGGTGAGGGGGAGGCCTACAACTCTGGACTTTGTGCCCTATTCATGAACATTTTGCTGAACCTTTTAAGGGGTTTTTTATGTCCGCTGACTTTTTCCCCTTTTATCCAAGTCCTACGTTGTTGTTTCCTTGGATTTGGTCCTAAGGCGTGTGGGGAAGTTAACCACACCCATTCCAATACTGCATCCGGAGAGGGATCTTCGGTAGCAGGGGCTTTTTGCCTAGGGGTATCTATTACTGTACTTGGCCATAGAATGATCTCTTGTTGGGTTATATACCCCTTGATGTGTCCCTATTAAGCTGTTCTCTTTTTTGTTCCCTGCTACAGGTGCGTGCTTTAGCCTGACGGGATCAGCCTCTCCGAGAGTCCAAAGGCTCCCTTGTTTTTTCTTCCCCCCTCCCTCTTCCGGCATTCTGGTGGTTAGTGCTCTGTGTATTACATCAGTGCACTCGGCTAGGGCGAGGGTAGGGGATAGGAATCAGCATCGCCTCTGCAGTATCGGGCTCTGTTGGATGGTCAAAGTGACAGAAAACGAAGCCCAAGAATTGATATACTGCCCGGGCGATGTTGCATGGGACTAGTCGGGAGATGGCTGAAGAGGGTGGTATAACTCTTCAGGACCTTATGGGGGCGATTACTACCCTGCAATCTCGGGTGCACGATTTAAGACAAGATAACTTGGGGTTCCGACAGGAACTCGGTGCAATAAGAAGCAGGGATCAAACCAAGGGCCAACATCCAGTTATACAACCTGCAACCTTCCATTTCGATAGGGGTGCGGGGCTAGGAACAGCGGGAGGGGCCCCCTTGGCTGTTTCAGTTACTACTCCCGTACCAGTTTGGTTAGCAGCTCCCAAACGATTCTCAGGGGACTCTAGCAAATACAGCACGTTTATGAACCAATGCCATCTGCATTTTATGTGTCGGCCTAACGCCTTTCCGGACGATTCTGCTAAGGTGGCATTTATCGTTTCTTATTTGGTTGGAACGGCGGCGCAATGGGCTGTACCTTTGGTAGAGAGTGATGACAAGGTGTTGTATGATTATCAGGCCTTTAAGGAGCTAATGAGAAGCTTGTTTGCTAAACATGCCTTTATGCAGGCGAGCGATGTGGAGTTGATAAAGCTACGTCAAGGCAAACAGGATTTGATGACTTATATTGCTACTTTCAACCGGTTGGTGTCTGAATCCCATTGGCCAGCTGAGAAGAGAACCTCTTTGTTCTATCAGGGATTGGCAGAAGAAGTGAAAGACATTGTGTCCCAGGTGGTAGATCCTCCCTTAGAATGTGCAGCTTTTATCGATCTAGTTGTGAAACTGAACCATAGAATGCTGGAACGACGTGGGGAGCGGAGTCGTTTTCAGTCATCCCGTGCGGTATGGGTAAAGAGTGAGGGAAAACCGCCACTTGACCCGAAAACGGAGGTTGAACCTGTGGAAATAGGTGGTATTCGAGGTGCGCTCACCTTTGATGAGAAAAAGAGAAGGCGAGATTTGAATTTGTGCCTTTACTGTGGTCGTGCTGGTCATTATGCACGCGAATGCCCAACTAAACCCTCTACCGTAACGCCTAAAAAGACCGTGGCATGTGTGGCAGTGCAAGAAGAGTATAACAGGTCATAAAAGGTGGCAGGGGCAGTACAGAGGGCACCACGGCACTTTACCATTTCGGCTTGTTTGGTGGTTGCAGAGGACAACCGTGCAGATGTTTCCGTTTAAATTGACTCAGGAGCAACTGGAAATTTCATGGATATAAGATTGCCAGAAAAGTTAAGGGTTTCATGTATATACAAGGAACAACCCGAACCCGTAAGGGCTATTGACGGAACTGCATTGTCGTCGGGATCTATCACACAACAAACATAGGAATCCAGCCCCCTTGTATGCAGTAGGGGATAAGGTGTGGTTGGCTACAAAAAACCTGCGCATTAGGGGACCACGTAAATTGTTACTCCGTTATGTGGGCCCTTATTCCATCTGTAAAGTGATCAATCTGGTAGCCATAAAGCTAGAATTACCGGATGAGTTTGGGGTTCATCCTGTTTTCCACACATCCCTTATTAAGCCCTATGTGCCAACTACACAAACCCTTCCTCCTCCTCCACCTGTGGTTATTGATGGCCATGAAGAGTTTGAGGTACAGTCCATACTGGATGCACGTCGCAGAAGGGGTAGGCTGTATTATCTAGTAGATTGGAAGGGATATACAGCTGAGGACAGGACTTGGGTATCGGCAGGTAATGTTCATGCCCCCCGATTAGTGCGCCAATTCCATCTGCGACACCCTATGAAACCCCGACCTGTAGGAAGATCCTTGGGGGGGGGGGGTACTGTTAGGATCCAGTCCTCTTTCTTTGGCCATGTACAGGTAGGTCACCTTCTACCGAGCGGGAGGGGCTTCTGTATATATGGACTTCCTACCCATGTCTCATTGCTTGATTTTGTGTTCCTGTCGTTTTGGACCCGCTCTGCTTGGATTTGGATTTGATCAGCTCTTCGGATCAAGCTCTGCCTTCCGTGGCGATATTGAGAAGCCTTGCCACGCTGGCCGGCGGCTGCCGGTTTGTGTTTGCTAGTCCCCGCCCTTTCAGGAACCTGCGTCCTATTTATGCTCTACTAGCGAATGTTACCTGTGACTTTCCCCCGACCTCGGTGACTTCGCTAGCCCTTGGGACTCCTTCAGCATTTTGCTTCGTTGCTGTACGCGGCTGCGTACAAACCATTGTGCAGAGTCTTCCGGGGTTTGTTGCAGCCAGTTTCTTTCGTTTTGTCCTTTTTTGGTTCCTTTTAAGAACATTTTTTGAAATCTGGTCATGGAAGTAGCGTTTCTCCTTAGTTAGTCTAGGTGAGGGGGAGGCCTACAACTCTGGACTTTGTGCCCTATTCATGAACATTTTGCTGAACCTTTTAAGGGTTTTTTTATGTCCGTTGACTTTTTCCCCTTTTTTCCCAAGTCCTACGTTGTTGTTTCCTTGGATTTGGTCCTGAGGCGTGTGGGGAAGTTAACCACACCCATTCCTATACTGCATCCGGAGAGGGATCTTCGGTAAGAGGGGCTTTTTGCCTAGGGGTATCTATTACTGTACTTGGCCATAGAATGATCACTTGTTGGGTTATATACCCCTTGATGTGTCCCTATTAAGCTGTTCTCATTTTTGTTCCCTGCTACAGGTGCGTGCTTTAGCCTGACGGGATCAGCCTCTCCGAGAGTCCAAAGGATCCCTTGTTTTTTCTTCCCCCCTCCCTCCTCCGGAGTTCTGGTGGTTATTTCTCTGTGTATTACATCGGTGCACTCTGCTAGGGCGAGGGTAGGGGATAGGGATCAGCAGCGCCTCTGCAGTATCGGGCTCTGTTGGATGGTCAAAGTGACACCAAACATAAATTTTTTTTTTATTGTTAAGACACCATGTTGTTAATTCAATAATCATTTTGTTATGATTATAACCGTCAATAGGTCTTTTTCCCAGAAAGTATTCAAGAGCCTTTAGTCCAGTTTCATGTACAATACTCGTATAGAGTGATTCAATGTCTAAAGTAAGAAATAGTAGATCTTCAGTCCAAGGAACACCCTTTATTTTTCTGAGAAAATCTCCGGTATCTTTAATATAAGTTGGCAGATCTTCTACTAAGTCTAGCAGAAAGTAATCGATATACTCTGTGATGTGTTCTGCAACATATATACATATATATATATCTTCAAAGTATGTGGATGTGGAGCTAAGAATAGTAAATCTATACTTGCTTATTTGCAGTTACCTTCACAATATTTTGGCCCACTATACTTTTTTTTTTTTTTTTACATTTTATTTTTGTTGTTGCTATCACATGGTATACAATGACAATCAATCGTTCTGTAGAGCAGCGTCAACATTTAGCTGTCTACGATTAATAGAGCAACTTTTTATTTCCCCCCCCCCCCAACTTAAAACTTGCTACTTCAAGGGTTACAGTGCACGATCCTGAACTGTAGTCTATTGCAACATTGGTGTGTATATAGGCGTTCAGCAGCCCTAAAGACAGCCTCTGGTAATAACATTCTCTCCTCCATTTACGTTCCCCAGGTCCCTGTGCCATGCTTTGCATCTGGGCCTCCCTCCTCCCCCCTCCCATTACTCCAGATCCTCATCGTCCCCTGAGCTGTCCCCATCTTCCTCTTCGGGCAAAGGCTCACAAATGTCCCCCCTGTATGTATTCCATGGTGTCCAAATTCTGTTCCATTTACGTGGATTATGTCTCTGTTGATACACGGCCCTCTCTGTCACCATGAGCACGTCCATATTCCTGCACCATTGCGCCAGTGTCGGTGCCTCTAGTGCCCCCCAATTTTTCGCGATATCACGCTTTGCCATCATTACGCCAATGATCACCCAGCCCTTTGCATGCAATGACAAATCTGTTGGGCCCCATACATTCAAGAGACAAATTCTGGGGTCAGGCGTGAACGGGTTCTGGAGGGCTTGACTGATCGTGCGTGTGACACGCCTCCAGTAGTCCTGTATGATTGGGCAGGTCCATATAGTGTGGAACAGTGTACCCTCCTCCCCACATTTTCTCAGGCAATACAGGTGTTCTGCTCTGTGTATTTTATATAGTGTAGTGCGGGTGTAGTAGACCCTATGTAGTACTTTGAGTTGGACCAGCCTGAATCGGGTGGAAATACCCACCTCCCTGGGCGATGCCAGGGCTGCGTTCCAGTCTGCCTCATCCAGGTCTCCTATCTCATCCTCCCAATATTCCTTCAGCTTTCCAAGGGGATCCGGTAGGTTGTTCATCAGTTTGCGGTAAGTGAGGGAGGTTGCACTGGACTCCATGTAGTCCGTAAGCAATCGGTCCTCTAACGGAGCTGATTCCGGAAGCGTCACACCTGGTTCCAACACTGACAAGAGTGCGTGCCTAATTTGTATGTATCTGTATGTTTCGGTCACCTCTAGGTTATATTGCTCCCTCAGGGTCGCAAAGGAGAGCACGCCATCCCTTGTCCATAGGTCGCCCACCGTGGAGATCCCAATGGTATCCCATTGATCAAACCCTTTTGAACTGCGCAGGTTGCCGAGGGCTTTGGTGTCCCATAGTGGCGTGAGTTTAGTGATCACTCCCTCCCATGCCAGCCGCCTTTGCGCTTTGTGCCAGATGGCTACTGTGTGTTTGGTAGGTCCCTCCAACTTTCTCACTATTCCTTTGTTGTAGAGTGGGGCCAGAAGGGTGGACGTGCCCAGCTGGTGCCTATCCGCCTCATATGCCGGGTCGTCATGTGCCGCGTGGACCCATTGGTTGATCACCTTGAGGTGAGCGGCCCAGTAGTACAGTTCGAGGTTGGGGAGGGCTATCCCCCCACTGTAGCAGTCCCTGGTTAACTTCAACTGCGCAACCCTAGCCGGTTTGTCACCCCACAGAAGGCCGGACAATTGTGCCGACACGTGGCGGAAGAATGATACGGGGACCATCGCCGGCGTGTTTTCCAGGACATAGAGGAAGCGAGGCAGCGCCATCATCTTGAAGAGCGCTGCTCTACCTAATAGTGTTAAGGGGAGATTTTTCCAGTGGCGCACGTCCGCCTTCAGCCTGTCCAGCTGGGGCTTAAGATTCAGTTCAAGGAAGGTTGAGTGATCCCTCGTGATCCGTATCCCTAGGTACTTAAAGGAGATGTGTTCTACGAGCAATTGGCAATCCTCAGGCAAGGCTGGAAGGTCGCCCTGCACCATGAAGATTATGGACTTGGACCAGTTAAGTTTATATCTCGAGGCTGTACCGTGGGTTTCGCACAGTGGCAGTAGGACCGGGATGCTGTTCGTGAGGTCCATGAGGTAGACGAGCATGTCGTCGGCGTACAGGGATACTCTATCTTCCCAACCACCTCCCCATTGTACGCCTTTCAGCAGCCGGGTGGTTCTGATAACCGTGGCTAGGGGTTCCAACACTAGGGCGAACAGTAGTGGCGAGAGTGGGCACCCTTGTCTCGTGCCCCGTGCCAGCGGAAACTCCCTTGATATGTGGCCATTTGCGGTTACCCGCGCCACGGGTTCGGTATACAGTAATCTGACCCATGATATGAACGTCGGGCCAATACCCATGTGTTCCAGGACCATACTTTTGACATAACATTCTGTCCACACAGTATTTGTGTTTCTGATATTCTGTCAGTGATTTTAAAGGATAGACTGAGTAAAAGCATTCAATATCTATTAGACATAAACCTTTACTGTGCACTTATTACTATACATTACATTTACAGCACAATAATTACAATGCATGGCACTTTGTAATGCGAGACGCTACAACGCGTTATTTTACTGACATGCTACCATGGATTTCATGTATAAAGGTGCGTTTAGGTAAGTGTATGAGTATATTTGGGTTTCTGGGTTATTATCTGTATATGGTAAAAAAACGTAAAAAGGTAGGGTTGGAACGGGCTTACAGTCCATAAATAAATATTTGGGCTATTATTTTTAAATGTGAAAATGGGGAGGGGCAGGAGGTTTACTCCCCATACGAAAATATAGGGATTATAATTTAAATAATATGTTGAAAATCAATTGATTTTAATTTAATTTTGCATGCAAAAAGGGGTGGTTGAAGAGTGTACCCCAACCACCCCAAAGCAAATCTAAGGATTGATACTTATGAGAGTAAACATTCATTCAAATTTAATATGGTAAAAAGGGTGGTTGGGTGGGTTTACTCGAGCAAATAAATACTCGGGCTATGGGGTTATTATTTTTATATATAAAAAAAGGGTGTCTGGGAAGGTACCACCCCATAATCAAACATTATACTTACTATTTAAATATTAAATTGGCAAAACGAATTGTAATTAATTTATTTTAAAACAACATGGTTGTCTCATAGGTTACCTGAAATATGTACTTAGCAGTAGGATGCTAGGGGCTTACGGGCTGACTGTGGGTAGTTTTTTGTCTTTAGGTTCGGTCATTTGTTACTTTAACATAAATAATATTGAGTAGTATTCTTTAATGAATTCTATAGATTTAAATGATATCACTGTAATTTATTTCTAAGAGCAGTAAGTTAAAGGTTTAGAGGCCCAGGGTGGGGAGTATGTTTTAATTTTGTACAAATGAGTATTGAATTATTAATAATGTAATTATTTCTGAGTAAAAATACTCATGTAATTTTTGGGAAAAATTAGTTTGTAAACATTTTCACCAATTATATTATAATTTTTTGGAACACTATATTAGCAGTTTTGGGGCCCAGAGTGGGGAGTATTTTTTAATTGTATAAAAGAATGAGTATTGAATTCATGATTTTTCAAATAAAAACACTCTTTGGCACTCTAATAGTATTACTTTCCAAACACATTCATCAATATAATGAATAATAAATATTACCATTTTCTAAGAAGTGAATTTTAAGGTTTAAGGGAGCCAAGGTTGGGAGTATTTTGTAAATTGGGTTAAACAATGTTTTTTTACTTTTAAAATATATTTGCATTTATATTAATTAATGAGTATACTTCAATGAGTATACTTCAAGTAACAAAAATATCAAAAATTATACATAATATGACATCCTAAAAACTAAAATAAAACACACATAGATTCTTTTTAAATTATATTTTTGAAAGCTGTTATAAAATGGTAATTAATCATTTATAAAATTGTCTTTATTTCATTAAACAATTTTCATATTATTATAGAAAAATGCATTTACAAAGCACTTTAAATATTTTAATACATGTTTTTAACTATGTAGACTACATTGTTGCTCAGTTTTCATTTATTTTGATGGTGGAATATACTTTTTTCTACTATTTCTTTAAAAAAAAAACTTTTTATTGGATTTTCGATAGTACCAAAAGACATCTTACTTCCATTGCCACCATATGCAACAATCACAGTGTACATAAGTGGAAACCAGCAAGTACATTACAAATGAAAGGCATCGCTGTGCATACAGAAGCAAAGAAAAAAAACAAAGATCCCCCAAAAAACTACCCCCAACCCCACCCCCCACCTCACCTCAACCAGGCGACAAGTGTACTGCTTACACCTCATCAAGGCAACTCAATAGGAACATGCACAGCTTGGTGGTCCATTACAGTCAGAGAGTATCAGCACAAACAAAGAGGGCATCTCAGCTCTAAATCCAAGGGTAGCGTAGTCCTAGACCGTGTAAAGTATGATAGAAATGTACACATAAGTACAACTCATGGAACATAACACCTCAGAATAAATCAGGATGAGCCATCAGATACGCTGTTAAGGGGCTCCAAAAATCTTTATGTCGGGAGGATTTCGGCGACTCTTCCTCATACACTTGTAGCTGGTCCTTACAATAGACCAGCTCCTTGAGCCCAAATTTTATAGTAGGCGCTGACCTCGATCCCCATCTCTGGGCCACCGCCCGTTTTGCAAGCAAAGTGGAAACCGCCACAAGGTGTCTATTATCCGACTTCAGTTGTTTCACATACCCCAGAAGACACAAGTCAGGCGCGCAGGCCACAGGCTCCAGCACCACTTCCGACAATATACAAGTTACTTCAGTCCAGAATGCAAACACCCTCCCACACAACCATGCAACATGATAAAAATCTGCATCCCCTGTACCACACCGCACACAGCTCGCGTTGTCTCTCAGGCCATACTTATGAAGTTGTAGAGGTGAATAATATACTTGGTGTAGAAATTTGAAGTGAATGATCCTAAGGTTGCAGTTGGCTGTAAGTTGGCCTGTGAGTTGACAGCACGCCGTCCATACCGCCATCGAGATTGGACTTCCTATTGCGACCTGCCAGCGCTGGCGCGCCGGGTGATCCTCAAACTCGTGCTCTCGTTGGGAAGCGGAATACAGCCTAGTGATAAGCCCCTTGCAGCTCTCCCCTGCCAGCACCAACTGCAGCGCCAGAAGAGTTGCAGGCTCCTCAGGGAAGTCCGGGTATACATCCCGAACGGCCTGCTGGACCCTGACATATGTGAAGCGAAACATAAAATTACGATTCACACCACTTTGGGCCTCACCAAGAGTTTTGAAGCGGCCTTCCTTATACAGATCCCCATCCTCACAATACCAGTCACCGCTAGCTCCTTTAAGGCAACAGGCTCCCAAGCAGCAGAGATCCCCGGATGAGAGGCAATGGGCAGAAGAGGTGCATACAAATACGGGAGCTGCAACCAGGTAGCCAAGGCCAGCGGTGCCCAAGATGTGCACAAAGGGGATTTATTTCCTGGCGGGGGCCACACTAGCCATTTATATTAATTAATGAGTATACTTCAATGAGTATACTTCAAGTAACAGAACCATAGCCTGCACCGGAATGGGAAGGACAGCATCCGCTTCAATAGCAACATGTGGTTGAAAGCGCTGCGGGAAATGCCAATAATGAGCAAAATTAGCTTGCGCGCAGATGTAATAAAAACGAAGGTCCGGAGCTTCGAAACCACCCCGATCAAAGGGTTGCACCAAGGTTTTTTGCCCCCCCCAGACAAAGGTGAGCAGTGCGGTCTGCAACGTTTGGAATAGTGCTACATTCAATTTACCAGGTATATTAATAAAAAAGTACAACATCTTGGGCAGGAACACGATTTTTATTACAGCGATCCTGTCCGCCAGTGACAAAGGAAGACGCGCCCATCGCTCCACCTGCTCTGTTATGCACATAATGGCGCGTCCATAGTTCTCGGTGACCACCACAGGTGGATCCCTGTGGATCCACACCTCCAAGTACTTCACGGGCTCAGAGGACCAGGTTAGTGGAAAATCTAGCTCAACTTCCCTCATATGCGCTGGTAATGGAAAAACAACAGATTTGGACCAATTAATGCTCAGCCCAGAAAACCTCGCAAATTTGACATACTATCTCAATAATGGCGATAGATATACAGATGGTTCCCGGACATAGAGCAGCATATCGTCCGCGTATAGTGAAACGATCAGCGGTCACTGTCGGAACCTCAAAGCCGCAGCAGAGTGTTTTTGGCGGAGCTTGCAAGCGAGAGGCTCCAACTTCAGGGAGAAGAGCATGGGTGACAGGGGACATCCCTGCCGCGTACCTCTTTCTATAGAGAATAAGGACGAGACCCTGCCATTGACGCGCACCGGGGCGACTGGTTCACTATATAGAACCCGAAGCCACCGCACAAAAAAGGGGGGGAACCCCATCCTACTCAGGACCGTAAACATATATGACCAATGCACGGAATCGAACGCCTTTGCTGCGTCCAGTAACACAGAAACTGCCTGAAAGTCGTGTTCAAAATAATGCAGCGTGGAAAACAACGTGAGCAGATTATGCATAGTGGATCTCTCCGTAACAAAGCTGGATTGATCTGGCAACACCAGCAAAGGTATCAGAGGTTGGAGTCTAATTGCTATCATTTTCGCCAATATTTTGGTGTCAATAATAATGATAGATAGTGGAATATAGGATCCGAACTGGTTAGGGGGTTTGCCAGGTTTCAGCAAGGTGACCAACAGGGCCGCCCGGAGCGAAGGTGGCAGAGTCCCATTATCATACGCTTCCGCGTAAACCTCCAGCAGCTGTGGAGCTAATACTGCCGCAAACGCCTTGTAAAATTCACTTGGTAGACCATCCGGTCCAGCGGCTTTACAAGTAGGCAAGGCCATTATAGCACCCCAAACATCCTCCTCACCAAAGGGCTGTACCAAGTATTCGCAATGGGCATTGGACAACCACCCCAATGCCACATCATCAAGATAATCATGCGTTTCCTCCAATGGAGGAGACTTCCTAGCAGCATAAAGATCCTTATAGAATTTTAACACAATATCACACAGCTCCTCCATCGAATGGAGGGGGTACCAGTGTCATCAATAAGCTCATTTATGGGCTCCTGACTACGGGGCTCCGCCAACTTCTGGGCGAGGGAGCGACAAGGCTGCCCACCTTTCCCATAATACCGAGCCACTCGACGCCGAGAGCAATGCCGCAGCGCCTGATCAATAGTGTCATTATGTTCAGTGACTAGATCACGGATTTGTGCCAGCTTATCAGCAGTGGGAGCAGTATCAAATGATCGCTCCAGGGTATTAATGTTTGCTGCCAGCCTACGCCTGATATCACGCAGAACTCCAGCTTGCGCTCCTATACAGGCCCCCCTAATGGTGACCTTAAAGGCCTCCCATAGGACCCCTGCACTGTCGACTGTGCCTTCATTTTCCTTAAAGTAATTCCCAATCGCCTCCCCTATAGTGTGCTTAAACACCGGGTCTTTCAACTCTGATGGCTGGAGCCTCCACGCGAACTGTGGCGCACTATATTCTGGCAATATCAACTCCATGAGCACGGGGGGAATGATCAGACAGAGTACAGGCTACATGAGAGACACTCTTGACCCAGTGCCCCACCGCCCCTGAAACCAACCAATAGTCAATACGTGACCATGAGCTACGAACCGAAGACACAAATGTACTTTCACAGACATCCGGGTGACGCAGGCGCCAAACATCATACACATGTCCAGCATCAATGAGACCCCACACCACATCTGATGCTCTTTTTTGCCTAACCTCCCCAGATCCATACCGATCTTTAGAAGTATCCAAATATAAGTTGAAATCTCCTCCCCAGATAATCTCAGCAGGAGGGTATAACAGTATCCTGCGCCACACATCTGAAAAAAAGCAGGGTCATCCACGTTAGGCCAATATATGTTCACCAAGAGCACACTTGCACCACTCAAAATACCATGCAAAATCACGAGTCTTCCGCTATCATCAGTTTCAGTTTTTATTTCAGTGAAAGGGACTCCCTTTTTTACTAGCGTTAGCACCCCTCTTGCATACGATGAGTATGAGGAGGACGCACGCACGCAGGCCCAGCACGCACCCACATTCCTCACCAAATCAGCAGTCAGATGTGTTTCCTGAAGGAAAGCAACATTCACACCCAAGCGATCCAAACCTGCAAACACCATCCTGATCTTCCGGGGCGTGTTCAGGCCTCGGACGTTCCATGTGAGACATTTAATAGAGCTACCCATCTCTTAACGGCCCGAAAATCAGATAACAATTGAAGAATTCAAAGCAATGCGACCACAAGCAGCAGTAAATATAGAACATCACCACCTGGCACCTGGGAAAAAACAGAACCCCCCCCCCCCCCCCCCACACCCCAAACCCCAAACTCACCCACCCACCACCCACTTTAGCACCCCAACCATGTCAAAGCCATCCCAAAACCCAGCCTAACCCACCCCTCCCCTCCAAGACAGAAAACAGTGTTTGGGGAACACCCATAAGGGGGGGCACAGGTGCGCAGTCCTCCCACAAAGTAGGAGTTGACCAAGGGGACAAGAACCTAGAATCCCAACCCAATCCGACAACTATACAGAGACAATTGGAGCATGATAGCCCGCTAAAGCAGGAACATAGTGTAGCTCGGGGGCCCCGATTAGAATAAGGTGCTCACGTGGGAGCCGGACTGGAGAAAACGGAATCCCCACACTTATAACAGTCACCACATTTATCAAATAAGGGGAAAACAATTAAGCCACCCATCTCATGTCAACTGTTGGATGACCCGACCCACACTCACACGGAGCCAAAAACACAACCCTTCAGCCAAATAACAAGGCACAATTTTTTTTCGACTAATAAGATAACATGACATCATGAAGGCATATATGGAACCCAGCCCAGGCAGGGAGTCCCGAAGAAGAAGCCACAGTGCATCCCAAAGTGGACCCCTCAGCATTCAGTGTCTCCCAACCCCTCCTCATCATGTGTTGCAGCAGAGTCGCGCTTCCTGCATTTCAGCTTTTTTGCATAGTCCATTGCAGCTTTTGGGAAAGAGAAGAGCTTCTTATCGGCCGCAGCTCCAATATGAAGTCGGGCCGGATACATCCTGGCGTATGGGACCCCTTCGCTACGCAGAAACTGCTTCACAGCTCCAAACTCCCTCCGTGCAGCCTGGACTGCAACCGTGAAATCTGGAAAGAAAGCAAGCGTATTTGACTGGTGTTCTATAATTCCCTTCTCCCTTGCCAGGCGCAAGATGGTGTCCCCGTCCCTATAATTTAAAATCCTAGCTATTATGGGGCAGGGGGAGCACCAGGACAGGACGAGCAGCCAAGGAGCGGTGGGCACGCTCCACAATGAACATATTTGATAGCTTTTCCGTGCCAAAGATATCTGTGATAAGGCGCTCCATCCTGCCCACATTCGTGGACTCCGGCAGCCCCGTAACGCGGATGTTATTGCGGCGGGACCGCGCATCTAAATCCTAAGGGATAGCACTTTTTCCATGTTTAATGTCTTGTCTGCAACCGTGGACAGCCCATGCTCCGCTGCCGAGACCCTCTGCTCCACTTCCCCCATGCGTGCGCTCTGCTTCTCCAGTTGATAAGACATATGATCACGCCTATGATTGACAGCCGCCATTGCCCCTTCAATTGACTGTAAAGTCCGCTGCATGGCTACCAGAGTAGCCTCCAGCTTGGGGGGCCCGTCCGACGCGGCGTCCGCCTCCGAGTCCGAGGCAGCCTTCTGCGGGGTCTTGGGTGCCCGTCTTGACTCAAAGGTGAGTTTAGATTGTTGTTCGTCTGCCCGCCCCATGTTCATAGGCCAAACCGCAGGTGCCATTGCAGGAAACAGCAAGGGACAGTATCCTTAGGCCACTAGGCCCTCAAACACACACCACTACATGCCGCCAGACAAGGGGGGGCACCGCAGTTCCACACTTGGCCCCAAATTGTCGCACAGGATCTACCGCCAGTTCCAGCTGTGAGATACCACCAGAGCAGCTTCTCATACACTAAGATACCCCCTCAGCCAGGCCTCACACGATCCAGCCGGGGCACTAGGCCGCCCGAAGGTGCAGGTGCCGGAGCAGTGAAGGCCCCAAACCGCCAATTTTGAGGGCAGACAGTGTAATAGCCAGAGCAGCAAAGACAACTGCTCACAGTTTCCGTATGCCCCTCACCATCGGGGCTCCATAAGACAGTGTGCAGCAGAGAACATCTGAAAATGCAGCCCCAGTAGCTGTCCGCTCTATATTGAAGAATGCCCTTCCGCAGATGGAACTGCCGTGAAATCTAGGGTGTACAATTCCACGCACTCAGGGCCCGATATCGCCAGCAGTCAAGGACTCCCATCGTCGCTGATTTCAGGGCAGCTGTCCCCCATCAACTCCTCGCACGCTGCGACTCTAGAGGCTCCCACCGGGCCACAGATGCCCCTCCGCTTCGTTCACGGCCCCACGCCAGACACAGTAAGCCGGGCAGGCCCCAATCCCAGGCCCGACCCCACCTCCGCAGCCCGGGCCACAGATCGGACCGACCCACTCACCGCGTCCAACTCTGACAGGCTCCACAGTTCAGGATTGCAGGGCCCGCACCTCCGCAGTCACAGATCTTCAGCTTCGGTCGCGGACCCCCACAGGCAGTACCGCCCGCGCGGCTTGCAGCTGCGTGATGAATCCTCCTCCACGCTGGGTAGACACGGTCTCACTACCCCGCACCAGCCGCCGTCCAGCAAGGCACACCGCAGTCTCCGCAGCAGCCCCAGCCGCCAACAGCTCGAAGGGGGATGCACCGGAAGTCCCCGAGGCCCAGGGAAGCACTCCGGCTAGTGTCCTACCGGGATCCAGCGGCCACCACTACCAAGCCAAACAGCAAGGCAAGGGGAGATGTCCCGGCTCACAGCTACAGGTAGGAGAGGGCGGCCACAAGTTGCACCAGGCCGTACAGCAGTAGATTTTAAACCCACACAAGACTTTTTGCGTTGTCAGGGGTGCGGGATGCAGCAGATAATGGACGGATGAGTTCTCGGTCAAGCAGAGCCTCACAGCAGTGCGGCCATTTTGCTGTGCGCCCTCTAGCGCCCCCCCACTCTTTCTTCTAATATTTAACAGCAGACATTTTTTTTACATAATCAGAGTGTTTACATATGATCCTTTAGTTAGTAGAGCATCAGCAAGCAAGGCTGGACAGATGCTGCTGCATGGGGCAGGTAGGAACTTTTCAATTTTATAAGCTACATATTTAGAAGGATACCTCTAGTATAGGGAAAGTTGTAAGGGAGTTTATTTAAGTTAAATAGTGGCGAATTCTAAATATTCTGTATGTTTCAACATTTTCCTCTATTCAGGTTGCCTGAGATATTGCTTACCAGATGTAAAATATTTTTTTGTTTCTCATTTTAATGTATTCATTTATTTTTGGATCCAGGTCAAAATATAGTAGGTGCAATTTTATCCTACTATAGTCTTGTGTTTCATAGTAAGGTGTGATTTTTCATTGGCCTTACTATATCATTTTTTATTCTGCTTATTAATGGGTCATGTCTGTATTGCACCAAGAGTTTACAGGACTCAGACTAATTACATTATATGTGAATATATCGTAGGCATCCTCATCGAAGCAGGCATATATCTTGCTCAGTGAGGTCGCTACCACCCAAGATTAGTAAAGCATCTATTTTTCCCATCCTAACCTAGCACATCCATTTGTCACTTTTTTCTTTGTGAGAGTTGTTGCAGAAAGTCTGTAGCCACTGTGTTAAATAGATAGGTGACAGAGGTGACAACTAGCAGTATGAGTAATTAAACCACTAGGAATGACTATTGCATCAACGTTCTGTTGTGGATGTGGGCTGAGATAAATATATAATCTATACTATTAGCACAAACCTGAGCTGTACACATTATGATGAGGGGGGCATACTTGATGGAACAGCTATTCATATTCACAAGACTGAACCAAACGAAGACATTATACAGTGCTTCCCCTTGAGAATCTACATCTCTGAAATAAGCATGGGACACAGTAGCTCCTGAACATTTACCGAGTCATCTGTTTTGCAGCCCCCATTTCACACAATATAGCATTAAACTCTTCACCTAAAATTACAGGGGGATATCACCTCCAGTACTTAGGTCATTCTTCAAAGCCATTGTCAGGATGCTGGAGAGATATAAGAAATGACCTGAACAAAACCAGAAAACCCTTTTGAAGAAAACAACACACTTGCCTAGTCTCAAA
Source organism: Lissotriton vulgaris (assembly GCF_964263255.1). NCBI lineage: Eukaryota > Metazoa > Chordata > Amphibia > Caudata > Salamandridae > Lissotriton > Lissotriton vulgaris. The sequence continues at coordinate 784,949,512 of NC_141694.1, read as the reverse complement.
GGGTTACTTTTATCATTGACTTGGTTCATAAGGCTAGACTAGTGGGGTGTGCACCTACTCACAGAAAACTCTGGAGAAGTGAACTTATAATGTACCTAGTGAACTCACAATTTACCACCTGTTCCACTTATCATGAACCTTTTTCTTGGGTAATACCGGCATTCATTTCGGTGATCACACCGTCTAAATAGCTACCACTCTCATCTCCTTTCTTAAAGCTAATGTCCCTGCTCAGTCCTTAATCTCATCATCTCTATGCCCTGTCTTCAGTTAGAGGATCCCAGGATAGAAGATTGGTTCGCACACTTCCAAATATCCTTCACACTGCATATTGACAAAATCTGTGTAACTGGTTAACCAAAACACCACTGTGGACACGAGACATCAAAAAATCAGACCATGATGAGTTTAGCTTTCTTACAACTTCTGGTCTGCAAGAACCAACTCTTTAAATGCTAACTTACACCAGTGTCACCACAATGAGGTCATCTAATAACTTATCTGGCCCGTAAGAATCAAAGCAGCAAGAATCCAAAAAACAAATCCTCATTTGAGCTAAATTAAGAAAGGAAATTATGACTTTTGATAAGAAACGGTGCACAATTCACTCTTTATTCATTTTAACCCTCAAGCTGATCAAGAACTCTACATAGAAAATCTTCAAAGACAGATTATTATTTATTAAAACCATACTTGACCTAGCCAAAAATAATCCCAGAAAATTATATAATATCCAGCAGCCAACAATCCCATTAAAACCTCTTATCCTGAATGTCCGTCTGCTATATGTGAGGGGTTCTCAGTAATCTGTGATATAAGAAGTCAGACTTACTGCGTCTTCCACCCATAACGGAAAGCACTCGCCACAACCCCAACAAATCTTTGAATAGTTTGCTAACCTTGGACCCAGTATCCCATAATGACAGCAGATGGACCTTAGAATGTCCGACTAGTTTGCTGACCCAATCACAGTCATTCTAGCTAAATCTGTAAACCATGGCATTTACCTACTATGGGGCTATATACTTTATGTATCTCACAATGGGTATTCTGAAACAACCTAACATTTTCAAAGCCATATCTACTGCTCTGCTACTGGACATCCTTTCTTTGCTTCTCAACTGCAGAAACACATTTCTGATGATTACCTCCTGGATGAATACGATTTTGGTTTCAGCCCAAGTCTCAGCAGGGAAACTGCCTCTTGGATAATCTTGCCAATGCCCTTTGCATCCAAGTCCGAGTGGAATTCTGCTTTCCAATTCTCTTTGATCTCTCCGTTGCCCTTCGGAGACACTCCTAAACACTGCATGGGCTTTGCAAGTATAGGACCATTTATACCATACCTTTTATTTGAAAATTCATCCCAGCAGGTCTCTCACTCTCCCTTCTGGAGCCCCAACATGTCGCATTTTAGCGCCTGCACTTTCACCTTTGATACAGACCTACTAGAGCACATTTTAATTGACTCAGGATTCATATACAACACATATCCAGATTATACACAGTGATACCTTAATGTATCATCTGAAACTGTTATCTTTTGGCTTTCTCTATACATATAACAACAGTTCTGATGGAGACTTCTAACTGCAGATTCCTCACCTTTTGAATATTTCCCAGGCATCATAATGGATCCGGAAGATTTTTCAGCAGTAACTCTCTGCGTCAGTAGGTGGTGGAGTGCAGCTCTGCACTGAAGCTGTTCCACTCTGGAAATGCTGTGCTGAGCCTATATAAGCGCCACTCCCAAACGCTAAGGACAGTTCATTCCTTTCTTTCCGCACCACCAGACATGGATCCACTAACGTACTCTGAAGAAGGTGCAAGGGCGTCACCATGCCTCTCAATCTTACTCTCAAAGTCAGTTGAAATCTGAGTCCAGCCTGCAACTTGTTCTGGCACAACCTGAGTTTCCATGCTTGTCTGCAACACTGATCTTAACTTTCTCCCTCTAGTGCACCTACAGGCCCCAAGGAGCTGGGAGGCCGTCCATCTGGGATACCACTGGTGGGCTCACCCTTGATGCCAGTCAGACCCTCCAAATCTACCACTGGCACACCCCTTCCTCCTGCACTGACTCTGCCTCTGGCAACACCCTCCAAGCCGGTGTCCAGAGCCTGAAGGCCAATGCTGCCTTCATCAACACCAGGTGAGGTACCCATTGTGCTCTCCGACTCCGAGTTGGTGCTTCTCCGACCTCGACGAGTATGGGTGCGATACCCATAGAAGCACAATCTCCGCTGCTTGACATACTACCTCCACAAGGAAAAACCTGCATGTTACATTCCTGATTTGGTCAAGATTCAGACAACAACTTTGATGCAAGTGATGAGATAGCTCAACCCTAACACAAAGAAAGTTGGTATGATGGCCTCCAAGAAGCCGAGTAGCCTTGACACTTCCCCTTGACGCTTTCCTTGAGTTAAGACTCCTCCCACCCCTGGTGCCTGCTATGGAGGAAGATGCATCTTTCGCAGTGGTTGTGTGTAGGGCAGTCGATGTTCTCGACCTCTAGCTTCCCACCTTAGAGATCAAAACCAATATCTTGAAGGACATCTACAGAGCCCTACTGCCACTCAATGGGGGACTCACAAATACTCCCTTAGAGGTCTGGGCCAAACCTTGATCTGGTTCCCAAGTCACTTGCCAAATTGTGAGACGTCACTGTTCTGCCCAGGTGACCCCAAATTTTGCCTCAGCACCCCTTCCCTGAAAGCTTGGTGGTGTAGGCATCTGCCAGTCAGACGAAATTGACTACTAGTCTAACTACAGCCCCGATAAAGAGTCCAAACAAGTTGAGACCTTTGGGCAAAGGTTATTTTCTTCCACTGGCTTCACCATCGAGTCCGTTAATGCCAGTTGCCTGCTGCGTCGCTACTACCCCGCTCTTTGGGATTCAGTGGCTCAAGTTCTGCCAGGTGTCCCAGAAGACCTTCAACCTGTTCTAACCATAGCCATACCGGATGGTAGTAACACAGCCAAGTTATAAATTAGTTGTGGGTTAGATACCGCCAATTCCACTGGGAGAGCCATTGGAACAGCGTCGCCATGTCTGTCTATGTTCTGCTGGGTTCTCAGGCAATGATCAATCATCTCTTATGGACATGCCCTTTGACGGGGCTCGCATCTTTGGGGACAAGGTAATTCACTCTGGAGCAGTTCAAAAACAGCTGGGCCATGGCACGCTCCCTGGGCTTATCTGCCCAACCTCGCCAGAAAGCAGCAGCCTCATTGTTCCTTTTGCGGTTTTGGCAGAGGTACCCCATACCGCCAGTCATTTCAGTCTCACCAAGGTGGCAGCCATTTTGCGGCCAAGGTCACAGCGTCCAACGACCTTGTAGTCAAGTTTAGTGTGCCACTCAGCCCACTGCCCCCTGTAGCCTCACCTGACAAACCCCTTTGGATTGGCCTTAGAGGATCAAAGCCATCCAGTTGGAAGCAGGATCCAACGATTCTTGCCGGGTTGTCAGATCATAACATCAGATAGGTGGGTCCTGCAGATAATCCAGAAGGGGTACGCCTTATGTTTTATCTTCACTCGCCTGCACCCTTCATCATCCCAGAAATGACTGACAGAGGACCAACTGTCTGCCTTATGGCATGCAGTGTATGCCATTTTGACCAAATAGGCTATCGAGAGGGTGCCGGTGTCAGAAGTAGGTTGTGGTTGTCATTTCCTTTACTTTCAGTTGCCAAAGAAGGACGGATGCTTTTGTCCTGTTTTAGACCTGCGCCCTCTCGGCGCTTTCATCCAAAAGGACAAATTCAAAATGCTCATATTGGCCCTGGTCTTGTATGCCATCGATGCTTGAGACTGGATGGTGACGTTGGATTTGCAGCATGCCTATTTCCATATTTATGTCCTGCAGGTCCATCGTGCTAACTGCGGCTCATGGTGGGACAGGGGCATCTTCAGTTCAGTTTGCTCCCCTTTGGTCTCACCAGTGCCCCTCAGTTGTATATGAAAATGATAGTGGTGGTGGTGGCACTAAATCTTGGAGGTCAGGGGTCGATGTCTTTCTCCGCCACAATGACTGGCTGTTGAAGGCAGCCTTGCGCTAGTTAGTTGTCAACCACCTCCAAACTACAGCAAAACTCTTGTCATCGTTGGGCTTCACTGTCAACATGTCGATGTCACACTGGACGCTTTTTCAGACACTCCAGGTCATCAGAGCCATTTTGGACATGGTCTGGTTCCATGCCTTTCCTCTGGAGAGGAGAGTCCAGGACATTCAGGCCATGATCCTGATCTTTCAGCCTCAGCTCAGGATCTCAGTGAGGTTGACTCTGAGACTTCCTCGATTGTTGGCCTTTTGCATCTTAGAAATCAGTACACCAGGGGCCCGATGTAGGTACCAAATACCGGTCGGAAACGGCCGATTTCGGCCGTTTCCGACCGGTATTTGGCCTACTGAGATGTAGGGGACCTTTTTTTCTTCCGATTCGGTATTTTACCGATTCGGTAAAATTACCGAATCGCAAAAATACCGAATCGGTAATTTTGCCGATTTTTTAAATTTGGGATGTAGGTGGGACTACTTTCAGTCCCACAGGCCCTTCAGATTCGGTATTTTAACACCCAATCCAATTGGGTGTTAAAATACCGAATCCAGGTGTGCATGCCGTGCACATGTGTGCATGCACACCTATGCCATGTGACAGACAGACATGCCCTTAGGGCATGTCTGTGTGCCACATGGCTCACATGCCCTTTTTTGGGGTGCTGGAGGGTGTCAAAGTGACACCCCCTGCACCCTTGCACAAATCGGTAATTACCGAATCGGTAATTACCGATTCGGTAATGCCCATTGATTCCTATGGGCTTCAAGGCCCATAGGAAGCAATGGGGGATACTGAATCGGTATTTACAGAATCGGTAAATACCGAATCTTACAGATTCTGTATTTACCGAATCTGAAATACCTACATCTCCCCCCCTCTAATTTACCACTTCATAAATACCGATTCGGTATGATTCGGTATTTATGAAGTGGTAAATGTAGATTTACCTACATCGGGCCCCAGGTGCTATATGTCGGCTCTGCAATGGGATCTGAAGTCTCAGTGGGACCAACATCAAAGGGACTTCTCCAATCACATCCAGAATTCAGAGGAGACTGCAAGAGACCTTCAGGGGTTGTTACTTGACCATGATTAGGTCAGCAGCAGACCCCTCTCCCTACCCGACACAGAGCTAACAGTGGTGACGATGCATCCCTTTTGGGTTGGATTAACAAGTTACTTACCTTCAGTAAAGCTTTTTCTGGTGGATACAGTATCTGCCTGTGGATTCCTCACCTTACGAATGTCCCCTGCTCCAGCATTTTGCAGAATTTTTTCCTAGCTCTCCACGCCGACGAGGACGTCACAATGCTACGGCTTCGCTCGCGACTCTGCATGCCGTCACGAGAGTCATAAGAGAGCCTTGTCGGCGTGATGACGTCAGTTCCACCCATTTTTTCCGTGCCTCCAAGGCGAGCAGGTGGACTGACAACAGATTCAAAGTATACACAGTACTCAATATTCAAACAACTACACATAGCATAAAATCAAAAGGAAAGCCAAAGAGAAAAAAAAAATCCTATAAATCACACAAATGCAAATTGAAGAAACAAATGTAAAACAAACATGTTAAACAATGCCACCTTTAAGGAATGCAAGGGTGGACATTGGGGAGGAGGGTGGGTCAGTGAGGAATCCACAGGCAGATACTGTATCCACCAGAAAAAGCGTTACCGAAGGTAAGTAACTTGTTATTCTGATGGATACATCTGCTGTGGATTCCTCACCTTATGAATAGATTCCCACAGCAGTCCCACTCCTGGAGGAGGGTGTCCAGCCTTCTATACCAAAAAGTCCTGCAGGATAGATCAAGCAAAATGGCCCTCCCTCCTCATTTCAGAGTCCAAGCAATAATGCTTTGCTAAACTATTGAGGGAGGCCCAAGTCGCTACCTTACAAATGTCCTGTACAGGTACACCTCTGGCCAAAGCAGAAGTAGACGACTTGGCTCTGGAAGAATGAGCTCTAATACCTACAGGAGACTCCTTACCAGTCAGGGCGTAGCAGATCTTTATGCACAAGATGATCCACCTGGATAGAGTGTGCTTGTGCACATCCTTGCCATTCATGCGTCCAATATATCCCACAAAGAGCTGATCGTCCAATCGCAAGTCCTTAGTCCTATCCAGATAAAAGCTCACTGCTCTGGGATCCAGGCGGTGAAGTCTCTCCTCCTCCTTGGAAGGGTGAGGGGGAGGATAGAACACAGGAAGAGTAATGGACTGCCCTAGAAGGAAGGGAGTAACCACCTTAAGCAGAAAAGCAGCCGTGGTCCTTAGGACCATGCTTTCAGAATGTATGGTCAAAAACAGGGGTTTTGAACTAAGAGCATGAAGCTCACTCACCCTCCATGCTGAGGTAATAGCCACATGAAAGACCTTTTTAAAAGACAGAAGCCTCAAGGGACAACTATGTAAGAGTTCAAACGGGGAACCCATCAAGAAAGGTAAAACAAGATTCAAATCCCATTGAGGTATAACAAAAGGAGTAGGCGGAAACCTATTGGTAAGGCAATTAATAAACCTCAAAATAATGGGAGATTTAAATAAAGACGGCTGATCCGGAAAACAAAGAAATGCTGATAACGCCGACAAATAGCCCTCAACAGTGGACACAGCACAACCCTGCTGGGCCAAAAACTGTGAAAACTGAAGAATATCTGACAAGTGGGCCTTTAAAGGATCAATGGATCTCTCTCCACACCATTTAACACACCTAGACCATCTGGAAGAGCAAATTAACTTAGTGGAGTGTCGCCTGGACGCTAAAATAACATCCACCCCATCCAGTGAGAGAGAGAAAGAACTCAGGTTTCCCCGTTCAATCTCCAGGCATGAAGGTGCAGGCTCTGGAGTTGGGGGTGTAGAACCTGCCCCTGCGACTGCAAAAGGAGGTCTGCCCTGAGAGGGAGATGGAGCGGCGGGTGCGATGAGAGGTGAAGTAAGTCTGTGTACCACCCCTTCTTGGCCAATCCGGGGCGATCAATATAACTTGGGCCCGGTCTTGGCGAATCTTCCTCAAAACCAGAGGAATCAAGGGTATGTGAGGAAACGCATAAAGGAGATGCGAGCTCCAATCTATCTGAAACGCGTCCTCCAGCGCTCCCTGCATCGGAAACTGGAGACTGCAGAACAACAGGCAGTCTGCGTTCTCTTGAGTTGCAAATAGGTCCAACCGAGGAGACCCTCACATCAGGAAGATGTGATGGACCACCTCTGGATGAAGCTGCCACTCGGGATTGGCCAAGTAATGCTGTCTGAGACTGTCCGCACAAACATTCAGCACACCGGCTAGATGATTTGCAAACACACAAATCTGATGGTTCTAAATCCCGGATCAGAAATGCAGAGCCTCTTGACAGAGACGATACAACCCTACACCTCCCTGTTTGTTGATGTACCACATCGCGGTAGTGTTGTCCGTCAGGACCTCAAACGACTGATCCTGAAGGGAAGGAAGGAAAGCCTTTAGTGCCAAACGTATCGCCTGCAATTCCAGAAGCAACCTTTTGTCCTGAGACCAAAGACCCTTGACCTCCAGATCCCACAGATGAGCACCCCACCCTAGAGTGGAGGCGTCCATGATCACTGTGGCCACCGGTGGAGGAGGCTGAAAGGGCTGTCCTTGAGTCAAGTTGCCCTGCACACACCACCAATTCAGCTCCGCCTTAGCCTCTCTGGAGATTCTGACTGACTCCCTGTGATCTCCGTTGTGTTGATACCACTGCCTGCGGAGGCACCACTGGAGTGCCAGCGTGCATGGCTGACCAACAGAATGCAGGAAGTGAACGGACCAAGCAGGCGAATGACCTTCAGGACCGGAACAAGCGCCCCATTGTAAAACAAAGGAATCATCTCCTAATTGTCAAGAATTCTTTGTGGCGGTGGAAAAGCTCGACACACAGTAGTATCCAGTACCACCCCTATGAACAGGTGGCGCTGAGAAGGCACCAGGTGAGATTTGGGCACATTTATTGAAAAACCCAAGTTGAACAAAAGTTGAGTTGCTACTTGCAGATGATGAGGCACCATCTCCGGCGACTCCACTTTGAGCAGCCAGACGTCCGGATAAGGGAAAACTGGAATCCCCGACCTTAGCAGATGAGCTGCCGCGACTGCCATCACCTTTGTGAAGACCCGAGGTGGAGTAGTAAGACCAAAAGGCAGGACCGCAAACTGGTAGTGCTGCGACCGTACCGTAAAACGGAGATACCTCCTATGCGACTTCAGGATGGGGATGTCAAAATACACATCCTGTAAATAGATCTACACCATCCAGTCCTCTTGCTGCAGCACCAAAAGAACCTGAGCAAGGGTCAGCATCTTGAATTTCTCCTGCTCCAGGTAAAAATTAAAAACCCTGAGGTCCAGAATCGGAAGTAACCTGCCATCCTTCTTAGGGATCGGAAAATACCGGGAGTAGCACCCCTGACCCTTTTCCTGCTCCGGAACCACCTCTATCACACCTTTTTGTAGTAAAGCAAGAACATCCTTCTGTAGAAGTAGTAAATGGTCGTCAGAACAAAAACCTTAACAAGGAGGGAGAGGTGGAGGAAATTCTCAAAAGGAAAGGGCGTACCCCTTCTCTACAAGGTTTAAAACCCAGAGGTCTGACATGACCGATTTCCAACCCTGTAGAAAGTGAGACAACTGACCCCCTACTGGACCCATATGATCCAGGATGGGGGATCTAGGGCTGCTTTCTTGCGTTACCAGGGGGAGCAGGGGAGGTAGAAGAGAAGGAGGAGAGATTACGGGCAGTACCACGTTGGTGACCTCCGGCTCTTCCTCTATGTTATGTTATGTTATTTATTTTTTGTATAGCGCACGGATGCCGCAGCTAAGAGGCGTCCCGGCGCTTGGAGAACTGAATAACACAACACATATGAAGGCGAAGGCAAGAAGACAGACTAAACTGTGGAAAAGAGGAATGTCTTCAAGGCCTTCCTAAAAAGAAACAGGTCTGGGATTGAACGGAGTGGAGCTGGTAGAGAGTTCCAGAGGGCAGCCGCCAGCACTGAGAACGAGCGTCCACCCATTCTAACTCGTTTAAAACGGGGCACCGTGGCAAGGTTCAATCCAGCAGAGCGAAGAGCTCTAGCAGGGACATAGTGCAGAATAGTCTGTGAAAGAATAGGAGGGGAAGCTAGTTTAAGAATTTTGAAAGTTAAGCAGAGGGCTTTGAACTTAACTCTTTGCTCAATCGGGAGCCAGTGGAGATAGGACTTATAGAGTGGATATTGCTGCTGCTGCTGAGGTTGTCGCAAGCTGCGAAAGGAAGACCTCCCAAAACCACAATACTTTCTATAACCAAACCCCCTTGACTGGGTTTGCAATCCAAAGGACTTCGCCGTGGCCTTGCTATTCTTAAACCTTTGAAGCGCAGAATCAGCCTTCTCACTGAATAGTTTTGAGCCATCAAAGGGCAAATCAAGAAAGGTAGTCTGAACATTCGGGGAAAATCCATAGGATCTAAGCCAGGCCTGTCTCCTGACACCTATGGAGGAACTCCTTACTCTGGCCACCGAATAAACAGTATCCAGGCCAGATTGAATATCCTGTTGAGCAGCTGCCTAAGCATCTGACAGAACCTCCATTAAATTACCCCGCTCTTCATCAGGCAATTTGGGCACCAATTGCTTCGCAGAATCCATCAAAGCATGTATGTAATGGCCCAAAAAACAGGTAGCATTGGTTGATTTCAGAGCCTTGCTAGATGATGAAAAGACCTTTTTAGCTGATTTCTCCAACTTCTTAGAGTCCCTGTCTGCAGGAGCCTGGGGAAATGCGCCTGAAGATTGTTTAGAGCAGGATACCGGTAACACCAAACTTTCTGGAGACAGATAAGAAGAAAGAAAATGTGGGTTACCTGGAGCAGTTCTATATCTTCTTGCTACAGATTTGGCTACAGCAGGAGAAGAGAGAGGTTTACGCCACACTTCCATGATAGGCTCAGTTAAAGCCTCATTAAAGGGCAACAAGGGATCAACTATTGACGAAGACAAATGTAAAACTTCAGTAATCAAATTCAGCTTACACTCAGTTGCAGGCAACTGTAAATCCAAAAGCTCTGCAGCTTTTCTGATGACAGTATGATAAGGAGCTACCTCTTGAGGTGATGAAGCTCTTGACGAAGAAAGGGGAAGTGTCCAGCCCACTTGCCTCCTAAATTTGTTCAAATTCATCTATAGATTATTATAACTTACCCTCTTCAATCTCCTGTCTCTGATACTGGCCTTCCTCCAGCAGTCTCTGAGCCTCTCTCCTTGAAGGAAACCTCGGTTGCGGCGTCGGCGGCTCCACGTGTCCGGAGCCGGTATCAAAGGAGGATCTGAAGGTAGAATCAGCGCCATATGAGGCCGAGAGGAAGGCCCACCAGACGGCGCCAGGAACTCCGTAAACGGCATTGAAAACCTTGGAGCAGGAAACTGCCACGACGGAGCCGTCGGCATGAATGGCATGAAGGGAGCCTGATATAATGCTGAGGCACAACCAAATTGAAGGCCAGCGGACCCACGGGACCCAAAGGTGCTCCAGAGGGGAAGGCTGCCATAGCAAATACTCCATACATTGCATTTAAAAAGTGCGTTGGATCCGAACCTGGAGTTGGAAACTGTGGATATGGAGTCGAGCCAACATCCACACGAGGAGCATCCGACGTTGCAACAGCTGGATCCACTGACGGAGCCACAGGTTCAATCTCGTGAACTGGTGAGGGATCATCCTGAAATGGTAAACCGCTCAGGAGACATTCGAAGAGAAGGTGAAGGAGACACCAAGTCTTTTTGGCAATGTTGAGGAACCAGCGGAGGTGACCTCGAAGCCTTACCCTTCATACGAATGTCGCTGAGAACCATGTCTGCTCTACTTCTTGTGTTTCCTCGACTTTAACGCATGAGACGACGATGACTTCGACTTGACTTTGACCTTATACGCCCTCTTCCTTCCTTCTTTGCCTTTGCCATAAAAAGCTTGGCCTCCAGTTCCGTTAGAGCCTTTGGGTTCATCTTTCAGCAACTGGAACAGTCTTCCACGTCGTGATCCGACGACAAACCCCATAGACAATCTTTTTTTTTTTAACACACTTTATTGAAGACCATTTATCATCACATCCTGAAAACAAGGATCCAACAGAAATTGTCATTTTGTTTTTTCCTATATCAAAGTTATAGTACATAGAACATACATGGGGTCTGTGCCAAATGATTCGTGTAACATAAGAAGTAAGAGTCTCATTCTTCTGTGGCACTGCTGGTAAGTCATCAGGCAATCTTTCGTTGAAGGGAGACCGATACAGACGCTTGCTGTTCTTCTCCCAAGTGATCGCTATCGCTGCACTTTACCCCCCATTTCTCCACCGGCTGGTGAAGAAATCCGCATATATTGCCAAGATACCTCAAACTGAGAAATCCCTGCGAGGGTGTCGGCTGACACCCCACCCACATAGGCTACTGAATAAGCCTCGATACCTTCAAAATTATCAGGTTGTCCTACTTTTTTGTCCTGATGAAAACCCGATACGGTTCCTAATAAGTCTGCACCACCTACTATGGTTGAAACGTTGACGTTATACTATCAATCAGTCCGTACTAAATCTCAAACAGATAAAAAGAATAATCGTGTTGTTTGAGACCATTGATAGACTGATGGTAATTTATGTGTTTATATGTTATTGTGTCACTGCATAGTCACATAATCTCTTATCACCATCACTTACCTTAGCACTTCACCCTAACTGTTATTCCTGTCACTATTGTTTTTGGACAGCCTACTTTTATCTTAGATTAACTCAAGCAAGACAACACAAAATAAGAAAAATTCTTGCAAAAATCAGAATTGTGGTGTGTGTTCTTCTTTCCTTTTACAAATTTCACATACGTTATTTCCATGATTAATGATGTGAAATGCACTAAAAGTATCTAGTATAGTAAAGCATAACAAAGAAATTGTCTTGAGTTACGACAGAACCATTTTTTTGTTTGAAGGTAAGTCATCAGCGGCTGTGCAATGTAAATAAAATCAATACTAAGGTGTGCACAGGTACATTTAACTAAAGAAACTAACAGAAACACCTTCCCCTCCCACCCTAACCCTCCCGTCCCATCTCCTGGTCAGACCCACACCCACTTTCACGCTAATCGAGGAGCTATTCGTATACGTATCTCTGTAGGAAATGCAGTTTCCGTAACAAGGTCACTATTTGATCGGGTCTCAGGGCCAAGAGGTTAGAAGGCATATGGTAGCTTCACATGTTACGGGGTCGGAATAACCTGTGGGGGAGACAAGTCAAGCGTTTCCAACGCAATCATCATAGCCTCCCATTCCATGGAGATTGTCTGTTTCCTCAGCCCTCTGTTCTCCTCTCTACGAAGAGCTGCACCCCCCCACCCTTCCCCACTGAAGCAAGTCAGCTTGCAAGATGGAAATCGGTGGGCATCTAGGGAACTTCCACCTCATTGTAAGAACTCTTTTCGCCAAGATGAGGGCCAGATCTAAATATTTTAACCGCACCTTCTGAACCCGTGAGCCTCTATGGTGGCCTACAAGGCAATTCAGGGCTTCTTCCGGGACCTGAAGTTGTGTTACCTCATGCAGCGTATTGCAGACTCCTCTCCAGTAGTCTCGTAAACAAGGACAGGACCATAGCATATGGATAAAATCCACCTCATCCCCTCTGCAACAGGGGCAACAATGAGAGGAGTCCGGCAACATGCGATGTATTCTCTGAGGGGTAAGATATGATCTATGCAGGACCATCGTCTGGATACCGAACTCTGGTGTATAACCATAGGACCAAATGCCCCCCATGACCCATGTAGTATAAGAGGTGTACTAGGTTATGTTTTGAGGGTTCATTTCTTTATGGGGCTCACGTGGTTCTAACATAATGTGTTGCAGTAGCATGTAATAAGTAGAGGCGGGTGGAGTATTCTTGGCCAGTACAAAGGAGTCGTGATCCTGCATGGTGCCATCGCCGAAGAATGCACCTACGTCCTCCACCCCACTGTCCGTCCAGTCTTGTAGTCTGGCCCGTGTGAGTCTTCCCTGTGGTGTAGGGATACCTAAGATAGGGATGTTCGTGACATAAGGGACTGCTGTAGGTGTATACAAAAAGGCTTTCTTCCAACAGTGTAGGGAAGCCTTCAGTACGGGAGGGCAGTCTGGAGGAATCCTAGCCTTCAGTAATAATAAGTAATGGAGCTCGCCCTGATCTAACCTCTGTGGCGTAAATCCAATCTCTTGCAAGTTTCTCTTTGCAGTCCTATAGGATAACCATTGGAGCTGGCTTGCATAGTAGTAACTTCTATAGTCCGGAACTCCCAGCCCGCCATTATTTCCCCAGCTGGAGCTTCCTAAGGCTTATCCTTCTGCGGCCAGTACCCCAAATGAGATTCACCAAAATGGTGTTCAATGTGTTAAAAATGGATTGTGGGAGCACCACCGGCAAGTTCACAAAATAGTATAATAAACGAGGCAGCATCACCATTTTGGAGATGGCGACTCGTCCCATCACTGACAGTGGTAGAGAGGTCCAGAACCCTACGCTAGCACAGAGACCTGTTATCGCCCAGAGGATATTACCCTCAATTTGATCCGCCTGCTTCCTATACACTTGAATGCCTAAGTATTTGAATGTAGTGGGAGTTACCAGTAAGCTGTGAGTGCCAAATTGCAAGTGGGTTATGTGTAGCAATTTCCTGAAAGAAATAAGTCGTCGATTTCTCAGGGTTTATGGCCAGGCCGGACAGGTGTTGGAAAGTAGCAAATATATTAGGACGAGGGGCATTATCGGCTGTTAGGTTCTGTAAGTATAAGAGTATATTATCTGCATAGATAGATATTAAATGGTGGGTCCCATCAATGGGAATGGCAAGCTGGGTCGCTGAGTCTCGAATAGCTATAGCTAGGGGTTCCAGCACGAGCACAAATAGTAAGGGGGATAACGGGCATCCCTGCCTTGTGCCTCTATGGACAGTATATTGGTCCAAGATGTGATGTCCTGTGCGAGCTCTGGTCGTAGGGGATGTATATAATAGCCACTTGAGATATGTGTCTGGGAAACCGAACCGCCACAATGCCGCCAACATGAATTCCCAAGAAAGGGAGTTGAATGCCTGTCTAAGGTCTAGTGCTATGCACCCTGCGTGTTTATAAGCTTGCGAGGTGGCTTTCATTACGTAGTGTAGCCATCGAGTGTTTAGAGAGGGTCTGCGATTTGGTAAAAAGCCGCATTGGTCACCGTGAATGAGCGTATTAAGGTGGGGTTGTATGCGGTTAGCAAGGGCCTTACTGAGATTTTTATATTCAGTGGATAACGGGGAGTGAGGTCTATAATTAGCCGTTTCTAAGCTATCTCGTCCTGGTTTGGGAATGGATGTGACTAATGCTTGCATGGTGGAATCTGGCAGGTGACCAGTCTCAAATGCAGCCTTATATACAGCCTCCAGCACTGGCACCAAAGTCTCCGAATAGGTATGGTAAAACTCTACAGGGAGTCCATCAATCCCAGGCGTCTTGTTACGATTTAACCCCTTAATTGCAGCACGTATTTCTTGTTGAGTCATGGGGCCATCAATGTCTTTTTGGGCGTCAGCGGGCAGTAAAGGGAAAGGAAGATCCTGCAGAAACTCTGCGATAGAGGAACCCTCAACTGGGCAGGGGGTGCATAGAGTGCTGCCAGGTGATCATGAAAGGCTGTATTTATTTAGGTTTGTGTGTGAACCATGTGTCCTGCCGTGTGCAGATTCTAGATATAATTTCAGGTCTGGCCTGTCTCTGACCAGGTGGGCAAGTAGCGCAACGGATCTATCCGCTTCTGTGTGCTTGCGTTGGAGAAATGCTCTATGATCTATTGTCCGTAGTGTTTCTAGTGTTTCAGCATGGTCAATGTGAGCAGATTGCAATGCTTCTCGTTTGTGTGGATCAGACAAAGCTTACCTCTCCAGTATATCTAGCTGGTGTTCAATGTCCTTCAGGTGCTGGTGTGTTTCCTGCCCAGCCCCCACTATATGTCCGATTGTCGCTCCCCTGACCACTACCTTCAGAGCATCCCATTCAATCAAATTGGAGGAGGCGGTGTTCCAGTTTTCAGCCAGGTAATTAGTAATAGTATTGGAGAGGGCTGTGCGGAAGGGGGCGTCTTCCAGCAGTTGTGGGTGTAATTTCGAAGTGGGAACTGGGGTGGGCACCGTGCACCAACTGAGTGTGACTTCGAGGGGGTTATGGTCGGAGAAGGTTTTTGCTACATATGTGGAGTGGCGAATCTTGGTGATGATCAATCCTAGTATGGAGGCTGTGTACTGCAGAATAAAAAGAATATTCTCTGTGGGTGGGATAAAGGCATCGCCACGCGTCAAAAAGAGTCCAGCCTTTTGCCCAGGTCGTGAATTGATCAGCTAATTTTCAGGCGTTTGTACCATGCAGAGGTGGGTGCGACCTATCAAGGGCAGTATCTAATACAGCATTACAATCCCCTCCCAATATCCAGGGGATACCATCCCAGTCCTGGTACTGTACCGAGCTAGCTCAGGAAGTCGTCCTGCTCGAAATTAGGGGCATAAACGCTGCCGAGGACCACCAGGGCACCATCGAGGGTGCCTTTCACTAGGATGTACCGGGCCTGGTCATCTACTCGGCGTTCCAGCTTGGTAAATGGGACCCCATGGCGTATCTAAATGGTCGCCACCCTAGCAAAAGCAGAATAATTAGTAGAATACCTATGTCCTCTCCATTTTTTGCGCATCTTCTGCGTTTCAGACTCAATTAAATGGGATTCCTGAAGGAACACTATTTGTGTTTTACGCCGGAGGGGATACGCATGAATACAGTGTCTTTTCTGTATTGCCCCCAATCCCCGAACATTCCATGTGAGTAGGTTGTACGACCCTATGGTGTTAGCGTTCCCAGGCATGATACAAAATGTAGTGTGAAGCTCCCGCGTATGTGGAGCCGGCATAGCTGGCCTGACCAGGAGTCCCTTTTCCTCTAAACCCTAATAAAACTTGGCACAGCGCCGAACTGTGCTGGGTCGAACAATAGTGTACCCGTAGTACAGAACAAATAACGGTGCATACGCTCGCGGGGAGGTAGCTAGTCTCAGATCCGATCATGATCTCAGTAGGGTCTGCAACCTGGCGGCTCTACCAGAAGTGTCCCCCCCCCCGCCAGGGGTGTAGTGTGTGATCAGGTGTGATGAGGACTGTCTTATCAACATCAACGCATCCTGGAGCCCCCTCTCAACTAGCATAAATCCTGGAAGTACAGAGATGTAATATTTAAACCAATATCACACACGACTAGAACCTTGTACATTAGAAATCAGGACATTTTAAATTATCCGCGTTCATGCAAATTTGTACGAGCAAAATGATATAACAGTCTCTTGGGTACAGAGTCCATTTCATCACCAAAGGGCGGGTTCGCCATCTCAGTCTCAGGTATCTTTGGCCCACCGTCTGTGTTTAGTTATCGATCATGTCATCGGCCGCCCCAGGTGTGATCGTAGGGAATAAAGTTATGCTGTGTTGGGAGTCCAAACGGAGAGTGCTGTCTTCCGAATCGGTAGTAATTTTGTTCGAGTCCTTCCGGAATGCCCCCGCTGCTGCAATCGCTCCTTCTTGTTCTCGCCATTGTTGTTCTCGTGATGGGCCAGCGCCTCCCTTACCCCGGTGTGGATTCTGGGAGCGATGAGAGGTACATTTTGAAAGTTTGTCTTAATCCTGTGAGGACAAATCTGGGTGGCTGATTTGGCTAGAACCAATGCACATCACTTCCATCCACTCCTCAGCATCTGCTAGGCTTTCAAAGATGTGGGTCTTTTTGTCATGGATAGTTTTCAGCCGGGCTGGAAATAAGAGTGCATACTTGACGTGTGCCTGCTGGAGTTTTTTCTTTACTGCCTGGTACGATGATCTCTGTCTCTGTACCAGGACGGTGTAATGAGGGTACAATGATATCCGATGATTCTCGAACTGGAATGGTGCCTTTTCCCTTTCCTTCTGTAGTAAGACTTTGCGGTCTCTATAGTTGAGAATTTTCACTATCCGTGGGCGGGGTGGGCGTGTCAGATCATGGTTGTCCTGTCGGTATTCTGTGGGCTTGTTCTACGCAGAAGTACGGAGAGAGCCCCTCAGACACCAAGTGATCTCTGAACCAAGTCTCCATAAAGTCTGCTGCCTTACTCCCCTGGCAGCGTTCCGGCAGGCCAATGACGCAAATATTATTGCGTCTGTTTCTGCCTTCCGCATCTTCCACACGGTCCATAAGCATTGTCATCTGCTGCTGCAGTTGTTGTAAGGTGGATGAATGTTCTGTAACTCTGGGGGCGAGATCCTCAATAGATTGGTCGTGGTTCTTAACAGTATCGGCCAGTTTACTGTAGTCCGCCTTTAGTAATGTTAGTCCTGTGGTGAGCATACCCATCTGCAGCTCCATCGCTGCCCTAGAGTTCTGGATCTCCTTGAGGATAAGGTCCAGCTTATCCGGTAGTCCCTCTGTATGTCCAGTAGGCGTTGTTCCAGGTGAGGATGTCCGACTAGCGTGATCTGTCATGTTAGGAGAGGGGTCAGGTCCCTGCTGGCGCTCCGTTGTCTTCTACCGTAACCTGCCCATGATGCACAATCCCAACCAGGCTCAGTGCCAGACCGTATCTATACCTGTTCTGTAACGGGGCCCAGGAGAGCGTCAGCAGCGTCCCAGAGAAAGGTATGGTACCGCTTTGCTGCCCCTCAGCATTGTCCACCGTGTAGGACCAGGCGGGGCAGGGGTCCCAGCACAGACAGATAGTGGTGTCCTCAGGTCTGGAAGTGCGACCTCCTATCAGTGTCCTTCAGCATGGTCTTCTCCACACTGTAATCACAGTGTACATCGTTGCGAGATCCCACTGTAGTTACTGCCCATGTTGTGTTATTCTGCTGCTTAGAGAGCAGACGCAGTCTGTCAGAAAGAAACGTGTCCTCTATTGCTGTCTCCCAGTAACAGGTGGGAATACAAGTGCTAGAGGTCCTGTGTACATAATCTCTGTATAGGACTGGTAGAAGAAGGTCCTGCATTAGTTCCAGAATGTGCTTCAGGGTAGTAGGGCTATCCTCTGGGGTATTGTATGGTCGTTGATATCCTCCCGGGTCTAGGCAGCGCGTGGTCAGCAGAGGATATATCCAGTTATACCTCCCAGGAACAAGGAGAAGGGTAAATCAGGGACCCTGCCCCTGCCCTGGTCACCTCTGTGCTCCTCAGTGGGCCGTGTAGGCTGCTCGCTATGTCTCACAGGTTGTACACCTCTCGCGCTCCCCGGGGGGCGGCCCGGCCTGTCGGCCGCGTGGTAATTACTCACAGCCCTCCAATAGTCACTTGGGGCCCGCCGGGCCCCCAGCGGTGGCAATGGTACAAGGAAATCAGGACGGGACCCGATCTCGGGGATTCCGCCTTATGCAGCTGCAGATTAGATCTTGTGGCCCAGCGCGTCTGAGCTTTCGTGCAGCGCGCAGGCCTGTGTCTTGTCGCAGCCCCCGGCCTCCTCGCAGCCACAGCCTCAGTCAGGCCCACCTCCTTCCCGACCGCGCCACACGGATCCCGGAGCCTCCTGCAAAGCCACAAATCCAGGGGGAAAGGGTGCAAGGGGGGGGACGAGCGGCGCCGGACCCCGCAGCCCCCTTACTCTCCGCGCCGGTTCCTGTCGACGTCCTCCCGTCCGATGATGCCTTGCTCTCACCGGTCGGCTACGGACAGTCTCTACCGCAGGCCAGTCGCTTCCCCGCAGTGATTCGGCAGTGTGGCGCTCGGGTCCAAAACTTCCCTCAAGCACAGGCACTGCGTTGGAATGGCACCGCAGATGAAGGATCAAAGGAAGCCCCGGGTCCCCCGAGCCAAGGGGGGGGGATCGTGGGCGGGGATCACGCCCGGATGCCAGTGGCGTGCGCGGGCTCCTACTCCACCTCCGGTCCCGGCCTCTGCCCGTGACTATCGGCCTCCAGGCCCCGGCCAGCAATCGCAGCGTGGGGTCGTCCTCAAAGCCAGGACATGCCCCATTCCATATCAGGGGGCTCCAGCAGTCTCATAGGTATATCCACAAACGAGCGATGGCCGTGAGGCAGTCCAGGGTATGTCAATTCCCCCCGGGAGGGTCTGAAGCTCTACCAGACTGCAACCGCCATGTTGGACGGCCAGCCAGGCCCCCACAATAGACAATCTTAATGGAGTTCAGTGATCGACATGTGACCCCCACACTCCCTAGAGGGCTTAAACCCGGACTCACTTGACGAAGCCATTGCAACAGCAACAGTTAAAGATGAAGGCTTACAAAGTAACACAATGCAATAAAGAGAGTCCTAGAAAACCGTTACACATCAACGGCGCAGAATAACGGGAACTGACGTCATTACGCAGACGAGGCTCTCTTATGGCTCTGATGACGTCATGTGGAGTCGCGAGCGGAGCCGTGGCATTGTGACGTCCTCGTTGGTGTGGAGAGCTAGGAAAAAATTCTGTGGAATGCTAGCACAGGGGATATTCATAAGGTGAGGAATCCACAGGCAGATGTATCCATCAGAAAGGCCATATGGGCGAGCGACAGGCCTCGGGTACATGCAGAGGCCCGACTCCATCTCAACCTTCTGGAGCTGAGGGCCATCCATCAAGGGGAGCCTCGCACAGTTGCTGAGGACAACATCACTGCCATGTCTTATTACAACACATAGAGTGGGGTGGGGATGACATACCTTGTGCCATGATACACTGAGCCTCTGGAAATGGCTGCACCACCTGGGAGGGTCTTTGAATGCTAGTGTGGATGAGCTCAGCTGTCAACACCTGGGGGGTTACAAATGGAATTGCACCCAGAGCTGGTCTAAGGTCTCTTCCGCAAAAGGGGAAAACCGTGGCTCGATATATTGGCTACCACTGAAAATATGCACTGTAAGCAGTTGTGCACGTTGAACTATCAAAAGTATCTCTTGCTAGGAGATGCATTCAGCCAACGGTGGAACTCAGGACAACTGTATGCCTTTCTGATGATGCCTCTTATGCCCTGAGTTCGAAAAAAGATCAGGACCAACTAGGCCCAGGACATTCTAGTGGCCCCGGTTTGGGCATGGAGAGTATGGTATACAGAACTCATATGCATGAGCATCTGTCCTCCGATCAGGATGCCTCTCTGGGAGGATATGTTGCACAGAAGCAGGGTAGGGTCCTGCACCCTGGCCTTTGCAATCTCTACCTTCAGGCATGAAGATTGAGCAGCAACAGCTGAACACCTTCTGGAGGTGGTTGACGGCATCTTGGGAGCCAGGTGTCCCTCAACAAAAACTGAATATGCCTATTGTTGGGACAAGTTTGTACCCTGGTGCAGCACATGACAGGTAGACCACATCCAGGCAAAGTTATCCAACATTTTCTTGGTCATTTTGTCCCTCATCTCACAAGGCTTTGCTCCAGATGCAGTTAAACTATTTTGGTTATTTTGGCCATTGTGCATTGCTGGAACAGCCTTCATTATTTGATTCCATATGATTCCTCCCTCTCCTTGTGTGAAGCCTTAGTGGGTCCTTAACTTGGTCCTAACTATCTTGAGGTGCACTCCGTTTAAACAGCTTCACAGCTATCTTTGAGGTTTCTCACCCTCTAGAAAATGCTCCTTGCTGCCATAAAATTGGTGCTGCAAGTGAATGAACTTCAGGCTCTTTGAGTCAATCCATCATACACCACATTCTTCCCAGATAAACTGATCTTTGTATTTGACCATCCTTCTGGCCATAAGTTGTGATGTGATTCCACATCAGTCAAACCATCACCCTGCCGGCATTCTATGCTCCGCCTCACCCCTCTAAGGAGAATAAGAGACTCCATCGCTTAGGCCCCCAAAAGAGCGCATAGGTTTTACATCGATTTTTTTTACCAGAGAACACTGGGTGAACGTTCAGCTCCTTGTGCGGTTCTCTGAAGCAAAATAAGGCAAGGCCTTAGAAACGGACTATCTCTTAATGCATTAACATCTGCTTTGCACTGGCTAAAAAGCAGCCACCAGAAGGGTTGTGATCTGTTTGCACCAGAACCAAGGCTGCTACCACTGTCTTGGCTCATGGAGTTCCAGTCCTGGATCTACCAGGCGGCTATGTGGGCATTACTTCACTACATACACAAAGCACTACTTTCTGGACAGCGAGGTTTGAAGAGAGGGTATTTTGCCCGCTTGGTCCTATATGATTTTTTTGTTTGAGCCCTTTCACAAACCCACCTCCAAATATGTATTGCTGTGGTATATATTCAAAAGGTGAGCAATCTGCGGTTAGAAGCCTCTATCAAAAGACCAGTTACTTATCTTCTGTAGCGCTCTTTCTGGTAGACTCTCTCTAGCCGGAGATTTCTCACTGACTCTCTTATCCTTCCTATTCTGTGAGCTGGACTCCTACATTAATAGGATCCTAGGTCTAGGAATCTGCGCAGTGGTCATAACCAATTTGTAATAGGGGCTCTGTGTCTAGGGGTGTGTAAAGACTTGAAAGCAACTGATGTTTGCACGTGGAGATGGTGACTATATAGGTTTTGCACATCATTTCCAAAGCGGAATGGCATCAGTGGGGAGCCGGATGGCGCCACCTACTGGTGCACAAATGTACTGCTGAAAAAGTTTACAGATCCATTCTGGGACCTGGGAAATATTCAAAAGGTTACAAATCTGTGGTTGGACGAGAGTCTCTACCAGAAGCACAAGTTACTTACCTTCGGTAACAATATATCTGTAAGAAACATTAGTAGTGCTAGATTCCTTACCTTACAACTACCCCAGGCGTCAGACTGGATCTAGAAAGTTTTTTTCATCAGCAGTACCCCTGTGCGTCGGTAGGCTGAGACGCATGCGTCGTTGGCGTCATTGGCGCCGGGATGATGTCGTCAGAGCTACTTAGACGCGCCCGCGCGTGCTGACGTCAGTTCTGTACTCAACTTTCCATGCCAGGAATGCAGTGCCATGCAAGAAACTGAACACTGGTGCCATGAAACTAGGGCCCTGAACGGGATAACCGTAACCCTAGAAATCCGTTCGCAGAACGAGGAGGATGGGTGGGTCGGTAAGGAATCTATCACTTCTAATGTTTCTTACAGATATATCGTTACCAAAGGTAAGCAACTTGTGCATCTGAAAGAAACACGTAGTTTCCTTACCGTAAAATAGATACCCCAGCAATACCAACCCCGGTGGTGGGTCTGAGAACAAAGATCGCACCAGAAAGTCCTGGAGAACAGAACGACCAAAGAACCTGTCTTTCCGGACTTGGCTGCCAAGGCAGTAATGCTTGGTAAACATGTGCAGCAAGGCCCACGTAGCTGCCTGACAGATGTTATGCAAGGGAACGCCGCGTCCCAAGGCAGTAGTGGCTGGCATTGCCCTAGTAGAATGGGCGCGCAGCCACACCGGAGGCTCCTTTTTAGCTAAGGAGTAACAAGCCTTTCTGCACAGAACAACCCACCGAGAGATGGTCCACTTGTGCACGGCCCGACCTTTCTTGGCACCCACGTAGCCAACAAAGAGTTGGTCATCCACGGGAACTGTTGTGTGCGGTCCAGATAAAGAGAGAGACCACAAGTTTTGGATCTAGACGGTGGAGCCTCTCTTCCTCCTTTGAAGGATGTGGAGGTGTAAAGAAGGTGGGCAAAGTGATGGTCTGCCCAATGTGAAAGGCAGAGAAGACCTTAGGCAGAAAAGAAGGACGAGTCCCTAGGACAACATTGTCCGGATGGACAGAGAGAAAAGGAGGCTTAAACGAGAGAGCCTGGAGCTCACTCACCCTTCTGGCAGAGGTGATGGCAACCAGGAAGGCAGTCTTCAGAGTGAGGAGATAAATAGGACAATTATGAAGTAGTTCAAAGGGAACACACATCAAGAAAGTAAGAACAAGCTTGCATACCATACTCTTCGAGCCCAGTCCGGAGCAACAAGAATGACTTGGGCCCGGTCGCGCCTGATCTTCTTCAGCACTCTGGGCATAAGTGGTATAGACGGAAAGTCATACAATAGACCGCAACTCCACTTGCGACGAAAAGCATCACTGAGCAAGTGCCGCCTTGGAAACTCCCACGTGCAGAACTGATGACATTGCGCGTTCTCTTCTGTGGCGAATTGATCTAACCAAGGCTCTCCCCACTGCTGAAAGAGAGCTTGCGTCACGTCCAAGTTCAGACGCCATTCGTGATCCATCATGCACCGGTGGCTGAGTTTGTCTGCTTTGGTGTTTAAGGAACCCGCCAGATGTTGAACCACCAGGGACATGCCCGATGTTCCAGCCAAGCCCATAGATGCAGAGCCTCTTGGCAAAGGGTCCACAACCCCACCCCGCCCTGTTTGTTGCAGTACCACATGGCGGTGGTGTTGTCGGTGAACACCTGCATTACCCTTCCATGACAGAGGGAAGGAATGCCTTCAGTGCAAGCCGGATTGCCCGAAGCTCCAGCAGGTTGATGTGGAGCTGGGACTCCGCCGGAGACCAGAGGCCTCTAATCTCCACCTTCCCTATGTGGCCGCCTCAACCAAGAAGGGACGCGTTCGTCACCACTGTGTATTCTGGTTGGGGAAGGGAGAGGGATCTGCCATTGACCCAATCGTGATTCGCGAGCCACCACTGCAACTGTCTTGCAGTGCCCTCCGAGATCTGGACGTGATCGGACAGGTTGCCTTGGTGCTGTGCCTACTGGAACTTCAGGTCCCACTGCAGAGCCTGCATATGCCATCTGGCATGATCCACCAGCAGGATGCAGGAGGCCATCAGACCCAGCAGCAAAAAGCGTCATCCTGACCGAAACCCGGGACAGAGGCTGAAAGATCATAGCCTGAATGTCCCAGACTCGCTGCTTGGGAGGATAAACCCGAAACTGCGCAGAGTCCAGAACCGCTCCGATGAAAAGGAGCTTCTGGGAGGGAATCAGGTGCAACTTCCGCATGTTGATGGAGAACCACAGTGAATGCAGAAGGTTGGCCGTAGTCTGGAGGTGGGAGACAACTGCCTGGGGCGAGCCCGCCTTCAACAGCCAGTCGTCGAGATAGGGGAAGACTGACACCTCTAATCTGCATAGATGAGCTGCGACCACAGCCATCACTTTCGTGAACACCTGAGGGGCGCTGGTAAGGCCAATGAGGAGCACAATGAACTGAAAATTCTCGTGGCCTACCCTGAATCACAGGTAACGTCTGTGGGCAGGCAGGATGGAGATATGAAAATAGGCGTCCTGCAAGTCCAATGCCACCATCCTGTCTTGCGGATCTAGGGCAAACAAGACCTGAGCAAACGTGAGCATCTTGAACTTCTCCTTCCGGAGGAAGCAATTCACGTCCCGAAGATCTAAGATAGGATGCAGGCCCTTGTCCTTCTTCAGCACCAGAAACTAGTTGGAATAACAACCACAACCTACTTCTGGCATCGGAACGCGCAACTTCCTGCTGGAGAAGCGTCAAGTAATCCCCCGACTTGCGGTGGTACTGAGGTAGCATGGCTGGGGGGGTCGTCTCGAAGGGGAGGAAGTAGCCCCATCGGACAATTTGCAGCACCCACTTGTCCGAAAGTGATGTTGCGCCAGTGGTGGAGATGATGGCATATTCGTCCACCCACTGGCGTCTGATGGGCCTGAAAGGTCTGACTAGGAAATCGTGAAAGAGGATGCTGCGGGGGTGGAAGTGGACTGGCCCTCCCGCTGGCCCCCTGAATCACCTCGACGGTTCCCATGCCTGTGGCCACGCTGAGGGTATTGCTGCTGTTGCCTGTGGCTCTGCGAACACTGTGGGTGCCCCTTCCAGGCCACAAAAGGAGTGAAAGGCAGGCGGCGGAGAAGGCCGAGTGGCCAACAGGCCCAAGGACTTGGACGTAGCCCGGGAGTCTTTGAAGCGCTCCAACGCACTGTCTGCCTTGTTGCCAAAAAGGTCAATGCCATCAAAGGGCATGTCCATCAAGGTGTTCTGGACATTCCCTGAGAAGCCAGTAGTCCTCAACCAGGCATGGGGCCTGCCCAGTGAGTCGGTGGTATTCAGCCCACACCGTATGGTGAACTTCGCTGCATCTCTCCTGGCTGCAATCCCCTGGGAAAGGACTGTCTGTCCTCCTCCGGACAGTTGGGCAGCACCTGCACAACCGTGTCCCACAGAGAGTGGGTATGATGCGGTGTTCACTGACCGCAGCCCTAAGCTGGCAGATGAAAACAGTTTCCTTCCAAACTGGTCCAGCTTCTTGGACTCCCTAACCAGAGGTGCCGTAGGGAAAGCGCTCTGGGAAGCCGAGGCTTGGACAACCAAGCTCTCAGGGGTTGGGTGTTGAGTAAGGAAGAGGGGTCACCCTGAGCCGGCGGATGGCGTAGGGCCAAGTTCCTATCCACAAAGCCCCTGTGTTGGGCCTGGACCAGGTGCCCAAAAGTAAGTCAGTCAGTGCTTCATTAAAAGGCAGCAAGGGCTCCGAAGAGCGAGCTGTCAGGAGGTTAGTCCTGACGACCACCGTAGGGAATTCGAGGTGGAGAGCCTCGGCTGCCCTACGCAACACCACTGTGTAGCTAGCTCCCTCCTCTGTAGCCACGGTAGGAGTCAGCATGCCAGGGTCAGGTGAGGTCAAGACCACTGGCTTCCCCCAAATCCTCTACCCAGTCCACATCATAAGCACACTCCTGTGCAAGAGGGTCCTCAGACCCCTCCCAGACCTCCCCTTCCTCTGAAGTCTGCGGAGCAGGCTCAAACTAAGGAGGGCAGACTTAGGGCACAAAAGGCCCCATCGGCGTTGGTATCGGCGTTGGGCGACGCAGATCCGGCGCCGTTTCAGGATCACGGTTCAACCTGGGGACGACATTGTCCCGAGGAGAGGGCGACGTCGGAAACGGTGTCTGGGAGATCGACGCCGGTGGAGGTGTTACGAGGTCAACCGGCGTCAATCGGGGTCCGATAACGGATCCCTGGGGGTCTGTGGCATCAGAACCGGAGCCGCCAGAGATGGTAAGGCAGGACCCGGAGTGGCCAGACGGCCCAAAGAGTCGGGCCATGGCATCAAGAAACTCTTGCACCTGAGCAGGCGTCGCCCCCGCACCCGGAAAGGGGGGTAGACTGGAGGTGACGTCGCAGGCTCCGCCGGAGTCGCGGGATGGCACCGCCCGCACTCTCAGCCGCCTCACGCGACGGGCGAGGGGAAGTCGAAGAGCGATGGTGCTTCTTCGACTTATTCTTGGAATGCTTTGACTTACCTGACCCTAACTGCGAGGACTTAGATCCAGAAGAATGGTGATGGCTCCGCGATAGGCCTCTCGACCTCCCACGGGACCGATACCTCGATCTGTGCGGACCCGACTGCCGGACTTCTAGCAACTTTCAGGACCGCTCCCGCAAAGTTTTCAGAGCCATGGCCTGGCAGTCGGGGCACAACTTGGGGTTGTGGTCGCGCCCCAGGCAATAGAGACACATGCGTTGTGGATCCGTCACCGACATCATGCGATAACAGTCTCCACAGTTCTTGAACCCGGGCATCCCTATGACACCAGGAGTCAATCGACTCGAAAAGACGAGGTAAAAGGCCCCGAAAAACTCCGTCAAAAAGGGACTGGGGTACTAGCTCTACACGGATCTGCACTTGCTGGTGCGGAAAAAGAAAGAACTGATGTCAGCGCCGAGGGCATGTCTAAGTAGCTCTGATGATGTCTAACTAGCTCAGATGACGTCATCCCGACGCCAACGAAGTACGCGGGCCGCAAGAAGCCGCCTACCGACGCGCAGGGGTACTGCTGACGAAAAAACTTTCCGGATCCAGTCTGAAGCCTGGGGGTAATTCTAAGATAAGGTATCTATCACTACGTGTTTCTTTCAGATAGAGCATTATAGGAGGTAAATACTTTGTTTTTTTAGATGACTCACCATCATCTTAGACAATACCCACCCTAGACTGAATTTCTGTTCACCTCTTCTGCCAGCTCCAACCTCACCATCCAACCATGTCTGTCTACACTATTGAATATAAAAACTGCTTTCAAATTGTAAACATTGCCAAGTCCTTTGGTTTTGTTTCAAATTACAAACTATGTTTCAATAATATGGCTAAGGAAGCCAATACTTAACGTTTCACACCAAGAGTGTTTTGCTATAAAGGTCACAAATCTGGCTGTCATGACAGACTCTCAAACAGCACATACAAAGACCAAGGTAATGCGTTTTTGACATCAATATGTTGCTCTAGCCACATGATTTAAAAGTAAACAGGTATTGCTCACTTTCATGGAAAAAGCACAAAGAAATTCAAATGTACTCTTGAAGGACAGCTGGAACTGTGCTGTGGCTTCACTACCATTTCTAGATACCTTAAGCTTTTGGCATGAATACAGCAAATGAATGGCACTGGCGAGGCTTCATCATTCACACATGAATGTATCAGCACATCCTGCTGGCGCTGGGCCAGAATATAAGTGGCAGTCCCTGCTAATGCCAGAGTATAAAAAAAGAGAAAATCAAAAATACCAGCCTTGTGAGAAAAGCCCAAGCAAAATATAAGAAGAAATTGAATATTAAGTCCAATACACCTTGTTCTCCAGAAGCAGGAGTAGGACAATGAAATGTGGGACTCAATGCAATGAAGATTAGTAATTAGAGCATTACCACTTGGTCCTTCTTCCTTTTCCCAGTCACTAATTTATTCACACATAGGTCAATATCAAAGCATCTGAAGAATGGACAACCAAGTGACTTTTATATCATACAAAACAGAACTGTTAAGAACCAGCTGCATAGAGAACAGCTGCTCCACAAGTGGCAGAAGAGCAACCTAAATCAAGTCTTTAATGCCTGATGCAGGTATTGAGGTGGCTGAGGTAATTGCCTTACAAATGTCTCTTAGCCCTGAGTGCCGCTACCTCCTAGTGGTCTTATGTTGGATCAAAGAAGAGAGTGGAACCCCTGATGCGCCATATGTCCTAGGGATACTAAATGAGTCTACCTTCTTAGGGTAGCTTAGCTTGTGGACCATCCTCAAGGTGACAAAAAGGGAAGTGACACAGTAAAGGTCCCGATCGGATCACACAAAATATTCACGGCACTATCCATGTACAGGCACAAGGAGGAACATGTAACAAATGAAGAGGGGCACTGCACCAGGGACAGTATAAGAATTAATTGAAAACAGAGATCAGACATGATCTTGGAATGGAAAGCAGGTGATGAGTGAAGGACTAGATGTTCAGGAAGGAAACTATTGTAAGGTGCATCATGTAAGAGCCTAATAATACTTACATCCCTCCCTCCTATAACCTGTCTGGAAAAACTGCACTCTTCACAGAGTAGAAAAGATATGAGGTTTTTTTTTCATTCATTAACATTTAGATTTGGGAATGATAATGCCTGATATGTGTGAAGAAAGAGTGAAGACCATCTAGCTTGTGCCAATCTGTAATTGTTTATTAATGCCGGTAAAGGAGGAGATTCCACGTATCCCAGGAGGTAAGGAGTTCCAGATCTTTGGAGCAATCCCTGAGAAAGCTCTGCAACCAGTTCTCTTTTTACGGAAGGATTGTGGTTTCAGAAGTAAAGAACTTGCGCTATGTAGTTGTCTGCATCCTCCCGAACGCTCCGGCTTTAGAGCTAAGTAACTGGGTGTATTGATATGCAGTGCTTTGTGGCTCATGCAAGCGACCTTTAGGAGTATTCTTTCCTCGTAGGGCAGCCAGTTCAAAGCTTTCGGGGTCGGAGAGATGTGGCTATTTCTTTTCGTTCCTGATACCAGTCTTGCCGCAGCATTAAGCGACGCTCTCAGCGGAGCCAGCTTGCATTTGGGGAGCTTTACTGCCTTCAAAAAAGAAGTAAAAATACTCCTTTTGAACTGATACCCTCGTGGGTCATGTTCGTGCTATATAAAACCTTATAAATAAATAAATAAGATTGAGAATAGACAAGTCTCATTCATTATCCATCAAGGAGTTTTTGGAAAGATAGGTTTAAATAGATTCTATTTAACATACTACACCAGGTATATCTCACACTATACAAATTGCACATATTCAATTCTAATGTGTTGCATCTCTGTATAAGATATGCAGGTAGTGGTGGTGTCACATGGTGATGGAAAGACACAGAGGGGTTATCTATCCCCTCTAACAGCCTTGCTAGGTATTGATAGTTTCTCTGGAGTGGATAGTAAGGGAGGAAGGGTGGGAAAGAGCAGCAGCTCCTGCTACCATCCCTCTCACAATCTCTCCAACTCCCACCACAGAAGAAACAAACCAGGAAGAGAGGATTCGAAGGGGGGGACACTGGGATTGTTCCTACCACCCCTTCCATCCTCACTTCTAGGTTCATTTCACAAAGTTAATTTCTCTCAGTGTTTTTCTGTAAATGGGAAATGTTGTGATAGAAAGGAACTATGTGCCTGCGCCCCAGCCAAGGCTGGACTGGGCGTAACAGGCATCAGGCGTTTCCCCAGGAGACTGAAAAGGTGGGGGACGGTTTTGTTAGTGGGGTCTGGTTTTGCAGGGGTGTTGCAATATCGGCCCCCAGTAACAAAATAAGCAAGCACATTTTTCCAACCTCCCGGGGCCAGGCAGGGGCTGGTCTGAGAGAATTGCTAGGGCTGCTTTGGGTTCCCAGTCCAGCCTTGGCCCCAACATTGAAGCAGACAATGTCAGGACTTTTTCTTAGGCAAAGAAAAAATCCAGACATCATCGGGCTCCTTTGAGGGCCACAGACACACTTCCTCTTCCTGTCACAATGTGTCTCATGAGGGGAGTAGCATTGAGCGAGGAAGGAATTAGCCATAGCCTGTTTAGATTGTATCCTAGGCTACAAATGAAAAACAGTGTCTGGCTCCTTGCTGAGCCACAGAGTTGTGTCTGTGCCCCAACAAATACCCAAATGCTGTTTGGAGTTTTTTGTCTTAGGCTAAGAAAAAAACAACAATTAGCCTTTGACTCCTTTCTGAACACAAAGCTTCTTCCTCACACAAGGTCTGTCATGGAGAGCGAAGCACTGTGAGATGAATGAACTGTGTGTCTTTGCCCTATCTCTGGTTTCTGCATACATCAGATCCAGTAGAAACAAGGGATGTTTGTGAAATAATAAGAAACATGATAGTTCTACCAGTTCGTAAAGTGCTATCAACTTGACCACAGGCAACTGGACCGGGCGAAGAACAGACCGAGGGATCTCTACAACATAATTAAACATCAAACTACCCTCTAGCTCTCTCACACTCTCCAACACTGTGAGGTCCCGAGATATCACCCTAGACAAAAACATGTCAATGAAAAAATACATTAAAAGGTCTGCCAAAGGTGTGCTCTACACCCTAAAACATCTAAAAAATAAATCAAACCATTTATCCCACTTGAAGACCTAAAGAATGTCGGACAATCACTTTTCCTCTGGAAACTTGATTATGGCAATGCCATAATCACTGGGTCCCTAAAAAGTCACCTAACACCTTAGAACAGCTCTAAATGCAACCGCTAGACTTCACACAAATGCCAAAAGATTTAACTACATCTCACCTACTCTCAAGAGTCTCAATTAGCTCCCAATGGAAGGAAGCTGCATCCTCAAGACAGCCTGCATCACCCACAAAGCCCTTCATACCACAAACCCTAAATATTTAGAAAGCAAAATATTGAGAGCAGGTAAAACTCGGGCTCGAAGAAGCTCCGACTCACTTCTTCTCATCCTTTCCAAATTGAAAAACAAAATAATCTCAGAAATGTTCTTCCTCGGGTAACGCTCTATCGACCGGGAACTCACTTCCTAAAGACCTTCACTGCAACTCTTCCTATACCTGCTTTAAACTGAATCTTAAAACTCTACTACTGAACAAATACCTCAACCCTCTCCCTGAATTTGCTACACCAATAGGACCATTCAATATGGTCGCCTGACCCAATTCAGGGTCTACAGCTCGTACGGACAATGTTGGATTATCTGTTACTCTTAGAGATACGTATTTTATGCTACACTGTTTTTATCCCCTCTTGTTATACTATGTCAACTGTGAATCCTTCTATCAATGCAATGTCTTGTAATGCGATCCTATACCCTCGGGTCTAGCCAGCCCTATATAAAAATCTCAAATAAATACCCAACGCAGAATGCTGTTTACTCCTTAGATATGTGTGCATCAATAACTGGTGACATTTTGTGAAATATTTAAGTACATACATATTTAACGGTGAATGTCTTCCATATGAGAGGCAGCATTAGTGGGACCTGACAATTTTGAGAGGTGGGTGATTCAAGTGAGAACAGACAGGATTTTACCTGCAGACTGAACAATGCACCCAAATAATCTAGTTCTAGCAGAAAATTACGTAGGTCAGAATCTGTGTCTTTAAGCTGTATCAGTATTTAGCAAGATAGTGTGTCAATAATCATGCAAGGGTCTGAAGGGTCTATTCTTGGGAAACTGTACGGATAAAGGTTTCACCAGTTACATGAATAATATGAGCAATAGAATGCATTTCTGTCTAATCTCTCTGTGTAGGAATTGGAAATTCTAACCAACGCAGAGAGGTAAATAAAGGAGTCTAATCAAGTGCCTAATCTGTTCACCAAAACCCATTTACCTAAAGACCATAAACATAAAATCCCAGTTTAAAGTGTTATAGACTCTCTACATATCACTGGAGGATACAGAAAAAGACAGTGCTGATCTGTGCAAGTTGCTCAGCTAATTATTAATCAACTCATATTTGGCAAGGTGTTTCAGCATGGTATAAATCCTGATTGATCAGAATGTTGAACTATTTTGGATAGTCTGTTTGCCAAAATTTTGTTGAGTATCTTATAGTCTAAGTTGAGTACTGGCTTCATGAGTGCAATTTCTATGACCTCTATTATGGTGGGTGGAAGGCAGTTGGATTCTCTAGAGGTCATAGGCATAAACATAGCCAACAGTCAAGGTGCTAGTAAGTCTTGGAATATACAAACTTCAGAGGTAGGTGTCGCTGCTCCCTGGTGTTTTACCTCCTGCAATGGAAATACCAGCAGGATTAGGTTCAGCCAGGGTGAGCGGGTCTTCAAGTTTCTCAGCCTACACTGGTACTCCTTTTGCAGCTTTGTCTTTTGGACAAACTTCTCAAGTTCAGGGTGCGGGCATTCAAAAGAAGGGAGTGTAGTTGCAGCAGGGTGTCATTAATGTCTTTCTTGGAGTATACCACATTATTCCTATCTCGAGCAATGATGCTATAGGATAGAGGAATGAAAGGAGTATTCTGTTATTAACCAGGCCAAAAGTTGGCCAGCTCTCTCACCATCCTGGTGTTGTCTTGTTATATACTCTTATTAATCAAATAGTATGAGCCAGTCTAGATTCTGCAAGTGAAAAGTACAAGCCCAGCCAGTTTTGTCTTGATCCCACCAGTCATTTTTCTGCTGCCCTCTAAGTTTCAAATGGTATCCTCCAGGGTGGGAATCTCTCTAATAAGTAAACGTTTATCACTAAATGTAAATGTAATGTGCATTTGTCTGACCTTTCAGCCAGGGTGTTCTTACCCCAAACGTTTGCCTTCTGACCTTTTTGCTGAAATTCTTTTTTTGGCCTTAGGACTCTGAGCACATTATTACCGCTGACCACTGCTAAAGTGCATCTGCTTCTCCCCTAAAAATGTAACATTGGTGTATACACAATTGGCATATTTAATTTACTTGTAAGTTCCTAGTAAAGTAGTATACCATATACCCAGGGCCTATAAATTAAATGCTACTGGTGGGCCTGCAGCACTGATTGTGCCACCCATACAAGAAGCCCTTTAACCACTTGAGTGCTAAGGCACCTTTAAGATTTCCATTAGTTTTCCATTGAAATATATGGAAAGTTCATGACGAGTTACCCTTGTCATTAGCGGCGAAGAGGTTAAACATGGCTCATGCCTGCCACTGCAGAGCCTGTGTGTGCAGTTTTACTGCCACTGCGACTTGGCATTTAACACCCTTTGCAAAGTCTTAAATGCTTCTTTTATTGCATAAAAGTCACCCCCAAGGTAGGCCCTAGTTAGCCTACAGGGCAGGGTGCT
Source organism: Lissotriton vulgaris (assembly GCF_964263255.1). Taxonomy (NCBI): domain Eukaryota; kingdom Metazoa; phylum Chordata; class Amphibia; order Caudata; family Salamandridae; genus Lissotriton; species Lissotriton vulgaris. The sequence goes on along the minus strand of NC_141694.1, from coordinate 784,916,459 downwards.
GTGTAGGTAAAAGGTAGGACAAGTAGCGAACTGCTTTCCATATTTTCTAAAATAATAACATATTTTCTAAAGATCATAGCTATCTCAAATGAGGTGTCCTGTGCTAGGTACAGGTATCCGCAGCCCTAAATACGGCAATTAAGCTCCCCTAGAACCCACACTAAAGAAGAAAACAAGTTACTTACCTGTAATTGTGGTTCCCCAGTATTGGTAACTTTCATAGATTCCCGTGCTTTTGTATCATTCCCCGTCGTCGGAATGGGAGTCTCTGTAACAAAAATAACATAGAAGTAGGTACAAAAGAGAAAGAAAAAGGCCTAGGCCTCATTTCCTTTTGTATCATATCCGCCTCATTTTGTAAAAGAGACCAAACTTAGGCATCAGCCAATCAGAAGAGCCTCACCCCTTAGAACCCTCCTGAAGGAACCTCAGAGCCTCAGATTTTCGTAGCCGTTGTGTAACAGTCACCATATCTGCTGAAGGCTGAGCTTTCCTGAGGGAGGTGGGTGGGCGCACGGGAATCTATGAAAGTTACCAATATGGGGAACCACAGTTACTGGTAAGTAACTTGTTTTCTAGCCCCAGTATTGGAACTTTCATAGATTCCCATGCTTTTGTACCAGAGTAGCAAACAGTAATCCATAAGCACATTTTGTGACATAAATAAACATTGCAATATTCATCATTACATGAAAACCAAAATGTGCAGAATAAAAGAAAGGTGGGATAGACAAGGAAAGCTCACCAATTAGTGGTAGAGGTTCCTCAGGACTGCCTGACCCACCGCCGTATCTTCCTGTTGCAAGGAATCCAAGCAGTAATGCTTTGTAAAGGTGTGCATGCTGCGCCAAGTCGCAGCTCTGCAAATGTCTTTGATGTGCACTCCCGCGAAGAGAGCTGTTGAAGAAGCGACCGATCTTGTGGAATGTGCTCTAACCCTGCTGGTCAGCGGCTTTCCCGCTGTATTATGACAATGTAGAATGGCACTCGTAATCCACCTACAATACCTTGCTTGGAAAGAGGGAGGCCCTTCTGAGGACCACGAAAAGTAAAAAATAATTGGGAGGATTTACGGAATCCTTTGGTGCGATCCAAGTAAAATTTCAAGCATCTTTGTACATCCAGAAAATGTAGCAACCTCTCCGCTGGTGAAGTAGGGTGCGGAAAGAAAGCTTTAAGAATAACAGGTTCATTCAAGTGGAAATCCGAGGGCACCTTGGGTATGAACTTTGGATTAGTCCGTAAGATTACTGTATATCTTTTGAATTGGAGAAACGGCTCTTGGATTGTGAGCGCCTGCAATTCCCCAATGCATCTTGCTGATGTGAGGGCAAGAAGGAGAGCCAACTTCCATGAAAGGAATTTCATGTCTGAGCGATGTATTGGTTCAAAGGGGCCCTTCATGAGCTGTGTGAGGACCACATTCAATTGACACGTAGGAGGCGGAGGTCTCACCGGGGGATAGACACGGAACAATCCTTTGAGAAACTGTTTTATTTTTCTGGAAGACCAAAGAGAAGGTCCAGACGCTGAACGTCTGTACCTATAAATCGCTGCCAAATGAACTTTTATGGATGAATGGGCCAGCCCAGACTTAGCCAGGGATAAAAGATAAGGCAGAATATGATGAGGTTGTGTAGAGAAGGGGTCAACATCCTCTTTCCTGCACCAGATGCAAAATCTTTTCGATTTGAGACAGTAAGTCTTGTTTGTGGAAGGGGCTCCAGCCTGGGAGAGAACTTCCTTTATTTCATTTGAGATAGGAAGGTTCATAAACTCTCGCTGCTCAGGAGCCATGCTGTCAGGTGCAATGACACAGGATCCGGATGCCAAATTTGCCCTTCGGACATAGTGAAAAGATCTGGAATCGTTCGTAAGGGAAGAGGAGGAGCCAGCGATAACAGGTGGAGTTCCGTGAACCAGAACTGTCTCGCCTAAGCAGGGGCTATCAAGGTCATTTTGCATGGCTCTACCTTGATCTTCTTGATAAGCCTCAGGATCAGTGGAATGAGGGGAAAGGCGTAGACAAATGTCCCTGACCAGGCTATCGAAAATGCATTCCCCAATGATCCTTGGTGGTGAAGCCTGCTTGCATAAGACCGGCATTTCTTGTTGGTCGGTGTGGCAAATAGATCTATCGCAGGCTTGCCCCACTGTCGGAAGACCTCATCCAGAACTTGCTGGTTCAGTTCCCACTCATGACTGACTGAGGATGACCTGCTTAGTCTGTCAGCATTTTCGTTTAAGACTCCTGGCAGGGGTTCCGCCTGCAGCGAAATCCCATGATGGATCGCCCATTCCCAGATTTCTTGAGCTTCCTGAGACAACAGGAGAGACTTGGTTCCCCCTTCTTTGTTCACATAATGCATGGCCGTGGTGTTGTCCATCCGGATGAGAACTTTTGAACCTCTTAGACGAGAGAGAAAAGCCTGAAGAGCCAGTTTGATTGCCCGGAGCTCCAAGAGGTTGATGTGGAGCCGACGATTCCGAGGAGACCAATGCCCACTGACATGCAGGTCCTGCAGTACTGCTCCCCAACCGTCCAATGACGCATCCGTCGTCACCACCTGAGGAGATGGATCGCTTATGAAGGATAGACCTTGGGACAAGTTCTCCTGCTTTCTCCACCACACTGCAGCTTTCGTCGAACGATCTATGAACCTGTTTCCATTGGATGTCCAGTTACTCTTGAAGAGGACGCATCCTTACTCTGAAGTGTGGAATTAGAGGAATGCATGAAGAAATTACTCCCAGAAGGGATTTGTAACGGCGTACTGAAAGACACCTTCTTTTTCGTAAGTCTAGAGCCATGGTCTGCAGTTTTTCTTGCCTCTCCAAGGTTGGGAAAGCTTTTTTGAGATTCGAGTCTAAGATGGCCCCCAGGAAGCGTGCTGTCCTGGACGGAACCAAAGATGATTTCTCCTTGTTCAGAGTGAGACCCAAATTCTGGAAAATGTTTGTGCATGTGTTGACCGCTTCCCTTGCAACCTCCCTGGACGGAGCCTTTAGCAACCAATCGTCCAGGTAAGGGAAGACCTGAAAATGATTTTTCTGTAGAAACACAGCTACTGGTGCCAGCACCTTCGTGAAGATTCTCGGAGCTGAGCGAAGTCCAAAGATTAAAACCCTGAATTGAAAGTGGCTCTTGCCTACTGTGAATCGTAGAACCCTTCTGTGTGCTTGGTGAATCGGCACATGAAAGTACGCATCCTCGAGATCGAGCGTGGCCATGAAATCCCCTGGATTGACAAGTCGCAGAATGTCTTGTAGAGAGACCATCTGGAAAGATAGGGAGATGAGATAGGTGTTGAGCTCCCTGAGATCTTAAATTGGGTGCCATTTCTCTAGCGTCTTCCTTACCAGGAAGAACCTGGAATAGAATCTTTCTGCTTTTTGGGCGGAGGGGACCGGCTCTATCGCTCCTTTCAGGAGCATCTGATGAACCTTGAGCCGCAGAAGACGCAGATGTTTTGATGGAATGGCAGTAGGGGGCTTGGATGGTGGGATTTGCGTGAATTCCAAGGTATGGCCCTTTCGAATGATGTTGAGCACCCATTGGTCTGATGTTATCTTGGACCAATTTTTAAGGTATTGTGACACCCTGCCTCCTACTGATGAATTTGCAGAGGTGGTACAGTAGGAAGAGCAAGGAGGCCGCTATTGTCTCTTGAACGCATCACGTCCTTGGCGAGCCTGCTTCCCTCTGTTGTTAGGCCTTGAGAAATTTGAGGACTGACCTTGTCTTTGCTGGTACGGTTGGCGGTACTGTTGTGAACCAGAGCCATATGTTGAGTACCTTTGCTGTTGATAAGAGCCTCTGTAGGTGGTGCTCTTGCCCTTGGAACTCCTAAAAGGAGCTTTGCGGTACTGAAGCGTACCCAGAGACTAAGCAGTCTCAGTATCTTTTTTAATATCTTGGAGGGTGTCATCAATCAGCTTGCCAAAAAATGCCTCTCCATCAAAAGGTAAATACAAGATCTTATTTTGGATTTCGGGCCTGAACCAGGTCGCCTTAAGCCATCCCTGGCGACGAAGGACTGCAGCTCCAGCCAAAGAACGAAAAGCTGTTGTGGCAATATCCATGGCACAGTCTATGATCTACATTGACGTTGCCTCCCCTTCTCGCAAGATCTTTTTTGCCTCTGTCTTGGACTCCGGAGGAAGTTGATCCAAGTATGGCGAAATAGGGGGGCGCTAGAGGGCGCACTGCAGAATGGCCGCACTGCCGTGAGGCTCCTGCCGCCCGGAGCTTTTATCCGTGTATTGATCCTCTTGGCCATCGCTGATCCCTGATCTGACCCCGGATTCTGGCTGGTGTAGCTGTTGTCCACACTTGGTCCAACTCCTGTGATGATCGGAGCCTGCTGACCGAAGTTACGGGGGCTTGAAGTTTTCCCCGCCTGAAGCTCCGGAAGTCGGGTGCTCCGAGGCCCGGCATCTCTGTCTACTCCAGACCGCGGCTTCGCACGTGGGGTGGAGGCCTTGCTCCCCTCCCCCCTCTGGACTCTGTTGGAGGCTGGGCACTCTGCTGAGCACTCCACCGCAGCGAGCGATTGTGACCGCCACCTGTGACCTGGGGACGCTCGCGTGGAGGAGTAGGTGCAGGAGACACACCGAGTCCTAACGGTGATACACGAGGGGACCACGTCTTCGGCCCGAGGTGAGCAGCGGCCATTACTAAGGCGGGAGTGGCGGGGTGTTCGCGCCTGCTCGTGCCCCCAGCTGTGGTGATTTTGTGTCCGCTAGGAAGTTGCCTGCGACGTGACTGCCATCGCTTTTTGAGCGGCCCCACGCTAGGAGCGGATTATTATGGGGAAACCGGACAATAAGCAGCCCAAGCTGTCCTTCGACTCAGTAGCGGCCAGGAGGGGTACACGCCTGGTGCAGGAGGCCGGGAGCTCGCGGCCCCCCCCCCTGCCTGTCGCTGATGCTGGGCTACAGCCTCCCACCCCGGACTTTCAGCAGATGATGCAGGAGATGAGGCAGGGATTTGCCACTATTGTGGATAAAGTGGACAAACTGTCATCGCGCATGGATGCAGTGGTACAGAAACTAGATGTGCATGAGGAGCGCCTGACCTCGGCGGAGCAGCGCATCTCTGATCACGACGATACTGCCGCCACTCATACCACCCAGTTGGCGAGAATGGACAATATCCTGCGGGTAATAGCCGCTAAGAATGAGGAGTTGGAGGCGAGGAGTCGGCGCAACAACATACGCGTGGTAGGTGTGCCGGAGACGACAAATGTGGGGAAAATGGAGACGTATGTGGAGAGACTCCTGGTTGGTGCTATTGGAGCGGAGCCTTTCTCTGCGCAGTTCATTGTGGAACAAGCGCACCGTTCCCTTGGGCCGCGACCGGCCTCAGGGGCTGCCCCGCGCCCCATCATTGCGCGTCTCCTGAACTATCGAGACCAAGACGCTGCTCTCCAGGTGGCTCGCACTAATCGCACGCTCTCCTTTGAGGGGGTCAACTTCACCATTTACCCTGACTTCACGCCGATAGTGCAAGAACAACGTCGTAAATTCCTGGCGGTCAAGAAAAAACTTTGTGATCTGCAAGTGGACTATGCTTTGCTTTATCCTGCTAAGCTGAGGGTGACCCATCAGGCAAAGCAACATTTCTTTACGAACCCGCAGCATGCGGAGGACTTTGTGAAGCGCCTCAGGAGGGAGCGCTCTGCGCAGGACCGACAGGATGTGAGGGAACAGGAGGCACACCGATCGGCGGGAGAGGAGGAGGACGCTTGAATATGGGTTCTGTTTTTCAGCGCGGCAACATTGGCGCGCGTTCTGCGCGGACATTTGTATAACTGCTCCTGTGGCCTAGGCACTCCCAGCCTTGTATTGTTGGAGATGGACGTGATGGTCACTGGTTCGGTCTTAGTGGCCGCTAATGGGGGTCAGTAAGGGGGCGATGGCTGATGACATTGCTGTGCTCCGGGCACCCACCCCCACACTACGCCTGGGCCGTGTGTGAGCCCTGTGGTTCGGAGAGCGGCGTGGTGTGTGGGAGTGGTGATGTGCACCTCTGGTGGACACCCCACCGGGAATGCCCCACTATTTTTCAGTTTCTTGGTGCGACTGTTTTATTGGTTGAAAGGACGGATGAATGGGGGGGGGAGGGTACCTGGGAGTCCTGACAGTTGGGGGTTGATCAGGTGGGTGGGGGGGGGCTATGTTGGCAGCGCGTGCTCGGCTTGCTTCTTGTGCTGGTGGCGAGCTTGGCTACGGCTGTGTGCTTGTCCTGACATTGGCCGGTGCCCACTGCTTTTTTCTGTCCTCGGTCGCATCAGGCCTGTACTGTTCTACTGCGTATGAAGGACTGTCTGGTTTGCCCGTGTATGGTTGCCATTGTTGCAGAGGAGAGGGTGGACAGGGGCGGGCTACTCCTGGGACGCTTATGGTTGGTGCAGAGGGGACAGGGTGTGTGTGCTACGCGTTACACTTTGTACTGCCTGCGTGCCTGTTGCACGGCTGTTGTTGTTTGGGATTGGGAGGGGGGTATCTGGTTTTTTGGATTGGAGATGGCTGGGATGACTGTGGAGTGCGGTTGTTGGAGTGGCCGTGGTGTGCGATAGTGACATTTCGCTGCCCTGCGCTGAGGGTCTGGGACAGTGCACTGTGTCAGTGTGCCCTGTGGCGCCTTGATCATGGGTAATGGCGATTGATACTGTGGATAAGATAACGATTTTGTCTTGGAATGTGCGGGGGCTTAATGATGCCAGGAAATGTCGAAATGTAATACAGTATTTGGATAGACATGCAATACAAGTGGCTCTCCTGCAGGAGACGCATCTGCGGCGTTTGCCTGCTCCTACGTTTGGTGGGAGGTGGGCTACAGTGAGGACATTTGCATCGTATTCCTCATATGCTCGTGGAACTGTTATCCTTATTAAGAAATCGCTCTCCTTTCAAGAATTGGGGTCACGAGTGGATCCTGAGGGGAGGTATGTGTTACTGTGGGGGAGGCTTGGGCAGGTCACTGTGCTCTTCGTGAACTGTTATGCACCCAACATTGACACGCCTGCCTTTTTTCCTACCCTTTGGGGCCACGTTCTTGCTGTAGAGGCCTCACATATTGTATGGGGGGGGGGGGGATTTCAATCTGGCAGTGCAGGCTCTGGAGGATAGATCGGAGGGTAGCCCTCAGTACAATACACAAGCCAGGGATGTTTTACGGGGCATTGTGGAGGAGGCAGGGCTGATCGACAGCTGGAGGTATGCTCACCCGACTGATAGAGAGGGCACGCATTTCGCTGCCCAGGCTCGCTCATGGGCGCAACTAGACTATGTCTTCCTCTCCAGAGGGCTGGTAGCGGGGTTGCGAGAGGCGGTGCACCTGGCCAGAACATACTCTGACCATTGCCCGGTTAGGGTTGTGCTCTCGATGCCCGGGCTGCACAGGCCGCGCCCACCCTGGCGGCTCTTTCCATCTGCCCTGTTGGACCCCGTTTTTAAGGCGGAACTTGGCGAGGAGGTGGAAGCTTTCTTTCCTAGGAATAAAGGATCTGTTGATAGTGTGGAGGTGATATGGGAGGCGTTTAAGGTCACGATCCGCGGTGTCACTATCTCCAAGAGTTGTGGGATGCTTAAATCTATTGTTCGAACTCTTGAGGGCTTAGAGGCTGATTTACGACAATTGGAACGCAGATTGCAGGCTGGTTCTGATCCCGACCTCTTGGGTCAGTTTAGGAGTACGCTATCAGAGTACGAAGAGGAGGCTACCAGGGAGGCTAAGCATAGGGGGAAGTACTGGACGGCGAGGAGATACTGTGAGGGGGAGAGGCCTGGGAAGGTTCTTGCTGCACTTACTAGGCATCAGAGGTATAGCTTGGACGTGTTGGAACTGGACTTGCCGGATGGCACTCATTGTAGAGACACGGCTGAGATTCAGGAGACATTTATTCGCCATTACACCCACTTGTACACTACACAGCAATCGAGTGATGTGCGATATGGATATTCCTTGATGAACTAGCGCTTTGCTGGCTGTCGGACGATCACAGGGCGTTCCTGGGTAGGCCTCTTGAGGAGGAGGAGATCAGGGGTGCCATCATGTCCTTGAACAATGGAAAAGCCACGGGGCTGGATGGCCTTCCCGCCGAATTCTATAAATGTTACGTGGATATTATGGCTCCTGTTCTTCGCGAGGTTTTTGAAGAGTCCCTTGAGGTAGGAAGGCTGCCGGGTTCTATGAGGGAAGTTGCTATCACCTCGTTACTTAAACCGGGTAAAGACCCCCGAGACGTGGGTTCCTATAGGCCCCTTTCATTGCTTAATTGTGATGTCAAGATTCTGGCGAAAGTGTTGGCGGTTCGGCTTTCTGAGCTCATGCCTGTTATTGTCTTGCCTGATCAGTCCGGGTTCGTGCCTGGCCGGGCGACTTCCCATAATCTTCGCACATTGTTTTCCCTTATCCCGACCATTGCTCCGGAGCTCCCGGTAGCCGCCGTTTTCCTGGACGCCACTAAGGCGTTTGATTCGGTGGAGTGGAGTTACCTTATTGATGTTTTATGCAGAATGGGGTTTCCTCGGATCTTTATCTCCTGGGTCAAACTGCTGTATACTGACCCGGTTGGGAGGGTGGTAGTGAACGGTGTGCTTTCCCCCCAGTTCCCTATTACAAGAGGGACCAGGCAGGGATGTCCCCTTTCTCCCCTCCTGTTTGCCATCGCCATAGAGCCCCTTGCTTGCCGGATCCGCCAGTTGCACCAACAGAGTGCATTTAATTGTTTCCAACGCCAAGTGGGAATCTCTTTGTATGCGGATGATGTCACACTATATGTGAAGGATCCACAGACGAATCTTAATGCGCTTTTGCGAGAGCTAGTTGCCTTTGGGGGTGTCTCTGGGATACATATCAACTGGCAGAAATCCCAATTCTTTCCGCTCACTGCGGCGGTTCAGCGATTTCCGCTGGACTACCCTTTGGAGTGGTGTGACTCGGAGCTGCGATACCTTGGTATTGTGGTCTCTTTGAGCAGAGAGGAGACTGTTAGGCTTAACTATGGCGTGGCTATCACTAAACTGGCAGATAACATCACGAGATGGATGTCATTACCGTTGTCTATGGCAGGTCGGGTGTCCCTGATCAAAATGGTGGTCTTGCCCCGTTTTCTGTATCTTTTCCAGAACATTCCATATCACCCTGGAGCTTATTTTTTTAAACGGCTCCGCTCAGAGCTCATTCGTTTGTTCTGTGGGGGTAAACAACCGAGAGTGGCGTGGGCTACCTTGACGTTACCCTATGTCGATGGAGGCTTTGATGTTCCTGACTTTGAACTTTACTACCTGAGCGCTCAGACACACTATGCATACCACTGGATGCGTCCCACGCCGTTTATGCCACAAATTGCGGCTGAACAATGGGTCGCTCATCCTCTCCCGTTAGAAGGCATGGTACTGGGCAATGTGAACGATGTGGACACCCACCAGACAACAGTGACATGTACGGTGGATGCTTGGAAACGTGTGGCGCGATTACTGGGTCTCTCCTTCCTCTACTCACCTGCACTACCCCTAACGTATCATCCGGCTTTGTCCCTACTACAGGAGACAGGGTTTCAGCGTCTATGCAAGCGCCTTGGGGCGCTTACTTGGGGAAGCCTTTTTCACGAGGGCACTTTCCGCACCCGGGACCAGTTTTTTGGTGATGTAGTCTGTTCCCCTTTGGAGTTGTTTTATTATGTCCGCCTGCGACAGGGCCTGCGTACCTTACTGCCGGAATTCCCTAGGGAGCCGGATGTGACCTTACCACTCCATGTACTGTTAGTCTCCGATGGGCGACATTTGGTTTCGAGGCGTGTTGCCCCGGCTAGTGGGGTGCGGGAGCAATGGGACGCTGAACTAGGCATTACTATTTCTGACGAACAGTGGAAGTACTGTTGTGGTGTTACTGCTAATATCTCCTCCAGTTGCCGTTTGAAAATTATCCACTACAAATTCATCCAGAGGTTTTATTATACCCCGGCCAGGAAACTTCGGTTTCGATTGTCAGAGGACGATAGGTGTACCCGATGTCGGGCAGTAGGCGCCGACTTCCTGCACCTGGCATGGGAGTGTGCGACCGTTTTGGAGTACTGGGTGCAGGTCCATGCTGCTCTTCAGATTATGACCGAGGATGGGGTGTTGTTCGACCCCATGGTCCTCCTGTTGGGGTATACTAAGGAGGTACCTGCCATCCACCGTAGATTTGTGGATGTGGCCTTATTACTGGCCAAAAGGAGAGTGGCTTGCTGTTGGGGGCGAGGCAGGGTGCCACAGTTCAAAGACTGGTTACGTGATATCACTTACTGTCAGGACCAATACGACGTGTATGCGGAGCTGATGCCCGTTCGATGTAGGCCTAAGGACTTTTGGAGCCCGTTGCAGGTGTACCTCCTCACTAGGACGGTGCAGGACTCTGACTCTGAAAGTGAAGACCGGGTTGGGGTTGGTTAGCTGTGCTGAATATGTATGTTATACTGTGATGTCCCTGTGTGAGATATATAGGGCCAGTAACTGCTGTCTTTCTGGTGGTTGGGAGGGGCCCTCCTCTGACCACATCGTGAATGGTGGTTGGTCGTCCACTGGGTTGGTATTTGTCTCCCTACCTTACTGACTGTGAGCTACAGGTTTATCCCCTGCCGTCACCTGCTGCTTTGTACGGATGTACTCCGCGATGCACGTTTACAGATGTTCTATGTCTTTTCCATTACTGTCTGCACTGTACTATGCCTTGACATGAAGCCTGGACATCTTGATTGTATTGCCACATTGCACTGTCTCTCACTATTTGTATGGATCATGACTGTACCACTGCTGTCTTTTGCTCGTCTCCAAATAAAGGTTTAAAAAAAAAAAAAAAAGTATGGCGAAATATCACACCAAAGTTGGCGATCGTACCTCCCCAATATCGTCAAGGCATTTGCTGCTCGCACTAAAAGACTTGCCATTGAAGAAAACATATTTCCGGCGTTGTCCAATCTCCTGCCCTCTTTATCCGGAGGAGTTGTCAAAGGAGCTGAGGGGTTGTGAGACTTCCTTTGTGCCGCTTGTGAGATCACTGAGTCCCGTCTCGGGTGTCCCGTCAAAGACGCCGGACCATCTTCAGGGGCTTTGTATTTTTTGTCGAGGCGCAGTAGTACAGGGACCACCGTCGCTGGATTTTTCATTGCCTTAAGGCCTTCCTCCCGAAGATGTTGGACAATAGGGATAGATCTTGTTGTCTTCTTATAAGGTTCCTTAAAATCATATAAGAAACATTCGGTGGCCACAGAAGGCATAGACAGTTTGATTCTGCCAGCCGCTCTCTCCATTAGTTTGTGAAACCCCCCATATCCACTGGCGGGGAGTCAACCGGATCTGGACACGGAGATGCTGGGTCTGGGATTACATATTAATCCCATTCTACACCTTGACCAGGCCTTTCATCAAAATTTTCATCTTCATCCGATGAATAGTCATGGGTGTCCAATGGCTTCGAAGGCTCCTGTAGAACTGGTGTTTGAGGCCGAGATGACACCTGAGCCAGCATTTCAGGAGTAGCCATTGGTGGAGCCGCAGGGACAGGCAAGGCATGCACAGTCGGAACAGCAGCAGGTTGTGAACATCTTGACTTATAGTCTTGCAGCATATTGTGAAGGTCTTGCAACAATGACGATGGTACAGACACAATGTCCTGTCTCGAGTACTGTTGTGGCTCGGTAGAATGATGATGGTGATAACCACATTCCTGGCTGTACTCTCCATCAGAATCTGTCTCCTGGCATTTCACCAAAAGCTGGGAAGGACTGTTCGCAAAGCCATACTAGTCCTGTCCGTCATCTTCTGACTCATCCTCATCCTCCTCTAGAAGCAGAGCTGGAGGCAATGGGGTAACTCTCCTAGGAGATTTCATGTCTGGAGTAATCCTTGTCATAGAGATGGTTATCCTCTCCTCCGACGACAAAATCGTCGACGATCCCGTCGACAATGGAGTTGTTAATATTGCCGTCATTGACGGAATAAACATCATCGGCGAAAGAACACTCGACGACGAGATGAGCATCGTCGATGCCATCGACAACGAGACCGTCGACGCTCCTGCTGTTGTTGTTGTCGTCAATGTTGTCGTCATCGAAGCCCTCGACGACGACACCATCGTCGTCACGACCGTCGACGAACCCTTCGTCGTCACTGTCGTCGTCGACATCGTCGTCAACGTTGCTGCCCTCGTCGACATCCTCGTTGACGTTGCTGCCCTCGTCGACATCCTCGTAGACAATGCTGTCCCTGTCGTCGACGAGTCCTTCCTCGTCGATACTCCCGTCGACGTCGATTGTCCCGTCGACGAGCCCGTCGACTGTACAATTTTAAGTGAAGGCTTCAATCCCTTCGTCGACGAATTGTTCGTCGATGACGCCTTCAGGGTCGATGCTTTGGTACTTCTGTCAGACTTTCCAGAAGACTGAGAAGAAGGTTTTTTGAAGGCTTGATCAGTCTTCATCCCCGAAGAAGGCGTAGATGGTCCCACCCTCTCCTTTTCACCATGGTGAGGAGATTCGACTGGACCTTGGCTCTCAGACTCTCTGGGGGTCTTTTTTGAGGCCTTAGAAGGATGCTCCAAAGAAGGAGAAGGGGAACCCCTACCCCTTTTGACTGACCTTCTAGAAGATGACGCTGATGAAGATTCCTCACTGTCACTCGAGACTGTGTCTTTTCTAGACTTCAACTTCAGGAGACAGGTAAGAAGCCTACCCTCACGACCCCAGAGGGTCTTGGTTTAATAGGTCCAACAGATCTTGCAGTCCGCAGCCTTATGATCATGATAGAGGCAGTAGATGCAATCTTTATGCTTATCCTCAACAAAAAGCCTTTTCTTGCCACAGGTGGAACATGGCTTGAAAAGGGCCTTCTTCTTTTCCTTCTCAGACATCCTGGAAGGAACAGCTAACAATCCTGAAGAAAAATTCTGAAGAAAAAACTTCTGAAGAGTAGAGATTGAGCAGAGTTGAAAGGAGACTCCCTAAGCACAACGTGCAGTAGAAAATCTGAGGCTCTGAGGTTCCTACAGGAGGGTTCTAAGGGGTGAGGCTCTTCTGATTGGCTTATGCCTAAGTTTGGTCTCTTTTACAAAAAGAGGCGGATATGATACAAAAGGGAATAAGGCCTAGGCCTTTTTCTTTCTCTTTTGTACCTAAAGCATTCCGCAAATTCAGTGCTAAGTGCCATGTACTGGTACGTTTTGCCTGTCCTGGTAGTGAAAAACACCTAAATGCATTTTTCTCTATTGTGAGGCCTACTCCTCTCAAAGGTTAACATTGGGAATCCCTTAATACACTTTTAAACTCGATTCTGAAAAGACTGAAGTCCTGCTCTTTGGAGCCAATTCCTCTTTCTGGACTCCCACCTGCTGACCACAAGACATAGGTTCTCTCCCCATTCCTGTTAGTAAATGCCACAACTTGGGAGTTCTGATCAATGACAAATAGACTTACATCCATAAGGTCACACCTGTTACTTCTGGAGCTTTCCATACCCTTAGGATGCTAAAGAATAAACTACCTTTTATCCCATCTAATCTTTAGAAAGCACTCGCTACATCCCTTGTGCTATCCAAGCTAGACTATTGCAACAGTCTCGATCTTAATGCTCATCAATAGGTACTTAACAAACTTCAAACCCTGCAAAATGCAGCCACCCATCTCCTGTTGAAAAACCTAAAACACCATTCAATGGTGAAATCTAGTCAGAAACTTCACTGGTTGCCCATTAAGCAAAGAGTTACCTTTAAAGCATTTGACGGCTTAGACCCCGACTTTTTAAGAAACAGCTTCAAGTGGTACACTCCAACTTGGATCTTAAGGTCCACTTTAGCCAAATCTGCGCTAGTTTAAATGCTCAGCCTGGAACTGCCGAAACCCTGCGTTGGGAGCAACAAAAGCTTGGAACATGCTTCCTTTACATGTCAAAGCCATGCATGTCAAATTTACTGGCTTCCAGGAAAGCCCTGAAAATAATGCTGTTCAGCAATGCCTAGAGTCTCCACCATCCTAAATTTTCTCATTAACTGCATTTAGAGATATCGCCAAGTCACCCTCGGGTATTCGAGCGCTCTAGAAAATTAATTGAAATAACATAACAAATTCCTGATAAGAAAAGAGTAGCTGTGTCATGTTTTATATCTTTGGAATGGTAGTTACAAATCATCTTTACTTGTAAAGGTGGATTCGGATTACTATTTTAGAAATGCCACTTTTCCAAAGTGTGAAAAAACTATAGGTTATGCCCTAATCCTCCCCAAGGATACATCTGGGCAGAAGCAAACCAGCAAAAGGAAATGATGTCTGGGAATTAATATACACGAGTTACTACAGCAAGAAGAGACAAAAATATTGATCCCTTGGCTAGAAGCCAAGTCCCCAATGTTACATTTTCCCACACAAAGGGCTGATTACACCCTACTGATAGTCTGGAACCAGAGCTGGCAAGAATGGACCTATGTGCAAATGAAAGACCCTTCTTTGAAGTCACTCCAACTTTAAACGCACAACTGGGTATGAGTACTGGGTCTCTGACCCCACCAAAGAAGGCACTTCTGGACCTACAACTGGACTCTGTCAGAAGAACTGCTGTGCTGAATCAAGGACTGACACTCCACTGGACTGCTAACCTGGAAGGCTTGCTTTTCTGCTGTGCTGCCATGCTGTCTGCTGCTCTCTGACCCTGCTAAGGGAGAGCTAGACTCTGCCTTGCACCCCAAATTGTCCTCCAAGGTTTTGTTAGCTTGCCCCCTGTTGTTGAGACTCAGGGAAATCAAAGTCTCTAACCTTGCTCGGGTACCTGGTTCACTGGAAGTGGACCCGATATTTGCTTCAAAGGCGATGACGCATCGTTTGGCTGCGCGTGGAGAAACCCAGCGCATTTCCCTAAAAATCAACGTATCTCGGTCTTAGCACTTCGTCTATGAAACCAACACATCACCGACACTGCGGGATCGACACATTGCTCGATGCATCACTCGAATGCGCCCACATCTTGATTTTGTGACCAGGATAAGGCACTTTGCACCACCGAGGCCTGAGTGGGACCTGTAGCCGGGCTGTGCTCCATCACAGTCGGCCCGAACAATTGACTTGGTCCCAATCCAGCACGACCAGATAGCCCCTGTTGGTGCTTATTGCTTCTGAGCACTAGAAGTCTTTTTAATTGTTAAAAAACTTTGGTTCTACTTTTTGAATTTTGTCATTTTGTTCTTGATTTATTCATTAAAATATTGTCTATTTTTCTCACCATGTGTGGAGTCTTTTTATTGGGATTTCACAAAACCCCACTGTGTGTGGGCGTGGCATAAATACTTTACACATTGCCCCTTTAGATAAGCCGGATTGCTCAATGCCAAGATACCAGAGGGTGAGCACAGGTTATTTCTAAGTGTGTATCTAGCTTACCCTGAGTAGGATTTCGGTTCCTGCTTGGACAGGGTGCATACCTCTGCCAACCAAACTCAATCCCTAACAGCATTCCCCTTACAACGTCTTTAAACATCTCACATTTTAGTAATAAGTCCTCAATGGAACCTGCATTATCCAGGAAACAGTTGAAAATGACTTTTCATTTTCCCTAAATGCTCCATCCTCAATAGACTCTGCTTGCACCCTGTAGGATGGGAAATATGTTGTGCACCAACACCACAATATATTCCATGATATACTATAGCCTTATAGCCCACTGTAGCGGGCTAAACCAGCTATTAAAGGCCAGCTGCAGCGTTAAAGGCCCGAGCCGAAGGCGAGGGTTTTTAACAAGGCAGCAGGACATTAAAAGCTGGTATAGCCCTGCTACAAAGGGCTATAAGGCTATTAGAACATTCTGCCACTAGAGGGCAGAATGTTCTAATAAATAAAACAAAGCCTTCAGGGAACGCAAGGGGATTGAAATCCCCTCAGGCTCCCTGAAGGCTTTGTTCACAGCCAGAGCTGTGAACAAAGAAACATTGGAATGTTGGAGCTTATACCAGCCATTATAAGCCCAGAGCACACCATTGTTTTCAATAAGGCTACCAACATTCCATTGATCTAAATAGCATTAATGAATTGTGGTCTGTTGTTGGCTTGCCCAAAATGTATCCTGATAAACATGCACTCTCCAACAGGAAAATAAATCAATAAAAACAAGAGGGGAGAATATTTACCAGAAAGTAAAAGGAATAACCCCTGTCTAGAGGATGTAGGGATTTCTAGACGTTTGTATGATTTTATTTTCTGATCCAGGTCCAGGTGTCATATTAGAGAAGGGAGCAGTGCCATGTCTAAATCTATGTTCAGCACACAGTTGAACTCTCCAATAAATATCATAAGAGATTGTATCAAATTCCTGAGTTGATTGCTAAAGTGATTCAGGAGTTCAGCCTACTAGGAATTTAGGAACTAGATAGACATTGACAGTGTCTCTTAGTAAACAAACATCTATGAGATGTGTCTGCGTTCAGGATTACTATGTTCCCTCCTGATCACATATAGGATACCAGGCCTGCATTATACAAGTTTCCCTCTAGTGCCCTGAAGGACGCCCAACTCAGCAGCAATACTTTGATGGGTTACCCATCCCCCTTAACATTGCACTTAAGTAACAATTTCCATGTTAGGCGGTTGCTCAGAAGTATGTGTAGATAATACTTTGTGCTCTTTTTGTATATAAGGGGAATCTATGAGTGAGCATGATTTTTCACATAAATATAGGGAAGTTAGGACATTGGTATCCAGAAAGTTTATCAGCCCTCTAGTTGCACTGAGTGTGTGGTGTTTTTGTTCAAATCAACATATACATATACCTGTTTTGGTAACTTCCTAAATAACACACCTACAGGACTAGACAAAGAGTTAATCCTCCCACACGAAAACATTAAATCAGTTGTATCATACAACTTTCTCAGTACTTGACATATATGAAAGGTGCGTGGAGGGAGTGATTCTCTTTTCCGTATCCAGTTACCCTTCATATAATAATCACCAAAAAATGATTCAAATCATGCGCCTTTCAGTTCATAATTAATAAGGCGGGGATCAGTGACTGCAAGATGCTGATTCAGAAAGAACATAAACAGTTCCCCACTGAAACAAATTTGAAAAACAGTCACAGGAAAGTCTTGCCTTTCAGAAGTTGCCATGGAGGTTGCAGACAGCTGTGCAAAACTAACTTACCCCACAACTCTTGATGCAGATGGTTCATATGATGCTGTCTGTGGTCATTGGCGTGGCCAAGGGTGAAGTCTGGCAGTTGGGGGTCTGTTTTATTTTCATCAGATTTATTCTGAGATGTAACGGCAGTTTATCGTTGGTTGACTGGGGTGTTTTTTCCGATCTCCATATGGTAGCCCCAGCGGCTGCTGAAACTTTCACCTCTGGAATCTGCCCAGTGGAGGATTTAGACCCTCTTCTAAGACATTTCTTATTCATTCTCCTGCATTGTATTTCCCGCAACTACTTGCCCTCTTTCACTTTAGTAAATGTACCCAGTGGCACACCAGTCCCATGTATCTCCTGGTTCAGTTTAGAAATAGTGTGGGAAAGTGCCCCTTTGTGCATGGTTAGCCCCCACTTCTTGCCTGATATCTGATGCACTTTGACTGCGTGTGCACTGGGCCCCTGCCAATCAGGTTCCCAGTGCCTGTGTTCTTTTCCAAAACTGTACCTTTGTTTTAACAATTGGCACACAAGTGGCTCATATGTAAGTCCCTTGTAAAAGGTACCAGTGGTACCAAGGGCCTTGTGGCCAGAGAGGGTCCCTAAGGGTCTGCAGCATGTATTCTGCCACCCTCAGAGACCTCTCACCAAAAACATACACACTGCCATTGCAGACTGTGTGTTTTTGTGAACCTCTTGGTCCTCGGGGTCGACCTGACGCCAGCGAGAACAGCCACTGAGGAATGCGTGTAGTGCACCACCCACTGCCTGGCTGCGGAGTTCCTGTGAGCGTGGACCTGAGATCAATACCTAGATGGTTAGCTCCGATTCAGCAAACCAAAGCCAACACAATGCCAAGACAATGATGTGATAACGTGCTGTTAGGTGGTTTAATATGATATCAAATGAAAGATTACACAACCAGGATAACGAATAATAAAGTAAGGTCAACGATACCCTTCGCCGTTCAGCAACTCCAGGCGGAACCCCTCTCAGCCGACAATGCTGAGTGAACCGTAGGGACCAACCATCCTCCGCAAGAGCCCCTGTCCTGGTAGCTCACCAACGGAGGACACCGTGTAAAGCAGCGGCCGAAAATGCCGCTCGAGTTCCGCTTGCTGCAGCAGGGTAAGTGTTTATGCTACTGGTTTTCTGCGCAAGCGGTTTCGTGACCGCTTGGAACCCCCTTACCACTTCGTAAGGGCTGGTCTGCTTAGGTGGGCTTTCCAAAGCCACAGCCGATGGTTCTTGTTCCCCTATAGTGTTGATGGCAAGCTCTGATGCAAAATCGCAGCAGGGCGGCCGACCGCCACTCCTCTGTCTAACGCACTTCCTCGGGGCTCTGAAGACCAGCAAAGACAAGGGAGACAAACGCTATCCTCGCGTTTCTCCCTGAGTGAGCTAACCGCAGCGAGCGTTTGGCAATATCCGACGCTGCTGCTAACTGGCGGCAGCCCTTTATGCCTTGCGCACGGCCCTCTGGGCATCGTAGTTTCCGTGGTGTGGTGGTGACGTCATGCAGCTGCTAAGAAGTCGTTCGGTGTCTTTTTCCTTCCGGAACAGTTTCCAGGTACGGAGGCGGGGGGTCTCGGGACGCGGTTCTGACAGTTTTGGGGCAGACACAACTTCAGAGTCGACATGGCACACATCCCAGTGTGTCCTGCCAACCTACCACTGCCTGTGGCATAGGTAAGTCACCCCCTCTAGCAGGCCTCGCAGCCCTATGCCTATACCACAGGTGAGGGCACAGCTGCATGAGCACTTTGCTCATACAGTATCTGTGCCATTCACAGGCATTTTAAGTGCAAGGGAGCCATATTGAGTACATGGGCTGGGTGTTTATCATTACAAATTCCACAGCTCTATGGTGGCTTTACTGAATGATAAGGAGTTTCGTATCAAACTCCTCAGCATAATAAACCCACACAGATGCCAGTGTTGGATGTATTACAAAATGCACTAAGAGGCCATCTTGAGATGCCCCATGAAAGACAACCAACTCCCTCATGTCCAGCTGACTGCCACACACAGACTTGTTTCTGGCCCCCTGTGGTGGAAGCCCTTGTGCTCTGGTGGGTCAGGGTCAAAGGCTGCTATTGGTGGATGTGCTTCATGCCTACCCCCAAGTAGGAACAGCATTCAGGGCATTGAGCCTCAAAGGCTTCCTGCCCTTTGATATGCAAGCAAGGGGCTCTTTGCCGGGACCACTCATAAGGTGCCCTGGACTGAGGTAACCCCCTACCTAGGATGGAAGGATTTGACTCAATGTTTAGGGGGATGCCCCCTCCCCAAAGGAGGGGACATTCAAAGTGTGTAATCACCATAAAGGCAGGTATCCCATTGGCTGCCATCTGCCAGTCCCTGTAATGCCCCTAAATACAGCATTTAGGGGCTCCACTGAACCTTGACAGATAAAGAAGACGCCGTGCAGCAAAGCAAGAAAAAATCTTCTGCCTTGCCCCAGCTCTATCAGCCTATCTTCTGTTTCTCGAGCCTGCATAGAAGACAACGCCTGTCCCGTGGGGAGTGCCTTCCAAGAACCCCAGGAAGACTTTCACTCTTCAATAAAGACCACATCTCTGAGGACAGCTGCTCTGTCCAGAATCGTGCTATCTTCAAGGACTGCGGATCCCAGGATATCCGCAACCCCGCTCACTCTGCACACACGCCCATGGCTCGAGTTTGTGTGCCCTGTGAAGTCTCCTCAGCAATCCTGACCTCATCTCCATGGGTGGATGATCTCGCCTGGACCCACAAAGTTGCCTGCAGCCTCAACACGAAGGGTTCCCCTGACCGCGACCGGCTCCAACCCAGTAGATTTAACAACTAAAAGGTACACCTGCTTTCTCAGACCTCTGGCCTTGGGGAGCTCAACCAACAGCTCCTCGACCTCCCCCAGCCCTCCACCTTACCTGCCCAGCTAGTGGTCACCTCCAGCCAGCCTCCTAGTCCGAGCCTGCAGCCTCTTTGTGCGAACGACAACCTCCATTGAAACGCATTGGGAGCCCAAAGCTGAACCTGGCCACCCCTGTGCTGCTGGTGGTGTAGCTCTGGAGCTGCTTTGTGGCTTCTCCCTGTGCTGATCTTAACCCCAGGGTCCTGTGCCCTGAAACCACGGGTACCTATTTGCAAACCGTGCTCCACTAAGTGCTCCCAGCCTCCTTTGATTTACATTGGGCCCAGTGACCTCTGCACCCAGCCGCGAGTGGTGCAGTACCTACCTGAAATGAAACCTTGCCCAGTGTTGGTCAAAAACCCTGAACACTGGGATTGTAAATTGGATACTTACCTGCTAATGAATAACATTGTTTTCCTCCTGTACGATTGCATTGCATTTACAAAACACATTGCATACAAAAGTCTATCTGCTTCTATTGCAAAGTTCTACTATTTCAATTAGAATCTACAAAAGTATTTCTAATACTGTAAAGCATTTTCTACTGCCTTGCAAAATAATTTTTTCTGGACTTGAAAAGCATTACTATTCTTGAAACTTACTTCCATGCAACTGAGTTCCTCTTCCTTCTAGAAATAAAATAACAAAGTAATAGCTTTTTATACAAAAGAATTGGTCTGGAGTCGGTCTTTGAGTGTGTGCTATCATTTCTTGCCTGAGTGTGTACAAGAAATGTGTAACACAGCCACTCTGATGAGGTTAATTTTCGATTACATTACCACAAGTAGAGCGTTTAGTATTATCTAATTAAGCCTCTGGGGATCCGTTGGACTCTGTGCACACTATACCTTACTTTAGTATAATATATACAGAGCCAGCTCCCTACAAATAGGGTTTTCCCCCAGAAATATTTAAGCTTGACAGGAAAGGGTAGCATATATTTCACATTTGTTGCTCTGAGTCTCCTTTTGACTTCCAGGAAGGAGTGTTGCTGGGATTGGGCTATTGTGTAATCAGGAAAACCTGAGACTTTGTTGCCATGTACTTGTCTTTCTCTTCTTGCTTTTTATAACAAAAGGTCAGGGTCTCTGTAATTTAGTAGCTTGGCTAACACTGGTCTAGTACGAACTCCTGGAGCAAGGGGGTGGGGGGGGGGGGGGGGGGGTTAGGGGCAATCCACTGTGAAAAAAGTAGATCACTCTTGAGGCACCAGCTGGTTGCTAAATCATGCTCCCCACCATAATTCTATGCTTGCACCTTTTGGATATTTAGCAGGAGCAGCCTGTGCAGATAAGAGCGGTGGGGCGGGGTTGCGGGGGGGGGGGGGGTACTCGACAGACGATGATGAGGGTAAATTATTTTTTTAATTTTCCCTCATCGTCTGCCGAGCCCCCCCTCCACCCAGCCCCACGCCCCACTGCTCTTACCTGCTAGGGCTATGAGGTGGGGGGACTCGAGAGACAAGGGGAAAATATTTCATTTTCCCTCATCGGTGTCTGTCGAGTCCACGCCCACCCAGCCCCACCGCTCTTACCTGCACAGGGCACTCCTGATATTTAGTATCAGTGGATCATTGAGTTGAATTTGGATTCCGTTTTGATGACTTTCCTTTGTTGATCAGTTCTTAAAAGGCCTAAATGCTAATGTGCCAATTTCGCTTTCTAGTGCATTCCAAGTGTCATTAATGGCAAGAATGATTTGGTCAATTTGTCCAAATGGAGGTCTTGAGTGGTCCCCATGATTCCAGAGCTCAGTGTACTAAAATGTTCTCCCTAATGTTTGCTTTGAGGGTTCAAGGCCATCTGAGGATGCCCTGTTTGTTTCAGTGGAGTTGTGTGTCCCACGTCCTAATGTCTGGCTGTTACCCTCTTAGGGTTAGGTCACAGGTGTAACCATTCCCTATGGTAAATCCAGTACCATTTGTTTAATCCTTTATTACGTTATGTTGGTGTGCATGCACAGATTTGTTTAAAATATTAGCCACTTATCAGCACCATTAATCCCTACAGTACACTGAAATTCCCGCCAGCGAGAGGTTATACATTCTCATAGAGATTGTCTGGTAAAGTCAAGATCCATGACCTATTAACTATCCAATCATAAAAGAAGATGCTGGAATCCGTCCTGCACTGCTGGCCCCAAGTAGCAATTCACAGTTCCAACACTCTTCTTTTAGGGGAAGAGGTGTCTCAACCTGGCAACTGAAGAGCAGCCAGACTTTAATTCTGTAGAGATTAGGGAAAATAGGAATAGACCGTATATTATGGTATTCTTACATTCTTGACATTCAATAACTGAATCATGTCTTTTTAGGCAGGTGCTTGTCATACCAAAAGTGCCTTTCTTTAGAGAAAGGACAAAATAGGAATTTCAGCATAAGAAGGATCCTTCCTCTTAATCCATCCCTCTGGTAATAGAAGCAGTTACAATTTTGAAGGAATTTAGGACTAGCACAAGGAAGAAGGGGAGATCTTCTAATTCATATTCTTTACAACTACTTATAATTATTGGGAATGTAATGGACCAATGTAATAGTTGAATAATAGATTTTGAATTTATTTTTGGAATTTTCTAGGCATTCATAATGCTTTTCCCTTTACTTAACTCATGAATGAGAGATATGTTCACTCTCTTTTTTTCTCATACATGAAGGCCAGTTGAATGAAAAAGCTTCCACTTTAATTGATTATCTGTACACCCTTTAATAAAATACTTGAAATTGACAGAAAAGGAACAAGGCAGGGCAGCAGAAAGTAGAGATTCTGAATGGAAATATGCTGTATATAGAGGGTTACATATGTTTTATAGAGTTAATAATATTAGAGATGGCAACCAATAATACAAACAAATTAGCTCCATGTGCTACCACCAGATTCATGTTATGTTTGTGATTATGACACTAGATAGGTCTTGTTCCTTGTCATTCATATACAATAATATTGTTATCAGGTCATCAATTCACTGCAGACATTAACTGCACAAAATAGAATAACAATTGTACCTACGCTTCAGAAACGTACCTTGATCGGGTCCCATCGTCCAAAAATACTTGGATGCTTATAGGAAAGACGTAGCATTTTATTTGCAAGTTCTAAGCTTATTGGGTAACACTTCTCAAAAAGACTTTCACGGTTTTCCACCAGATGCTTCAGTCTCTCATACAAAAGGTACTGTACAATGTGTGCTTTCCTTGCACCATCAATGATTATTAATGGTATCTTTAACCTCCGAAGTTCCTCCTGAAAGCAAAAGCAAATTTTGTAATACAATATAGAGACAAATTCAGCAGTAACCTGTGACTAATGTTTAATAATCTTTCAAGTAAGAGGTCGCTGCTGGACAGCACCTGCTGGTTAGCTTTTGTTATGGCTAGAGTGACATTCATGTTTCTATAGATGATTCTTTCCCAAAGCTACACAGGTTTAGGCATGCTATTTTTTGGAGTGCCCTATCAGTTATGGTGTGATTCTCTTTGCTCTCTGAGACCTTTGGGAGCATGGAAAGCCTGGCTCAAACAAGATTATCTCTTTTTTTATTATCTTTGTGATAATTTGGGGTTCTTGAGCTGGTACAGTAATGCAGTTCATTGAACATCTGCTACTGTGAGCTTCAGGAAACCTGCTGTACACAAAAGTCTTGGCTTGCACCACTCCGAATGTTCTCTTTGCCCGAAATCATTTGTATGAGTACTGTTGATATGCGATGGCATCAATAACCCTGTTATGTCTACTGACTTTAAACAGCAAGCAGTTTTAACATGCATTTTAAAAATGCTTGTTCCTGATTGTCTAAATTAGGTATATTTCTTATGTTGTATGACTTTACTCGCATGTTTCTATGACCTATGGAATTCAAATTCTTTCAGCATTTCGGAAGACTACTCAAACTCTTGACAAGGCACAGTGTCGTAATCTATCAGGGAAACTGACTAATAACACATATACAACACACACTACTCTGACAGGATTTCAAAATGACCTCCTCCACCATGACAGATGGTAGGCCACGAACCAGGGTCAAAATCAGGCCCTTAATTTTGATTTTTCAGAACCTAATAACATAGAAGTGACTGGTTCTTAGTTGGAATGTTGGAAGAATTAGGGACAAGATTCATTATCAGTAATGGCTTAATTTTGCTAGCCAGTGTGACATACTTATGCGGCAGAAACCCTGGGCTCAGGAGCCCGTTGTTTAGGATGGCTTTGAAAGCTATACCATGGCACTGATTCCTTCTCCTGGCAATAGAGTATATGGCGGCTTAGTCACTCTGGTCGGCATCTCAAAGCAGCTGAAGGTTGTACCTATCCCCCTCAGGCATACAGGGATACACATTTTATGGGTGGTTTCTTTCAGTGAGTCTCACTTCTGTCTGGTACATTTTTATAATTCAGTTAGGGATCTTGGGTGTCAGATTGAGGACCTATTTCAAGTGATATCAATCCTTGAGACTAGTTTGCTTGCATATTTTAAGGCTTTTAATATTATATTGGGCGGGGATTTCAATGCTAAGCTGGGTGCTATTCAAATTGATAGTAACCTCTTTTTGGTTGAAGACTCTCTTATTTGTACATCTACCCTTTACCAAAGGGGCCGTATGTTATTTGAAGCACTTGGGCATGCAGGCCCATGTAATGTGATGACTAGGACGGCTTGCTCACCTGACGAACTACCTTTATTCGTATGATGGAGTAAAGGGTCCATTAATGACTATGTGTTTATATCTAGGACACTTGTGATTGCTGTGAGCTCAGGGTTTGTGCATGAAACTTGTAATATTCTTAACTCCATAGAAATAAGGGTGGTAGCAATAACCAGCACCAGCCTGGATTCTGCACCAGGCCTGATTGGCCTGAGTGTTGAGGACAAGGGGTTAAAAAGGTGCAGTGGGCTAATCTTCCAATTCCTTCTCTGTCTGAGAACTTAGTTAGAACAAACTTAGATCTTATCATGGAGCTTTAATTAGCTTTTGATTCATCTGCTATAGGGGGCCAGGATGCCCAATCGAATAGTTTTACCAATGACATCATGTGGGAAATGTCTGGTCCAGCCCAGCTGTACAATTTGGCTGGTTTGATAAAGCCAGTAGGCTGGCCAATAAGCAACTTCGCAAGGCCCTTAAAAGTAAGCTTTACAATCAGCATAATATTACAGAGGCGAGGATGGCATATAAATTAGCTGATCCTAAAGAGGCTTCTTGGGAGCAGTTGATGTCTACTTGTGACTCCAAGGACTCAAGGGGTTTTAGGCTATTGTCAAAGTAAGACAGCCCACTGTGGCTGCTCCCCATGACATAGGCACCACTATTAGACCAGAGCACTGGGTGTCCCACTGCAAAAGGGTTTACACTCTTGATATTGATGTCCCTCCGGCTTTGGATGACGAAAGTCACTTGTATCCATTGGAGATTGTGTGTGGCTTTGAGGAGGAATATGCAGCGATGCTGGCCAGTCCATCCAATAAAGCACCTGGTCCGGACAGGATACTATAAGGCTGAGGCCCACTTTTGGGCCCCCATCCTAACGAACGCACTTGATGCTGCTGTCCAGATGGGACTCCCCCGTCATCAAAATTTGGAATAATAGTACCAATTTAAAAAAAAGAGGACAGACTAGATCACACATGCTAAATACCTATTTCCTTATTAAACTCACTAGTGAAGGTGGTGGGCAGCATTATTTTACAGTGTGTGGAAGATTGGGCCCAAGCAAACAACATACTCTGCCCAGTTCGGTTTGGGTTTCGGGATTAGGGCTTAGGGTTTAGGGCACTGCTTAAACTTAAACCTGCAGATTGGAAAATATGTGGTAGCAAAGCAAGGGTCCATTTGCCTTGCATTTATGGACCTGAGCAGTGCCTTTGACCGGGTTAATAGGTCAAAGCTATGGAACAACTTGGTGGCATTAGGGTTATCTACTTCACAGGTCAATTTTTTTAAGGCTTTACTTATGGATGTGAATGCCTCAGTGAGATGTGGCATGGGTCAGACAGGGCTGTGTGTTGGTCCCTATTCTTTTTTTATTCTATTTTAGTTGTTTGAACACCCATTTGGCCACACACTGGACAGATTAGCCCAAGGTAAAGATAGTTTTCGTGCCTTTCCTGCTCTCCGTGTATGATGCTGTGTTGTTGGCCCGAACGGCTAATGATCTTAAAATGCTTGTCGATCTTTTTGTCAGCTGTATGGATGAGTTGGAATTGGATGTGAACAGCAGCAAAATACATGCTATAGCATGTTGAAGGAAAATTTCCAAAACAAGATCAATCTCCTTAAAAGGGAAGAGGGTTTTTAGGGTACCTGCTTATCATTATCTGGGGTGACATTCGATCAACAGAATACTTGATTTACATGCATATTTAATTAGTGCTCTCGCCTTTCTCAAGATAGCAGCACTTTTTTTTAGATTTTCAGCATCAATTAGTAATAAACCCATCCTACCCTTGTTCCAGAAAATGTCATTCAGCAAGAAGAGAATTGCTTTTGCAGGAAACCGTTGGGCCTGGGCCCTAACAATTCATTGTTATTCGTTTATGAAGTGCAGGGCCTTAATTACGAGGAGAACTGTGTGAAATTGGCCCTAGTGTTATTGTGGATCTCAGTGTGGTGTGGTGGGCACACAGGGTTCAACATGGATGCCTTGGATGTGTGTGTGTATGTATGGACACAAAATACCGTGGTTGAATTAAATCAATACTGTTTCTTGGACTTTAGACTGTCCCGACTTGTTTCATAGACTGCACCTTCTTAATAAGGGGGATAGGAGATTAGTAAGGGAACGATTTTTGAAGCAGCTAAAGGAAGATAGGGAATCTGAGGTGCTTGTGAAACCAACTGCTAGATCTATTTTCCTTTTGTCAATTGTTGCAGGTCCCTGAGACCTATCTTTTTATTGTTAGGCAACCTTGGGAAAGAGCTCTACTAACGAAATTTCATCCGGGCTCAATACGTCCACTTATTTGTTTTCCCCAATGCCAGTTGATTCAAAAACGATCCAAATATACCCTTGTGACAGTTGCTTATTTCCGACTCTGGAAAATTTGGTTTTATTCTGTACATTTTATGAGTTCTTGCATCATTAGAATTTGTATATAACATTTTAAAATCCAGGTGCTTCCGTCAGTTTCGGCCAGCTTTTTTACACCTGCAGTTATTACCTATCATGCTGTAATGATGCCTGTTCCTTCCTTTTTGAAAGATGCACTACACTGGAATAAAATTAGGAATTAGTCAAACTTTTAATGTAAGTCTGTCCGATGTACTATTAGGAGTAGCACTCTTGAATATTTTAGAGGTTTTGTAATGTAGGTTTGTTATAACGATGCCTTCTGTATTTTAAACTTATGTAAGTGGTTTTATATGTATTTAACCTTTATGATTATGTTGCAAAACCGAATAAAGATTTATTCACTCATTCAAGTGACTAACCATCTAGAAATAGACTGCTATGAAGTAGCTAAACCAGTCCATAGAAGGTCATAAAGAAACAAACGTTTGGCTTTTCTCACATTAATTTGATGTTCTCGAATGACATCTACTGTATGAAGAGATTTGTCAGTTAAAAAGGCTGAATTCTGAAAAAATAGGGAAAATAAAGTGCTTAAAATAGAAATCTGAGTTTACTTTAGGAAGAACCTTTGACCACTTTGTTCTTATGGAACACTCCATCTGATTCATGGAAAAATAACGCTTACATTTTGATAATCCTGCGCTCATAGTTGAATGTGACTTTCCATGATAGATGTTATAGAAAAACTTTGTGAATAAGTACCAACAGAGAATCCATGAGCCTTCACATGTCAACATTCAGCGCTCAAGGATAAGAAGGTGTACTGATAGGAAGTAAAATTTATTTATTTCCCTTCAATAAATCCTTAATGACGGAGATTCTGGAAAAAAAGTGGTTTGTGAAGGGCATTTTCTATAAGCAGCAATAACTGTGAGATGTAGATTTACACAGAGAATTGCAGCCCCAACATAACTAAATTAGAAAGATAAGGGAGTATCACTTCTTTTTAACATGCATTGGGATTTAAACCCTTTAGTACACACCAAATGGAAAATCTCTTGCCTTTAAAGGCATAAGCTCTTGCGGGACATTCAGCTTCTTTCAGAATGTCCAGACACTCTTGAGGAAGGGTCAACTGCCTATTTTGAATGAGTTCAGGAATCAGGCTGCTAGATTCAATAATAGAACAATGGAATGAAAACTTTGGCACCTGAACTTGTGGTGATCCAGTCTCCATGGCAATGTCCTGTGTGGACATTTCACAAGAACACTGATGAACCACCACTGCCAGTGCAACTCTGGTGCAATTACGACCATCATGCCCCTTGAGTATGACTGTTCGACAAATGACATCTGGTACCAGGGGAATAAGAGGAAAAGCACAGAGAAATCCCCCCCGGCCAGATGATACAGGTGGGACTTCCATTTGTACCCAGTTAATAGTTACTGGAGGTGAAGTCTGGGCATTTTTGTTGTCTGCTTTTACAAACATGCCTCACTGAGAAAAACCCCAGTCATAGAAGATATTTTGTAGAACAGTATCATTAAGAGTCCACTTGTGGTTTTCTAGAAGACACTGGTCAGTGAGCCAACTTGAGCATTTTGAACACCTTGGAGGTGGCCTGTGGTAACCTTAGGTGACAGTACTCTAGCTAGTGTCCCCACTAGCTTGCTTAAGAAGCATATAGTTGTCATATTGTCCATTTGAACAAGAAGGGAGATGGTCTTGAAAACTGGCTGGACTACCTTGAGCGCTAGATGTACAGCTCTCATATCCAGGAGAATGATGGGATAGGACATCTCCTTGAAAGAACATATCCTTTGCATCTGAATTGGCCCATATGGGGACTCCAAATCATTATGAGGGCTTTTTTCGATATTGCCTAAGTGCACATGTTGATGGAAGTCCTCACCACTTTGGAGAATCTGTGGTTGGAACCACTATTGATGAGAAGGGGCCGCATGAGGAGAAAGGTACAATTTGTCCTCCTGTATTTTGAATATTGCCACCACTAGTTTTCCAGACAATGTCGCAATGGTCTCAAGCGAAGATCAGCATGTAAAAGAAGGAAAGTGCCCTTGAACCCAGAAGAGATTAAACCTGCTATGCCATAAGATGCTCCACATATACAAGATTAGAATACTTCTGATTGATAGATAACAGATCCACCGCCAAAGTACACACTTTTGGCTTTTGGTGTATATGAGTTGATGCCGACTTCTGATTGGCATGCAATCCCTGGCAATGCAAAGTAGAGACTGTTATCTGGAAATGTAAATGAGCTTGCTGTGTAGTTGAGGCATTAATCACTCTCTTGTCTAGACACAGATATACAAATATCCTCTGATTTCTGAAATGTGCTGTCACCACTGCAATGCACTTAAAAAATGTTCTTGGTGCAGACTTGAGGCCGACTGGAAGGACCTTCTATTGTTAGTGGTAATCCCTAGAAGGTTCCAATGTCTCATTGCAGTAGGGATGTATAAGTTGGCGTCCTGAAGATCTATGAAAATCTACTGATGAAGTGGATGGTGGATTAGGTAGTTCACTAGCATTCCGAGTTTCTCTTTCCATATCTATTTCTTACCAACTTGAGATCTAGAATCGGTCAGAACTCATGTTTTGGGACTTTGTTTTCACCAGACAGTAGCAGCAATAAATGTACTTTTCTTAACGCGTAGAAAGAATCCCTTTCTCAGTACAGTTTTAAGGAAGGATGTTGAATTTCTGCTGTAGTCTATCTTGACTGTATCGATCGAAATATTTGTAAGTATTACTAGTTGAGGTCGACTAAATATGAGAGAAGGAGCAGTGGTGTAATGTTTCAAATGTTACCAAAGTGGTTGTAGAGGTGGAACTTAAAGGGGTGTTAAGATTACTGGCCTTTATAATCAAGACTGAACAATATTGATGTAATCAATGGGAGAAATTCTAGCTTCTTCTAAGGTTGGAGAACATTTTTTACCTCTTTGTTTAGAAGATGAAGATGAAAATGGGGAATATGCTATTTTTTCAGACTTCCTCAAAGAACAAGATCTTCTAGAGAGGCTAGAATGATGCAAGTGATGTCAATCTCGATGCCTCGACTGCAAACTGAGAAGACAGCGTGATCGCCATATCGAAATCTTTGATCTCCTTGATTGACTTACATTAGAAGTGGTGCCGGTCGTAATGATGGGACTACTTTGGAATGACTAGCGAGGTAGCTCTTGGGTGTGAAGTACAGACTAATGTAGCTAGCTGTGGAGGTGAATCAGGGCTTGGAGGAGGACAATATGGAATTTCTAGTACTGATTTAGCAACCCAGTGAGGAAAGTACACCTGTGGCTACTCAGAATCTTGGGAAGAAGCAAGCAATCTAGATTTTAGCTGCAAATTCATTCCTCAGACTAGTGTTAAGAGGCTCATGAGCCAAATGACTTGACATTGAGTGGTACCTCATCGTCATAGCCTTTCCTCATGTTGAGTGTCATATTTTTCTTCAATGTTACATTTCTCTTTGACATCAAATCAGCCACTATACCTTTGCTTCAACATCATGGATCTGGATAAGTGGGAATGGTGTCATTTTCCATTAAGGTGTCTCCTCTTGGATACCACACCTGAGGAGCTGTCAGAGATGGAAACTGGAGCTCTGTTAGAAGGCCTTGTCGTCTGACTGCCCATATTGCTCTGAGGGGTGTTCCTGGCATATTCCCACCTCATCCTAAAGACCATGAAGCCTGATTGCTTTTTCTATCCTTCAAGGTGCACCTTGAAAACAACTGAATATGCTGGCAATTGTCAGGAAAATAGGTCTCTGGAGCCAAAAGGACTTGGTTGTGTCCCCATCCCATCCAGTGGCCTCAGCATACAAAGACCACATTCATCACCTTCTAAGGTCAGGTAAATCCATGCACTGATCTACATGGAATTGGAAATATCATGTAGTTTTATGACCGGATAAATTGGTCCCACACAGTAATTGCCCGTGTAATGGGGTTTAACTTGTAGTTACAAAGTACTGGGGTAGATTTACCAACCAACAAAGGTAGAAATCGCATGAGGTTTTACTGTGCCTCCCGTACTGTGCAATTCATAATAAGGCTTTAAGTCCTTAAGGACATTGTGTAAAATATAGAAGGTTTGAAAAGATTTCTAAGTGAATAGGGCCACAAAAAGCTGTGCTCGGTGCTCCAGGATCCTTTCCCCGTGAGCCAGAGAAAATGCAGCAACGGCCACTGACAGGGCATGATAGGATACCGGAGGATTTGGATTCCTTGACTCTGTCTGTTTTCGTGCTTTACATAGCTACAACCTATATAGCTACATAGTTCTAGTTTTTCCATTCATTTCATTTAGTTTGTGAAACCAATTTTGCTAGCCACCTAGTTTATTTGGTGAATTCTTCACATTTAAAATGAATATACGTGGAATTGGCCAAAATAGCCTTTCAGTATGCTGCTAGCATGTTTCAAACATGAAGATTTGGTTGTTTTAATCAAAAGCAAAAAGAACATATTTGTCTTTTTAAAGGAATTCCAGGATCCCGTATGTGGGTGGGACAATTCCTTTCTTATGATTATTAATGGAGATCCTCAGAACAAGTTTATGAAAGAGGGTGATTTTCCTACATCATCATGGGTAAGGTAAGGCTAAAGCGAATTACATTTAGGATTTCAGCAGAATTGAAAAAGGCCTGCCTATCCTATTTTGGTGTTAAGATTTTAGCATAAAGAATATTGAAGGTCTTTCCCTTGATGTGGAATGTCATGTTTGCCTTGCATAGACTCAATGATGCCTTGAAGCTTTATGGGGATTCATGTTCCAGTTTTTGTCAGATAAGAACAATAGTTACTTACCTGTAACACAGGAGTGAAGCCAACATAATCGCCTGAGGAGTCTCTGAGGGGAGGTGGGCGGGTGCATGTGAATCTATGAAAGACACCAATACTGGAGAACCACAGATCATAGGTAAGTAACTATTGTTCTTCTCCAGTATTGCGGTGTCTTTCATAGATTCACATGCCTGAATCAGAGTAGATAGCACTACAAATCATAATGCTCATAGACACTCCTTGTATCATAGTACATTTGCATGCTTTGCAAAAGAGAATAACATGTAAAATAAGCGTCTAAAAAGAGCATAGAGGAGGAGGGTGAACAGAGGCTCACCTTATTTGAAACGATTGCGAAGAACTGCTCGTCCCACTGAAGTATCTGCATCACTTGCAGCATCCAAACAGTAATGCCTGGTGAACGTACGCCTGCTGGACCAAGTTGCCGCTCTGCAGATCTGATGGAGTGGTACACGAGCGAAAAGAGCTGTAATAGAGGTGACCGCACTTGTAGAATGTGCCCTTGGCAAAGATTGTAGAGGTCTTCCTGCTTGTTGATAACACAGACTGATTGCCGAGGAGACCCAGCAGGCTATGGTCTGCTTGGATACAGCGTATCCTTGCCGTAGCCTTCCGTATGCTGCAAATGATTGATCTGTTTGTTGGAGATAGAATTTGGGACATCTCCTGATGTCTAGGGAATGCAAGGCTTTTGCCGCCGCTGTTTGCGGATTAGGAAAAAAATGTCTTTAGAATCACTGGCTCATTAAGATGAAAGTCAGAGGGAACTTTAGGCATGTAACATGAATTGGTAGAAGCACCACTGAATTTGAAGTGAATTGTAAAAAAGGAGACTTGATGGTGAATGCCTGAATGTCGCTGAACCTACGTGCCGACGTCAGTGCCAAAAGTAGAGAAACCTTCCATGAAAGGAACTTGAGATCCACTTTATGAATAGGTTCAAAGGGGTGACGCATGAGCTGGGCGAGCACCACATTTAAATACCAGGTACGAGGTGGACGTCGAATAGGAGGAAACATTTGGAATAGAACTTTAAAGGATTGCTGGATTATTCTAGCAGAATAAAGAGAGTTAGAGCCATCTTGATGGAATCTGGAAATGGTCAGAAAAATCGCTCTCTGCTCTAGCAGATTTATGTGCCATTTCTTTTGTTGCGTATTCCACTTTCCGTTGACAGTCATTCCCTGAAGGTGTGCCCCCATCCTTCGAGGGAAGCATCCGTGGTGATGGTATAACTTGGCACTTCCATCAGGAATGTACATCCTTCTTGCAAATTTTTCTTTTGAATCCACCAGTGAAAGGCCTCATTCATACGGTAAGCTGAAGAGAGATTTAGAAGATGACATCTTTAAAGTAGGTAAAAACCAGCCAAGTTGAGAAGTACTGAGCAGAGCTCAGGGAGACTCCCTTCACACAAAGAGCGGTAAAAAATCTGGGAGCCTGAGCCTCTGGGGAGAACATTCTAGTGGGTGCTGTCGCCTGATTGGCTGCAGTTTGGTCTATACAAAATTACTAGGATAGTCATAAGTGTGGAAGATTTTGATCTAGTAGCTTAGGGCTACTTTACTTCCTGGTTGGTTATTACCAAGATTTTTTGGTTATTATATGCATATTATTGCTTTTTTATGTACCGTGGGACTCCCACTCCGACGACGGGGAATGATTCAGGCATGTGAATCTATGAAAGACACCCCAATACTGGAGAAGTTTGTTTCTCTATGTTCTTGTTTATGGCAGTGTATGTGGTGCTGCTGTTTTGTAACCTGTAGTAGCCACATGAAGTGAATTACAGGATGTCAAAGTACTGATTTGCTGGAAGGACTATGCACACTTATGTGCTACACATACAATGCTGAATGGGTAGCACTTCCCTGTGTTTTGGATGTTTATTTAATTTGGATTGAATACAAGTGTGGTTTTTTGTGTGTCATTAATTAGATAATTAACTGAAAACAAGATGGGGGGCTCCTTAGCCTTAGTAAATCTGGTCCTCACACAAAGCAAATATTTTTCCGGCTGTTGATTAGATAAGAGTTTGAGTTGTACATTTTCTTTTCTTTAGATTTATGTGTTTCTATACCTTTGTTTGCCAGGAGTTATAATGATACATTTGTTTTTTAAACATTTATTACACTGGAGTTTTTTCTGTGTTACATTATATTTTTATTTAAATTTTTAGGATTTCATTTACACTAGTATTTGTGATTTTTTAAGTACTTTTTGGTAATGTTTTAATTTTAGTTTGCATTTGTTTTATTACATTATATATATATTTTTGTTGAAGTAGCCATTTAGTTTAATGTTATGTTTTCTTTAAATATTTTGTGTTTTATTGTTTTAGAAATATTAAACAAGTTACTTACCTTCTGTTACACTTTATCTTGTAGAGATTCTATCTTGCTGCAGATTCCTTACCTTAGAATATTACCCAGGCATCAGACTGGAACCAAAATGTTTGAGCAGTACCGCTGTATCACGGTAGCTGGCATCATTCAGCTGTGTGTCATCGGCGTCATTTGAACCGGAAGTCAAGTGTGTGGTGCCACTACAGGTGGCATCCAAGTGCACTGATGTCAGGTTTTTTATGGCTTTCCATGCCAGAAGCGCGGAGTCATGAACAATGCTGACACACTGGTGTGTATCGATAAGGCCCTTAGAAGGGTGACTGTGAAATCAATTCACAGAGAGGCTAGGATGGGAAGTGTTGGACCCGGGATCACCGGTCCACCTAGGGTAGCTTGACAACAAAGGGAAAGGCCTAACTTAAAGGCTTTGGTGTTGTACTTGCGACACACTTAACACAGTATCTCAGTGCACCCCCACTCCAAAAATGACACCACACAGTCTGTCCAGGCTCCAACTCCACAGGGTGAGCATTGTGGTCATACCACTATTTCATGATTGCCTGGCTGGCTTCCAGGTTGTCAGAAGCTTGCTTCCACAACGTAGCTATTTGGCGACGGAATGCCAGCATGTAACTCACCACATCCTGGGGAAGTCTCCTGGGAGTCTTTTTCCATCCATCGTTCACCAGGCTGAGAGGTCCTCTAACAGGGTGCCCATACAGAAGCTCAAAGGGGCTGAAGCCCACTCCTTTCTGTGGCACTTCCCTGTATGAGAACAACAAACAGGGTAGGAGGATGTCCCATTTCCTCCGCAGGCTCTCAGGCAGACTCCTGATCATGCCCTTCAAGGTTTTGTTAAACCGTTCCACCAGACCATTGGTCTGGGGATCGTAAGGGGTGGAGAACCTGTAAGTAACTCCACATTCCTTCCACATGGCCCGCATGTATGCTGACATGAAGTTGGCCCCTCTGTCGGACACAACTTCCTTGGGAAAACCCACTCTGGTAAAAATCCCCATCAGGGCCCGAGCCACCGTGGGTGCAGTAACGGTCCTCAAAGGAATAGCCTCTGAGTACCGGGTGGCATGATCCACCAGAACCAGGATAAACCTGTGACCGGCTGAAGTTGGTGGATCCAATGGCCCAACAATGTCGATGCCCACCCTTTCAAAGGTGGTGCTAACGACGGGTAGTGGTTCCAGGGGAGCCTTCAGCTTAACCTCTGTTTTCCCACTAGCTTGACAGGACACACACATCTAGCAAAAAGTGTCGGACGCCACCCTCATCTGAGGCCAATGGAAATGGGGAACAAGCCGGGCAAAGGTCTTGTCCTGGCCCAGGTGTCCTGCCAAGGGAATCTCATGAGCCAACTCCAAGAGAAAGGCTCGGTAACGCTGGGGAACTACCAAGGCCCATGACGAACCATGCACCAGAGCCTTGGGTTCAATGTAGAGGAAGCCATCCTCCCAGTAGATGTGAAAATTCCCTGCAATGTTACCTGCTGCCTGGGCTTCGGCCTGTCGCCTCAAACCCTCAAGGGTAGGGCACTCCCTCTGCCCCAGACAAAACTCTTCCCTGATAGGTCCTCCCTCCACATGCCACTCTGCAGGGATAGGTAAGTCCTCCAGGGAGACAACATCCCCCTCCGCGGACTCCGGGACCACCACCTCAGGTGCCCCATCCATCTCACGGGGTTTGGACGCCGAGGCAGGTTTTCCCTGTCCCCGGATCTTCCCCTTTTTGGCAGCTGGCTGTGCCTTTGTTCCAGGCTCCAGCCCTTGAGAACTCCCCCTCCTGGCAGTCGCGTACTGTGTGCTTGCACAGGTCCAATCAGGTGAACCCAGCATCTCTGTATGCGTTCGGAATTCCACCTCTTTCCAAGCATTGTGCTCCAGGTCGTTTCCCAACAGACAATCGACTGGCACGGCAGGGCTCACCGCAACTCGAAGAAGGCCCGCGACCCCTCCCTACTCAAAGGGAACTTCGGCCACGGGATAGTGACCTATTCTGCCGTCAGCCATCACAGCTGGGTGGAGTACGTTAGGAATCACCTGCTCTGGGGACACCAGCTGTTTTCTCACCATGGTCATGCTGGCACCTGTGTCCCTCAGAGCCTCCCCTCTCTGGCCGTTGATGGTGACCCACTGCCTATACTTGGTGGTATTTGGGGGCACCTGGATCTTAGGAACCATCTTGCTGCCTCCCAGAGACACTAAAGTTATCCCTGCCCACTCACCTCCCTTGTCTAAGGGCAATTCCTCCCCGAGCACTACACTAGCCACTCCTGGGGTTTTTCCTCCAGTGGGAGGGGGTGGTCTCTTGGGACATTTGTCATCTCCCTTATAGTGCCCAATCCTACCACACTCATAACAGTGGAGAACCCTAGGCTGCTGACTATGATCAGGATAGGGGGATTTTTTGTTGATTAACCTTAGGAGGGAAACCTGATCCCTTCCCCTGCGAGCTATTTTGGGGGCCTTTCGAGAACTCCATCTTTTTTTCTCCCCCCTCTTTCTTCTGGGGAGCGCCCTGACCAGTTCTTTGGGAATCCCCCCCAGTTCCCTTTGAGGACACCCGGGTACTAGCCCAGATGTCCGCCTCCTTTGCAAGCTTCCTGGGACTAGTCAGCTTGCTCTCCACCAGGTGTTGACGCAGCTCCGGAAAACATTTCTTGAGGAGGTGCTCCTTCAGGAACAGATTGTACAACCCCTCATAATCGGTAACCTCACTGCCTTGCACTCAGCCCTCTAATGCCTTCTTAGCGTAGTCCAGAAAGTCCATCCAATTTTGTGTAGTTAGTTTGTGGCTGTTTCGAAATTTTTGCCGATATTTTTCAGGGGTCAGCCCAAACTTTCTTATCAAGGCAACCTTCATTGTGGGGTAATTGGTTGGTTCCTCCGGCTCCAGAGCTAGGAGAGCATCCCTCCCCACAGGAGGCATGTACTTGTACAGGCCCCCCCCCCCCCCAATGACTTTCTGAAATCCCATGGGCTCTTAGCGAGACCTCATAGGCAGCCAACCATTTGGCAATGTCATCTCCTACACTAAAACTAGCGACTACATCTTTGGGCAAGTAGGGTCTGGGCTCCCTGGTAACTTTGCTTTACTAGCACTTTACTAAACTCAAACACACGGAATTTTCGTGGTTTGTGGTAGAAAAAATTACCGTCTCTAAAAGAGGTGGAAATGTGGAAACCAAACGCAGAAATCGAGAACAATGGTATATTTCCACCTTAGATACAGTTAATAAAGGGTTAAATACAAAAGAAGACTCGATGAGAATCACTGTCTAATTAAGGAACACTATAAGATTAATAGTAAATATTTGAAACTGTGTACATTCCCTGATATATAAATGTTTTGTTAATGGCGATGGGATAATTACCGTCTAGTAAGGACCAATAACAGGAGGGATAACAAACTCTTTAAGTAATACATATCCCAACAAACCCAATAAATATGAGTCTTTAAATTCTTTATTGGGATTATACTTAGGTCACAAGAAATATACACTGCAATCTATATGAGGGTAACATTCAGATGTTTTGAATATAATACTAATAGTAATAACTTTCCTGAACCAATAATACAAATATTCATAAAATTCTAACTGAGTTAGTATACATATACATCTATTTTAAAAATGATAAATAAGACCATAACATTACCCATGCACGTATATGTGCATACCGATAATGTTGGCGTTTCTTAAAAACGGTAATTCATTGTTAGCACGGACACCATTTGCCAAATAAATATGTGCGGAAAACAAATGTATCCCCGAAATAGGTAGAAAAAATATTTATAACAATATGACTTATTACATCGTGTAAAATGCTAAGAGATAAATATGAATTGTATTAGAACTCCGTGGTAAATGAATATGAGCGATGTCTGTGTACGTTCATATAACGTTCGCATTAAGTTTTTGTACAAAGCAAAAAAATGATCTCATTAAGGGGCGAATACGTAGTGACGTAGATGCTGGTCGCATTTAAATAGCAAGTGCGCGGGAAACTAGGTTGTTTTTCAAATTTAAAAAAAAAGTAATTGTTGAGGCGCAAGGAACACCCCGGGGAAGCCTGCCAGGTTACGATACGAGGTATGTTCAGAACCCCGTGCACCGCTAATTATACTCACGATGCAAACCCCGGAGCCTTAGAGGCTTTAGATAAGCTTTTAATGTGGCTGGACATTTGAACGTAATGCCGCTTTATAAAACTGTCAGGTTTATAAACCAATATCCGTGGAAAAAAATTCCGAAGGGATCAGTTTAATTAACTGAACTGATGCATGACTAAAAACAACAACAAACAAACATGCTTTTAAATACGGTTCAGTACATTTAAGTAACTTTAACATAATTTGTTTTTCTTTGCATTTCACGAACATGTAGCCGTTAGCACCAAATACCCGGATGCAATAGAAATATAAATGAACGAAATTCCGCCTGAATAGGTGAGAGCGCGTATAATCTTATAACACTTTATCCGTTGTCAAAATAGAACAACAACAGTAAAATAGCTACTGTCTCCCTTCTTGTAGATAAGCGTTGCGAAATCTGAATGCATAAAAACCAGAAGGGATTTTCAAAAGATACCAGAGAAAGAAACGTGTTAAGGTAAATATTTGTAATCCGAACGTGAGCTGAGACCATGGGAGTCTGTATTAAGAACAGATAATAAGACACAATTATTATTCTTCCGGTATAGGAGCGGAACAAGTGCACCTTAACTAAGATAATAACAAAATCGTGATGAAACAGTGTGTCCAGAGCATATAAAAACCGCCTCCCAGGTAATAGCGAATGACGTGATTATATGAGATGTTAAAACGTTCAAACCAACATCTGTAATGAGTTACTAATAGACTGTATCCATCTATTTATCTTTTTACGAAAAAGCTTGGGAGTTTAACAATGAAGAAAAATTAGACCCCATATAGGATTCAATCTGAACAATTTCTCGCTCACCTAGATGCTCTTGCGTAGGTGAGTGATGCTTAAATCTACTGATTTATCAGTGGTGTATAAATGAGGTTTGAGAGTTGGATGTATGGGTATTATCAAGTTGGGAAATGCTGCAAGTAATGAAAATAAAAGAACGGTATTGTCCTTTTTTGCTAGTTGCGCTTAAAAAAAAAAATTCTCTAAAAAAATCTGTTTTTAAATGTTTTATATGTTTAGAGTCCTCTAGGGCAAACACAAATATAACAATAGTACCTGGCCTCATGAGGGTCTGTTTAGAGATCATCGTCAAAGTCAGTGAAATGTTAGAACCGATATGCTGATGTGTTTTCTTAATAGAATATAGGAATATGTCGTTTATGTTTTTAACTGTTTAGACTTGGTGCATTAGCAATCTTAAGAAATGTTGTAGTAGAGATATGCCAGCTAATAGCAATATTTTATACACACTAGGTGAAACATTACTATGTGGAGAGATTAAAAAACACTGTCCTGAAGAAGGAGGCTACAATCATCAAGGGTCTCCGAAACGCGTCGACGCACAAAATAAGGCTTAAATTTGGAGTTTTCGACTAATAGTTGGGTATAAGAAATGTATAACTTCCCAATGTTGTCAACAAATTGTCCGAATTAACAAACACCAAGACAAAGTTTACTGTTTTGTTTCACATTTCTCCCAGTCCACATTAGGTGGTTTTAACATGTATTGTG
The DNA here is from genome assembly GCF_964263255.1 of Lissotriton vulgaris. Taxonomy (NCBI): domain Eukaryota; kingdom Metazoa; phylum Chordata; class Amphibia; order Caudata; family Salamandridae; genus Lissotriton; species Lissotriton vulgaris. The sequence goes on along the minus strand of NC_141694.1, from coordinate 784,876,551 downwards.
CAAGGTTTTAATGAAATTGTAGATCGATTTATGTTTTTTATGGTAAATAAAATGGTATATTTTGTATAACTGTTCTTGTTTTCGTTGTTGAGCTTTTCCCAAATTAGTTGACAATGTTTTATTGAGTGAGTTCTTGACTGAGTGAAGTGAGTGTGTCAATTGGTAATTACCTTTACCCCCCAAAGGAATACTTTGATTTTACCTCCCTGGTAACCTCCTTAGGTACGCTGCCACCAACAGGATTACTGGGGGTCCCTATCTGTAGGGCTTTGAGGTCTAATTCACTTAAGCTAAGTTCATGGAGAAACCTCCTTTCCTCCCGTTCCTTCTCCAATCAGGCCAATTCTAATTTTAGTTGTCTCTTCTCCCTCCTGTCCTCTAATTCTGCTGATAACAGGCTCCTTCCAGACACACTACTGCCCGCCCTCGAAGGTGTCCCAGATGTAACAGATTCCCCCCTTTGGTTTGGTACAGCATGTCCACTTATATGATGGTATCACGATCCCCTTCTTCCTCCCCCTCTCCTCATCTGGGTGAGCTGCTACCCATGCTCTCAAGCTGGTTTGGAGTTCTGCTTTCTTCGCACCACGCTTAAACAACACCCCTTTCTCCTGGCAAAATTCCCTAAGTTGCGCCACTGAGTAAGTCTCTAACTCAACCAACTCAAACTCCATTTTGCCAGACGGGCCCTCAGACATTTATTCGGGGTTTCTCAAGAGAGAGGCGTCAAATAAGATCTAATTCTAACCACCACCAGAAAAGTTTTTGGAAAAAACAAAAGTGACCAATTAGGGAGACCAACTAGGAGAAAACTCCATTCAGAAAAGTCAAAATTCCAGGTGTAGGGTGCGTGGTGCACACTTGCCACTGTCAAGTGAACGCAAGCACAAGCCCTTATCCCACCACTGAACACCAATATGTTGGACCCGGGATCACCGGTCCACCTAGGGTAGCTTGACAACAAAGGGAAAGGCCCAACTCCAAGGCTTTGGTGTTGTACTTGCGACAAACTTAACACAGTATCTCAGCGCAACCCCACTCCAAAAATGACACCACACCGTCTTTTAGAAAAGTAGAAAAGCTTTATCTTTTCTTTTAATTAGTTTTTTATTTACCTTACAATCTGTTACATCTGCATTTTAGATATCACCATTATTTAGCATACTTTTGTAAATTCATGAAGAATAACATAAATTCTAATTACATTAGCGGGCTTTGCCAATTAGCATTAATCTTGAGCAGAAGGGTGTACGAGTCACATTACCAACAAGGACACATTGAAATTACAATGAGTGGGGTACAGGTCCCAGAAGGAACTCTGCAGCACTTACACTCCTAAGCAGAATCACACAGACATCTGCCTAGAATGTCAAAGGTGGATCAAAGCGATTAATCATCAAAGCACTGAATGAGTTTTACATACATCTCAGGAAGGCAGGTTGATTCTTTAAAATAAACCGGCTTTACATTGAGAGTATTCACTCCCACTTAAACAGTCGAGACTCATTCCCCAGCGTTGTTGTAGGGTTCCTGCTCTTAGTCAGGTATAGCTAACTACCTCTACCAACTAGCCACTTTACTCCCCATCTGTCATCGGCTTGAACTTGCTTAGAATGGTTGTAAATATTCAGTACACTCCTGGGTGGTAACCTTTTCAATTAGGCCCTCCTGCTGGTGCGGGAATTGTGCTGGTAATGGGCTGGGTTTGTTTAATCAGCAAGCTCCATAGTCTCAATGTCCCCTTGTCCAGCTAGTCTGTCCAAGAATACCACCCAGCAAAGATTTCAATAGGCTGAATCTCCTCCATCTACCTAACAGTTCCCAGCTTACTTTAATAATGGCAAGTCTGTCAGGTAAACCGGAACGTGCGGTGTACTCGACCAAGCCTCCCCGCTGCTCGTAAAGCTCCGTTCTGGTCTCACGCCAAAGTCCTGTCGGAAAGGTGGGGGGGAAGGAAAAGATCGATTCTGGCTTTCCCCCTGCTTCTATGGCCCTCGCACCCTCAGCCTTCCACACGGGGAAGAGCTCCGTTCTGGCCCGGCCTCCTCTTAGCCCGCCCCTCACCTTCCGGCACCTCGCCTCTTCCTTACTCGTTGGCCGGGGCTTCGCTGGCCTCCGTTACTGGGCAACACTCGTCGAACAGCTCTCCTGCCTCACACTGATGCCGGCCGCCTCAGAGCGCGGTGAAGCCCAGACTGCACGCTCCCCTCCGCACCGGACTTCAGATCAGTAGCGGTAAGTGCAGGAAAGCGCGGAAAGTGCTGAGCCGCCCAGGATCTGTTTTCTTTTATAATGAATCTCTTACAAATCAACTCTGCAGCAGGCTTAGGGTTTAGCCTACAGGGCAGTTTCTTCAAGGTTGTAGAACAGCAGCCAAATTGAGGAAAATCAGGTCAACAGACTTGGGCCCCTATCGTGGCAGTTACCCACTCCCTCCAACTCCTGGCTCAACGGTCTTTCATTCACCAGGCTGAACCATAATTCTCTTCAGGGGGTGGGTACCAAAGGTGAAACTTGCCCCGGGGTCAGAGATAAAGGCAGGGCTAGGCCATCAGACAGGAAGGGACGTCATCAGAGAAGGGTGCAGGCCCAAAGACAGTCAATTCCTCCCTCAATGCGCCAACCTCTCCTTCCCAAAGCCTCATCTCCTTTCCGACCCCACTCCTCACACACTGAACAAAATGGCCGCCCAACATTCCACCTTTTATAGCCCGGACCAAGAGTGTCTAGAGTGGACCAGAAGGTTCTGGAACCCCACATGACAATCCTATGGCCCCAGGCTATGAGGTGATCTGGACAGGCCACCATTTTGTGTTGAGCAGTGCATGTAGGAAAGTAGGGTCTGCAATCCTATGATCACCCAGATTTTTTGCTTTTGTTTCACTGGTTTACGACTTTCTCTGGCTGTGGGCCTGCTAATCAGACCCACAGCCTGGCTGTTCTCTTTCTAAATTACGATATGTACCCTAGGTGCATTTACCAATTGGTACTGGGCCACCTTATCAGACCCCGTAACGCAGGGCATAGGTGTACCCAGGGCCGCCAGGGGCTGCAGCATGTATTATGCCACCCCTGGCTGGCCTCCTAAATTTGACACAACTGGCTGCATGACAGCTGGGGCGAAGTCGTGTAATCACACTTTGCTTTAGGTATAGTAGCTCTATATCTAACCATACAATGGACACCCGAGTTCCTATCAGTCACTCCTATGGCAGGCCTTAACAATCCTGAAGGCAGAGTGCGTGGGCTCGTGTGAGCTAGGTTCAGGCCCGAGCCGAGCCCGGTTGCAGCTTGCGGAATCAAGACCCAATAGCTGTTCCATGATAACGCGTACCATATCGGTAACTCCGGTGTCGCGCTATCAAGGCATGTCGAGTAAGGTGTCATACGAATCGGGGTGCTCCCCTCTCACCAATTCTGGCGATGAGGTTAGCATCCCACCCTTCTAGAGGGACACGACATGTACGTAACTGTGAACCCCGGTTAAGGTTAACTGAAGCCTCAGCTCCACAAAATGGATGCTGCCACCACAGACACGAGTCTGACCTCCTGCTGCTGGGAGTCCTTCCAGCGAGGAGCACTTGGACAAAGGGTTTCCTGTCGAGGGCGGTGTTCGCACCGTCCCAGACAGGGTTTGTGTATTCTGGGTAGGTAGGGCTTTGGCGAGAAGGTGACTGCGGAGTGGCACCCCGGTGCTCACTACGCATCTGCCGGTTAGAACCAGTTCCAGGGGCGACAGCCCTGGCCTGGGGCAAGCCCGGCAGGGGAGAGGGGTGTAACTACCCCCCTTCCTGGTCCCACCCTTAGGGCAGGACCTAGTCATGTACCCACCCCTTTCTTTAGGATAAAGGCCGGAGCGGGGACCCTTCCAAATTAGATCATCTTTGATTCAAGAACTACTTTCTACGAAAGGACATTCAAGACTCTTCTCAAGATTTCTCCCTTGTGACTAAGGAGTAGTCACCCTGCATCAGCGGGCACCAACTAAGAACTCTGCGGTTTGCTGTAAGTCCTTCCTCAAGGAATCCGACGGCCCAGCTCGACGAGAACCGGCTTCCCTGGCACCTCTGACCTCTACCCACGTCATCAGCTCAGCTGTGATCTGTGGGTGCGACGAGACCTCGAGGGACCGGCCATCATCAGAACCTGCACGCTCTTAAAAACCAGCACGACCATCGAGGTAACTCTCTGGTGAGTGCTCTGGGGTCCGAGAAGCCCCGACCCTGAGCCGCTCTAGCACCGAAGTGCAGTCTCCCAGCATCTCCACGATCTGCGTGGGGCCCTTCTGCTCGCTGCTCAGCCTGTTGTCTGGTCACTAGCCGCTGGCTTGTGCCCTTCTGTGACGACATCCGAGAATCATCACTGCTGGTCTGGTTGCTCCAGACTGGCCCTTGCTTCCATCTTTGCGAGAAGCACCCCGGACCCTCCTGGTCCACTCAAGACGCCATCTTAGGCCCACCACGTGGCCCTGAGATCTGCCACGGCTTGTTGCCCCATCCTGGGCCCAGCGACGCCGACAGCATCATCCTTCGTGGGACAGCTCGCACCTCCACCGTGGTCGCCGACAACGCCTCCTGGTCCGTGAGACTGCAGAGCCTAGCGTCGCCCACTCACCTGGTCGAGGTGACGGCCAACCGGTGCCTTCCTGGTACCCTCTGACTACTGGCTAGTAGTACGAACTTGGTCCCCTCTGCTTTCAGGTTTCATCAATCTCCGATCCAGGCTTGGATCTCTACGAACTATTCAGCACTGGTCGCCGGCCAGCAACTCCTTTCTTCCGGCTCCTGGCTCGTCAGCGAAGACCCCGACGCCTGTAAGACTTGTGCAGCCGCAGCCCTCGTGGCTAGGTAACTCGGCATTTCGGTGCCTGCATAGCCTCCTTACTCTAGGGTCCCGAGTCCCTCGCTTCCGACTTGCCTTATCGGGTCCGCCCGAGACCTTAACCTTTCCGTGTCCTCGGACACTTGTTTTAATTGTGCACTTGAAGTATTTGCTAAAGAGATTTGGTTTGTGCTTAGTACCCTGTCCTCATAAAGAGTACAGGGCTGTTGTGATTCTTAATAAATATACTGTTTATTTTCATAACACTTGTGTGGTGTCCTTTCACTGGGTGTTCAAGGGGTACATGTGTGGTAAACAGCTGGCTTAACGCGCCCTCTCGAGTCTTTAGCCTTAGACTGCTCGTATCCACGCTACTAGGATAGCTGGTCTATAGGTTGACTTACAACCAAACACCATAAGGGTCGTTGGAACGATACATAGCGGTCGCTAGAATAGCGAACGTTGCATATCGGGCCAACTTCTCACATTGGTGAGCAGCGGTTGGGATTTGAGCTTGCTGTTGTTTTGCCACACGTATCCTAAGAATATCTTGTTGAAAGATCGCACAAGTACTGTTAGTACATATAACTAAAAGCTTAGAATACTCTGAGTTCTACTGAACCAGCTGTTGTAGCTCCTCAAGGCTTAGCACACCTTGGCTACAACTCTTAGCAAGGGTACAGTAGGTAAACACGTAGTGTAGGTAGGTGCATCACTTACACCACACTAGAAGCAGTATGTCGGACAAAGGAGGAAACTCTGGGTCTCCCCTTGTGTCAGTTGACCCTCCACAGGTCATCCCTTCAGGATATACTGTGCTGAGCTTCAAGGAGTTAAGACGACTGTGTCACTCCAGGAAGATTCAGCAGGGGTCTAACCCCACAACGTCCTTTCTGATTGGTCTCTTGGAGACTTATGATGCCAGAAGAGCTGAGAAACTTCGTAGCTCTTCTAATCCAGAAGGAGACATGCCTCCCCTCGAGGGAACCCGAGACGATCCTGACCTCATCCACCTCGCAACTGAGAACGAAGATGTGGAGGAGGATGAGGATGAGGATCTCTCTGGGGATGAGGCAGATAAGGGACAGGTAGAAGTCGTCAGACTAAGCAGGTCCAACTTAAGCAAACATGATAGCGGTACTGGGGGACCCCTGGGGCCACTATCAGGTCAGCTTAACATTGGGAATGGACGAGCCCGATCTCTGTCAAGAGACTCTGGCAGATCCCTTCAAACCAATGGCTCTCACAACTCTTCTCAAAGAGGGATGACGTCCCCTCAGAGGAGAGTGTACGAAGCTAAGGAAAGGGCAGCTAATCTGAGGATCGAAAGGGAAGAACTTGCCCTGGCCAAAGAGAGGCTTGCCTTTGCTAGAGAGCAACAGTTAAGTGGGGCAGTCCCCACTGGTGGCAGCAATGTACCTAGTAATAGGGAAAAGAGTTTCGATACGAAACACCTTGGTAAGATAGTGCCCCCCTTTAAACAAGGGGACGACATCCACAAATGGATTACTGCTTTGGAGAGGGCCTGCACTGTGCAGGGTGTTCCCCAGAGTCAGTGGGCAGCTATCTTGTGGCTCTCCTTTGAAGGTAAAGGAAGAGACAAGCTCCTCACCACAAGGGTGGAGGATGCTAACAATTACCAAATCTTGAAAAATACACTCGTTGAAGGGTTCGGCCTAACCACTGAGCAGTACAGGGTGCTGTTCAGGGATACCCAGAAAACGCAGTCTCAAGATTGGTCTGATTTTGTCGATTGTGCCACTAAGGCTTTTGAGGGCTGGTTGCTGGGCAGTAAGGTTACTGATTATCAAGGATTGTATAATTTGATGATGAGAGAACAAATTTTAAACAATTGTCAGAACCAGTTGTTGCATCAGCATCTTGTCGACTCGGATCTGACCTCTCCCCAAGAATTGGGAAAGAAGGCAGACAGATGGGTTCATACAAGAGTTAAACAGAACCAGGGCCAGAATCAAGGTGGTCAGAAGAAAGCAGACCAGAAGGGTAAAGATTCTAAAGGGGAACAAAATGACCAGAAGTCTTCGACAGGTCCCCAACAACCCAAAGAGGGTGGGGGTCAGGCTCCCCAAAAGAAGAAAGAAGGCCACTCCAAAAGATGGTGCCAGTACTGTAAAAGTAAATCTCACTGGTTTAGTGAGTGCACCAAGAAAGGAGGAGGGCAGACTCCTGCCACTGCAGCCCCTAAGGCACCTGTGCCCCCTAGTACAGTCAGCAGTGGTAGTGCGCCTCCCAAGGGTTTAGTAGGGTTAACCCTGGGTTCTGAGGGGCGTGACAACTTAGTTGGCACACTCACTCAGGCTGTCCTTGTCAGTACAGGGGACGCGGACGTATCCCCTGACGTAAGCCCCAATACTTTGGGCAAATACCGACAGACGCCTTTCATAAATGGAAAGATGGCTCAGGCCTATAGGGACACTTGTGCCAGCGTCACCATGGTGACGCCTAACTTTGTGGACCCTGGACAGATCATGCCAGGTACAGAATTCCTGGTGACCAATGCAAGCAATGTCACTACCAATCACAGTATGGCAATTGTAGCTTTCTCCTGGGGAGGGGTAACTGGCCAAAAGAAGGTTGTAGTTAGTCCAGACCTCCCAGTGGATTGTTTGTTGGGCAATGATTTGGAGTCGTCACAATGGTCAGAAGTGGAGCACCGGACTCACATGGAAATGTTAGGTTTGCCAGCACATGTGTTCGCTGTGACTAGGTCACAGGTCAGGAAATGCCCCACTGAACAGGTGCTGGATCCTGGAACAACGGACCAGACACCTCCCAAGAAAAAGAGCAGTAGGGTTAAGGCTGCGCCTTCCCCCTTGCCCCAGGTCGAGGATCAAGTCTCAGAGGAGGCTTGCCCACAGGAATTGAGGGAAACTGAGCCTAGGGAATTCGAACTTGATCAAGTTGAATTCTTGGGTTCGGGGGGACCCTCAAGGGAAGACCTGGGGAAGGACCAGTTAGACTGCCCTTCTCTTGAACCCCTCAGACAGCAGGCTGCTGCTGAGGCTGCTGGGAACGCCACAGGTACCCACAAGGTATACTGGGAAGATGGACTCCTGTACACTGAATCAAGAGACCCCAAGCCTGGCATGACCAGGAGGCTGGTCGTACCCTTGTCTCAGCGTGGTTTCCTACTTACCTTGGCCCACGAGATTCCCTTAGCAGGTCACTTAGGCCAGACGAAAACGTGGGACAGGCTTGTCTCACACTTTCACTGGCCTCACATGAACGAAGATACCAAGGAGTTTTGCCGCTCCTGTGTCACCTGCCAAGCCAGTGGTAAGTCAGGTGGCACGACAAAGGCCCCCCTTATACCAATGCCTGTGGTGGGGGTGCCCTTTGAACGGGTGGGGATCGACATCGTCGGTCCCATGGAACCACCTACAGCATCAGGGCACAAGTTTATACTGGTGGTAGTGGATCATGCCACCAGGTATCCTGAAGCTATTCCCCTTAGGACCACTACAGCACCTGTTGTGGCAAGAGCCCTAGTTGGAGTGTTCTCCAGAGTGGGCTTCCCTAAGGAGGTCGTCTCCGACAGAGGTGCAAACTTTATGTCGAGCTACTTAACTGCTATGTGGAAGGAATGTGGTGTTAACTACAAGTTCACTACACCCTATCATCCACAATGCAATGGGCTTGTTGAGAGATTCAACAGGACCCTAAAAGGGATGATTCATGGACTACCGGAAAAGCTTCGGCGTAGATGGGACGTCCTGATCCCCTGCCTCTTGTTCGCCTACAGAGAAGTCCCGCAGAAGGGGGTTGGCTACAGCCCTTTTGAACTTTTGTACGGGCATCCTGTAAGGGGACCCCTGTGTTTGGTGAAGGAAGGATGGGAGAGACCTCTCAAAAAGCCTGCAGCCAACATAGTGGACTATGTGCTCGGCCTCCGCTCGCGGATGGCTGAATACATGGAAAGGGCATCTGAAAACCTTAAGGCCAGCCAAGAACTCCAAAAAGCTTGGCATGACCAAAAGGCTGTCTTGACTGTTTACCAGCCCGGACAGAAGGTGTGGGTGTTGGAGCCAGTGGCCCCAGCAGCACTCAAGGACAAATGGTCCGGGCCCTACACCATCCTGGAGAAAAAGGGAGAGGTCACCTACCTGGTCGACCTGGGAACTCCCCGGAGCCCCCACAGGGTGCTTCATGTCAACAGGCTAAAAGCATATGTCGACAGGAAGGACATGAGTTTGCTCATGGCCCTAGATGAGGGACAGGAAGAGGAGAGTGACCCTCTCCCCGACCTGCTCACTCAGAATCCTGACGATGGCTCGGTAGATGGTGTTGTCTTTTGTGGCAGCCTCTCCGAACATCAACAGAGCGACTGTAAACAGGTTCTTCAGTCGTTCAGACATATGTTTTCTCTAACACCCAGTCAGACCGATTGGTGCACCCATGAGGTTGACACTGGTGACAGCTTGCCCGTCAAGAGTAAAATCTACAGGCAGCCTGATCACGTTAGAGACTGCATCAAGAGTGAAGTGCAGAAAATGTTGGAGCTGGGAGTCATTGAACCCTCGGATAGCCCTTGGGCTAGTCCCGTAGTTCTAGTGCCGAAACCTCCCACCCAGGGTGGTAAGAGAGAGATGAGGTTTTGCGTAGACTACAGGGGTCTCAATGCAGTCACTAAGACTGACGCCCACCCAATACCAAGGGCAGACGAGCTTATCGATAGATTGGCTTCGGCCAACTACTTAAGTACGTTTGACCTGACAGCTGGGTATTGGCAAATCAGGTTAGCTGAGGACGCCAAGCCTAAAACCGCATTTTCAACCCCTGGTGGGCATTATCAGTTCGTGGTGATGCCCTTTGGTCTGAAAAATGCACCTGCCACCTTCCAACGGTTGGTGAATCAAGTCCTTACTGGGCTGGATGACTTCTGTGCGGCGTATCTTGACGATATTGCTGTCTTTAGCTCCACCTGGGAGGATCACCTGGTCCACCTGCGGAAGACGTTAGAGGCACTGCAAGCAGCAGGTCTCACTATCAAGGCCACCAAGTGCCAGATAGGGCAGACACAGGTTGTATACCTGGGCCACCTTGTAGGTGGAGGTCAGGTTCAGCCACTGGAGAGCAAGATACAGTCAATCAGGGACTGGGCTCCTCCAACCACCCAGACTCAGGTTCGAGCTTTCTTGGGCCTGACTGGTTACTATAGGAAGTTTGTCAGGAACTATGGTTCAATTGTGACACCATTAAACGAGCTGACAAGTAAGAAAATGCCAAAAAAAGTTCAGTGGACAGCGAGCTGTCAAAAAGCATTCGATGACCTAAAGCAGGCCATGTGCACGGCGCCTATCCTCAAGAGTCCGGACTACTCCAAACCATTCATTGTCCAAACAGATGCTTCTGAGTTGGGTGTGGGAGCTGTTCTTTCTCAACTGAATTTTGATGGTCAAGACCAGCCCATTGCTTTTATAAGCAGAAGGCTGACCCCTAGAGAGAAGAATTGGTCAGCTATTGAGAGGGAGGCCTTTGCTGTGGTTTGGGCCCTGAAGAAGCTGAGGCCATACTTGTTTGGCACTCACTTCAAGATTCAGACCGACCATAAGCCCCTCTTGTGGCTAAATCAGATGAAGGGTGAAAACCCCAAACTGCTTAGGTGGTCCATTTCCCTACAGGGGATGGACTTTACAGTGGAACATAGACCTGGTACTGATCATGGCAATGCCGATGGGCTCTCCAGATATTTCCACTTAGAACAAGAAGACTCACCTGGTCAAGGTTAGCTTATTGTTCCGACGTTTGGGGGGGGGGTCATGTAGGAAAGTAGGGTCTGCAATCCTATGATCACCCAGATTTTTTGCTTTTGTTTCACTGGTTTACGACTTTCTCTGGCTGTGGGCCTGCTAATCAGACCCACAGCCTGGCTGTTCTCTTTCTAAATTACGATATGTACCCTAGGTGCATTTACCAATTGGTACTGGGCCACCTTATCAGACCCCGTAACGCAGGGCATAGGTGTACCCAGGGCCGCCAGGGGCTGCAGCATGTATTATGCCACCCCTGGCTGGCCTCCTAAATTTGACACAACTGGCTGCATGACAGCTGGGGCGAAGTCGTGTAATCACACTTTGCTTTAGGTATAGTAGCTCTATATCTAACCATACAATGGACACCCGAGTTCCTATCAGTCACTCCTTTGGCAGGCCTTAACAATCCTGAAGGCAGAGTGCGTGGGCTCGTGTGAGCTAGGTTCAGGCCCGAGCCGAGCCCGGTTGCAGCTTGCGGAATCAAGACCCAATAGCTGTTCCATGATAACGCGTACCATATCGGTAACTCCGGTGTCGCGCTATCAAGGCATGTCGAGTAAGGTGTCATACGAATCGGGGTGCTCCCCTCTCACCAATTCAGGCGATGAGGTTAGCATCCCACCCTTCTAGAGGGACACGACATGTACGTAACTGTGAACCCCGGTTAAGGTTAACTGAAGCCTCAGCTCCACAAAATGGATGCTGCCACCACAGACACGAGTCTGACCTCCTGCTGCTGGGAGTCCTTCCAGCGAGGAGCACTTGGACAAAGGGTTTCCTGTCGAGGGCGGTGTTCGCACCGTCCCAGACAGGGTTTGTGTATTCTGGGTAGGTAGGGCTTTGGCGAGAAGGTGACTGCGGAGTGGCACCCCGGTGCTCACTACGCATCTGCCGGTTAGAACCAGTTCCAGGGGCGACAGCCCTGGCCTGGGGCAAGCCCGGCAGGGGAGAGGGGTGTAACTACCCCCCTTCCTGGTCCCACCCTTAGGGCAGGACCTAGTCATGTACCCACCCCTTTCTTTAGGATAAAGGCCGGAGCGGGGACCCTTCCAAATTAGATCATCTTTGATTCAAGAACTACTTTCTACGAAAGGACATTCAAGACTCTTCTCAAGATTTCTCCCTTGTGACTAAGGAGTAGTCACCCTGCATCAGCGGGCACCAACTAAGAACTCTGCGGTTTGCTGTAAGTCCTTCCTCAAGGAATCCGACGGCCCAGCTCGACGAGAACCGGCTTCCCTGGCACCTCTGACCTCTACCCACGTCATCAGCTCAGCTGTGATCTGTGGGTGCGACGAGACCTCGAGGGACCGGCCATCATCAGAACCTGCACGCTCTTAAAAACCAGCACGACCATCGAGGTAACTCTCTGGTGAGTGCTCTGGGGTCCGAGAAGCCCCGACCCTGAGCCGCTCTAGCACCGAAGTGCAGTCTCCCAGCATCTCCACGATCTGCGTGGGGCCCTTCTGCTCGCTGCTCAGCCTGTTGTCTGGTCACTAGCCGCTGGCTTGTGCCCTTCTGTGACGACATCCGAGAATCATCACTGCTGGTCTGGTTGCTCCAGACTGGCCCTTGCTTCCATCTTTGCGAGAAGCACCCCGGACCCTCCTGGTCCACTCAAGACGCCATCTTAGGCCCACCACGTGGCCCTGAGATCTGCCACGGCTTGTTGCCCCATCCTGGGCCCAGCGACGCCGACAGCATCATCCTTCGTGGGACAGCTCGCACCTCCACCGTGGTCGCCGACAACGCCTCCTGGTCCGTGAGACTGCAGAGCCTAGCGTCGCCCACTCACCTGGTCGAGGTGACGGCCAACCGGTGCCTTCCTGGTACCCTCTGACTACTGGCTAGTAGTACGAACTTGGTCCCCTCTGCTTTCAGGTTTCATCAATCTCCGATCCAGGCTTGGATCTCTACGAACTATTCAGCACTGGTCGCCGGCCAGCAACTCCTTTCTTCCGGCTCCTGGCTCGTCAGCGAAGACCCCGACGCCTGTAAGACTTGTGCAGCCGCAGCCCTCGTGGCTAGGTAACTCGGCATTTCGGTGCCTGCATAGCCTCCTTACTCTAGGGTCCCGAGTCCCTCGCTTCCGACTTGCCTTATCGGGTCCGCCCGAGACCTTAACCTTTCCGTGTCCTCGGACACTTGTTTTAATTGTGCACTTGAAGTATTTGCTAAAGAGATTTGGTTTGTGCTTAGTACCCTGTCCTCATAAAGAGTACAGGGCTGTTGTGATTCTTAATAAATATACTGTTTATTTTCATAACACTTGTGTGGTGTCCTTTCACTGGGTGTTCAAGGGGTACATGTGTGGTAAACAGCTGGCTTAACGCGCCCTCTCGAGTCTTTAGCCTTAGACTGCTCGTATCCACGCTACTAGGATAGCTGGTCTATAGGTTGACTTACAACCAAACACCATAAGGGTCGTTGGAACGATACATAGCGGTCGCTAGAATAGCGAACGTTGCATATCGGGCCAACTTCTCACAGTGCACACCTACTCTTCCTCCATTTTAGAGGAGTACCTGCGCTTCATTGTTAATTAGTAACAATGAAGTGCCCAGAGTCCTAAGGACAACACCAAAAATTTAGTGGACAAAAAGAAAATGGGAGGAAAAAAGGGAAAAAAATAAATAAGGAGGGACCACCCAAAGGGCTGACAGGTCTAACAGGAAGGTCTGTAAGAAATATGCGGCTAGTGTCTCTTCTAGATAAGATGTTAAAAAAGGTAAATAACTTGTTCATCTGATAGAGACTTCTAGCCCCAGATTCCTTACCTTACAACAAATACCCAGGAAACACATCCCTCGAGGTGGGTCTGTGAAACAGATTAAATCATAAAGCCCTGCAGGACGGAATGGGCAGAGTGCCCGTCACGACGGACCTGATCATTTAGACAGCGGTTTTGGGTGAACGTGCCCAAAGATGCCCATGTTGCTGCCTGACAGATGTCCAGGATTGGGACTCTGTGAGCTTACAGTTGTAGCAGCCATGGCGCTAGTAGAATGAGCATGCAAGCCCTCGGAGGGTTGCTTTTTGCACAATGCATAGCAGATCTTTATACAGAGAACTAGCCATCGTGAAACTGTCCTCTTCTGCATGGTCATCTCTTTCTTAGCACCAAAATACCCTACACCGAGTTGATCATCCACCTGGAACTCTTTTGTTTCATCTAACTAGAATAACAATGTTCTTTAAAGGTCCATACAATGTATTCTCTCCTCTTGTTTGGAGGGGGTGAGGCAGAGCAAAGAAAGTAGGCAAGGTGATGTTTTGACCTAGATGAAAAAGTGTCAGAACCTTCAGGAGAAATTAAGCACACATATGTAGAACCAGCCTGTCTGGATAAATATTGAAGTAAGGAAGGTGCAGAACGAGCGCCTGAAATTCACTGACCCGCCTGGCCGATGTATTTGCAACTAGAAAAGCCGTCTTGATACTAAGCAGGTGAAGTGGACAGTTGTGCAGCAGCTCGTACGGGGCGCACATAAGACAAGTGAGGACCACATTAAGATCCCATTGGGGCATGAAGAAGGGCCTGGAAAGAAACATGTGTTGAAGGCCTTTGAGGAATCTGGTCACAACTGGTGATATCAACAAGGAAGGTTGGTCCGACAATTGCAAGACTGACAAAATGACAGACAAGTAACCTTTAACAGTGTCCACATGCAGCTCTAGTCTTCAGTCACAAGTCTGAACAGATCCATTCAGACAGAAAGATGGGCTTATGTCACTGCTCTCTTCCTTTTCGCAGCCCCTTTCTGAAGAATTCTGGGAATTCCACCTAAGTAATGAAGAATGAAGACCTGTGGAGCAACCGCTACTTTTCTAGGTAAGTCATCTGTGGGCTCAGCACTCACAGTTAAAGTGATTTCTGAGAGTGCCCTGGTTCGGCCTGTGATGAATTTTCTGTTTTTTTCGCCTCTCTGCAAAACTGTCCTCTTCTACCCATGTTGAGGCGGTACCTGTCCCACAGTGAGAGAAGAGGCAGTGCTGCTCTTTTTGCTGCCTAACTCTGGCTATGCTGTACCCCTCAAGCATTGGTAGCCCAAGAGAGGGGCAACCTGCAGCTTGGTCGCGCTTTGCTGTTGCTGACAAATCCATGTTATGCAGGGTGAATGAAACTGCACGGATTGAGTGAGCAGATTGAGTAAGGCCATTTACTGCAATGGTTTGTTTAGGACGGTCTTTCACCTAAGAATTATTAAAAACTGAGGATGGTTGGGGAAATTGGGCATTTCTTAGTGCATTATATTATACTATCTTCCTCCTTTCCCCTCCCTTTCTCCTTTCATCTGGTCCTTCATTTTTCTCACAATACCTCTCCACCTGCTTCTTCTGACATAAAATCTGTGAGTACTTCTCTCACCCCTCTTTTTTTTAATCTATACTTCCTACCACTCTCTCCATCTTTCTCCCCGCTGGGGTAAATTTGTGATTTACAAATATATGTTCTGTAGCTTCTGAGATTAATGAATTGTTTAATTTTCTATCCCATAGATAACTGCTTATACAGTTATATCCTCACATTTGTCAGAGCCCTTCTATGCTACTAACGAACAAGTTACTTACCTTCGGTAACGCTTTTTCTGGTAGATACAATATCTGCCTGTGGATTCCTCACCTTGTGAATATCCCCCTTGCGTCAGCAACATTCAGAAATTCTTTTTGTAGCTTCGCGCCGACGTGGATACGGACGTCACAGAGACATGGCTCCGCTCGCGACTCCGCTGACGTCACCGACGCCTATAACAGGCCCACGCCGGCGTGATGACATCAGTTCCGCCCTTTTTTCCGTGCCTTCGAGGCACACGGACGGACCGATGACAGTAGATATATACGCAATATACACAGTATAGAAATCAAGGTAACACACACAGTGTGAAGTAAATGCAATAAAACATTTGACAATAACATAATACATTAAAGATACTCTGGCATAGAAGAGAGGACAACGGGGAGGCGGGTGGGTCAGTGAGGAATCCACAGGCAGATATTGTATCTACCAGAAAAAGCGTTACCGAAGGTAAGTAACTTGTTCTTCTGATAGATACATCTGCCGTGTGGATTCCTCACCTTGTGAATAGAGTCCCACAGCAGTCCCCACTCCCGGAGGAGGGTGTCCACTCTTCTAGACCAGGAAATCCTGAAGGACAGAGCACGCAAAATGACCATCCCTCCTCACTTCGGAATCCAAGCAGTAATGCTTCGCGAAAGTGTGGAGGGAAGACCAAGTTGCCGCTCTACAAATATCCTCCACAGGCACAGCTCTAGCCAATTCAGAGGTCGAAGACTTAGCTCTAGTAGAATGAGCCCTTATGCCCTCTGGAGGTTCCTTACCGGCCAAAGAGTAGCAGATCTTAATGCAGAGAACGATCCATCTCGACAAAGTCCTCTTATGGACCGCTCTTCCTTTCTTGCAGCCAGCAAAGCCAATAAAGAGCTGGTCATCCATGCGACAGTCTTTAGTTCTGTCCAAGTAAAAAGACACTGCCCTCTTGGGGTCCAGACGGTGTAATCTCTCCTCCTCCTTGGAAGGGTGTGGGGGAGGATAAAAGGTAGGGAGGGTAATGGATTGACCAAGGTGGAAAGGAGCCACCGCCTTTGGCAGAAAAGCAGCCCTGGTCCTAAGAACCATTGGATCAGCATGAATGGACAGGAATGGGGGCTTGGAACTAAGAGCTTGAAGCTCACTTACCCTCCTTGCCGAGGTTATTGCAACGAGGAAAACTGTTTTGAAAGTCAGGAGCCTCATAGGACATTTGTGAAGAGGCTCAAAAGGAGCACCCATTAAAAATGTCAAAACCAGATTCAAATCCCACTGAGGCACAATAAAAGGGATAGGAGGGAACATATTAGTAAGGCCCTTCAAAAACCTCAAAACTATAGGAGATTTAAACAGAGAAGGCTGGTCAGGCAAACAGATAAATGCCGACAGCGCTGACAGATAACCCTTCACCGTGGCAACAGCAAGCCCCTGCTGTGCCAGAGAAAGGGCAAACTGGAGAACATCAGATAAATGGGCCCTCAAAGGGTCTATGGACTTCTCCCTGCACCAAACAACAAACTTAGACCACCTATAAGAATAGATGGACTTAGTGGAGACACGCCTGGCTGACAAAATGACATCCACCACATCGTGAGGGAGAGAAAAAGAAATCAGGTTGCCCCGTTCAATTTCCAGGCATGAAGGTGTAAAGTATGGAGGTGGGGGTGTAGAACCTGCCCCTCCATCTGAGAGAGGAGATCTGCCCTGCGAGGGAGACGGAGCGGCGGGTGAGAGGAGAGGTGGAGAAGGTCTGAGTACCACACCCTTCTTGGCCAATCCGGGGCAATCAATATGACTCGGGCCCGGTCTTGGCGAATTTTCCTCAGAACCCGAGGAATCAAGGGTATGGGAGGAAACACGTAAAAGAGTTGCGAGCACCAACTCAACTGAAACGCGTCCCCCAAGGCTCCTTGCATCGGATACTGGAGACTGCAGAATGACAGGCAGTGAGCATTCTCGTGAGTGGCGAACAGGTCCACCCGAGGAGTCCCCCACATCCGAAAGATGTCGTGAACTACCTCTGGATGGAGCCTCCACTCGTGATCGGCAGAGAACTGACGACTGAGACTGTCTGCACGAACGTTCTGAACTCCGGCCAGATGATTTGCCATCAGACAAATCTGATGGTCCTGAACCCAGGACCAGAGACGCAGAGCCTCTCTGCAGAGACACTGCGACCCTACTCCTCCCTGTTTGTTGATGTACCACATTGCGGTTGTGTTGTCCGTCAGGACCTGAACTGACCGCCCGCGAAGGGAAGGGAGGAAGGCCTTGAGCGCCAGACGTATTGCCCGCAATTCTAGAAGGTTGATGTGAAGCAACCTTTCCTCTGGAGACTAAAGACCTTTGACCTCCAGGTCCCCCAAATGAGCACCCGACCCGAGATTGGACGCATCCGTTATCACTGTGGCCACCGAAGGAGGAATCTGAAAAGGCTTTCCTTGAGACAGATTGCCTTCCACACTCCACCAAGACAGATCCGCTGCAGTCTCTCCGGAGATCTTCACCGACTCCCTGAGATCCCCTTTGTGCTGATACCACTGCCTGCGGAGGCACCACTGGAGCGCCCTCATATGTCAGCGTGCATGGTTGACCAACAGGATGCATGAAGCCATCAGACCGAGCAGGCGAAGGACCTTCAGGACTGGAACGACCGCTCCATTGTAAAACAAAGGAATCATCTCCTGTATGTCGCGAATCCTTTGAGGGGGAGGGAATGCACGACACACAGTAGTGTCCAGTACCGCACCTATGAACAGGTTGCGCTGTGAGGGCACCAGGTGAGACTTGGGTACATTAAAACGAAAAACCCAACCTGTGCAACAACTGAGTTGTCTCTTGCAGATGATGGAGCACCTTCTCCGGCGACTCCGCTTTGATCAGCCAGTCGTCTAGATACGGAAACACATGTATCCCCGTTCTCCTGAGATGAGCCGCCACCACTGCCATCACCTTGGTGAAGACTCGAGGCGCAGTAGTAAGACCAAACGGAAGGACCACAAACTGGTAGTGTTGTGACCCAACCGTAAAACGGAGATACTTTCTGTGCGACTTCAAGATGGGAATATGAAAATACGCATCCTGCAAGTCGATCGACACCATCCAGTCTTCTTCCAGCAGCGCTTGAAGAACCTGCGCAAGAGTGAGCATCTTGAACTTTTCCTGTTTCAGGTAAAGGTTCAAGATCCTGAGATCCAGGATTGGACGAAGCCTGCCATCTTTCTTGGGGATCAGAAAATACCGGGAGTAGCACCCCTGACCCCTTTCCTGCTCTGGAACCACCTCTATTGCACCTTTTTGGAACAGAGCCAGGACTTCTTCCTGCAGGCGAAGCAGGTGGTCCTCCGAACAATAACCCTGGCAAGGAGGGTAATTGGCAGGGAATTCCTGGAAAGGAAGTGCATACCCATTCTCTACAAGATTGAGAACCCAAAGATCCGATGTTATTAATTCCCAATCTTGTAGAAAATGAGTAGGCCGACCCCCCACTGGGCCCACATGATCCGGAATGGCGGATCTAGGGCTGCTTTGCTGCGTTGGCCGGGGGTTGGGAAGGAGAGGAGGAGGAGGAGGAGGATTGACAACCTCTAGGGCGGGATCTTTGCCTGCCCCTGTATGACTTGTACAGCGTATTCTGCTGCTGTTGAGGCTGCTGCTGGGATGGTCTGTAAGTGCGAAAGGAAGATCTTCTGAACCCCCTGAAGCGTCTACCAGTAGTACCTCTGGACTGAAGACCCAAAGATTTTGCAGTGGCCCTACTGTCCTTAAAACGCTCCAAAGCAGCATCAGCCTTCTTGCCAAACAATCCTGAGCCATCAAAAGGCAAGTCCAACAAAGCAGACTGGACGTCCGCAGAGAACTCCGATGATTTAAGCCAGGCAGCCCTCCTGGTGGCCACGGAGGAGCCCATGACCCTTGCCACCGAAGCAGCAGTGTCCAGACCACTCTGTCTCGCAGCTGCTTGAGTGTCTGATATCCCTTCCTGAAAATCCTTCCTGTCATCCTCAGGAATTTTCGGAATCAGCTGCTTGACAGAATCCATCAAGGCATGGATATACCTCCCCATCAGACACGTTGCGTTGGTTGACTTTAACGCCATACTGGCTGATGAGAAAACCTTCCTGGCACTCTGATCTTGCTTTCTGGATTTTTTATCCCCAGGAACCTGTGGAAAAGCACCAGCAGATTTCTTTGAGCAAGCAGCCTGCACCACAAAACTCTCAGGCAAGGGATGAATTGATAAAAACGCAGGGTCCTCAGGTGACACTCTGTATCTCCTTGCAACTGTTCGTGAAACTGCAGGAGCAGATAAAGGCTTCTTCCAAACCTCATAAATGGGCTCAGATAAGGCCTCGTTGAAGGGTAACACAGGTTCAATTACTGACGAGGGTGAATGAAGAACCTCAGTTAAAATATTAGGTTTATAATCAGCAGTGGGCAGAGTAATATTCAATAGACTCGCTGCTTTTTTTATAACGGTGTGATAAGGCACCACATCCTTTGAAGGTACATTTGACACTGAAGCCAACTCCCACTCAGGCGACAGTTCAAGCCCACTGGCCTCACACAAATCTTCAAAAGGATCCTCAGAATCCTGTAACTCCCCTTCTTCAGTATCCGAATATTGATACCTTTCCTCTTCCAGAAGTCTCTGGGCCTTTCTCCGAGACCTTTCCTTCACAGCAGAAGCCAACGGGTTCGGAATCGACTCCGACGGGGTCGGTGCCGGCGTCGAACCCGAAGTCGGACGAGGCTTCTCAACACGAGGGCGGGCAGAATCCTGCCTCGGAGTCGTAGGCATCGGCGTCGATGAGACTGGCGTCGACGGAGTCGGCCTCGTGCACTTCGGCGTTGACGACACCGGAGGTGTCGGAAAATGCCAATGCGGTGGTATAGCCGGCATAAAAGGCATGAAGGGCACAGGGGGGTAAGCCTGGGGAACACCCAAGTTGAATGCCGTAGGACCAGTGGGACCAACAGGTGCACCAGACGGGAACATTGCCCTAGAATAGACACCAAACATGGCGTTCAGGAACTGAGAAGGATCCTGACCTGGAGCTGGAAACTCAGGATATGGATCTCTGGGTCGTTCCTGAGGAGGCGGAGTCGAAACGACGTCGACCTCTTCAACGAGTCCAGGAACCGGGGTCGACGAACCCGCAGGGACCGGAACCTCGACTTCACCAGCCCCCTGCTCCTCACCTTCATCCTCCTGACCAGAAGGATTGGATGGAACTGGAGATTGGACCTGCTTCTGAGATTCGGGTGAATCCAGATGTGAAGCCTCACCAACAGAGTTATGTTCCGACTCCGAAACCTCCACTTCCTTACTCAGAAGCTTGACCTGGGACTTCGGTCTTGAACTAGAGTCCTTTCCGGAGTGATGACGTGACTCATGGCTCCTCTTCTTATGTTTCTTCCTCGAAGACTTCGAAGCGTGAGCAGAAGACGACTCCGAGCATGACCTCGATCGAGACCTCGACCTCGATCTCGACCTCGACCGACAAGTTCGAGACTTCGAAGACTTCTTAACCTTCTTATTTTTAAGTTTAGCCACAAGGAGTTTCGCCTCTCTTTCTCTTAGCGCTTTTGGAGTCATCTTCTTGCAGCAAGGACAGTCCTCGACGTCATGGTCGGAACTTAAACACCAAACACAGCATTCATGAGGATCGGTGATAGACATAGTCTTGCCACATTCGCCGCAAGCCTTAAAACCAGTTTTCTTCGACGACATTTCGAAGAATATAAAGATAAACAGAATAACAGGATAATAGTAACAAAGTTACTGTAAAGCTACAGTACGATCCCTGAAAACCGTTGGCATCGACGACGCGGAAAAAAGGGACCTGATGTCATCACGCCGGCGTGGGCCTGTTATAGGCGTCGGTGACGTCAGCGAAGTCGCGAGCGGAGCCATGTCTCTGTGACGTCCGGATCCACGTTGGCGCGAAGCTACAAAAAGAATTTCCGAATGTTGCTGACGCAAGGGGGATATTCACAAGGTGAGGAATCCACACGGCAGATGTATCTATCAGAAATGCATTTATAATTTCTGTTATTTCACAATAAAGGAGAGCTGGTTTTTCCATTAGCAGCACTTTCATTAACCAGCCTCATGGTAAACAAAAAGGAGAGCTACATATTTTCATGCTTTTATTCATAATCCCATGCTGTTCTTTGCAACCTTCTGACTGATGCAGAAAACAGGTCCTGGGGCAGCCCCTTCGCTACTGTGCGGAGGCAGTGAAGAGTAATGGAAATAGGAAACACAAGTATTGGAGTGGAGTGCATTTTTATTGCTGCTCTCGGTGCCATATGTTTCAAGATGTATATACTGTACTGTACTCTGGGATAACTGCAATGAATAGGTTTGCACATCTTAAACCTGTCCCTAACAGCCACACGAAGGTTTGTGTCGTCTGGGTTTTGAGGTCTTGCGGTTTTGGACTGTCACACGTGTACCCTCAGTGGAGCAGGGTAACTCTTCCTTTAAAGACCGCTTTGCAGGGCTTTCGCCTGTCAAGGGCAGCCACTAACCTGCATGTGTTTTTGTTTACAGGAGCACGTCCCAGTGTGTTTGAATGGCACTGATTTCACAGTCGCTAGTCACTGCTTTACATAGTTAGGCCCACAACATTTTATTTGATGGCAAAAAAACTCACATGCCAGAAACTGAATATCTTGGTGGGCGAAACGGAAATCCGCAGAATTACACAGAGTTTTAATGTGACTCAGATAATTTTGTGAAGTACAACTTTGCAAGGACCGTCCACCCCTACAAAATAACATCATCGACTTCAGTAGGAAGTTCGAAAGCTGTCAACTGCAGCCGCTCTATCTCCAAGCATGAAGGCGGCGTATCCACATGTTTTGCTGCAGAACCCTGTCTATTGCTGTGACTGAAGATCCTCCTGAAAAGGCAGCCTGAACGGAGGACCGATGATTATGTTCAGGAGCACAAAACACCAGACTCTCCTTGCCCAATCTGGAGCCACAAGAATTACAAGGAAATGCCCTAACATTACGGTCATGTCCAGACCCCACTCTGCCCACCCTGTTTGTTACAGTACCACATGGCAGTGGTGTTGTCTGTGTACCAGCCTTCCCTTGATCAAAGGAAGAAAGGCTTTTAATGCCAACGAATCTCCTGGAGCTCCAACAGATTTATGTGAAGCCGAGACTCCGCTAGAGACCAGAGTTCTCTACAACTCTCCCGTATCGGCGTCCTAGCCCAGGAGTGATGCATCTGCAATTGCTAACAGCTCTGTTTGGGAAAGGGAAAGGGTTCTGCCGCTGACCCAATGGTCTCTGATCAGCCACTCCTGCAGGTTTATTGCTGTTCCCCACGTTGGAGAGATTCCCCTGATGCTGCGCCCACTGGAACTTCATATGCCCCCTGCAAAGCCCTCATATGCCAATGGCCATGTGCCACAAGAAGGATGCAGGAGGCCATGACGCCCACAAAACGAAACCTAACCTAGAGGCTGAAACATCAGCATCAAAGCCTGCATATCCAGGACTGGCCATTAGGGAGTAAACGCCCAAAACTGCACGTTTCCAAAATGACCCCAATGAAAGGAAGCTCCTAAGAGGGAGTCATTTGTGACTTCAGCACGTTGACAGTGAACCTCAGCGAATGCAGGAAGTCTGCCATAGTCTGGAGAAGGGAGACAACAACCTGCGGCGAGCCTACCTTCAACAGCCAATCATCGAGGTAGAGAAAGACTGGAACCCCTGACCTCTGCAGATGTGCTGCAACCTATTGTCATCACCTTGGTGAACATTTGAGAAGTGCTGGTGAGGCCAAAGGGGAACACAGCCAATTGAAAGTGCTCTTGGCCCACCCTGAACCGTAAGTAGTGCCTGTGGGCAGGCAGGACGAGGATGTGGAAATATGCGTCCTGCAAGTCCAATGCTAACATCCAGTCTTCAGGGTCCGGAGTAGACAGGACCTGAGCTAAGGTGAGCATCTTGAACTTCTTCTTTTTCAGGAAGAAGTTGAGACGGTGCAGGTCTAGGATAGGATGGAGGTCACTGTCCTTTCTGAACAGAGCAGGAATAGCAACCAAGCCCTACTTCTGATGCTGGCACCCTCTCCAAGGCACCTTTGGCCAAAAGGGCCTACACTTCCTGACGGAGTAAGGAGAGGTGAATCTCTGCCAGCAAGTCATACGTGGGTGGCTTGGGGGTTTTTTAGAAAGTGTATGGAGCCGCCCCTCTGGACTGTTTGCAAAACCCACTCGTCTGATATTATGGACTGCCTGTGGGGCAGGTGATGGCGGATCCTGCATCCCACTGGGTACCTGTCCTGGTCTAAGGGTAAACTAAAGGGGTTTGGAGGCTGCAGCAACCAGGGGGTGGCTGACTGACCCGCCCACTGGCTGGTGGTCCCTCCTGGTTTGTGGGAACCGCGTCTGCAGCCAAGAAAAGGCTGGCAAGCCTGTTGGCCTTGGTAGCTGGGCAGGAAGGTATACTTTTGGGATCCCCTACCGTAGCTATGGAAGGGGAGAAAGGTGAGTTGGGACTGGCCAGCCTGTTGGCCTTGGTGGCTAGGCGGGAAGGTATGCTTTTGGGATCCCCTACAGTAGCTCAGGAAGGGGAGAAAGGTGAGTTGGGACTGGCCTTGGGTCATAGATAGGCCCAAGAACCTGGCCAAAGCTCTTCTGCCTTTATGCCTTCTCACTATAGATGTGAGAGGCATCCAAAAGCATGTCCATGAGTGAATCTTGGATATCCCTTGAAAAACCAGTGGCTGTTAGCCCTTCATGGAGTCTAATTGCCACCAACGATTAAATATCTAGGCCCAGTGAGTCGGTCATGTTAAGTCCACATCTGATGATGAACTTTGCAGCATTTTGGCCAACAGCAATATGTTATGTTATGTTAGCTGTACTTATATAGCGCAAAGCTACCCCAACATCGGGGCGTCCCAGCGCTAGAGGGCGGTAGACCAGGGAAAGTGATGCTAGCTAGATGGAAAGACAGCCAAGTATAGTCTGTTACTGAAAGACCAGGGAACATGGGCGCAGCAGGCATACATTTTGTGCACTAGATGGATGGAAACAACCAGGTTTTGATGTGTTTCTCTAAATGCCCAGTGATCGTGTGTGCTGCGTGCCGAAAGAGGAATAGAGTTCTATAGGGCTGGGGCCAAGAACCTAAAAGAGCACCCTCCCGCTCTACTCCTGCGTACCCTAGGAGTACAGGCCAGATGCAGGTCTGCAGATCCCAATGCTCGCGTTGAAACATATTGTGTACAGAGCTCCTGCAGTATCTGGGGGCCCAGACCATGTAAGATCTTTTGGGTGGTACAGAGAGTTTTGAACTGGATACTCTGTTCGATAGATAGCAAGTGTAGACGTTGCAGGAGATGGGATGTATGGCAGTGCTTAGGGAGGGCAAATAGAATGCGGGCAGCCGCATTCTGTGCCCTTTGAAGTCTCCTTGTGACCGTTTTATTTACACCAAGTAACAGTCGATTGCAGTAATCGAGACATGACAGCACCACTGATTGAATGATCACCTGACAGGTGAAAGCATAAAAAAAAAACAAGATGGGTTTCAAACCCAGTAGGTGGCCAAAGCATGTTCTAGCCACTTTTTTTGCATGCAGTTCAAAAGAGAGGGAGTTGTCCATCAGGACCCCAAGATTCTTAACTGCACGTTTCGGTTAGGGAGGAGTGCCCAGTGCAGCAGGCCACCACTGGTAGACCCATTTATGAGTGTCCTGGCCTACCAGAAGCACCTCTGTTTTTGAGGAGTTAAGTTGAAGATAGATATCTGCCATCCAGTTGGAAATAGCCAGGACATCTGCACGGAATTTCAGTTGAACTTGGGCTGGGTAGCTGGTGAAAGTGTATACCAATTGCGTGTCATCCGAGTATGATATCATATTGATCTGCCAAGCTTTGGCCAAGAGGGCTAGAGGACAGACGGACACATTAAACAGCCTGGGGCTCAGAGCAGAGCCCTGAGGGACACTGCTGCTGAGGGGATAAATAATGGACAGGTAGGGAGGGGCGTGGATCTGAAAGCGGGGATCGGATAGAAAGGGCGCAAACCAGGACCGAGCCTTACCACTGACCCCAATCTCCCTGAGTCGTTGGAGCACACGCTCATGGGATACCGTGTCGAAGGCCGCACTCAGGTCTAGTAAGATCAGTGCCGTGGTGTTGCCCATGTCCAGCGACGCCCTTAGCTGCTCTGTAACTGCCAGCAGGGCGGATTCTGTACCATGCTTAGGCCGGAACCCATTTTATGACCTTTCTAAAATCCCATTAACTTCCAAATACTTGGTCAGGATGCCATTAACTTGGGATTCCATAATCTTGGCCAAGTAAGGAAGCACAGAGATTGGCCAGAAATTTTCTGGGAGAGATGCATCTAGTGCTGGCTTTTTCAGTAAGGGAACCTGTTGTACTTGGCCCATTTTCCCCCAAACTTTTTCGCTTTTCACCCCCCCTGTGTTAGGATGTCTCCCCCTTGGTAAAGACATATATAGGCCATGTGTGGTGTGAGATGCCCTGTTTAATGTGAAATTGTAATGCAATGGTGTGTGCACTTATTAACCCCCCCATTGTGGAAATGCACCCCAGTGAAATGCTGCATTTAAAATGGATGCCATGGCTATGTGTTGTGCCACCTGACTGCAGTGAGTTAGCGGTCTAGTTGTTTGGTACCCAGCCATCCAAGCATTTGGAGGGAAAGCCTGGCACCCAGGGTGCTCTACTCCTTCCCGAGCCAGTTTGAACCAGTTCCCCAGAGGCTTCTGGAAGCTTCTGGCACTGTCTGGTAGGAGGGGGTGAGGGGCATATAAATAAGGGGGCTGTGCCACCATGTGCTCAGTCAGAGCAAGGACATGAAGGTGAGGGGACCTGCTGCCAGGGGATACCGCCACTTGGGCCTGTGTGCTGGACCCTGCACCCAATTAAAACCCCTCTGCTGTCCAAAGGGCTAGTGGAAGCCCCACTGCAGGAGAACAGGCTGCTGTACAGGAGGAGTGCCATGCTACAGTGGAGGATGGTGGAAGCCTACCGCCCATTCTTGATTAGTACCCACTGACTGCTGACCCTGCCCAGTAGTGCCTGCTGCTCTGCCTCCTGACCCTTGAAGAAGGAGCACCATCCTAGGTCCATGAGGCTGGTGGGACCTTGCGCCAAGCGAGCGCTACTCCTAAAAGCGCCTGCGGGAGAAGAGCGCTATATCTGTGCGGGCCAGAAGAAGAGGACCGTGGGCACCATCCCCTACATGGCCCAGAGTGAGGAGCCGGCCACGGCAGCACTGCGAGAGCGCTTCATTTCCCTAGTTGTACTCCCTTCCTGCACCCCTGCCGAAGGAAAGCGCTTTAGGGGTACTGCCCTGGATAAGAGAGGAACGTCTGGCCCTTGCAGTGCTGGAAATCCGCGAGCACTGCTACTCAGGAGCTGCAAGTAAAGCGCTGAGCCTCCTAAGCGCTATACTAAGCGAACTGTTGCCTCCCAAAGTGCTGTGCTGCTAGGAGCGCTGTGAAGCTTCTAAGCGCCTTGCCCGCAAGAAGATCACCGCCACCCGGGGGCCGCCAGAAGAAGGAGAAAAGCAGGTGCCTACCGCCTCTGAACGCTTTGGGAAGCCCGCAGGTGCCTACCCCGCATTGCTGCCTATACTGCGCTGCTGCCCTTTGGGTACCTTATTTTTACAGCGGGTGCTGCCCACCCCGGGTGGGGTTTTCACATCGGAGGGAGCCTACCCCTCATCGCTGCCGGGAATCACCGCCGCGGCCCGGGCCGGAACTGGAGAGCAGCACAGCGATTGGGCGCCGGCCGCCGCGTAGCAGGAAGTCCCGCCATGTGAAGCCGGAGGAAGCCGGAAGAAGCCGGAAGGAAGCGGGGCTCCCGTGGTGACGAGGGAGCCCCGTGTGAGGAAGGAGACCGGAGCGGGTGCCTACCCTGCCGGTCGGTGCCCCCACGCCGGATGGAGCAGCGCAAACATCGCCGGTGATCAGAGGGGCCCCGGAGCGGAGCAAGAAGACTGCCCGCGCAACCAACACAGGACTGGAGGAAGCCCGGGTAGAGCGGGAGCCGACCTCGCCCCACCCCCCCTCCGAGAGAGTGCTGCAAGTAACCCGCGGGGCTCCCGGGTGGAAGGGAGAGCCCCGCGCCCGCCACCCAGCCTGCATTGGAGAAGAGCAGCCTCTCCTCCCCAAGAGCCCGGTGAGTGGGGGCTCAAGCAGTCTGTGTTGGGGGGTATATTGGGGCATATTGGCCGTGCCCCCCCCCCCCGGTGTTAGGATTCCTGTGGGGGGGCTTCTGGGAGCGTCACAGGTGCTGGGAGAGGCACCAGGAGCGCTGCATTGGTGCCCTGCACAGCTGCCCTGCCTGAAGGTGGGTAGCTGCAGCGAGGGGGCATTCTGGACCCTTAAGTTCCAGAGAAGGGGCTCCCCGGTGACAGTATCAGGCCAGGACTGCTTCTACACGACTGACTGCCCCGCCGGACAGAGGGCAGTCGCCATCGTTGGGGGCATTGTTAATTTGAGGGCCTCCCTATGCAGGATGCCGGTTATGTTTGGAAGTGGCATTTCTGCCTCATGCTACACGGGATCTTATGCCCTACTAATGTGATCTAGGCTGCCGTAGTATGCCCCCATGTGTAACTTGGTCAGGCTAATGTGGATTTTACGCATACTGTTTTCTCCATCTCAATATGGTTTTGCCTACAGTGTGATTATGCATGATGTGTTCCATACTAAAGTTATGTCTCTATGATCTCATGCTTTGTGCCGATGGGGTATAGTGGGGTTATATGCCTGCGGGATTGCTCACTCCTTGATGGATGCTCTTGATTCCCGCCTATGCCCCTGCTAATCTGATCGTACCCAATGTGAGACCGGCCGTGATTCAGGCCCTGGGTTATGTTAATGCTTGCTGATAAGGTTTTTAGGCCCTGTGTTCTGCCTACACTATTGTGCCTGATGTTTGCCCCTAAGGGTGATGCCGCCTGGTAATGGAGTTTCTGCCTAATGTTGATGCCAAGGGCCCCTTGATTACTCATCCTGATGTTCTAGGCCTATGGTGAACGTTTATTGCAGAGGTCCCTACCTCATGATTTAGGTCTACTGCACGTCTATGCCTGATGTTAATTCTGATACCTAATGTGTTATGCCAAATGTTAATGCTTACATTTTAATTGCAACCTTGACCCTGATGGACTTACCTTCCTTTCTTTCATTTACCCCATACCTAATCCCCCCTGTATACATTGCCCTGGCACCAGTTGGCAAAGTCCAGTGATAACTGTGATTACCTGTGAGTTTTATACAATACAAAAGTTAATCTTTTTCACCAAAACTGGTGTTTTGTCTCTTTTTGGGGCGTGCCTTGTGTGTGGTCTGTGTGTACTGCGTGGATGCTTTACACATGTCCTCAGGAGTTTGGCCTGCCCGCTCTGCACCATGCTACCCCCGTAGAATTGGTCACCCCATTTCTAACGGAACCACCTTGGTGTGTTTCCAAGATTTAGAAATTACTGACGCCTGGAGCGATCTATTGATCAATTCCCTACCCTCTGTCATAATACAGTCCTGGAATTTCCTGAAGGTGTCTGGTTTTACTGGATCATCAGGAGAACCTGATTTTACCTTTGCTGCCAGAATCTCCAGGTCTTTGAAGGACACAGATGGTAAGTCTTGTTGAGAGTAGGGGAGATCAGGTGAGAAATTAGGGGACCACGATTTTGCGGCGACTCTTCTGGAGTTGAGTGTGTTATAAATGCCCTCAACTTTATAAATGAAGTAGCGTGACAAAGATTCACATTGCAGGTTGGAGGATATGATGTTATTAGTTACTAGTGAGAGAGTATAGCTCAGGCCTTTTCCGAGACCATGGGCAGCACTTGTGCATCCGAATCCCACACAGTAAGGGTGTATCAGCTCAAAAAGCACACAGTGTTCCCCAACCACAGTGCTACATTGTGGAAGAGAACATCTTCTTACTGAAGGTATCCAGCTTTTTGGATTCCCTATCCAGTGGAGTGGTAGGGAATGTGCCGGGACTGATCAGGGAAGTGGAGACTTGGATCACCAAGCTCTCTGGGGTGGGGTGCTGGGTGAGGAAACTGAGACCCCCAGGAGCAGGGCAATAGCATGTGCCAATTGTCCTGTTCACTGGAGCCCCTGTGCAGGGCTTGAACCAGGCCACAAGAAGGACATCCATTAGGGCTTCATTAAATGGGATTAATGATTTGGAGGAGGCAACTGCCACCTCCGTCAAGACTGCCACTGTGGGCAACTGAAGGTCCAAACCTCAACTGTTGTCCTCACCACCATTTCAAATGAGGCACCCTCCTAAATTGCCATAGTAGGGGGAGAGGCAAGGTCAGTGTCTGGTGAAGTGTCCAAACCAATGGCTTCCACCAGTCCCATGTACCAGTTGTCCTCTGGTACATCAAGGGCATGGTGGTAACCATAATGGTCCTCAGACTCCTCACAGACGTCATGGGCTCCAGGCCAGTCGGCCATGGAGTCAGTATCGGATGCCGCCCATTCGGCTCCATGTCAGAGTTAAATATGACCAAGCGGCCTGTGCCGTCACAGGGTGCCGTTTGTGTCAGGAATGATAGGACTGGAGTAGATGCCAAGGAAGGTTGCAGGCTTGTGGTTTGCACTGCTCTGGATCCAGCACGAGATCCAAGAGGCCCAACTGGTGTGGAGGGTGAACCTTTCGGAAGAGAACCAGTAGGGACCCCGCTCTAATGCATGAGGACCGAAGGGGCTCCGGAGGGTCAGGCTGCCCAAATGCGAGCTGCATGGCTTCAAAAATACTCTTGAGTTGGGCAAGGGTTGCTCCCTGGCACATGCTTCACCATAGAGGGAGGCCTGGAGTGCTGACCCTCCCACACCAGGTCCAAAGATTTGGACAGCACGGGGAAGTCAAAGACTGCTTTGTCTTCTTCGACTTCTTTCTTGTGAGGGACTTACCTGATGACTTGGATCAAGACAACAATCGTCAGTGGCGGCTCCGTGAGCTGTCCTGGGACTTTTCACATTACTGGGATTGAGTGCGTGGAGGGGGAAAGCCTAACCATATTAGACCTACACACTATTTCATGGTTTATCAAAAAGGAAATAGGATCTATTTTCATAGGGGTAAAGAAAGTCCATCAGAAAGTGCAAGGAATGAATTACGCCCACTGTGGATAGATATTGTATGGGTTCATCCCCACAGGGTATTCAAGGAAACTCGGTAAACATGACCAATATTCAAGATAGGTTCCTGCAACTAGATTATGTTTAGAGCTGCTCCACCATCTAGTGGCATTCACCAAATCAGATTTTTGGCCTTTTATTATCCCAAGGTGCCCATTTGATAGAAAGGCCAGACAAAATACAATTCACTTTATGTTATTTTGTAAATTCTACAAGGATATTATAACTTGCACAGTACATCCACTTTTTTTGATGCAGAGCTTTATTTATCATCAGGAGGCCTTCGCCTTTTTAAGGAACTTGTCTAACCCCCAAATACGCTGTACAGATCTTGTTTAGATAAAGAAGGCCATTTGAAGATGTAAATCATTGACATATCTAGATTTCCTACACTATGAAGAAAGTTGCACTCAATACTGAGATACCTAAAAATTGATTTAATAATTGTTTTATGGATAGCACTTTGTAGAGTAACTCAATGAAATGTAAACAATGAACTCTGTGGATTGTTTTAAGCACCGGAAATGTTCCCCTTTTCCACTTTAGAGCCCTTCATCACACCTATCTGCAAGGTAATTAGTATACCTATTCCTCATCAAAACATCCCTGAGCTCCTCCCTCTCATTGAGGGGGTTTGTAGCCAAGACCGTGACTAGGTTTCACGGTGTGAGGAGGCCACCCTATGATGAAGCATGCCACCCTTGGGTGGGTGGAGGAAACCATCCTTTAAATACCCCACCTATACTAGGTCATCCTTTTGTTTCCTTCTCTCTTTGGCAGACCCAGGAGACATCCATAACACACCAGGAGATGAAATCTCGATCTCAAAAAAGGCCTCAACAAAAGTCGAGAAAAATGTCAGTCAAAAATGCCTGGGGTTTACCTCTGTCCGGATCTGCACTGACTGGAACAAAAAGAAAGGAATTGACATCTGGATTGATGCCTATATAGGCACCACACACATCACTTCTGACATGGGGGCCGCCGACACGGAGCTAAACGAAGCCACCTACTGACTTGCAGTACTGCACAAGAATTATTGGATCCAATTTGATGCCTGAGTATTGTTCTAAGGTAAGGAATCTGCAGCTATAATTCTCTATCAAATACGTTTAGTAATGTATTTTTAGATATCATACACATTTATGATGTAATAATTAGATTTTATAATTTTGTTTTTGTTTAGTTTATTTTATGTATATTTATATATTTTTTTTATTTATATTGGTATTAGTACATGTTTTAAATATTACATTTTTATTTAATTGATTTATTTAGGTATGTACTAGTTTTAGCATATCATTTTGTTATTTACATTATATTTCAAGTTATATATTTGTTTCATATGTAATGTTTTTGAATTTGTTTACTTTTTGTGTCATCATTTTTTTATTACTTCAAGTTTTTAAAGGTAATTTATATTTTACATTATTTAATATGATTAAATATAAAGACTTACCTATGTATTTTCAAAATTGTTTGCCTCTGAAATTCCCATAGTTGATACTGTACTTTACATATTAAGTGTGTTGTCATTTTCTTGCCCTTAATATTTTTGCTGCCCTTTTTCTATTGCAAAGTTTTTACTCTCAATGTAATGCTATAAAAGCTGAGTTTCCTGGCACAAGGTATGCCTTTCCCTAGACTCTACTCATCTGAATTTCTGCTCCTGTGGAAACAGATCAAAGACATCACTCTATGGTCTGCCTCCTTCAGGGGAGCTGAAATGTATTCACACACCAGAGGTAATTTTCTGATAAGTGAAATAATAGAAACAGGAGTGGGCAACTGGGTCTCCTGACAGAAGGTGTGCCTCTCTCAGACATATACAAAAATATACATTAGAGCTCACCTGGAGGAAGCTGATGGGGGACTATACCCCTCTCCTACATTGTCAAGGGATCTGATATGTCCCCTACATACCAGAAGTCATTTTTGTCAACCAAAAATATTAAAACAGAATGTGGAACTAGGAATCCTGGCACAAGGTCTGCATCTGTCTTGCCTATGCCAGGCATCCACATTTGAACTAGCCTGGAATGGGAGGCTTGCAGGAGGGTGATTTCATCAATCTAGCGAACTATGGAGACCAAAGATTCTACCTGGAAACCAGTGATTATTCTTTTGGAGTGAGAAAAGAGAAATGGAGAATAGCACAAGGCTTGCCAAATTCATCCATCTAGAAATCAGCACCCCTGGGTAGAAGAATGGTGGAGTACCTTCTTGGGGGACTTGAAATGTCTTGTGGATTCCACGAGACATTTCAAGTCAATAAAAAAACTGAAAGGAGTGGAGAGCAGGACATCCAGGCACAAAGCAGTCCTCTTTTTGACCTCAACCCATTATGTATATTTCACCTCCTCTGAAACAGGAGACTTATTTGACCTGTGGGGTACTTGGTATTCTCATTCAATACTATGTTTCTTCATTTTCAGGTGAAAAAATACCAATGGTATGGAGAACAACTGTCGTCTTTCTAGCCTCTTTCTAACATTTGCTCTTCAGCTGCTCAGCTGGAACATATAAGGGTGGTATTTCCAATTTGCCTTCATTAAATACCCCTGAACATCACAAATCATTTTTTGTCAAATGAAAAAATAGAAAGGAAGTCCAGAGTCTGGCATCCTGGCACAAGTTGGGCTGTCTCTGGCCACAACCTACCATTTGCATGTCTTCATTTTTGGGGAGGTAGGTCAGGGGGTATCCCCTAAAGAGCGCTGCTCTTGGTACATAAAATGCCCTTGGGCACCAGGGGAGGGTTTCTTTAATAAAAAAAGAAATAATATGGAACAGCAGGCATCCAGGCACCAGGTATGACTCTCCCAGTTCTCTGCCTATTATTTTGACTTCAGATCCCCTGAGGGAGCAGTATGGGATTCCCCCTGATCTGCCATCTTTGTTGGATATTAAATGTGCCTGGAGACCAGGGATAATTATTTGTCAACCGAAAAAATGGAAACACAGTGTGGACTAGTAATCCTGGCACAAGCTATGACTCTCTCTGCTCCCTACAGCAGGTGCTCTCTTTACCTCTGCTGCCTGCACATGCTAACTTTCTCTCGATAATACTTCTCCCGATAAAAACTGCAGACCACATATGTGTATTGGCATATTGCATGGAAGGGAAACAAGACTAACCGGCAATTGAGAAGAGCTCATTTTTCAAGGTAATTAATTGAGAAGGTTGCAGCTTATTCTTGTTTTGTAACATATGCTCCCTCACACATTATACCGTTTTATCGACTAAAGCGTGGTTCAATTTTATTTAGAGAAACAGAAGGAGGTAGATCCTTTGCTGTGGACCACCTATTTTTTTGTTTTTCAATACAAAATGTGAGGAAATTGTGTTTTTGCAAATATAGTTTTACTTGTGCAAGGAATTCAGGTTACACGATGGGGTTGCATCCACATTGGCCCCACTTCCTTAGATTACCACAAAGGGCTAATATGTAACAATGCCTGGACATGGTATGTCTTCTTGGGGTCCAGGTGATCTAGGGCTTAAATACTGACCCATACCTCAAGGCAAAATGTTGTCTTTGTCCTCCTGGAAATTCAACTTTGCATGGTTGTGATTTTGTCCCATGCCTGCCTTATTAAATATATCCGCTGTATCATGTGGGGTACCAATTTTATCAGAAGACGTGTGGTGATATAAATGGCAGATTTGCATTAGCATTCAAAAGTATTAAAATATTTGGTACCAATTGTAAATGCATGTTCACAAACATGTTTTTACAAAAGCTCCCTCAAATTTACTTGGCTTTGTGGATGCTTTAAAAATCTTTGCAGAAGATCGAACCTAGATTAAAAAATGTGCAGATGTCCTTGAAACCCAATTTCTATTAATTACATTTTTTATTGTGAAGTAATAAATCATCAGTACACAATTAAAAATAATTTTAGGACAATTTACATTTGCTGGCTCTGGGTCTGACTATCATATGTTTTTGCTCAAACTATGAAAGATGTATATCTCTTCCGCTAGAAGATTTTGGTACATGTATTGGTAGATATTTGATCAGAACAGCCTTCAATACATAATGTTAAAGATGAGGTTAGGGGATGCTAATATTTTGTATGGGATAATCTCACCCAATCCAACCAAAAGACCCCCTTTCAGAATTGCGAACTTTAACCAGGTTTAAAAAATGTATAGTTTTCAGAGCTCACCCATGGGTTTCACATAACGTTTGCCACACATTATAATGCATGTCCCACCAAATACAAACCTTGCACATACTCACATTTCATTAATACTGAACAGTAAGCAAATTGTACCAATTTGCATAATACCCTTATATGTACACTTTGGTAACGTCTCCCTTTCGGCTTCCGATGAGACACAATGTCTCTTTACTTGGCAAGAACCACCGAAGGATAAGGTGCTTGACAGAGAAATGTTTCAGTTCAAAGTACCAACGTTTTAGACTATTTGGTGAGACTATGTTAGATGTACTGATATTTAATTTGGTAGCAAAACTCTCAAGAGATTAAGGTATCCGATCCAAAGATGTTTGTTATTTTGTCTTCTTTTCTAGAGACATTTCCCTTGCAGGATTAGGTCTTTTACTGCACCAAGGAAAGTGAGGTGAATTAATAACTCTCTCCAAATACGGTGCTGATCCTGAGGTTGTAGGTGCCAGTGTCAGTTTCTTACTCTCCAGAAAGGAAGGAACAAGTAGTGCTGAGCTAGAAAACATTGGGGATACTAGGGCAAACAGATGGAGCCAAAGTCACTGGCATAACAAGGTATGGAACTGAGATTAGACTACTGAATATTAAGGAAATGTATATAGAGGTACAATATTATTGTGCACAAAATATATCGACAACCAAAATATTGAAAGGTAAGTGTATATAGAGGAAGTATAAATTTACTATTCCTAACTCCACATCTATATACCTTGAAGAACAAGTTACTTACCTTCTGTAATGCATTCTCTGATAGAAACTACTAGCTGCAGATTCCTTACCGTACAATTTCCCAGGTGTCAGACTGGATCCGGAAATTTTTGCGTGAGCAGTTCCCCTGCGTGCATTTGAGTGGCTCCATTTGGTTTCACGTGGCGGCAGCGGCACAGGTTGTGACATCGTATTCACCTATATAGGTGCCACCACACCCCACAGGTGTCAGTAACTATTCAAATTTTCCATGCCAGAAGTGCAGAGCCATGAAGTGATCTGACTAGTCTGTGTCCAAACTAGGGCCCTTAAAAAGGGAGCAACCCTAGCCCTATAATATGTCTGCATACATCCTACGCAGACGACACCCAACTCGTTCTCACCGTCAAAGACAATGGAGACAAAATTGCCGCCAACTTCCAACAGGGCATGCTGTCCATTAGCAACTGGATGACAATAAATGGTCTCAAACTTAACTCCAATAAAACGTAGGTCATCACTTTTGGCAAGCTTGTGCCTATTTGGCCTAACGCTTGGTGGCCCAACGATCTAGGCCCTCCTCCCGTCCAAGTCACCAAGGTCAATAATCTGGGTGTTCTCATCGACGACAAACTCACCTTCTCTGCACATGTAAACTCCATCGTCTCCTCCTCTTTTTTCAAGTTAAAAGTCATAAAAAAGATTCTTCCTTTTCTTCCCCCCAACTCTGGCAAGACCCTGGTCACCGCTTGTGTAATGTCCTCCGTGGACTATTGCAATGGACTTCTGCTTAATGCCCAAACTAAAGTCATCAAAAAGCTACAGTCCATACAAAATGCTGCGGCCAGGATGCTATCTGGTACTCCCTAGTTTCAACCCGTTGCTCACATCATCAAAGGTTTTCACTGGCTAGCAGTAAAGAACAGAATTAAGTTCAAAGCCCTCTGCATCGCCTTTAAAGCCACGCAAAAACATGGGCCGCATTTTCTTCTAAAGCCCCTTGCATTTCACGTCCCCAAATGTTCACTTCGATTAATGAATATACTCATCATGACGGTTCCCCGAACTAGAACTGTCACCTGGGGCGATCGCAGTTTCACAGTATCTACAGCTAAACTCTGGAACTCCCTTGACCCTGACATCAGATCAGCCCCTACTCTATTTTCAGAAAAAAAGTGAAAACCTGGCTCTTCAATCAATAAACACCCCCCCCCCCCCCCCCCCCCCTCAATTCACACTCTGCTTCTGTCTACAGCGCCGAGACGCCCTTGGGCATTTGTTCGGCTATACAAGTTACATAAATAAATAAATAAATAAATAAATAAATAAATGCAGAGCGGGTAGGCATGTGTGGATCTATTAGGAAGCTGCAGCTAGGTATTGTCTCTACCAGACAATGCGTTATATAAATAATCATCATGATACATATGTGTGAAGTTAGGTATAGAAAATCTATGCTTACTTTTCAATATTTTGAATTCAATATTTTGTCCTCTATATTCTTATACCCTGATATTTCATCTTCGATATTCAGGGCTCTCACCAGAAATGAAAAAGCTGAACGGACAATAAGGACTATGAAGGGGAGGATGGAGTGGTGGCAGAGGTTCTGCCTTTCAGGTTAAAAATGGCAAAGACGGCACAATTAATAGTTTTCATCTGTTCAATTGAAGCACCAGGAGAAAGGAAATCATACATGTAGCGGCCTATGATTATCTAGGATTGGCACTACCTTGGTTGAATATGTACCTCAAAGCTCCTGTGTGGATCTCTTCCTATGCCTCTTGCTGTTAATGAGTGAAGATAAGTAAGAGCACTAGTGCTTTTCGTATTGATGATGTCGCTTCCAGTGAGATGAGCCTGAAGACCACCTCCTGTGAGAGGATTGTGATTTTGGCTTTGATTTAGAAGTCAAATACCTTATATGTGAGGCCATGAAAAATGTATCCACTTCCTGAAGATTTCATTGGGTAGATGAGGGAACAAAGGTCGCAATGCCATGTTGTGCTTGATTTCCATCACTACAAGCACCAATAATATAGGTCTGTGCTGGAAATCTGTTTGTGAAAATTTGAGAAAGGCTGGAAGCCTGAAGGTGTTGGTATAGGCAGGGAAATGCTAAAAAAAAGACTCAGCACTCAGTAGCTCTGTGTCCGTGAGAAGAAACTGACTTCACAAAAATGTCAGGTGGATTTGTGACTGGCACTGAGGTAGCATCGCCAACTGGTACCCATAATGGGGACCTGCTGAGAATCCTCTGAATCCAGTCCAAGGCCTGGGAAGTTTTTATGATAAAGAACCTTCAGGATAGGCAATGTATTAAACACTGCGTATGTGTCTTTCCAGGGTGAGTGACAAAACAACTTAAATGTAAGGGTATGAAGAGTATGGTACAGCTTATTCATGAGACATCACTCAGCCTTGCCATAGTTCCATGGTTTTCATAATTTAATGCATTCTGCAGTAAGTAATTGGTTTACTTGATCAACTTTCACATCCTTTGTACATGGGGAGAATAAGTAGAGATAGCAAGGAAGACATAGATT
This sequence comes from Lissotriton vulgaris, assembly GCF_964263255.1. Classification (NCBI taxonomy): domain Eukaryota; kingdom Metazoa; phylum Chordata; class Amphibia; order Caudata; family Salamandridae; genus Lissotriton; species Lissotriton vulgaris. Next base: position 784,838,799 of record NC_141694.1, on the reverse strand, counting down.
TATAATGTGCTCCTGCTACCTTATGGCTGGGTGTCCTGGTGCTGGCTCCAAACAAAATGAGAAAAAAGTGTAAAAAAAAAATATGACTTGAACAAAACAGTTAATGAGAAAAGACACAGAAATTAATTAGTCCGGTTTGGTCGATAATAGCCATGTTTTATGATATTTTCAGAAAAGAAGCTGATCTTCAGTAGCCTTAAGTGTAGGAGAGGAAACACATTGTATGTGCTAGCTGTAAGTAGCATAAGGTTTGCATCGGTTGATAGTCAGAGAAGCTGTGAGGTATTAACTCAGGACCAATGCTATTGATGGTCCAGTGACAGAAGCAAAGGCACTTAAAGGTGGTACATTTGACTGTCCTTGCTGATCCTGCCGATTACTTAGGCCACAGCATTTTTCACCACCTGCTATCTACACAGAGGGCATTTAGGTAAACCAGCCTAGAATCATTACAGTAATTTAAGTGTACGGAGATAGTGACCTGACTAACTTTTTTGAAAAGACGAGGTATACTTTTCCTAAATTGGATGCAACTATATTCACTTTAGTTTTATAGGAGAAGCAAGAATCAAAAATAAAGTCCAGAGAATTGGAATGCAGTCACAAGGCAATTGCAGAGATAGTGTTTGAAGCTCTTCTCTCAGGTGAAAATGTCATCATCCACGTAGATGAGTAATTTGTATGTTATTCAGCTAAGAGAAATAGACGAAGCAATGAGAAGGGATCAATGCGCCAAAGGAGGCTAAGATCTGAACCAAGAGGAACATTGCAGAGAAGGATCATAAAAGAAGATGGGAAAGGGGAAGTGGAACAGCATCAGCACTGTCAGGCAGAGAAGGGCAAAGCAAATCAAGCAGACGGTCCGTCACTCAAATCCTATGGAGGCACTAAATTATGATGGAGTGGAGATTAGGTTTAATGTTTCAGATAGATGCAGTAGCATGAGAGTGACCATTCACCTCCATCCAAAGTAAGCTGGAGGTCATCAAGAACTGAAGTGAGGGAGGTCTCAATGCCATGCTTTGGTCTGATACCAGCTTGAGATGCATACAGAGTCTCTATGGTTTCACAAACAAGGGAAAGTTGGTCATTGGATATACTTTGAGTGAAATTAGGTGGAAAAGGCAGTAAAACTGTAGGGCTGAATTTGAAAAGTAGAGTGGAGTTGTATGGGCTTTTCAACAGAGGAATCATCATAGCTCTTTCCCCGCTGCAGAGACCACCCTCACACTCAAAGACTGAAAGTAGGTGGATTCATTTCCAGTAATGTTTCTTTACTGAGGACATTTGTTTCTAAAGAACAAGTCACATTGCTCTGCAATTTCTCATTTTTTAAATTATATCACCAACAAAACCTTGCAATTGACACGCTGTTAACTACTGGGTTCTAATCAGACAGATTTATGTGTAACCCACTGTACAGGTTTGCTAGCATTCTTATTGTAGGAATCTCTGTGGCATCTTAAAAGTAATAAGGTACCTTAAAAATAATCAAGAGCACACACTAATTGCAACTATCAGGGAGAACATGCTGCATTTCTGGTCTGTGCAATTCACTTAAATGAAATTAACTGGTTTAAGAATACCGTCACAGATTCTAAGGCAGCTGTGTCAGCTTCAAACTTTTCTCCAATTTCCGATCTCAGGCGCTCAATTGCATCTTCCTCCTGTTCTTCTGGCTCCTCTTCTTCTACCTCCTCTTCTGGGAATTCCTCTGCAAGAATATCCTCTGTGTCATCTTCTTCCTCTTCTTCCTCCTCTACCTCTTCATCAACTTCTGTATCATCCTTAGGCTACAGTAAATGGTACACAGTTACTAAATTGTCATTTGTGTAAGAAATTCAGTAATTTACAATGGTCTAGACAGATCATGTATAGAATGAGGTGTAACAATCTGCTTTAATTTTTGAAAAAATAAAATTATGCAATAATTTATAACAAATTTACCAAAAACCCTACAGCATGTGGGGTAGTTTCCTCATCATTCAAAACTTAAAATGGTGGCTCAGAACTTAAAATGATAAGCCTAAAATGACATCAAGGATGAATTACCACAATATGGAAACAAATGAACTGTAACCTTCATCTAAATTCCAACTGCTTATTCAGTAAATGTATAATGCATTTAATAGTTCGGTACTCTGATAGGTCTGCTAGGACAGGGAGGTAAATACAGAGGACACATGTCAGCAAAGGAAACACAAGTGAAGCTATTCAACACATGATGTTTCTCATGTGGTGAAAGCAGACAAAAAACAGACTAAGGTTGGGAAGGGAAACCGACTCTGAATTTTCCTGTCTGAGTTTGCCGTATGAAGTATGGCAGCCCCAGGCAGGAAAAAGAAAATGATATCCCCCAAGCACAGGGTAAAAACTCCCTGCATGCAAGGGTCATTATTTGTTTGTTTTTAACAAGCTCCAACTTTGGAAGTGTGGCTCTGGACTAAGCTATGCCTAAACGTGCATCTGCCTCACTGGCAGATGTGCTGAAGGCGCAGTGATTCCTAGCAAGTAGTGGGTGTGGGGGTAGCATCTCTAGATATGGCAGACAGTCCCCTCAAAGGAGTGAAGGGCAGGGCCTTCACTGACCTGGCAAGTGCCTGCCAAAGTCTAAACGACCACAGTCATTTTCTTCAATGTTGAGTCCCAGCCTGTCTCTGGCTATTTTATTTGGATATGTGTGGTATGCTGGCATTCTTGACTTCGGATTTGCCTTTATTAGACATCAGTTTTGGACCAAGATCAGCTTAATTAACTCTAGTAGTTCTTGCTTTTCCAGCCTACCCAGTGTGACTTAGTTCTGCCTGTTGTCAGGGAATATTGATGAATACATCAGTCATACCAATGGTGCAAAATGGCACTGCATGCCGGCGTCACCCAGAAACTCCTCAGGAAACTACAGAACACCCTAAACACTGCACTCAGACTGGTCCTCAACGGCCCTTGCTGCAGTCACTTCACCGAAAACCTGCGAGAACTCCACGTTCTCCTAGTAAATAAAAGAGTCACTTTCAAGCTCCTCACACATGCCTACAAAGCCCTCCACGTCGCAGGACCAGCATATCTGAACCAGCGCCCTCATTTCACGTACCCACTAGACACCTCCGCTCTGCCCAACTGCCACTAGCCAATGTCCCACGGATCCGCAAGACCAGACCGGAGGAAGATTCTTCTCCTACCTCACTTCCAAGACCTGGAACACCCTTCCTCTCCACCTTAGGCAAGCCCCATCACAGACTCAATTCAGGAAGGAGCTCAAGACCTGGCTCTTTGACTGAACCCTAGCGCCCAGACTGATCAGCAGCCCCTCACCCCACCCATCAGCGCCTTGAGACCCTCACGGGTGAGTAGCCGCGCTTAACAAACCCTGATTGATTGATTGATGGTGGTTTTGTGATATTTACAAGCAGTCGGGGTCCCCGTAGAAGGCACTAGGTAAATTATTTAGTTACATATTTAGTTACCATGCCAAGACTCATGTGCTGTTGGGATGAACATCTGTTGGGATGCCCACAGAAATTAAAATCTGTTTTTGAAATCCGAAATTACCTTTTTAGGTCGAGCGTAGCGATGGACCTCGTGTATACTTTAGTATACAAATATGCGGACACGAGTCGGACGCGCGCATTGTCCGCCTCGGATTTGGCCTTGTGAGCGCGCTTTATGACCGCGCGCCTTAGGAGACACGCGCTGTGAACACGCGCGGCTCTTCTCGCACTTTCACTTTCACAGTGCGTGCCTCCTACAGTGCGCAGTCGCAGCCATTGTCTGCAATGGGTTTAGTAAGCTCGTCAGCAATGTGTCCGAGAGGACACGAGGTGGACGAAAGAAGTCGGGGCCCGCTGCAGCAGCTCGAGGCGCGTCAGCTCGACATAGGCTTGACAACACTATCAGTAAAGGAGGCACCGCAAGAGGCGACGCAGCAGCAGCGTGGACTGGAAGCACGTCATGGGCAAGTGCAGCTAGTTCCATTTTGCGGTTGTCAAACAGCTGTCAAATTAAGGACTGGTTTCCAAGATTCGATTACACTTGATGTCTTTCTTTGTGTGGCAGCTTTGTAGCCTAATGTGGGAATAATAATTAACCCCTGGCCACGTCGTCTTCCGCTGGTTTTTTTCCGAGTGCTGCTCCGTGCCCCGCGATGATTATTCACAAGGTAGGTAGGCCTGCTGCACGCGACCTCAAGGTCGGTGGTTGCTGCTCGTCCATGAAACTGCAGTCAGACACATAACACACCGCGGTGGGCCAGGGTCGGTGTATGGTTGTCACCGGAGCACGGGCGCCTCTTCGCTGAACTCTCACCACGTGGCGCATTATCATTCAGGGTGTTTTGTTTGAAGTTGTTGCCAGTGCTCTAAATGGGCAGGTACTATCCGAGTATCTGCACGTCCTTAATTTGAAAGGGAGATTCATACCTGCAAACTTATTTTACTCGAACACAATCTGCCAAGCCTGGGCTGCAAGTACATGGAATTTAAAGTAGTGATTCTAACGGGAAAAAAGCCTAACTCTTATAGAGGAAAGTTGCAATCCGCTGGTATGGGATTCGAACCTGTGACCTTGATTCTCTCACCCACAGTACAGGCGACAAGCATTGGCTCCTGCATAGTGGCAATTTGCACTATAATTGAGTGTAGGCTTCAGCAACAGGACTTGAAAAGCAGATACTCCGCCCATCTGCACTCCGCAAACCGCACCGTCTGCTCTGCGCACCTGACCTCTAACAGCGGCCAAAGGTGTGACGACAACCATGTGGGACCTGTGCAGCCCGACAGGAGCATGCACAGTCTTTAGAATGCCTCAGTGAGAATGTTCCCATGTCTCGCAGCTGCAACCCACCCACAGCACTTAGGAGCCGGCCAATTGACACGCATAGAATGGGTACTTTATAAAACTAGTTTGTATGTAGTGCTTCATTCTGCGCTTCTCCTTTCTAACCGCTGTAAATAACAGGCGTAACAATAAGCCCTTTCAGCAGTGCTAGCTCAGAACAGACAGTGGGGTCTCTAGATGTGAGTTTTAGGGGGAAGGAGCACACAGGGGGCCACAGATAAAAAAATGCACACATATATATATATATATATATATATACATTACTTTTCATTAAGTAGACTATCAATTAAACATTATTATAGTCCGCACAAGGGGCAAGGTCTTCGGATTGTCTCAGTCTGTCCCATTGTTGTCTTCACATCACTCTCTTCTGCAGTCTCTTTGTTAGACATTTACACTCCTTTTCTCCTCATATCTTTCTGAAATACTCAATCTGCGTATCTCACGCTGTCTTTCTCTCCAGCACCTTCTTTTTACATTCACTTTCACATACTTCCTCCCATCTCCTGCACTTCATCAATCCCCCCACGCACAACATACCCGCTCACCTACACGCACTGTATTTTCTTTAACTTTCACCCTGTCAGTATTTTGACAGCTGTGTTCATCCTTCACACGCTTTTGCACGTAATCCAAATTATTATTGGCACGCCAGGACATTGCTCTGTGTGCTCCGCGGAGAGGCCAAGGTTTGGATGAGCATGCGTTCAAAGCCCCTTTATATCACAGTGACAGGCACTGTGACAAAATTCACACTGCATTTTGACAGTCGTGGCCCACCCACAACATCAACCCACACACCTCCATAGAAACAACTCGTTTCACACTAGGCACTATATATGAGTAATACGTTGCATGAAAAACTACGGAAACACATCATCCCGAGAAAAGCAAATACTCTTAGGGAATGCAAGAGTAATTAAAACATGAAACTTAACAAGAACAGTATCTTTTCCGAGGCTGAGGCAGTTTCTGTTTTAGCTTATTCTGTCATATTTTCTTTTTATCTCAAGTTAGTGCTGGCTAATACCAGAACCACGTTATTAGAACTGGAAAACCCCTGGGTCTCAGCTCTGTATAAAAAACAATACAGTAGCCTGCCATTTAGACCCCCAGGATGCCATGTGTGCAGGATTTTACCGCCACTTTTGCGTTTTTATGTCAAAGCCAGGAAGCAAATTGAAGGAAACCAGCCAAAGGTAGTATTTTCCCCATTCGAAAATAAAACTTTAAAATGCAAATACAAACAAATCCCTTCAAAAGTTTTTGAGAGTTACGTCACCTAGTCACCAATGATTATCAAAGTAAATAGAGGCAGCATTTCAATGTTTAAAAATACAGAGGATTTTACACAGTTCAATATTCAAGTATAAGTTCCCTTTCTATCCAGGATTTTAAAACATGTGGAAAATGCGCGTGTGGTTCCCAGGGAGGAAACGGTGGCCACTGCGGCGCAGGGGGACCCTAACCTTTTTTTTGGGGGGGGGTGTCTAGTACTTCGGGGGGAGCCTTTTAAGCTCAAGGCGAATGCATATTTTTGATATATGGGAAAATCAGTGACTCCATCACATTCGGGAGGGTGGGGGAGCGGGGGGGGGGTATCATTTTGTGTTGCAATGCAGATGCTTCCCTGAGAAAGGTGCCAATCCTAACTCCAAGAAGCATTTTAGTTTTCGGCGGGGGCTGAAAGCAGAGGTCTCAGGGTGACCGCTCGAGAGACAGAGGGCGCAGTAGCACTCATCATGATGATAATGTGGTATTTGCTTAGTGCCAACTTGTCATGCATTTCGTCTTCGATGCACCGTATACAGAAGCTGCTATTGTAAACAATGAAATAATTGAGACCTCTCTCCGATGTGAAGTGTATGCCCCTAGGCGCTAGCGTCCTCCGCCTGAGAGTCTTAAGGCCATCCGTGGCACTCAAGGCGGCAGTCGATTGGGCGTGGGTGTGTGGGTAACTCCAAGGCTGATATGTTCCCCCCCCCAGCCCTCTCACTCTCTCCCCTCTCCCCCCCCCTTTCCATCTTGTCGATAAATGGCAGCGTTGTACATTTCCAGCACACATGATAAATCATGTAATTAGATCTGGCTGCTATGGCAACAGACAGCGGTCACCCGTCCGTTCAGGTGTTTATATGTTGTGAGCTAAACATTACTTGTAAACCCTTTTCATATGGGTTTTAAAAGGTGAACAATACTTCTCCGTGCTGAAGTGAAAGATATAATAAGCATTTGCAATGCAATAGATCTCGCATTACTAAATGTTTGAGCTATTGGCGTTGCATTATTATTAACAATGCCAATAGCTCAAACTTTAACAATGCGAGACCAATTGCATTGCAAATGCTTTTTAGGGCGAGCTGGAGTTGGGCATGCGTAGCATGCGGTCAGCTCGCCAACTATTGTTTTCAGTTTCCTGGGAATCTGAGACAAGGTTCACGGCCGGCACATATCCTATCTCAGATTCCCAGGAAGTCAGCCATGCAGTCGCGCGCGCACACATACACACAGCCACACTCACACACACACACATACACAGGCAGGCACACACACACACACACACAAACTGCATACACACACACTCTCCCCCCCCCCCCCCCCCCCCCCCTTACCTCACCGGGCTCTTTTCTTGCTGGAATCCCTGTTTTCTTGTGGGCTCCTTCTGCCCGGCTCCCGATGGATGGATTAATGGGCGGGCAGGCGCGACGCGGCCAGGGGCTCCTGTGCCTTCCATCACCTCTTGTACGCCATCAGCAAGCAGAGCCGGAGAAGCGGCCAAGAACACTCTGCGCCTGCGCAGAAGTGCGTGCGCCCGCCTGACGTCACTTAGAGGCTGAACCTTACGGTAGGCAGACGCGGGCGGCAGGGTCCCTCTGACCAGATTCAGATCCTCTTTCACCGCCGCTCCTGTCCAAAGAATCGGATCGCGCCGCGCGCCTCGTGAGCAGTTCCTTTGGAATGCAGGGGGAGTCTGCTGTTCACGAGGCGCGCAGCACTGATAAGCAGGCTGGTTAGTTCTATACATTACGGACATTAATACTGGTCTGCTGTCAGAGTAGCAGCGCGCGTAATTTTTTTTACTTTTATGATATAAACAAGTGTTTTTTTTAAAAAGTTTCAAGTAGTACCATATCCGCGTAATTAATGCCATGCTAATACTTTAATTTCTTTAGCAAGCAAGCATGAGCACTTTAGAGATTCACATGCCTGGCGTCTGAGTACAGCACTGAACCGTGTACGTTGAAAGTAGTTTCGTATGATGAGTTTTCCGCATACCTCATGGGCACGAAACCTTCTGTTTGTAAAATGACCTAATGATGTCAACATTTTGCAAGACTACTTTAATCCATGCAAGTGAATCATCGACTTCATCATGGGGTAGACGGTGTTTGCGGATGTTTCTATTGAATTTATCTAAATACATTAGTAGGAGAGGGAGTTAATATACGCTGTTACGGTACGTTCACGACTGAAGGAGTGTGATGGTTAGTAGCTGTGTTACTGTAGTTGGCAGCACTGACAGTGGCAATGGCCAATGCATGCGGAAGTGAGCAGAGTCAATTAAGCTGCATTCATATAGGAATACGTTTTAAGTGCTACGTGGCTGTCTTCATTCTCTCGTGTACCCCCCTTTACTTCTCTCCTTTACTTCTCTCCTTTGCTGGTGTCCCTAGATCCTTATTCTCACTCTCCAGTTCTCTTTTTTGCCTATCTCTCACTATTCCTCTTTCTCTCTCTCTCTTCCCTTTCTCCCCGTCTCCTTTCTTTTGTTGTTCTCACTTCTTTGCATTGCTTTCTTCCCCGCTCTCCAAGCTTCTTTTGCAGTCCTTCTTTCTGCTGCATCATGCCTCTTTCTGCATTGATGTCAAGTGCTCCCTGACAGGTGAGACACATGCAGACATTCCTGTTTTCTTTAACCCAATAGAACATGTTTTTAAAGGCCTATTCCTGCAACGGAAAATACAAAACTTCAAAGTGCTAGAATGAGTCTGAAGGTGTCACATAGCACTCCTTTGTTTTGTGAGCTATTATAAAATTTACAAGCATGCCTAATACAGATATTAGTTGTATTTATATAGCGCCATCAGTGGATATATGGCACTAGGCAGGTCTATTGTATGCCCCTCTCTTGTTGAGATAATGCTCAAGTTTACTTTGAGTTATATTGGAGCATGTCATTCTGAAAGAATGTGCACACTATTATATACAATCTAAGGCACGTAAATACAACACATATCGCATTACAAATACTATAGGTGTCACATTTGCGAAACTTACAACTATTGGCATTGTAAATGACAAAGCTATTAATTTTACTATTTTCAAAACCAACACATTAATACAATATTTGTCATTTACAATACCAATAGCTCAAACTTTCCTAATGCGAGACCTATTGCATTGCAAATGCTTGTTTAACTATGTTTTACTATACTGCTACAGCAGAGCTCACACTATAAGTGATAGTATTACTTAGATACTTCTCTGTCACAGGAAGATGTATTTCACTATCCCTTTTGAAATTGCCAAAATATATAACTCTGCTACAGATCTGCACAGCAGTAAACTGTGAAAATCGGTGTGTTCACTGTTACAATTTAAAATGACAACCTTTAACTCTTCATTTGGGAAATCTCACAATTTTATACAGGAGTAGGATATAGAACTAGAAATTAAAACTATAGTCTACCATTGGTTCGGTCTCAACAACCCTTTAGAGAAAGTAATGGCGCCTGTCATTTGGCTTTTTCATGCAAAAAGACCAGTTAATTCACTCTAATGAAATGCGGTGTGTGAACTGCAAAACTGAATACAATCTATAGTTTCTAGGAATCAAGGAAAGACTCTGTATTAGTAAGGTGTTAAGATACAACCAAAACAGAACCAAAGGAAATAAAAAATGGAAGCATGTTCAAAGAAAGGAAAGGAACTGCATTATGAACAATTCTATGAAGACAGACTATTCACGGGAGATCGAGGATCAAAAGAAAAAGACAGAAAGTGCAAGTATCAAATTACAGCACAAAACAGAGCAGTGCAGCGCTTTAATAAGAGTAGTGTGGAATATGGTGGAGTATTTACCATGTTCAGTAACCATCGATCATCTCAGCGCAGACCACTGTTACAACCTATTGGATGAGCTAGACAGTTTTGCTCTCCCCCCTGCTGCCATGGTGGTTACATTGAGGATTTTACAACAGCATATCCCAGCCTATAAAGACTGCAAAGCCCTAGAGCAGACCAATTCAGATTCTGTATCAGGGTCTTTTCAGGATGATCCTCGGTGCCTATTATTCTGACTCCACTGCACATAGTGATTGTTCCTGGATGGCTATGACAAAGTACAATCTTTGCTCTTGCCTTAGCCTGCTTATAGCTCACTCTAGCTTCTGGCATCTGCTGAAAGGATAGCTCCCCTTGCTTCTCTCTCTCAAGAGCCATGTTTCTGTCCCCTTTTCAGCTGCTGGGGCTCCCACATTGAACCATTCATCGTCTTCGCTAGGGCTTCAGTGATCCAGTGATCTGTTACCTCTATCACTTCTGCTCCCCTGGATCACCATGGCTGCAACTTTGCTGATGTTGTGACAATGCCGCCCCTCTCTCCCTTCACTTCCTTACATGGATTCAGCCGTTGTTGTTGGCCCCAAACCATACAAGCTTGGATATACCTCCCATCTCAGGTATGCGATACTAGACTACAAGGGCCAAACTGTGATTAACAGCACACCTGAACTATTGGAAAGGAAGTGCACTCTTTGGTAGGGATCTGAGTACTTGGTGTCTCATCAGGGGTTGTATTTAGTAGTTTATATTGTTGCATCGACCTTTGCTTCACGAATGGTGGAACAATAAATATGATTTGGTTGGTACGTACTGTACATGTTTGTCATGAATGCTTTGTATTGCTGTTTCACAGCTGGTAAACATACTAAATGGTGTTTTCTTTCGGTGGGTGAAATTTGTTACACAGACACAAAATTTTGAGCAATTTGAAAGAGTTAGTGCATTTAGCATTGCACTGTTTGATTCTAAAACTTGTTTTTTAAAAAAATGCAAATAAAAAGATTTATAATAAAAAAGCTTTGAGCAATTCAGTCCCTTTCCACAGGTTTCACATCTAACTGCCCTGGATTTGCAAAAAATGTGAAATGCAGGCAGAATGCCCTGCAGCACATATCCCATTCGGCACAATGAGAAATGCACAGAAGAACAAGTTACTTACCTTCGGTAACGCTTTTCTGGTGGATGCAGTATCTGCCTGTGGATTCCTCACCTTGTGATTCCTCACCTTGTGAATATCCCCCTGCGTCAGCAACATTTGGAACGACGTCACAGAAGCACTGCATCGCGCGCGCTCCGCTGATGTCACCGACTCCATAATAGGCTCACGTCGGCGTGATGACATCGGTTCCGTTCTTTTTTCCGTGCCTTCGAGGCATACGGACGGATCAACAACAGTAGATATACACACAATGTACATAGCACCAAATATTCAAAGTAACACAGACAGTGGGTAGCCAATGCAGGAAAGCAATTATAATAACACATTTCCTTTGACAATAAAATATTAACATTACAGTAAATCAGGTCTAGAAGAGTGGACAACGGGGAGGCGGGTGGGTCAGTGAGGAATCCACAGGCAGATACTGTATACACCAGACAAAGCGTTACCGAAGGTAAGTAACTTGTTTTTCTGATTGATACATCTGCCAGTGGATTCCTACCTTGTGAATAGAGTCCCACAGCAGTCCCCACTCCTGGAGGATGGCGTCCACTCTCCAATACCAGAAAATCCAGGAGGACAGAACGTGCAAAGTGGCCGTCCCTCCTCACTTCGGAATCCAAGCAGTAATGCTTTGCGAAAGTGTGGAGGGAAGCGCAAGTCGCTGTTCTACAAATGTCCTCTACAGGTACACCCCTAGACAAAGCAGATGTAGCAGACCTTGCTCTAGTGGAATGAGCTCTTAAATCTTTAAGAGGTTCCTTACCCGCCAGAGAGTAGCATATCTTGATACACAAGACAATCCATCTCGACAGCGTGCGCTTGTGCACCGCCTTGCCTCTTCTGGCTCCAACAAAACCAACAAAGAGCTGGTCATCCACTCTGAACTCGGTGTGTCGGAAGTCTCTCCTCCTCCTTGGAAGGGTGAGGGGGAGGATAGAAGATAGGAAGGGTAATGGACTGCCCTAGATGGAAGGGAGTTATCACCTTAGGCAGAAAAGCAGCCCTGGTCCTGAGGACCATTCGTTCAGCATGAATGGTCAAGAATGGGGGCCTTGAACTAAGAGCTTGAAGCTCACTTACCCTCCTTGCCGAGGTAATTGCAATAAGGAAGACCGTTTAAAAGGACAACAGTCTCAAGGGACACTTGTGCAAAGGTTCAAAAGGTGAACCCATCAAGAAAGTAGGTACAAGGTTCAAGTCCCATTGAGGCACAATAAAGGGAGTAGGTGGAAATGTATTTGTAAGGCCCTTTAGAAACCTAAAAAACAATAGGAGATTTAAATAAGGACTGCTGATCCGGCAGGCAAAGGAATGCCGACAAAGCAGAAAAGTAACCTTTCACTGTAGCTACAGCAAACCCTTGCTGAGCCAAAGAAAGCGCAAATTGAAGAATGTCAGACAAACAAGCCTTCAAAGGGTCAAAGGATTTCTCCCCACACCAAGAGACAAACTTGGACCACCTATAAGAATAGATAGACTTGGTGGAATGATGCCTGGCTGATAATATGACATCCACCACATCATGTGGGAGAGAAAAAGAATTCAGGTTGCCCCGTTCAATCTCCAGGCACGAAGGTGTAAGGTCTTTAGGTGGGGGTGTAGAACCTGCCCCTTCATCTGAGAGAGAAGATCTGCCCTGAGAGGGAGACGGAGCGGCGGACACGAGGAGAGGTGGAGAAGATCTGTGTACCACACCCTTCTTGGCCAATCCAGGGCAATCAATATGACTTGGGCCCGATCTTGGCGAATCTTCCTCAGAACCCGAGGAATCAAGGGTATGGGAGGAAACGGGTAAAGGAGTTTTGAGTCCCAACTCAACTGAAATGCGTCCCCCAAAGCTCCCTGCATCGGATGCTGGAGACTGCAGAATGACGGGCAGTGAGCATTCTTGTAACTGGCAAATAGGTCCACCCGAGGAGTCCCCCACGTCCGAAAGACGTGACGAACCACCTCCGGATGAAGCCGCCACTCGTGATCGGCTGAGAACTGCCAACTGAGACTGTCTGCACGCAAGTTCAGAACCCCGGCCAGATGATTTGCCATCAGAAATATCCAATGGTCCTGAACCTAGGACCAGAGACGCAGAGCCTCTCTGCAAAGGCACCGCGACCCCACTCCTCCCTGCTTGTTGACATACCACATCGCAGTAGCGTTGTCCGTCAGGACCTGAACTAACTGACCGCAAAGGGAAGGGAGGAAGGCCTTGAGCGGTAAACGTATTGCCCACAACTCTAAAAGGTTGATGTGAAGCAACCTTTCCTCTGGAGACCAAAGACCCTTCATCTCCAGATCCCCCAGATGAGCACCCCACCTAGAGTGGATGTATCCGTTATTACTATGGCCACCGACGGAGGTAGATGGAGGGGCCTTACTTGAGACAGATTGCCCTCCACGCTCCACCAAGACAGATGCGCTGCAGCTTCTCTGGAGATCCTTACTGACTCCCTGAGATCTCTGTTGTGCTGATACCACTGCCTGCGGAGGCACCACCGGAGTGCCCTCATGTGCCAGCGTGCATGGTTTACCAACAAAATGCAAGAAGCCATCAGACCGAGCAGACGGAGGACCTTCAGGACTGGAATGACCGCTCCAATGTAAAACAAAGGAATCATTTCCTGTATGTCGCGAATCCTTTGAGGAGGAGGGAATGCCCGACACACAGTTGTATCCAGTACAGCACCTATGAACAGGTTGCACTGGAAGGGCACTAGGTGAGATTTGGGTACATTTATCGAAAAACCCAATCTGAACAACAACTGAGTTGTGACTTGCAGATGATGGAGCACCTTCTCTGGGGATTCTGCCTTGAATAGCCAATCATCCAGATAAGGGAAAACTGGTATCCCTGATCTTCTGAGATGTGCCGCCACCACAGCCATCACCTTGGTGAAGACTCGAGGCGCAGTAGTAAGACCAAACGGAAGGACCGCAAACTGGAAATGCTTCAATCCCACCGTAAAATGGCGATACTTCCTGTGCGACTTCAGGATGGGGATGTGGAAATATGCATCCTGCAAGTCGATCAAGACCATCCAGTCTTCTTCCAGCAGCACTTGAAGAACCTGCGCAAGGGTGAGCATCTTGGACTTCTCCTGCTTCGGAAAGAGGTTCAAGACCCTGAGATCCAGGATTGGACAAAGTCTGCCATCTTTCTTGGGGATCAGGAAATACTGGGAGTAGCATCCCGGACCCCTTTCCTGTTCCGGAACCACCTCTCAGTCTCAGTTCTCAGTAAGGCCAGGACTTCTTCCTGCAGGAGTAGCAGGTGGTCCTCCGAGCAAAACCCTTGGCAAGGAGGGTAATTCGGAGGGAACTCCCGGAAGGGAACCGCATACCCATTCTCCACGAAATTGAGAACCCAAAGGTCCGATGTGACCAGTTCCCAATCTCGTAGAAAATAGATAAGCCGACCCCCCACAGGACCCGCATGATCCGGAATGGCGGATCTAGGGCTGCTTTGCTGATGTTGGAGGGGGGCGGGGAGAGGAAGAGGAGGAGGAGGAGGAAGCTTGACGTCCTCGAGGACGAGCTCTTTGTTTGCCCCTGTATGACTTATACAGTGGATTTTGCTGTTGTTGCTGCTGTTCCGTCGGCTTGCAGGGTCAAATGGAGGACCTCCCAAAACCCCTAAACCTTTTGCCAACATTTCCCCATGATTGTAAACTCAAGGATCTGGCCATAGCTTTGCTGTCTTTGAATCTCTCCAACGCAGCATCAGCCTTTTTTCCCGAAAAGGCCCGAGCCATCAAAAGGTAGATCCATTAAGGCAGCCTGGACATCCGCAGAGAATTCAGAGGACTTCAACCAGGCCGCTCTTCTGGTGGCAACTGAAGATCCCATTACTCTCGCCACCGAGTCAGCTGTGTCCAACCCACTCTGGATGACCTGCCGAGCAGCAGCTTCAGTGTCAACAAGCACCTCGTTAAAAAAAATTCTGTCCTCCTCTGAAATTTTAGGAACTAGCTGTTTCACAGAATCCATCAAAGCATGGATATAACGCCCCAAGAGGCATGTAGCATTTGTTGACTTGAGAGCCATACTCGCCGATGAAAAGACTTTCTTTGCGGCTTGGTCCTGCTTTTTAGATTCCTTGTCCCCAGGCACCTGAGGGAAAGCACCTGCGGATTTCTTGGAGCAGGCAGCCTGTACCACCAAACTCTCCGGCAAAGGATGCGAAGATAAAATGTCTGGGTCACCAGGAGCCACCCTGTATCTTCTCGCAACAGCTTTTGAAACAGCAAGAGCTGTAAGAGGTCTATTCCACACCTCTAAGATTGGTTCCGTCAAAGCTTCATTGAAAGGAAGCATGGGGTCTACAACAGAAGATGGAGAGTGGAGGATTTCTGTCAAAATATTCAACTTTTTACTCTACAGTAGGTAGAGGTAAATTCAAAAGATCCGCCGCCTTCCTGATGACTACATGATATGGACAAAAGATACTATAAAAGGGGGGCAAGGGAAATATTTATCGACCTAGTGTCCCATTCCCCTGTTCTATAACGTAAACTACAAAAGAGAGAGACTAGGTCTAAAGTGTGTGTTAATACAGCAGTTGCTAGTACACCTATTGGTCCTGACGAAAGCCGGAAAGTTACTCCAAACTGGCTGAAACATGTTGACCGATCTGCACAGCGCCACTCTATAGTTATAATTTTTCTATGTGGGCGTGGTTTTAACCTTGACACTTAGACAATTTTCATTAAACACACTTTTTGTCTAAGTAGTCAATTTTAGCTTCACTTTTCACCTGAGCACTGCACTTAATCATCTCTCCACTTTTTGAATACTATCTTGGCTAGAGTGTACTTACAGATCCATATCCGCACCATCTTCTGGATGGTTGGGGCGGCATCAGGATCATGTACCAACTCCCACATGACGATACTCCGCCAATAAGGGTGGTCGGATGGGAATTTCTCAGCCTGATATGATTCATTCTGTATAGTTGTTAGTCATCAGCCTCTGTATTAACACACACTTTAGACCTAGTCTCTCTCTTTTGTAGTTTACATGATATGGAGCCACATCTTTAGAAGGGGCATCCATGACGGAGGCTAACTCCCAATCCAGAGATAGTTCCAGTCCACTAGCCTCACTTAAGTCATCAGAGAAATCCTCTGATTCCTGCAGCTCACCCTCTTCCATCTCGGCTTCTCTGTATCTTTGCTCCTCCAGAAGTCGCTGAGCCTCACGCCTCGACCTCTCCTTCGGGAACGGCGTCGGTGGATCCAGAATCGACTCCGACGGAGCCGGAGCCGGCATCGAGCTCGGAGCCGGTGGACCAGGCCGCTGATCTCGAGGTCGAACCGGAACCGGCGCCGGTGACGAATGAGAGGTCGAGGCGTGAGGCTCAGCGACTTCTGGAGGAGCAAAGATACAGTGACGAAGGCATCGGCGTCGAAGGCTTCGGCGGCGCTGAGAAATGCCAAGGCGGCGTCGGAGCCGGCATAAATGGCATGAACGGCGCCGGAGCATAAGACTGGGGGACTCCCAGATTAAATGCCATTGGACCCTTGGGATCAGCCGGTGCTCCAGAGGGGTACAAGGCTCTTGTATAGACACCATACATAGCGTTTAAAAACTGTGTAGGGTCTTGTCCTGGGCCCGGAAAAGGAGGGGCTGCTCTCGAGGAAGCACCAGATTCTCCTCATCTTCAGGTTGGTGAGCCAGAGTCATCAAACCCTCAGGCCGTGGAGCCTTTTCCTCCTCTCGAGCTGGAGATCGAGTCGGCGCCAGAGAGGGATTCGACACCGGGGCCGGTGAATGCTCCGGCTACTCCATGGGTGTAGCTTCACCTTCCGGATCCAGAACCTCTGGAGAAGGAGATACATCATCCTTACGATGACTTGTCACTGGCGAATTTGGTCTCGAATCCGAATCCTTCCCAGAATGGTGTCGAGAACCATGCTTCCTCTTCTTATGCTTCTTTTTAGTCGACCTGGAAGCATGCCCCGATGACGACCTCGAGGGCGACTTCGAACGAGACCTCGACCTCGACTGCCTCGATCGCGACCTCAAGCTCTTCCTGTCCTTTTTACCTTTTATCTTGGCAACCAGGAGCTTCACCTCTCTTTCACGAAGGGCCTTGGGATTCATTTTCCTACAGGATGGACACCCTTGAACATCATGGAATGAGCTCAGGCACCAAACGCAGTCTTTATGCGGGTCCATGATCGACATCATTTTCCCGCATTCACCACACGGCTTGAAGAACAAGTTACTTACCTTCGGTAACGCTTTTTCTGGTAGATACTATATCTGCCTGTGGATTCCTCACCTTGTGAATATCCCCCTTGCGTCAGCAACATTCGGAAATTCTTTTTCGTAGCCTCGCGCCGACGTGGACTTGGACGTCATAGAGACACGGCTCCGCTGACGTCACTGACGCCTACAATAGGCCCACGCCGGCGTGATGACATCAGTTACGCCCTTTTTTCCGTGCCATCGAGGCACACGGACGGACCAATGACAGTAGAAATATACATAGTATACACAATACACAATATTCAAGGAGAAACGCACATAGTGTGAAGCAATTGCAAGAAAGCAATGGAAACAACTCCTGAACATTACAAAATATAAACAATACATTA
The DNA here is from genome assembly GCF_964263255.1 of Lissotriton vulgaris. Taxonomy (NCBI): domain Eukaryota; kingdom Metazoa; phylum Chordata; class Amphibia; order Caudata; family Salamandridae; genus Lissotriton; species Lissotriton vulgaris. The sequence goes on along the minus strand of NC_141694.1, from coordinate 784,821,147 downwards.
TAGAAACTCTGGTAAAGAAGAGCGGACAACGGGGAGGCGGGTGGGTCAGTGAGGAATCTACAGGCAGATATAGTATCTACCAGAAAAAGCGTTACCGAAGGTAAGTAACTTGTTCTTCTGATAGATACATCTGCCGTGTGGATTCCTCACCTTGTGAATAGAGTCCCACAGCAGTCCCCACTCCCGGAGGAGGGCGTCCAATCTTCTAAACCAGGAAATCCTGAAGGACAGAGCGTGCAAAATGGCCGTCCCTCCTCACTTCGGTATCTAAGCAGTAGTGCTTCGCGAAAGTGTGGAGGGAAGACCAAGTTGCCGCCCTACAAATGTCCTCAACAGGAACACCTCTAGCCAATGCTGAGGTTGACGACTTAGCTCTAGTGGAATGAGCCCTAATACCCTCTGGAAGTTCCTTACCGGCCAAAGAGTAGCAGATCTTTATGCACAGAACGATCCATCTTGACAAGGTCCTCTTATGGACAGCTCTTCCTCTTTTGCAGCCAGCAAAACCAACGAAGAGCTGGTCATCCAAACAACAGTATTTAGTTCTGTCCAGATAAAAAGACACCGCCCTCTTGGGGTCCAGATGGTGCAACCTCTCCTCCTCCTTGGAAGGGTGCGGGGGAGGATAAAAGGTAGGGAGGGTAATGGATTGACCAAGGTGGAAAGGAGTCACCACCTTAGGAAGAAAAGCAGCCCTGGTCCTTAGAACCATTCGATCAGCATGAATGGTCAAGGAAGGGGGCTTGGAACTAAGAGCTTGAAGCTCACTCATTGCAACGAGGAAGACTGCCTTAAGGGTTAAAAGCCTCATAGGACATTTATGAAGAGGCTCAGAGGGAGCACCCATCAGAAAGGTCAAGACAAGATTTAAGTCCCACTGAGGCACAATAAAAGGAGAAGGAGGGAACTTATTTGTGAGACCCTTCAAAAACCTTAAAACTACAGGAGACTTAAAAAGAGAGGGCTGGTCAGGCAAACAAAGAAAAGCCGACAGCGCCGAAAGATAGCCCTTAACCGTGGCAACAGCAAGCCCCTGCTGCGCCAGAGAAAGAGCAAACTGGAGAACATCACACAAACGGGCTCTCAATGGGTCAATAGCATTCTCACTACAACAAGTGACAAATCTTGACCATCTATATGAATAGACAGTTTTAGTGGAGTCACGCCTGGCTGACAAGATGACATCCACCACGTCAGGCGTAAGAGAAAAGGAAATCAGGTTGCCTCGCTCAATCTCCAGGCATGAAGGTGCAATGTCTGGAGGTGGGGGTGTAGAACCTGCCCCTCCATCTGAGACAGGAGGTCTGCCCTGAGAGGGAGACGGAGCGGCGGGTGAGAGGAGAGGTGGAGTAGATCTGTATACCACACCCTTCTTGGCCAGTCCGGGGCGACCAATATAACTTGGGCCCGGTCTTGGCGAATCTTCCTCAGAACCCGAGGAATCAAGGGTATGGGAGGAAACGCGTAAAGGAGTTGATCTTCCCAACCCAACTGAAACGCGTCCCCCAAGGCTCCTTGCATCGGATACTGGAGACTGCAGAATGACGGGCAGTGAGCATTCTCGCGAGTGGCAAACAGGTCCACCCGAGGAGTCCCCCACGTCCGAAAGACGTGACGAACCACCTCCGGGTGAAGCCTCCATTCGTGGTCGGCAGAGAACTGCCGACTGAGACTGTCTGCACGCATGTTCAGGACTCCGGCCAGATGATTTGCTATCAGACAAATCTGATGGTCCTGAACCCAGGACCAGAGCCGCAGAGCCTTCACTGCTGAGACACTGCGACCCCACTCCTCCCTGCTTGTTGATGTACCACATTGCGGTCGTGTTGTCCGTCAGGACTTGGACTGAGCGACCGCGAAGGGAGGGGAGGAAGGCCTTGCGCGCCAGACGTATCGCCCGCAACTCTAGAAGGTTGATGTGAAGCAACGTTTCCTCTGGAGACCAAAGACCCTTGACCTCCAGATCCCCCAGATGAGCACCCCACCCTAGAGTGGATGCATCCGTTATCACCGTGGCCACCGATGGAGGTAGTTGAAAAGGCTTTCCTTGTGACAGATTGCCTTCCATGCTCCACCAAGACAGATCCGCTACAGTTTCTCTGGAGATCCTCACTGACTCCCCGAGATCTCCGATGTGCTGATACCACTGCTTGCGGAGACACCACTGGAGTGCCCTCATGTGCCAGCGTGCATGGTTGACCAACAGAATGCAAGAAGCCATCAGACCGAGCAGGCGAAGGACCTTCAGGACTGGAACGACCGCTCCATTGTAAAATAAAGGAATCATTTCCTGAATGTCGCGAATCCTTTGAGGAGGAGGGAATGCACGACAAACAGTACTGTCCAGTACAGCACCTATGAACAGGTTGCGCTGGGAGGGCACCAGGTGAGACTTTGGTACATTTATCGAAAAACCCAACCTGAACAACAACTGAGTTGTCTCTTGCAGATGGTGGAGCACCTTCTCTGACGACTCCGCTTTGACCAGCCAGTCGTCCAAATAAGGGAACACAGGTATCCCCGACCTTCTGAGATGAGCTGCCACCACCGCCATCACCTTGGAGAAGACTCGAGGCGCAGTAGTAAGACCAAAAGGAAGGACCGCAAACTGGTAGTGCTGCGATCCCACCGTAAAACGGAGATACTTTCTGTGCGACTTCAGGATTGGGATGTGGAAATACGCATCCTGCAAGTCGAGCGACACCATCCAGTCTTCTTCCAACAGCGCTTGAAGAACCTGAGCAAGGGTGAGCATCTTGAATTTCTCCTGTTTCAGATAGAGATTCAAGATCCTGAGATTCAGGATTGGACGCAGTCTGCCATCCTTCTTGGGAATCAGAAAATACCGGGAGTAGCATCCCTGACCCCTTTCCTGCTCTGGGACCACTTCTATCGCACCCTTTCGTAACGGAGTTAGCACCTCCTCCTGCAGAAGAGACAGATGTTCCTCGGTGCAAAAGCCTTGACAAGGAGGGTAATTGGGAGGGAATTCCAGAAAGGGAAGGGCATTTTATACAAGATTGAGAACCCAAAGATCTGATGTAACCGATTCCCAATCCTGTAGAAAATGGGTAAGCCGGCCCCCCACCGGACCCACATGATTCTGAAAAGCGGATCTAGGGCTGCTTTTCAGAGGCAGGGGGGTTGGAAGAGGTGGAGGTGGAGGAGGAGGAGGCCTGACGTCCACGAGGACGCGCTCTTTGCTTTCCCCTGTACGACCTGTACATAGAATTTTGCTGCTGCTGCTGTTGCTGCTGCTGCTGTTGACCTTGCCGGAAATTCCGAAAGGAAGAGCGACCAAAGCACCTGAACCTCCTGTTGGTAGAAGAGCCTCTGATCTGGAGACCTAAAGACTTAGCCATCGCTCTGCTGTCTTTAAATCTCTCAAGGGCCGCATCAGCTTTCTTCCCAAAGAGACCAGAACCATCAAAAGGAAGATCCAGCAAAGTCGCCTGAACATCAGCTGAAAAGTGTGAGGATTTAAGCCAGGCTGACCTCCTAGTGGCGACAGCAGTGCCCATGATACGAGCCACAGAGTCGGCAGTGTCCAGACCACTTTGAATAACCTGGCGAGCCGCGGCCTGAGTATCAGAGATCACTTCCTCAAAATCCTTCCTGCTGGCATCAAGAACTTTAGGAACCAGGACACGCAAAGAATCCATCAGGGCATGCACATATCTCCCCATCAGACAAGTGGCATTAGTTGACTTCAACGCCATGCTCGCCGATGAAAAGGTCTTTTTTGCAACCTGGTCTTGTTTCTTCGCTTCCTTTTCACAAGGAACCTGTGGAAAGGCACTTACAATCTTTTTAGAACAGGCTGCTTGAATGACCAGGCTCTCAGGCGAAGGATGAGAAGACAAAAAGGCAGGGTCCTCAGGTGCAACCCTGTACCTTCTCGCAACACTCTTAGAAACCGCAGGAGCCGACAACAGTTTCTTCCACACCTCCAGAATGGGATCCGTCAAGGCATCATTAAATGGAAGCAAAGGCTCTACCACAGAACTCGGAGAATGCAAAACCTCAGTGAGGATATTGGATTTAAACTCCACCGTTGGCAAAGTCAATTGAAGAAGTTCAGCAGCCTTCCTCATAACCAAATGTTAAGGTTGGATATCCTTAGAAGGAGCACCAGAGCCTGAGGGCAATTCCCACTCTGGAGAGAAATCAAGAGATCCTGAATCAGCCAACTCCTCAAAGCAGTTCTCCTCCAATTCACCTTCCTCCACATCAGAATGTGAATCCAAGTACCTTTGCTCTTCCAAAAGGCGTTGAGCTTCCCTTCTGGACCTCTCCTTCAAACGCCTCGCAGCCGGATCCACCAGCGGCTCCGTCGGAATCGGGGCCGACGCCGGAATCGAATCCGATGGCACAGAAGAATGCCCTCGAGGACGATCAGGAGCGGGCGACGCCGGATCCGGCGTCGACGACTTCGGCGGAGCTGGGAATTGCCAATGCGGCGTCGGAGCCGGCATGTAAGGCATAAACGGAGCCGGAGGATAGCAGTGAGGAACTCCCAAGCTGTAAGCCAAAGGACCCATGGGACCCGAAGGTGCACCAGAGGTGTACCACGCCCTTGAGAAGACACCATACATAGCGTTAAGAAACGCTGAAGGGTCCTGGCCTGGGGCAGGAAAGGGCGGTTGAAAACCCTCAGGCCGGTCCTGAGGAGGGATCGGATTCGGCTCTTCAACAGGCGCAGAATCCACATCCTCGCAAGCCTCATCCTCTTCACGGGCCGGGGACGGCGCCGGAGACGGATTTGGAGCCGGAGAAGGATTCGGAGCCGGAGTAGGAGACCGTGCATGCGACTCCGAAGGTGAGGCCTCACCTTCAGGCTCAGAGACCTCCAGAGTAACCACCTTCGATCGTACCTTCTTCGGTGACCTCGACCTCGAGCCCGACTCCTTACCGGAACGACGTCGGGACTCATGCCTCCTCTTCTTATGTTTCTTCTTCGACTTCGAAACATGATCTGAAGCCGACCTCGAAGACGACCCCTCTCGAGAACCAGACCTCGACTTTGTCCTCGACTTCGACCTCGCCCTTCGAGAACGAGACCTCGACGATTTCTCTCTCCCAGCCTTCATCTTCGCAACCAGGAGTTTGGCCTCTCTTTCCCTCAGGGCCTTCGGGTTCATCTTCCGACATGAAGAACAATCTTCCACATCATGGTCGGAACTCAAACACCAGATGCAGTTATCATGCGGGTCGGTAATGGACATCATCTTACAGCACTCCCTGCAGGGCTTGAAGCCGGTCTTCTTAGATGTCATCGTCGAAGAGACAGGATACAGAGAAGCAGAAATTTGCAACAAAAAGGCAACAAAGTACCAGTTGGCTACAGAGATTCCCGATAACCGTTAGCGTCGACGACGCGGAAAAAAGGGAACTGATGTCATCACGCCGGCGTGGGCCTATTGTAGGCGTCGGTGACGTCAGCGGAGCCGCGAGCGGAGCCGTGTCTCTATGACGTCCAAGTCCACGTCGGCGCGAGGCTATGAAAAAGAATTTCCGAATGTTGCTGACGCAAGGGGGATATTCACAAGGTGAGAATCCACACGGCAGATGTATCTGTCAGAATCTCGTTTTCTTCAATGATATATCGACTGGAGAAAGCGATACAAGAAACACGAAAACCAACAAACAGTAACAAAGTTACTATCAAAGCTACAGAGGATCCCTCGAAAACCGTTAGCGTCGACGACGCGGAAAAAAGGGAACTGATGTCATCACGCCGACATGGGCCTATTATGGAGTCGGTGACGTCAGCGGAGCAGCGCGTGATGCCGTGCTTCTGTGACGTCGTCCATGTCAGCGCGAAGCTAGAAAAAGAATTTCCGAATGTTGCTGACACAGGGGGATATTCACAAGGTGAGGATTCACAAGGTGAGGAATCCACTGGCAGATGTATCCATCGGAACAAGGAATACTTGTGTGTCTTCCAGCACTGTCAGTGGCTGGACAATGTACTTGCTTTAATGGTCATTGCGTAGTTAAATACACTGACGCCCGGCAGTGCACCAAGGCAAGTTCTTGACAAGGGGAGCCTGTGTTTGGTGCCTGCCAGTAAGAGTAGTGTGAAGGAATTGCTGGTTCCAAAAGCACTGTCAGTGGTCCAGGCAATGGTATTACTTACATAACATTAAGGTAATGACATAGCCAAGCCCAGCACAATGCTCCTAAAAGCAAAACAATAGTGATGTCTGTTTTTTTTACCTGCAAGGCAACCCTAATACCGCCTCACAGGTTGAAAGAAAAACAGAACATTTTGGCCTTTTCCACAATTTGTTTGAAGGTTTCGTCCACCACTGGTGTCCACCTTTTTACGTGTCGGTTTATTCATGTTGTCTCAGTTAGTCCAACTCTCTGTAGGAACATTCATCTTTGGTTGTGAGGTACACTTACCCCAACCACTCAAACCAGGGTGAGAAATCTAGCTTAGACTCTCCTGAAGCCACTCCTCTTTACTTTATTTCCTCAAAAGCATTTCTTTGATAGCCTATCTCATAGAAGACCTGTTGACGTTTTCATTGTTCTTGGCACCATTGCAGTGGTTGTGTTATTTGATATCCCAATAGATAAAGAAGTAACGTGGTTAGCAACTACAGGTAAGGATCCATGCAGAGTAAATTGACCTAAGCAGGTGTATAGTGATAGGTGATATCCTGACTTGCATCATATGGATCATTTGCTGCAGGAAGATGAAAAGGTGAATGACAACATAGGGCACAACAGTGTGTTTTATGTTGTTAAACAGCAACATAATCCCTTGAATGCAGTGTGCACCATTCTGGTCTTAATAAAACTTGCGAACTGGGTATAACCCTTACAGAGGAAGAGCAGAAACATTCTGAAGACATGCAGTCTGCTGTCAACACATAAACCACTAAAGTGACCAGAATTCCAGTCTTTAGGGATCAAGAGGCCTGGGCAACTGTCAAAGGAAGGGATTTAAAGATTGTTATAGCTGCAGTGTCTCAAGGCTGATGAATAGAGAACCACTTTTCCTCTAGCTGAAGAGTTCTTCTACAGCTGGCGTCAACAGAAATAATATGAGATACAAACATAAATGTGTGTCTAATAGAATACAGCCTATCCCGAAAGGAGACATGTTTGTGTCTTGTACAACAGAATAAATTGCCAAGAGGTAGAATCGATGTGTTCCTACACAGTAGAAAGTATGGAACCTGTACAGGAGATTAAATCCTGATGTGCAACATGCACAGGATGGAAGGTTAAGAGACTGCCTGATTGAGTAGGAAGTAGGATTGAAGAAGTACTGTAGAAATTTGTCAGCAAAATATGGTACTGAGAAACCAAAATTAGATGCCACATGCTTCAAGTTAGCATTCTATGGGTCCACATACGTCCAAGGCTAGAGGACTGGAAGAACAATTGTCCCAGCTTCAATGACTGACCCTGAGAGAAGTTAGTACACAGAGAGCCTTTAAACCCAGAGAATCATAATCCCACATGATGAAAGGGGCTTAGTCAGCAATAGGGAAGAATAAATATTAAAGAAGAGTTAAGGATATGCATATATGCTGTTATCTCTGAAAGATAGCCATGTGTCACAACCACAGAACTGTGGAAGGGAATTTGGCTAGCCAGACAGAACACAGGACAACAAAAAGTTCCAAAAAAGCCTAAAACCAGGCACTTCTGAGGAAGGAGCCTGCAGAGTCAAAATGAGCAGTACCTTTTTAGAACCTTTTTCAAGTGTCAGAGAAATTGAAGACACATTACACTCCCTTTTAACATGGAAAGCAAAATCCAAGGCTTCGAATACGTCAACAGGGCCTCAGCAGACATTCATTAACCAAGGGCAGCAGGGCACCTTAATGCGCCACACTGTACATCCACATCAACTTCTTGGCAGGCTATACATCTGAATAGCAGCTGTCACATCACAATCATCAAAGAACTCACCCTGAGGACATAACTCAGACTCTTGCCCCTGCAACCATTCAAGGGTGTGCTGTTTTACCACATGGTCATGAGATCTTGATGATGCTAGTGATATATTTGCTTTTGAGGAAGACTGCTTAAGGATATTGCAGGGGGTGTACAAAGAAATGATAATACTTGCACCAACTGGTCTCCAATTCGACCAATTTTGTCTCCAAAACTCCCAAATCCTGGATCCAGCATAAAGAGAGGTGGGACAGATAGCTAATGTCTTCTTGACCTGTGAATTGGATGTTGGAGGAACCCACTGGGTCAAATACAATATATGTGTAGGAAAGTAGGATCTGCTTTTATGGATACCCCCACGTTTTGCCTGGTGCTATGCTATTTCTGGCTAGTCTGACAGGGATCCTGCTAATCAGGACCACAGTCTCTGTGCTTACCACCCTAAATTAGTATGGTAAGTACTTAGGTACATCCTAGATTGGACACTGGTGTACCATTGAAGCATGCATTATGCCATCCATGAGGGACCACTCAAACTGTAACTACAGGCCTGCCATTGCATCCTGTGTAAACTGGTGCTAGCACCACTACTGACAGGTATAGGTTCCGTATGTCTGAGGTCACTGCACTTAAAACCTATATGTCACCCCTAAAGTAGGCCTTTGAATCCTGAAAGCAGGGTTCTCGGTTCTAAGTATGAGGGTGCCCTTACAAGCTTCTGAGTCCATTCTTCCGGGTTGTAAGCGCATCAACCATTACGATACATAGAGTGGCCATGCGTCCTTACGAGATGTCCGCTCATAATAAATCGAAGGAAGTTTTTAAGATTATGAATCAGCTTACCACGGATTACAGAACTCTACCTACTCAGATCCCAACCCAAGAGACTTGCGACGCCCTTAACTCCTTTTTCATTGAGAACATTGTCAAAATCAAGAACTCCATTCCCCCCTCACCCATGCGCGGCCATCAGACACTTCTCTCATCAACCCACTGTCCCTTACCCAGTTCCCTGCCCCCAACACTTTAGCCGAGCTTGCGGCCCGGGTCAAATCAGGATCTCCCAATGATTGTTGCCCTCCCTCGGTCCTCCGGGACGTCTGTCTCAAACTGCCGGATCATATACTACCCTTGCTGAACGCTTCCCTTAATACTGGCACGGTTCCCAGCTCTTTCAAGGAGGCCATCTTAGTGCCTCTGTTGAAGAAACCAGGTGCGGACCCCGCCGATCCCTCCATTTATCATCCTATATCCCTCCTGCCCTACCTGTCCAAGCTCCTTGAGGCCCATGTCACTCGGTGCCTTTCAAACTTTGTCGAGAGCTCCTGCTATTTTGAGCTTAATCAGGCCGGCTTTAGGCCGGCCCATTCCACCGAGGCCGTCATCCTGGCAGTATTGGACGCCCTGAGGGGGAACGCTGACAAAGGGACACCCCAGGCCCTTGTGCTTCTGGATTTGTTGGCTGCTTTCGACACGGTGGACCATGACATCCTTCTCCACCGTGTCGGACAGGCCGGCATCCAGGGTCCTGCCATCCAGGGTCCTGCCCTCGTCGGCAGAGCACAAGCCGTGCGTTTGGGCCCTTATACGGCAGCCAAGACACCTGCGACTTGTGGAGTCCCTCAGGGCTCATCCCTCCCTCCCCTCCTGTTTAACCTATACCTCCGCCCACTGATTCATTCGCTCAAGAGGTGGGATATCACAGTGTTTAATTATGCTGATGATTTGCAGATCATCTTCCCTCTCGACTCTCCTGATGCTGCTAATAGCTTCCAAATGGTCATGATCCACATCCAGCAGTGGATGAACCACAACCAATTGAAATTAAATCCCGGAAAAACTGAGCTTATTCTCCCTGGGAACAGCCCAGTATACTGGGGACCTCAGTTCTGGCCCAAGGAGCTGGGCTCCCCCCCCCCCCCACCCCTGCAAGCTCGTTGAAGAGCCTAGCTAGGGGTGGTCATTGACGCGGAGCTCTCTCTTAAGGCTCAAGTAGGGGCTGTGATTTCCTCCTGCATGTTCCAGCTTCGCAAAATTCATAAAATAGTCCATCTACTACCACATGCGGCACTGGTCCAGGTTGTCATCTCCCTGGTACTATCCCGCCTCGATTTCTCGAACTCTTTATACCATGGACTCCCACAATCACTGTTCCGCTGTCTTCAAATTGTGCAGAACCAGGCGGCCAGACTTATCCACAAAACGCCAAAGTGGCAGTCTGCGAAACCCCTGCTGCGCAAACTGCATTGGCTACCAGTTGAACAAAGGGCGGCCTTTAAGATCGGCTGCCTGACTTTCAAGTCTCTTCACTGCACCAGCTCCGACTTCCTCAAAACACTGATCACGCAGCACCGACCGGTGCGTAATCTCTGGTCAGCTCACCTCCACCTGCTGGTCGCCCCCAAAGTAAAACCTAAAAAGTTTGGCGGCCGTAGATTTGCCCACCTGGCCCCCAAACTATGGAATCCCCTTCCCCTGTCAGTTAAGTCTAGCTGTTCCCTACTAAATTTTAGGAAGCTTCTGAAAACCCGTCTTTTCACCCAAACCGGTTAGCTTGTTTCCTCACAATCCCTGCACTCTATCTTCTAGTGCCAGGAAACTTATGGTGTCAGTGCGCTTTATAAATGTCACTTAAGATAAGATAAGATAAGATGACCATCTCTAAACTGGCTGTAACGAACCCTATTATGTTTGGTATCAATGGTGTAAATGGTGTGGGAGATATGATTACATGCACGGTAAAGCTCCCACTGGAGGCCCTCAGTGCCCCCAGTACCAGTCTTCTAGAGCCGGGCAGCACAACATGGCTGCTGCTGACCAGAGACACAATTCTGCCCTCCTGCTGATGAGCCAAGTTCGAGCAGGGGAAGGCAGAACAATATCTATCCTGTCAGAGGGAGGTGTGACCACCTCCCAGGCAGGGTTTAGTGTATTGGGGCGAGGTGGGAGCGCTTGGCAGTGCCACTCAGTCTGCTTGAAGGGCATATTTGGTGCCGTCCTTGCATAGTCCAGTACAAACTAGCCGCTCTGGCACGAAACTGGACAAATGACATGGGAGTATCCTCCCCACTGTCAGACCCCTCCCCTGGGAGGGAACCCTAAATTGTCCCAACCCTTTCTGCAGGATACTTAAGGGCTTAGCTGTAGGTGGGTCCCTAGATTCGTATTGGTACAAGAATAATTTCAAGACACCACTTCTTCTTCAACCATCTGGGCACTCTGGACTTCGCTCTGGGCATCAAGACTGCAACTGGGAAGACTCCTCTTGCCCCTGGTTTCTTCGTCCTGCTCGTCTGCTGCAACATTCATGCCTGTGCTCCATACAGGAACCTTCCACGGCCTGTGGGCATCCAAAAAACCTGAAGGAATCTCCCTTGAGGTGAAGGAGTAACTTCCCTGGATATGCAGGCACCGCAACTAAGCTGACCAGTCTGCTGATCCTGGGCTCCAACGGACTCCGAAAGGCTCAGCAACACTGGTGATAGTTCTTCACATTGTCTTAGGCCTGCCCTCTCCTCTTACCAAGTTTGAGGCCCGTATCCCTCGTCAGAGCCGCAGGAACAGAACCCCTGTGCACTGCATTGACTTGCTGTTGCAAAAGCTTGTTGGCTTCCTTCCGCTAAGATCTTCAGTCTCAAAGTAGCTCCAACCTCGAGCAGCTCCTGTGACCAAGATCTACAACCTCAATGAATGACTTGAACCGTGAGCCTGCATCTGTGGTGAGCTGCTCAAGGTGCTCTTGCGACTCCAGAGTTCCGGCCTGTAGGTCTTCTCAAGGGTCTCCTTTGATTTCAGTGGGCTCTCCCAATTGCTTGGGGCCTGCCCAGACACCCCTGCTTGTGGTGAGTCACCTGGACCTTCCTGGTCCCGACACTACACCTTCTTTGCTTTTCACATTGTTTGCAGTTGCCAAGGCTTGTTGTTGCTCTCAATGGACACCGACCCCTCAACTCTCGACATCTGACGTGGGACAGCTCGTGAACAGCTCCTTGTCTTCCACAGTGTCACCTGGTCCTCAAAGGTGCAGCTTCAAGGTCACCGTCATCTCTCTAGCAACTCCCAACATCGGTAGGCATTCATCTTCCATGCCCCCTGGTCACTCCTGAGTGGCATAGACTCTGTCCCCTCTGCTTGCAGGTACTCCTCATCTTGAAACCATCTTTGGGTTCCACTGGACACGTTCGCCTTCTCCAGCTGTGGCATTTACGTCAAGTCCTCCGTTGAGTTTGACAGCTGTTTCTAATGCCACTTCACACCTGTGCACCCAACTTCCCTGTTGTAGGTATACTGGTTTCTAGGGCATCCATGGGTGGGGTCGCTCTCCAACCTTTGGTCTTCTACAGGGTTTCTTCAGGGTCCACTGGGAAGGGTCCCTCTTCTTTAAAACTGCAAACTCGACATACCCATTGACTTGTATTGAGCCTGCGGTCATGTTCCCAATCTGCACACGGCCTCCGTGGAGTTCCTGTTTACTTACCTCGGGTGGTTACTTGGGTCCCCAGCACTTCTATGTCTTCTGGGTATAGTCTTGACTCAAGTCGTGGTTTGCATATCACTATTTTAGTATATGGCTGGGTCTCCTCCTGGCGACCACTGAGTATTGAAAAGTATTTTGTACATTGTGTATATCTCCGGCTAGGTGGTATCTGTATGTGTTAGTAAGTGTCTTAAAATAAATACATATTTTTATAAATACCCTGTATGGTTCTTTTTTTACTCAATCTTTACCTATAAGATTACGTTCAGGTAAAACAAGCTGCTTTACACTCCATCTGGACTAAGCCTGAAGGCTGCTCTCAACACAACTACCACTTAGAGAGCTTTCTAAGGTTGTCTAAGACCACTAAAAATACCATAAGGGTTATCTGGATTAGTGCAGGGGCACAACATACTAAGCCAGCTTCTCACACAATATGCCTGACGGATGAAACTGATTTCATGTAAAAGTAGACATCTTGTATACACATATGTCAATCTCAAGGCATTATCCAGATCTTCCAAAGTCCATTCACCTCACACAAATTGTGGTAACTAGCCAGAACAGTAATAAAGCTCATCAGTGCACTGACCATTGCACCATAAATAATCACACACCATACTGAAGCAATATACAATACTCTGAAAATAAATATAAGTATGATAAAACCTGTAGATTCTTTAGATATCTTCCTTTCATCCAATGTACCACAGACACTTAATACTACAGGAAGTCTATGGACCTTCATGTTGATCAGCGATAGATTTCCAGTTTCAGCATAGTGCTACATTAGAAGGCAAGCTCAGCAGGAGGACAGAGAATTAACAGCAGCCTTGCACAAGAGGACCCAGCCAGCAGTCCAGACGAACTGGCATTTCACATCTCATTTTAGCTCCTTAAATTCTGTTGTGCATACATTTTTCTACAAAGGTAGGCTTTAGCACTGTATGAAAGAGCCACAAGAGGCAGATGATTCTGATCATTCTCAAAAAGATATAATGTGGAAATATAAAGAAACATAAAAACAAAAGAAGTACAAAAGGACCAAAACATTTTTTAGAACATTTCTTATGCACGCCGCAGGCCCAGATACCCACCCAGCCCAGACTGCAGCACACCTAAAGAGGCGGGAACGGAGCCAAGAGCACCGCACAATGGGGGGTGGGGCATGGTAATGGCCTTGTGAGGTCTAAAATAACAATTATACCTGCATTCAAGAAGGAGGATAGGTCTGATCCTCAGTGCTTCCACCCTATCTTCCTCCTAGACAGCTCAGTGAATATATTTGGTAGAGTGCTACTCGAAAAATTGGAGAAGTGGGAAGAGGAATATTCCATTATCTCAGACCTACAGTTCAGATTTAAGTAGGGTTTGGGAACTCAGGAGCAATGTTTAAATCTTGAATTGTTAGTGGGGAAATATACTAAAGACAAGAATGAGTTCCTTTTTTTGACATTTATGGATCTAAGTAGTCCATAAAAATCGACTAAGTCAACCTATCTAATTGTGGAGGATTATGTACTCTTTGGGTGTGGATCCTCAGAAGATTCATCTATTAAGTTACATAACTGTTAGAGTCTGATTTGGCCCAGGTGGAGAATGCACTAATTCTTTTAAAGTGCAGAGAGGGGTACAACAAGGGTGCATTTTGGCCCCTTTTCTGTTCACCTTATACATAAATGGACTTGAAAAGGCTCTCCTGCATCCTACCCCTGATGTACCTATGATAGGCTCTCGTTTAATATGTACTTTGTTCTATGAAGATGATGCCGTCCTTACGGTGCCTACCGCGAATGGCCTGCAATCACTGCTGAACTCTTTCACTTTGTCACGGATGAGTTGAACCTCAATGTTCATCTAAAAAAACTTTTGTTTTGATCTGTGAGAAAGATCTAGGCAATTTATCATTACAAATACCAAAATTCCTGGGGTATCTAAATGTTGTTATTTGGGGGTACTATTTGATAGTCAAGGGAATTGGGCCCCTCAAATTCGTTTTAAGACCCAGCAGTTATTGAAGACAGCTTTGTCTGTCTTTTGGTTTGCCTCGTACCTGGGATCTAGACCAATCAGAGAAATGCTTAACATTTACTCTAGTAAGAGCATTTTTGTTGACACCCATAGTTTTAATATCTGGGGATATATTGAATCCTAAGAAGGATGTTAGCCGTCCCCAAATGTGCCTCAGATTTGATTTGCCACAATGAACCGGGCTTCCTTTTATTGAAGATATAATTAGATCAAGGCCCATACTTCTTTGGCATTCTTTTTTGGTCGAATTCCGAATGCAATTTAAATAAGGCTTTGATTGTTAATTGCCTTTCCCTTGACTTCTCACATACAATTTCCTGCCTTGATTTTATTAGAGCTAGTCATCATATTATGGGTTTAAATCTGGGTACTTCTGAGGAAAGTATCCTCAATGTGACTTCTAATTTAACTAAAGCATTACTAATAGTGAAAATGAAAGCATTTGCATGTGCAGCTAGAGAGCATGAAATGTTGAGGAGTTCAGTGGCAGTGCATGCATTAATTCCCTCCTACCAAGGCATGCAGATGTATCTTACTCAAGATTTGAATAGACATCATTGTTAGATTTTAACTTGTTTTTGTCTTGGCATTATTCATTTTATGGTTACTCAGCCGGCTTCAGGGAGATGGTTTAACTGGAATAAAGTTTGTCCCTGCCAGATGTATCTGCACAAAGCACTTTACATGTAGCATTTTTCAGTAGAGTTTAGAAACTCCCAAGACCTAATTTTTTTAAAACTATTTGTTTTAGGTTTTAAAGAATGTGGACCAGCTTTATTGTATTTCCAATCTTTGCCCTCTTTATATATTTGTTTTGCTGTATTAAGTTCTGTAAATAGTGTGATAAAGATTAGGAAAAGCTTGCCTGATATGCATGCAATGCATATTTTATCTGGTAACTGTTTTAATATGCTTGCTGTATTTAATGTTTTAAATGATCTTTTATGGTTTTAATTTAATAACTGAAATAAGATTTTTGACTTGACTTAACTTGAGACTGTATGGAATTTCTGACTAGGTTCAAGAGGCCAAATACGAGTTTTGCATCTCACTGTAACTGTTTAACTTAGCAACTTAATGTTGGAATGTTAATAATTACAAGAGTGGGCCAGTCTACTCATACCAACCTGAACAGCTCCTGTTCCGCTCCTTAGACAAGTTTCACAGTCTCTTGACTAGTTTAGTGGGAATGAGCATAACCTCCAGCAGAATAGGCTGATATACTTATGTAGTAGAAATCGTACACAAGTTTGTGTTTAAAAGTGGAACGAATTTCATTCCCACTAGATGTTATGTTATAAGGAACTTCTAAAGCGCTTGTTCAAGGAAGGGTTTCATGGCGCTGGGAGCATTAACAGCAGGGTGGAGATGCACGTTATCGTAGGCTTGTCTGAAAAGGCATGTTTTTAGCAGAGTTCTGAATTGCTTGTAGGAGCGGTGGCTACTCTTATGTTGTCTGGGAGAGAGTTCCAGACGCCAGGAGCCAGCACCGCAAACCTGGTAGCCCCCAGCTGTTTCATATTATATTTGGGAACCTCTGAAAGATTGAGGTATGCTGATCTGAGATTACACCGGGGATGTAATTCCGTATGGTGAGGCTTTTGCTCTGGTGGATTTAAAAAAACGTATAGCCCTTTTTAAACAGGGCTCTTTGTGCAACTGGAATTCAGTGCAGTTTCTTTAGCAGGGGTTTAGTGTGAAAATATCTTGGCTGTTGATAGATCAGTCTAGCTGCTTTAGTTTGAAAAATCTGCAGTCTTTGGCTCAGAACTTTAGGGAGTCCTAGGTAAAGACCGTTGGTATGATCAATGCAGGACATCACAAGTGCGAGTACAATCTGGATCATGGCCTCAATAGAGTAAACATTTCCTAATTTGTATTTTATTTGCAGCGCTAGAAGAAGAGGAAGAAGTCACTTCTTCAATCTATGGTTTCATTGAAAAGTCTTCATCTACCTGCATGCCAAGGCTTTTAACCACTTTTTTGGAATAGGAGGAGGGCTGAACTCCTGGGGCCAAAAGGAGGGGTTCCAGCAATGCAGTGTGTTTTTGATTATCACCACCTCGGTTTTCTCTGAATTCAGTTTTTGATGATGGCAGTTCATCCAGTCCCGAATAAATATCATAGTATTCTGGAAGAATGTTGTTGGTTCTGGGTTGGCCTTGAGGTTGAACACTAGCTGCATGTCATCAGTTTTAATTGTATAGTTTTACTTTCAGCCTGTGTAAGGATTTTATCAAAGGGCAGATCTATAGATTAAATAAGACAGGATATAGGGAAGAATCCTGAGGTACTCCACAGTTGAGAGTGAACTTGAGGAACCAAAAGAGGGAAGCTAACAGTTTATGTTCAGTCCGAGAGGAAAGACTTTATCCAATCCAGAGTGCAACCCTGTAGGCCGACAGCCCCAACACATTTGAAAAGGACGTAATGATACACTGTGTCGAAGTACCGCTAATATAGCTAAAAGGACAACGCCTCAGCCCAACCTTTATCTGCCTCCTCTCTCATATTATCTACTACGGAGAGACTAATGGATTCCGTAAAGTGAAGGGGGTGGAAGCCTGCCAGATGGGAGTCTAGAATGAGGAGCTTTGAACAAGGAGCAAAGATAGTGGGCAATGTGGGTTTCCAAAATGTTGGCTAGGTAGAAGAGAAGGGAAATTTGGCTGTAGTTCTTTAGACTAGAGGGATTGTCCCTGGCTTTTTTTGGGAGGGGAAGAACAACTGCTTCTTTGATAGTACAGGGGAACCACACCCAGGTTCAGGGATAAGTTAAGCATGGCCAACGCCAGATCACAGAATTCTAAAAAATGGCTTTTTAGATCGAAGGGGAGAAAATGTAGTTGGGGGATCCAGATTTGACTTTTGTTAACAAATTTGACAGAGCATCCCTAGATTCCAGAGTGCTAGGGAAAATCACAAGTTTTCAGATAACTGTAATGTGTTTTTATTCTCTATTTTATAAGGACAGGTCTTTACCTGTTTGTTCTCCTGTTTCTTAGCTCGCTCTGCTAAAAGTTCGGCCCTTCTTTTGGCAATCTTTTCATCCTATAAAAGAAGTATAAATTGGCATCAGTATTTTTTCAACCTCAATAATGAAATACATTTAGTGTACTACAGACAGCCATTTTAGAAACATTCCCAAAGTATAACCTCCATTTACATTCAGTATTAAAAACTGTCAACTGACGGATGATATTTTATTGCTGAGAAAGAAGAACCTAGTCAAGCAATTCAGATGTTCAGTTGAATACATCTGTGTTCCAAACATTTGTTAACAATACAACTTTAAAGGATAATCATTGAAATTATGCATTAATGGTTTTGGAGAGTCTTAAACTAGGTCTTTTGTTACTTTGATAGGACACAGCTGGTATTTTAAAATGCCCCACACGTCAAAGGATTTTAAGAGCAGATTTAGGACCCTTTTATGAGTTGTACAGTGTCAGATGTGATAGTTTAAAATCCAACACAAAGGTATCTGTAATTTATATCTGTAATGTAAAATGGAGCATTTATTGCGAGTTTTGCCTGAAAAATGAATCATATCATGGGGTTCAAGTCACTATGCAGCGTCTTCAAAGCAGTACATGGTCAGGGTCCTATACCACTCCAAGACAAGTTCCAGTGGTACGAACACGCACGGGCCCTCCGCTCCTCGTCCACTAACCTTGTCAGAATACCTAGGATTAAGAAAGCGACCCAGGGTGGCAGGGCTTTTAGCATAGCAGCAGACCGCATCTGGAATAGCCTTCCAATCGAGATCAGGAAAATCAACGAATTACTGCTGTTCCGCAAAAAAATCAAGACCTGGCTCTTTCCAAAGGTATAACCCACCAGGGTAGCAGTAACAGACCCTCATCGAGACATCCTCCTCTTGCTCTCAATACTGATTGTTCTTAGGTGCACCTTTCTCAAGCGCCAGGATGCCTGCAGGGTTACAGCGCGCTCTACAAATGGTATAAATAAAAAAATATATATATATATTTGGTGTTTGTTGCACCAAAATCCACATGTCTCTGTATTTCCGATAATATCAGCAGTTTTGACCTCCCCAAACCCAACTAGGAGAAAAATGTATGGGGTGTAATATTTACTGCAAAATGAACAAGTTACTTACCTTCGGTAATGATGTATCTGGTAGAGACACAGTCTGGCCTGTAAAATCCTTAACTTAGAATTGTCCCAGGCGTCAGACTGGATCCGGACAACTTTTTCCCCAGCAGTACCTCTCCGCGCCGGGGGATGGCATCGTCCAGCTCCGTCATGATGTCGTCCACGGAAGTGACGTCAATGTAGAGATATAAGTCCCCACGGGTGCGCTGACGTCATTTTTCTACTGTGAAATTTGTCCGCGCCACAACATAGAACCACTACAAAAATTGTGAGAGGATGGGAACAATGTGCCACAGGATGTGACTGTAAAGGATAAGAATACAAGAACAACATGACTCAAGGCGACGGACCACCAGTGTGCAACAACAGAGAATGTACACCACACCCCCCACAATGACCTATGAACTGTAGCATAGTCAAATAGAACCTCAACCCAATCGACTTCAGCATAGACAAGGAGATCCTAAAGTAATGGGGAGAAACAGACAAGGGCGGAAGGGGGGGTAGAAGAACATGAGAATCTCAACGCCAGAAGAACCAGAGTGGAGGAGCACTGAAGGGCACATCACCTAGCCAACTCAGAACTTGAATGTGTGGAGAACCAATGTGCCAAAACAGAAGGACACTTCCTACCCTGGAGGTAGGGGAACTAGAGCACCCCTCAGGAAGACCAAGGCCAGCTGTAAGGAGGCAAGTAGGTAGAACCCACCCTGGAAAGGCCCTTGCAGAATGGGGAGGATGGTGGGCATTAAGGAATCTGCAGCTAGACTGTGACTCTTCCAGATACATTGTTACCGAAGGTAAGTTACTCATTCATCTGATAGAGACATCTAGCCACAGATTCATTGACTTAGAATAGATACCAAAGCTATACACCATTGGAGGAGGGTCTGCAACCAAAACCAACCAAGTTCCCAAGGGAAGTAGTCCGTCAAGAACATTGACTGAAACAAGGTGGGGGCAGCAATGCCAGCGTGGTTGCCACCAGACTCATAAAGCTCAGCAATGCCAGAGTAGCAGACAGCAGACCATGAAGCTCAGGGTGGAGCATGAGCAAGGAAAGCACGGTACCACAATCCGCCAGGGGAGGGTACGTGTCCACTGTCGGCCAGACAGGGACGACACGAAATCACAGAACCAGAAAGGTCAGTGCACAAGGGCAGAATGCCAGAAACCTCTACAAAAAGAAAGGACACTGAGTATAGGATTCCAGGATATGCAACAGCAAAGTCCCAGCGAACGAACTTAAACAGTATGACTGAGTCAGAACCCAGAATTTGAGCGGCACAACAGCAGGTGCCAAAAAAATGAGATGTCAGGCGCAGAGGTCACCATGCCGAGATATACAAACTACGACTACCTGGAAATACATAGATGTGGATTACAAGAATACACGGAGCAGACATTGTGTACCGCGAGAACCACACCACACAATGCACAAGGTCAATAAATGTAACAGCATGTGTGCATTGACAGAGAAGACGGGCGCATCACCAGGTAGTCAACCAGCCAATCGCACCCACAGGTTCAATGACCAAGGGTCACCTGCAAGCCGGACACACCAAAGCTATCTCCCATGAGGGAGAGAGAGAGGACAGAGAGGAAATCTGGGACAATACCCAGAAAGCACAGCAGGGAAACCCCGCATGCTTCCCCCTCATGTGCGAACACAGCACATACATAGAAATGAAAAAGTCAAGAAAGTGACAACCAAGGGGAAACTGGAAGAGTAACCCAAGAGAATAGGAAGTCGCACAAGAAGTACCAACGGCACTGAAGTGAAACATAGCAGGACAAACAAGTCCATCCACTAAAGGGGGCGACACCAACTCCCCCGACCGGAGAAGGAAAGACCGAGCCACCGCGATACAGGCGGTGATACTGACCACCACAGTAACGAAAAAGAAGGAGTAAGTAACACTCAGACGTACAATGTCTGAAAAAGTATATATATATATATATATAAAAACGAAAGTATGTCTGTCTGTCTGTTTGTCCTTTATGCATTACTATACCATTCATCCGATCGCCATGAAACTTTGGGAAGTTGTTGAGTACACTCCCGCGAAGGTTTCTGTCAAAAATAAAATTAAAAAATCGGCCCCAGGGCCCTCATAATCTTTTGAATACTGAAATAGACAGCGAATTTGCGAGCATCGTCGACAGTTATGACCCCCAAACGGAAATCGATTGGTCAATCTACATCAGAAGCACGAAAGAAAAAAGCATTACGAGCTTCAGAAACAGACAAGCAACGGGAAGCAAGATTAGAAGCTGTTCGAATACAAACTGCTCAAGCCTGTCATTCTCAAACAAACGAGCAACGAGAATCAAGATTGGAAAGAGATCGATTACGCACTGCTCAAGCCCGCTCGAATGAAACAGGAGAGCAACCAGAATCAAGATCAAAAAACGATCAATTACGCACTGCTCAAGCCCGCTCGAATGAAACAGGAGAGCAACCAGAATTAATATTGGAAGCCAATTGCAGACGCGCTGCTCAAGCCACACTTAAAAAGTGTTTTCAAAAATAAAATGAATAAGTTTCAATAGCAATGACACAATGTAAATGTAATATTATCATAACGAGTTTCCTTGAATTTCCTTTATTCTGAGATTGCTGCAAAGCGCGACGGGTAGGCTAGTGTATATATATATATATATATATATATATATATATATATATATATATATATATATATATATATATATATATATATATATATATATATATATATATATATATTAACTGAAAAAACCATGGGTTTCACACCAGTTATAGTTAGGAGTTAGCATTTTCTATTTTTGAATATGTGTTTCAAGGGTTACATTACACTGAAAGGAGGTCTGTCACTCTGTCACAAGGATGGTGTCATCAGTGATGTCATGAGCGATGTCACTGACCATGTCATGAGTGATGTAATTTGTGACGTCATCAGCAGTGCATTGCAGGCGCGCAAGTTATAGTGAGTCCAACTAACTATAACGTGGGAATTTCAATGGTTTTATGTCAGTGACATTTCCAGCTAACTATAACTGGTGTGAAACCTATGGTTTTTTCGGTGAATTTATTAGGTTTTTTAAATGCTAATTCTTAACTATAACTGGCGTGAAACCTGTGGTTTTTTCAGTGAATTTCAAAGGTTTTTTAAATGCTAATTCCTAACTATAACTGGTGTGAAACCTATGGTTTTTTTCAGTGAATTTCATAGGTTTTTTAAATGCTAATTCCTAAATATAACTGATGTGAAACCTATGGTTTTTTCAGTGAATTTCATAGGTTTTTTAATAGCAAATTTCCATAGCTATGAAATATAATATTTTTTTAATGAATCCTAAATTGTATATTTATGTAATACTATTTTTTATATGTATATTCTTCATTTTTTTTTGCCCTGGAGCGCTCCCGATGCCCGTCCCGGTGAGCGCACCGGTAAGCGCAGTCTTGCGGCGTGCCCCAGGGTGTGTACCGGTGAGCGTCTCGTTAGCGCTATCGCTGCGAACGAAAACATCATCGTGACGTATCGCGTAGCCGCGTCCGCGTGATACGCACGGCGTAAGCGCACCCGGAAGCATCCACGCGCATACGAACGCGCTACGTAAGCGCGTCGGGTCATGTGACCTGAAAATAACACTTTTCATTGGTTCAGAACAGTTTTGGTTTCCAAATGATGAAAGCCCGGCTCATGTGACCTGAAAATAACACTTTTCATTGGCTCAGAACAGTTGTGTTTTCCAAATGATGAAAGACCCCACCTTTTTTCCTCATTCTCACTTTATTCTTTGAGTGAGGAAGGCCTGCTTCTATTGATAGAGAAATGGCTACAGTAGCAGCAGCAGCTGGAGCACCACCACCACCACCACCACCACCACAAGGACCACCACAACATCACATTGGTGGTGAAGAAGAAGAAGAGGAGGAGGAGGAGAGAAGGCAGTTCCTGCCTGAAGACAATCCCCCATATAAACCTAAGGAGCACTTTATATGGGAGTTTTTTAAAATCCCAAGGCGTTTCAAAAAAGTTAATGCTGTAAAGGTGACCTGTCTCATCTGTGGCGCTGAACTTTCCAGGGGAAACCCTGCAAAAAATATTCATTTGGGAATCACACAATGCTACGCCACATGCAACGAAAGCACCCAAATAACTATTCAGCAGCAGAGGTCAGAGAACTGACCAAAAACGCTACCCTTCTCTGAGCACCTTTAAACAACCCACTCCATTGGGTCCTGAAACTAGAGAGATGGTCCCATGCATCCAACGCCAGTTTGGAGACTACAAGATTACTTGTATATTTTGTGGGACTACCATTTCTTATGGGGAGCAGAGCATCAAACTTATAAACCGTGCTGGAGACAACCACCGGTGCCGAAAGAGCCTTAATTTTTTCCTGTTTTTTTTTGCTCCAGTTGAGCTGTTTACAATTCCCTGTTTTTTGTTTGTCCCCATAAAAAATACAAAAGAAATATAAAACTTCATAAAAAGCCAAAAAAAGTATAAAATGTTCCAAAAAATATATATATATAAAACAACATAAAGAAGAAAAAAACCAGTTCTTTTTAGAACTACCTCCAATTTATAAAAAAAGGCTAAATTTTTTTAAAACTCTGTCATCCTTTTTTCCCCATGGTACGCTCCCCTGTCCCCTCCCCTCCCATGTTCTTTTTTTTTTTGCCCCGCTGGGCCCTTTTATGGCCCCCACATCAAACCTAGGGGGTCAGGGGGGGTCTATCCTGCCCCCTTTTGGTCATTTCCCTCTTTGTTTTTGCCACCTCTTGTGTCTCAATCCTACCGAGACACAAGATGGCGGCCGCTCCGGACTGTTTGGAATGTTTACAGACACCCGAGGAGCCAATCAGCTTTCCGCGCGCGAACTCGCGTAGCGCGTTGGTTCGCGCCCCGTGAGCGTAACGGGGCGCGCTTATAGATATATATATTTTTTTGAACCAAAATTACTCAAAATACACTGGAGCACATATCTTGAGACATAGCAAAGGCACATCGGGCTACCAGTCCCTACAATTTTGCCAAGTTTGGTGGAAATCCATTCTGCCGTTCGGGCTAAAAGTGAGTGAAATTAACATGGGGAAAACACATTTTGGGACCCCCCTTTTATCTCGTCCCCTGCTTGACAAATCCCCGCCAAACTTTCAGGGAAGGACCGGAGCGCCGCGAGGCAAATTTGAGGAAATTTTCAGGCAGATTCCTCAACCGGCGCCAAAGTTATTCCCAATAGAATGTTGCGATTTCCCTATTGAAAATAATCCTAACTATAACTACCTACTGGCGACCGCCAGTAGGTAATATATATATATATATATTACCTACTGGCGGTCACCAGTAGGTATATATAGTTAGGATTTTTTCTCTATGGGATTTTTGAAAATTCTATGTCTAATAACTTTGGCGTTTGTGGACGGAAAATGGCACATTTTGTTTCTGAGCAGCCCCTGAAAATTTGGGGGGGGTTCGTCAAGGGGGGGCCGAGAAAAAAGGGGGGTCCCAAAACGCGTTTTTCCCATGTTAATTTCCATAGGGCGGTTGGCCTCACTTTTAGCTCGAACGGCTGAATGGATTGCATGAAACGTGGCAAAATTGTAGGGACTGTCAGCCCGATGTGCCTTTGCTAGGTCTCAATATATGTGCTCCAGTGGATTTTGATGAATTAACGTTCAAAAAAATATATATATCTGTGACAGCGCTCCGGGTAGCGCTCCGGTTCGCGTACTTGACGCGTAACGGAACTTCGCGAAGCGAAGCTGATTGGCTCTCCGGTGTCTGTCAACATTCTAAACAGTCCGGAGTGGCTGCCATCTTGTCTCTCGGTAGGATCGAGAGACAAGAGGAGGCCAAAACGAAGGGGGAAATGACCATAAGGGGGCATAGTAGATCCTCCCTGACCCCCTAGGTTTGATGTGGAGGCTTTAAAAGGGCCCCGCGGGGCAAAAGAAAAAAAAATCGTTTTTTTTTGCGTGGGGAGCGCCCGGTACTGTGATGTGATGTCACTGACCATGTCATGAATGATGTAATATGTGACATCATCAGCAGTGGATGGCGGGTGCGCGATATATAGTTAGTGCAACTAACTATATATGGAATTTCAATGGTTTTGTGTGAGTAAAATAAG
This sequence comes from Lissotriton vulgaris, assembly GCF_964263255.1. NCBI lineage: Eukaryota > Metazoa > Chordata > Amphibia > Caudata > Salamandridae > Lissotriton > Lissotriton vulgaris. The sequence goes on along the minus strand of NC_141694.1, from coordinate 784,796,477 downwards.
GTTTTGTAAATGCTAATTCCTAACTATATATGGTCTACAACCCATGGTTTTTTCAGTGAATATAAAGCCACGTGGAAATACTCAAGGCCTAGTGGGAATGATGACAAGAGGCAAGGCGGCATCAAAGTGAACAACAAACTTACGGTATTGAACCTTTCCAATATTATTTTGACTAAGGAACAAGAGGATGTATTATCTTTAGGTTTAACATTTTGCCCCACACGGAGCTTTAACTATACTAACAGTCGTATTGATCTTTTCTTGTTTACAAGAAAATTGAAATTAAGGAAATGGTATGCAAATAGACTGAAACAGTCCAAAGACACACTAGAGAAAACACCTACTATCTCTATAGGTGACATACAAACTTTGCACACTTTGAGACATTTGGGCACTGAGGATTGGACAGATGACCCCTTGGTAACGTTGGCTCAGGAAAGAATTGTTATTGACAACCCGAGCAAAACAGGTTTTAAACCAAAGTCGTTATTTATGCCACAGTTACATAACGATGCAATTGAGGTTTTTGAGAGAGGGGTTGTCACTGAATTTAAAAAGCTTTCTAAAAAGAAATGTACTTTTGTTAGCAATTTGACGAAAAAACAAGAAAATGCTTTAAAAGAATTACAAGATAACAGATCTATTGTAATTAAAAAGGCAGACAAGGGGGGAAATGTAGTGGTGTGGCCCCTTGAAATGTACTTGCAAGAAGGCAAAAACCAACTTAATGATGCTAACAGCTACAGTAAAACGGATAGAGCAACCTATGAAAAATGTAATGAGAACTATAGGAAACAATTCGATCAATGGAAATTCGAAAAATTAATTTCCAAAGAAGAACATAAATTTTTGGACTGTAAGCATCCTAAATTAGCCTCTTTATATTTGCTACCCAAAGTGCACAAAAACAAAGACACACCCCCAGGACGCCCAATTTTGTCATCTATAGGTAGCATGTTTGAAAATACGTCAAAATATATTGACTATTTTTTAAGAGAGTATGTTCAACTGTTGCCATCCTATGTGCAGGACACACGACACTTCCTAAGACTAATTAAGGATACAGTCTGGGAAGAAGACATGCTACTCATGACACTAGACGTGAGTAGCTTATACACGTGCATACCACACAACCTTGGTTTAGAAGCCTGTGCATATTACTTAAGGAACAGACCTGTGGGTTTTTTGAAACACACAGAGATGTTACTGACTATGATATCCCAATGCCTAAAAAACAACTTTTTCAATTGTAATCATCTGATGTACTGTCAGTCCCGGGGGACCGCGATGGGAACCTGCTTCGCCCCCAGTTACGCGGGTCTTTACCTGGGCTGGTGGGAGGAGCAGGCGGCCAATAACATCAGTGCCTTTTCCCAACACGTGGTCCTCTGGGCTCGGTACATCAATGATATTTTTTGCATTTGGAGAGGGGATACTGCTACCGCTGAAAATTTTGTCAAGGAACTGAATGTTAATGATTTAAATCTCACATTCAGCAGTACGATACAAAGGGACAGTATAGAATTCCTGGACATAATGGTGAGAGTCAAAAACCAGAAACTAGAGAGTGAGCTGTTTCGAAAACATACAGCAGGTAACAGTATTTTAAGTGCTGCAAGCTGCCACCCCAGGAGTCTGATCAACAGTATCCCATACGGGGAACTGTTGAGAGCTAGGAGAAACTGTAGCTCAGACGACACCTTCCAAAAAGAGGTAAAAACCATGCAAGAAAGATTCAAAGAGCGAGGTTACTCGAAAAGAACAGTAAAAGCAGCATATGAAAAAGTGAAGGTTATTAACAGGGAGGATTTACTTGTTGAAAAGGAGGTGAATGAGACAGATGAGCCAGTTAGATTCATCACCACCTTCAACAATCCAACCAAAGAAGTCAGAAAATGCTTAAGTAAATTTTGGCATGCACTGGGAACTGACACTACTCTAAAAGATTGCATAGAAGAGTATCCCAGTATTACTTACAGGCGATGCCCAGCATTACAAGATATACTTTGTAATAGCAGTTTACCAGACGAAAAGTAGAAAAAAACATCTATCCAAGGTTTTTTCAAATGCTTTAACTGTAAAGCGTGTAAAGCAAGTAACAACCATAAACAAATCACACTTTCAGGAAATCAGAAACCTTTTATGATTTCGAAGCATCTGAACTGTAAGACAGAGTTCTGTGTTTATGCCCTGATTTGTCCCTGCAAATTAGTGTATAAAGGCAGTACCATAAAACCAGTCAAACTGGGCATACTTGAGCACATGCAAGCTATCACAAACGACGATGAACAATATCCAATTGCTCGCCATTTCCAAATATACCATAAGGGGAATGCTAATTTGTTACAGTTTTGTGCTCTAGATTCTATCCCAAAATCTGAAAGAGGAGGGGATAGGGAACTAGAACTGCGTAGATTGGAATCACGATTGATCATCAAGTACGAAACGATGCAGCCAGGAGGAATTAATAAGGATGAAGAACTGTCAGTCCACCTAGGCTGAAAACTGTACTGTGTTTAACATATTTGATGAATGGAATCTATTATCGCCGTGTTGCTATCTTGAGATTGTTATTACATGTTTTTTAATTGGTACTTGACCATTTTAATTGATTTGCACATTATTCACTTGTAGGAGACGGAGTGTTTTGCCCACTATGAAGATGTTCTGAGCACTGAAGGGACCATGAAAGAGACTTATTGTTTCAGCCCACTTGGGCAGAATTGTACAATCAGCACACATTTCCATGATGATAGCCGCTTTTCAAATGCCCACTTGGGCGGAATTGTATGAATATGATTAAGTTAATAACTCTTTTTTAGAAATGTATAAATAATTTCTAAATTTCAGCCTATATGAGACTGCAATGGTTATAATAATCTTCAGTATTAAGCGAAGTTTTCCGGAGTTTAATTCGGACAAACTAATACAATCATGATGTATTTAAAATTACGGCAAAATCATGTTAAAGGCATCGACTGTGAATGTTTGAATGACTGTTCCAACATGGCGACTAAATTGAACGAAAATAATGGGCAAAGTAAAATCCGTAGTCCTCTCTCTATTTGTAGTGCACTATATCACGTAACACTGTGTATCAACAACTGACCCGTGACCAAGGAACCGGCTGGTTCCGAAACGCGTCGGGTATGTTTGCCGCAGCTGTTTAAAAAATAAACTGCTTCATCGAAGAATTGGGGCTCGGCGTTTTTCTTACTTCACAACGTAAGATTTTTGGTGTTGGAATATATATATATATATACATATATATATATATATATATATATTTCGGAAGAAAAATAAACGGCTGAATGGTAAAGCTAAAGCACTGTGTCTATAGTACTACAGGACCCAATTATTGGGCATAGTCTTCCTAAATGGGTCAGTATTACATATAGCAGAGCTCCCAACATGAGAGACAGATTGGTGGAAACAGGACAGTACTTGCTAAAACAGTTTGGTTTCAAAACAAAGGAGGCTTTCATAAGTGCAAATCTTCGCAAGGCCTGCACACATGGGATCAATCATATAGGATAGCGGGATGGTTTTAGTAATAAACAATACAAAATTACCAAGACCCTTACGTGCAAAACAGATTTTGCCATATATATCCTGGAATGCCCATGTCCACTGCAATATGTAGGCAGTACGAAGCTCCCTGTACACAAGCGAGTGCTCCAACATCTACGGGCTATCACAACACAGGATAATACATGCCCTGTTGCACGCCATTTTAAAACCCACCACAATAGTGACAATAAAGATCTTAGATACTTTGTGGTGGGTTCTGTGGTAGCAAGTAGGAGGGGTGGTAACAGAGAGGCGAAGTTAAGAAAACTTGAAACCAGATACATACTACAACTCAACAGTAAACACCCTGGAGGTTTGAATGTAACGGAAGATCTGTATACTTGTTTACATTAAGGGTACGGGTTTTAGAATTAGAATCAAAGCTTGTTGAATGTCTGTTATGTTAAACAATTTTGGCAGTTGGATATACAACAGTAGATTTAATGACACCTCTATGCTGTTTCAATCCACAGTGCCCACTGTACACCTAGAGAACATTTTCTGGCACAGGGACAATCTATAACTGAAAAGAACTCTCCGGAATAACACCAGCTGAATTCAATGACATCTACATTGATTGCATGAAATGTATGAAAATAATGCGAGGCAGCTCTGTTTACTCATTTGGATTTGAAATTGCTAAACACAGAAATGTTTATCCAATTATTTACTCACTGATTGTTTTCCTTGTTTAGATCTGTGTTTTCCTGCAAACTTTTCAATTTAGTTTCTCATCATGTTTTTCTTTTTCTTTTGGAGGGAAATATATATATATATATATATATATATATATATATATACATATGTCATAGTAATAAGATCATAGGGATGAATTAGCTCCAATAACAGGTGGATAAACGATGCACAATGATATACAACTCATATATGCTTTGGTCCACAAATTTAGTACAAGTGCATAGTAAGGGGTTGTTCTCTTGTGTATATATTTAGAGAAACCAGATATATCTCTCCTTGATCTACAATTTAACTGGGCTCAGTTGAATAGTATAATGATCTTTGTCTGAGGAGTCATTAGCAGTAGCATAACAATTTTAAACTGCACAAAGCACTTTCTTTATTATGGTTTTGCACTAACAGGATATGTCATAATAGACCGTATTCTGACAACGTTTGGTTGGATATATGTCATTATTACACATGTAATATTACAATATTAGACTGGCTAGGGGCCTTTACCCATATTACGGAATGATGTACATTTAATCTCTCAATCTGGGATAATGAAGGTACTATATGGGGAAGGGTCTTATTATAGAATATATATCATTTATTTGACCTCTCCCTACTTGCTATCAATTGGAGTGTTTATGATACTGTGTTCTGTTTAATGTATTTAACTATGTGAGAATTCTGCTTTGATACATGAATTTTACGACATTTTGCACAAAGTATCCAACCGTATTGATGTTTTTAAATATCTATTATACATTTGTATATTAGTATTTAACCATATAGATATCGGATATATATGACACTCGTATGAACCAATTGGTAACCTATCTATATGGGACTGTATTTTACATTGATTGTTGTTCTATAAACCCACTCTCAAAGTTTTTATACATCATTACACTTGGAATAATTAATTATGTGGGAATGTCTGTTGACACATGAGCTTTGCAATATTTTGCACAAAGTATCTAACCATATTGATGTTTTTAAATATTTGCTACACCTATGTATTAATTTAATTTGGTGTCAAATTGATAATGTCTTTATAAAAAACGCTACTGTATTACACAGTGAATGCCCTATTTACAAGCCCGCTTTCTAGATCTATGGTATATTATCCAATCAGAATTGAGCACTGTCACTTTAAATGTTTCACCCTCACTCATTGCCGCTGTCATGTGAGCAAGGCACAGGGGTGCCGAAACATCATCGAACCGACAAGCGAATAAACAAACTTAACACCGTGGAATTTGGTCCGTGCTTTGTGTTCCTGCGCCTGCTTGGGGAGAATAGCAACACGCAGGAGACTTTAGTTTTTATATATATATATATGTATGTATGTATATATATATATATATATATATATATATATATATATATATATATATATATATATATATATATATATATATATATATATATATATCTACTCCTCTTTCTCCAGAAGAAAACTGCCACCTTCCAAAACAGCGGGCGTCTCGTCTCAAACGGGACCTCTGGAGCCAGTCCCGGCAACATTTCACCTCCCAGGCAGAAAAAACTACCAGTGACATAGTGGGCATAGACTTAATACATGTCAATAAAGCATTAAGATGATTGCATTTCGTCATTGTTTTCAGAGATTATGCCACAGTGGGCAATTGTACCTCTTTTTACTGTAGTAAGGGCAGAGAGGGTGAAAGAAAAGGGAAGGTGGGGAAAGTGAATGGAGATAAAAGAAGAGAAGGAAAGTGAAAGAAAAGCAAAAAAAGGAAGGGAAAGTACCCTTATTTTAAAACCACATAATTTTATACAATTCTCTATACAGTGTGGAACGTATAGTTGAGGTCACCAATGCTCTCCATTTTCTGAATTGACTAACATTCTTATGGCACAGAATTATTACTGCAGAACAGCTAACGTTTCAGAAGGGGCTATACACAACCCATGGCACAGCGCCTTGATGGGGATTGAGCGTCGCAGTGAACCTGCATTGCGCTGGGCACCGCCACACGACGGATGGAAGGAGCCCTGAAATGGCGAGCATACAGCTTGTTGGGATATGCTCAAACACGTACCCCTTGCTCCAACACCATGACGCCGCCTGGCAGGCGAGGGGTTTCCTGGCCGGGGCTCTTTCACCACATATGAGAACACAGGACTCGGACGCATCAAGCGTTAAAGAACTACAGCAGGAATACAAGTACCAGAAGGCACGGCGCCCATCCAGGGGCATGTCATAAAGATAAAGAAAGGTCCTTCCTGCTACCTGCTGAGAATCAGTTCGTCACCCTCTGAAGAAGAAGGCAGTCGCCTTCGAAACGCGTCAGGACTTTTGACGAGCCAGAACTGCATCACGAACCTTGTACCTTTGCTCTCACGCTATCGAGCTACTTGTTGGGAAATAAAGCCCTTACCAGAAGCCCCGCGAGTGTGGTTGGTGTTCTTCTGACACACGAGCCTGCATATATATACCGGTCTTTCTTTCTTTTAAAGTAATTTTCTGTGAATACTGTTTTCAAACTACAACTCCCACAATGCCACCTAAGGCTAGTGTGGGCCAGTATAAAAAAGAAAATAGTAGAAGGACTTACTGACCGTGAACAGAGCCCTGTGAGGCTGAAACGCGTTGGTGGGGTGAAGCTCTGATTGAAAGGCTTTGATCAGAAATTTGGTGTGCCGCTCCCTTTGTGACACAAAACTAATTTTGGGTCAGGATCCGACCCCTGAGCTGAGCACGCGCTGGTGAGCGCATCGTAGGTCTGCTGGATCACTTTGTGGCATATATATATATATATATATATATATATATATATATATATATATATATATATATATATATATATCTACTCCTCTTTCTCCAGAAGAAAACTGCCACCTTCCAAAACAGCGGGCGTCTCGTCTCAAACGGGACCTCTGGAGCCAGTCCCGGCAACACTTCACCTCCCAGGCAGAAAAAACTACCAGTGACGAGACTCGTGCAGACCAAAGTGTTTATTTCTATGTCGCCCTCGGACGCGTTTCGCCTGACCAGCAGGCTTGTTCACCGATACTTCAATAAATAACAATCGCCATTTAAAGAAAACTCGTGCAACCAATACAGTCACGTGATTAGAACTACAAATTAACTGATAGTGAAAACAGACTCGTAGTTTTTGCATTAAATATCGATAGCTTACTACACATTCGTCAGTATTAAAACCTTTTGCATAATAATTGCATAGATAACATCATTTGATAAACAGCCGTTGCATAAAGCTACTTTGTCATTGACCAAATTCCAAAAAGTGTAAGATGCGGAGATAGGCTGAAAAAATTAAGACGCCTCGAATCAAGGTATATTCTCGAACTTAATTCTAAGGCCCGGGGGGGGCTAAACCTTGAAGAAGATCTAAGCACACATCTGTGACATGGGTTGTGTATAGCCCCTTCTGAAACGTTAGCTGTTCTGCAGTAATAATTGTGTGCCATAAGAATGTTAGTCAATTCAGAAAATGGAGAGCATTGGTGACCTCAACTATACGTTCCACACTGTATAGAGAATTGTATAAAATTATGTGGTTTTAAAATAAGGGTACTTTCCCTTCCTTTTTTTGCTTTTCTTTCACTTTCCTTCTCTTCTTTTATCTCCATTCACTTTCCCCACCTTCCCTTTTCTTTCACCCTCTCTGCCCTTACTACAGTAAAAAGAAGTACAATTGCCCACTGGGGCATAATCTCTGAAAACAATGACGAAATGCAATCATCTTAATGCTTTATTGACATGTATTAAGTCTATGCCCACTATGGGCACAATGTAAAACCTTTATGCAACGCTTAGTTCAGACGCAATCAAGTTTACACGCACTATGCGAGTATTTTACTGAAGCGCGTTTAAACCTAAATTAAATGTTGGTTAAACGGCTGTTTATCAAATGATGTTATCTATGCAATTATTATGCAAAAGGTTTTAATACTGACGAATGTGTAGTAAGCTATCGATATTTAATGCAAAAACTACGAGTCTGTTTTCACTATCAGTTAATCTGTAGTTCTAATTACGTGACTGTATTGGTTGCACGAGTTTTCTTTAAATGGCGATTGTTATTTATTGAAGTATCGGTGAACAAGCCTGCTGGTCAGGCGAAACGCGTCCGAGGGCGACATAGAAATAAACACTTTGGTCTGCACGAGTCTCGTCACTGGTAGTTTTTTCTGCCTGGGAGGTGATATATATATATATATATATATATATATATATATATATATATATATCGGAAGAAAAATAAGCGGCTGAATGGTAAAGCTAAAGCACTGTGTCGGAGTCCGATTTCATGATCGTAAATCGGGAGTGGTTGATATATATATATATATATATATATATATATATATATATATATATATATATATATATATATATATATATATATACAGAATGATGCCAGAGATCCTCCGGAGACAGAATACGTCCACTGAAATTGCAGCAGATGCCAGGAGGTGAAACACCTGCGCCGTGTATGGCAAGAAATAGAAGAACTTGAGCCCCAGCCGGGGAAAGGCAGAGGAAAGCAGGGGACACAAGGTAATATGCAAGCCTTTCCCAACACCAGGGAAGAAGACAACACCACATGAAGAAAACGCAACCAAGACAGTGACTCAAGGAATACCATGGGTCCCAGTGATAGCGCACACACCCAGTGTGGACACACATGTGGTGTCCGCCTAGAACACAGACAAACCGATCTGGAGTGGAACGTAACAAAGTGCCGACATGGACGCGTACTCATGCCCAAGACAGTCAACAGTGCCAGGGGGAGAACAAAAGTGGAAAGATGAGTCAAATGCAAGGCAGGAGAATGTGAAACCCCCTGGGGCGAACCGGATACGGCAGACCCCAACAATACACTGGAGCAAGCGGTGTCCACAGATGCCTCGGAGTGCAACGGAACAACAGTAGGCAGCAAGAAGCTCCAGGAGAGGGCCACGCCAGTCCGTGGTTCTCGACAGAGGAGGCGTTCCACCCCAGCAGGAAGTGTGGAATAAGGGAGAGGCCTACAGCATAACCCATAGGAAAAATACCCAGAGGGCAAGAAAATAAACGAAGAGAACTCCACTGGAGCCTCTGAAACTTCCTGGCAAGGAAGACCAGCTATATAATAGCGAACGAATACCCTACATAGGGTACGTCAAGTCTCTGTAAAAAGCAAGGGGCACCCTTAGAGACAAGCTCATGGGCAGAGGTAAAAAAGAACAATATAAACAGCTAGCCCAAAGGAAGGAAAAACACTGCTTAACAGCCATTCAGCCCATTTTGGAAATAATGTCTTGAACCTTGAGATGGAAATCGTAAAAGCAGTGACAATACTGCATACGAAAACACAAGTACACCAAGAGGACTAAAAACCTGGAAGTCATGGAAATCCAGATAAGAGGCGCCGGACCACATGCAAATCAAACAAATTGACTCCATCAAATGGCAGATCCCGGAGTCACTCCCGAACATTCTCGGGGAAACTGCCATGGCGTAGCCATGCAAGGCGACGCAGATCAACTGACCTGGCCACAGCTCGACCCACGGAGTCAGTGGTGTCCATGGCGGACCAGACAGATAACTGCGCCATGTCTCGGCCATCCCGAATAAGCCGGACCAGGTCAGCGCGAGGGCCCTCCGGCCAAGAGGGAAGGAGTTGATCAACTGAGTCCCGAAGGGCAAAAGTAGCCAGAGCAAACATGTAAATCGTGTTCAGGGACGGAAGGCCTGAGCTGGTGGACGCAAAGATATTGCGGCCACACAACTCCAACCACCTAGACTCCCGAGTGGGAGGAAGCAACTGAGGAGGAGGGCGGCCTGGATCACAAGTTCTTGAGCTCTAGGACGGAGGGACAAACAGGCAGGGTCATCTGGGGCTGGGCGATGGAGATGTGCAATAGCACGACCCACGGGCCCCCCCTGATGAGGGTCTGGCCCAAGTCCCCAGAAAGACATCCTGGAATGACCTGCCAAAAGGCAACAAGGGCTCCACATCCACCGTGCCCTGGTGGAGAAGATCCAACAAAAGATCCAAAGGCAGGGAGACAGAGGGCGGCTGCATCTACAAGATATCCGCAGCCCTGCGAACCACACTCGCAAACACTGCTCTAGCCTCCACGGCCATCCGAGGTGGAGACAGCAAGTCATCCATTGGGGACTGCTGCAGGCTAATCTGTCCACCTACAGAGGCTCAGCAGAATGATGAGCCGGCCAGTGCCCCATGGACCATTGGTCCGTTGAGCAATGAAAAAATTCAGGGATGGAGAACCTACTGGGGTCACGTCCTCTAGCAGCAGAGGAACAGCCGGAGACGGAACTGGTGTCAACCGACTTTGAGACGCTTCGGATCGATGTCGACGACCCCCGAAGAGGACTCGTTGGACCGGTGTCGGACCAATGTCAACTCTACCTCCACCAAGGTAGGAACCTGCGAGAGGGAACTACGTCGACTCGGAGTCAAGCTCTGCACTGCAGCTGCATCCAGCGCTGTGCCAAGATGCTGCAGGAGGGCTAAACATCAGAGTGGGATGCCTCTCCGGGCCGTGTACCGATGTCGCAGAGACCATGGAACTGGATTCAAAGCACTCGGTCAGCTCCAAGGACGAACCCTCTAGAGAACCTCTGACCTGAGTCCCTACCCCCACTGTGGGGCCCGAAGGCACGCCAGAGAGAGAGGATGACACAAAGATGGCCTGCAGAGCCCTGGAATAGGCCTCCATCTGGGTCTAAGTTACCCCATCACCAGCAAACGGTGGGTAGGCGGGGGCTAACTCCTAAGGGCCCGTGTCCGGTGAAGACCGGGAGCAGCGGGCCCCGACGTCAAGCTTGCGTGAGGTCGATGACCTCTGCAACTTCTTCCGGTGCTTACTCGAGGCAGCAAGCGACGTCCACAATAACGACTTTGGGACCTGCCCTGAACAGGAACCTTAACATGGGATGAAGCACTGCATCGTTTGACTCTTCTGCTGGAGACAGAGGTGGGCGCCGTGAGGATTCTGACTGGAACAACCGGGCTGACATCAATTTTATCCATCGTTCCCACTGGGATTTCAGCTTGAGCTGCCGGTAGGCGTCACACTCGGGAGAGACTTGGTGCTCGCCCAAGCACCACATACAGATCTCATGTGAATCCGTCGTTGACATCTGCCACGAACAGGACGCACAGAACTTGAAGCCCGCAGGCATCGGCACACTGTTCCATACGCAAAAAGGCATTGTGAAGGCCTGAAAACAAAACAGGCCAGAGGAAACGCTTCTTCCGGATCCAAATTGGGACACGGAAAAGAAGAAAACCGACTTTAGCACGCTGGGGGGGACTTATATGGCTCTTTTGATGTCACTTCCGTGGACGACGTCAAGATGGAGGAGGACGATGCCACCCCCCCCCCCGGCATGCAGAGGTACTACTGGGGAAAAAGTTTTCTGGATCCAGTCTGATGCATGAGGATAAGAAATCTGCAGCTAGATGTCCCTATCAGATATATTTGTGAATTAACAGAAGTCACCACACAGATTTGAAGTATATGTGGACTTGAAATCAATGTCTTAGAATTTGGTAGTTGGGTCACCAAGCAACAGTAGCAGTGGAGGCACTGCTTCTTATGCCTTTGCCACAATCTGCTCACCCAATATAGGGTTGTTTGCTAAACATTCCCAATACCAACAGTACTTTTCCATTCCAAAATCAATCCCCCATAATGAGCATCTGTTTGAAAATAAAAAACCAGAAGGGATGCCCTTGTACACTGGGCGCTTGATGTACCAAGCCATTTTGTGGACACAAACTTTACATTTTGCAAAATCACAGTGTTTGTGTCCGCAAAGAACAAATTACTTACTTTCAGAACGCTTTATCTGGTAGAGACTCTATCTAGTTGCAGAGCGGATTCCTTACCTTCGAATTCTCCCCATGTGTCCGACAGGATCCAGAAAACGTTCGTGAGCTGTACTCCTGCGTACCGGTAGGTGGTGATGTTTGGCTCCACATGGCGTCGTTCGCATCAGAAATTACGGGGACGGTGCCTATATAGGTGCCACCTCAGTGCGCTGGCGTCAATGTTGTTTTGGGACTTTCCATGCCAGAAGCGCTGAGCCACAAAGAAGTTAAACACTGCTCACTGGTGTGTGAAACTAGGGCCCTAGGGGATCAACCCTTGACTCTAAAGAACAAGTTACTTACCTTCTGTAACAATGTATCTGTAAAAGATATATGTAGGTATTGATTCATTATCTTAGAATTACCCCCAGCCATCAGACAGGATCCAGAGAAATTTTTTCGTAGTAGTACCCCTGCACATCGGTAGGTGGCGTCGGCCGATTCCGCATCTGCCGTTGGCGTCGTGGTTGCTGGGATGACGTCACGGTGTCTACTTAGATGCTGATGTCAGTTCTGACACGACTTTCCAAGCCTGAAGCGCAGAGCCATGCAAGACACTGACCATTGGTGCACATAACTAGGGCCCTGTTAGGAAGTCCCTATCCCTAGAAGTCAGATCGCAGAATGGAGTGGATGGGTGGGGCAGCAAGGAATCTATAACTACATATGTGTCTTACAGATACATTGTTACCAAAGGTAAGTAACGTGTTCATCTGAAAGAGACTGTAGTTATAGATTCCTTTCCTTACTTAGAATGGATACCATAGCCAAGCCAACCCGGGTGGAGGCTCAGTGAACTAAGTTCACACCAGGAGGTCCTGGAGAATAGAATGGCCAGAAAAGCCATCTCTCTGTCCAGCAGTAATGCTTTGTGAACATGTGCAGGGATGCCCACTTGGTTGCCTGGCAGATGTCAATCAGCGGAACTCCACATCCGCGTCCTACTGGAAGTTCCTTTTTTGCAAAAGAATTGCAGATCTGAATACATAGGACAACCCATTGAGAGATGGTACATTTGTGCACGGCCCAACCTTCCTTGGCGCCCACACAACCCACGAAGAGTTGATTATCCATCGGGAAATCCTTAGTGCGGTCAAGGTAGAAGGACAGCACACGTTTTGGATCCAGACAGTGGAATCTCTCCTCCTCTTTAGAAGGGTGCGGAGGCGGGAAGAAGGTGGACAATGAAATGGTCTGACCAGGGCCGGCTTAGGGCAGTGAGGGTAGTGCCACCGCACCGGGTGCAGACGCTTCGAGGCAGCGCCATGTTTAGAAGTATTTTATGGTTTTAAAACCACCTGCTGCGGCATTGCTAGCCTCCGCAATTTTCATACAAAAATAAAAATGTCATAATAACTCAGTGATTAATGTTCTTCCAAGAGAGAGAAGGAGTTTTGTCAAGTTGAAGTTTTAACTCATTTTATGGTAGCACTGAGGGTTAATGTGCCTGCTGCAAAGAATGTGTACCATGCAGATCACAAAGTGCATATAGTTTAAACAGGTCAGTGCTTTTGTCAGAGAGATCCTTTTGTTACTACCAGTGTAGATGTTAAAATCCTAACATGGAACAGTGAGCTAATAACTGTCATCAAAGAGTTGCATAAAAACTGCAAAGTATAGATTAAAGCATTAGTATGTTTTCCTCCATCTTTCATTATTCTAATGTTTCAAAAAGGGTTCATTTTGGTAAATAAAGTAATTAATAAATGTAACCCTCAACCATAAGGTTATGTTTTAAATTCTGTGCTCCTCCAGACCAAGCACTCTTAAGCTATACTGTCTACCAGTATGGATGACATGCAACACCTTGTAGTCCTCTGTATTATGCAACATTTCCAATACACTGATTTACACACCTATGACTGATTGTCTCTGTGATGTAAAGTGCTCTGACACCTTACACTGGTATAGGTGGGGCTATTAAATGCATCTGAGAGAGAGTGGTATGGAGACTTGAGGGGGCACTATTAAATGGTAGTAGTGAGGGAGTCTGTGGCGAGGGCCCGTGGGGGCGCCAACAAACATTGTTTCACAGGGTACCACCAGCGCTAAAGCGGGCCCTGGGTCTGATCTATGTGGAAAGAGGTAACCACTTTGGGCAGAAAATGGGGCCTAGTACGAAGGACCACTTTGTCGGGATGGACAGCAAGAAAGGGAGGTTTTGAAGACAGAGCCGGAAGCTCACTCACTCTGCAAGAAAGCAGTCTTTAAAGTAAGAAGACGTAGCGGGTAATTCATTAATGTGGCTTCCGAATAATTTTTCCTGTTAAAAGGTAAGTCTAAAATATTTGTACTTCAGGCCTAAAGGAGGTGGCTTGTAGCCATCCTTGATGCCGCAGGACTGCCACTCCAGCTAGCTGGCGAGAACCAATGGAAGCAAGATCCATAGCGCAGTGTATTATATCTGAGACGGACCGCTTGCCTTTTTTAGAATAATTTTCTTTGCTTCCTCCTTGACCTCTGTAGAGGTCTATCCTAGTAGGCAATCACATCCGACCACATCTGCCTATGATAACGGCGCAATAAAGCCAGGGAATTTGAAGCTCGGATTGTTAGAGCTGACATGGTCGAAAAAGCATTTCCCAATGGTGTCGAGCCTTCTGCCTTCCTTGTCAGGTGGTGCTGTAAGGGAGGCGGATGGATTCTTGGATCGTACGGGGCTGGGCTGCGAGATCACTGAATCTGGTTTTGGGTGACCTGTCAGGCAAGCAGGAGCGTCATCAAGGGCTTTGTACTTTTTGTCCAGTCTTGGCAACACTGGTGGTACAGTTGCTGGATTCTGCATGATCTTCAGGCCCTGGCCCCAGATGTAGTTTATTATCTGCATAGATCTTACCAATTTCCTCTAAGGTTCTTTAAAGTCATATATGAGGCAATCTTGCTGAAGCACAGGCATTGGTAGCTCAAAACGCCTGGCTGTCCTTTCCAGGAGATTATGGAATCCTCCTATATCTTCTGGAGGTGAATCCGTTCAGGGTGGAGATGGTGATGCTGGTGGGGGAATTATGTAAGTATCCACTCATCCTGTTGAAGTTTCACCTTCTTCTCTCTGTTTTTCCTCTTCAGAAGACGACAGATGTTGCACAGGAACTGCTTGAAGAGAGAGACGAACACTTGGAGATCCCTTATGTGGTGGAATAGGAGAGCAAATCTTGAGTTCAGGAGGTGGGGGAGGACCCTTCTGGAGAGGAGACTCTGGAGGCAATCTAAGTATCTCCTTTTATATTCCGCTAACATGGATTGCAGTTCTGTCACTAGATTAGAAGGAAGACACAACACATCCTGTTGCTGTTGTTGGTGTGAATAATAGCATTGTTGGTCATATTAGTCCATTTTGTACATGCTTAGCCATAATGGCGAGGCAAGACATTTTCTGGGCAAATGCTGCATTACTTAAAACACACACTATTTAGCATCATCAGAATCTTCCTGATATTTAACATTAAGTTCTGATGGAATTAACGCTGCCCCAAAGAGTCTATCATCCTCAGAGTCCTCCTCCTCATCATCGTCATCCAGATGGTGAGAGAATAAGAGTGTTTGCACCTGACTGGGCGAAATGAAGGCTGGGGTGAAGGGTTTTTGCTTCCTCCTATGATGTGAAATAGGCTTTTCTTTTCTAGTCCTCGGTGTCATCGACAAGCCGGTCGACAAGGGCTGTTTCACAGCCATACTTTGATCCGTCAACGGAATAGCAGTCGGCGACGATGAACCGTCTGTGAAAAGAATCTTCGTCGATGAGGCACTAAGTGGCTACCATCGTCAACACAATCGTAGACGCTGCCTCTGCCGTCAACGAGGTTTGCCCCGCCGACAGGATCGTTGATGAAGAAGAAAACAAGGTCGCAGTCGGCGAGATCTTCGTCAACCAGAGGTGTGTCATTGACGGATGGGTCATTGTCGAGAGATGGCTTTTCGACAATGATGATTTAGAAGACGAGATAATCTGTGTTGTAGACGATAAAGGAGCCTGACCTGTCGAAGATGACATCGTCGACGAAGACATTGTCGTCGACGATCCGGTGACGGTAGTGACTGTAGGCGCCATCGATGTCACCGAAAAAAAACACCTGAAGAGGATTTTCTCGTCGTCAGAGATGCAGTTGATGAGCTCTCTGTCGGCGGAGCTGAGGTAGGCTTCTTAAAAGTAGGTTGGAGCGTCGGAGGAGTAGTAAAAGGCTCCGAAGCTGGCTTTTTGGAAGATAATGTGCCTTTTTTCCTTGTGCAATTTGGAACACTATGCTTCTGAGGGGGTTTCAGATGATAGTTTAGATGATTTCTTGGGTGGCTGCGAAGATGTACCTGCCGGGTTTTGGAGAAGGATTTGGAAGAGGCATTACTCTCCTCTTCAGAGAACATGGTGTCCCTGTTCTTAAGCCTCTTAAGACATAAGAGAAGCCTCCCTTCAGAATCTTTCAAAGTTTTTGTTAAAAAAGTATGACATACCTTACAATCCTTAGGTTTATGTTCAGGATAAAGGCAGTCCTTGTGAAGGTTGTCAATATGCTATCACTTCTTCCTGCAAGTGCCACAGGGTCTGAAGAGGCTTTTTTTTAGGTGTATCTGACAATATGGGCGTCAGTTTTCTCCACCTAAACACAGATTTACATGTTTGGTAGTATATGCGTGAGTTGAGAAACAAAAGGGACAAAACCTGAAGAAAATCTTCTATCAAGAGTAGGAAAAAGAAAACTGAGCAGCGTTCAGTGGAGACTCTCTAGCATGACATGCTGTAGAAAATCTGAGGGACTGGAGCTTCTCTCATGAAGGTTCTACAGGGTGGTGTCAGCTGATTAGCTGTTTTTAAGTTTTAGTCCTTTTTTATATAAGGACAAGGCTATGTTACTAGGCCTCAGGCCTTATGTTCAAGGTCTAACAGGACTCCCATCTCGATGACGGGGAATGATTCAAGCATGTGAATCTATGAAAGGTCCAATACTGGAGTAACTACCATTGACTCATTCTCTTATTCACTGTCGGCCATCCCCAAAACAACTCACACAGATTTGCCAATCAATGAAAAATAATTTTCACTTACTTAAAAAGGCATACATTCTGGATTTAGCAGGGCATGTTATTTGCTGGAACATTCTTGGCACTTTTTTTTAATGAAAAGCAAAAAAATCAAGCCAAATAAATTCAAATTGGCATGTCTTTTGCAAGTGTTTAACAGAGGTCAACAGTGTTTCTGTAGTAGTGATAAACGGGCGTGAAAAAAGTACCTCATGGGATACAACAAAGTGCTGCTATTTAAGAGTTATGGTTGTGTCACTTCTGGTTGGTACAGCACTGGAGCCGGCCTTCTGACTTGGTGCTCTCTGGCAATGTCACAAAAGGTCCAGCCTGAGGACAGTTTCTTTTTAAGAGACAAAATCTGGAGAGCAAGTAAGGTCTACTGGATACATTTTGTACATGCTTAGCCATAATGGCGAGGCAAGACATTGCCTGGGCAAATGCTGCATTACTTAAAACACACACTATTTTGCAAACTTTAGCATTTCAATGGATTAAAGTAGAAAATGAATTGAGTGGTCCAATGACCTTAGGAAGTCTGCCCAGGGCTCAACAAAAGACTTTTGAATCAATGCGCTTATATGCCTGGCAAACTTCTGGATCACCCAAATGTCACACACTAAGGTTGAGAGAGTGACTGCTGTCTAAATGTAAACCATATTGGTGCGTCCTTGTTAGATAAACATTTTGATTGGAAGTTTGCACTGCAATAATATTCATATTAAGTTCAAATTGTGAACCCTTAACCATAAAAGCATAACAGACACGAATCACCCCTAAAATGCGGTAGACCGTCTACTTTATCCATAGAGGTAGTATGCAAAGATTCTTACTGTATTAATGCAGTTAATATTTAAGACATACCCTAATTTGTTTCTTCATGTCTTTCAACTTTTGTTTATATTCCTCTTTTTTCTTCTGTCTTTCCCTCCATTTCTCCAAGCGGGCAGGCAGAAGACGGTCCGAAACATCATATTCTTCAACTTGGAGGAGGACAGCAACGTCTGGGAAAAGGCCCTGCTCGCCCGTGAATTGAGCCTCTTCCAATGTCCTGGGGAAGTCATCCAATATGAATCCTGTAGATCTAGTAAGAAAGTGCTACAGTTAATTTCCGCCTTGAATTCTCTTATTAAGAAAAACCTAGTGCAGAAGAGTTCTTACATCATGTCTTCAGCTGGGCTAACATACCTAAGCATATAACATTTCCTTAATATTTCCATTATTCAACCTGCATACAGAAAAGGACAACCCAACAATTTTATCCAACTAGCATAATGGTCATTATTAACATCCATAACCTGACATGAAGTAGATCAGAAATGGACCAACCCCCAGTACCCTCCAAGTATCATATAGTTAAATAGTGATATCCATAGCCTAGGAAGTAGTAGATAATAATTAAGGATAAAGTAAATGACACAACTGGTGTAAAATGTCACATTAGCCCAATATCATTATACACAGTTTCCTTGTGTTTTATGTAAAAGCGGCCACCTGATCGTGTTTAATATGGCCTACAGATTACATTGTGACATGTCAAAGCCTGTAACGAATGTATGTGATCATGTACGGGTATTGTATCAATCTCACAGCCCTTCTCGCACTATAGTTGCACCCTAGAGCTAACTGTCCCTCGATTCACAAAGGCACAGTGGCCACATGGAATAGAGGGAAAACTATACCAGACTAGATGGCAGATGACTGCTTTCGGGCAAGAGGGGCTGTCTATTTATATCACTACTTTGAAATATGCCATAGGTATTCTTAAACCCAAATAAACATTAATTGCCAGTATGTAAACAAGAAGAAAGTTGGATACATTGTCTTTTTGTGTATAGGTTTTTCCTGTAGTATTTTTTTCCCAACAATTTACCATCCATAAAGAAGTCATTAAACTACATTGATGAGTTTGTACATTGCTATTCGTGAGAGCTGTGATTAATTCTGCACTTCTTGCACAGGTTTCTGAACTGTTTGGTCCGCCATGATGAAGGCTTTCATTAAGTTTCCCATGAAGGACGAATCATGCAGTGAGACATACTGGAACTAACTGATGTTCATTGAAAAGATAGCCCAAGATAAAAAGAAACAGTTGCCACGTATACCGTAATGCATTCTAGAAGTTGACAATAATTATCAGTGAAAAATTGTGTACTTTATTTATCATGTAAACAACTGTGCTTCTTGCAATGTAATGTCCATTAAGCTAAGGCGCGTTTGCCGATTGCCTTCTCAACAACAACTTAAGCTGATCACTATAACTGATTACTGTCAGCTTGACCCTCTCTCTAACAGTCCTCTGATATGGTGGTTGTCCTACACAAATCAGGTTCTTATCTAATGGAGATGCCAGCAACATTCAGAGGGCCCCAAAATCAACGTCTAGGTTATAAGGACATGCTGCAAGTTATCTGGTGGTGAACACTTAAGCTACCAGCATGAACACTTTTATGATGACGAGTACTTTTCTCTGCATGGTCCATTTTGCATAAGTAGTAGTCAGTCAGTCTATGTATGTGGGTTTGCAGTCTTCTATCTATAAGACACTGTCCTTATTCTCCAACGTGTCTTCTAGTTCTGCGGCTTGCTCAATTGTTCCTCCATGCATTCTGCTGGTCTATACTCAAAGCTGTTCACTTATGCTCTGCCACACACGGGCAGGTTCAACGCTTTTCTCTGGCTTCAAACTTTAATTATTTTAAAATAGTGTCATGTCACAAAGAACCAGTTTCTGTCTTATTCAGCATATTCATATTTGGTGGATAGAAAAGTATGTTTTCAATTGGAGGTCTCAAGTTCACAATTTTTTCAACATTGCAGTTTGGTAAAATATATATATAAAGGCTAAGTGCCGAAACGCATCTTGCTTGTGCCTGAAGGTTTCAATAAACTATCGTTGGAAACCTCCCCCTCGTGAGAGTGCTTTCTTCTTTCCTGGTGGATTTCATTGCCGTGTTTCGAAAGGACATTGGGAGCTTGCATATATATATATTACCTACTGGCGATAGCCAGTAGGTATATATAGTTAGGACGGTTTCCCATAGGAAATCCCCAACATTCTATTGGGAATAACTTTGGCCCTGGTTGATGAATCTTCGCAAATTTCTCAAAGAAGATGGCTCGCTCCGCTCCGCTCCTTCCCTGAAAGTTTGGGGGGGATTCGTCAAGTGGGGGCTGAGAAAAAAGGGGGGTCCCAAAATGTGTTTTCCCCATGTTAATTTCCATAGGACCTTTAGACTCAGCTACAGCTTGAACCGCTGAAGGGAATTACACCAAACTTGTCAAAATGGTAGTGTCTGGTATGCAGATCACGCTTTTGGTAAAATTGTGTAAATCCCTCCAGTGGTTCCTGAGAAAATTAGAAGAGAAATCAATTATATATCTATAAGCGCGAACGCGTGCGCGCACCCCACGATTTTTCGCGATTTTTTTTTGGGGGGGGGGGATTGGGGGGGGCTTGGGGGGTTTCTCTCTTTCATTTTAATGTTTTTATTTTAATTTCGAGGGTGCCCACCCCTCGTTTTGGCCCCCGAGATCACCGCCACCGCCCGAGCTGCCTTAAGATGGCCGCCGCCTGGTTGTGGGCGGGGCCGGGAGGACGTGGTTTCCGCTTCCCCCTGTCTTTCACTTAAAGTGATTTCTGGAGCTATTCCCGCCCCCTCCGTGTGCTTTACCGCCCCCCTTCCCCTCGTCCTCGTAGGTGCTTGTTAACATTTATCCGGGGCCTGAGACTGCCCTAGAAATTGCCGCCCGCATCTCCAGAGCCACGGAGACCAAACCGAAGGGGCAGCTAGCTGATTGGTGGCTGGCACGCAGGAGCCGTGCTCTGATAGGCTGCTGGCACGAAGGAGCCGCGCTCCGATTGGCCAAGGAGCTCTGACGTCATCGGGGGCTCGCAGCATCAGGATTGGCTACTACTGGCCGGGTCCTTCTTGCGAGAAACCGGAACATTTTCCAGTTGCAATTATACTCGGCACTCTGTTCGTAATTGGATCGATTCTATGTCAAACATACAGCATTCAGGTTTTGTATCTCTATATACAGAAATGCGGAAACATAATCCCGTTTTAAATATAATCATCGTTTTGGGTAATTTACCTACATTAATAATTCAGTTAATTTCATTCATTAATAGTTGAGTCCTATTCATCGAGAACCCCTCTGTCTCGCTATCCTTATCATCGCGATGCCTCCGCCGAAGTATCGCACGAAAGCGCGTTCTGTGGGTTTAAATACCCCACACACACACGGGTAGACGGGACCCTGTGACGGCCGGTTTTTAAGTAAGTAAGTAAGGACCATATCGATAGACGGGGGATCCGGTAGAATAATTATCCCCTTAGATGCCGGAGGTCCCTTAGGTGAGGGTCTACATGATTGCATATTTAGACACAAGTGGCGTTTACCTAGCGAGCATTGAGCACGCCAGCAACATTCGCAGGCTTCAAGTTCGCTATGAATACCGCTTAGACTGATGGGATGAGATTATCATTTCTGCCAGAAGTTTATTTGGGTGGCACAGTTTTAGTATTGCTCTTCATCTTATGAGGATAACATTACAATGCCGCCCCCGTTCAAGATACGCTCACCTGCCACAGCTGTAGATGATTATGGCAACTCTTTTCAAGAATTATTGAGTGCTTACACCTGGTTTATCTTGGTTTCTCTATGCAGCACTGGTTTTAGTGCGTCCTGCACGAACATAAAGTCAGCCATCAGAGCAATAGATAGTAACATTTAGCATTTAGTAAGCGTTATCTCATTTTTATATTTTGACAGATAATTGTATAATTTGGCAGAACCCCACATCAGGAACATATCGCTAACTACACCTCGATGTGTAGTGTTTAATCAAAAGATTGCATTTCCACCTAAATAGATCCTCTCACATGTACTTCTTTTCAAATTTAAGGTTCACTTCACATTAGATCATTAGACAGACTCCGTTGACTCTGTATTCTCATTACAGACTATTGCTTTAGATTCTAAATCTGTCCAGGACCGTCCCAGCCGTCGCCATACACTGCTTCACTTTATCTCGCATAGAATCACCATTTCTTATATTTAAGGTAGGATACATTACGTACAAGCCATCCACATTTAGTCGCTATCACTGCATTGGGCATCTTCTGCAGGCATTTAAAATTAAAATGATCTCTAAATGGGCACCTAGTTTGAAAATGTCAAAATTAACCCAAAATAATACAAACTCAGAGAAGGTTTAATGTAAGGATCAGATGAATAAGTTGTGTATATAGATAAAGAATGTACATATGTAAATATAGCATGTTTAGGTTTTATGTAAATATAGCATGTATAGGTTTTATGTAAATATGTGGATACTGATGTATAAAGATAGAGCTTGTAGTCATCTAGGGTGAGGGTCTCTGGCACTGGGAGAGGGTGCTTCAGAATCAACTACAGAATAGAGAGATTTAGTGTATTATAGGTATAACTACTGTCACATATTGTCTATTATAGATTGTTCCATCTTTGAGAAAAATTAATTGAGTGTTTTCTACTATTTTAGTATCCACTGTAAAGAATACAAAACTCCCGATGAAGGCGAAACGCGTTGTTGGATCTAGTTTTGTATTGGTTATGAATAATCAGTTGTTGACTTATGTATCAATATATGTATATCAATTATTGTAATTAGATATATATCTATGTTTAGTATTTTGCAGGAATTGTGTAAAAGAATATCAATGTTTATTTATGTATATATATAAAAAAGTGTGAAAAGGAGAAAAAAATCACATAATCACTTGTGAGAAGTTTATTTAAAAAAAAGAATAATTAAAAAGAAGTTTTATAAATATATAATTCTTGTCACTCCAATCTATCTAATACCAATGTGTGATAGAGTTCGTGAAACAAACACATAACCCGGTGTATAGGTTAGTTTTCAAAAAAATACTACTGGCTCCTTTCTTGCAGCCGTTGTGCAGAGAAGCTCAGCTGTCGATTGCTTATGTCTATTTCCGGTTTTCGGTGAGCGATTCCTTGCTGCCTGGCGGCCTGCCTGGGGGTCGGTGAGCTGCTTGTTGCCTGCGCCTGGCCCAAGTTGTTTATTGAGCCGATCGTAAAAGTTAATTATAATTACAGCTGCATATGGAATCGGCTGTACTATGCCAAGTGTTCATTTTTACATTCAAACATCTGCATTGCAAATTTTAAATTCATATGATGACACATTTTAGTACCATTCTGACCCGTTGTAGATG
The DNA here is from genome assembly GCF_964263255.1 of Lissotriton vulgaris. NCBI lineage: Eukaryota > Metazoa > Chordata > Amphibia > Caudata > Salamandridae > Lissotriton > Lissotriton vulgaris. The sequence continues at coordinate 784,773,109 of NC_141694.1, read as the reverse complement.
ATTCGTGCTATGATTTGGCAATGAGTGGTGTATGTTGTCGTTTGATACTCCATGCAAGTTGGCTGATGCATCTTATTTTTGTGTTGATATTGCTGCATCTCCACAACTTTTGTAGTGTGAATGATGTTGCAGGCGAGTCTCATGTTTATGAGCTCTTGCATGCATCCATCCAACACCCACCCACCCTCCCACCCACCATTCATGCACCACATCCATCCACCCACCCATCCATCCATCCTGCATCCATCCATCATTCATGCATCCATTCACCCATCTATCATGCATGCATCCATCCATGCATCCACCCAACAATCATTCATCCATCATGCATCCAACCATCGTTCATGCATCAAAAATCGGATTCCTAGGGCTGCTCAGGTGGTCCCACAAGGATAGTAACATATTTAAACGTTATCCGCTAATAGAATTAGCATTTTCAAAACCTTGCAAATTCACTGAAAAAACCATAGGTTTCTGCCCTTACATATCTATATATTAGCATTTAAAAAACCAATGAAATTCACTGAAAAAACATAGGTTATACACTATATATAGTTAGGAATTAGCCTTTAAAAAACCAATGAAATTCACTAAAAAAAACATAGGTTTTAGGCCTTATATAGTTAGGAATTAACATATAAAAAACCATTGAAATTCCTCCTATATAGTTAGCTGGACATTTTATTGACATAAAACCCAATGAAATTCCCTATATAGTTAGTTGCAATAACTATATATCGCGCACCCGCAATCCACTGCTGATGATGTCACATATTACATCATTCATGACATGGTCAGTGACATCACTGATGACATCACTGATGACATCTCAAATGACATCACTGATGACATCACTGATGACATCTCAAATGACATCACTGATGACATCATGACACACCAATACCAGTTACTACATACGCACTCACTGATTCCTACGTCTACGCACACATTCACTCATTCACCCATACAATCACTCGTACATACAGTCACTCATTATTACAACACTGTCATATGCACTCATACACCTATGCAGACACTCACACACTGCCACTCATCCATGGACTTACTCACACACCTAGTCAGTCCTGTAAAGAATCAATCACACTTCGATTTCCTCATCTATACAGTTAAACACAGAACACCTTACTTTTTCAAACATATACTAACACATACTTACTCTCTTATACAATTACTGATACAAGTACACATTGATCTGCACAGAGTCACTCGCCTCCCAGCCAGTTACACACACACTCAGTCTTCCATACAAATACTTGGGCAACTAATCAATAAGCTATATAGCCACTCATATAGCTACTGATCAACACATGTAGCAGCTTGCACAACAACAGACATATTGATGCACACTTTCGGACAGTTTAGTTATTAACCCATGCATTCAGTAAGACACATTCATTCACTCGCTCAGTCAGTCACGCACCTACTAAATCCTTCATCCAGACACTTAGGGCCCGATTCACAGAATGAATTTAAGACTCAATCCTAAACTTACTACTTTTGGCATTCACAGAATGCACTTACTACTTTTTGTATTCACAGAATGAACTTACTACTTTTGGTATTCACAGAAGTTAGGATTTTGTCTTAAGTTTGTCTTAAGACAAACTTAAGACAGACTTAAGACAGACTTAAGACAGACTTAAGTTAGGATTTTGTCTTAAGTCTGTCTTAAGTCTGTCTTAAGTTTGTCTTAAGTTTGTCTTAAGTCTGTCTTAAGTCTGTCTTAAGTCTGTCTTAAGTTTGTCTTAAGACAAACTTAAGACAAAATCCTAACTTCTGTGAATACCAAAAGTAGTAAGTTCATTCTGTGAATGCCAAAAGTAGTAAGTGCATTCTGTGAATACCAAAATAGTAGTAAGTTTAGGATTGAGTCTTAAGTTCATTCTGTGAATCGGGCCCTTATACATCCACTCATTCTTCAATATGTAAAACATATTTAAACTTTACAGCAACACACAGTCACTGGATGATGTCATCAGTGATGTCATCAGTGATGTCACTGACCATGTCATGAATGATGTAATATGTGACATCATCAGCAGTGGATTGCGGGTGCGCGATATATAGTTATTGCAACTAACTATATATGGAATTTCATTGGGTTTTATGTCAATAAAATGTCCAGCTAACTATATAGGAGGAATTTCAATGGTTTTTTATATGTTAATTCCTAACTATATAAGGCCTAAAACCTATGTTTTTTTTAGGGAATATATATATATATATCCTCACTCTTCGTTCGACGCTGCTACCGCTGCATCACAGTCAATCCTGCTCAGGCTGTTTTTCAAAAACAAACAAGTCAGACCCAAAATCTGGTGCAATCAGTGTTTTATTCCAGTTTATCGAATAACACCCAGCAAGCCCGCATGACGCGCTTCGCCTTTAGCCAGAGGCTTGATCACATGATACATTGCTTGACAGCGATGAGGGTACTTAAGGAGCTCAAAGGGGGGTGGCGCTGCATATTCTTGGCCTACCCTGTTAACCCCTTACTGTTCACAATTATAGTAGGTGTCCTTTAGATGTTGAATAAATGGCATAGTGCCTCAGTTTAAAATGCCAAAAAGTCATGATCTGTGCAAAACTATCTGCTGTGCAAAAATATGCAATTATAAATAACCCCTCTATATACAATATTGTACAATATAGAAAAACATGGGGGAAATGCATAAAAACAACTAATAATCATTGTTATTTATATACTATTTACAATAAAAGACAAAGTGTCCATTAGTATAAAAGTCCTCCCATTTAAAATTGGAACTTAGCTGCAGATGTTATATGCAAAATTTAGCAATAAATATCAAGTTCTGTAAAAACCTTAATAAACATTGTAAAAAAAAAAGACCATTTTGGAAATCATATGCATATCCAATTAAAAGACACCATTATTTTGTAAAAGAACAGACCGTCCAGAGTATTAAAAAAGTTATTCTCAAAAACAATTCATATGAACTCCAATTGTATGCTGAATGTTCCTCATCGTTAACCCTAACCCTATGTGCAAAACAGTGCAATTGTGTATATAATAACTCAAAAATGTGTGTATATCTATAAAATCATGAAAGGGTATGGAGGGAGGTTTCTCATATTCTTAGTTATCCTCACATCACCTTAGATGTTACCATGCTAAAACCACTTGCCAGACATTATTCATTACAATTTCATACTTATATTTTCAAAATTCCAGGGAGACATGAGGTGCAAAGAGCAAAGTTTGTACATCATAATAGCAAATTCTAACTCAGGTATATTGTTACTCAAAAACTAAAGACAAGTGTAAAGATCTTCACTGGCATTCAGACCCCGCGGGGCCTTACTGTCCAGTTCAATTATATACCTGGTCTCCAATAAACAGAGCTTTGCATCTCTGTCCCCTCCTCTCTTGAGTGGCATGACACAATCAATAGCGTAGTACATTAGGACTGAGGGGTCACTGTTGTGTCAAGTCAAGTCAAGTCATAGGATTTGTATAGCGCACTACATACCCAGAGGGTTTCAAGGCGCTTAGGAAGGGGAGGATGATGACTGATCTTTCCCCACGATGGCCCTCATGTGCTGCAGTACCCACTTGTGCACCGGCAGGCGGGTGCTACCCACATACCGGAGATCACATGGGCACTGCAGCACATAAACTGCAAATTCAGTTCTACAAGACATGCGTTTTTTAATCGGTACGGGCTCGCTTTTAAATGGTACCGTATATTGGGTTTTGTTACACCCGTTCTTGCATGCTTTGCATACAGTGCATTTCTTGAACCCTCCTCCGAGGGCCCCCCATGTATCCGAAGTCGGCTTTTCAAGAAAGTTACTTACTAACTTATCTGCCATGGATATGGATTTTCTAAATGTAATATTGGGTTTGCCCAATATGTATTTACCAATAACAGGATCCCCTGTTATTAGGTTCCAATTCTTATAGAAAATCCGCCGGATTTTCTTGTGTTGTCTGCTGTACGTGATAATGACCCGGGGGCTTATCGTAGTATCTCCTGTTATCTGAACACTGGGTTTGTCTTTAATTGCTAATGCTTCCTGTCTCATGATAGATGCTGATCGATTTATCGCTCTCTGGATGGTTTTAGCAGAATAGCTCCGGGACAGAAAACGTGCCTTGCTTTCCTCCTGGGCTTTCTGGCAATCTGCATCCGTACTACTTATTCGCCTGATCCGCAGCATTTCCCCAAAGGGGATGCTGCTGATCAGGTGATAAGGATGCTGACTAGAAGCATGCAATACGGTGTTTCCAGCAGTTGGTTTCCTGTGCAACCTAGTGGCTATACCAGTATCTGTTATATAGACTTCAGTGTCAAGAAATACCACTGACCTTGCGTCTATGTGTGAGGTGAATTTAAATTAAGGCCATTATTGTTAATTTCTTTCACAAAATCATGTGCTTCTTCCATTGACCCTTGCCAGACCATAAATAGGTCGTCAATGTAACTTAGATATATGGGTACATGTTCCTGTATTGTTTCCCTAAGAGTGCCCCCGAGGACCCGCTCCTCGCACAGTCCCATGTGGAGACACGCCAGACTTGGGGAGAAGCAGGCCCCCATCGCGACACCCCTAACCTGCTGGTACTTTGGTTATTGAACAGGAAATAGTTTTGTTCAGGGCAAATTTGGATCATTGATAACAACATCCTGTTGTGTGCAGAGAAGTTCATAGGCCTCTTGTTTAAATAAAATTCTACCGCTTTTATGCCATCAGAGTGTTTGATTGATGAATACAATGAAGTTACATCGAGTGTTATTAATAAGCAGTCCGTACTCCAAACAACATTCTTCAATTTTCTGATAAAATCAGAAGTGTCCTGTACATATGATTTTAAGCATTTCACCCATTCCTGGAGGAAGAAGTCTATATATCGTGAGATATTTTCAGTCGAGCTATTTATGGCCAAAATAATCGGACGTCCAGGTGGTGCATTAATGTTTTTATGTACCTTCGGAATTAAATAGAACGTCGGTATTACCGGATGGTCTTTTTTCATAAAGTTGTACTCATCATTTGACAACAGTTTGGCACTTCTCCATGCCATTAATTTTAGATTTTGTTCTTGCCAAGCTGTTTTTAATGCTGTCAAGTTGCTTTTCTTATAACACATATATATATATATCAAGAGCAAATGCCCCAAGCGGGGGGAGCAACTTTTAGCTGGTGCTGGCGGCGAGGTTCGGGACAGCCGAGCAGAATATACTCGAGCAAATTCCTTCAATTAAGAAGACGCCGCACACCACGTCAACGGTTTGCTTCAGTTATTTATTTCTTGTAGGTTTTCCCCACCTACGCGTTTCGGACATATAATGTCCCTGGTCACGGTTAACAAACATTTGTCTGTCATTTATGTTAATTATTTATACTAAAGACTCCACATGGCATATTATGGTGCATTATGGGCTCAGTAGTGAAATATGCATTGCTTACTATCAAGCTTATCTTCGTATTGTGACGACCGGTGTCCGGCATTTCACGAAACTTAAGGGTAATTCTTCGCCTCTTTTAGTTAACCTCTTCGCCGCTAATGACAAGGGTAACTCGTCATGGACTTTCCATTGATTTCAATGGAAAGTAAATGAGAAAGAAGAGTAATGCCTTAGCAGTAAAGGGGTTAATCAGCGTGTGAAGAGTGCATGACTGAGGCTGTCAAATTAATTAGTCTGCCTCATAAATGACTTTTGCGTTTAGTTACATTCATGCGTTCGCAATTATCGACTGAGTGTCTGAGTATTGATAAAGGCTGAGTGCCTATAGCTAACTTTGCCCTCATTGCTTCATTAGTGCCGGTCTCACAGTCATCTTATACTAGGATAAAAAAAATGGGCATTAAAAACATTATCTCATACACATGTCTCTCAATATTATTTTTCTTTGAAATCAACTTTGTACTCTATAGCGATTCATGTCTATGTTTTGAAAACAGGACTTTGTGAAAAAATTCACTGAATTACTTATTGCAGGATCGAGCACTACAAATATAATAACAGTCATTTAGACAGTCTCATGTTTTCCAGAATTCAGAGGTGCACATGCATTTCCTCATCCCCGTTCAATCCCCACGGGCTTCTGGTTTTGAATTTAATTATTAATTTCGATTCAAGGCGTCTTAACTTAATCACACGGTCTCCACCTCTTTTTTATTTTCATTCACCATAGCAATTCCTGCATATCTTATATCTTTCCATGTTTTGCCCGGATGATTCTTTAAATATTTCGTGATAGCATAGCTGTAATCACTGTTCTGGATTGATCTTATATGCTCCAGTATTCTCTTTTTGAGGGGGCAGATCGTTGAGCCAATGTATTTCATACCACAGAAGCATTGTAATTGATAAACAACAAACTGCGATTCACAGGTTATTTTTTCTCTAATTTCAAAGTTTCTTCCTTTTGAGTCTTTCAGGCTTTTCAAGTTTTGGCCAACTTTACAAGCTTTGCATGATTGACATTTGGTAAACCCATGCTGGCGTTTGTCTAACCATGTAGCTGTTTTGATTTTTTTGAAGTGACTGTTGACCAAAGTATCTTGAATTGACAGAGCTTTACGGAAAGATATTAGTGGTCTGTCTCCTATCAGGGAGCCAATCTCTGTATCTTTTTTCAGTACACTTCAATACTTAGTCAGAATGTGCCGTATCTTGAAGCCCTCTTTTGAATATGTGAGAATTAGTCGCGGTTTGTCGTCATCTGGTTTGATTTCTTTGTTTTTGGTAAGCGTTTCTGCTCTTGTTTTTGTTCTTGCTCTCTGTTCTCCTCGTAGTATATCAGCATATTTGTATCCGCGGGGGATGAACCGATCTTTGGTTTCTTTGAATTTGTTTTCCATTTCTATATCTTCCGAGCAGTTCCATTTCATACGCAAAAATTCACCATATGGGATACTTTGTTTCAATGATGTAGGGTGAAAACTCGTGCCATATAGTACGCTGTTTGTAGATGTCTTCTTTCTAAAGACTGTTGTTTCCAGTTTATTGTTCTATACATAGACCTTTGTATCTAAAAAGTCTATTTCTGTTTTCTGGATGTTGTAAGTAAACTTTAGTCCCACTTGATTTTCATTTAAAATTTCAATGTACTTGATCAGTTTTTCTTTCGGACCTTTCCATAGGAGGAAAAGGTCATCGATGAACCTGAGCCACAAAACCACATCCGTGGTATATTGTTCATTTTCCTCTCCCCAAGCTATGTTCTTCTCCCACCAACCCATGGTGAGATTGGCATAGCTTGGAGAGAAGGACACACCCATGGCACAACTGCATACCTGTGCATGTATGTGTTTATTGAAGAGAAACACATTGTTGGTTAGGCAAAAAGTTATCATGTCTAATAACATGTTTGTGTGTCTTAGCTCAGATATTGGCCTTTGTCTCTGTATTCTAAGACAGGCGAAGACTTTGGGCGTGCAAGCGCCAAAGCAGAGGGACTCATACATTTGCGAGACTATCATTTTTGGTAATCCCTTGAAGTTTGAAGCTAGATTAGTGAGCGAAGATGCCTGGTCTTAGCAAACTTGGAAAGATGTTTTGTTGTAGTTGTAACAGGGATTCCCGATTGGAGGACTCGTGTCCGATACCTTCGGTTGGAACTCCGACTTTTGAGCTCTTTTCTAAACATGGCGTGGGCCCCATTATGTATAATGAATTGTGGGTCTGATACACTAGGAAAGATGGTGTCTTAAAATGGCCACAACATGGTAGTTTCGAATCAGAGATTTTAGATAATTTGGAAGTTAAACTATTTAAGAAGAAAGCCCGGCCGGCAATGTTTGACTCTTTCCGCCTTTGGCGTAATGAAGCCAAACAGAAAGCAATTAAACTAACGAAAAGAGATAAACGAGAGAAGGGTATATCAATAATGCAAGCTGCTAGGCAGTTTAAAGATTATGAAGAAGATCGAGTGAGTGAAGAGTTGCATAGGCAACATAAAATGGCAATCGATGCGGCCGCGCCGAAGGTGCGCCAAAGGTAAGCCCGTCTACGCCCGTCCGCGCCTGGACCGTGCCTAGCGCCAGACCCCCTGGTCCCCGCATCACCCACCCCTCCCGCATCACATACGACCCATCCACCCTCCTAACACTTAACCCCGGCCGACTCCCTAACTGTGCCCAGGCCGCACCGGGACACACCCATGGACCCTTCACCTGCCACTCCTGCAAGTACAACTCCATCGAGACCCACACCAAACCCACAAACACCAAACAGAGATCCAACACCAACCACCTCAAATGCATCCTTCTCAACACCCGCTCGGTTCACAAACTCGCCATCGACCTTTGGAACCTACTCAACACCATTTACCCGGACGTCGCCTTCCTAACGGAAACCTGGATGAATGCCTCTTCAGCTCCAGACATCGCCATAGCCATCCTGGACGGCTACAAGATCATCCGTAAGGACCGCACAAAGCAAACAGGAGGAGGCATCGCCATCGTCCATAAGAACACCATCCGCGTCTCAACCAGCTCAGAAGTCAACCTCGCTATAGCCGAACACCTCCACTTCCAGATCCACACCGACCCCAAGACCACACTCAGAGGCACCCTCCTCTACAGACCCCCAGGACCCCGTACTCAATTCAGCGAAGACATCACTGACTTCATCACCCCACACGCCCTCCTCTCAGAAGAATACATCCTTGTGGGAGACCTCAATTTCCATCTGGAAAAGAGCAACGACAGGAACACTGCCACCCTCCTGGACAATCTCGCCAATCTCGGACTCAAACAACTTGTTAACACCCCCACCCACTATGCAGGACACACACTCGACCCTATCTTCACCTCCAGCAAGCATATCTCCTTCACTCACTCCACAACCCTCCACTGGACGGACCACAGTTGCATCCACTTCATTTACAATACGACCACGATCCACAACCACCCTCAACCAACTCTGCGAAGAAATTGGAACAAAATCACAATCGACCAAATCTCCACATCACTTCTTCAAAAACCCCCTGCCTATTCAACGAACCCTAACCAAGCCGCCATCAACCTCACACAATGGTTAACCCAAACCGCCGACAAACTAGCACCCCTGAAAAAACATCAAATCAAGCAAGGAAGCAAGAACGCCCCATGGTTTAATGATGACCTTAAGAAATCTAAGAAACTCTGCCGCTCCCTTGAAAAAACTTGGTAAAAAGACCCAAACTCTATCACCCAAGCTGCCTTCAAAAACGCCACCCGCAAACACCACCAACTAATCCGGACAGCCAAGAAATCAGCACTCAAAGACCGATTAGACAACAACGCCCACAACCGCAAGGAACTTTTCAACATCATCAAAGAATTCACCAAACCCCTCCGCCAGCTCCAACGACATCACCCCCTCTCAAGTCCTCTGCGATCCCTCGTCTCTTTCTTCCATGACAAAATCGCCGACATTCATAACAGCTTTGACAACCAACCCGTAAACCAGTCAACCCCTCTCACCTCCGAACCTGTACCCCCCCTGAATAACCTTCTCAACTGGAACCCAATCCCCACAGAAGACACCATCCGCCTAATGAACTCCATCCACTCCGGATCCCCCACAGACCCTTGCCCCCATCACATCTTCAACAAAGCAGACTCCATCATCGCACCCCATCTCCGACACGTCATCAACTGCTCCCTCAAATCCGGCACATTCCCAGAAAAATGGAAACACGCCGAACTCAGCGCCCTTCTGAAGAAACCCACTGCTGACCCCACCGAACTCAAAAATTACCGCCCCATCTCACTCCTCCCTTTCCCTGCCAAAGTCATTGAGAAAGCCGTCAACAATCAGCTCGCCGCCTTCCTCGAAACCAACAAATCACTCGACTCCTCACAGTCTGGCTTCCGAGCCAAACACAGCACCGAGACCGCCCTCATCGCAGCAACAGACGACATTCGAACTCTACTGGACAATGGAGACACAGTCGCCCTCATCCTCCTCGACCTCTCCGCAGCCTTCGACACAGTCTGTCATAGTACCCTAATACAACGCCTCAGCAACATCGGAATTCAAGGAAAAGCATTAGACCGGATCATCTCGTTCCTCGCTGGAAGAACTCAGGGAGTCCGCCTCCCCCCTTTTAAGTCAGAGGCCACCGAAGTCATTTGCGGCGTTCCACAAGGATCTTCTCTCAGCCCTACCCTCTTCAATGTCTACATGAGCCCCCTCGCAACCATCGCATGTCAGCACAACCTCAACATCATCTCCTACGCTGATGACACTCAACTGATCCTCTCACTCACCAAAGACCCAACCACCGCCAAAACCAACCTTCATGAAGGGATGAAAGAAGTAGCCGAGTGGATGAAGCACAGCCGTCTGAAACTGAACTCGGACAAAACGGAAGTCCTCATCTTAGGTGCATCCCCTTCCGCCTGGGACGACTCTTGGTGGCCAACAGCCCTAGGAAAGCTCCCATACCGACGGACCACGCACAGAACCTGGGCATCATCCTGGACTCCTCTCTCTCGATGACCAGACAAGTCAACGCCGTCTCATCATCATGCTTCAACATCCTACGCATGCTCAAAAAATCATTTCGCTGGATCCCCACCGAAACAAGAAAAACGGTCACCCATGCACTGGTTACAAGCCGTCTGGACTACCGAAACACCCTTTACGCCGGCACCACCCCAATACTGCTGAAAAAACTCCAACGCATCCAAAACGCCTCAGCCAGACTCATACTAGACATCCCCCGCACAGACCACATCTCCGGTCACCTGAAAGACCTTCACTGGCTCCCCGTCAACAAAAGGATAACGTTCTGCCTCCTCACCCACGCCCACAAAGCCCTCTACGAACTTGGACCTGATTGCCTCAACATGCGCCTTTCCTTCTGCACTCCCACCCGCCAACTGCGTTCGTCCAACCAAGCCCTCGCCGCTGTGCCGCGCATCCACAAAGCCACCATGGGGGGAAGATCCTTCTCCTACTTAGCGGCCAAAACCTGGAATTCCCTTCCCATCCACCTCCGCATTACCCAAAACCACCTAGCCTTCAGAAAACAGCTTAAAACCTGGATATTCGATAGGTAAACCTCCCCCCCTTCCTCAAGCGCCTTGAGACCCTCTGGGTATGTAGTGCGCTATATAAATTCTGACTTGACTTGACTTGACTTGATGTCACATTTGTTGAGTTCACCACCCCCTTATGTGCAGAGTGCTACGGCACCTCCGCAACCTCCAGCTGTTCAGCCTTTGGTTGTTGCTCAGTCACCAGCTCCTCTTCAGCTGCTTCCTTCTCCTCTGGCGCAGCCTTCTCTAGGGCCGCCGACTTTGTTATCAGTTCCGCATCTAACTCCTACGACTTTTTCTCCTGTATTTGCTACTTCTTCTGCTACTACTCCTACGTTTGTTTCATCTCAGTCTGCTTTGTCTCCTGTCCTTCTGACAACTTCTCCTTCTGTTCGGCAGAGAATGACTGATACTGTTACTGGTCTTTTGTCTCCTTTCTTTGGGTCATTAAATGTGACCCCTGTTTCTGCACGTACGCAATTACATAGCCAGTTTCCTGGTCCAGAAGAGCGGGCAGTGTTAGATAATTTGGCTCGTAGATGGGTTACTAACTCTTCGAGATATAATCTAGAGTCGGTTATGGATGTCTTCCATCAATGGGAAGCACCGAAGCAGAGGTATGTCTTCGATATCATGTGTACTTTCCTCCGAAAGGAATGGGAAGATAGTGAGTTGGGTCAGACCCCATTGGAGTTACTTAATGTACAGTCCGAGTTTGCAAAAGGAACGATAGTGGGTTCCGATGTTGAAAAAGCAGTTGCAACGTTGCTTGCGTTTAGGAGTGTGTTTCCTTCCCAGTCGTTGTTTGAGCCTGATCCTTCTGTTAGGAGAAAAGCGAGACAGTGCCCTATGAGAGAAGTTCCTCCGGTATGGAAAGAGGTAGTGGTGGCTAATCCTAATCAGGGTATCTTAGCTGTACCGGCTCATTTTCAGCATGTCTGGGTACATGTTCCGTGGAAGAGAGCTGAAGTCTTGGCCCTTAAGCAGACTCTACCTGACCCCCGCAAGAATCCTGCAGGGTATTACAAAGAGTTGTCACAGACAGCTGACGCGTGCATCATGAATTTAGCCGATATAGACATGTTGTTTGGTAATGTGGTTCCTCAACCTTTGTGGGGAAAGATTCGTCATGTGGATCATGCGCAAGAGTTAGGTGATACATGGGCTAATATTACTGCGGCGGATGGTAGACAGGTTGGTGGAGCTAAACCTGAGGCTTTAGTTGCGGACTTACCTGGCAGAATTATTACTCTTATGAAGACGATGATGCCTGCTATGCGAGTGAATTGGGATAAGTTAGCAGCGTGTAATCAGAAGAAAGATGAAAGTGTGTCTGATTTCTTCACTAGGTTTGAAGAGACTTTTATAGATCATGGTGGTCAAGATATGAGTAAGGAAGGTGGCCAAAGGTTGTTTGTGGATAAATTTGTTCATAATTTGCTTCCCGCGTTGTGTAATAAGTTGAAGGATTCAGAGAGTTCATGGGCTGTTTCTTCGTCGGCCCAGATATTGGCTACTGCACAATATTACGAGAATAGAGATAAGGATGAGAAAGAGAAAGCAGAGAAAAAGACTAAAGATTTAAAGACGAAGGTTCTTTTGCAACAGGCGTATCCGCCTCGTTAAAATCAGCGTGAGTTTCAGCAACCTCAGCAATTTCAGAAAGGATCACAAAGGCCCGAGTCTTTTCAGCAGCGAGTTCCTGTAGGCCCTAATCAGTGTGAGTATTGTAAAGAAGAAGGGCACTTCATGAATGGTTGTCTGGTTCTGCTACAGCGTGCAAATGGTGTGTCTGGTGTGAGAGGTCGAGGTATTCAGCAAGCACCTAGAGGTAGAGGAGATGGTGTGTTCCCCCAGAATGTACGATCCTTTCCTCCACAGAATTCTATGAATTGTTTTGATCAACAGAATATTGCGTCTGGTCAGTCGACTCAGTATTATGCTGATGATTACTATGTTGAGAGTGAGAATGCTGACGGTAATGATTGCTAGGACAACCATAGACAAAGAGAAGGAGTAGTGTCAGTTCCAGTAGATCAGAGAGGACCTTATGTTGAAGTGATTACATCGGGTGTGTCAGAGTCTTTTCTGTTGGATACTGGTGCGGCGAAGAGTTCTATCATGCACTCTAAACTCCCTGGCACACCTTTGTCTGGCTTGACAAATGTTTCGGTACGTTTTTCTGGTGCCCCAGTTTGTAATCCAGTTTCTAGTCCTCTGTCTCTTTCGGTTGGACCTTGTGAATTGGAAGCACCCCTCATTTTGACGACAGGTTGTGGTGAGAATTTGTTGGGTTTGGATTTGTTGAAGAGATTGTATGCAACATTGCATTGTTCTCCTTCAGGAGTACAGCTTACATTGGGTAAGAGAGTGATCTCTCCAATGTATTTGTCTAAAGATCGGCTTCCATTAGAATTCCGTTCTCTCCCTGATACTCTTTGGGCTACTGGTCCTAATGACGTGGGTCTTTTGGAGATTCCACCATACGTTGTGACGCTGAAAGCGAATGCTAGATTGCCATGTATTCCCCAATACAGGATTTCTAGTGATGGTGAAAGAGCGCTTTTAAATCTATGATCTGATTGAGAAAGGTGTGATAGAAGAGATGAGAGGTAATGTGTGTAACAGCCCTGTTTTGCCTGTTCTGGAAAGTACTGATTCTTCTCAACCGCCTGTGTATAGGTTTGTGATTGACCTTCGAGAAGTGAACAAAATTGTTGTGCCACAGTTTCCAGTTGTTCCAGATATTACTGCTTTGCTGACTATGATTCCTGCTTCAGCTACCTGGTTTTCGGTGATAGATCTGAAGAATGCTTTCTTCAGTATCCCGATTGCTGAGGAGAGTAGAGATATTTTTGGCTTTTCTTTAGGAGGTAGAAGCTTCCGGTTTAAGCGCGCTCCTCAAGGCTATTGTGAAAGTCCATCCATCTATAGTCAGGCTTTGAAAACACAGCTTGATGCGATTGTCTTGCCTGATGGTGCTGCTCTTAACCAGTATGTAGACGATTTGTTAGTTGCTGCTGATGATGAGGAGACTTGTAAAGAAGCTACTCTTTCGTTGTTGCGACATTTGTCTGACCTCCATTATAAAGTGTCACCTTCGAAGTGGCAGTATTGTTGACAAGAAGTGACCTACTTAGGTCATCTCTTATCGAAGGAGGGAAGAAGGTTGACCCCAGAACGAATTCAAGCGATTGCGAAAATGAATGTGCCAACTACACAGAGAGAAGTGCGTGTTTTCTTGGGTATTACTTCGTACTGTAGGCAATGGATTCTGAACTTTTCTCTACTTGCGAAACCTTTGTTGGCATTTACTCTTAAGGATACTCCGAATCCTCTTCCTTGGTCTGACGAATGTCAGAAAACTTTTTCTGAATTACGTAATGCATTGTGTTTGGCTCAGGTGTTGGGTACCCCCGACTACAGTAAGCCTTTTACACTCTATGTTCACGAGAGAGAGGGATGTGCATTGTCAGTCCTGACACAGCAGTTTGGCGATAAACAGCGTCCATGTGCGTATTTCTCGTCGACTTTGGATCCGGTAGCTAGAGCGTTGCCGAGTTGTTTGAGAGCTACAGCAGCAGTGGCTGTTTCTATTCGACAGTCTGCTGGTTTGGTGATGGATAATACGTTGATTGTGATGGTTCCACATGCAGTGGATACTTTATTAAACAGGACTAAAACACAGCACTTGACTAGTGCTCGATTGTCAGGCTACGAGTTGACACTTTTGGCGAGTCATGTGCATATAAAGCGATGCAACACGTTGAATCCAGCTACGTTGTTGCCGATTTCTGTAGAGACGGATGTTCAAGAACAGCATGAATGCTTTCTTAGGACAGAGTAAGAAACAAAGGGTAGAATTGATCTGAAAGACACTCCTCTTGTGAAGTCTGATGCTACCTTATGGGTAGATGGTTCATGTTTTCAGCTTCCGAATGGCGATACGACTGCAGCATATGCGGTTACGACTTTGCATACGATTGTTGTAGCTGCACGTGTCCCACAAAATACAGCTCAAGCAGCAGAGTTGATTGCACTGACAAGAGTGTGTGTGTTGTTGAAAGGAAAGAGAGTGACTGTGTATACCGATAGCCAGTATGCGTTTGGTGTTGCCCATAGCTTCGGATGCTTGTGGAAAGAACATGGATTTCTTACTTCTCATGGTACGAAGATCCAGCATGGTCATTTGGTGAATGAACTTCTTGAGTCACTTACGTTGCCGACGCAAGTTGCGATCGTGAAATGTAGTGCACATAAGAAGGTAACCGATGACGTTGGTCGTGGTAATGCGTTTGCAGATGAAGTTGCGAAAGAGACGGCGAAAGATGTGATGAGTCGAATGTATGTTGCGGGTCCAGCGAGATAGGTTCAGGATAGAGGAATGTGTGAGGATACGATAGAGAGTGTGAAGTCAATACAGGCTGGAGCTACGGAGAAAGAATTGAATGTGTGGAGAGAGAGTATGGGAAAATTGGATGCGACTGGTTGTTGGATTGAGTTGTCGGAACATCAGCGATGGTTGTTACCTGATGCGTATGTGCATGCAGTGGTTATGATGGCACATGGAATGGCTCACATCAGTGTGAAAGGGATTTGTAAGTTGTTGGCTCCAGTATGGCAGAATGCTGGAATTCCTAAGTGTGCGGAGAATCTGGTTAAGAATTGTATGGTTTGTCTGATGTATAATCCTGGCAAGGGAACTCCAACTCCAGCTGGTCACTTTGCGCTTCCGATGTATCCGTTCGAGGTGCTGCAATTGGATTTTACCCATATGGAAAGATGCAACAACTTAAAATATGTCCTTGTGGTTGTTTGTGCCTTTTCGAGATGGGTAGAAGCATCTCCCCTGAAAGATAATACTGCCTTGTCCACAGCCAAAGCCCTACTCAAGGAATTCTTCCCTAGGTTTGGATTGCCAAGGATGGTGTGGAGTGATAACGGAAGTGAATTTGTGGGTCAAGTCATGAAGAGAGTGTGTGAAGGTTTGGGAATTAGGCAGAAATTCCATGCTGCAAATCACCCCCAATCAGCTGGTCTAGTCGAATGTTACAATGGCACTCTGAAGTTGAAGTTAGCCAAGATTCAGGCCAGTTCTGGTCTCCAATGGCCCAATGCTTTGCCATTGGCACTTTTGTCAACCAGAACTACAGTGCATTCTCGAGTAGGCCTTAGTCCTTATGAAATTATTTTTGGTCGCCCGGCTAACGTATGGGGAGTTCCGAGGCCGACAAAGTTTAGCGAGATTGAACATTCTGTGCTGATTGACTATTTGTATGACTTGACGGCTAAATTGCGTGTCTTACACCAACAGGTTTACGACACACTTCCACAAGCATCTGAAGATCCAGGACATGCCATTGACCCTGGTTCATGGGTGTTAATACGCAACTTCCAGCGGACGAAGAATGATCAGCCCCGCTGGACTGGACCTCACCAAGTCCTTTTGCCAACGCGTACTTCAGTGAGAGTTCACGGCAAGAAGAACTGGATCCACGGCGTACATTGTAAGAGGGTTCCTTTGCCTCTGCCGTACGACCAGTAGGTCCAGGAGGGTGTTGGCGATTCAGAGACTGAGACTGTGCCAAGATTCGTTCCATTCAGTGACACGCGTTTGATTGGGACAAGCTCTGAGCGTGAGGACAACGATATTTTGCAAGCAGCTGTGCCTCCTTCTTTGAGACTGGACACTACTGAGCCTGAGTTGTTGTTTCGTGATCAGACATTGCCTGGTAAAGGTCGCTATAATCTACGACCGAGAAACAATGGACTAATAAAAAAGTAATTCCTTCTTGCTTTTGAAAACTGCGTTCTCTCATCCAAAAAGCTGTTTTGACCTATTTTTCTTTTTCGAACCGCCATCCGGGTTCAGCTGTAGGGTCGCGGTATAAAGACTTGGAGTGTTCAGCCGTGTAGACACAAGGTCGACGGTTCTGGTTTGTTCTAGGGCGTTCCCTGGGACTTACAGACGTACACCTGAGCGAAGAGAACCACCTGCCGTGAACAGCACGGTTAGAGGATGGAGTTTTTGAGATCGAGAGAACTGTTGTAGAAATGAACTTTAAGACAAAAATATGTAAATTAATGAGTAGCAAATGTTTTTTGATAACGTGTCTTTTAATGCTACTTAGCATGACAATGTTTTTGGTGGGATATGTTGTTTTCTCTATCCAAGTGACGTTTGCACCCACCACACAACCTATGTCTTTTCCTACTACTATTTCTTCGCATTCTTTTCATCCTTTGCCTGAACATGAATAAATTAGAAGATCAGAGTTCATTAATAATTCCTTTGTGCAACTTCTGCATCAGCATCAGTTAGTAGTGAACACCACTAATTGCTGGGTGTGTGGTGTTATGCCTCATACTACGGATAAGGGTATTCCTTATTTGGTCCTGCCATTTAGTTATAATGGAACTGTATGGGCATATAGGACGATGTTTATTTATGCCCATGAAGTCTACCCCCTGCGTTCTATGAAGGATAGTCCGAGTAATAGTGCTCTAGTGAAGGGAATAGTGGATATGATTAGAGGAATCGATTCCTATGAGACTATTCCAAAAGATGAGACACTAGCTTATATTGGATGGAACGTGACTGGATATGGTGTTAGTCTGAGTGAAAAGCAGCGAAGGAAAAGGTCATTCCCGATTTGGATCGTACCCCATCGTGGTCATTTTTGTCTGCAAGGTAATGGCAAGAATCCGAGAGCTCAGTTAGGGAAGAGTGTTTGTACTGAGACGTATGTTTTTGCGTCCCAGACTTCCCCACCATTTTTAGCAGCTAAGGGTACGTATTTTGTTTGCTATGATAGAGCATATACATGGTTGCCCCCTAATTTTTCGGGAACATGTTATGTTTCGTATCTGTTGCCCCCTACGTAAACTGCAGCCGCAGATTACCACAGAACGAGAGTTGCTAGAGGTGTCTTCAGTAAGGAAGATACTGTAGGACAAGAATTGGGAGATTTTCTTAAGGGTTTCCTACCGTTTTGGGGACCTATGGTTAACAGTAGGAATATACGGCAATTAACGAGAGTGGTTGAGTCCACCATAGTTGAGACTGCCGGTGCTCTTAGTAATTTGACTGTTGAGCTCCAATCGGATCGTCTTATGACGTTGCAGAATCGAGTTGCGTTAGATGTCATACTTGCAGTTAGAGGAGGGGTATGTAAATTGATTCAATCGAGTTTCTGTGTTTTCATTCCAGACAATGCTCCGTCAGTGTACCAGGCCCTTTCCAAGCTACATAAGATCTCCAAGTCTGTACATGTGGACGAAGGAGATTGGTTGTTGATCGGATGTTTTTGGGAATTGTTATCCACTTGGGGATGGAAGATTCTGATGATCATTGGGATGGCTTTAGCTATTCTTTTCCTGTTCTGTCTTTGTGTACAGTGTGCTCCTGCTATATGTAGCCTTTGTGCTACTACGTGCACAAGGAGACCTGTCTCGAGAGAGTTACTAAGTAATAGGATTATGCTCCAGCAACATCTTGATGATCTGATGAATATAGACCTGGATTCAGATTGACGTGAGTTTAGGTTATTGCCTATGTAAGGGCAAACGGAGGGTCTGAGGTTCAGTGAATTCTGAACCCGTTTCATAAAGGTCATGGTTTCGTTACGGATTTTATAGTAGCGAACCGTAACTAGTGAGTGCGGCAAGTACGAGTGTTTTCGCCATGTTAGAGCAATGGATTCACTACGTATTTAGGGATTTCGTTCTGAACCCTTGGGTTCCATTTTGTGCATGGCAGCCATTTTAGGTTTCCCTCACATAGGCCGATGACTACGGCCGAACGAGTCTTTAGTACACATGCATGTTAGCTGACTTCTGAATGACCTGAGTGAACTGACCCCGTTGCCTGAAGCTGACCTTGTTAAGCCAGTTCCTTGTCCGGTAGCTGATTGAGATTAAAGATCAAAGCACAGGACATTGTTAAGTTTATTGCACACGCACACACCCCTTATCCAACTTCTCATCTGCTTCTGTTCCTTCTTTTATGGTCTATTTATGATATGGGTTGTGGTCTTTTATTATGGGTTTGTCCGGCCTGTTCGAGAAAGAATGTTGGGCTTTCCCGTGTAATTAATGGTGGTCTGCACAACTGAAAAGTAGGTTTGTCATCATGCGATACCTTTTGTAATGATGCTTATGATTGGACAAACTGTAACTAGTGGGTGTTTGTCCGGAATGTGATTTTTAGCATAAAAGACGATGTCTCGCTCTACGAAAATTGAGCAGTCTCTGACAAACCTACTCGTGTCGTACTTCGTAGACTTCTGTTCCTGGTTGCAGCCAATAAATTTGATCTATCACGTCACCGAGAAGTATCCTGTGTCTCTGTACTCTAAGACAGGTGAACCCGAAGACTTTGGGCATGCCCCTGGCGCCGCTGGGTTCTAAAATCCGGTTCTTCAAGACACAATCAATAGATCTGAAATAATACACAAAAAGATTATATCACAAACGCTCCATCAGTTCTAGTGCACCCACATAGCCACATCAAAAGCATTCAGCATGTGCACAGCCACCAATGATGCGTGCTGCAGGCGAGCCGTACTAGGAGCAATATCTGTTGCCATCAAAACTGCATCATCCACAATAGCGACTCAATCTGAATTGTGTACACTGCTGTCTGCAGTGTAGGCCACAGAGAGTAGTCAGCAAGCACCCACAGATAAGTAAGGTAACCTGCCCAGTTTTTCATAAGCGAAGCAACAAAAAAGCATGTGTGGAGCCTGCAATACTACGTATGCATGGTGCAGACAGTAGGCACTGGAGCAATGTCTTTTCCTACAGGACTGCCTCATCAACAATAGCAACTCGATCTCAATTGTGAACACTGCTGTCTGCAGTGTAGGCCAGAGAGAGCGGTCAGCAGGGGCCCACAGCCTCGTGGCATTGACTTGAGCTCTACAGTTTGCAATACACGAAGCAAAAAAAAACGTGTGCAGAGCCTACAATGATGCGTATGAGTGGTGCAGACAGAGCACACTAAAGCAATTTCTTTTCCTACAGAACTGCATCATCTACAATACTGATTCAATGTCAAATGTGAACACCGAAGTCTGCAGTATAGGCCAGAGAGAGCGTTCAGCAAGGGCCCACAGCCACGTGGCATTGACTTGAGCTGCCCAGTTTGTCATACGCAAAGCAAAAAAAAAGCATGAGCGGATCCTGCAATAATTCATATGCTTAGAGCGGACAGAGCGCACTACAGCAATGTCTTTTCCTACAGGACTGCGTCATCTACAATACCGACTCGATCTCAAATGTGAACACTGCTGTCTGCAGTGTTGGCCAGAGAGGCCATTCAGCAAGGGCCCACCGGCACGTGGTATTGACTTGAGCTCCACAGTTTTCAATGCGTGAAGCCACAAAGACCGTGTGTGGAGCCTGCAATAAGGCGTATGAGTGGTGCAGACAGAGCGCACTACAGCAATGTCTCTTCTTACAGGTCTGCGTCATCTACTAGCGAGTCGATCTGAACTGTGTCTGCATTGTTAATTGAAGGCAGTACTCACACACACAACTATGAATACTATGCCTCTTCATAAAATACAACAACATAAATTACAGAAAGCTCTACAATAATTAAATCAAAACAATTCAAATTGGGATTTCATCTGTCCATAGTCTACACTATTCACTGTTCACTGTTCCTTTGGACTTGCAAGATGAATTTGGTAATTTTACTAAACCTATAATTCATCTAAAAAAAGTTCTTCAAGCAAGTATATTTTAGCCTTATACCCCGCCATAGCAGGCGATACCGTCTATTAAAAGCCCTCTCTAGCATTAAAGGCCCGAACCAAAGGCGAGGACCTTTAACAAGGGACAGGGACTTTAAAGCCGGTATAGCCCAGCTACGAAGTGCTATAAGGCTATTAGAACATTCTGCCACTAGAGGGTAGAATGTTCTAACAAATAAAGCAAAGCCTTAAGAGAGCGCAATGGGATTGGAATCCCTTCAGGCTCCCTCAAGCATTTGTTCACAGCCAGAGCAGTGAACAAAGAAATATTAGAATGTTGAAACTCCAGGCTTATACCAGCCATTATAAGCCCGGAACTACTCCATTGTTTTCAATGGAGCTCCCAACATTCCAATGTTCTAATAAAACAATATTGTGTATATTTCAATAGACGTTGTAGTTACTTGACTACTGGATTCTGTAATTAAACAATTACCACTCGATCTGAATTATGACCCTGCTAACCACAGTGTAGGCTAGTGGCAGTGGTCATTAACACCTCACAGCCAAGTACCGTTGGATTCGAAAGCACCGAGTTGGTTGCACCTGATCAGAGGAGGTACATTGAAATCATCACAGACTTTACCTTATGACATCCTCAATCATAAAATCAAGACCCGTTTTACTGTTCAGACCTGCTGTACCGCAAGGTACTCCACCAACTAGTGTCAACTGTGCTCAATAATCATGTGTAGCAGTTAGCTATGGTAACACAGAGTGTGATGCACCTCAATAGACGAAGTTCTGAAAAAAACAAGCAGCAGGAAAATCGGACATCGTCCATTGTGGGATCAGGACACTGTTCCGCTGTTGGTACTTAGAGTTGGTTGCATCTGGTCAAGGGAGTACATTCATCTCCACTCTCAGCTGCAGTTCTAACATCATCCATTGTGGGATCAAGACGCCGTTCCACTGTTGGGACCTAGAGTTTCTTGCACCTAGTCGAAGGGAGTACCTTCATCTCCACTCTCAGATACAGTTCGAACATCGTCCATTGAGGGATCAAGACACTGTTCCACTGTTGGTACCTAGAGTTTGTTGCACCTCATCAGAGGGGATACACAACAATCATCACACACTGACATCCTCAAAGGGTGAAACCTGGTCAAAGGGAGTACCTTCATATCCACTCTCAGATGCAGTTCTAATATCATCCATTATTGGATCAAGACACCGTTCAACTGTTGGGACCCAGAGTTGGTTGCAGCTGGTCTAAGGGAGTACCTCCATCTCCACTCTCAGATGCAGTTCTAACATCGTCCACTGTGGGATCAAGACACTGATCCACTGATCGGAGGGGGTACACCGAAATCATCACAGACTTTACCTTCTGACATCCTCAATCATCGAATCAAGACCCTGTTTCATTGTTCGGACCTGCTGTACCCTGCTGTAGTCCAGTGACTACAGTCAACAAAGCCCAATAATCCTGTAAAGCAGTTAGCTACAGAAGCACAGACTGTGATGCACCTCAACGGAGGGAGTTCTATCAAAACCAAGCTGCAGATAATATCGCACATCGTCCAGTGTGGGATCAAGACACTGTTCCACTGTTGGGACCTAGAGTTGGTTGCACCTGGTCGAAGGGGGTACCTTCATCTCCACTCTCAGATGCAGTTCTAACATCGTCCATTGTGGGATCAAGACACCGTTCCACTGTTGGGACCTACAGCTGGTTGCACCTGATCGGAGGACGTACACACAAATCATCCCAGACTTTAACTTCTGATATCCTCATTCATATAATTAAGACCCTGTTTCACTGTTCGGACCTGCTGTACCGCGGTGTAGTCCAGCTACTGCAGTCAACCAAGCCCAATAATCAAATGCAACAGTTAACTACGGAATCACAGTGTCAGATGCACCTCAACAGAGGAAGCTCTGTGAAAAGCAAGCACAAGGTAATATCGGACATCGCCCATTGTGGGATCAAGACACCGTTCCACTGTTGGGACGTGGAGTTGGTTTCATCTGGTCGAAGGGAGTACCTTTATCTCCACTCTCAGATACAGTTCTAACATTACCCACTATGGTATCAAAAATACTGTTCCACTGTTGGTACCTGTCGCACTACTGTGTTAGTAGTATAGAGATCACTCCACGGTGCTGGGCCTCAGGCTGGACGCTGTGTGCCTGTGTCGCAGTAGCCAGCGTTAATCTCAGAAGACTTCCGAGCTTGCAGACCTTGGCCCAGAAGCTTCGCCGGCACGTGGTGGGCCCTCTTTCACATACGGCGGTGTCGAAAGGTGAACCGCGAGGCATAAATGTGTCGCAGCGGCCATGACGGTTCCTAGATACGAGCATGCTGAAAGCATCATTCACGCACCCACTTTCGCTCACGGCGTCAGCCTTGTGGCGGTGTAAGCTGCGCAGACCTGGCAGACACGTTTGCCAATCCGGAAGAGAACCACACCCAGAGAAACGTGCCTCTTCTTCATACCCCTACGCTAGCCTTGCGTGCGCTGAGCCAGCCCACTACCCTAAACATTTGGGGGGAGGCACGTACGTGCTACCATTCCATAATCTTCCCTACTGACTGTAGTATCATGGGTGCATCCACTGTCCACTTCACTCAATAGACCATCATTGTATGTTGACATGTACATGTCTGTGCTCTGCATACTCAACTCTGTCCGGCCCATCCCCTCAAGACTTTCCATTATATACTTTTATAATCGATAATTACTTGCCACCTTCGCACATACTTTGCTCCCATCTCTCCCCGCATTCTGCATTGTGAGGCAGAGGTGCCATCCCATGTTTAGTTTGTGTACATGGCTAGCCAGGTTTCCCACAGTATGTAGTGTTGTTGTGTCTGCTAGGTGTACATGTTGTTTATCATGTTGAATGTGATTATATAAGGTAGCACGTTTATTCAATAGCAGTGGTTTCTCCCATTTACATATCGCTGTCTTAAAGAGCATACAGAGGTTTTTCTCACAGGTGAATAGTGCGACCACAATGGCAGTCATTCATTATTATCCAAGAATGTCCAACGACACTGCGCTTCTAAGCTTACTGCCCTCAATCTTGCGTCCTTTCTTAAAAGGACGCCAACTCTCACAATCAGACTAACAATTACACAGCTTTCTAACAGCCGTTATCTCCTTTTCAATAACAGGCCCTCCTACGGAATGTGAGCTGGCACACCGCATGTCCTTACTGTTTCAAACAGAGTAACTTCCTGTGGCAATGTCTGTTCCCACCCACACAAAGTAACTCTCAAACTTCAACTTGGCCTTCAATTTCTACTTTGAAAAGAGATTTCAAGAAACAAACCAAACTAAAAGTGCTTTTGTTCAGAACAGAAGTCTCCCTCACTTGTGCAAAAGAAATATATTGACTGCAGATACCACGAACTTCAAGTAAATTGCACTCCCTTTTAAATACGAACTGCCAATTACACTTTGTGAATTGTTACACATTTTTAAACACATGTCACACTCAAGGTCTGGCACACTTTTTAACACTGTCTCCCGCAGCCTTCTAACATGCTTTCAAACTGTTCTTCTTTTAAAACCAGACTACATTCATTCGATCATCTCTGGAATAACAGGAACAGTGCCCATAAGTCTCGCTCTCTTTGTGGCCATCCTACTACTAATTCTACTTCTAAAAATGGCTACGCTCTCAGAGGTAACAACTATGTCCGACAGAATACGCCTCTACGCCAAGCTACATCAATGCTGCAAAAAAAAGGAAAACCTTTTCGGCTACCTGCCTCTATCTATTATCGGAGCTGGCTACAACTTAACATTTATCTACACTTAAGCAATATGCCTGCAACCATCGTTTGATTGCAAAACGAGCCCCTTTGACTGGCAAATGGATCTATGCCTTGCCAACATCCCAACAATCGCTCCCAATATCCAGCAGGTAATGCATTATCTTGAAAACCATGAACATGATTGTTCTGGCAATGCAGCAATGGCGAATGCAATACAAAAAGGAATCAAGCGGAATGGGATTTCTGCGCAGCCGCAAAAGATCTCCTACAAAGTGCGACCTTTCACAAAATCGCAGATTGCCTGCCAATTCAAATTGCCACTCCAACATTCGAGGAACATTACTGTCCCTTCGAGGATATGACTTGGATTGCTTTGCTTTTCTCAGACGATGGCAACAATACCCTCTTGGAACATTACGCATCTCAAGCCGCTGAAGAACTCCTGGACTGCGATCTCCAAGACTTGTAAGAAACTCACGTTATTCTTGAATGGATTTTTGCCATCTTTTTTGACTTTTTCCTTTAAATGTTTTATAATACACTTCAATCCTACTACTTTGATATAATAACTTTCTAAGTATACTCAGACATTGGAACTCTGTCTTCATTATTGCCCATTACGTCTCCAATCTAACCAGGGATCAGTGATGTATGGCCTATGCAAATACGCAATTTACTTCCTAAATTAGCTTAAACCCGACACCCATTTAGAAACCATGTCTAATCTTTGTGCACACGCCTCTCAGCCTGCCTGTTATTCACAAAGTCCTTTCACACAAATTTACTCAAACTCAGCCTCTGCTCACAACCTGACGATTAAAATGAAGAAAGACGACTTTGTTTAGGAACTGGTTGGCACAGTGTGGTAATCGTAAACTTCCTTTATTTTCATTATACAATGTATTCATTCATGCCTAATAGCTATTGTGTATTTCACATAGAACTGTAACATATAATGTGCAATTCACTGATGCAGGAGCTTCGATTTGACTACAGCAGAAGCGGTTGGAGTTTGTCTCAGCTCGATGCCTTAGCTCCGTCATCATGGGTATTAACTGAAATGTTCACAGGAAAGTTCGAGATGCACCTTTTAAATGTTCAAATACAGTGACTTCACTTCCTTCTCAGCTGCTCATAGGTGAGTATGCTTTCAAACAGTATGCTGGGAAACGCTCTTTAGATTTAAATCAACATTAGTAACTACCAATACATCAAGGCACAGTATAGACAAGAATGTCACTGATGCACCCTTGTTCTACTAATCCTATAAACGTTTCTAAGTAAGTATGGGCCAAAAATTTGTTCCTCTCGCGGAATTTGCGGTTTTTCCGCAATTTCGCAATCCGCAAATCTAGCGAAATCACTGCAAAATCCACGAATCCGCGAGTGGGATGAATTTTGTTCAGGAAGCACTTACAGGGTTACAGCAGGTGCCCAAGTAGAAGCAAATTTCTTTGTAACCATTTACAAAATAGTTACAAAGAAATTAACTTCAACTTGGGCACCTGCTGTAACCCTGTAAGTGCTTCCTGAGCGGCGCCTCGTTGCCTACTTGCAACTATTCTTTGACCCTGCTCTGACCCTCGAAGTAGGGTTAGAGAATAGTTACAAGTAGACAACGAGGCTCCTGTCACAAAAATTCAACGTGAACAGGAAGCACTTACAAATATAGATAAAGCAGGTGCCCGAGTTAAAGGTCAAATTCAGTAACGCCTCAATCAGCCCCAAATAATCGTGCGCTTTGTCGAGGCTGGGCAGGTGTGCTCTCTCCCCATATCTACAGTCGAAAATTAGCTATGATGCTTGATGGAGGCCTTTGCATCCTTGACTTTCACGGGCGCAATCCCCGTGCAGTTCCTGTGACCAGGAGCTTCTTTCTCCTCATCTGCTGCTCTGATCTGTGCCTCACCTTTTATACACACAAGAGGCATGTGAACTCGCAAAGAAGCCCCCCCCCCCGTTTGCCCCCCCCACACTAGCGGTGTGCACAAGTCTTCCCGCCCTTTACCCACTATGATGGACAGCTCACTCGAGGGACCCCGGCGCCCTTCGGCGCGATGGCAAAGTTAATCAGCCCAAAACAAAATGTGCGTTTTGTCAAGGCTGGGCAGTTGTGCTTTCTCCCCATATCTACAGTCGAAAATTAGCTATGATGCTTGATGGAGGCCTTTGCATCCTTGACTTTCACAGGTGCAATCCCCGTGCAGTTCCTGTGACCAGGAGCTTCTTTCTCCTCATCGACAGCTCACTCGAGAGACCCCGGCGCCCTTCGGCGCGATGGCAAAGTTAATCAGCCCAAAACATATGTGCATTTTGTCAAGGCTGGGCAGGTGTGTTTTCTCCCCATATCTACCTTTGAAAATTAGCTATGATGATTGATGGAGGCCTTTGCATTCTTGACTTTCACGAGCGCAATCCGCGTGCGGTTCCTGTAACCAGTAGCTTCTTTCTCCTCATCTGCTGCTCTGATCTGTGCCTGTGTTAAGGGTCCTCCCCTGTTGAGGAGGATGGAAGTCCACAGGAGCAAAGATGAATGTCCCCCACACTTCCAAACAGCAACGACCCAAGTGAGAAGAGATAACTCACTCAAAGTCAGTTACTCCCAAAAAGTGTGGGGGGAATTTCCCAGGGAGTATACCAACTCTCCCCCAGCAGGGACGTTGTAGCTGCAGTCTCGATGGCAGGAGATGGCTGTAACCAAACATACAATAGGACTAAACTCTCTAGTAATTTGCAGGACTAGTACACAAGTGTTCAATATAGAATTCCACTTACCTCACCAGGTGAGCGTCAGAGCATAAGCGAGTAGTCAAAGTTCACGAACCAGGAGGTAGTGAAGGGAACCTGGATGACTACTCAGCAAGGGATACCTTCAGGCAAGAAGGTAAACAATTCCAGTCCTGCTCATAAACTGAAGACTGAGCAAGACTGGGCCACCAGAGCAGCAGATGACAGACTCGTACCACTTATGGAGCTAAAGACAAAGTGGCACAACAACAACTCCCACTTCCAACTCATAAACTAAAGACAGAGCGGAGTGGGTAAACACAGAACACACAACAAGCATAAATACACACCACGTCCGACTCTTGGAACTTATGACGGAGGGGAGCGGGTGTACACTCAACAAGACAACACACGGAGTATGGACAATGCGTCCAACTCGTAAACTGAAGACAGAGTGGAGCGCGTGGACATGTACAAACACAGAAACGCTAATGCCCAGAGAAAGCCTCCGTCCACTCATAAACTGAAGACCGAATGGAACGGAGCGGAAAGAATGGCCCGAAGAGGAACCAATCACCATTAAACGGGGCGTAGGGACAGAACAAGTCGCTAAGGCGGAAAGTCGAGCAAGGCACGGGGGAGAACTGAGAAGCGGGAAGGGAGACAGGGAGACTAAGTATCGGGAACAGATTAGGCAGCGAAATTCGGGGTAAAGGGTAGGGAAGAAATACCGGGAATCCAACAGGGAAACAAAGAAAATACCACGGGCTCAGGAATCAGGGAACAAACTTGAACAGGAAGGCAGACAGGAACCACGAAGGCTACGGGAACCTCACAAAGCAGGACGCTGAGTAAAGAGGGGCGTGGTCACTAACCAAGCAGTAAGCCAAGCAATGATTTGCGGGTGAGACACCCTTTTCACTTAGTTAGGGAGCGTCTCGAAAGTTTGCCAACACAACCCAGCACGCTGTTTAGGGAATGTCACAAAAGGACTCAACATAGTTCTCATGGAGTTCAATAGGAAATGCTGGAAGGAGAACTCCGATTTAGCCCTGTGGAATCTACGTTGAACACTCGTTTATGTGGTCATATCCGACCACCCCTAACAGTTCTCCCCCTCAAAAGCCCCCCCCGGGGCCGGGTTTCAAAGGATGCAATCGGTGAAACCTCCTTATCAATCTAGGAGCATGCACATCCTCTGGATGTTCCCAGGTCCTGTCTTCTGGAGGATACCCGACCCAGTCTACTAGATATTGGAGTTTTCCTCTCTGTCTTCTAGAATCTAGGATCTGTTTTACTTCGAATTCTTCCTCACCTTCTATCACTACCGGAGGAGGAGGTTGTTCGGGTTTCAGCGGGGGGGTGTATTTGTTGAGTAGGGAACAATGGAAAACAGGATAAATCTTAATGTGTGAGGGCAATTGCAATTTGAGAGTAACTGGGGTTATGACTTTGCTGATGGGATAGGGACCAATGAAGCGAGGCTGTAATTTCTTCGATCCAGGAAGTCTGAGGTTTTTGGTGGATAGCCATACATTTTCACCTACATCATAGTGTGGTTCCTCTCTACGATGTTTGTCTGCCTGATGTTTCATGTTTTCTTTGGCTTTGTTTAATTCTTGAATGGCGTTTTCCCAAACCGTCTTTATGTGTTGATGGTGTTATTTTAATGCAGGGATATTGTCAAGATCATTCGGGAAAGGGATAGGGAGGAACCCTGGATGTTGTCCATTGTTGAAATAAAAAGGGGACACTCCTATAGATGAGTGTGTTGCGTTGTTCTACGCGTATTCGGCCAATGGTAGAGATTCCAACCAAGTGGAAGGTAAACTGGTCAGGAGGCAACATAAGTATTGCTCCAGTGTCTGATTGGTCCTCTCAGTCTGTCCATCAGTCTGGGGATGATAGGCTGTGGACAATCTGTGATCCATTTGCAACACTGAACACACTCCTCTCCAAAATTTGGAAACAAATTGAGGGCCCCTGTCCGAAAAAATAACTGCTGGAGTGCCATGTAAGCGGATTACCTGAGCTATGAAGATATGTATTAACTCTTGTGACGATGGTATCTTTTTAAAGGGACGAAATGGGCCATCTTGGATAACATGTCAACTACTACCAGTATGGTGTTGTACCCTTACTACTGGGCAGTTCTGTTATGAAATCCATACTTATTGTATGCCATGGTTTGGGAGGAGCATGTATGACCTTTAGCAGTCCTGTGGGTGCACAATGGGAAGCCTTTTGCCTGGCACAAACTGAACAAGCTTTAACATAAGCCGTTGTGTCTTTGTTAATGTGATCCCACCAGAACCATCTCTGACATAAACTAACCGTCTTGGCTGTCCCTGGATGTTCTGCCAGCACACTGTTGTGACACCATTCTAGGACTTGTGTTTGCAGGGTGGGAAGGGGTATGTACAATCTGTTGTCATGGAAATATAACCCTACTTTGACGGTATTCAGTGGATTCTTCTTCCAGTCTTGTTCATTGATCAATGCGTATTGTTCTCTTAAGGTTTCCAAAAAGGACTTGGAGTGGTGTTCTTCTGCTCCAATGATTTTATGTTCTGGAATAATAGGAGGTGCATTGTTTGTGGGCTCTATGATAGGGCTGTTTATTCTTGAGAGAGCATCGGCCTTGCCATGTTGGGCTGCAGGTCTATAAGTGATTATAAAATCGTATTCGCTAAAGAAGGATACCCAACGCATCTGTCTTGGTGTAAGGGCTTTGGCAGATTTGAAGAACTGTAAATTCCGTTGGTCAGAAAAGATAGTGATGACGTGTGGAGATCCCAACAGGTAATGCCTCCATTCCTGAAAGGATAGCTTGATGGCAAGGAGTTCTCTTTTGCCTATAGTATAATTTTGCTCGGCAGGAAGCTGAGTCTTTGAGAAGTACGCAACAGGATGTAGTTGCCCAGTCCCTGGGTCTCTCTGAGATAAAGAATACAAAGATTGTCGCAATGTTCCTAAGGACAGGGGAAGGTGTCTATACAGTCTGTAGTGCAAGTGGATTAGAACAGGGTAGCCTGGTGGTCACCCTGGGAATCCATTTTGTTGGATTTAATGCCCTCACACACCCTTTCAGGTGTCATGCTTCATCATTTGGGCCTGCTCCTCGTTGGGTCGGCGGTGCAATACCCAACGGGCAACACCTCATAGAGGGGCTCTTTGGCGGAGATCTTTTTCCAACTGCCGTATAGATGAAGTGCGGGTATGGGGCCAGGATTCAGGGTAGACGTAATGGAGTGAGGTAAAAATAAAGCTAGTGGTACCGGAGACACTTTATTCAGGAGGGCCACTGCTTTAGTTAAAAACAATTTCCTAGAGGAGAGTAGTGGAAAGTGATGTTTCCTGCTCTCTTCTGGAGTGTGTTAGAGTCCGGTCGACATGTTTCTCGCTACTCTAAAATTTATTGAGCGATTCTTCAGGACCAAGGGGACTAATTTAGCACGTATCTAAGTGAAAATGTAACTGTCTACACTATTGTCACTAGATGTGGTGTATGTAGGCTCATATGGCTACCATCCTAGTGGGTGAAAATAAGGGGGAGGAAGGGGCTATATTACCCTTCTTCAGGTTGCGATTGTTAATACCTGTTGGGAACAAAGAGAAGGGATAAAGAAACATATCGCAAACAAGTTGTAACACATTGCTTTACAGACTGTGATACCTGTGTATAACACATGCTGTGATTCATGCGTGGCGCAGTATAGTTACACACATGTGACAAGTACTCTCAACAGTGGCAATTCAGTGGGAGTGACGTGTGAAAGAAAAAGATAAAAACCAAAGTCTTGTGTTTAAAAAGGAAATACCGATTTGGTATTAAATGCACGCAGTTATTCATGACTCACCTAAAGTTAAAAACAATCAGACAACAACAGTGTCCAGCGGGTAAAGCTTCAGGAGATCTTCCACCACAATGCTATATATAGGGGGAAAGATCTCAGTTGTATTTGGCACAGATCATAGTATCCTAGTGATGTTATAAATCTAAGGACATTGGAATACATGAATCTACGCATACTCATTTTGCAGTAGTACTCAAAAAATGTGTCTAATTGCCCGGCATGTTCAACATAAGTAATATTATTCAGCATTGAGAGCATTTTCAGGGATGATATTGTGGCTCAGACAAGTGCGATAAGTGGTAGGTTACTCCATTGGGTAAGGTAATTATACAGTTTTGTAGATGGAGTATTTCTTATCATGGTTAAACTAATGTTCAGTCTGTTATGATTTATAACCCAGGGGCATTGTCTTTGTGTGTGTCTAAATGAAACTGCCCCAAAGATGTATGTAATAATGATGTCCGGCGTATGTGCAATGGTGGACATTTGAGAATTCTGTGTTTAATTAAGGCTTCAGCCTGGTCCCGTTTAAATGCTCATGGTCCGGTTCAAGAATGAAATTGCAAAACCTGGAATCCGTTATACTAAACAGGAGAGGTTAGGGTTTGTAATCCTACTCGGGTTATTCTGAAGAAAGGAACAGACAAGTGTCCGCCCGTTTAGATTTACACTGTGGAACTAGGCGGCTGTTTGCGGTAAACATACTGCTCCGGTTCCTTTTTAAACAAACATGCGCCCGTGTAAAATATACACGCGAGCGCGCAGTTGTGTTTGTTACATTATCGGTCGGGTTTCACCGCGTGTGTATACACGCCGGTAATCTCTCTTACTTGGCTATCTTTCATTATGTCAATCAAGCGTACGCCCGTGTATATTGTACACGCGAGCGCGCTGTTGTTGAACCGTATATTGTAATACCGGGCGGGTTCGGCCCCGTGTATGTGCACGATTTTAATCTCCTTGGGCATTTTTTCAATATATCGTTTTAAGCTAGGGGGACGGCCGGCACGTTCTAATAACGTCCATCTGTATAGATAACGCTGCGTGAGCCTGAAGTCACTGCCAGGCATTACTGTTTATAAACAATAAAGGAGGGGGAGCGCATTTCGTGTCACTTACTTGATGAATGCCTGAGCTTCGTGTCAAGCACCTACCCATCGCCGCTGGAACCGGGTGGAGGCAGTGGGAGGGGTTGGAATTGTTTATATGGGAAGTTAACGTGGATCCCATTGGTTAACAGTAATGGCAGACATCTTGTAGTGGTAGATGGTTGCTATATGTTTATGCACAGAAACAGCTAGGTTTCTGTACGATTAGGTATCTGTGCATGTATTGAAAGGGGACCTGCAATGTTGGGTAACGAGCCTCACATTAATATAGTTGATTAAACAATCACTTATTACAGCTGGGTTTATTATCGCACTACATTAAAAAAGGGGGGGGGGTTAATCGTTTTTTTATCCCGTGTTGGACTGTGGATCAGACAGCAAGCATGAAGCTATCTTACTGGGTTTTGCAGTGAGTGTTGAATTCTGTATTAAAGGATTACATTAATGGAATCCCAGCCATATATAATGGTTTTAAACCATTCTTATCTTAGATCTCGCAAGGGAGTGGATATCTTTAGGATATGTGGGGGAATGTATATTTGGGTAGTCTAGTGCCAGGACTATTATCTCAATTCTTGAGGGAGCATTATATGGTTGAATCAATATAGTGTTGGTAGTATATGCACTAAAATGGTCATTTCAAAGGCTAGCCCAGGGTATATCTTCGTTTAGGCCCTTGCTGTTGGAGGACAGTCTGTGAATCCAACGTTGTTCCTTGTAGAACAGTCCTTCCTTAGATGTCTGGGGACTGGCTTCGAGGACAAGCCATTGGAGAGAGTCAGCTGTATGTTGCATTTCTAGGAAGTGCTTGCACATTTTGGTGTTATTCTTTTGCACCTGAAATTGCTTCGGTGTTCGGATATCCTGGTCTTTACATTGCGTGTTGTCATGCCTATATAATATAGGTTGCATGGACATATGATGAGGTAAATACAGTTAGAGCTATTGCAATTTGTATGGCCTCTAATTTCCCATTTGAAGGTGTCAAATAAGGTGATAGATTTGTATTTTTTGGTGAGAGGGCACGCCGTGCAGTTCCCACAAGGGTAGTGTCCGATGACTGGTGGCAGACCCCATAATGTAGCTTTCCACTACTCTCCTGTAGGAAATTGTTTTTAACTAAAGCAGTGGCCCTCCTGAATAAAGTGTCTCCGGTACCACTAGCTTTATTTTTACCTCACTCCATTACGTCTACCCTGAATCCTGGCCCCATACCCGCACTTCATCTATACGGCAGTTGGAAAAAGATCTCCGCCAAAGAGCCCCTCTATGAGGTGTTGCCCGTTGGGTATTGCACCGCCGACCCAACGAGGAGCAGGCCCAAATGATGAAGCATGACACCTGAAAGGGTGTGTGAGGGCATTAAATCCAACAAAATGGATTCCCAGGGTGACCACCAGGCTACCCTGTTCTAATCCACTTGCACTACAGACTGTATAGACACCTTCCCCTGTCCTTAGGAACATCGCGACAATCTTTGTATTCTGTGTTAATTGGGCATGTCGTGTATGGACCTTCTGCTCCGATAAGAGCAGTAATAGCCCAAGACTCCTCTCTTTTGATACTAAAAATCTCTCTGAGATAAGACAGCTCCAACGGCTGATTGAGAAGCATCAGCTTCCAGAGAAAACGGTAAGGTGTTGTCGGCATGACGAATAATGGGGGCAGACATGAATTTATCTTTGAGGTTACGGAACGCCTGTTCCGCTTCTTCATTCCAAGAGAACTTGGTACCCTTCCTGAGCAATTTGGTTATAGGGACGATGATGTCAGAGAAGTGATCTATGAATCTTCTATAGAAGTTTGAGATTCCTAGAAAGGACTGCACCTCCTTGATTGTAGTTGGACTGGGCCAATCCATTAACGCCTTCGTCTTCTTGGGATCCATATGAATCCCCTGGGGCGATATTACAAAACCCAAAAAATCTATGGTATCAGTGTGAAAAGTGGTTTTGTCCAACTTGGCGAACAAGGACTTCTCTTGCAGTTTTCTCAGCACTCTTTTCACGTGTACCACATGTTCTTTTTCAGTTTGTGAATAGATTAAGATGTCATCAATGTACACGATGACGAAAACATCAAGACATTCTCGTAGTACTTCGTTGATGAAATATTGAAACGCGGCTGGCGCGTTACATAATCAGAAGGGCATGACACAATACTCATACAATCCGAATTTGGTGCGAAACGCAGTTTTCCATTCGTCGCCCGTTTTGATCCAAATTAAATGATAGGCTCCTCTTAAGTAAATCTTTGTGAAAATCTTTGCTCCTCGCACTTGGTCCAGCAGGACAGGGATGAGTGGCAGTGGGTATTTATTCTTTATGGTGATCTTGTTTAAAGCCCGGTAATCCAGGCTTGCCCTCAAGCCACCCTCCCGCTTCGGGATAAAAAACAAAGACGAGGACACCGGGGATGTTGATTGTCTGATGATCCCTTTTTGCAACATGTCATCCAGATAGTTTTTTAAGTATTCAGTTTCGGCTGAGGTCAGTGCGTATATCCTACTGTTAGGAAGTTCAGCCCCAGGTATCAAGTCAATGCGACAATCGTACGTACGATGTGGTGGTAGTTTAGTTGCTTCTTCCTCATTGAACACGGCGTTGAATTCTGAATAGATTTCCGGTACCACCGATGCCACCGCTATGGATTGGACGGTGCAACACAAAGGGTGTAAAATGTCACTGGCCTCTTGATAGCAATGAGTCATGTTGTATGGCGATTTCAGTGTCACTGTTCTTTCTATCCAATCAATCTTAGGATTGTGGGTTTGCAACCACGGCACTCCTAATATAGGTCCAAAGTTAGGAGTGTCAATCAAGTCAAAGGTTATCTGTTCTGAATGCCCATTTCCACATACCAAGAGAAGGGGAGGTGTCTGGTGACTGATCAACCCCGATGACAGTTCAGAACCATCCACTGACTTCACTGGTTCAGGCCTATTTTTGTTCATGAAGGGTATGTTCATCTTATGGGCTAGCTGTATGTCCAGAAAATTTCCAGTCGCTCCTGAGTCTAGGAGTATAGACATGTTATGTCTGTCTTGATTGGTGATCACGAGAGTAATATTCAATAAGAAATGTTTCACTGGTCTAGTCAAGGTCTTTTTGTCATGTGAGATCTGAAAAAGAGATGTACTTGAAGAATCGATCCCCTCATTCCTCAAGCTTGGTAGTTTTCCTGAACACTGGCTATCTTCCTGGAAGGAACAGAAGGACAACTGGGACATTCTCTAGCATAATGGCCACTCTTGCCACAGTATAAACACAAGTTGTTCTTCCTTCTTCTGGATTTGTCTTCTACTGAGATAGGGCCTCTCACCTCACCAATCTGCATGGGCTCAGGCATGTCCTTAATCTCTTTCCTGTCGGACCTCTGTACCACCAACTTGGGAAATCCGATGCAAGATTTTTCTCCTCTTCTCTCTTGTAGTTGATAATTCAACTTCACCGTGAGCTCAATAAATGAAGGACAATCTTCAGGTGGATTTACTATTTGCGCCAGTTTATCTATTAATTCATCAGATAATCCTCTGTAAAATAACGTTTCGGCCAATAACCAGTTGAACTGTGTTATGTATGTGAGGAGATCTTTGGACCCCTGTTTTAGATTAAGCAGGGCATTATCACTGGCTTGCATGTATGCGTGTTTGGAAAAAAGACTTCTAAACTTGTGCTGAAAATCATTGTAATTGTATAGCAAGGGATCGTCAGTTTCTACAAGAGGGACTGTCCATTCGGCGGCGTTTCCTCCTAGATAAGAAATAATAAACGCTACCTTTGCGGCATCGTCTGGGAAGGCAGCCGCCTTACACATAAATTGGAGATGACACTGGGTCATGAAACTATTGAACTTCGCACTGTCTCCTGTGAATCTCTCTGGCATAGCCAAGGGAACGGGACTAGGTGTATGGACTGTGACTTGGACAGGAGGTACCATGTTTGATGCATGAGCAGGGGGACTGGCCATGGTTGTTTGTGCAAAAAAATGGGCTGGTTGAATATAATTTCTCTTGGGAACTGTGCCTGACCCACCTACGGCCCCTGTCTCTTGTGCTTGTAAGTGTGTTACTTACGCCTGTAACTTCATATTTTCTGTGCGTAACATGGCCACTTCCTGTTGTAATCCTGTTAATACTTCAGTGATCTCTTCCATTGTAGGGGTGTGTTCAGAGATACCCGTATTCGGGTCGGTATTCATCTTTGCTCAGGTGGAATATATATACGTGGGCTTGGCTTTCTGTTAAGGGTCCTCCCCTGTTGAGGAGGATGGAAGTCCACAGGAGCAAAGATGAATGTCCCCCACACTTCCAAACAGCAACGACCCAAGTGAGAAGAGATAACTCACTCAAAGTCAGTTGCTCCCAAAAAGTGTGGGGGGAATTTCCCAGGGAGTATACCAACTCTCCCCCAGCAGGGACGTTGTAGCTGCAGTCTTGATGGCAGGAGATGGCTGTAACCAAACATACAATAGGATTAAACTCTCTAGTAATTTGCAGGACTAGTACACAAGTGTTCAATATAGAATTCCACTTACCTCACCAGGTGAGCATCAGAGCATAAGCGAGTAGTCAAAAGTCACGAACCAGGAGGTAGTGAAGGGAACCTGGATGACTACTCAGCAAGGGATACCTCCAGGCAAGAAGGTAAACAATTCCAGTCCTGCTCATAAACTGAAGACTGAGCAAGACTGGGCCACCAGAGCAGCAGATGACAGACTCGTACCACTTATGGAGCTCAAGACAAAGTGGCACGACAACAACTCCCACTTCCGACTCATAAACTAAAGACAGAGCGGAGTGGGTAAACACAGAACACACAACAAGCACAAATACACACACCACGTCCGACTCTTGGAACTTATGACGGAGCGGGTGTACACTCAACAAGACAACACACGGAGTACGCACAATGCGTCCAACTCGTAAACTGAAAACAGAGTGGAGCGCGTGGACATGTACAAACACAGAAACGCTAATGCCCAGAGAAAGCCTCCGTCCACTCATAAACTGAAGACCGAGTGGAACGGAGCGGAAAGAATGGCCCGAAGACGAACCAATCACCATTAAACGGGGCGTAGGGACAGAACAAGTCGCTAAGGCGGAAAGTCGAGCAAGGCACCGGGGAGAACTGAGAAGCGGGAAGGGAGACAGGGAGACTAAGTATCGGGAACAGATTAGGCAGCGAAATTCGGGGTAAAGGGTAGGGAAGAAATACCGGGAATCCAACAGGGAAACAAAGAGAATACCACGGGCTCAGGAATCAGGGAACAAACTTGAACAGGAAGGCAGACAGGAACCAAGAACGCTACGGGAACCTCACAAAGCAGGACGCTGAGTAAAGAGGGGCGTGGTCACTAACCAAGCAGTAAGCCAAGCAATGATTTGCAGGTGAGACTCCCTTTTCACTTAGTTAGGGAGCGTCTCGAAAGTTTGCCAACACAACCCAGCACGCTGTTTAGGGAATGTCACAAAAGGACTCAACATAGTTCTCATGGAGTTCAGTAGGAAATGCTGGAAGGAGAACTCCGATTTAGTCCTGTGGAATCTACGTTGAACACTCGTTTTTGTGGTCAAATCGGACCACCCCTAACAGCCTGACCTTTTTATACACACAAAAGGCATGTGAACTTGCAAAAAAGGCCCACCCTTTTGCCCCCCCTCACACTAGCGGTGCGCACCACCTTCCCGCCCTTTACCCACTATGATGGACAGCTCACTCGAGCGACCCTGGCGCCCTTCAACGCGATGGTAAAGTTAATCAGCCCAAAACAAATGTGCGTTTTGTCGAGGCTGGGCAGTTGTGCTTTCTCCCCATATCTACCGTCGAAAATTAGCTATGATGCTTGAGGGAGGCCTTTGCATCCTTGACTTTCACGAGTGCAATCCCCATGCAGTTCCTGTAACCAGTAACTTCTTTCTCCTCATCTGCTGCTCTGATCTGTGCCTGACCTTTTATACACACAAGAGGCATGTAAACTCGCAAAAAAGCCCCCCTGTTTGCCCCCCCACACACTAGCGGTGTGCACCATCTTCCCGCCCTTTACACACTATGATGGACAGCTCACTCGAGGGACCCCGGCGCCCTTCGGTGCGATGGCAAAGTTACACACACATGGTCACTGGAGGCAACTCTTCTGGCCCTACCCAGCTGTAGTGCAGGAAAAGCACTATACATTTACCCAACGAGGTAGCACTTACTGATTATCCAGTAGAAAGTACTCCAGTTAAGTATGGTGCAAATCGCAAAAAATTCAGCGATTTTGCTGGGAAATCCGCAAATTCGTGGATTTTTTTGCGATTTCGCGGGAATTCGCGGACCGCCCATTCACAAAATTTGCCCATACTTATTTTTAAGCACTATCTAATGTCAGAATGGTGAATGTTGTATAAGCAAGCTCCACTAGTAAAGTCTCAGTGGCCACAAGGGACCCCAAAAGAGGAAGAAGGCGCACATCAGTGACACAGCATACATGTGGCATTCCCAGCAGTAGACAATTGTGTATGCCCTAACCACCCTTCCTTAGGGAGAGAACCCCGCCATTCATTATAGGTCTGGCAAGTGACTCATCCCTGTCCTCGAGGGACAGCCCCACATGCTGCTAGATCAAAGAAACTCTCAGGTATTCTTTCCACACCCAACCCATCTAGAAAAAGCTCTGGAAGTCTCCACCTGTAGAAAACACACCTCAGCTACCAAAAAAGTACTTTCCATTTTATTCACTGGTCAACTGACATCTCAACATCTCTGGTGATCTTATCCTTTTTTAATAACCTGTGACATTGTTTTCCATGCCAGAGTGCCTGGTTACAAGATTATGGAAGAGAAAATGACTACCCACATACATCACTACATTTTTGTGCATCACAACTTACACTACTCTCCACCATGGTCTCAGCAGAACTTAAAACCATCATTACTGTACCTTCACTGCCAGTACTCACCAGTAATTCAAGACAAGGAATCTGTTTGAGGGCAGACTCTCTGTCTTGTACTTTGCATTTCTGTCGCTTCCATCTCCAACCCTGGCAGGTCTCTCAACATCATTACCATACCCGTTTTGAACGATTCCTCAATAAGCAACGAGAAGACTACCAGCGCTCTGAGTCTGAGTCGGGTGCAGGTTTATACCCTGACACCTCAAGTACAACTTCAAAATACTGCCAATGATACTGTTCTTGAATTCCTCAACGCTGTTCACGACAGCTTCGCTTTTAGTTACTCCTTGTCTAGCCACACCTGTCTATAAATTTGATTATTATTTTACACTGTTGTTTCAATTTATTTTATGCTTGTCTGTCAATTTGTTATCTCGCTCTATGGCCCTTCTGAAACTGTTCTCTTCCCTCCTGTCCGGCTGTCTTCCCATTCCCTGACCTTGTTTGCTTCCCCCCTTTGTTTGACAGTGTTGAGTTAACTACATCACTTGCACCATTGTGTTGGTTTTATTCGTGCTTTCTGCACTTTGTACAGTGCTCTGGTACCCCGTAAGGGTCATGTTCGCGATTTACAAAACTTTTCAAATAAATAAATAAATAGTGGCCTTCCAATTCAGATCTGTATTTAGGGTTATAATTGAATGGAGCACAGACTGTTAAACTTTGGTCTTCTTTGAGACCTCTTTTCATTTTCTTATGCCTCCCACTGGGAGCTAGTTAAAGGTTTAAAGAACTTGCTTGGATTTTTAGTTTTCCCGTAATGACAATCAAGTACGTTTAGCACTTGCAGGCTTCACGATCAGTTTGGGGAGTGAGGCACCTTGCTCACAGTTAAGAAGCCAGATAAGGGTAGCTCACAGCCTTTAATGCCACTCCTGCATCCCTAGTGGATCACCTCCAGGGACTTCAAAATAAGAAAAGGGATTCAAATTCCAAGAGGGTGAAAATTGCCCCTTGATTCTGGTGAGAGATTATGGATCGGCAGCTCCTTTCTCAGAACAAACCTGCCAAGCGTCATTCACGGCAGGGCACCACAAGAAGCAGCCTTCCTCTCCCCTCTGGGTCACTGTATTTTTATCAGCACCGCCCCTATGTTTCCCCGGCAGCAAGCAACAGGGAAATCAAAGTCTGCCTGTGTGGCGCCTCTAAATTCGACACTTTTGTATTCTGATGGGGACAAATTAGGGGAGGACAAATGGCTTGCTGACTTCTATGAGCACCAGCAGCAACTGCAAAGCAGAAGGGAATGCTACTGTATCAGTCTTCCAATCACAATGGCACTTTTGTAGAAAATGACTCATGTAATCTCTCGAAGCGATACAAAAGGGGATGATGGATGGAGCGGTTGAACAAATCAAACACTCACCCCCAGTCAACTGATCTGGGTTTAATCCATCACCATTCTTTAGTTCACTCAGCCACCCCAGTTCAGACATGGCTATATGCAATCAGTCTGACCCTGTGCCTCATGGGAACAGTGCAGCCCGAACTGCCAAGCCATGTCTTCCCTGGACCGGAAACAAGCATCCGGGGACCGGTTTCGGATTCATAATCCTCATCAGCCAGGCTATCTTGAATCCAGTGGCAAAGTGAACAAGGGACTCACGTCTTAGCATACCCTGCCACACTTAGGGTGAACAAAGCGATACAAAAGGGGATGATGGACAGAGCGTTTGAACAAATCAAACACTCACCCCCAGTCAACTGATCTGGGTTTAATCCATCACCATTCAGTGGGCTAAAGAACGGTGATGGATTAAACCCAGATCTTTTGACTGGGTGTGAGTGTTTGATTGATTCAGATGCTCAGTCCATCACCAACCCCTTTTGTACCGCTTTTGGCCGCCATAAGTGTGGCAGGGTATACTCAGACGTGAGTCCCTTGCTCACTTTGCCACTGGATTCAAGCAAGCCGGGCTGAAGAAGGCTGGAATGCCAGAAACCGGTCCTCGGAAGCTTGTTTCCGGTCCAGGGAAGACATGGCTTGGCAGTTCGGGCTGCACTGTTCCAGTGAGGCACAGGCTCAGACTGATTTGCATATAGCCATGTCTGAACTGGGGTGGCAGAGTGGGCCAAAGAACGGTGATGGATTAAACCCAGATCTTTTGACTGGGTGTGAGTGTTTGATTGATTCAGATGCTCAGTCCATCACCAACCCCTTTTGTACCGCTTTTGGCCGCCATAAGTGTGGCAGGGTATACTCAGACGTGAGTCCCTTGCTCACTTTGCCCCTGGATTCAAGCAAGCCGGGCTGAAGAAGGCTGGAATGCCAGAAACCGGTCCTCAGAAGCTTGTTTCCGGTCCAGGGAAGACATGGCTTGGCAGTTCGGGCTGCACTGTTCCCATGAGGCACAGGGTCAGACTGATTTGCATATAGCCATGTCTGAACTGGGGTGGCAGAGTGGGCTAAAGAACGGTGATGGATTAAACCCAGATCTTTTGACTGGGTGTGAGTGTTTGATTGATTCAGATGCTCAGTCCATCACCAACCCCATTTGTACCGCTCATGTAATCTCTCAGCATCGAAAAGCAGTGATATTTTCTCCTCATTACTCATGCTTTTTAGCAGCTTTTGCACAAATGTTCCAGCATACTTTTCTTCCTTATGTTCGAGTACACAAACTATCCAAAAACTGTTCCTCCTCGAACCCCCCCTGTCCTCTTCTTCTTAGACTATTAAACGTTATGCCTTGTGTGTGAGTTTCACAAATCTGAATATCTAACACAGAGATCGAGTTTTCAGTTTCTATGCCAATCAGTTTCCATTTCAATGCTTCCACTACCCTCTAGAAAATATATTGCAGATTCCTCCGAAGGACAGGTCCTATGATCTTGCTTGCTCTAATTTCTTTTCACACAAGAGTTGGGAGTTCACTATGCCTTTCAAAATGTGGCCTATGTAACTACTCCTTCACCTCACATTCCCCAAAGAGTTCTACTTCCCTCTACTTTCCTTCCTCATCCTTCCACTGTTGCATGAAATATTTGAAAGTCTGGTGTTTCTCAGTGTCTTATCATTATTCTCTCCTTTAATAGATGCTAAAATAAATTATTGTGCATTGCTTCTAAGAATAGTACATTCAATGCTTATCATGTCTCCCATCCATAGAGCACACTTAGATAAATAAATAGGTTCACCATTGTCTTTACCAGTGTCTCCACTCAACTACTCTTCTATTCAATTTCCCAATTTCCCTTTAAATATTTTTTGGGCAGATTGGTATTCCATGAGGGCGAACATCCTTAAAATACTATCCAAATTCCATCATCATCTACTTTTTGTGCCCCAATATTGTGATTCTCCCTAGGGCAGCCTCTGTGCCTGATGGGAAATCCACACTGTCACACTGTGCAATGTGTTGCAAGTGACTTCTCACCTACTCCCAGTGGCTGATATTACTTGCTGACAAAAGCCATATGTCCGTAGCGCAGTGCTCGTGCCTGCCCACAGGCTTGGTTTTGGCTTTGCGTACCCCACAGCTGTTCTCCGCGCCACCAGCCTGCAAGCCGGCCTTCACACTGTCCATTGGCCCAAGTAAGTCTTCCTTCTTTAAAAAGAAGTGAGAAATCTTTATCTGAAGGGAAGCAGCTGAATGCTATCAGCTGCATCACCCCCTGCCTCACTGCTCTTGCTGGCATCCGGTTGCATCTTTGGTGGTGTAGCTGGGGTACCAGTGAATTGCGCTGAACTGTGGAGGTGCCATGGGGAAGTGTGGGGGGTTCTTTAACTGTAGTTTAATTGCAGTTGATCTATAGTTTGCCAGCTTCGAAAGGTCCTGCACACTTGGATACCGTGAAAGTTAGCGGGTGGAGGTGGCGACTTGCTGACAAAAACTGGTACAGGAGGAGGCCAGAGGATTGTTTCTCAGACTACGAAACCTCTGTAGCAAAGTAAACTCCAGTAATATCCCCCAGTTTGTCTGCACAGTAGACACTGAAATACTATCAGAATTACAGACCAGGCTGGATGTTTTGTAAGTGAGTAGTAATTACTACTGAAGTAGGTCGTGTTTGGAGCTGGTCCTCTACAGACTTTCAATCTTCTTCTGTCTCTGCTCCCTTTTGTTCAGCACCACTGCCATATTTTTCCCTACCTGATTATTGACTAAAATTCTGCCCTTATTCTTTTCTTAGCATGGTTGAATAGTCCAGTGTTTCCACCAGGACTGGGTAGCAGTCTTCACTGTTCTTTAGTATTCTGCATTGAGAATCCTACGAGGCTTTCAGCCACATTCTAAGGCCTGTATAAACTATCATAGTGATGTGATGGAGAACAGAGTGTGCGACTAAGCAAACTCAACTGAGTCTGGAATTACGGCGGGAATGCTCTGTTTAGGCAAAATAATCTCTGCCAAATCATGTGGAAAGACTTAATCTAATCCAATACAAAATAAATCATCTATTTAACTGTGTTCAAAGGAATCACTCCCATTCCAACAATTTTCTGAAAGTGGAGGATGCCTCAGGAGGTTACTCCACTGCCATTATTATGCCAGCAGGCTTCTCCCCAGCAGGCCCATTAGGACATACAAATTCCAAGTTGGTCAAAACCAAATGATTGTTCTTCTGCGGTTATAGGTGGTGGAACCATAAGTCCCTCTCCGAACATTTTACGCTATAGATATTGATGTTATTTTTAATACCAAGGTTGCATTGGATGAAAACCCTGAACAGCTATATGATATTCCTCCAACACAATAATAAAACATGTCTATAAATAGATTCTGCAGCACCCCTAGCACCGGTAGATTGCAATCCCTTTGAGGACTGAGCTATCTGGTACCCCTGCCATATGCACTTTTGCTTATCGGGCAATCTTCCTGGCAATTCTGTTCCATACACAGAATCTTTGCTTTGCCTGGAAATAATTTTGTCTATTTTAAATTTAACTGAAAACTG
Source organism: Lissotriton vulgaris (assembly GCF_964263255.1). Classification (NCBI taxonomy): domain Eukaryota; kingdom Metazoa; phylum Chordata; class Amphibia; order Caudata; family Salamandridae; genus Lissotriton; species Lissotriton vulgaris. Next base: position 784,729,072 of record NC_141694.1, on the reverse strand, counting down.
GGCTAATGACACAGATCATATTTTAGATGCCTTAGCTGCGATTCTTCTTGACCTGGCAGAAAAATTGAGCTATCTGAGCAGAATTATGTTTATACATGTAAATCAAAGTGTAGAGATTTTGATACACAGGCCGGTGTACCACACTGTTTAAAACGTAAAACAGCACAAGGCCAAGTCTGAGGGATCCAAGATATTCTCCTTGGAAAATCTGTTTCTTGAATCAGTGGCTGAAATTTCTTCAGAAGTTGTCTTTACAAATGTACCTGGGCCCAAAGATGCTGCCTATCCTATTTTCCAGGGAAAGAGATAAAAAGAAAATACAAAAAGGCTCTACGCTAGAAAACAACAGCAAAACATCTACAAAAGTGGGGCCATTAAAAAAACAGTTGAAGGATTATTAAAAAGTGCCCAAGGAAATTGAGCTTCACTTTAGCTGTGGACCTAGACATTATCCAGGCAGTTGTTGAAAAAGTGACTCAATCTTGGAACCTCAATTATTAAACAATATTTTTCTGTCTGAAGAGGACCACCAAGAGGAGATTTCATCTCTTAAGAGGATGGCTCACTTGAAGCTTTCAAACTCCGCTAGCTGCCCGTCTTCTTTTAATATTCTTAATCCGCATGCTAAGGTGTTTTGCATTGTAACAAAAACTGAAACCTCTAATTGTTCTAATGTGCACAAAATTGCTAATATTTTAGATGTTCAGTTCATACTAGATTTTATTCATCTGTTTGACAATGAGGTATTGCCAATGAACAGATCAATTCTTTTGAATTGTTTGTCTGATATTGAAGCATTAACAATGGTAAGTAGTAAAAATATAAATGTAGTTCAAATATTATACACAGCTCTAGGTATAAGATCTAGAGTTACATTTACTTAAACAATAGCTGTTCAGCTACATTTACAAAATTCTGACTATTCCCTTAGTTGGGTATAGATGTTGTACCCTTTTCTTTTTGAAAAAGGATTACAAATGGCCCGCAGTCTAACCATAAAGGACATGGTACCATGAAGCGTCAGAAGAGACAGATTTCTCAGATGATGTTCAATAGAGGCAAGTAGTAAATATGGTAGTCTTAGTCAGTGAAGGTAAGTTTCCATTTTTGATCAGACTAATGTCAAGAATAAGATGAGTGATGATGACACCAAATATTGGGATTGGCTTGGGGGCATCCTTCATTATAATCACCACCTGGGACTCCACCCAAACCAGCTGGTTTGAGAGTGAGCTCCTGGACATGGCTGATCCCTCTTGTGATCCGAAAAAGGTAGATCTGTTGTGTAACTATAAAGCTAATATTATTTGTATCCAGGAAACATGGTGTAATAAATTAGCCACTCTTGTGGTTGAGTACCCCATGATGACCGTCAACTACCACCATCTCAAACTGACTTTAGCGTTTTATTACATTCTAACCTTAACGTAAAACGGCCCAACATATGCTTGCCTAGTGAGAGCCGTTATGAAGTAGACGATGTAAGTTCTCTGACATGGCCTCATGTCACCTTGCTTTCTAATGTTGCTCTTCTTTAAGCTTCTTTATGTGCATGACAATGCTTGCATAACTGACTCCCTTTTATCGACTGTTGCCATTTTCTGTGCTTCACAAGGCGGAGAGGGCATTTTTTTCTGCTCACTTGTTTTCTGCATGTCGCTGACCAGAGTGTACTAGATATTGTCTGTGGAATGTGCAACTCTTCCTCGAAGCCAAAACACAGGTCTTGGCCGGCCACTGCCTTGGCCTTGACGCAAACTTGTACGAGCCAGCTCGGTTTTTTCCGATGAAGAAGGGGCGAGACTTTTTAGAAGCTTCGCTTTACGTCAGTAAGGGTATTAAAGCTAGGGGCCTCTGTGGGCCAGGTGGAAGTTCACCACAGAATAGACGTATTGCTGTGGATGGTGACGGAACTTGTGTCCTGACTGAACTCCTACCAGGGCTGCAGAACCGGACTCCCCTTACATCTGGTCAACCAGAATATTCCAAGTTATAAACTATCATATGCTAAATTGTCTGCCAGTCCCTTCCAAAAGGGGTCATGCAAGTGGGGGGATTGCTATTTTTCTTATAATTGTGCCTGGTCTTATCGACTTCACATCCATTCTTCTAACCTAGTATAGTGTGTAAAAATTTGGAAACATTTTCCTTGAAGTGACTATATACACCCTGTTAGACCTGTCAGCCCTTTGGGTGGTCCCTCCTTATTTTTCTCCCCTTTTTGCCTTCCATTTTCTTTTTGTCTACTACATTTTTGGTGTTGACCGTAGGTCTCTGGGTGATCCATTGCTACTAATTAACAATGAAGCGCAGGTGCTCCTCTAAAATGGAGGAAGGGTAGGAGATCTTCACAAAATGGTGGCCTGGCCAGATTACCTCACAGCCTGGGACCATAGGGTTGTCAAGAGGGGTTCCAGAACCTTCTTGTCCACTCTAGACACTCTGGACCCAGGCTATAAAAGGTGGAATGTTGGGCGGCCATTTTATGCTGTAAGGAGATCATAGGTGAAGGTAGAGGTCAGCTGGAGTCCAGGCTGTGGAGTGAGGAGTTTGACACACTGTGTGGGGGCTGACTGTCTTCAGAGGCTGCTACCCCCTTTGTGATACTACCCCCCCCCCAAGACATTGATCTGTCTCTGCCAGGTCTCTACCAAGGAAGAGTACGAAATCACCAAAATTCCCCCCAGTGGAGGACTGAGTCAGGGACTGAGGAGATTTGACCAGTCTGGCGAGGGTGAGTGGGGCGGAACTCTGACAAGACAGAACCCTACACCAGTTTCTCCCCTGTGCCCGTCTGACATTGACTCCCTGTAGCCTGTGGTGTTACTTCAAAACCCTGCCACGGTAGCGGAGTACTCACAGAATTGCCGCCGTTGGCCTTCAGGGACCCTTTGTGTGGGAAGGGTGCTGCTCTCGAGTGTGGGAGCCGGCGGCGCCTTTTTGCCCAGTTCTGAGTTGGGAAGTCGGGAGGCGGGAGCGCATCACAGGCCTGACGGGACGTCTAGTTCCCCGCTGGGAGAACCCGTGGGCTGGCCTGTAAAGAAAGCGCGTCGCCTCAGGGAGCCATTTACCAGGCAGTGGAAGCTTGGAGGAAGACCCGCCTTAATCGGAGGAGTGCCGGGGAATGAGGCGGAGTTGGGAGCGGCTGAGGGAGAAGTTTTCCTTCGTATGTGCATGAGGGGGAGGAACGTGGAGACAGTCAAGGAGGCCGCGCCGCAAGTCCGTCCTGTCTCCGGGGAGGATCGTAGTTCAGCGGGATTGCCTTCATCGCCCAGGGTAATTCGGGCCTTTATCCCTACAGTTACCAGCAGATACTGGATCAGTGAGACGAAGTAAGCAGGGGCTTGGGCTGGTGGGAGGCGTGTTCCGCAGAGGTTTCAGCGGGGTTAAAAGAATAAACCAAGCTCCTATCTCTGAAATAAGAGCGAGTTGCGGGCCTAGGACACATGAACAGGAAGAACCCTATTGATAAAACGTCCTGTCATTGAAACGTCAGCTGCTGCTCCTCCTATGACTGTCCGGGAGCCAGGTCTTTTGAGTATCATTAGTTGAAGGCATAATAATCACTGGGGATAAGGAGTTCCCTGCCTGGGAAAGCACATGAATTCTAGTTGACTATGAATATGGTGTATACTCAGTTTTACTAAGAGACTGCTTATGTGACTAACGATATTCCTTGCCTTTTTCCTTCTTAGGCATTACTTGGCTTGCACTGATTGTATTTTATCGCTGAGAAATGTATAAATGTGGTTTCCTTTGAACAGCCACTAAACCTTTAGCTCAGCCTTTTATAGTTTAATGAGTTCTTGACTGAAATGAGCTTCTGCACATTAAACTGCTGATTAGTCCTATGGCTGAATAGGGGTTATTAGAGATACTTAAATCTGTGATATTTATTTGTTTACAGAAAATGGAATCTTAATGGTAAAGCATACAAAATGATGTCTTATTATTGCTGACACATCTGAGAACTGAATATAAAGGAAAGATAAAGCCTTTCTGCTTTTCTAAAAAACGGTGTGGTGTCATTTTTGGAGTGGAGATGCGCTGAGTTACTGAGTTGAGTGTGACGCAAGTACAACACAGAAGTCCTGGAGATAGGCCTTTCCACTTGGTACCAGGCTACCCTAGGTGGACCTGTGACCCCGGGTCCAACACACCCCTCCTTGCTTAGCTTTCTTTTTTTACATCTGATTGAATCACTGTTCCCTTTTATAGTAGAGATTGTTGAATTGGGAAATCGTAAAAACATTGTTTGGGTAGGACAATGTTACCAGATAAAATAAAAAATTATTCCCATGGCAGTATACGTCTGGAGCAATTAAGCAAGGTTGAGTGCCTAATTGTGAATGGGAGACTTGATAATGATATTTCAGCAATATATATATATATATATATACACACATTGAATTGGGTTCTTCCCTTATAGACTATCTGAATGTTTCCTATTCCTTTTTACCCTTGCTCTTCCATATGAATACAAGCGACAATTTTTACAGTGACCCTAAGATACTCTCATTTCACTTGGATCTTCAAGTAGAGGGAGTGAGTACTTGGAATATTAAGATTGATATAATACATTTCAACAGGAGAAATGGGAGGACATCCTGAAATAACTCAAAATTAAGAGATCTAAAGGATAGGCTAATTGAAATTACATCTGATATTTACAGATTGCAACTGGACCAACGGATACAATTCAATTGGGTAAGCTTGACTCTTAAGTTTCTAATAAACAACAAAGGAAACACTCTTCTCCTATACATAGGATTAGTTTAAAGACTGTATCTTTTTTTTCTGCTGAAAGGAATAAAATAAGAAGGAGAGCAAGATTAAGATCATCCCAGAAGAAGCTGCATAGAAACCATTAAGGGATTGAATAATGTAAGATAGCGATAGCTAAAGATACTAAGACATTTGAACGATTTTTGCAGGGTAATGTAGCAATAGGGTGCTAATCCCAGTTTGAGAAAGGGACTGGATTAATTATGTATACTGGAATTATATATGGCAAATTCTGGTGTCTCCGATCCCGTATCATTAACTGTCTCCTGCTCTGCAGTCAACAATTCCACCTCTGGCCCCCGCTCTTTAAATGTTTTATTTGGGGTGCTAGATCTTCAGGTGCCATGGGACGAGACAAAATTCCTATCTCCGTAATTATGGAGGCTTCTCTTTGGTCAATCTTTTTAACTCCTATATTTAGTTTTTGTTATACTCACAGAGTTCTTCCTGAATCATGGTCCTAGAACAGTATTGTTCCATTTTAGAAAAAGGGAATGCAAAATTCCCTAAAGAAATATAGCCAGATAAGCTTACGTGATTTGGCTGGCAAGATTTTAGCAACATGCATTCATGAACACCTAAAGGAATGGGTAGCTAAAGAAAAGATAAATGTCGTAGAACAAGCTGGGTTCAGAACAAAATTGTTGCAGACTAGATAATATAGCTATGTTATAACTAATAACTAAAAAATAAGTAACCACTCATTAGTCAATAAGTTTAAACTGATTTAATGGATTTTAGTACAACATTCAACAGAGTATATAGACAAATGTTAAGTAAAAAACTACTGAGTCTAGGAATACCTTTTGAACCTTATAAGATTAGTCATAGCTCTGCATTCAACCACCTGGTGTTGGGTATTACTAGGGGGTGGCCACGATCTCACAACTAGGGTACCTATTACAATGGCCTAAAAACAGGGTTTTCTGCTGTCACGTCAGATATATATCCAACAGTACACACTCCGTCACTTTCTAAAAGTGACTACATTAAACAGCAAAGGACTGATTTTATTGGGAATAGTTACAGGAAGAAAACACATTTCAAAGGAAGTTTGGGAATAAAACACTTCTAGGCCTAGATGTAGGTAATTTAATTTTACCACTTCTTAAATACCAAATTTTACCGATTCGGTATTTAAGAAGTGGTAAAATAGAGGGGGGAGGGGTGTAGGTATTACAGAATCGGTAAATACCGAATCGTTAAGATTCGGTATTTACTGATTCTGTAAATACCGATTCGGTAATGCCCATTGATTCCTATGGGCATTGAAGCCCAAAGGAATCAATGGGCATTAAATATCGATTCCAGCAAGGGTGCAGGGGGCGTCACTTTGACACCCTCTAGCACCCCAAATACAGGCATGTGTGCCGTGTGGCACACAGACATGCCCTAAGGGCATGTCTGTGTGTCACATTGCACAGGTGTGCATGCACAGATGTGCATGCACACCTGAATTCGGTATTTTACCACACAATAGGATTGTGTGGTAAAATACCGACTCTTAAGGGCCTGTGGCACTCTTAGGAGTGTCACCTACATATGGATTTACCGATTCTGTAAATATACCGATTCTGTATTTTACAGAATCGGTATATTTACCGAAACGGTAAAATTACCGATTCTTAAAATAACATGCCCCTACATCTGAAAACCCTAATAGCGGTCAGAAATGGCCGAAATCGGCCGTTTCCGACCGGTATTAGGGCTCCTACATCTGGCCCCTAGTAACTTAAAAGAAAAGAATCGTGCTAAAGAGATCTGGGTTAAATCCATCATTCTTTTGCTCACCATGCCACCCCATTTTAGACCTGGCCACATTCAAATCAGTCTTGACCTTGTGCCATATGGCCAGGTCTAAACTGGGGTGGCATGTTGAGCAAAAGAATGATGGATTTAAACCAGATCTCTTGACTGGGGTTGAATGTTTTGATTTGTTCTGCATTCCGTCCATCAATTGTGTGTTTTTTGCTTTCTCGCCCTAAGTGCGCCAGGTATGCCCAAACGTGGGTCCTAGGCTCACTGTGCCACTGGAATCAAGCTATCCTGGCTGAAGAGGGGTGAAACTCTGAAACCGGTCCAAGGATGCTTGTTTCCAGTCCAGGGAGGACCTGGCTTGGCAGTTCGGGCTGGACTGTTCCCATGAGGCACAGGGTCAAGACTGATTTGCATACGGCCAGGTCTAAACTGGGGTGGCATGGTGAGCAAAAGATTGATGGATTTAACCCAGATCTCTTGACTGGGGGTGAATGCTTTGATTTGTTCTGAATTCCGTCCATCGATTTTGTGTCGTTTTCTATAGGGCAATCAATGAGGACCTGGTTGACTAGTCTGAAAGATCAGTGTGTGGGCCAATTTCAGGGCCTGGTCGGCTGTTTTTACTGTTGATTTTCCTAGTATTACTGCTTATTTTCATAAATCTGCGTTGCTAATGGAGGGACACTTATTTTAGTGCAATTTTTTTGTCCTAGTCCGACCCTGGCAAAAGGTCTGTTTTTTACAGAACCTTTCTTGCACCTTAAGGATGTTTAAAATTAAAAAGTATATATTAGAAGAGATATCAATGCTGTAGTTAAAAGGTCTATTCAAAGAACAGATGTGCAGCATTATTACAGGTGTTGACATTGCTGCCTGCTCAAAAAAAGGAAAAATATAATTTTATTGTCTTTTCCTATACTTTAAAAAGGCCTCAGCCTTTTCTGACTTGAAATGTCGAACATAAAATTCGCCGGTTATTTCTCTTAATAAGAATAATATTCTGTTCTTGAAATGTGTAAATGGGGATTGGGAATAAATCCCCATTGAATAATGAATATGTGAACTATGCATCAACGATATTTAAGACTTAAACCATGTAGTTTTTATATGCCCTAGGTTGCTTGTCTTTCGTCGTCGTTTTTTTTTTTTTTTTTTAAAAACCTTTATTGCAGCATTCATAAAATACAAGTATGGGCCTACAACCGCAGGGGCCGGCCGCTAAACATAATTAGAACCCATTATATCACGGTACAACACAGCTCATCAGCCGACAACCCTGAGGTCCGGCAGCGATTCAGTATAGAACTTGTATTAGAACGCATTAATAAGTCACAGGATGTGATAGAGGTTTTATTTTATATTATCTAAATAAACGGATCAGGTGCCATACAATCAAACAAAAGGATACAGGGGACAGGCCAAGAGACAGGATATGCATCTAGAAACAGCCATATTTGGAACTCTGGCGCCAAAGGTTATGAATCGGAGTAAACAACAATACAATATACATTTTCGTGAGCGCCAGTTCTCAGAGCCTGCCCACCCGGAAGTCCAACTAACGTAAGAAGCATGAGCACTAAATTCCAGAACACAGTGAAATCAGAATAAATCACAAACTATACTGATCCTAAAGGAAAGTAAGGGAAAGGAGAAAAAGGCCATAGAAAATAAAAAAGGCAAAAAAAAAATACCCTCCAACTCCCCACCCTGCACCCCTGCCGATGGCTATAGCCTAACCCCACTAGCAGCGTGCCTGTCGCCCCAAGTAACTAAAACCCTAAAAGAAGGAAAAAGAAGAATGGAGGAGGGCCTATTCGTATGTGCTCCCAGACCCTTAGTCCCCCCGCCAGAAACAGACACCTCCTGTCGCAAAAAGACGGATGTAGAACGACCCTTATAAAAGAAATTAGGGGGCACCGTGATACACCGCCCAGCCTCTTAAATCAAACAATTGCAGATTGAACGTCCATAATAGCCATTCCAAACCGTCCTGATCTAATTGATCTTAACCTTGACCCTTTCAAACCAGCACACAAACCCTCCCCAGCAAGACCCAAAAGCACACAAACGAGTCATAGAGGAGAAGGAAGTCATCGAGAGTCAATCCGTTACCACTTGTAGCTAGTAAGTCCACGAGAACTTCAGGTGCAGAAAGTCTCCCTCTCCTAGCTGGACAGTCCCGATGTTTCTTGCCCCGGGGTCGTAAAATCTCCAAAAAGGGAGAAGACGACCACAAGATGAGAGAAGAGTCTACAACACAAGTCTCCAGGGGGGGATCGCCATTCGATACCTCCAAAGTCAATAGTGATGGAAGGTGCGGTGGTACACTCACGACCGCGGGGACACCATCTTCCAGGGTACCATCCGATGGTTTCAATACTCGCTCCCCCAAGGGATCCTCACACGGAGTCAAAATGGCAGCGGCTTGAATGGCTGCAGATTGCTGTTCCAACAGTGGGGCAGGGTCCGGTACCACAAGTGAGTGAAACGCCCAAAGTTCTGCCAAATTGACCTCAGCGATGGCTCAGACACCGTTCGATCCATAGTCTCACGCCTGATACCAATCACAATCACCTCCCCGGGTGAATCTGGCATCTCCGGGGGGGACAAACAGGATCACGAAAGGGCAAACGTGGACGGTGACCCGTCGTTATCTACAGCCGCGTTCACCCGGCTTAACGCCGCAGGCCGGGGCCCCGACCCGCCGAACCCCGGCGAGGACCAACACCGGGTCTGCGGGACGGGGACCCCCACCCACAGTCAGTAGCAAGCAAGATCACCTCTCCATCAATGCTGAGCAAAGAAAACAATTGCCGCCAAATTCGGGCGCAAAAGAAGCCTCCACTACGATTAACCGGACCCTGCCTGGGTCTCTCAGCCGATGTTGTTGCATTGCAGCCTGGCCTTGCCTATACTCGAGGCCCCGGCTTTACCGCTGGAATAGGCCACAATCTTCAACTTGATGTAAATTCGTCAAACCAGCCGATAAAAATTTTCGGAGTTCACCATCGGAATGAGGAACAGTTCATTCACGCAGGGGCTGGGCGTAAAATCAGGATAATGTACAGGATCTTGTGGCGGGATACGGAGGTCGGCGGAGCCGGGAGCCTAAGCAGCCATCTTGTTTGCCATCGTAGCTCCTCCGTCGTCGTTTTTTAAAGCCTCTTTTTAGCAGTTTGCTCAATAAATGAAGTGCAAAGACTGTTCTTCTTTCTAGTAAATGAAATGAACTGTTTTGAAATCTGAAATGGAGTTTTATTAAATTTGTATTGCATTAATTGTTTCTTTTAAGTTATGTGGACCTCGAACGAGTTCCAAAATTCATAATAAACTTAAACTTGAACCTAAACGTGCATTCAAGATTTCCACCCATCACTTTTTTGTATTGCTCACATCCAAAATCTTACATTCCTGAATCCAAGAGCAAAGGGCACAGATAGGGTCTAGCAGGTTGTCTTCATTTAATGGACTATATAATAATTTGATAAATTGTGCACTACACAGAACTAGATTAAATCAATTTCAACAAAACACATTAAAGTACTGCTTTTTTTTAACAGACTGTATTGATGACTTCATTATTGTATAAAATGCAATAAAATTATACAGAGGCAGTCTTTTTCCTTTTATAGTAGTTACATTGCATATGGTGTAGACAGATTCCTCGTATATCGTTCTATGTAAGTTACAATACCAATGATCATGGTCTCAAGTAATCCTGGTTGACAGTATAAGCTGAAAGGGCTCGATATAGGATACATCAAACACAAAGTCGTGTATATTTTAAGCGAACAACTAGAACCTGTGTAACCCCAACTCCCCCACCCTAATCCCCCACTCCTCCTTCTGGCCAGTCCTGCTCCCACAGCAAAAGTAATCAATGGAAATCATTATAAACTGCGCACCCCACAGGTTGTAGCCCCCTTGTGATATAAATTGCTGGCCCAGGTCATAAAGTCCGAGGTTAGGGAGCTACCCGGTGACATGTAGCGCTATGGTGTCGGGGCATCTTGTGGGAGTACTAAATCTATTGATTCCAAGTTAATCAGCATAGCTTCCCACTCCAACGAGATAGACTGTGTCCTCAATCCCCTCTCTTCTTCTTTACGAAGAGCTGAGCCCTCTGCTCTTCCCCACTGGAGCAAGTCAGCCTGCCAAATGGATATCGTGGGACATCTGGGGGATTTCCACCTCATGGTGAGAGCTCGCACCGCCAATATAAGGGCTAGGTCTGGAAATTTTAGCCGTACTTTCTGTACTCCTGAGCGTTTACGAAGACCAATAAGGCAGTTCAAAGCGTCAGCTGGATGGATCCAGTAACTGCGTGACTGTATTCAGTGTGTGGCACACACCCACCCAATAGGATCGGAGACAGGGACAAGACCATAACATATGCAGGAAGTCTGCCTCATCTACCCCGCAGCGGAGGCAGCAATGAGGGGAGTCCGGGAACATGCGGTGGAGTCTCTTAGGAGTAAGGTATGATTAGGCTGTGGGGTTTTAGGTTTAAACCTATAATAACTGATAAAACCCCACTGAAAGAAAAATAGCCCTCACCGGTGAAAACATATAAACACTGAAAAAACACCTGCACAACCACAAACTAAATGCCATTCAAAGAAAGGAAAAAGAAAGTGAAAGAGTCATTTTGTTCTTACTGAAGGGGTCAATAAAGTGTAACTTTGTTATACAAGCTAGCAGTAAGAAAGACTGGATAACATTATTCTGCTTGAGTTTTGTTCTTTAGGGATGCCACTAGAATATTGTTTCTTCTTCCTTTTACTTTTTTCAGTTTTATTGCCTTTGGTCTAAAGATGCAAGGTTTAGTTTCACGTTTTAGGTTTAGTTTAATTATTTTATAAACTGTAGAGAATCAGGACATATCAAACTCACATTTGATATTTTGGCTGCATTTGATTCTTTCACTGATCGGTAAAATGGCTAGTTTCATAAAAATCTTTCCTAATATGTGTCATCACATTTACCCACAAAGAATGGGTAAAAATCCTTAATACATCAGACCATAGTTTCTAGTGGGTCAGTATTGATAGTAGGTGAATTGCCAACACCTCAGGCTTTAAACGTTAAATGCAAGGTATAGCGACAAATATATATATCACCAAACATCTGGGATAGTGGTGAAAACATGACACCAGACTTTTGGAAAACATGGAATGCAGTGTCACTTGTTATGCTCTGCAAAAAAGGTTATTTCCAAGTTCAACAAAGATTGGAGTGATAGTGATTGTATTTGTAGTGATTCAGCTACGTATATAAAAAATTTGTGTGATGACCTGTCAAAATTGATACCCAAGCTGAAGTGATTCCCTGTAGGAGATCCTTGCCACTTGTTAGATTGTATGCTGAAAGCATCTTTACAATCTTCTGAGTTAATGAGGGATGCTATTGACTTTTTAGTCCATTCTGGTGCACTGTTTTCTTATGCCCAGGAACTAAAATGCAAATATTTATCATTTCGTGCTTTATGTGGCATCAAATAAAGAGTCATCCCAACTGTGTCCCTTAGCTGACAGTTCTCAGCCCAAGGGGCTATGAATGCTGAGAGGGCCTTTTCACAGAAGTTTACATGGGAAGGAAAGCACGAGCGCACATGACCAAAGACTCACTGAAGTATTGAATGGTGTACTAAAATAAGATTAATTTGCAAAAATCTCTTTGGACCTCATATACACTATACGTACACTGTCTATATACCATGTTCTTTCAGTGCAGAAAGCAAGCAATGATAAAAGCAAAACGTTCCACAAACACCGGAAAAACACTTTTTCTTTTGTTTTTAGTGGCGTGAAAATGTGTAACCACTGATAACAACTGTTTTTTAAGATATTGAAAACACTGAAAAAACCCCACCAGATTTTACCAAAAATAGAAACTGAAAACAGGACAGCCTAGGTATGATCTATGGAGAATCATCGATTGTATGAACTTCAGCTTCATGTTACGCAATACCTTCTTAGGGTGTTCCAGCATACATTTCCAGCCTTATCAGTGAGTTCAACCTCAGCATCCCCAGACCATTTCGCCCTCAAGGAGGTGAGTGTGGTCGCTGCATGCGCTCGGACACCAGTATACAGCCACCGAACCAAATGCCCCCCATGTCCCATATAGTATAAGAGTTGTACCAGGTTATGCTGAGTGGGTTCAGTCCATTGCAGGGCCCATGTGTTCTTAACGTAATGTGTCACTGTGGCATGCAGTAAGTATAGACGTGGGTGCGCCTGTAGCCCGCTCAAAGGAGTTGTGATCAAGTAGGACACCATCTCAGAAGAACGCCCGACATCCTCCACTCCACTATCTGTCCAGTCATGTATCCTGGCCCTCGTAAGTCTACCTTGTGGTGTGGGGAGCCCCAGGATGGGGATGTTAGGGGCGTAAGGGGTTGCCGTAGAAGTGTAGGACAGTGCCTTCCTCCAGCAGTGTAATGCTGTTTTTAATAGGGGAGGGTAATCTACAGGAATCTTGGCTGTTGGCAATAGTAAAGAGTGTTGTTCGCCCCGATCCAACTTCTGGGGCGTGAACCCAATCTCCTGCAGATTCCTCCCTGCCATCCAGAAGGAAAGCCAGCGGAGTTGACTTGCATAGTAATAACTTCTGAACTCAGGGACGCCCAGGCCCCCTCTCTGGGTCTCCAGTTGCAAATGCCCAGGCCTATTCGTCTTCGGCGAGTGCCCCAGATGAGATTCACCAGTATAGTATTCAATGTGTTAAAGATGGACTGTAAGGATCACAGGCAGGTTCACGAAATAATATAAAAGATGAGGCAACATCACCATTTTCGATATGGCGATTCTCCCCATCACCGACAACGGCAGAGAGGTCCAGAAGGCTACACTGGCCCGAACGGCCGTTATAGCTCGCACTATGTTGCCTTCAATCTGATCCGCCTGCCTTCTGTAGATATGAATACCTAGATATTTAAAGGTGTCAGGGGCCACTGGCAAGGTATAGTTGCCAAACTGTAAGTTAAGGGGTACGGTATTTCCCGGAAGAAGTAGGCTGTCGACTTCCCGGGGTTTATAGTTAAACCTGACAGGTGTGCAAAAGTGGCAAATAGATCGGGTAGCGGGGCATTATCTGCTTTCAGATCTCGCAGAAAGAGAAGTATATCATCAGCGTAGATGGAGAGCAAGTGGTCACCACCATCAATGGGGATACCAAGCAGGTTCGCTGATCGTCGCAAAGCTATGGCCAGGGGTTCTAGTGCCAACACAAACAGCAGGGGGGACAGTGGGCACCCTTCCTCGTGCCCCTGTGAATAGTGTATTGTTTTGATATGTACTGGCCAGTGTGTGCCCTGGCCGTGGGGGATGTATACAATAATCGCACCCATTTCAGGTACGTATCCTGGAACCCAAACCGTTGCAGCGTCACAAACAGAAGAGAGAATCAAAGGCCTGTCTAAAATCCAGTGCTATGCATCCCGCCGACGGGTATGCATAGGGGGTGGCCGTCATTACATAGTGCAACCGTCGGTTTTTAGGGAAGTGCTTCGGTTCGGCAGGAACCCACATTGGTCCTGGTGTATGAGTGTATTAAGAAATGGCTGTATGCGATTGGCCAGGGCCTTACTTAAGATTTTGTATTCCGTGGCTAGCAGAGAGAAGGGGTCTATAATTAGCCAACTCCTGCCCCGGTTTAGGTATCAATGTAACCAGCGCTTGCATGGTGGAAGTCGGTAAGTGACCTGTCTCAAAGGCGACCTTGTACACACATTCCAGTGTTGGGACCACGGTCTCTGAAAAGGTGTAGTAGAACTCAACCAGGAGTCCGTCAAGGCCAGGTGCTTTGTTGCGATTCAGACCTTTAATTGCGGCTCCGATTTCCTGTTGAGTTATTGGGCCGTCTATGACTTTACGCATCTCATCCAAGACCACCAGAAAGGGGAGATCCTGCAAAAACTCCTCAATAGAGTGGTCATCCATAGGAGCAGGTGGTGCATAAAGCTCTTCAAGATGATCACAAAAGGCATTGTTTATTTCACTTTGTGTGTGAACCATGTGTCCCTCAGGTGTATGGATACTAGTTATAGTCGGCGGATCTGGTCTATCCCTCACTATACGAGTCAGTAGTGCACCTGACCAATCCGCTTTTGTGTGTTTTAGTTGAAGGAATGCACGGTTGTCCACAGTTCCTAGTGTTTCTAACGTGTCCGCATGGTCTATGTGGGCGGCTTGTAGCCCCTCTCGTTTGCTCGGATCCAACACAGCCTCCAGTTCAAGTACATCCAAGCGTTGTTCTATGTCCTTTAAGCGTTGGTGTATTTCCTGTTTGGCCCCCACTATCTGCCCGATCGATGCCCCTTAACCACCACTTTCAGAGCGTCCCATTCAATTAAGTTAGAGGAGGCTGTGCCCCATTTTTTGGCTAAGTAGTTAGTGATAGTGTTGGAAAGAGTTGTGCGAAAGGGAGCGTCTTCTAGTAATTGTGGATGGAGCCTCCAGGTGGGCACAGGGGTAGGCACCCTACCCCAACCGAGTGTGAGCTGTAAAGGGCTGTGAACGGAGAAGGATTTTGCTAAGTATGTGGAGTGCTGGGTTTGGGTGGTGATGGACCTGGAACAGAGGAATCTATCAATCCTGGTATGGAGACTGTGCACTGAAGAGTAATAGGAATATTCCTTGTGAGTAGGGTAGAGACATCGCCATGTGTCAGTGAGTGACCACCCCGTAGCCCAAGTTAGGAAGTGTTCAGCCAGTTTGCCAACGCTCGTGCCCTGAAGGGGATGGTGCGACCTCTCTAGGGTAGTATCTAATATAGCATTCCAGTCCCCTCCCAATTCCCAAGGGATAGCGTCCCAATCCACTGGTGCCACAAACCACGCCACGCCCACGCCAGACCGAGTGCAGCGAGCACGAAGCAGTCGAGCAGCCGAGCAGGAGCCTGAGCGGGAGAGTTACGGAGAGTGTGCTGCGTTTACTGGACAACTATCGCAGGACATCCACCGGACGACCGCTTTCATTTTCTAGCGGTAAGCGGTAAACGGGAAGCGGGAAGAGAGCATACCGTCGCTGAGCCCGCCCCCCGCCTGGGATTATAGCGGAGACCGGGGGGGAGGAGGCGCGAGCCGGAGAGCCGCCAAGAGTCACGGAAGGCATATGAGGGGCAAAAGAGATGTTTTAGCGGAGGACGCGTCCGCGAGCCCCACCAGCTATTACTCAGCGCCATCCAGCTACTATTTAGCCCCTATCAACCCTTAGGCAGACTTGGACAATTAGCTGGAGCAGCGTACCAGCAGAGTCTGCAGAGGGAAACAGGGAGATAGGAGACCATAACATCGTAAGGAGGCGCCTAAAGGCATCAAGGAAGAGCTTAGCAATTCAAGCACTAGTCCAAAAGAAGCTTTGGATCAACTGTGAAGTAGGGGATTTTCCAAATACGACAGAAAGTGCGAGCGTGGCAAGGAAAGCTGAATGAAAGCTGGCGGAAGGCACCGAAGGCAGAACAGAGGCAAGTGCTTAACCTGTAATAAAGTAAAAATCAATAACTAAGTGTGACACCCACATTTGCATAACAGTTCTGTACCCAGAAATGGTTCCCATAAAAAAGGGTCAAATCTACGAACAGGGGATGAACAAGGAAGGAGTAAATTAATGGAGGGCTCAAAATCTCTGGAAGAGAGCCAAGAAAGTCAAGTATCATCCTTGGACAATAGTAAGAGTAAAAGAAAGAAAAGGAATGTTAAAAAACCAGCGAAGAATGCCCAGAAGGCAAAAAGAGGTGGCAATCAAACGACTAATAAACAGAAGGAGAACACGGGAGTGACAAAGTCAATAAAGGAGTTTGTGGGTAAACACTATAAATCATTGAACCCAGCGATAACATCGGAGATAGAGGAAGAAATAGTGGAAATTGGCGGAGAAATTGATGAAAACCCAGTCAACCCGGATAGCAATGAGGAGGGGGAGAACCACAATACTATAAACCTGACTCTCCAAAGCCAAAATCACCAAATCTCGGCGCCTCGACTATCATCATCTCCTAAACTGTTCTCACAGTTGTCACCAGGAAACGAAGGCCATAGGGGAAATGAAGACCAGAACCAGAGTGCTATCTGGGGAGGCGCGCCAGATCCATTCCAGCAGCTCTATCCACTGGAAAAAACACCAATTCATCAAGAGAGCATAAGGTCTAGCAACCCAGTAAACCCTGTTAGAAACACTATACAGGATTCGGTGATCTCTGAAACGCCTACATCTTCGCTGATAGAGGTAATCTTGTTACTTCAGAAGGTACTACAAGGAATCCTGGAAGTGAGTCTCTCAAATAACGGATTGATGAAAGCTCAAAAACAACATCTAAAGAAAATAGAAGAAGAACTAGGAGAAATAAAGAGCAAAATGCCAATCAAGGTAACGACAATGGATATAACCCCTTTAAGGGAGGAAAGCGACATGATACTATTAGAAGAAGAAAGTAGGGTATCTCTGGAAAGAGCTCCCCAACCCGCAGATCAAACAGCAAAAGAGGCAGAAGAGTCTGCAGATAATGTATACATATCAAGAAGACCAATGCTGATAAAAAGGCGCGGGGGGTATGTCACACGTGGGGCCACGAACAGGACCGGAAAAAACAGGCAACTGAAACAAGTAGGGAAGAGAAAAGGGAAGGAAACAGCGACGGGGGTGGTACAGTCAGGCTTAAATGCATCAGCACCGTCCTTTACAACAATTAGACCTACGCATGTAGAGGCAAAAGCCCCAAAGACCCCAAGGACCCCGAGAGTACCAAGGAAAACGCAGAGATGCAAGGAGGCAATTGAGATCCCCCCTTCCATCCGTATGACGAAACAGAAAGTAAGGCAAAGGGACGAACGAGCTACTGAACAAAGGACAGTAAGACCTCAGGTACATGAAGAACCCAATATGAGAAAGAACGGACGGCAAACAGAGAGATCAATCACCTACCAACAGGTGCTGGTAACAAACACGAATCGATATGAGAGAGATAAGAACAATTGGTTATTTCTAGACCTAGTACCAGCTGGGAGGAAGGAGAAGCCGACACGAAATCCAAGACCCCTAAATAGGGCACTGATTTTGACCGCATTTGAAAAATGCAGCAGCTTGAGAGGGATTGGTACTAAAGACCTACAGCATGTTGGTTTTGTAGAAAATAGGTATGGAAAGGAGATAACAAAAATTACACTTTATTCAGACCTGGTAAAAAGGGCAATCCAAAAAGCCTCAAATGAGATAACTCAACAGGGAATAAGGATTATCCCAGAGAGGGAAATAAAAACCTCCAATGATAACAATTTCTTAAATCAGCATGCCGGGCTTCAGAAGAGACAAGTGTTCCTCTTTAGAGAAACGGAAAAGGATCTAAGCCGCCTGAACGTCGTAATAGACAACACAAGGAACGACTCCTCATGGGGCAACTGGTCGTTACATAGTAATCCAATGGGAGAAGGTAACACAAGTAATTCGTTGGATACGGAGGAAGTAGGAGTTTTGAGTGACGTTGAATAGGATGGAAGGGTGTCGCAAGATTTAGGTCTCTTAACCTGGAATATAAACGGGCTAGGCAATGAGCAAAAACGTGAGTACATAAAGGAAGTTATAAATAAAGTGGACATTGCCTGCCTGCAAGAGACCTGGCTATGCGACAATACCCCTACATTTGACGGATACGTCCAGATACAGCAGCCAGCCATAAAGAAAAATCATGGACGGCCCTCGGGGGGGCTGCTGACTTTGATATCAACAAAAGTTATGAGAGATATTGAAATGTTGAATACAAAATGTAAATGGGTACAATCATGCAGAATTGAACTTATGAAGGTGGAACAGAAGTATAAATTGATGATTTTAATGAATGTATACATGCAGTGGGATAACAGGGAGGAGTATGAAAGGGAAATGAAGTGTTTTAAAGAGGATGTAGACAGTACTCTAGAAAAATATCCCGCAGAGACAATAATAAGAATGGGGGATTTTAACCATAAACTAAATCCTAAAAAGGCAGACCTATGGAATAGGGAACAGTTAGAGGTGTATGGAATAAACCCGGCTAAGTTCCCAATCGGGGAAATCTCGAAACAAGACCTTGGTTTAGTACACATCCTAGGAGGTAGGGGCTTTCATTGTGTAAATGGGAGAATAGAGACTGACTCCCCAGCAGGAAAGACATTCATCCAAGGGCAACAGAAATGCCCAATTGATTATATATTCCTGCAGGCCTGGAATTTCACCCAGATCAGGGATTTTAGGTTAGAACAAAAAGAAGTGAGTGATCACAAACTCCTGTATATAATAATAGCAGGGGGAAGGGAACTACAGAGAGAAAGGGTGATCACCCAGGAGGTCGAGTATCCCAAACGGGTGACGACACGTCTAGCCGAGGAATATATGGAAAAATTGAAGGCCATGCAAATAAAAATAGTTCCAGAAAACTGTGAGAATAAAAAATTGGAATGGTTCATAAGGAAATTAGAAGAGGTGGTCCAATGCCTAAAGATAAAACTAAAAGGGAACCAACTCACAAGGGGTAAACAAATAAAGCAATGTAAAGGGTTTTCTATGGTGTGCCAAAATAAGAAAAAGGAGATACGTGCAATACAAAGAAGACAAAAAAAGAACTTTACACTAGAGAGACAGGGCCAGCTAGTTAAGCAGAAAAAAGAATTCAAGATAATGGTAACCAATGCAAAAAGGGTATATAAAGAAAAATGTTGGTTAGAATTACTAGAAGCCATAGAGAATAAAAATCTTAGGCAATTTTGGAGATTAGTAAAGTCTGTAGCGGGAACATCAGATGGAGAAATGAACTGTGTGGAGAGTGAGGCTGCATGGGAAGGGTACATAAGGGACCTGTACGGGGTAAGGACTCCTAGAGAGGAGGTGGAGTCTAAAATATGGCAAGAATTCTCAGATGACCTATTACTTCAATTCAATGAAGAACAAGTTGAGCTCACAATAAGAGAACTTAAGTTAACTCGGGCAGCAGGTCCGGACAATCTTCCTGCTATAATTTTGAAATCCGAGGTTAAATGGTGGGCAAGATTTCTTGCCAAGATGTTCCTGGTAGTCCTAAAAGAAGGGGTAATGCCACCAACCTGGAAGGGGGCCATAATAAGGCCAATTCACAAGAAAGGGAGTAAAGAGGAGCCACAAAACTACCGACTAATCAATCTGCTAGATATAGGCGAGAAAGTGTTCTCTAAAATTGTGCTGAAACAATTGAATGCATGGGTAGATGAGTTTCAAATAATACCCACAGAACAAGGTGGATTCAGAGCAGGCCACTCTACAATAGACCACGGATTTGCGCTATGGGCGATGGCGATGAAGTCGACAGAACAGAACGGCAAGTTATGCTGCTGTTTTGTCGACTTCAGAGCAGCCTTTGACTCGGTGGATCGGGCCTGCCTATGGGAGTTATTAGAGAGGTTGAAGATGCCCAATGATCTACTCACTATAATAAAAGAACTCCACAGAGAAAACTGGGGGCAAGTAATTAAGGATAAGGTGGGTTCTATCCTTTATTTGAGCGGTAAGGGATCCTGGGACGTGATAGAGGGGAATTGCTTAAAAAGGCTCTTATCCCTTCCACAAGCTTCGATGATACAAGCCACCAGGATAGAAACAGGCACAAAATCCTGGAAAATACAAACCCAGATGGCTGTGATTAGATTTTGGAAGAGATTGGAAGACCCCGAAAGCCAAAAAGTAGCACATTGGTGTCGCAATGAAATACTGAGAAGCGAGCTAAAATGGGCAAAGGCCTGTAGGGACAAACTAAAAGGAATCTGTAACTCATTAGAGATCGATTGGGACCAGGAAACGCTTCAGGTCCTTAGTACCAAAGGGGAGCTGAAGCAAAGGGGGAAGGACATTTCTAAAACGATTGATATAGGCTATCTATCAAAGAAAAAATCAGTGGCGCATATGCTAAATGCTTGGTCCAACGAAAATTGGTTCCCCTACCTTGATAGATTACCTAACCGCGGGTTTAGGCAAGAGATCCTGAGGTGTCGAATTGGGATTAACCCGTGGATAATAAACAAGGAGCTCAAATCTAAAATGTTAGATCAAGAAGGCCGCTGCAAGTGTAAGTTGGGAACCAAGGGAGACTGGCCGCATTTTCTGTTCGACTGTCTGTTACTCCTAGAGCAGAGAAAACTATGGCTGCGCCCGGTTTTCCTAAAATATGGAATAAAAACAAGGTTGCAGGCAGCCAGCCTTCTAACAGAAATACCCTTTATTGATATTGTAATTGCCCTAGGGAAATTCCGAAAGGTGGCCCTGAGTGCACTAAAAACCAAGGAAAAAATGTAGTACTGTATGAATTTTAACTGACTGAAATTGTAATGGTGGTAAGAAAGTGAATAGGTTTTAACATTTATAAACAAGTTTTAAGGTATTTGTAATTTTTTACTGGTAGTTAGTATTTTAGAGTGTGGACTTTGTACATCTGAAAATGAAATGTAGAATTGCTTTTTAAAGAAGAACATTTTTAAAAATAAGCATAGGTATTTATTGTATATACCCCTTATTGCGTTATGCTCACTGCTTTGTTTAAAGACTATGGTCATAATAAACATACATTTTGACTTGACTTGACTTGACACTGGTGCCACTCCCAAGCGGTGTAAAAAATGCTCTTGTTCAAAATTGGGCGCATAGACGCTCTCGAGGACCACCAAGGAGCCGTCTAATGTGCCTTTCAGCAGAATATACCTTCCTTGGTCATCAACCCTGCGTTCTTGCTCCAGGAAGGGGACCCTGTGGCGCACCCAGATCGTGGCACCTCTAGCAAAAGCAGAGTAATTAGTAGAGTAAATCTGCCCCCTCCATACTTTGCACATTTTTTGAGTCCCAGACTCGGTCAAGTGGGATTCCTGGAGAAATGCGATCTGTGTCTTATGTCTGAGGAGATAAGAATGCATGCAATGATGTTTCTGGACTGCCCCCAACCCTCGTACATTCCAAGTAAGTAAATTATAAGACCCTACCGTACTAACAGTTCTTGGCATGTTCCTGTGCGTAGTGTGAGGTTCACCCACACGTGGGGCAATATATCACAGCAGGCCGGAAGTACCTCTCCCCCAAAAACATCAACATGACTTGGCGCCGCGCACAAACTTCGCTGTGCCCAACAACATCGTACAAACAATGCATAACAAATAACGGTGCATACGCCAATAGGGGGTAGCTGTCCATAGACGTGGTCCTACTCTTACAAATGTCCGTGATCCGACGGCTCAACGGGACCTTTCCCCTGGGGGGCCCCACAAGAGTTCAACCCAATTTGTACTATATAAGGCTGCATAATCTATATTGTTGTACCAAATCTTTTAGGCATTTACATTAGAAAACAGTACAAGTCATAATAATAACATGCACAGGACCCATATTGATCAAGTAGAAAAAAGGATATGCCAGGCTCCAGGGCGTGGATTCCGCCCTGTCCGTATGTCATCATTATAGGAGTTCTCAGAGTCTAATTAACTCCTCATCCCCGATCAGTCATCAATTTTATCATCAGCTGCCCATGGTGTGATCGTGGGGAAAAGAATTATGCTAGGGTCAGAGTCTGAGTGTAGCTTGCTATTATCTGAATCCGTATGGAGTTTGTTGGGGTCTTCACGGAAGGCACCAGCGACGGCAATGGCTCCCTCCTGATCATGCCGTTGTTGTTCCAGTGAGGGTCCAGCGCCTCTGCTGTTCCTCTTGGAGGTCTGAGATCGATGAGAGGTCCGTTTCGGAAGGACACCTGATTCCTGTGAAGAAAGGTCCGAGGGGCTGAATTGGCTAGAACCAATACACATGACTTCCATCCACACTTCAGCATCCAGCGGGCTTTCGAAGAAGTGACTCTTTTTGTTGTGGATAACTTTCAGCCGGGCAGGATACAGTAAAGCATATTTGAGTTGCGCTTTCGAACGCAAAAATACAAGTTTAACAGTTGTCTGTCCAATCCAGTACCAGCCACGCTGGGGTCCCACAAGGATCCTCACTATCTCCGACATTGTTTAACCTCTTCCGGGAACCCATCACTGAATTGCTTCATGCGTCTAACGTTCAATATCATATGTATGCTGACGAAACACAACTCTATCACAAGATTCAGTCCTTAGAAGACATTAAAGTACTCAATACAACGCTCAAGAACACCCAGATTTGGTTGGCAGAAACCATCTCCAATTGAACGCTCAAAAAAACGAATTCCTCCTTATAGCCCCACCCACAAAAGTACCCATGATGCAAGACCTGATCAAACATGTTACTGCATTCAACGTTCAACCTAACATTGTAGACTCCGCTAAATCCCTAGGCATAACTTTGGACAGCAACCTAACTATGCTGAAACACATTAGTAATGCCACAAAGGGAGCAAACTTCCATATAAACACACTGAGGAAGCTGAAACCATTTTTACCAGCAAACAATTTCAAGTTGGCAGTTCAAGCGCTAGTTATCCCGAGGGTGGGGTACGGAAGTGTTTCTTTGTGTGGCCTCTCTAAAGTGACAACAGCACCCCTAAGAGCCTCAATAAATGCAGCAGCAAGACTCATCACTGGTTCTAAGAAAAGCTCCCATATTTCCCCAGACTTAAAAGCCTTGAATTGGCTACCGTTCGAAGCCAGAATTCACCTAAAAATAGCATGCATGACCCATAAGGCCTTGCACTACAAAGCACCCAGTTACCTCGCTCAGAAGTTGATGACCTCGGGTGGGACAAGAGCCTCAAGAAACGCTGAAAACCTGATATTGAAACCCCAAAGATTCAACAGGAAGAAAACTTATAAACAAACTTTCTCGGGGATGGCGCCCAGGATCTGGAACTCACTGCCCCGGGAAACTAGACTAAATGCCTCTACCGCCTCTTTCAAAAAGGAAGTGAAAGCGTTCCTCATGGCGAAACTCACCCACTCATAGACCAAGGTATCGCTGGGTCCAAGCTCCTCCTTTCCATTAACACCTACTTTGACAAGGTTTCTCCCAGTTGTTCTAGGTATGCACGCTACTCGCGACCTAATGCAAAGGTTTTATGTTGTTCCTGTATCCTGCACTATGTATTGTGTATCTTTGTTGTACCTACATTTATTTGTTTGTATACCCACCCTGATTGAATTTAAAGCGTTCTGATAGCCGCAAGGATCTTGTTCGAGCTATATAAGACCTTCAAAATAAAAATAAATAAAATAAGACCATCTCTGTCTCTGCACTAAAACGGCGTAGTCGGGGTACATTGATATACGATGATTTTGGAATTGGATGAGCGACTTTTCCCTCGACTTCTGGAGTAGTGTGTTGCGGTCCCTGTAAGTTAGGATTTTAACTATCAGGGGGTGGGGTAGTGCGTCGGGTCTGGGCTGGCCAGTCGGGATCCTATGGGCTCTTTCAACTCAGAAATATGGGGAGAGGCCCTCAGGGGCTATGTGGTTTCTGAACCATTGTTCCATGAATTCTGCTGCCCTACTCCCCTCGATGCGTTCCGGCAGACCAATAACGCGTACATTATTGCGTCTATTCCTGCCCTCCGCATCCACCACCCTATCCATAAGCACGTCATCTGTTGTTGTAGCTCTTTGATAGTCGATGAGTGGTCCGCGACCTTGGGGGTGAGGTCAGCGATAGATTGTCCGTGCTCTTTAACTGTGTCAGCTAGCTTGCCATGGTCCGCCCTGAATAGCATCAGCCCAGTGGTAAGAGTCCCTATCTGCAGCTTGAGCACCGACCGAGAGTCCCGGATCTCTTTAAGTGTAAGGTCTAGTATATCAGGTGTTCCTTCAGTACGATTCCTTGAAGCTGTTTCCGGAGAGGGGGGACGACTAGTGAGTTCAGTCCCATGGGGTGGGGGGTCAGTCCCTTGTTGGACCTCCAGCATCTTCGTCCGATTCCTGCCCATGTTGCGGACCCTAGGCCAAGTTCAGTCCCAGCTCGTTTCCGTGGATTTCAGGAGGAGTGTTTGTGATGCTCTAGGCAGTGGTATACCCACGACTCTGGTTCCCAACTAGTGGATGCCAGGGCAAGTGCCGTAGTGGAGACCCAGCGATCCCACGAGAAGGCACTCCTCAAAGGGGGGGAAACTGTGCCAGAGCCCCCCTCCGTCCGGCAGCCTGCAAGGCCATCTCATCCACACGACCACCATTCAGTCCGACTACCCACAGGGGTGTGGGAGTCGGTTCCACATTGCGATCAGCCAGGTGGGCCCAGATGTTCTAACAAGGATAACTATTGGTGTACCACATTAGTCCAAGGCCAGCCTGTGTGCATGTCTCTATAGGTACGCTATGGTACGTATCGTAGGAGGACTACACTTGCCGTCTGATTCATCAAGCTAAATTGCACTCGCAAAGGGCAAGATTCTCAGAATCTTGCCTTTTGCGAGTGCAATTTTTGCATTTGGGATTCCTCATCCCAAATGCAAATTTCGCTATTTAAGAATTCGCACATTTGCGAAGAATTGAATTTAAGGAATCTCTATTTGAGATTCCTTAAATGCAATTCATGAAGCATTTTAAAATTGCGAAATGGCAATTTTGGGCCGCTATTTACCGAGAGGTCAGACCTCTCGGTAAATAGCAAAAACTTAGAAAAATGCATTTAAATGCATTTTTCTAAGTTGCATGTTACACACACACATGTCCTTTGGACATGTGTGTGCGCAACACCAATGTAGATTACATTTCAGGGGCGCTACAGGGTGTCCTTTGGACACCCCTGCACCCTTGAAATCGCATCCTTATTTGCGATTAGCTAATTGCTAATCGCAAATAAGGAATAACTCCCCATGCATTCCTATGGGCCTATAGGCCCATAGGAATGCATGGGGAGTTATTCCTTAATAGCGATTAGCAATTAGCTAATCGCAAATAAGGAACATGTAGGAATCGCAATAATTATTGCAATTCCTACATGAATCCCGTTTTGCAAGTCCTTAATAGCGATTCGTTATGAATCGCTATTAGGGGCTCGCAAAAGGGGAGAATGATGAATCAGGCTGTTGGTTCCCTCCGGTAGATGCAGACCGTCCGCACCGGAAAGGCAGGGGGGGGGCGCAAATAAGAAAGGCAGCGTGTACAGAGTCATTCTATACCGTGGGGGGGGGGAGAGGGAACCGTCCCAGTCTGGACCCCAACAGCAATGCACCGACACTCCCTCAAGGTCTGTGGCAGAAGTCCGTAGCAACCTAGCCTGTCCTTCCACCATGGATTAAGTTCCCCCCTAGGCATAGTAGTTTCTCCAGCAATCTCGGGGCTAAGGCGCCAAAGCAAGTGCGGGAGCGCACCCTGTCTCTATTCCCCACATCAATCCAGGAATGGGCTTACCGCCTCATTGCTACTCCACTGCCGTTATTCTGCAACTTCGCCCAGCTTCTAACTCCAGGGAGGCACCACCTCCGAGCCGCACGGTCAGCCGCGGCCCCACACCAGGGGCTCCCGCAGCGTGCCGGCGCTTTGGCGATGCGGGGAGCGTCGGTGGATCCGCATGAGCAGAGGCCGAGGGCGCCGGTGGATCCGTAGGGGGCAGAGGCCGGGGGGCCGCAGTGGTATTCAGTCGCGGGTACGAGCCCGCGCTGCGGCACCTGCCGCTGTCTGTATCAGGTGCGGGCTCGGTTGTAACACAGGCCCGGTCTCCGTCCGCACCCGCCAGCAGGTAGGCCACAGTCTGGACCCTCTCCACGGCGCAGCACCAGGGATAATCGTGGTGCCCTCACCCCGTCCCACGTGCAATGTTTGTAATTCGCAGCTCAGTACTTCATTCCAGGGCAACGATCCCGGCACGACCGCGCACGCCGGCACTTCAACTCATGCCGGGGTCCTCCACGCGGTGTAACCGCTCCCCGGCGGCGGTCGATGGGCAGGCAGGATAGCGGTAACCAGAGCCAGGGCGTTCTTGTTTTGCCTGGCCAGGGTCCAGTTTCAGGCCGGGGCAGCCACAGCCGTCCAAGCAGCACGCAGGAGCTATATAAGACCTTCAAAATAAAAATAAATAAAATAAGACCATCTCTGTCTCTGCACTAAAACGGTGTAGTCGGGGTACAATGATATACGATGATTTTGGAATTGGATGAGCGACTTTTCCCTCGGGTTCTGGAGTAGTGTGTTGCGGTCCCTGTAAGTTAGGATTTTAACTATCAGGGGGTGGGGTAGTGCGTCGGGTCTGGGCTGGCCAGTCGGGATCCTATGGGCTCTTTCAACTCGGAAATATGGGGAGAGGCCCTCAGGGGCTATGTGGTTTCTGAACCATTGTTCCATGAATTCTGCTGCCCTACTCCCCTCGATGCGTTCCGGCAGACCAATAACGCGTACATTATTGCGTCTATTCCTGCCCTCCGCATCCTCCAACCTATCCATAAGCACGTCATCTGTTGTTGTAGCTCTTTGATAGTCGATGAGTGGTCCGCGACCTTGGGGGTGAGGTCAGCGATAGATTGTCCGTGCTCTTTAACTGTGTCAGCTAGCTTGCCATGGTCCGCCCTGAGTAGCATCAGCCCAGTGGTAAGAGTCCCTATCTGCAGCTTGAGCGCCGACCGAGAGTCCCGGATCTCTTTAAGTGTAAGGTCTAGTATATCAGGTGTTCCGTCAGTACGATTCCTTGAAGCTGTTTCCGAAGAGGGGGGACGACTAGTGAGTTCAGTCCCATGGGGTGGGGGGTCAGTCCCTTGTTGGACCTCCAGCATCTTCGTCCGATTCCTGCCCATGTTGCGGACCCTAGGCCAAGTTCAGTCCCAGCTCGTTTCCGTGGATTTCAGGAGGAGTGTTTGTGATGCTCTAGGCAGTGGTATACCCACGACTCCGGTTCCCAACTAGTGGATGCCAGGGCAAGTGCCGTAGTGGAGACCCAGCGATCCCACGAGAAGGCACTCCTCAAAGGGGGGGAAACTGTGCCAGAGCCCCCCTCCGTCCGGCAGCCTGCAAGGCCATCTCATCCACACGACCACCATTCAGTCCGACTACCCACAGGGGTGTGGGAGTCGGTTCCACATTGCGATCAGCCAGGTGGGCCCAGATGTTCTAACAAGGATAACTATTGGTGTACCACATTAGTCCAAGGCCAGCCTGTGTGCATGTCTCTATAGGTACGCTATGGTACGTATCGTAGGAGGACTACACTTGGTTCCCTCCGGTAGATGCAGACCGTCCGCACCGGAAAGGCAGGGGGGGGGACGCAAATAAGAAAGGCAGCGTGTACAGAGTCATTCTATACCGTGGGGGGGGGGGGGGGGGGGGAG
This sequence comes from Lissotriton vulgaris, assembly GCF_964263255.1. NCBI lineage: Eukaryota > Metazoa > Chordata > Amphibia > Caudata > Salamandridae > Lissotriton > Lissotriton vulgaris. The sequence goes on along the minus strand of NC_141694.1, from coordinate 784,701,325 downwards.
GGAACCGTCCCAGTCTGGACCCCAACAGCAATGCGCCGACACTCCCTCAAGGTCTGTGGCAGAAGTCCGTAGCAACCTAGCCTGTCCTTCCACCATGGATTAAGTTCCCCCCTAGGCATAGTAGTTTCTCCAGCAATCTCGGGGCTAAGGCGCCAAAGCAAGTGCGGGAGCGCACCCTGTCTCTATTCCCCACATCAATCCAGGAATGGGCTTACCGCCTCATTGCTACTCCACTGCCGTTATTCTGCAACTTCGCCCAGCTTCTAACTCCAGGGAGGCACCACCTCCGAGCCGCACGGTCAGCCGCGGCCCCACACCAGGGGCTCCCGCAGCGTGCCGGCGCTTTGGCGATGCGGGGGAGCGTCGGTGGATCCGCGCTGCGGCACCTGCCGCTGTCTGTATCAGGTGCGGGCTCGGTTGTAACACAGGCCCGGTCTCCGTCCGCACCCGCCAGCAGGTAGGCCACAGTCTGGACCCTCTCCACGGCGCAGCACCAGGGATAATCGTGGTGCCCTCACCCCGTCCCACGTGCAATGTTTGTAATTCGCAGCTCAGTACTCCATTCCAGGGCAACGATCCCGGCACGACCGCGCACGCCGGCACTTCAACTCATGCCGGGGTCCTCCACGCGGTGTAGCCGCTCCCCGGCGGCGGTCGATGGGCAGGCAGGATAGCGGTAACCAGAGCCAGGGCGTTCTTGTTTTGCCTGGCCAGTGTCCAGTTTCAGGCCGGGGCAGCCACAGCCGTCCAAGCAGCGCGCAGGATCGCGCCTTGCAGCAGGGCCCAAACTCCACCCGCGTTCGTGTCAGGATGGTCTCGGGCTGTAGCTCCAGCAGCTCACCATCTTCCAGGTCGATCGGAGAATTTTTCAGTACACGGGGGCTCCAGCGACCCGGGACCCACGTTCCGGTCCAGCAGTAGGCAGTGCGACGGCACAGGATAAGTTATTCCCTCCAGGAGGTCCGGAGCTCTATCGGAGCACAACCGCCATCTTAGGCAGCCAGCCACGCCCCCCCACATTAAAGTACTGCTAATATTTATTTCTCTTCTTGAACAAAGCAAAAGTGTATTTTAGAAATGAGGCTTACCGGAAAGGTTCATTTGTCCACCATGGAGAAACAATTGGATCTAGTACTTCTGCTGGCAAGGGCTCATTAGTTGATAGATAAGATTTGATAGCCTCTTCGTCCTCAGTAAGCACTACTTCTTCTTTCTGCTAAAAAGATAACAAGGAGATTATGGCAATAAGCTTGAAATGAATTTCTTTCTTTTATGCAAAATATATCTAGACTTTTACATGGTGCCTTGTTTCTAAATGACTTGAACCAAAAATACTAATATTTGTGAGCAGCGTTATATGTGGAAAATCTCCAAAGAAGGGTGTTGGAAAGTGGATTATTGGTAGAGGCAAATGTAGGTCTGCCACTGCCAATAAGGCCAATAACACAGTATAGGGCTCAGAATAGGTCTTAGAAAATTATTCCCATGAATAATAATAATAATAATAAAACCATTTATAAAGCGCCTGGTTACCCAAAAACAGTGTGTCCCCGTGCTAAATACTGCAAAATAGCTCAAAGGAAAGAACAAGGGTGAGCCAGAAAGGGGCGGGAGAAGCAGTAGGGATTATGTATGTGGAAAGAGAAAAGTTTTAAGTTTTCCCCGGAACCTGATTTCAGAGGGTTCCATCCGGAGCTCGCGCAGGAGCTCGTTCCAACACTTGGCAGCCAGGTATAACGAACAACCTCCCATCCTAGCTCTGGTGATTTTGGGAAGTTTGAACATCATCATTCCAGAAGATCACAGGTTCCTAGTGGGGCGATGTATTGTGAGAAGGCTATGTAAATAGCCTGGCCCAGTGCCATGGGCAATTCGATGAGCAAAGCAGAGGGACTTAAATTTAATTCGCTCCTTGATAGGGAGCCAGTGGAGTTTGGACAGAGCAGATTTCCCTGAAGCTCTGCGAGGAAGTTTGAGCACAAGGCGCGCTGCGGCATTCTGAGCACACTGGAGTTGGTGAAGTCCTTTTTTGCTCAAACCTAAAAGCAGAGCATTCCCATAGTCAAGATGGGGGGTTACTAAAGCGTGGACAATGGTCTTCCTGGAGTCCATGGAAAGGAGGTCTAAGACCTTCCGGAGAAATTTCAGTACGCTGAAGCACCTAGCTGTTACTTTACTGACTTGAGACTTGTATGAAAGGTCTGAGTCAAGTATTATGCCCAGATTACGCACCGAAACCACAGGACAGGGCGGATTGACTAGTTCCGCAGGCCACCACATGTGTGACCATGCTGAAGGTGATTTCCCTACCACCAGCAGCTCGGTTTTATCGCAATTAAGGCGTAGGCAGTTGCTATTCATCCAAGCTGCCACAGATGAAAGACAGTTGGAAAAATTGGTGGCATCTTCTCTGTGGTCGGGCGTGAGTTTGAACATCAATTGGGTGTCTTCAGCGTAGCTGACAATGCCCACCCCAAATGTCTCAACTATGCGAGCCAGGGGTTCCATATAGATATTGAACAAAGTTGGGCTCAAACTCGAGCCCTGAGGAACCCCATGGCTTGCCTTCCTGAGAGAGGATTTAAAGGGGGGGCAGTGCATCTGAAAGCTCCTGTTGACCAAGAAGGACTCTATCCAAGCAAGAGCTTGTCCCTTTACTCCCATGTCAGACAGCCGAGACAGCAGCGTTGAGTGCAGCACGGTGTCAAAGGCTGCACTTAGGTCTAATAGAACCAACGCTGCTGTCTCTCCTTCGTCCACTATGCGCCTTAGGCCCTTGGTGGAAAAGAGTAGGGCTGACTCTGTAGAGTATCCAGCTCTAAAACCCGATTGTGTGGGGTGCAGGAGAGAATGTTCCTCCAGATAACTCATGAGCTGCCTATTCACTACTTTTTCCACAATCTTTGCATAGAAGGGGAGGAGGGAAATAGGACGGAGGTTTTGAAATTGGGAGATGTGAATGTTGGCCTTCTTTTTAATTGGGATTACCTGGGCAGTTTTCCAAGCATCTAATACCTGACATTCTTGAAAAGAGAGCGACACAATAAGGCTGATCTGGTCGATTATTGTGGTCTCCATGACTCCTTTACAGCGAGCCGGCAGGCAAACATCGCTCGGTGAGCCAGATTGTATGCTGTTGGCGATGCTTCATAACTCTTGCTTCTCAGGTGTAATAAAACAAGTGAGACCAGAAATCCCCATATAGATGTTTTTGGCTACTGCATGTTTACTCGGATAGGTCTCATCCTTCGTAAAGGTGGCATGGATTTTATCGATCTTGCTTACGAAAAAATCGGCAATAGAGTTGCACAGTTCTTTCGAAGAGGTGTCTTGAGCTTCAAGTCTGGTTGGGACCGTGAGCTCTCTATAGATAGTGAAAAGTTCTCTAGTGGGGTTATCCACTAAGTCAATTCTGCTTTTAAGGTGGCAGCTTTTTTCGGATCTCACCAATTTATGGTATTTATTCAATTCACTTTTGTACAATAATTTATCATCAATATTATAGTGTTTTCTCCAGCTGCGCTCTAGAGTTTTGCATCTGGCTCTGGAAAGTTTAAGTTTTTCCGAAAACCAGGGAGCGGTTTTGGATTGCCTAGCAGGGGGCTTGGATGTCCAAGGAGCTATCTCGTCCAGAGCAGTGGACATCCATTTTTCATAGTTCTTCCAAGCCTCCTGAAGAGAGTTACTTTGCGGAGGGGGATTTTTTTGTAGTGCACATCTGAATGCTTCTTGGTTAAAAGTTTTCCAGTTTCTTCGTTTCAGGGAAGGGGGTTTAAAAAGTCTGTTTTCTAGAGGGGTATTATCTACAAAGAACGGGATAATAAAGTAATCTGACCAAATTATTCTAACCGGAGGGAAGACTGTAATGCCCTCCCAGTTAGCAAAGATGGGATCCAAAAGATGGCCAAGTTGTTGTGAGGGGGCAGTGGATTGTAGATTAAGCCCCAACGATGTCAGTGCTGCCGCCACATCCTGTGCCTCCTTGCATTCCCTATAATCAAAATGAAGGTTTAGATCACCTAAAATGATGATTATTTTGTATTGGAGAGCTGGCTGAGTAATGTAGTCTAAAAGCTGATTACCAAACTGTCCAGCTACTCCAGGCGGGCGGTACACCAACAGACCATTAATGACATTTCTCGGCCCTATTTTAATAGTTAATAGGCCACTCTCACTATGAGTAAAGGGGCTTTCACTAAGGTGCATTCCAACTCAGACTTATGAATAAGGTCTAGCCCCCCCCTCTTTGTTTATGTCTATCTAATGGAAGTAGACAGTAACCAGGAGGGGTGGCCTCGAGCACTTCAGGAAACGAATCTTCGTCCATCCACGTCTCGGTAAGAAAAAGCAGGTCGGGACTATTTATAGTTAGTAAATCATGTATTTCGAGTTTATGTTTTTTCATCGACCTGCAGTTTAATAATAGCATGTTCGGTTTGGAATTTACATGTATGTTGTTCTTCAAGAGTTGAAAGGTCTGATCACAGAAACCGCATGACGGAGGGAGTAAATCAGCTTGAAAGACGTGACCATAGCTATTTGCTACACTTGGGCGTAGCAGCAGAAGCTCTTATTGAGTATATTGTATATTGAACCTGGCTGGTCCCCACCCGTCGGATGTCATCGGAGGACTAGGAAGACTCGCCCCGCGCCCCGGTCTGTCGCAGACGGGCGCAGACGGGCTGGACTCTGGCTTGACTCCAGCGCGAATACGGCACGCCCGCTGAACGCGTCCGCTGCGCAGAGCCATTGCCGTTTGTTTTTATACTGGTGACTCTCGCCCCAAGGGAGGATAGCCCTACCCAAGATGGCCACCGCAGTAACTCCGCCCGTGCCCCAGGTAGAACATCCCTAAAATCGGCTGGACCCTCTGGGGGAAGGCAGCGCTAAATTGGGTGAGTGCAATCTAATTGTTTTTAAAAATAAGGATAAAATAATGCCTTCACCCGAAAATCAGTGGAGACAGCAAGCGTCGCGCTAATTCCGCGCGCTGGTGCAGGGGGAAGAGGACACAAAGGGCAAGTGCTCAACCCTTGGTAGCTTGGCTGCGAGCAGGCAGGCGAGCAGGCAGGCTTAACTTCAAATACAGGTATGTAAAGCACTTAAAAACACCAATTCAGTCAATAATTAAGACACAACACATAATAAAAATCCTGCACCAATTATTAACAAATGGAAATATTTGTATCTTTAAAGTGACACCAAAACTACAAATATTCAATGTAGGGAACCGGAGATATGAATTTTCAAAGATTTAGCATTATATTCCACTTAGAAACTTATAGCACCATGTTGGGATAACTGGTCACGATAGACTGGCTCAAAGTCAAAGTTTCAGGCCGAGCGCGATGTAACCCTGAGCGGCTACCACCATAGTAGGTCCTGGTCACACGGGCATATTACCAACAACTAGTGATAATTATCGCTATGTTGGTTTAGCGGTGATATTTTTATCGCCGAGCTGCGGTGATTTTTATCACTTAGGAAGCTTGCTATTATCAAGGTTTATCTCCTAAGCGATAAAAATCAGCCGAAATGCATGAATATCGCTGAAAAGTCAGCGATATTCATGCATTACCGAGCTAATGCTCTTAGCCATGTTATCCACCTACCATTGGATAACATGGCTAAGAACTGCTCAGGGGCAGGTGTTAGCTTTTGGAGATATTCGCGCTTATGCGAATATCTCCAAAAGTTGGTAATAGGAGATAGCGATGTTAGCGACTGTTTCCAGTCGCTAACATCTTGGCACGCCAACTTTGCATGTCATTACGATAAATATCACTGACATGCAGAGTGGGGCCCAAGATGGTCGCTATCTCCTACTAGCTGTCGCTAATTGGTGTTAGCGACAGCTAGGTAATAGGGAGATAATTTTATCTCCGCTTTCTTGGCTTTTAAAGCCAAAAAAGCGGAGATAAACCCCCTTGATAATATGCCCCACAGTTTTTACCTTCGGACTAAGAAACTTTTCTGGAGCTTTTTCTCGCTGAGTCCCTCAATGCTCTTCACCACGCCGGATTCCGTGAGGGTTCACCGGCCAAGGATTTCTTCTACTCCCGGTCAAATTCTGGAAGTCAGACCTATAGAGCTTTTAGCGGGACAAACCTGGATGGCTGGCGGCTTGGCTGACCAGGTAGACTCAGTCCCCCTATGGAGCTTTTTTCCAAAGTTGCTCCAAAGTTCTCCAAACTTCTGGAACTTCTTCCTGAAGTTTCCCAAGGGGTCCTAAAGTGTCTCAAACTCACTTCAAAGTTCTGGAAGCTCCAAGAGGGTCCTTGAAAGTTGAGAACTTCAGTTCCCACAATCCACTTGGACAAAACCCTTACAAATCCACTGGTAGTTTTTCATGTTGAGGATCCTTGGTGGTAATGTTCCATGTGAGCTCTGTTAACCTGTAGCTTGCAGGGAGTCCACTCTTTAGTTATTTTCCAGCAAGGTAATGCACAGGGCTGTAGTTTCAGCTGGTGCAGTCTTCAGAGGGTAAACCATAGAATTTGCACCGCAACTTCTTGCTTTCTTAAGTTTCAAGCAGCAGATCTGAGTCACTCTGCCCCTCTCAGATACTTATTCCAAGTTCTCTGGGTCAAGCAGGAGGTCACTGCTGACCAATGGGACCAGGGCAACTCCCCAAGGATATGACCATATCCTGTAGAGTGAGGCAGAATAACCCTACCGGTTTGTTGACTCTGACTTTCTGGTGTCCCCTGTAGTCGTCCCTACTTGGCCGGTCTGCTGAGACCCAACCTGCATTCAATCCCCTCTACTTTTTTCCCCCATTACCCTCTATGCCCCATTGATCTTGTTTTCTATGTTATTTAATTCTAAAGCAACAGATGTAATTGTGCAACACAGTTTTTTCCTTAAATATTCGGTTTGATAATTTGTTTTTTAATAGCTAAAGTAATAAACTATTTTTGGAATAGAACTGTTACCTGTGGCCAAGCCATGGAATTTTAACTATGCACGATAAATGTGAAAGAGACACCACAAGGTAACCTAGTCTAGGCGTTGAAAAGGAAGAACAAAGAGGATTCATTGATTGAAAAAAATAACGTTAATGAGATATCCATCATATATTGGTGGATATTCCCCTTACATGCCTCTCGATTCCACCACATTATTCAGAATGCAAGGATTTATTTTCTAATGGTAGAGCTGCTGGTATCAGGAAAACTCTTGTTCTGGGTTTAACAACACTTGAAATGGCATCACAGGGGTGCGCCAGTGTATGGTGACTGCTCTTGCCATTGTGATTTCCCTCTAGAAATTCCTGGTTTAAAAAACTAAAACCTCCAAAAATGCCTCTATGTGCTCATAGAAGTCTCCTGGGGGATGCTGGACATTAGTTGGACTCTCAGTTTGTGGTCTGTGTTTGAAAATAACATAAGAAATGACTGTTGACAATGCTGGCATGGTGAAGACTTGCAGCCACATTTTGTCCCCCTAAGAGGCTGCAATCAATGACATCAGGGGGTGGGGGATAAATGTCTGCTGATAATGCAGAACACTTTAATTTTGGTTGGCCGGTCACAGTGGGAGTGGCTGAAGCACTGCCTCCCCAACACCAGCAGTTTGATGGCTTGCAAGTCAAACTGTAAATTATACTGTTAGACCTGGCATCTATGACATGGTTTTTCCTGACTTTTTGCCTCTCCCCCCTGTGTTTGTGATGCTGTGCTGGATTTAATTTTTTCTGGCTTAGATGCTTTGGGCAGTTTGCCACTGCTGATTAGTGTCAAAGTGCGAGTGCTCCCTATGTAAATTGGTATTGTGATTGGTTCTCTCATATTAGCGTATCTGTTTTACCAGTAGGTCCCTAGTAAAGTTCACTGGGTGTGCCAGGGCTGGTAAATCAAATGCTACTAGTGGGCCTGCAGCACTGGTTGTGCCACCCACATGAACAGCCCTGAAAAGATGTCTCAGGCCTGCCACTAGGGTGCCTGTGCGCAGTTTGCTAACTGCCTTGTCGACTTGGCAAGTGCACTCACTTGCCAGACCCTACCCGTCCCTTTTTCTACAAATAGGACACCCCTATGGTAGGGCCATGGTACCCCCCTGGGCAGGGTGCAGTGTATATGAAAGTAGGACATTGACTGGCATGTGTAACATGTCCTGATAATGATATACAGCCAATTTTGTTTTTCACTATTGAAAGGCTATCTTGCCCCATTGCACAGAATAGGGAATGCTTTGTAACATTTTACAAGCATATCTTCCCAAAGGGATAAGATAGAAAGTTGGAGTTTGGTATCCCTGAACTCAGGATTTAATAACACATCTTTTTAGTAAAGGTGGTTTTCAAATTGTGTGTTTAAAAATACCTCTTTTAGAAAGTGGCTATTTTCTTTCTCAACCCTCCTGTGTGACTCTGCCCGTTTGTGTATTGACTGTCTGGTTTCAGTGTGATAGGGACAGAGGATGTGCATTCCCTATAGACAGCCTCGGGGGGGGTGTTTGAGGTGTGCCTTGCCCTTCCTGGATGACTCAGCCCTTAGCTGAATAGACCCTGGCTGCATGTAGAGTGGTGGGAGGAGATTTTCCTGGCACCTGAAAGGAGTCTGCCTCCCTTGCACAATGCTGTCTCCATCTCCTGTGGTCATGCTGCCCCAGTGAAGGCAGAACTGGTCTGGACTGGGCTCAGAGCCCCCTGCACAAAGAGAACAAAGACATTGTGGGTTATAAGTACCAAACCAAAAACCCAAGACTTTAGATCATTCCTGGAATTCAAGAGGAACCTTTGCCAAGGAGAAGAGCTGGGGAGACTAAGGAAAAGTACTTTGCCTTTGCTGTGTGGGGTTGGCCTGCAGTTGCTGTTTCTGCTAAGGAAAGGAGAAGGACGTTGCTGTGTGCTGTGTCCCCTACTTGATGGAGATCTCCAAGGGCCTGTGTGTGGTGACCTCCTGTCCTGAACTCTGTTGCTGTGAGTTGTGACCTGGTAAGAGAAGCCTGTGACAGTTTTGGGCTTCTGGAGGTTGTTGCTGCTGTTTGGAAGCTGGAAGAAAGAAGAAATTTAAAGGGCTACAGAAATCGACGCATCGCTCTTCTTGCAGCTGTTTTTTTGACGCACCTTCACAGTGCGAGAAAAATTTCCACACATCGAGGCGCCGCTGCGAAAACAGACACAGCGTATGTCGCTGCTGCAAGGATTGACACATCAAGGGGTCACGGCTGAAGATGACTGATGCATCGCTGCTCGCCGCTGCTGCATCGATCCGTGACGTACCCGGATATCCACGCATCGTACCTGTGCGGCAAGTTCTTCAGACGCATCACATGCGAACCAGAAACTGTCATGAAGAATCGACGCATCACTCCCAATACAGACTGGATTCAAGGCAACCCTTCCTCTGCGTACAGCGGGACTGTTGCATTGCCTCCCCAAGGTCTCAGGAGTGTTGCATCTCTTTGATTTCCAACTTTGCAGCTGTTTCGTTTTTGGAACTTTGACGCATCTACAGGTATTTTGGTGAAAAGTCACACAGCCATAGTTTTCCATGGTACAAGTTCTTGAAACCTTTTGAAAGTCATATTTGTAACTGTGTTTGTTGGATTTTTGTCATTTTGATCATGTGTAGTTTAAATCAAGATATTTTATTTTTCAAAACTGGTGTGGTGTCCTTTTGTGGTGTTTTCCCTGTTTTACTTTGAGTGTTGGTACAAATAGTTTACATATTGCCTTTGGGATAAGCCTGTCTGCTCGTGCCAAACTACCAAGTGGTGAGCAGGGGTTATCTAAAGTGTGTAACCCCCTTTCCTTGACAAGAAGCATGAGTCCCTATTTGGACAAAGGTTCCTAATGCTGCCAACTAGAGACACCCAGATCTAAAATATAATTATCTGTATACTTTGAGTAATGAGTTTTCAGTGAGGGAATCATCATCATCATTATCATCATCATGTGGTTTGGTCTTGAATTGAACCATATACCCGGAGGTTTCACTCTGTCCTTAAAGGGAATCTCTGTGTCAACAACTTGAAAGGGTCGATATTTATTTTATTCGTTTTCAGCGTGTTGTTCGTGCTCACTAATAAAAATAGTATTTTAGAACAATAAAGGTTCAGATATTTTTCAAGCATCCATTCTTGGATCATATCACAGATGTTTACCATCTTATCACCATCTGGCAAAGTCTTCTCTGTTGATTGTAAGATAATTGATGTCTCATCAGAAGGTTTGACTAAAGATCTTTTCACATAGTGCCTCAGTTACTGGCTGAACATAATTGTTCGTAGAAGGACTAAACAAAATCACTGCAGCACCCTCTTCAGCCACATTAGTTTAAGCTGTCTCCCTTGTCCATGGTGCTCAACAATATTATTTGTATGTCTAACAAAGACACATCACTACCACAATTGAGGTGCAACTCAGATTGCTAGTTGTCCAGTTTGTTAACCCCTTGCCTGCTCATGACGAGCTCAGCTCGTCATGAGGCACGGTTGAGCTGTGCTTATGACGAGCTGAGCTCGTCATGTATAATGGGAAAGCTCACAAATAAGCACAGGAGGGGAAAACCCATAGCAGCCAAGGTGTTAAACAGTTCAACGTGATACTGTTTTTGGATGGTAGCAGCTTTTTCAAACCCCTTCAGTGAGAAAGATGTTGGAAATCAATTTTATGCTTCTTCCAGTCTAGAGGATTATATAAAGACTATTTTATTAGGGTAAAGATCCACTACTCCCTTAGCTCTTTTGGAATGTTATACTGTTTGAAGAACTATTTAAAAATTTAGTATTTTGTTGATTTAGTGTGTCTTTACATACCTTGATATTAATAGATAATGAGGGAGCAAGACGGACCAAGAGAAATGCACTAGAATTTGTGCATTGGGGTATTTTACAGATGTCCTCCATATTAACCTTGGGAAACTAGAATGCTACCTACCCGCTTTATGGGAATTCAATTATCTTGACAAAGAGTCTTTTTATAGTACTTTTTGCACTGTACCTTCCTTTCTTTGAGGATCTCGTTTTCAAAATAATTTTATTGAGTGTGACAACACTTTTCAGAGGGGATACCTGTGGCCACTGTGACAATATCTGTGATTTTAAAAGTTTGGAAAGCAATCTGGATGAATTTCTAGCCATAATAAACCTTTTGCTCTTTAGTATATCAGCACATATGCTGTATTTTGCCATGCTTAGGATTTATGATTAATCTTTTCTTTTACACAGGTTTGCCTATGTTTTAAGTGCACATTGCACATGGATGGTTATATATTGTTGCCTTGTTTATGTTGATGGATATGTGAAAAATATAAGTACTTCTAGTGAGTATGCTCCCTCCAAGAATTAATATTCCTCTTTTCTGACACGTCATGAGAACAAATTGCCTTCTCTTACACTTATTTCATTTAATGAGAATTGATAGAAAAAGGGCACATTGCTCTGTCTATAGTCACAGAGAACAAATCCATCCAAGGAACTGTGCACCAAAGACATTGGACATCTTCCTCTGACACAGCCTTCCACAATTCTTAGATCTGTGCGATCCCAGTCTGTCCTCAGCTTTTGTGAAGTTATGCAAAGTCTCAATCACTTCTTATTATTGCAGATCTTAGTTTAGGTAGGAAGGATATATGAAAAATATCATGCTTATAGGCCTGATTTAGAGTTCAGCAGGTGGTTTACTATGTCACAAACATGACAGATATGTCTTCTGCTGTATTACAAGTGCCATAGGATATAATGCACTCGCAGTATAGTAGATGGGATATTCGTCACATTGGTGACAGAGTAGCTCATCTACTGAACTTGAAGTCAGGCCCCATGTGTTTGACATTGTGTACTTCAGTTTTGTTTACTATTGCCAAATGTGATCTTTGAAATTATTTAGCTTTATTTCATGTTAAGTCGATTGCTACCTAAAAAAGACCTAGAATATACCAATCTATCAATTCATTGTATATGAGAACCAGAGAGGAAGGGCTTCGGTGAGCTCACAACTAACATGATGAGTCTTTAGCAGGATTTTTTGTCATCCCAGGATGGCCTATTGTCTTGTATAATCTCGGTGAAGAGTAAGAGGGCACCTTTCCGTCTTCTCTGCTCTGCTGGACTTAAAGGTTTACCTTTCCATCCTGGGGGTCAAGATGAATCTATTGGGGGTGACCTTGACATGTATCACCTCCCTGCTCTGTAACACTTATTGTCATTTACAAGTTTAAGCCTTGATTTACTTTAGTTTCTCTGCAGTCCAGTATTTCTGGAAATTCTACACCGAGCTTCCAACTGAACTCAAACAAGATTTTAATGATTGTGCAACTCAATATGTTTAACTAATTCTGTTTCAGGAGCCTCCTCAGGCCATCAGCTGTTCAGCAAATATGTATGCACATCAATATTTGCTATAGGCTTTCGCTGTACGTTCACTTCATAAAAAGGTGGACAGCATTAAAAGAGAGGTGAGAAGCCACTGAAAGCATGGCCAGTTTGAAAAAGATGTCTATTAGGAGCTGGGTACCAAGAACCATGGGATGATTACAAAAACGAGGTAGAAGTGTTGATCCAAGAGTTCAAAGAAGAGGGGAACGGTTGGTAGACTGCCGTGTTAGAATGGGACCGGTGTCGGAGAAAGATAGGATCGCATCTCCAGCTATCCATGGGGGTACAGGGTAGGTCCATTCTATGAGGAAAACCTAGAATATCCAAGATACTCGATAGCAAACAGGAGCCAGATGGTAGGGACAGGGTGTGCTGGACCAGATGCTGAGGATACTAAGAACAAACAGAATGGTGCACTTGGCATGCAGCTGAACCAGCCCCAGCCTTTCCCCCACTTCTTCCATCAGCATTTCAGATGTGTGTTAGCACAAGAGTAACCATCACAGGCCTTGTGATCTTTAACAGGTTTGTCTGAAATGGGTCTGACTCTGCTAGCCCCTCTATAGCTTATAAGAGGATCACTTGAAATGTGAGTTACACTGCTTCTTCCTAACCTGCCTTTCACATGCATGTATGACATTCAACAGACTTTGCTCCTGTCCAGCCGACTTTTCAGAGGCAAGTCTGATATGTGACAGACTCTATAGTACCCCTACTGACTTTCAGGGGCACACTTGACATGTGACTAACTGTGTCCATTCCCTACTGAACTAATATAGGTGTGTCTGACACAGAATCAACACTGTTGCAGCCCTTCAGTGTTTTCAGAAGTCTGTTGTGTATGTGATTGACACTGTACTACTCTTACGGGTTTCTTTTACATGTGTCTGCCATATAACTAAATCTGCTCCATCCTTCATACCTTGTCAGAGTTGCACCTCATATGTGACTGAGGTTCTGATTTAGATCTGGCGGACGGGTTACTCCATCACAACCTTGACGGATATCCTGTCTGTAGAACTATAAATCTTGAATGGGATTTACATTTTGCCGGATGCGATATTAGTCACCGTTGTGACGCAGTCCCCAGTCAGCCGAGATCTATATCAGGCCCTGGGTCTAGCTCTACTGGCCTATGCTTTTGACATGCACACTGTGCTATAACAAGATCCCAAGAAGCATGCAACCCGTATAGTAGTACAATAATGCTAGTAGCCATGCCAGCCAAGGCAACATGAAAATAAACATCGTAGGCTCTACATATCGTAGCACTGCAGCAGCCGGTGTTAACTTGTACCTATTGTGAATGGACAGACTTTTCCATGTCTACCAACAGAAAACATTCAATAATCAACAACAATAGCAACGAGGAACTGATTTTCTTACTCTTAAATGCATTTGTGAGCTATGAGCCATGCAGAATAGCATTCATGCTCTTTTTAGGTGGAGAACGTATAACGCTACATTAGGTGAATAAACCTTTCTTTTTGTGCATCAATAGCATGTACAGTAGGAGATGGTGAGTCTTTCTCTGAAGCTATGGACTGCTTTAGGAGAGAATTACCCATTTAAGAGTGCAATGCCATTAAAATGTACAGGGCAACAGAACAATCCAACACAGTCCATTTATGGGCTCTGAGGTGTCCCCAGCGCTTACTCTGGGTTTAGGAGAAGACGGAGTGCATCTTGCACTGTCAGGCAGTAGAATGCTATCTGTGTTTTACAATTCTAGATTGAATGGTTTTTGTGTGATCTTAGTTGCTGTTCAAATGATAATAAAGGAGGCATTTCTAAAGATGGATGAGTCACAATCCATCCATTTCCAAATTTCCATTGAGTTGTTCACTCTCTTGTTACTATTTCTGGCCCTTACTTTTGCTTCTAACTGTTCAACTTGAACTGAATTCATCATCTGGATATTCTTGCTTGACAGGGGGAGGTTGAAGCCTTGCTAATAACTTCAGTTTTTACCTTCATCTTTAACTAGCAGCCCGTCCCGACGTTGTCCGGGTATGAATTGCTGCCGGCCAGTAGTATATTGTTTTGTAGGATTTCGTTTTGATAGCATTTCTTATCTGTGACAGGCCTGTGAAACGCTCCGATTCACAGTGCACTGCTGATGCACTTAAGAGTGCGCGTTCAGTAGTGTGTGAACTCGAGTTTCCCTACTTTATTTTTCCTTGCAATATTATATAGCGCAAACTCGACAACATGACATGAGCACAATTTACATTACAGAAGAACACGTTCATTTGTGGTAGGCACGGGGAGACAAAGCGATTTGCCTGGAATCACAGGATGTTGAGCTGATGCCGAGATTCAAATGTGGTACAAAAGGGGGTGGTGATGGACGGAGCATCTGAATCAATCAAACACTCACACCCAGTCAAAAGATCTGGGTTTAATCCATCACCGTTCTTTAGCCCACTCTGCCACCCCAGTTCAGACATGGCTATATGCAAATCAGTCTGACCCTGTGCCTCATGGGAACAGTCCAGCCCGAACTGCCAAGCCATGTCTTCCCTGGACCGGAAACAAGCTTCCGAGGACCGGTTTCTGGCATTCCAGCCGTCTTCAGCCCGGCTTGCTTGTAGCACCCCAGCTCTAAAGTTCGCAACTCTAGAACTTGTGGCGGGAGGTGTGTCTAAAAGTGTATGTTGGGGCTGGCCATCAATGAGAGAGACCTGTGCATTTTTCAAATGGGTGGTGATGTGGGCCGCCGTGCCACCAATGTACTTACTGGGGGAGGGTAAACACCCATTATTCCGCAACTTTCTTTCTGCATACCATCACTCCGCATACTTTCATTACAATAGTACCATGCCTCCGCAATGCCATTTCTAACGCATGGCATTACATTTTATATGCTTTTACCCGCATACATTTACAACGAAATTCGTTGTAAATGCATGAATGGTAAAAGCATGTTTTTTTTTAATGTTTGGATAGGGTAAGTATGGGTATAGGGGTATATGTTTTGGGGTACTGAGGTATATATGTTTTGGGGTGTTTGGGTATTTTGGGTATTTTAAGGGTTCAGATGTAGTTTTGGGTTATGGGGTACAGGGGTAGTTTTAGGGTTTAGGGATAGGTATAGGTTTTGGGGTGCAGGGGTATTTTTAGGGTTCAGGGCTAGGTTTGGGTTTTGGGGTATAGGGGTATTTTTAGGGTTCAGGGCTAAGTTTGGGTTTTGGGGTACAGGGGTATTTTTAGGATTCAGGGCTAGGTTTGGGTTTTGGGGTAGAGGGGTATTTTAGGGTTCAGGGGTAGGTTTGGGTTTTTGGGGTACAGGGTTATTTTTAGGGTTCAGGGCTAGGTTTGGATTTTGGGGTACAGGGGTATTTTTAGGGTTCAGGGGTAGGTTTGGGTTTTGGGGTACAGTGGTATTTTTAGGGTTCAGGGCTAGGTTTGGGTTTTGGGGTACAGGGGTATTTTTAGGGTTCAGGGGTAGGTTTGGGTTTGAGGTACAGGGGTATTTATAGGGTTCAGGGCTAGGTTTGGCATGCAATGGCCGAGTTACCTCAGACACACCGGCTAGGTGTACTTACAATAAACCTGGCCAGGAGGCCCATCTGGATTATATATTTGTAGAGACCTGTGCTTGGGATAAGGTCATGGACTTTATGGTGGAAGTTAGGGGTGAAAGTGACCACAATGCCCTGATCCTAGATTTTCTCCTCCCTGGTTTTTCTATAGATGGTCCTAGGTGCAGGTGTGGGTCAGACAACCGGGCACTTCTCTCAAGCAACAGACGAAGAATCAGATGAGATAAAGCAGTAAACTGTCCAGAGTTAGTGGCTGAGATTTATGCCCATGTAGTCACTGCACTGGAAGCTGCTGGTGCCCTGACCTCTGAGAATTCTTCCCCTTTATTATTTGCCAAGCTCGGGGCCCCGTATCAGGAATTGGCCGCTAGCCTAGCTAGAATCCTAAATCCCCTAGGCAAAGGGAAAAAACAGGTAAAAAATCTACCTGGTTTAATTCAGCATGAAGAAAGGCGAAAAGAGAGCTCCTTTGCGCCTTGAAACATAATCATAGTAGGGCACTAATCAAAGTAAAAAGGACAGTATACAGGCAGCTAATTCATCATGCCAAAGCAGAATGGGAAGCGGATCACTGGGTCAATTTAGTAACGACCCTGGCAGCAAAAGATGCATGGAATTTTTGGAAAATTGTAAATACTGGGTCGGCTGAACCTGTTGAGGCTGTGGCACCCAGCATTGCTGCCGAGGCGTGGGAAGAGCACTTTAGCACCTTATATCAGGTGGATACCCAATACAGTGAATTCCGCTGGAAGGGCCTGAGTTTTCAGTGGGGGAGGTTGAGGCTGCTATCCTCAATCTACTGTCAGGAAAAGCTCCGGGCTTAGATAAAGTGCTGGTGATCTTCTAAAACATGAACCTGCGGTCTGGGCCCCCTATCTAACAGCAATTTTTAATGCTATATGGGAAGGCATGGAGGTACCTAGTTCTTGGATGGGGGCGGAGATTATCCCTATCTTTAAGAAGGGTTCGCCCCTGCTGCCAGCCAGTTACGGGACAATTAGTCTTATTGACGTGCCCCAAAAACTATTCGCAAGGCTGATCCTTAATCGTCTATTGGAATGGGCGGAGGAGCACTCCATTCTGAGTCCATACCAGGCTGGATTCAGAAAGAATGTTTCCACAATAGATCAGATTTTCCGCCTACATATGCTCTATTGGAAAACTGTTAAGATCGGGGGTGAGTCACTCTATACAGTCTTTGTAGATCTACGAGCGGCTTTTGACCTGGTTCCACGCCAGAAGCTGTGGACTGTATTAAAGGAGCTCGGCGTTCCACCCCCTCTCCTGGACATGCTAATCCGCCTGCATGTGGAGAACCATGCACAGGTCAGGTGTGGTAGCAATGGTTTGTTGTCAACTCAGTTCCCCGTTGGCAGGGGGGTAAGGCAGGGTTGCGTTTTGGCGCCAACCCTGTTTTGCCTCTATGTCAACGGGGTAATTGCACACCTGGAAGCAGTATCAGACAGTGACGCCCCTAAGCTTGCAGGGTCTTGGATCGCCGCGATCATGTTCGCGGATGATACCCTTTTAGTTTCTAAAACACCGATGGGTATCCAGCGAGTCTTGGATGGGTTTGTCTCTTTTTGTGGGGAGCGGGGTCTGGAAATTAACACCTTAAAAACTAAATTTATGATTTTTAACCCCCCCCTGACATCTCGCCCAAACCCTGTTATAGATGGAGTCCGGCTAGAAAGGGTTCACACCTTTGAATATCTGGGGCTTACCCTCAATGAATCATTTACCTGGGACCAGCACCAGCTAAAATCACAACTTAAGATGACCCAGATAGCCGGGGGAATTCTGTAGCTCTTAAGCAAATTATCGGTTAAGCCGATTGGCCCACCACTTGAAATTTACAAACTGCGGGCACGTGGGGCCGTGATCTACGGGGCTGAGCTGTGGGGCAACAAGAGTGGTCCAGCGATTGCTGTAGCTGAGAATAGATTTATAAGACAGTTGGTAGCCCTGCCCCCGAGCACCCCATTAGTACCGTTACGACTCGATCTTGGCCTCAGACCAATTGAAGAAGATTTGGACCTCAGACCCTTAACTTTCTGGAGGAGACTCTGGGTTTCCCCAGAGCTGAATGTATATAGGCAAGAATTAACTGAAGTCTTGGGGCTGCCTAATGTGGGTAAACTTCCTTGGTTTAAATATGTCCGAGAGGAACTTGGCCTGGCCTCGATGTGGTCAAATCCGGAGCAGTCTTGCGCAAGAATTCCGCAGCAACAGCTGGTTCACCTGTTCCGGGACAATAAAAGGGCTCTTTTGGTGTCCAGCTCTCGACCGGGAACTCTAACAACCAAGTTTCTATCGAAATAGGACTCGTATTACTGCGAGCGTGTTCTGGATGACGTTAGCCCCACTGTCTCAAGGAAGCTCTATCTTCAATGGCAGCATGGATCTCTCCCCATCAGATCATTTACGACCAAGTGGTGCCCAGCATCTCCTAAGAACTGTCCTGGGTGCACCGCAGACGTGGAAAATGAGGTCTTCTTTTGCCCAGCTTATCTGAACTCGAGACGGAGATGGATAATCCCGACATGCAAAAACATGGGAATAATCCACTGTTCTAATGCATTTAGAATCTTAAAGACCGACCTCTCACCTGCCGTGGTCTTCGCTGTTACTAAATTCTTAGCAGCAATGTGGAATATCCAAAGGCCACTGGTGCTCAATCCTCAAGTCGGGACATAGAGGCCACAACTTTAGAACTGTCCTGGGGCTGCCCCCTTAACTCCAGCAGGGCATGTGGGCCCAATATGTATGAGAATAAGTTATTATTAAGGACTGGTTTTTATCATCCGCTCTTTTAACTCTTTTAATCTTTTATCTATTGCTTTAATGTTTTATTGTTGTTCTTTCATGACATACTATGTCGAAACAAAGAAATAAAGTTGAATAAAGTTTGGGTATTTTAAGGGTTCAGATATAGTTTTGGGTTATGGGGTACAGGGGTAGTTTTAGGGTTTAGGGATAGGTATGGGTTTTGGGGTACAGGGGTATTTTTAGGGTTCAGGGCTAGGTTTGAGTTTTGGGGTATAGGGGTATTTTTAGGGTTCAGGGATAGGTTTGGGTTTTGGGGTACAGGGGTATTTTAAGGGTTCAGGGCTAGGTTTGGGTTTTGGGGTACAGGGGTATTTTTAGGGTTCAGGGCTAGGTTTGGGTTTTGGGGTACAGGGGTATTTTAGGGTTCAGGGGTATGTTTGGGTTTTTGGGGTACAGGGTTATTTTTAGGGTTCAGGGCTAGGTTTGGATTTTGGGGTACAGGGGTATTTTTAGGGTTTAGGGGTAGGTTTGGGTTTCCGGGTACAGTGGTATTTTTAGGGTTCAGGGCTAGGTTTGGGTTTTGGGGTACAGGGGTATTTTTAGGGTTCAGGGGTAGGTTTGGGTTTGAGGTACAGGGGTATTTATAGGGTTCAGGGCTAGGTTTGGGTTTTGGGGTACAGGGGTATTTTTAGGGTTTAGGGATAGGTTTGGGTTTTGGGGTACAGGGTATATTTATAGGGTTAAGATGGGTTAGTGTTTAAGGGTGTTGGGGTATTTTAAGGAGTAAGGGTGGGTTATGATTATGGGGTGCAGGGGTATTTAAAGGGAGCTGGGTGGGATTAGCACACGATATGAGACATGGCATGAAGGGCAGAACGTACCATACGCCTCAGCATTTGTCACGCCCTCAGCACACGCCCACAGCACAACGCAGACACGCCCATAAGGGACTACTTTGCTGGCACGGTTCTTTTACCTTTTAAATATATATGGTGGGCGTCTGCATAGCCTATGTCCTTCTGCTGCAACTGCCCTTTCCAACACTGTATTGGGTGTTGTGATTGGTGCTGTGGTTCCTGAGATTACCCGTCTAAAAGGTTTGGGCTCTCTCTTTATTATATTAGTATGGATCAGGAGCTACAAGGTTTCCAAGGAGGATTTTTTGCCTTAAGTAATTCTCCCCAAATGGGACTCTCTTGAAGAAACACTTGACACCTTTCACATGCACTCTTCTGTGCGAGGTGACACAATGACAACTGGACAGAGTCATCCTTTCAACGGACAGTCAAGAAGGAGACTCACTTGACCTTCTCAGCATCCAGTCCTTTACAGGCATGGTCTTAACTCTAATTCAACAGCCTATCTTCTCTCTTCTGTATCTTCTTCTCTGTCTACTACTATCTGACTGACTAAATAATTTAGCATAGAAACATTGTATTCTAATTGAAAACCGGAGGTTAATGGGTATTAACATGACCATTCTATATTTGAAAGATTGCAAATGTGTAACTTTCTCAGGTCTCTTTGCAATACTAGATATAATGACAGATAGGCGGGCAGCTGTTGCACTACATTTGCCCATACAAAAAGAAATGTTTCAGATGGGAATACAGAGAAGTCCTGAAACTGCTCCTCCCCACGGTTCATAAAGTGGACTATGGTATTCATTTATGCAATCCCTCAAACACGAGAATGATTTCCATCTGCAGACCTTTTACAGAAATGTGAGTCTGAACAGATTATTTTCCTAGATTTTGGCAAGCGAGGTGAAGGTTTATAATTCTGAAATTAAGGCTCGCCATGCACATATTAAGCCACTTGGTACCACCTACGTACTAGAGGGCTGCATTTGTGAAGTGAGGGCATTGTCACATATGTAGGTATCTCTCTATTGATTTAAGTCATCTTTTATGTTATTTAAAATAATCTTTTCTAAGAAGGGCTATGTGGGAATTGAGGACCCGTTTGTCAGCTGTGTCTCTTAAGAGGCTGCCTCTTGAGATGGATAATGCTAGGATCTGTGTTAGGTTCAGGAAATGTCATATTGAGCTTTGACTACTAGTTCAACCAACTTGCACACAGAACTGAAATCAAACCTGGCAGTTATCTGTAGTAGTAGTGGGTGAGAGAAGCTAAGCAGGTTTGAGTGAAAGAGTTGGGAAACCTGTCAAGTGGTTTAGGTTTCTGGATGGGACAGGTCAAGTTGGAAGACGTTGCCGTCGTTTTGCTTACTGATGACCAAGGCATGAATCAAGCAACAGAGGAAGGTAAAAAGTAGCATATTCTGCGGACGTTCAGCATTAGGTTAATGAAGAGAGTGGCAGTCCTGTGGCTGAAGGGAGAGATCCACCTTTTGTTGCCAAATTTGCGAGAAGAGGGGATAGATAATTGTAGTTTGCCAGGAAGAGATGAGTTACAGGAAAGCTTTAGTATAGTGAATGGTTGGATATTAAGAATCTGTGTCTTGGATGGATGAGGATTTGGCAGTGCATCCCTCAGTCCAACACACCTGGAGAGAGGCAGCCAGAAAAGACGTGTTTTATCAAAAGTCAAATGAGGAGATGATGCTACAGAGAACAAGTGAAGGCAGAGGGAAAGGGTGCCAATGTTAGAGTCTTGGGGAATGCTAAACTGCACTGTGATGTCAATGGCATTGATGAGCACTAGGATACCAAGGAATGCAAAGCAATGTAGAGGAGTGCCAGGAGAGTACAAAGCAAGTCCTGTATAATCCATTGCTAGCTAAAGTATATTGGGGTCAATCACATCCAAGGGAGCAGAGAGGTCAAGAAAGAGGACAACAGGTGGTTGTAATTGGCACTGCATACGTATTCAGAAAAGTGCTACAGCTACCTTGATTAAGGGTATTCTGCGAATTCTTAATTGCACAACATGTAGAGATACATGATGGAGAGGGGTTGGAAGAGTCAGTTATAAATTAATCTTACAGGGTTTCTGAGAAAAGCAAAATCAAGATTGGGTATTCAAGAAAGGAGGTCGAGGCTGGGTTAGTAAACAGCCTTTTAAGTATGAGGGTGGCTGAATTAGTTATGAAGCAAGGAGGAGAGATGTCCGCGAGTTGCAGCCAGATGAAGGGGTGCCATTGATGTGAGAGTGCACGGGTGTAGCTAGCACTGGTGCACAAGGTGCAGTGACAATAGGACCCAGGCCACGAAGGGCACTAAGGTGCCCACTCAACCCTGAATCTTGCTACACTTTACTACCCTTCTGTGTTCAAAGTGTCCATTTACCTATCTTGCTATGGGACTCCTGGCACCCTTGTTTTGCCACTGCTGGAGTGTATGAGAGTTGATATTTTGGTATGAGGCAAGGTTTGTCAAAGTAAAGAATAGGGACACATTTGTTGGGTAAGTGGGAAAGTCAGAGGAAGGATTGAGTCTTAGTAAGGAGTGCTGGAGTGAAGGAAGGTAAAAGAATTGTGAGGAGGTAGGATGATGTGCTATACTGGTAAGAAATGTTTTGATGCGAATGGTGCAAAGAAATGCACAGAAGGCACAGATCTCTGATTTGACATAACTTGACTGCAAAAACACAATAAGTAATAAAGGCCACTTGCCATTATGGTAACTATGTACAGTGAATAATGAAGAAGCTGCATAGAGCTGGAAAAGTGGCTGGAGTTTATGGACGGACAAGATAAATGTTTTCGAAGGTGGGGGATTTTGAGACATCATCGGCAGAAATAAGGATGGAGGGAATGCTTTCATGCTCACAGCAGTTCAGTTGTTCAATCATTTCCCTAGCTGCAAAGGTAAGCAAGTGGGTTATTGTATTCCGAACTGAAAGTGTGATCCAAGGTTGAAACTAAGGGGAGACGTAGGCTCTGATTACAAGATAGCCAAATTTAGATGTGGGGATATTCTGTACCAGAAATAAAGTTTCTTGTATCTCCCCTAAATCCGACTATTATAAGTTAATAGGGATTGATCATGCATACCTGGTTTTCCAGTTAAACCTTCACACAGAATTACAAATTATGTTAGAATTGAGACTGCTATTTACTACCTGCTCAGAGCAGGAGTTAAATTGGAGTGTGGAGCCTATGCAGGGTGAAGGGTGGGAGGCCAGTGGTTGAGGAGGGAAGAGAGGGCAGGGAAGGCTGATATAAGGCAAAATGGAGTGTTTTGTGCTCCACCCCGGCCTTAAGAGAGCCCCGGGCAATGGCCAGACAGTGCTTGGAATCCAAACCTCGTGGCATTTTATAACTGGTATATTCAGGTCTGGTGTTCCTATAGCAGGGAAGTCCACATGTAAAAACATCAAGCCACTTACAAACTGAAAGAGCGGTATCCCACCCTGCGATAATGCTCCATCCAACTTGTAACTGGGGATTTAGTAGACAACCTTAATTAATATATTCACAAAGACATCCTCATAGTATTTGTGGGTGCCCTCTTTCTTTCCTTTATTTTACTAGAAACTGGAGAAATGTTTTCATTTTTCATCTTTAAAAGTATATGCTTCCTTCGGCGGCTTTGGCTATCGCTGCATCTGTATATTAGGTACAGTGCAAGCAACCCGAACGTGAAGGAAGTCTCAGCTCTTTTACCTCACCCACGGTCTTTGACTCTCTAAATCCCCTGCACAAAACTACATCCTGAGGAGAAGAAGAGACCAAGGCTATGGATTGGGGCACGGAAATGTTTATGGCAGTGGGTCTATTCCGGCTTACACACTGAAGACACTCCACTGTTCTCGGCGGAGCGCTCAACATGCAGCATTCTAATGTGTGTTACAGTGTTCACATAGTTATAAGTGTATATTACCTCTTCGCTCTTTTCCTCTTCAGATTCCGACTTAGGAGGGGTGTCACCCTCTTCTAATGCCAGCAAAGCTGGTATATCATTTGGATCTTCAAGAGGTTCTTCTTCAAATTCAGGTCCAATCTTTTTTTCCAATTTTGTTAACATGATTTCTTGTAGACGTTCTTGAAACTGAATATGAAACATTCCCAATTTATCTGCAAGCCAACGAGCACTGGTACTTTTTCCTGCTCCATGAGAACCTAGTAAAAAGACTCTTAATGGAGGAGGCTGCAAGACAAGAAAGGGACCACAAGAACATTTTGAATAAATGTGTTAAAAATACTCATTCCACCACAATGATTAAGGTTAGCCCATAGCAATACATATATAAGTCAAACACACAGTACTAAATTGTAATGTTGCCTGTTTGAATCTGCCCTGGGGAAGACAGGACGTTGAAATAGATGCAAAATCGATTTATTTACAAAACAGGATAGATATAGAGAACAGGTGAGACTCTCTGAAACAGGTGCTTTCAAGAGTATGAAGTAATCGGTGCACAGGAAAAGAAGGAAAGGGTAACAGGATAATATTTTCATTCGATAAAGGAAGCATTCCAAGTAATCCCTTTCTGCAGATAATGAAAACGTCTGGAAAATATATTTGTTCATGATTTGATGCAACAACACAAAGTATTCCCAAAGGACCAAAGTCCTCTAAAATAAATCTAATGGATTGATTACTCTGACAAATGACATCTGTACTCGTTACTCATTAATTGCTCCAACAACTGTGCAATGGGAGCAATCTCAGCACCTTTCCTCTCAAATAAATTATGGGAGCAGAGTGTGTATTCAGAAATGTTTGATGTACAGCCATGACCACACAAAGGTGAAATGCATATGTACGTCCAGCCAGGCATACGGAGGAGGGCAATGATTTTAGCTTTATTTCAGGAATGCTTGTTCTTCCATAATACTTTCTTTGCTTATCCTATACATTCCAATTTTGAAGATATGAATAAATGAGAAATTATAAAGAACAAGTTACTTATATTTGGTAACACCTTATCTGGTAGAGACTCTATCTGGCCACAGACTCCTTACCTCAAACTATACCCAGGTGTCAGACTGGAACCAGATTTTTTTTTATAGAGCAGGAACCCTGCACGCCAGTAGGTGGCGCATCATTCGGCTTAGCCTGGCGTCGTTTGAGTCATCGTGGTGCCTATATAGGCGCCACTCAGGTGTACTGGCGTCAGCTACCTTTCATGACTATCCGCGCCAGAATGGGTGGAGCCACACTGGCCACTTGAGGGTAAAACTAGGGCCCTGAAAGGGGAAAGACCTGTCCCTAGAAATCCGTTTGCAGAGCAGGGAGAATGTGTGGGTCAGTAAGGAATCTCAGGCTAGATAGTGTTTCTACCAGATAAGGCATTAATAAAGATAAGTAACTTGTTCATCTGATTGAGACTACTAGCTGCAGATTCCTCACCTTGGAATAGATACTCAAGCAATACATCCCGAAGGTTGGTCGGTGGACCAATTTCACCCGAGAAAGTCCTGCAGGACTGATTGGCAAAGTGCCCATCCGTATGAAACTGACTGACCAGGCAGTAGTGTTTGGTAAACATGTGCAGGGAAGCCTAAGTTGCGACCTGGCAGATGTCCAGGACTGGAACTCCACGAGCTAAAACAGTTGTTGCAGCTTTAGCTCTGGCGGAATGAGCACACAAGTCCTCAGTGGGTTGCTTTTTAGCTAATGCATAGTAGAACTTGATACAGAGTAAAATGCATTGTGAGATGGTCCTTTTCTGTATGCCTTGACCCTTCTTAGCTCTGACTTACCCACCAAGAAATGGTCGTCCACCTGGTGTGTGATCAAGGTAGAACGACAATGCTCTTCTGGGTCCAGATGAAGTAGTCGCTCCTCTTCTTTGGAGGGATGAGGCAGAGTGTAAAAAGTGGACAGAATGTTGGATTGGCTATGTGAAATGGAGTGACCACTTTTGGGGGAAAGGAAGCTCTTGTATAAAGCACCAGTTTGTCTGGGTAGATTTTAAGATACAGAGGAATGGATGACAAGGCCTAAAGACCACTGACCTTCTGGGCAGATGTTATTACCACCAGGACGGCCGTCTTGACGGTAAGGAGCCTGAGTGGCCAATTGTGCAGAGGCTCAAAGGGAGTGCACATACAGAAAGTGAGGACGAGATTGAGGTCCCACTGGGGCATAATACAGGGAGAAGGAGGAAAAAAATGTTGTGAACCTTTCAGAAACCTATTCACAATAAGGGATTTGACGAGGGATAGCTGATCGGGCAACCACAGAAAAGCTGAAATGGCAGAGAGATAGCCCTTCAGAATAGCCAGAGCAGAGCCCTGTTGGAGAAAGGACAGGATGAACGGTAGAACCTTAGGAAGGGGAGTATAAAGGGGATCAATTTGTCTTTCTGTACACCATGCCACAAATTTCTCCCAATGGCAGGCGTAAACTGTCTTGGTGGAGGGACGCCTGATTGCCAAGATAACGTCACAACCTTCAGGAGGAAGGTTGAAAGCTGTGAACTGTTGCTGCTCAATCTCCACGCAAGAAGCGTTGATAGGTTCAGGTGGAGAACCCCCTCCTGCTGCTGCAACAAAAGAACCTCCCAAAGGGGCACCCCAATCGGAGGACTAATAGCCATGCTCAAAAGCTTAAGATGTCAGACTCTCTGTGCACAGTCCGGAGCCACACGGATCACTTGGGCCCAGTCACTCCTGATCTCCTTGCAAAATCTGGATAGGAGTTTCTGCAGAAAGGTGTATAGTAGGCCTGAACTCCACTTGAGACAAAAGGAGTCCTGAGCTAGAGCAGTCAGCATGCCGAACGGCTGACATTGCGTGTTCTCGTCGGTGGTGAACAGATCTAACCAAGGTTTGCCCAACTTCGGAAAGAGACCTTGCACCACCTCCGGATGGAGACGTTGTAGAAAAGTGCCCCTTTTTTCATGCTAACTGTAGGAGTCTGGCTTAGTATATGGTGCACACTTATGTAAGTGAAGCACCTTGCACTAATCCAGACAACTCTTATGGTGATTTTAGTGGTCTTAGACAACCTTAGAAAGCTATCCAAGGGGTAGCTGTGGAGAGCAGCCTTCAGGCTTATCCAGAAGGAGTTTTCAGCACCCTCTGGAACACCCAATTCGGCGGCACCCGCCCAATAAACTTCGACTCCACTGTTTCAAGGTAAGTTTTTTAAGAGTTCATGTTTATTTGGCTTTCACATGGCAAAAAATGCACAGTTCTTAGTTCCATAATGTCGAACCGACGCGTTTCGGCGAAAAATATATATATTACACAACACTCACTAACACATTGGTATATCTCCTGCCCGGAGATATCACCACAAATACACACAATGCTTCAATTGCAAATAGATAAATAAGCACAATACACAGTGATTTCCACGGGGAGATTAAACCATATACTTAAAAAAGTGGAATGGGAACTGCGACCAAAGTCAGGACTTGGACCAGGAAACTAAGGATAGTTGGGGACAGCAGGAACCACCCATCGTAAGTGCCCAGGAACCCTATGGAGGATGTGTGACGAGTGGAAACATAGCTGCATACTCAAAAGAAGTCAACAGGAAAGGCGTGGTTGCAGTTTTGAAGAAGAAGTCCCCTTTCCAGTAGACCCTGAAGATACCCCGTGGAAGATAGAAGGGTTGGAGAGTCACTCCACCCGTGAATACCCAGGGAACAAGGATATCTACTCTAGGGAAGCCGGGTGCATAGGTGTGAAGTGACATTGGAAAACGCCGTAGACCACAATGAAGGACTTCAGTAAAAATGCAGCTGGCAAAGACTGTGCAAGAGTCCGGCGGAATCCAAAGGTGGATTTTTGAATAGAAGAACCTGCAATCAGAGGGGACAGAGTATATGTCACTTAGAGGTGACCTAGAGGCATGGAAGAGCAATGTCCACTGATGATGGACGGTTCAAAGGAGTAGACGTTAACCTTGTTCCTGCAGCTGTGAGGACCAGGTGACACTGAGGAAGAAATAAATTACTTACCTGTAACTGCGGTTATCCAGTATTGGTATCTTTCATAGATTCACATGCTTGAATCATTCTCCGTCGTCGAAATGGGAGTCCCATGGTAATATAAATAAAGGAGTAATTAAAGAACTTCCATAGGCTATCATGAAGGCAACCATGCATTTAACCCGTTCGATGCGTCGGACTGCCCCTGGCCGTTTAACGTCACGGTGGGCGTGTGCGTAGGAGGGCCGGGGGCCGTCCGAACCACGTCCACTCATTATTTCTCCCGCACCGCGCCACGGTCAACGGGTTAATAGTATATCTACTTTCGTTTCTAAAAAAGGACCAAACTTAAATACAACCAATCAGTAATCAACAACCTTTAGAACCTTCCCCTAGAGAGGCTGAGTCCCCCAGACTTTCCAGCACAAGTGTGGATAGTAATACTGGAGTGTAAGGGGAGCCTCTCCAGGGAGGAGTGGGTTGCATGTGAATCTATGAAAGATACCAATACTGGATAACTGCAGTTACAGGTAAATAACTTATTTCTTATCCAGTATAGGGGTAGCTTTGTATAACTGCAGTTACAGGTAAATAACTTATTTCTTATCCAGTATAGGCGTATCTTTCATAGATTCACATGCTTGAATCAGAATAGCAATCAGTAATGTAAAATAATTAAGCACCTTTAGTGGATGGAGGGTAGTGCCAAAAATATATAAAAATATATACACAAAAGGAGTGTCTTGTGAAAGTATTGGTGTAAAAATACATGCATATAAAGGCATTAACATTTGAAATAAACTTCTCTATTATCAACTTAAACAAGTATACCTACTTTTTTAACCTATAGAGATATATTTTCAAATGCAGATCAATACTGACAACAGAAAATAAATCCTCTAATTAAAGAGGTTAACCTTACTGAAATAAATGACGTAGGATTGCTTGTCCCATGGCTGCATCAGCACCCTGTGTCGATTCCAGGCAGTAGTGCTGCGTGAACATATGCGTTGTTTTCCATGTTGCAGCTTTTTTCCAGTGGAACCCCATTGAACATGGCCGCCGATGTAGAGATTGCTCTTGTGGATTGCGCTTTCACTGTTCTAGACAAAGGTTTGCCTGCCTTATCGTGGCAAAACTGAATTGTGGCTGCTATCCATCTTGTGATAGAGCTTTAGAAACCGCTGTGCCCTGACGACCTTGTCCATAGGCTACAAACAACTGATTTGTCTTGTGGATAGACTTATGGGCATATGCATCAAAATTTGGTAAAACGAGTCTTTATTTGCGAAAAATAAGGAATCGCAAATAAGGACTGGCATTCCGCGATGCATCAACAGATTCGGTATTTAATACCGAATCGCTACAAATGGGTAAAATATACCGAAACCACGATAGTGAGAGTCCAAAATAAGGAATAGCAAATACCGAATTAGCAAATGCCGAATCGGTATTTGCGAATTCGGTATTAGCGAATTCACCAAAAAAAAGGTCGATTTGGAAGCAGGTTGATGATATCACAACCAGGAAGTCTCCCAGCCCATGCTTCATTCAGTGCCCTGAGGAGCTCAGAGGAGGAGGCAGAGCACAGGAGCTGAGGGGAGAAACAGTGATACCACAAACCAGCTATTCCACTGCATTCCAGGATGGAGAAGGATGCACCCCAGAACAAGGACACGCCCAGAAAGAGGAAGAAGAAGTTTTCAGATAAAGAACTTGAACTTCTAATCGAGGGGGTGAGCAGCAAACATGACAGGCTGTTTGGCAAGCTGTCCCTAAAGGTGCAGCAGGCAGAGAAGCGCAAGATCTGGCTGAGCATCAAGGAGAGGGTAAATGCTGTAGGAGTTACCCACCGCAGCATAGACGACCTGAAAAAGAGGTGGTATGACCTCAGGAAAAGGGCGAAGGAGAGGATTGCAGAAAGGGTGAAGGATGCAGCTGGTACAGGAGGGGGAACATCCAACGTCACACCCAACACATCCCTCGAGGACCTCGTTGAGGGTACCATTGAGCCTGAAGCAGTTGTGGGGGTTACCCAATTGAACACTTCCAGTGCTGCTGCAGGAGAACAGGATAAGATGCATGCCAGTGCAGATACGCAGGGTGTTGTCTACTCCTGCCCATTCCCCCAGGCCAATCACAGTGCACATGTAGTAGTGCCTAACACATATACCCTTACCAAAGTGTTGCATCATGGGAGTTGGATTCATTTCATCAAAGTGTGCATGTATGATCCCCAATGTAAATGAAATGAGGCCAGCAGCACAAGGCCAATAGTCAATCCAAAATCATTTATGTAGTTGAAAGTATGCAACACATATACATCCAGACAAAATAATAACAATGCACAGTTTCCCACACAGATGCATCACCCTTGGAATCAGATGACAGCGGACGCCTCATAATCTCACAAACCCCGGCAGGGAACGATGCAGAGACTCCGCAGGGACGCCATCCCACGACACCACCAACACCATCACCACCACCACCATCACCACCATGGACAACACCACCACCACCACCACCACCACCGTTGACAACACCACCAAGACGCAGGGCAATGTTCCCTCCCTGCAGGTGATGGAGACGGAGCAGAGGCCAGCAGCCACAAATGATCCACGGCAGTCAGTTGTCACTCTGCCAGCTCAAACACCAGCAAGTGTCAGAGTTAGACAGCGGGGCAGGCCCCTGGGAAGAGCTGCAGAGAGATCTGAGGAGCCAACACACGGCTACGGAGTAGTTGAGTCATGGATGCTGCGGGTTCAGCGCCTGCAGGGGAGACACATGGGTGCTATCAACATCAACATTGCAAAATTGGCAAACAAAATGGGCACCATGACAGGCACTGTGTGTGAAATGACCACAGCTGTTGCTGAGGGTAACAGAAACATAAAACTGTGCCTACAGGAGCTCACACGTGCCGTCATAGCAGGGCAACAGAGCGAGCACAGGAGGCATCGCCAGAACTTGCTCCGTTCCAATGCCTCCATTAGGGCCATCACAAAGCTCTGCAACAGCACAGCTGTCCTGTCACGGAGATCTGTGTCCCGGCAGGTCGACCTGGGCCATTACTGTGGAGATGTGGCAAAGGCCTTGGGCAAAGTGACCACTGCAGTGGAGCATCTGCACTCTGGGACTTTTAGTGCCAGCAGTTTGGAAGTGGAGGAGGGGAGTGAGGCTACATCAAGCGCCAGCAGCATCTTTGTGCCAGAGGTAAGCGAGAGGAGGCGCAGTTTGTGCAGCTCCACTGTCACTGACGCACATCGTGGTGATGTGGAGGAGTCACGCAACAGGAGGCTGGGGGTACGTGGGAGGCGCAAATAGCCATGTTCCATGGGGTCCTTGGCCATGGTGATGTAACCATGGGCCACCTACACTACTACAAGATACTCCCGTGATGACAACGGACATGTATCCTCACCTATGTTTTGAGTCTGCGTCATGTAGACCTTTCATTAATATTCACCTGACAAGTGCTCATGTGCATTAAACATTTGCACACCAGGTTAT
Organism: Lissotriton vulgaris; assembly: GCF_964263255.1. NCBI lineage: Eukaryota > Metazoa > Chordata > Amphibia > Caudata > Salamandridae > Lissotriton > Lissotriton vulgaris. The sequence continues at coordinate 784,670,384 of NC_141694.1, read as the reverse complement.
GTTGTGATAGCTCATTCTTTTTTTTTTTTTTTTTTTTTCTTTTTTTTTTATTGCACAGAAAAGGAGGTTACAATTGACACAGCTTCTGGCCTACAACCCCTCCGGGCCGGCCGCATCACAGAAAATCGCATCAGGTCAACAACATGCGTTACACAGCCTGGCGGCCGACAACCCGGGGGTCCGGCGGCGTGAAGTGAATCCTGTGTTCTCATCATGTAGTATAGTTTCTACTTGTCGGCAGTGTCTAATATTTCTGTGCGTTTTTTACTTTTCTCCCTCTAGAACATCCCTGTAACTCCCCTATGGCACTACCCACCCCCTACCCTCACCCGTAGCCTCACATCAGTACCTTGCCCTATTTCCCAGTTCCCGCTTCTGTAATAGCCAGACACACACCCGACCCCATGTCTAATAGTGTGTGTAACTTCGGTGGTAAGGGGGGTCCTGAGGATATTCTGGCCCGACACCTGAGTGTTAGTGCGGCATCTAAAGGTGCCTTCGTGTGGTGTATGGTTCTTCCAGTGAATCCCCTCCAGTGTACTTCCCACTTTGTTCTCCCTTTCTACTCTCACTTCTCCCATCCCTGCTGTTTCTTTTTGACCAACTCTCGTCATCCCACATTTGCGCCAGTGTCCTGGTTTATGTTGTGCGCTGATTCTGCCACCAACCCGTGGGAAACGCTGTCTGTGGAGCTCGCATCTTCGGGCTGCTGTCCCTGCAAATAGGTCTTATATAACGCCCAGAAGTTTTTCGGGCGACTTTTTGGGGGTAGTAGTTCACTGTACGTCTCCGTCTGTGTGCTACAGTACAGCATGTCTCAAGCCCATTTAGCCTTAGTCGACAGAGGGCCTCGCATCCAGCACTGTGCTACCACTCTCCTGGCCATTAGCATCCCCATATCTGTAAGCCTGCGTATCGCCCCCGGGAGACCCCTCGAGTTGCCTATGAGTGCTAGTCCTGGATCGATGTCCAAGTCGACCTCCAGAATCTTGCCCATTTCGAAAAATACGTCGCGCCAGAACGTCTGTATACCCGGGCATCCCCATGACAGATGCAAGAAGTCGGCGTCCGCCGCTCGGCAACGCTCGCAGTGGGCCTCCTTTCGCAGCCCATATCTGTGAAGCCACGCTGGGGTGTAATATACCCTTTGGAGGAATTTAAAATGTATGAGCCGGTGTTTCCCATTTAGGAGATGCGTTTCGTGCTTTCACAGCAATATCGCCACGCCGCCTTATCTAGCGTGACCCCTAAATCTCTCTGCCACTCAATCCGAGCTTTCATGAGCTGATGCCCCCATGTGATCTGGCTATGCTGTAGAGGTTTGTTAGGAGCTTCTTGGGGTCTTTGTGTGTGATCACGTACGACAGTTCTAGGACATCCGGGGGTTCCGCCATATCCGGACCTAGGAGTTCAGAGAGAGCACTCCGAGCTCTGTGGAAGTGGAATCTTTGGAGTAACGGCGGTTCAACTCCATCTCCCCGAGTTTGATCCCAAGTTTTTGCAGTGCCGTCTTGGAACAGGTCACCCGCCCTGCTGAGCCCCAATTTTGCTAGCTCCTGCGTGACTGCTTTGTCTGTCATGGGCGGGAGCCAGCGCATCCATTCTAGCGGCATCTCCGGCGAATACAGCATCGCCCCCCCTGGCGGAACAGGAGTGAGTGCCACGCGTGGTTGGTGGAGGAGATGGAGTCCAGTACTCCAGTCCAACGATCCTGCGGTTGGCAGACCGTTGCCGGGAGCGGTAGAGGATGGGCGAATAATTGTTCCATCGGACATGTGGAATTTGCTTGTCGCCACGTACCCACGTATGTAGATGAGACGCTTGGGCGGCCCTGTAGTATAATTCAAGATCTGGTGCCGCTAGGCCCCCCAAGTTGTACGGGAGGGTGAGCGTTGCGCACTTGACTCTCGGCTGTTTCCCTGCCCATGCCAGTCTAATCATCAGGCTGGTCAGGCGGTGAAAGAAGGCCTTAGAGAGCACTATCGGCAATGCATTAAATAGGAATAAAAATCTCGGCAGCACTATCATCTTCATTATGGCTATGCGGCCTAGCAGCGTGAGGGGCAGTTTGCACCAAATCTCAATATCGTCCTCTAGCTTACTGACCGCTCTCCCGTAGTTCTGCCCGACGAGCAGGTCCGGATCCGTGTGGATTTGTATCCCCAAGTATCTGATGGGGTCTTTCGTCCATTGTACGGGGTACTCCGTCTCCACTCGTGTAGTCACTGGAGTGAGGGGCAGCACCACTGATTTTGCCCAGTTAACTTTGAGCCCCGAAAGTGCACCGAACCGAACAACCTCCCTCAGAAGTGGGGGAAGCGAGGTAGCAGGGTCGTGGGCATACAGCAACGTGTCGTCCGCATACATAGATACAACTATTTTGTACGTGGGGAACCGAACACCCTCGTGGCTATGATACTTTCTTGGTGCACAAGCAAGTGGCTCTGCCGCCAGTGCGGACAGTAAAGGGGATAAAAGGCATCCCTGACGGGTGTCTCTTCCTATGAACAGAGGGCGGGAGATCGCATTGCCCACACGAACCCTGGCGGAGGGGCCATCATACAATGCACCTATCATGTGGATAAAGGGTTCGCCCAGACCCATACGGCGTAGTAACACCTGAAGAAGGAATGGCCACTCGATCGAGTTGAATGCCTTCTCCATGTCTAAAAAGAGCGCCACCGCTGGTGTGTCCTGTTTTACATGCTGGATGGTACCCAATACTGTTCTTATGTTGTAGGTCAGGTTTCTGGAGGGGATGAATCCCGCCTGTTCTGGGGCCACTAAGTCAGGGGCCAGAAGTGCAAGTCTAGTCGCTAGTACCGTGGCATATATTTTAGTGTCGACGTTTAAGAGCGATATTGGGCGGTATGAGCTACAGTCGTCGTGTGGCTTTCCCGGCTTTAGAATGGTAACTATCATCGCCTCTCTCATGGAGCTGGGCATGGTGCCTTTTGTACTTATGTCCTCTAGGAGTATGTGGATGTACGGCAGTAGCTGTTCCTGAAATGCTTTATAGAAGTCGACTGAGAGTCCGTCCATGCCCGGTGCACTGCCCGAGCGCATGGAGGCTAGTGCTTCTCTGATTTCGTCAAGCTGTATAGGGCACATCAGGAACTCCCTGTCAGAATTTGGGAGGAACGGTAGTTGTATGTGATCTAGATAATCCATTATTTCAGCCGATATGTCACCACTTTTGGACGAGTATAGCTCCGCATAATAGTCTCTGAAGACTGCTGCAATTTCGGCCTCATCAGACACTCTATCTCCTTATCTCCTCCCGAGTTCCCTAATTCTGCGATTAGCGCCTTTCTCCTCCGGCCTTTAACGACGTTAGCTAGAACTGCCCCTGGCCTCTCTCCCTCTCCGTATGTGCGGGCTGTGGCGTACTTTCCTAAGTGTTGTACCTCTCTGTCCGCGGCCTCGTGGTATTCCACTAGTAGGCGCTTGATGTCAGCTTCTATAGAGTCCTCCGGGTTAGATCGACTTCTAGCCTCGAGCGCCTGCAATTGTAGCTCAAGGTCAGCTAAGGTGGCCCTGGTAGCCTTCAAGACACTAGAGTGCTTGGACATCGCTATGCCCCTAATATAAACTTTGAACGCTTCCCATATCGTTTGGAAGTTCTCCACCGACCCCACATTTTTCTCGAAAAACACTTCAATCGCCTCCGCCAGCTCACCGCGGAAGATCGGGTCTAACAGGGAGTATGGCGGGAAGCGCTACGTGAACGGTGCGTATCCCTTTACTGGGGTATCCAGGGTTAACAAAATGGGGGAGTGGTCCGAGAGAGTGCGCGGGAGCACCTTGCATTGTCTGACCAGACGGTCGACTCCCGCTGTGACAAACCAGTAATCTATCCTAGTGTGTATGTCGTGAAATGCGGAGTAGTGTGTGAAGCCGCTCCTCCCACCATTTCTGTTCCGCCACACGTCAATCATATCTAGCATTAGTAGCTTCGCCGAAAGCGATAGCGCCTCTGCGGAGGGCCGGCGAGGGGGTCCCGACGATCTGTCTATTTCAGGGTTTAACGCCAAATTGAAGTCCCCACCCCACAGTATGTGTGGATTGTCATATCTCGCTATTTCATTAGCTAGGGAATCAAAGAAATCAGGGGAGTCGTAATTAGGGCCATATGTGTTAACTACCAACAGTTCCGTCCCCCGCCCTTTACAAGACGCTATGACATAGTGTCCCTCCGGGTCAACACCCAGGGTCTGTATCAGAATTCCCGACTTTGGGTTTACCCAGGTGAGGACCCCCCGTGCGTGTGTACTGAACCCAGCAACCGCTATATGCCCCGCTAAACTCCTAGTGTGCAGCATATTACCTGTGAGTGGGAGGTGCGTTTCTTGTAAGAGTGCAATATCGATGTTGTGGCGTCTAAGATAACATAGCACCTTCCTGAGTTTCCTGTGGTCATTGAGCCCCCTGACATTCCATGTGAGGGCGTGTATCATTCCGGATCTCTCATCAGTTCGCCCTCCAACTACCTCAGCCATAAGGGCGCAGTCCGAGTTCTAAAGTCGTAGTCAGCCGTGTAGGGCAGGCTAAATTACGGGCAATCAATAAGTTACAGTAAGTACATCGTGATTTTTGAGGCTGGGCACAACAAAACAAAACATAAGAATCACAACTTTCCCTCTGTCTTACAGTGGCAACTGTGCCTTCACCCCCCTCCACCCACAGCAGACCAACCCCAACATGGCCTAGCATGGTGATAAGATCCCCCCTCCTCCCTTCCCCCCCGAACTTGTTCTATAGGGCCCAGCCGGAACCCATTGTGCTATCAGCGCTAGGACAGAGGTTACCAAGATTAGTGCAGGTAGCATTTGACTTTAAACAATGTCAGCCATCCAGCTCCCCGCCCCATCACCCCCTATGTATCCTTCAGCGGCAATCCATGTCCAAATACCTATTTAAGAAAAATATCAGTCTTTGCCAAGACTCTGAACCTCATCCCCCCACCGCCCCGCCAGCCCCCGGACCGGAAATTCGAAGAGAAGTAGGAGGAAGCAGCCAATATACACAATCCCATATAGCCCACCAATCCGAGGATCAGAATAACAAGTCATAAAAATCTACGTGATCAAGTGAGTCACAGTAATTTGGAACAATCTCACCATGTTTCGGAGTCTGTGCACGCTTCAGTGGTACCATCAGCTCTCATCATCGGCGCAGTCCGTCTTATCGAAGAGGCCTCCGGACAGCACCGCTCACCAACCACCTATCTGCAGTGCGACACCGACCGGAAGCTATCTAGACAAATCCAAGGACGTCGAGTGGTCATTCTTGGTCTTCAAGCCCACTAGAAGGTTCCTGTTCTTCCGGATGTCCCCCAAGGCTGCTCCGCCGTTCTTTTGCCCAGGTCTTTAGCGCCTTCTGAAGTTCTGTCGGGTCCGTAAAGATATGGGAGTGACCACCTTGATTTATCCGCAGTTTCACCGGTAACAGCATCGCGTAGTCCAGACCAAGATCTCGCATCTATTGTTTATACGGGGCAAATCGTTTCCGTTCTTCCTGTACCCTTGCAGTAAAGTCTGGAAACAGTGATATGTTGGATCCCTCGAACTGTAGCTGTCCTTTCTCCCTGGCCACTCTCAATGCCGTATCCCTGTCTCGATAATACAGGAGCTTAGCTATTATAGGCCTGGGGGAGGCTCCTGGTCGCGGTCTGGGGCCCAAAGAGCGGTGAGCCCTCTCCACTATGAACATGTTGGAGAATGCGTCTTCCCCCAGCAAGGTGGTTAACAGCCTCTCAATGAACAGCTCCATCTTGCCCGTTTGGGTCGTCTCCAGTACCCCCGTAATCCGAATGTTGGATCTTCTGGAGCGCGCTTCCAAATCCTCCGACTTGTCCTGGATCACCTGTAATAGCTTTGCCATGTGTTTGCGGTCCTTATCGAGTTCCATATGCCCCTCCTCCACTTCAGTAATCCGTCTTTCGGACATGTCGAGGCGCTCCGCGTGTTTATCGACCCTTTCCGACATCCTGTCCATCCGGTAGGTGAGGGCGTCGATCTTCGTCCCTATCGACGCCATGCTGTCTTGCAGGCCCTTTTCCATGGTGACTAGCAGCTCCTTTATACCGGAGTAGATCGAGCTGTCTTGCGCAGCAGAAGGCTGCCCATTGTCCGGGTCTCCTGGATCCAGTGTCTTAGTGCGCCGCTGTTCAAATGGCAGTTTAGACTGCTTCGCATCCCCTTTCCCCATCTTGCAGCGTCGCTGTTCTGACGGGCCTCTCCGCACACCGCAGTCCCTGGGGAGAGCTAGTCTCGGAGTTTGTTGTGACACAGTTTTCGTGAGGTCACCCGGGCTCCCCAGCGTGCCCCACGACGTGTCTGGCTCTTCCAAGCGACTGGGTAGGTAGTCGCGAATCGATCTGAGCAGAGAGGGCACCCCAGGGCTGTCTCGAGCAGTGCCCCCAGCTAGTCCACAACAGGGGGGCCCGCAGGGTTCAGTCGGCCTGTTACTTCGTCGCTCTCTGTGGGACACCCACCTAGTCTCGGCCTATCACCCCGTCCGGAGGGGGACTGGACCAGGTCAGATATGAGCCTTCTCAGGTGTCTCCCCACGACTCAGGGTTGCCTTCGCCTAAATATGGCAGCCGCTGCACGTGCCCCCCCAGGGGCCGGGCACTCTCCTCTGCTTCGTGGCAGGTGGGTGTCGCTCCGCGGAGGTGGGGGGGGGAACATCCACCGGAAGGAGAGATGCTCAGGGCCCAGTATGTCGCAGTTCTCCCCTTCGAGCTAGCGGCACTCCGGTTGCCGGGGCCCCACGGCAGTCTCACGTCCCCCCGGGCTCAGCCTCCGCCTCTGATGTGGCAGTCCGGTAGGCGCAGGAGTCGGGCTCCTCACCTCAGCGGCGTGTGGGTTCAAAGTTTAACTTGGGCGCTGACCTGCCTCAGGTATTGCACCCCGCTGCTCTCTGGTGCCTTCTCTGATGCCCCCCGAAGTCCCGGGTTAACTTATGGGAGCCCGGCACCCGTCTTCTGACGTCACCCGGGCCTGAGATGCGGCCCGCGCCGCACGTCGCTCCACGCACTCCGGGGACAGGTCTACGCCAGGTCGCGGCTTAGAGGCCCTCCCTCCCGGAACTGCAGCTCGGCGATTCCTCCGCACACCAGCGCCGCTCGACTCCCGTAGTTGGCTCCGGGGATGCCGGTGGCGGCCAGGGATGTGGCGGCGTTTGCGCCTTATAGCTAGCGCCGAGGAAACAAAGGATTATTTCAGGATCATGAGGGTGATGTGGCGGAGCTACGCTTTCAAGCGTCCGCCATGGATGCCGGCAAGCTCCGCCCCCGTGATGGCTCATTCTTACCTGTCTCTGAAGTGATGTTTTGTGATGTATGTCCGCCTCCTTTGACCTTCTGCTGTGTTAGGCACGTGTGCCTGTTGGTGTTGGGAGGGGTTGCTGTGCACGAAAGTCGTCATCTCCGTCCACCTCTATTGGTATCCCCCTTCTTATGGCAATGTTGTGCAGCATGGCACACACCGCTATTATCCGGCAGCAGGTCACCGGGTCATATTGCAAGGCACCTCCTGTCTTGTGTAGGATCCGGAAGCGACTCTTGAGGATGCTAAAGGTTCGCTCTAGCACATTCCTGGTACTGATATGTGCTGCGTTGTAGCGCTGCTCCTGAGGTGTTACTGGGTTGAGGTAGGGAGTAAGGAGATATTCACGCAAGGCGTAGGCGCTGTCACCTGCAGGGTGGGGAGCAAAGGGTTAGCAGCATGAATACAATTACATATGTGAGGATGTAGTTACTGATGAGGCATTAGTATGTACCTAGTAGGTATCCCTCTCCAAATTCACCATTGAGCAGACGCCTGTGGATGCCACTGTGTCGGAATATGTATGCGTCGTGTGTGCTTCCAAGAAATCGTGCTACAATGTCCGTTATGATGTGCTTGGCATTGCACACCACCTGCACGTTAATGGAGTGATAGGACATCCGGTTGCGGAAGATGTATTCGTTGGCTCAGGGGGGACAGATGGGGGACATGCATGCAGTCAACGCATCCTATCACATGGGGAAATTGTGCCACCTGGTAGAAGTACTGTTTGGTGCAGTTCAACTGCTTTAGGTTGTGGGGAAGGTGATGTGGTTATGAATCAATGTCAGCATGGCAACTAGGAATTTGTGGAAGAAGCGTGAAAGTGCGCTTTGCGACACGTCTCCGGCTTCTGCTATGACCCCCTGGACGTTTCCAGATGCCATTAGGTGCAGGCTGCATAGGAACTGGACGTGGGCGGGGATGGAGTTGGTCCTACGGGTCTGGTGCTGCAGTAGTGGTTCCAGGTCAGCAATGAGGCGCATGATCATTGCCCGATTCAGTCTGTACTTGTCATAGATTAGTTCCTCGGTCTGGCCCAGCAATGTGATTTGAATCCTGAAAACCCTGTCCTGGATCCTCCTCCTGCGCTGTGCAGCAGCGTTGATTCTCATCCTCCTAGCAAGCACGTAGAGGGCAGCCATTTTGGAAAACATACAGGGTCTCCAGAGGCATATTTGAAGGGTTTCTGATTGTATACACCTGTCTTTTATATATTTTTTTCCTTCCACCAACTTTACCCCCTGGTTGGGCTTCCCCTTATTTAGCTCATGCAAAATAGCGATTTGGTGCATTTTCGTTATTTGCGATTTTTGGTGCATATCGTAGCGACTTTTTAATAGTGATTTGGTATTTCCGGGGGCTGATTTCATTCTCGGTATTACCGATTGGCTAATTTGCCATTCGGTAATTTACCGCGGGGGTTATTTTGCGATTCTTTATTTTTTCCGGAATTGGGGTTGATGCATTGGGATTTCAGGTTTTGCGTTCGGTAACAGCCTGTTTTACCGATTCACTATTTTACCGGGAGCTATTTTGTTTGATACATCTGCCAGTTAGTCTTTTGAAGGTAGAATTTAAGACAGCTCTTGATGTTTAGAGTGTGTAGTGTTTGTTCCACAGATGTAGAAGGATCCTGGAAGAGAGTCCTGAGAATTACAGGTTTGTTTAAGTGGAACCCTTTCCTTTCTTTTTGCTTGCCCGCTTGGATCATCGTCGTCTACTGGAAGGGAGTCCTGTGTCCCCAGAGGAGTTCGTGGCTGGTGAACTCTACCATCGCTTCCTGCCTCGCCGGACCCGCTTTGCGGGTCCCGCAGCGCCTCGCGCACAGGAGGCTGTGGACATCGTGGGAGCTAGGGGACAGGAGGCGCGGGCAGGTGAGCAAGCCGGCGGGGCTGCGAGCACGCAGGCAGGGACTCCAGTGACCAGGAGCCCCTGCGCGCCCAATTAACACACCTGGGCTGCTCTCCCCGCTGGCCACGCCCCCCGCCTACCTTCTGAAAAACCGGCTGACTGCAGAGTTCCACGGAACCCTTTCCTTTCTTTTTGCTTGCCCGCTTGGATCATCGTCGTCTACTGGAAGGGAGTCCTGTGTCCTCAGAGGAGTTCGTGGCTGGTGAACTCTACCATCGCTTCCTGCCTTGCCGGACCCGCTTTGCGGGTCCCGCAGCGCCTCACGCACAGGAGGCTGTGGACATCGTGGGAGCTAGGGGACAGGAGGCGCGGGCAGGTGAGCAAGCCGGCGGGGCTGCGAGCACGCAGGCAGGGACTCCAGTGACCAGGAGCCCCTGCGCGCCCAATTAACACACCTGGGCTGCTCTCTCCGATGGCCACACCCCCCTGTCCACCAACCAAGTAGCAGGTACCAACCGAGTAAAAAACTGACTAATCTCCCCGCTCAGCAGGAGCGAGCCGGGAGAAGCTCGGGACAAGGGCGGGACCGTCTGTGGCCGTATGAGGCCGGGCTGGGCCAGGTTACTGTCATTGTTATTTGTAATTGTTTTTTATTATTTGCTGTCCACTGTTCCGCTGTCTGTCAGAAGTGTATTAAGGTAGTAATCTTGGGTTAGATAGCATAGCTTGTCTTGTCTGGATATGAGTCATTCAGCTCCCCCAGGTGTGGGCATTTCTGTACTTGGCCCACTCGATAAATTTTTTTAAAAATCCACCAAGGAAGTAGATATGGACCTTCTCCTTGCAGAGAGAAGAGCTGAGCGACGACGCTCAATTGAGCGACTAAAGAAAATTCCACTGCCCACCCCTTTAGACCTAAACCTCACTCAGGTAACGGTTGCCCGAGGGTTGAGCTCCATTGAGAATGATGTTACTGATATTAATCAAATCCCCAGTATATTTAGGTTTCCCATTATCTCCCCACCATGTGCTAGTGCTACCAGTGGAGGCCAGTTAGTTTGCCCTCCTATTGATCACTCTAGCTTTGTTGATATAAACATCCCCGATATCCAAATTACGGATTCCGATCCACGTCCCACGCTGCCCAACCTGTCACTGGTTTGCATTGATCCAGGCGAGAATCTACTCCCAATGAGTGTGTGTGACGCTGGAACCAAGCCTGACAAGGCTAAGAGGGTTGTGCGTTCTCCACCTAGAAAAAAAAGGAGAAAGGGCGGGGTAAAAAGGAAAGGCCAAAGTTGTCAGACACCACCACCATCTCTACCCAAAGCTAACTCTGAGCTATTGATCCCACCCAATGCAGAGTTACCGCTGCCAGAAACACAAGATTTGGTTACTCCTGAGTTAGTTATCGAAGGGTTTAATGAGGTGTCTTATGCCACTATAGAGAAGCTCATTAAATCATATATGTTACCCTTGCTGGAGCGTGTTAGGACAATGGGTGACAAATTGGATCGCCTATTGGTGACCATTGAGCTAACACATCCCTCTAGCTCAGATAAGGACAAGGGTCCATCCACTAAACCACAAGGTACAATTCAAGTTGCTGGCAAAATAAATACTACCACCTGCCAACATCCCAATGTACAACTAACGTAGCCACTACCTCAAATAAAGTATCGGCTTTGGCTGTTAAACCTCCCATACCAGCTAGCACAGCCAAAGCGAATCCCAGGGTGGTCGTAAATAAACCACCTACTAAGGGAGCAGTGCCACAAGCAAAGAATGGGGTGGGCAAACCTGCTAACTCTAATAGTAAATCTCACAAATCCCTACCACGGAGGAACAATGTAGACCTGCCCCCGGATTCCATGAACTATGTTATTGTAATGACGAGTGTGCCACCAGTTTTGGAAGGGGATCAGGAAAATAATGAAAGCCTAAAAAATAAAGTCATCTTCTGGCTGAAAACAAACAGACCCCTTCCTGTACATCTTAACGGGGATATTGTTTCGGTCAGAAGATGTCAGTGGGTGGGGGTTCGCCCCAAGGATATAGAGGGGGATATAGTGATTATTAACTTTAGGGACCATAGAGTAGTATCCCATCTCTCAGATTGGTTTGTGGGAAGAAATGAGGGAGGGATCTCCACTAGGAACCTTAGTTATTTCTATCCTGAGACCCTGATTAATCCAACAGAACAACCCCCTGTCAAAAACACCAAAAGTCTCCTCAAATGGTCCAACTTTACACCTAGCTTTCATGGACCCCAATTTAACCCTGAGGCATGGTACCGCTCCTACACTCAATCTAGCTACAATTGTCCCCCTCAAACACCGGGTTGGGCTATGATTAAGCCCCAGCCTCCTGGTCACCCAGCCTTATTGGATTTTCCACTCCCTAATAAGTCCCAGTATCCTTTAGTTCCTACCACCCCTGTTTTCCCACAGATTCAACAGCCCCCAACTTTCTACCCAGCACATCATTACCCATATAGCCTAAAGCCTAAAGAGTATTGGAACATCCCGCTGAGAAACCTCTATGACCCCTTATCAGGGTTGTCGACTAACGATTGACCAGCTTTTTCGACAAGGGATGATGAATCTAAATCCGACTGTATGGGTGGTGGAGATGACCTGATTAACCCACTTAGCAATGTTGAAAGTTTTGATGATCAACCTCGTAATAGTGTGGAAGGGTGCATGGTTTACACAGGAGAGACAGACATATTAGCTATGGTACCCACCTCATTGTCTACTATGGATGTCACCACAGTGGGCGTAAACCCAGAACCAAGTCCCCAGGCCGGGTCAGTATGTATGCCAATGGCAGGTACGATCATTGCTGCCCCCGTGCTTGAAGAACCCCCACCCCAGTCCAATGAATCCCACCTTCTTGAGGTAACTAAACTGTGTGATCGAGTGTGTAAAAAGGGTACTACTATGGGATGTTGGAACGTCGCGGGAATTGAATCTTGTATATGTATTCCTGATTGGGTTGAGTTCATCCGTCAAGGCGATGTTTGGTCCTTTCAGGAGTCCTGGGCAACCTCACCAGTGTTTCTCCAAGGTTTCTTGAATTTTAATAAACCAGCGATTAAAGGTCTAAGAGGTCGGGCCATGGGTGGCCTCGCAACCTGGGTTCGCCAAGTTGCAGGTGTATCTGTTAAAGAAATCTTTTTTGACTGTCCTGATATATTGATAGTTAGTATTAAAACAAACAGTGGGTTGGATATACTGCTGATCAATGTATATGCGAGAGGAATCACGGGTGGCAGAGTTTCACCCACCCTTACTTGTTTGGATGATTTCCTAAGTTCTACTTTAAAAACTGGTCATGTGGTTGTGATGGGTGACCTTAATACCTGTTTTGAACCATTAAGTAAAGATGATGGTTTACTAACTGAAGCAGAGGATTTACCTGGGGCATTCCTCAACTCGATTTACCCCCGATCAATAAATGGTCCCAAGCAGCCACATATATTAAAGGTCTCTGTCTGAACTGGGGGCTTCGTGCCCTCAACGGACGTGTAAGCTCGGACACGTTGGGTAATCACACATTTTTCAATGGCAGACATAGCAGTCGCATTGATTACATCCTAGTTGATATCAAAATGTGGCCTGTGGTATCGGATATGATTGTTAAGCCACGTCAAGAAAGTGACCATGAACCCCTGTTAGCAGAACTGAAGGATTTTAGCTTTGCAGGGCCGGTTGAACGACAGCCTAATCGTGTACAGGAGGCGGTCGTACTTACAAACGACATGAGGAGGGTGCGCTGGCCAAAGGTTTCTGTAGATGTGGAAGCACGCAAAAAGATCAGAGCCCTGGTCTCCAACTCACTGATAGAAATTGATAAGTGTGAAAACCAGGAAATGATGAACACAAATATCACAGTCATTCATGCTAGCCTGTTTTTGTCCTTAAAATCACTGTTTGTTAAGTTTGTTGCCAATAAGGGGAGAGGGAAGGTCAAGAAACCTGTAAATTGGTTTAACGATGTTTGCCGAGAGACCCATGCAGATCTGTTTAATGCTTTAAAATCAAAGAACCCAGCCCTAATTAAAGCAAGTAGGAAGGCTTTTAATGAAGCCAAACGTCATGCCAAAGCTGCCTGGGATGACGAGCGTTGGACATCATTAGCTGAGGCCTGTGGCTCCAGGAACTTACAGCAGTTCTGGCACCTTCTCAGGTGGGGTCAGTCACAGGATGATCGCCCAAGCCCCGCATCTGTTGAACCTCATAAATGGGTGTCCCACTTTGAGAAACAATTTAGATGCCGCAGTACCACGCAAGTTTCTGTCAGTTGGCCATTATCACTTGATACACTTGTGTTCTCGGCTAATGAAGTCGAAGCAGTCCTGAAAGCCATCCCTAGGGGAAAAGCGCCTGGTCCTGACTGTATCCCAGCGGATATATTCCAACAGGACCATGATCTATGGGTACCATACCTAGTGCGATTGGTAAATGCACTGACCATGGATGCTAGGGTACCCGATTCCTGGGCTGGTGCCGAAATATTGCCTATTTTTAAGAAGGGTGATCGGTCGGTTCCATCCAACTACCGGCCGATCAGTCTAATTGACGTGGTACAGAAGATCATAACCCGACTTGTTCTTACCAGGATACAGGCATGGATAGAGGAGCATGACATCCTTACTCCTCTACAAGCTGGGTTTAGACCCCATGTGAGCACCCTGGACCAGGCATTCCGTTTCATGCTTTTGCATTGGAAGACGGTCACCCTGGGCAAAGGCAACCTATACGCGGCCTTCGTGGACTTAAGGTCAGCATTTGACCTGGTCCCGAGGGCTGGGTTATGGAAATGCCTACTTAATATGGGTATGCCCTCCATTTTGGTACGACTCATAGTGAACCTCCATGCACAGACCTTTGCATTTGTGCGATGGGGTAAACCGGGTGAGGTGACGGAGAACTTTCCAGTGGCTAAAGGTGTCAGGCAAGGTTGTGTTTTGGCACCCACCTTGTTTTCTCTATATATCAATACAGTTACTAAGTACTATGACAACTTTTCCACGGACGCCCCAAGTTTGGCTGGAATGAAAATCCCCCTGCTCATGTTCGCTGACGATACTCTCTTGATTTCACGAACCAGGCAGGGTTTGCAGAAAGCACTGTCAAGGTTCGAGAGTTTCTGCAGCGAACATGAGCTGGAGGTGAACGTGTCCAAAACCAAATTTATGGTTTTAAGAGGGCACAAACAAATAAATGCCAGGGTCTCCATGGGGGATATCCCCCTGGAGCAGACAAAACATTTCACCTACCTGGGAGTCACCTTTAGTGAGACTTTGAGCTGGACACATCAGATCGAGCTCATGACCTTGAAGCACCAGCAGTTGGGTGAGGCACTGATTAAGGAACATAAAGGGTCATTTACAAGGCCAATGTCCCCGCTCCTTAAGATCTATGGTGGCAAGATTCTCTCAGCAGTCCTATATGGAGCGGAACTGTGGGGTGGTAGCAATTTGGACCCGCTAAGACATGCCCAAAATAAATTCTTAAGAATGGCAACGGGTCTGCCACAGTCAACACCATTAATTCCCCTTCTTTATGACTTGGGGTGCCAACCGGTGGAGGACCAAGCTAGACTTCGCCCTCTAACATTCTGGCGTCGTCTTTGGACAACGCCGGAACTCCATCATTATGCAAAAGCTTGCTTGGAGGTAAGAAACAGCTCTGGTGCCACAAACATTGGCTGGTTCAGAGACCTTAAGGCCACCCTAATAGCTCTGGGGTATGGCGATCTGTGGTCCTCTCCTGAAACAGCCAAATTCCCCTCAAAAAAGGATCTCAAACTTTGTTATTGGGAATGGGTGATACACAACAGGTATTCCAAAATGAGCTTGAGTAGCCTCACTGGTCTGTTTATTGTATTTAAGGATACGCCCAAGCTGGAAAGATATTGGGATATAATAACAAAACCCGCGGACCGCAAATTATTTTTTCAATTCAGATGCGGTTCACTTCCCCTTGGGGATTTTACCAAAAAGTGGGGAGCAGAAAGGACGGGGTTCTGTCCCAAGTGTCAAGGTATTGGGGAAAACTTGAATCACTTTTTATATGTGTGTCCATTATACTCTGCCCCAAGAGCCAAATGGCTTAGGCCGGTATGCAGAAATCTAGGTACCAGATCGGCTGGGGAAGCAAGTAGAATGTTAAAGACCAATCTGGACCCTCTTATTGTCGTGGGTGTTGCTAAATTTTTGGGGTGGGCCTGGTTGCTTAGAAGTAGGCTCATTAAAAGCAATTTAATGGGGACTTAAATGAAGTGATTGTCTTACATCTAGACCTGTATGCTGTTGCACTATGGTTGCACTTGTGTGTCTCTGTAAATTTTGTAAAAATATGCAGGAAGCTGATTAGCTTGTCAATGCTTTAATACTTGTTTTAACTGTTTTATATGTATAAATGTATTTTATGTCTTTTATGATGAACTAATCGAATAAAGACTTCTTGAACTGCGAAGGAACCTCAGGGATGAATTTGGGATTCATCCTGAGGATAACCATTTCATCTGTAAAAAGAAGGAAAGGATGTTTTTTGGTGAAAGCTTGTATTTCGCTAATCCTTCAAGTTGATGTTAGAGCGATCAAGAGAGCTACTTTCCACTTTAGGTACTTGATATCCACCCTACGGATGGGCTCAAAGGGTTGCTTTATCGATTGCAATAGGGCTACATTTAAGTGCCACGCAGGGGGTGGGCCTTGAACAGGTGGATAAGTACGAATAGGCCTTATATGAATTGCTGTAAAACTCTGGTAGAGCAGAGAGATAGAGGTTTTGGGGAGCGTCTATATCGAGAGATAGCTGCGAGTTGAACAAGCCCAGTTTTAGCCATGAACAGTAAGTATCGTAGGATTTGCTCTGGAGCAGAGTGGTACGGATGCACTTTGCTTTGGAGGTACCAAAGGCAGAACCATTTCCATTTCAGTCTGTATGTCTTGTTGGTGCTGTCCACACGAAATCTGGCGATAATGTCTTTACACTCTTGCGCAATTGTCAAATCCTTAAATTCAAAGAATTCAGGAGCCACATATGCAATTGAAGAGATGCTGGCTCTATGTGACATATCTGACCTTGGTTCCTGGTCAACAGGGTTGGTGCCATTAGCAGACGAATGGGCAGTGCATCCGAGAGGAGGAGAAGCTTTGTGAACCAGTGCTGCTTGAGCCATCTGGGGGCTATCAGAAGAAGGCAGCAGAATTCCATTTTCATTTTCATCAGGACCTGGGGTATCAGTGGAATGGGAGGAAAGGCGTAAGCATATATTCCTGCCCAACGCATTGAAAGGGCATTTCTTCGAGAGTTTGGGAGAGGGTATCTGCTTGCGAAGAACCAGCATTTGCAGTTGGTGTGGGTCGCAAACAAGTCCAGTGCTGGTTCCGTCTAATGTGAAAAAATCCTATCCAGTTGGTCTTGTTCGAGCTCCCACTTGTGGCAGTAGCCTTTGGTCCTGCTGTGGGTGTCTGACAGAGTATTTAGAAGCCCTGGAACATGTTCCGCTTTTAGGGATTTCCTGTGAAATATAAGGCAGCTCCAGAGCTGCTGTACGTCCTGAAAGAGAGTCAGAGATTTGGTTCCTCCTTGTTTGTTGACATAAAACATGCTTGTGGTGTTGTCCGTAGGGACCAACACCGATGAACCTTTTATCTGAGGGAGGAAAGCTAGCAGGGGGAGAAAAATGGCCTTCAACTCTAGCCTGTTGATATGCATCTGATGTTGGACGAGGACCATTTTCCCTAAATCTGAACGTCTTGAAGATGGTCTCCCCAACCTTCCATGGAAGAATTGGTGGTGACTATGAATTTCGGGATCAAAGGCAGAAGCAAGAGGCCCTGTGAGAGGTGTGACTTCAAAGTCGACCATTCGATTGCCTCTCTCATGCGTAGAGTGATAGTAATCACGTTGATGAAGGATCCTATAGTTTCAATCCATTGACATTGGAGTTCCTCTTGCAAAGGCCTCATGTGAAGACGAGCTAGTGGTTTTAGGTCGATTGCTGGAGGAGAGCATGCCCAGTAGAGATTTGTATGTCCTCACACAAGTGCACTTTCATTTTGATAGCCTGAGAGCCAAGGTTTGCAAAAGGAAAGCTTTGTTCTAAATGGGATCCAAATCAGCTCCTGGGAACGTCCTTGTCTGACTCGGAAAAAAAACGATGATTTTTGTTGGTTTATAGAAAGGCCTAATTTGCGGTACAGATCTATGCAAACTCTTGTTGCTGCAGCTGTTAGACGAGCAGATGGAGCTTTCAGGAGCCAAACGTCCATATATGGAAATACTTGGTGACCCTGGTTCTGCAAGGCAGCAGCTACTGGGGCCAGAAACTTGGTGAAAATCTGCGGAGCAAATTTGAGGCTGAAGGGTAGGACTGATAGTGGGTACCAGCCACTGTGATTTGGAGGAACTTTCTATGTTTGTGGTGTATAAGAACATGGAAATAAGCATCCTCTAAATCCAGCTATGCCATGTAGTCCCTGCTGTTGAGGTGCCGAAGATTGTCAGAGAGTGTAACCATTCTGAAGGTCTGATTTTTGAGGAATTTGTTCAGCCATCTGAGGTCTAAAATAAGTCTTCACTCTCCAGATTTCTTTCGTATCAGGAAGAAGCGGCAGTAAAAGTATTTTGTTCTCTGTGCTACTGGAACCCTATCTATTGCCCCTTTCAGTAGTATAAACTTTGCTTCTTGTTTGAGTAAGTGAAGACAAGGGGGGTGCGATCCCCTGAGTCAAGTGTTTGTTGGGAGCTGGATGAATTCCAGAGTGTGCCATAAGATATGAGATCCAGCTGCAAAAAAGCAGACAGAGCAAAGAGGTAACCTGTAAGCGTTCCCAAGGCAGATCCCTGTTGGGCGAGGGTTAGAATTAATAAAAGGACATTAGAAAGAGGAGCAGAAAGAGTGTCAATAAACCTTTTGGTACAGAATACAACAAATTTCTGCCAACGGCAGGTGTATACCGACTAAGTGTAGGGCCGCCTGGTCGCCAGAATAACATTACAGACTTCGGGAGGAAGGTCAAAAGCCATCAACTCCCGCCGCTCAATCTCCACGCATTGAGGTGCAGAGTTGACAGGTTTGGGTGGAAACCCACCCCAGGCTGCTGCGACAGAAGATCATTCCGAAGGGGCAGCCTGATTGGTGTATCGATACTCATGTTTAGTAGCTCTGGATACCAGACTCTGCTTGCACAGTCCGGGACCACAAGAATGACTTGGGCCCGGTCACTCCTGATCTTCTCCAGAACCCTGGGCAGGAGTGGTATGGGCGTACAACAGGCCAGAGCTCCACTTGCGACGGAACGCATCGCTGAGCGATAGCCACCTTGGAAACTCCAGCGCGCAGTACTGCTGACATTGCACGCTCTCTTTGAAGGTGAACAAATCTAACCAAGGTTCTCCCACTGTTGAAAGAGACCTTGCTCCACCTCCGACTGGCGACACCATTTGTGATCCAGCAGGCATCGACGGCTGAGATCATCTGCCCTAGCATTCAGAGAACCTGTCAGGTGTTGAACCACCAGGGTTATGCCTTGCGGTTCCAGCCATGTCCAGAGATGCAAAGCCTGCTGACATAGGGTCGACTACCCCACCCCGCCTTGCTTGTTGCCGTACCACATGGCGGTGGTGTTGTCTGTGAACACCTGCACCAACTTCCCCTTGACAGAGAGAAGAAATGCTTTCAATGCCAAACGAATTGCTCAGAGCTCCAACAGGTTTATGTGGAGCCCCGTCTCTGCCGGAGACCAGTGGCCTTTGAACTCCATCTCTCCCATGTGGCCGTCCCATCCCAAAAAGTGACACATCCATCACAACTGTAAAATCTGTTTGCGGAAGGGAGAGAGGTCTGACCCAATCGCGGTTCATTAACCACCACAGCAGATCCTTCGCAGTTCCTTACGCAATCTGAACCAAATCAGTGAATGAGCGGGAATAACAGCCACTGCCTACTTCTGAAACTGGGACCCTTTCTATTGCTCCTTTGGCCAAACGAGCTGTAACTTCCTCTTGAAGTAGCTTTAAATGATCCCCCGCCAGCCGTTCCTGACTTGGCAGAATAGGAGGAGGAAAAGAAAAGAAAGGAAGAGAATAGCCCTCCTGGTCGATCTGCAAGTCTCACTTTTCTGATGTTATAGATCTCCAGTGGGGGAGATGATGACACATTCTCCCACCCACTGGAGTAGTGTGGTCCTGCAGAATCAGTCTAGGAGTGCTTGAGGGTTGCGGCTGCTGAGGGCAGTCTGTTAGACGACTTCTGGTCTCCATTCCTAGGACGGAATGTACTGCGTCCAAATCCATGCATGGCATGGGTAGTCTGTGCGGGCGGTGGCAAGGATAGGGCTGACGTGGCTGGAAACCCCTTCCGTTGCCACAAAAGGGGTGAAAGGAAGACTAGCCATGAGGAGTGGAGGAGAGGCCCACGGATCTGGCCGTATCTCGAGAGTCCTTGAACCTGACCAGGGCCAAGTCTGCCTTTTCCCCAAAAAGACTGGTTTCATCAAAGGGCATGTCCATCAAATTGGCTTGGACATCCCCTGAGAAGCCAGTTGTACGAAGCCAGGTGTGTCGCCTCAAGGCCACTGTTGTTGAAATCAACCTGCCCAGTGAATAAGTTGTTTCTAAACCAGACCGTATGGCGAATTTTGCTGCATTTCTCCCGTCCTTGGCAGCTTGGGAGAGCACAGCCCGGGCCTCCTCCAAGACTTATGGCAGCACCTGTGCAACCCTCTCCCAAAGAGAGTGGAAGAAATGGCATGTGGTATTCACCAACCACAATGCCAGAATGGAGGAGGAAAACATCTTCTTCCCAAATGAGTCCAGTCTCTTGGATTCCCTATCCGGAGGGGCGGAAGGGAATGCGCCCTGAGAAGCAGAGGCCTGCACCACTAAAACTCCCTGGGGTGGGGTGTTGGATGAGGAACTTTGGTCGCCTGGAGCTGGGCGATGGCAGCGTGCAATTGTTCTATCACAGGAGCCCCTGTGCTAGGCTTCGACCATGTTCCTAGAAGGACATCTGTAAGTGCTTCATTAAAGGGAAATAGGGGTTCAGAGGTGGAAGCCCCAGGTTGAATCACTTCGGTCAAGAGATTAGTCCTGACCAGCACTAAGTGCAGCTCCAGTCCATGGACCTCAGCTTCCCTCTTAACCACCATGGCATAGGACGTCCCCTCCTCCATAGCCACTATAGGCGGAGAGAGCATGTCAGTGTCTGAGGAAGTTTCCAGACCACTGGCTTCCCCAAGTTCCCCCTACCAGTCCATTGTCTCCTCAGAGACATCCTGGTTCTCTAGTGGGTCTCCAGACCTCTCCCATTCCTCTCCTGAGCCCAGCCCATCCACAAAGTACTTAGGCGACAACCTACCCTGGGTTCTGTCGATGTCGGAATCGACTCTGGGTCGTCAGGCATGAGGATGGGGCTTGTGCCACCGACGGGCATTGGCGATGCTGTAGGCACCAACTTTGTATTCGACACACGTTGGCATGATCTGCGTGGACACAGATACGGGTTCGGATCCCTGAGACCCCACCAACATCAGCGAAGTAGTTCTGCTCACATACTCTGCGCATGGTCCCGTAAAACTCTTTTTTCTAGCAGGAGTCGCTCCGGGTCCCGGAAAGGGGGGAGGCGCGGAGGCAACTCTGGCTCCGGCTCCGCAGAACCACGCCTAGAGCCTCGATGCTCCCTGCCTTTCTCGATGACGGAAGCCAACTGAGGTGAAGACGAAGTCCGCTTGGACTTCTTCTTCTTGTGCCTCTTCCGCAAGTGTTCCGATGACCTTGAACGGGAGGAAAAGGACTTAGGGCTCCGTGAGCGGTCCCGCGACCTCCTCTTCTTCTACGGGACCGTGACCTCCTCGGAGTCTTGCTTGCTGGGCCAAAAGCAACTTCATTGCTTGTTCCCTCAAAGTCTGCGGGGCCATCGCCCGACAGTCTGCTCACTACTTCCAATCATGGTGGCGCTCAAGACACCACAGACATACGCAGTGGGAATCTGTGACCGACATCATGCAGGAACAAGTCCTGCATCCCTCGCAAATGAAGTCGCATCTCAAAAATTTCAACAAAAGTTGAGAAAAAGCTGCCAATAGGCGAAAGAGAGGTAGTTCTTCCTGGATCAGCGTTTAACTGGCGCGGAAAGAAAAGAACTGTCCTCCGCGAGCCTGAGTGGCACCACAACGTCATAACCGATGCTACCGACAACGTCACGAGGATCCGAATGGAGCCACCCAATGGCGCGCGCATGGGGTATTGCTCAGAAAAAGTGTCAGGATCCAGCCTGCCGCCTGGGAAATTCAAAGGTAAGGAACCTGCAGCTAGAAGTCTCTATCAGATTGGCTAGTGCATAAGCAGCCCTGACAGATTGCAGACATGGACGAGAATCTCTTCTAAATGGAATCCAAATGGATTCCTTCCATGTCCGGTGGAGACGTGATGGGGTGGAAGGATTTTCTGATATTCACTGAGCCACTTGGGAAATAACAGAATCTGGTTTAGGAGGACCCTTAAGGCATGCAGGGGAATCCTCAGGCACCCTATATTTTTATATCTAAGCTAGGCAGTACTGGCACAACAGTGGCTGGTTATTTCATTACTTTAAGTCCTTCCTGCCAGATAAGGTCTATAATGGGCACCTTCCGACATCCTTGATTATTCTTAACAGTCATAAAGGAAACAATCTGATTTCTTGACTATTGTGGGCCGATGAAATCTGAACGTAACTCTGTCCATCAGATTATGAAAATCTCCAATGTCCGCTGGAGGTGAGTCAGAAGGACGACAAGGAGGAGGAGATGGTGTAGGTATAATATAGTTATCCCATTTATCGGTGGGTGGAGGAGGATCGTGAATTTCTCCATCTTCAGGCTCTTCTTCAGAAGAGGATGGATCCTCTCTAGGAGGAACAGGGATGATGGGACGTTGCGTATCCTAGGAGTAGCAGGAGGATACAGTATTGGTGTAAGTGGTGCTACAGGTGGTGCTGGTGGAGGCGGCGGCACAGTAATGTGTTCCTCTTGGGGCGGGAACCTTTTTCTGTAGTCCATGAGCATGGCCTGTAAATTTTGTATTAAAGACAAAGGTAATTGAGCTTGTTCTTGCCTTGGTGAAACAACATAATATCTAAAACGTTGATATTGTGTGGGAGGAACTGGATAATGTTGCTAGAACTGCTACTCATCATAATAGTCCTCATCCTCCTCCTGACACTTGAAATTAAGTGTCAAAAGGGACCATCATCATCTGTTTCCTCTGTGTCTAGATGGTGACTTGGGAGTAAAGGCAAATATTGGATGGTGTGGACTGCATTTGCAGTGACTTCGTTGACGGGTCCGTCGACTATGCGACCGTCGGTGACCCTGATTTTCTTGTTGATGGCTAAATCGCTGTCGATGATGGTGGAGCCTTCGTCAACGGTGGAACATTTGTCGATGGTAGAGCCATTGTCGATGGTGTCATTGTCGCCGCCGGCATCAACGATGGCAACCTCGTCACTGAAGTCTTCGTTGATAGTAGGAATAGTGTCGACGGTATGTCGGCGTTGATGCTCGCCGTCGATTTCGTATGCACCGTCGACGGTCTCGATGAGGAGAGAATAGTCGTCGGCGGCGTTGCTGAAGATACAGGCGTTGACAGTAAAACTGATGCTGACAAGGATCTGTGGCTGTATTTATGCCTAGAAGGTGCTGAAGATTTCAATTTTGCCTTAGAAGTCCCAGAATGATGTGACAAGACTAACTCTGAGGGGACTTTAGGTTCTTTCTCCTTTTTTTTAGCTTCTTTGGTCAGATGAGAGGTTTTAGGATGTTTCAGCCTGACCCTCAGAAGACCTGGGCCTCCTAAGGGATTTGGAGAAAGGGTCGCTCTCCTCATGAAAGGACACTCCTTGTGTCTGCTTCAGCCACAACAAAAGTCTGACCTCTCTACCTCTAAGAGTCTTAGATGAAAAGGTGTGGCAGATTTTACATCGTTTTGCCTCATGATGAGCATAGAGGCAATAGATGCAATCCTTGTGGGCATCATCAATATGAATCCTTTTTTTCCCCACAGGATTTACCAGGGCGAAATAGTCCTTTCCTATCAGACATTGTCCAGGAAGAAAAATAAGACACCAGTCATCACAAGATGTTTTACTATATAGTGGCTGCATCGAACGTGGTCATGTTTGGTATCAAACAATTTGGAATCATACCCCAACACTGATTCCAGTGTTAGAAGTATGATCCCATTTTTATTTATCTATTTATTTATTTTGTAGCTTTTAGAGCGCATGGCTACCCCCAACGGAGGTGTCCTGGCACTAGCAGCGGAGAGAGAAAAAGGTAAGGGCCAGTTGCTTTGAAGAGCACATTTGGTGCACTCTTTGCATACTCCAGTTTGAACCAGTTCAGGGAGCCCTTGTCTCCCACTCTGACGCAAAATTAGAATAAAGGACATGGGAATATTCTTTCACCTGTCCTGCCAATCCTCAGGGAAGGACCCTTGAGTTGTTCCAACCCTTTCCCTAGGGTACTTAAGGACGCACCTGTAGGTAGTTCCTTAGATTTGTCGTAGGTCAAAACTAAAGAATAAAGCCACGTAATTTTTTGACCGTCTGGACACTTGGACTTTGCCTGGAACCGAGACTGCATCAAGGAAAACTCCTGCTGCTCCTGGTCTTGCTGCTTGTAAGTCTTCATCATCATCATCGGTGTCGGTGCTTCTTCTAGGATCTTCACCAAAACTGTGAGTATCAAAGACACTTGAAGTAATTTCCCTTGGAGTGAAGGAGTCACTCCCCTGCATCTGCAGGCACCCCAATAAAGATGACTGGTCTGCTGCTCCTAAGTTCCCACAGACTTCAAAAGGCTCAGCAACACAGGTGGTTGTTCTGCAACTCCCTAGAGGCCTGATCTGTCTTCTCTGTAACTTTGAGGCCAGTATCTCTCGTTGGAACCGCTGGTACCGAACCCCTGTGCATTGCGTTGACTTGCCGTTGACAAGGCTTGTTGGCTCTGCACTCCAGAGATCTTCAAGCCCGCAGAAGCTCCATCCTCCAGCATCGCTTCCTGCCAAGTACAGCATCCTCACCACATCCTCTTCACTGTGGGCATTCTTTCTTGGTGAGCAGCTCGAGGTCCTCTTTTGACTCCTGTACCTTCAGCCTAGGAATCCTCTTGATGGTCTTCTCCATTTTGAGCTGTGTTTCGTATAGTCACTTGACAAAAGTAATGGCAGCACAGACACTACCTTCCCCGACATATTGCTTTGAAATATGGCTCGGTAAGGAAAGAGATATACTGAATGAGCTACAAACCACGGTGTACAAAGGGTATTCTACCTCCCTATAGCAGCCTCTCCAGGCCAAGTCCATCTAGAATTCGGTCTTCAAAAATTTCAAAGAATTAATACCTTTATAAACCTGTGCTGGAAACTTCACGCCTCAGAAGGTGGATTTCTGAATATCTCATGTTGGGTTGAGATTAATGCACAGATGGAGCAAAAGCAAACTAATTCATGGGGGGCACATTGGGATAAGCTCTAGCCTTATTAGGTATCCAAGTAGCATGGGATAGCAAGATTGACAGAGCAGCATTCACAAGGTTGTGCAATACTACAGCAAATAAAATGTTGCTTTTGGAAGATAAAAATATCCTGGTTAAATGGCAAAATGCATGGACCGTGATAGATTCTTAAACCCACTTGAGGCAAGGCTACATACCAGCGCACTTCCATCCAGCCATAAAATTTTGTTTCATACTGTATCTTTTAGGAGCCCAAGACTCAAAAGACCTATTTCCAACATGGAAAGGCGGGAAGCACAACACAAAGTTCCATCTATGCAAATACAGAACAGATTCTATAAGTCACCTGACGTGTACATGCCCAATAGTCAAGGACCTAAGAAAGACACTTCTTAAATCAATATTCCTAGAACTAAACATTCATTCCTGTTGGCAAGCTGTTACTTGCCGGTTGGGTGGTGCGTCAAAACAAATTGATATGTCGAGAGGTAAAATTATTTTTACGAAAAAGCGACCTCCTTCGAAAAGTGGACTTACTACAGCAACTGGTTAATAAATAGACAGTTTTAAGAACTATAATGACGGGGATTCATTAATTAGAAAATCAGGGATGAGTGACTTTATATCAATGGCAAGCATGCAAATGTAAATGAAAAATATTTTAGGGAAAGATAAACAACTTATTTAATTTTTGTAAAAATTTAATGTTATATAGCAAACAAAGTATATATTTTTATGAAGTGCACGTTATGGCTATGAATAATCAAATAAAGGTTTCATTGACTGTCTGATATATACCAATGTGTAGATAAGTGTTGTGTAATAAATAGACATATTTTTATATATACACTGTGTGATTCTTTTTCGTTTAACCTACACTACATGATTACACTGGTAAAACAAACTGCTTCAAGATAAGCCAGAAGGCTGCGCTACACAGCTATCACTTTAAGATTTTTCTATGGGTATCAAAGACCACTAAAACCACCATAAGGGTTGCCTGGTAAAGTGCCAGGTGCATCTCTTAAATAAGTGTGCACCATATACTAAGCCAGCCTCCTACACAGGGCCTTTTGACAAAGGTTCCACGACCCAACCCCACCCTGTTTGTTGCAGTACCACAAGGTGATGGTGCTGTCTGTTAACACCTACACTCGTCTTCCCTTGATGGAGGGTAGAAAGCCTTTCAATGCCAGTCGGATCGCTCGGAGCTCCAACATGTATATGTGTAGCCTGGATTCTTCCAGAGACCAGAATTGTCTGATTCCCACCTTGCCCCCCCATCCCAGTGATGCATCGGTCACTACTGTCAGTTCTGGTTGGGGAAGTAAGAGAAGTCTTCCGTTTACCCAGCCATGGTTCGTCAACCACCACCGCAGATCTTTTGCAATTCCCTTTGAGATATGGACCATGTAGGAGAGATTCCCCTGATACTGATCCCACTGGAACTTCAGGCCCCACTGCAGAGCCTGCATGTGCCAAAGGGCACGTGTCACCAGCAGAATTCAAAAAGACATGAGATCCAGCAGCCTCACAGGCAGTATTACGAAATCCAGGATAAAGGCAGAAACATCGGTATCATAGTCTGAATATCCTGGACTCGCCGTTCGGGAGGATACACACAAAACTGCACCATGTCCAGAGCAATTCTGATGAAAGGGAGTGACTTAGAGGGATTCAAGTGTGACTTCAACATGTTAATAGTGATCCCCAGCGTATGCAGAGGTCCATCTTAGTCAGGAGGTAGGAGACAACAGCCTGGGGCAAGCCCGCCTTCAACAGCCAGTCGTCATGATAGGGGAAGACAGGCACCCCTGATCTCCGTAGATGAGCTGCAACCACTGCCATCACCTTGGTGAACAGCCAAGGAGCGCTGATGAGGCCAAAGTGGCACAGCAAACTGAAAGCAGTCGTGACCCACTGTGAACCATAGGTAATGCCTGTGGGGTAGGCAGGATGGAAATATGGAAGTACACGTCCTGCAAATCCAATGCTACAATCCAATCTCCTGGGTCTAGGGCAGATACAACCTGAGGAAGAGTGAGCATTCTGAACTTCTCTTTCTTGAGGAAGAAGTTGGGAGAGCACAGGTCAAGGATAGGACAAAGGCCTCCATCTTCCTTGGGCCCCAGAAAGTAGCTGGAATAACAACCCAACCCACTTCTATTGTTGGCACTCTTTCTGTGGCCTCTTTCGCCCAAAGATCTATCACTTTCTGGCAGAGAAGGGATAGGTGGTCCTCGGTCAGCCCGTCATAAGTAGGTGGCATGTAAAGAGGGGTAGTCTCGAAGGGGAAGGAATAGCCCTTCTGGACAATCTGCAAAATCCACCTGTCTGATGTTATGGACTGCCAGTGCGGCAGATGGTGGCAAATCCTTCCACGCACTAGGTGCCCATGATGTTAAACGGGGCCAACTAGGAGGGTCTGGAGGCTGCTGGTGCTGGGGGATGGTGGACTGACCCGACCGCTGGCCATCCGACCTATGGGGCTGGTAGGTGTCGCGTCAATGCAGAGGCTGGAAAGCTTTAGTGCTGCAGTGGCTGGGAGTGAATGTACGTCACTTCTGTGGCCACAAAATGAGCGGAAGACGGATTGATGGTGATGAGGGGCCATGAAAAGGCCCAAGGACTTGGTCATAGCCCTGCTGTCCTTAAAGTGTTCCAGTGCCAAATCTCCCTTGTCTCCGAAGAGATGGGGGAGTTAAATGGCATGTCCATGAGTGATGTCTGGAAATCACCAGAAAAATCAGTAGTCCCCAACCAGGCGTGGCGATGCAGGACCACATCTGATTAAACTGCTTTGCCTAGTGAGTCAGTGGTGTCTAATCCACTTCTAATGGTGAACTTAGATCCATCCCTCCCGTCAGCAACAGCCTCGGAGAGCATGGCCCAGGCCTCCACCGGGACAGTTAGCAGCATCTGCACAACTGTATCCCACAAGGCGTGAGAGTACCGGCTCAAAAGCATGCGTCACTGACCGTAATGCCAGGCTGATGGAAGAAAATATTTTCTTGCCTAAACAGTTCAGCCTCTTGGATTAACAATCCAGGGTTGCAGTTCGGACTGTGCCAGGATTTACACGTGAAGTGGAGGCTTGGACCACCAAGCTCTCCAGGATAGTGTGTTCCCTGAGGAATTTGATGTTCCCTGGAGTGGAGATGTGGTAGCTGGCAATTGTCCTGCTCACAGGAGCCTCTGTGTTGGGCTTTGGCCAGGTCCGAAGCAGGACATCAGTAAATGATTTGTTGAATGGGAGAAATGATTCAGAAGGGAACATTCCAGTTTGAAGCACTTTTCTTAAGACATTAGTCTTGACTGCCACAGAGGGCAGACTAAGGTCCAGTACTAGCTGCCTTCCGCAACACCTTAGCAAATGAAGCTCCCTCCTCTGTAGCCATGGTAAAGGCAGAAAGCATGGGAGAATTTTCCAGTCCACTGGCTTCTTCTAGATCCTCACACCAGTCCAAGGAGTCATAAGGCTGATATTCTTTAGGGTCCAGTGATCCCTCCCATTCTTCCCCAAGCCCTAGCGCAAAGGAATAGGGTTCAAGTTTCAGCCAGGAAGCCATGGCTCCTGTCTGTGCCAAAGTCAGCGTCAGGCGACGCCCCTCGGGCTCCGTCTCTGAATCGGGGATGTAAATGAGGATGGTGGTACCGGTGGGTGCCTGCGGGGGTGTCAGCTTGGGGACCAAAGCTAGGGAAGGATGACATGGCATGGCTGGCGCCAATCTGGACATATCTGTGGATCCCTGGTGCCTGACTGGGACTTGAGCTGCCGGCATTGATCTAATAGGGGCCCCTCCCAAACCCACAGGCCCAATTGCACATCAGAGGGAGCAGGCCACTCTACTTAAGAGCCAGCGCTCGAGGGATGCTCCCTCATCTTGTTGGCTGACTAACGACATGAAGCGAAGCATGCTTTGACTTATCCTTTTTGTGGGACTGAGACTTACCCGAATGGCTTGATGACTTGGAGTGTGATGACTGCCTCTGACTCCGCGATTGCTCCCAGGACCTTCCTCTCAACCCGGACCTTGAGTGTCGCTATGTCGCATGGGATTGCTACCTCAAGGCCTTCAGATGCATGGTACAGTGGTCGGTACAGGCCTTTGGGTTATGGTCATGGTTTTATTCAAAGCACCAGAGGCAAACAAGGTGCGGGTCTGTCACTGACATCTGTCGGTAGCATGCACTACGAGGCTTGAAGCTGGCCTTCTCTGATGACATAGCGGCCACACAAGGAGGTAAGATCTCAAAAAATACTTTGACAAAACGCTGATAAAAGCTTAGTCAAAAAGTGACTAAGTAGTAACTTGTTCATCTGATAGAGAGTTGTAGCTGCAGATATTTTACCTTTGAATAGATACCCAAACCACACCATCCTGTGGTGGGCTGCAGACAGATTTCTTACACTAACAAGTCCTGCAGAACCAAACAGGCAAAATGCCAGTCCCTGGAGACCTGACTGTCCAGGCAGTAGAGCTTGGCAAATGTGTGCAAAGAAGCCCACGTTGCTGCCTGGCAGATGTCCAGGACTGGGACACCCAGGCCAACTCCATTGTTGCAGCCTTCCCCCTGTTGGAATGAGCTCATAAGCACTCAAGGGGCTGCTTCCTAGCCATGGTGTAGCAGTTCTTAATGCAGAGAATGACCCAGTGAGAAATGGTCCATTTCTGCACTTCCCAACCTTTATTAGCTTCCAAGTAAGCCACAAAGAGTTGGTTGTCCCCCCAGAACTCTTTTGTGCAGTCAAGGTAGAATGACAAATACTCTTTTTGGGTCCAGACAATGAAGATGCTCCTTTTCCTTAGAGGGAAGGCGAAGAGCAAAAAAGGTAGGCAGCATGACTGATTGACCCAGATGGAATGGTGTCACCACTTTTGGCAAGAATGAAGCCCAGGTGTGAAGCACCACATTATCCCCAAAGGGCATCATATAAGGAGGCTTGCATGACAATGCCTGCAACTCACTATTTTCTGGGTAGATGTTATCGCCACCATAAAGGCTGTCTTGATGGTAAGCAGCCAGAGAGGACAATTATGCAAAGTCTTGAAAGGAGCGCACATAAGAAATGAAGAACAAAATTAAGGTCACACTGTGGCATGACAAATGGCATGGGTGAAAATGTATATACAAGCCCTTTTAAGAATATATTTACAATCAGAGATTTAAACAAGGAGAGTTGGTCCGGCAGCCGCAAGAAAGTGAACAGAGCAGAAAGATAACCCTTGAGAGTACCCAAAGCAGAGCCCTGCTGGGCAAGGGTAAGAATGAAAAGAAGGATAGTAGATAAAGAGGCAGAAGCAGGGTCAACTGACCTTCCTGTACAATATTTTAAACATTTTGCCAACCGCCTGGCCGCCAAAATAACATTCAAAAGCTATCAACTGTTGCCGCTCAATCACCATGCATGGAGGCGGAGAGTTGACAGTTTTGTGTGGTGGACCCTCCCCTACTGCTATGACAGAGATCCTCCTGAAGGATTGATGCTTATTTGAAGAAGCTCAGGATACCCAACTCCTCATGCCCAGTCTGGGGCCACAAGAATGACTTGGGCACAGTAACTCTTGATCTTCTTCAGAACTCAGGGCAGGAGTGGTATGGGCTGAAAGGCGTACAGGAGGCCTTGGCTCCACTTGCACTAAAAAGCCTTGCCAAGTGATAGCTGCTTTTGAAACTCGAGCTCGTAAAACTGCTCACATTGAGCATTCTCTTCGGAGGTGAACAGATTTAACCTAGGCTCTCCCCACGTTGAAAGAGACCTTGCGTCACCTCCAATTGGAGACGCCATTCATAATCCACTAGGTATCAATGGCTGAGTTTGTTTGCCCGGGCATTCTGCCCTGGCATTCAGAGAACCAGCACGGTGTTGAACCACCAGGCATTCCAGCCATGTCCAGAGACACAGGACCTCTTGACAAAGGGTATACAATCCCATCCTGCTGTGCCTGTTGCAGTAACACATGGCAGTAGTGTTGTCCATGAACACCTGTATTAACTTCCTCTTGACAGAGGGAAGAAATACTTTCAATGCCAACCGGATCACCCAAAGCACCAACAAATTCATTTGGAGTCCTAATTCTGCCGGAGACTAGTGTCCCCTGACCTCTCCCAGACGGCCGCCCCATCCCAGGAGTGACGGATCTGTCACTACTGTGAGATCTGGTTGGGAAAGGGAGAGGTGTCTACCTCTGATCCAATCGCGGTTCGTTAACCACCACTGCAGGTCTTTTGCAGTTCCTTCCGAGATCTGGACCATGTCAGAGAGATTCCTCTCATGGGGCACCCACCAGAACTTTAGCTCCTACTGCAGAGCCTGCATACAGCATCTGGTGTGGTTCACCAACAGGATGTAGGAGGCGATGAGGCCCAGCAGCCTCAAAGTCAGTCTCACAAAAATCCAGGATAGAGGCTGAAACATTGGAATCATAACCTGAATATCCTAGACTAGCTGCTCGGGAGGATAGGCCCAAAACTGTACTGTGTCCAGAACAGCTCCAATATAAGGGAGCATCTGAGAAAGAGTCAGGTGTGACTTCAGCACATTTGTAGAGAACCCTAGCGAATGCAGGAGGTTTGATTTAGTCTGTAGGTGGGAGATGATAGCCTGATGCGAGGATATCTTCAATAGCCAGTCGTCGAGGTAGAGGAAGACTGAACCCCTAACCTGCGCAGATGAGCTGCGACCACCGCCATCACCATGGTAAACATGTGAGGGGCACTGGTAAGGCCAAAAGGTAGCACAGTAAACTGAAAGTGCTCGTACCCTACCTTGAACCACAGGCAGCATCTGTGGCCCGGCAGTATGAGGATTTGAAAATACGTACCCTGCAAGTCCAATGCTACCATCCAGTCGCCTGGGTCTAGGTCAGACAGGACCTGAGCCAACGTGAGCATCTTGAACTTCTGTTTTTTGAGGAAGAGGTTGACAGTTCGAGATCTAAAATGGGCTGCAACCCTTTGGTTTTTTCGGAATCAGAGAGTAGCGGGACTGGCAACCACTGCCTACTTTTGAAATTGGAACCATCTCTATAGCCCCTTGACCAGGAGAGCTGAAACTTCCTCTTGGAGTAAAGTTAAATGATCCTCCGCCAGCCATTCTTGAATTGGCGGAATAGAAGGAGGAAAAGAAAGGAAAGTCAGAGAATAGCCATCTTGAATGATGTGTAAGACCCATTTGTCTGGTGCTATGGACCTCCAGCGGAGGAGATGGTGATGAATTCTCCCTCCCACTGGAATGGAATGGTCTTGCAGAGTCAAACTAGAAGTGATTGGAGGCTGTAGCTGCTGAGGGCTGGGTGACAGATGACCTCTGGCTATGATTCCGAGGTCGGAATGAGCTGCGTCAACATCCTCGCACAACTTGGAAAGCCTGCACAGAATGGTGGCTGGGATACATTTGACGCGGCTAAAAACCCCTTCCATTTCCACAAAAGGGGTCAAAGCTAGTCTGGCCACGAGGTGTAGTAGAGGGGCAAAGTATCTGTTTTCTTACCAAAGAGACGAAATTCGTTAAAGGGCACGTCCATGAGATTAGCCTGGACATCACCGGAAAAGCCAGATGTTCTTAGCCAGGCACGGTCCTGAGGGACCACCGTCCATAAAACTGCGCTGCCCAGCAAGTCAGTCAAGTCTAAGCCACAACTTATGGTGCATTTTGCTTCATCCCTTACATCCTTCACCGCCTGGGACAGTTCGGCCCTGTCCTCCTCTGGGACCTGTGGCATCACGTACGCAAGTGTCTCCCAAAAGGGGTGGGAGAAACAGCCCAATAAGAATGCCGTATTCACGGACCGCAATGCCAAGCTGATAGAAGAAAACATTTTCTTTGCAAGTGTGTCCAGCCTCTTGGATTCCCTATCCGGAGGAGAGGAAAGGAACGCGCAATGAGACATCGAAGCCCGCACCACTGAGCATCAGGGGCGGGGTTTTACCTGAGGAACCTTGGATCACCTGGAGCAGGGCGATGGAGGCATGCAAATGTCCTGTTCGCAGGAGCCCCTGTGCTAGGCTTGGATCATGTGCCTAGAAGGATAGTCGTCAGTGCTTCATTAAAGGGCAATAGGGGTTTGGAGGTGGAAGGCCTTGGCTGAAGCACTTTGGTCAAGAGATTAGACCTGACCTGCATGGAGGGCAGCTTAAGTCCAAGGACCTCTGCTTCCCTCCTTAACACCATAGAGTAAGCAGCCTCCTCCCCCGTAGCCACAATCGGTGGAGAGACCCTGACAGTATCAGGGGATGGGTACAGTCCATTGGCTACCACAAGTTCCTCATACTAGTCCATCTGTTCCACTGGAACATCTCTTTGATGTTCTAAAGGGTCCATAGACCCCTCCCGTTCAAGGCCCATGCCTGAAACTTCCTTAAAATGCCCAGGCAACGACATTGAACTTATGGGTCCAGCCAACGCCGGAGTCGACGTCGAGCGGCACCAGTCCGACTCCAAGTTGTCAGAAATAAAAGGATGGGGCTGGAACTGCCGGTGGGGGCAGGTGACGCCAAAGGCACTGACTTTGGGTCAGAAGTCAGAGAAGGTCACGTCGGCCCGGATCCAGAATCGGATCCATGAAGCCCCACTGGGGCCGTGAGCAGAGCTAATGGCATCAAATCTGATGGGGCCCCCATCTGACCCCGTGGGGCCCAAAGGCTCACCAGAAGGTTTGGCCCGCTCAAACACATGGCGCAAGGCCTCTTAAAATTCCTTTATTTGAGTAGGGGTTGCTCTAGCACCTGGAAACAGGAGGGACACAAAGTCAAACCTTGCTCCGGCTCCACAGTACCATTCCTTCAGCATCAGTCTTCCTTAACTCTTGTCGACGGATGACAGACATGGCGAAGATTAAGTCTGCTTGGATTTCTTCTTCTTCTTGTGCCTCTTCTTTGAGGATCCCGAAAACCTTGAGTGGTAGGAAGTGGATTTGGGGCTCCTGGAGTGGTCCTGCGACCTCCTCTTCTTCTTACAAGACCAGGATCTCCTCGGAGTTTTGCTGGCTGGTGTCTACTACTGGGCTGCAAGGAGCTTCAAAGCTCGCTCCCGCAAGTCCTTCGGTGCTGTGGTCCAACAGTCCCAGCATGACTTTGTGTCGCGGTCATGCTTGAGGCACCAGAGACAGATGAGGTGGAGGTTGGTTACCAACATGGAGCAATGACAGGCGCCACACGATTTGAACCCTGTTCTTCTAGAAGACATAGCTCGATGCACAAAAAAATATATGTTTGACAGAAAGTAAAAAAAAAACTGTCAAAAAGAGACAGCAGGGGCAGCGTAAAGAAAAGAACTGTTGTCCGCCCATCTGTGTTGTGCCTATATAGGTGACCAGGATGTTAGAACCAACATTAACTACGCCGACGATGTCACACAGAGCCGAATGGAGCCACCCGACAGCACACAGGGATACTGCTCATGCAAATGTTTCTGGATCCAGCCTGAGACCAGGGGAATTCTAAGGTAAGGAATCTGCAGCTAAGAGTTTCTATCAGTTAGGGCTGTTATGATAATCGGATGCATGCTAGATATGGTCCAGCAATATATGGCTGAGTTGATTATGGTATATTGTATTGGGTTTGGAGGTTAAGGATTCAATGGCTTAAACCTGACTTATTGTGATGATGCATACGTTGCGGATAAGATCAAGTAGTTGCTCCTGGTAAGTTTACTGAGTCAGAAGAAGTGAGTCTTGCTTGGGTATAAAGGTGAATCGTGATTAATTGTGACTGGGTATGCTAGATAAAGTGAGTTTGATAAAAACTTTGAAAAGACAATCTTAGACCATCATGGTTTTGCCTGTCCTGGAATGAGGTTCAAGTTCGTTATGGAGTTCTTGTGTTTGAGAAGATTAATTTGAACATTGTTTTTTGAAGGAGTGGCATAATGAGCAGGTTTGTTTTGTTTATCAAATTGATGAATGTAATTGGATTGTAGAATTGGATTGTAGATTTGTATTGTTTGAATGAGCTTGTGAGACCTAGGTTTGAGAAAAAGGACCTTCAATTCCAGTGTGAAGTAAACAGTAAATCAAAGGATTTTTCAATGGCAGGAGTCAGTGGTGAAGATTCACTATCTGTTCTAGGAATGCGGATAAACTCTGATATG
The DNA here is from genome assembly GCF_964263255.1 of Lissotriton vulgaris. NCBI lineage: Eukaryota > Metazoa > Chordata > Amphibia > Caudata > Salamandridae > Lissotriton > Lissotriton vulgaris. The sequence goes on along the minus strand of NC_141694.1, from coordinate 784,635,589 downwards.
GAGTTATTTTCAGATAGGATCTACAAATTGGTAAATTTAGGTAATATGATTGAACTATAATTTTCCAACTGTCATTTGTGTGTATGCAGAGGGAGGACATTTTTGAGTGTATAAGTCAGTGCCATTTACTTTTCTTTCGTAAAGTATTTTGCAACATTTGGATACTGACAAAAAGTTACACAAGTAGTTGGTCCAGTAATGTGGCTCAGGACCAAAAAGGAAGAGGGATGTCTATATAGCACCATTTTATAGTGAGATGAACAAGTTACTTACCTTCGTTAACGCTTTTTCTGGTGGATACAGTATCTGCCTGTGGATTCCTCACCTTGTGAATATCCCCCTGCGTCAGCAATGTTCGGAAAAAAAATTTGTAGCACGCCGGCGTGGAGGACGTCACAGGAGCACGGCATCGCGCGCGACTCCGACTGATGTCACTGACTCCTTATTAGACCTACGTCGGTGTGATGACATCAGTTCCGCCCTTTTTTCTGTGCCTTCGAGGCACCCGGACGGACCAATGACAGTAGACATATACATATACAACGTACCCAGTACATAATATCCAAAAATACACACATAGTGTGTAGACATGCATGAAAAACATCATATATAACAAATATATCTATATAAAACACATAAATGCATTTAAACATTGCCATAAACTCAGATATAGAAGAGTGGACAACAGGGAGGCGGGTGGGCATGTGAGGAATCCACAGGCAGATACTGTATCCACCAGAAAAAGCGTTACCAAAGGCAAGTAACTTGTTCTTCTGATGGATACATCTGCCAGTGGATTCCTCACCTTGTGAATAGATTCCCACAGCAGTCCCCACTCACGGAGGAGGGTGTCCACTCTTCTATACCAGAAAATCTTGAAGGACAGAGCGCGCAAAATGGCCGTCCCTTCTCATCTCGCTATCCAAGCAGTAATGCTTTGCAAAAGTGTGGAGGGAGGCTCATGTCTCTGCTCTACAAATGTCCTCTACAGGAACACCCCTAGACAAAGCAGATGTTGATGACTTTGCTCTAGTAGAATGAGCCCTTATACCCTCTGGAGGTTCCTTACCAGCCAGGGCGTAGCAGATCTTGATGCATAGTATGATCCATCTTGAGAGTGTGCGCTTGCGCACAGCTCTTTCTTTCTTGCAGCCAGCAAATCACACAAAGAGCTGGTCATCCACTCAATAGTCCTTTTGTTCTATCAAGGTAAAAGCTCACCGCCCTCCTAGGGTCCAGACGGTGAAGACGCTCCTCCTCCTTGGAAGGGTGAGGGGGAGGATAGAAGGTAGGAAGGGTAATGGACTGTCCTAAATGGAATGGAGTAACCACCTTAGGCGGAAAAGCAGCCCTGGTCCTAAGAACCATTCGTTCAGCATGAATGGTCAAGAATGGGGGCTTTGAGCTAAGAGCTTGAACCTCACTTACCCGCCTTGCCGAGGTAATTGCGACAAGAAAAAGACAAAAGTCTCAAAGGACACCTGTGTAAAGGTTCAAATGGAGAACCCATTAAATATGTAAGAACTAGGTTCAAGTCCCATTGAGGCACAATAAAGGGAGTAGGAGGAAACTTATTTGTTAAACCCTTTAAAAATCTCAACACAACAGGAGATTTAAACAAAGATGGATGATCCGGTAAACAGATAAAAGCCGATAAAGCTGATAGATATCCTTTTACCGTAGCTACAGCAAAACCCTGCTGTGCTGATGAAAGAACAAATTGAAGTATTTCTGACAACCGAGCTCTCAAATGATCAACAGAATTCTCCCCACACCAAGATACAAATTTAGACCACCTATAAGAATAGATGGACTTGGTGGAGTCACGCCTGTCCGATAAAATGACATCCACCACATCAGGTGGGAGAGAAAAGGAATTCAGGTTGCCCCGTTCAATCTCCAGGCATGATGGTGTAAGGTCTGGAAGTGGGGGTGTAGAACCTGCCCCTCCATCTGAGAGAGGAGGTCTGCCCTGAGAGGGAGACGGAGCGGCGGGCACGAGGAGAGGTGGAGAAGATCTGTGTACCACACCCTTCTTGGTCAATCCGGGGCGATCAATATAACTTGGGCTCGGTCTTGACGTATCTTCCTCAGAACCCAAGGAATCAAGGCTATGGGAGGAAATGGGTAAAGGAGTCGTGAGCCCCAATTCAACTGAAACACATCCCCCAACGCTCCTTGCATCGGAAACTGGAGACTGCAGAATGACGGGCAGTGAGCGTTCTCGTGAGTGGCAAACAGGTCCACCTGAGGAGTTCCCCATGTCCGAAAGACATGACGAACTACCTCTGGATGAAGCCTCCACTCGTGATCGGCTGAAAACTGCCGACTGAGACTGGCTGCACGAACGTTCAGTACTCCGTCCAGATGATTTGCCACTAGACAAATCTGATGTTCCTGAACCCAGGACCTGAGCCTCTCTGCAGAGACACTGCGACCCCACTCCTCCCTGTTTGTTGACATACCACATCGCGGTGGTGTTGTCCGTCAGGACTTGAACCGACCGACCGCGAAGGGAGGGGAGGAAGGCCTTGAGTGCCAGACGTATTGCTCGCAATTCCAAAAGGTTGATGTGAAGAAACCTATCCTCTGGAGACCAAAGACCCTTGACCTCCAGATCCCCCAGATAAGCACCCCACCCTAGAGTGGATGCATCCGTAATCACTGTGGCCACCGATGGAGGAGTTTGAAAAGGCTTTCCTTGAGATAGATTGCATTCCACTCCCCACCAAGACAGATCCGCCGCAGCTTCTCTGGAGATCCTCACTGACTCCCTGAGATCCCCTTGGTGCTGATACCACTGCCTGCGGAGGCACCACTGGAGTGCCCTCATGTGCCAGCATGCATGGTTGACCAACAGAATGCAAGAAGCCATCAGACCGAGTAGACGAAGTACCTTCAGCACTGGAACAACCGCTCCATTGTAAAATAAAGGAATCATTTCCTGTATGTCGCGAATCCTTCGAGGTGGAGGAAATGCATGACACACAGTTGTGTCCAGTACCGCACCTTTGAACAGGTTGCGCTGGGAGGGCACCAGGTGAGATTTGGGTACATTTATCGAAAAACCCAACCTGTGCAACAACTGAGTTGTCTCTTGCAGATGATGGAGCACTACCTCTGGAGATTGTGCTTTGATCAGTCAATCGTCTAGATAAGGGAATACTGGAATCCCTGACCTTCTGAGATGTGCAGCCACCACAGCCATCACCTTGGTGAAGATTTGAGGCGCAGTAGTAAGACCAAACGGTAGAACCGCAAACTGGTAGTGCTGCAATCCCACCGTGAAGCGGAGCTACTTCCTGTGCGACTTCAAAATGGGTATATGGAAATAAGCATCCTTTAAGTCGATCGACACCATCCAGTCTTCTTCCATCAGCGCCTGAAGAACCTGCGCAAGGGTGAGCATTTTGAACTTCTCCTGCTTTAGGTAAAAGTTCATGATCCTGAGAACCAGGATTGGACGAAGTTTTCCATCCTTCTTGGGAATCAGGAAATACAAGGAGTAGCACCCCTGACCCCTTTCCTGCTCCGGAACCACCTCTAATGCACCCTTTTTGAACAGTGCTTTCACTTCTTCCTGAAGGAGCAACAGGTGGTCCTCCGAGCAAAAACCTTGGCAAGGAGGGTAATTTGGGGGAAATTCCCGAAAGGGAAGAGCATGCCCATTCTCTACGAGATTGAGAACCCAAATATCTGATGTAACCGATTCCCAATCCCGTAGAAAATAAGTAAGCCGACCCCCTACAGGACCCGCATGATCCGGAATGTCGGATCTAGGGCTGCTTTGCTGTTGTAGGTGGGGGGTGGGTAGAAGAGGAGGAAGTGGAGGAGGAGGAGGCTTGACGTCCACAACAATGACCCCTTTGTTTGCCTCTGTAGGACCTGTACAAAGGATTCTGTTGCTGCTGTTGCTGCTGGGTCTACTTAAAGGTATGAAAAGTAGACCTTCCAAAACCCTTGTACCTTTTGGAGACAGGACCTCTAGTCTGCAAACCCAAAGATCTTGCCGTTGCTCTGCTATCCTTAAACCTTTCTAAAGCAGCATCAGCTTTCTTTCCGAAAAGGCCTGTGCCATCAAAAGGCAAATCCATCAGAGCAGCCTGAACATAAGCAGAAAACTCAGAAGTCTTTAGCCAAGCAGCTCTTCTGGTGGCGATCGAAGACCCCATGATCCTAGCCACTGAATCTGCTGTGTCCATACCACTTTGTATGACCTGCCGAGCTGCAGCCTGCGTGTCAGATATCACTTCAATAAAGTTCTTTCTATCCTCCTCAGGAAGCTTAGGAGATAGCTGTTTCACTGAATCCATCAAAGCATGGACATATCTGCCTAGCAAACAAGTAGCATTAGTCGACTTTAGGGCCATACTGCCTGACAAAAACATCTTCTCCGCATTCTGATCTTGCTTCTTAGAGTCTTTATCTCCAGGAACCTGGGGAAAAGCACCTGCAGATCTTTTCGAGCAAGCAGCCTAAACCACCAAACTCTTTGGCAAAGGATGAGTGGACAAGAATTCAGGATCTCCAGGCGCCACTCTATAGCGCCTTGCAACTGTCTTTGACACTGCAGGAGCAGTAAGTGGTCTATTCCACACCTCCAATATGGGAATCAGTAAGAGCCTCAGTAAATGGAAGAGTTGGCTCAACCACCGAGGATGGAGAATGGAGAACTTCAGTAAGGATGTTCGACTTGTACTCCACAGATGGCAAAGTCAAATTCAAGAGCTCCGCAGCCTTCTTAATTACCACATGGTAAGGCGCCACATCCTTAGAAGGTGCATCAGATACCGTGGGCAACTCCCATTCTGGTGAAAGTTCCAGACCACTTGCATCATGCAACTCTTCAAAATAATCCTCCTGTTCCCGAAGCTCGCCTTCTTCGATCTCAGCCTCTCCATAACTTCTTTCCTCCAAAAGGCGCTGTGCTCTACGCCTTGACCACTCTATACGAACCAACGTCGTCGGATCCGGTAACGACTCCGATGTAGCTGGAACCGGGGTCGAATGAGGAGCCGGAGCCGCCTTCAAATGAGAAGCTGGAGCCGGCGTCGAACTTCGATTTGGATCTCGAGGTCGCTCCGGAGCCGGTGAAGCCGTGAACGGAGTCGATGACCTCGGCGGCGCCGAGAGATGCCATGGAGGAGTCGGCGTCGGCATAAACGGCAGGAAAGGAGCCGGAGCATATGCTTGTGGCACACCTAGATTGTAAGCCAATGGACCCATGGGACCAGCAGGTGCACCGGAGGGGAACATTGCTTTCGCATATTCGCCATACATGGCGTTCAGAAAATGCGATGGGTCCTGACCAGGACCAGGAAATTGAGGGTACGAACCTACCGGCTGCTCCTGAGAAGGCTGCACCGGATTTGACTCCTCCTGTTCCTTCTGTTCTTTGGGATGATGTACCGGAGTCGTCGAGCCCTGAGGAACTTCCTCTTCTCCTTCATCATGCATCGAAGACTGATACGGATCCGGAGACGGATTCGATACCAGAGTCGGTGTAGCTTCCAGAGACTGTAAAGGCGTGGCCTCACCTTCAGGATTATGAACTGGAGAGGGAGATATCATGTCCTTACGATGTCCCCGAGTAGAAGACTTCTTTTTCGAGTCCGACTCCCTGCTGGAATGGTGTCTCGAACTGTGCTTCTTCCTCTTATGTTTCTTTTTAGATGAACCAGAAGCATGACCCGAAGCCGACTTCGAAGCCGACCTCGATCGGGACCTCGAACTCGACCTCGACATTGACTTCGACCTCGAGCGTCTCGATCTTGACCTCGAACTCCTCTTGGTTTCCTTACCCTTTATTTTGGCAACAAGAAGCTTTGCCTCCCGTTCCCGAAGAGCTTTTGGATTAGTTTTTAAACAGGATCGACAACCCTTGACGTTGTGACCCGAACCCAGACACCATAGACAGTCACCATGAGGATCAGTAATGGACATCATCCTCCCACAAGAATCACATGGTTTAAATCCTGTCTTCTTCGATGACATCTCGACCGAAGACAGCAAAACCAAACAGATACAGAAATCCACAAAAGTAACAAAGTTACTATCCGTACAACAGAAGATCCCAAGAAACCGTTAGCGTCGACGACGCGGAAAAAAGGGAACTGATGTCATCACGCCGACGTAGGTCTAATAAGGAGCCAGTGACGTCAGTCGGAGTGGCGCGCGATGCCGAGCTCCTGTGATGTCGTCCACGCCGGTGTGCTACAATAGAATTTTCTGAACGTTGCTGACGCAGGGGAATATTTACAAGGTGAGGAATCCACTGGCAGATTTAAATTTGTCTGCTAAAAGCAACGAAGGGTTTGATAATAAATTAGTTTTCAACATTTTTGGCTGCATCCTTTTGTACTTAAACAGTGCATATATTCTGTTTTGACCTATTGAACAAGTTACTTACCTTCGGTAACACTTTTTCTGGTGGATACAGTATCTGCCTGTGGATTCCTCACCTTATGAATATCCCCTGCGCCAGCATTCTGTGGAAACCTTTTTCCTAGCTCTGCGCGACGACGAGGACGTCACTATGCCGCGGCTCCGCTCGCGACTCCGCATGACATCACCGGAGCCATAAGAGAGCCTCGTTGGCGTGATGACCTTAGTTCCATCCATTTTTTCCATACCTCCGCGGTGAAAGGATGAACCGACAACAGATTCAAAGTATACACAGTAAACAATGTTCAACAGCTACACATAGTGTAAATTCAAAAGGAAAGCCAAAGAGCAAAAGCATTTCCTATAAATCATACAATGCAAAAAGATACATGAGATGTAAACAATCATGTTAAACAAAAACACCTTTAAGGTATATAAGGATGGACATAGGGGAGGAGGGTGGGTCAGTGAGGAATCCACAGGCAGATACTGTATCCATCAGAAAAAGAATTACCACAGGTAAGTAACTTGTTCTTCTGATGGATACATCTGCCTGAGGATTCCTCAGTTTATGAATAGATTCCCACAGCAGTCCCACTCCCAGAGGAGGGTGTCCACCCTTCTATACCAAAAAGGGCTGCAGGACAGAGCGCACAAAGTGGCCCTCCCTCCTCACTTCAGAATCCAAGCAATAATGCTTTGCGAAAGTGTGGAGGCCCAAGTCGGTGCCTTACAAATGTCCACTACAGGTACACCACTGGCCGAAGCAGAAGTTGATGACTTGGCTCTGGTACAATGAGCCCTAATACCTTCAGGAGGCTCCTTAGCAGCCACGGCGTAGCAGATTTTGATGCACAAGATGGTCCACCTGGATAGAGTGCGCTTGTGCACAGCCTTGCCCTTCATGCCTCCAACATAGCCCACAAAGAGCTGATCGTCCACTCGCAAGTCCTTCGTCCTGTCCAAATAAAAGCTCACCGCTGTTTTAGGATCCTGGCGGTGTAGTCTCTCCTCCTCCTTGGAAGGGTGAGGGGGAGGATAGAACACAGGAAGAGTTATGGAATGTCCCAGATGGAAGAGAGTAACCACCTTAGGAAGAAAAGCAGCCCTGGTCCTGGGGTCCATCCTTTCAGCATGTATGGTTAAAAGCGGGGGTTTTGAACTAAGAGCCTGAATCTCACTCACCCTCCTTGCTGAGGTAATAGCCACAAGAAAGACCGCCTTAAAAGACAAAAACCTCAAAGGCAAATATGTAAGGGTTCAAACAGGGAATACATCTAGAAAGTTAAAACAAGATTCAAATCCCATTGAGGCATCACAAAAGGTGTAGGTGGAAACCTATTAGTGAGGCCATTAATGAACCTCAAAACAATGGGAGATTTAAATAAAAACTGCTGTTGCGGCAAACAAAGAAAAGCAGAAAGAGCTGACAAATAGCATTTAACAGTGGCCACAGAACATCCCTGCTGAGCCAAGAAAAGTGAAAACTGAAGAACATTCGACAAGTGGGCCTTTAAAGGATCAATGTATCTCTCTCCACACCATTTAACAAATCTTGACCATCTATACGAGTAAATAGACTTTGTGGAGTGTCACCTGGATGATAAGATAACATCCACTACATCCGGTGGGAGAGAGAAGGAACTCAGGTTGCCCCGTTCAATCTCCAGGCATGAAGGTGCAGGCTCTAGAGGTGGGGGTGTAGAACCTGCCCCTGAGACTGCGAGAGGAGGTCTGCCCTGAGAGGGAGACGGAGCGGCGGGTGCGATGAGAGGTGAAGCAGATCGGTGTACCACACCCTTCTTGACCAATCTGAGGCGATCAAGATGACTTGGGCCCGGTCTTGGCAAATCTTCCTCAGAACCCGAGTAATCAAGAGTATGGGAGGAAACGCGTAAAGGAGTTGTGAGCTCCAATTCAATTGAAACGCTTCCTATACCGGATACTTAAGACTGCAGAACAACGGGCAGTGCGTGTTCTCTTGAGTGGCAAACAGGTCCAACCGAGGAGTCCCCCACATCTGAAAGATGTGATGAACCACCTCCAGATGAAGCCTCCACTCGTGATCGGCCGAGTAATGCCTACTGAGACTGCCTGCACAAACATTTAGCACACCGACCAGATGATTTGCAAACACACAAATCTGATGGTTCTGTGCCCAGGACCGGAGTCACAGAGCCTCTCGACAGATACGGTACAACCCTACACCTCCCTGCTTGTTGATGTAACACATCGCGGTAGTGTTGTCCGTCAGGGCATGAACTGACTGACCACGAAGGGAAGGAATGAAAGCCTTTAGTGCCAAACGTATGGCCCACAATTCCAGAAGGTTGATGGGAAGCAACCTTACCTCTGGAGACCTTTGACCTCCAGATCCTTCCGATGAGCACCCCATGACAGAGTGGAGGCATCCGTGATCACTGTGGCTCCTGGAGGAGAAGACTGAAAGGGCTTCCCTTGAGTCAGGTTGCCCTGCACACTCCACCAAGTCAGCTCTCCTGCAGCTTCTCTGGCGATCCTGACTGACTCCCTGAGATCTATGTTGTGTTGATAACACTGCCTGCGGAGGCACCACTGGAGAGCCCTCATGTGCTAGCACGCATGACTGACCAACAGTATGCAGGAAGCGAACAGACCAAGCAGGTGAAGAACCTTCAGGACCGGAACAACTGCTCCATTGTGAAACAAAGGAATCATCTCCTGAATGTCGAGAATTCTTTGAGGAGGAGGAAAAGCTCGACACACAGTAGTATCCAGTACCGACCCTATTAACAGGTTGCGCTGAGAGGGCACCAGGTGAGATTTGGGCACATTTATTGAAAAGCCTAAGTTGAACAACAGGTGAGTTGTTACATGCAGATGATGACGCACCATCTCTGGCAACTCCGCTTTGAGCAGCCAATTATCCAGATAAGGAAACACTGGAATCCCCGCCACCACTGCCATCACCTTTGTGAAGACTCGAGGTGCAGTAGTAAGACCAAATGGCAGGACCGCAAACTGGTAGTGCTGCGACCCCACCGTAAAACGGAGATACTTCCTGTGCGACTTCAGGATGGGAATGTAAACATACGCATCCTGTAAATCGATCGACACCATCCAGTCCTCTTGCTGCAGCGCCAAAAGAACCTGCGCAAGGGTTAGCATCTTGAATTTCTCCTGTCTTAGGTAAAAATTCAAGATCCTGAGGTCCAGGATCGGACGTAATCTGCCTTCCTTCTTGGGGATCAGGAAATATAAAAAGTTGCAATCAAAAAGTATGTTACTGATTAAATAAAAATCAGTAACTTGACAGATGTTGAGTACCAAAAATCTTTTGCATCATATACATTAACACCTTCTTTAGTAATAAAGAAGGTTTCACTTTCATAAACTTGTAATGAGGGTAATAATGAACAAAGGGGAAATGCCCAAAACCGTGCAACTCTCCTACTTTTTTTTTTAAAGTTGTGGCGATCAGGAAGATTATTTTGGAGGAAGGGCTCCTTAAATATGAATAATGCATGTATTCAAATCATTAAACCAAAAGAAACGTTAGCAGTACATTCACTCAGTCCTATGATGAGACAACAAATAGCACAGCACAGATTTCAGGAGCTCCTTTAACAAACTGCCAATGACTGAAAGCAAAACCGAATGCCTGTTAAGCGAACCTTTATAAGCCAAGATGAATGCAAACTAGGTCCGCCCTGTACTAAAAATATGCGCTCCAAGGAAGACATATGGCTAACGGGATGTTACATGAACATTCAGCTTCAAAGGAATAGATAGTTTCTCAGCACCACTAGGCAAAGGTCTTGTGTCTGTCTGCATACTCAACCTTTGTTGATTGTCTTCTGGTAGCCAGAACTATTTTTAAGACATCAGACTAAAGGAGCAGAATTCTAACATTCTCACACTTTATTTCCATGCATGTATATTTCAAGCTTTTAGATCTTGGTCAAAAACTGACCAACGATCTGTTAGCAGGGCGGATCCTCTGCCACCGTAAGTGCCTATTAGGGCTACATAGTGAAATCCAATAGGTACAGATACAAACAATGCTTAATCAAGTCTTGGGCTTTTAGGATGCCCAGGGCTGTAGGACTCTTTTTCCCTTTTTGGCACTGTTGGAATTTAAGGAATCAGATGGAAAACATAGGCAATGCAGAGTTTCCACTTAATGCCCAACACTTCTGAGAAGTATTCTTCTGAGGAAATTGAGATGAATTCTAGAGACTTTCTGTTTTTGTATGTCCCAAACTGAGCCACTACCAAGAAAAACTCTACTACAAAGACCATGGGAAGGATCTGCACCTGAATCTCCCATTAGATGTGTAAGTGCATCTTCCTGCTGAACGAATCTGCTTTTACATTCAGAGCCTGTTTTTCATGGACCAGCTGAAATAGCAATGTCTTCAGTTTTAGGCCAGTGACAACGTTGCAGTGTTTTATCACTACACATTGACCTAACACCTTCTCTTTTATGTACGTATATTGTGGTGATTGTATTACTCATTTGCAAGTGACACAGAGTTCTCATTATTTTGGAAAACATGACTTCAGGGCTAAGTATACAATCTCAGCACCCATAGATGTATGTGAAGTGACTTGTAAAGACCATCGCTCTCCACCCTATAGGGGAAACATCTGTTACTATTGTCAAGTGAGATCTCGGGTCTGATGTTCCTCACCCAACAGCAAGACAGCGCACCAGATTCAGCACTGAAGATATCGAATAATTTCCAAGAATAATCAGATATTATCTGTAATAAGGGTATTTACATTTTTGACATTTCTGTCTGCAACCATCTATAGTTATTTGTTGTCCATGTTTTCTGTGTTCATACATATTTATTTAATTTTTGGTGAAATAGTGGAGTTGCAACTAGTATATTTTTAATTTTATGTAAGTCACAAATGTACACTCAAACTTGGATGCCAGATGCATTTTTTTATTTAGAAAGAGTCATTTATTGGGCATCAGCTTACATAAAACAAGTGCATTATAACACAAGTATGTGCACACCTGTAGCTGTTTAAACTTAATTAGAAAACCTTATCCTCCTCTGCATGTCAATGTGCATTAGTATTGCCATCAGTCATGAGCTACGTCATAGACATTGTTTCCAAAAATACATATTTTCTGCTTTTCCAAATTTAACGATAAGTAGAAACAGAGCATTGATAGTGTCTGTCTGTATCTATAAAACAATCAGTTAGAACAGAAAACTGGGAGCCTTACCTCTAAAACTGTTTAACCCCTTCGATGCTGATGACGAGCTCAGCTCGTCATCAGCCACGGGTGACGTGTGCGGATGACGAGCTGAGCTCGTCATGCAGGGGCGGCTCTAGGCTCATGGTGGCCCTGGGCAGGGAGCGTAGGTAGGGGGCCCCGGAAGAGGGGGTCCGAGCAGGGCTGAGTGCCAAGGCCAGTGAAGAGTGAGGGGTCAGGGTGTTTGGAAGTGGAACAGAGCCGGAGGCGGCCGCCAAATCCCTGCCAGGGGCCACCACGCAAATATGTATCCATCCTCAGAGGATTATTATATTAAGGATATATATTGGCATGGTGGCCCCTGAGGTTTGGTGGCCCTGTGCAGGTGCACAGCTTGCACATGCCTAAGGCCGCCCCTGCGTCATGTATCGCGGTTAATTGAAAACAGCCGCACAGCGCAAAAATCACCGCAGCAGCGATGCGGTTAAGTAGTGGTTCTGTCACAATTTTAGGAGTCATTGCATAGGTTTCAAATGAAGCTGCACCAGTTGCAACTGGGGCATGAACATGCATTTACAGAGCAAGACTTTTTGAGTATGTTTAGCATGAGTAATCATTTGCTGGATATGTTCTAGGAGAAAGGCTTCAAACCCTTTGAGTTAATTTTCACTGATATAAACAATATGTAGGTTGTGCATTTCATTATATGTCCTCAACCTTGGACAATAGGGTGGAAAGGTACTAGGCTCAAGAGGCTCCAACTCGCAGATTTTCAGAACTTTTTCAACAGCAAACATCAACTGGAGCCTTATGTAGTTGGAGGAATTTAAGATTCTATGAAAGATAAAAAAAGTTGGATACCTGTAGTTAACGTTAAGTATTGGACCCTTATAGATGCACCTTCTTGAAATTAGACTGGCAAAACAGTACCAGAATAAACTGTGGTTGGTGAGAACAAGGCTCACCTGATGGGAAATACTGCATGTCTCATTATAAATTCCACTCCAGACAGGACATGAAAGTATTATAGTATGGCAAAGAAGTGCTTTTCTCTCCAAGACACAGTACTGCAGATGTCTTTCAGAATTTGTTAGGCAAATAGAGCTGCAGCAGCTGCCATGACTCCATGGAGTGAGCTTACTAGGCAACTGTTTGAATGTATGGGCGTATGTGGTATTAGAACATTGGAATGGCAGAACTCCGTTGACTATATTGGCCTATAAAATCTGCTATAGGCATGGTGCTCTCGACATTACAATGTCCTCATATACAGCTTCTGCCCCTCTCCTTTCCCTGCTTCTTCAAAATATATGTTCTCCTCCTGTAACTCATAGTGTCACTGAAGCCTTGCCCGTTGTTGGGGAGGGAGGGGTGAGAACAAGTGTTACTCAGCTTCTGGGTCTACCTGGTTTGGATGCACAAGGAAAAATAGTCTAGCCGAACCCAGGGAGGACCTGGGCTGCCTTCAGGCTCCTTTCATAGCCATTGCTCTGAAGTAACAATAACTCAACAGCCATGACCCTGTGTGCGGCTGTTATGTAGTAAACATTCACACCAACAGTTGTGAAGCAAAGGTTTCGGAGGACCGGGAGGGTTTCAGCCACCTCGGGCTCTGAATGGCGTTGCTTTTCAAATTTGGGCATTTTGCCCTTACAGGGTGGAATGTTCTAAAAGCCTTATAGCCTGCCTTAGTAGGCTATACAAACCAAGAACGGCCTGCTCCCTTGTTAAAGGCCTTTGCCTTCTTCTCGTGCACTTGAGTGGGCCTTTAATGGCCTGAATAGCTCACCACTGTGAGCTATAAAGCTACTATAATATATGAAATAAACCACTATGAAATGCCTCGTTTTAACATGGCATTGCCTTTGTAAGCCTGACAATGGGCTAAAAAGAGTTGGTGTGAGTAATACAAGGTCTTTGTTACATTCAAATAACATTTTAGAGATATTTTTACATCAATTGAATGTGATGTATTTTCAGCTGCAGAGACTGGTTGTGGAAAGACAGCTGGAAAACAAACTTTAGCTGGAATGTCAAGGGCAATGTGGGTGTCAATTTGGGCTGGTTTTGGGGGTCACGTTCCCCTAAAAGAAATGTAGCTTACCCTGCTGGATCATGTAATTGCTAGTTTTAATAAATACAAAAAACATTTTCAAAATCAGTGCTGGACTAAGGCTCTAGAGACAGGACTGATGGATATGTGTACTCCTGTGGAAAGATATTCTACCCCAATTTATAGAGGTGCAGTAGATAAGGAAGAAATTGATCTAGGACTATTGATTTCAAGCCCAAATGATTACAGTGTGCCCATATTGTAAAACATGTCTATTTCAATGTGTAGGTTTTAAGAATGGAAGGTGCTCAAGCTGCTTGCAAAATGTGCTTGCAGACAACTGGAAACTTCAGTGAAACAGCCAGGCCAGGTCATCAGGGCTAAAGGCCGCAGGCCTTGGCCAGCATTTGACCTTTGTCTAAAACAACAGATAAAGATCTGCCTTGAGCTGAAACAGAGCTTCTGTTGGGATCTTCCATTGATCTGAGAATAAATGATTCCTGGACCACACTAGTACCACTAGAATCAGTTCTTCCTTAATTGGTGATATTAAAAGGATGCACTATGGTAGTGCCTGAACGCAAAACAAATACAAGGTCTTTGTTACATTCAAATAAAATTGTAGCGATATTTTTACATCAATTGAATGTGATGTATTTTCAGCTGCAGAGACTGGTTGCGGAAAGAAAGCTGGAAAACAAACTTTAGTTGGAATGTCAAGGGCAACGTGGGTGTCAATTTGGGCTGGTTTTGGGAGTCACGTTCCCCTAAAAGAAATGTAGCTTACCCTGCTGGATCATGTAATTGCTAGTTTTAATAAAAACAAACACAAAAATTCAAAATCAGTGCTGGACTAAGGCTCTATAGACAGGATTGATGGATATGTGTACTCCTGTGGAAAGATATTCTACCCCAATTTATAGAGGTGAAGTAGATAAGGAAGAAATTGATCTAGGACTATTGATTTCAAGCCCAAATGATTACAGTGTGCCCATATTGTAAAACGTGTCTATTTCAATGTGTAGGTTTTAAGAGTGGAAGGTGCTCAAGCTGCTTGCAAAATGTGCTTGGAGACAACTGGAAACTTCAGTGAAACAGCCAGGCCAGGTCATCAGGGCTAAAGTCTCCGGGCCTTGGCCAGCATTTGACCTTTGACTAAAACGGCAGATAAAGATCTGCCTTGAGTTGAATCAGAGCTTCTGTTGGGATCTTCCATTGATCTGAGAATAAATGATGCCTGTACCACACTAGTACCACTAGATTCCGTTCTTCCTTAATTGGTGATATTAAAAGGAGGCACTATGGTAGTACCTGAATGCAAAACAAATATCCTAAAAGTATTTAACTTATTAACAGGAATAGATTTGTGAGGGTCAGAGGGGGGAATGTAGGATAAACCTTTGTGTGATGGTCTTCTGCATAAAGGAAATCTGCCTCCACTTTTGCACAAGCTGCTATCTATAGATATATTGTGGTACTTCGATTTAAAATACATCAAGACTGTTTCGGGTAGTGGGTGTAGGGCAGGAGAAGGTTTGCAGCCTCTACCTACTTCTGTATTTTGCAACCATTGCTGTGGTGGAGGCTCAGACTGTTGAACTGATGACCTCAGCCAAGGTAAACAGGCATCTATTGGTTAACATTACATGCAGGAGGCCATGTCAAGGGAAGGGGCCCTAGCTACTCTGCTGGAACCTTTACAGCATGCTTACTGTATTTTTCCTTGTTAGGTCTGTCCCATTAAAAGTATGGCGATAAACCTTGCCTGAACGTATCTTGGGAAACTTATGGAGCACACCAGGCAGATGTTCTCTGGTCCAGACTGGATCACATCAATCATGCCACGGTGTTTACCTTGACTAAGCCTATTTGTCTGGATTACATGGCTGCAGGCCTATGGTCTTTCAGAAGGTAAGGAAATTGTACTTACAGGTGGTCTAGAAGAATGGCAATTGGTCAGCTCCGTCACCTCTTATAATTTGTGAGAATACTGCCCTTATATGCAGCTGGCTTTGCAGGTCCTCTATGCATGGTCACAAGACAAAAACACCACTTGACCCACAACATCCCGCCTTTTTTGATTTTCTGCCTAAAGGTGTGGAATGGAATGGGTTTGGAGTTTACTCGGCCAAACAGGCTGAACAACTACACTAGAGGCGCTTTGTTGAGTCAGCCAAAATAATGAGATTTGGCAAAGCCAATAGGTCCTGCCTTTAAAAGGCGATTCATGAGCTTTTGTCTTTATCAGTTCTTGTTTCCAGTAGCATAAAGAAAATAAATCCCAAAATGGCTGGCGGACTGCATCACAATGCATTTGTGATGTGCATGCTATGGTTTTTCTGCTTAATAAAAAACATTCCAATATGGTAACTGATGCGTCACGACCTTCGACCATCCTGGATTTCTTTAATGTATTACTTCGACTACGTTATGTGTCAGTGCCAGTGTGATGGAAAGAGTGTAGCAATCCCTGCGGAATAAGAATCATAATCAAACAGGTTCGACAAACTGTCCAAAGCCTCAGAGCTGAAAATTGCTTTGATTTTCTGAATCCCGTTTTCTGAATGATAGCTTGCTTTTCTCTTCCTAATAGTCTTATGGTCGGGGTAAACAAATAAGCAGCAGCATTATTAGCTCCTGAGCTGCCACTGTGAAAGCTTCACAGACATAAGAAGTTTTGTGCGAAATATTTGAGTCTGAATGATTTTTTAGGAATATACCTGTATTTAGGATTCAATAAAATGTGTATTCTATATGTATGAAAAACAACTAATAAATAGTTTCCAGCCCTAGTATTGCAAGAGGCTGCTCGTATGAGGGCAAGTAAAACATGGCAGGATGCTACATTTGCCCACACAATAGAGAACTAATTCCCAGCAACATACCTTAAGCTGGGACATAACTGTACACATTATTACACAATATACATATTTGTTCTTGATGCCGTACTAAGGGGCATATTATCAAGAAACGGCATTAAAATTATCGCAGCTTTAGCAGCAGTTTCCTGCCGCTAAAGCGGCGATAATTTTAACGCAGTTTCTTGACAAAATGCCCCTGTGAATTCCCATAGAAGCCCATGTTCTGGTGTGAACATAGGCTTCTATAGGAATTCTCTACGGCATATTATCAAGCCCATTATCGCTGTCCTTGATATTCTACATTTAAATTATTAAATGAAATCCATATAAAACAATACATGGTTGTCTTACTTTTAGTGGTTCCTGTAAAGCAACATACATCTCCGGCATTTCCAAAAACTTGTCTCTGGCTTCAGGACTTGAGAAATTGTAAACTTTCTCTCGATACTTTGCTGCATATTCTGAGTTTCCTGGCCAAAGGACAAATTTCTCTTTTAAAGCTACTGGACAAAAGTGCTTGGTGTCTCCATAGTGCTTTTTCTGTTCAAGCTTTGCATCTTCATCCTAAATACAAGGAATAAGTATGAATATATATTAATGGAATTACAGTCATTTGGAAAATACATATATGTCTTTTTTCAAATTGGTTTCATTGAGTCTTTGCCCTGCTTTCTATATTTAATTTTTATTTACTAGAATAACTAAGCAGCAAAGACAAACATTGTAAATCAACAACATTTCTCATTACCTCTGGAACAAGAGTACTTTCATTCCTTTCTTTCTGGTCTATAGATGAGGTCTCTTTCCTATTAGTAACAACCACACTATGCATATACATTTCCTCTTTCTTTTCTACTGGACACTTCAGATAAATACTGTTTTGACTCTTTTTTGTTGTAATAGTTTCCCTTAAAATGCACAAATCCCCCAAATCAGGTATTGGCAGTACACAGCTCTGCTGCACAAAATAATAACATTTTGTTTTTTCTGTATTCACAAGTGAGGACCACATTTCTATACATTTCTATACGAAAATGATTTTTTTTGGTTTGCTAATAACTTTTGCATCATTTGACGAATCTTCACGAACGTTAAAAAGATTAGGAGTCTAATTCATCTCAGGTTGTCCTTGGGGGCCAAATACCTCTCCTGTTACTTCCAATAAGTCGCATACAGAAGGATTTCTAAGAGGTCTTCGGAGGCCACACCCTCTGTCTCCACCACTCTGCAAACGAGCCTCCTGGTGCAATACTAGTAGGGCTTGGCTATTGAGGGTCCTTGAGAGTCAACTACCCCTTTTGTTACCTCCATTAAGTCACACACAGTGGGTTTGCTGAGAGGTTGTCAGAGGCCACGCCCATTTTCTCCACGACTCTGTAAACGCACCTCCTTGCACACTACTGGTTGGGGGAAGAAGTCCGATTTAGTCATGAGGCCCTCTGAGTAAAGTGAAATTAATTCCCCAACTAGCAGAACGCAAGGAGGCATGTTTGCAGAGTGGTCCTCTCAGTAATCCAAGTGTCTGGGACTTACTGGAGGTAATAAAAGAGGTTCCTGGACCCAAAGGACCCTTAGCATCCAACAGGACTTCATCCTCCAACCATCACTGCGCCGGGTGGCACGCATGCAGAGTGGTGGTGAAGGGGGTGTGGCTTCCTGCAACTTCCAATCGTTTTTTTTTCTTGTTTTAAAAAATTATTTTTAAGGGAGAGTTGCTTCATGGGCCCCCTTCCCTAGGCCATTTTCCGCCTGGGGGACCTCATCCCCCGGGGCCCAGCGTGTTCATTTTTCATATATAAATAAGCGATAGGGAGAGGGGCTGAGTGGCCCCCACTCTGGCTGATTTTGGCTCTGGGAACCCCATCCTTTGGGGCCCAGCCAGCAGTGAGGGTGCCGTAGTTCTACATGGCAAACACAAGGAGATGATAGACAGAGCGCTGAAACTTTTCAGATAATCACCCCCAGTCACGGATCTGGGTTGAGTCCATCATCATTCTTTAGCTCACTTCGCCGCCCCAGTTCAGCCATAGCTATATGCAAATTAGCCTTGACCCTGTATCTCATGGGAACAGTCCAGCCTTGCCAAGCCATGTCTTCCCTGGACCGGAAACAGGCATCCTGGGACCGCTTCCGGGCTAACAGCCCTCATCAGCCAGGCTAGCTTGAATCCAGCGGCAAAGCGAGCAAGGAACCAATGTCTGGACATACCCTGCCAACTTAGGGCGGACAAAGCAAACACAAGGAGATGATATACGGAACACTAACACTTTTCAGAGACTCACCCCCAGTCACAGATCTGGGTTGAATCCATCATCATTCTTTAGCTCACTTCACCCCCCTCCCCTTTTCAGACATAGCTATAGGCAAATCAGTTTTGACCCTGTGCCTCATGGGAACAGTCCAGCCCGAACTGCGGAGGACCTGGCTTGGCAGTTCGGGCTGGACTGTTCCCACAAGGACAGGGTCAAGACTGATTTGCAAATGGCTGGGTCCAAACTGGGGTGATGTGGTTGAGCAAAAGAATGATGGATTAAACCCAGATCCTTGTGACTGGGGATGAATGTTTGCATTGTCCAGCATTCCGTCCATCAATTGTTTCTTTTGCATTTGTCGCCCTAAGTGGGAAGGGTATGCCCAGACGTGAGTCCCGTGCTCACTACACCACTGGATTCAAGCTAGCCTGGCTGATGAAGGGTGATGCCCTGAAACCGGTCCCAGGATGCTTGTTTCTGGTCCAGGGAGGACATGGCTTGGTATTTCGGGCTGGAATGTTCCTACAATGATTTGCATTTGGCTGGGTCTAAACTGGGGTGGTGTGGTGAGCAAAAGAATGATTGATTAAACCAAGATCATTTTGACTGGGGGTGAATGTTTGCATTGTCAGCATTCCGTCCATCAATTGTTTCTTTTTCAGTAGTCCTACATAGGGCACCCACTGCCTGTGATGTGGACCGCAGGGGATCCTGAAGACCACCGTATTCCCTGCCGGCTCCACGCTTCCTGCATGATTCTTTTGCACAGATGACGTCAGGACGAGCCCCTGGAATGAATGACATCCTGATCGAATTTTACAAAACGTATAAAGCATGTGGTCCCCATATTAAAACAAGTATTTGAAGAGGCTAGAGAGGGTGGAATTCTACCCTTATCCATGAGGGAAACAGCAATTACCTCCTTACTTAAACCTGGCAAACCAGCAGATCATTGTGAGTCGTACTGGCCCCTCTCGCTGATCAATTGTGATATTGAAATTTTAGCTAAAGTTCTGGCCAACAGGCTCATCTTGCTTCTGGGGGCACTAGTAATGCCGAATGAAGCAGGATTCATTCAAGGACTTTTAACATCTCATAACCTCCGCACTCTTTTCTCCATCATGCAAGATATTAACCCAGATATAGCAGCAGCTGCAGTATTTTAGAAGCATTAAAAGCATTTGACTTGGTGGAATGGGATTATCTCTTGGGAATACTAAGACTTATGGGAGGTGGAGGAGCTACGCGAGCATCCGTGATGGCCGCGTAAGCACAGAGCTCCCCGGACCCTCGTCACTCTTCGCAACTTATCCTGACAACATCCTGAATTCTTGGACGGATTATTGAAGAGGAACGTTGACTGACTTCATGACTCTTTTCAAATTTTAATTCGGACTCGGGGAACCGAAATTACATCGATTCGAACTTCTGAGGCCCACCCTGTGGCAAGCCGAGGACTTGGCGAATTGTGAAGCCGGGACGGAGTTGAATAACAACGGCAGAGGGGTCTTCCCCAGTAGCCCTACTCCAACTTTCGGTTTCGTTTCTGGGTCCTGGCATGGTCTGATTGCGAGAAGGTTCCGCTTGGTCGGGAATCTGTCCAGCCTCTGTTCAGTGTAAGTGAGACTTTATCATCTACGCAGTTGGGTCAAGTCGTGTCTCTGTCTTGGCCGCACGAGCCAGTTTTTGTGGACTGTTGGTGCCTTGCCCGCAGGTGTCCATTTTTACTAGGTCTCGCGGGTCCCTTCGGGGCGCATCTTCCAGCATGGCAGCCAGGGGCGAAGCCGAGAAATGGAACACTAAGACGCCCCTTCGTGGGGGACCGGTCCAATCCAACGTTATGGACCGGTACACTCAATCCAAAGGATCCCCTGGAGTCACCAGCCATACCCCGGAGGACGCCAAGGAGGACTCAACCGCCCCTACTGACCCGTCCCTGCAGGACATCATGGGCGCCATTACCAACATGAAGGAGACCATCGGCCAGCAGTATGAGGCTCTCGCTCATAAAATTGACACAGTTGCCATCGATTTCCCCCTGATCAGAGCAGACCTGTCTAAGACCAACGAGAAGGTGAAGTCGCTGGATCTGGAGACTTCTAGCCTCAGGGCCGATGTGTCGGAACTTCAGACCGAACTTGGCAATTTGAAATCGGCTAATGATCTAATGTCCCATCGGCTGGAGGATTTTGAGAATAGGGCAAGACGCAATAACATCCGCGTCATAGGTGTTCCGGAAAACCCTGAGACTCACTCGATTGACCTCCTGGTTGAAGATCTTGTCCTGAACCACCTTGCCCCTTCTGGACTGAGCAAGTTCTTCGCAGTGGAGCGCGCCCACCGCGTTCCGGGTGGAAAGCCTAAACCGGGCGCTCCTCCGAGGCATATCATCGCCAAACTTTTTCATTTTAGGGATCATGATGCTATCCTGCAGGCGTCGAGGGTGAGAGGCCCGGTGAAATTCGAGAATTCCACAGTTAACTGTTACCCGGACTTTACTCAGCCCGTCCAGAGACAAAGGATGGCCTTTCAGGGTGTTAAGGGACATCTTCGGGACTTAGGATTGAAGTACGCAATGCTTTTCCCTACCAGGCTTCGTGTGGAGTACGAGGAACGGACATTCTTTTTTGACCGGCCGGAGAATGTGAGTGACTGGCTGGATTCCCTGCCTGGCCGGAACGACCGGACTGAGCACCCTGGTGGTGCCGAGGGTGGTGAGCCTGTACAGAAGTGATGCTTCGGCCCCTGATCTCCGAATACTAGACCTTGCTCAACTGGGTTCTATTTCTTTTGTATGCTATGTTTCACTGATGTTCCCTTCTGGGTGGCGGGAGGGACGGGCCTCTTTCCTCCTCCAGGGTCTTTTTGTAGAGTGGGAAATGTTAGGGCGACAGGCACACTGCATATTGGGGTGGCTTTTTAGTCTACTGCAGGGGTGCAGGGAGGGGGAGTTGTAACGGGTGTTGGTTGGGGGGTGGGATGGGGTGTTTGTGAGTGTGTTTTTCTTTCTCAAGGCGACGTATTGGTGTCTTCTATACTTCAAGTGTTATGCTCTTTGTGGTGTGACTCCTGCATCACTTGTTGGGATGGGGGGTAGTGGGTTGAGGTTAATATCTTGGAATGTCAATGGATTGGGTGATCGCATAAAACGGGGTGTGGTACTGCAGTATCTGTGTCGCTTGTCTCCTGATGTGGTACTTCTGCAGGAGACGCATTTGGTGGGAAATATGTGTCATGCTATGAATAGGTGGGGTTATCGCCTGGTCGCACACTCCGGGTTCACTACTGGTTCTAGAGGGGTGGATATTCTGGTTCGGTCTTCTCTCCCTCTGGAGATTGATGATGTAATCCTCGATGACAGAGGGCTTTACGTGGCCCTCACTGGTAGGTGGGAGGGTAGGACTCTTTCACTGCTCACTGTATACGTTCCCCCACGTCTCCAGACATCTACCTTCTCAGATATTGGCCGTGTGATGCTGGAGCTCCCTAATTGCATTCTCCTTATGGGTGGGGATTTTAACTCTGTACTTTCTGGTACTATGGATCGTCACCCACCCAGGAATCTTCCTAAGTCCCAGTCATGGCTTGGTGGGTTCTTGGACACCTTTGGTCTGGTAGACTGCTGGAGGTTGATGCATCCGACACAGAGTCAATACACCTTTCACTCTGGGGCTCATGGGAGTCTCTCCAGACTTGATTACATCCTTATGCCCGCTGCCCAGTCTTCCTCTGTTAGGGAGATCAGACACCTGGCCTGGGGCATTTCGGATCATTCTCCATTGTGGCTCTGCATGGACACTGGGGTGAACTCTGCGGGGCGGGTCGCCCCTATTAACCCCTGGTATTTGCGTAATCCCAAGACCCGTAACAGTTTGATAAAGTCCCTAGACCACTATTTCCTGGAGAACGAGGGGTCTGTTTCCTCCTCTGTGTCCCTGTGGGAAGCTTTTAAGACTGTTATTCGTGGACAGGCCCAATCCTTAATTGCTGAAACTAAGAAAGCTAGGAATCAGGAGGTTGTGAGTCTTGAGGCAGAAATATTGGAATTCGAGGCTGACCTAGAATCAGGCGTTACCCATGACAGACTCCACGCCCTTGGTTTGAAGCAGCTAGACTATAAATCCCTTGTCACGGATGCTGCCAAGACAATGTACAGGGAGCAGCAGGGTAGACTGTACGATGTTGGGGATAAGGTGGGTAAATTGATAGCGTGGCTTGACAAGAAGGAAAGAGTGAATCGTGTGGTCCCTGTGATTCAGACTTTAGATGGTGAGAGTGTGACTGACCCGAGTGAGAATGAGGAGTGTTTTGTGGATTATTTTCGTGCTGTGTACTCCCCGGTGTCTGATAGAGATGAGGACGACTCCCATTCATTGCTGCGTGACATTGCGCTGCCCTGCCTTTTCGAGGAGGATCGAGAGTGCATGGAGGCTCCGTTGTCTGTAGACAAGATTGCGACCGCAATTCGTTCTCTCCGTTCGGGCAGGGCTATGGGCCCGAACGGCTTGCCTATTGAGCTGTACAAACTGCGCCCTGATAAAGTTGCACCATATCTTCGCGATATGTTCATGGAGTCACGTGACCTTGGCACCCTCCCCTGTGACCAGCGTTTGGCAATGATCGTGGTAATTCCCAAGGAGGGCAAGCCTCGGGATCGCTGCGCATCGTACAGGCCCATCTCCCTGTTGAACACGGAGCCTAAGGTTCTTGCCAAGGTTCTCGCCAATCGTCTGCTTACAGTGATTTGTGACCTGATCCATCCGGATCAATCTGGTTTTATTCCACATCGGAACACCGCTCTCAACTTGCGGCGCCTACATGGTGTTCTCGCGAGGGCGGGGTCTCTTCCGGAGACGGCCATCTTGGCTTCCTTGGATGCCACAATGGCCTTTGATACGATAGAATGGCCTTATCTCTGGGCCGCCCTCGCGAAATTTGGTTTTGGTTCGGAATTTGTCGGGTGGGTGAAACTTTTATATAGGGAACCGCTGGCTCAGGTGGTGGCCAACCGTCGAGTGTCCAAGTCCTTCACTCTTGGGAGGGGTACTAGACAGGGGTGCCCGCTGTCCGCCCTGCTCGTTGCTCTTGCTTTAGAGCCTCTTGCAGCCTGGCTCCGATGGGAGCCGTCGATAAAGGGCATTCAGTGGGCCCCCAATTTTGAGGACCGAGTCTCGTTGTATGCAGACGATATTCTTTTGTATCTTACCTCCCCTCGTAAATCCCTAAACGTCTTGTTTGACTTTCTCACCTCGCTCTGCAAGAATTCTGGCTTGGTCATAAATTGGTCTAAATCTTGTGTATATGTCATCTCGGGCGGCCTTCCTCCATTACCAAGTAGATTTCCCATTCAGATCTCTCAATCCGGCTTCAAATATTTGGGGATTTTTATATCGCTAGATCCAGCTGCCCGCTATGAGCACAATCTCCTTCCTCCTCTCCGAAGGTTGAAACTAGACGTGGTTCGGTGGCGTAGATTGCCGTTGTCGCCGCTCTTCCGCGCCGCTCTCTTTAAAATGATGTCCCTGCCTCGGTTTTTATACGCACTCCAGAATTCGTTCGATGTCATTCCGGCAAGCTACTTTCGAGAGTTTGAAGGCTTACAGAGGCGGCTCGTTTGGGACGGTCGCGCACAAATTGCTCTTGCTAAGCTAACTCTCCCCTGGTATGACGGGGGCATGGCGCTCCCGGATATCAGGCGGTACTATTGGGCCTCCCAGTTGTCCGCAATCAATCACGCAATGTATGCACCCAGCCCAAATCCGCTTTCAAGATGGACAAGCATCAGTTGCCGGGCGGTAACTACAACAGGGCGCTTTACTCTCGGGCAGCGGGGAGGAATCTAACGGGACCCACCAAGATTGCTGTGCGTGTGTGAAAGGATGCAAATGCGGCCATGGGATGGATCGATCGATTGACACGAGCGACCCCTTTGTATGCGTCGGAAAGACTGGGATGCCTCTGGAAAACGAAAGGTTTTGAGAAGTGGGATATGATCGGTATAAGCAGAGTGGGTGACCTTTGGGTGAAAGGCGTGGTTAAGACCTTTGAGGTACTTCAGAATGAGTATGAGTTGAGTGACAGAGCGTTTTTTAGGTACGCACAGGTCCGCCATGCCTTGACGTCGGTCTTCGCTGCCGACACTAATGTTACCGAGTCCTCCCCACTTGAGGACCGTATACTCGACGGCCATCTGCCCGATTTCAATAATATATAAGAAGTTAATCAACAATCGGGCAGATGTCCTCGTGCATCTCAGGGAGGCCTGGACTGGACTGGAGATGGGTTGGAGCTGGATGACGAAGACTGGCAGTCAGCACTGTCTTCCCCGAAAGAGGTCGCCATTGCCTCCCGTCTCCGTCTGGTCCAACTTAAAATTCTTCATCGGGTGTATGTTACTGGTCCTCATTTGGTTGCCATGGGCTTCTCCTCGGATGGTTTATGCAAGCGCGGGTGTCGTTTGAGTGCTACTTTCCTCCATATCATTTCGGAATGCCGGGAGGTGGCTGCGTATTGGACTCGAGTGCATGCTTTAATGGAGTGTGTCATCGGGTTTGTACTGGTTAAGTGTGGAACTTTGATGTTTTTTTTAACTTCTGAAATATGTCTTTTATGTTACTGGATGATTTAAAGGGATGGTTTTAATTTGGTGTGAGCATACTTTCTCCGATCATGATGTAGGGTATTATGGGAGATGAAGTCTATCGACATGGTTTACGTTCAAACGACGAGGAGGGGTGGAGGTTTGTAGCTAGATTTCTCACAGGTGTGAGACTTTCCTCTTTAAAAACGGCACGAGCGTGAGTGTAAAACATCAAGAATTTTTGCCATGAGGAAGTGAAGTGAGGTTAGGCTGCCGGTTGCGGCGCAGAGAAGGTAAATTTGTGAGAAGGGTGGCTCGTAGCTCAGTGGGAATCGTATAGCTGGGAGGGAGTTGAGATGTGCTGTACATATTGAGCAAAATGCCGATTGACACTTCGGGAGAGGGAACGGTTTGAGCACGGAGGGAGAGTTATGGGTAGTGCAAACATTTGATGGTTTTAGTTTAGTATGGTTGAGGATAGAGTCAAAGTTATCAGTTCGTGTTATGAATAATGGTCGAGCAGCTAGCTTAATTGTTTCTTTATTTTATTTTCAGTTAAACCCCTGACGAAGAATTTTTATAATTCGAAATGCATTGGGAGCACGTTGATGTCATTCAAAACACTGTTGAAACATGTTTGTCCTCACATGCCTTCGTAAAAGCCTAGAATGGCAACGTTTGGTATTTGAAAATGATAAATAAATAATTCAAAGTACAAACATGCTGTGTCCGCAGTGATGTAATCAAGGAAGATGCACGAGTTAAAATTTTGGATTAATATTGATAATCAGGCAACAATGATGTGACTATGGAGGAAGAGTTTTACGATGGAATGATTTCCCCAATTGCAGTGCGACAGTCGGGTGCAGGAGAGATGTGCCCTATCAGATTTGTTTCTAACTTAGCCGTGATGAGGTTTGACACAGCTCTTGTTTGCACGCACCTCATCGTATGAGCTGGAACACAAGAGTAATTGTTAAAGGGAAGGAGTGCAGTCGCTCAATCTTGACTGAATTGGTGGCTGGTCTTGACAGCTGTATCCCAGCCAAGCGGGGTGGGAAGGGACGTGGACCTTCAAACCCATGGTTTACTGACCTACTAACTCAGGCAAAGAAGGGGTGCAAGCAACTTGAGCGCGCTTGGGGCCGCTCCTACAAGGCTTCTGCCAAAGTAGTATGTAGAGCGGCGGTCAAGGAATACCATAAGCTCATCCGCAAAACGTGGGTTGAGTTTGTAGCCAATAAAATCTTGTCCAGCTCCAATCCCGCCAAGACTATTTTCTCTTTGCTTAAAAATATGAAGGGTGCTGGCGAGATTAGTGCCTCCCCCGTAGCCTCGAACCATCAATGTGAGGCCTTAGCACTCCACTTTGTGAATAAAGTGGAGTTGATCTATCAGGACCTCTCCAAAGGGACTACCCCGGCTGAGCACGCTGTGCCTGTAGGGACGGACATCATGGAGGACAACTGTTTGTCAGTCTTCCCTCTGCTGTCAACCGAGGAATTTGAGGCCCTTTGCCCGAAAATTAAGTCGGGGTCTCCATCTGATCCGCTGTCAGCAACCCATTTTCGTCAGCTCCAGCCACTAATTGCTCCTGTGGTTCTAGAATTGGCAAATTTATGTTTGAAACTGGCCCTCGTCCCTAGAGCGTGGAAGCACGCAAAAGTCATCCCACTGTTAAAAAAGCATTCGTTAGATCCGGAGGACCCTGGTAATTATCGCCCCATATCCCAGCTGCCTTTTATGGGTAAGTTGGTGGAGGCGCATGTGAACTCCATCCTGTCTAAACACCTCGGCGAGCGCAATATCTTTGACTCTTCCCAACATGGGTTTCACCCTCGTCATAGCACTGAGTCAGCCCTCCTGGTTGTAACGGAGTCCATCCGGAGCAGGCTGGATATGGGAGATTCTGCCAGCTTGGTCCGACTGGACCTAAGCGCTGCTTTTCATACGGTGTCCCATGCGATCCTCCTTGACCGCCTTGGGCGGCTGGAATCAGGGGCGGTGCTTTGGACTGGGTACGTTCCGTCTTGGTAGGACGATCCTTCCAAGTCTCAGTCCCACCTTTCCATTCTCAGGACCATGCGCTGCGCCATGGGGTGCCTCAGGGCTCTATTCTGAGCCCATTGTTATGCAACCTTTATGTGAGTATGTAGAAATCAATGATGTCTCGTAAACAGCTCTTGTAGTAAGTTGTTTATTCATGAAGTTACAGCTTAGTAAGTTCCAATGTAAGCCCCACCAGGAGCATCCTCCTGGCTGCTCAGCCCATCTTCTCCAACTGCTCCCCCTTCAAGTACAAACATCCATAACATTCCAAATGACATCAGATAGCTAGAGCATCAGGCAGAGAACCAGGGCAAGGGAGATGCATTACATAAGAAGCAGATTACTACAGAGTCCCTTGGCGGAGGAGGCTAGAGGCAGGGGGTTGTCCTTGGTGTCATATGCAGACGACACCCAGCTGGTGATCGCCTTCTCCAAAAACTGTCGCACAAATCTGGAGAAGTTTAAGGAAGATCTGTCGGTCATCTCAAACTGGATGAAGGCTAACTGAATTCAATTAAATGCCAGCAAGTCTGAGATCCTATTGTTTAACAAGGACCAGGAGCTCTGGTATGAACAATGGTGGCCTGACCATCTTAGACCCGACCCATCACCCAAGGAGGCTGTAAAGAACTTGAGTGTTTGGTTGGATACTGGACTGACTTTCGAGAAACAGACACGAGTTGTCGCCGCTACCTGCTTTGGGCTCTTGAGAGGATTGAGGCCCTTGCTTGTATTTTTTTCCACCCAGTGTGCGCCAAACCATTGTGCAGGCCTTCATTCTTGCTAGGCTTAATTATGGCAATTCTTTATATCTGGGCGCCAACAAAGCCTGTATTAAACGCCTGCAGAGGGTCCTGAATGCGGCTGCACGTATGTTAGTGGCTCTACTAAGATCTCAGTCGGTGGCACATGTGCTTCCCAGGCTACACTGGCTGCCCATTGAAGAACGCATTCAGTTTAAGGTGATATGCATCTCTCATAAAATCTTGATGCACCAAGCACCTACAGGGCTTTCTGATCTATTGATGCACTATATGCCCAGGCGTGCTTTGAGATCTGCCAGTCATGGGCTTGTTTATGTCCCCCGAGTCTGGAGAGCGAGGGCGGGGGCCGTTCGTTCAGCCTCTTGGCGGCCAAATTGTGGAACTCCCTCCCAGCACACATTTGTGACATCCCTCATCGTTTGCCATTTCGCAAGTCTGTAAAAACCTGGCTGTTCCCTATTGTTTGAGGATTAGCTGCTTCCGGGTTTCTCTGTCTTTTTCTTTGGGATTCTGGTTGCACTGGGACGGCTCGTCGCTGAGGCAGCCATGCTCATTATACATAAATAAATAAATAAATAAATAAATAAATATTGGTTTCATCCCCACCATATATGCCACACCTTGCAGTGTAGTTGGGATACATGGAGCCGATACGGTTGGAGGGGGCCATTGCAACACATCCCAAAGGCAGAGATGCTGACCCCACCACACAAAAACAAGAGCTGGAACAGCTAATCCCGATTGCGAGCATTTTTCACAAGGCTTCTTGCATGTGTATTGTGTTTTTGAAGCACGCAGGCAAAAGCAAAGACTAAAATAGGTCAGTTTTGTTTGTTACAGAAATAAATCACACTGGGCTCCAGAATCCACATCTAAACAATTACAAATACAGAGACTCGCAGGTATTAGAAGCTTTGCAAATTACCACAAACTCTGCGCTCCACTAGTTGATTTATCTTTCCATATTTCACAAATTTTTTCAAATATTTTTCACTGTATATCCATCGAGTTGAATGTCGATTATCCTTCTTTTATCGCACCAAATATGAAAGTTTAAAAAAACGTTTGTTTTCAATCATTACCAAAACAAATTTGAGGTCATGATTATTGAGTAAAATGTACCTCATGCTTAGGTAAAGATGTATTTAAATCTCACAATCACCTGATGTTGTTTTATGTATGGTTGTATGACTTTACAACGCATGACATTACCCTGCTTGCCTTTGCAATGCAAATCTGCAATGCAAATCTTTACCCCAACTTGCGGTCGGGGTGCGGTGGAAGTTGGAATAGTTTAATTTAGGATTCCACCTCCAGTGTGTGCAACAGTAGGGAAGGAGTTGGAGTTGAATCCAACACCTTCTACCCTCTGCTACACGCCTTTCCCATTGCAATGGCATGCGGGGTGATGGCATGCTTTGTAACGCATGCGTTGTAATGGCTGTTTCCCTTTGTGTATACAACCCCACCCCAGTAGCATGCACTGTGCTGGCGTGGCAAAAGCTGGCTCTGAAGCTGGATGTACCTATGCTTTATTCGCTCCAGCTGCCCCTAACATATCACAAAGACCTAAAAGACACATATGAACTAGCATGTAGGCACATGCTGAAGAAAATAAAAGTTCTGCAATGGGGGGGGGGGGACCTGTATGAAAATGGCCAATTCCCAACGAGGGACCAATTTTTCTGAAGGAACACGCCCACCACAATGGAACTATTCTTGTATGTTAGGCTTCGTCGAAGTAGAAAGGCGGCTTCCCCAATGTTTCCGTATGAGCCGCAAGTCATGCCTCCATTGCATGCGATGTTGCAACCTGACCCGCCACAACATGTAACTTCTCATATATATCGCAGTGTGCAGGCATCACATAAGCTACAACAGATGAGTACACGTACATATTGGGAGACTGAACTGGGGGTAACAATAACGTATAAACAGTGGGAATTCTACTGTGAGCAGAAAGGAAGCATTACAGCTAACAGCAGGCTCCGCATGATTCACTATACATTTCTGCATCAGCTATATTACACCCCGGCCAAGATGTATAAATTTAAGCTGTGCGAAAATGTTAGTTGCGACCAATGCGGTAAAGAAACCGCAGATTTTCTGCACCTAGAATAGGGATGTCCAGGAATTAATAGGTACTGGCACCAGGTATTCGATGCAATGGAACGAATGATAGAATCCCCCCTGTACACGTTACCAGTTACATCATTATTGGGATACACAGGCGAGGTAGAGGCAGCATGCAGGAAATACATAGCATTGGGGTTACTAATAGCCAAACGCAAGGTAGCCTACAGATGAGGAAGAGGAAGAGCACCTAAATTTCAAGAGTCGATCAAGGATATCATATTCTTGCAAGAACAATCAGTTATACATGCGGAGCTATTACCGCCCACGTCCAGGCCCAGAGATATCTACGAACCACTGAAAACAAACTTACTGAATATGCTGTGCTAAAGATGCAAAGGGAGAGGGGGGACATCATGAGAAGAAATGGGAGGGGGCCTGTCGGCCGAAACTGCTCTCATCTTTGAATATATACGAACTCATATATACATCTCATGTCAAGAGGAGGCCTGCTAAACCACAGCAAAATACTAGATGTACTGATTTTCCATATTCAGATAATGTAATAGCATAATGAGTTGAGTACCAATATGTTGGTAACATGTTATGCCATATTTGCACAAGGGGGGTAAAACAAGTGTATGTTGATAAGCAACTGTGATTATTCAATGCTTTCCATGGTATGTACTGCATGTATGCTGTCGGTAACGTTTCATCTGAAAATAACAATAAAAAGTTATTTGAAAATAAAAAAAAAGTTTTTTTAAAAAGATGAGCTGCTAAGATCTGATAAAGGGCAATAGACTGAAGATGAATAATTATACCACTGTCAATTAAGTACACATATATTACTCTACCTTTGCTGAAGCACTCAGTTTAATTAATTTTCATTGTACTACAGCAAGCTTAACCCACTGATATATAATCTCTTTGATAATAAACACCATTTGTAGGTATTGCACATCAGTTCAATTTTTATGCCCAATATATATCACTAGGCCATTACGTTTGCAAGATATGGTAACTTAAAGGACAGATAAAAAAGCTGCATTAGCCAGCACACTGACTTCTTCTTCCTCCTCCCCTTCCTCCTCATTTTCTTCTTCTTCTTCAGCATTCTCTTCGGCCTCTAATTCAGCTTGTAGGTCTTCTTCTTCTTCATCAAGATCAGCTGCCGACATTTCCCAACCATGATACTTATATGACTCTGCAAGAAATAGAAAAATGAAATTACACTAGGCTTTAACACTTTATCTCAGAACAATTCATGGAACCACTGTAACTTTATTCAAATATTTTAAACACTAGAGTAAAGATTCGTAACAAAATCAGAAATGGTGGATGCATTGTGATTGGTTTCTATGAATGAACACTACATCATGGAACAAGCTCACGATAAAGTGAACCTCTAGGTGTCAATTATTTAATGTTCTGTGCTCAAATGCTGTAACAATTTGGTTTTGGAGAGTTCATCAATTTTTTCCAAGCTTCAGGAAGATGTCATCAATGATGTCATTCACATGTCATGAGTGATGTAGTATCTAAGGCCATAAGCAATGCAAGGCAGGCCGCAAGTTATAACTAACTCAGTACACAGTTACTGGTGAACTTCAGTGTTTTTTTGTCTTTTAGACAAATGTTTCTAATCTTGTTTTAACACCTAATTAACGTCACTTTAACCTTTTGCTTTTTTCAGCACATTTCTAAAGTATTTTTTAAGTATGGCTGCTTTAGGAATGAAATGAGGATTTGACCTAAAAGTAACTCCTTCTTCAACTGTAGAAACTTTTACTGTACTGTAAAAGTCTCAATGTTGCTGTCTCTTCTTGGGGATGTAATTGATAGAAAAAAAGAAATCTTCCAAGAAAGGTACTTCGATTCCGCTCTGTGGATAGGTTTGAGTAGACTTCTCATCAACTGTTATAAAACGTAATTATTTGCCATAACATGGGTGGGCATCTAAATGGTAGGAAAAGATAGGAATAGTCAACTCTTTAATGACTCTATTAGTACACAAGGAAGGTTGGTCCACTGTTCGTCTAAAGCAGGAGGTGGCTGCAAGATGCAAGTTAATAGAAGAGTGCTTCAGGCCTGCTTATGACAAATGGAGAAGTTGTGACAGTTTGTTGGGGAAAGCGGAGAAAAAATGAAGACCATGGGTTTTGCATCATGCACAGAAATGTTACTATTTTGTTTCATACTTCTTGCTGGTGGAAACAGCTCTAGCCTGAAACAAACATAGAAGAGTTAATACTTGAGGGAGTATGATGTGCCGAACTTCTGATAGCAGAAGCAACTCTGTTTCCAAACTTGTGTGGGCCACAATGGAAAAATCATAGTTGTCTAACAAGGTTCTCTTTTCTTCTTGCTTAGTACCTTTGTAACAAGGGGAAAAACAGGAAAATCGGAGCAAATG
Source organism: Lissotriton vulgaris (assembly GCF_964263255.1). Taxonomy (NCBI): domain Eukaryota; kingdom Metazoa; phylum Chordata; class Amphibia; order Caudata; family Salamandridae; genus Lissotriton; species Lissotriton vulgaris. The sequence continues at coordinate 784,602,963 of NC_141694.1, read as the reverse complement.
ACCTAGATCAATGCTATTGAAAACACATTCCACCCAGATAGTGCCTGCCCACTGATGTAGACAGGCATTATTGGTTCCCATTGGTTGCAAAGAGATCTAGGTTCAGGTTGCTTTAGCTTTTGGTTCAATTTCCATTCATGGCATTCCCTTTAGGATCTACTGGGTGAGTCCTAAATTCATTGTCTTCCACCAGTAAGTGTACAGCTGAAAGATCTACTTGAGGTAGAATATTCAAGTTCTACTACTCTTGTGCTTCTGCTGAGAGAAATAATGGCCTTGTACCGCCTTTCTTGTTGATGTAAACATCAAGGATGTATCCTCCATAAATAAGAATTTGTGAGGAGTCTTTTTTTCTAGCTAGGAAGTATTCAGGGCCTAGCTTCCCTGCTCTTAACTCCTCCAGGACATTTATATGAAGACCTGCCTCCTCTACAGATTACTTGCCATTAGTGGCTAGGTCTAGCAGATGTGCACCTCATCCTCCATGAAGGCGTCTGCTGTCAACACGAAATTAGCAGTTTCTTCAGGGAAAGCTAAACGTATCTCTGTGTTCTCTCTTTGAATCCACCAAGGCAATTTATTTTTTATTCATGAAGTGACTTTCACCTTGTTGCCAAAAGAATCAGTTATCTGCATCTATTGGCTGCCAAGTTCTTTCTGTATAGTAGACAGAAAGGGATCGAAGGGATACAGGATGACATAATTCTTAGCAAGGATTTGAATAGGTGCAATAATTAAATATTTGTATTTGTCTTTAAAGATTTTGTATCTTTTAAATTGTTCTTCTGATGGAAAAGCTTTTCCTGAAGTGGTGTTCAGGATTGTTCACAGAAACGGTTCCTTTCTGCAGTTAATGAGAGAGGACTTTTCCATGTTGAAGGAGAAGTCCAACTTGCCCAACAGCTTGAGGCAGGACTATTTGAGTATTTGGTAGATTGGGATGAATTTCAATTTAGCAGCCAATTTTCCAAGGAAGGAATTCATTGGGGAGCACTAGGGCCATACACTATGTAAATATTCATGGGACTTATTTTAGAAAGAATGGGATGACCTTGAATTCATAACGGCAACAAGCCCTTTGACAGGCAGATACCTTAAATGTTGAAGTAGATAGGGACATGAAAATAAGTCTCTTACAAGTCTAATGCTCTAAGATATTCTCCTTCTATCAGACGCTGAATGATCCCCTGGAGGAAGAATATGTAAATTGGTTGTTTCTGATGTATTTGTTTAATTTCTGTAGATCACAAATTTGTCCCCACTCACCTGAATTCTTCTTGAAAAGGAAGATGAGTCACTGCAAGCTTCTATTCAGTTGAGATGTGGGCACATCTTCTATGGCATCGTTTTATATCATAGAGAGAAATTTGGCTTCCAACAAACAGAGGTTGTTTGTGCATCATACTCCTTGGCGTAGTGGTAGCGTGCTTCTGCATACATTCTACCATATGGTAAAATCTCACCAGATCCAGGAATCACTGGTCAGTTGTGTCACTTTTCCATTCCTTCTGGGCAAGCCAGAGTACTCCCACTACTGGAAGACATTTTATAGGTGAAATAGGGTTGTGGCTAGTCCCTGATGAGAGCCAGTGTCATCATGCGTTATCTTGACCTCTTGAGTGAGCTCCCGACCTACGATGTGGTGTGTGGTAGATAGTTGGTGGGGAGTTCCCATACTGCTGTTGCAGACATGACTGCTGTGGGGCTAGGTATTGTTGGTATTTGTAGGATTGGTAACTTCCTCTATATGAGGACTATTGTAGGAAACTGGACTTTTTGCTGATGTTCCCCCACTTTTTGCCCACATTTGAACTGCTAGATGTTGGTTTTCGACTCTGATAGTGCACTAAAGCCTGCTAACCAGGCTCCAGTGCCAGTGTTCTTTCCCATAAAGTTACATGTGCAATTGGCATACCCAATTGACAACAACTTACCTCCTTTATAAGTCCCTAGTCAGTGGCATCAGTGGTGCCCAGGGCATGGCTGGTAAAGGGGTACTGTGGTTTTGCAGCACTAGTTGTGCCACTCTGAGTGACCCCAGCATACTAATGGCAGCAGGCCTGCAATTGCAGTCTGCAGGAACAGGATTCAGTCTTCAATTTCAACTTTGTCCTCACCATGTGTGACAAAATCCCAGCACTGCTTTTAGTTTATGTCAGTCACCCCTAGAGAAGGCCTCCTGTGCCTAGGATGCAAGGTGTAGTATATTGAAAATGTAGACATGTAAGCACAAACTTATATGTCTCTATAGTGCAGCCTACAGGCAACTGCCTGCAATTACAAGTTTTCCGTATGGCAATAAAGCATTGCTGTATGACAACTGTTCAGTGCTTCCTCTTTTCCTTATGGGTTACGAGTGTATGAGTCTTACAATGCAAACCTATGTAATTTCAGAATTTTTGCCATGTTGGAAACATTTTAGGCTGCATGTATATGTTTTCACGTAAGTATATGTTAGACCTGTTATCATTGGCCTGAGTCTCTCCTCCATTTTTTCTGTTTGCCTCCTCTGTTTACGATGTTTTTGCTGGTATATTGCTTTGGGCACTGTGCCACTGCTGATCAGTGCCACAGTGCAAGTGCTCCCTACGTTAAATTAATATTGATTGGATTCCATGTTTGGCTTATTTGGTTTACTGTCAGTCCCTAGTATAGTGCACCCGGAGTGCCAGGGCTTGTAAATACAAATGCTGCTAGTGGGCTTGCATTCCATTCATTATTTTCATTTTTTTTATTTTTTTTTTATTTCAAATCGTTTTTATTGAAGTAAGAAAACAAAAGTAAAAGACATTACAGTAAATCTTCCGTCATAAGTGATTTGATACAGATATTGTCAGACAAGTACAGAAACTACAAATGATAAAAAATAAAGAGAAAAACCACTCTTGCTTGTCTCATAGATATAGATTAACATGTCAAACACTCAACGTGTGTTACTATAACAAGAACAAGGCCGTGCTGCTTCAAGGTGGCTCAAAATGGAGGGAAGATATGTCTAATGATTTCCATAACTTCCTATTGGATGGACACCACGTAGAAGACTGTAACGCCTGATTAGTAGCACCTCTTAGGAAAGACAGCCATTCCTGCCAGATCTTGAAATTTACCTCCTTAGCACATTTCCACTTGCATAAAACAACCTTACAAGCCAATGATAACATTAAATCCAAAAGCTGGCGATCTTGCTCATTTGCCAGTCGTGGTTCCAGCCCCCCTAGAATGACATATACAAATTCCTGTATAGGTTTTATCTTAAATACGTGATGAATGCATACAAATATTTTCTCCCAGTATTCTCTTAGTAAGTGATCTCGCTCACATGTTATTCATTATTTTCATTTTTTGAACATATATTTGTACGTGAAAAAGGTTACCATTGGCTTTTCAACTTCTACTCACATATCACAATCCCATAGTTAATAAAATAACAAAATATTTTATATCTATAAAATACAAACAATTTTCAGTGATGAAATAATAATTGTCAAAAACACGTATGCAAGTTGATAAATTCAATTCAACAATACATATACCACATTTATAACATTAATACATTTTGAACAATGAAGTTTTTAGACAGAAAAAAGACCAGCTTGTCGGTTTGAAATGAATACGAATCAATGCGCCTTGTTGTACTACGAGGCTTGTGCCGACGCGTTTCGAGTCCAGGTATTTAATCACCAAACTCTCTTCAGGGCTTTATTATTCTGATCTGAATGAATGGTTTGTCATGTCTCGTCTTTTTTAATATTCTGGTGTTTGTCAATGTATTTAGAAGCGCAGGGGACATCCGCCAACTACCTGCGGAGGGCGAGAATCGTGAAGTACTCTTAGACCTTGTTTAAATCATGCTGTGGGACTTTGACTTTCAGGGGGCTTTTTTTCTGGATGAGCTGTTAATTGCTCGTGATATCCGACCAGTTCAGCAGCGGGGTGCGGTTTGAACACACACACTCTGTTCTTCAATTGCTTTCACAGTTTGAATCTTATGTTCCCAACAGTCAATCGCCTCTCGCAAACGCCATGTCTCCTTCATTCACTGTTCTCTTTGTTGTCCCATTCCTATAGCTACATGTGATCACACTGTGGCGCAGAGGGACTGCTTACTTCCCTGGTTCTAGGAGGTTTTTAAAAAAAGGTACCAGAGGCGCTTTCGTCATGTCCCTGTGGCGCATGGGTGTATATCACTGCTGTTCCGTCAGGGACTGCCTGCTTCTCTGGTTCCGAAACCCTCTGCGCCACAGTGTGAAACATTAATTCACGACGCAAGGACACGACTGAAGCGCCTCTGGTCTTTTAATAAATAAAAGAAAACGTATCACAAGGCCTAAATACTAGACAACAGCTAAAGTTAACGCCTTCAAGTTCCAATATCAGGAGTCAATTGCATATGACTTTTTTAACCAAAGAGGGGAATATATAAAGCCCAAATCTTTATTCAAACACGCTCCCGTGTGATTAATAACAAAAATCGGACCACATTCAAAAGAGAATCTCAAGGGAGATCATATTGAACTACTCACAACGACAGACACCAAATGTTGTCTTGACAAAGGTGGACAAAAACGTGGAAACCCACCGAAACGCGTTGACGCACCATCGCAGTATAATTCATGACTCATACACCTTTGTTGATATGCTATTCTGTGGTGTGCACAACATAGGTTTTGGAAACAGAGTTGGAATATACATTTAGTACTGTACAAGTTTCATGTCTCACTGTGTTCTGTCTTTATATTTCAATCTTGCTGGTCAACATTGAATGTCAAACAGTTTTATTGTATTTTTAAAAATGTTGCCATAGTGGTTCTTGTATGTCCACTTTTTTAACATTTGTATTTTCAATAAATTGTTAAGAATTCTTTTTACATTAGTGAATCTTTTTATTGTTTTTTTGACCTTCGTGCTCTGTTTATCTAGCTCTGTTCAAGGGAATTCTTTCTTTGTACATTGGCTAAGCCTTATATAAACATCCTTATTTTTATAATACTACTGTGTCGTGTCCATTTGTAGTGTTTTCACTTTATTACTGTATATGGTCATAAATGCTTAACGCACTGCCTCTGAGATAAGCCTGTCTGCTTTGCCAAGCTACCAAGGGGGTGAGCAGGGGTTATCTAAGTGTGTGATCCCCTTGCCCTGACTAGAGGAGGTGAGTCCCTATTTGTCAGAAGTGTATACCTCTGCCAACTAGAGACAGCCAAGTCTAACATTGGTGGGTCACCGGTGAGGATTTGAACTTTGCATTTATGACCCATGTGCAGTGATTAGTGTACGCTACATAGTGAAAGCAGACCATAGCGCAGCCACGGTCCGTTTTTTGGTAGGATATTCTATTTTTGTTCTCCGCTTTCCTAAAGCTTGTTTGCACACTGCCAGTTTTGACCATGAGTGATGCCGGAGTCACTGCCCTTGTTGTTGTGGAGGGATTTGATAGAGCAAAGATAAAGGACTACAAGTCAAGTCAGCTGAAATCCTTTTGCAAGCAGTTTAAAGTTCCTATCACAGGCCTCTCAAGGAAGGAGGAATTTTTCAAAGCATTGGAGGCCTGGTTAGAGGCCAGATATCCCTCTGATCCGGTGGTGGTACCACCAGGGGAAGGGGATGAGGAGGTGCCAGTGAATGGGCCCGAGTCCTCTCCCGGTAGCAGTTTGTCCTCTAAAGGTCTGTCTCCTGAAGAAAGAGAAGAAAGGGCGAAGGAGCGAGCATACAACCTAGAAATGGCAAAACTTAAGATAGAAGGGCAGTTGGAGTTAGAGAATGCAAGAAGCAGGAGAGAAGCTGATATGGAGATCAAAAGGTTGGAGTTTAAAAGAGAAAAGTTAGCTTTTGAACATGAGAAAATGGTGAGGGAGATGGAGCTCAAAGCAAATAGTTTAGAATTGAATCCCTCTGGTGGCAGCATCCCATCTGTGCCTGCAGAAAGTAGGTTTTATTTTCCCAAAGATGTTATCAAAGATTTTCATAGGAGTGAAGATATTGGCCAATGGTTTAAAGCGTATGAGTTAGCATTGTTGGCCCACCAGGTCCCTGAGAAGGATTGGGAAGCGGGGTTGTGGGGTCGCTTTGTGAATGAGGGGAGAGATACCCTGTTGGACATGCCTGTTGAGGATAGGATGTCTTATACTCATATGAAAGATGCTTTAATGTTAAGGTATGGCCTAACCCCAGAAAAGTACAGACAAACCTTTAGAGAATGTAAGAAGTTGCCTGGTACTACGTGGGTTGAATATGTGTCATTTTTTTGCAGAGCCATGGATGGTTGGGTAAAGGGCAGCAAAGTGGAAAGTTACAATGCTCTTTATGATTTGTTTGCTTGGGAGCACTTGTCTAATAACTGTTTTCTAGAGCTGTGCCAGCACCTTATTGATAGCAAGATATCTAGCCCTAGAAAACTTGCTGAGGAGGCGGACCGCTGGGTCAGTACCAGGGTCCACGAGGGTCCAGTGGGAGACTCAGCCAAAGGTGGGCAGGGTCCCCAGCAGAAGAGTGGGGGGGACAAGGGTAAACAGAGGGAGTTTCAGAAAGGGCCCCAAAGTAATCCCCAAGGGAACCAAGAGAAGGGTTCCCAGCCTCCCCCAGTGAAGAAGCCAGAGGGCCCGACAGGTAAACCCGTTCATAGGGGCCCAATGACCTGCTACGTTTGTAAGCAGGTAGGACACCATTATTATGATCCCCAGTGTCCCATGAAGAACTCTAATGCACCACCACGTGCACCCCCCGTCAGATGGCGAGTGTAGCCCTGGGAGGGAAGGAGATGGTTGCTCCTGGTGGGAGGGGTCCCGCAGAGATGTCCCTGGTCTCTTTAGGAGACATGGAAATGGTCCCTCCACCCCCGCTGCCTAGTAACACTAAGACATATCGGCAGTGGGTGACCATTAATGGCCATAGGGTGGAAGCTCTCAGAGACACCGGAGCGAGTGTGACAGCTGTCAAGTGTCACTTGGTGTCCAGAGAGCAGGTGGTCCCTCAAGCATTCTACCCTGTTATAGCTGCTGACAACTCCCAGAGAGAGTATGAGGTAGCTCAGGTTCCCTTTGAATTGGGGGGAGTTTCAGGTACTCTTCAAGTTGCTGTAAAGCCCGCCATGCCTGTTGATTGTCTCCTGGGCAATGATTTGGAGGACTCCCCTTGGGCTCAGGTGGAGCGAAAGGCGCATTTGAAAATGTTGGGTGTGCCAGAGTGGGTGTGTGCAACCACTCGATCGATGACAGCAAGTAAGGGTGTTGATGGGGTCCCAGAGCCTGAAAGTATGGCCCAGGACCCAGCTGTAAAGAGAAGAGGCAGGGGGCGCGGGAAACCGTCCCCCATAGTTCCCACGGTCCAGGAGGAGGCAGACCTCGAGGGGGATGCCCTGGAACCTACAGGTGAACAAGCTGCTGAACTGGGAGACCTGCCCGAGCTGACCCACTGGCAGCAGGATGGTGGTCCCTCCAGGGAAGAATTTTGTGCAGAACAGAAAGTGTGCCCTTCTCTTGTGGGTATGAGGCAGCAGGCCTCAGCCCAAACAACGGGTGATCAGTCAGGATCACATTTGGTCTACTGGGAGAACGATCTCCTGTATAGCGAGCCTAAGGCTGCTGAGCCTGGGTCAGCCCGTGTGCTGGTGGTACCCCAGCGCTTCAGAACCTTCCTACTGGGTTTGGCTCATGACGTTCCGTTAGCTGGACATCTGGGGCAGGACAAGACCTATGACAGGCTTGTCACTCATTTCTATTGGCCTCATATGAGAAGGGATACAGATATCCATTGCAAAACCTGTCAAACTTGCCAGGCAAGTGGGAAAAGCGGAAGGAAGCAGAAGGCTCCCCTCCAACCTTTTCCCGTCATCAGCACCCCCTTTGACGGGGTGGGGATTGACATTGTTGGGCCCCTGGACCCCAAGACAGCCCTGGGCAACAGGTTCATCCTGGTCTTGGTGGACCATGCCACACGGTACCTGGAAGCCATCCCTCTCAGAACAGTGATGGCCCCCAATGAGGCGTAAATGGGACGTCCTCTTGCCATGCCTTCTGTTTGCTTACCGTGAGGTGCCACAGAAGTCTCTAGGGTTCAGCCCCTTTGAGCTTTTGTATGGACACCCTGTAAGAGGACCTTTGAGTCTGGTCAAAGAAGGCTGGGAGCAATCTCCCAGGAAACCTCCCCAGGATATATACAGTTACATGCTGGCCTTTAGGAACCAGACTAGGCGCTTCAGAGATCTTGCTCAGGCAAATCTGGAGGCCAGCCAGGAAGAGATGAAGTGGTGGCACGACCGGAATGCCACTCTGGTGGAGCTTCAACCTGGTCAGAAAGTTTGGGTCATGTCCCCTGTGGAACCTTGTGCGCTCAAGGACAGGTGCACTGGACCATTTGAGGTTGTGGAGAAAAAGAGCAATGTCACCTACTTGGTGGACTTGAAGTCTCCCAGGAACCCCTTGAGGGTCCTGCATGTCAACCGTTTGAAGCCCCACTTAGGAAGGTCCGAAGTGGGCATGCTCCTAGCTACAGATGCTGGAATGGAGGAGGAGAGTGAGCCTCTTCCTGACCTCCTGTATGCAAAAGAGCAAGATGGGTCAGTGGATGGTGTTGTCCTCTCTGACACACTGACCCCTGAGCAGCAGTAAGATTGTCGCCAACTGTTGGGACAATTCCCTGATCTGTTCTCCTTGATTCCTGGTGTCACTCAGTGGTGTGCCCATGATGAAGACACCGGGGACAGCACTCCTGTGAAGCACAAGGCCTACAGGGTGACTGACAAGGTCAGAGCATACATCAAGGAGGAGGTCTCCAAAATGTTTGCCTTAGGGGTAGTTGAGTCCTCTAGCAGTCCTTGGGCCAGCCCAGTGGTCTTGGTCCCAAAGGCTGCAGCGCCTGATGCTTCACCAGAACTTCGGTTCTGTGTGGATTACCGAGGACTCAATTGAGTCACTAAGACTGACGCGCACCCCATCCCCAGAGCTGATGAGCTCATAGATCGGTTAGGGGCTGCCCGGTACCTTAGTACGTTTGATCTAACGTCTCGGTACTGGCAGATCACCTTGACTGATGGGGCAAAAGAGAGGTCAGCATTCTCCACACCAGATGGGCACTACCAGTTCTGGGTTATGCCCTTTGGGATGAAGAATGCCCCTGCCACCTTCCAGAGGTTGGTCAACCAGGTATTGGCTGGACTGGAGGATTTCAGCGCCGCCTACCTGGTCGACATAGCAGTGTTCAGCACCAGCTGGGAGGAACACTTGCGCCACCTCCAGGAAGTGTTGTTGGCCCTGCGCAGAGCAGGCCTCACAATCAAAGCCAGTAAGTGCCAGATTAGGCAGGGTTCAGTGGTGTACTTGGGGCACCAAGTAGGGAGCGGCAAGGTGGCCCCCCTGCAACCCAAGATTGATACCATCCTGGCTTGGGCACCACCCAAAACCCAAACTCAGGTGAGAGCATTCTTAGGTCTCACGGGTTACTACAGGAGGTTTTTCAAGGATTATGGCAACATTGTGCACCCCTTGACTTCGCTGACTTCCAGGAAGCAGCCAAGACTTGTGATCTGGACTGACGCCTGTCAGACGGCCTTTGACACCCTGAAAACTGCAATGTGCACAGCACCCATACTCCAGGCACCCGACTTTTCTAAAGAATTTGTTGTCCAGGCGGACGCTTCAGAGCATGGCGTGGGGGCTGTTCTAGCTCAGGTGAATGAAGAGGGCCGAGACTTACCTGTAGCCTTCATCAGTAGGAGGTTACTTCCCAGGGAACAGAGGTGGAGTGCGATAGAGCGAGAAGCATTTGCTGTGGTCTGGGCGCTGAAGAAGCGAAGGCCCTACCTGTTTTGGACTCACTTCCAGGGTTCAGACAGACCACAGGCCCCTCAGATGGTTGATGCAGATGAAGGGTGAGAACCCAAAGCTGTTGAGGTGGTCCATTTCCCTACAGGGGATGGACTTCACGGTGGAACACCGCCCTGGTACAGATCACGCCAATGCTGATGGTCTGTCCAGATTTTTCCGCCTTAGTGATGAGGACTCCCTAGGTTAAGGGTAGTTCTCCCCACATTTCAGCTGGAGGGGACACAGGTTAGACCTGACATCATTGGCCTGAGTCTCTCCTCCATTTTTTCTGTTTGCCTCCTCTGTTTACGATGTTTTTGCTGGTATATTGCTTTGGGCACTGTGCCACTGCTGATCAGTGCCACAGTGCAAGTGCTCCCTACGTTAAATTAATATTGATTGGATTCCATGTTTGGCTTATTTGGTTTACTGTCAGTCCCTAGTATAGTGCACTCGGAGTGCCAGGGCTTGTAAATACAAATGCTGCTAGTGGGCTTGCAGCACGTATTATGCCACCCATAGAAGCATCTGGGTAAAATGTGTCTAAAGGTCTGCCATTGCTAGACCTACGCGCAGTCTGGTACTGTCACGCGGACTGCACAAGTACACCTACTTGCCAGTCCCCAAACCTTCCCTTAACTTCATGTTAGTCACCCCTGTGGTAGGTCCAAGGGCAGGGTGCAATGTAAGCATAAGGTAGGACAAGCCCTGATGTGTATGGCATGTCCTAATAGTGAATTACAGCCATATTCGTTTTTCACTATTGTAAGGCTACCTGCTCTCCATAAGTTAGAATGGGCTGCCAGGGTTATTAAGCGCTATAATCCTAGCTGGCTCGGGGAGCATGGTACAATGTCGAGTTTGGTATCCCTGAACTTAGGGTTTAATAATGCATCCGTTTGGGTGGATGGTTTTTGGACTCTGGGTTTGAAAATAGCACTTTTAGAAAGTAGCTATTTTCTTGTATGACTATTTCCGGTCTCTGCTGGTTTGGTGTGTGTGTGACAGGAGCTGGGTGGCTCCAGAGGTCTGAATGAGTCAGTGTGGGGTGAGTGAGGCATTTGCATTGAGAGTAGGGGAAGAGTAGCTCCTGATAGCCTGCCCTGCCTGACACAATGCTGGCTCCACCTCCTGCCGGGCGACTGATGGCTCTGCTCCTGCCAGTGACAATACTGGCTCCACCTCCTGCTGGGCGGCTGAGGACCCTGCCCTGCCCAGTGAATATTTACAACAAGGGGTGGTGAGGGACAGAGTCTCTGAATTAAGCAGAAAGCTCTCACCCAGTCAAGAGATCAGGGCTAGATCCAACACCGTTTTTTAGCTCACTGCACCATCCCAGTTTCAGAACCTGGCTGTATGCAAATTAGTCTGTTCCTGTCCCAGTGCATGATGGGAACAGGGCAAACCAAACTACAAAAGCCAATTCTTACACTGGGAAGGAAACAAGCTCCCGGGGACCGGTTTCTGGCATAACAGCCGTCTTCGGTTTGCTCCTGCCAGTGACAATACTGGCTCCACCTCCTGCTGGGCGGCTGAGGACCCTGCCCTGCCCAGTGAATAGGCCAGGTGCCTCGGCCTGGCTACACCCACAAACAAACCTGGGATGAGGGGAATTCCCCTGCATGGACAAAGGGATCAAAGCAGAAAAGGGGTATAAGAGAAGGACCCCTAAACCCAAGAATTTAGATCAATTCTGACAAGGAAACCTGAACCAAGGATAAGAAGCCTGCTGATCCAAGGACTTGCCTACCCCTTCTGCCAGAGTGCTGTTTGCTGGGGGGAATCCTGTAGTCACTTTTTTATTTCTGCCAAGGAACCAGGAGAGAGGAACTGAGTGTGTACTCTCAAGCTTTGCCAAGGAAATATCCAAGGGCTGGAAGAGTGCCAGCCTCCTGTTGAAGTCACAGGGCTAAAGGACTTCACCATTTCTGAAAGTGCTTGTTGCTGGAACCTGAAAGTCCAGCACCTCTGAAGAAATCCAGCAAACCCGAAGCCGACGGACGCCGCCGAATCCAGCTCGACATCGTGAGTGCAGCTCCCGTGTCCCGCATCTTCGACGCCGGCCGCTGGGCCCGATCGACGCTAGTAGCGAAGCCCCTACCGACGCCTCGCCACCGAGCCCTCTCGACGCCGTGAGCGCTGTTCACTCTTGCAACATCGACATCGACATCGACGACGACGACGTATCCTGCTTCGCCTCGTGAGCGCTGCTCCTGCCTGACATCTGTCGACGCCGCTGCAGATCGCCCCGACTCCGAAGCCCGATTCATGCTAAAGACTCGACGCCGGGACACAAGTCTAACAGTATATATATATTTTAAAACAACCATACTTATGGATTTTATTGAAACTTGATATGGAGCGAGATGGCCACACCCACTTGGGAAGTATCGACGCTGAAGAGTGCCTCAGCCTCTTCGATGGCGATCTCGACGTCGACGGCGAACATCTAGTCACCTTCTTCTTCCTGGACTCAGGGGAGGTGGAACGTCGCCATTTTCGGTGTTGCTTACTTGAAGAAGGTGCTCTGAAGTCTCCATGGTCACCTCCATGATGGCTTCTGTCCTTCTCCAGCTGGGCATGAAGCTTAATGCGTTCTCTGTCGCACAGAGTCTGCCTGGAAAACTTCTGCCAATGATGACACTGGTCAGGGCTGTGTGTAGTTGGAAGACACACAATACACACCGAGTGTGGGTCTGACAGAGCTATTTTATTGCCACAGGAAGGGCATTTCCTAAATAAAACAGGCATTCTGACCGGAAAAATTTTGGAAATACCAAAAAAAACTGTAGAATATGCCTTCAGGAATCAGAAAATGTTGAATTTTGTGAGAAAAATCTCAAATAAATCCCTTTCAGTCACAAAACGTGAAGAGCTCGAACTCCAGGATCCTCACAGAAGGAGCCGGAAAAAAGAACTGACCTAACTGTCACCTGTGGTGCATCATGGAAGCAGAGGGTCTCCTGCAGGTCTTAAAGGTACGGTACCCTAACCCTAATGCCTTAATGGCAAAGTGTCAGTTTTCTTTGTTTCCTATCACTCTGCAGCCGCCTACAGGCAACTGCCTGCAATTACAAGTTTTATGTATGACAATAAAGCATTGTTGTATGACAACTGTGCAATGCTTCCTCTTTTCTTTATGGGTTAGGAGGGTATGTGTCTTACAATGCAAACCTATGTAATTTCTGCATTTTTGCCATGTTGGAAACATTTTAGGCTGCATGTATATGTTTTCACATATGGATGTATATATATATATATATATATCTCCAGCACCAACAGTCCTTTCTTCAAAAAAATTGCGCAGAGCCCCAGTTTGTGTTTTAGCGTACTTTATTCAATAAAGTATATGGCAAACAACTCCCGCAGCGTTTCGAAACACGAAGGTTCCTTGGTCACGGGACCCATGACTAAGGAACCTTCGGGTTTCGAAATGCGTCGGGAGTTGTTTGCCACATACTGTATTGAATAAAGTACGCAAAAACACAAACTGGGGCTCGGCGCAATTTCTTTGAAGAAAGGATTGTTGGTGCTGTATAAAAGAGGGTTGCGACCTCGCCGGTAGCCCGCCACCATCGAGAAGGCAGAGGTCAGAGCGGAAAGCGTTTTGGACTATATATATATATATATATATATATATATATATATATATATATATATATATATATATATATATATATATATATATATATATATCCAAAACACTTTGCCACCAACTGTCGCTCCTCTTCACCTCGGGTGCCTCCTTACCGCACGGTGGAGTGCGTTACTATATGTACAAACACACAGTTCTCATGTCTACGAACTGCTCCACAATTAAGGACACTCCAGTCAAAATTTTCGTAGTCTCTACGCCAGGTTTATTTTCCAGCGTGCACACTTATTCAGTCAACTGACTGAATAATGTGCACGCGGGAAAATAAACCTGGCGTAGAGACTACGAAAATCTTGACTGGAGTGTCCTTAATTGTGGAGCAGTTCGTAGACATGGGAACTGAGTGTTTGTGTATATATATATATATATATATATATATATATTACCTACTGGCGGTCGCCAGTAGGTAGTTATAGTTAGGATTTTTTTCAATGTTAAATCTGAAAATTCTATTTGGAATAACTTTGGCGCCGGTTGACGAATCTGCCTGAAAATTTCCTCAAAATGGCCTCGCGGCGTTCCGGTCCTTCCCTGAAAGTTTGGGGGGGATTCGTCAAGCGGGGGCCGAGATAAAAGGGGGGTCCCAAAACGCGTTTTCCCCATGTTAATTTCCATAGGGCGGTCGATTTCACTTTTAGCCCGAACGGCTGAATGGATTTCCACCAAACTTGGCAAAATTGTAGGGACTGGTAGCCCGATGTGCCTTTGCTATGTCTCAAGATATGTGCTCCAGTGGATTTTGAGTAATTAAGGTTCAAAAAAAAAAAATAATATATATATATATATATATATATATATATGTATTTTCTATATACTCCGGGACTCCAGGATCCCGCACGGGGTGGGGATTATTCATAGATTATGATTATTGATGAGTATCCTCTGGATGAGAACTTTAGGATACCTTTACCGCAACCAAGGTTAGTTGGTCACCTGGCCGGTGACTGACCCCCTAAGTTGACTCTGCATTAAGAGGACATCTAAAAAACAAAACAGCAACTGACGTCAGCAATGACCTCGCTCCTGTGTACTTGCCTCTTCTTCCTGGCAGCGGCATTCTTATGGTGAAATTAACCTTGGCGCAACCGGCTCCAAGTTGGCTGACAGCTGGAAGCTAACTCTACAAGATAAAAGTGATCTGGTTGTTGAACCTTGGTCCAGGGACCCCAAAGATCACAACCCTGCAAGGGTAGAAAGTAACTTGACGCTGAAGTGACTGTTTGTCACTAAGCAGCTTTTTCCATTGACTGCAATGTTAAAAGCCCTTTTTAAAGTCCACTGACAGCTCAGAAGTTACCACTGCACCCGGACTCCCTGATCTACTCTTGACTGTTGAAACTTGGCACTGGCCTCCCAAAGGCCTAGACCCATCGAGGGTAGAAAGTAACTCAACCCCTAAGTGACCATTTGTCACTAGCAGAATTTCCCACTGACTGTAAAGTTTAATGTCTCCAGTATTTAATGGCTTTATTTTCTAATGCGTTGAAAAGTCATAACTCTGGTTATATGTATGATACAAAGTTAATTTTGGTGTCTAAATATATGTACAAATAAGCTCTGTTTTTATAAATTGGTGTCTGATTTCTTTTGAGTTGTGTCAATTACTTATGCACCATAATGGTAGTGTAAAATGCTTAACACCTGTTCCTCCTCCAGTGATGCCTGACTGCTCTTTGCCATGTTGCCAGGACTGAGCTAAAAGAACAAGTTACTTACCTTCGGTAACGCTTTTTCTGGTAGATACAGTAGCTGCCTGTGGATTCCTCACCTTGTGAATATCCCCCTGCGTCAGCAAAGTTCGGAAAATTATTTTGTAGCACGCGTGGACGACGTCATAGGAGCACGGCATCGCACGCGACTCCGTCTGACATCACCGACTCCTTATTAGGCCTACGTCGGCGTGATGACATCAGTTCCGCCCTTTTTTCCGTGCCTTCGAGGCACCCGGACGGACCAATGACAGTAGATATACACATATACAGTGTACACAGTACATACAATTCAAAAACACACATAGTGCGTAGCTAAGGTATGAAAAACCCAATATAAATACAAATATAAATATACATAAACTCAGGTATAGCAGGGTGGACAACAGGGAGACGGGTGGGTCAGTGAGGATTCCACAGGCAGATACTGTATCTACCAGAAAAAGCGTTACTGAAGGTAAGTAACTTGTTCTTCTGATAGATACATCTGCCAGTGGATTCCTCACCTGTTGAATAGAGTTCCACAGCAGTCCCCACTCCTGGAGGAGGGTGTCCACTCTCTTATACCAGAAAATCTTGGAGGACAGAGCGGGCAAAGTGGCCGTTCCTCCTCACCTCGGTATCCAAGCAGTAATGCTTCGCAAAAGTGTGGAGGGAGGCCCAAGTTGCGGCTCTACAAATATCCTCAACAGGTACACCTCTAGATAAAGCAGAAGTAGCAGAATTTGCTCTAGTAGAGTGAGCTTTAATACCCTCAGGAGGGTCCTTACCCGCTAGAGAGTAGCAGATCTTGATGCATAATATTATCCATCATGAAAGTGAGCGCTTGTGCACAGCTCTTCCTTTTCTGTAGCCAGCAAATCCAACAAACAGCTGGTCATCCAACTTGAACTCCCTTGTCCTGTCACCGCCCTCTTAGGGTCCAAGCGTTGAAACCGCTCCTCCTTCTTGGAAGGGTGAGGGGAGGATAGAAGGTAGGAATGGTAATGGACTGCCCCAGATGGAAAGGAGTTACCACCTTAGGCAGAAAAGCAGCCCTGGTCCTAAGAACCATTCGTTCAGCATGAATGGTCAAGAACGGGGGCTTTGAGCTAAGAATTTGAAGCTAGCTTACCCTCCTTGCCGAGGTAATTGCAATCAGAAAATTAGTCTTGAAAGACAAAAGTCTCAAGGGACACTTGTGTAAAGGTTTGAAAGGCGAACCCATCAGTAACGTAAGAACCAGATTAAAATCCCAATAAAAGGTGTAGGAGGAAATTTATTGGTAAGGCCCTAAATAAATCGTAAAACAATAGAAGATTTAAACAAAGAGGGTTGGTCCGGCAAACAAAGGAACGCCGATAAGGCCGACAAATAACCTTTGATAGTTGCTACCGCAAAACCCTGCTGGGCCAAGGAAAGTACAAATTGAAGTATATTGGACAAACGAGCCCTTAAAGGGTCAATGGACTTCTCCCCACACCAAGCAACTAATTTAGACCACCTATAAGAATAGATGGACTTGGGGAAGTCACGCCTGGCCGATAAGATGACATCCACCACATTGTGTGGGAGAGAAAAGGAATTCAGGTTGCCCCGTTCAATCTCCAGGCATGAAGGTGTAAGGTCTGGAGGTGGCGGTGTAGAACCTGCCCCTCCATCTGGGGAGGATATCTGCCGTGTGAGGGAGACGGAGCGGAGGGCACGAGGAGAGGTGGAGAAGATCTGTGTACCACACCCTTCTTGGCCAATCCGGGGCGATCAATATAACTTGGGCCCGGTCTTCGCGAATCTTCCTCAGAACCCGAGGAATCAAGGGTATGGGAGGAAACGTGTAAAGGAGTTGTGAGCCCCAACTCAACTGAAACGCGTCCCCCAGTGCTCCCTGCATCGGATACCGGAGGCTGCAGAATGACAGGCAGTGAGCGTTCTCTTGAGTGGCAAACAGGTCCACCTGAGGAGTTCCCCATGTCCGAAAGACATAACGAACTACCTCTGGATGGAGCCTCCACTCGTGGTCGGCAGGGAACTGCCGACTGAGACTGTCCGCATGTACGTTCAGAACCACGGCCAGATGATTTGCCATCAGACAAATCTGATGGTCCTGAACCCAGAACCAGAGACGCAGAGCCTCTCGGCAGAGACACCGCAACCCCACTCCTCCCTGCTTGTTGATATACCACATCGCGGTCGTGTTGTCCGTCAGGACCTGAACTGACTGACCGCGAAGGGAAGGGAGGAAGGCCTTGAGTGCTAAACGTATGGCCCGCAACTCTAGAAGGTTGATGTGAAGCAACCTTTCCTCTGGAGACCAAAGACCCTTGACCTCCAGATCCCCCAGATGAGCACCCTACCCTAGAGTGGATGCATCCGTTATCACTGTGGCCACCGATGAAGGCAGATGAAAGGGCTTTCCTTGTGACAGATTGCCTTCCACGCTCCACCAAGATAGATCTGCTGCAGTTTCTTTGGAGATCCTCACTGAGTCCCTGAGATCTCCATTGTGTTGATACCACTACCTGCGGAGGCACCACTGGAGTGCCAAGCGTGCATGGTTGACCAACAGAATGCAGGAAGCCATCAGACCGAGCAGACGAAGGACCTTCAGGACTGGAACAACCGCTCCATTGTGAAATAAAGGAATAATTTCCTGTATGTCGCGAATCCTTTGAGGAGGAGGGAATGCACGACACACAGTTGTGTCCAGTACCGCACCTATGAACAGGTTGCGATGGGAGGGCACCAGGTGAGATTTGGGTACATTTATCGAAAAACCCAACCTGTGCAACAACTGAGTTATCTCTTGCAGATGATGGAGCACTATCTCTGGAGATTCTGCTTTGATCAGCAAATCGTCCAGATAAGGGAATACAGGAATCCCTGACCTTCTGAAATGTGCAGCCACCACAGTCATCACCTTGGTAAAGACTTGAGGCACAGTAGTAAGTCCAAACGGAAGGACCGCAAACTGGTAGTGTTGCCACCCCACCGTAAAACGGAGATACTTCCTGTGCGACTTCAGGATGGGGATGTGGAAATAAGCATCCTGTAAGTCGATCGACACCATCCAGTCTTCTTCCATCAGCGCTTGAAGAACCTGCGCAAGAGTGAGCATCTTGAACTTCTCCTGTTTGAGATAGAGGTTCAAAATCCTGAGGTCCAGGATTGGACGAAGTCTGCCATCCTTCTTTGGGATCAGGAAAAAACGGGAGTAGCACCCCTGACCCCTCTCCTGCTCCTCTATTGCACCTTTTCTGAACAGTGCCAGGACTTCTTCCTCGAAGAATAACAGGTGGTCCTCCGAGCAAAAACCTTGGCAAGGAGGGTAATTGGGAGGGAACTCCTGAAAGGGAAGAGCATACCCATTCTCTACGAGATTGAGAACCCAAAGATATGATGTAACTGATTCCCAATCCCATAGAAAATAAGTAAGCCGACCCCCTACAGGACCCGCATGATCTGGAATGGCGGATCTAGGGCTGCTTTGCTGTTGTAGGTGGGGGGTGGGTATTAGAGGAGGGAGTAGAGGAGGAGGAGGCTTGACGTCCACGAGCACGTCCCCTTTGTCTACCTCTATAGGACTTGTACAAAGGATTTTGCTGCTGCTGCTGGTTCTGCTTATTGGAACGAAAAGTAGATCTTCCAAAACCCCTGTACTTCTTAGCGTAAGAGCCTGTTGTCTGTAAGCCCAAAGACCTTGCTGTCGCTCTGCTATCTTTAAACCTTTCCAAGGCAGCATCCGCTTTCTTCCCGAAAAGGCCAGTGCCATCAAAAGGTAAATCCATCAGAGCAGCATGAACATCAGCTGAAAACTCGGAAGTCTTTAACCAAGCAGCTCTTCTAGTGGCGATTGAAGACCCCATGATCCTAGCCACTGAATCTGCAGTGTCCATGCCACTCTGTATAACCTGACGAGCTGCGGCCTGCATGTCAGACACCACCTCACTAAAGTTCTTCCTGTCCTCCTCAGGAAGCTTAGATGATAGCAGCTTAACTGTGTCCATCAAAGCATGAACATATCTGCCCAGCAGACAAGTGGCATTCGTCGTTTTCAGGGCCATACTAGCTGACGAAAGAACAAGTTACTTACCTTCGGTAACGCTTTTTCTGGTAGATACAATATCTGCCTGTGGCCTCCTCCCCTTGTGAATATCCCCCTTGCGCCAGCAACGTTCGGAAAATTCTTCATAGCACGCCGGCGTGGACGACGTCATAGGAGCACGGCATCGCACGACTCCGCCTGACGTCACCGACTCCATATAAGGCCCACGTCGGCGTGATGACGTCAGTTCCGCCCTTTTTTCCGTGCCTTCGAGGCACCCGGACGGACCAACGAGTACTTATACATATATATATATATACACAATGTACACAGTACATGCAAATCAAAAGCAATTAAAGTGCAAAACTATACAAAATCAGAAATACAAAACCATAATTACATTTGCACATGAACCCAGGTATAGCAGAGTGGACAACGGGGAGGCGGGTGGGCCAGTGAGGAATCCACAGGCAGATATTGTATCTACCAGAAAAAGCGTTACCGAAGGTAAGTAACTTGTTCTTCTGATAGATACATCTGCCGTGGGGATTCCTCACCTTGTGAATAGAGTCCCACAGCAGTCCCCACTCCCGGAGGAGGGTGTCCACTCTGCTACACCAGGAAATCTTGGAGAACAGAGCGTGCGAAGTGGCCGTCCCTCCTCACCTCAGCATCCAAGCAGTAGTGCTTCGCAAAAGTGTGGAGGGAGGCCCAAGTCGCGGCCCTGCAAATGTCCTCAACTGGAACACCTCTAGACAATGCAGAAGTAGCAGACTTCGCTCTAGTTGAATGAGCTCTAATACCCTCAGGAGGGTCCTTACCCGCCAGAGAGTAGCAAATCTTGATGCACAGGATAATCCATCTGGAAAGTGTGCGCTTGTGCACCGCTCTGCCCTTCTTGCAGCCAGCAAAACCCACAAAGAGCTGATCGTCTATTCGATAGTCTTTAGTCCTATCAAGATAGAAGCTAACCGCTCTCTTCGGGTCCAGGCGATGAAGCCTCTCCTCCTCCTTGGAAGGGTGTGGGGGAGGATAAAAGGTAGGAAGGGTAATGGATTGACCTAGGTGGAAGGGAGTAACCACCTTAGGCAGAAAAGCAGCCCTGGTCCTGAGAACCATTCTTTCAGCATGGATGGACAAAAACGGGGGCTTGGAACTAAGAGCTTGAAGCTCACTTACCCTCCTTGCCGAGGTAATTGCAACTAAGAAGACCGTCTTAAAAGAAAGAAGCCTCATTGGACACTTGTGTAAGGGTTCGAACGGCGAACCCATCAGATAGGTCAACACAAGATTCAAGTCCCAATGAGGCACAATGAAGGGAGAAGGAGGGAACCTATTAGTGAGTCCCTTCAAAAACCTCAATACCACAGGAGATTTAAAAAGAGAGGGCTGATCCGGCAAACAGAGAAATGCCGATAAGGCTGAAAGGTAACCTTTGACAGTGGCAACAGCAAACCCTTGCCGTGCCAGAGAAAGAGCAAACAACAAGATATCAGACAAATGAGCCTTTAACGGGTCAACATCCCTCTCCCTACACCAAGATACAAACTTAGACCACCTATACAAATAGATGGACTTGGTGGAGTCGCGCCTGGCAGAAAGAATGACATCCACCACCTCGTGAGGGAGAGAGAAAGAATTCAGATTGCCCCGTTCAATCTCCAGGCATGAAGGTGTAATGTCTGGAGGTGGGGGTGTAGAACCTGCCCCTCCATCTGAGAGAGGAGGTCTGCCCTGAGAGGGAGACGGAGCGGCGGGTGAGAGGAGAGGTGGAGAAGATCTGTGTACCACACCCTTCTTGGCCAATCCGGGGCGACCAATATGACTTGGGCCTGGTCTTGGCGAATCTTCCTCAGAACCCGAGGAATCAAGGGTATGGGAGGAAACGCGTAAAGGAGCTGACCTCTCCAGCTCAACTGAAACGCGTCCCCCAATGCTCCTTGCATCGGATACTGGAGACTGCAGAATGACGGGCAGTGAGCATTCTCGCAAGTGGCGAACAGATCCACCCGAGGAGTCCCCACATCTGAAAGATGTTGTGAACAACCTCCGGGTGAAGCCTCCACTCGTGGTCGGCTGAGAACTGCCGACTGAGAATGTCCGCACGTACGTTCAGGACTCCGGCCAGATGATTCGCCATCAGACAAATCTGGTGGTCCTGAACCCAGGACCAGAGACGCAGAGCCTCTTTGCAAAGACACCACGACCCTACTCCTCCCTGCTTGTTGATGTACCACATCGCGCTCGTGTTGTCCGTCAGGACCTGGACCGACCGACCGCGAAGGGAAGGGAGGAATGCCTTGAGCGCCAGACGTATGGCCCGCAATTCTAGAAGGTTGATGTGAAGCAACCTTTCCTCCGGAGACCAAAGACCCTTGACCTCCAGATCCCCCAGATGAGCACCCCACCCTAGAGTGGATGCATCCGTTATCACCGTGGCCACCGATGGAGGAAGCTGAAAAGACTTTCCTTGTGACAGATTGCCTTCCACGCCCCACCAAGACAGATCCGCCGCAGTTTCTCTGGAGATCTTCACTGACTCCCCGAGATCTCCGTTGTGTTGATACCACTGCCTGCGGAGGCACCACTGGAGTGCCCTCATGTGCCAGCGTGCATGGTTGACCAGGAGAATGCAAGAAGCCATCAGACCGAGCAGGCGAAGGACCTTCAGGACCGGAACAACCGCTCCATTGTGAAATAAAGGAATCATTTCCTGAATGTCGCGAATCCTTTGCGGAGGAGGGAATGCACGACATACAGTAGTGTCCAGTACCGCACCTATGAACAGGTTGCGCTGGGAGGGCACCAGGTGAGATTTGGGCACGTTTATCAAAAAACCCAACCTGAACAACAGCTGCGATGTCTCTTGCAGGTGATGAAGCACTCTCTCGGGCGACTCCGCTTTGATCAGCCAGTCGTCCAGATACGGGAATACAGGTATCCCCGACCCCCTGAGATGTGCCGCCACCACTGCCATCACCTTGGTGAAAACTCGAGGCGCAGTAGTAAGACCAAACGGAAGGACCGCAAACTGGTAGTGTTGCGATCCCACCGTAAAACGGAGATACTTACTGTGCGACTTCAGGATTGGGATGTGAAAATACGCATCCTGCAAGCCGATTGACACCATCCAGTCTTCTTCCAACAGCGCTTAAAGAACCTGCGCAAGAGTGAGCATTTTGAATTTCTCCTGCTTGAGATAGAGATTCAAAATCCTGAGGTCCAGGATTGGACGTAACCTGCCATCCTTCTTGGGGATCAGGAAATACCGGGAGTAGCACCCCTGACCCCTTTCCTGCTCTGGAACCACCTCTATCGCACCCTTTTTGAACAAAGCCAGGACTTCTTCCTGTAGGCGAACAAGGTGGTCCTCCGAACAAAAACCATGGCAAGGAGGGCAATTGGGAGGGAACTCCTGGAAAGCAAGAGCATACCCATTTTCTACGAGATTGAGAACCCAAAGATCTGATGTAACCGATTCCCAATCCCGTAGAAAATGAGTAAGCCGACCCCCCACCGGAGCCACATGATCCAGAATGGCGGATCTAGGGCTGCTTTGCTGCAGGGGGAGGGGGTTGATTATTAGAGGAAGAGGAGGAGGAGGAGGAGGCCTGGCGTCCACGACCACGGCCCCTTTGCTTTCCTCTGTAGGATTTATACAGAGGATTCTGACGCTGCTGCTGCTGCTGCTGTCCTTGGTTGTAGGGACGAAAATTGGATCTGCCAAAACCCCTGAACTTCCTAGTCGCAGAGCCCCTTGACTGAAGGCCCAAAGATTTCGCTGTAGCTCGGCTGTCTTTGAATCTCTCCAGAGCTACGCCAGCCTTCTTGCCAAAGAGGCCTGTCCCATCAAATGGCAAGTCCAACAATGTAGACTGAACATCTGAAGAAAAATCGGAGGATTTAAGCCATGCGGCCCTTCTTGTTGCAACAGTAGAGCCCATAATCCTGGCAACAGAGTCCACCGTGTCCATACCACTCTGTATAACCATACGAGCTGCAGCCTGAGTATCAGCAACCACCTCGTTAAAGTTCTTCCTATCGTCCTCCGGAAGCTTAGGAGAAAGTTGTTTAACAGAGTCCATCAACGCATGAACGTATCTCCCCAAAAGGCAAGTAGCATTGGTGGACTTCAAGGCCATGCTACCCGAGGAGAAAATCTTTTTAGCAGACTGGTCCAACTTCTTAGAGTCCTTGTCTGCCGGCACCTGAGGGAAAGAGCCCGCAGCCCTGCTGGAACAGGCGGCCTGCACTACCAGACTCTCCGGAGCAGGATGCGAGGAAAGAAATTCAGGGTCATCAGGAGCCACCCTGTAACGCCTTGCCACTGACCTGGAAACCACAGGAGCAGACAAAGGTCTCTTCCAGACCTCCTTTATTGGTTCAGTCAATGCCTCTGTAAAAGGAAGTGTAGGCTCCACAATCGAAGAAGGCGAATGCAAAACTTCCGTAAGGATGTTGGGCTTGTATTCAACTGTGGGCAAAGTCAAGCCTAGCAAATCTGCAGCCTTCCTAATAACAACATGATAGGGTGCCAAGTCCTTAGATGGAGTATTTGAAACGGATGGCAAACCACACTCAGGAGAAAGTTCCAGGCCACTTGCGTTTTGAAGGTCCTCAAAACAATCCCCCTGATCTTGCAACTCTCCTTCCTCAACCTCGGAGTCCATATACTCCTTCTCCTCCAAGAGGCGTTGAGCCCTGCGCCTCGACCATTCCATGCGGACCGAAGTCGATGGATCCGGCAACGACTCCGACGGCGCCGGAGCCGACGTCGAGCGAGGAGCCGGAGGACGGGAAGCACCACGATCCAAATCACCACGAAGCTGATCCGGAGTCGGCGAAGCCGCAAGCGAAGTCGACGACCTCGGCGGCGCCGTACCGAGCCAAGGAGTACAAGGCGTCGGCATAAATGGCATAAAGGGGGCCGGGGCATAAGCCTGGGGCACACCCAAATTGAAAGACAAAGGAACCATGGGACCAACAGGCGCACCAGTGGGATACATTGCCCTCGAGTAAACTCCAAACATGGCGGTTAAAAACTGCGAGGGATCCTGACCTGGACCTGGAAAGGGTGGATACGAACCCAACGGCCGCTCCGAGGAGGCTGATCCGGCAAAGGCGCACCCTGGCCCTCTTGTTCTTCAGGCTCCACAACCGGAGTCGGTGCTCGAGGAACCTCTTCTTCATGCACCGATGAATGGTGCGACTCCAGATCCTGTTCCGGCTCCTGAACTGGAGAACCAACGTGAGACTGAGCCGGAGAAGGAGACACGAAGTCCTTGTGATGTTTACGAGACTTCTTCCTTGAATCCGAAGACTCCTTGCCAGAATGGTGTCTGGAGTGATGTTTACTCCTCTTATGCTTCTTTCTCGAGGAGCTCGAAGCATGGCCCGAGGCCGACTTGGATCCGGACCTCGACCTCCCTCTGGACCTCGACCTCTCTCCGGACCTTGATCTCTCTCTCGACCTCGACCTCGCCTTGGCCCTCGAAGCCGACCTCGACTTCGACCGCGACAGCTGTCTCGACTTCGAGCGCCTGGACATCGACCTCGAAGACCTTCCGGCTTCTCTTTATTTCACCTTTGCAAGCAGAAGCTTCGCCTCCCGCTCTCGCAAGGCTTTGGGGTTCATCTTGTCACAGGAACGACAGTTCTTAACATCGTGACCCGAACCAAGACACCACAGACAGTCGGAATGCGGGTCGGTGATCGCCATCATCCGGGAACAGGAACCACATTGTTTGAAACCTGTCTTCCTCGACGACATCCTCGGCGAAGAAGTGAATTTCAACAGAGAAACTGTAACAGCTAAACAGAGAAGATACAAAAGTATCGCAGAAGATCCCAGAAACCGTTAGCGTCGACGACGCGGAAAAAAGGGAACTGACGTCATCACGCCGACGTGGGCCTTATATGGAGTCGGTGACGTCAGACGGAGTCGCGCGCGATGCCGTGCTCCTATGACGTCGTCCACGCCGGCGTGCTACGAAGAATTTTCCGAACGTTGCTGGCGCAAGGGGGATATTCAAACAAACAACTACAAACTTAGGGGTCCAAATGAGGATTCAATCGTAATCCTCTGCTCGTCAACGCCCTATCAATAGTACAAGGGTACGAACACAATAATAATACTAACAAACCAGATCACAAGATGTGAAGAACCAGTAACGTGAGTCACCCCTGGTGTAGGATTCCCATCAACAGTCTTGTAATGATCAATATTATCATTTGGAAGTCCTTATCGGGTATTGTGTCTCTAGATCATTGAGACCGGCATACCCCGATAACCAGATGCGGGGTAGCGACCCACAATCACTTGGTACTACCACATAGTGTTGATGTGATGGGAAGTGCAGTGTAAGCAAAACAAAGGTAAGTGGTGATCTTAAAAAAGGATAGGGAACTCAACCCAGAAAACTTTAATAGTTGTTGGCCCCTTCCTTAATAAAAACCAGAACAGTATAATATCGTCATCGCAGTCCAAACAAATAGCTGCGAGGAGACCAACATGTTTCAGCCACTAAGGGATAACACCTTCGGCTTTCGTCAGGGTCTCTGTTCTCAAGTGATACTACTGCATAGATTGTGAATAAAGTGTGAAAAATAAGAAAAAAACACACAAGTGAAAACCAGTAAAGGATATAATGTTCCTTCGACTGTGTCACATCCCCTCTTCGGAACCTGGTTGAGTATTTACTGTTTAGGGAGGACAAACATACAGGAAAATCACAATCCGCTACACTGGTCTGCAGAAAACATATTAAATTGTTTCACAAAGAATGTAAGTGCTTGCTTACTCACCCAGAGTGTCCGGGGAGTGGACCTCACCTCTTCCTGGACCTGGCTCAGGATATATGAGACCCCGCTCTACAATAACAAAACCAACTGCGTAAAAAACAAGGACCAGAAGCCCAGACAAGATACTGCTCTGGCGATGTATAAATCTACGTAGTCCACGGTGTTCTGTACTTGGAGCTAATTAACACCCATCAACAGGTTCACACACAACCTCTATCCACCTCCCTGTCCACTATAGGCTAAACAGAACCTGCTCACTGCGCAGCTTCTTATATACCACATATGTCTGGCACAATGCAACCCTCTAGTGATAGGCTAGCAACACAGGTAATCATACCTGTCCGTCGGTATCTCCGGCTGTGACTGAGTCAGGGGGAGGCACAGTCACCTGTGAGTTCTGGCTACTTGACTTCTGGCTAAGCATCACACAGCCAACAGCTATCTGCGGGGGCGTGGCCGGCCCGATCGCCATAACCCCAATGATCACTAACATACCTGAACATTAGTATCCACCTGCTGCTTGATTGCTTCGTAATACACGATGGTGGTATAGGGAGCTGGTAATGCCCCACTCTTGGCAATGCCCTGTCTCCCAAACAATCCCGGCCGCGCGCGCGTATTCTCGCGTGTCTTCCCGGTCTCGAACTACCGAATGACGTCACGCCATTCATAATTGTAGTTCTGTCTGCGGAAAGTCCTTCCGTATTGCTGGTGGAGCGAAGCAAGGCGCGATCACATGCCACACACCCCGCTCATAACAGACTGATTATACTCCCGCTCACTCGAGGAGTAGAGACATGCAAACTCGGCCGTTTTTGCAAGTGCTGACTTTCTAACTCATCCATGGCCGCCTGCAAAGCCCGTCCTTCGGTGTTAGCGGTAAAGAACTACAAGATGACGTCAAGTCATTAGTAAATGTAGTTTGTAAGGTTTTATAAGTATTTTGTGGCCGAACAGTCTAACACACAAACAATAAGTCCACAGCAGAACGCAATTGCTATCAACCACCATCACATGTGTTTATGGATATAACAAAATGCCATGTAAGCGTGACAGAACACACTCACTGTCAGATGGTGCACTACTGGGTTAAGCATAAGTAATAGCGCGCGTATGGGCATACGGCCAGGCTGCATAGAAGTTATAAGGCGTAGACAGAGAGTGTTAGTGAAATAGCGGCCCCCTGTCCTATCGAGGGTTTTTAAGGGATACGGTCGCTATAAACAGCTAAAAAGGTCATCAAACCTACCCTACCATGCACGAGACGCTGGAAAAGGATATAGCCGGTAAAGAGCATCAGACCCCAAACAAAATATGTATGAAAGAGTCGATAAGTAGTGGAATAAGCTCAAAAGAAGAATCATGTTATGTACAAAGACAGATCCTAATGACCAGGTCACCGGTCTGCCCAACGCACAACCCTGAATAAATACATGGGTGGAATGAACAGGTGCTCAGGACAGAGCGAACCACGGAATGTCATCGTTCAGCCCTTGTCTGTCTGTCCCCAATTTGAACACCCATTTTTGTTCCCGAATGAAAAGATATCTGGACACATCACTCACATGTGGTGGAATGTATGGTTTTTCAAGAACATGCCATTTAAAATCTGTCTCGGCATGATTGCATGTGATAAAGGGGGATATTCACAAGGTGAGGAATCCACACGGCAGATGTATCTATCAGAAACACCTTTTTAGCATTCTGATCCTGCTTTTTAGAGTCCTTATCTCCAGGAACCTGGGGAAAAGCACCTGCCGATCTCTTAGAGCAAGCAGCCTGAACAACCAGACTTTCCGGTAAAGGGTGGGAGGACACGAACTCAGGATCTCCATGTTGCACTCTATAGTGTCTTGCAACTGATCTTGACACCGCAGGAGCAGTAAGAGGCCTATTCCAGACTTCCAATATAGGTTCAGTAAGAGCCTCAGTAAATGGAAGAGTTGGCTCAACCACAGATGACAGAGAAAGGAGTACCTCAGCAAGGATGTTGGACTTGTACTCCACAGACGGTAAAGTTAGATTCAAAAGATCTGCAGCCTTCTTAATCACTACATGGTAGGGAACCACATCCCTAGAAGGAGCATCAGATACCGTAGGTAACCCCCATTCCGGTGAAAGCTCCAGACCACTTGCATCATGCAGATCTTCAAAGTAGTCCTCTTGATCCTGAAGTTCACCTTCCTCTACCTCAGGCTCCTCATAATCCTTTTCCTCCATAAGGCGCTGAGCTCTATGCCTCGACCATTCATACCGAACCGATGTCGCCGGATTCGGTAACGACTCCGACGGAGTCGGGCCGGCGTCAAATGAGGAGCTGGAACAGCCGGAGTATTGGAAGCTGGAACGGGCGTTGATCCTTTATTTAGATCCCGACGTCGCTCCGGAGCCGGCGAAGCCGTGAGCGGAGTCGACGACCTTCGTGGCGCCGAGCTATGCCAAGGTGGAATCGGCGTCGGCATAAATGGTAGAAAAGGCGCCGAAGCATAAGCTTGAGGCACACCCAGGTTAAATGACAATGGACCCATGGGACCAGCCGGTGCACCAGAGGGGTACATTGCTCTCGCAGAAACGCCATACATGGCGTTAAGAAAATGCAAAGGGTCCTGACCTGGACCAGGAAACTGAGGGTACAAACCCACTGGCTGCTCCTGAGGAGGCTGTACCGGATTCGACTCCTCCTGTTCCTCATGCTCCTCGGGTTGATGCACCGGAGTTGCCGAACCCTGAGGGACTTCAATTTCCTCTTCATCATGTACCGAAGACTGGTACGGATCCGGAGACGGTTTCGATCCGGGATTCGGAGTTGGCTCTAGAGACTGCAAAGGCGAGGCTTCACCCTCAGGCTTACGAGCTGGAGAGGGAGACAACATATCCTTACGATGTCTTTGAGAAGACGACTTCTTCTACGAGTCCGACTCCCTGCTGGAATGGTGTCTCAAACTGTTCTTCTTCCTCTTATGTTTCTTCTTTGAGGAACCCGAAGCATGACCTCGAAGTCCTCTTGGCATCCTTACCCTTTATCTTGGCAAGAAGGAGTTTTGCCTCACGTTCTCAAAGAGCCTTCGGATTCATCTTTGAACAGGAACGACAGCCCTTGACGTCGTGATGCGAGCCCAGACACCATAAGCAGTCACCATGAGGATCGGTAATAGACATCATCCGGGCACACGAACCGCACTGCTTAAAGCCTGTCTTCTTCAATGACATCTTGACGGAAGACAGCAACTCCAACAGATACAAAGAGAAACACAATAGCAACAAAGTTACTATCTGTAACACAGAAGATCCCAAAAAACCGTTAGCGTCGACGACGCAGAAAAAAGAGAACTGATGTCATCATGGGCGACGTAGGCCTAATAAGGAGTCGGTGACGTCAGACGGCGTCGCCCGCGATGCCGTCCTCCTATGACGTCGTCCACGCCGGCATGCTACAAAAGAATTTTCCAAACGTTGCTGACGCAAAGGGATATTCACAAGGTGAGGAATCCACTGGCAGATGTATCTATCAGAAATTATCGTTGTTAAATCCAAGGATCATCTTTGAGGCTTTGTGATAATTTCACATGGTAAGGTCTCACAGCCATACCGCATAATATTCCACTTTCCTGCAACTATCCTCTTCCATGAGCATCATGAACAACTTACTGATGCATCTGCTGTAAGACTCCAAGTGACCTGGCAGTATCCATGCCCAACTTAATCGACTGCAGTGCCTGGTCAATGGGCCTGATTTACAAAGGTTAGTTGCACTTTTAAGTTAGGTTACACTTTGCCCTAAGTTTATTATTTAATATTTATAAACTCTGAATCCAAACCTTCTAAGTTATATTTCTCCACTCATAAAGTAATGGAATTGGGTAACTGATGGCTGGGTGGGTGACGTCTCTTCCTAAACGCTTGCCTGACCCTCCCTTAACCTCACTTATTCCTCCCTAATCCCATCCCCTTTAGTAGTGAGTCTGTCCCTTTTCCCCACCCACTCCCTGGTGTCCCTCACACATTTACTACTAAAATTTATACTTACATGTATAGAGACTCCGCAGTCAGGGTGGAGAACTCTGCATATATATGTATAGGCAAAACTTACATTTTGTAGTACTATAAAACGTACTACAACTGCAATTTGAGAACCAGTCGCCCTGTGCCTTACAATGATTCCCTATCAAAGTTAATATCCTAAGCTCTACACTGTTCTTCTGGTCTAAACGTAACTCAGCATAGCCAGCTTTATCATTTGGAGGAACCTTTGTAGAAGTAACCTGCTGCATCTTGTTCTATTGTGAGTGGATTAAAATTATTGCCACTTACTTTCCATACTTCTCACGGTTTCTTGAAGTAGTGCCTCTGGTGACTTTCCGGCGATCTCCAGGTTAAGAATTTGACCAGAAAATGATTCCTTGATTGTGTGCTCCAGAAGCTGAAACTCTTGTGTGAAGAGGGCAATACCCTCCATAAACGATTCCATTTCAGGGCCAGCAGGATAATCACCTTCTGCAATTGTGGGAAGCACAACTGTAGAGAAAAGGAAAAATATAGATAAGATTTTGCACAAACGCCTACACATTTATCTTCTAAATGCAACAGGACAGATTGTTAAGGTCACTGTAAATTATTTGATTTGCTCTGTTTGCAGTTTTGTCAGCAAAATCATCAAAGATCCTGGTTCTTCATTATATTTGCATGTGTTCTAGAAGCACGGGACTAAGAATGCAGCATGAAAGGCATTAAAGAAATTCAAGAGAGCACTGAGGAAGTGTCAAAAAAGAATTTGAATAAACATAATTTCGAAATATTGATGACAGGTGTGGTAAAACGTAAAGAGTATTTGTATAAAAGAAAATAAAGACCTGAATTAGTCATAAAAGACCATTATTTTCAGAAAGAGTAATTTTTAGACCAAGTAACTAACCTGCTTCTCGCTTTGGTGTCGCATCTTCTTCCAACTGATCTGCGATGGCAGCAGGCTGATCACCTTTATGTGAATCTATAGACAAATAAAACAAAAATGAGTACTTGATCTTTATGTTTCTGAAAAGGGAAGTTCTGAAAAGATGAGTATTTGCATTGTAAAATGCTTGTAAATACAGTTGCTCACAAAGAAAATATAAATATATGTGATGTAATACTCCAAAGGTTTGCATTATCACTTATTTATCTTTGACAGGCATTGCTATATACCAAGTGACTTCTGGGATCAGATAACTGCACTATGGACCATATGTATTAAGCTGTTTTGCGATCGCAAACAATGCGAATCGCAAAAAAGCAGCATTTACGATCATCGCAAAACACAGCCATGCTATGTATGAGTGACATCCTCATCGCAAAATTGCTAATCGCTAAATTAGCGATTAGCAAATGTGCGAAAAATGGAATCTGAGAATAAATTTGCAAATCCGCAAACAGCTACACCACATTTGCGAAAATTGCTAATTGTGAAAACTCGATAATCACAAAATTGCTAATCACAACTATCACCAAGTCTGAACAGGTGGTAACCAGGTGCAACCTATTTAAAGAGGTCCACAATGCCACAGTACTTTTCCACAATGTCTGGGCTGTATGTAATAGCCAGGAGGCTGCGACTTAGAGCTGTTGCACAGAGAAGAAAACACAAGGAAAGGATCTTCAGAGTGCGCATTACCCTGTTCCAGCGGACTGAGGAGGAGATCCATATTAACTACAAGCTTGATGAAGAGAGCATCCTGGACTTAATTGAGGAGCACAAACCCATACTTGAACACCCCACATGCAGGACACACACCATCCCCACCCATGTACAGGTCCTGTACTCACTGCACCTCTTGGCATCAGGGAGCTTCCAGGAGGGGATAGCCACAGCAGGAGGGGTCTCACAGAGAGCACTTTCATGCTTTTTCCGCACGTTCCTCAATGCAATGGTCCAGATCCACTTCCCCAGCACAACATAGGCACTAGACCAGACCAAGCAGGAGTTCTATCAAATTGCACAATTTTCCCACGTCATTGGTTGCCTTGATGGGACCCATGTCGCTATCGCCCCCCTCCCAGAACGAGTATGTGTTCAGGAATCGCAAGTCCTGCCATTCCCTGAATATACAAGTGGTGTGCAATGCCATGCACATTATCACTGACATTGTAGCGAAATACCCAGGCAGCACCCACGACTCAATCATCTTCCGCCACAGTGGGATCCACCGTCGACTCACAAATGGGGAGTTTGGTGAGGGCTACCTGCTGGGTAATTGCATAGGAAACTGACACAATAGTAAAGTACCGCAGTGGCATGAAAGTGTTTAACCTATTTCCTCTTGCCTCACAGGTGACAGTGCGTATGCCGTCCGTGACTACATATTGACTCCATACCTAACTCCTGCCAACGCGGGGGAGCGGAGGTACACCCACAGTACCATTAAGCGGACCTTTGGTATACTCAAGAGCCATTTCCGCTGCCTGCATAAGAGTTGAGGGGAACTACAATACAGCCCTGAGACCTGCTGCAAGATTGTGGTTGCGTGTGTCATGCTGCATAACATCGCCACCAGGAAAGGCACCACAGTGGAGCTCACCAATTCGGAATCATCAGATGAGGAGGGGCCAGCTCCAGGATGCAGGCCAGCCGGTGTTATTGGTGCGGCTGCCGGGCGCCAGAGGCTAGATGATATAACACAGAACTATTTATAGGTGAGAAATGATGACACAATGCTATGTATTCATGCTAAACTGTGTTTAATTTCCTTGAGTTCAGGATGTATTACATCACACAGCCTGTGTAGCACACAATGTAGGTATTAATGTCCAGCACATGTTGGACACAGAGTGCAAATAAACAATTGTTCACAGTTGTCTGTGTGCAATGGGTTAATTCACCCATTGCCATTTGGTAGTCAGGGCGCCTTAACGGCGGCGCTGACGTCCCATAGCTCCTCGCCCTGAGTGCACATTGCCCTCTTCAGTGGCATCTGTAGCCCTGCCATGACGCACACTACGGCGCCTGTCCTGTGGGAGCAGCGGAGTGATGCTGCCTCTGCTTGATTGGGCGTCCTCCTCCAGTGAACTGAGGACTCCTGTTCCAGCAGTGGCAACTGCCCACAGCTGGTCCACAGCACATGTGACCTGGACTAGTCCCCTGGCCACATCCTGGCAGCAGTGTGCCACCTCACGCTGCATGCTGATGCTGCGCCGTGACTGCACTTAGGTGGCTGAGGCCAGATGGTTGACAGCCCTTGAAAATAGGTCTAGACGTCATACCACCGTTTGCGCAATTCATCAACTCTGCGGTGGGTGACGCCAATGAAGTTTACCTTCTCCTGTACCTCTGCCCATATTCTTCTTTTGTGTGTCTCTGGCACACGCAGGGATTTCTTGCCGAAGAGGAGCTTATGGCTCACCACCATCTCCTGTATCAGGACCTCCTGCTCCCTTTAAGAAAACTTTTGTTTTCTCTTCCTTGCTGTTTCCCCTTTCTGGTTGTCCCGCCTGGCCATATCTCCTCTCACAGTAGCAGTGCTGTGGTGCCTCAACTCTCCTCCCAGCTTCTCACTTTGCTTCTGAAACTCAGGTGAAGCTTGGGTAGTCACACTTCTTGGTTGTGATGTCATCAAGCTGCACTGGAATTTTCCGATTAGCAGATTTGCGATTCCTTATTTGCGAGTTCGCAAATTTTGCGGAAACGCAATTAAGGAACCGCTATTTGGGTATTCGCATTTAACCCCTTCCATGCTCATGACGTGCTCAGCTCGTCATGAGGCACATTGGAGCTGTGCTCATGAGCTCGTCATGACCACACCCATTAACATTGACCTTCAGCACAGGAGAAGATCCTCTCAAGCAGCCAAGGTGTTAAATATGTGATTTTTAAGGAGCTGCTATTTATTTGCGAATATTTATTTACATTTGGTAGTCAGGGCGCCTTAACGGCGGCGCTGACGTCCCATAGCTCCTCGCCCTGAGTGCACATTGCCCTCTTCAGTGGCATCTGTAGCCCTGCCATGACGCACACTACGGCGCCTGTCCTGTGGGAGCAGCGGAGTGATGCTGCCTCTGCTTGATTGGGCGTCCTCCTCCAGTGAACTGAGGACTCCTGTTCCAGCAGTGGCAACTGCCCACAGCTGGTCCACAGCACATGTGACCTGGACTAGTCCCCTGGCCACATCCTGGCAGCAGTGTGCCACCTCACGCTGCATGCTGATGCTGCGCCGTGACTGCACTTAGGTGGCTGAGGCCAGATGGTTGACAGCCCTTGAAAATAGGTCTAGACGTGTGTGGAGGCACTGCCTCTCCCTGCGCCTAGCAGCACAGTCCTTCCTTATCTCAGCACATAGTGCCTCCAAGGCACCCGTAATGCCCCTGAAGCCCACCCTAACCTGTCTCTGAATTGACCTTATGCTTCTTCCCTGCAGGAGCTGCACTTCAAGCATGTTCCCTTCAAGGCCGCTGAAGACTGTCCCCTCTCCAGCGGCAGATGTACTTGTGGATGGACGTGCCCTGCGCCTGGATGGTATGGCTGGTATGGGACTTGGAAGTGCTCGAGGTCCGGGTTGTGGCTCAGACTGTCCCTGGACTTGGTTGGCTTCATCAATAGTGTCCCGGGTTTCATCTTTCAGCAGTGGCAATGGAGCTACTTCGATGCGCCGGGGGCATTTTGCTGGGATGACTGAGCTGCCCTCCTCCTCCTCCACTTGCCCTGGCACTGCTGCACTGTGGGACTCATCCTCCCCTCCGGGCCTCTGTCCCTGTCTTTCTTGTGGTGCTGTGGACGTAAATGCACACAATAATTTGCTGGCCTGCCTTGCATTGGTAATGCAATAAATTATACTATTTGTAGTTACATGGGTCCTGACTGTCTGTATTTTGCCTTCACTGATACACACATACTGCTTGAGCCTACCTGGGTTTCACTGCTCCACTGTTAGGTTCATGTGGCTACATCTCCCATAACGCATTGCTGTGGGTGCTTGTGTGCCTGCACTGGATTTGCATTTTTGAGTGTGCCTGGGTCTCTCCTGGGTGTGGGGGTGAAGTAGGTGGGTATCAGGGGTGTGATGGCATACTTCTTACATTGTCTTGGTTCTGGGGGTTCGGAGCTGTCAAGGTCTGCCACGCCGCTCACACTCTCCGGTAGCAGGGTCCCCTCGACCATTTCCTCCAGTGGCGTGGAAGCGGTGACTGTGGAAGTCCCTCCACCGGTCTGTTTCACCTCCTGAAGCCTGGCAGCAACCCTTTCCTTCGAGCGCTGGCGCTTGTCATACCACCGTTTGCGCAATTCATCAACTCTGCGGTGGGTGACGCCAATGAAGTTTACCTTCTCCTGTACCTCTGCCCATATTCTTCTTTTGTGTGTCTCTGGCACACGCAGGGATTTCTTGCCGAAGAGGAGCTTATGGCTCACCACCATCTCCTGTATCAGGACCTCCTGCTCCCTTTAAGAAAACTTTTGTTTTCTCTTCCTTGCTGTTTCCCCCTTCTGGTTGTCCCGCCTGGCCATATATCCTCTCACAGTAGCAGTGCTGTGGTGCCTCAACTCTCCTCCCAGCTTCTCACTTTGCTTCTGAAACTCAGGTGAAGCTTGGGTAGTCACACTTCTTGGTTGTGATGTCATCAAGCTGCACTGGAATTTTCCGATTAGCAGATTTGCGATTCCTTATTTGCGAGTTCGCAAATTTTGCGGAAACGCAATTAAGGAACCGCTATTTGGGTATTCGCATTTAACCCCTTCCATGCTCATGACGTGCTCAGCTCGTCATGAGGCACATTGGAGCTGTGCTCATGAGCTCGTCATGACCACACCCATTAACATTGACCTTCAGCACAGGAGAAGATCCTCTCAAGCAGCCAAGGTGTTAAATATGTGATTTTTAAGGAGCTGCTATTTATTTGCGAATATTTATTTACATACCGATTTGCGATTCTCAAAATGCGATTCGCTATAAATCACAATCTGAGAATCTCAAATTCGATTTTTTATACATATGGCCCTATATCCTTAAATAAAAATAAACAAAACTGGCCTTAAATAAATACTAATCCTCTCAGCCAAAGGTCAATGACTATGTTTCCCTAATTCTAATTCACAGCTGATGCTGTATTTTGCTCTGAAACGAATTAAGTCCTTTTTCTTTCTTACTTTGCCTTTTCTGTTGTCTTTTTTGTGCATTATGGTTCTGCCTCTGCTGTTCTCTTACAGTGAAATCTACAGATAAATCAATTAGATTTCTTTGGGCCTGATGTACAAAGCCCTTTGCGGTTGCAAACCCGGAGAGTTGCAAAATAACATGGCTTATGACTGCAAAAAGGTTTTTTATAATGCTGAAAGCCAAATCAGAAAAGTCTTTCAAAATCATAACGGCTTTTGCAATCCTTTCCGAGTTGCAAATTAGACGGAGCAAGAAAGACACGCGTCCCTCCTACGAACATGAAATTAGTTACTTACCTGTATCTCCAGTTCACCAACATTGGTATGTTTTATATATCTTCACATGCTTGAATCATTCCCAGCCTGCAAGCTGGGAATCCCCGGTATATTACATTAGCAGTATACAGTGTAAAAATATACAACATGCAGTATATAATGTAAAAAGGCCAGAGGCCTGAAACAACAAAGTATGTTTAGTAACACATCCACCACATCTGAAAAAAATCAAACATCAGGCAATGAAATGGAAGCTTAAGCACTCCTGCTTCCCCTATAGGCCACCATAGCTCAGATTTCAAAGCACAAGTGTGAGAGTAAAATACAATGAGCCTCTAACCAGGGAGCCGGGAGGGCCGCTTGTTACTATATATAAAAGCTACCAATGTTGGAGAACTGAAGTTACAGGTAAGCAATTACTTTCTTCTCCAACATTGCATATTTTATATATTCATATATTTGAATCAGAATTGCAGGCTCACCTTTAATATAACAGGTGAGGTTTCTCAGGCCTTCCTGTTCCACTGCTGCGTCAGCTTCTGTGCCCATGTCTAGACACTAATGCTTTGTGAATGTATGCCTGCTCTTCCAGGTGGCTACACGGCAGATGTCTTTCAAGGGCATCCCAGCATAGAGTGCTGCAGTTAAAGCCATGCCCCTGATGGGGTGTGCTCTTCTCTGGCAAAGACGCTTGGTTTTGGTATAACAGAAAGCAATGCAGGCTGAGATTCAACGAGCTACCCTCTTTTGGACAGGGCTTAACCTTTTCGTGGTTGAGCATATGATGCAAATTGCTGATCCGATGTGCGTATGTCCTTTGTCCTCTCTATATAGAATTTGAGACATCTGCATATGTCTAAAAAAATGTAACCCCTTCGCCGCTGGGCTAATTCCCCCACGGCGCGGGGAGAGGGGGACCGCGCCACGGTACTCAAGACGAGCTGAGCTCGTTAGGAGGCACAGTGGAGCTGTGCTCATGATGAGCTGAGCTCGTCATGAGTCCGCCCACTCAATGGAACGCCCCGCACAGGAGGGGAATTATCCCCGCGTGGGGGTTCCGCGGCAGTTATGATGAGCTCAGCTCGTCATGAGCACAGCTCCACTGAGCCTCATGACGAGCTGAGCTCGTCATGAGCGCCGAAGGAGTTAATGGTCTTTCTGCTGGTAAAGATGGATTGGGAAAGAAGGCTCTAAGAATGACAGGTTTATTCAAATGGAAGTCTATAGGCACCGTAGGAATGAATTTAGGGTTGGTTCTGAGAATCACTTTGCCCATAGTGAACCGGAGAAAGGGTTCTCTGGTGGTAAATGCCTAAATCGATCCCAATCACCTAGCGAAAGTCAGAACCAAGAGTAGTGCTTTCTTACATGAAACTAATTTTAAGTCCACTCTATGCATCAGCTCAAAAGGAGGTAACATCAGCTGACTGATGACTGATCAGCACTTGATCAGGACCTGGACCCCCACGGAGTCTCGCTGGAAGGTGTCGACTGCCAGGCCACGAGAAACTTCATTGCTTCAAGTTCTTCGGAGCTATGGCCCGGCAGTCCGAACACGACTTTGTATAATGGTTGCGCTCCAGACACCAAAGACAGGCGCAATGGGGATGTTAAATGCGCAATCATTGAGCTCACTGGTAACATGGCATGAGCATTCCTCCCATTCTCATTGTAAGTGCCACTAACGCTGGGAACCACAACTCCCATGAGGTCTTTCACATCACGCACTACGTCGCGAGAGATGGCCCATAAGGAGGAAGTGGAACTCGGCCAAGCGTTGGAAAGTCTTCGCCCCGCCGAGATTGCTACGGTATGTAGTTCCTGGAAGAGAGGTCTGGTAAGGGTACTCTCCACCAAATCTCGCTCTCTACTTTAGTTGTGGCTCTCCCTCCTCCGTTGGTGAGCGTTGTGCTCGTGTGGAGGAAGGTTCAGTGCCCCTGGGCTTTTTGCCAACCCGCTGTGAGTAATGTGCTCCGTTGGTGAGTGTCCTGCTCGTGCAGAGAACGTTTTGGAGTCCTTGGGCATTCGTCCGGCATTGTCGTCTGGTTTGGGGCAAGCTACCAGTGTTCCTCAGCGGTTGCTCGTGTAGGCTTTGCAGTCTTGTTAGCCAGTGACTGAGCCTGTACTACAGTTCCTATGATAGAGTGGCTACTCTATGGCGCTCAACCCTTTGTTTCATATGCAATTTCGCTTGGATCCTAATAATTGGTGAAGTAACCATATCTGTGGATTGAACCTCAGTAGTAGTTGTTATCTGCTTGGATATTTATTTTCTGGAACAAGGTTTATGCTCAGGTATAGTGGAGAAGTGTGGCTCACTGGTTAGAGCAGGCAGACCCTGAAGCAGAGGTCAGACCCGGGACCAGGGTTCAATTCCCGACGCGGCAGGGTCTTGAGCTCAAAAATGTCCATGGACTCGATAATTCTCGCTTCGGTGCCTGACCTAATCATGGGTTCACACTCTGCAACTCTGGGCATTAAGCTTGCTTAATCTCCACAACGGCCCCCCGGGCGGGATGCCTGGCTTTCACCTTGGGGATGCCCTGTAGGGGCTATCTCACAGGGAAAAACCAGGACGGGTTCCCAAGGCAAGCGCGGAGATACCCCTTCGGGGGTTGATTCTGGCGCTATATAAGAAATATAATAATAATAATAATGTGTTATTCTGGCTCTATTTTGCCTGGGGTAGTCGGAGTGGTATGGGACTACGCTCAATCCCTGTGATGTAATTTGAAGTTTAGAAAAGGGTAGGTTTCTAGTGATAATAATCCTATGTATTATTGATGTCGTAACTACATTAACACTTTCGGTGCTCATGACAAGCTCAGCTTGTCATGAGGCACAGTGGCGCTGTGCTCATGACAAGCTGAGCTTGTCATAACCCCCGCGGAACGCACACGCGGGGATAATTCCCCTCCTGTGCGGGGCGTTCCATTAAGTGGGCAGAGTTTTGACGAGCTCAGGCCGTCATGAGCACAGTGCCACCGTGCAGCATGACGAGCAGAGCTCGTCAGAATCACCGTGGCGCCGCACGCGGCCCCCCTCGCCCGCCTCACGGGGGAATTAGCCCCGCGGCGAAGGGGTTAATGTACGGATGAATCAGCAGAAACTGATTTATGCTCAGTGTGTATTTTCATCTATGTTTTCCCCAATGCAGCTATAACACAGCAAGTAGTATTACCACACAGAAGGCACACCCTTTTATTGAAGTATCTTCTTCTACAGGTGTCGTTAATTTTTGTTACAGGTATAGGAGGTGGCGCTACTCATTTACAGTTATTATATGTATGCTTTCTGTGACCATGGCTAGAAGGTATTTATGATTGTGGTTGTCATTTCAGATCTCCCTCCCAGCTGTTCCCTTCGTTTCCTTCCCCCACTGGATCCTTCCACTGACCCGTGCCATTACGGCTATTAAGGCTTGGGCAGATCAAGAGGTGGACCATTCCGAGCAACAAACTGATCCTGAGGGCAGACCGATGTAACAGGGGATCGGTGGCTGACATTATGTGGGAACAGGCCCACACGGCTTGAAACCTGTCTTCCTTGAAGAATTTCCCTTGTACACCAAGTTGGAAAAAATCTAAGAATTCAACAAAAGTCAAGAAAAAGCCTGCTAAAAAGCGGCAGAGGGGTAGCTCTTTCTGGTTAGTGCTTAACTGGTGCGAAAAGAAAAGAACTGACGTCTGCGCACCTGTGTGGCGTCTATATAGACACTGCAATGTCATAACCGATGCTAACGAATTCGATGACGTCACACGCAGTTCAATGGCGCCATCCAACGTGGCACACAAGGGGTATTGCTCAGCAATAGTTTCTGGATCCAGCCTGATGCCTGGGAAATTCAAAGGTAAGGAATCTGCAGCTAGAAGTCTCTATCTGATCCCTCCAATTGCATCTGGACACAGTTACATCCTATTGGTTGTGGACCATGCCACTAGGTATCCAGAAGCAATTCCCCTTAGAACCACTATAGATCCTGTAGTGGCCAGGGCCCTCCTGGGAATCTTTTCCAAAGTGGGCTTCCCTAAGGAGGTCTTAACAGACAGAGGCACCAACTTCATGTCTAGTCTGCAATGTGGAAAGAGTGTGGAGTAAACTATAAGTTTACTACACCCTACCATCCACAGTGTAATGGGCTTGTTGAAAGGTTCAACAAGACCCGAACGGGAATGATCATGGGACTCCCAGGAAAGCTCTGGCGAAAATGGGATGTCTTACTACCCTGCCTTCTCTGTGCCTACAGCAAGGTTCCTCAGGAGGGTGTTGGCTCCAGCCCATTTGAACTTCTGTTTGGACATCCAGTTAGGAATCCATTGTGTCTAGTTAAGAAGGGCTGGGAGCAACCTCTCAAACCTCCTAAACAGGATATTGTGGACTATGTCCTTGGCCTGTGCTCATGTATGGCTGAGTACATGAAGAAGGCTGGTAAAAACCTTGAGGCTAGCCAAGAGCTTCAGAAAGCCTGGCATGACCAAAAGGCTGTCCTGACTGTTTACCAGCCAGGCCAGAAAGTGTGGGTGTTGGAGCCTCTGGCCCAAGCAGCTCTCCAAGACAAATGGAGTGCCCCCCACACCATCCTTGAAAAGAAAGGTGAGGTCACTTACCTGGTGGACCTATGCAATCCAAGAAGGCCACACAGGATAATTCATGTGAACCGCCTAAAACCTTTTGTAGACACGTCTGACAGGAGCTTCCTCATGGCCACTGATGACGGACAGGATGAAGAGAGTGACCCTCTCCCTGATCTCCTCCCTCAGAACTTTGTTGATGGGTCAGTTGATAGGGTAGCCATGGCAGGCAGCCTCACTCACCAGCAGCTGAGTTTGAGGCCAGCATCCCTCGTAGGAACCGCTGGAACCGCTGGAACTGGACCCTTGTGCACTACATCAACTTGTTGTTGCTAACGCTTGTTGACTCTCTCCTTCAGAGATCATCGGGCTCATGAAGCTCCAACCCCAAGCAACTCCTTCAGCCAAGAACTTAGCCATCATCGCTTCTTCTGCACCGTGGGCCTTCCTTTTTGGTGAGTTGCTCGAGGTCCTCTTGCAAATCCTGTGCCTTCAGCCCCCAGGTCCTCTTGAGGGCCTTATTTGGCTTCTGTGGGCTCCCCTGCTTGCTCAGGCCTGTTCAGATTTAGCTCCTCGTGTTGGGTCACTTGGGCCTTGCTGGTCCCAACACTGCACCTTTTTCTTCAACTACGTTGTTTGCTGCTGCCAAGGCTTGTTGGTGCCCCTGCCAGACATTGACCCCTTGGCTCTCGACATCTTACGTGGGACGCTTCATCAACAGTTCCTGGTCTTCTACATCATTGTCTGGTACGCACAGCTGCAACTTCAAGCTCACCATCGACCTCTCCTGAATCTCCTTCATCAGTGGGCATTCGTCTTCCATGCCTCCTGTTCACTCCTGAGTGGCATAGACTCTGTCCCCTCTGCTTGCAGGTACCTCACATCCTGAATCCACCTTTGGGTTCCACCCGACTCATTCGTCTTCTTCTCCAGCTGCATCTTTCCTGAAGTCCTCCTTTGTGGTCCATGGCGGTTTCCGATGCCACTTGACACCTATGCACCCAGCTTCCCTTGTGTAGGTATCCTGGTTTCTGGGATTTCCACAGGTGGGGTGACTCTCCAACCTTCCGTCTTCCACAGGGCTTCTTCATGGTCCACTAGGAAGGGTTCTTCATTAAAATTGAAAC
Source organism: Lissotriton vulgaris (assembly GCF_964263255.1). Lineage (NCBI taxonomy): Eukaryota > Metazoa > Chordata > Amphibia > Caudata > Salamandridae > Lissotriton > Lissotriton vulgaris. The sequence goes on along the minus strand of NC_141694.1, from coordinate 784,560,886 downwards.
CGCAACTTACCTATTGACTAACATTGAGCATGCGGTCGTGTTCCAGCTCTGCACACGACCTCCGTGGGGCTCCTAAATACTCACCTAGGGTGGTTCCTTTGGTCCACAGCTCTGCTAGGTCTTTGGGGTACATTCCTGACTGAAGCCGTGGTTCTCATTCCACTATTTCATTATATGGTTTGGTCTCCCCTGGAGACCACTGTGTATTTGTGTATTTGTGCTACTTACGTGTTCCATTTCCTAAGTATTGTGTTTATATCTCCAGGTAGGAGATAATTCAATGTGCTAGTGAGTTTTTGTAATAAAATACATATTTGTATAACTACACTGCCTGATTCTTTTTCACTTAACCTATGCAATAAGTTTAAGTACTGGTAAAACAAGCTGCTTTACACTTCTTCTGAACTAAGCCTGAAGGCTACTCTCCACAGCTACACTTAGAGAGGTTTCTAAGGTTGTCTAGGACCACTAAAATCCCCACAAGGGTTGTCTGGATTAGTGCAGGGTGCTACACTTACATAAGTGAGCACCATATACTAAGCTGGCCTCTCACAGATTGTGAAAATACAAATCCTGTAAATCGATCATCATCATTCAGTCTTTCTTCTCCAGTGCAAGAAGAACCTGAGCCTGGGCAACATTCAGAATTTCTCCTGTTTGAGGGAAAAATTGATAAGTGTGGGTTCGAGGATCGGCCGTAAACATCAGTCCTTTTTAGGTATCAGCATCCTTCACCTCTTTCCTGCTCTGAAACCACCTTGATCGCATCCTTTTGAAGCAATAATAGAACCTCCTGCAGGAGAAGCAGAAGATGCTCTTCTGAGCAGAAATCCTGTTGCGGAGGGAGAGAAGGATGGAACTCATGGAAGGGTAGTGCATACCCATTCTCTATGATGTTCAACGCCCAGAGATCTGTAGTAATAGACCTCCAATTCTATAGAAAATAGGACACCCGTCCTCCCACGGGACAAGTATGCTCTAGGATGGTGGTTGCTTCCCTGCCACACCAGGTGGAGTGGCAGAAGAAGAGGAGGAGACTTGCTGTTGTGCAGCACCCCCGCTGCCTTTTCCCCTGTGGGACCTGTACAAGGGATTTGTCCGCTGCTGCTGTGGCTATTGCCTGGCACAAAAGGACACATTTCTTCCAAAGTCACAACATTTGAAGAATTTCCCAAAGCTCATGTGTAGAGACTGAAGCTCCAACAACCTCACTGTGGCTTTAACTGTCCTTAAAGCACTGCAGCACCGAATCCGCCTGGTGAGAATTATTGAAGGGCAAATCCAGGAATGTAGCCTGGACATCAGATGAGAATCCCGAACCACACAACCATGCTTGTCTCCTAATAGCCACAGACAATCCCATCGCCCTGACTACTGAATCAGCTACGTCCAGACCGGATTGTCTTTCTCAGGGGAAGCATCTTGGGAATCTAACAACACCTCTGAGAAATGCCCTTGTACCTTCTCGGGCAACTTAGGGACAATTTCCCTGGCTGAGTCCATGAGGGCATGGATATAGCGACCCAAAAGGCATGTGGCATTTGTGGACTTGAGGGTCATTCTCCCTGATGAGAACACCTTCTTCGCTGATTGCTCCATGCTCTTTGACTTCCTATCTGCAGGCGAAGATGGGAAATAACCTGCAGATAACCTTGAAGAACATGAAGCCTGGACCACCAAGAATTCTGGCGACGGATGGGTGGACAGGAAAGCAGGATACCTCGGAGCCACCTTGTACCTCCTTGCAATTGTCCTGGAAACCGCTGGAGTGGACATTAGCTTCTGCCAGACATCGAGAATGAGCTCTGTCAATGCCTCATTGAAAGGAAGTAAAGGCACTGAAATAGAGGAAGCGGAATGAAGCACCTTTGTCAGAATATTAAACCTCAACTCAGCTGTAGGAAGCTGCAACTCTAAGAGACATGCAGCCTTTCGGATTACAGCATGATAAGTGGTCATCTCCTGCATCTGCAAGGCTTTCGGTGATGAAAGCTCCCACTTAGGAGAAGTCCTGCAAACCCTCACAATCTGGATCAGGATCTATAATCTCTCCTTCCTCAGCCCCGCCATGGTCCTCCTAGTACTCTTCTTCCTCCAACAGCATTTAAGCCTCTCTCAGAGACCTCATCCTGGCGTTGGTGGCGCCATACGCTGAGCTGGTAACTTCTGGATCGGCATCAAAGGGATGTCCAAGCCAGTCGAGTTGGCGCCAGTTCGGAACCAGATGGCGCTGGGGATGTACCATGTAGAGGAGCTTGACCCTCCAAGGACTGCAACACCGTCCAAAATCTTGGCGTTGTGAGAGGCCAACTTCCTGGAGCCATAAGCTTGAAAGGCATGAGTAATGCCTGTGGAAAGTGAGGTGGTAAGCCTCTCAGGGAATATGCCAATGGACCCATGGGGTCAACAGGCACACCAATAGGGTTTGCCTCTCTGGCACACTAGCCACAGATCACATTTAAAAAATGCAACGGTTCTGATCCAGGTGCCAAGAAAGCAGGATACATCGGATTTGGTATCACATGCTCTGGAGCCATCCCGGGAGGCACTAAATTCAGCTCTGGTTGTGGCACTGGAGACCCTGGAGCGAGAGGTGGAGTGGCTGACTTCGGCAACGGTGGAGGTGTGGTATCTCTCGGAGCCGGAGAAGTCTCTGCTCTCAGAGATGGGGTCAGACTCACCCCCTGTGAAAAAGTCAGAGAGATCTCATCCCTATTATGATGTCTGGGACTCGGGGACACTGATTTCGGAGTTGCATCCTCCGAAGAGTGACGCCGAAAACCAAGGCACTGCTTATTATTGTTTATTCTTCAAAGACCTCAAAGTGTGTGGAGTCAGCGACTTTGAGCGGGTCCTTTACCTCCTGCAACCTTTCTTTTGCTTCTTCTCCTTGGCCATGAATAATTTGGCCTCCGTCTCTTTCAGCGCTTTTGGATTTATGTGCTTGCATGAAGTGTATGTCCCGACGTCATGGTCCGACGAGAGACACCACAAACAATCTTCATGGGAGTCGATGATGGACATCCGGTCCCCACATACTCTGCATGGCTTGAAACTTGACTTCCTCCGAGTAGTCATCTTTGACAGATACAAAGTTGTGACAACAGCAATGAAGAAATTCCAAGAAATGGAGCGCCTGGGAAAAAAAAAGTTATGTGTCGACTATGCCGAAAAATGGAAACTGATGTCAGCATGACGACGAGGTCTTCTTATGGCTCCGATGACATCATGCGGAGTCGCGTGCAGACCCGTTCCATTGTGATGTCCTCATCGAAGTGGGGAAGCTGAGGAGAAAAGTTTCCATGGAATGTTGCACATTGGGGTAATTCAAAAGGTAAGGAATGCACAGACAGATGTAGCCATCAGAAATGTATGTATTTAAAAAAAATATTTTTCCACCTTTACATGGAACTGTGCAATGTTAATAAACTTTTTTGAGTAGCACAGTAATTTATTTGTGTTATTGCAGTAATCTGCAGAGTTTTCTGTAAAGAATAAATATGTTAAAAACAAAAAATAAACTGTAGTATATCATATTTGTAAAATATAGTGTTGTACAGTATATTTTTAGTTGTAACTTTTTTTGTGTAAGTCCTGTGATACTTCCAAAGCAGTATTCGGGTGCAACATGCCTTTAAAAAATAAAACTTGTAAATAATTTCAGCTACCTTTACCACTTTAAGTGGCAATAGGTAGGGGAAAATTATCTAACCTAATACTTACCTATATCTAGGGTCCAAGCCCAGAACACACGAAGTGGCATTAAAATAACATGGCTGCCTTTAACTTTTGTAAGGGCCGTCCTTAGCCAATCAGATAATGCCTTGTCGTCACTATGTACTACAGGAGTTTTGAGAAATACTGCAAAATTTTGCATAACTACAGCAACAACAGATATCACTAAGCTTAAATGCCTTATAACAAAAAAATACTTACCTTACTTACCTATAACACTTACAAGGATCATTTGCACACCATAATCTACAATCCTGCCACATTTCATGGAAATATGACAGAGGGTTTGGCAGCTAAGCATGAGTAGAACGTCTATTGAATAATGCATTGGTGCACAAATGGGTTTTGGAACCCCATTTTATCTTAACTCCTCCTTGAGCAATCACATCAAAACATTCCATCCTCTGCTATTGTAGAAAAAGCAAGACCCCTGGAAGGCTTTGTGGAGATTTGCAACTATATATAGCAACTATATATATTACCTACTGGCAGTCGCCATTTGTCAATAACTTTGCCATCGTTTGAGGAATCTTCGTGAAACTTTGAAACTTCACTTCAGCTGCTGTCCTAAAAATGACAGGGTGATTTGTCAAGCGGGGGCCGAGAAAAAAGGGTGTCCCAAAACACCTTTTCTCCGTGTTAATTTCCATAGAATACTTTAGACACGGCTACAGCCCGAACTGCTGAACGGAATTACCTCAAATTAGGCAGAAAAGGAGCTCTTGGTCCAGAAAGCGCTCTTGTTAAATGGTGTTAATCCATTCAGAAGTTGCTGAGAAAGTTAAAGATTTTCCAGATATACAACTGAGGCCGCAGTGGATCAGCAACAACTCCCAATCTTGTGCCTGAGATCGGATCGGCTGCCAACACTGCAAACCAGGAAGTGTTGGCAACCATCTTGTGACTTGGTTGAACTAAGTCACAAGAAAAAAACGTCCTTGGGGGCCGACTACTCCTCCTGTTACCTCCAGTAAACCCCACACAGAGGGATTGCTATGAAGTCTTTGGAGGCCATGCTCCCTTTCTCCACCACTCTGCCAAGTGTCTCTAGACGTACTAATGGTTGGGGGATAAAGACCATGTTACTCCTGAGGGACCTTGGGGGCCAAGAAGCCCTCCTGGTACCTCCTGTAAGTCCTACACAGTGGGATTCCAGAGAGCTAGTTAGAGGCGCCACCCTCTTTCTCCACCACTCTGTAAACACAAGTACTACTTTAAAAAACTATAGAAATTCACTGAAAAAAACAAAGGTTACAGGGACATAATAGTTAGGAATTAACATTAAAAAAACTAGAAATTCACTAAAAAAAGAAGGTTACAGAGACGTTAGAGTTAGGCTGACCTTTCACTCGCACAAACCCAGAGAAATTCAGCTGTTATAGTTAGTGAGCTAACTATAACTTGCGCCGCTGCACTGCACTGCTTATGACCTCACAAATTACATCACTCATGACAAGGTCAGTGACATCACTCATGACATCACTGATGACATCTCAAATGACAACATCACTGATTAAATCATCCACAGAATCTCTGACAAACCCACTCACACCCCCTTATATCCTTTCATACACCTACTCGAGCTTCCACACTACCATTCTCAAACCTATTCACACACCTATACCAGTACTTACACAGCCGCTCACTGATTCATAGATCAAAATACATATCCACTCACTCACCCATATAGCTACTCATATATCCACTCACTCTATTTACTTTGGTCTCTTCCTTTGTCCAGAGTCTGCGCCATAAAAGCGCAGGCTCAAGTTGTATTAAATCTGAAACAAAGGAGAGGCCCAACTCCGCATGACAAATGCTTGCAGAAGTGCCATTCGGAACAGATAAGATATATTTTAGAAAATAATTTTCTACTCTTTGGATGGGAAGCAAGTCCGCTGGTCCCCAAACCCCAGTCCCGTAAATTGCAGCAGAGACACATTTAGCTTTATATATTTTGATAAGCTCCTCGGGTGGTCTTTTACCAAGTTTAATTGCAAAGGTTCTGATGGCAGATGTAGTGCGCAATAATGCCAATTTTTTTTGCTGAGACCATGAGTCATTGTGGGCAAAGAGAATGACCAAATATGAAAATTTCTTGGTGACGCCGATCTTTTGTCCTGATATAAAAATATCTTTCGGTTTTTTGATGCCCGTATCGCTGTCATAGATTGGAATAGAGTGTTTTGGAGTCGAGTAAGGTGAAGTAGAGTGTTTTAGATTGGAGTATCGTCGAGTTGAGTGTCATGAAGTACAGTAGAGGAGAGCCGTAGAGTGTAGTAATGTGTTTTCGAGTGGCGTAGGGCAAAGTAGAGTGTTGTAGAGTGGAGTATCATCGAGTAGAGTGTCATGGAGTACAGTAGAGGAGAGTGTCGTAGAGTGGAGCGCCATGTCATATAGTGGAGTGGCGTGTGCTAGAGTGTCATACAATTGTTATAGGGGTGTAGAGTGGATGGGCAAAGAGTGAAATGGAGTGTCTTTGAGTGGCAGAGAGTGTAGAACAGTGTTGTAGTTTGTAGTTTCAGCATGCAGTGGGGTAGAGTGCTGAACAATGGACTGGCGTTAAGTGGAATATGGATACAGGCGCATAGAGTGAGATGAAGTATGGTAGAATTGTGGCATACACTGGAGTGGGGTAGCGCAGAGTGGAATGAAGTGTCATTGAGTGGAGTGGCTTGTGGTAGATTATAGTGCATTGGAGGGCATTAAAGTGGAGTGGCGCAGCATACAGTTGAGTAAAGTTTCATAAATCAGAGTACTGTGTTGTACAGTGTAGTGGTGTGTCGTACAATAGTGGAATGTTGTAGTCTACAGTAGAATAGAATGGTATGCTGTGTAGTAGAGTTCTGCAGAGTGGAGTGGTGTACAGTAGAGTTCAGTATTGTAGAACCCTGTAGAGTAGATTGCCATATAGTGTTATAGAGTACAATGGCATAGAATGTCGTAGAATGGAGGGATGTACGGTGGAGTAGAGTGGAGTACTGTGTAAGGTTAGAGTGGAGTAAAGTGGGGTGCAGTGGCATACAAGGAGTTGCATACAGTGGTGTATAGTGGATCAGAGTACCGTAGAGCGGCAAGGAGTGGAGTAGAGTGTTGTACAGTGGCATACAGTATAGTACAGTGTTATACAGTGGAGTGTAGGGGTATAGACGGGAGTAAAGTTTTAGAGAGTGGCATACAGTGGAGTAGAGAGTTGTAGAGTGGAGTTGCATAGAGTACAGTAGTGTTCCAAACAGTGAAGCTGTGTAGGCTAGAATGCTGTATAGTATTTATTTCTTTAAGAAGCTTGTAAAGCGCGCGGCTACCCCCGACGGGGTTGTCCCGGCGCTGCAGACAGAAGAGGCACCAAAGAAGTCGAGGAAAGCGTGACTATAGGTTGGAAAACAGACAGGTTTTCAGTTTGCGCCGGAATACCGGTTCAGATTTGATCAGCCGAAAACTCAGTGGGAGGCTATTCCACAGCTTGGCCGTCACCACCGCAAATGCTCTTCCCCCTGTCCTAGAACGGCGGAAGCGGGGAGAGTAGAGAAGGCGCAGGTGATTAGATCTCAAAGTGCGCACAGACTGGACTGGCTTTAGTCTGGGTCTGAGATAAGCCAGACCAAGGCCATTAAGCGCCCTAAAAGCAAGTACTACAGATTTAAAGTGGATGCAAGACAAAATTGGCAGCCAATGAAGTTTCCTCAGGTGAGGGGAGATAGAGTGGCGGTAGGGAATATTGCAGATCAGCCTGGCAGCGGCGTTCTGCACCAGTTGTAGTTTAATCAGGTATGCCGGAGCTCCAGCGTACAGGCTGTTGGAATAGTCCAGATGTGATGTAGCATTGAGTGAGGTAAAGCTCGTACAGTGAAGTAGAGTGGGATAACGTAGTGTTGAGTAAAGTATAATGGAGTGTATTGGTTTGTCGTAGAGTAGAGTGGCATTGAGTGTAGTGGAGTGGAGTAGCATAGGTAGTACATTGTTATAAATTGGGAGCGGGGTCTCATACAGAAGAGAAGAGTGCTGTGTCAAACAGAATAGAAAATTGTTGCATAGTGGGATAGAGTGTTGTATAATGGAATGTATGGGCATTGAGTGAAGTGTAGAGTTGGACAGTGGAGTGTATGGGGATATCTCATGGAGTGCCATAAAGTGTAGTAGACTTTTATAGATTGGAGTTATATAGCGTGGAGGAGAGTGTCATACAGTAAAGCGATGAAGAGTGGAGTGGCCTACACTGTTGTGGTGTAGAGAGGATTACTGTACAGTGGAGTAGTATTCAGTGGAATAGAGGGCAGTAGAACACCTTACAGTGAAGTGTAGAAAAGTGGAGTGGTATAGAGTGGAATAGCGTATAATCAAGTGGTGTTCCATGGAGTGGCTTAAGGTGAGTAGAGTATAGTGGATTAGTGTAGAGTGGAGTGGCGAACATTGAAGCAACATAGCGTACAGTAGAGTGGTTTACAGTGTAGTGGCATACAGTGGAATAGCGTATAGTGGAGTGTGATAGAGTTGAGTGGCAAACAGTGGAATACATTAGAGTAGAGTGGCATGGAGTAACAAGTTCCTTACCTTTGGTAACACATTTTCTGGTAGAGACAATATCTAGCTGCATATCCTTTACCTTTGAATTTCCCAGGCTTCAAGCTGGATCCAGAAACTTTTGTGTGAGCAGTATCCCTGCATGCTGCAGGTGGCTCAATTTGGTTTGACGTCATCAATATCATTAGCCTCAGTTATAACGTTGCAGACAACTATATAGGCACCACCCAGGCACACAGACGTCAGTACTTTTCATTTTTCCAAGCTAGAAGCGCAGAGTCATGAAGTGACTGACTTGAGTGTCTGTCATAACTAGGGCCCTGAAATGGGAACAACCTCAAACTGACGCCTGGGTAATTCAAAGATATGAATCTACAGCTAGATATTGTCTCAACCAGATAATGTGTTACCGAAGGTAAGTAACTTGTTCAGCTGCTGATTCTTTACCTTGAATAGATACCCAAGTCATTCCATCCAGCTATTGGGCTGTGGACAGATTTCTTACACTAAAAAGTCCTGCAGGACCGAGCAGGCAAAATGCCCGTCCCTGCAGACCTGACTGACCAGGCAGTAATGCTTGGCAAACATGTGCAAAGATGTCCACTTTGCTGCATAGCAGATGTCCAGAACTGGGACACCCAGAGCCAACGTTGTGGTTGCAGTCTTCCCCCTTGTGGAATGAGCTTGTAGTTCAGTAAATCTTTATTTCGAAGAATAAAAATTCCTCATAAAAGCACATTGCATAACATTTCATTACATTTCATTACATTTCATTACATTTTATTCCTGAACTTTTCATGTTAAAAACAACAATAGAGAAGAGAGGATATGATTCACGGGGCAGGAATAATTTTACAACACTAATTCATTTCTTGTATTCCTCAATCTTACTGCTACTTTTAAAAAGCTTAAAATGGCACATAGGGTGTGGGGATCAGTGGCTTTCTGTAAAAACAACAATGCAGTTCTTGCTTGGCGGAATTTCTGTTTCTTTAAAATGTCTACCAAAAACAATCGTCTGGGTTTACTATAAAATGAACATAAAAGTACAAAATGAAGGGTGTCCTGCGGAGAACTATTGTCGCAGCCGCAGGCACCCTTCTGCTCAATTGATACGGTAAAACCAGCAGGGTAAGCTAAAATATTTGGTAACCAATTGAGCCTAAAACGGCACATTAAAAACCGATCATTTTGGCTATACATAAGAAACAGATATGATTCCATTCCCCCTCCATTTCTTACAAGGTCATAGGCTGCTAGTGATTTCTTTGCCAGGCCAAAACTTCTTCTGTCAGCGACATATTTTTCTAAAAGCAATTTTTTTACCTTCATTTTACAACTATTTACAATCAAGGAGAGATCATTAAAAAGCTGGCCCTGGTCAATACTTGTTAAAGAGTCTTTCACATATTTCAACCAGGGGATTTGTAGGGCCTTGTCTCTTTGTAAGCAGTCTGTAATTATTTCCCTGGTTAGAGCTGCCTCCGGGTTAGTCCAAGTTCTCATCCATGCCATAATTGGCCTTAGTTTAACAATATCAGAAATATATGGCATCCCTAATTCATCATGGGCAATTTCATCAGGGATGGCTTGCGGGACTTTTAAGATTCTCCGAAAGAATTTATCTTCATGCTGTTGAAGTTGCTTACTGTCCCTAAAGCCCCATATCTCAGCTCCATACAAGGCCTTAGCTGTACTGATTGAGGCATATAATGCCATTATCTGTTCTGGGCACCAGAGTCCCAATCTACGGGCAAAGCTCAAAATAGCCCCATTTGAGGACACAAGCTTGGTGCAATGGGACTCAAGCAGGTGATTAAATAACATGTCCCCATCCATTAGCAGCCCTAAGTAGGGGAAGGTCTTTACTTTGCCCAGAGTCTGTGACCCAATTTTGAACACACTCTTGTTAGTAGGTTTTTTACCGGCCACCATGTCAAAGGATTTTGTTAGGTTGACAGACAAGTCCAAGTCCCCCATGAACTTAACGAATCCGTCCACCAGGAGTTGCAAAGCCCTTGGGGTCCTGGCCAGCAGGACCGCGTCATCCGCGTACAATAGTACTGGGACATGACGCGGTCCTACTTTGGGGGAATCAGCTTCTAGGGCGATGAGGGCACTCTCTAGGGCATTAATGTAAAGGGAGAAAGGGGCTAATATGCACCCTTGTCTTACTCCCCCAGAACATAAAAATTGATCAGTTCGCCCCCGTCTGGACTGAAACGAACCTTGGCCGTGGTGTTCCAGGGCAGCTCTTTCAGGATATTGATCAGCCCTTCTTCTATCCCTAGGTTATGCATCATGGTCCATAGTTTAGACCTATTGACATTGTCAAAGGCCGCGGCTAGGTCCATGAATGCCATATAGACCGTGCCCCTGCCTGCTTTCGTATACTTAGCTGTCAAAAGATACAAATTTAGGCACTGGTCACTTGTCGATCTACCCTCCCTAAACCCGTATTGTATTTCTGCCAAGATATGATGTTCCGCCGTCCACTCCATAAGCCTGTTCAAAATCACTCGCCCCATAATTTTAGCAGAAACATCAATGAGCGAGATCGGCCTATAGCACTTAGGGTCATCTCTGGACCCTTTTTTAAATATGGGTACAATCAGTGCCGTGGACCAAGAGCGTGGTAGGCCAGATTTGATGGCTGCATTTAGCACCCTTGTTAAAATTGGTGCCCATAGATCTATATTAATTCTATATAGATCCGGTGGGGCACCATCCGGACCAGGGGCCTTGTTTGGGGTCAACCCACTAATTGCATTTGTTATCTCCCCTAGCGAGAAGGTTATTTTATCACTCCGCGTACCCTGCCATTCGCCCTCCTGAATTGCTAGGTGTGACTTGTTGTATAACCCTTGGAAGTGGTTGACCCATTCCTCTGGGAGGATGTTATTACTAATCACAGGGGCAGAATTCTCGTTATGTCCACTTTGCTGCATAGCAGATGTCCAGAACTGGGACACCCAGAGCCAACGTTGTGGTTGCAGTCTTCCCCCTGGTGGAATGAGCTTGTAAGCCTTCAAGGGTCTGCTTACTAGCCAGGGAGTAGCAGATGCAGAGAATGACCAAGTGAGAAATGGTCCATATCTGCACTGCCCGACCTTTTTTAGCTCCCATGTAACCTACAAAGAGTCACATGGGGTATATTTCTGATCGGTCCTCTTTCTTGCGGCTACAAGACCAACCCTCCTTGTTTAAATCATCTATTGTAAATTGATTCCTAAAAGGATTTGAACATATGGTTCTACCCAAGCCCTTTGTCATGCCACAGTAGGGCCTTAATTAGGTTCTCAAATTTCTTTTTGTGTGCTCCTTTCCAGCCTTTGCATAATTGTCCCCTCCGGCTGCTTACCACCAAGACAGCCTTTCTGGTTGCGATCTATCCGGAGGGTAATTCAGTTGCAGGCATTGTCATGCAAGCCTCCCTATAGGATGACCTTTGGGGATAAGGTGGTGCTTCGCACCCGGGCTTTATTCTTGCCAAAAGTGGTGACCCTATCTGTCAATCAGTCAGGCTGCCTACCCTTTTTGCTCCCCTGCATCCCTCTAAGGAAGAGGAGCGCCACCACTATCTGGACCCAAAACGAGCGTTGTCTTTCTACTTTTGCCACACAAAAGAGTTACAGTGAATATTGAACACCTTTAATCCAAGACCTGAATGGTGCAGTGCCTCTGCACTTTTCTCTGCCCGTGAACAAGGACACTCTGTATTCGAAACGCGTAGGGCTGTAGAGATCTGAACTGTGATGCGGATAAGAAACTGCACCATTGAGGTCTTGGATTAAAGGTATTCAATACTCACCGTGAGTGGCGTTTACAATTTAGTTGTATTTTTTAGCGGTTCACCTGAACTGCGGACACACCCCGCTGTGACTCTGGCAGATCTGGCAATTTGAGTACCAATGTGCCAACAGGAACGGTGGGGTCCGTTTCTCAAGACAAGTAATGAACAATTTGGCAGTCTTTCCTGACCTTCATCAACCACTTGGGTAAAACTGCAATGAGTTTGGGACAGTGGCAGCAACCACTTGGTGTAACTTGAGGGAACAACAAGTACCATCATGCAAGTTTGCATACGCCCACTGGGGCGGGACTTGGTGAAATATCAGGTGTTCCTTTTGCATGCGAGCCGCTGCCCCTGCACTTTTCTCTGCACGTGAACAAGGACACTCTGTGTTTGAAATGATTAGGTCTGTGGAGATTTGAACTGTGATGCGGTTAAGGAGACTGCACCATTGAGGTCTTGGATTAAAGGTGTTCAATACTCACCGTGAGTGGCATTTCCATTTTGGGCAACTTTGGTTGGATTTTTAGAGGTTTGCCTTAACTGCGGAAATGCCCTGCTGTGACTCTGGCAGATCCGGCGATTGGAATACCAATTTGCCAAAAGGAACGGTGAGGTCCGTGTCTCAAGACAAGTAATGAACAATTTGGCGGTCTTTCCTGACCTTCATCAACCCACTTGGGTAAACTGCAGTGAGTTAAGGAAGCTTGGTGTAACTAGAGGGAACAACAAGTACCATCATGGAAGTGTGCATACGCCCACTGGAGCTGGACTTGGTGAAATATCAGGTGTCCCTTTTGCATGCCAGCCGCAGCCCTGCACTTTTCTCTGCCCGTGAACAAGAACACTCTGTGTTCGAAACGCGTAGGACTGTGGAGATTTCAACTGTGATGCGGATAAGGATACTGTCCCATTGAGGTCTTGGATTAAAGGTGTCCAATACTCACCGCAAGTGGCGTTTCCAATTTGAGCAACTTTGGTTGTATATATATATATATATATATATCTATATATATATATATATATAAACCACACAAAATTTGGCTGGCTTAAGCCACTTGCAACGGCGGGCTCCCGGCGGAATCGCCACTTCCTTGTTATTATACCTTTCCCTGGTATACCACAATTTTTCATCAAAAAACCAGTGCCGAGGCCCAAATGGTGCTTGATGTTAGTATTTATTTGGCTCACGAACAAAACCCAACGCGTTTCGAAGCCAAGCTTCTTGCTCACGGGTAACATTACTTAAAGCGGCCATTCTATTTAAAGTGACATGATACAAAAAAACTTGCACGTGTTTGCAAGGACATGAAAGAAATACTTTGCTACAATGTTTTCTTTTTACTTTGTAACAATTACAAAACGTGAATTAACAAATACTAGAGAAACACGTTCCATTAATAAAGATTGTCCTTGATGGCATTTTTTCACCAGTTCGTATGCGTGAATAAACCCAAGTGGGTAATGATTTCAGCCAAAAGGCTCCAATTTTGTGATACCTCACAGTAAGCCACAAAGTCAATCCAAAGAATAATTTTCCGTCAAGTTGACGTTGTTTCTCAAATCAAAGTCATTAATCAGACTGTGTGCTACCCAAGTGGGTGATTTTTAAGCAGTCACGTTTCAAGATGTCATCTGTAAATAAAGAAAAACAAAAATATATGCAATAATTTTTTTTAAAGTCCTTGCACCAAAGTGAATTTAAAACATTCATAGACTTCAAGAATGGAAAATGATGGAGAACAGTGAACAGCTATTAATACACTTTCAAGTTTGCAAATGAACAGCCAATTCTTCCCCCATTGCTTAGAGTGTCAAAGTCGCTTAAAGACACTCTAAGCAATGCCTTAATAAAGGAAAAAACTAAAAACTTGCAAACTGCTGGATTTTTTCCGTGCAGAAATTGCAAGGCTTGCAAACACAGCTATAAATGTAAAAGCGTAAAAATCTCCCAAGACCAAGAAGAACACAAAATCACGAAACAACTGGGGTGTAACACTGAATTCGCGGTATACGCGTTACAGTGTCCCTGTAACAAATGTTATATAGGGATGACCACAAAAAAAGCCAAATTGAGGGTGTTGGAACACATGAGGGCCATTAAAAATGTCAATCCACAGTATCCGGTGGCAAGGCATTTTGCCTCTGTACATAACCAAAATCCTGATCTGTTGAGATTCACGGTGATTGACTGTGTGGAAAAGAAAGAAAGGGGTGGTAACAGGTTGTTGGCTCTGCGAAAACTCGAGTCCCGTTACATCATACGATATAACACCACACATCCGAATGGGCATAATTTGGGGGAAGAATTGGCTGTTCATTTGCAAACTTGAAAGTGTATTAATAGCTGTTCACTGTTCTCCATCATTTTCCATTCTTGAAGTCTATGAATGTTTTAAATTCACTTTGGTGCAAGGACTTTTTAAAAAATTATTGCATATATTTTTGTTTTTCTTTATTTACAGATGACATCTTGAAACGTGACTGCTTAAAAATCACCCACTTGGGTAGCACACAGTCTGATTAATGACTTTGATTTGAGAAACAACGTCAACTTGACGGAAAATTATTCTTTGGATTGACTTTGTGGCTTACTGTGAGGTATCACAAAATTGGAGCCTTTTGGCTGAAATCATTACCCACTTGGGTTTATTCACGCATACGAACTGGTGAAAAAATGCCATCAAGGACAATCTTTATTAATGGAACGTGTTTCTCTAGTATTTGTTAATTCACGTTTTGTAATTGTTACAAAGTAAAAAGAAAACATTGTAGCAAAGTATTTCTTTCATGTCCTTGCAAACACGTGCAAGTTTTTTTGTATCATGTCACTTTAAATAGAATGGCCGCTTTAAGTAATGTTACCCGTGAGCAAGAAGCTTGGCTTCGAAACGCGTTGGGTTTTGTTCGTGAGCCAAATAAATACTAACATCAAGCACCATTTGGGCCTCGGCACTGGTTTTTTGATGAAAAATCGTGGTATACCAGGGAAAGGTATAATATATATATATATATATATATATATATATTCATTGAAAAAACCATAGGGTACAGGCCTTATATAGTTAGGAATTAGCTTTTAAAAAACCTTTGAAATTCACTCAAAAAACTATAAGTTTTAGGGGTGTTATAGTTAGCTGGACATTTCACTCATACAAAACTATTGAAATTGCTCTTATATAGTTAGTTGCACTAACTATATTTCGCGCACCCGCAATCCACTGCTGATGATGTCACATATTAGATCATTCATGACATGGTCCGTGACATCACTGATGGCATCTCAAATGACATCACTGATGACATCATCCAGTGAATGTGGTTTGCTTCGTTATTTAAATATGCATTGTATATATAGCAATTTGCATTGAAGAATGAGTGGATATATATAAATAAATATTTGGATGGAGGATTTAGTAGCAGTGTAATTGACTGTTTACTTGGCCAATTTATAGTGTCTCACTAAATATAGTGGATAGTGACTAAACTGTGTCAATATCTGTATCACTTTGTCAGTTGTTGTGTAAACTGGTTCTACAGTTGGTT
This sequence comes from Lissotriton vulgaris, assembly GCF_964263255.1. Taxonomy (NCBI): domain Eukaryota; kingdom Metazoa; phylum Chordata; class Amphibia; order Caudata; family Salamandridae; genus Lissotriton; species Lissotriton vulgaris. Next base: position 784,545,291 of record NC_141694.1, on the reverse strand, counting down.
ACTAGCTATGTGAAAGTCTATATTAGTTATTGATTAGTTAACTGAGTATTTGTATGGGAGAGAGAAAGTGTGTGTGGTTCGGGGGGGGGTGTGACTGTCCAAAGATGTGTGAATAGTTGATTCTGTAGATATATGAAGTTAAAACTACATGTTCTAACAGTTGTTTGGGTGAGTGAATCTCTTTATGGGTGTGGTGATGAGCAAATATATTTCTCAATGGTACAAGTCCAACAAACTAGAAAAATAAAAGGCAGTGTATGTGTCAGCTGTTGTATATAAATAAGTATACATAAGACTCAATGATTGTGTGAGTGATGGTATGGATAACTGTATACTTGTAATAACGATTTTATAATTCACTAAGTATGACTTACTATCTAAATGAATAGATGAAGTGGGGTTTGTATAAGTGTGTAGCTAAGTAAATATGTAAGTATGATCCATTGTTTGCATAAGTGAGTAGGATGACTTCATATGTGAATAGGATGTGTGCTGGTGTGTAATGTCGATATGGGCGTATAAGTGTTTTTGATAGTGTTCTATTGTTCATTGAAAGCATGTATGAGTAAATCTACAGGTAAGTGATTAGATGTGTGTATACATCTATGAATCACTGAGTGGGTTTTTAGATACTTGTATTGCTGTGACAATGGATTCAAATATGATACTCTGGCCCTTATTTATGAGGCCTTGCATCAGTTTTGCGCCGCCGGTGCGTCACTTTTTGTGACGCACCAGCGGCGTAAAATATGCGCCTTGTTGCGCCATATTTAAAAAGTGACGCATCTAGGTAGATGCGTCACTTTTTAAACCCCTGCGCCACATTATACCTGCGTCAGGTATAATGTATGCAGAGGGGGCGTTCCCCCGCAAAAAGCCTCGTAATAGTGACGCAGTGAAATCTATGAGATTTCACTGCGTCACTTTTAGGATGCTGTTGCGTCAAAATCTTGCGCCTGCCTCACAGCAGGCGTAAGACTGACGCAAGCCCTTTCACATGGGGCTTTCCCCATGTGAAAGGACGCATTGCTGGAGTTGCGTCACTTTTGTGACACACTCCAGCAATGCGTCACTTTTGCGCTTACAGATACGTCAGAAATACTGACGTATCTGTAAGTCCTTGCGACATGATGCGCCATACATTAAATATGACGCATCATTGGTGTCGCAAGGAGTGCGCAGTGAAAAGTGACGCATCGCTGTTTTCAAGCAGCGGTGCATCACTTTTCATAAATGAGGCCCTCTGTATTTTACAAAGAGTGATGAAAGATTTTACTAGTGTATGAAAAGGTGTATGTGATTGTCACGTGGATGATGTCATCAGTGATGTCATCAGTGATGTCATTTGAGATGTCATCAGTGATGTCACTGACCATGTCATGAATGATCTAATATGTGACATCATCAGCAGTGGATTGCGGGTGCGCGAAATATAGTTAGCACAACTAACTATATAGGAGCAATTTCAATGGTTTTGTATGAGTGAAATGTCCAGCTAACTATAACACCCCTAAAACTTATAGTTTTTTGAGTGAATTTCAAAGGTTTTATAAAAGCTAATTCCTAACTATATAAGGCCTGTAACCTATGGTTTTTTCAGTGAATTTGCAAGGTTTTTTAAATGCTAATTCCTAACTATATAAGGCCAGAAACCTATTGTTTTTTAACTGAATTTGCAAGGTTTTTTAAATGCTAATTCCTAACTATATAAGGCCTGAAACCTATGGTTTTTTCATTGAATTTCGACGGTTTTTTGAATGACATTTTTTTTATTTTTTTTATTTTTTTCATCCTTCATATGCATTTTTTTTTAAACATCTTTTTATTAATGCACACTAATAAATAAATAAAAAATAACACAGACAAAAAAAAAATCACTGGGTTGCCTCAATAGATACATTGCATATTGTGACATGCCTTCCAATACTGAAAACACATCAAAAATAATAACACATGCGTTCAGGGATCTACCGATAGCGCTGGCTCCTCCGGGGTGATGGGGGGAGCGCAGATGTTGCCCCTATATGCGTTCCAGGGCCCCCAGATCTTACCCCATTTCCTAGGTCTACCTCTTGCCACATATACCGCCCGCTCTCTAAACACACACCAATCCATATCTTCAATCCACTTCCCAATCACGGGCGGTTAAAGTGCCCCCCACAATTGAGCAATGTTGCGCTTGGCAATAGTACACGCCAATGTTGCCCACACTTTTCCATGGGACGTTAAATCCGTCGGTGTAGGAGAGTAGGGTCTGCAATCCTATGATCACCCAGATTTTTTGCTTTTGTTTCACTGGTTTACGACTTTCTCTGGCTGTGGGCCTGCCAATCAGACCCACAGCCTGGCTGTTCTCTTTCTAAATTACGATATGTACCCTAGGTGCATTTGCCAATTGGTACTGGGCCACCTTATCAGACCCCGTAACGCAGGGCATAGGTGTACCCAGGGCCGCCAGGGACTGCAGCATGTATTATGCCACCCCTGGCTGGCCTCTTAAATTTGACACAACTGGCTGCACGACAGCTGGGGCGAAGACGTGTAACCACCCTTCGCTTTAGGTATAGTAGCCCTATATCTAACCATAGCATGGACACCCGAGTTCCTATCAGTCACTCCTATGGCAGGCCTTATCAATCCTGAAGGCAGAGTGCGTGGGCTCGTGTGAGCTAGGTTCAGGCCCGAGCCGAGCCCGGTTGCAGCTTGCGGAATCAAGACCCAATGGCTGTTCCATGGTAACGCGTACCACATCGGTAACTTCGGTGTCGCGTTATCAAGACATGTCGAGTAAGGTGTCATACGAATCGGGATGCTGTCCTCTCACCAACCCTGGCGACGAGGTTAACATTCCACCCTTCTAGAGGGACACGACATGTACGTAACTGTGAACCCCGGTTAAAGTTAACTGAAGCCTCAGCTCCACAAAATGGATGCTGCCACCACAGACACAAGTCTGACCTCCTGCTGCTGGGAGTCCTTCCAGCGAGGAGCACTTGGACAAAGGGTTTCCTGTCGTGGGCGCTGTTCGCACCGTCCCAGACAGGGTTTGTGTATTCTGGGTAGGTAGGGCTTTGGCGAGAAGGTGACTGCGGAGTGGCACCCCGGTGCTCACTACGCATCTGCCGGTTGGAACCAGTTCCAGGGGCGACAGCCCTGGCCTGGGGAAAGCCCGGCAGGGGAGAGGGGCGTAACTACCCCCCTTCCTGGTCCCACCCTTAGGGCAGGACCTAGTCATGTACCCACCCCTTTCTTTAGGATAAAGACCGGAGCGGGGACCCTTCCAAATTAGATCATCTTTGAATCAAGAATACTTTCTACGAAAGGACTTCAAGACTCTTCTCAAGATTTCTCCCTTGTGGCTAAGGAGTAGTCACCCTGCATCAGCGGGCACCAACTAAGAACTCTGCGGTTTGCTGCAAGTCCTTCCTCAAGGATCCGACGGCCCAGCTCGACGAGAACCGGCTTCCCTGGCACCTCTGACCTCTACCCGCGTCATCAGCTCAGCTGTGATCTGTGGGTGCGACGAGACCTCGAGGGACCGGCCATCATCAGAACCTGCACGCTCTTAAAAACCAGCACGACCATCGAGGTAACTCTCTGGTGAGTGCTCTGGGGTCCGAGAAGCCCCAACCCTGAGCCGCTCTAGCACCGAAGTGCAGTCTCCCAGCATCTCCACGATCTGCGTGGGGCCCTTCTGCTCGCTGCTCAGCACGTTGTCTGGTCACTCGCCGCTGGCTTGTGCCCTTCTGTGACGACACCCGAGAATCATCACTGCTGGTCTGGTTGCTCCAGGCTGGCCCTTGCTTCCATCTTTGCGAGAAGCACCCCGGACCCTCCTGGTCCACTCAAGACGCCATCTTAGGCCCACCCCGTGGCCCTGAGATCTGCCAAGGCTTGTTGCCCCATCCTGGGCCCAGCGACGCCGACAGCATCATCCTTCGTGGGACAGCTCGCACCTCCACCGTGGTCGCCGACAACGCCTCCTGGTCCGTGAGACTGCAGAGCCTAGCGTCGCCCACTCACCTAGTCGAGGTGACGGCCAACCGGTGCCTTCCTGGTACCCTCTGACTACTGGCTAGTAGTACGAACTTGGTCCCCTCTGCTTTCAGGTTTCATCAATCTCCGATCCAGGCTTGGATCTCTACGAACTATTCAGCACTGGTCGCCGGCCAGCAACTCCTTTCTTCCGGCTCCTGGCTCGTCAGCGAAGACCCCGACGCCTGTAAGACTTGTGCAGCCGCAGCCCTCGTGGCTAGGTAACTCGGCATTTCGGTGCCTGCATAGCCTCCTTACTCTAGGGTCCCGAGTCCCTCGCTTCCGACTTGCCTTATCGGGTCCGCCCGAGACCTTAACCTTTCCGTGTCCTCGGACACTTGTTTTAATTGTGCACTTGAAGTATTTGCTAAAGAGATTTGGTTTGTGTTTAGTACCCTGTCCTCATAAAGAGTACAGGGCTGTTGTGATTCTTAATAAATATCCTGTTTATTTTCATAACACTTGTGTGGTGTCCTTTCACTGGGTGTTCAAGGGGTATATGTGTGGTAAACAGCTGGCTTAACACGCCCTCTCGAGTCTTTAGCCTTAGACTGCTCGTATCCACGCTACTAGGATAGCTGGTCTATAGGTTGACTTACAACCAAACACCATAAGGGTCGTTGGAACGATACATAGCGGTCGCTAGAATAGCGAACGTTGCATATCGGGCCAACTTCTCACATTGGTGGCAGCGGTGGGATTTGAGCTTGCTGTTGTTTTACCACACGTATCCTAAGAATATCTTGTTGAAAGATCGCATAAGTACTGTTAGTACATATAACTAAAGCTTAGAATACCCTGAGTTCTACTGAACCAGCTGTTGTAGCTCCTCAAGGCTTAGCACACCTTGGCTGCAACTCTTAGCAAGGGAACAGTAGGGAAACACATAGTGTAGGTAGGTGCATCACTTACACCACACTAGAAACAGTATGTCGGACAAAGGAGGAAACTCTGAGTCTCCCCTTGTGTCAGTTGACCCTCCACAGGTCATCCCTTCAAGATATACTGCGCTTAACTTCCATGAGTTACGACAAGTATGTACCTCTAGGAAGATTAAGTAAGGGGCTAACCCCACCACCTCCTTTCTGATTGGTCTCCTCGAGACTTATGATGCCAGAAAGGCTGAGAAGCTTCTTAGCCATTCTAATCCAGAAGGAGACATGCCTCCCCTCGAGGGAACCCGAGACGATCCTGACCTCATCCACCTCGCAACTGAGAACGAAGATGGGGAGGAAGATGAGGATGAGGATCTCTCTGGGGATGAGGCAGATAAGGGACAGGTAGAAGTCGTCAGACTAAGCAGGTCCAACTTAAGCAAACATGATAGCGGTACTGGGGGACCCCTGGGGCCACTATCAGGTCAGCTTAACATTGGGAATGGACGAGCCCGATCTCTGTCAAGAGACTCTGGCAGATCCCTTCAAACCAATGGCTCTCACAACTCGTCTCGGAGAGGGATGACGTCCCCTCAGAGGAGAGTGTACGAAGCTAAGGAAAGGGCAGCTAATCTAAGGATCGGAAGGGAAGAACTTGCCCTGGCCAAAGAGAGGCTCGCCTTTGCAAGAGAGCAACAGTTAAGTGGGGTAGTCCCCACTGGTGGCAGCAATGTACCTAGCAATAGGGAAAAGAGTTTCGATACGAAACACCTTGGGAAGATAGTGCCCCCCTTTAAACAAGGGGACGACATCCACAAATGGATTACTGCTTTGGAGAGGGCCTGCACTGTGCAGGGCGTTCCCCAGAGTCAGTGGGCAGCTATCTTGTGGCTCTCCTTTGAAGGAAAAGGAAGAGACAAGCTCCTCACCACAAGGGTAGAGGATGCGAACGATTACCAAGTCTTGAAAAATACACTCGTTGAAGGGTTCGGCCTAACCACTGAGCAGTACAGGGTGCTGTTCAGGGATACCCAGAAAACGCAGTCTCAAGATTGGTCTGATTTTGTCGATTGTGCCACTAAGGCTTTTGAGGGCTGGTTGCTGGGCAGTAAGGTTACTGATTACGAAGGATTGTACAATTTGATGATGAGAGAACAAATTTTAAACAATTGTCAGAACCAGTTGTTGCATCAGCATCTTGTCGACTCGGATCTGACCTCTCCCCAAGAATTGGGAAAGAAGGCAGACAGATGGGTTCGGACAAGAGTTAAACAGAACCAGGGCCAGAATCAAGGTGGTCAGAAGAAAGCAGACCAGAAGGGTAAAGATTCTAAAGGGGAACAAAGTGACCAGAAGTCTTCGACAGGTCCCCAACAACCCAAAGAGGGTGGGGGTCAGGCTCCCCAAAAGAAGAAAGAAGGCCAATCCAAAAGATGGTGCCAGTACTGTAAAAGTAAATCTCACTGGTTTAGTGAATGCACCAAGAAAGGAGGAGGGCAGACTCCTGCCACTGCAGCCCCTAAGGCACCTGTGCCCCCTAGTACAGTCAGCAGTGGTAGTGCGCCTCCCAAGGGTTTAGTAGGGTTAACCCTGGGTTCTGAGGGGCGTGACAACTTAGTTGGCACACTCACTCAGGCTGTCCTTGTCAGTACAGGGGATGTGGACGTATCCCCTGACGTAAGCCCCAATTCTTTGGGCAAATACCGACAGACGCCTTTCATAAATGGGAAGATGGCTCAGGCCTATAGGGACACTTGTGCCAGCGTCACCATGGTGACGCCTAACTTTGTGGACCCTGGACAGATCATGCCAGGTACAGAATTCCTGGTGACCAATGCAAGCAATGTCACTACCAATCACAGTATGGCAATTGTAGCTTTCTCCTGGGGAGGGGTAACTGGCCAAAAGAAGGTTGTAGTTAGTCCAGACCTCCCAGTGGATTGTTTGTTGGGCAATGATTTGGAGTCGTCACAATGGTCAGAAGTGGAGCACCGGACTCACATGGAAATGTTAGGTTTGCCAGCACATGTGTTCGCTGTGACTAGGTCACAGGTCAGGAAATGCCCCACTGAACAGGTGCTGGATCCTGGAACAACGGACCAGACACCTCCCAAGAAAAAGAGCAGTAGGGTTAAGGCTGCGCCTTCCCCCTTGCCCCAGGTCGAGGATCAAGTCTCAGAGGAGGCTGACCTACAGGAATTGCGGGAAACTGAGCCTAGGGAATTCGAACTTGATCAAGTTGAATTCTTGGGTTCAGGGGGACCCTCAAGGGAAGACCTGGGGAAGGACCAGTTAGACTGCCCTTCTCTTGAACCCCTCAGACAGCAGGCTGCTGCTGAGGCTGCTGGGAACGCCACAGGTACCCACAAGGTATACTGGGAAGATGGACTCCTGTACACTGAGTCAAGAGACCCCAAGCCTGGCATGACCAGGAGGCTGGTTGTACCCTTGTCTCAGCGTGGTTTCCTACTTACCTTGGCCCACGAGATTCCCTTAGCAGGTCACTTGGGCCAGACGAAAACGTGGGACAGGCTCGTCTCACACTTTCACTGGCCTCACATGAACGAAGATACCAAGGAGTTTTGCCGCTCCTGTGTCACTTGCCAAGCCAGTGGTAAGTCAGGTGGCACGACAAAGGCCCCCCTTATACCACTGCCGGTGGTGGGGGTACCCTTTGAACGGGTGGGGATCGACATCGTCGGTCCCATGGAACCACCAACAGCATCAGGGCACAAGTTTATACTGGTGGTAGTGGATCATGCCACCAGGTATCCTGAAGCTATTCCCCTTAGGACCACTACAGCCCCTGTTGTGGCAAGAGCCCTAGTTGGAGTGTTCTCCAGAGTGGGCTTCCCTAAGGAGGTCGTCTCCGACAGAGGTGCAAACTTTATGTCGAGCTACTTAACTGCTATGTGGAAGGAATGTGGTGTTAACTACAAGTTCACTACACCCTATCACCCACAATGCAATGGGCTTGTTGAGAGATTCAACAGGACCCTAAAAGGGATGATTCATGGACTACCGGAAAAGCTTCGGCGTAGATGGGACGTCCTGATCCCCTGCCTCTTGTTCGCCTACAGAGAAGTCCCACAGAAGGGGGTTGGCTACAGCCCTTTTGAACTTTTGTACGGGCATCCTGTAAGGGGACCCCTGTGTTTGGTGAAGGAAGGATGGGAGAGACCTCTCAAAAAGCCTGCAACCAACATAGTGGACTATGTGCTTGGCCTCCGCTCGCGGATGGCTGAATACATGGAAAAGGCATCTGAAAACCTTAAGGCCAGTCAAGAACTCCAAAAAGCTTGGCATGGCCAAAAGGCTGTCTTGACTGTTTACCAGCCCGGACAGAAGGTGTGGGTGTTGGAGCCAGTGGCCCCAGCAGCACTCAAGGACAAATGGTCCGGGCCCTACACCATCCTGGAGAAAAAGGGAGAGGTCACCTACCTGGTCGACCTGGGAACTCCCCGAAGCCCCCACAGGGTGCTTCATGTCAACAGGCTAAAAGCATATGTCGACAGGAAGGACATGAGTTTGCTCATGGCCCTAGATGAGGGACAGGAGGAGGAGAGTGACCCTCTCCCCGACCTGCTCACTCAGAATCCTGACGATGGATCGGTAGATGGTGTTGTCTTTTGTGGCAGCCTCTCCGAACATCAACAGAGCGACTGTAAACAGGTTCTTCAGTCGTTCAGACATATGTTTTCTCTAACACCCAGCCAGACCGATTGGTGTACCCATGAGGTTGACACTGGTGACAGCTTGCCCGTGAAGAGTAAAATCTACCGGCAGCCTGATCACGTTAGAGACTGCATCAAGAGTGAAGTGCAGAAAATGTTGGAGCTGGGAGTCATTGAACCCTCGGATAGCCCTTGGGCTAGTCCCGTAGTTCTAGTGCCGAAACCTCACACCCAGGGTGGTAAGAGAGAGATGAGGTTTTGCGTAGACTACAGGGGTCTCAATGCAGTCACTAAGACTGACGCCCACCCAATACCAAGGGCGGACGAGCTTATCGATAGATTGGCTTCGGCCAACTACTTAAGTACGTTTGACCTGACCGCTGGGTATTGGCAAATCAGGTTAGCTGAGGACGCCAAGCCTAAAACCGCATTTTCAACCCCTGGTGGGCATTATCAGTTCGTGGTGATGCCCTTTGGTCTGAAAAATGCACCTGCCACCTTCCAAAGGTTGGTGAATCAAGTCCTTACTGGGCTGGATGACTTCTGTGCGGCGTATCTTGACGATATCGCTGTCTTTAGCTCCACCTGGGAGGATCACCTGGTCCACCTGCGGAAGACGTTAGAGGCACTGCAAGCAGCAGGTCTCACTATCAAGGCCACCAAGTGCCAGATAGGGCAGACACAGGTTGTATACCTGGGCCACCTTGTAGGTGGAGGCCAGGTTCAGCCACTGGAGAGCAAAATACAGTCAATCAGGGACTGGGCTCCTCCAACCACCCAGACTCAGGTTCGAGCTTTCTTGGGCCTGACTGGATACTACCGGAAGTTTGTCAGGAACTATGGTTCCATCGTGACACCATTAAACGAACTGACAAGCAAGAAAATGCCAAAAAAGGTTCAGTGGACAGCGAGCTGTCAAAAAGCATTCGATGACCTAAAGCAGGCCATGTGCACGGCGCCTATCCTCAAGAGTCCGGACTACTCCAAACCATTCATTGTCCAAACAGATGCTTCTGAGTTGGGTGTGGGAGCTGTTCTTTCTCAACTGAATTTTGATGGTCAAGACCAGCCCATTGCTTTTATAAGTAGAAGGCTGACCCCTAGAGAGAAGAATTGGTCAGCTATTGAGAGGGAGGCCTTTGCTGTGGTTTGGGCCCTGAAGAAGCTGAGGCCATACTTGTTTGGCACTCACTTCAAGATTCAGACCGACCATAAGCCCCTCTTGTGGCTAAATCAGATGAAGGGTGAAAACCCCAAACTGCTAAGGTGGTCCATTTCCCTACAGGGGATGGACTTTACAGTGGAACATAGACCTGGTACTGATCATGGCAATGCCGATGGGCTCTCCAGATATTTCCACTTAGAACAAGAAGACTCACCTGGTCAAGGTTAGCTCATTGTTCCGACGTTTGGGGGGGGGTCATGTAGGAGAGTAGGGTCTGCAATCCTATGATCACCCAGATTTTCTGCTTTTGTTTCACTGGTTTACGACTTTCTCTGGCTGTGGGCCTGCCAATCAGACCCACAGCCTGGCTGTTCTCTTTCTAAATTACAAAATGTACCCTAGGTGCATTTGCCAATTGGTACTGGGCCACCTTATCAGACCCCGTAACGCAGGGCATAGGTGTACCCAGGGCCGCCAGGGACTGCAGCATGTATTATGCCACCCCTGGCTGGCCTCTTAAATTTGACACAACTGGCTGCACGACAGCTGGGGCGAAGACGTGTAACCACCCTTCGCTTTAGGTATAGTAGCCCTATATCTAACCATAGCATGGACACCCGAGTTCCTATCAGTCACTCCTATGGCAGGCCTTATCAATCCTGAAGGCAGAGTGCGTGGGCTCGTGTGAGCTAGGTTCAGGCCCGAGCCGAGCCCGGTTGCAGCTTGCGGAATCAAGACCCAATGGCTGTTCCATGGTAACGCGTACCACATCGGTAACTTCGGTGTCGCGTTATCAAGACATGTCGAGTAAGGTGTCATACGAATCGGGATGCTGTCCTCTCACCAACAGTGGCGACGAGGTTAACATTCCACCCTTCTAGAGGGACACGACATGTACGTAACTGTGAACCCCGGTTAAAGTTAACTGAAGCCTCAGCTCCACAAAATGGATGCTGCCACCACAGACACAAGTCTGACCTCCTGCTGCTGGGAGTCCTTCCAGCGAGGAGCACTTGGACAAAGGGTTTCCTGTCGTGGGCGCTGTTCGCACCGTCCCAGACAGGGTTTGTGTATTCTGGGTAGGTAGGGCTTTGGCGAGAAGGTGACTGCGGAGTGGCACCCCGGTGCTCACTACGCATCTGCCGGTTGGAACCAGTTCCAGGGGCGACAGCCCTGGCCTGGGGAAAGCCCGGCAGGGGAGAGGGGCGTAACTACCCCCCTTCCTGGTCCCACCCTTAGGGCAGGACCTAGTCATGTACCCACCCCTTTCTTTAGGATAAAGACCGGAGCGGGGACCCTTCCAAATTAGATCATCTTTGAATCAAGAATACTTTCTACGAAAGGACTTCAAGACTCTTCTCAAGATTTCTCCCTTGTGGCTAAGGAGTAGTCACCCTGCATCAGCGGGCACCAACTAAGAACTCTGCGGTTTGCTGCAAGTCCTTCCTCAAGGATCCGACGGCCCAGCTCGACGAGAACCGGCTTCCCTGGCACCTCTGACCTCTACCCGCGTCATCAGCTCAGCTGTGATCTGTGGGTGCGACGAGACCTCGAGGGACCGGCCATCATCAGAACCTGCACGCTCTTAAAAACCAGCACGACCATCGAGGTAACTCTCTGGTGAGTGCTCTGGGGTCCGAGAAGCCCCGACCCTGAGCCGCTCTAGCACCGAAGTGCAGTCTCCCAGCATCTCCACGATCTGCGTGGGGCCCTTCTGCTCGCTGCTCAGCACGTTGTCTGGTCACTCGCCGCTGGCTTGTGCCCTTCTGTGACGACACCCGAGAATCATCACTGCTGGTCTGGTTGCTCCAGGCTGGCCCTTGCTTCCATCTTTGCGAGAAGCACCCTGGACCCTCCTGGTCCACTCAAGACGCCATCTTAGGCCCACCCCGTGGCCCTGAGATCTGCCAAGGCTTGTTGCCCCATCCTGGGCCCAGCGACGCCGACAGCATCATCCTTCGTGGGACAGCTCGCACCTCCACCGTGGTCGCCGACAACGCCTCCTGGTCCGTGAGACTGCAGAGCCTAGCGTCGCCCACTCACCTAGTCGAGGTGACGGCCAACCGGTGCCTTCCTGGTACCCTCTGACTACTGGCTAGTAGTACGAACTTGGTCCCCTCTGCTTTCAGGTTTCATCAATCTCCGATCCAGGCTTGGATCTCTACGAACTATTCAGCACTGGTCGCCGGCCAGCAACTCCTTTCTTCCGGCTCCTGGCTCGTCAGCAAAGACCCCGACGCCTGTAAGACTTGTGCAGCCGCAGCCCTCGTGGCTAGGTAACTCGGCATTTCGGTGCCTGCATAGCCTCCTTACTCTAGGGTCCCGAGTCCCTCGCTTCCGACTTGCCTTATCGGGTCCGCCCGAGACCTTAACCTTTCCGTGTCCTCGGACACTTGTTTTAATTGTGCACTTGAAGTATTTGCTAAAGAGATTTGGTTTGTGCTTAGTACCCTGTCCTCATAAAGAGTACAGGGCTGTTGTGATTCTTAATAAATATCCTGTTTATTTTCATAACACTTGTGTGGTGTCCTTTCACTGGGTGTTCAAGGGGTATATGTGTGGTAAACAGCTGGCTTAACACGCCCTCTCGAGTCTTTAGCCTTAGACTGCTCGTATCCACGCTACTAGGATAGCTGGTCTATAGGTTGACTTACAACCAAACACCATAAGGGTCGTTGGAACGATACATAGCGGTCGCTAGAATAGCGAACGTTGCATATCGGGCCAACTTCTCACAGTCGGTTCCCAAACATTCAGGAGACACCGCCGCGCCTCCAATTCAAAGCTCACTCCCCACACCTCGCTCACTTTAGCATGGATCGCAGCCCAATACCCCCGAATGAGAGCGCAGTCCCATAACATATGGAAAAATGTTCAAGACTCGCCGCAACGAACAAGTTACTTACCTTCGGTAACGCTTTTTCTGGTAGATACAGTATCTGCCTGTGGATTCCTCACCTTGTGAATATCCCCCTTGCGCCAGCAACGTTCGGAAAAATCTTCGTAGCACGCCGGCGTGGACGACGTCATAGGAGCACGGCATTGCGAGCGACTCCGTCTGACGTCACCGACTCCTTATAAGGCCCACGTCGGCGTGATGACGTCAGTTCCGCCCTTTTTTCCGTGCCTTCGAGGCACCCGGACGGACCAACAAATATATACATCTATACAATGTACACAGTACATGCAAACTAAAAACATTTAAAGTGCAAAACCATAAAATTCCAGAAATACAAATTCATAAATACATTTGCACATAAACCCAGGTATAGCAGAGTGGACAACGGGGAGGCGGGTGGGTCAGTGAGGAATCCACAGGCAGATACTGTATCTACCAGAAAAAGCGTTACCGAAGGTAAGTAACTTGTTCTTCTGATAGATACATCTGCCGTGTGGATTCCTCACCTTGTGAATAGAGTCCCACAGCAGTCCCCAAAGGGGGCAAGGTATCCCCCTCTTGACCCCCTAGGAATGTTGTTGGGGTTATTAAAGGGTCCCGTGGGGAAAATAAAAAAAAAATTATTTTTCACGGTAGAAGCGCTTCACGGGCCGCGAACTGGGCCGCAAACTGGTAGCGAAACGGGAATTCGCCATTTTGTGCTTCGTTAATTAAAGTACTAGGTATAAGGGGGTGCGGGAGACGTATCCTAATCCCCTATGTTTCCTGAGGGTGGCTGAGGAGGCTGATATATGTTGATACATCTCTTCCAGCGGCTGCGCCATCTTGCCTTTTTTCGAATGCCACAATTTTGTCGTGCACGGCAGCCATTTTAGATGCCAGGCTGGTCCCAGGCTATCACCTATCACCTAACCCTGCGGATGTAGTTTATGGCCCCAGCTGTAGAGAATTCAGACATGCCAATCCTCCTGATTCAGGCGTGTGAGTACTGATTTCAGTGCTAGTCTCCCGCCTCCCGATTTCTGCAAGCAAAAACCCGGGGGCATATTACGAACAACTAGCGATAATTTTTGTCTCTAACTTGTTTAGAGACAAAAATTATCGCCGCACATCGGCGATTTTTATCGCAGATAAACCTTGCTATTATCGCAGAAAAGTCAGCGATATTCATGTATTATCGATCTAATGCTCTTAGCCATGTTATCCACCTCCCATTGGATAACATGGCTAAGAACTGCTCAGGGCAGGTGAAAAGTCAGCGATATTCATGTATTATCGATCTAATGCTCTTAGCCATGTTATCCACCTCCCATTGGATAACATGGCTAAGAACTGCTCAGGGCAGGTGTTAGATTTTGGAGATATTCGCGCTTAGCGCGAATATCTCCAAAAGTTGGTAATAGAAGGTAGCGATGTTAGGGACTGTTTCCAGTCGCTAACATCTTGGCACGCCACTTTGCATGTCATTAGTGATAAGTATCACTGACATGCAAAGCGGGGCCCAAGATGGTCGCTATGTCCTTTTAGATGTCACTAACTGGTGTTAGCGACAGCTTGGTAATAGGGAAATAATTTTATCTCCGCTTTCATGGCTTTTAAAGCCAAAAAAGCGGAGATAAACCCCCTTGATAATATGCCCCACGATTCCTTGGGGGTTTCAGCTGACAGGGCTTGGTATTGTGTTACATGGTAATTTTTCCATGAAACGTCAGAGGGTCGATGCAGGGGTTCTAGAAGAGGTGATAAACCATTTAAGCCTCATGAACAAGCGCATGGTCTTTTAAAGATTTGTGAAGTACTCGGGGCGGCGGTGTGTGTGTGCCCTCTTTCAGGAGCGGGCGGGGGGGCACTGCCAGCAACTTGCCAGGTCAGGTAGTGTTCAACACGTGCATCACCCTTTCTCTGCCTGCTATTGCGCTCCATGCTTCGGAAAGGTAAGAAAAAGAACGTGCATTTGAGTTTGAAATGTCCGATCCTGCAGCAGCACACTTCCAAAGCCCACACATGACAATAACCCGATTCAAGGCCCCATTCACCCGTTTTTAAAAAAATAGATAACACTCCAACAAAGTAAGGTTATAAAACTTTATTAACTACTAACTTTAACGAACGGAACAAAAACTAAAAACATTTAAACATTTCTCAACACAAAAAGCAACAATGGTTAGAAGCTGTCTTTTGTGCGAATAGTCCCAAGGCAGCACAACGTGCAGAGTTCTGGACGGCACCCAGGTGATGTCGCCTGGGTGCCGCACTGGTTTAGGGATCCTACAATGCTGCTCCGAAAATTGGCGTGGGGCGTCCCGGGTGGGGCGGGGGGAGGCCTCGTCAGTAGCGGTCTGTTGTGCGAATAGTCCCAAGGCAGCACAACGTGCAGAGTTCTGGACGGCACCCAGGTGATGTCGCCTGGGTGCCGCACTGGTTTAGGGATCCTACAATGCAGCACAGAAAAACAGCGTGGGGCGTCCCGGGTGGTGCGGGGGGAGGCCTCGTCAGTAGCGGTCTGTGTCCAGTGTCACATGGCTGACACAACATGTACGACAGGCACCCAGGTGATGTCCAGTAAACTGCCGCACTGGTTTTGGTATCCTACAATGCTGCTCCGAAAATTGGCGTGCGGCGGCCCGGGGGGGGGGGCGTGGGGGAGCCGGCGTGAACGGGCCTCCCCAGGTGGCGGCCATCTAGCTGAGTTGCGCTCGCTCTTGCGGCCACAGCGTCTCGCTCACCATGTTGTTGAGTTGCTCCCACTCTTGCAGTGCAGCGATAGGCGGCTGCCACATGGCTCTTAAAATGGCGGACAGCTCCTCGGTTTTAGGCCTGGTCCACTGAAATGGTCCTGGGACACTTTGGAACTCGGACGCTTGCCTGCTAGGGCTTGGGCTCCATTCTCGAAAAGCGTCCCCTCAGCCGTGAAGATTGTATAAAAGTCTTGGGGGCCCCCGACTCCCGCAGGCTTCCGGTGGGGAGCGGCTGCCATGATTGCTCGCGGAATGACCACGACGGAGCCACGAGATGGTGGTGCTCTCATGCTGACGCCAGCTTCAGTCTGAATGATCCAGAAACAAGGTGGGGCTTTCATCGTTTGGGAAAAAAAAATGTTCTAAACCAATGAAAAGTGTTATTTTTAGGTCATATGACCAAGCCTTCCAGCTTTAGGAAACCAAAAGTAAAATGAACCAATGAAAAGTTTTATAAACAAGTCACATGACCTGTTATGCGGCATAGGGCTACAAAAAGCGTAGAAAATCCGTTGGCACGTGAGGCGGCGTCAGTAGCGGACCGATGTGCGAATAGGCCGAAGGCAGCACAACGGGCCGAGATCCGGATGGTACCGAGGTGGTGTCCAGCAAATTGCCGCACTGGTGTGGCCATCCTACAATGCTGCGCCGAAAGACGGCGTGTCCAGCTGAGTTGCTGTCACTGTTGCGGTACAGTGACTCGAACGCGCCGAGATCCGGATGGCACCGAGGTGGTGTTCAGCAAATTGCCGCACTGGTGTGGCCATCCTACAATGCTGCGCCGAAAGACGGCGTGTCCAGCTGAATTGCGGTCACTGTTGCGGTACAGTGACTCGAACGCGCCGAGATCCGGATGGCACCGAGGTGGTGTCCAGCAAATTGCCGCACTGGTGTGGCCATCCTACAATGCTGCGCCGAAAGACGGCGTGTCCAGCTGAATTGCGGTCACTGTTGCGGTACAGTGACTCGAACGCGCCGAGATCCGGATGGCACCAAGGTGGTGTCCAGCAAATTGCCGCACTGGTGTGGCCATCCTACAATGCTGCGCCGAAAGACGGCGTGTCCAGCTGAGTTGCGGTCACTGTTGCGGTACAGTGAGTCGAACGCGCCGAGATCTGGATGGCCCCGATGTTGTGTCCAGCAAGTTGCCGCACTGGTGTGGCCATCCTACAATGCTGCGCCGAAAGTCGGCGTGGGGTGCCCCGTTGGCTTATGAGGTGATGTCAGTAGTGGACCGATGTGTGAATAGGTCGGAACCAGCACAAGGCGCCAAGATCTGAATGGCAAGTCCTGGATGTTGAGTGCCTCAGTTGAGAGTTCTGAGCAGTGCTTGCAAGACTGTCTGAAGCTTATTTGCACCTGCTGCAGCTTCACTAGGTCCGGCGGAACTTTTTGCCTTTTCCTTTCTGCTTCTTTTCCTACAATGCGTTTCATCTGAAGACACGACCAGGTCCCTGAATGTGTGCAGGGGGACGCTATTGATTGAATGAAAATGGCGGCTTGACACAAAGCTGACTCAAGCGTTACTGTTGGTGCTATACAGACAAAAATTGGTTTTCAGTTTGTACATTCTTCAGGTTTTTTTTTTTCATCCAAGTCTGATTGAGAGTTTGTAGAAAAATGGCTTCAGATTTTCCACATACTACTCTTCAACATTCTTCCTAAATGTAACAATGTGAAACTCACTAGGAGAACGGCTGTTTCTGTTCCCTTTCAAAATGCTGCCACCAATATTTTCTGAATGGAAGACACCATCTTGTAGCATAAAGGGCCGAAAGGGGTTCTGGTCTGGCCGATGGTTGGTGGAGACATTTTGACTATATCTTGGACCTGCCCGGCCTCGCCCAAAATGGCGCCGGTATAAATGGGACTCGTAACTCCTTGCCCGCAAATGTATATCTAGAAAATGTTATTGTAAGTGGCCCTGTCGTATTTTAATTACAAAATGTACGTCCACCGATTCCGCAACTGTTAGACACCTTTGTTCTTGTCACCTAATGGCCCGCTCGTTACGTTCTTCTACAGTGTAAATGTCTCCTCATCATATACGATTTCAGTTTGCTCCGTGGCCGGCCCACGTGGTTATAGGCCCGTATTTGTATACTGACATTTTCACAATAAAGGTTTTTAAAACAAAACACGGTAGTAGTATTTACATTTGTAAAGTTTTTACTTTTAGTGACTGTTTTCGAATCAGTAAAAGGCAAGTGAAATAAAGCAGTCCAATTACATGACGGATAAAAGGTATAATATGTAGGAACGCAGTAAAGATAAATGGTCAAGGGCAGTTGTGTTTTTCATGTCTGCAACATAAAGTTATCGATAAGAATCTGATAATCAGGCGTATCGGCGACTAAGACAGCAGGCCGAATCTCTTTTACTCAACGGCTCCGTCATGGAAGGAAGAAACGCCCTTTTTCTCGAAAAAGGAATATATTTTACTTGCAAGACAGTTGTAAATTTTCCGGGAAAGTACATTAGCCTGGAATATTATAACATATGTTTGAAAAAAAAATATTGTTCGAAAATAATAAAAAGCGTAATTTTTAGGTCATATGACCAAGCTTTTCATCATTAAATTAACAAAAGTAAAATGAACCAATGAAAAGTTTTATTAACAAGTCACATGACCTGTTATGCTTACGTTACGCGCTGCGCGCCGCGCCTCGGATCACTTCCGGGTGCGCTAACGCGGCGTGTCATAAAACGCATTACGCGACAACGTAGGTCAAGAATATAGTCTAAATGTCTCCACCAACCAGCGTTCAGAACACAACCCCTTTCAGCAGTCCAAAAAGTTCTGTTAAATGACAACAGAGGGGACAGGCAACAAGAACCATCAGTCAAAGAGGGGAGGGCAAGTTCTTCTCTTCCGGGTCATGTTGGGGCGCTACCGGAACTGATCGAATTGGTAGTCTATAGTGTTTCTGGATGTTTCAGACTAAAGCTGGCGTCAGCATGAGACCACTACCATCTCGTAGCTCCGTCGTGGCCATTCCACGAGCAATCATGGCAGCCGCTCCCCACCAGAAGCCTGCGGGAGTCGGAG
This sequence comes from Lissotriton vulgaris, assembly GCF_964263255.1. NCBI lineage: Eukaryota > Metazoa > Chordata > Amphibia > Caudata > Salamandridae > Lissotriton > Lissotriton vulgaris. The sequence goes on along the minus strand of NC_141694.1, from coordinate 784,526,856 downwards.
GCCCCCAAGACTTTTGTAGAATCTTCACGGCTGAGGGGACGCTTTTCGAGAATGGGACCCAAGCCCTAGCAGACAAGCGTCCGAGTTCCAAGGTGTCCCAGGGCCATTTTAGTGGACCAGGCCCAAAACCGAAGAGCCGGCCGCCATTTTGAGAGTCCTGTGGCAGCCGCCTATCGCTGCACCGCAAGAGCGGGAGCAACTCAACTACATGATGAGCGAGACGCTGTAGTCGCAAGAGCGGGCGGTAAACAGCTGAATGGCGGAAGAGGCACAGTGTAGCAAAAGCGGGCGGAATGGCAACTAAAACGATAAAGGGGCGCCCCACTACAGCTTGTCTTCAGGTCAAACGGATTGTGGGACAAGGTCCAGAATTGAAGAGTCATCAAAAGGCAAAAAGTTCCGCCGGACCCCGGGAGCCGGCCGCCTATGTCGGGGGCGATCTCAGGCTACACCAGTGCTATAAGACTTAGGGAGGGTGTCGGAGCCAAGCGTCTTCTCCGAGTCCATGGCCATCACACCGCCCCTCAGGGGCCTCCGTCAAGCTGTTTAGGAAGGTAACATATCACATTGTTTTCTAATGCAGTCAGGTCCACAAACGACACTCACTTACTTTGAGAATAGTGAAGCTGCAGTAGGTGGAAATAAGCTTCAGACAGTGTTACAAGCACTGCTCAGAACTCTTAACTATGGCACCCAACATCCAGAACTTATGCTATTTGAGAATGGTAGTGACATCGAAGCATCTCAGGGACCAAAACCATTAACGTACTTTCACGTATGAAAATCTTACTTGGGGAGGGGGCAGGAGCGAAGCGCCCCCTCCCAGTCAGCGCCACCACACCGTATGTTGAAAATCTGAAGCCATCGTTCTACAAAGTCAACCAAACTTGGATTGAAAAATCTAGAAAAATGTACAAACTGAAAACCAGTTTTGGTCTGCATAGCATCAGTAGCAACGCTTGAGTCAGCTTTGTGTCAAGCCGCCATTTTGATTCAACAAAGCACAGGCATTGAAAAAGGCTGAAATTCAGAACTCTAAACTATGGCACCCAACATCCAGGAGCTTGCCATCCGGATCTTGGAGCCTTGTGCTGTTTTCGATCTATTCACACATCGGTCCACTACTGACATCATCTTATAAACCAACGTTATGTAAATAGTTTTTTAATAAAATGTTTTACACTGTTTCTTTGCTGGTGTGTTGTCTATATTTTTAATATTTGCATAGGGTTTGTCGTTATTTTGTGCGGGATGGGTGATGGAGCCGAGCTGTCTTGTAGCCCTCATGGTGTGGAGCTCAGTTCATCTCACTATTTTCGTATTTCTCATGAAGGGTTGTTCCTAATATTTCTATTTTAGCGAGGTCAAAAAGAGATCCAATTAGTGGCCTACTGATTTTGCTCGATTACTTTTATTTTTTTACACGATTTTTCACTATCTGCAAAGACTAAACAGAGTATTGCGACTTTGTGCTTGTTTGTAAATAGAGAATGATCCAAAGAGAACCAATTCTAAAACAGTAAATGCTTGGACAACAATCAATCAAATGGAGAGACAAGGAGGCACGACGGATTACAACGGGGGTAAAGGCCTGCGTTAACTACCCTTCAGTATCTGCAAAGAGAGAGTACTACTAAGACAAAAGAGGGGAGGGGGGGGGGGTGCAGCGTTCAAAGCACATCAGCGTGCATAAATACGAAAATGTTTTTATCTATCACGTACTTGACATTTTAAAGCTTTTCATATTTGCTATTAAAAAACCAATGAAATTCACAGAAAAAACCATAGGTTATAGTGGATATATAGTTAGGAATTTGCATTTACAAAACCTTGAAAATTCAATGAAAAAACCATTGGTTATAGAACATATATAGTTAGGAATTTGCTTTTACAAAACCTTATTTTACTCGCATAAAACCATTGAAATTCCATATATAGTTAGATGCGCTAACTATATATCGCGCACCCGCAATCCACTGCTGATGATGTCACATATTACATCATTCATGACATGGTTAGTGACATCACTGATGACATCACTGATGACATCTCAAATGACATCACTGATAAAATCACTGATAACATCTCATTTGACATGACTGATCACATCACTGATGATATCATTCATGTGATAATATCATGAACCTCTTCAGACTCTAATATAACCTTAGATACAATCAGTGTAAACAGACAGTCACAGACTGTCACTCATCCATGGAGTTACTCACACACCTAGTCAGTTATGCAAAAAATCAATCACACCTCCATTTTCTCAACTATACAGTTATACACACCTTACTTATTCAAACATATACTAACACATATTTACTTTACTCTCTTATACAATCCCTGATACATGTTCACAATGATCCTTACAGCCACTCACACATTCACTGGCTCTTATGCACAGTTATTTATATATGTCAACTCTCACATGTACTGTGTTTTACATATGTACTTACTTTGACATGTAGCACTGAGATATCCATTCACTCACTAATACACTCATGCACAGTCAACCGCCCATACAGCTGTTTCCACATGCACTTTTGAACCCATACATATAGTGAATGAACTACTCACACATCTATGTACAGAGTCACACACCTCCCAGCCACCCATACACACACACTCAGTTTCCCATACAAATACTTGGGCAACCAATCAATAACCCATATAGTTACTCATATAGCTACTTATCAACACATGCAACAGTTTACAGAACAACAGATATAATGATGCACAAATTAAGACAGTTTAGTCACTAACCCATGCACTCAGTGAGACACATTTAATCACTCACTCATACAGTCAGTCATGCACCTACTAAATCCTTCATCCAGACACTTATACATCCACTCATTCTTCAATATGTAAGACATATTTTAACTTTACAGAAACATACAGTCACTGGATGTTGTCTTCAGTGATGTCATCAGTGATGTCATTTGAGATGTCATCAGTGATGTCATCAGTGATGTCACTAACCATGTCATGAATGATGTAATATGTGACATCATCAGCAGTGGATTGCGGGTGCGCGATATATAGTTAGCGCATCTAACTATATATGGAATTTCAATGGTTTTATGCGAGTAAAATAAGGTTTTGTAAAAGCAAATTCCTAACTATATATGTTCTATAACCAATGGTTTTTTCATTGAATTTTCAAGGTTTTGTAAATGCAAATTCCTAACTATATATCCACTATAACCTATGGTTTTTTCTGTGAATATATATATATATATATATAATATATATATATATATATATATATATATATATATATATATATATATATATATATATATATATATATATATATATATATATATATATATATATATATATATTACCTACTGGCTATCGCCAGTAGGTATATATAGTTAGAATTTTTTCTCTATGGGACTTTTGAAAATTCTATGTCTAATAACTTTGGCGTTTGTGGACGGAATCGGCTGAAATTTTCAGGAAAATGGCACATTTTGATTCTGAGCAGCCCCTGAAAATTTATGGGGGTTTCGTCAAGGGGGGGCTGAGAAAAAAGGGGGGTCCCAAAACGCGTTTTTTCCATTCATTTTTCCATAGGGCGGTTGGACTCACTTTTAGCTCGAACGGCTGAATGGATTTGCACGAAACTTGGCAAAATTGTAGGGACTGTTAGCCCGATGTGCCTTTGCTAGGTCTCAATATATGTGCTCCAGTAGTTTTTGAGAAATTAACGTTCAAACCAAGATATATATCTGTAACAGCGCTCTGGGCAGCGATCCGGTCCGCTTACTTTTCGCTTATCGGAACTTTGCGCGCAGAAAGCTGATTGGCTCTCCGGTGTCTGTCAACATTCTAAACAGTCCGGAGCGGACGCCATCTTGTCTCTCGGTAGGATCGAGAGAGAAGAAGAGGTGGAAAACGAAAGGGGAATTTAATGAAAGGGGGCAAGGTATCCCCCTCTTGACCCCCTAGGAATGTTGTTGGGGTTATTAAAGGGTCCCGTGGGGAAAATAAAAAAAAAATGATTTTTCACGGTAGAAGCGCGGCCGCGAACTGGTAGCGAAACGGGAATTCGCCATTTTGTGCTTCGTTAATTAAATTACTAGTTATAAGTGGGTGCGGGAGACGTATCCTAATCCCCTATGTTTCCTGAGGGTGGCTGAGGAGGCTGATATATGTTGATACATCTCTTCCAGCGGCTGTGCGTGAGCTTTTTTTTTTTTTTGCTGCGTGACAGTCCGGAGCGGCCGCCATCTTGTCTCTCAGTAGGATCGAGAGAGAAGAAAAGGTGAAAAACTAAGGGGGAATTTAATGAAAGGGGGCAAGGTATCCCCCTCTTGACCCCCTAGGAATGTTGTTGGGGTTATTAAAGGGTCCCGTGGGGAAAATAAAAAAAAATATATTTTTCACGGTAGAAGCGCTTCACGGGCCGCGAACTGGGCCGCAAACTGGTAGCGAAACGGGAATTCGCCATTTTGTGCTTCGTTAATTAAAGTACTAGGTATAAGGGGGTGCGGGAGACGTATCCTAATCCCCTATGTTTCCTGAGGGTGGCTGAGGAGGCTGATATATGTTGATACATCTCTTCCAGCGGCTGCGCCATCTTGCCTTTTTTCGAATGCCACAATTTTGTCGTGCACGGCAGCCATTTTAGATGCCAGGCTGGTCCCAGGCTATCACCTAACCCTGCGGATGTAGTTTATGGCCCCAGCTGTAGAGAATTCAGACATGCCAATCCTCCTGATTCAGGCGTGTGAGTACTGATTTCAGTGCTAGTCTCCCGCCTCCCGATTTCTGCAAGCAAAAACCCGGGGGCATATTACGAACAACTAGCGATAATTTTTGTCTCTAACTTGTTTAGAGACAAAAATTATCGCCGCACATCGGCGATTTTTATCGCAGATAAACCTTGCTATTATCGCAGAAAAGTCAGCGATATTCATGTATTATCGATCTAATGCTCTTAGCCATGTTATCCACCTCCCATTGGATAACATGGCTAAGAACTGCTCAGGGCAGGTGAAAAGTCAGCGATATTCATGTATTATCGATCTAATGCTCTTAGCCATGTTATCCACCTCCCATTGGATAACATGGCTAAGAACTGCTCAGGGCAGGTGTTAGATTTTGGAGATATTCGCGCTTAGCGCGAATATCTCCAAAAGTTGGTAATAGAAGGTAGCGATGTTAGGGACTGTTTCCAGTCGCTAACATCTTGGCACGCCACTTTGCATGTCATTAGTGATAAGTATCACTGACATGCAAAGCGGGGCCCAAGATGGTCGCTATCTCCTTTTAGCTGTCACTAACTGGTGTTAGCGACAGCTTGGTAATAGGGAAATAATTTTATCTCCGCTTTCATGGCTTTTAAAGCCAAAAAAGCGGAGATAAACCCCCTTGATAATATGCCCCACGATTCCTTGGGGGTTTCAGCTGACAGGGCTTGGTATTGTGTTACATGGTAATTTTTCCATGAAACGTCAGAGGGTCGATGCAGGGGTTCTAGAAGAGGTGATAAACCATTTAAGCCTCATGAACAAGCGCATGGTCTTTTAAAGATTTGTGAAGTACTCGGGGCGGCGGTGTGTGTGTGCCCTCTTTCAGGAGCGGGCGGGGGGGCACTGCCAGCAACTTGCCAGGTCAGGTAGTGTTCAACACGTGCATCACCCTTTCTCTGCCTGCTATTGCGCTCCATGCTTCGGAAAGGTAAGAAAAAGAACGTGCATTTGAGTTTGAAATGTCCGATCCTGCAGCAGCACACTTCCAAAGCCCACACATGACAATAACCCGATTCAAGGCCCCATTCACCCGTTTTTAAAAAAATAGATAACACTCCAACAAAGTAAGGTTATAAAACTTTATTAACTACTAACTTTAACGAACGGAACAAAAACTAAAAACATTTAAACATTTCTCAACACAAAAAGCAACAATGGTTAGAAGCTGTCTTTTGTGCGAATAGTCCCAAGGCAGCACAACGTGCAGAGTTCTGGACGGCACCCAGGTGATGTCGCCTGGGTGCCGCACTGGTTTAGGGATCCTACAATGCTGCTCCGAAAATTGGCGTGGGGCGTCCCGGGTGGGGCGGGGGGAGGCCTCGTCAGTAGCGGTCTGTTGTGCGAATAGTCCCAAGGCAGCACAACGTGCAGAGTTCTGGACGGCACCCAGGTGATGTCGCCTGGGTGCCGCACTGGTTTAGGGATCCTACAATGCAGCACAGAAAAACAGCGTGGGGCGTCCCGGGTGGTGCGGGGGGAGGCCTCGTCAGTAGCGGTCTGTGTCCAGTGTCACATGGCTGACACAACATGTACGACAGGCACCCAGGTGATGTCCAGTAAACTGCCGCACTGGTTTTGGTATCCTACAATGCTGCTCCGAAAATTGGCGTGCGGCGGCCCGGGGGGGGGGGGGCGTGGGGGAGCCGGCGTGAACGGGCCTCCCCAGGTGGCGGCCATCTAGCTGAGTTGCGCTCGCTCTTGCGGCCACAGCGTCTCGCTCACCATGTTGTTGAGTTGCTCCCACTCTTGCAGTGCAGCGATAGGCGGCTGCCACATGGCTCTTAAAATGGCGGACAGCTCCTCGGTTTTAGGCCTGGTCCACTGAAATGGTCCTGGGACACTTTGGAACTCGGACGCTTGCCTGCTAGGGCTTGGGCTCCATTCTCGAAAAGCGTCCCCTCAGCCGTGAAGATTGTATAAAAGTCTTGGGGGCCCCCGACTCCCGCAGGCTTCCGGTGGGGAGCGGCTGCCATGATTGCTCGCGGAATGACCACGACGGAGCCACGAGATGGTGGTGCTCTCATGCTGACGCCAGCTTCAGTCTGAATGATCCAGAAACAAGGTGGGGCTTTCATCGTTTGGGAAAAAAAAATGTTCTAAACCAATGAAAAGTGTTATTTTTAGGTCATATGACCAAGCCTTCCATCTTTAGGAAACCAAAAGTAAAATGAACCAATGAAAAGTTTTATAAACAAGTCACATGACCTGTTATGCGGCATAGGGCTACAAAAAGCGTAGAAAATCCGTTGGCACGTGAGGCGGCGTCAGTAGCGGACCGATGTGCGAATAGGCCGAAGGCAGCACAACGGGCCGAGATCCGGATGGTACCGAGGTGGTGTCCAGCAAATTGCCGCACTGGTGTGGCCATCCTACAATGCTGCGCCGAAAGACGGCGTGTCCAGCTGAGTTGCGGTCACTGTTGCGGTACAGTGACTCGAACGCGCCGAGATCCGGATGGCACCGAGGTGGTGTTCAGCAAATTGCCGCACTGGTGTGGCCATCCTACAATGCTGCGCCGAAAGACGGCGTGTCCAGCTGAATTGCGGTCACTGTTGCGGTACAGTGACTCGAACGCGCCGAGATCCGGATGGCACCGAGGTGGTGTCCAGCAAATTGCCGCACTGGTGTGGCCATCCTACAATGCTGCGCCGAAAGACGGCGTGTCCAGCTGAATTGCGGTCACTGTTGCGGTACAGTGACTCGAACGCGCCGAGATCCGGATGGCACCGAGGTGGTGTCCAGCAAATTGCCGCATTGGTGTGGCCATCCTACAATGCTGCGCCGAAAGACGGCGTGTCCAGCTGAGTTGCGGTCACTGTTGCGGTACAGTGAGTCGAACGCGCCGAGATCTGGATGGCCCCGATGTTGTGTCCAGCAAGTTGCCGCACTGGTGTGGCCATCCTACAATGCTGCGCCGAAAGTCGGCGTGGGGTGCCCCGTTGGCTTATGAGGTGATGTCAGTAGTGGACCGATGTGTGAATAGGTCGGAACCAGCACAAGGCGCCAAGATCTGAATGGCAAGTCCTGGATGTTGAGTGCCTCAGTTGAGAGTTCTGAGCAGTGCTTGCAAGACTGTCTGAAGCTTATTTGCACCTGCTGCAGCTTCACTAGGTCCGGCGGAACTTTTTGCCTTTTCCTTTCTGCTTCTTTTCCTACAATGCGTTTCATCTGAAGACACGACCAGGTCCCTGAATGTGTGCAGGGGGACGCTATTGATTGAATGAAAATGGCGGCTTGACACAAAGCTGACTCAAGCGTTACTGTTGGTGCTATACAGACAAAAATTGGTTTTCAGTTTGTACATTCTTCAGGTTTTTTTTTTCCATCCAAGTCTGATTGAGAGTTTGTAGAAAAATGGCTTCAGATTTTCCACATACTACTCTTCAACATTCTTCCTAAATGTAACAATGTGAAACTCACTAGGAGAACGGCTGTTTCTGTTTCCTTTCAAAATGCTGCCACCAATATTTTCTGAATGGAAGACACCATCTTGTAGCATAAAGGGCCGAAAGGGGTTCTGGTCTGGCCGATGGTTGGTGGAGACATTTTGACTATATCTTGGACCTGCCCGGCCTCGCCCAAAATGGCGCCGGTATAAATGGGACTCGTAACTCCTTGCCCGCAAATGTATATCTAGAAAATGTTATTGTAAGTGGCCCTGTCGTATTTTAATTACAAAATGTACGTCCACCGATTCCGCAACTGTTAGACACCTTTGTTCTTGTCACCTAATGGCCCGCTCGTTACGTTCTTCTACAGTGTAAATGTCTCCTCATCATATACGATTTCAGTTTGCTCCGTGGCCGGCCCACGTGGTTATAGGCCCGTATTTGTATACTGACATTTTCACAATAAAGGTTTTTAAAACAAAACACGGTAGTAGTATTTACATTTGTAAAGTTTTTACTTTTAGTGACTGTTTTCGAATCAGTAAAAGGCAAGTGAAATAAAGCAGTCCAATTACATGACGGATAAAAGGAATAATATGTAGGAACGCAGTAAAGATAAATGGTCAAGGGCAGTTGTGTTTTTCATGTCTGCAACATAAAGTTATCGATAAGAATCTGATAATCAGGCGTATCGGCGACTAAGACAGCAGGCCGAATCTCTTTTACTCAACGGCTCCGTCATGGAAGGAAGAAACGCCCTTTTTCTCGAAAAAGGAATATATTTTACTTGCAAGACAGTTGTAAATTTTCCGGGAAAGTACATTAGCCTGGAATATTATAACATATGTTTGAAAAAAAAATATTGTTCGAAAATAATAAAAAGCGTAATTTTTAGGTCATATGACCAAGCTTTTCATCATTAAATTAACAAAAGTAAAATGAACCAATGAAAAGTTTTATTAACAAGTCACATGACCTGTTATGCTTACGTTACGCGCTGCGCGCCGCGCCTCGGATCACTTCCGGGTGCGCTAACGCGGCGTGTCATAAAACGCATTACGCGACAACGTAGGTCAAGAATATAGTCTAAATGTCTCCACCAACCAGCGTTCAGAACACAACCCCTTTCAGCAGTCCAAAAAGTTCTGTTAAATGACAACAGAGGGGACAGGCAACAAGAACCATCAGTCAAAGAGGGGAGGGCAAGTTCTTCTCTTCCGGGTCATGTTGGGGCGCTACCGGAACTGATCGAATTGGTAGTCTATAGTGTTTCTGGATGTTTCAGACTAAAGCTGGCGTCAGCATGAGACCACTACCATCTCGTAGCTCCGTCGTGGCCATTCCACGAGCAATCATGGCAGCCGCTCCCCACCAGAAGCCTGCGGGAGTCGGAGGCCCCCAAGACTTTTGTAGAATCTTCACGGCTGAGGGGACGCTTTTCGAGAATGGGACCCAAGCCCTAGCAGACAAGCGTCCGAGTTCCAAGGTGTCCCAGGGCCATTTTAGTGGACCAGGCCCAAAACCGAAGAGCCGGCCGCCATTTTGAGAGTCCTGTGGCAGCCGCCTATCGCTGCACCGCAAGAGCGGGAGCAACTCAACTACATGATGAGCGAGACGCTGTAGTCGCAAGAGCGGGCGGTAAACAGCTGAATGGCGGAAGAGGCACAGTGTAGCAAAAGCGGGCGGAATGGCAACTAAAACGATAAAGGGGCGCCCCACTACAGCTTGTCTTCAGGTCAAACGGATTGTGGGACAAGGTCCAGAATTGAAGAGTCATCAAAAGGCAAAAAGTTCCGCCGGACCCCGGGAGCCGGCCGCCTATGTCGGGGGCGATCTCAGGCTACACCAGTGCTATAAGACTTGGGGAGGGTGTCGGAGCCAAGCGTCTTCTCCGAGTCCATGGCCATCACACCGCCCCTCAGGGGCCTCCGTCAAGCTGTTTAGGAAGGTAACATATCACATTGTTTTCTAATGCAGTCAGGTCCACAAACGACACTCACTTACTTTGAGAATAGTGAAGCTGCAGTAGGTGGAAATAAGCTTCAGACAGTGTTACAAGCACTGCTCAGAACTCTTAACTATGGCACCCAACATCCAGAACTTATGCTATTTGAGAATGGTAGTGACATCGAAGCATCTCAGGGACCAAAACCATTAACGTACTTTCACGTATGAAAATCTTACTTGGGGAGGGGGCAGGAGCGAAGCGCCCCCTCCCAGTCAGCGCCACCACACCGTATGTTGAAAATCTGAAGCCATCGTTCTACAAAGTCAACCAAACTTGGATTGAAAAATCTAGAAAAATGTACAAACTGAAAACCAGTTTTGGTCTGCATAGCATCAGTAGCAACGCATGAGTCAGCTTTGTGTCAAGCCGCCATTTTGATTCAACAAAGCACAGGCATTGAAAAAGGCTGAAATTCAGAACTCTAAACTATGGCACCCAACATCCAGGAGCTTGCCATCCGGATCTTGGAGCCTTGTGCTGTTTTCGATCTATTCACACATCGGTCCACTACTGACATCATCTTATAAACCAACGTTATGTAAATAGTTTTTTAATAAAATGTTTTACACTGTTTCTTTGCTGGTGTGTTGTCTATATTTTTAATATTTGCATAGGGTTTGTCGTTATTTTGTGCGGGATGGGTGATGGAGCCGAGCTGTCTTGTAGCCCTCATGGTGTGGAGCTCAGTTCATCTCACTATTTTCGTATTTCTCATGAAGGGTTGTTCCTAATATTTCTATTTTAGCGAGGTCAAAAAGAGATCCAATTAGTGGCCTACTGATTTTGCTCGATTACTTTTATTTTTTTACACGATTTTTCACTATCTGCAAAGACTAAACAGAGTATTGCGACTTTGTGCTTGTTTGTAAATAGAGAATGATCCAAAGAGAACCAATTCTAAAACAGTAAATGCTTGGACAACAATCAATCAAATGGAGAGACAAGGAGGCACGACGGATTACAACGGGGGTAAAGGCCTGCGTTAACTACCCTTCAGTATCTGCAAAGAGAGAGTACTACTAAGACAAAAGAGGGGAGGGGGGGGGGTGCAGCGTTCAAAGCACATCAGCGTGCATAAATACGAAAATGTTTTTATCTATCACGTACTTGACATTTTAAAGCTTTTCATATTTGCTATTAAAAAACCAATGAAATTCACAGAAAAAACCATAGGTTATAGTGGATATATAGTTAGGAATTTGCATTTACAAAACCTTGAAAATTCAATGAAAAAACCATTGGTTATAGAACATATATAGTTAGGAATTTGCTTTTACAAAACCTTATTTTACTCGCATAAAACCATTGAAATTCCATATATAGTTAGATGCGCTAACTATATATCGCGCACCCGCAATCCACTGCTGATGATGTCACATATTACATCATTCATGACATGGTTAGTGACATCACTGATGACATCACTGATGACATCTCAAATGACATCACTGATAAAATCACTGATAACATCTCATTTGACATGACTGATCACATCACTGATGATATCATTCATGTGATAATATCATGAACCTCTTCCGACTCTAATATAACCTTAGATACAATCAGTGTAAACAGACAGTCACAGACTGTCACTCATCCATGGAGTTACTCACACACCTAGTCAGTTATGCAAAAAATCAATCACACCTCCATTTTCTCAACTATACAGTTATACACACCTTACTTATTCAAACATATACTAACACATATTTACTTTACTCTCTTATACAATCCCTGATACATGTTCACAATGATCCATACAGCCACTCACACATTCACTGGCTCTTATGCACAGTTATTTATATATGTCAACTCTCACATGTACTGTGTTTTACATATGTACTTACTTTGACATGTAGCACTGAGATATCCATTCACTCACTAATACACTCATGCACAGTCAACCGCCCATACAGCTGTTTCCACATGCACTTTTGAACCCATACATATAGTGAATGAACTACTCACACATCTATGTACAGAGTCACACACCTCCCAGCCACCCATACACACACACTCAGTTTCCCATACAAATACTTGGGCAACCAATCAATAACCCATATAGTTACTCATATAGCTACTTATCAACACATGCAACAGTTTACAGAACAACAGATATAATGATGCACAAATTAAGACAGTTTAGTCACTAACCCATGCACTCAGTGAGACACATTTAATCACTCACTCATACAGTCAGTCATGCACCTACTAAATCCTTCATCCAGACACTTATACATCCACTCATTCTTCAATATGTAAGACATATTTTAACTTTACAGAAACATACAGTCACTGGATGTTGTCTTCAGTGATGTCATCAGTGATGTCATTTGAGATGTCATCAGTGATGTCATCAGTGATGTCACTAACCATGTCATGAATGATGTAATATGTGACATCATCAGCAGTGGATTGCGGGTGCGCGATATATAGTTAGCGCATCTAACTATATATGGAATTTCAATGGTTTTATGCGAGTAAAATAAGGTTTTGTAAAAGCAAATTCCTAACTATATATGTTCTATAACCAATGGTTTTTTCATTGAATTTTCAAGGTTTTGTAAATGCAAATTCCTAACTATATATCCACTATAACCTATGGTTTTTTCTGTGAATATATATATATATATATATATATATATATATATATATATATATATATATATATATATATATATATATATATATATATATATATATATATATATATATATATATATATATATATATACATATATATATATATATAACCTACTGGCAGTTGTGAGTAGGTAATTATAGTTAGGACCTATTTACCATAGGAAAATCGCAACATTCTACTCCCAATAACTTTGGCGTCGATTAACGAATTTTCGCGAAACTATCAAAACAAATTCTTTGTTGAAAGTTTGGGTGTGATTCGTCAAGGCAGGGCCGAGAAAAAAGGGGGGTCCCAAAACTTGTTTTCTCCATGGTAATTTCCATTGGAAACTTTAGACAAGGCTACAGGTCAAACGGGCAAACTGAATTACCGCAAATTTGGCAGGGAGAAGGGTCTTGGTCTAGAAAGCACGCTTTTGTTTATTTGGTGTAAATCTGTTCAGTAGTTTTGGAGAAGTATCGAAGTTTACAGAAATCGATATTTGAGAATTCTGAAATCTGATTGCCTGAGGCGTTACAAGCACGAGCTTGCTGCTAATTGGCTGCAAGCGGTTGCAACTAGGAAGAATTGGCTGCCATTTTGTGATTCCGTTGAAGCGAGTAAGGGAAAAAAGGGGAGAAAAAAGTGGGAAACAGGAGGGTAGGATGGCTGTGAGGTCTATAGGGTGGTTAGGGTGTGCTGTAGAGGGAGTGTGAAGCAAAGTATTTGCCCTTACCGGTATAAAAGTGCCGTTTTGCCCACTGTGAGATGGTGCTGAGGTGAGGTGCCGGTACACTCCAGGATGAGAACGTGCGTGTAAACCGTGAGCTGAGTGCTGTAAACTGATGTGCTCTGGGCGCTGTAGCATACTGGCAGAAGCGAAGTATTTACCCCTACCGGTGTGAAAGTGCTGTTTTGCCCACTGTGAGATGGTGCGGAGGTGAGGGGCTGGTGAACTTGTCGATGAAAGTGTGTGCCTAAACTGTGAGCTGAGTGCTCTGTAGCATCCTGGCAGAAGCAAAGTATTTACCCATACCAATGTGCAAGTGCTCTTTTGCCTAGAGTGAGATGGTGTTGAGGTGAGGTATCAGTAAAGTCGGGTATGAAAGCGTGTGCTTAAACTGTGAGCTGAGTGCTGTAAAGTGATGTGCTGTGGGCGCTAGCATACTGGCCAAAGTGAAGTATTTACTCCTACTGGTGTCAAAGTGCTGTTTTGCCCATTGTGAGATGGTGGTGAGGTGATCTGCTGGCACACCTGGGGATGAAAGCGTATGCCTAAACTGTGAGCTGAGTGGTCTGTAGCATACTGGCTGAAGGGAAGTATTTACTCCTACAGGTGTGAAAGTGCTGCTTTTTCTACAGTGAGCTGGTGGTGAGATGAGGTGCTGGTATACTCGGGGACGAAAGCGTATGCCTAAACTGTGAGCTGAGAGGTCTGTAGCATACTGGCAGAACCAAAGTAATTACCCTTACTGGTGCGAAAGTGTTGTTTTGTCTAGAGTGAGATGGTGCAGAGGTGAGGTACCGCTAAACTCGGGGATGAAACCGTGCGCCTAAACTGTGAGCTGAGTGCTGTAAACTGATGGGCTCTGGGCGGTGTAGCATGCTGGTTGTTGTAGCATATGTGTGCAGGTGGTCTTAGTATGCATGTAGAGTATAGTGGGAGTAGGAAGAAAACTACTCACTGGTACCCGTCTGAAGACTCGGGGATGAAACTGTGAGTGTAAATCGTAAGTTTATTGCTGCAAAGTGATGTGCTGTGGGTGCTGTAGGATACTGGTCACTGTAGCATACCTGTGTAAGTATAAGTAGTGTTAGTGTGCGTGAAGAATATAATGCAGAATGTTGCAATGCCACAGAAGAAAAATGGTGAAATTAGGTTTGTCTAATAAAGTGGCTGTGTGTAATAAAGGGATGGCGTTTGAAAATTATATAGAAGGTGTCTTTATTTAAGTGCCATAATTGGACCCACTGGTGCAAGAGCTAGGGCATCCAGCTGATGCAAAGTTGAACGACTTCTGCTGTATTCAAACGTAAGCGCCTGCATCAGTGAATTGCATATTACATGTTACAGTTGCATGTGGCATAAACTATAGCTATTATACTTGAATGATTCTACATTCTATAAGGAAAATAAAGGTAGGATATGATTACCATATGTATCCTTTAAGAAAAGAAAGAAAGAAAAAATAAATTGCAAAATGTAATCAAACTTTTTAGGTAACATTGCAGTGCTTTTTTTAACAGAAAATTATCAACAGTAGAATAGTTAGAAATCTGTGGTACAGTAGATTTAATGTGGTGCGTGTCAGAATTGGTACTAGTTCTACTCACATTGGAACTTTGAGGATGAATACAAACATTGCGCTTCTGAGAAGCTCATTCGGTACCTTTGTAGTCAAACCATACATTATTGTCTTCAGCTGTTTCATAAAAACATTCTTGTGTAGAGAGCTAAGGCATCGAGCTGAGACAAACTCCAACCACTTCTGCTGTTGTCAAATCGAAGCTCCTGCATCAGTGAATTGCACATTATATGTTACAGTTCTATGTGACCTACACAATAGCTATTAGACATGAATGAATAAATTGTATAATGAAAATAAAGGTAGTTTACGATTATCATACTGTGCCAACCAGTTCCTAAACAAAGTCGCCTTTTTTCGTTTTTATTGTGATGTTCTGAGCAGAGGTTGACTTTGAGTAAATTTGTGTAAAAAAGGGCTTTGTGAATAACAGGGAGGCAGAGAGGCTTGTGCACAAAGAATAGACATGGTTCCTAAATGGGTGTCGGGTTTAGGCTAATTTAGGAAGTAAATAGCGTATTTGTATAGGCCATACATCGCCGATCCCTGGTTAAAGTGGAAACGTAAGGGGCAATAATGTCTGAGTATACTTAGAAAGTTGTTATATGAAAGTAGTAGGATTAAAGTGTATTATAAAAAATTTAAAGGAAAAAGTAAAAAAAGATGGAAATAAATCCATTTGAAGAATAATGTGAGTTTCTTACAAGTCTTGGAGATTTCAGTCCAGACGTTCTTCAGCGGCTTGAGATGCGTAATGTTCCAAGAGGCTATTTTTCGTAGGAGTGCATGTTATTGAGAAGCAGATAACTGCTGTGTGAATGATGGTTTGATTGTGGGAGTTGGCGTCAGTTAGACCCGTCAGCCCTTTGGGTGGTCTGAGGAAATATAAATTCTGGTCAAGTTGTGTTCCCTAGCGTGTACCCCACCGTCTCCATGTACGAGTTAAAGTGCATGTAACTTCCCTCCTGTACCAGCTATGAAGACGCAAATACATTTGCGTCCAACGTCAACATGTCCTCTTTCAGACCCACCCTGAATGGATTAAATAGTCCGTTCCTAAGTATGCTATGCCAACGTCTTTTTGTAGTATGCCTTCCATGTTTTTCTGCTTTGGCGAAGTAGGCCCTGAATTTCTGCCATCGAGCCTCTTTTCTGGCTTCTGACTCTGACAGCCTCAGCCCAGGCTGCCTCTGTGCCCGTGAACTCTGACTTACTTCCAGCGCGGCCCCTCGCGCTCGGCTCAGCCTGTTTTCTGCCAAGACTGACTTCAACCTTCGAATTATCTGATCTGCTCCTCGAAAATACATTCCTGCCTGCTAGCTTCAGTAAACATCCCCAGCAGCTGCAGAGCCAAAGGGCCGGCCTGTCTCTGTGCAAGTAATTCAAGTAATTCATAGCCTCTGTTACCATGCTCCCATGGAAGGCCCATGCCCCCACGCTTCCCTTGCAGACACTTAGGCGCTTATACACGCATTCACAGTTAGTATAGAATAGCTTCTGCCCTAGAGACCTTTTCGCCCAGATAGCTTAGTTCCTACAACATCAGATATCAGATATGATAAAAGTACAAGTTGATCTGACATGCCAGACTTCTGTCTCTTTCCGTCAGTGCAAATGTCAAGTCCCCTGCACCCTCCGGTTTCACGTCAATCACACGTCATGCAGCTGCGCGCGCATCCAAGCTTCCGATTTCTGCTGACATTGCAACATTTCTGTTAGTGCCACCCCTTTTGTGACACCTACCTGTGACGTTTCTAGCACACACCTCCAGTTCACGCTCAGTTCACGCCTTCTGATTACGTACTAGTAACACGTATATACTGTTATCTTGTCTTCTCTCAGCTGTTACGCCTACTATAACTGTTTCCTATGACATGAATTAAGTATATAAGCTATGTACTGTCAATAAAATGTAGCGCGCTCTATCCCTTCTTCCACCCCTGCGGTGGGAAGAACATGATATTGTGGTCCTGACCATTCCTTTTTGAGGAATAAAACCCCTAAGAACTCTAACACCACGGACTCTGTTTTCTTTCTTTCCGATTGAGTTATTATTGATTAAGTACTTACCTGCATAGAAATTAAGAGAGTAAATTAATTATTTACGTCATTTTGGCGCCCGAATAGGGACCCCTCCCCCACCTCACGCGCCGGTTGGTGCGTTGTGAACTCTGTCCCCTGCCATCAGTTAGATGGAAACTACGCGTACCGGCAGGATTTCTTGCATCTCCCTCTGACCCACGGAGGTGACGAAGATTACGATCAGTACCCAGACGAGGCGGTGAGGAGTGCGGAGGATCCCGACCAGAGCCCAGCCGAAAGAAGCAAGGTCCGAGGTGTCAAGAGGCCCACCAGTTTTCCGAAGTTTTCCGAGGTTTTCCGAAGTGTCGAGTCCAGTCGAGTTTTCCGAGGCCTTCTGTTTCCGTGCTTCCCGGTGAGTACCATTGCTGGGACGTATCTAGACGGGTTTGGGTACACAAGTCCGGTCTGCACTGTTTTTTTAGGCAGTGTATCTGTACTGTTTAGCAGTATATCTAGTATTCTGAATTTCTGAATTTCTGCACTGTTACACCAGTGTATCTGTACTGTTTAGCAGTACATCCAGTATAGGGGGTAGTCATCTATGTCTCAAATGTCTTTTCATGTGATTAATGTCGTGGTATGAATGTGACAGTTTTAATGTGCATTATTGTGGTTTTTGTAAAACTAGCCGTATCCAGTATTAAGTAGTAAGGATTGAGCATTCAGTAATAAGTAAGCAAAATGCCGTTTTTTAACAAGTTAAAGCAGATAGGAACTAGGAAAGGGATACTGGAGGAAGAAATTCCTATTCCCCCTAGGGACACTCCAGGTAACTTTATGTACCATAAGCATGGCATAGATGCCATATTATATCTCGATTTATGGACTGACTATACCAAACATCTAGACGAAAGACACAGATGGCCCGTTAACGGAACATGGGATGCCGAGTGCATCATGAAGGTAGAGGAAGCACTATGGAAAAAGAAAGCCAGACAATCTCAGAAAGACGCCATAGAATTTTGGCGTAAGGAATCACATAAACGTGCTGAAAGAGCATTACGTAGAGAAGATAGACTTAAAGAATCAGAGAAAGCCCAAGAAAACGAACTAGTTACCGAGGGGATCCGAGTAAAAACAGAACAAATAGACCGTGCATGAAACAATCTCGTAAACGGTATGTATCTCGCGGCCGAGGGTACACCTGAGGCCCTATCAGAAATACCGAAAAACTTACCGCCACCATTAGTTCCAACTAAAGTAATGCATAAGACTACTAAAGACATATTCCTAAATTCTTATCTAGAGGATGTAGCACCGACTTACACCAATCTGCCTGTTCGTGCCTTGCCTACTGACAGGGACGGGGGTGGCACCCCGCCCCCAGATCATGTTCCGCCAGAACCGCGACAGACCTCCCCCGTTCCGCCAGCCCCGCCACTTCCCGCACCCAAAATTGACCTACCGAAACAACGTTTACCTGATCCAACTAAACGACAAATTCAAGTTCAGATACAGACTCCACAGGGAGATAATGCACAAGCCTCCGCTTCAGGAGGTGCGACCGCGGGTCTTCGGACCCCGCCATTAACACACAGATTCAATCTCAGGGATATGCAGAGTCCTCTCACGTTCAGGTCACCCCGCCTTGACGCATTAAAAGAAAACCTTTCAGTTTGCAGATACGATCCAGTACCCGGAAAAGACGATCTAATGATATTGGCATCACTACGGTTAAGATCTGCTACTGATATCTTGCTATGCTATGTAGGAATGAAGGACCGTCTAGATAGAATATATGAGTTTGTTCAGACAGGGAAAGACCCTGACAGTATTAAGGAGGCCATGGAGAAACAGAAAGTTGACATTCAAGCACAGATACTACGTTTTTTTATAAATTGCCTAATAAGAGAACGAGACAGGCCTGGAACAGATCAGAGTGAATTAGATGCACTGAACAAGTGGGGTCAAAATATAGCTGAAGGAAAACATGACAAGGGGACTTGCATAGCCAGTATGTACAGGAAAATTAGAAAAGCAGTGATAGCAGTACACCAAAAAGAGAAAGAAAAAGCTTCCTCCGAGGAGGAAGAAGAACTTGAAGAACCAGAAAGAGCTACAGATACTATAGCATATGTAGGTAAGGGAACTTACCTTAGGAAGGGTATCCGTCCGGAAAACAAGAGAGTTTTTCTCTCTGCTTTAACAAATCCGAATTCTTCTGAACATCAGTTCCAGGAGACTGATAAAAGACTACGAGAAAGAATGGGGTACCATGTACTCAATTCTATGGACGAACAAGAACTAGCCCGGTCAGCCATATTATGGACCGAAAATGCAGACATATATAATGATGATACCTTAGCACAGACGTTTCTGAACCTTTCTCCAGACGAACAGAAATTAGCAGGTGTATACATGATTCAGCACCTCCTCACGAAATACAGAAACCAACATTCTGATCCAGGTCCCTTACACGAAACATTAGAAGCACTACTTATGGATAGATGGAGAGGTTTCAGTACCAAATTAATACAAATAATTCTAGAACAACGACATAAATATAACACTTTTGTAAGCTCTGAATATGTCCCCGCCCCGCCTCCAGAAAGGAAAATGTACCACATGCAATGCGGGAGTGGCATTGAAAGCCAGAACCCTTTACGAGAAGTACACCCAGTTATGGGTGAGGATCATCGTTTGAAACGCGTGTATGTTCACACTCCTCTGACTAAATTAGAGCTGTTAGAAATGAAGAAACTAGTCCCGTGTCATGATAAAGACCCTGCAGGTTTTCACAGAGAGCTTAAAGACATGTTACTGATGGGGGATTACACATATGATGATATCATGAAAATGTTAAAAGTACTACTGCCCACGGGCATCTACGAGAAACTAAAGGAAAAAGAATGGGAGGTGGGAGACACAAAGATTGCATGGGCAGAGATAGAAGACGAAGAAAGCAAACGTGTCCCAGGGGTAGGCCTTGGGGATAAGACTAAAGCATTACCCGGTTTGATAGTACAGGTCCTGCCAAGATTATTGACAACTAGAAAGGAAGATTGGGACGCCATCTCGTCCTGTAAACAGAAACATGATGAAGATACTAGTGACTTCTATTCAAGATTCGAGAAATGTTTCATTATTAATAGTGGCCTCAAACCAAGTAGCGAGTCATATCCACATCTTTTTGTATCAAAACTAGTCGAGAACTCCCTACCATTAGTTAAAAACCGAGTGTACAAAGTTGAAAGTACTTGGCAGGCAAATACGCCATCCCAGATGTTACAGATGCTCCAATATCATCAGAACAGAATTAGAGAAGAACAGGATCAGGAACAGAAGCGCATGAAAGACACGAAGATGAAAATGTTAGTAGCCCAGACGGTCCCAGCCGACGGTCAGAGAAAGGGTGGGACCCCGACAAGTCACACTACAGCTCCCGTTAAAGGGACATGCAATTACTGCAAGCAGCCAGGTCATTATGTACATGAATGCCCAGTCCTGAAACATAATATAGCAACAGGTAAAACTAAAGAAAGACCGCATCCGCCTAGACAAGACCATAACCAGCATCAGTCTTCACAGAATACACAGAATACACAGCCTATGCATGCTTCTTCACCTCCAGCACAGACAGTAGCGGTACCACAGCCACAGCCCATTGCCGCGTCTCAGCAAGTTTCGCAACAGATGTACCAGTATGCCCAGTCCGCATACCCAGATTACCCCCGATATACATGAAACAGCCTAGAGAGGGAAGGTGGCTTGCCTCTTATTGAAATTCCTGTAGATCAAGAAGGTCCTTATGTACACAGTCACGTATTGGGAAAAGACAGAAAGTTTTTAATTGACACAGGGGCAAGTCGCACCACGATCAGCCATGATGAAGTCCCAGGGGCACCCCTCTCAGGCTCACAGAATGTTTCCCTTGGTTTTTCAGGACAGCCTATTGTAAATGAGGTATCGCAACCCGTTCCCCTGGCTTTGGGTCCATTATCACGTATTACAGACTTGTTGCTTACAAAATCATGTCCAGAAAATCTGCTAGGAATTAAAACATTGAAGGCTCTAGGAGCTATAATCTGCTGTTCCCCGGAGGGAGTTAGACTCTTTCTACGGGATTTCAAGGGTCATTATGTTTTGCGAGAATTCGATGTCAGATTGAAAAATGTGCCAGATTACTTGTGGGCAAAAGGCCCAACTGATGTAGGTTGCATGCATATCACCCCATACCGCGTTACACTCAAGGCAGGTGTTGTTTTACCCAGAATCAGACAATACAAGTTACCACCCGATGCTGTAGTGGCTTTACTGAAAATCATTGAAGAGCTCATTGCCCAAGGAGTGGTCGTAGAGACCGACTCCAATGTCTGTAATTCACCGATCATTCCGATTCTTAAACGTACCGACCCCAATGCACCGCCAGTATATCGGCTGGTGATTGATCTAAGAGAATTGAATAAATGCATTATTCCACAGTACCCTGTGGTTCCCGACATCTCATCCTTATTGACTGCTATTGACTCAGAAGCAACGTTCTTTACTGTAATTGACCTCAAGAACGCCTTCTTCAGCGTGCCTATTGATCCAGAGAGCCAATATCTCTTCGGATTCAGTTTAAATGGACGCAGTTTCAAATTTTCACGCGCACCTCAAGGATTCACAGAAAGCCCCAGCATCTACAGTCAAGCACTGAAAAGACAGCTAGATTGTATTCAAATGCCAGTTAACACCGCTTTACTGCAACACTGCGACACAGGAGGCAGTGACTTCGACTGCCCTCCCTTGGACTCAGGAACACACACAAGCTTTTGAAGAATTAAAGAAAGCATTATGCCAAGCACCAGTTTTAGCGACACCATGTTACAGCAAACTGTTTACACTTTTTGTTACAGAACGTGATGGTACAGCATTGTCTGTCCTCACTCAAGATCAAGCAGGTTCACATAAGCCTTGCACTTATTTTTCAAGTACACTGGATTCAGTAGCCCAGGCACTCCCTGCGTGCTTAAAGTCAGTAGCAGCAACAGCACTAGCAATCAGACAGAGCGATTCAATTGTTTTAGGCCATCAGTTAACCGTACAAGTTCCACATTCTGTTGAAGTTCTTTTAAACAGAACCCAGACTCAGCACTTGACCATAGCACGACTGACAGGTTATGAATTAACGTTATTCCAGCCACACATAGAAATCAGACGCTGCAGCATTCTGAACCCCGCAACATTGTTACCTACAATTATGACAGATCCAGCCCCGCATGATTGTATAGAAATCATTAATGCAGTAACAAAGCCACGACGAGATTTAACAGATGTTCCACTGATAAATCCAGACCTGACACTTTACGTGGACGGTTCATGCCTGAGAACAAATACAGGAGAATTAGTGGCCGCATATGCAGTGACCACTGAAACTGAAGTTAAAGAAACACATCGTATTGACACACTGTCCGCTCAAGCGGCAGAGCTTATTGCTCTGACCCGAGCCTGTATACTGGCCAAGAACAGAAATGTCAACATATACACTGATTCCCGTTATGCGTTCGGAGTCGTACACGACTTCGGCATGTTATGGCAAGAACGAGGTTTCCTGACCTCTCATGGTGCCAAGATACAACACGGTCCCCTCATTCAAGCACTGTTAGAAGCAATACATTTGCCCTCGGGCATATCAGTCATGAAGTGTAAAGCACATACTAAGGTCACAGATTCTGTCTCCCAGGGTAATGACCTGGCAGATCAGACAGCGAAACATACAGCATTGACTCACACTCAGACAACTGACATGACAAAGACAATAGGACCGACAAATTGCATGACAGTTAGGGATCCCGCACTAGATGTTATCGATATTCAGGCACATGCTACCCCAGAAGAAATAAAGAAATGGATTGAACTAGGAGGGATCCAGACAGATCAAGGTTGGATGACGAAGGGAAAATCTACATGGTTTCTCCCTGACTCTATGGTTCAAGTCATGATTAATACAGCACATAGTCCAGCACATCTAGGAGAGAAAGCGATGTTAGACAGTTTGCAGAATCTCTGGAGCAATAAACACTTACGAACAGCCGCAAAACAGAAAGTGCGTACTTGCATGATCTGTTGTCAGTTCAATCCAGGTAAAAGCGTCCCTGTAGAGCAAGGTGGATTTCATCCTCCCGATCACCCTTTTGAAGTCCTCTAGATGGATTATATCCAGATGAACAGTTGTCGAGGATTCAAGTATGTCCTTGTAGTTGTTTGTGCTCTGTCCCGCTGGACCGAAGCATACCCAGTCTCAGACTATACTGCTCCGACCACTGCCAAGCAGCTGGTTCGTGAATTCTTCCCACGATACGGTTTGCCTCGTGTCGTGTACTCAGATAACGGACAACCCTTCTCGTCCGAGCTAATGAAACAAGTTTCTTTACTGCTAGGATATCAGTGGAAATTTCATTGTGTCCGACATCCTGAAGCCGCAGGCCTTGTAGAAAGGCATAACCAGACACTAAAGATACGCCTTGCAAAAATATGTCAGGAGAAAAGGGTCGACTGGATAGTCGCCCTGCCAGTGGCACTATTCTATATGAGAATGGTTGCCCACTCGAGATCAGGGCTATCCCCGTACGAAGTGGTTTTTGGCAGACCACCGAATATGTGGGGGACGCCCATTCCGAAGAAAATCACTGATGTTGATTGTAATATGTTGACAGATTACCTTGCCTCCTTGATGTCTGCACTCCAATCATGTCGTTCACAGGTTGCCGCAGCCTTCCCTGACAACACTGATGTAAAGCCGCACGATGTCCGTCCTGGGGACCTAGTATTGGTGCGAAATTTTGATAGGAAGAGTCCACTGGAGCCCCGCTGGAAATCCCCGAAGACCGTCCTTCTCACCACGAGGACCGCCGTGAAGATCGAAGGGAGAAAGGGGTGGGTCCATACGAGTCATGTGAAAAAATTTCATGAACTGAAACCAGACCGAGACTCGTCCACCCCCACCAAAGACTGTGTTGAGCCGAAAGACTTTACAGTTACCGAACGAGAAAAAACTCCCCAAGAGGAGTACAGGTTGAAACTCCGATCTAGCAAGTCAGACAGTTTAATTGTTTAAGTCCTCCCCTAGGTGAATCGGTTAAATAGTTTCTGACATGTATCCCCTAGATCGAGATAGAGAGAGAGAGAGACAAATTAAGAAAAGTGCATATTGCAAATCACTTCGTAGTCACTGTATAGTGACACTATTAATCATGTTTATTCTGAGTATTTTAATTATTGTTGCTAGCATCCTTCTACCTATCTACTACCCTATTTTCAAGCGTGAACAATCTGTCTACAATATAGCTGCTGAACATTCTTTTAGCGAGTTACCTCCACACGAACTCTCTTACAGACTTGCGCTGCGCAACAACACATTCATTAGTATGTTACACCACTCCCATCAGACTAACAATGCTACAGACTGCTGGATATGTGGCCGACTCCCTCCCTACCAGAATTACAAGGGAGCCCTTCCCCTCTTTCCGTACCCGTTCACTCACAATGGCTCCTGTGGGGCATGGTTTAAAATAATTAATTCCTTAGATCCTGATATTGCTGTCTTCGATGGGGGCTGGGTTTGGGGAAACTTGAACTTAGTCCTGTTCGACGTCTGTTACCCTGATAAGGAGGGACTCCCCACTCGAATAGGAACTGATCTAGAAAATGAAGTATATGGATTAGGTAACTACACAATTAGCCTTATGATCCTTACTGTTGAATCCGAGGCTGCACCAGGTCTGCCCCATATGCTAGTATTACCAGTCACTGGTGAATTATGTGTCCGAAAGAAAGGTTCAGTACACTTAGGTCATAGTAAATGCACTACTGTGGTCGAATTCAGTGATCATGGTAAATCGTCCTTTAAAGCTATCAGTCATTCCTATTTTGTTTGTGGTCATACCGCATACATACGCCTACCTCCAGATTGGGATGGTACCTGTTACATTGCATTCCTTCTGCCACCTGTTTTCCTAGCTCCCCCTGACTACCATAGAAATACAAATCTAGTAAAGAATAGACCCAGAAGAGATATCCCACTTGTCGACTATACAGAAACGGCATGGGAACAGTACACTGATTTTAATAAAGGATTCTTTTTCTTTTTGGGCCCCGTCCAAAACAGTAAATTAATACGTAGATTAACTAGAACACTTGAAGCTGTAGTACATGAAACTGCCTCCGCCTTAGGTAACCTAACAGAGGAGCAATCTGCTATGCGGGTTGTTGTCCTTCAAAATCGTCTTGTTATTGACGTCATCTTGGCAGATAGAGGTGGAGCCTGTAAGGTCATCGGGTCAAGTTGCTGCGTTTTCATCCCACAAAACGCGCCATCTGTCTATCAAGCTATTACCCGTCTGCATAAAATTGCAAATCAGATACATCAGAATCCAGGCACCCGGACTTGGTCCAGTTGGTTCTGGACAACGTTAACTGCTTGGGGATGGAAGATCCTATCCTTCCTAGGTTCTGGCCTTGTCATAGTATTCAGCTGTTGCCTGTGCCTACAGTGTGGGCCGGCGATATGTGGACTGTGTGCCACATCGTGCATTGAACATTCCAGTTTTCTCTCAAATAGACAACGGAAGAGAGATGAACAAATTATGTTACAAGAACAAACTGATCAATTTATGATGATTGATATATCATGAAGGGTCCGTAGGGAACAAGGAGGGAATGAGGAAATATAAATTCTGGTCAAGTTGTGTTCCCTAGCGTGTACCCCACCGTCTCCATGTACGAGTTAAAGTGCATGTAACTTCCCTCCTGTACCAGCTATGAAGACGCAAATACATTTGCGTCCAACGTCAACATGTCCTCTTTCAGACCCACCCTGAATGGATTAAATAGTCCGTTCCTAAGTATGCTATGCCAACGTCTTTTTGTAGTATGCCTTCCATGTTTTTCTGCTTTGGCGAAGTAGGCCCTGAATTTCTGCCATCGAGCCTCTTTTCTGGCTTCTGACTCTGACAGCCTCAGCCCAGGCTGCCTCTGTGCCCGTGAACTCTGACTTACTTCCAGCGCGGCCCCTCGCGCTCGGCTCAGCCTGTTTTCTGCCAAGACTGACTTCAACCTTCGAATTATCTGATCTGCTCCTCGAAAATACATTCCTGCCTGCTAGCTTCAGTAAACATCCCCCTCAGCTGCAGAGCCAAAGGGCCGGCCTGTCTCTGTGCAAGTAATTCAAGTAATTCATAGCCTCTGTTACCATGCTCCCATGGAAGGCCCATGCCCCCACGCTTCCCTTGCAGACACTTAGGCGCTTATACACGCATTCACAGTTAGTATAGAATAGCTTCTGCCCTAGAGACCTTTTCGCCCAGATAGCTTAGTTCCTACAACATCAGATATCAGATATGATAAAAGTACAAGTTGATCTGACATGCCAGACTTCTGTCTCTTTCCGTCAGTGCAAATGTCAAGTCCCCTGCACCCTCCGGTTTCACGTCAATCACACGTCATGCAGCTGCGCGCGCATCCAAGCTTCCGATTTCTGCTGACATTGCAACATTTCTGTTAGTGCCACCCCTTTTGTGACACCTACCTGTGACGTTTCTAGCACACACCTCCAGTTCACGCCCAGTTCACGCCTTCTGATTACGTACTAGTAACACGTGTATACTGTTATCTTGTCTTCTCTCAGCTGTTACGCCTACTATAACTGTTTCCTATGACATGAATTAAGTATATAAGCTATGTACTGTCAATAAAATGTAGCGCGCTCTATCCCTTCTTCCACCCCTGCGGTGGGAAGAACATGATATTGTGGTCCTGACCATTCCTTTTTGAGGAATAAAACCCCTAAGAACTCTAACACCACGGACTCTGTTTTCTTTCTTTCCGATTGAGTTATTATTGATTAAGTACTTACCTGCATAGAAATTAAGAGAGTAAATTAATTATTTACGTCAGGTCCCTCCTATTAATTATTTATTTTGTACCCTTTCTGCCTCCTAACCCTTGTCATTTTTTTTATGTCCACTGGAAATGTTTGGTGTTGTCCAGGAGGGGTTAGGTGCTGCTCTGTCCCTTTTAGTATTTTTTTTAGTTAGGCCTCATTTCCCTCATCACAATGTCAGTTACAGAATCACAAAATGGTGGCTTGTAACTGCCATAATCTTTACCTCAGGAGTTGAGGCCATAGGATTGCATGGGGGTGATTCTAGAACCTTCTGGCTGGTTCTGGTAGCCAGAGCCTAGGCTATATAAGGCCAGAACCAGGGCGGCCATTCTAGTGGAATTTGGAGTGACCAGAAGGCTGGTTAGGAACTGACACGGAGTGAGGCTATAGTGCGGGCAGGTAGACTCATTGGTTGGGGATTGACTGTCCCTTAGGCCGGCTGTTAAACCTACTGACGTGTCCCCCTGCCTGTGGACTGAACCCTGGAGTGATTGGTTGTGGATGTCCGACGACCTGAGAAGAACTTCTGGTCAGTTGACCCTGCATTGCCCTTCTTAAGTTGTGGGCAATTGTTAGGTAGTCAAGTGGAAGGGGCGTTAGTAATTGTCGCAAAACCTGACGCACCCTTGACCTGAGGAGAGAAGTTCTACATTGAGGAACAGAGTAAAGTACTTAACAGAACCTAAGGCGGAACTAACCCGGAGTGTGCTGAGGTGACCGGCGGACGCCCGTTGATTCATCCTGGAGTGAGGGCCTGTGACGTGAGTACCCCGCTGCAAGAGCGAGGCGAGGGCTGGTGAGAGCGAGTCGACTGAGGTGTTTGGCGAGTTGTCAACATCGTTGCCTGGGGTGAGCCTCGGAGACGGGAGCTCTCCGCGGTGAGGGCAGAGGCTGAGGCGTCTTCTTCCTGACAAGTACGTGGTTACGTCGGAGAAGGGGAGGAGAGCCGCCGGAGGAGGTCGGGCCTGGGCGGAGACTCCGCTGAGGAAAGCCGTTGTGGGATGGGAAGCGGAAGTACTGGCAAGTGTGTCTGGTGACCAGCTGTTGGAGGTGCCGAGAACGAGAAAGGAAACTGTCTTCTGTCTGAGAACCGAGTGGACACGCGTACGAACTGCCTAAGTCCCTGTTAGAACAAAGTAAGCTGGGCACTGAATTGGTGGGCGGGGAGGATCATCAACCAGCCCGCAGTGGTGTCAGTTTCTTGGGCCTAGATAGAGTAACGCACCGGCAGACATTACACCAAGCCGGCTCAAATTACTTCAATCGGCGTGCCTCTCTGGCTGAACTGGCTGATCTAGGGTGTTCCTCTTCTGGGTGGAGACTGTCCTGGGACGGGGTGAAGAATCTACCAAGCACCTTATAGAACCCAAAAGAGGGGAAACGGAACAAGTGAAGTTTGATCAGAGATAAAACCTCTCAAAAGGGAGGGAAGGCCTGTGTTTACTCTGTTCTGCCTAGGCCAGTGGAATTACTGTGGGAAACCAACCAAATAAGGGTACTATAGAGAAAGCTAATGAACTAAATGTACCGAATAACTAAACCTGCTTGTTTCTATCTAGTGATTTGGATGTATGGAGTAAATGTACCAGAGTAGAACTTGTGGAGAGGTGTAACGAGTAGCCGCAACCTCTAACTATTATTAACTCTGTGACCCTGAGGGTAAGGCACTATTTAATTTCAATCCAGAAGGAGCTGGTCCTGTTGGTACACTGTTTACACTGTGCTAAATGTACAAAGAGGGGGCAGAAGTTCCCATTGTAACTCTTTTTGCAGGAGAAGACAAAAAGCAGCAATTAATGTACTTAAGGTTGTGTGAAATCTACTAATTGCATAAACAATGTATTGTGCTGAGTTTGAAAACTGCTGAAAGTGAAAGATAAATTACGGAGCTTTCATAAAAGGAACCGGTATTTCTCTAAACAGGTGTGGTGTCATTTATTTTAGTGGTTGGAACACTGAGGTACTGTGAGTGAGATGCAAACACAACACAAGATGCCTAGGAGTTAGCCTTATCTGCTCTGTGCCAAGCTACCCCCATGTGGACTGGTGACCCCAGGTCCAACAGCTTCCTTTTAAGAACGGACGCAAGAGTTGGGGCTGTAAGCTTAGAAGCGCCGTGTAGTTGGACATTCTTGGATAGTAATGAATAACTGCCATTGTGGTTGCAGTTTTCACCTGTGAGAAAAATGTCTGTATGCTCTTTAAGACAGAGATATGTAAATGGAGAAACCACTGCTCATGAATAAACGTGCTACCTTATATAATCACATACAACATGACAAACAACATGTGCACCTAGCAGTCACAACATCACTACATACTGTGGGAAACCTGGCTAGCCATGTACACAGACTAAACATGGCATGGCACCTCTGTCTCACAATGCAGAATGCGGGGAGAAATGGGAGCAAAGTATGTGCGAAGGTGGTAAGTAAATATTGATTATGAAAGTATATAATGCAAAGTCTTGAGGGGATGTGCCCGACAGAGCTGAGTATGCAGAGATCAGACATGTACATGTCAACATACAATGATGGTCTATTGAGTGAAGTGGAGAGTGGACGCAACCCTGATAGTACAGTCAGTAGGGAAGATTAGGGAATGGTAGCACGTACGTGCCTCCCCCGTAAATGTTTAGGGTAGTGGGCTGGATTGGCGTATGCAAGGCTAGCGTAGGGGTTTGAAGAAGAGGCTCATTTCTCTGGGTGTGGTTCTTTTCCGGATTGGCAAAAGTGTCTGCCAGGTCTGCGCAGCTTACACCGCCACGAGGCTGACGCTTTGAGCGAAGGTGGCTGCGTGAATGATGATTTTAGTTTGCTGGTATCCAGAAACCATCATGGCCACTGCGACGCATATGTGCTCCACAGTTCACCTTTCGACACGGCCGTATGTGAAAGAGGGCCCACCACGTGCCGGATGAAGCTCCTGGGCCAAGGTCTGCGAGCTCGGAAGGCTCCTGAGATTAATGCTGGGTACCACGACACAGGCACACAGCGCCCAGCCTGAGGCCCAGCACCGTGGAGTGCTCTGTATACTACTAACACAGTAGTCCGACAGGTACCAACAGTGGGACGGTGTTTTTGATACCATAGTGGGCGTTGCTAGAACTGTATCTGAGAGTGGAGATGAAGGTACTCCTTTCAACAGGTGCAACCAACTCTAGGTCCCAACAGTGGAACGGTGTCTTGATCCGACAATGGACGATGTCAGATATTACCCTCTGCTTGGTTTTCACTGAACTCCTTTCATTGAGGTGCGTCAGACTCTGTGATTCCATAGTTAACTGTTGCATATGATTATTGGGCTTGGTTCACTGCAGTCACTGGACTACACCGCGGTACAGCAGGTCCGAACAGTGAAACGGGTTCTTAATAATATGAATGAGGATATCAGAAGTTAAAGTCTGCGATGATTTGTGTGTATCCCCTCCTATCAGGTGCAACCAGCTGTAGGTCCCTACAGTGGAACGGTGTCTTGATCCCACAATGGACTATGTTAGAACTGCATCTGAGAGTGGAGATGAAGGTAGTCCCTTTGACCAGCTGCAACCAACTCTGGGTCCAAACAGTGGAACGGTGTCTTTAGCACACAATGGACGATGTCCAATATTATCTGCAGCTTGGTTTTGGTAGGACTCCCTCCGTTGAGGTGCACCACAGTCTGTGCTTCCATAGCTCAATGCGTACAGGATTATCGGGATTTGTTGACTGTAGTCGCTGGACTACAGCGCAGTACAGCAGGTCCGAACCATGAAACAGGTTCTTGATTCTATGATTGAGGATGTCAGAAGTTAAAGTCTGTGATGATTTCGGTGTACCCCCTCCGATCAGGTGTAACCAACTCTAGGTCCCAACAGTGGAACAGTGTCTTGATCCCACAATAGACGATGTTACAACTGCATCTGAGAGGGGAGATGAAGGTACTCCCTTTGACCAGGTGGAACCAACTCTAGGTTTTAACAGTGGATCAGTGTCTTAATTCCACAATGAAGGATGTCCGATATTACATTCTGCTTAGTTTTTACTGAACTCCTTTTCGTTGAGGTGCATTAGACTCTGTGCTTCCATAGTTAATTGCTGCACATGATCATTAGGCATGGTTTACTGCAGTTGCTGGAGTACACAGCGGTACAGCAGGTCCGAACAGTGAAATGAGGTCTTAATTCTATGATTGAGGATGTCAGATTTTAAAGACTGTGATGATTTCTGTGCACCCCCTCTGATGAGGTGCAAGCAACTCTAGGTGCCAACAGTGGAACGGTGTCTTGATCAAACAATGGACGATGTTAGAACTGTATCTGAGAGTGGAGATGGAGGTACTCCCTTCGACCAGCTGCAATCAACTCAAGGTCCCAACAGTGGAACGGTGTGTTGAGTCCACAATTGACGATGTTAGAACTGCATTTGAGAGTGGAGATGAAGGTACTCTCTTCGATCAGGTGCAACCAACTCTAGGTTCCAACAGTTGAACAGTGTTTTGATCCCACAATGGACGATGTCCGATATTACCTCCTGCTTGCTTTTCTCAGGCGTTTGTGTGCTGAGATGCATCACACTCTGTGCTTCCATAGCTAACTGCTGCACATGATTATTGGGCTTGGTTGACACTAGTCTGTGGAGTATTCTGTGGTACAGCAGGTGCGAACAGTGAAAAGGGGTCTTGATTGTATGATTGAGGATGTCATAAGTTAAAGTCTGTGATGATTTCTGTGTACCCTCTCTGATCAGGTGCAACCAACTCTGTGCTTTCGAATCCAACGGTATGTGGCTGTGAGGTGTTAATGACCACTGCATCTGGTCTGGACTGCGGTTCGCAGGATTCACAATTTAGATTGAGTGGTGATTGTTTAATTACAGAATCCAGTAGTTAAGTAATTAGAATGTCTATTGAAACATACACAATATGGTTTTATTAGAACATTGGAATGTTGGGATCTCCATTGAAAACAATGGAGCAGCTCCGTTCTTCTAATGGCTTGTATAAGCCTGGAGCTCCAACAATGCAAAGTTTTTTTGTTCACAGCTCTGGCTGTGAACAAATGCTTGAGGGAGCCTGAGAGGATTCCAATCCCATTGCGCTCTGTTAAGGCTTTGCTTTATTTGTTAGAACATTCTACCCTCTAGTGGCAGAATGTTCAAATAGACTTATAGCCTTCCGTACTGGGCTATAGTGTCTATTAAAGTCCCTCTCCCTTGTTAAAGGCCCTCGCCTTGGGCCTTGGGCCTTTAATGCTGGAGAGGGCCTTTAATAGCCATTATAGCCTGCTACAGCAGACTATAAGGCTATAGTATACTTACTTGAAGAAGTTTTTTTAGATGAGTTATAGGTTTAGTAAAATGACCAAATTCATCTTGCAAGTCCAAAGGAACAGTGAATAGTGTAGACTGTGGACAGATGAAATCCCAATTCGAATTGTTTTGATTTATTTATTGTAGAGCTTAATGTAACTTATGTTGTTGTGTTTTGTAAAGATGGAGTAAGAAAAGTATTGATGGTTGTGTGTGTGAGTACTACCTTCAATTAACAATACAGACAGTAGTGTTCACAATTCAGATTGAGTCGCTATTGTAGATGATGCAGTCCTGTAAGAGAAGAGATTGCTGCAGTGTGCTCTGTCTGCATCACTTATACGCATCATTGCAGGCTCCGCTCACGTTTTCTTTGCTTCTCGTATTGTAAACTGTAGAGCTCAAGTCAATGCGACATGGCTGTGGGCCCTTGCTGAACGCTCTCTCTGGGCTGTACTGCAGACTTCAGTATTCACATTTTACATCAAGTCGGCATTGTAGATGATGCAGTCCTATAGGAAAAGACATTGCTCCAGTGCGCTCTTTCTGCACCACTCATACACATTGTTGGAGGCTCTGCACACGTTTTTTTTGTTTCACGTATTGCAAACTGTAGAGGTCAAGTCAATGCCACATGGCTGTGAGCTCTTGCGGACTGCTCTCTCTGGCCTACACTGCAGACAGCAGTGTTCACAATTAAGATTGAGTCGCTATTGTAGATGAGGTAGTCCTGTAGGAAAAGACATTGCTTCAATGCGTACTGTCTGCACCACCACTCATATGCATCATTGCAGGCTCTGAAAACATTTATTTTGCTTCACGTACTGAAAACTGTGGAGCTCAAGTCAATGCCACGTGGCTGTGGGCCTTTGCTGAACACTCTCTCTGGCCTATACTGCAGACTTCAGTGTTTACATTTGACATTGAGTCTGTATTGTAGATGAGGTAGTCCTGTAGGAAAAGACATTGCTCCAGTGCGCACTGTCTGCACTATTCATATGCATCATTGCAGGCTCTGCACATGTTTATTTTGCTTCACGTATTGCAAACTGTAGAGCTCAAGTCAATGCCACATGGCTGTGGGCCCTTACTGAACGCTCTATCTGGCCTATACTGCAGACTTCAGTGTTCATATTTGACATTGAGTCGGTATTGTAGATGATGCTGTCCTGTAGGAAAAGACATTGCTCCAGTGCGCTCTGTCTGCACCACTCATACGCATCATTGCAGGATCTGTACATGTTTTTTTTGCTTTGCGTATTGCAAACTGTAGAGCTCAAGTCAATGCCACATGGCTGTGGGCCCTTCTGACCGCTCACTGTAGCCTACACTGCAGCCAGCAGTGTTCACAATTGAGATTGAGTCACTATTGTAGTTGAGGTAGTCCTGTAGGAAAAGACATTGCTCTAGTGAGTACCGTCTGCACTATGCATACGTATCATTGCAGGCTCCGCACACCCTTTTGTTTTGCTTCACTTACGACAGACCAGGCAGCTCAAGTCACCTTATGTAGCTGTGGTTCGTTGCTTACCGCTCTCTGTGGCCAACACTGCAGACAGCAGTGTTCACAATTCAGATTGAGTCACTATTGCAGATGATGCAGTGTTGATGGCAACAGATATTGCTCCTAGTACGGACTGTCTACAGCACGCATTATCGCTGGCTGTGCACATGCTGAATGCTTTTGATGTGGCTATGAGAGTGCACTAGAACTGATGGAGCGTTTATGATATAATCTTGTGTATTATTTCAGATCTATTGATAGTGTGTCGGTATACCATAAGTTGTGGTTCTTTTACGATAGAATTATTTCTGTATTATTTCACATCTACTGTCCCTACCTTACTGCAGCACAAATTATCAATTCTTTTAATATAGAATTTATGTGTGTGATCTAATAATTACTGTTGTAGTTGATGCTACCAGCAACCATTCCCTGCAGGCTGATTTACACTCACCCCACATGCATCCAGCAGAGACGTCACTGGATATGTCACCCTGGTAATGAAAAGGAGTCGAGCGCACGTACCTGTACCCACTTCCACTATCTATCTATGTCCGTGTGTTCATTATCTATGCATGAAACTGTCTCTGGGCCGTACTATATTACGTTGTGCTGTGGACAGCGTATGCAACCATGTTACCTCTGGAATTGGAGAACATTTCAGTAATGTAACTTTTAGGTGTATGGCTATCACAGGTGGAAGGCTACTTTACAGAGCATGAATATTGATGAACATGATGGTTGCATGTTGTGTGTAGTGTAAGATATGTGTATATTGGAAAAACTTTAGAACAAAGCTCTCTAAGCAGAAGAGTTGTGTCTCATTAAATGCAGTACAGATATTGATTAAAATGAGTGGCGTTTTCGAATTGTTACAATGGGAAATGTTATGAACTAATGAAATTGTTTTTTTTATGATCACATGGCAATCGCGCAGCCAGAGTGCAATTAGATCGCACCCGATGTGATTTTGATAAAATATATTTACTATAATATAAGTTTATTACAGTTAGAAATATATAACTGTTTAAAATATTTGTAATTATCGCTTGCTCTCATATACACTTTAAAGTTATTTAGATATAGTTTGCGACCCCAAAAAAATGAGGGAATGGCGTATGCGGTGCGATATCATACGTCTATGACGTAACGCAAGGTGTGGCAGCGTGTATTTGTTGCATTCGTAACGCGCTGCAGGTGCCACTCCATACGTACATAACGTAGCACGCCACTTGGTAGTGCGAACCAGTTGCATACCACAGTACCAGCTGGTGCGACCTCATACCTACATGTTGTTACAGGGGATGCAGTGTCACAAACCCGTCGGATACGAAATGCGCATCATTTAAATGTGGTCGATAGGATTTGCGTGCTGATCGAGGTTGGTAGACTACCAGTACTGGACTGTACTTTTCTCACGGAAAAAAAAAAGTTTGATATGCATATTTTTGGGGGAAGATATAAAACATTACATCATTTTTAAAGTTAAAAAATGATAATAGAGTTGCAAAATATTAAAAAACAATTAGAAAAAAATATAAGTTTTATAAATATTAAATAATGAAATTAACATTTAAAAAACCTTTGAAATTCATCGAAAAAAACCATAGGCTTTACAGACGTTGTAGTTAGGAATTAGCATTTAAAAAACCTTAGAAATTCACTGAAAAAAACATAGGTTTCAGGGACGTTATAGTTAGTTGGACATTTGACTCATATAAAACTAGGAAAATTCACCAGTTATAGTTAGTTGAGCTAACTATAACTCGCGTGCCCGCAATGCACTGCTGATGATGTCACGTATTACATCACTCATGACATGGTCAGTGACATCACTGATGACATCACGGATGAAATCTCAAATTACATCCCTGAAGGATTTACACTGAGGCAGTTTGTTAAGCAATCGTGATTTTGCAGAGTTTATGCGTGGTTTATTAGCCCACAAGTTTCCGTTCACCCAAATATGACAAAGTGTAGTGCATCTTCAATGTCAATGAATGTTTCTTTTAAAAATGAGCACCATTGTGGCACATTTCAGGTTGATAAAGGCAGCTTGACTGCCGAAACGCGGCCCTGCTATGTCCATGGGTCCAATGTAACTTGCACAATAAACGAGAGAACCCTCACAATGAAGATTGCCTGTTCCTTAATCTGAAACGATTGGGGATTTTTTTTTCATACATTCTTAGCGCTAGCGGTACCGCCACCTTTGAAACACCACCAGTAATTTTGCAGCATTTACTGTAACTGGAGTTCAATTTTGAGGCAGGTGTGCCCCCGTGTTGGGAGAGGGGCGACGGAGAGGAGGTGAAGGCACACGTGGAAGAGCAGATTCATAAGCTGGGAGCCTATGCTCCCTTGGCGGGGACTGGAGCTTCTCTGCTCATTGTCGTAAAACCTCCCCCTGGTATAACCTTTCCCACCATGGAGCAGGGCACCGCGAATGGCACTGTCCAAGGATGCGGTGACCTGGTGGGTTCGTATTGCTGCTTATCGGAACTGGTTTCACTGGACCCAAGGAGTTAAAACTTTGAGCAGTTACCACTGTGAGTCTCCTTTTTTTTTTGAATCATTGGTACGAAATTAAGGAATCTGTCTTCAAACAAAGAACAGATTGTCCCCGGAAACAAGTGCTTTTTTTAAGTGACATTTCTAACAAAGTTGGTAACAATGCTTGAAGTAAAATTGTCATGAACTTGAAATAATGCGTTTTTTGGAATTTAAAAAAAGACACTTTGCAGATGCTTTGGTTTAGAGTTAAGGACATGATGAAATCCAGTCCGGGTTTTATGGAAAACGGAATGTGGCATGATGGGAACCTTTCTTAAATGAAATGAACTAGAGGGCAGTAACACGGAGCAGCACAGGATGTGAATTACTTTAAAAGTGGTTTAAAAACTGAAGGATTTACACTGTTGCAGTTTGTTAAGCAATCATGATTTTGCCGAGTTTATGCATGGTTTAATAGCCCACATGTTTCCGTTCACCCAAACATGACAAAGTGTAGTGCATTTTCAATGTCAATGAATGTTTCTTTTAAAAATGAGCACCAATATGGCGCATTTCAGGTTGATAAAGGCAGCTTGACTGCCGAAACGCGTCCCTGCTATGTCCATGGGTCCGATGTAACTTGCACAATAAACGAGAGAACCCCCACGATGAAGAGTGCCTGTTCCTTAATCTGAAATGATTGGGGATTATTTTTTCATACATTCTGAGCGCTAGCGGTAGCGCCACCTTGGAAGCACCACCAGCGATTTGGCAGCACACCAGCATTTACTGCAAACTGGATACCAATATATATATATATATATTGGTTCCAACAATTGCTTCTAAAGCCTTCCGCCTCCAGAACGAAAGGCGCATTGACACTTGTAGACCTCCAAAGCTCGGTCTATAGATATCAACGTGGTACCAACAAACCGAATAGCGACGCCGTGTCATTTAGCAAAGTATTTTTCAGCTGACTGAATAAAAATACTTTGCCAAACGACAAGGCGTTGACATTCCGTTTGTTCGAACCATGTTGATATATATATATATATATATATATACATGCACTGAAAAACCATAGGTTTCAGGCAGGTTATAGTTAGGAATTATCACTTAAAAAACCTTAGAAATTCACAGAAAAAACCATAGTTTTAAGAGGTGTTATAGTTAGCTGGACATTTCACTCAGACAAAATCATTGAAATTCAGCCATTTTAGTTAGATGATCTAACTATAACTCGCACCCCCGCAATGTACTACTGATGACGGCACATATTACATCATTCATGACTTGGTCAGTGACAACACTGATGACATCTCAAATGACAACACTGATGACATCATCCACGCGATAATCTGATGCACCTCTTCATACCCTAATATAACCTTTGATACACCCACTCTAAGAACAAGTTACTTACCTTCTGTAACGCTTTTTCTGGTAGATACAGTATCTGCCTGTGGATTCCTCACCTTATGAATATACAATGCACCAACATTCTGCAGAATTGTTTCCTAGCTCTCTACGCCGACGAGAACATCACAATGCCACAGCTCTGCTCGCGACTCCGCATGACGTCACCGGAGCCATAAGAGAGCCTCGTCGGCGTGATGATGTCAGTTCCAACCATTTTTCCGGGCCACGGAGGCAAAAGGGTGAACCGACAACATATTCAAAGTATATACAGTACACAATATTAAACAAACACACATACTATAAATTCAAAAGGAAAGCCAACGAGCAACAAAATGATACATCAAATATTAAACAAACATGTTAAACAAAAACACCTTTTAGGCATATAAGGGTGAACATCAGGGAGCAGGGTGGGTCAGTGAGGAATTCACAGGCAGATACTGTATCCACCAGAAAAAGCATTACTGAAGGTTAGTAAGAAATGCGTTACTTACCTGTAACTGCAGTTATCTAGTATTGGTGTCTTTCATAGATTCACATGCCTGAATCATTCCCCGTCGTCGAGATGGGAGTCCCCGGTACATAAATAAAGTAATGTCCTATAGACATATAGAGAATAGTAGGCCTAAAGGCCTCACATTAGCAACATATCCATGTCCCTTTGTAAAAAGGAGCAAACCCTAGAGAAGAGCCAATCAGCTGTCACCTCCCTCTAGAACCCTCCTGGCAGGAGCCTCAGTCCCTCCGATTTTCATACGCACTAAGCTAAGTAGGCGTGTTACTGAGAGAATTAGGTGAGTCCTTCCAGAGGGGGCGGGAGGGTTGCATGTGAATCTATGAAAGACACCAATACTGGATAACTGCAGTTACAGGTAAGTAACACATTTCTTATCCAGTATTATGGGTGTCTTTCATAGATTCACATGCCTGAATCAGAGTAGCAAGCAATCCAGAGTGCACATTTCGGATGGTACAGTATATACAAGTCATTAGATAATAACAAATTAAGCAACTAGTAACAGCCAATAGATGCCAACAACAAGTATCAGTAAAGAAATGTGCATACAAGAGAAGGATGAGGGACGAAAGAAGGCTCACCTCAGTGAAACAGATGGCGCAGTACTGCTTGTCCAACCGCTGCATCTTTCATGAGCTCTGTGTCCAAACAGTAATGCCTAGTGAAGTTATGTGGCGACTTCCATTTTGCTGCTCTAAAAAAAGTCAATGACGTGCCCCCCTGCAAAGAGTGCCATAGAAGTGGACATAGCTCTCGTGGAGTGGGCTCGCACCTTAGAGCGTAGTGGCTGTCTTGCTTGTTCATGACAGAAAGAGATGGCCGCAGAAATCCAGTGTGAGATGCTCTGTTTAGAAAGTGGGAGACCCTTCCTAGGTCTGCTGTAAGCGACAAATAGCTGGTTTGACTTCCTGAACGCTTTTGTTTTGTCAATGTAAAATTTTAAGCATCGCTTGAGATCCAAGGAATGCAATGATCTCTCAGCTGCTGTACTGGGATTTGGGAAGAAGGAACGCAAAACCACAGGCTCATTAAGGTAGAAATCAGACGGAACTTTCGGGATAAACTTCGGATTGGTCCTCAGGATCACCCTGTCATTTTTAAATTGCAGAAAAGGATCCTAAATTGAAAATGCCTGCAGTTCACTCACCCTCCTTGCAGAGGTGAGCGCAAGAAGGAGCGCTGTCTTCCAAGAGATGTATTTCAGGTCAGCTCTGTGCACTGGCTCGAATGGATACTTCATGAGCTGATTAAGAACCACATTCAGATGCCAGGTAGGTGGCAAGATCCTTACTGGAGGGAAAGATCTGTATAATCCCTTCACAAATGTTTGATAAACCTGTTTGACCAGAGGGATGGACCCACTGAAGTTCTCTTATAACGGGATATTGCAGCCAAGTGGAGTTTAATGGAAGAGTGGGCTAGGTACGACTTTGCCAGATGTAACAGGTAAGGTAAAACTTGCTCCGGGGAGGAAGAGAAAGGGTGCATCTCTTGATCTGCACACCAAACACAAAACCTCTTCCATTTCAGGGAATATGTTTTGATGGTGCTATCCGCTCGTGCTCTGGCAAGGATGTCTCTACAGTCCTGCGGAATATTCAAATTTCGAAACTCTCGGAACTCTGGAGCCAGGTGGCTAACTTGAGAGATTTCAGATCCGGATGTTGAACTTGCCGGTTGTTCATTGTGAGCAGAGACGGACACTGCTTCAGACCGATCTGCGGTTTCAGGGATAGACGGTGGAGTTCTGTGAACCAATGTTGTCTTAGCCAAGTTGGGGCTATTAGAATGAGAGTACAAGGCTCCACTTTCATCTTCCTGAGGACTCTGGAAAGCATCGGGAATGGCAGAAAGGCGTACGCAAAGACGTTGCGCCATGCGATGGAAAATGCATTCCCTAGAGATCCTGACTGGGGATGCCAACTTGCTAAGTGTGGGCATTTGGCGTTGATTTTTGTAGCGAAGAGCTCGATCTGTGGCGTGCCCCATCTGGAGAAGATTTGGTTGAGGATCTTCTGATCTATCTCCCACTCGTGAGATGATGTTTTCTGCCTGCTCAACGAGTCGGCGAGTACATTGTCCATGCCTGTGACATATTCCGCCCGTAGGGCTACATTGTTCGTTATTAGCCAGTTCCAGATTTTCTGCGACTCGCGAGAGAGTGTCAGCGAGCGGGTCCCTCCCTGTTTGTTGAGGTAGTGCATCGTCGTAGTGTTGTCTGCCCTTATGAGCACTAGGGAGTTTTTGATCCTTGGTAGGAAAGACTGCAGGGCCAGGAAGACAGCTCTCAACTCGAGCAGATTGATATGGAGATTCTTCTCTGCAGCTGACAATTTTCCGCTTATCTT
Organism: Lissotriton vulgaris; assembly: GCF_964263255.1. Lineage (NCBI taxonomy): Eukaryota > Metazoa > Chordata > Amphibia > Caudata > Salamandridae > Lissotriton > Lissotriton vulgaris. Next base: position 784,486,245 of record NC_141694.1, on the reverse strand, counting down.
CAGCTCCTGTAGGAAGGCTCCCTAACCTTCTGTTGTGATGACATGAGGAGCCGCTGGAAGCAGGAATGTCAATCCTTGAGACAGGTTTCGTGATGACATCCACCATCGGAAAGGTTTGGCCATCTGAGAAGCCACCTTTATGCGGTCGTCGAATGACCCTGCGCATTGGACCAACTGCCTCGAGAGTGCCTCCTGCAGAGGACGCATCCGTAGACGGCAATGAGGGATCAAAAGGATGCACAATGACATCATCCCCAAAAGGGATTTGAAGAGGCGGACCATCAACACTCTTTTTGAGGCTACTCCAGACGCTAATGCTAGGAGTTTGTTTTTCCTCCCCTGAGATGGGAACGCTTTTGCAGAACGTGTGTCCAAGGTTGCACCCAGGAAGTTGATGGTTTGAGAAGGTCGTAGGGTTGATTTCTCCTGGTTGAGCGTGAGACCCAGGCAATTGGAGAGACTTAGACAGGCGTTGGAAGACCTGGACGCGTCTTTGAAGGATGGTGCCTTGATCAGCCAGTCATCCAGATATGGAAAGACTTGATGACGGCACTGTCTGAGATATGCCGCCACTGGGGAAAGACATTTCGTGAAGATGCGGGTGCAGACTTGAGTCCAAAGGGCAGGACGCAGAACTGGAAATGCCTGCCCGCTACTGCAAACCTTAAGTACTTTTTGTGATTGTTGTGAATTGGTATATGGAAGTAAGGGTCCTGTAAGTCTAGTGACGCCATGAAATCTCCCTCTTCCAGAAGATGTAAGACCTCCTGGATCGTTACCATGCGAAACGACTGCTTCTTCAGGAATTTGTTGAGGGCCTTGAGGTCTAGGATTGGCCTCTATTTTCTTTATTTTTTCTGGATCAGAAAGAATCGGGAATGAAATCCTTTTCCCCTTTGGGATGGTGGTACCTTCTCTATTCTCTATTGCTCCTTTCTGTAGCATAACAGAGATTTCTCGTAGAAGCAGCCGTATGTTTTTGTGATGTATTGGGCGAGGCGGAGTTTGTGGAGGGGTGCGTATGAATTCCATAGAATGGCCGAATTTTATTAATTGAAGGACCCAACGGTCCGTAGTAGTTATCTTCCAATTTTGCAGAAAATGGGTAATTTGTCCTCCAATTTTTAATAAGTGAGATGAGGTCTGGACTGGCTGAATAAACAAGTCATTGTCTGCGTCTGTTGTTTCTCCTTTGTCCTCTACCCCGAAAGGACGACTTTCCATACGAGGATTGTTGGCCTTGTTGCTGCTGGCGTTGCTGGTACTGTGGCCTACTCTGTTTGGAAGAGAAAGAGGACCTGTATTGAAAACCTCCTTTATAGGAAGATTTACCTCTTCCTCTATTTCCCCGAAAGGACTGATTTTTATATTGGAGTGTGCCCAAGACTCTTGCAGCGTCTGTGTCCTTTTTTATATTTTGTAGAGCCTCGTAAATTTTGGATCCAAATAATAGTTGGTCGTCATATAGCATATCCAAAACCTTTGTCTGCACCTCAGGACGGCATGAGGTTGCTTTTAGCCATCCTTGGAGCCTCAAAACCGCTGCTCCAGCCAGTTGGCGGAATCCTGTCATAGCGACATCCATTGCACAATCTATAATCTCCTATGCTGATGTTTCACCCTCCAGTAGTATTTTCTTTACATCCTCCTTGGATGCGTCAGGTAATTCAGACAGGTATGGGGCTATATCTGCCAACAATTGTCTATTATAACGCCCAAGAAGCGCTAGGGCATTTGCTTCCTTGACGGTCATTGCCGACATTGAAAAAAACCGTTTCCCGATGTTGTCCAACTTTCTTCCGTCTTGATCAGGTGGAGCAGATAAAGGAGATGAAGGATTTCTGGAGTTCTTTTGGGCCGCCTGCGTCCCCACAGAATCCGGTTTAGTATGACCTGTCAGACATGGCGGTGTCGTGTTTGGAGCTTTGTAATTTTTGTCCAATCGAGGGACCACTGGCGAAACAGAGGCGGGATTCTGCATAACCTGAACCCCCTGTGTCCAAGGATAATCAATAATATGAATTGACCTCGTTGATTTCTTGAAAGGTTCCTTGAAATCGTACAGGAAACAATCCTGCTCCTGGGAATCCATAGTAATTTGGAAGCGCTTAGCGGCCCTTTCCACCACATTAAGGAAACCGCCGATGTCAACCGGTGGAGAATCCGAGGTTGCGGGCACTGGAGTTGCTGGCGAAGGTATGACGTAATCCTCCCAGTCCTCATGGACAGATTGATCGTCCTGCAATTCACCTTCTTCTTGCTGTTCCTCCTCTTCTTCTTCATCAGAAGATTGAGGACCTGGCAAATCCACCCGCTCCTTTTGAATGGTTAAGGAAGTGGAAGTTGGAGGAGCCGGAGATTCTGGGAACCTCTGCTTGTAATCTTGGATGAGGTATCGCAGATCTGTAACTAGGGATGCTGGAAGACAGACCATAGGTGTAGGTGGTAGACGAACTACCTCTTCCTGAACATCCTCCTCATCTGAGCTCTGGCATTTAACATGCAGTTCTGAGAGGCTAGTTGCCAACTGGAACATATCCACGTCATCAGAATCCTCATCTTGAAGGAGACATACTGGTGGCAAAAGTTGCACACGGCTAGGAGAAGTTAACTCCGGCGTCAGAGTCTTTCTCGTGATCTTTAGACGCACAGAAGCTGTTTGGAAGCCAGAATCACTCACCGTCAATGGGCCAGTCAATGGTGAGATCGTCGACAGAGTAGTGTCGACAGTTGCCTTAGCCGGTGAAGCTGTCCTCGACGGGGCCGTCGGCGACGGTATAGATCTTGCCGTCGACGGTGCTTTGGTAGACGGTGCTTTCGTCGATGATGTCTTCATCGAGGGTGCATCCGTCGGCGGTGTCGTTGACGGGGCCTTCGTCGATGGTGTAGATGTCGACGGTGATGATCTCGTCGTCGATGCTGTCGTCGGCGAGGCAATCGTCAACGGGATCTTGGACGTCGACAACGATCTCTTGATCACTATCGCAGATGATAAAGCCTTACCCGCCGTCGACGATGGTGTCGTCGTCATCGATGATGATAATGACGACGATGCCGTCGTCGTTGAGACTGTCGTCGTCGACACATAAGCAGGAGACACTGCTTTCTTCTTCGCTGAAGATATCGACGACGATATTGCCGTCGTCGACGGTGCAGGCTTCTTGAAGGTGTGAACCTCTTTCTCAGAAGCAGTTTTTGACATAGCCTCTGAAGATTTTTTAGATGTCTTCTTTTGAGGAGTGTCTGAGGGACTAGTGGAAGCTACCCGTGGCCTTTTCTGAGATAATTTTGAGGAGATTGAAGAACATTCACTTTCCTCATAGGAATCCAAGTTATCTCTATCTTTAAGCCTTTGGAGCCAGATTAAAAGGCGTCCTTCTCGATCTTTGAGGGTCTTAGTTTAAAAGGTTCGACATACATTGCAGTCCTTAGCAGAATGATCTGGGTATAGGCAGTACAGGCAGTCCTTATGTTGGTCATCAATGTGTAGTCTTTTCTTCCCACAAGAGCCACAGACTCTAAAGAGACCCTTCTTTGGAGTGTCAGCCATAGTGTATAGCTTTCACTTGAGGAAAAACAGGAAAATATTCCAAAATGCTGAAGAAAAAGCTGTGAAGAAACAAACCTGAGCAGAACTCAGGGGAGACTCCCTTAGCACAACGTGCGGTAGAACATCTGAGGGACTGAGGCTCCTGCCAGGAGGGTTCTAGAGGGAGGTGACAGCTGATTGGCTCTTTTCTAGAGTTTGGTCCTTTTTACAAAGGGACATGGATATGTTGCTAATGTGAGGCCTTTAGGCCTACTATTCTCTATATGTCTATAGGACATTACTTTCTTTATGTACCGGGGACTCCCATCTCGACGACGGGGAATGATTCAGGCAAGTGAATCTATGAAAGACACCCATAATACTGGATAACTTGCGCTTCTGATGGCTAAATCTGCCTGTGGATTTCTCCCGTTATGAATAGATTCCCACAGCAGTCCCACTTCCGGAGGTGGGTGTCCGCCCTTCTATACCAAAAAGTCCTATGGCACAGAGTGTGCAAAGTGGCCCTCCCTCCTCATTTCGGAATCCAAGCAATAATGCTTTGCGAAAGTGAGGAGGGAGGCCCAAGTCGGTGCCTTACAAATGTCCACTACAGGTACACCTCTGGCCAAAGGAGAAGATGACAAATTGGCTCCGGTAGAATGAGCCCTAATGCCTTCAGGAGGCTCCTTACCAGCCAGGGTGAAACAGATCTTGATGCACAAGATGATACACCTGGATAGAGTGAGCTTGTGCACAGCCTTGCTCTTCATGCGTCCAACATAGCTAACATAGAGCTGATCGCCCACTCGCAAGTCTTTGGTTCTGTCCAAATAAATGCTCTTTGCTCTTTTAGGATCCAGACGGTGAAGTCTCTCCTCCTCCTTGGAAGACTGAGGGGGAGGATAGAACACAGGAAGAGTTATGGACTGCCCTAGATAGAAGGGAGTTATCAACAGCTACTGAGTATTCCGAAACCGTTAGCGTCGACGACGTGGAAAAAAGGGAACTGATGTCATCACGCCGGCGTGGGCCTATTGTAGGCGTCGGTGACGTCAGCGGAGTCGCGCGCGATGCCGTGCCTCTATGACGTCCAAGTCCACGTCGGCGCGAAGCTACAAAAGAATTTCCGTATGTTGCTGACGCAAGGGGATATTCACAAGGTGAGGAATCCACATGGCAAATGTATCTATCAGAAACAAACCTCAAAACAATTAAAGATTTAAATAAAGATGGCTGATCTGGCAAACAAAGAAAGACAGATAGAGCCAACAAATATCCCTTAACAGTGGCCCCAGCACATTCCTGCTGAGCCAAGAAAAGTGAAAACTGAAGAACATTCGACAAGGGGGCCTTTAAAGGATTAATGGATCTCTCTCCACACCATTTAACAAATCTTGAGCATCTATAAGAATAAATAGACTTAGTGGAGTGTCGCCTGGTTGATAATATAACCTCCACTACATCCGGTGGCAGAGAGAAGGAACTCAGGGTGCCTGTTCAATCTCTAGGCATGAAGGTGCAGGCTCTGGAGGTGAGGGTGTAGAACCTTCCCCTACGACTGTGAGAGGAGGTCTGCCCTGAGAGGAAGAAGGAGCGGCGGGTGCAATGAGAGGTGAAGTAGATCTGTGTGCCACACCCTTCTTGGCCAATCCGGGGGCAATCAATATAACTTGGGCCTTGTCTTGGCGACTCTTCCTCAGAACCCAAAGGATCAAGGTTATGGGAGGAAACGCGTAAAGGAGATGTGACCTCCAATTCAATTGAAACGCGTCCTCCAACACTCCCTGCACTGGATACTGAAGACTGCAGAACAATGGGCAGTGCGCTTTCTCTTGAGTGGCAAACACATCCAACTGAGTAGTCCTCCACTTCTGAAAGAGGTGATGAACCACCTCCAGATGAAGCCTCCACTTGTGATCGGCTGAGTAATGCTGACTGAGACGGTCTGCACGAACATTTAGCATACCGGCTAGATGATTTGCAAACACACAAATCTGATGGTTCTGTGCCCAGGACCAGAGTCGCAAAGCTTCTCGACAGAGACAATATGACCCTACACCTCCCTGTTTGTTGATGTACCACATCGCGGTAGTGATGTCCATCAGGACCTGAACCGACTGACCGTGAAGGGAAGGAAGGAAAGCCCTTAGTGCTAAACGTAAGCGAGCAATTCTAGAAGTTTGATGTGAAGCAACCTTTTCTCTGGAGACCACAGACCTTTGACCCCCAGATCCTTCAGATGTGCGCCCCACCCCAGAGTGGAGGCATCCGTGATAACTGTGGCTACTGAAGGAGGAGACTGAAAGGGCTTTCTTTGAGTCAGGTTGCCCTGCACACTCCACCAAGTCAGCTCCACTGCAGCTTCTCTGGAGATCCTGACTGACTCCCTGAGATCTCCGTTGTGTTGATACCACTGCCTGCGGAGGCACCACTGGAGTGCCCTCATGTGCCAGTGTGCATGACTGACCAACAGTATGTAGGAAGCGAACAGACCGAGCAGACGAAGGACCTTCAGGACTGGAACAAAAGCTCCATTGTGAAACAAAGGAATCATCTCCTGAATGCCGAGAATTGTTTGAGGAGGAGGAAAAGCTCGACATACAGTAGTATCCAGTACCGCACCTATAAGCAGGTTGCGCTGAGAGGGCACCAGGTGAGATTTGGGCTCATTTATTGAACAGCCCAAGTTGAACAACTGATGAATTGTAACAATGATGAAGCACCATCGCTGGGGACCCCGCTTTGAGCAGCCAGTCGTCCAGATAAGGGAACACTGGGATCCCTGATCTTCTGAGATGAGCTGCCACCACTTCCATCACCTTTGTGAAGACTCGAGGTGCAGTTATAAGACCAAACGGCAGGACCACAAACTGGTAGTGCTGCGACCCCCCCATAAAACTGAGATACTTCCTGTGTGACTTCAGGATGGGAATGTGAAAATACGCATCCTGTAAATCGATCGACACCATCCAGTCCTCTTGCTGCAGCACCAAAAGAACCTGTGCAAGGGTCAGCATCTTGAATTTCTCCCGTTTGAGATAAAAATTCAAGATCCTGAGGTCCAGAATCGGACGTAACCTGCCACCCTTCTTAGGGATCAGGAAATACCGGGAGTAGCATCCCTAACCCTTTCCTGCTCCGGGACCACCTCTATTGTACCTATCTATAAGAGCACAAGGACTTCCTTCTGAAGAAGAAGTAAATGGTCCTCTGAACAAAAACCTTGGAAAGGAGATTAAGGCGGAGGAAATTCCAGAAAGGAAAGGGCGTACCCATTCTCTACAAGGTTTAAAACCCAAAGGTCTGACGTTACCGATTTCCAACCCTGTAGAAAATGAGACAACCCACCCTTTACAGGACCTTGATGATCCAGGATGGGGGATCTAGGGCTGCTTTCCTGCATTACCAGGGGGAGCAGGGGAGGTAGAGGAGGAGGAGGAGAGATTGCGGGCAGACCCACGTTGGCGACCCTTGACTCTTCCTCTATAGGACTTATAGAGGGGGTTTTGCTGCTGCTGCTGAGGTTGTCACAAGCTACAAAGGGAAGACCTTCCAAATCCACTATATGTTTTATATCCAAACCCCCTTGACTGGGTTTGCAGTACCAAAGACTTTATCGTAGCTCTACTGTCTTTAAACCTTTGAATGGCAGAATCCGCCTGCTCCCCAAAAAGCTTTGACCCATCAAAAGGCAAATCAACCAGAGTAGATTGAACATCTGGGGAAAACCAGAGGATCTAAGCCAAGCTTGCCTCCTGGTAGCAATGGAGGAACCCATAACTCTGGCTACTGAATCAGCAGTAACCAGGCCAGATTGAATAACCTGTCTAGCAGAAGCCTGAGCATCTGACAGAACCTCCAGAAAATTACCCTGGACTTTATCGGGTAACTTGGGTGCCAATTGCTGAGCTGAGTCCATCAAGGCATATATATAACGGCCCAACAAATAGGTAGCATTGGTAGATTTAAGAGCCATGCTTGAAGATTAAAAGACTTTCTTAGTTGACTGCTCCAGTTTTTTAGAGTCTGTCAACAGGAGTTTGGGGAAAAGCACCCAAAGACTGGTTAGAGCAGGACGCCTGTACCACCAAACTTTCTGGAGAAGGATGAGAAGACAGAAAGAGAGGATCCTCTGGAGCAGACCTATACCTTCTTGCCACCAATTTAGACACAGCAGGAGAAGAGAATGGTTTCCACCATAACTGAAGAATAGGCCCAATAAAGGCTTCATTAAAAGGTAACAAGGGCTCAACTATTGAAGAAGGCCAATGTAAAACCGCAGTGAACAAACATACTCAGCAGTTGATAACTGTAAGTCCAAAAGCTCCACTGCCTTTCTTATAACAGTATGGTATGGAGCTACCTCTTGTGGTGGAGAAGCCCTTGTGGAAGAAAGCTCCCACTCACAGGAAGTGTCCAGCTCACTTGCATCCTGTACCTTCAAAAATCATCCACTGATTCTTCTATTTCACCCTCTTCAACCTCCTGCCTTTGATACTGCTCTTCCTCCAGCAGTCTCTGCGCCTCTCTCCTTGATCAAAATTTAGGAATCAGTGTCAGCGGCGCCACACGCGGCACCAACATCTCTGAAGCCAGTGTCAAAGGAGGATCCGAATCAGGAATCAGCGCCACCAGAGGCCGAGAGGATGATCCAACAGACGGCGCCAGGGACTCCATGAACGGCGTCTAAACCCTCGGAGCCAGAAGCTGGCATGACGACGCTGTCACCATAATTGGCACAAAGAGTGACTGGGCATAGTGTTGAGGCACACCCAAGTTGAAGGCCAGCTGACCCACTTGACCCGAAGGTGCTCCGGAGGGGAAGGCTGCCTTAGCAAAGACTCTGTACATAGCATTAAAAAAAATGAGTAGGATCTGATCCTGGAGTTGGAAATTACGGAAATGGATTTGACCTAGAATCCAAACGAGGAGCATCCAGAGTCGGAACAGCTGGATCCACCGGAGCCGCGGGATCAACCTTGTGCACAGGAGAAGCAGGAGAAGTAACAATCTGGAGTGGTAACTCTTTAGAATCCCGCCAGAGACTGTGCCAGAGTGCCCTTTGGAGAAGGATATCTCTACGGCGTCACTCGAGGAGAAGGAGACACAAATTCTTTTTGACGACGTCGAGGGGCTGGCAAAGGCGACCTTGAAGCCTTACCCTTCGACTAACGGCGCCGTGATCCATGTCTTCTCTTCTTTTTGTGTTTCCTCGACTTCGAAGAATGCGAAGCCGACGACTTCGACTTAGATCTTTTTTGGCCTCTACCTTCCTTCTTCGCCTTAGCCTTAAGGAGGTTAGCTTCCCGTTCTTTAAGAGCCTTAGGGTTCATCTTCCTGCAACTGGAACAGTCCTCCACGTCGTGATGAGACGATAAACACCATAAGAAGTCTACTTCGGGATCAGTGATGGACATGTGACCCCCACACTCTCTACAGGGCTTGAATCCAGACTTCCTCAAAGACGACATCTTAACAGCAACAGTCTAAAGATAGAATCAACAACAAAGTATCTCAAAAGTATGGAGAGAGACAGAAAAATGTTCCACTCGATGGCTTGGAAAAAAGGGAACTGACGTCATCACACCGACGAGGCTCTCCTATGTCTGCGGTGACGTCATACGGAGTCGTGAGCGGAGCCATGGCCTTGCGACGTCCTCATCGGTGCAGAGAGCTAGGAAAAAATTCTCCAGAATGCTGGCGCTGGGGATATTCATAAGGTGAGGAATCCAAAGGCAGATGTAGCCATCAAAAATACAGACTACCATTTCCGAAACCATAGACACATCAATACCATTTACTACAAACGCACTCACTGATTCCTAGGTCTACACACACATCCACTCATTCACCCATTCAGTCACTCATACATGCCATCACTCATCAATACAGCACTATCATATGCACTTATACACCTACAGACACTCACACACCAGCACTCATCCGTAGACTTACTCACTCACCAAGTCAGTCATGCAAAGTATCAATCATACTTCCATTTACTCACCTATACAGTTTTACACACACCACCTAATGTATTCATGCAGATATTAGAACATACTTACTCTCTTAGACATCACTCATACAAGCACACACTCATCCATACAGCCACTCTTACAATCACTCACTCTCACAAACAGTACTTTATATACTCCAACACTCACATATAATGCCTTTCACATATGTAGTCACTCACACATATACCACTGATGCAACCATTCACTCACTAACACACACTTACCCACCCATACAGTCCTTCACACATGCAGTCTTGAACCTATATACCCAGTGAATCACCCACTCACACATCTGTGCACAGAGTCACACACACCCCACCTACCCACACAGACACTCAGGCACCCATAAAGATACTCAGACAACCAATCAATAATCCATATAGACAATCATGTAGCTACTCACTAACCAATGCAGCTGCTTACACAGCAACTGACAGACTGATACATACATTCACACAGTTTAGACACTAACCCATGCATTCAGTAAGACACGTTTAATCATTCACTTATACAGTCAGTCATGCACCTACTAAATCATCCATTCAGGCACTCATACACCGACTCATTCCTCAATACACCTTGAAATTTATATATATAGAACATATTTAAACTTTACAGAAACACACAGTCACTGGATGATGTCATCAGTGATGTCATTTGAGATGTCATCAGTGATGTCATCAGTGATGTCACTGACCATGTCATGAATGATGTAATATGTGACGTCATCAGCAGAGCGTTGCGGGGGAGCAAGTTATACTTAGCTCAACTAACTATAACAGCTGAATTTTTCTGGTTATGTATGAGTGAAATGTCCAGCTAACTATAATGTCCCTGAAGAACAAGTTACTTACCTTCGGTAACGCTTTTTCTGGTAGATACAGTATCTGCCTGTGGATTCCTCACCTTGTGAATATCTCCCTGCGTCAGCAGCATTCGGAAATTCTTTTTTTAGCTTCGCACCGACGTGGACAGACGTCACAGAGGAACGGCATCGCGCGCGACTACGCTGACGTCACCGACACCATATTAGGCCCGCGCCGGTGTGATGACATCAGTTCCGCCCTTTTCTCCGTGCCTTCGAGGCACACGGACGGACCGATGACAGCAGAAATATACACAGTACACATATGTCAAGATAACACACATAGGGGCTCATTATGATTGCGGATTTTCCGCAACCTCCGGGCCGGCAGAAGCCACCGCCGGCCCGGAGGATGCGGAAAATCCGCAGCGGACCCACCAAAGACCCACCGCCACATTAGGATGGCTGGTGGGTCCTGGTTTCCGTCCGCAGCTTTTCCTCCGCGGTTGGCTTACAACCGCAGAGGAAAAGCACTAATCTGGTGACGGTGTCTCTCAGACACCGTCCGCCAGATTAGAATGTGCCTGCAAACATGCTTTTCCGCGGCGGCTTTTCCGCTGTGGAAAAGCATGTGTAACTTCACTGCGGGGGCCCGTTGCGGGCCCCCTAGGTGAAGCGGGGGTGGGGGGTGCACATGGGGGGTACCTATGGTACCCCCCTGCATTTGCATGCAGAAAGCGGCAGGCACCGCGCTGTGCCTGCCTCTTTTTGCATGCAAATGCAATGCGTGCATTTTTAACATTGCCGCGGGTGCAGCTTGAGCCACACCCGCCGCAATGTTAAAAATAGAGGATGTGACCGCCACCCTGGCGGTCACATCCTAATCGCACAGGAGGGGACTCCGCAGCCCATGCGGACGTCCCCTCCTCCTCAATGATCGCGGACGGACGCAAGTCCGTCCGCGATCATAATCGGCCCCATAGTGTGGAACCAAAGCAGGAAATAAAACATAATAAAAATTTTCTTTTTGACAGTCAAAATATATAATTACAATACAACAATACAAGTATAGAAGAGTGGACAACGGGGAGGCGGGTGGGTCAGTGAAGATTCCACAGGAAGACACTGTGTCTACTAGAAAAAGCGTTACCGAAGGTAAGTAACTTGTTCTTCTGATAGATACATCTACCAGTGGATTCCTCACCTTGTGAATAGAGTCCCACAGCAGTCCCCACTCCCGGAGGAGGGTGTCCACTCTTCTATACTAGAAAATCCTGGAGGGCAGCACGCGCAAAGTGGCCCTCCCTCCTCACTTCAGTATCGAAGCAGTAATGCTTCGCGAAAGTATGGCGGGAGGCCCAAGTCGCGGCGCTACAAATGTCCTCAACAGGAACACCCCTAGACAGAGCAGATGTTGATGACTTTGCTCTAGTAGAGTGAGCTCTTATACCCTCTGGAGGGTCCTTACCCGCCAGGGCATTGCAGATCTTAATGCAGAGGATAATCCACCTCGAGAGCGTGCGCTTGTGCACCGCCTTCCCCTTCTGGCAGCCAGCAAAGCCTACAATCAGCTGGTCATCCAACCTGAACTCTCGTGTCTTGTCCAGGTAAAAGCTCACCGCCCTCTTAGGGTCTAAGCGGTGAAGTCTCTCCTCCTTGGAAGGGTGAGGGGGAGGATAAAAGGTAGGGATAGTAACATTCTTTCAGCATGAATGGATAAAAATGGGGGCTTAGAACTAAGAGCTTGAAGCTCACTTGCCGAGGTGATTGCCACCAGAAAAATAGTCTTGGAAGACAAAAAACTCAAGGGACATGTGTGTAAAGGTTCATGGGTGAACCCATCAAAAACGTAAGAACAAGGTCCAAGTCCCATTGAGGTACAACAAAAGGTGTAGGAGGAAATTTATTAGTAAGGCCCTTAATGAAACGTAAAACAATAGGAGATTTAAATAAATAGGGCTGGTCTGGAAAAAACAAAGGAAAGCCGACAAGGTCGACAAATAACCTTTGATAGATGCCACCGCAAAACCCTGCTGGGCCAAGGAAAGATCAAACTGTAGAATATTGGACAAACGAGCCCTTAAAGGGTGAACGGACTTCTCACCGCACCAAGCAACAAACTTAGACCATCTATAAGAATAAATGGACTTGGTGGAGTCACGCCTGGCTGACAAGATGACATCCACCACATCGTGCGGAAGAGAAAAAGAACTCAGGTTGCACCGCTCAATCTCCAGGCATGAAGGTGTAAGGTCTGGAGGTATGGGTGTAGAACCTGCCCCTCCATCTGGGAGAGGAGATATGCCCTGTGAGGGAGACGGAGCGGAGGGCAAGAGGAGAGGTGGAGAAGATCTGTATACCACACCCTTCTTGGCCAATCCGGGGCGATCAATATGACTTGGGCCCGGTCTTGGCGTATCTTCCTCAGAACCCGAGTAATCAAAGGTATGGGAGGAAACGTGTAAAGGAGTCGAGAACCCCAACTCAGCTGAAACGCGTCCCCCAAGGCTCCCTGCATCGGAAACTGAAGGCTGCAGAATGACGGGCAGTGAGCATTCTCACGAGTGGCCAACAGGTCTACCCGAGGAGTTCCCCACATCCGGAAGACGTGACGAACCACCTCCAGGTGAAGCCTCCACTCGTGGTCAGTGGAGAACTGCCGACTGAGACTCTCTGCACGAACGTTCAGAACTCCGGCCAGATGATTTGCCATTAGACAAATCTTATGGTCCTGAACCCAGGACCAGAGGCGCAGAGCCTCTCTGCAGAGACACTGCGACCCCACTCCTCCCTGCTTGTTGACATACCACATTGCGGTCGAATTGTCTGTCGCCCGTAACTCTAGAAGGTTGATGTGAAGCAACCTTTCCTCTGGAGACTAAAGACCTTTGACCTCCAGATCCCCCAGATGAGCACCCCACCCTAGAGTGGATGCATCCGTAATCACTGTGGCCACGGGGGAGGCAGATGAAAAGGCTTTCCCTGAGACAGATTGCCTTCCATGCCCCACCAAGATAGATCCGCCGCAGTTTCTCTGGAGATCCTCACAGACTCCCTGAGATCTCCGTTGTGTTGATACCACTGCCTGCGGAGGCACCACTGGAGCGCCCTCATGTGCCAGCGTGCATGGTTGACCAACAGAATGCAAGAAGCCATCAGACCGAGCAGGCGAAGGACCTTCAGGACTGGAACGACCGCTCCATTGTGAAATAAAGGAATCATTTCCTGTATGTCACAAATCTTTTGAGGAGGAGGGAATGCACGACATACAGTTGTGTCCAGTACCGCACCTATGAACAGGTTGCGCTGGGAGGGCACCAGGTGAGACTTGGGTACATTTATTGAAAAACCCAACCGGTACAACAACTGAGTTGTCTCCTGCAGATGCTGGAGCACTCTCTCTGACGACTCTGCTTTGATCAGCCAGTCGTCCAAATAGAGGAATACTGGAATCCCCGACCTTCTGAGATGTGCAGCCACCACCGCCATCACCTTGGTGAAGACTCGAGGCGCAGTAGTAATTCCAAAAGGAAGGACCGCAAACTGATAATGTTGTGATCCCACCGTAAAACGGAGATACTTCCTGTGCGACTTCAGGATTGGGATGTGGAAATACGCATCCTGCAAGTCGAGCGACACCATCCAGTTTTCTTCCAGCAGTGCCTGAAGAACCTGCGCAAGGGTGAGCATCTTGAACTTCTCTTGTTTCAGATAAAGATTCAAGATCCTGAGAACCAGGATTGGGCGAAGCCTGTCATCCTTCTTGGGAATCAGGAAATACCGGGAGTAGCATCCCTGACCCCTTTCCTGCTCTGGCACCACCTCTATCGCACCCTTTCTTAATAGCTTCCTCCTGCAGAAGTAAGAGGTGCTCCTCCGTGCAAAAACCTTGGCAAGGAGGGTAATTGGGAGGAAATTCCCGAAAGGGAAGAGCATACCCATTTTCTACGAGATTGAGAACCCAAAGATCTGATGTAACCGATTCCCAATCCCGTAGAAAGTGGGTAAGCCGACCCCCCACCGGACCCGCATGATCTTGAATGGCGGATCTAGGGCTGCTTTTCTGAGGCTGGGGGGCTGGAAGAAGTGGAGGAGGAGAAGGCCTGGCGACCTCTAGGACGAGCTCTTTGTTTTCCCCTGTACGACTTGTACAAGGGATTCTGCTGCTGCTGCTGGTGCTGCTGCTGTTGATCTTGCCGATAGATGCGAAAGGAAGAGCGACCGAATCCTCTGAATCTTCTGGTAGAAGAACCCCTGGTCTGAAGCCCTAAAGATTTGGCCCTACTGTCCTTAAATCTTTCTAAGGCTGTATCAGCTTTCTTACCAAAGAGTCCAGCACCATCAAACGGCAGATCTAACAAAGCAGCCTGAATATCCGCTGAAAAGTCCGAAGATTTCAGCCAAGCTGATCTTCTTGTGGCAACCGCAGTACCCATGATGCTTGCCACAGAATCCGCAGTGTCCAGACCACTTTGTATTACCTGACGAGCAGCTGCCTGCGCATCCGTTAGTACTTCTTCAAAATCTTTCCTGCTGTCATCAGGGATCTTAGGTGCCAGAAGACGCAGTGTGTCCATGAGAGCATGTACATATCTCCCCATAGGGCAAGTGGCATAGGCTGACTTTAATGCCATACTCGCAGAAGAAAAGGTCTTTTTAGCAACCTGATCTTGCTTCTTTGCATCCTTATCTCCAGGCACTTGAGAAAATGCACTCACAGTCTTTTTGGAACAGGCTGCCTGGATTACTAAACTTTCAGGTGAAGGATGAGAAGTCAGAAAAGCAGGGTCTTCTGGTGCGACCCTGTACCTTCTTGCCACACTCCTAGAAACTGCTGGTGCTGTAAGTGGCTTTTTCCAAACTTCCATAATAGGCTCTGTTAAAGCCTCATTAAAGGGGAGTAACGGTTCAACCACAGAACTGGGTGAATGCAGAACCTCAGTTAGTAGATTAGATTTAAAATCTACTGTAGGAAGAGTCAAATTCAAAAGTTCCGCTGCCTTCCTCATAACCATGTGATAAGGCTGAACGTCTTTTGAAGGGGCATCAGATGCAGAAGGTAGCTCCCACTCGGGAGAAAACTCCAGGCCACTAGCCTCCGCCAGTTTATCAAAACTGTCATCCTCAAGCTCACCTTCTTCCATTTCAGCTTGAGCTTCTGTATATTTCTGTTCTTCTATGAGGCGCTGAGCCTCCCTCCTGGACCTTTCCTTCACATGCCACGCCGTCAGATCCACCAACGACTCTGACGGAGCCGAAACCGATGTCGGTATCGAATCCGATGGCAAAGTGTCTTGGCCTCGAGGTCGACTCAGAGCTGACGACTTCGGTATCGGTGTCGACGACCTCGGCGGAGCCGGGTATTGCCACAGTGGTGTCTGAGCCGGCATGAATGGCAAAAATGGAGCCGGAGCATAGGAGTGTGGAACTCCTAAATTGAAGGCTAGTGGACCCATGGGACCCGAAGGCGCACCAGAGGGGTACCATGCCCTTGAAAATACACCATACATAGCGTTCAAAAACACTGATGGATCCTGGCCCGGGACCGGAAATGGTGGCTGAAGACCCTCGGGCTGGCTTTGAGGTGGTTCCGAATTCGGCTCTTCCAGAGGCGCAGAATTCTCACCAACCAGAACTTCCTCCTCATCCTCACGGGCCGGGGACGCCGCCGGAGATTGAACCGGAGACCAAGTCCTCCTCCGGAGGAACCACCTTCGAACGTACCTTCTTAGGTGACTTCGACCTCGAGTCCGAATCCCTACCTGAGTGACGTCGGGACTCTTGTCTTCTTTTCTTATGCTTCTTCCTTGACTTCGAAGCATGGTCTGATGGTGACTTCGAAGACGACTTTTCTCGAGGCCTTGATCTCGACGCCGATCTCGACCTCGACCTCGCCCTTCTCGAACGAGACCTCAAAGGCTTTTTTCCTTTGTCACCTCTCAACTTCGCCACCAGAAGTTTGGTCTCTCTCTCTCGCAGAGCCTTTGGGTTCATCTTCCGACATGATGAACATTCTTCAACATCATGATCTGAACTCAGACACCAGATGCAATCTTCGTGTGGGTCCGTGATCGACATCATTTTTCCACACTCTCTGCAAGGCTTGAAGCCGGTCTTCTTTGTCGACATCGTGAAGGAAACAAAGAAACAGAAAAGAGAAGAAATAGCAACAAAGTTACTAAGAGGCTACAGAGATTCCCCAAAACCGTTAGCTTCGACGACGCGGAAAAAAGGGAACTGACGTCATCACGCCGGCATGGGCCTATTGTGGTGTCAGTGACGTCAGCGGAGTCGCGTGCGATGCTGTGCCTCTATGACGTCGTCCACGTCGGCGCAAAGCTACAAAAAGAATTTCTGAATGTTGCTGACACAAGGGGATATTCACAAGATGAGGAATCCACTGGCAGATGTATCTATCAGAAACGGGAATACAGGTATCCCCGATCTTCTGAGATGTGCTGCCACCACAGCCATCACCTTGGTGAAGACTTGAGGCGCAGTAGTAAGACCAAACGGAAGGACCGTAAACTGGTAGTGTTGTGATCCAACCGTGAAACGGAGATACTTTCTGTGCGACTTCAGTATTGGGATATGAAAATAAGCATCCTGCAAGTCGATCAACACCATCCAGTCTTCTTCCAGCTGCACTTGAAGAACCTGAGCAAGGGTGAGCATCTTGAACTTCTCTTGTTTCAGATAAAGGTTCAAGATCCTGAGATCCAGGATTGGACGGAGCCTGCCATCCTTCTTGGGGATCAGAAAATACCGGGAGTAGCACCCCTGACCCCTTTTCTGCTCTGGAACCACCTCTATCGCGCCCTTTCTGAACAGAGCCAGGACTTCTTCCTGCAGGAGCAGCAGATGGTCCTCCGAACAATAACCCTGGCAAGGAGGGTAATTTGGAGGAAACTCCCGAAAGGGAAGAGCATACCCATTCTCCACGAGATTGAGAAGCCAAAGATCTGATGTAATCAATTCCCAATCTCGTAGAAAATGGGTAAGCTGGCCCCCAACTGGGCCCACATGATCTGAATGGCGGATCTAGGGCTGCTTTGTTGCGGTGGCAGGGGGCTGGGAAGGGGAAGAGGAGGAGGAGGAGGAGGAGGAGGAGGAGGAGGCTGGACAACCTCTAGGACGAGCTTGTTGTCTTCCTCTGTACGACTTGTACAGCATGTTTTGTTGTTGTTGTGGCTGATGCTGCAATGTTTTATAGGAACGAAAGGAAGACCTGCCAAATCCTCTGAAGCGTCTTCCAGTAGAACCCCTGGTCTGAAGACCCAAAGATTTCGCTGTGGCCCTGATGTCTTTAAAACGTTCTAAAGCAGCGTCAACTTTCTTGCCAAACAATCCTTAACCATCAAATGGCAAGTCCATCAAAGCAGACTGAACATCTGCAGAGAACTCCGATGATTTTAGCCACACAGTTCTTCTAGTGGCCACCGAAGAGCCCATGACCCTCGCCACTGAATCAGCCGTGTCCAGCCCACCCTGAATCACCTGTCTCGCAGCAGCCTGAGTGTCCGAAATTACTTCCTGAAAGTCTGTTCTATCCACTTCAGGAATTTTTGGCACCAACTGCTTCACAGAATCCATCAAGGCATGGATGTACCGTCCCATCAGACAAGTTGAGTTAGTAGATTTTAATGCCATACTGGCTGAAGAAAAGACCTTCTTGGCTGCCTGATGTTGCTTCCTGGACTCCTTTTCCCCAGGAACCTGCGGAAAAGCCCCCGCAGACTTCTTTGAGCAGGCAGCCTGCACAACTAAACTCTCAGTGCGTTGATAAAAAGTCAGGGTCATTAGGAGCCACCCTATATCTCCTGGCCACAGGCCTTGAAACCGCAGGAGCTGTCAAAGGCTTCTTCCAGACTTCATAGATGGGTTCAGCCAAAGCATCATTAAATGGCAGCATTGGCTCAATAACAGAAGAAGGTGAGTGAAGGACCTCTGTAAGAAGATTAGACTTATACTCAGCAGTGGGCAGAGTGATATTCAACAAGCTTGCTGCCTTTTTAATAACAACGTGATATGGCATCACATCCTTGGAAGGCATGTCTGACACAGAAGCCAAATCCCACTCAGGAGACAGTTCAAGTCCACTGGCCTCTCTCAGGTCCTCAAAGGGATCATCAGAATCCTGTAACTCCCCTTTCTCAACATCTGCAAACCCTTACCTCTCTTCCTCCAGAAGTCTCTGGGCTTCACGCCTTGACCTCTCCTTTGTAAACGAAGCCGACGGATCCGGAACCGACTCGGCCGGGGCCGGAGCCGGCGTCGAATCCAAAGTCGGGTGAGGTAGTTTCAAACGAGGTCGAACGGAATCCTGCCTCGGAGTCATAGGCACCGGCGTCGAATGAATCGGCGTTGATGGATTCGGCATCAACGGCTTTGGCGTCGATGGCTTCGTCGGCGTCGGAAAATGCCACTGCGGTGTTAGAGCCGGCATGAAAGGCATGAAGAGCGCAGGAGCATAAGCCTGGGGAACACCCAAGTTAAACGCCATAGGACCCGTGGGACCAACAGGTGCATCAGAGGGGTACATTGCCCTGGAGTAAACTCCGAACATGGCGTTCAGGAACTGGGATGGATCCTGACCTGGAGCCGGAAAGGCTGGATAAGGGCCCCCTGGTTGCTCTCAAGGAGGTGGAGTCGTCTCAACGTCAATCTCTTCCTCAGCCTGTGGCACCGGGGTCGACGAACCCGCAGGCACTAGAACCTCATCATCACCATCCTCCTCCACCTCACCTTCATCCTCCCGACCAGAAGGATTAGATGGATCCGGAGAAGGGTTCGCTTGCTGCTTTGGTGACCCTGGCGAATTTGCACGCGAAGCCTCACCATCAGTGTCCTGAGCTTCCGACGCAGAAGCCTCCGCTTCCTTACGAAGTAGCCTCACTTGCGACTTCGGCCTCGAACTCGAGTCCTTTCCTGAGTGATGACGTGACTCATGACTCCTCTTCTTATGCTTCTTCTTAGAGGTCTTTGAAGCATGAGCAGATGACGACTCCGAGCGTGACCTCGATCGAGACCGAGACCTCGAACGCCGAGACCGAGACTTCGAAGTCTTCTTATCTTTCCTATTTTTTAGCTTAGCAATGAGGAGCTTTGTCTCCCTCTCCCGAAGGGCCTTTGTAGTCAACTTCTTGCACAATGGGCAATCCTCGACGTCATGGTCGGAGCTCGGACACCCGACGCAGCACTCATGCGGGTCAGTTATGGACATAGTCTTGCCACATTCACCGCAAGCCTTAAAAACAGTCTTCTTCGAAGACATCTCGACAGAAGACGAAGATACAGTGAAAATAACCACAGAGTAACAAAGTTACTACAAAGCTACTGTACGATCCCAGAAAACCGTTAGCATCGACGACGCGGAAAAAAGGGAACTGATGTCATCATGCTGGCGTGGGCCTAATATGGTGTCGGCGACGTCAGCGGAGTCGCACGCGATGCAGTGCCTCTGTGACGTTGGTCCACGTCGGCGCGAAGCTACAAAAAGAATTTCTGAATGCTGCTGACGCAGGGGGATATTCAGAAGGTGAGGAATCCACTGGCAGATGTATCTATCAGAAACCTGTGTTTTTTTCAGTGAATGTCTAAGGTTTTTTAAATGCTAATTTCTAACTATATTGTCCTTGAAACCTATGTTTTTTCTCAGTGACTTTCAAAGCTTTTTTAAATTCTACTGTCTAACTATAAAGTCCCTAAAATCTATGTTTTTTTCAATATATAATA
This sequence comes from Lissotriton vulgaris, assembly GCF_964263255.1. Taxonomy (NCBI): domain Eukaryota; kingdom Metazoa; phylum Chordata; class Amphibia; order Caudata; family Salamandridae; genus Lissotriton; species Lissotriton vulgaris. The sequence goes on along the minus strand of NC_141694.1, from coordinate 784,466,156 downwards.
TATATATATATATATATATATATATATATATATATATATATATATATATATATATATGTCTTTTCAAGAATCAGTTCTGTACGAATTGATAGCCCGGACACTTTTTCTGTGCAAATATAATGTAGATTTATTGGCAACAACAACGCGTTTCGGCGGTTAAGCCTTGATCACGCTTACCGTCTCGCCACAAACACATCCATTTAAATCCACAAACAAGTGAAAAAAACATAAAGAAAGGACTGTTTTGCAGGTTCAACCAACATGGTAGTAAATGTGTCGGCCATCTTAGTATGTGTTTAAAGCCTGTATAATAGCATTATGACACACACAAGGGGAATTGTGAAGAACATATGGAAACATATCCAGTAGAGTTAATTCAATATTCAATGCAAGCCAAAACATAGCGCCCTAGTGGGCGATTCAAAATGCACATATTATAGAATTATAGAATCCATCAATGGTAATTTCTTGAAAGGATTGCCAAACAAAACATGGTGCCCCAGTGGGCAAATCGGGACCTCAAAAACTAAAACGTCTTCCTCGCCCCAGTGGGCGTGGTCAAAGGAGTCAAAATAATGACATAATGTTCTTGCCCCAGTGGGCTAGGTATTGACCATAGGTCCAGTGTCTCTTCAAAAGATGAGTTCTTCACAATAAACCTACTCTGCAAAACACGTTCTACATGTCTGAAAGAAAAGGAGAATTTAAAATTACTGAAAGACAGTACTGACAAGCTACAATGCCACTTAAAATTTTACTGTAGATGTATTGCAAGCTCTTCATTGACATTGAGGCCCCCGGGTATAGTACAATCGAAATCAATGATATAGGTTGATTCAAGTTTCCTCAGGGAAAGTTCACAGTTCCCCCCTCTCACTCCCAGATCTATCTCATCAATCACCACCATGCGGAGTTTGGTTTCATCACTGAAGTGGTGTGTCTGGAAGTGGCGAGCAACAGGGTATGTTTTGGTTTTATTTCTGATGGCTCGTAGGTGTTCCGAGATTCTCTTCTTGGCTGTATGTTTACTACTACCAACATACCATTTATTGCATGGACATATCAAGATGTAGACACAATAAGTGGTATCACAGGTCAGGTATTTTCTTATATGGAATTCCTTTCCTGTGGTTGGAACCACCAGTTTGTCACAATTAACACTTCCCCTGCACGCTTTGCACTTTCTACAACACTTGTAGCCAGTTCTGGTTGGGGCAGTGACATTCCTGGTAAGTGTGACATGATTGTGGCTGAGTTCATCTTTTAAAGATCTGCTCTTTCTAAATGTAATCTGGGGATTACTAGCCAGGTCAGATTTGAGATGTTCATCATTCAACAAGACATGCCAGTGCTTATTGAAAATGTCTCTTATCTCATTAGCTTGACCACAATAAGTAGTAATGAACCTTACATTCTTACTACTATCTCGTTCTTTGGTAGGATAGAGCAGATCAGTCCTAGCAATCTTTTCAACTCTTTCACATGCATACTGGATGGTTTTACTGTTGTATCCACGTTCAAAAAATCTGTCACACATCACTTGTTTCTCTCTTTCAAAGGATTCTGTAGTACTGCAGTTCCTCTTGGCCCTCAGCAGTTCCCCATAGGGGATACTTTGTATCAAATTACGGGGGTGCGAGCTATTGGCCCTGAGTATGCTGTTACCTGCCGTTTTCTTGCGGTGTAGAGTAGTTTCAATGATGGGGCCATTGATGTTAATAGCTATATCCAGGAACTCAATTTCCTTCTTGCTGTAGTTGGCAGTAAAGACCAAATTAAGGTCATTGTGATTGAGTTTCCTGACAAAGTCAATGGCAGTCTGCTCTGAACCGTTCCAAATAATAAAAATGTCGTTGATATAGCGCAGCCACAGGGCAACCTGGGTGTCGAATTCCTCCATGCTGACGTAAATAATTAATTTACTCTCTTAATTTCTATGCAGGTAAGTACTTAATCAATAATAACTCAATCGGAAAGAAAGAAAACAGAGTCCGTGGTGTTAGAGTTCTTAGGGGTTTTATTCCTCAAAAAGGAATGGTCTAGACCAGGATATCATGTTCTGACCACCACAGGGGTTTCAGAAGGGATAGAGCGCCACATTTTATTACATTACATAGCTTATATACTTAATTCATGTCATAGGAAACAGTTATAATGGGCGTAACAGCTGAGAGAAGACAAGATAACAGTATACACGTGTTACAAGTACGTGATCAGAAGGCGTGAACTAGAGGTGTGTGCTAGAAACGTCACAGGTAGGTGTCAAAAAGGGGTGGCACTAACAGAAATGTTGCAATGTCAGCAGAAATCGGAAGCTTGGATGCGCGCGCAGCTGCATGACGTGTGATTGACGTGAAGCTGGAGGGTGCAGGGGGCTTGACATTTGCACCGACGGAAAGAGACAGAAGTCTGGCATGTCAGATCAACTTGTGCTTCTATCATATCTGATATCTGGTGTTTAGGAACTAAGCTATCTGGGCGGAAAAGGTCTCGAGGGCAGAAGCTATTCTATACTGACTGTGAGTGCGTGCATAAGCGCCTGAGTGTCTGTATGAGAAGCGTGGGGGCATGGGCCCTCCATGGGAGCATGGCAACAAGGGCTATGAATTAAGCTTGGATTAGTTGCATAGAGACAGGTCGGCCCCTTGGCTCTGCAGCTGAGGGGAATGTTTACTGAAGCTAGCAGGCAGGAATGTATTTTCGGGGAGCGGAACAGATAACTCGAAGGTTACAGTCAATCTTGGCAGACAGCAGGCTGAGCTGAGCGCGAGGGGCCGCGCTGAAAGTAAGTCAGAGTTCACGGGTACAGAGGCAGCCTGGGCAGAGGCCCTTGGAGTCAGAAGCCAGAAAAGAGGCTCGGTGGCAGAAATTCAGGGCCTACTCAGCTAGAGCTGAAAAACGTAGAAGTACACTACAAAAAGACGTTGGCATAGCATACTTAGGAACGGGCTATCCAACCCATTCAGGGTGGGTCTGAAAGAGGACATGTTGACGTTGGACGCAAATGTATTTGCGTCTTCATAGCTGGTACAGGAGGGAAGTTACATGCACTTTAACTCGTACATGGAGACGGTGGGGTACGCGCTAGGGAACACAACTTGACCATAAAATTTACATTTCCTCATTCCCTCCTTGTTCCCTACGGACCCTTCATGATATATCAATCATCATAAATTGATCAGTTTGTTCTTGCAGCATCATTTGCTCATCTTTCTTTCTTTGACGGTTTGAGAGGAAACTGGAATGTTCAATGCACGATGTGGCACACAGTCCACATATCGCCGGCCCACACTGTAGGCACAGGCAGCAGCTGAATACTATGACAAGGCCAAAACCTAGGAAGGATAGGATCTTCCATCCCCAAGCAGTTAACGTTGTCCAGAACCAACCGGACCAAGTCCAGGTGCCTGGATTCTGATGTATCTGATTTGCAATTTTATGCAGACGGGTAATAGCTTGATAGACAGATGGCGCGTTTTGTGGGATGAAAACGCAGCAACTTGACCCGATGACCTTACAGGCTCCACCTCTATCTGCCAAGATGACGTCAATAACAAGACGATTTTGAAGGACAACAACCCGCATAGCAGATTGCTCCTCTGTTAAGTTACCTAAGGCGGAGGCAGTTTCATGTACTACAGCTTCAAGTGTTCTAGTTAATCTACGTATTAATTTACTGTTTTGGACAGGTCCTAAAAAGAAAAAGAATCCCTTATTAAAATCGGTGTACTGTTCCCATGCCGTTTCTGTGTAGTCGACAAGTGGGATATCTCTTCTGGGTCTATTCTTTACTAGATTTGTATTTCTATGGTAATCAGGGGGAGCTAGAAAAACAGGTGGCAGAAGGAATGCAATATAACAGGTACCATCCCAATCTGGAGGCAGACGTATGTATGCGGTATGACCACAAACAAAATAGGAGTGACTGATAGCTTTGAAGGACGATTTACCATGATCACTGAATTCGACCACAGTAGTGCATTTACTATGACCTAAGTGTACTGAACCTTTCTTTCGGACACATAATTCACCAGTGACTGGTAATACTAGCATATGGGGCAGGACTGGTGCAGCCTCGGATTCGACAGTAAGGATCATAAGGCTAATTGTGTAGTTACCTAATCCATATACTTCATTTTCTAGATCAGTTCCTATTCGAGTGGGGAGTCCCTCCTTATCAGGGTAACAGACGTCGAGCAGGACTAAGTTCAAGTTTCCCCAAACCCAGCCCCCATCGAAAACAGCAATATCAGGATCTAAGGAATTAATTATTTTAAACCATGCACCACAGGAGCCATTGTGAGTGAACGGGTACGGAAAAAGGGGCAGAGCTCCCTTGTAATTCTGGTAGGGAGGGAGTCGGCCACATATCCAGCAGTCTGTAGCATTGTTAGTCTGATGGGAATGGTGTAACATACTAATGAATGTATTTTTTTTTTTTTTTTTTTTCCCTTTTTCTTTTTTTTTTTTTTTTTTATAACCTCATATTGCGGTAAGAATGTGAATAATAAGGTGTTCGGGGGAATTGACGGTCTGTTCGAGTTATATGCCTTCACTGCCCCAAAACATTGCTAAGTATCCAAAGGGGAGTTTCCCAACTTTTTCTCAAGACCTGTCAAACTTCTCCATTTCACCCTTATCCAACACAATAATTCCAAGGATCTGTGATGAGCTAGCCCTAGAGCTACTCGGCAGAAATCCATATCTGCCAGGAGATTATTGTCTCCGCTTTAATCATTGGTAAACAAAAAAAAAGAAAAAAAAGAGAAAAAGAAAAAAAAAGAAAAAAAAAGAGAAGCACTAATCAAGACACAAGAATAAGGGTCTTGGTATTTACTCAGGTGTAAAAAAATTTACCCATATATCCCAATACTGCATTCTTTTTGTACTAATCCCTTTCCTATCCAACCTGCATACCCTGATTACAGAATTTAACCAGTCCTCATATGATGGAGGTGTCGGTTTTATCCAGTTTATACAGATCTCTCTGCGTGCCAATAATATCAGTGTGAACAACAGCTTTTCCTGATGTTTACTTAGTGTAATGGTGTTTGAAGCGATCCCGAAAATAATTAAAGAGGTACTTACAGTTATTGGGGTTCTCATTAGAGCCGAGAGTGTCTTACCAATTTCTTGCCAAAATTGCGCGAGACCCGGGCAATTTTGAAACATGTGGGTATCATCTGCCTTTTCTTCGCCACATTTACTGCAGGCCTTTATTGATGCGCCTTTGAGCCTTGATAATCTCTTTGGAGTCCAATACGCTCTATGTATTGAGAACAAATGATTTCTTTTTAGAGCAGCGGGTTTTACACATTCCCAACATAGTTCAGAGGATTTTTTCCACATCATCTTTAAATCGATTTCTTCGTTGGTAAACTCTCTTCTCCATATTTTTTCCGATATTGATTGATCTTCTTCTCCAGCTTCAATTAACGCCCAATACCATTTTGATATTTCTTTTGTTATTATGGCTTCCTTTGTCATTTCCTTTTCAAAGTTTCCTGGGTCTGTTGTTTCTCTTGGGATAGCATTAGCCCAACTCTTCAGTTGGTAATATTTAAACTTCGACACTTTCCCTCCCGTTATTGTATGTAGATGTTCCCATGATATTAATTCATTTTCACATAAAAGTTGTCCCCATTTTTCAAAACCTAGCTGTCTAATTACACTGGATAATGCATCTTTAAGGCATTCCGGTGTTCCAGGTGAGTCCCAAATTGGGGCCATATTGCTGTAGTATGGGATCCTCAAAATATTTCTAAATTGCGTCCATAGTTTGACCGCATTAGTTAATAGCTTCAATTTTACTTTCTTAAAAAATTTTGGATGGCCAAATTTGAAAAGGAAATAGTCTTCTCCATTCGTGATATGTTGAAGAAAACTTGGGAAATTACCGTGTTTCATTAGTAACGTTCTGAAGTTTTTAAACTGAAAAGCCCTGCAGTACTCAATAATGTCTGGACTTGCAATGCCCCCTTGATTCTTCCTTCTCCTGAGTTTGTTCCAAGCAATTCTTGTGCTTTTTTTCGACCAAATAAAACTGGATAATTCTCCTTGTATTTTCTTTAGGGCAGCTTTATTAAACTCCAACGGAATTGTATTAAAAAGATATGTAAATTTGGGGATGATGGTCATTTTTACTGCGTTTGATTTACCCAAAAAGTTTAGTGGTAGTGAATGTATTGTTGCGCAGCGCAAGTCTGTAAGAGAGTTCGTGTGGCGGTAACTCACTAAAAGAATGTTCAGCAGAAACATTGTAAACAGATTGTTCACGCCTGAAAATAGGCCAGTAGATAGGTAGCAGAATGCTAGCAACAATAACTAAGATACTCAGAATAAACATTATTAATAGTGTCACTATACAGTGACTACGGAGTGATTTACAATATGCACTTTTCTTAACTTGTCTCTCTCTCTCTCTATCTCGATCTAGGGGATACATGTCAGAAACTATTTAACCGATTCACCTAGGGGAGGACTTAAACAATTAAACTGTCTGACTTGCTAGATCGGAGTTTCGACCTGTACTCCTCTTGGGGAGTTTTTTCTCGTTCGGTAACTGTAAAGTCTTTTGGCTCAACACAGTCTTTGGTGGGGGTGGACGAGTCTCGGTCTGGTTTCAGTTCATGAAATTTTTTCACATGACTCGTATGGACCCACCCCTTTCTCCCTTCGATCTTCACGGCAGTCCTCGTGGTGAGAAGGACGGTCTTCGGGGATTTCCAGCGGGGCTCCAGTGGACTCTTCCTGTCGAAATTTCGCACCAATACTAGGTCCCCAGGACGGACCTCGTGCGGCTTTACATCAGTGTTGTCAGGGAAGGCTGCGGCAACCTGTGAACGACATGATTGGAGTGCAGACATCAAGGAGGCAAGGTAATCTGTCAACATGTTACAATCAACATCAGTGATCTTTTTCGGAATGGGCGTCCCCCACATATTCGGTGGTCTGCCAAAAACCACTTCGTACGGGGATAGCCCTGATCTCGAGTGGGCGACCATCCTCATGTAGAATAGTGCCACTGGCAGGGCGACTATCCAGTCGACCCCTTTCTCCTGACATATTTTTGCAAGGCGTATCTTTAGTGTCTGGTTATGCCTCTCTACAAGGCCTGCGGCTTCAGGATGTCGGACACAATGAAACTTCCACTGATATCCTAGCAGTAAAGAAACTTGTTTCATTAGCTCGGACGAGAAGGGTTGTCCGTTATCTGAGTACACGACACGAGGCAAACCGTATCGTGGGAAGAATTCACGAACCAACTGCTTGGCAGTGGTCGGAGCAGTATAGTCTGAGACTGGGTATGCTTCGGTCCAGCGGGACAGAGCACAAACAACTACAAGGACATACTTGAATCCTCGACAACGGTTCATCTGGATATAATCCATTTGGAGGACTTCAAAAGGGTGATCGGGGGGGATGAAATCCACCTTGCTCTACAGGGACGCTTTTACCTGGATTGAACTGACAACAGATCATGCAAGTACGCACTTTCTGTTTTGCGGCCGCTCGTAAGTGTTTATTATTCCAAAGATTTTGTAAACTGTCTAACATCGCTTTCTCTCCTAGATGTGCTGGGCTATGTGCTGTATTAATCATGACTTGAACCATAGAGTCAGGGAGAAACCATGTAGATTTTCCCTTCGTCATCCAACCTTGATCTGTCTGGATCCCTCCTAGTTCAATCCATCTCTTTATTTCTTCTGGGGTAGCATGTGCCTGAATATCAATTACATCTAGAGCGGGATCCTTGACTGCCATACACTTTGTCGGTACTATTGTCTTTGTCACATCAGTTGTCTGGGTGAGAGTCAGTGCTGTATGTTTTGCTGTCTGGTCTGCCAGGTCGTTACCCTGGGAAACAGAATCTGTGACCTTAGTATGTGCTTTACACTTCATGACTGATATTCCTGAAGGCAAATGTATTGCTTCTAACAGTGCTTGAATGAGGGGACCGTGTTGTATCTTGGCACCGTGGGAGGTCAAAAAACCTCTTTCTTGCCATAACATGCCGAAGTCGTGTACGACTCCGAACGCATAACGGGAATCAGTGTATATGTTGACATTTCTGTTCTTGGCTAGTATACAAGCTCGGGTCAGAGCGATGAGCTCTGCTGCTTGAGCGGACAGTGTGTCAATACGATGTGTTTCTTTAACTTCAGTTTCAGTGGTCACTGCATACGCGGCCACTAATTCTCCTGTATTTGTTCTCAGGCATGAACCGTCCACATAAAGTGTCAGGTCTGGGTTTGTCAGTGGAACATCTGTTAAATCTCGTCTAGGCTTTGTTACTGCATTAATGATTTCTATACAATCATGCGGGGCTGGATCTGTCATAATTGTAGGTAACAGTGTTGCGGGGTTCAGAATACTGCAGCGCCTGATTTCTATGTGTGGCTGGAATAACGTTAATTCATAACCTGTCAGTCGTGCTATAGTCAAGTGCTGAGTCTGGGTTCTGTTTAACAGAACCTCTACAGAGTGTGGAACTTGTACTGTTAATTGATGGCCTAAAACAATTGAATCGCTCTGTCTGATGGCTAGTGCTGTTGCTGCTACTGACTTCAACCACGCAGGGAGTGCCTGGGCTACTGAATCCAATGTACTTGAGAAATAAGCGCAAGGCTTATGTGAACCTGCTTGATCTTGAGTGAGGACAGACAATGCTGTACCATCACGTTCTGTAACAAAAAGTGTAAACGGTTTGCTGTAACATGGTGTCGCTAAAACTGGTGCTTGGCATAAGGCTTTCTTTAATTCTTCAAAAGCTTGTGTGTGTTCCTGAGTCCAAGGGAGGGCAGTCGAAGTCGCTGCCTCCTGTGTCGTTAACTGGATGAGTGGTTTAGCTAGAAATGCATATTGAGGAATCCATTGTCTGCAGTATGAGGTGAGGCCTATGAAGGCCCGCACTTCCTTTTGTGTCTGGGGTTGTGGCATATTTACAATTAACTGAATGCGATCGGGAGTGAGCTGTCTCCCCACTTTGGACAGCAAGTGACCCAAGTACACAACTTGCTGAACACAGAATTGTAGCTTCGAAGGAGACACCTTGTGTCCCTTGTCGGCCAGAAAATGTAAAACTGTCAGTGATGCTTGTTCACATTCGGGCTCACTTCGTGCGGTGATCAGTAGATCATCGACGTATTGCAGTAAAGCGGTGTTAACTGGCATTTGAATACAATCTAGTTGTCTTTTCAGTGCTTGACTGTAGATGCTGGGGCTTTCTGTGAATCCTTGAGGTGCGCGTGAAAATTGGAAGCTGCGTCCATTTAAACTGAATCCGAAGAGATATTGGCTCTCTGGATCAATAGGCACGCTGAAGAAGGCGTTCTTGAGGTCAATTACAGTAAAGAACGTCGCTTCTGAATCAATAGCAGTCAATAGGGATGAGATGTCGGGAACCACAGGGTACTGTGGTATAATGCATTTATTCAGTTCTCGAAGATCAATCACCAGCCGATATACTGGCGGTGCATTGGGATCGGTACGTTTAAGAATCGGAATGATCGGTGAATTACAGACATTGGAGTCGGTCTCTACGACCACTCCTTGGGCAATGAGCTCTTCAATGATTTTCAGTAAAGCCACTACAGCATCGGGTGGTAACTTGTATTGTCTGATTCTCGGTAAAACAACACCTGCCTTGAGTGTAACGCGGTATGGGGTGATATGCATGCAACCTACATCAGTTGGGCCTTTTGCCCACAAGTAATCTGGCACCTTTTTCAATCTGGCATCGAATTCTCGCAAAACATAATGACCCTTGAAATCCCGTAGAAAGAGTCTAACTCCCTCCGGGATACAGCAGATTATAGCTCCTAGAGCCTTCAATGTTTTAATTCCTAACAGATTTTCCGGACATGATTTTGTAAGTAACAAGTCTGTAACACGTGATAATGGACCCACAGCCAGGGGGACTGGTTCTGATACCTCATTTACAATAGGCTGTCCTGAAAAACCAAGGGAAACATTCTGTGAGCCTGAGAGGGGTGCCCCTGGGACTTCATCATGGCTGATCGTAGTGCGACTTGCCCCTGTGTCAATTAAAAACTTTCTGTCTTTTCCCAATACGTGACTGTGTACATAAGGACCTTCTTGATCTACAGGAATTTCAATAAGAGGCAAGCCACCTTCCCTCTCTAGGCTGTTTCATGTATATCGGGGGTAATCTGGGTATGCGGACTGGGCATACTGGTACATCTGTTGCGAAACTTGCTGAGACGCGGCAATGGGCTGTGGCTGTGGTACCGCTACTGTCTGTGCTGGAGGTGAAGAAGCATGCATAGGCTGTGTATTCTGTGTATTCTGTGAAGACTGATGCTGGTTATGGTCTTGTCTAGGCGGATGCGGTCTTTCTTTAGTTTTACCTGTTGCTATATTATGTTTCAGGACTGGGCATTCATGTACGTAATGACCTGGCTGCTTACAGTAATTGCATGTCCCTTTAACGGGAGCTGTAGTGTGACTTGTCTGGGTCCCACCCTTTCTCTGACCGTCGGCTGGGACCGTCTGAGCTACTAACATTTTCATCTTCGTGTCTTTCATGCGTTTCTGTTCCTGATCCTGCTCTTCTCTAATTCTGTTCTGATGATATTGGAGCATCTGTAACATCTGGGATGGTGTATTTGCCTGCCAAGTACTTTCAACTTTGTACACTCGGTTTTTAACTAATGGTAGGGAATTCTCGACTAGTTTTGATACAAAAAGGTGCGGATATGACTCGCTACTTGGTTTGAGGCCACTATTGATAATGAAACATTTCTCGAATCTTGAATAGAAGTCACTAGTATCTTCATCATGTTTCTGTTTACAAGACGAGATCGCGTCCCAATCTTCCTTTCTAGTTGTCAATAATCTTGGCAGGACCTGTACTATCAAACCGGGTAATGCTTTAGTCTTATCCCCAAGGCCTACCCCTGGGACACGTTTATTTTCTTCCTCTTCTATTTCTGCCCATGCAATCTTTGTGTCTCCCACCTCCCATTCCTTTTCCTTTAGTTTCTCGTAGATGCCCGTGGGCAACAGTACTTTTAACATTTTCATGATATCATCATATGTGTAATCCCCCATCAGTAACATGTCTTTAAGCTCTCTGTGAAAACCTGCGGGATCTTTATCATGACACGGTACTAGTTTCTTCATTTCTAACAGTTCTAACTTGGTCAGAGGCGTGTGTACATATACACGTTTCAAAAGGTGATCCGTACCCATAACAGGGTGTACTTCTCGTAAGGGGTTCTGACTTTCAATGCCACCCCCGCATTGCATGTGATACGTTTTTCTTTCTGGAGGCGGGGCGGAAACATATTCGGAGCTTATGAAAGTGTCATATCTACGGCGTTGTTCTAGAATTATTTGAATTAATTTGGTACTTAAGCCTCTCCATCTATCCATGAGTAGTGCTTCTAGTGTTTCGTGTAGGGGACCTGGATCAGAATGATGGTTTCTGTATTTGATGAGGAGGTGCTGAATCATGTATACACCTGCTAATTTCTGCTCGTCTGGGGAAAGGTTCAGAAATGTCTGCGCTACTGTGTCATCATTATATATGTCTGGATTTTCGGCCCATGATACGGCTGATCGGGCTAGTTCTTGTTCATCCATAGAATTGAGCACGTGGTACCCTACTCGATCTCGAAGCCTTTTATCAGTTTCCTGGAACTGATGTTCAGCAGAATTCGGGTTTGTCAAGGCAGAGAAAAAAACTCTCTTGCTTTCTGGACGGATGCCTTTCCTAAGGTAATTTCCCTTACCTACATATGCTATAGTATCTGCAGCTCTTTCTGGTTCTTCAAGTTCTTCTTCCTCCTCGGAGGAAGCTTTTTCTTTCTCTTTTTGGTGTACTGCTAGCACTGCTTTCCTAATTTTCCTGTACATAGTGGCTATGCAAGTCCCCTTATCATGTTTTCCTTCAGCTATATTTTGACCCCACTTGTTCAGTGCATCTAATTCACTCTGATCTGTTCCAGGCCTATCTCGTTCTCTTATTAGACAGTTTATGAAAAATCGTAGTATCTGTGCTTGAATGTCAACTTTCTGTTTCTCCATGGCCTCCTTAATACTGTCAGGGTCTTTCCCTGTCTGAACAAACTCATATATTCTATCCAGACGATCTTTCATTCCTACATAGCATAGCAAGATATCAGTAGCAGATCTTAACCGTAGTGATGCCAATATCATTAGATCGTCTTTTCCGGGTACTGGATCGTATCTGCAAACTGAAAGGTTTTCTTTAAATGCGTCAAAGCGGGGTGACCTGAACGTGAGAGGACTCTGCATATCCCTGAGATTTAATCTGTGTGTCAATGGCGGGGTCCGAGGACCCGCGGTTGCACCTCCTGAAGCGGAGGCTTGTGCAGTATCTCCCTGTGGAGTCGGTATCTGAACTTGAATTTGTCGTTTAGTTAGATCAGGTAAACGTGGTTTCGGTAGGTCTATTTTGGGTGCGGGAAGTGGCGGGGCTGGCGGAACGGGGGAGGTCTGTCGCGGTACTGGCGGAACATGATCTGGGGGCGGGGTGCCCCCGTCCCCGTCAGTAGGCAAGGTGCGAACAGGCAGATTGGTGTAAGCCGGTGCTACATCCTCTAGATAAGAATTTAGGAATATATCTTTAGTAGTCTTATGCATTACTTTAGTTGGGATCAATGGTGGCGGTAAGTTTTTCGGTATTTCTGATAGGGCCTCAGGTGTACCCTCGGCCGCAAGATACATACCGTTTACAAGATTATGTCGTGCGCGGTCTATCTGTTCAGTTTTTACTCGGATCCCCTCAGTAACTAGTTCGTTTTCTTGGGCTTTCTCTGATTCTTTAAGTCTGTCTTCTCTACGGAGTGCTCTTTCAGCACGTTTATGTGATTCCTTACGCCAAAATTCTATGGCGTCTTTCTGAGATTGTCTGGCTTTCTTTTTCCATAGTGCTTCCTCTACCTTCATGATGCACTCGGCATCCCATGTTCCGTTAACGGGCCATCTGTGTCTTTCGTCTAGGTGTTTAGTATAGTCAGTCCATAAGTCTAGATACAATATGGCGTCTATGCCGTGCTTATGGTACATAAAGTTACCTGGAGTGTCCCTAGGGGGGATAGGAATTTCTTCCTCTAGTATCCCTTTCCTAGTTCCTATCTGCTTTAACTTGTTGAAAAACGGCATTTTGCTTACTTAGTACTGAATGCTCAATCCTTAGTTTACTTAATACTGGGTACAGCTAATTGTACAAGAAACACAATAATTCACATAAAAAACGGTCACATTCACATTCATACCACGACATTAATCACATGAAAAGACATTTGAGACATAGATGACTACCCCCTATACTGGATGTACTGCTAAACAGTACAGATACACTGGTGTAACAGTGCAGAAATTCAGAAATTCAGAATACTAGATATACTGCTAAACAGTACAGATACACTGCCTAAAAACAGTGCAGACCGGACTTGTGTACCCAAACCCGTCTAGATACGTCCCAGCAATGGTACTCACCGGGAAGCACGGAAACAGAAGGCCTCGGAAAACTCGACTGGACTCGATTCGACACTTCGGAAAAACTTCGGAAAACTTCGGAAAATTTCGGAAACCTGGTGGGCCTCTTGACACCTCGGACCTTGCTTCTTTCGGCTAGGCTCTGGTCGGGATCCTCCGCACTCCTCACCGCCTCGTCTGGGCACTGATCGCAGTCTTCGTCACCTCCGTGGGTCAGAGGGAGATGCAGGAAATCCTGCCGGTACGCGTAGTTTCCATCTAACTGATGGCAGGGGACATAGCTTGCAACGCACCAACCGGCGCGTGAGGTGGGGGAGGGGTCCCTATTCGGGCGCCAAAATGACGTAAATAATTAATTTACTCTCTTAATTTCTATGCAGGTAAGTACTTAATCAATAATAACTCAATCGGAAAGAAAGAAAACAGAGTCCGTGGTGTTAGAGTTCTTAGGGGTTTTATTCCTCAAAAAGGAATGGTCTAGACCAGGATATCATGTTCTGACCACCACAGGGGTGTCAGAAGGGATAGAGCGCCACATTTTATTACATTACATAGCTTATATACTTAATTCATGTCATAGGAAACAGTTATAATGGGCGTAACAGCTGAGAGAAGACAAGATAACAGTATACACGTGTTACAAGTACGTGATCAGAAGGCGTGAACTAGAGGTGTGTGCTAGAAACGTCACAGGTAGGTGTCAAAAAGGGGTGGCACTAACAGAAATGTTGCAATGTCAGCAGAAATCGGAAGCTTGGATGCGCGCGCAGCTGCATGACGTGTGATTGGCGTGAAGCTGGAGGGTGCAGGGGGCTTGACATTTGCACCGACGGAAAGAGACAGAAGTCTGGCATGTCAGATCAACTTGTGCTTCTATCATATCTGATATCTGGTGTTTAGGAACTAAGCTATCTGGGCGGAAAAGGTCTCGAGGGCAGAAGCTATTCTATACTGACTGTGAGTGCGTGCATAAGCGCCTGAGTGTCTGTATGAGAAGCGTGGGGGCATGGGCCTTCCATGGGAGCATGGCAACAAGGGCTATGAATTAAGCTTGGATTAGTTGCATAGAGACAGGTCGGCCCCTTGGCTCTGCAGCTGAGGGGAATGTTTACTGAAGCTAGCAGGCAGGAATGTATTTTCGGGGAGCGGAACAGATAACTCGAAGGTTATAGTCAATCTTGGCAGACAGCAGGCTGAGCTGAGCGCGAGGGGCCGCGCTGAAAGTAAGTCAGAGTTCACGGGTACAGAGGCAGCCTGGGCAGAGGCCCTTGGAGTCAGAAGCCAGAAAAGAGGCTCGGTGGCAGAAATTCAGGGCCTACTCAGCTAGAGCTGAAAAACGTAGAAGTACACTACAAAAAGACGTTGGCATAGCATACTTAGGAACGGGCTATCCAACCCATTCAGGGTGGGTCTGAAAGAGGACATGTTGACGTTGGACGCAAATGTATTTGCGTCTTCATAGCTGGTACAGGAGGGAAGTTACATGCACTTTAACTCGTACATGGAGACGGTGGGGTACGCGCTAGGGAACACAACTTGACCATAAAATTTACATTTCCTCAATGCGTCCGGCTAACTGCTCCTCCCACCAGCCCATGAAAAGGTTCGCGTAACTGGGGGCGAAGCAGGTACCCATCGCGGTGCCCTGTGACTGTCTATATATGTCCCCATCAAAAACAAAAAAATTGTTGTTAAGGCAGAATTCGATCATCCCAACAATCATGTTTGAATGATCGGCCATGGAGATGGAACGGGTCTTGAAGAAATGTTTGATGGCATTCAATCCCAGTTGGTGCTTGATGCTGGTATACAAGCTACCAACATCCAGGGTGATAAGCATATAGTTATCCTCCCAGGGTATGCCATTGATACTGGTCAGAAAATGAGTACTGTCTCTAAGGTAGGATGGTAGTGCCAGAACATATGGTCTTAAGAAATGGTCAATGAATCTTGACATATTTTCCAGCAGAGAGCCCATGGAGGACACAATGGGTCTCCCTGGGGGGTCTGCCCTGTTCTTGTGGAGTTTGGGCAAAAGGTAAAGAACAGGGATCCGGGGATGTGGGCAGTAAAGATAATAGAATTCCTCCCACTCAATTAAACCCTTTTCTCTCCACTCAACTAGCATCTCCCTGTAAGTTACATTAGAACACAGCACATCATTCATGTTAGATTTGGAATAGCATGAGGCATCCTGTAGTTGGCGGGTACCCTCTGCCAGGTATTTCCCTATCAATTCGTACAGAACTGATTCTTGAAAAGTTGTAACTGGGATTGCTGGAGCCCGGCTCGGACCGCCCGCCGACAGTGCTTCTCCACTACCGGCACTCGTGAAAAGAAGTTGTTTACGTGGAAGCGCTGACCCCTGCTCCGGCTTGGTGAGATTCGGGAACGCTTGCCGTTCCAGGTGCACTGCCGCACCTCCTGCCGCTGACTGCGACACCAGACGTGGAATCCGAACTCACCGATCACTGAGGCTAATCCAGACGCCCCTTGTGGAACTCTACTCTCTATCGAGGTGAGCGATATTCTGCCGCTTTTCCAACAAGCCCTGTGTGCGCGTTTTCGCGCCACGCAACATTTTCACGGGCACGCTCTTCTCAGAAGGGTAAGAGACATTCACACAGCCTAAGCACGGCAGGGAGCCGGTTTTCATTGCGAACAGGCGTGTTCGCTTACCGGCGTGTTCTTTACCTTTTGCCCAAACTCCACAAGAACAGGGCAGACCCTCCAGGGAGACCCATTGTGTCCTCCATGGGCTCTCTGCTGGAAAATACGTCAAGATTCATTGACCATTTCTTAGGACCATATGTTCTGGCACTACCATCCTACCTTAGAGACAGTACTCATTTTCTGACCAGTATCAATGGCATACCCTGGGAGGATAACTATATGCTTATCACCCTGGATGTTGGTAGCTTGTATACCAGCATCAAACACCAACTGGGATTGAATGCCATCAAACATTTCTTCAAGACCCGTTCCATCTCCATGGTCGATCATTCAAACATGATTGTTGGGATGATCGAATTCTGCCTTAACAACAATTTTTCTGTGTTTGATGGGGACATATATAGACAGTCGCAGGGCACCGCGATGGGTACCTGCTTCGCCCCCAGTTACGGGAACCTTTTCATGGGCTGGTGGGAGGAGCAGGTAGCCGGACGCATGGAGGAATTCGACACCCAGGTTGCCCTGTGGCTGCGCTATATCAACGACATTTTTATTATTTGGAACGGTTCAGAGCAGACTGCCATTGACTTTGTCAGGAAACTCAATCACAATGACCTTAATTTGGTCTTTACTGCCAACTACAGCAAGAAGGAAATTGAGTTCCTGGATATAGCTATTAACATCAATGGCCCCATCATTGAAACTACTCTACACCGCAAGAAAACGGCAGGTAACAGCATACTCAGGGCCAATAGCTCGCACCCCCGTAATTTGATACAAAGTATCCCCTATGGGGAACTGCTGAGGGCCAAGAGGAACTGCAGTACTACAGAATCCTTTGAAAGAGAGAAACAAGTGATGTGTGACAGATTTATTGAACGTGGATACAACAGTAAAACCATCCAGTATGCATGTGAAAGAGTTGAAAAGATTGCTAGGACTGATCTGCTCTATCCTACCAAAGAACGAGATAGTAGTAAGAATGTAAGGTTCATTACTACTTATTGTGGTCAAGCTAATGCGATAAGAGACATTTTCAATAAGCACTGGCATGTCTTGTTGAATGATGAACATCTCAAATCTGACCTGGCTAGTAACCCTCAGATTACATTTAGAAAGAGCAGATCTTTAAAAGATGAACTCAGCCACAATCATGTCACACTTACCAGGAATGTCACTGCCCCAACCAGAACTGGCTACAAGTGTTGTAGAAAGTGCAAAGCGTGCAGGGGAAGTGTTAATTGTGACAAACTGGTGGTCCCAACCACAGGAAAGGAATTCCATATAAGAAAATACCTGACCTGTGATACCACTTATTGTGTCTACATCTTGATAAGTCCATGCAATAAATGGTATGTTGGTAGTAGTAAACATACAGCCAAGAAGAGAATCTTGGAACACCTACGAGTCATCAGAAATAAAACCAAAACATACCCTGTTGCTCGCCACTTCCAGACACACCACTTCAGTGATGAAACCAAACTCCGCATGGTGGTGATTGATAAGATAGATCTGGGAGTGAGAGGGGGGAACTGTGAACTTTCCCTGAGGAAACTTGAATCAACCTATATCATTGATTTCCATTGTACTATACCCGGGGGCCTCAATGTCAATGAAGAGCTTGCAATACATCTACAGTAAAATTTTAAGTGGCATTGTAGCTTGTCAGTACTGTCTTTCAGTAATTTTAAATTCTCCTTTTCTTTCAGACATGTAGAACGTGTTTTGCAGAGTAGGTTTATTGTGAAGAACTCATCTTTTGAAGAGACACTGGACCTATGGTCAATACCTAGCCCACTGGGGCAAGAACATTATGTCATTATTTTGACTCCTTTGACCACGCCCACTGGGGCGAGGAAGACGTTTTGGTTTTTGAGGTCCCGATTTGCCCACTGGGGAACCATGTTTTGTTTGGCAATCCTTTCAAGAAATTACCATTGATGGATTCTATAATTCTATAATATGTGCATTTTGAATCGCCCACTAGGGCGCTATGTTTTGGCTTGCATTGAATATTGAATTAACTCTACTGGATATGTTTCCATATGTTCTTCACAATTCCCCTTGTGTGTGTCATAATGCTATTATACAGGCTTTAAAGACATACTAAGATGGCCGACACATTTACTACCATGTTAGTTGAACCTGCAAAACAGTCCTTTCTTTATGTTTTTTTCACTTGTTTGTGGATTTAAATGGATGTGTTTGTGGCGAGACGGTAAGCGTGATCAAGGCTTAACCGCCGAAACGCGTTGTTGTTGCCAATAAATCTACATTATATTTGCACAGAAAAAGTGTCCGGGCTATCAATTCGTACAGAACTGATTCTTGAAAAGTTGTAACTGGGATTGCTGGTGCCCGGCTCGGACCGCCCGCCGATAGTGCTTCTCCACTACCGGCACTCGTGAAAAGAAAATATATATATATATATATATATATATATATATATATATATATACACACACACAGAGTTCAACAATGTGTTCCTCAGATGGCTTAATTATTCCAGCGTGGTGTCAATGTTGTGGGTTGGACCGACAGACTTACCAAAAAACTCCTGCTGTGTTACTTTAAATCCATTTTTTTTATCTGGACTTCTATTTTGTGGAAGCTGACAGGGTGCAGAATCCATTCCCACTACTTAGAAACCAGCAGATGGACAAATGAAAATCGTAATGTACCTCAAAGAGTAAGCGAGTGCTTCTAAGAAGCTTGCAGATGTAGTAGTGTAGTGTAGATGTAGGAGTGTGTATGTGATAAACCTCTTATCGAGACCAGAAAAGACCATCATGAAAAGGTATTTAGTTTGGAAAAGTTTCAGCCACCTACATTATTAACTAACCTGTGTCTGGGGCTGCTGATGTCGCCTCCTGCAACTGGTCTGTGGTAACGTCTAGTAGTGCTTTGCTGTCAACGATTTTTGAGCCTGAGGACATGGAGAATAAGGAGAGTGTGAAAATTGCTAAATGTCATTTTGCATGGTGTTCCAAAAAACAACTGGACATCTGCCAGTTAATACTGGGCACGATTTATACAGTAGCGGCCGGCAAGGATCGGTGGTGGCTGGGCAAGGGGATTATTAAAACATTTTTTTAACTTACCTTACCGCCTCTCCGTCATTTCCCCTCGGAACAGAAAGCAGGCATCTAGGCTCCCCTGACCAATCACAATCATGAAGGCTGCAATGCAGGCCAAACAGTAATTGCCCACTTAGGAGGGTGCTACCACTCTTTCCCTGCCCTGCAAGCAGAGCTGCCCGCCCCATCACACAAAGCTGCATTACATTACGTTTAAGCATGGGCGAATTTTGCGAATCTCGCGTTCGCGAATTTTGCGGATTTGCGAACTCGCAATCCGCAAAAATCCGCGAATTCTTTTTTTTTGTGTTCGCGCAGGTTTCTGCCAGTTCGCGAGGGTTTTGTACAATTTCGCAAACGCGAACTTACCTGTCGGGTCGCAAGTTTTGCGAACTTGTTGTTTCTACGTGTCCAGCCTGTTTGGGACACTCTTCTTCATCACTGCCACCCTCTGTCACCACTGCCACTCTCTGACTACTCATGCCACCCTCTGGCCCACCCATGCCACCCTCTGTTTCATCACAGCACCCTCTGGTTGTCCAGTGTACATTATTGTGGCAAAGCAAAGCACACCTTCCCTGCCTCAAGTGACCTGAATTAATTTGGGGCTGATTAATGTGTCACAGAATATTTTTTTAGCTGGCACCTGCTTCCTTAGTGCTTCCTGATTAGTGATCTTTTGCACTTGCTAAGTGCTTTCATTGTTGCAAAATTAGTTACAACACCTGCCCTGCCCCAACTGACAATAATGAATTAGGGGCTGATTAATGTGTCACTGTTGGATTTGAACTTCCAGCCTGGCTCCTGCTTGTCTCCCTTAGCTGTAATTCAGGACCTTTGTGGCATATGTGTAACTATTCTGAGGGTCAGAGCAGGGTCACATAATAGTTGCAAGTAGGCAACTGAACTCTGGAGGGGCCCCTCAGGAAGCACTACAGGAAATGGCTACTAATGATGAGCTTGAACTTTTGAACCTGGTAAGTAGTTTCAGTTTTGCTAAGATCGTATTTCTGCAATTTAGCGCTTATTCGCGGGGCGCGAAGTTGAACTGGGAAGCCGCGAACTCACGCGAACAGTGCGAGCAAGCCATAAAATCCACTGCTCGCGGATTTGCGGATTTCGCGGGAAATTCGTGAATCTCGCGGATTGCGAATTTACCGAAAATCCGCGAGCGGAACGGATTTTCCGCCCATACTTAATTACGTTATCATTTTATTTTGATTTTATTGCACTGCTTCATAGCGGTGGGGCGACGCTCCTCCGCCTTAGAAGAGGTCTCACCACTGGACTTATAGTTACCTTAGGGAATGAGTTACAGATACTTGAGATAACTATAACTGTTGGATTGCAGTGGTTTTGTACGTTTTAAATGGCATGTTTTAACTAACATGTAACTATGACGTCACTTTGAAAAACATTTTTAACTTACCTTACCGTCTCTCCATCATTTCCCATCGGAACAGAAAGCAGGCATCTAGGCTCCCTTGACCAAACACAACGCTGCTATGCAGCGTTGTGATTGGTAAGCACCCAGGCTCCCCTGACCAATCAGTGTTGTGATTGGTCTGAGTGCCATGGTTCGAAGCTCAGCCAGGGACTGGGGGTCTGTCCATGTTCTCCATGAAGGCTGCAATTCAGGCCAAACAGTCATTGCCCACTTAGGAGGTTGCTACCACTCTTTCCCTGCCCAGCAAGCAGAGCTGCCCACCCCTCCCCATCACACAAAGCTGCTGCAGAGGGGCAAAATAAAATGATAATAACATTATGGTATCATTTTATTTTATTTTCTTGCACTGATTCATAGAGGTGGTGTGACGCTCCTCCGCCTTAGAAGAGGTCTCACCACTGGATTTATAGTTACCTTGGGCATGAGTTACAGTTACTTGAGAGAACTATAACTGATGGATTTCAGTGGTTTTGTAAGTTTTAAATGGCATGTTTTAACTAACATGTAACTATCAGACAGATTCATCAAAGACCCGTTTTGCGAGTCTTTAATAGCGATTCATAAGGAATCGCTATGACAGACTCGCAAAACGGGATTCATGTAGGATTCGCAAAATAAAATGCGATTGCTACACATTTCTTATTTGCGATTAGCAAATTACTAATCGCAAATAAGGAATAACTCCCCATTCATTCCTATGGGCCAAAAGGCCCATAGGAATGAATGGTGAGTTTCCCTTATTTGCGATTAGCAATTTGCTAATCG
Source organism: Lissotriton vulgaris (assembly GCF_964263255.1). Lineage (NCBI taxonomy): Eukaryota > Metazoa > Chordata > Amphibia > Caudata > Salamandridae > Lissotriton > Lissotriton vulgaris. Next base: position 784,444,706 of record NC_141694.1, on the reverse strand, counting down.
CAAATAAGATAGCGATTTAAAGGGTGCCAGGGGTGTCCAAAGGACACCCTGTAGCACCCCTTAAATGCAAATTTAAACAGGTGTTGCGCACACACATATCCAAAGGACATGTGTGTGTGTAACATGCAAAAGGAAAAAATGCACAAAAGTGCTTTTTACTCTTTTTTCGCAATTTACCACGAAGTCAGACTTTGTGGTAAATTGCGACCAAATATTGCGAATTCGCAATTTCAAATTGGTTGATGAATTGCATTTAAGGAATCTCTATTAGAGATTCCTTAAATCCAATTCCTCGCAAATTTGCGATTTCGCTAATAGCGATTTTTGCATTTGGGATGATGAATCCCAAATGCTTAAATTGCACTCGCAAAGGGCCAGATTCTCAGAATCTGGCCCTTTGCGAGCGCAATTTCGCTTGATGAATCGGGCTGTTAGACGTCACTTTACCCTTTGTTTTTCAGTAATTTTCAAGGCTTGATCGTGTTGATTTTGTGATTTAGTATAAATCCGCTTATAGTTTTTGAGAAATTAATATTTGTATATCTGGATGGTTGGGTCTGAGGGACTTGCACAAGAGTCTCGCAATAGCAGCAATTAAAAAATAGAGCATTCTAATTGGATCAGGAAGTTTTTTTTCTTTTGGGCCAATGAGCTCCCACTGGAGTCAGATTTGCACGAGAGCCATTGCCCAGATTGGCTGCCAGTAACATAAGAAAAAAGTTGCTGGCAGCCATTACTGGACTCAGATGGAGTCTTCGGTCATGCAGTTTAAAAAACCCAAAATATATATAAAGGAGGCTGAGTGTGGATATTTTGACCCACCAAACCCTATGGAGGGGCCCAGAGAGACCCCCAGGGACTAAATTAAAAACATTTAAATAAGGGTTTTGCGCAATCCCATGGGACTCCTGTGGGATCGGGGCAAACAAAAAAAATGGTGGCCACCATTTTTGAATGATTGTATTTGTAAAAGGGGTGTGAATGGCCCCCTGAGGCGATAGTATCCCCGTGGACCCCATCCCAGTGGCCCCAATGTATTAAATAAGGGGAGGGTGGCATACAACCAACATTCCCGAGCCTTGTTAGGCTCCAGGGGATGTAATCATATACAAAGGGGCGAGCAGTCACCCAAGGGGGTTGTGGGAAATCTCCCAAAATGCATGGAAAAGGCTATGTGCTGCAGGGTGTTGGATTGGATGCAGGACATGGCCACACATGACTAAAGGCTATGTGTGATATGAGGTTGGCTGCCTCTGGTGGTAGCTGGCCCCAGGCCCTACTGCCAGCCCCCTGTTGCGCAAAAGGCCATGCACGACAGGTGGGTTAGCTTTATATGTAGTAATATTACTTTATGTTAAAAAAAACCAAAAAATTAACTGAAATAACATACGTTAAAGTAACATTATAGTTAGGTGAATACATCTGTACCCGAATACTGTTTGGAACTGAAACCCCCACACAGAATTCCACCAGTGATAGTAAGCAGAGCTAACTTTAACTTGCGCCCTGGCATGCAATCAGATAGAGAAACAATATGGTAGTTACCCGCACCTATGTAAACTATAAAAGAAACTAACACACTCATTAGACAATATCGTCAGTGATGTAATCAATTATGTCATTTGAGGTGTCATGGGCGATTTCATAAATGAAGTCATAAAACATGTCATGAGTTAAATAATAAGTGAGGTCATAAGCAGTGCACGGCAGAGGCTAAAATTCTAGTTAGCTTTGCTAACTGTAACCGGTGAATTTGTGTGTTTCTTTGAGTTTCAATTGCTATGGTGGCACAGACTTTATCACCTAACCATAACGTCACGCTAACCTTTGGGTTTTTCAGTGAATTTCTAAGGTTTTTTATGTAAAGTAAAATATAATACCAATTCCTAACTATAACATCACTTTAACCTTTTTTTTATTCAGTGAATATATATAGGCCACTGTAGTATTTCTACTATATCTACTTTGATCCAGATCGAACAAACAAAGGAGCACTATGATGAGGAAAGAAGAACAGCAAAGATAAGCAAGGAAAAAGGGTCTCAGTCTTGTGAAACACCACTAGAGGGTAGGGTTGGGCAGGAAGTAGGAAGGAGAATGGCTGAAGGGGGAAACTCTTCCAACTAAACAATTAGGAGGAGCAGGGAGGGAGGTTTAAGGGGAGAAGGCATATCCATAAAAAGAGGAGAAAGAGTAGAATAAAGGAGAAACACCCAGCTAGCATAAATTATTTTTTCATCTAGTAGGGAATTCACCAGGCTGGTATTATCAGTCTGATGAATGCCAATATAGGTGAAAAGAAATTGACAAAGGGAGTTTGTTAATAACAAATAATCAGAACGTGTTTGATCAGGTTCGATTTCTTTAAGAAAAAACATATCACCATCTCTCCTTATTGAAGGCATTCTGACACAATGTCTGGAATCTCTCCAGACCCGAGATTTGGAGTCTCTAGACCCTCTGGCATCACATACGTACTCGGAATACCATTATGGGACAGAAAACCATATAGACTGTGACCCATGCAACCCCATGAGCACTACATGAGGAAGGTGCATGTTAGACAACAATCTGTCCTATGAGGCTCACTGGAGTATTTGTGGACTTCAAATCTCTTTTTGCCATGAATAGACACTTTCAAAATTAACACTACGAATGTACTATAAGATTTTACTAAAATCAAAAAACTTTTCTAATGTACACCATATGTATGGTAGTTACTATAATGACAAACAAGATAGTTGCAAATACATTAGTCAACAAAAGGTAAAGTAAAGCAAAAGTTACTTATTTTGGGTAACAATATATATGTAAGAAACATTAGTTAATGTTAGATTCCTTACCTTAGAATATCCCCAGGCGTCAAACAGGATCCGGAAAGCAGTACCCCTGCGCGTCGGTAGGCGTCGTCTGCGGCTCAGCGTCCATCGTCGGCGTTGTGATCGCCGGGATGACGTCGTCGGAGTACTGAGATGCCTTCCTCGCATGCTGTCGTCAGTTTTGTACATAGCTTTCCGCGCCAGGAACGCAGAGCCATGCAAGAAACCGACACTGGTGCCATGAAACTAGGGCCTTCAAAGGGAGAAACCTTAATCCTAGTTATCGGATCGTAGAACGGGGAGGATGGATGGGGCGGTAAGGAATCTAACACTAACTAATGTTTCTTACAGATATATCATTACCGAAGGTAAGTAACTTGTGCATCTGAAAGAAACACGTTAGTGTTAGATTCCTTACCTTATTTATTTATTTATTATTTATTATTTAAGCTTGTAGAGCGTGACAGCTACCCGTAAGGGTCTCCCGGCGCTAAGATACTGCAGCTAACAAGGGATGGATTGGCCAATTAGTTATAGATCGAAAAGTCAGGTCTTAACAGCTTTACGAAAACAAATAAGGCTGTCCTCAGACCGAATGGCCAAAGGAAGGGAGTTCCATATTTTGGGCGCTAAGTAAGAGAAGGAACGGCCTCCCATTCTAGAGAGTTTGATCCTGGGTACTGAGAAGAGGCATTGGGAGGAAGAGCGGAGAGAACGGGAAGGTGAGTACGATTTTACTAAAGTCTGTAGATAACTAGGTGCCGCCTTATGCCTGATCTTATGCATATAGGTGAGTCTCTTAAACTTCACCCGGTTTTCAATCTTCAACCAGTGAAGTTCATGAAGGTGGCTGGATATGTGGTCGGTTTTACGACATCCACTAAGAAGACGCGCTGCAGCATTTTAGACTAGTTGCAGGCGTCGGGTGACAGCCTTGGCCGCCCCCAGGTAGAGTATGTTGCCATAGTCCAACCGGGAGGTGACCAAGGCACTCACCACCGTCCTTCTTGTGTCAACAGGCAACATCCACAGAATCTTACGGAGCCAACGTATAATGGTGAAACACATGGCAGATACTTTACTAACTTGACATTGCATTGTCAGGCCCCTGTCGATGGCAACACCCAAATTTCGTACCTGCTCCACTGGTACAGGAAGGGGACCTAGGTTAGCTGGCCAGTGTCTCGAGGTCCACAGGTTAGGCTTCTGTCCTAGGACAAGGACCTCCGTCTTCTCGCCATTCAGTTTGAGAAGGTTGTAATTAATTAATTTTGCTATTTCTCCAAGACCAAACTGAAGGCAAGAGGAGGATGCCTCGCCACAGTTCGTAAGCGAGAAGATAACCTGGGAGTCGTCGGCGTATGTGAATAGCGTGAGACCGACATTGTCAGCTATATGAGCTAAAGGGGTAACATATGAATTAAAAAGCAGGGGACTGAGGATAGAACCCTGGGGAACACCATGGTACTGTGAATAGGTATTGGAAGTGGCAGAACGGGAAAAAATTTGAAAAGTGCGCTTAGGAAGAAAGGAGGCCAGCCAGTCCAAGGCTAATCCCTCCAGGCCCATGATGGCTAAGGCATCAAGTAGGATTTTGTGAGAAATAGTGTCAAATGCCGCTCTGAGATCAAGTAATATCAGCGCGGCCATTTCACCTTTGTCGAGCAGAGACCGTAGATTCTCTGTAACGCCCAGGAGAGTGGTCTCCGTTGAAAAACCCGGCCGGAAACCTGACTGTGAAGGATGAAGTAAGTTGTTGGAGCTCACATATTGAGTAAGATGAAAATGGATGTGGCGCTCCAAGACCTTGGAGAAAGCAGGTAACAGTGAAATGGGACGATAGTTGGCAAGAAGCTCAGGGTCGGCAGTTGGCTTTTTTAAAAGTGGTGTGACCATTGCATGTTTCCAGATGGCAGGAACCGTTGCAGTCGTTAGTGATAAATTAAGAATGGAACAGATCTTAGACAAATGCAAGGGATCAAGCGCCCTAAGTACAGAAATAGGGAGAGGGTCCAGGGGGGAACCAGATTTTACTTTACAAAGCAATTCCCGAAGACTCTCAGACTGTAATTCAGGCCAAGCAAGGAGCGGGTGACGAAGGGAGATTTCGGGCCGGTGTGCTTTCTCTACTGAAGCAGGTTGGACTATGGTCTTGTTATTAGAGTTACAAGAGGAGATGTCCTGGTGGATCTTCTCCACCTTGCTTAGGAAAAACTGGGCAATTTCATTGCATTTCCTGTCTGTCAGAGAAGGAGTTTGAGCTACTGTGGAGGAGCCTGCGAGATTTTTCACTAATCTTAATAAGACTTTAGAATTGTCAATGGCATCTGTTATAGATTTTGTCACAAAGTTGGCCCTAGTAGAGGCACACTCTTTGTGGTAAGATTTTAGAGCAATTCTGTAGGTCAAAGCTGCCTGCTGAGAATAGTCTTTGCGCCAAAGGCGCTCAAGCTTCTTACACCGAGACTTCTCAGCTTTTAATGCCGCGGTGTACCAGGGGGTGGGCATCTTATGACGTACATCCTGCTTTAGAGAGGTAGGGAGGACGGTGTCAATGGCATTTTTTAACCAGAAATCAAGCAGCATGGCAGAAGTTTCCACATCCACTAGTGCGGACAGTTCCAAAGGGAGATTGGAGGCAAGAGCTTTATTCAGACAGCCAATGTCCAAGTTCCTCCATTCCCTGCTCCTTTCCGCGTAGTTGCCTCTGTGCAGAGCTGCGGTGGTCAGAGCCGAAATTCTAAAATTAACTAGATAGTGATCTGACCAATGAACGGGCAAGGCCGGAAGACATTGCAGATCTGGCAGGTTGGAAAAGATGGGGTCTAAGAAGTGTCCACCTTTGTGTGTGGGACCATGATTATGTAGAATAATATTCATCGCATGAAGGTCAGTGATCAAAGTTGTAGCTGCACTATTTCTAAGGTCATCCAAATGAATATTAAGGTCACCCACAACTAGCAGAGTACAGACGTTAGGCAACAAGGAGGCAATGAGCTCAGGCAGGTGAGTGACCCAGTCATTGATTGGCCCTGGTGAGCGGTAAATAAGAATGCCATTCAGGGAAACTTTGGGATGAAGGACAAGTCTAAAAGATGCGGCTTCGCAATTTTGTAAGTTAATACGGTCTAAAAAACATTGATACACATTTTTGAAAATAATAGCAATGCCCCCACCAATTTTGGCCACCCTATCACACCTGACAATGGCATAATTAATCGAAGTGCTTCCGCGACATCCGGGCCCGAACCTTCATGGAGCCATGACTCCGTAACGAAGAGGGCATCCGGTTGTTCATCATTTAGAAGGTCAAAGATCTCACGTCTGTGCTTAGGTACGGAGCGGCAGTTCATACTAAGAAAATTATATGTTGTTTTAGAAACAATCAGCAGTTGAGGTGTGCAGCCATGACAAAGTTGGGGAACCTCAAGTGACAGGGAGCAGTTAGAGCAAAACTGTGAGGACTCAGTTGTTAGACTGAACATAGAACAGTCTGCATGGTGATAGGGCCTATAAGCTCACAATGAGTTGGCGCTGTAGGTGAGTCTAGGAAGCGACGTTGCAATTTGGCCAGGGAGTATGGCCTTCGGCGCGCCGCCGGCGCGCCCGCTGCGCCCGCCGCTGCGCCCGCCCGCTGCGCGAACGGGAAATCACTGCCATAAGTACTAAGAAAAGTGGGGGAGGGGCCAAGAGGACAAAAGGCGGGGTGGAAGAACCAGCTGGTCCGCAACCCGTCTCCTCACCCAAGATGGCGTCGTTCCGGTCAGCGTCTCACATCAGCCCCAAATCGGCTGCGGGGACAGCTGAGAGGACCCAGGTAGGTTAGAAAGTGCCCCAGCAAATGCAGCAGCTTTAAAAACAATGTAAAATTGAATTGTGCAAATAATGCAAATAGCGAGAAATCAAGGAACAACATTCATTAAACAATGGCCTTAGGCCCCGGCTTTCCGCCTCAGAGCTCAGGTTAGCAGCAAATCAGGGGGGGGGGGCCTCAAAAATAACGTTTTTTATACTGGCGAGGGAGGGGCGGAAGAACCAGCTGGTCCGCAACCCGTCTCCTCACCCAAGATGGCATCGTTCCGGTCAGAGTCTCACATCAGCCCCAAATCGGCTGCGGGGACAGCTGAGAGGACCCAGGTAGGTTAGAAAGTGCCCCAGCAAATGCAGCAGCTTTAAAAACAATTTAAAATTGAATCATGCAAATAATGCAAATAGCGAGAAATCAAGGAACAAAATTCAGTAAACAAATGCCTTAGGCCCCGGCTTTCCGCCTCAGGGCTCAGGTTAGCAGCAAATCAGGGGGGGGGGCTCAAAAATAACGTTTTGTATACTGGCGAGGGCAGGGCGGAAGAACCAGCTGGTCCTCAACCCGTCTCCTCACCCAAGATGGCGTCATTCCGGTCAGCATCTCACATCAACCCCAAATCGGCTGCGGGACAGCTGAGAGGACTCAGGTAGGTTAGAAAGTGCCCCAGCAAATGCAGCAGCTTTAAAAACTATTTAAAATTGAATCGGGCAAATAATGCAAATAGCGAGAAATCAAGGAACAAAATTCATTAAACAATGGCCTTAGGCCCCGGTTTTCCGCCTCAGGGCTCACGTTAGCAGCAAATCAGGGGGGGGCTCAAAAATAACGTTTTTTATACTGGCGGGGCGGAAGAACCAGCTGGTCCGCAACCCGTCTCCTCACCCAAGATGGTGTCGTTCCGGTCAGCGTCTCACATCAGCCCCAAATCGGCTGCGGGGACAGCTGAGAGGACCCAGGTAGGTTAGAAAGTGCCCCAGCAAATGCAGCAGCTTTAAAAACAATGTAAAATTGAATTGTGCAAATAATGCAAATAGCGAGAAATCAAGGAACAAAATTCATTAAACAATGGCCTTAAGCCCCGGCTTTCCGCCTCAGGGCTCAGGTTAGCAGCAAATCAGGGGGGGCTCAAAAATCACGTTTTTTATACTGGCGAGGGCCTTAGAGTAGATACCGCAGCAATCCCAACCCCGATGGTGGGTCTGCGAACCAATATCACACCAGGAAGTACTGGAGAACAGTAGGGCCAAAAAAGACATCTCTCCGGACTTGCCTGTCCAGGCAGTAGTGCTTGGCAAACGTGTGCAACGAGGCCCACATAGCTGCCTGACAAATATCCTGCAAAGGGACTCCCCGACCCAGGGCAGTAGTAGCCGCCGTGGCCCGAGTGCAATGGGGGCGCAGCCCCACAGGAGGCTCTTTTTTAGCCAAGGAATACCAGACCTTGATGCACAAAACGACCCACCGAGATATGGTCCGCTTGTGCATTGCCTGTCGCTTCTTAGCTCCCACATACCCAACAAAGAGTTGGTCGTCCACCCGGAACTGTTGTGTGCCGTCTAGATAAAAAGAAAGTGCACGTTTTGGGTCCAGACGGTGGAGCCTCACTTCCACTTTTGAGGGATGCGGCGGCAGAAGGAATGTGGGTAGGGTGATGGACTGCCCGATGTGAAAGGCAGTAACCACCTAGGGCAGAAAAGAAGGACGAGTCCTGAAAACAACTTTGTCTGGATGGACAGAGAGGAAAGGAGCCGTTGATGAAATTGCCTGGAGCTCACTCACTCTTCTGGCAGAGGTGATGGCAACCAGGAAAGCAAATTTGAGAGTCAGAAGACGAAGAGGGCAATTATGAAGTGGCTCAAAGGGGGCGCACATCAGATAAGTAAGAACCAGGTTCAAGTCCCACTGAGGCATCACAAAAGGAACAGGAGGTAACAAGTGCGTGATGCTTTTCAAGAATCTATTTACAACAGGGGACTTGAAAAGAGAAGGCTGATCAGGAAGCCTCAAGAAGGCTGAAATGGCCGAGAGATAGCCTTTGATACAGCCCAGAGCAGGGCCCTGCTGGGCAAGAGAAAGAAGAAAGAGGAGGACCTCTGAAAGAGGGGCAGTGAGTGGATCCACAGCCTTTGCTGTGCACCATGCCACAAATTTGTTCCACCTGCAGGCTTATACCGTTTTTGTGGAGGATCGCCTGGCTGCCAGAATGACATCACAGACTTCAGGAGGCAAGTCAAATGGCCTCAACTGTCACTGCTCAATCTCCACGCATGTAGGTGGAGACTGGACAGGTTCGGGTGAAGGACCGTCCCCTGTTGCTGCGACATAAGGTTCTCCTGAAGAGGCAGACGAATCAGGGGATCGACTGACATACTGAGTAGCTCGGGATACCAGTACCTTTGTGCCCAATCCGGAGCCACAAGGAGGACTTGGGCCCGGTCGCGCCTGATCTTCTTCAGCACTCTGGGCAGAAGTGGTATAGGCGGAAAGGCGTTCCACAGACCGTAGCTCCACTCGCGACAAAAAGCGTCTCCGAGCGAGTGCCGCCCTGGAAATTCCAACGCGTAGAACTGAAGTCTTTGCACATTCTCTTCGGTGGCGAATAGATCTAACCTAGGCTCGCCCCACTGCTGAAAGAGACCGACCGCCACGTCTGAGTTCAGACGCGATTCGTGATCCATCATGCACCAGCAGCTGAGTTTGTCCGCCCTGGCGTTCAGGGAACCTGCCAGGTATTGAACCACCAGGGTGATGCCCTGGTGTTCCTGCCATGTCCAGAGGCGAAGAGCATCCTGACAAAGGGTCCACGACCCCACCCCGCCCTGTTTGTTGCAGTGCCACATGGCGGTGGGGTTGTCCGTGAACACCTGCACTACACTTCCCCGGATGGAGGGAAGAAATGCCTTCAGTGCAAGTCGGATCGCCCGCAGCTCTAGAAGGTTTATATGGAGCCGGGACTCCGCCTGAGACCAGAGGCCTCTGATCTCCGCCTCTCCCATGTGGTCTCCCCATCCCAGGAGAGACGCATCCATCACCACTGTGTGCTCGGGTTGGGGAAGGGAGAGGGATCTGCCACTGACCCAATCGCGGTCCGTGAGCCACCACTGCAACTGACTCGCAGTGCCCTCCAAGATCAGGACGTGGTCGGACAGGTTGCCCTGATGCTGTGCCCACTGGAACTTCAGATCCCACTGCAGAGCCCGCATCCACCACCAGGCGTGATGTACCAGCAGGATGCAGGAGGCCATCAGCCCCAGGAGCCATAGCGTCATACTGACCGAAACTCAGGATAGAGGCTGAAAAGATCGGAATCAGAGCCTGAATATCCTGAGCCCGCTGCTCGTGAGGAAAAACCCAAACTGCGCCGAGTCCAGAACCACTCTGATGAAGCGGAGTTTCTGAGAGGGACTCAAGTGTGTCTTCGGCATGTTGATGGCGGACCCCAGCGAGTGCAGGAGATTGGCCGTAGTCTGGAGGTGGGAAACGACTGTCTGGGGCGAGCCCGCCTTCAACAACCAGTCGTCGAGATAGGGAAAGACTGGAACCCTTAATCTGTGCAGATGAGCTGCGACCACCGCCATCACTTTCGTGAACATCGGAGGGGCACTGGTGAGGCCGAAGGGGAGCACGGTAAACTGAAAGTGCTCGTAGCCTACTGTGAACCGCAGGTAGCGCCAGTGGGGCAGCAGGACTGGGATATGGAAATAAGCGTCCTGCAAGTCCAACGCTACCATCCAGTCTCCAGGGTCTAGGGCAGCCAGGACCGGAGCTAAAGTCAGCATCTTGAACTTTTCCTTCCGGAAGATAGGGCGCAGGCCCCCTTTGCCCTTTTTTGGAACCATAAAGTATTGGGAATAACAACCACGTCCTACTTCTGGCCCAGGAACGCGCTCAATGGCCCCCTGGGCCAAGAGGGTTGTAACTTCCTCCTGCAGCAGTCGCAAGTGATCCCCCGACATGCGATGGTACTGCGGTGGCATGGCTGGAGGGGTCTCCTCGAAGAGGAGGGAGTAGCCCCTTGGGACGATTTGCAACACCCACTTGTCCAAAGAGATGGTTGACTAGGAAGGCTTTGAGGTGGATGCTGCGGGAGCGGATGTGGACTGACCGGGCCTCTGTCCCCCTGCACCGCCACGGCGGCCACCACGTCTGCGACCGCGTTGAGATTGGTTCTGCAGCCTGTGGCCGGACGAATGTGTGGGGTTGCCCCTTGCTTGGTCACGAAAGGACAAAAAGCAGAAGTTTGCTGGCACTGGCCGGATAGGCCCAAGGACTTGGCCGCAGCCCTGGAGTCCTTGAAACGCTCAAGCACGCTGTCTGCTTTGTCGCCAAACAGGCGACGGCCATGAAAAGGCATGTCCATGAGTATGTTCTGGACATTCCCCGAAAAAATTGGCGGACCTCAGTCAGGCGTGGCGACGGATCACCACCGTCGTGGAAATCGCTCTGCCTAGCGAGTCAGTGGTATCAAGTCGACACCGGATGGAATACCGTACTGCGTCCCGCCCCTCAGCAAGAGCCTGGGCGAGCCTTGTCTCCTCCGGACACTGGGGCAGCACGTCCGCCACTGTATCCCACAGAGAGTGGGTGTAACGTCCCAAAAGGCATGCAGTGTTAATGAACCGCAATCCTAAGCTGACCGAGGAGAACAATTTCTTCCCAAACCGATCAAGCCTTTTGGATTCCTGATTCGGGGGAGCGGTTGGGAATGTGGTCTGGGACGTGGAGGCCTGGATAACCCGACTCTCGGGGTGGGGTGGACATAAATCAGGGGTAGCCCGGAGCTGGGCGGTGGTGTCGGGCCACATTCCGATCCACAGGGGGCACTGTGGAGGGCCTGGTCCAAGTGCCCATCAGAACATCAGTGAGGGCCTCATTGAACGGAGGCATAGGCTCCGAAGAGCTTACTGGTGGTTGAAGAACCTCAGTGAGGAGGTTAGTCCTCACGGCCGCTGCAGGGAGCTCAAGTGCCAAGGCCTTGGCCACCCTGCGCAACACCACAGCATAAGTAGCCCCCTCCTCCGTAGCCACGGAAGGAGGAGAGAGAAAACCAGTGTCAAGTGATGTGTCAAGACTTAACTGGCTCTGCTGTGCCAGAGGTTCCTCAGACCCCTCCCAGTCCTCCCCTTTATTTGTGTCCTGATAAACAGGCATAAATGACGGAGCCGGGTCATAGGCAAAGGGCTCACCCATCGACGCCAGAGACAGCGCCGACTGGCGCCGCTCCAAACCCGGACCGGGGCTGAAACCAGGAGTGCCGTCGTCCTCAGACGGCGATGGGAGTGCCACAGCGGGGGTCGGCACCAGAGGTGGAGTCGTAAGGTCCACTGGCGTCGACCGGGATCCAGGCCTGGATCTCGGGGGGTCCTGCGGCACCGGGGCCAAAGCCGCAGGCACGCTAGGACCTCCAGTCAGACCCGCGGGCCAAAAGGCATGCCGGCGGGCCTCGACGGCAGAAAGAGAGTCCTCATGGCCATGAGGAAGTCTTGAATCTCGCCCGGCGTCGCATTAAGTCCAGGGACCAGAGGGTGTGGAGCTGGATGCGACTCCTGCGGCTCCGGTGGAGCTGCGCGGGTGGTGCCATTCAAAACCTCGGCCAAGTCGTGCGACCGGCGAGGGGACTCAGAAGAGCGATGTTGCTTCTTCGACTTCTTCTTGCCATGCCTCGACTTAGTAAGTGCGAGGACTTGGATCCCGATGAGCGGTGATAGCTGCGGCTCCGCGACCGGTCCCTCGACTTCCTCCTTGACCAGGACCACGAGCGGCACGGTTCCGACTGCCGGAGCTCGAGAAGCTTACGGGACCGCTCCCACCTAGCTTTTGAAGTCAAGGCCCGACATTCGGGGCACGACTTGTCGTCGTGGTCGGCCCCTAAACAGTAGAGACACCGGCGGTGGGGGTCGGTAACTGACATCAGTCGGTGACAGACGTCACACAGCTTGAAACCGGGCATCCCTACTGGCACCAGGAGTCGAAGTCGACTCGAAAAAAGATCGCCCAAAAGTCTAAAAATGACTAAGGGTAGGTGCTCTTCCTGGATCTGCTCTTGCTGGTGAGGAAAAAAGAAAAACTGAAGTCAGAGCGTGAGGGCGGTGTCTAAGTACTCCGATAACGTCATCCCAGCGATCACGACGCCGACGACGGACACAGAGCCGCAGACTATGCCTACCAACACGCAGGGGTACTGCTGACGAAAACTTTCCGGATCCAGTCTGATGCCTGGTGATATTCTAAGGTAAGGAATCTAACACTAACGTGTTTCTTTCAGATAAACTCTACAACATTATAAAAGTAATTGAACATTTCTGTGTATTGGCTCTCCATTTACCCTTTCTTTACGCCTCACACTAAGCTAAGCGAGGTAAATTCTCGTACAGTAGAGCAGAGTTGAGTGGAGTGCCGTAACATAGTGTGGAGTTAAGTCTAATAGAGTGTATTGGTGTGTTGTAGAGTCGAGGGTATTGAGTGTAGTGTGGTAGAGAAGTGCTGGTAGTAAACTAGTAAACTGTAATAAACTGGAGTGGGGTCTCTATAGAAAAGTGTTGTTTAGAGGGATAGAGTGTTGTATAATGGTGTGCACGGGCATAGAGTGAAGCATAGAGTCAGACAGTTGAGTGTATGGGAATTAAGTGGAAGTAGAGTATAGTAGAGTGGCATAAAGTGTAGTAGACTTTTATGGAGTGGAGTTATATAGAGTGGAGGAGAGTGATTTACAGCGGAGCGACGTATAGTGGTGTGGCGTACACTGTAGTGGCGTAGAGAGTATTACTTACAATGGAGTAGCATACAGTGGAATACAGTACAGTGGAGTGTAGGAAAGTGAAGTGGTATAGAGTGGAATATTGTATAGTGCAGTGGTGCACCACTGAGTGGAGTAGGGTATAGTAAATTAGAGTAGAGTAGAGTGTTGAACATTGAAGTGGCACAGTGCAGAGGTAACTTGTATAAACTGGAGCGGTGTCTCATATAGTAGAGTAGTGTGTCTTCATGTACAGTCTTGGAAACTATTATAGAGTGTTGTACAATAAACTGTACGGCAATATAGTCTAGCACAAATCTGGACAGTGGAGTGCACAGTGATAGACTGAAGTAGAGTCTAGTAGAGTGGCATAGAGTGTAGTAGAGTTTTGTAGAGTGGAGTTATAGAGTGGAGGAGGGTACATTAGAGGGATGTACGTTGTTACAACGCATGCTTTTACCACGCATGCCTTTACAACGCAGGTTTTTCAACGCAAGTCGTTACAACGACTTGTGTTGGGGGGTGCTGGATAGTGAATAGTTTAATTTACTATTCCAACTCCAGTCCCCGTGGATAGTAGGGAAGGTGTTTGATAGTAAATTAAACTATTACCTATCCTAGAGCAACCCCCAGCGCAATTCGTTGTAATGACTTGCGTTGAAAAACCTGTGTTGTAAAGGTACTGCGTGGTAAAAGTTGCGTCGTAAAGGATGTTTCCTACATTAAAGTGGCGTAGTGTAGAGTGGAGTGCCATACAGTGGAATAGTATACACTGGAGCAGTGGTTCCCAAACTTTTTTGATTCCTGGCTCCCTTATTCTATTGGCCGTGGGCTGCGGCTCCCCATTATGTTTTTTTTTTAAAGGTGGGGAATATACACCCGGCCTTGGGAGTGCTTCAATTTTTCTCCCTGTAAATAATTTGGGTGATGCCAATGAAAGAATTATACTAATACGGCCTACCTCTTGCCTGCAGCACCCACAGTGGTATCAGTGTGCACATTCACAGGATGCAGATGTGAGGCTCTTCCCTCCAGCTCTTGTGGGACACTATATGCCAGTGGTGCTACAGCATCTCAGAGACAAGGAATTTATCTTTGGCCTCCACTCAGTATGTGCACAGTGCGCACACTGTACGCATGTAGAACAGTGGCTATGCTGGGCCTGCTTCCACACTAAGGCTCATGCAGTATGCCAGCCGCCTCCATTCTACATCCCAGTGTGGAAGTATTCCCCTGGTGCCTGCTGCCCCTTCTTCCCTCAAGCCCCATCAATTTGTCCAAGGAAAGATGTCATCACCTTGGAACTGCTGCCTTGGGGTCACTCAATCCCCCTCACAGTGCCAGTAGCACTCTCTCAATGTGCCAGCAGTAGAGGCTTACCTTGGGTCCTCTGTCTCTCTCCCCTCTGCTACTATCCCATCAGAATTCCATTTGTGGCGTGCCTTATTGGAATAGCCAGTAAACTATCAGCTCCAACTTTCTTCTAACAGCTTTTACGATTCTAGCTTGTTTTATGTTGATAAAGTGAAAACTATTATTATCAGTGTAAAATTCAAGCTATGTATATATATTACATGGATGAAGCAATATACCTGTTACGTACTCAAAATGCCAAACTAATGCAGACATACAAAAAGGGTGTGTGGCCTCGTACCACTCTCAGCAATCCAGCTTTGTGGGGCTTACTGGAGGTATCTGGTGGCCTAGTTGGCCCCCAGGGACCCACAGTTTTCAAGGGGAACTAATCCCCTAACTTAGAACGAGCCAAAAGGCATGTTTGCATAGTGGTGGAAAAAAGTGGGTGTGGCCTGTAAAAAACCTTAGAAATTCACTGAAACAAACATAAGTTTCAGGGACGTTATAGTTAGAAATTAACATTTAACGAACCTTAAAAATTCACTGAAAAAACATAGGTTTCAGGGACGTTATGGTTAGAAATTAGCATAAAAAACCTTGGAAATTCATTGAAAAAACCATAGATTTCAGGGACATTAGAGTTAGAAATTACCATTTAAAAAACCTTTGAAATTCACTGAAAAAAAACAAAGGCTTCAAGGGGCGTTATAGTTAGAAATTAACATTTTAAAAAAGAGAAATTCACTGAAAAAAACATAGGTTTCAGGGACGTTATAGTTAGAAATTAGCATTTGAAAACATTTGAAATTCACTGAAAAAACCATAGGTTTCAGGGATGTTATAGTTAGAAAGTAGTATTTAAATACTTTAGAAATTAACTGAAAAAAACATCGGTTTCAGGGACGTTATAGGTAGTTGGACATCTCACTCATACAATACCAGAGAAATTCAGCTGTTATAGTTAGTTGAGCTAACTATAACTTGCACCCCCGCAATGCACTACTGATGACGTCACATATTACATCATTCATGACATGGTCAGTGACATCACTGATGACATTGCAAATGACATAACTGATTACATCACCACGTGATAATCTGATGCAATATAACCTTTGATATACCCACTCCAAAGAACAAGTTACTCTCCTTCGGTAACGCTTTTTATGGTAGATATAGTATCTGCCTGTGGATTCCTCACCTTAGGAATATACACTGCACCAGCATTCTGCAGAATTGTTTCCTAGCTCTCTACGCCGACGAGGACATCACAATGCCACAGCTCTGCTTGCGACTCTGCATGACGTGACTGGAGCCATAAGAGAGCCTCGTCGGCGTGATGACGTCAGTTCCACCCATTTTTTCCATGCCACCGAGGCAAAAGAGTGAACCGACAACATATTCAAAGTATACACAGTACACAATATTAAACAAACAAACACACATAGTAGAAATTCAAAAGGAAAGCCAAAGAGCAACAGGACCATATACCACACAATGCAAAATTATACATCAAATAATAAACAATCATGTTAAACAAAAACACCTTTAAGGTATATAAGGGTGAACGTCAGGGAGGAGTGTGGGTCAGTGAGGAATCCACAGGCAGATACTGTATCCACCAGAAAAAGTGTTACCAAAGGTAAGTAACTTGTTCTTCTGAAGCATACATCTGCCTCACCTTATGAATAGATTCCCACAGCAGTCCCACTCCCAGAGGAGGGTCTCCACCCTTCTATACCAAAAAGTCCTGTAGGACAGAGCGCGCAAAGTGGCCCTCCCTCCTCATTTCGGAATCCAAGCAATAATTCTTTGCGAAAGTGTAGAGGGAGTGCCAAGTCGCTGCCTTACAAATGTCCACTACAGTTACACCTCTGGCCAAAGCAGAAGTTGACGACTTGGATCCAATAGAATGAGCCCTAATGCCTTCAGGAGGCTCCTTACCAGCCAGGGTAAAGCAGATCTTGATGCACAAGATGATCCACCTGGATAGAGTGAGTTGTGCAAAGCCTTGCCCTTCATGCGTCCAACGTAGCTCACAAAGAGCTGATCGTCCATTCACAAGTCCTTGGTTCTGTCCAAAAAAAAGGTCACAGCTCTTTTAGGATCCAGGCAGTGAAGTCTCTCCTCCTCTTTGGAAGGGCGAGGGGGAGGACAGAACACAGGAAGAGTTATGGACTGCCCTAGATAGAAGGGAGAAACCACCTTAGGCAGAAAAGCAGCCCCGGTCCTAAGGACCATCCTTTCAGCATGTATGGTTAAAACGGGGATTTTGAACTGAGAGCCTGATGCTCACTCACCCTCCTTGCTGAGGTAATAGCCACAACAAAGACCGTCTTAAAATTCAAAAGTCTCAAAGGACAACTATGTAAGGGTTCAAACAAGGAACCCATCAAGAAAGTTAAAACAAGATTCAAATCCCATTGAGGCATAACAAAAGGTACAGGTGGAAACCTATTAGTGAAGCCTTTAATAAACCTCAAAACAATTGGAAATTTAAATAAAGATGGCTGATCCGGAAAACAAAGAAAAGCCGAAAGAGCCGACAAATATCCCTTAACAGTGGCCACAGCACATCCCTGCTGAGCCAAGAAAAGTAAAAACTGAAGAACATTCGACAAGTGAGGTTTTAAAGGATCAATGGATCTCTCTCCACACCATTTAACAAATCTTGACCATCTATAAGAGTAAATAGACTTAGTGGAGTGTTGCCTGGACAATAATATATCATCCAACATCCGGTGGGAGAGAGAAGGAACTCAGGTTGCCCCGTTCAATCTCTAGGCATGAAGGTGCAGGCTCTGGAGGTAGGGGTGTAGAACCTTCCCCTGCGACTGCGGGAGGAGGTCTGCCCTGAGAGGAAGACGGAGCGGCGGGTGCGATGAGAGGTGAAATAGATCTGTGTACCACACCCTTCTTAGCCAATCCGGGGTGATCAATATAACTTGGGCCCGGTCTTGGCGATTCTTCCTCAGAACCTGAGGAATCAAGGTTATGGGAGGAAACGTGTCCCCCAACGCTCCCTGCACTGGATACTGAAGACTGCAGAACAACGGGCAGTGTGCGTTCTCTTGAGTGGCAAACAGGTCCAACCGAGGAGTCTCCCACATCTGAAAGATATGATGAACCACCTCGGGATGAACCTCCACTAGTGATCGTCTGAGTAATGCTGACTGAGACTGTCCGCATGAACATTTAGCACACCAGCTAGATGATTTGCAAACACACAAATCTGACGGTTCTGTGCTTGGGACCAGAGTTGCAGAGCTTCTTGACAGAGACAATATGACCCTACACCTCCCTGTTTGTTGATGTACCACATCGCGGTAGTGATGCCCGTCAGGACCTGAACAGACTGACCGCGAAGGGAAGGAAGGAACGAACGCCTTTAGTGCTAAACCTATAGCCCGTAATTCCAGAAGGTTGATATGAAGCAACCTTTTCTCTGGAGACCAAAGACCTTTGACCTCCAGATCCTTCAGATGAGCGCCCCACCCCAGAGTGGAGGCATCTGTGATCACAGTGGCTACTGGAGGAGGAGGCTGAAACGGAGTCAGGTTGTCCTGCACAATCCACCAAGTCAGCTCCACTGCAGCTTCTCTGCAGATCCTTTTTGATTCCCTGAGATCTCTGTTGTTTTGATACCACTGCCTGCGGAGGCACCATTGGAGTGCCCTCATGTGCCAGAGTGTATGACTGACCAACAGTATGCAGGAAACAAACAGACCGAGCAGGCGAACCACCTTCAGGACCGGAACAACCGCTCCATTGTGAAACAAAGGAATTATCTCCTGAATGTTGAGAATTCTTTGAGGAGGAGGAAAAGCTCGACATACAGTAGTATCCAGTACCGCCCCTATAAACAGGTTGTGCTGAGAGGGCAACAGGTGAGATTTGGGCACATTTATTGAACAGCCCAAGTTGAACAACAGATGGGTTGTTACATGCAGATGATGAAACACCATTTCTGGCGATCCCGCTTTGAGCAGCCAGTCGTCCAGATAAGGGAACACTGGGATCCCTGATCTTCTGAGATGAGCTGCCACCACTTCCACCACCTTTCTGAAGACTCGAGGTGCAGAAGTAAGACCAAACGGCAGGACCGCAAATTTGCAGTGCTGCGACCCCACCGTAAAACTGAGATACTTCCTGTGCGACTTCAGGATGGGAATGTGAAAATACGCATCCTGTAAATCAATCGACACCATCCAGTCCTGCTGCTGCAGCGCCAAAAGAATCTGTGAAAGGTTCAGCATCTTGAATTTCTCCTGTTTGAGGTAAAAATTCAAGACCCGGAGGTCCAGAATTGGACGTAACCTGCCATCCTTCTTGGGGATCAGGAAATACCAAGAGTAGCATCCCTGACCCCTTTCTTGCTCCGGGACTACCTCTAGAGCACAAGTACTTCCTTCTGAAGAAGAAGTAAATGGCCCTCTGAACAAAAACGTTGGCAAGGAGAGTAAGGTGGAGGAAATTCCTGAAAGGGAAGAGCGTACCCATTCTCTACAAGGTTTAAAACCCAAAGGTCTGACGTTACTGATTTCCAACCCTGTAGAAAATTAGACAACCCACCCTCTACAGAACCTACATGATCCAGGATGGGGGTTCTAGAGCTGCTTTCTTGTATTACCAGGGGGAGCAGCGGTGGTAGAGGAGGAGGAGGAGAGATTGCGGGCAGACCCACGTTGGCGACCCTTGGCTCTTCCTCTATAAGACTTATAGAGGGGATTGTGATGCTGCTGCTGAGGTTGTCGCACGCTACGAAAGGAAGACCTTCCAAATTCACAATATTTTTTATATCCAAACCCCCTTGCCTGGGTGTACAGTCCCAAAGACTTCACTGTAGCTCTACTGTCTTTAAACCTTTGAAGGGCAGAATCAGCCTGCTCCCCGAAAAGCTTTAACCCATCAAAAGGCAAATCAACCAGAGTAGCTTGAACATCAGGGGATCTAAGCGAAGCTTGCCTCCTGGTAGCAATGGAGGTACCCATAACTCTGGCTACTGAATCAGCAGTATCCAGGCTAGATTGAACAACCTGTCTAGCAGCAGCCTGAGCATTTGACATAACCTCCATAAAATTACCCCGGTCTTCATCGGGTAACTTGGGTGCCAATTGCTTAGCTGAGTCCATCAAGGCATGTATATAATGGCCCAACAAACAGGTAGCATTGGTAAATTTAAGAGCCATGCTTGAAGATGAAAAGACTTTCTTAGCCGACTGCTCCAGTTTTTTAGAGTCTCTGTCAGCTGGAGCCTGGGAAAAGCATCCAACGACTTTTTAGAGCAGGACGCCTTTATCACCAAACTTTCTGGAGAAGGATGAGAAGACAGAAAGAGAGGATCCTCTGGAGCAGACCTATACCTTCTTGCTACCAATTTAGACACAGCAGGAGAAGAGAATGGTTTCCACCATAACTGAAGAATAGGCTCAGTCAAGGCTTCATTAAAAGGTAACAAGGGCTCAACTATTGAAGAATGCGAATGTAAAACCTCAGTGAGCAAATTTGTCCTATACTCAGCAGTTGGTAACTGTAAGTCCAAAAGCTCAGCCGCCTTTCTTATAACCGTATGATATGGAGCTACTTCTTGTGGTGGAGAAGCCCTGGTGGAAGAAAGCTACTACTCACGAGGAGTGTCCAGCCCACTTTCATCCTGTATACCTTCAAAAATCATCCACTGATTCTTCTATTTCACCCTCTTCAACCTCCTGCCTTTGATACTGCTCTTTCTCCAGCAGTATCTGCAACTCTCTGATTGATCAAAATCTAGGAATCCATATCGGCAGCGCCACACGCAGCGCCAACATCTTTGGAGCTGGAGTCGAAGGAGGATCCGAAGGAGGAATCAGCGCCACACTAGGCCGAGAGGACAGTCTAACAGACGTCGTCGGGGACTCCATGAACGGCGTCGAAACCCTGGGAGCCAGAAACTGCCATGACGGCGCTGTCAGCATGAATGGCACAAAGGGTGTCTGGGCATAGTGTTGAAGCACACCCAAGTTGAAGGCCAGCAGACCCACATGACCCGAAGGTGCTCCGTAGGGGAAGGCTGCCTTAGCAAAGACTCCGTACATAGCATTAAAAAAATGCGTAGGATCTGATCCTGGAGTTGGAAATTGCGGAAATGGATTCGACCCAGAATCCAAATGAGGAGCATCCGGAGTCGGAACAGCTGGATCCACTGGAGCCACAGGATCTACCTAGTGCACAGGAGAAGTAACAATCTGGAGTGGTAACTCTTCCGAGTCCGGCGAACCCCTCGGTGCCGGAGACTGCGCTGGAGTGCCTTTTTGGTGAAGGATATCTCTCCGGAGTCAATCGAGGAGAAGGCTAAGGTGAAGGAGACACAAGCTCTGTTTGATGAGGTCAAGTGGCCGGCAAAGGCAACCTCGAAGCCTTAAACTTCAATTAACGGCACAGAGATCCATGTCTTCTCTTCTTTTTGTGTTTACTCGACTTCGACAAATGCGAAGCCGATAACTTTGACTTAACTCTTTTTTGGCCTCTTCCTTCCTTTCTCGCCTCAGCTATAAAGAGCTTGGCTTCACGTTCTTTAAGAGCCTTAGGGTTCATATTCCTGCAATTGGAACAGTCCTCCACGTCGTGATCAGATGACAAACACCATAAGCAGTCTTCATGGGGGTCAGCAGTGATGGACATGTGACCCCCACACTCTCTGCAGGGCTTGAATCCAGACTTCATCAAAAGATAATATCTTAATAGCAACAGTTTAAAGATAGAATCAACAACAAAGTATCTCAGCAGTATGGAGAAAGCCAGAAAACCATTACGAGTCGACGGCGTGGATGAAAGGGAACTGACATCATTACACCGACGAGGCTCTCTTATGGCTCCGGTGACGTCATGCGGAGTCGCGAGCGGAGCCGTGGCCTTGTGACGTCCTCATCGGTGTAGAGAGCTAGGAAAAAAATCTGCAGAATGCTGGTGCGGGGAATATTCATAAGGTGAGGAATCCACAGGCAGATGTATCCATCAGAAATACAGACTACCATTTTTGAAACCATAGACAGATCAATACCATTTACTAGATACACACTCACTGATTCCTAGGTCTACACACACATCCACTCATTCATCCATGCCGTCACTCATACATGCCATCACTCATCAATACAGCACTTTCATATGCACTCATACATCTACAGACACTCACACACCACCACTCATCCGTAGAGTTACTCAATCACCAAGTCAGTCATGCAAAGTTTCAATCACCCTCCCATTTACTCACCTACACAGTTATACACACACCACCTCATGTATTCATAAAGATACTAACACATGCTTACTTTCTTATACAATCACTCATACAAGCACACACTCATCTATACAGTCACTCTCACAATCACTCACTTTCACATACAGTCATTTATATACTCCAACACACACATATACTGCCTTGCACATATGTAGCTACTCACACATGTACCACTGAGGCATTCATTCACTCACTAACACACACTCACCCACCCACCTAGGAGGCCATACTCTAGACCTCCTGTTTGCAAAGCAAGCTAAGACAGAGGTAGTGGATGTTTTGCCCCAAAATGGGACAGACCACACGCTAATCCACTTTGTTACCACGCTACCTAGCTTAGAGGGCACTAGCAATCCTCCATTGAGCTTCCGAAAGGGAAGAGAATGGGCCAAGCTGATAAAAAATAAGACCCTATTGCCTCTTCAGGGCCGGATGTCCTTTACCCCTTCCTCTTCTGTAGGTGAAAATTATCAGACCTACTGCAAGATTATGGCGGACTCCCTGGATACAGTGGTGCCAATAAAGCACCTAAAAAACAAGAGAAACATTTCTGCCCCTTGGTTCAACAACGAATTAAAACAGATACAGGTAAATTGTAAAAAGGCAGAGAGGAAATGGAGGAGGGCATATCTGGATTTGGATAGGAAAGCTTTGAAACTGGCACAGACCCATTATAAGGAATCTATTGCCAAGGCCAAGGCTGAATTTTATGCCAACTCTATCCTGCAAGCCCCTAACAGTACTAAAACACTTTTTGATATCGTTAGGAACCTATCTAGTCCAGCATGCGCTACTAATAAGGTAATAGCTTCACAGAAAATATGTGATGATATCGCTGACTTTTTTTGAAGACAAAATAACTAAAATTGTCGGGAATTTGTAATCTGACGGTGCGGCTGGTTTAGCTGAGAAACCTGCCTCTGAACCCCAAATAGCTACCATATTGGATATCTTCCACTCTCCTACTGAGGACTCTTTTAACCAGCTGGTTCAAAGTGTGGCCTCAGGCTCCCCGCTAGATCCATTCCCTCATAAAATCTGGAAAACCCTGGGGGAAGAAACTTTACCATGGCTATGGAAGATCTGCTGCCAGTCATTGGAGGAAGGTGTGGTACCAGAGGCTTGGAAGCAAGCTATTATAACTCCACTACTTAAAAATTCATCCCTGGACCCTTCCGACCCAGCGAGTTTTAGACCAATCTCCTTACTGCCCTACCCAGTCAAAATCCTTGAAAAGGTAGTTAGTAAAAGTCTATCTTCCTATCTAGAGGATAACTCACTGCTGGATAGGGATCAGTTTGGCTTCCGCCCGGGACATGGGACTGAGACCGCACTGGTAACGGTAATGGATAACCTGCGAATGCGTGCTGACAATGGGGTTTCATCTGTCCTGGTACTATTGGATATGTCAGCCGCATTTGATACGGTTAACCGTGCAGTGTTGGTTAAGAGACTGGAAGACATAGGGGTAAAAGGACAGGCTATAAAATGGTTACGATCATACCTGTCAGGAAGACAACAGGCGGTATCCTTATTGCCATTTACCTCTGACATGTCCCCAGTAATCCATGGGGTACCACAGGGTTCGGCAATAAGCCCGATTCTTTTTAACATTTATCTATGCCCTCTACTTCCCATTATTAAATCTTTTGGGGTAGATCTCATCAACTATGCAGATGACACTCAACTGGTGTTCTCACTGGAAGGGAAAAGAGCGGTATCTATTGACACCCTCCAGGAGTGCATGTGTCAAACGGCAGGTTGGCTTAAAAGAAATGCCCTACAATTTAATGAGGGAAAAACGGAGGTAATATACTGTCCCGCCACGAGAATGTCCTGACACTTACTGATAGAGTTCAAGCTCACTCCTGAGGGTGAAGCTTTGGCCTCGGCTAAAGTGGTGCGCAATTTGGGAGTCATGGTAGACGAAAACCTCCAAATGGATGCACAGGCCAACTAAACTCCCAGTACCTGCCTTTCCTTGCTCCGAACTTTACGGAAAATCCTTCCCTTACTCCCCAAGGACACCCATCCTCTTGTAGTGAGGAGCATAATATTGAGTAGATTAGACTACTGCAACTCCCTGTACTTGGGAGCACCACAATATATTGTGCAGGGGTTGCAGAGAGTTCAATCGATGGCAGCAAAACTGGCCCTAAATAGACAACGCAGATCCTCTACAATGCTGGCCCTAAGAGACCTTCATTGGCTGCCCATCAGGGAGAGAATCCGCTTTAAATCCCTCTGCATTGTATATAAGGCAGTGCACGGTCAGGGCCCAGTTCCCCTACAAGAAACATTCACCTGGTACAATCCAAGCAGGCAGCTCCGTTCTTCAAACTCCAGTCTGATAACTACCACCAGATTTAAGAGGTCTCGGAAAGGTGGTAGAGCCTTTGGAGTGATGGCCTCCCGTATCTGGAATGAACTGCCCCTAATGCTTAGACAGGCTAGCTCGTTGATTGGCTTTAGGAAGAGCCTGAATACTTGGCTCTTTCCAAGCAATGGGTTTTAAGTATATCTTTTAAATAGCTGATTCTGATTTTCCTTTTCCGGGCTTCTCTCTGATCCAAGCGCCAGGATACCCGCAGGGTGGCAGTTTTGCGCTATATAAGTTTCTAATACAATACAATACAATACAGTCCGTCACACAGGCAGTCTTGAACCCATGTACCCAGTAAATCACCCACTCACACATCTGTGCACAGAGTCACACATGCCCCACCCACCCACACAGACACTCGGGCACACATACAGATACTCAGACAACCAATCAATAACCCATATAAACACTCATGTAGCTACTCACTAACCCATGCAGCCGCTTACACAGCAACTGACAGACTGATACAGACATTCACATGGGTTAGTGTCTAAACTGTGTGAATGTCTGTATCAGTCTGTCAGTTGCTGTGTAAGCGTTTAATCGGGGGAACATGGCGGTATGAGCTAGTCCCGGTCACGAGCTCTAAAATCCCAAGGGGCAGAAGTAGTACGAGCAGAGCTCACTGTGCCTGTTAAAGCAGGATTTTTTTCCAATAATCGTTTTGAACCGTTCGAGTCCCTGAAGATTTAATCCTTCCTTCTTGTTTTTTGCCAATTTTCACGTTTCCTTCGTTATGGGTTTCGACGACGGTCGGTGGTCCTGGTTGCTCGTGGAACTGCAGTGCGCTGGGAGGAGTTTGGGCAGAGGCTGCGTCGCGGCCCAGATGGAGCCGTTGCACTGTGTCAAGAATCGGCTTCCCGCGGGGAGTTTTCTTTCCGCTCTGCAACCCTCGCAAGTCCCAGTAAAACCATGGAAATTGCCCCACGATGGCAGAGTGAAGCCGGGAAGATTCCACATATGACTGTGGTAAGGAGGGGGGAAAGAACCACAGGAAGAGTGTGGGGGTCTGGAGGAGAACTGTGACTTCAAAGTGATCCCATGTGCAGTCAAAGGAAAAAAGGGAAACAGAACCGTCTTAACAGACTAGAGTGAGAAATAAATATATACACTTTACGGAATAGAGGGGTTTGGGGGAAAGAGGAACTGGAGTGCTCTTCGTTCAAAAAACACTTTCTACGGGTCAAATAACTGTCTCACCTCCTCTTAATCAGCCAGATCAACCAAAACAGGCAGCTTTGTGCGTAAATCAACCGAAAGTGGTAAAATTGAGTAAAAAGACGGCAGAAGCTACTAATCCCCAGTCAAGTGTAAAGAAACAATTAAGGAAGAAACCAGGGAAAATAAAAGTGACTCCTTCACTCCCCTCATACTTTAAAGTAAAAGCACAGGCTTCAACGGTCACAGCGGGGATCTATACAGCACTCGTAGAACCCCAGCCGGAGATCCTTAATATAAAAGGTAGGATGGCATCTGGTCCTGGGCCTAAGGAAGCTTCTTCAAAACAGGTCTCATTAAAAAACAGATATGACTCTCTGCTAAGCATTGAAGAAGGTATCACTTCCTCACCAGCAGATAACATCTATAAACATAACCCTTTATTTGACTCTGAGCAACTGAGGGCCATGGCCAATCTCTCACCAGCTAGTAAAGAGTCAAATTCAGTAGAGCTTGAAAACACAGTGGCGGTAATGCTAACAGAGCTGAGAGAGGTTTGCAACATCCGAGTTCAATCAACAGAAAATTCAAGGGTATTGTGAGACCATGAAGGAAAAAAAATCAACAGTCTAGTAGACAGGGTAGGGGCGATGAAAACAATACAAAATGAGATATCAAATAAGGTGGCCACAAACCAAGAGGAGATTCTGAAACGTAAGAATAATGAAAGAGATCTTAGAGATAAGCTAGAGTCTCTAGAAAATAACGCTAGAAGAAATAATGTCAGAATTTTCAATGTTCCTGAGGGAAAAGAAGAGATATCAGTACTTTCGTGATTACCCTTCTAAAAGGGTATAATTCTAACTTAGATTCCGACACTATAGAACAGGATGTGCAGAGAGTCCACCATGATCCTTTTGTGGCACGCCCTGGTAGAAAAACTGCAAGAAGGATTTTAGTGAAGTTTAAAACATATGCACTAAAAGAAACCATTCTTGCGGCAGCTTTGGCAGGAACATACAAGAAAGATGACTGGTCATTTTGTATCCGATCAGATGTCTCACGAGAAACAGGCAGTGGGAACTAGGGAAACACATTCAAGATCTAAGAGATTTAGGTGCCACAGCAAATATACGTTTCCCTGCCACATTAAAGGTTATGAGGAATAACAAAATGCATACCTTTAGCGACCCAGACGATGTAAAATCCTTTATTGAGCAGATCAGGGCACAATCATTATAGTAGAAAATAGTCTGCCCACTAAGGGGTGAAAGAGCTCATATGAGGTGTCAATTGGAAAGGGGCGACCAATTCGGTCCCCCCGAACGTATGGTAGGGTGCCCTGATCCTCCCGGGAAACCATTTTGGGCGGGGGGCGTGTCTCGGCTGGTATGCCCGAAGCGGCGTAGCCGGGGCGCGCCTTTTCCCGCCCAAGAGGGGTTGTCCTAGACACCTACACCGTTGGCCACGCCCTGTAGGCAGGCCGAAGGAGGGTACACGCCCTCCCGAGGAAGAATAAAGGAGCAACAACCCTAAGAAACATCCTCTTGTTCCTGTGCTTGGAAGCTGCACCTCCGCGTTGCACGTGAGCCCTCGACGGAACAAGGAGTCGATTTTGAGAACTTGTAATTTTGTGTTTCTCTTTCAGCGATTTCGAATCTTTGGATCCAGGACCTAGTCGAGCAGCAAGTTTCGAATATCCGACGACAATGCCTGGCCAGAAGGTCGGAAAGAAGGTTGGAACCGAACAGATGCTTCGCATGCTGGTGAAGGACATGGCGAACATGAAGAAACAGATGGCGGCAATGAATAATACGGGCAGACCGAAGAAGGTCATCGGACCAGCATTGCCGGGAGTAGTCCCCGCAGGGAGAGGTAAAAGGGCCAGGAATAGGGCGGCAGGGGGCGAAGCCCCAGTTTCCGAGTCACCCCCGGCAAGCCCGGTTAGTCCAGTGGAGGCCCCCGTTCCGATCCCGGACGCGGGACAACCGATCCCCGTGGTAGTTACGCCCAATAATGAGGGGGATATGCCTCCGGAGTTGGCCGCCCAGTTGGCCGCAGGGCTGGGAAGAAATACAGAGGGTACTACGGCGCCAGGAGACACGGCCGAAGAGGCCAGGTTACTAATGAAGCAGTTGCGGCAATCGAGAGATGCTGCGAAGGCGAATCTCCATATTGTTTCCCCTCAGGTTCCCTCGGAACGACCGACGTCTGGCGTTGGAACAACAGCACGATCAGCTACCGATTCGGGTAAGCAGCAATTGCCGATGGCAGGGGAGGGATCGTTACCCTCGAGGAGGGAAAACATATCCCGCTGGCCACGAAAGAAATGATTTGGGCTGATAAATATGTGAACATGTTTTCTCTCTTAACTGACCACCACGAGATAGAGCACGTCAAAAGTCAGAAGGACTTGTTGCACCCGAGCGTATGGCGTGCAAAAATGGCGGCATTCAGGGTGGACGAGACGATCTCTAATTGGGGCAGGGCATTTGCAATGTTCACTGCGATCATGGGGGAGCGTAAGCCCCAGGTGTTGACTGAATTGGCCTGCTACCAGACACGTATAATGGGTTTCTATGAGACATATGAAGGCAATCAATGGTTGGGTTATGATAGTAAGTTTCGTAAGGCCAAGGAGCACGACTCATCTCTGACGTGGGATTGTTTCGACTCCATTTCGTGGCAGAAGCAGCTCATGCCGGGCACAACAAAGTCGTCTTCGCTTGGCGGGAATGGGGCGGAGCCCGCCCGCCATTATTCGGCGGCGCCCTTTCGAGCAGGCACCAATAGTGACCAACAATCAAGGAATGGTGGGAATTCGGGTAGGAAAGGGGTCTGTTGGAGCTTCAACAGAGGCAAGTGCACGAGGCCACAAGGGACATGTAAGTTCAGGCATGAGTGTGCGGGTGCGGACAATCTTCACACCCTGAGAGTTCGTGCAGAGCCAAGAATGGTGATGCAGGGGGTAGAGGAGGGGCCAAACAGGTCTAACATCGACCGAGGGGCACCACTACCTACCCCCGTAGACATCATGGCAATGATCCCTTGGCTGAATGAATACCCTGATCATGTCTCCGCTGGGGTGTTGCGAGACGGTTTCTCGTATGGTTTCCACATCCCGGCGGTGGATTTTCGGGGGCAATCGCAGTGTAAGAACCAACTATCGGTTCAGCAGAATACGGCGGTGGTGCAGGCTAAGATTGCAAAGGAGGTTGCCCGTGGCCGGGTTGCTGGCCCATATGGGCAACCACCAGTCGCTAACTTCATTTGTTCACCGTTGGGAGTAGTCCCCAAGAAGGACCCAGGTGAGTTTAGGTTGATTCATAACTTGTCGGCTCCGAGGGGTCTCTCGGTGAATGATGCGATTGACCCAGGAGTTTGTTCGGTGCGGTACGCATCCTTCGATGAGGCCGTCGCCATGTTGAATCGCCTGGGGCCCGGAGCGCTGATGGCCAAATCGGATATTGAATCAGCGTTCCGGTTGCTCCCGGTACACCCTCAGGATCAGCGTCTGCTAGGTTTTGTGTTTCACGGACGCTACTACATGGATAAATGTATGCCAATGGGTTGCTCCATCTCTTGTGCTTATTTTGAGAAATTCAGTTGTTTTTTGCAATGGGCGTTCACCAGAGCTACGGGTTATACGCAGGTTATGCATTACCTTGATGATTTTTTGTTCTTGGGGTCAGCCGGTGACACGGAATGTGCACAGGCTTTACTGAAATTTTGCGATCTCATGAAACGATTCAGCGTGTCATTGGCACCGGGGAAGACAGTGGGGCCATCTACTTCACTCGAGTTTCTTGGAATTGAGCTCGATTCAGTGGAGGGATGCTTCCGTCTGCCCAGGGAAAAAGTAAAGAAATTTAGGGCCTCTCTAGAATTGTGCATCAGCAAAGAAAAAGTGACTCTCCATCAGTTGCAACAAGCAGTGGGCCAGCTTAACTTTGCCCTTAGAGTGATACCTATGGCTCGCCCCTTTTCCCGCTCTATTGCACAAGCCATGGTCGGTCTCAAGGAAGGGCACCACCGCACAAGACTGTCTGCAGAGGTTCGCCAGGATATGCGCATATGGTTGGCATTTCTGGCGGATTTCAACGGTCGCGTCGTGTGGAACAAGCCACCAGCTTCCTCCGAGGAGCTGGGTTTATGGACCGACTCGGCGGGGAGTGTGGGATTTGGCGCCATCTTCGGTAATCGATGGTCGGCACAAACATGGCCGACGTGGTGGCACGACAGTGGGCTCACAAGTAACATTGGGTTTCTTGAGCTGTTCCCCACTAAGGGGTGAGAGAGCTCATATGAGGTGTCAATATACCTTGTGTTAATAGGGAGGGTGGTGTGGGGTCACTGGTAAAAATGTAGAGACCTATTCAAGACCCATTGAGTGGGGGGAGCAAATGGGAGAAAAATAATTAAAAAAATGTCCTACAATGTTTGATCCAGTTGATCTGGTCTTTTTTTTGTTTTTTTGTTGCTTTTTCGTATAAGGTTTACAGTGGTTAAGGAGAGCTGTTTATTATACGCTATTGTTAAGATAAAGCAAAATGTTATTTTTTTATAAAATATGGCAGGTCTAGATAATACTAACTCTTTAAGAGTTTTTTCATGGAATGGGAATGGCCTGAGAGTGACTCCAAGGAGGAATGAGATATTGGAATATTTGAAGTTGAGGGAGGCCAATGTCATATTTATTCAGGAATTTCATCTGTTAAAAGAGGAATGGCTTGATATTCTTAAATCTCAAACATGGGTAGAGCACTGTAGTTGTACATCCCAAACATTCACAGTTAAGGGGTGGCTATAATATTTTAAAAAATTAGCTCAAGCTACTTTTGCTGAAGATAAGGTCGACCCTGAAGGTAGGTGAGTGATTGTTGGGCATGAGTTCAGGGCACATGGTTAGTTTTTGTATCATATTATGGTCCTAACTTGGACGAACCTCTCCCACTTCGTACATTAATGATTCATTTACTTGAATTCAATGATACAATTATTATGGGAGGTGACTTTAATGTCATTCTCGATTTAGATAAAGACACTACGTCAAAAAAACTTACTGCGGCTACCTCAAAAATGAGAACTGCCCTGAAATCTATAATGCGGGATCTTGGCCTAGTAGACATATGGAGCCTAAAAGGCTCAAGAGGGGGAGCTTTGGGGAATTCTATAGGGAATTTTACATTCCACAACAAAAAGCATGGGCACCGATCCAGGATTGATTTTTTCCTGACATCTATTATTATTAGCAATTCGGTCAATACGATTGCCCATATACCGGATCATCTATCAGACCACTCGGCTATCTTTATACAGTTTAAGCTCACTGGTAAAACACTAGAGCGGTGTTGGACACTAAACCGATCTCTCCTTCTTGAATCTTCAATAGTCAAGAACGTGAAAAAACAGACAAAAGAGTTCTTTCTTTTTAACCTTGATAAATAAGGTTTGGAATACGTATAAAGCATATCTTAGAGGTATCCTAATCAGCCAAAATGCTATGGAAAATAAGAAAAGGAAAATGGAACTTACCTCTTTAGAAGAACAGATAAAAGAGATTCAAGGAAATCTGACCCAAACCTTAGATGTTTACATAAAAACTTTAATAGAAGCAGATCTAGCCAAGGCCAAGACAAAGTTAGCAGATTATTTAAAACACAGTAATAAAAAAGAGATGGGAAGCGAGTAGACTCTCTAATTATGAATATGGGGAGGGCAGTGGAAAGCTATTGGCCGGGGAGGCCAAAACAGATCGTAGCAGGAATAATATTAAGGACCTGAAAAATCAAGTCAAGGGTGAGGTCATCACTGAGGACAGAGCCATTGAGCAGGAATTTGTTTGTTTTTTTCAGGAACTCTATACAGAAGATTTAGCTCCAAACAATGAATAGACAGCTGCTTTTTTCAGCGACATAGATCTTCCGCTGTTAAGTAACGAAAATAGAGAGGAACTATCAGCCCCTATAACATTGGAAGAAGGCCATAACTCAATTAAGAACTTGAAAAAGGGAAAGGCTGCTGGCCCTCATGCTATCCCTAATGAGTTGTATGGCCTGCTGAGGGAAGAATTAGTCCAGTTACTGCTTAATCTTTTCAACTCAGCGTACATTTTAAAACAAGACAACCCCCTTCCTGGGAATTGGCAACCATAATCATTCTTCTCAAACCTAACAAAAACCCCAGAGTATGTGAATCATACAGGCCGATATCACTGCTCAACAGTGATTACAAATTATATACACAGATTTTGAATAAAAGGTTGGAGCGAATGGTCGGCTCAATCATTCATAATGACCAGAAGGGATTTATGAAGGGGAGGAATTTAGAGGATTTGACCCATGAGTTAATTGGCGCAGTAGATATTGCCATAGAATTTGAGAGACCCTTGTCTATAATAACTTGCGACGCTGCAAAAGCTTTCAACAGGGTCAGCTGGCCCTTTCTCAATGAAGTAATACAGCGTTTTAATATGGGGGAAGTACTCGGGTCAGCAATGAATGCATTGTACAAAAATCCTATGGCCCTGATACTAGTAAATGGAACCCTTTCCGAAAAAGCACAAATAAGAAGAGGTTCCAGACTGGGCTGCCCACTCTCCCCCCTTTTATTTAATCTATACATCGAGCCACTGGCCATCAAGTTAAGAGCATGTAATAACATTCATCCATTTACATGCAATGAATGGAAAAAAAAGATAGTGCTTTATGGCGATGATTTAATGATTTTTACAACCCACCTCGACCCAGTAATATCTGTTATTTGGGAAATTTTAGACAACTTTGGTAAATTATCAGGATATGCCGTAAAACCTTTAAAAACAGAGACCATGCAGTGGAATACTAGTTCCCAGAGCGAGCTTAATAAAAAGATTAGATATTTAGGGATCGAAGTGGTTCAAAATCTGGAACGTTAGCAAAGGTGAACTTTGATTCAGTTACATCAAAAGTCAAGAAAAAACTGCAGCAGTGGGATTCATTACCTTTATCTTTTTGGGGAAAGTCAATTTTACTAACAAAGTCTATTTTACCCAAATATTCATTTATTTTTATTACAATTCCACTGGAATTCAAGATGGATTGAAGTAAAAAAGTACAAGGAGCCTTCTCCAGCTTTATCTGTGGGAAAAAAGGCCCAGAATCGCATGGAAGAAATGTAGGGAAAAGAAGGAAAATGGGGGTATAGAGAGCCCAGATCTCTTACAATATCAGAGAGCCTTTCATTTGAAAAATTTTAGACAGCTTTTAAAGGATTCCAACAATATCACCCCTATGTTCAGTGGCTTGACATATGATCCACCAGGCTTATCCGACCACTTTCTCTATAAATTCGGAGACCCCAAATAAAAAAAAAAATCAGACTTATGTCTCTCCAGTGGGGGGGGGGGGGGGGGGGGGCGTGGCCAGCTGCATGGCTGAGTAAGACGTAAGTATGGGCGGAAAATCCGTTCCGCTCGCGGATTTTGCGGATTTTCGGTAAATTCGCAATCCGCGAGATTCGCGAATTTCCCGCGAAATCCGCAAATCCGCGAGCAGCGGATTTTATGGCTTGCTCGCACTGTTCGCGTGAGTTCGCGGCTTCCCAGTTCAACTTCGCGCCCCGCGAATAAGCGCTAAATTGCAGAAATACGATCTTAGCAAAACTGAAACTACTTACCAGGTTCAAAAGTTCAAGCTCATCATTAGTAGCCATTTCCTGTAGTGCTTCCTGAGGGGCCCCTCCAGAGTTCAGTTGCCTACTTGCAACTATTATGTGACCCTGCTCTGACCCTCAGAATAGTTACACATATGCCACAAAGGTCCTGAATTACAGCTAAGGGAGACAAGCAGGAGCCAGGCTGGAAGTTCAAATCCAACAGTGACACATTAATCAGCCCCTAATTCATTATTGTCAGTTGGGGCAGGGCAGGTGTTGTAACTCATTTTGCAACAATGAAAGCACTTAGCAAGTGCAAAAGATCACTAATCAGGAAGCACTAAGGAAGCAGGTGCCAGCTAAAAAAATATTCTGTGACACATTAATCAGCCCCAAATTAATTCAGGTCACTTGAGGCAGGGAAGGTGTGCTTTGCTTTGCCACAATAATGTACACTGGACAACCAGAGGGTGCTGTGATGAAACAGAGGGTGGCATGGGTGGGCCAGAGGGTGGCATGAGTAGTCAGAGAGTGGCAGTGGTGACAGAGGGTGGCAGTGATGAAGAAGAGTGTCCCAAACAGGCTGGACACGTAGAAACAACAAGTTCGCAAAACTTGCGACCCGACAGGTAAGTTCGCGTTTGCGAAATTGTACAAAACCCTCGCGAACTGGCAGAAACCCGCGTGAACACACAAAAAAAGAAAATCTGCAAATTCGCGAGAATTCGCGGATTTTTGCGGATTGCGAGTTCGCAAATCCGCAAAATTCGCGAACGCGAGATTCGCAAAATTCGCCCATGCTTAGTAAGACGTGCCTCAGCGCAGCTCCTGGCAAGACTGCAATAGATCCGGTACTCTAACTACCTGGAAGCGTGAAAACTGGGGGAGAAATCGGCTGAGGAGGCATCGGAAAGCGTGAGGCACCTGGAAAGCCCGCCGGCTCCGTCCTACACCCAAGCAGAGGCGAGATATTCTGCGGTTTACCCCCGGAGCCGGAGACCCTGGTTGCCAAGATGGCGGCGTCCGGAGTCATCGGGACCATCGGCTGACGAGGAGGTGAGGCGGTGAGGGCAGAGGGGGACCCCCACCACCCGCACGGCAGCGGACGACCCTGGGCCTCGCCTCCCTGCTGGGGAACTCCCCCCCCCAATGCTCTGGCAGCCCCGAGAGCGGAGACGGACTGGGGCCTGTGAAGCCGGGGCCTGGATATGCTGCCTGCTACCCGCCGAGTGAGCTGCCCGGCCTGCGAGCCCTGCGTAGGTTTACACTCCCCTGGGCCTGGCGCTGCTTTGTTGGGGCCGCGGAGAGGCCTCCAAGTGGTGGACATCCTGCAGACAGGCTGGGGCCTTTGAAGCCGGGGCCTGGATTTGCTGCCTGCTGCCCGCCGAGTGAGCTGCCCGGCCTGCGAGCCCTGCGTAGGGTTACACTCCCCTGGGCCTGGCGCTGCTTTGTGGGGGCCGCGGAGAGGCTTCCAGGTAGTGGACATCCTGCAGACAGGCTGGGGCCTGTGAAGCCGGGTCCTGGATTTGCTGCCTGCTGCCCGCCGAGTGAGCTGCCCGGCCTGCGAGCCCTGCGTAGGGTTACACTCTCCTGGGCCTGGCGCTGCTTTGTGGGGGCCGCGGAGGGGCTTCCACGTGGTGGACATCCTGCCCCCTCCCCCATCAATGGCGGCAGTGCAAAACTACGGGACCCTGAACTGGATCCGGAGGAGGCAAGCGGATTGGGGCCTTAGTGTGGTGAACTCGGGCTCCTCGCCCGCCCCTCCCCCCCCCACCCCGGAGAGCGCGGGGAACCATCGGAGACCTCACATCGAGGAGGGGGTCCGGGCTGGCTCTGACCGCCCTGCAGAGGGCCCACTGGATGGGGAATAGTGCGGAGAATTCCCGGCGGTGCGAGGGGACCACGAGGCTGATCCCAGCCCTGTGCTGATACCATCTTGGGAGGCGGTGACCGCTGCCCCCCCCCCCTGCTCATACGTCCCGGATCCCAACATCGGGGGCCCATTGGCGGACAACATGGGCAAGAGAGACCCAGTGTCAAAGCCTGCCAGGCAGGAATCGATTGAGAACTACACCACCACTACGCGGGCGCACAGGGACGCGGCTGTGGGGGCCCGAGAACCACAACCAGACACCACTATGCTCCTGGAGGCGATCCAGGCCTCGAGAACCGACATCTAGAACTCTAGAGCGGCCCTTGAGACCAAGATGTGGGAGGTGGACTCTGAAGTCCTCCTACTACGTCAAGATTTCAGGAACCTATCTGACAGAGTGGGTGCGGCGGAGACCAGGATCTCGGAAATGGAAGACTCCGTTACCTCCCTCAAAAAAGATATGGCGGAATTGCAGGCCTCCCATAGACAATTGCTGTGGCGAGTGGACGATGCGGAGAACAGGGCACGCAGGAACAACCTGCGCTTTGTGGGCCTGAGGGAAGGAATCGAGAAGACCGACACTGCAGCCTTCCTTCACTCCTGGCTTACGACTATGTTCCCCCGAGCTCACTTCTCCAACTGTTTTGTGATTGAGAGGGCACATAGGGCACTCCTCGCCAGACCACCGGAGGGAGCGAGGCCTCGCCCAATCATTGCGAGATTTCTCAACTATGCGGACAGGGATCTCATCCTTAGAGAAGCCCGGAAAATGGGGGAAATCAAGTTTGAGAACACCGTCGTCATGATCTTCCCTGATTATAGCCAGGATGTGCAAAAGCAAAGACGCTCATACGACACTGTGAAGGCCAAACTACGAGAACTGAACATATCCTATATGCTACTCTTTCCTGCGAAACTGAAAGTCTTGTTCAAGGGCAAGTCGCACTTCTTTAACCGCCCGGAGGAGGCCTGGCACTGGCTGGAGGAGAGACCACTACTAAGGGAGGCGGAAGAGGAGGATCGCAGAATCCGAGATGAGCAGGCGGCGGCCAACTTCTGGAGAAGCCCGAACGGGTCACAGAGGACACGACATCACCGGGCGGGCAGGCATTCACAACGAACACCTTACCCACCTCAGCAGGTAGCGACCGGAGGAGTTCGAGAAGATGGCGCCGCTGCTACCACTGGGGATCCCACTCGGGGGTCGAGGTTCAGGTGCCTGCTCCCAGCATCAGAAAATGCGACAGACCATGAGGATGATACGAATATCTCGGATATGGAAGAACAGACGGAGCAATCCTTACACCCACTAGCTGTTGCCATCCGAGATTTGGAACAGGGAGTGCCGGGCAACGCGGAGGCTACTGACCCTGACACGCAAGACTCCCACTCCTGAGAAGCTACGGGACTGAGATTCAACATAGCAGTTCTTTGCTCTGGGGCACGCAAGTAACTCTTTTTGTTCTTTGGGGTGGGCACACACCACTTCAGGACTCGAATTTGGACAGCTAGACATTTCTTAGCTGGGGTTGTTTGAGGGGTGGGCAACAGACCTTGCTGCCTGGTAGTCCGAACCGTCGATGGTTGTACGGGCGGGATGGCTGGGGGGTACAGGTAGGGTGGGGGTGGGGGGCACAGGGGTTGTTCGTACAGTTTGGTTGTTTAAGGGGGGGAGGGGGGAGAGATACGATGTTAGGTGAACACAGTCATTGGGATTGGCACATTCTTTGGTTCTTTCGATATGGGCGCTCGCCCACCTGCTTGGCCCCACGGCCTGGAGGACAAGTGCCTTATTGTCGTACCCATGGCCACTGAAAAACTGAATGTACTGACGTGGAATGTAAATGGTCTGGGTAACAAAATTAATCGAGGTCTGGTGAACAACTTTCTCAAGAGAATAGGCCCTGACATCATTTTTTTGCAGGAAACGCATCTGAGGGGCACGGCTTGTGCATTCATAGCACGGGGTAGGTATAAGGTATTGGGACACGCGGGATACACAACTGACTCCAGGGGCGTGGCGATTATTGTTAAACCCCTTTACAAACCCCTTTAATAATAATAAAATAAAAAGAATACTTTCCCATTCCATGTCACACGGATGTGGGGAGGCCCACTCGGAACATGTGTAGGAGTACAGGGGTCCTGGCGCAGACGCACTTACACCCTAGTTTCAGTATATGCACCACCTAAACTACAGGCGAACGCGCTAAAGATGTTAGCGACCATACTCTTGGACACCTCAGATACAATACAGATAGTGGGGGGTGATTTCAATGATGTGATGGATAGGGGTATGGATAGATCAGGAGCGTCTAGATACCAAGGTACTCAGACTCCCCTGGCTCAAATGGTATCTGAGTTAGGCCTGACCGATGTATGGCGACTGTTACACCCGAACACTATGGCCTATTCATTTTACTCGGCGGCACACAAAGTGTTTTCCAGACTAGATTATGTCTTTATGCCTAGGCAGGAACAGACTATGGAAGGCACAGCGGAATATTTAGCAAGGGGTCTTTCAGACCACTCGCCACTACTCATATCGATGGGCAGGTCTGGTCACAAGAAAGAGGCCACGTGGCGCCTTGCCGCTTGGGACCTGGCGAACAAGACAATACTTAAAGGCGTTAGAGCGGATGCTCGGGTCTACCTGGCTGAAAATGAGGGGTCGGTGGACTCGGCGGTAAACCTGTGGGAAGCACTGAAACCGGTGATGAGAGACAGGATAAATGGCAGATTGAGGGAGGAGAGGAAGAGACTACTGGAAGAGGTGGTGACTGTAGAACGCACTACAGTGAAATTGAAGAGGGACCATTTGCGTACTAAATGCACGACTACCTTGCGTAAGCTGCTGGACAATCAAAGACGCTATCGAGACCTGGTGTCGGACGAGGCGAGAACGCAAAACCTGGCCACATTACACCGTCTTTATGATGTGGGGGATAAGTCAGGCAAACTTTTAGCCTGGCTTAGCCGTAGGGAGAGGGCTGCGCGGTGGGTAGATGAAGTTACTGACGAGAGGGGGAGGACAGTGTGCTCAGACCTCCACATTGCGGATGTGTTCGCGGCTTACTACGAACGCTTTTACGAAGCCAGACAACTGGGCCCGTGTGAGGACTCACTCCTCTATATGTCGCAGATCGACCTCCCCGTGGTAGATGCTGAGGCCCTACCTGCGTTAGAGGCCGATATCTCCTTAGAAGAAGTCAAAACCGCCATTGCCGGACTAAAGCCAGGTAAGGTGCCGGGACCGAACGGTTTCCCCCTGGAATTCTTTGAGTGCACGGCCGACATATTGGCTCCACACCTGAAAAATCTCTTCCTTGAAGCATATAAGGAAGGAGGTTTACCCACTGACCTCACCTTGGTGACCATAGTCCCTATCCACAAAGAGGGCAAACCGCGGGGAGACTGCCCATCCTACCATCCCATCTCCCTTCTGAATACGGAGGTGAAACTCCTTGCCACAATCCTGGCGCGACGCCTTAGAACAGTCCTACCTGACCTGATACACTTAGACCAAACCGGCTTCCTGCCGGATAGGGCCCCGAAATTCAACCTCCGGCGCTCGCACAACTGGCTTCAGGAGGTGAGGGATAGGGACCCGCCCCATTGGTTCCTTTCCTTAGATGCTGAAAAGGCCTTCGACTCTGTGCACTGGCCGTTCCTTGAGGCCGCCTTGGAAAAATTTGGTCTCGGTCCCAAATTTCGCTCCTGGGTACACCTGACTCTACACCAACCCGAGGGCCAAGGTGCGGGTGAACGGGAGGCTCTCCCGCGAAATCTCGATCCAAAGAGTCACCAGACAAGGATGTCCTCTGTCACCGCTTCTCTTCACATTGACAATTGAGATACTGGCGGCCAGGATTAGGCAAAACCAGAGGATCTCCGGTTTCCGACTTATGGACGCAGACGGTCCGCAGGAGAAACTGTCCCTTTACGCGGACGATGTACTCCTCTATATCACTGATCCACAGACCTCAGTGCCTGAATTGTTCCGGGAGTTGGACGGCTATGGCAGCTACTCCGGCTACGCAATAAATTGGCACAAGTCCGTCCTTTTCGACCCCAGAGGTGACACGAGTGAGGGGGCCCTCCCGGATAGATTGGTGGTGTCCGCGGAAGGCTTCCAATATCTGGGAGTATTCCTCACGCTGGATAGGCAACTGTCGCATCTCAGAAATGTTGAAAGAATACTCGTGAATTCCGCGGCTGATATGGCCCTGTGGCACCAGCTCCCTCTGACGCTCCTGGGTAGGGCGGCAATGTATAAAATGGTTATATTGCCCAAATATTTATATGCCCTACAGAATGAATATTATCCGATTCCGGACGGCCTCCTCCGCAGACTACACGCCGACCTCAGATCTTTTATATGGCTGGTTAAGCAGCCGAGAATAGCGCTGACCACCCTCCAACGCCACCAGTACAGCGGTGGAATCTCGCTACCAAACCTTGAGGCGTACTATTGGGCGGAGCACCTGTCCCCCATTAACGACTGGCTTCACGCCCCGGCGGACCACCCTACTTTTGCACTGGAACGTACCAAACTGTCCCCACATAATCTGCTTTCATACTTATTCGGTGGTGCGGCGAGGAGGTCCTTACTTCCGGCCACGAATATTACACTCCGGGCTTGGAGAGTGGCCATGAGACGCACGGGGTGGGATAGGAAGCCCACCCGACAGACCCCACTCTGGCACTGCGCGTGGCTTTCCGAGCTCCGCAAACTCACAGGCTTTAAGCAATGGGACGACATTGGGATTTCCACGGTGGGAGATGTCATCGCCAGGGGGGAACTAAAATCCTTCGCAACCTTGAGGGCGGAATATGGGCTCCATCATTTGCAGTTTTTTAAATACATTCAACTGCGCCATGCATGGAGGGCGCAGGCTTTAACCCTAGAGGGTCTGCCGGAATATGCGCCTCTGGAAGGCAGACTGCTACAGGAGCAGATACCAAACAAGGCTGTGTCACTCACATACAGAACACTCACAAACAACATGCTGGGAGACCTGGGGAAGCTTAGGGCCACTTGGGAACAGGAAGTAGGGACACTGGAAGATAGTGACTGGGACCTAATCCTCATGCACCCGAGGGAGGTGGCTATTAAATCCCGGCTCCGCCTGATCCAGTATAACGTGCTCCACAGGACATACTTTGATAGAGTGAGATTGTTCAAAATGGGGAAGACACCAGACGATAGATGCCTGAGATGCCACCATGAGGGAGGGAACTTCTTCCACGTATTATGGGCTTGTG
The DNA here is from genome assembly GCF_964263255.1 of Lissotriton vulgaris. NCBI lineage: Eukaryota > Metazoa > Chordata > Amphibia > Caudata > Salamandridae > Lissotriton > Lissotriton vulgaris. The sequence continues at coordinate 784,404,394 of NC_141694.1, read as the reverse complement.
ATAAAATACAATCCTACTGGACGCTCATTTTCACCGAACTGCGGGAGGTCCTGTCTGTGCCGCTCGATCAGGCGCCCAAACTTGCCATCTTGGGAATGACTAATGATGTTGACCTCCCCCGCCACTTACTGGTGTTCCTGACATTAGCCCTAGTAGTAGCGAAACGTGACGTCGCAAAATATTGGGGGGCTGTGACCGTCCCCACTATGGAGGAATGGAGAAGGGGGTTAGACCTTTACATGGCGAGTGACGTATAAATCAAGAGGTTGCCCGAAAAAGTTTAAAAGGGTCTGGTCAAAGTGGAGACAGTATCATGTGCTGGATAGTGGGCTTGGGGAGGGAGGCTCGTAAGTGGGCCCCGGGATAGGAGGAAGAGCGAGTTGAGAACGAGAGGACATGTTAGGAGTGGACACTGATGCGCCAGTCACGCAATGCTTGCTTGAATGTCTTCATACCACTTGTTTACCAGGTATGGGGGGGGATGGATGGGGTTGGCGGGAACTGTATGTGCCCTTAACATGACTGTGATGTTAAGTTTTGATTGAGAAGATGTTCTACCTACTTTCTATTCATAATAATGCTTGTTGGGGGGGTGGAGGGGGGGAGTTCAACAAAACCTAAAAAGCAGATGCCCAGATGGCTAATGTGGCCACCAATTATGTTACGGCGGTGGTGCACCGAGAAAGACTCGAAGATACGGTCAGAATGACCTCTGGACTACGCGTTGATGGAGCACCGGGGGTTCCGTAAACTGTATTTCAATATGTAACTGTTTTGCCTGAATAACATTGCCAATGTAATCCTTATCATGTCTGAGTATTTGCAATAAAAATCGTTTAAAAAAAAAAAAAAGTCTCTCCAATGGGCCTGTAAATTGTGGTATCAAATAAGGAAGATACTACAGATTCCATATTACAGCCACTATGCGCCAGCATTGAGATCGCCAGGAGCCCCCGCATTTTTGCAAGACTCTTTAGGGTAAAATCTTGTCAGATATGGCGGGCCAAGAAATAAAGGTGAGTCTGGCATTGGTAATATTTGGGGTGATACCGGAAGAAGAATCTATTGGTAACTTACCTAAACCTCTTAAGGCTCTTATCTTTATTCTAATCCTACTAGCTCGTAGAGAATTGTGTATTAAGTGGATCTTACCTATTGCACCTTTGGAATCTGAATGGATAAATTCGATCCACAGAATATCTAAATTGGATAGAGCAATACGTTCCAATAAGAGAACAAAGTGCTGGAGTATATGGGATAACTGGGTGGAAAATGTTTGCCTTTGTAGTAACTAAATCTTTTTTCCTTTTCACACATACTCATATTCCTCATGGGAACCATTTTAATTTTAAATTAACTTCTCAAATCCTACTGAAGAATCATAGGTACCTTGTTATATAAAATATATAATATAAAGAGTATATCTTTATTTAATTTCCTAATTGAAACAATGACCACTATTAATCCTATGATTAATTATCAGTAAATACAGGATGTTCTAAAAAATCTAGGAGATTCATCAAGACGGATTGGTGAACCTAGAAAGAGAATTTAAGTAAGAGCCTGTGATTAAGGAGAAAAGAGTAATCCGACCTTGAAGAGAAGGATCCCATGATGGCTACCATCCCCTCCTAAGTGGAGAGAGCGGGTATCCCTCGGTATGGATGGTAAGAGACTAAGTTGGAAATCTCTTCTTTGTCCAGTTTCGTACTGATCAAACATATGAGGACTAATGAAAAAAAAAGTTTAATAACTCACTTATACAGTCAGTCACTGCAGGAGCAGACAGAGGCTTTTTCCAAACTTCCAATATTGGCTCAGTAAGAGCCTCAGTGAACGGAAGAGTAGGCTCAACAACAGATGAAGGTGAATGTAGAACCTCAGTAAGGATGTTAGATTTAAACTCTACTGAAGGCAAAGTTAAGTTCAACAGATCTGCAGCCTTTTTAATAACAACGTGGTAAGGAGCCACATCTTTAGAGGGTGCATCAGAAATTGCAGGCAACCCCCATTCAGGCGAAAATTCCAAACAACTTGCACTATGCAGATCCTCAAAATAATCTTCCTGAACCTGAAGTTCGCCTTCCTCTACTTCTGGATCCTCATGTTCCTTCTCTTCCATGAGACGCTGTGCTTTACGCCTCGACCACTCCAACCGAACCGAAGTCGTCGGATCCGGTAACGACTCCGATGGAGCCGGGGCCGGCGTCGAGTGAGGAGCTTGAATAGCCTGAGGATGGGAAGCTGGAACCGGCTTCGAATCTCGATTCTGATCCCGAGGTCGCTCCGGAGCCGGCGAAGCCGTGTGCGGAGTCGATGACCTCGGCGGCGCCGAACCAAGCCAAGGTGGATATGGCATCGGCATAAACGGCAGGTAAGGCGCCGGAGCATAAGCTTGAGGGACACCCAAGTTGTACGACAATGGACCCATGGGACCAGCCGGTGCACTAGTGGGGTACATTGCTCTCGCATATACGCCATACATAGCGTTAAGGAAATGTGAGGGGTCCTGTCCAGGACCAGGAAACAGAGGGTACGAACCCACTGGCTGCTCCAGAGGAGGCTGCACTGGAATCGTATCTTCATGACCCTCCTGTTCCTCTGGACGATGCACCAGAGTCGCCGAAGCCTGCGGATTCTCAACGTTTTCTTCCTCATGCTCAGAAGACTGACACAGATCCAGAGGCGGATTCGGTTCCGGATCCAGAGATGGCCCTCGGGAGTGAAAGGGCGAGGCTTCACCTTCAGGCTCACGAGATGGTGATGGAGACAAAAAGTCTTTATGATGCTTACGAGATGAATATCTCTTCTTTGAATACGACTCCTTGCCTGAATGCTGCCTCGAGCTATGCTTCTTCCTCTTATGTTTTTTCTTCGAGGAACCCGATGCATGACCCGAAGCCGACTTCAACGCCGACTTCGATTGGGAACTCGTCCTCGACCTCGATCTCATTCTAGACTTCAGCTTCGACCTTGAGCGTCTGGATCTTGACCTCGAAGACCTCTTGGCATCCTTTCCCTTTACCTTGGCCAGAAGAACTTTAGCCTCTCGTTCACGCAGAGCCTTCGGGTTCATTTTGGAACAGGATCGACAGCCTCCGACATCGTGGTCCGAGCCCAGACACCACAAGCAATCACTATGAGGATCGGTTATAGACATCATCCTGGCACACAATCCGCACTGCTTAAAGCCTGTCTTCTTCGACGACATCTTCGGCGAAGAACAACAGCTCGAAAAAGATAGAGAAACACACAAATAGCAACAAAGTTACTATCCGCAACACAAGAGATCCCAAGAAACCGTTAGCGTTGATGACGCGGAAAAAAGGGAACTGATGCCATCACGCCGACGTAGGTCTAATAAGGAGTCGGTTACATCAGCCGGAGTCGCGCGTGATGCCGTGCTCCTGTGACGTCGTCCACGCCGGCGTGCTACAAAAGAGTTTTCCGAAAGTTTGCTGACGCAGGAGGATATTCACAAGGTGATGAATCCACTGGCAGATGTATCTATCAGAATCATGCATACAGACACTCAGACACCCACTCATTCTTCAATACACCTTGACATTTATATATATAGAACATATTTAAACTTTAGTGAAACACACACTCACTGGATGAAGTTATCAGTGATGTCATTTGAGATATCATCGGTGATGTCATCAGTGAAGTCACTGACCAGGTCATGAATGTTGTAATATGGGACGTCATCAGCAGAGCATTGCGTGGGTGCAAGTTATAGTTAGCTCAACTAACTATAACAGCTGAATTTTTCTGTTAATGTATGAGTGACATGTCCAACTAACTATAATGTCCCTAAAACCTGTGTTTTTTAAGTGAATTTTTAAGGTTTTCTAAATGCTAACTCCTAACTATAACGTTCTTGAAACCTAGGTTTTTTTCAGTGATTTTCAAATGTTTTTAAAAATTTAATTTCTAACTATATCGTCCCTAAAACCTATGTTTTTTTCAGTATATATATATATATATATATATATATATATATATATATATATATATATATATATATACATATGTATATATATATTCCACAAAGATTGCTCTTGCATTGAAGCGCCCACACAACGTTTTTGTTTGTACCTTTTATTTCGTCAAATGGCAGCAATGAGTCCAGCACACAGGTAATTGCAGTTTTTGCGAAGCCCAAATGCCGACGCGTTTCTGGAGACAATGCTCCCTTCCTCATGGCAGGCTCAGGAGGCAGAAACCAGCTGCTTCACATTTCGTTTTTTAAGTTGGTGCTCAGTTACGCCTACTAGGGCGTGTACACAAGTAGCATTGTGTTTCTTGTAGTGTCAGGTAAGTGAAATCCATCGTGGTTTAAGCAGCAGTCTTTTTACCTTCCAAAGTTCATTCTCATCGGATTGCTTTCACCACATGGTGCCACACGCATTTGCTTTTCCTACAACAAATTGACAGGCAACGCTGTTCCTCTGTGGTATTCTCAGAGTAGAACACCAGGACCCGAATCCTTAGCAGGGGGGCTGCTTCGTGACCGGAGCAGGCCACTTAATATTCCACAAAGATTGCTCTTGCATTGAAGCGCCCACACAACGTTTTTGTTTGTACCTTTTATTTCGTCAAATGGCAGCAATGAGTCCAGCACACAGGTAATTGCAGTTTTTTCGAAGCCCAAATGCCGACGCGTTTCTGGAGACAGTGCTCCCTTCCTCAGGGCAGGCTCAGGAGGCAGAAACCAGCTGCTTCACATTTCTTTTTTTTAAGTTGGTGCTCAGTTACGCCTACTAGGGCGTGTACACAAGTAGCATTGTGGTTCTTGTAGTGTCAGGTAAGTGAAATCCATCGTGGTTTAAGCAGCAGTCTTTTTACCTTCCAAAGTTCATTCTCATTGGATTGCTTTCACCACATGGTGCCACACGCATTTGCTTTTCTTACACCAAATTGACAGGCAACGTTGTTCCTCAGTGGTATTCTCAGAGTAGAACACCAGGACCCGTATCCTTAGCAGGGGGGCTGCTTCGTGACCGGAGCAGGCCACTTAATATTCCACAAAGATTGCTCTTGCATTGAAGCGCCCACACAACGTTTTTGTTTGTACCTTTTATTTCGTCAATGGCAGCAATGAGTCCAGCACACAGGTAATTGCAGTTTTTTCGAAGCCCAAATGCCGACGCGTTTCTGGAGACAGTGCTCCCTTCCTCATGGCAGGCTCAGGAGGCAGAAACCAGCTGCTTCACATTACGTTTGTTAAGTTGGTGCTCAGTTACGCCTACTAGGGCGTGTACACAAGTAGCATTGTGTTTCTTGTAGTGTCAGGTAAGTGAAATCCATCGTGGTTTAAGCAGCAGTCTTTTTACCTTCCAAAGTTCATTCTCATCGGATTGCTTTCACCACATGGTGCCACACGCATTTGCTTTTCTTACACCAAATTGACAGGCAACGCTGTTCCTCTGTGGTATTCTCAGAGTAGAACACCAGGACCCGTATCCTTAGCAGGGGGGCTGCTTCGTGACCAGAGCAGGCCACTTAATATTCCACAAAGATTGCTCTTGCATTGAAGCGCCCACACAACGTTTTTGTTTGTACCTTTTATTTCGTCAAATGGCAGCAATGAGTCCAGCACACAGGTAATTGCAGTTTTTTCGAAGCCCAAATGCCGACGCGTTTCTGGAGACAGTGCTCCCTTCCTCATGGCAGGCTCAGGAGGCAGAAACCAGCTGCTTCACATTTCATTTTTTAAGTTGGTGTGCGAACTCGCGTAGCGCGCTGGTTCTCGCCCCGGTGCGCGTACTGGGGCGCGCTTATAGATATATATATTTTTTTAACCTAAAATACTCAAAATCCACTGGAGCACATATCTTGAGACATAGCAAAGGCACATCGGGCTACCAGTCCCTACAATTTTGCCAAGTTTGGTGGAAATCCATTCAGCCGTTCGGGCTAAAAGTGAGTTCGACCGCCCTATGAAATTAACATGGTGAAAACACATTTTGGGACCCCCTTTTATCTCAGCCCCCGCTTGACGAATCCCCCCCAAATTTTCAGGGAAGGAGCTGAGGCAAATTTAAGGAAAATTTCAGGCAGTTCCTCAACCGGCGCCAAAGTTATTCCCAATAGAATGTTGCGAATTCCCTATGCAAAAAAATGCTAACTATAACTACCTACTGGCGACCGCCAGTAGGTAATATCACCACACTACTTATATGAGTGAGTAGTTTGATATAAAAAGTCTGGGCCCGATTCACAGAATGAATTTAAGACTAAATCCTAAACTTACTACTAGTTGGTGTTCACAGAATGCACTTACTGCTTTCGGGATTCACAAAGTGAACGTACTACTTTCGAGATTCACAGAATGCACTTACTACTTTCGGTATTCACAGAATAGATTGAAGACTACTAACTTTACGTCCGCACTCCGGCCGGAAATTCCGGCCCGGAGGCGGAGTTTCCGGCTTGGGGCGGAGCTTATGGCCTGGAGGCGGAGCTTCTGGGCCGAAGGCGGAGCTTGTGGCTTGGAGGCGGAGCTTCCGGCTCAGAGGTGGGTATTTAGCCATGGCTGAAATCTCCACCTCTGGGCCGGAAGCTCCGCCTCCAAGCCGCAAGCTCCGCCTCCAGTCCGGCAGCTCCGCCTCCAGGCCATAAGCTCAGCCCACAAGCCGGAAACTCCGGCTCCGGGCTGGAATTTCCAGCCCGAGTGCGGACGTAAAGTTAGTAGTCTTAAATCTATTCTGTGAGTACCGAAAGTAGTAAGTTCATTCTGTGAATCCCGAAAGTAGTAAGTTCACTCTGTGAATCCCGAAAGTAGTAAGTGCATTCTGTGAATACCAAATAGTAGTAAGTTTAGGATTTAGTCTTAAGTTCATTCTGTGAATCGGGCCCTCTATACTTACTCACTTTTTAATATTTTGGATTCAATATTTTGTCCTCAATGTTTGCATGCCTTGATATTCTGAATTTGATATTCAGGGTGCACACTGAGTTTAACAATGTGTTCCTCAGATGGCTTAATTATTCCAGCGTGGTGTCAATGTTGTGGGTTGGATTTACAGACTTACCAGAAAACTCCTGCTGTGTTACTTTAAATCAATTTTTGTTAACCTGACTTCTATTTTGTGGAAGCACACAGGGTGCAGCATCCATTCCCACTAATTAGAAACCAGCAGATGGACAAATGAAAATCGTAATGTGCCTCAAAGAGTAAGAGAATGCTTCTAGGGTGTTTATGTGATAAACCTCTCATCAATGAGACCACAAAAGACCATCATGAACAGGTATTTAGTTTGGAAAAGTTTCAGCCACATGCATCATTAACTAACCTGTGTCTGGTGCTGATGTTGCCTCCTGCAACTGGTCTGTTGTAACGTCTTGCTGTGCTTTGCTGTCAACCTTTTTTGAGCCTGAGGACATGGGGAATAAGGAGAGTGTGAAAACGGCAAAATGTCATTTTGCATGGTGTTCCAAAAAAACAACTGGCCATCTGCCAGCTAATGCTGGGCAGGATTTATACAGTAGCAGCCAGCAAGGATCGGGGTGGCTGGTCAAGGTGCGAAGGGGGGCAAGGGGATTATTAAAACATTTTTTAACTTACCTTACAGTCTCTCCGTCATTTCTCCTCGGAACAGTAAGCAGGCATCCAGGCTCCCCTGACCGATCACAACGCTGCAAAGCAGAGTTGTGATTGGTAAGCACCCAGGGTCCCTTGACCAATCAGTGTTGTGATTGGTCTGAGTGCCATGGTTCGGAGCTCAGCCAGGGACTGGGGGCCTGTGCATGTTCTCCATGAAGGCTGCAATGCAGGCCAAACAGTCATTACCCATTTAGGAGGTTGCTACCACTCTTTCCCTGCCCTGCAAGCAGAGCAGCCCACCCCGCCCCATCACACAAAGCTGCGGGCAGAGGGACAAAATAGAATGATAATAACATTATGTTATCATTTTATTTTCTTGCACTGATTCATAGCAGTGGGGCGACACTCCTCCGCCTTAGAAGAGGTCTCACCACTGAATTTATAGTTACCTTAGGGCATGAGTTACAGTTACTTGAGAGAATTATAACTGGTGGATTTCAGTGGTTTTGTACATTTTATATGGCATGTTTTAACTAACATGTAACTATGACGTCACTTTACCCTTTGTTTTTTCAGTAATTTTCAAGGCTTTTTTGTAACAAAAAGTATATTTTATTACCATACATAAATCCATCCTCGGCTGTGCACAGCCTTTGGCTGTGCGCAGCTGAGGGTTGGCTTCAGGCCAACCCCATGTGGGCATCCAACACTCCCACCATGCACACCGTTTGGTCGTGCACAGCGGGAGTTGATCGCAGGACTTGGCCTCTGGCCAGGCCCTGCATTCATACTCATGCATGCAGGCACCCAATCCCCTGTGCATGGTGTGGAGTTGGTCGCAGGGCCTGGGATTTGAGATGCCAACCCTAAGCCATACCAAGCCTTCTACAACACTCAAATATAAAAAGTGAGCCTATAGGTTTTACCAAGAGGTGAGCACATTAATATGTATGAAGGAGATCTATCATCTTTCTCCAAAAATTACCAATAGTTGTATTCAAATGTATAATTTCAATAATTCACAAAATGTAATATTTATTAATATTGATTATTGATTTTTTTAAAAGTTTTATTAAAAAACATGTCTGTAACTCTCTCTTTTTACATAGTTATTATTACATTTTGTGGGTGAAAAATGTGAAAGTAAATAGAGAACTACATATTTTTTCTAAATGAATAAATAAATAAATACAACAAACATGTCTCCGAGTCTAAAAACATTTTTCAGTTCAGACAATGCAATAAAAAAAATAACTACAAGAGGGCCTTGCATTTTTTTTCTACAACTCTCCCACCCACTGGGCAGTCGTTATCTCCACTAAAAAGTCTGTCTTCATGGTAAACAGCCAGAGGGGGCAATTGTGTAATGGCTCAAAGGGCGCACACATGAGGTAAGTGAGAACCAGGTTCAGATCCCACTGAGGCATGATGAAGGGTGAAACATACGTATAAGCCCTTTCAGAAACATATTTACAATAGGGGATGTAAATAAGGAGAGTTAGTCAGGCAAAAACAGGAAAGCGGGCAGAGCAGAAAGATAACTCTTGAGAGTACCCAGAGCAGAGCGATGCTGGGCAAGGGTAAGAATAAAGAGTAGAATATTAGAAAGAGAAGCAGAAAGAGGTTCAGTAAACCTTTCTGTACAATATTTCACACATTTCTGCCAATGGTAGGCATATACCATTTTGGTGGAGGGCCTCCTGGCTGCTAGAATAACTACAAACTTCAGGAGGATGGTCAAAAGCTATCAACTTTTGGCACACAATTTCCACGCAAGGAAGTGGAGAGTTGGTTTGGGTGGAAGAACCTCCCCTGCTGCTGTGACAGAAGATACTCCCGAAGGGGCAGCCTGATTGGAGGATCAATGCTAATTTTCAGAAGCTTGGGACACCAAACTCTCTGTGCCCAGTCCGGAGCCACAAGAATGACTTGGGCCTGGTAATTTTTCTTGAAAACTCTGGGCAGGAGTGGTATGGGAGGAAAGGCAAACAGGAGGTCTGAGCTCCACTAGCAACAACAAGCACCGCCGCCTTGGAAACTCGAACAGGCAGAACTGATGACTTTGCCCGTCCTCTTATGAGGTGAGCAGATCTAACCAAGGCTATCCCCAATGCTGAAAGAGACCTTGGGCCCCTTCCAGGTGAAGACACCATTCATGATCTGCTAAGCATCTGATGGAGCAAGGATTCGCAAGTTAAGCGACTTGCTTGTATCATGAACCTCAAATAATGTTAATAAACTAAACCAACATGTTCGTGTTACTAATATTGCACATTTGTACACTACATGGGGTGTCACAGTGACGCTTGCCTATGTGTTTACTAAAACTAAAATGCTTGCCACTAAAATGGCCGCTGCTACGTGGGAATTTAGACTGCGCATGCGTCGGTCATACCCATGTGACGTGACGTACTCGCAGTTCTGGTGGGAAAGTGTTTGCTCATGCGCAATACAGCTGACATGGCCGCTCTGTGTTCTCACGTGCTCTGAGCTTGCATTGCCGCTTTGCAAAGCTGTTTGTTCTGCACTTACCCTAATGCTATAGTTATTATAAAAGTAATGGGAACGGTATAAAGTTTCCATGGTATACAGTGAAATCATTTATTCTATGTATTAAAACTGTTTTTTTTCCATTTCATGTAACACTTCGAAAACTTGGTCTGTTCTAACGTGATATACTCCATCCTGCTTGAATCTGAGTCTGCGCGAGATCTGCGAGTCTCCACGGAAATGACATTTGGATGGAAGCCAGATGGCAACCCAAGCCAAGATGAGCCTGGGAGAAAACCCTCTCACCTAGTTGAAGAAGCCGAACTGTACTACATTTGTAACAATTGTATATGAAAAATTGTATTCACCATTGTTGTGTGAAAACATATGTCATGGGAAAGTAAAATTAGAGGGGCGGGTAGAAAATTCAAATAAGGAACATGAGAAAGTCTAAATTTTAGGTGGTGTGATGACCTAACCTCCTCCTTTGTTCAATCAAAATTTGGGATCCTTACACTTGCAACATTGGGGGGTGGTACACTGACCCAAAAAACAGTATAACTAGCGTAGGTTTAGCTAGAGAAATTATCCAACTTGTCCGAATAGCGGACCTGTCACTGACCCAACGCACTCTATAGGTGACCAAACTCAGAGAGCTGCAAAGCACTCTGTTGGGAGGTTCGAGAAACCCATTTGGGGTTTATGCAGACTTGAAAGTGCTGGCGAAGCACTTTGCTGGGTGGTTCGAGAACCCAATCGGGGTTATTGGCAGATTCCTTGCAGAGAGGGAGTAGCGCAGGCGTTGCAACCGAAGCTGCGGGTGTTGGTCGTACCCTTTGGTGAACCCGGTCCTGATCCAAATTCTGGGGTTATCCTGTCCTGACTGTCCATGAGCTGTACCTGCTCGCCTACTGGCATCTAAGTCATTGAGGGTCCTTTCCCGTCTTTTCCAAACTGACCCGAGGCCTGGGTTGGTCTTCACTCTATCCTAGGTAAATATAAAGTCTGTGTGGGTGACTGCTTGTCTATTTTTGCATTTCTAACTCTCGAATATTGCAAAGCATAATTGCATATGTTCCTTTTTCTCCCCTGTCCCTTCATAAATAAGACTTTATGCATTTCTCGTCTATTAGCATGTTCCACTTTTTGACCTACCTTTAGAGAAATGATAAATCGTTTTTTTTTATAGTTTATGTTCCATTCTTACCCTCCCTATAGAGAATAAGCAAAATCCGGATAAATCAAACTGCATAAGTTTCATTTCCTTTCAAGAGTTAGAGAATTACGAAAGTCCTACTTTTATTTAGCATGTTCCCTTTCTTTACCCGCCTCTAGTGAAGTTGTGAAAGTCTGATGATCTAAATTATCATGTTCCTTATTTTCACCTTCCCTTTATTTTACGATTTCTAAATGATTAGTATTCTCTGCCTTATTCATAGCTATACGTTATTTCTAATTCTAGTTATAGATAGTCTTATCTGTGTCAATCTTATGCTCATGACATATGATGATGATGATGATTAGATAAAGGTTTTCAAAACTTCCTGAGTCTGTGGTTATTATAAAGAGTGCAAACTATTTTAATTAATATTATATTGTGATGACTGCTTATCTTTTCAGCTAGCTCCCTGATCCATTGTGATCTTAGGTACCTGTGACGAGGATTGATAAGTCAGGTACATTGGAAATAGAAAGGAACAGGGTTACTGGTAGTAGAGTGTAGGTTACCCGATTAAATAAGTATACAAAATAAATTATGGGCCCAAGTGGGCATAGTTGGTAATAAAATAGTTGGGTGACCTGCGCGCTCTATCACATCGATGGCTGAGTTTGTCGGCCCTGGCATTCAAAGAACCTGCCAGGTGTTAAACCACCAGGGTTATGCCCTGCTGTTCCAGCCGTTTCCAGAGATGCATGGCCTCTTTACAAATGGTCCATAACCCCACTCCGCTCTGCTTGTTGTAGTACCACATGGCGGTGGTGTTGTCCGTAATCACTTGAACTACCTTCCCCTTGACTGAGGGTAGAGATGCTTTCAATGCTAGTCGGATCGCCTGGAGCTCCAAACAGGTTTATGTGGAGTCCGGATTCTGCCAGGGATCAGAGTCCTCTGATCTCCACCTCTCGCAGATGGTCATCCCACTCAAGGAGTGATGCCTCTGTCATTACTCTGAGATCTGATTGGGGAAGGGAGAGGGGTCTGCCTCTGACCAATTTGTGGTTTGTTAGCCACCACTGCAGGTCCTTTGCAGTTTCCTTCGAGATCTGGACCACGTCAGACAGAATTCCCTGATGCTGCACCCACTGGAACATCAGGTCCCACCGCAGAGCCCGCATGTGCCAGCTGGCATGGTTTACCAGCAGGAGGCCATGAACCCAGCAGCCTCAGAGTCCTTCTCACCGAAATTCAAGATAGAGGCTGAAACATTGGCATCATAACCTGAATATCCTGGACTCGCTACTTAGGAGGATGAGCCTGAAACTGTACTCTGTCCAGAACCACCCAATAAAAGGGTGCATCTGAGAAGCAGTGAGGTGGGACTTTGGCATGTTTATAGTGAACCCCAGCGAATCCAGAAGGACCGCCGTAGTCTGGAGGTGGGAAATGACAGTCTGGGGTGAGCCCACCTTCAACAGGCAGTCGTCAAAGTAGCGGAAGACTTAAACCCCAAACCTGCATAGATGAGCTGTCACCACCCCCATCACCTTAGTGAACACCCATGGGATTCTGGTTAGGCCGAAGGGGAGCACTGTGATCTGAAAGTGCTTGTGGCCTACCAAGAACCACAGGTAACACCTGTGGCCTGGCAGGATGGGAATGTGAAAATGCAATTCCATTGTTATCAGCCAGTCTTCTTTGTCTACAGAAAACAAGAACTGAGCCAAAGTGAGCATCTTGAATTTCTCCTTTTTGAGGAAGAGATTGACTGTTCAGAGGTCTAGAATAGGACAAATACCTTTGTTCTTTGCAACTTCCTCTTGGAGGAAGATAAGATGATCCCCCCCCAGCCATTAGTGACATTGTGGTAAAGGGTTAGGGAAGGATTGGAAAGGTAGGGAGTAACCCCTTCGAATGACCTGAAGTTATGGTCTGCTAGTGGAGGAGATGATGTTGGATGCTCCTTCCAACTGGGCACCCATGGTCTTGCAGAACCGAACTAGGAAGACTGTGAAGCTGCAGCTACTGAGGAGCTGGTGGCAGATGACTTTTGGCTACCACTCCCATCTGATCAGAATGCACTGCCTCTACGTCCTGCACAACTTGGGAAGCCTGCGCAGGACAGTGGCTGGGGTATGGCCGGCACATTTGGAAGCCCCTTCCATAGCCATGAAAGGGGCGAACAGTAGACTGGGTGTGTGGTGTCACCGAGAGGCACAAGGACTTGGTTGTAGCCTGCAAGTCCTTAAGCGATCCAGCGCTGAGTCTTCCTTTTCTCCAATTAGATGAGTCCCATCGAAGGGCATGTCCATGAGGTTGGCCTGGACATCCCCCAAAAAGCAAGATGTTCTCTGCCAGGCGTGGTGCATCAAGGCCACTGTCGACTAAACTGCTCTGCCAAGCAGGTCAGTCATATCCAGACCACACCTAATGGGGAACTTTGCTGTATCTCTTCTGTCTTTCACTGCTTGGGAGAGGATGGTCCAGGCCTCCCCTGGGACCTGTGGCAGCACTTCAGAAACCATCTGCCATGGGGTATGGGAGAAACAGCCCAAAAGGCATGCAGTGTTCATGAAACACAATGCTAGGCTGTTGGAAGAAAAATTCTTCTTACCAAGTGTGTCCAGCATCTTGGATTTCCTGTCAGGGGGAGGCGGAGGGTACGTGCCATGGGTTGAAGAGGCTTGGACCACCAAGCTCTCAGGGGTGAGGTGTTGGCTGAGGAAACTAGGAACACCAAGGCATAGAGATGGTGGCATGCTATTGCACTATCCACAGGAGCCCCTGTGCTAGGCTTAGACCAAGTACCTAGAAGGACATCCATCAGTGTTTCATTGAAGGTCAAAAGGGATTTGAATGAGAAAGACCCAGGCTGGAGCACTTCGGTCAAGAGGGTAGTCTTGATCTGCACCTCAGCTGCCCTCTTCACCACCATTGCATAAGACGCTCCATACTCCATAGCCACGGTAAGTGGAGAGAGCATACCAGTATCTGGAGAGGTGTTCAGTCCACCGGCCTCTCCTAGTTTCTCATACCAGTCCAGTGACCACTCCCGCTCTTCCCCTATCCCTGTATGCTCCTCAAAAAGCTCAGGCAATGACCAAGAGCCTCTGGGTTCCATCAGCACCAGAACCTGTCTCAATTTATGCCATTCCAACTTCGAGTCGTCGGGGATAAGAATGGGGCTGAAACTGCCGGTGGGAACTGGAGGTGCCAGGACCATTGACATGGGAACTGATACTGGAGAACATCACGTTGGCACGAGCTGCGCTGATCTGGATCCGAAGTCGGATCCATGAGACCCCATCAGAGATGAGGCTGGAGCCGTCGGAGTGGAACCTGTGCCCTCCTTTGACCCCACAGGGCATAAAGGCGCACCTGAGGGGTCGACCCGCTCAAATACTCGGCGCATGCCCTCCTTTATTTAAGCGGTGATTGGTTTGGCTCCTGGAAAAGGGGGGGTGCCGAATTGGACCTGGCAACTGCTCCACAGAACCATGCCTAGAACGTCGATGTTTCTAACTTGTCTCATCATTCCTCAAAGGACAAGGAAACGCTGAAGACCATCTAAACTTCTTCTTCTTTTTGTGCTTCTTCCCCAAGGATCCTGAGGACCTACCTTGAGTGCAAGTAAGTAGACCTGAGTCTCCTGGTGCGGTCACATGACCTTCTTTACCTCGATCGGGACAGAGACTCCTAGGATTCGCGATAGATGGCGTCGACTGGTGGGCGGCAAGCAGCTTTAGGGACAGCTCCCTCAAAGCCATTGGTGCCGTGGCCCGGCACTCCGAGCACGACTTTATGCCATGGCAGCCCTCGAGACACCATAAGCACACATGGTGTGCGTCGGTAACCGACATGGCATGGTGACATGCGCCACACGGATTGAACCTACTTCTCTTGAGGACATTCCCTCAACCCATATGAATAAATCTTTGACAAAACATCGAAACAGTTTATCAAAAAGAGACACAGGGGTATCTCTTCTCGGGATCAGCACTAACTGGTGTGGAAAGAAAAGACTGATGTCCGAGTGACTGGGTGGTTCCTATATAGAGGACAACAATGTCACATTTGTCACCAACTATGCCGACGACGCAATGCGAAGCAGAATGTAGTCACCCGACAGTGCACAGGGGTATAGCTCACGCAAAAGTTTCCCCAGATCCAGTATGACGCCTGGAAAATTCAAAGGTAAGGAATCTGCAGCTAGAAGTCTCTATCAGATGTTTTTTTCTGATGGGGGGTTGCAAAACTCCATGCAGCTACTACAATATTAAAAATATTTTTGGTAGTGCTCTTGCACATTCTAGGGACATCACCAAAAACAAACAATATGTAAATACTCCTAGCAGGGTTTTTCTTGGCGCTCCTTGAAGGAGCAGTGAATAACTTGGAGGCTGTGGGCGCTCATTTATTATTCACATTTCTTTACTTTAAAAAAATAATTCTGGGTGTCCCGTTCCCACCTGCAACACCCACTGTCTTTTTTCATGTGGGTCCACATGGGGAGCCACAGTGCCCCTGTGACTCTGCCAGCTCACTGCAAACTGCCCTATATTTTGGGTCTGCACTGAAGCTGGCATTATTGTTTTTTAATTTAAAAGGTGCCCAAGGAAACCTAAACCATCATTTTCTTGAGGCTGCGGGAGGTGCTCCATGGCCCCTGCAGCCCTGCAGCTTTCCTTCTCCTGTCGGAGACATCATCATCATCTTTTTGGTTTATTCCTTAAGTGGGGTGTCCCGGTGCCCATCCGGTGCACCCTACAGCTGGTCCGTTGGTGGGGGCTGTGTGGATGAGGTCCAGGGCCCCCGCAGCCACACTGGCTCT
The DNA here is from genome assembly GCF_964263255.1 of Lissotriton vulgaris. NCBI lineage: Eukaryota > Metazoa > Chordata > Amphibia > Caudata > Salamandridae > Lissotriton > Lissotriton vulgaris. The sequence continues at coordinate 784,388,362 of NC_141694.1, read as the reverse complement.
TTTGCTTGTACGTATCTCAGAAGCAATGGGATCCGGAGTTGCTCCTGCCCTGCAGGAGCCGTTTTCCTTTGCTCCTGCCAAGCGGGAGCAATTCACTATATTTCCCTGTATGCACGCTCAGGCAGGGAAACGTTTTGTGTCATTGCACCTGATGCTCTCTGGCAGGGAAATACATGGTGTCCCAGGGATGGACTTCAAACTTTTGTGAAGATTCGGCAAACTGTGCCAAATTTATGTGGAAAACAAAAAAATGCTTTTCCTATGGAAACGTGGTCCCTACTATAATTACCCACTGATGACTGTCGCTGGGTGATATATATATCACTTAGTGGCAGTCCCCACTGGGTAGTTATAGTTAGGTCAGTGTTTCCATAGGAAATGCATTTTTTTCATTTACTAATAACTAGGGGACCGGCACAAATCTTCACAAAACTTTCAAAACAAAATTCTCTTTTAGCCTAATTTATGCACAGAACGTTTTGGGATGGTCCATAAAACGGGTGTGAGAAAAGGGGGGCTCCCAAAAAGCAAAATCCCCATGCACTTTCCATATATTTTTTAGACTTCACTACAGCAGAAACTACTGGACTAAACTATACCAAATAGGCAGGAAGCTAGATCTTGTTGATTTTGTGATTTAGTATAAATCTGCATGTAGTTTTTGAGAAAATAATATTTGTATATCTGGATGGTTGGGTCCGAGGGACTTGCAAAAGAGTCTCGCAATAGCGGAAATAAAAAAATAGAGCATTCTAATTGGATCAGAAAGGTTTTTTTCTCTTGGGCCAATGAGCGCAAACTGGAGTCAGATTTGCACGCGAGCCATTGGCCAGAATTGGCTGCCAGCAACATAAGAAAAATGTTGCTGGCAGCCATTACTGGACTCAGAGATGGAGTTTTTGGTCCTGCAGTTTAAAAAGACCAAAATATATATAAAGGAGGCTGAGTAGGGATATTTTTCCCCTCCAAACCCTATGGAGGGGCCCAGAGAGACCCGCAGGCCCTAAATAAATAAAAAATTAAATAAGGGTTTTGCTGCAATCCCATGCGACTCCTGTGGGATAGGGGGAAAAATGGTGGCCACCATTTTTAAATGATAATATTTGGGAAAGGGGTGTGAATGGCTTCCCTGAGCTGATTGCGTCCCCGTGGACCCCATCCCAATGGGCCCAATGTATTAAATAAGGGGAGAGTGGCACACAACCAACATTCCCGAGCCTTGTTTGGCTCCAGGGGTGGTAATCATGTACAAAGGGGCAAGGGGTCACTCAAGGGGGTTGTGGGCAATCTCTCAAAATGCATGTCAAACGCGATGTGCAGCAGGGGGTTGGATGCAGGGCATGGCCACACATGACTTAAGACTATGTGTGATATGGGGTTGGCTGCCTCTGGTGGTGGCTGGCCACAGGCCTTACTGCCAGCCCCCTGTTGCGCACGACCAAAGACCATGCACGACAGGTGGGTTGGCTTTACATGTGGTAATGAAATATTACTTTACGTTAAAACAAAACCAAACAATTACCTGAAAAAACATAAGTTAAAGTGACATTATAGTTAGGTGAATATATATGTGCCCAAATGTTTGGAACTGAAACACCCCCACAGAATTTCACCAGTTATAGTAAGCAGAGCTAACTTTAACTTGCGCCCGCCATGCAAGTATGTAGAAAAATAATATGGTAGTTACCTGCACCTATGTAAACTATAAAAGAAACTAACACACTCATTGGAAGATGTCGTCAGTGATATAATCAATTATGTAATTTGAGGTGTCATGAGCGATTTCATAAATGAAGTCATAAAACATGTCATGAGTGATATAATAAGTGAGGTCATAAGCAGTGCATGGCAGGGGCTAAAATTCTAGTTAGCTTTGCTAACTGTAACTGGTGAATTTGCCTTTTTTTTAGTTTCAATTGTTATGTTGGCACAGACTTTATCACCTAACCACAACGTCACTTTAACCTTTGGACTTTTCAGTGAATTTCTAAGGTTTTTTTATGGAGAGTAAACTATAATAACAATTCCTAACTTTAACGTCACTTTAACCTATGTTTTATACAGTGAATATATATAGGCCACTGTAGTCTTTCTACTCTATCTACTTTGATCCAGATCTAACAAAGGAGCACTATGAAGAAAAAAAAAAAGAACAACAAAGATAAGCAAGGACAGGCATTGGCATAGCCAATAGGCCTCGCCTTTGGGACCTTATAAGTGTTTAGCCACGCAACAGTTGATGTTGTTGCACCAAGGATATTGTGCTGCATAACTAAATACTTAGAAGGTCCTTTGGAACCTTGTAAGTATTTAGCCATGCAGTACATTACCCTCGGTGCTTAAGTGATGGTGTGGCACTGAATATATGTTTGCTTGCGTACCCTGGAGTGCAACTGTAGAGTGCTATAAAAAGCACAACAAATACAAATAGACAACCCTAAACAAACCAAAAATATATACACATCCATAATCAGAACAGAAAGAGACACAAACTCCATGCGACCGCAATAGAGAAGTTTGCGGTGGAGGGGAGTCTATAATGAGCCGCTGTACAGTAATAAAAGGCATTGGTATTAACAATGCCAATAACTTAAACTAAACTTTTAGTTATTGGCATTTTAAATTAAAATGCCTTTTCTTTATGTTTTACAACAGAAAAAAAACAATGTCATTTACACTCTCAATAGCTCAAAATAATGTCAGTGTGAGACCTATTGCATTGTAAGAAACGTGTTACTTACGTGTAACAGCAGTTATCCAGTATTGGTGTCTTTCATAGATTCACATGCCTGAATCATTCCCCGTCGTCGAGACGGGAGCCTCCGGTACATAGAAAAGTAATGTCCTATAGACATACATAGAGAAAATACCTAAGGGCCTCACCTTAGTAGCCTATCCTTGTCCTTATGTAAAAAGGACCAAACTCTTAGAGCCAGCCAATCAGCTATGACCTCCCTCTAGAACCTTCCTGGCAGGAGCCTCAGTCCCTCAGATTTTCGTACGCACCAAGCTAGGTAGGTGTAATACAGTTAGAGAGAAACGTGAGTCCTTCCAGGGGATGCGGGAGGGTTGCAATCGAATCTATGAAAGACACCAATACTGGATAACTGCTGTTACAGGTAAATAACGCGTTTCTTATCCAGTATTAGGGGTGTCTTTCATAGATTCACATGCCTGAATCAGAGTAGTCAGCAATACATTATGCACATTTCTGATGTAATCATGCTACATAGTCAATTCAGATAATACACATATTACCATGCGACTTTGAAACATTAGCATATATCAATATATAATAAGAGCAAGAGATGTGCATACCAGGATGGCGGGATGTTGGAAGGCTCACCTCACTGGAATAGATGGCGAAGCACCGCCTGGCCCACTGCCGCATCCTTCAGAAGCTCAGCATCCAGGCAGTAGTGTCTGGAGAAGGTGTGCGGTGACTTCCACGTCGCCGCTCTACATATGTCCAAAATCGGCACTCCGGCGAACAGCGCTGCTGATGTTGACATCGCTCTGGTGGAATGTGCTTTTACATTAGCACTCAAAGGCCGTCCGGCCCTGTTATGGCAGAATGCTATCGCTGAGGAGATCCACCTTGAGATGCTCTGTTTCGTTAGAGGCATACCCATCCTTGGCCTACTGTAGGCCACAAATAGCTGTGATGACTTCCTGAAACCTTTTGTTTTGTCTATGTAAAACTTTAGACACCTTTTGAGGTCCAAGGAGTGTAGCGTCCTTTCTGCTGCGGTGGTAGGGTTTGGAAAGAAAGAACGTAGAACCATCGGTTCATTAAGGTGAAAGTCTGAAGGCACTTTCGGTATGAACTTAGGATTTGTCCTCAGCACCACCCTGTCCTGTTTGAACTGCATGAAGGGTTCCTGAATGGATAGAGCCTGTAGCTCGCTTACTCTCCTGGCAGATGTTAGAGAGAGCAGCAGAGCCGTCTTCCATGAGATGTACTTGATGGATGCTCGATGAATGGGCTCAAAAGGGTGCTTCATGAGTTGGTTGAGGACTAAATTGAGGTGCCATGTCGGTGGGACCCTTCTAGGTCTTCGGAAGGATCTATATAGTCCCTTTAGGAACTGCTTGATAAGCCTATTGGACCAAAGAGACGGTCCTTTGAAAGTCCTGGTGAATCGTGAAATGGCCGCCAAATGCACCTTTATGGATGCATGCGCCAGTCCTGACTGTGCCAAATGCAGTAGATATGGGACGTCAGCTTGCGTAGTTTGGGCATTTGGCATTCTCCTTGGTGGCAAACAGGTCGATTCCTGGGACTCCCCATTCTGAGAATATGTGATTCAGCGTACTCTTGTCGAGCTCCCACTCGTGGGAGAGGGATTTTTGTCTGCTTAGGGCGTCCGCAATGGTGTTGTCCTTGCCCGGGACATAGGTGCCCTTAGCATGATCCCATGGAGTACAAGCCAGTTCCAGACCTTTTGCGATTCGCGTGATAGAGTGAGCGAACGCGTTCCTCCCTGTTTGTTGAGATAGTGCATCGTCGTGGTGTTGTCCGTTCTGACGAGCACCTGGGAGTTCTGGATGCGTGGTAAAAAGGCTTGTAGTGCCAGATACACAGCCCTCAGTTCCAGAAGATTGATATGGAGGTGCCTCTCCTGATTTGTCCATTTGCCGCTTATTCAAAGGTCCTGGAGGACAGCTCCCCAGCCTTCCAGGGAGGCATCCGTGGTGATCACCAGAGGTGTTGCTGGAAGTAGGAATGGCAGTCCTATAGACAAATTCTTGTGATTCCTCCACCAGTCCAGACTCTTGGATATTTGTGGTGTTATCTTCACAATGTCCTCGAAGGAACCTGCACTCTGTGTCCATTGGTTCATGAGGGCTTCTTGCAATGGGTGCATCCTGAGTCTGCAGTGAGGGATGAGGAGTATACAAGAAGACATCATTCCTAGGAGTGATTTGTAGGTTCGAACTTTTAGGGACTTCCTTGATGCCACAGCCGTGGCCAGAGATATTATTTAGTTTTTCCTCTCCTTCGAAGGAAATGCCCTTGCGCATTCCGTGTTCAAGGTCGCCCCGAGGAAGGTGATGTTTCTTGTAGGGGTCATGCAGGATTTCTCGTGATTGAGAGTTAATCCTAGCTGCTGAAAAAAATTGGTGCAGGCGTTGGAGGATTTGGTCACGCCTGCAGCTGAAGGTGCCTTTACCAGCCAGTCGTCGAGGTAGGGGAAGACTTGGTGACCCATTTGACGCAGGTAAGCTGCCACAGGTGCAAGGCACTTGGTGAAAATCCGCGGAGCGGATTTGAGGCCAAACGGTAGGACTTTGAATTGGTAGTGCTGTCCTGCCACTTCGAATCTCAGGAATTTTCTGTGACCTTTGAGGATCGGGATGTGGTAGTAGGCATCCTGGAGATCCAAAGATGTCATAAAGTCTCCTTTTTCCAGTATGCCTAGTATTTCTTGGATCGTCACCATCCTGAACGACTGACTCTTCAGGAAAGAGTTGAGAGCCCTGAGGTCTAGAATGGGCCTCCATTTTTTCTCCTTCTTGCGTATAAGAAAGAAGGTGGAATAGAATCCTTTCCCTCTTAGAGACGATGGAACTCGTTCGATTGCTCCTTTCTTCAACATCGTAGATATTTCCTGGAGTAGCAGGCGTAGATGTTTGTGTGGCAGTCTGCGGGGAGGGGTTGGAGGTGGGATGGTGGTGAATTCCAGGGAATGGCCGAATCTTATTAATTGAAGTACTCACCGATCTGTGGTGATGAGATGCCAATTGTCTAGGAAATGGGTCAATTTTCCTCCAATCTTTAATGAGGGATATAGTTGCTGGACTGGCTGGAGTAATTGGTCACTGGCGGCCGCCAGTGCCCCTCCTCTGGTTTTTGCCCCTGAAGTTTGACCTTCCATAAGAAGTCTGACGACCTTGTTGCTGCTTCTGTTGGTACTGAGATTTATTCTAGTAGGAATACGAGGACCTATTTTGATAGGATCCCCTGTAGAAGGACTGGCCCCTGGAATTGTTGCCTCGAAAGGACTGGTTCCGTGCCTGTAAAGTACCAAGTGCTCTAGCAGTATCAGTGTCTTTCTTTATCGTTTGGAACGCCTCGTCAATCTTGTCCCCAAAAAGGTGTTGGCCGTCGAAGGGCATGTCCAGCACTTTCGTCTGCACCTCTTGTCTGAATGACATTGCCTTAAGCCATCCTTGACGGCGCAGGACTGCTGCCCCAGCTAGTTGTCGAAAGCAAGTCATGGCTGCATCTATGGCACACTCAATGATCTCAGCTGCCGAGGTTTGACCCTCCGTAAGCAGTGCCTTGACTTCCTCCTGAACTGTGTTTGGCAGTTCCGTTATATATGGGACTATATCTTCCCAGAGCTGGCGGTTATAACGCCCCAACAGGGCTATGGAGTTGGCCACCTTGATGGTCATGGCCGATGTTGTTGTAAACCGTTTACCAATTGTGTCTAACTTCCTGCCTTCCTTGTCCGGAGGGGCTGACAGAGGAGAGGAAGGGTTGCGAGAATTCTTTTGGGCCGCCTGGGTTACGACCGAATCCGGTTTCGGGTGCCCATTAAGGCAAGCTGCCGCTGTGGTTGGAGCCTTGTATTTTTTATCCAGGCGTGGAACAACCGCAGGTACAGAGGCCGGCGTCAGCATCAGTTTCTTTCCCTGGTCCCAGAGAAATTCTATTATTGGGATAGACTTTGTTGTTTTCTGTGTTTGCTCCTTGAAGTCATGTAAGAAGCACTCAGTCTCAGTTGATTCCATCACCATATGAAATCGCTTTGCCGCCCTTTCCGCTATTCTATGGAAACCGCCAATGTCCACTGGTGGCGAATCTGCCTGGCGTAGTTGGGGTGAAGCTGGGGAAGATGCCACATACTCTTCCTCCTCTTCGTGGTCCGAATGGATTTCTTGGACTTCCCCCTCTTCCAGTTCCTCTTCTTCCTCATCTGATGATTCTATCACCTGAGGTGGCACTTTCTCATGGCGGACCTGAGTAGCTGGCCGTGTCTGTTTTGGGGCTGCCGCTGGTGTATTTGTAGCAGGCGTCGGGCCCCCTGTCTCAGTTGCCGGTGTTTCCGGGAAACGTTGTTTATAGTCCTGGATAAGGTATTTAAGGTCATTAACAATTGAAGCGGGAAGGCATACCATCGGCGTGACCTCCGTGCGAACATGAGCTTGGAAAGAGTGTTCCTGGTAGGTCATTTCCTCCTGTTCCTCGTCCGTGCTCTGACATTTTACGTGAAGGTCTGAAATGGACGTAGCCTGATCCAGGAGTTCTTCTTCTTCAGATTCTTCATTCTGGAGAATTTCTGTAGGCAAATGAATTTGGACTTTACTTGGTGACTTTGTTTCCGGTGTAATCTGCTTCTTGGTTAGTTTGCCAGACGCAGAACCTGCTGCAGGAGCTCCTGCCGTCGTTTCTGGTGTTGTCGACGGTGGCAGGGTCAGAGACGACGTTTCTACCAGCTTGGATTTCTTCCACGGCTCAGAAATGGCCAATGTCGACGACGATTCCCCTGTCGACGGTGCCCTCGTCGACGGTAAGACCTTCGTCGACGGTGCCTCCGTAGACGATATTTTCATCGTCGACGACGCCTTCGTCGACGATGCGCTCGTCGACGATGCGCTCGTCGACGCTTCATTCCTCATCGACGGTGATCTCGTCGTCGACGTCTTCATCGTCGACGTCTTCGTCGACGCCTTCGTCGTCAACATACCCGTCGACGTGGGGCTCTTCATCGACGACGCCGCCGTCGACGGGACATTCTTCGTCGTCGACGAGGTTTTGGACGTCGACGACGGTTTCAGCAGAATTATAGATGGAATAGGTTTACCTGCTGACGACGATGAAGGAGTTGTCGTCGTCAATGGGAAAACCGACGACGCTGTCGTCGTCGACACAGTCGTCGTCGCTGTGGTGACCTGAACTGGCGCCATAATTCTTTTTTGCGCCGAGGAGGATGTTGCAAGTTTGCTGGACGACTGTGTAGGCTTCTTAAAAGTCTGAGAGTCCTTTACAGACACTGAAGATTTTGTTGATCTTGCCTCTGAAGACTTATTTTGTGCCTTCATAGGAGGAGTGTCTGAGGGGCCAGGGGAAGCCACCCTTGGCCTCTTCAGGGAGACTTCTGAGGTCATTGAAATGCTCCCCTCTGAAGATTCCACATTTTCCCTCTCTTTGAGCCTGTCCAGCCAGATGAGCAGGTGACCTTCTCTGTCCCTCAAGGTCTTGTTAGGGAAAGACCTACATATCTTACAGTCTTTAGGGACGTGGTCTGGATAAAGGCAATATAAGCATAGGGCATGCTTATCCTCAACATGTAGCCTTTTCTTCCCACATGAAGAGCAGGCCCTGAAAAGGGCTTTCTTCTGGGATTCAGCCATGTCAGAATTTTGAAGAAATAAATCATTTACTGCAGTGATAAGTGGTTTGAAGTCATCCTTGTTGAGATTTAGAAGAAAGAAGTCACTTTAAAAGTGAACAAGTTTTTTTTTTTTAAGAGATCCTGAGGAGAACTCAGGCTGGAGACTCCCTAGCACAACGTGCGGTAGAAAATCTGAGGGACTGAGGCTCCTGCCAGGAAGGTTCTAGAGGGAGGTCATAGCTGATTGGCTGGCTCTAGGAGTTTGGTCCTTTTTACATAAGGACAAGGATAGGCTACTAAGGTGAGGCCCTTAGGTCTATTTTCTCCATGTATGTCTATAGGACATTACTTTTCTATGTACCGGAGGCTCCCGTCTCGACGACGGGGAATGATTCAGGCATGTGAATCTATGAAAGACACCCCTAATACTGGATAAATGCTTGTTGGCATAGTTCACTACTATGTTAGGGGGGGTTATTACATGCACAGACATAACCATTGTCTTCCTCTCAGCCAATCATGCTCCCTAGTCTTCTGACAGCAGAAGCGACACAATTAATGGCGCGTAGGGAAAGCACTTCTAGGATGATCATATTAATTAATAACTCTCACAGAGCAGGAGTGTGCAGCTATGTTGTCCATCTGTCGAGGAGGACATCTGAAACTGGGCCACCAAGAGTGGTTCACGAAAATGTTGGTGATCAATAGTCACGTTTTATTGTTAGCATTTGCAAAGGACAACCACTAATGATAATTTAGCTCTGAAAGGGATTGCCATTTTGTCACAATTTACATGAAGGCGTACAATCAGTGGGTTACTGAGGTTATGGGCATTATCAGCAATATGGTCAAAGTCCAAACTACAGTATCTAATGGCCAACTGCTTTACGTGATTTGTGATAGGAACAGTGCCTTAATTACCTTTTCATTCCTGTATTTAACCATCATACAAGTGCTGAAAACACAGCATGCCATTAACTACACCCTTTACACGTCCTCAGTCATGTCTGCTGTGTACCTATGAGGCCAACTGCAAGTCCATTCATGGCCTCATTCCCTTTAAAATGATTAACGATTGATGCACAGGCATAGAATTCCGTACATGGAAGAGGAAAGTACAATAACAATGAATAGTAGACAACTGATCACTCGCTCGAGGAAGGGGTCTACAATGCCCACATCTACAGTAATCTGCTACTGTAGCGCCCTGGAGGGTAATCAGATGCACACACCCAAGACTTTTCCAAGCTTGGCACAATGTGCCAAGATAAATCCACTTGTAAAGAAAGAATGCCATCCACTTCCAGTCAATTGCTGCATTATCTCAAATGATTTTTTTCTATCCTCTGGACTAGTTAGTACCACATGTTCCCTGAAATGTTACACAAATAACGCACAGTCTTGGATATTCAGCATATAAATCAACGTTCTTCTATTACATACACCTAGCGCTAGGACGCTCCTGGGTTAGCAGTTGAGCCATATAACCTTTGGTGAGTTACATTTGTCAAGTCACCATCAACACTGTTCAAGTGCCATTCAACGAATGCTTACCGTTATTGAATTTGCATCACAAACAGATTTAAATTAGAAAATGTAAAAACAAAAGTATTAGATGTTTATTATAGGAAAAAGTTTTTTTCTAACGATTGAATGCTCACATAGAGTCACATTTGAGCCCATAAAACTACGAGGAGTGTGGCACCATAAGGTGACCGACGGGAATTAAGACTTATCGGCTACTTTAAAGTGTTAAAAAAAAACTAAACTAACTATTCCAATCGCTATGCACGGTTTATCTTTTTTCAGTATTAAGCTTAAACTACCCATCCTACATCAGTCACATAGTGGCAGAAGGTCAGCAGCGTGACTCTACATTACGTTAAATCTATAGATCACCTGTACAATGACAACACAGCCACAATATTTAAGTCTGGAAAGTAAAGGAAATATTCAAGCCGAGTACAATGTCCTGTCAGTGTAAGGCGGGAGCTTGCTTTCTATCTCCTGCGCACTCACTACACTTTCTTCCATTGTAAACAAACTTCACAAAACCAACATGAAACAAGGTGTCTGCAAAATACACACGGCCCACCCCGCAGAACAGCAGTCGCAAAAGGAGGCCTTGGATAACATTCACTAAAACAAGCATTTACAATGCAACGGTCTTGCCTTTGCAAAAGTTGGAGCTATTGCCATTGTAATGACAATTTTTTTATTTATGTGTTGGTTTTGAAAACAGATAAATAAATGGCATTGTCATTTACAATGCCAATAGCTTAATCTCTCGCAAATGCGAGACCTATTGCATTTGCACCCACACACACACACACAGCCACACACGCAACAACACACACACACAAACAGCCACACACACACACACATCCACACACACACACAGTCACACACATAACCACACACACGCACACACGCACGCACACGCACACACACACACACCACAGGTTTGAGGTTTTGTCTGCCATAAATAACTTAGGCGAACCAGCCCTCGACCCCCACAGCAGAACGATGCTGCCTTATGAGACAAAGCCACGGCTGGTCTCTGAAGCGGTGCACACGAAGAGACAGCTGTGGAGATGGAGTAGCCTCAAAGTGAATGGGACACAAGCTGCTGGAAGTAGAGTTCTAACCTCCTCAGTGCACCGATGAACACAGATACAGAGGGAGAGAAATCCTGTCTCAATCCCATACATTTAAAAGCACCCCACCCCCCCCACCCCCACCACCTCTATGACAAGAGAACTCCCGGTGGCTTCATGTCTACATCCTCCCGTCAAGAGGCTTCCCTGGCGAAGGATTAAAACCTGGGAATAAACAACAGTTGATGGCCCGGCACACCACAGGACACCACAGGACATACAGATCCGGAAGAGTGCAGGGTCTCAAGAGGTCGGTTCAAAGGGTAATTCGACATACAAGATCGAAGCATGGTCCCTTTGTGGCCCCAAACCAATAGGATAGCGGGGCTTCAAGTGGAGCCTAAAACTGGTAAGCGAGACCGCAGAACCGGTGATCCGTGCTGTACTCCACATCCCACACAAATAGATACAAACACACACAACCACATCGGATGTTTTCATCGGATTACCTTTAGTTTGAACTAAAGACGCATTTACAATGAATTCGGACTTCTTTAGCTCGTTTTGAGTCCATATTTTTTATTAAAATCTTTAAACGTATACGTTTCTAAATGTTGACAAACACAAAAATTACGGATTGATGGATCTGTTCATTACTTGGGTAAACAGCAACATCTCGCTTTTTAATTTTTATATATGTATTAAGCACACCAATAAACCCTTCTAGAATATATTTTACCCGATTCAAATATACAACACGAAACCATAAAAACTTCTATTTGTAACTCATCCCTAAAACTTAAGAAATCTCTTAACCCTGAAACCACTGTACACATTACACACACAGATACACGTAGTCCCATCAGAATCAGTGACAGATGTAATGCGACCGAACTGTAATCCGCTGTTAACGACCGAAGTCCTGGTATGTGGAACCAGCACACCCGTGATCGGCTGCCCTGGAGCCCCGGACCTCACGCCGCCGTGACTCCTGCAGGGGTCAGCCGAGGCCCTGGGCTCTGGCCACCCACCGCCCTGGGCCATCCCGCGCCCTGGCACCCTCTCGAGTCTGGAGCTCTGTTGGAGGTCATGGCAGAGCAGCCAACGTTCAAACCAACAAGGAGATATTGTGTCAGTGCCAACGAAGGGCAGCAGCGCCGCTCATTCATTTCAAGGCACTAGACCAGGTCACTCTTTTGAACTGCATTGGGAATGATCACTGCTGTTTTATAACTGAGAAATGTATTTAGAGGGGATACCCCAACAAAATGGTGAGAGATGCGCTCAAGAGAGACCCGGCCCTGAGAAGACAACCCAGTTAACTACCCGGCTTTGGTCACTACGCCGATAAAGTATGCAGGGCGCAACGGTAAAGTCCAAACCCGTCACAAACAATTCTCGCGCTACTGTGCAATCAACTAAATCCCATTCCCCTTACCTAGCGCCGATCCAGAAAGTCGCAGCAACATAAAACAAGCTATAAACTGTGTTGTGTGTGCACCCAAGCCGCTCTGACGGACCCGAACACTCTGCTTTCACATAAAAAATGGCGGCCGCAAACATCCTGAAAAAAAAAAAAGGAAACACCCACTGTGGCCCACCTCTGCATGACGAAACAAAGGGGGCAGGGCTTAAAAAAACACAGAAACACCCATGAATCTGCTCCGAGAATGATTGACATTAATCTCTTCCAATGGCTAGCCTCCATTTCCGGAGCTAGCCAATGGAAGAGAGAGGCGGGTTCAACCCCAGTAACTGAAAAACAAAATTTTTCGAGCTGCGCGACACTGCTGCGCAGTGTACGCCAGTCGAGACCTAAAGAATGTGCACCGTGTGTGATTTATAGATCACACAGCACCGCCCTGCTAAACAGCAGCTAGCAGGATGAGGGGCGGGAAGGAATAGGTGGAGATATTCACAAGCGATACAAATAGCCATTGATGTAGAGGCCAGTGTTTTCAGCCTGTGTTTTCTATTGTACACATAGGCATGCAGGCACTGTGCACTACATTTATCTACATACACTCTTAAACTTCAGTGGAAAGTCAGCCACACACTGCATGCCCCTACAGAGGCAGACAGCACCAGACACCCTCCCTGAACACCAGTACCGGGTACAAGCTGGTGACTGTCTGGAAGCAGCAGCAGTAACTATTCACCATTTTAACAAGGGGGCGGGGCAGATATATTGCGTAATTTCGGGCTTGGGGTTGGCATGAATTTGAAGTGGGAAGTGAACAACGGGGGTATTGATTGATGTGTGGCGTCACACAATCCATTCACTAACCCCTTGAGTGTGCCATGCGAGCACCAAATTAACAGTGAAGTGCATTAAAAGAAATTAAAAAGTGTGTGCACGTTTGAAATACATAACGCGACAAAATTGTGCGCTTTTTACGTACCACAACAAAGCTGAGCAATTAACTGCATGAAAAAAATTAGTTGCCCTACTTAGTTGCGGTATGTATTTTAAACGTTCACACTTTTGTATCGGTATGTATTTGAAATGTGCACACACTTTATTTTCTTTTAAAGCATGACTGCTGATGCGGTCTCTAGCCCCACCTACTACGCCCTGATTCGAGCTGCGATTGGATTACATATATTAACAGGGAAGTGCATCAAAATAAATTAAACAAGCATTTGCAATGCAATAGGTCTTTCATTAGGAAAGTTTGAGCTATTAGTCTTGTAAATGACAATTAATTTTTTATGTGCTGGTTTTTAAAATAGCTAAATTGATAGCTTTGTCATTTACAATGCCAATAGTTACAACTTTCACGAATGTGACACCTATAGCATTTGTAATGCAACATGTTTTGTATTTACGTGACTTAGATGTCTTGATATTACAAATAGCAATGGCTTTTATTTTTTTTAAATAATTAATACTTAAATAAAAGTGATTGTAATTTATAATGGCAATAGCTTAAACTTTTGAAAATACATTTTGTGTATTTTATTGTGATGAAAATCCATGAACAGAAGTGAAATATTAACATTTTTTGTGACATTTGTAATAAAGCTTGAAACATTGAGAGAACATATTTGAACCAGTGATGCTGTGGTGGTGCTGAGTGATGCTGTGGTTGCGCTGAGTGATGCTGTGGTGGTGCTGAGTGGTGCTGTGGTGGTGCTGAGTGGTGCTGTGGTGGTGGCGAGTGGTGCTGTGGTGGTGCTGAGTGATGCTGTGGTGGTGTTGAGTGGTGCTGTGGTGGTGCTGGGTGGTGCTGTGGTGGTGCTGAGTGATGCTGTGGTGGTGCTGCTGAGTGGTGATGTGGTGGTGCTGCTCAGTGATGCTGTGGTGATGCTGAGTGATGCTGTTGTTGCACTGAGGGATGCTTTGGTTGTGCTGAGTGATGCTGTGGTTGCGCTGAGTGATGCTGTGGTTGTGCTGAGTGATGCTGTGGTGGTGCTGAGTGATGCTGTGGTGGTGCTGAGTGGTGCTGTGGTGGTGCTGAGTGGTGCTGTGGTGGTGCTGAGTGGTGCCGTGGTGGTGCTGAGTGATGCTGTGGTGGTGCTGAGTGGTGCTGTGGTGGTGCTGGGTGGTGCTGTGGTGATGCTGTGGTGGTTCTGTGGTGGTGCTGAGTGATGTTGTGGTGTTGCTGAGTGGTGCTGTGGTGGTGGTGCTGAGTGGTGCTGTGGTGCTGCTGAGTGATAATGTGGTGGTGCTGAGTGATAATGTGGTGGTGCTGAGTGGTGCTGTGGTGGTGCTGAGTGATGCTGTGGCATTCAGTGATGCTGTGGTAGCGCATATTGATGTTGTGGTGCCCCTGAATGATGCTGTGATAGATAGCTAGAGGGAGGGTGATAGATAGATAGAGTGAGGGCGATAGATAGATAGAGTGAGGGCGATAGATTGATAGCGTGAGGGCAATAGATAGCGTGAGGGCAATAGATAGATAGAGTGAGGGCGATAGATAGATAGAGTGAGGGCGATAGATAGATAGAGTGAGGGCGATAGATAGATAGAGCGAGGCGATAGATAGAGTGAGGGCGATAGATAGATAGAGTGAGGGCGATAGATAGAGTGAGGGCGATAGATAGATAGAGTGAGGGCGATAGATAGATAGAGTGAGGGCGATAGATAGATAGAGTGAGGGCGAAAGATAGATAGAGTGAGGGCAATAGATAGATAGAGTGAGGGCGATAGATAGATAGAGTGAGGGCGAAAGATAGATAGAGTGAGGGCGATAGATAGATAGAGTGAGGGCGATAGATAGATAGAGTGAGGGCGATAGATAGATGTGTGTGGTTGTGTGTGTGGTTGTGTGTGTGGTTGTGTGTGTGGGGTTGTGTGTGTGTGGTTGTGTGTGTGTGGTTGTGTGTGTGTGGTTGTATGTGTGTGGTTGTGTGTGTGTGTGGTTGTGTGTGTGGTTGTGTGTGTGTGTGTGGTTGTGTGTGGTTGGGTGTGTGTATGGTTGGGTGTGTGGTTGTGTGTGTGGTTGTGTGTGGTTGTGTGTGGTTGTGTGTGTATGAGAAGGAGGTGGGTGGAAGAGAGGGAGGGCGATGGATAGAGGGAGGGCGATAGAGGGAGGGCGATAGATAGAGGGAGGGCGGTAGAGTGAGTGAGGGTGGGTGAGTGAGGGCGGTAGAGTGAGTGAGGGTGGTAGAGTGAGTGAGGGGGTGTGAGGGTGAGGGGGTGTGTGAGGGGGTGTGAGGGTGGGTGGGGTGTGAGGGTATGTGAGGGTGAGGGGGTGTGAGGTTGAGGGGGTGTGAGGGTGTGTGAGAGTGGCGTGTGTGAGGGTGAGTGAAGGTGTGTGTGTGAGTGAGGGTGTGTGGGTGAGTGACGGTGTGTGAGGGTGAGGAGGGAGAGGGGGTGCGGGGGTTGAGGGGGGTGAGGGTGTGTGAGGGTGAGAGGGTGTGCGAGGGTGAGAGGGTGTGTGAGGGTGTGTGAGGGTGAGGGGGTACGTGAGGGTGAGAGGGTGGGTGAGGGTCAGGGGTGCGAGGGTGTGTGAGGGTGTGAAGGTGTGTGAGGGTGAGGGGGTGTGTGAGGGTGAGGGGGTGTGTGAGGGTGAGAGGGGGTGTGAGGGTGAGAGGGGGTGAGAGTGTGTGCGGGTGAGAGGGTGAGTGAGGGTGTGTGAGGGTGAGGGTAAGGGTGAGGGGTTGTGAGGGTAAGGGTGAGGGGGTGTGTGAGTGGGTGTGGGGGTGTGAGGGTGAGGGTATGTGAGGGTGAGGGTATGTGAGGGTGAGGGTATTTGAGGGTGAGGGAATGTGAGGGTGAGGGTATGTGAGGGTGAGGGGATGTGAGGGTGAGGGGATGTGAGGGTGAGGGGGTGTGAGGTTGAGGGGGTGTGAGGGTGAGGGTGTGTGAGAGTGGGGTGTGTGAGGGTGGGTGAGGGTGTGAGGGTGAGTGAGGGTGAGGGTGGGTGAGGGTGTGAGGGTGAGTGAGGGTGAGTGAGGGTTGTGCACAGAGGAGACGAGTAGGGTGAAAAACGGAGCCATTGCTGGGACTTTTCTGGAAAAATACTTGATGAGAACCCAGGCCAGTATAATGCTGTCTTCTGCGTGCAAGTCTGTCAAGTCATGGCGTATTCGGCAGTGGTGCGAGTACGGTGAAAAAAGGAGCCATTGCTGGGACTTTTCTGCTCGTAACTATAAAAAAAAAAGAGAATGCTGTCTTCTGCTTGCAAGTCTGTCAAGTCATGCCGTTTTCGGCAGTGGTGCTAGTACGGTGAAAAACTGAGCCATTGCTGGGACTTTTCTGCTCGTAACTATAAAAAAAAATGCTGTGTTCTGCTTGCAAGTCTGTCAAGTCATGGCGTATTAGGCAGTGGTGTGAAAACTGTGAAAAACTGAGCCATTGCTGGGACTTTTCTGCTGACGAAGACGGAAAGAGGAGGTGAGAAAGGAGGGTCCGGCTGGGAGCTGGGAAAGAGGCTAAAAGGGCTGAAAGGGAGGGGAGAATGCACGGAGCGCATTCCAATGAAGTCTGGTGCAAGGCGTGGGGGGTTCCATATAGTAGCAGTTGGCCAACTGTTGGCGTGGTTTATTTCCTTAGGATAGCTCGCTGGAATCAGCATATGATGCAGAGAAGTGTGCATCCTGCAGGTCTCAGGTTCAAGATACTTGCAGGGCCGACGCTGCCTTTCATTCTTCTGAGATGGGTAAAATGAGTGCCGCCAGCTTCGTACTAATAAAAACACTTTGGATTGATTAGGCTAAGGAACCTAGCGCCTACAGCAGGCTAGCGCTATACCGACACTACATGGTTCATCATTACCATTGATTTCCAGTTATCAGGAAAACAAGCAGCGATGATTTGAAGCTGTCACCGGAAACAAATCAATTAACTACTCACAACAGATCCCTGCTGCACTAGGAGCGGAAAAGCTGCCAGGAAATCATTTATTCGAAGCAACGAACACCAAGAGCTTGCGAATCACGATTTTCAAACCCGTCAGCTTTCCTCTGCCTTACTAAACATTATTTGCTTGGAAAAAATTATTTGCTTGCACAAGTCGACTGCATAAAATAAAGTTACTAAAATTAACTCACTGAAGCTATAATATTTACAAAATCATAAATGTTGGAATAATCGCCAAACGCAACGCAATTTGTAGTAAAAATGTTGACAAAAATTAAAGCATTTTGCAGCAAAATAAACAAGCATTTCAAACAAAAGCACAGCGGCGCGTTAAGATCATAGTAACCTAATACAGGATAAGGAATTGTAAGGTAATATTTGTTAAAAGCATGGGGCATTGGAAAATATGATGGTTGTGTTGAATTATCAGGAAGGTGAATTAAAAGCGAACCCCCAAAATATTTATTTTAATGTTAAATTAGAAATACTTGGTAGCAAGAGCAGAGCAGGGAATGACACACTTGGAAAACAACCTGGCGCAAGGAAGGCATGGTTACTTAATGTGTCAGTATTCCGTATGTACATTTGAGGGTAAAATAACGATGGACATTAACATAAATGAAAGTTTCATTCTGTGGGGTGAATTCACATACAGTTTACTTCTGACACAGTCCTGCTGCAGCTTCGAACCCTTCCCGTCCCATAGTAGGGCTGAGCAGAACCCTGCTGTCCGCCGTGTTTACCAAAGATTAATGGAATTTCTGGAGTGCGGGCAAATTTGGAATTGGACGTAAGGAAAATGTCCACGTACATTTCAAGATGCCCACAAGGTAAAATCTAAACTGAAAAGTTTACTGGGCAGATATTTTCCATTTACCCTGACGAAAACATGAGTCAGTTAAAGAGAATACAAAACAACAAACTCTCGGCATTGCTGGGGGGGGGGGGGCGGATGGGGAGCAGCAACCTTTGATGTCTGTAAGATAACAAATGCCAGCACGCGTAAGAAAGAGAAGTGGAAACGCGAGACACAGCCGCCAGGCCGTGAAAGTGAAAGTACGGTCGCCCGGCCGTGGGCTGTGAATAAATTAGGGGAGGAGAAATGCCTGAGGGGAAGCTTGTGGGAGGGAGGCTGGTGGCTTTGATGTGCATTGTGCACACGCTTTTTTCACGGGCACAGCATCAAATCGCCGCCGATGGTTAAGCTCTGGTTAAGCCACAATATCTCTCGCAAGCTCAATGCGCAAGCGTATTGACAGGCTCGACCTAACAAGTGTGTGCTCATTTGAAATACATAACGCTACAAAAGTGTGCGCGTTTTAAATACATACCACAACAAAGCAGAGCAACTAAAAGAAAATTCTAGTTACATACTTAGTTGTGGTATGTATTTAAAAAGTGCACACTTTTTATTGGTATGAATTTGAAACGTGCACACACTTTATTTTCTTTTAAAGCATGACTGCTGATGCGGTTGCACATATCGCCATCCTGCCGGGTGCGCTTGGGGTATGTGCTTCGGTATGCTGCCAGCGGCTAAGCCCTTAGAAACAAGAGGGTGAGCGCCAGATAAGTGGAGCAGCGGGGAAACAGCGACGTGCCGAGACACTAAAAGAAACAAGGGAAAGAAAAGGTAGGAAAACAATACAGGTGCGAAGAAAATAAGGAAAACGAGAGAGGGTGAAAATGAAAAATAAATTGGAGAGAAAAGTGAGAAGTAAAGAGTGCTTGGCGAAAAGGGAAGATAGAGGAGGGAAAGGGAAAGCGGGTGAGATAAAACAGCCAAAAAATTGCGAATGAATGACTTAAAGGGGCGAGAAGACATGGTTCTTTTGTAAAGCGCTCCAACACCTTCGGGTAAAGCTTGTGCTATATAAAAACGTATAAACAAGTAAAAGAGGCTCGTGAAAAGTCTAAAGACGTCTTTCGGCCAGACAATAAAATAGAACAGGAGGCTACATGCAGTCCCTGACTTCAGAGATTAATGGTCCAATACTTTCACCAAGCACAGCCCCGCCCTTGGTGGTGCTATGGAAATGGGAAAAAAATGTCAATGACATGCCAGCTGAATTCCTCAACAGCTGCTAGTTGATTGTTTGTTACGATGGAAGCACTTTTATTTCGTACAAACGAGCGCCCAGCAATTTCCTGAGAAACCGATCCACTGGAGGCGGCACGGGCCCGCTATCCAAATCACAAAACAACTCGCCAGATGAGAACACATTCCCTGTGATTAAATTTCAAATGTAAGTATGAACGAAACAAGGTACAACAAGGATACTGGGCTAGGCACTGCATGTGTAAAGCTTCAGATAGATTGTCGGCTTGGAGCCAGAAGGAGTGAGTTGCAGAGCCGAGGAGCTCCCGGGAAGCTGTGATGTTTGCAGTGGCCGAGGTGTATGCGATGATCGCGATCCTCACAGGCTACGTCTAAGTCTGGCAGGAGTTTTGAGAAAATGAATTGTTTTGTGGTGGAGGCGCCGGCGCCGAGTGTGAGAGAAAGAAGGACGGACATGAAGGCCAGCAGAGTGACACGGGCATTGAAGCGAGGCGCGCGTGGTAAGGAAGGGCCTTCACATGCTGTGCACGATGGCAGCTGTGCACCTCATGCGTGCACTTGTGCGCGTGATAGTAAGCTGGTGGCCGGCAAAGTAGCACTTTTTAGGTCTCGTCCTATTAATTGCGCAAGCGAAAATAGGACAAGAGTATTGAGGGTAAAACAAGCTCTGAAACCACCAGGCGGATTACATCGAGTGCATGTGCTCGTGAACGCGCTTACCATTTGCTCGCGAGCCGCCTGCCTCCGAGAGCTTCACTTCAAAGGGATCCACTCCCCCGCTCCCTGCTTCACACTTTTCACGGCCGCTAGGCCGTGTCTCGCATTTCTCCCCCCCCCCTACAACATTGTCTTTATCTACTCCCCATATGCTTTCCCTCCCCTCGCTCGCTCCCCCCAGGCTCTTTTATATACTTGTTCCTATTGCTGTCACAACATGCTTTTCTATATGTCAAACAAAAGTTTCCTCCCTGAATTACATTAGGAACTGTTTATTTTTATATGTTGTATTTGAATTGTTCCATCTATTGTCTGTGTTCCCAAAATTCATTTTTAATTGCGTCATTTTTTAACATTTGCTTGTTTTTTAATTGGTGTTTTTTATATATTTGAATAAATTGTGCACACTAATTTTATTAATTTTGACAGAATTGTTTTGTTCTATTTCGCACTGCTCCAATTTTGAGTTATGATGTATGATTGATATTTGTTTGGCAGCTTGTAAGAATTGTTGTCTTCTCACTGAACAACCCAAGGGGAAACTTTTGTTTGACATATAGTCATTTTGGTACCCTATCCCTTTGGTGCTGGGGTCCCTCTCTCTTTTATTAGACAACATGCTTTTCTGCAACATTCAGCATGTTATTTGCGCTTTCACTTTCCAAACGGCCGGTCACTTCCGTCACATATTTTTTTAACTAACTCGTTTTATCTTTCTCCCAATCCTTCAGAGATGTTGTTTATTTATTTATTTTTAATTTAAAAAGTGCCAGATCCGCTAATGATTACAGATGTTGAGCCCACGCCAAGGCTCGAACACTGGTCCCCAGCTCCAGAGTCGGCCCCAGCTCCAGAGTTGGCAGCTCTGACCGCTGATCCACAGTTCTCTCTCTATGCTTGTTCTTTTTAACTTCAGTTGGGAGCACTTCACTTCCCTTGCTCGCTAACAGAGCAACACTGTCCCGTCCTTACTACATAGTGCCTTTGTAATGATGAGTGTGAGGGAGTCTCATGCTCCTTACAGTTGAATGAGGCATGCCTTTCGCCTTCCTATGCCTTGTTATGCTCCTCCCCGCATTTTTCTTATTTGTTTATTTTACCTACGGCGGTGCTAACACTGCATCAGAGCGCATGCATACACTACTTAAAAGACACATTAAAAATAGATTGTGGAGGTGCTAAGTGGAGTCGCCCATTCAACAGATATGCTCTGGGCAGTTAAATTGTTGTAAGTTTCCAGCAGCTGAAACGTAGAGTGACTTCACAAACAGGCAGCTTCAGGACTTCCACTGTAAAATACGGCTGCGCTTGAATTACTTGTTTATTTTTCTTTACTTTCTCAGGCTTTTTTAATTAAATATTGTCGGAAGGAAACTAAGCTGGCATTAGCCCTAGTGCAGTGTGAATGTCCTTTCTTATATTAAAGATGCTGCTGGCCACCTGTCTAGGGTCCCACTGGCAGAACTGGGAGGGGAGGTGCCGCAGCTCTCATACCCAAGTGTGCTCCGAAGTGCGGGCACAGAGCTGCTGGGCGACAGGAACACACTGACAGAGCGAGGAAGCGGCCTGATGTAAAATGAAGTGCTTGGCCAGCAGATTTCAAGGAACTCAGACGAGAAAGTACATTCTTTCGGTACTTCCTATTTGGCTTTCAAGAAGCTACACGAGAGCCGGTTTAAGGTTGCCCAGAATTCCAAGGGTCCCGGAATTGACACAGTACAGTCTTCAATCTCAGACATCCCGGGTCTAACGCCCCAAACACCCCACATAGCACCCATAGCCTCCTAAAAGCCACCTGTTTGTTGCAGAATAGCTGTACGCAGGCCCATAGACCACAGATGGTACTTGGCTCTCCGAGCTGTGCTGACGTCAGTTCTTTGGAGAAGTGTGGCTCAATGGTTAGAGCAGGCAGACCTCGATGCAGAGCTCTGGCCAGGGACCAGGGTTTGATTCCTGCCCCTGCGGGTCTCGGGCTCATTAATTCCCCTGACTGGATATTCTCGCCTCAGTGCCTATTCTGATCATGGGTCCCACGCTGCAACTCTGGGCAATAGCTTGCTTAGTCTCCACAACGGCCCCCACAACGCGAGGGATGACTGGTCGTTTTTCCCTTGTTTTTCTGCCCTTCTGCCCTCTGTTAGACTCGCTTTTTGTGTCTTTCTACTCTCTGCATTGCAACATCATCACTCGGCGCTACCCCAGCATCACTCAGCACCACCACATTATCATTGAGCACCACCACATTATCACTCAGCACCACCACATTATCACTCAGCACCACCACAGCACCACCCAGCACCACCACAGCACCACTCAGCACCACCACATTACCACTCAGCACCACCACATTATCACTCAGCGCCACCCCAGCATCACTCAGCACCACTTCAGCACCACCACAGCATCACCACAGCATCACTCAGCACCACCACAGCATCACTCAGCACCACCACATTATCACTCAGCACCACCACAGCACCACTACAGCATCACTCAGCACCACCACAGCATCACGCAGCACCACCACAGCACCACTCAGCGCCACCACAGCACTACTCAGCGCCACCATAGCACCACTCAGCACCACCACAGCATCACTCAGCACCACCACAGCACCACTCAGCATCACTCTGCACCACCACACCATCAATCAGCACCACCACAGCACCACTCAGCGCCACCACAGCATAATTCAGCACCACCACAACATCACTCAGCACCACCACAGCACTACTCAGCACCAGCACAGCACCACTCAGCACCACCACAGCATCACTCAGCACCACCACAGCATCACTAGGTACCACCACAGCACCACTCAGAACCACCCGAGCATCACTCAGCACCATCCCAGTATCACTCAGAACCACCACAGCACCACTCAGCACCACCACAGCACCACTCAGCACCACTCAGCACCACCACAGAATCACTCAGCGCCACCCCAGCATCAATCTGCGCAACCATTCAACAACAACTGGTTCAAATATGTTCTCTAAATGTATCAAGCTTTATTACAAATGTCACAAAAAGATGTTAATATTTCACTTCTGTTCTTGGATTTTCGTCACAATAAAATACACTGAACATAATCTTCACAAAAGTTATTTACAAAAGTTTAAGCTATTGCCATTATAAATTACAATCACTTTTATTTAAGTATTATTTATTTAAAAAAATTAAAAGCCATTGTTATTTGTAATATCAATACATCTAAGTCACATAAATACAACATATGTTGCATTACAAATGCTATAGGTGTCACATTTGCGAAAGTTATAACTATTGGCATTGTAAATGACAAAGCTATTAATTTAGCTATTTTCAAAACTAACACATAAATAAAAAAATTGTCATTTACAAGACCATTAGCTCAAACTTTCCTAATATGAGACCTATTGCATTGCAAATGCTTGTTTAAGCAGCTACTAAATGTCTCGGCCAGACCTAAAAAAGGGGCTCAACTATGTATATATATTACATGGATGAAGCAATATACCTGTTACGTACTCAAAATTCCAAACAAATGCAGACATAAAAAAAAATTCCAAACCACTATCATCCATTCTTCACTTTTACATAACATGTATTTAAAAAAATGTCAGATCTATTTGCTTAGAACTGTACGACAATAGAGTCTAGCACAAATCTGGACAGTGGAGTATACAGGGATAGACTGAAGTAGAGTCTAGTAGAGTGGCATAGAGTTTTGTTGAGTGGAGTTAGAGTGTAGGAGAGTACATTAGAGTGGCGTAGTGTAGAGTGGCGGGCCATACAGTGGAATAGAATACACTAGAGCAGTGGTTCCCAAACTTTTTTGACCCCTGGCTCCCTTGACCTATTGGCCGTGGGCTGTGGCTCCCCATTATGTTTTTTTTGTAGGTGGGGGAATGTACACCCGGCCTTGGAAGTACAACCATTATTCTCTGTGTAAATAATTGGGGTGAAGCGATGAAGGTATTATAATCATACTGCCTACATCTTGCCTGCAGCCCCCACAGTGGTAGCAGTGTGCACATTCACAGGAGGCAGATGTGAGGCCCTTCCCTCCACACTTTGCAAGACACCATGTGCCAGTGGTGTTCCTACAGTGTCTCAGAGACAAGGTATTTACCTTTGGCCCCCTCTCAGTATGCGCACGGGGCGCACACTGTGCGCATGTAGAACATTCGCTATGCTGGGCCTGCTTCCCCACTAAGGCTCACGCAGTATGCCAGAAGCCCTCATTCTACATCCCAGTGTGGAAGTATTCCTCTGGTGCCTGCTGCTCCTTCTTCCTTCATGCCCCATCAATTTGTCCAAGGAAGGAGGTCATCACCTTGGAACTGCTGTCTTATGGTCACTCAATCCCCATCACAGTGCCAGTAGCACTCTCTCAATGTTCCAGCAGTAGAGGCTTACCTTGGGTCCTCTGTCTCTCTCCCCTCTGCTACTATCCCATCAGAATTCCATTTGTGGCTTGCCTTATTGGAATAGCCCGTAAACTATCAGCTCCAATTTTCTTCTAACAACTTTTACAATTCTAGCTTGTTTTATGTTGATAAAGTGAAAACAATTTTTATCAGTGTAAAATTCCAACTATGTATATATTTTACATGGATAAAGCAATATACATGTTACGTACTCAAAATTCCAAACAAATGCAGACATACAAAAAGAAATGCCAAACCACTATCTATCGTTCACTCTTCACTTTTACATAACATGTATTAAAAAAAAGGTCAGACCTATTTGCTTAGAATATGTTTGTTATTAATAGCAGATCCAATGCATGCTCTTGAGTCTGAGCAGGGCAATGTGATTGTGTGCTAAAGGAAAACCTATAAGAAACAACAATCAAAGCTACGGTAAGTGTCACTAACTGCGAGCAAGTCTAATATCTTGGAGTGCAGTCTCACTCTCTGATAATCTGAACAACCCCAACTGCATGTGCACTAAAATTCCGCCGGACATCTGATAGCCACGGCTATAAAAAAAAAAATAATTACGAGAATCAAAATTTTAGATTGCTACAGGTAGTTGGTTTCAAGGTGAGGCTAAAAATAATGGACAGCTTACAAACGGGTTATATGCTGAGTTGAAGCTGTCCACTGGTGCAAGAAACTGTTAATTATAGCACTTGGAAAAATGTGTTTTCTAACTCGCTGAAATTTCGCTCCTGGGATTTCTTCACTTTAGGACTCCGGAGCGAGTGCACAACTCTTCAGAAAGTACTAAAAATCTAGTCCAATTAAATCATTATTAACAGGGGATGAGATGAAACCGCTTGTATTTACAGTATTTAAGCCTGCAGGCTTCGCACACAAGGTAACTGCAAGCCTGCGCCACGTAAAGGGGTTCCACACTCATCCTTTCCTCTGGATTAATGAAACAGCGAGGCACCATTTACCATATGCATGCTTATCTTTGCAAGTCAGCTGCCCGGGCCGTGCTATCCACACTGGGCACGGCCACTAAGCCGACCTTTGTAGCCTGCCTGTGAATGATGCTGGCAATAGCTTTCCTGCTGGCGCAAATGCTACACTGCAGCGTCAGCACTGCCTATTTCAGGTTCAGGTTTTAAAGTCTTTATTTCGATTTAAAAAGAATCATAAAAGACAAGCATTAATTAAATGACAATAAATACACATACAATAAAAAGAATTCAACAGTTTAAAGACAGTCCTGAAACAAATTTTCTTTGACGGAAATGGGATTACAGGTAAGTTCATACAATCCAGGTTTAAACTATTGTTTTGCCCTAAGTATCCACGCCCAGCCCAGATATTTGGCTATACACGTTGTTATAATTACTAGTGTGTTAGTTTTTAATACATAGATAGCCTCTTCTGATTTCCTTATGGGCAGGCGCTGGAAAAGTGGTTTTAGCCATTTGGCCCTTGGTGCATGATATCTAGGACAAGCGAACAGAAAATGGCCCTCTGTTTCCTTCTGGCCTGGGCACCATTTACAATGATCCGTGGTGTTTGAAGACCAGTTTTTCGTAAAGGTATTCAACGGCAGTGCGCCCACCCGGAACTGGTGGAAAAGTTTCCTGTCTAAGGATTTGGAAACCGTGTCCCAATAATGTTCACGTGTGGGGTCCAACTTAAAACAAAGGAACCTACCAGTGAGATTGGTAGAACAGGAGGCATTGATTCTGTTCAAACGGAGCGTGGACCAGTACAATTCTTTAAGTGCCAATTTAGTTGGAAAAGTACTAGTGGCAGGGGAAATCCAAAGCTGCTCTAAACCCATATCCATCAAGATGGATTTTACCGTTCGAAACCAGGGAATTTTTTCCGATCCCCTAATTGACCTAACTTCTACTACCCCGTTTGCAAATAGGATAAGGTCAGGCGAGGTCCATAGGCGCCTCCAAAAGGCAACCAGTCTATATCTGGCCATCTCGTTGATTGGAGGACATCCTAAGTCCAAGCAAAGGGGAATGGAGGGGGACGACTGTGGCAAGCCTACCAGATTGCGGAGGAACTTGCACTGTATTTTGAACAGGCCCGTAAGATCCTTATGGCCCCACAGATCTGCACCATATAAAATTGCAGGATTGATTTTTGCATCGTAAATTTTGAGAGCTGGTGTGCCCCGCTTGGTAATAGATTTCCTTTGCTCACTAAGGAGGCAGCCAGTAAGTCGAGCAAGCTTAAGATGTTGGGCATCAACTTGTGTTTTCCATTTCAGGCGACTATCTAGCATAACCCCCAAGTATGTCATATTCTCTACTTGGTCCAGTTTGACTCCACCCATGCTAACTGTGCTCCGGACAGGGTAGTTCTTAGTTAGCACCATAAATTTGGTTTTCCCAACGTTCACCTTAAGATCGCTGATGACACAGAACTCCTCAAAGCGGTCCAGGGCCCGCTGTAATCCGCTGCGTGTTCTGGAGAGGAGTAAGGTGTCATCAGCAAAGATGAGCATTGGGAAACGCTGTCCTGCCAGTATAGGGGCATCGGTTGGGGTCGATTCAAAGAATTTTACCACTTGGTCAATGAACAATAAGAAAAGAGTGGGTGCCAATACGCAACCCTGGCGGACACCACGGGTGACTGGGAAGGGTTCTGTCACTTGGCCCTGTCCGCCCCATCTTACCCTCGCAAAGTTCTCCTCATGCAATTTAATTATCAAATCAAGCAGTTCTGCTGGCATTCCTAGAGTCTTCAAGACTCCCCACAGTTTTCCCCTCGGTACTAGATCGAAGGCGGACTTCAGATCGATGAACGCTGCGAAGATGGTACCGCCGCCAAGCTGCACCACCTTCCAGTAGATCAGGCAGAATCTGAACACCTGGTCGATGGTGCTAGTTCCCGATCTGAAGCCCGCCTGCATTGGGGATAAGATGCCCTCCATCTCGATCCAACCTTGGACCCTGCCCAGAACCATGCGAGCGATGAGTTTTTGCATAGAGTCAATAAGACTAATCGGGCGGTAATTACCCGGATTAGACCTATTGCCCTTTTTATAAATCGGCAGGATCTCCGCCCCCTTCCAAGATTTGGGTATACTTGCACCTGCAGCTATGGAGTTTGCCACCGTGATAATGTATGGTATCCACAGGGCGGGATTAGCTTTAAACAAGTCGGCGGGTATAAGATCCATACCTGGAGCTTTCCCTCGCGTGGTAAGATTTAATGCGAGCTCGACCTCTCCTTCTGTGAAGATGATAGTCTCGCTTTGGGTGGTGGGGTGGAGTGTCATTTCTAAAGTACTAGGAGGCATGGAATTCACTGCACAGAACTGGGTTGCGTAGAAGATCACCCATTCATTGGGGGGCACATGGTTTGTGGGGATGCGTCCGTCCGGATCCTTTCCCCACTTGACTATTTCCCAAAATTTGATGGGGTTATTGGACATGGAGGCTTCCAAGAGGTCTGACCAGTACTTATCCTCCCACTCCCGTTTAGCTTCCCCTTGTATTTTCCTATAGGATGATCTGGCCGCTTTCACCAAACCCATATTCCGAGACTTAACTGCTTTAACCAGGACAGTGTGTGCTTCCCTACATTTTTTGTTGTACCATTTATGAGGGCGAGTAGATGCTGTGTTGTTTCCCTGTCGGCGAGGTTGCGAAAGCAGAGTTTTTAAATCGTCAAAACAACGATTATGAAGATTTATAATAAGGTCAGCTTTTTCGGGGTTATCCCCCAACTCTGCGTGGGTCAGCATTTTATTATAGGTATTATTAACCACGCTAGTAACCTTATTTCTCAATATTTCATCTCCCTCAATTTTAGACCATTTTACTCTCTTCCTATCGTTTGTTAGGTAGGTGTCCCCCGTCTGAGAGGTACCGGGTTCCACTAGTCTCGCAAGTCCTGGCAACTTTAGTTGCAAGGTCAGGGGGTTATGGTCACTTTCTGGACGGGGAGTTACCTCCATATCCACCATCAGGGACCAGTCTCCTACTTTCAACAGAATATAATCAATGCGGCTTCTTCTTAACCCATTATCGAAAGTGCAGTTAGCTCCCTGGTCTGATTTTGTTCGACCGTTGCAGGCCCGAAAGCCACTGTTTAAACAAAAGGCCATCCAATTCACCGCTGCCTCTGTGGCAGGTACTGGTTTGACAGGCAACAGGTCGGGTATGCCCCATACTGCGTCCTCCACGGAACCCCAACAGTCCCCTGGGTCTAGTAGAGGTTCAAAACAACAATTTAGGTCCCCTGCAAGCAGAATGGCGTTGGTGTTATCAAGGGCTGCCAGAATAGAATCCAGTACCTCCAACAGGGGCGGCGTGCGGCCACCTGGCAGACCTCGTGCATAAATGTTAAACAGGATCAAGTCCCGATGGCCAGTCTTTCTCAGCCTAACAATGAGGAGATCCGGGTTTAGTACACTTATCTCCGTAATACAATATCCCAGGGATTGTTTCACCCAGATCAGTAGCCCCCCTGAGGCTCTCCCTTTGGCGTTCCCAATAGCACTTCGAGTGGCAGCTTTATGAAAATTTACATAGCCCTGCCTAAATATTGGATCGACAGCCCAAGTTTCCTGGAGTAAGATGATATCAAATTTATCCATGAACTCGAGCCAGTCTCCAGAATGGATGCGACTTTTAATCCCAGCAATGTTCCAGGACACTAGGGCAAGAGTTTCCGATGTAGGTACCAAGGTGGGGGCCACCACCTCAGAAGCCACAAACGTGTCCTGTCCTGCCCCAACATCCAGCCCATTTTCGGATCTCCCCACGAAACTATATTCAATCAGTGACAAGGAGGTGCCCCCTGCCCTCGAAGGTGGTGTAACCCTCCCTGTTGGTGCTGGGACCCTCTTACACTCCTCTGCCATGATTGTGAGCTGGGTGGACGCCTGACCCTGCCTCTTTCTCCCTACCCCAGGGTCAGCATTTTCTGCGGGTTCAGATGTTTGGGATGATTTTTGGAGTCAATCAATGGCCTCCAGATCAGACAAGGGGCCAAAGCGGTTGAATAGTGGTGGAAAGATTGGTAGTTGCGGTGTCATGGGGTAGTTCCTAATTGTGGTTCGTCCCTGTTTGGGGGCCTTCTGGGTGTAGGCCTGTCTTTGGGGATAAAAATAAGAAAGGTCTAGTGTTTGAACATCCCCCTGCCTGGCAAACCTAGCTTCTCTACAGATTGTATCCACCACCCAGGAATCCCTGAAGGATATTAGAATGCAGTCACCCTCCAAATCCTTAGGACCCTGGCCCACCCAGTCAACCCTTCTTACAAATAAAATTTCTGTTGGCGAGGATGGAGGTAGAGGTCTGTTTTTATTCAACCAGAAGATGACCTTGTTGCGCAGGTCATCATGAGTCTCCCTTTTACCGGATGGCAGTGGGGCTACACCGGTCAACACCATGGTATATGGTGTAGCCTCTATAGGGATGTCAACCCGAGGCGTAGGATGCCTGGGTTGTTTCCTTACCAAGGGATTTAGGGTACTTTGGTGGTTTGCTGAGGGCCTATGGGGGGGGAGGCTATGGGTGACTGTACTAGGTTTTACCTGAGGGGGTGGTTTGGTTGATTGGCGTCTAGCGGGGGTTGGTCTATCCGGTTTAATCATAGGCTTCATCATATGAGAGCGTTGGGGCGGGGCCTCTGGTGCCTTGCTTGGATTATTTTTGTGAGCACCACCTTTGTTCGAACTATCTATAACTGGCCCTGGTGGTTTGTGAATGCTGGGGTTATCAATAAGACTAGATGGGATATTAGTTGTTTTTGGGGCCGAAAGTGAGTGTTTAACCACCCCGGAATCAATATCGGATAAAGACAATAAAATGGCAGAATTCGCATTAACTACAGCCTCTAGAGAGTTTATTTTCAGTGTCATTAATCTAGTCCGCTCCAAGACAGGTGATAGAAGGTTTTTCATTAAAGCCTCAATCTTTGCCAACAGGGAATCATCGCTGCTTAGGCATGTTGGGCATGGGTTTGAGGAACCTAAGGAGATAAGGGAGGGGCATAAGGTGTTAGTCTGTATGTTAGTACATTGTTTTCCGCTGGGATGGCCTGATCCCGATGTGGGATTACCAACGGTGTCTTTTAGTTTGGGCATCTTGGATTCTCTCCCTCCCTTGTAACTAGTGTCTTGTTTTCTTTTCCTCGACCCCTTGTCTGTACCTATGAAATCTGTATGGACTGGATCGTTAGAATCTACTTTGGGTGAATCGAGGTATGAGTCAACAGATTCGGAACTGTGTTTGGTGTTTTGGCTATCCTGAGTTTCAATTTCCCCTGATACTTCATGGTCGTCCAGGGGATGTTTAGGAGAGAGTGTAGTGTGAACAGGAGGATCAGTCCCCTCGCTATCCATGTGAACAATGGCTTCCGTGGTGTCTAGATGAATACAATTAAAAGCTGCATGTGCTTGTGCAGGTGGCACGGGGCTAGGAACCTTGGCCAACCTACCTAGTGAAGAGCGTTTCCCGCTGACTAAATCAATGGAAAGACGCTTTTCCACCATTGCTATTTCCTTTTCCAGGATACCCGTGGCTCGTGTGATAAAAGCGTCTAATGGACCTGATACCACTCCTGTGGGTGTTTGGATTTGGACATTGCGTGTTTTACCAGATCTTAAAACCATAATTTCAGAGTTAACACCAACTACAGTAGGCAGACCTCGACACGCTCTTTACACAAGTGGGGTAATAACTTAATAGTCCACACTGTTAATCAGTACGAAGTCTCGAAAGCCCAAACCAGCTCTGGGGCACAATATCGCCTATCTTACATGTATCACAGCAAGCCAGGGGATATGGGCCGGGGCCGTCCTCTGCCGTCCTCGAACGGCCTCAAACGGCCCGCTCTTAGCCCGGTCTTCGCCCCGAGCTGCGTCCCGCGCTGCGGGAGAACTAGGTCATTAAATAGGTGGTCAGGTGGACAGGGGGGCGTGGCAGCGGGGAGAGCAGACCGGAAGTTGGTGAATGGTCTTTCAGGGACTCCTGGGCAATGGAGTCCCCTGCACGCTCGCAGCCCCGCTGACCGCACTCACCCGGTAACTCAGCAGACCTTCACCTGTGTCCCGGTTTGGAAAGACACGCAGCGGCACCCGCGGAGCGGGTGCGGCAAGAAGTGGCAGGAATCCTTAAAAGAGGCGCTGTGAGAAGTCCAATCTGCAAAAGTGCGTCCGTGCTCTGGAGGGCACTGCCTATTTTCCTTGCGCCTTGCACTGTCTCTTTAATGATGTCATCTGTAGTGCAAGACCAAGGGCCTTATTTATGAAGGCCTTGCGCCACCGGTGCGTCACTTTTAAAATGGGAAAAAGTGACGCACCGGCGGCGCAAAGCCTTCATAAATAAGGCCCCAAGAGCGGGCGGGAGGTGCAGCTCTTTGCCTGTATGTGCTGCTGTAACCTACCAATGAGGTGTGCAGACCGGAAGGAAAAGTTCAGCTGGAACTGAACTGTCCGCATCAGCACGAGGTTCAATTTACGAAGCAAAGTAACGTGACACTAAAGGAACAGAATATTTCAGTGGTTCCCAGATTGGTGCGCATCCATTTGCGGCACCCTTGGCTAATTTTAACTGCGCACTGGGGAGCTGCAGCACACTTATTGGGAACCATTGCACTAGAGCGTTGTAGAGTGAAGTGGCAAACAGTGGAAAAACAGCGTGGAGTTTCATAGAGTGGAATAGCGTATAGTGGAGTAGCATACAGTGGAGTGGCGTACAGTGAAGTGGTGTACAAAAAAGTGGCTCACAGTGGGGTGCTGTACAGTGGAATGGCGCAGAGTGTAATAGGGTGTAGTGTAGTAGCATACAGTGGGGTGGTGTGGAGTAGAGTGGCTTACAGTGGAGTGGTGTAGAGTAATAGCTTACAGTGGAGTGGTATACAGGGGAGTCATATCAATGGAATAATGTAAAATGGAATGACGTATAGTGGAGTAGAGTAGACAAACCATGTTGTTTGGATAAGTAAGTGCCATGAGAGTCCATGCTGTGTTGGTCCGATTCTTCCTATTCTTCTATTTCATTGAGCAGGAATGGGAGGACTGGAGTGGGGTAGAGTGGAATACCATACAGTAGAGAGGTGAAGATTGAAGTAGCATTTAATGTAAAAGCCTACAGTGGAGTGGCATCGAGTGGTATACAGTGGATTGGGGTGGGGTAGAGTGCAATACCATACAGTGGAGTGGTATATAGTGGAGCAACGTCCAATGGAATAGCATAAAATGGATTGGCGTACAGTGGAGTGGGGTAGAGTGAAATACCATACAGTAGAGTGTCAAAGATTGAAGTTACATGTAGTGTCATAGCGTACAGCAGAGTGGCTTAGAGGGGAGTGGAGTACAGTGCAATAGAGTAAAGTGGAGTACAGTGGAGTTGTGCAGGCTGCAGTGGCATCCAATGGACTAGTGTAGAATGGAGTGGCATAGAGTGGGATGACGTACACTGGAATGAAATAGAATGGAGTAGTGTATGATAGAGTGACATACAGTAGAACAAAGTTGAGTACAGTGGCAAACAGTGGAGTGGCTTACAGTGGAATAGCTTATACTGGATTAGTGTACAGTGATGTGGCATACATTGGGGTGGTATAGACAAGAGTGAAGTACACTGAAGTGGGGCAGAGTGTAACAGCATACAGTGGAGTGGCATCAAATTGAATAGGGTAGAGTACAGTGGCATGGCATATACTGGAGTGGAGTGGAGTAGTGTGCTGTGTAGTGGCATAATGTGAAATAGCAAGGAGTGTTGTACAGTGGAGGAATGTATGTTCTTATTCCACAGATTCTTATTCCCCAGGGAATCACAATGCGGTCGTTACAACGACCGCGTTGTGATTCCGCATACCATTACTCCGCAAGTCGGAACAACGACTTGCCAAGGGGGGCGCTGGATGTTGGAATAGTATAATTTACTATTCTAACTCCAGTATATGCGGACATTAGAGAAGGTGTCCCCCCTCCGCAAGTCGTTGTTCTGACTTGTATGTAATGGTATGGTATGCGGAATCGCAATGCGGTCATTGTAACGACCGCGTTGTGATTCCCTGTGTGGAAAAAGATTTGTGGTAAAGAACAAGTTACTTACCTTCGGTAACGCTTTTTCTGGTAGATACAATATCTGCCTGTGGAATCCTCACCTTGTGAATATCCCCCTTGCGTCAGCAACATTTGGAAATTCTTTTTGTAGCTTTGCGTCGACGTGGACTTGGACGTCATAGAGGCACGGCATCGCACGCGACTCCGCTGACGTCACCGACGCCTACAATAGGCCCACGCCGGCGTGATGACATCAGTTCCGCCCTTTTTTCCGTGCCTTCGAGGCACACAGACGGACCAATGACAGTAGACATATACACAGTATACGCAGTACAAGTACCAAGGTAAACACACACAGTGTGAAGCAAATGCAATAAAACATTTGAAATAAACAACCCCTTGAGAAAATAAATACATTACAGAAAACTCTGGTATAGAAGAGCGGACAACGGGGAGGCGGGTGGGTCAGTGAGGAATCCACAGGCTGATATTGTATCTACCAGAAAAAGCGTTACCGAAGGTAAGTAACTTGTTCTTCTGATAGATACATCTGCCGTGTGGATTCCTCACCTTGTGAATAGAGTCCCACAGCAGTCCCCACTCCCGGAGGAGGGAGTCCACTCTTTTATACCAGGAAATCCTGAAGGACAGAGCGTGCCAAGTGGCCGTCCCTCCTCACTTCGGAATCCAAGCAGTAATGCTTTGCGAAAGTGTGAAGGGAAGACCAAGTTGCCGCCCTACAAATATCCTCTACAGGAACACCTCTAGCCAATGCTGAGGTTGAAGACTTAGCTCTTGTAGAATGAGCCCTTATACCCTCTGGTGGTTCCTTACCGGCCAAAGAGTAGCAGATCTTTATACAGAGGACGATCCATCTTGACAAAGTTCTTTTAGGGACCGCTCTTCCTGTTCTGAAGCCAGCAAACCCAATGAAGAGCTGGTCATCCAGTCGACAGTCTTTAGTTCTGTCCAGGTAAAAGGACACTGCCCTCTTGGGGTCCAGACGGTGCAATCTCTCCTCCTCCTTGGAAGGGTGAGGGGGAGGATAAAAGGTAGGGAGGGTAATGGATTGTCCAAGGTGGAAAGGAGTCACCACCTTAGTGAGAAAAGCAGCCCTGGTCCTAAGAACCATTCGATCAGCATGAATTGTCAAGAAAGGGGGCTTGAAAATAGGAGCTTGAAGCTCACTTACCCTCCTTGCCGAGGTTATTGCAACGAGGAAGACCGTCTTAAGAGTCAAAAATCTCATAGGACATATGTGAAGAGGCTCAAAGGGAGCTCCCATTAAAAAGGTCAAGACAAGATTTAAGTCCCACTGAGGCACAATAAAAGGAGTTGGAGGGAACTTATTCGTGAGGCCTTTCAAAAACCTTAAAACTACAGGAGACTTAAAAAGAGATCGCTGGTCAGGCAAGCAGAGAAATGCCGACAGCGCAGAAAGATAGCCCTTAACTGTGGCAACGGCAAGCCCTTGCTGCGCCAGAGAGAGAGCAAACTGAAGAACATCAGACAAATGGGCTCTCAAAGGGTCAACAGATTTCTCCCCACACCAAGTAACAAATTTTGACCATCTATATGAATAAATGGACTTAGTGGAGTCACGCCTGGCTGACAAGATGACATCCACCACGTCAGGCGGGAGAGAAAAGAAATTCAGGTTGCCCCGTTCAATCTCCAGGCATGAAGGTGTAATGTCTGGAGGTGGGGGTGTAGAACCTGCCCCTCCATCTGAGAAAGGAGGTCTGCCCTGTCAGGGAGGCGGAGCGGCGGGTGAGAGGAGAGGTGGAGAAGATCCGTATACCACACCCTTCTTGGCCAGTCCGGGGCGATCAATATGACTCGGGCCCGGTCTTGGCGAATCTTCCTCAGAACCCGAGGAATCAAAGGAATGGGAGGAAACGTGTAAAGGAGCTGTTTGGGTGAACCCCCCCGCCCCCAAAGCTGAGATCAAGAGTCTGGGAATCTGGATCGAGAAAGATCTGTCCTTCAACACCCAGGCTAAGAAAACCGCTGGGATTTGCTTCGGGCTCCTTAGATCAGTCAGGAAAATCCTGCCTTTGCTCCCTGCCATCTCCCGGAAACTGGTCATCCAAGGCCTCATTCTTTCTAGGCTGGATTATAGCAATGCTATATATCTGGGAGCTCCCGAAGCCACCTTCAACAAACTACAAAGGATTCAAAACGCCGCAGCCAGGCTTCTTACTAACATCCCAGCTAGATCCTCGGCCAAACCAGCCCTGAAGCTCCTTCACTGGTTGCCTGTAAGAGAAAGAGTCAAATTCAAGGCTCTCTGTCTGGCCCATAAACTCCTATAGGACAAAGGCCTCCCGATCCTCAAAAACCTTATCAGGCCCTACAAGGCCACACGGTCCCTCCGCTCTGATCACGAATACCTCATCACAGTTCCCAGAGTGAAAAGGGCGCGCAAAGGCGGACGGCGCCTCTCCGTGAACACAGCCATCCTATGGAACTCTCTCCCCCGCAAACTAAGGTTGGAATCGGACTACCTCCGGTTTAGGAAACTACTCAAAACGCACCTCTTTCCCTGATCCTTATCCCCCCGCCCCCCTTTCTTTTCCCGGTACTCTACCCTCATGATTGGTTCGGATCCCAGCGCTGGGATGCCTCCGGGTTACTACGCGCTCTACAAAACCCTAATAATAATAATAATAATAATAATAATAATTTCCCCAACTCAACTGAAACGCGTCCCCCAAGGCTCCTTGCATCGGATACTGGAGACTGCAGAAAGACAGGCAGTGAGCATTCTCGCGAGTGGCAAACAGGTCCACCCGAGGAGTCCCCTACATCCGAAAGATGTCGAGAACCACCTCCGGGTGAAGCCTCCACTCGTGGTCGGCAGAGAACTGCCGACTGAGACTGTCTGCACGAACGTTCAGAACTCCGGCCAGATGATTTGCCATCAGACAAATCTGATGGTCCTGAAC
Source organism: Lissotriton vulgaris (assembly GCF_964263255.1). Taxonomy (NCBI): domain Eukaryota; kingdom Metazoa; phylum Chordata; class Amphibia; order Caudata; family Salamandridae; genus Lissotriton; species Lissotriton vulgaris. The sequence goes on along the minus strand of NC_141694.1, from coordinate 784,351,952 downwards.
CCAGGACCAGAGACGCAGAGCCTCTCTGCAGAGACACTGCGACCCCACACCTCCCTGCTTGTTGATGTACCACATCGCGGTCGTGTTGTCCGTCAGGACTTGAACCGACTGACCGCGAAGGGAAGGGAGGAAGGCCTTGAGCGCCAAACGTATCGCCTGTAATTCTAGAAGGTTGATGTGAAACAACCTTTCCTCTGGAGACCAAAGACCCTTGACCTCCAGATCCCCCAGATGAGCACCCCACCCTAGAGTGGATGCATCCGTTATCACTGAGGCCACCGGAGGAGGCAACTGAAAAGGCTTCCCCTGAGACAGGTTGCCTTCCACGCCCCACCAAGACAGATCCGCTGCAGCTTCTCTCGAGACCCTCACTGACTCCCTGAGATCTCCGTTGTGCTGATACCACTGCCTGCGGAGGCACCACTGGAGCGCCCTCATGTGCCAGCGTGCATGGTTGACCAACAGAATGCATGAAGCCATGAGACCGAGCAGGCGAAGGACCTTCAGGACTGGAACGACTGCTCCATTGTAAAATAAAGGAACCATTTCCTGTACGTCGCGAATCCTTTGTGGAGGAGGGAATGCATGACAAACAGTTGTGTCCAGTACAGCACCTATGAACAGGTTGCGCTGGGAGAGCACCAGGTGAGATTTGGGTACATTTATCGAAAAACCCAACCTGTACAACAACTGGGTTGTCTCCTGCAGATGATGGAGCACTCTCTCTGGCGACCCTGCCTTGATCAGCCAGTCGTCCAAATAAGGGAATACAGGAATCCCTGACCTTCTGAGATGCGCTGCCACCACTGCCATCACCTTGGTGAAGACTTGAGGCGCAGTAGTAAGCCCAAACCGAAGGACCGCAAACTGGTAGTGTTGAGAACCCACCGTAAAACGGAGATACTTCCTGTGCGACTTCAGGATGGGGATGTGAAAGTACGCATCCTGCAAGTCGAGCGACACCATCCAGTCTTCTTCCAGCAGTGCCTGAAGAACCTGAGCAAGGGTGAGCATCTTGAATTTCTTTTGTCTCAGATAAAAATTCAAGTTCCTGAGATCCAGGATTGGACGAAGCCTGCCATCCTTTTTGGGGATCAGAAAATACCGGGAGTAGCATCCCTGACCCATCTCCTGCTCTGGGACCACCTCTATCGCACCCTTTCTTAACAGAGTTTGGACTTCCTCCTGCAGGAGAAACAGGTGTTCCTCTGAGCAATATCCCTGGCAAGGAGGATAATTGGGAGGGAATTCCCAAAAGGGAAGGGCATACCCATTTTCTACGAGATTGAGAACCCAAAGATCTGATGTAACCGATTCCCAACCCGTAGAAAGTGGGTAAGCCGACTCCCCACCGGACCCACATGATCCTGAATGGCGGATCTAGGGCTGCTTTTCTGTGGCTGGGGGGTTGGAGGAGGTTGAGGCGGAGGAGGCTTGACGCCCTCGAGGACCTGACCTTTGTTTTCCCCTGTATGACCTATACAAAGGTATTCTGCTGCGCTTAACGTTTGTCACGAATGGCGCTTAATTATGCTTCTAGTGAGGTAGCGTAATTTTATGAATTTAGCATGACACGTGTAATGAATGGTAAATTACGCGAGGTTACCCCAGCGAACCAGAAGTGTAATCAAATCAGGTACGAAAGACTTCGGTTTCATTCTTCCGAAGTCCATAACAGAGCATCGAGCTCAGTGATATTAACACTTTACCTATGGGCGTCCGCAGGGGGGGGCAAGGAGGGGCGCTTGCCCCCCCCGGAGCGACCCTCCTTGCCCCCCCTGCAGACGGCCATGAAAACCATAACTTCAATACGGGGTTCTCACTCTCTTTCCTCTCCTTTCTTGTATTTGCTTCCTTGTGAAATGGATCCAAAAAAGAGACGCTTTTGCTGGAAATGTTGCACTTTAATTCCAAAGTGCAGCATTGGGAATAAAAGGCTAAAAATATGAAAAATAGATAAATAACCAAGTAAAGTAAGACAGAGTGGTAGCAAACTGGCAAAACTGATTTTATTCACACTGAAACACATTAGCGCTACTTTTACAGAGTTCGCAAGTGAAGCGCTATTTTTGTTTTCTTGTCTTTGTTTTCCCTGGACTTGAAACTAGTGCACCAATCCTGGAGGTACAGCAATGTGTGGATTGGAAAACAAAATGTGTGCTGCAGCTCTGCGTCCAGGGTTGTGGTCTTTTTACCATACTGCTTACGTTTTGTAAGGATATAAGCAATGGCCATTTAAATGGGTCCATTCAGGGCCCTGTAGTCGTGTCCTTAACTTTTCAGGCAAAAGCACTCACTGATTTCTGAATAGTGAGTGTAAAAGCATTAAGGTAATCATGTTGTTCCTGCTTACATTTCACATGGTTTGCTAAAATTTGCATTCCCTATAAGTGTTTGCTTTTTCCAGGATGTTGTTACTTTTTTTATTTGTAGGCCACATATTGCTCTTGTCTAGTGCGTAATTTAAATTGAGCTGCATCCAGGTGTTTATAGCGGCCCGGGTAACAATTGGGTTGTAGTTGAAGACAGTGGGAGTTTTTCTTAGTGGGGCAGTACGGTGTTCAGTGTGGGAGATGATGTTGCACTATGGTCAGAGCTGCTGAATTTGGAACTGGGAACGAGGTTCAGCCTTAATAACCAGTCCACCAGACCACTCTCCTGCAAGAGCACAATCACATGCTAGACCTTAGAAGGCTTCGCAACAGCTTAGAAGTCCTGGTGTCTTTCGCACAAGCAGGTGGACCCTAGCATGACAAGTGTAGGTTAACCTTCAAGGCTTGTCCACCACTATCCATACTAAAGTTCACCTCCAGTCTTGCGGGCAGGCCTATAAGGCAGCACACCCTAGAACAACAGTCACTGAGGTCACAGGACCCTTGAGAAGGGCCAGCTCTAGGGCGGTGCAACCAGTGTGACCGCACCGGGTACTGCCTTTAGGTGGAGGCATCATGTTTGCAAGTATATTATGGTTTTAAAAACGCTTGCTGCCTCCTTCCTGGTCTCCAGCACTTTTCGGCAACAATAAAAATGTCATGATGACTCTGGTGATCAATGTTCTAGTGAGAGATCATCATTTTGTCTAGTGGAAGTTTTGACTCATGGAAAGGTAGCTCAGAGGGTTTATGTACCGGCTGCAAAGAACATGCGCTATGCAGATCACAAAGTGCACATAATGTAAATAGGTCAGCGGACTACTGCTTTTGTCAGAGAGATCCTTTTGTTACTTGCAGTTTATAAGGTAAAATTCTAACTTAGAACAGTGAGCTATTAACTGTCATCTAAGAGCTGCATACAAACTGCAAGGTATAAATTAGAGCATTATGCCCCCCCCCCGTCTTTGATTATCCTAATGTCCCAAAAAGTGTTCTTTTGGACAGAAATCAATTCTGAATATTAAGGAGAACCCCCAACCATGGTATTACGTTTTAAATTCCGGGTATTGTGTTTCTCAAGACCAATCACTATAAAACTATACCGGCTACTAGTACGGTTGTCATGTGACTCCTAGACCTTGTAGTCCTTAGTCTTATGTAAAATTTTCTATACAGTGATTTACACCCATATTGACTGTCTCTGTGTAATGTGTGTGATGTAAAGTGCTCTGACACCCTGGTATAAGTGGCGCTGTAAAGCAAATTAAATGCATCTGAGAAAGATTGGTTATGGAGACTTGGAGGGCACAGTTAAAGGGTGGTAGTGAGGGAATCGATGGCAGAGGTGGTCATTGGGGGGCACTAACAAACATTAATGCACAGGACACCACCAGTGCTATGGCTGGCCCTGCCCTTGATGCCAGTCTGCCTCACCGATAGATACCTCCATTGGCCTTGTTTCAGAAGTAGTAACTGCAACTCACCAGGGATTGGCAATGCAGGATTTGCACGCACACCAAACTAAGTTTGCAAACTTCACAGTCTCCCTGCTTCATTCACATGCACTTTTAACATGTGCTGCCTGCTGTGGGGCCACTGGAATTAATTATGTAGAAAAGGATGACAACATTATGCCGTAGTGTTGACTAAATTATGCATTAAAAAAAAGCCTGCAGCGTAATGCAGTATATTTTCAGATATTTTATTATTTTGACGTGTGTACACATGCTAACAGTCTCTGGAAAGATTTTGCCTAATTAGTACCAGTGTAACATGCAAACGCAGCAGTGAGAAAGGTGACCAGTCAACCTTTACAATAGGCCATCCACTCCGCAGCAACACACGTCACAGTTTATATTAACTTTTGATATGTTTGAGCTACAAACAATTTATTAGTTTAAATGGTCAGATCATGCAGCAGATCTTGCATTATGAGGCAAATATGGCAGAGCAATCATTTTAGAGAAAACATTTGCAAACTAGGATATTTTGCCATTCATGTTTGAACTGCTGTTGTGGGAAAAGGGAGAAGTGCTGATGACAGAAACTCCATGGCTCGGAGACAAATGGCTTGTGTTTCCACATTTTATCGTATTTGGTACATTCTGTGATTATTAGAAGCATATCCCACTTTGTGAATATATTTTAATGTCAATAACTCATTATAACCTTAAATAATCATGTGTATCCATTGGTTGATTAAACTGGGCAGTGAAATGCCAAACAAATACTAAAAATTGGGATGTCTGCGCATTCTGGCCACACCTATGGCTCCACCCACAGATCGAATCCTTGGGTTATTCACACCCTCTGATTCTCTGCCCACTGTTCCCCTACTTTTTTTCACCACTTCGACCACTGTGTAAGACTCAGCATCCCTGGACCTGTGATGTGCCGCCACTGCGGGCTCCGCATGTGCCACACATTTACGGTGCTGGGCTTCTGCATAAGAGAGCTGGCCAATATTGTATCCCTAAACGTGCGCACGTTGTCAGTTTGACATTGACTACACGTAGAGGGACTCTTAAGTTTCTTTTCAAACATATAGCTAACATTTGGACCTATACATTTTATTTTGTATAAATTAATTGAATATGTGTAAAATTTAGCAATGCCCAGGGAATTCTAGTAAAGGGAGCACCTATTGGCGAATCACTACCGTGTGTGATTGCTGCATTATTTATTACTAACTTTGACGTTGTGCTTTAACTTTGAATAAAAGTTATCATGAATTCTAGCACCAAGAAGCCAATATTGGGGAATATGTGTGCTACAAATAATCCCTAACATACACTGTGCATACAGTATATTTAATCTGGTGCTTTAATCATAGGCTGTTTCAAAGTATTCTGATAAAAATCGAATCGTGCTGAAGACAGCCTTGATTAGTGTTGGGATCGAGGACCCGGAAGTCTGCACACCTAGCAGACAGAGATAAAGCGCCTTGTCAAAAAGTTTAGCGTTTTCCCTACAGGTGGTGTTTGTTGGCCTGTGGCAGGGTCAGTCACATATCCTGGATTCCTGGAATTTAATTGAGCCTATCTCAGTTCTGCGCCCCAGTGTTTCTTGTGCCCCACCTGGCACACATCATGTCGGAGGACGGTGATGACGTTAACATTTTGCCCCCCCCTGGAAAAAGTTCTGCGGACGCCCATGCCTGTGCCTATACATAACTCATTCTGTTGTCTGCGCTTTATGGATTTGCATTATTAATCTTCACTAGCAAGGACACCCGGAGGATGAAAGGCTGAGCCGATCCGCTGGGACTGGAAGCTATCGCCCCTCGCCAAAGTAGGGGAGTCACATCTAGAAAGTGATTTCTGTGTTCCATTAGTAGAGCGAGAGCGCGCTGTCTGGGAGGAATCCTTCATTCAAGCTCTCCAATGTTCCGGGTTTCCCCTTGTTTCGTGGATAGGTTTAGAGAAATGAATCATGAAATCACACACTCAGCAGTGAGGTGTCAGACCGTGTGTCACCAACTCTCCGATTCTTCCTTTTTTTCAGTGTCTGAGTTTGGAGGGGTGGCGGGGAGGGCATGGGAACAGGGCACATCGGCATCGAAGAAGGGACAAGCAAGGGCGGATGAGACCCCTGCAGCCGCCACTAGTAGGGCTGCTTTTGCTGGAAGTTACTAATTGCACGACCCAAAGGAACTGCAGATTGTACGACGCATCCAGCGGGAAGCAGAGCTTCCATTATACTAATAAAAGGCAATTATCAAGTATGGGGGGAGCTTATGATGGGTTAAAAGGGAGTTTGCCTCGAAACTAGGTGTCTCCTGCCCTATTAGTGATCCCCTGTGCATGCACCCTCTTCCTTTTAAACAAGGTACTTTTCTGATGTGTCTGCTCTGGCACAATGGAAAAGTCTATGCACTGTGACTAAACGCACAGTCCTGCCACTTCAGAAAACTCCAATTCTGCAGGATCAGGAAGAGGCGCTTTTGTAGCGTACTTGAGATGCAAGAGCATCGCTTTTTCAAAGAAGGACAAAGCGAACGTCCAGGGTCAGCATAGAACACCAATCTGAAAGTGGTCCACATTTTTTTCTAAAAGGAAATACATGCTGAGGTAGATAGAACTACCCGCCCAAGATCACACTGCTGAGTAGGAAAACCGGAATTATGCAAAACAGAGGCCCCTCGGTTTAGACAGAGCAGTTTGTCCAATAGACTACACAACCTCCAAGTATACACCAGCCCTGTCTGTGGGACGGCATTAGCAAGGGCAGGTATGCGTGTCCCCTCTGTGCCGGGCAGCCACGGACTGAGCGTAACCCTCCCTCCCCCGTCTTCCTCCTCCCGCCCGACCCATCCCAGTACAGCAGCAGCATCTCAGCAACAGGCGCACAGAGCCCCAGCAGAGAGCGCCTGTAACTGCTAGTGGCGGAGCCCGGCACTCTGCCGGACAAGCCCCACGGCCCCACTGCTCCCTCTGCCCGGAGAAAGTAGCCTGTCAGCGGTGTCCTCGTGCTGGAACCCGAAGAGAGGACCCCGTTGCGGCAGCAGGGGCTTAGGCCCACATGCGCAGATGAGCCACCACCCGCAGACAGGGCACTGGCATGGGAGCAGAGGTCATGACAGCCGGGCAGCCTCTGCGCAGAGGACCCCAGTGTGGGCTGGTGGCTCCCAGCCCCGGGATGGCTGCGGGTTGCGCATTCAGAAAGCACCACTTTTTGGTGTGCTAAGGATGCGCGGGCCAAAGTTGCACTATTCCTAATTTTTCTTTTCTGCATGATCCCTGCCTGTGCCCACTGTGTGCTCCAGCCGACCGTGGAAGGAGGAAGCAGGCTGCGCTTTGTTGTGGAGCCCTGGTTACCTGGTAAGTGGACGCGACATAGAGACGTTGCTCTGGCAGGAGAGGGGGAAGAAAGGTGTTCTGCAAACACTTTCTTAAACAGGTACACAAACATAGCAAAATAATGTTTTTGGCTTCCAACTTACAACAAGCATTTGCAATGCAATAGGTCTCGCAGCATTAAAGTTTGAGTTATTGGCATTGTGTATGACAATGCCAATAGCTATAACATTTGCAAATGTGACACCTATAGCATTTGTAATGCAATATGAGTTGTATTTACATGACTTAGATGTATTGATATTACAAATAACAATGGCTTTTCATTTTTTTAATACTTAAATAAAAGTTATTGTAATTGAGTTGGTGGAAGGGTGAAGTGGGTCGTGTCCCTGAGTAATGTGGTGGTGTCCCGAGTGATGTGGTGGTGTCCCAGAGTGATGTGGTGGTGTCCCAGAGTGATGTGGTGGTGTCCCCGAGTGATGCCCCCGAGTGATGTGGTGGTGTCCCCGAGTGACGAGTGGTGCCCCTGAGTGATGTGGTGGTGACCCAGAGTGGTGTGGTGGTGTCCCCGAGTGAAGTGGTGGTGTCCCCGAGTAATTACCACACCCTATAAATACTGAAAACCTCCGTTGTGGTTTTTATTGTCTGCTATGACTGCTACATTCAAGGGTGGCAGACTCCAAACAAAGGTCCTCAGTATAAGAGGCCTCTTAATTCCTAAGGGGCTGGTACCGGCTTCATTTGAATCACGTTTATAGGTCACCCAGAGTTTTGAGTTGCTAAAAAGGAGCCAACAAGCCTGGTGAAAGTCCAACCAAAATGAGAATTTACCATGGAAAAGACAACCAGATTCACTGATTCCTGTGGGAATTCCTCATTTCTTAAGCTCTCATTATGAGTGGTCTGCTAAATGGCCTAGATTTTCGACCCGACCCCCCTCCCCACCCCAGCTGAAGTTCTCCCTCAAGAGTTAGAAAAAAGCATGTATAGGCAGCTCTGTGGTGTTACCGATACCTGGGCTAGGCATACAGGCAGTGGTGGGGATAAACAAGCCCATTACAAGTTGGATCCTGAAAGTCCACCAAGAAATGAAGAATTACCAGGAAATGGGTAACTCTGGGTTTGATCTCTCTTGTAGTTCCTCATTTAGCAGAGGTGTTTGGGTCCTCCAGCGGAGGCGGTAACTTGAGGCAATTGCTTCTTATTCAAGCCTCAAAAGAATTTTGGGGACCTTCGTTTTTCTTTTAATTACCAATGAAGCACTGGAACAGTCCTACAACATCTTTAGTCACCACTTTTTGTTTGCATTTTTAAAAACGTGTTAAGTATGGGAAAATTAAAACCACACATGTCAAAATGCAATCAGATGCCAAGTGGTCCCATTTCATTTGTAGCCCCTTAAGATTAAGACAGCCCTGGCTTCTAGGCATTTGCATTTTTGCATTCTTCAGCTTGCAAGTCTAACTTTGCATACTATCGCGCAGCTTTACACATTTCAGCATGAAATGGCCGCTGGCCAAAAAGTCAGGGCTTCTTTGAGCCTGCCAGACATGAAATCCTGCGATATGACAACCAACTAAGAGGTTGCACAACATAAATTAGAAATACGTAGGAGAATGTGACATTGTGATAAATTCACAGCTGGCACGGAGGACTTCACCCCCTGTTCCCCAGAAGGGAAATGCATTGGCTCCTTTCTGCATGTAGCAGCAAGTATTCTGCTTGGAAGACGCAGCACTGAACGTGATACCACTTCCGCTTCCCACATTACGCTTTACGCGCGCACGCTGACAGCGGCTTCTAAGAAGTTACACAGGTGCAGCCACCCACCCACAGATTGCGAAGGCCGACGTCACGGACATATCTTTAACCGGATGGAACGCACTCCTCCGGGAGCACGCACCAAGTGACATACGGGCCGCACCTACCTGATGGACCAGGCGGCCACGCCTTACACTTGAATCCGCTGATGATGAAATTTGTACTCTGACTGTTTTGTGCCGTCTTTTATGGTGTGCTCTGAGGTGACGCGCCCGGCTAGAAACAATCGGAAATATAATAATTCTAGTCTTGGCGCGTGGACTCTAAAACTGTAGACACACCTTTATTTACACGCAATAGAGGACACCTTGTCAGCAGAATAAATAAACACATTCAAGTCATAAGATTTTATTGCGCAAGCCATTGTTTTAGCGGGAGTTTCTCAATGTATAAAAGACTCGATGTTGCCTTATGTAGCGCTGGTGAGACAGACCCACCCTGCAGCCAAGCCTCGTTTTCTCCAATTACATTATCTCTGCTTCCTATCTGATTGTATTTTTAGATCTCTAGCGAGACCCACACACGCATGTCGCTACGAGACGTAAAAATACAATCAGATAGATACAAACACCTACCAAACAGAAAACCTCTCCGTACACCCCGGAATCCCGCCGAGGCCGCCCCGCAAGTCAGGCACAGTCGCCTGTGTCGGGGGCGGGGCCACGTCCAGACCGGAAGAGGAGGCAGGTGGAGGCAGGCGAAGTCAATGTGTCTCGCGGCCCGGGGCTCCTGTGAGCGGTGTGGAGCCCCGGGGCCGCGCTAGCAGGAGGTTGGGCGCCGCGTGCTGAGAGAAGAGTCCCCGACATTGGCCAGGTAAGTTCCAAAAGGCTGGGGGGGCTTGGTGCACTTGTGTGTGTGTGTGTGTGCGTGTATGCTCGTGTGTGTATGTATGTGTGCGACAGTGACGGCGGGGGAGGGGGGGCCTCGGTGCACTTGTGTGTGTGCGCGCGTGTGTGTATGTGTCGGGGGGGTGTCTCTGTATGTATGTATGTGCGTGCGTGCATGGGCGCTTGTGTGTATGTATGCGCATGCGTGTGTGGTGCTTGAGCTTCCCAGGAGACAGCGCCTGGCCACAGCGCGCGTTCCAGTTTCAAATCGGCTCCAAGGCGATGCGCGCGGCCGGGACTGTCTCCTGGGAAGCACAGTCGCTAACAATAGATCTCTAGCGAGACACAGCGCTGACGCGCTGTGTTTTCGCTACGAGACCTAAAAACAGTGGATAAAAGGGATATTTGAATGTCTCCATGCTGAAACTGGGGAAGGAGAAGGAACACGGGAGTGGAGAGGACATGGAGCAGCATCCATGGCTACTGACTCGCGAGCTGGTGATCCCGGTTCGAGTCTCTGCGCAACATTCTGTGATTCCATGCAAATCACCTAATCTCCCTGGGTGATAAATGGTTATATAAATATGCTGCAAGATTAAAAGGCAAAACTTTATGAAAATATAGTTCCACCAAAGCAGATTTTAACAGTATTTTGGCGGCGGGAAACTGATAAGAGAATGGGACGAGGAACAAGCATGGGTAAATGCAGGAAAATCTGCTACAGCCAATAGAAATGGAGGAAAGGTAAGTGGCACGCAATAGATTTCTCAAGAACAGCGTAAGAGCTATGCAGGTGAAGTCTAAAAATGGTAGTGCACCTCCATGTTTTGTGTCTACACTCCATTGAACTGTGGGGCATGTAGAGCCAGCTCAGATTTTTAAGAACACACAGAAAATGTAAAAGGGAAGAAGAAAAATATCCTTTGCGTTTGTACAGGCCTAGATTATACATGTCTGATGTCTGATGTGACGTTTGTTGTTAGTTTGTTATTTAGTGTTGAACACTCCTAATTCATTAAAACGTTATTTACAATAATTTACAAGCTAATTATTCACTTTAAATCGCAGGCCTTTTTCAATTAATTAGCACCCAAAGACCATAGCCTCTGGTAAGTAAGAACATTTATACATAAGGAAATTCGTGAACTTAAATAGCCTTGACATTTATCAAATCTTTTACTTTTAATATGTTCATGATGAATTCTAATGCTCAAATAAGGGCTTCATCTTTACAACAGACTGTAGAAAGTATCAAGAAGGACTGCCCCGACTCCAGCATTACACACATAATGCGGTTGTAGTTAGCAAAGTCCACACATGTTGGCACATATCTGTAAAACTATATTAGCACAACCGAAAATATCACTAAAAATAAAATGAATGAGTCTTTTTTTTTGTAGCACGCCCAAAATGTGTTAAATTATCCCACATGTTAGTCCTATTATGAAACAGTTTTGAGAAAGTCAAAAGTTCGGAAAAACTTGTATTTTGTCAATTAAATTGAGACTCGGGATAGCTCTTTCTTACAAACACAAATGTTCCCCCAGCATTAGGAATACAGTAGTACTTTGCCCTTAAAGATTAACGCCGCCATCGCTTGGACTAACTATCAAAAACATTGACTACGTACAGGTGCTCAGCAAAAGGATGCACTTAGGACCCCCACCCCCTCAAGTCTCCCATTTCCCATAAGAGTGTATTGCTCAGGGCTGAAACAAATTGAAAACAGGTGAAAAAACAAAAAAATCAAATCAGTCTGTGTCCAAATCAGCAAACAGGCCGCCCCTCCCACCATGTACCTGTTTCGTCCGGCATTCTGGCAATCTGATTCAGCTCCTATCCACTAGAAAGTCTGTCACGCACATCACTGCTCCGGCAGCTGGGAGATTTTGCTCAGCAAGCGTAGCTGAAGGAGTCCATTGAAGAAGTTTGGTTGGAGATCACAGGTTACTTCGTATGGGCAGCTTCACCACTGGACCAAGCCTGCAAGCAAGGTGCCTCGTGTCATCTGACCCTCGCTGGGCTTGGAGATGGGCCGGCCTGCTGCCAAGTTATTACTGACGTCTCTTAAAAATAGACCGCTTCAAACACTTCTCACGTTCTCGGGGAATCCATTGGGAGCGGCCACCGAAATACATCCATGCGTGACTGGCCTCGGCGGTATGCTTAGCATGTCCTCTTAGACCAGGCCTCACCTCAATGACAGCTCTGTGCGACACCCCGCGAGCAGACAGGAAGGCGGGATATGCGGCTCTCGCAGAGGCCTTCAGAATCAAATGTCCCATTATGTGTCCCTCGCACGCTTCCTCGGGCCAGGCCATGCCAATTGCACCACTGTCTGGCAATTATGCGCGGGTGCTGCACAATATTGTTCAAGTTACCAAGAAACATTTGCACCAACCGACATTACACAGTGTTGCACTAGTAATCCACGGGGCTTAATTTGTAAAATAATAAGTGCCGGGGCCAGACGGTTTGCTCAGAAACACGCGGCACACGCTATCGAATGTTGAGTTGCCAAATACCAGTGGAGCGTGGTCTCGACACCACCTCATGTCTCATTCATCCATTACCAGGCACCACCCGCCTCTCTGTCTCAATCTTACATATGCCTGCTCTCGCTCCAGTTCACTTTTACCGTCGTTCTCCCCGCCCCACCCCACCCCCTTCTTTCCTTCTTGTGTGTTTTACTCCCTCTTGTTCTGGGTCAAAAGCTGTGGAGGAAAAGTAAGCGCTGGTCCATAACAAGCATTGGCGACCGCACAAGCATTTGCGGCCGCAAAATGAAATAAATACAAGCGAAGGATAACGACGTGAGCATGCACCTCAGCTGTACGTGAGCAAGTCACGCCGTGAGCATGCACATCGGACGTCTAGGGAGCTCGTCATCACCTTCTGCGTCGCCTGCTGCTGCCGAGCCTGAGCCGCTAACCCTGCACACCTGAGGAGGAAAGACCGGCCTCGAGAGCAGCGGGGGACTCCTGAGTCAGCCCGGTGAGTGTGGGGGGGGGGTGAGGGTGTGTGTATGCAGTGTGTGTGCCTGCGTGTGTGTATACAGTGTGTGTGTGCCTGCGTGTGTGTATGCAGAGTGTGTGTGTGTGTGTGCGCGCAACTGAGAACTGAGAGAGGCATGGCTGACTGAGATCGGAGATGTGCACGGCTCCGGGGGCTGGGCGTGCGCGTTCACGCTGGGATATCGGCGCTCGTCCACCTGTGAAGGTCGCTTCAGAGGCAATTTGGCAGCAATAGGTCTACGAGACCTAAAAACAAGGAAGAGTGTTCAACATGGGAAAGCGAGGCAGGACTGAGGAGCAAAGGAGAACTGACGCAAGCATCAAAGAGAGAGGAGCAAGGCGGGAGAGCAGGGGCGAGGGAAAGAGCAGAGAAGAAAAAAAGGGGTGCACCTCGCATGGCAACAGGGGGAGGGGGCCTGCGCGATTCCCTTGCGGGAGCGTGCAAGCATATTGCGCCACCATATGGCACCAAGCGCTCTTGCAAGGAAATCGCCAGATGTGCACACGTTGCCATTGCAAGAAATGCAACGCATGCATGTTTTTGCCCCCAAAGCTGTGCCAATGGCATTTGGTCTATCTCCTATGCAGCACATGCGCACTGCGTAGGCAAAACCTAAAAAGGATCATCTACATAGTTTAATGAACATTTCTGTGAAATTTCATTACAATCATTCAGTCAAAACGTTTATGAAAAATGGATTGGTTTAAAACCTGTTTTGGGGGCTCCCTTTTTTCTTAGTACCCCCTTGGCCATTCAGCAGAACATGTCCCATCATCCACCAATGTAGAAGGAAGAATGGGTCTGGAAAGTTTTGTGGAGATTCATCAAATAGCTGCAAAGTTTTTTTTACTTTTAACAATGAAGGCATCCACCTCCTCGGTCGTGCGGAACTGATGCATCTGATTGTCCAACAATACGCGCAATAGAGCCGGAAACCTCAACTGAGCCTTTGCCCCCAATCTTTTCAGATCCTCAAGTCTCTTCCCCAACTTCCATTGTCCTGTTGCAGTCATATGCAAAATATCTGATCTTCTAGAAAAGGAGAATGGGGTTTGGTGGGTAAGTTTAGAGGTTATAGTGCCTTCCTTAAGGGCAGAAGATACAATTAACTCAACAGAGTATGACAGGAAATTAATCAATATCTTCCTTTGCCTTTGTCTGCTTGGATTCCTATTAAAAGGATCACAATGCACCCTTTGGATTTCATATGTAAGGTCTATATTAGGCAAGCTTTTTAAGACTGTTCCCTTTAGCAAGAAATTAACAAACCCATTTATATCTGACCCCTCAAGGGCTTCAGGATCATTTAGGAGCCTCAGGTTATGTTTCCTGGAATGGTTTTCCAGATGCTCCAGATCATCCTTTAGTTCCTTGTATTGGGCCGAAGGTTTTGCCATATCCGCTGAAGTTGCATGTACAGATTCTTTAAGTTATGCCTCCTTCGCATACCGGTATGCGAAGGAGGCATAACAGGTCCCAGGCAGGCTCTGCCCAGAAAAGCTGGTCATCCCCTTGCCACTTCTCTACCTTGAAGTCATATACAGCTAAAACTAGCGTGTTTTTGAGAAGGGAATCTCCCTCTCACACATAGATAAACACTTTAGGGCGTGTATACACATAGTCTGGATTACACACCCATTACCTTTAATTCACACCTACACCTTTTTATCTTGGTCCTGAAGAAAGCCAGCATAGTCATAAGGCACTGGCTGAAACATATCAACCCACTACTGGATGTGAGAGGTCGTAACTCGCCTCCTACATCCAAAAAGCCTTATTTTTAACCGCTGACGGAGGCCCAGTTATTAAAGTTTAATTTACCCTCGGGTACTGGGACCCCCGCCAAGCCGTTTTAACTCCACTATACCTACACCTCACACTGCACACTCAGCAATATACCTGCTCTGCTGTAATCAGGCATTGAAGCACAACTGGGACACGCTAGGTGTTACTGGGTGGGCCCGATGATGAAGCATGCCACCAACTAGGTTGGTGGGTGAGGGCTTCATGAACACACCTACAAGGTGTTCCTACCCCCTGACAAAACATATTTGAGTCCTTTAACTTAGTAATTGATGAGCTAGTCTCCTTTTGATTAAATATATATAAACCACGGGGACACAGACTAGCTATCTGGTCCTCTCTCTCTCTTGATACGCATACATAAGGTTAGCTTTATCTCTTGGAATGTAAATGGGTTAAGGTGCTCACGCAGACAAAGGCTGATATTGAAATATCTAGAGATTTCCCCAGCTCAGGTATGTCTCCTACAAGAGACACACTTGAGCTTTGTAGAATGCCGCACAATATTCTCGAGAATGCCCTGGATATAATGTTATTGCTCCTCACAACAATCAATAGCAGGGGAGTAGCAATTCTGATTAAGCAGGTTGTCTCTTGTTCCATTCAATCTGTGCAGACGGATCAGACAGGGAGATGGATAGTGGCACAGTTGGATTTCAGAGGGACGGAATTAGTCTGTGCCTCCTTTTATGGTCCAAACGCTGATGACCCAATTTTCATCTGTACGCTGCAATCTAAAGTGAATATGGAGGCTCCTCCCTTGCTCATTGGTGGAGATTTTAATGTTCTTCTTGACCCCTTAACAGATAGGTCAAACCAGACCCATTATATAGGGGCCCCCCAAATTCGTTGTGCTATGAAGAATTTATTACACAACCAGGATCTGGTATATGTCTGGGGGACAAAGAAGGGAGACCTTCAGGCGTTCATATTTCATAGTAAAAAGTATTGCCATTCATCCAGGATTGATTACATTTTCACTAATAGGTATGACCTGGATAGACTGAAGGGGTTTCAGTTTTGCCTAGTCACCTTTCTGATCATGCTCCAATATTATTTTTGTATCTTAGGCAGAGCAATATACTACAAACCAGATGGACGCTCAACAGAGCAAAACTGCTGGACCCCAAAATTATTCGGGCCAATAAATCATCCTCCTTAGAATATTTTGTATTAAATATTAGCTCCACGGCCATGGATTTTGTCTGGGATGCCTTTAAGGCCAATCTGAGGGGTAGGCTGCATGGCCTTATCTGCTCTAAGAATCGAGTTGTATCCCGAGAGCTACACACCATTGAGGGAATAATCCTCCAATTAGAAGCTGAGAGGAATTGACTCAGTCACTGGAGTCCAGGAAGGCTGGCAAAAGTCCAGGGAGATCTGGAGGAGGCAAGGTCGGAGTATAGGGGGAAACTGGACCAGAAGTGCAAGGCACAATGGCTCATTAAGAACATGCAAAACTTTGAGTATGGGGAGAAGGCTGGTGCTCTATTGCCCTGGAAGGCTAGAGTTGAGAAAATAACATCAATGAGCTTATAATAAATAACAATGGGGATAAATCACGTAGTACAGATGAAATGCAGTCCTGTTTCGTCTCTCTTTTCTCAGACCTCTATAAAGAGAATTTAGCCCCCTCCCTAGACCAAATACATACCTGGTTGAGCGGTAAATCTGTGACAACATTAACTGAAGCCAGTCACGATCTCCTTGATGCCCCCATAACTTTAGAAGAGATCAAAAGCCAAATAAAGAAATCTAAAAATAATAATGCATCAGGAATTGAGGCTTTGCCAAATGAAGTTTATAAACTCCTATCAGATGAGTTGACCCCGGTACTGGGTACCTTGTTTAATTCAGTATACAGCTCAACAGGCCAGGTCCCTGGCCCCTGAAAGGAAGCAACCATCGTGCTGATTTAAAACCCGGAAAGGACACACTAAAAGCCGACTCTCTTCATCCATATCTCCCTGCTAAATGCCGATTATAAGATCTTTATGGGTATTCTGGAAGGGAGATTGGCCAAAATAGTCCCTAATCTGGTTAACATCGATCAGAAGGGCTTTGTAACCGGGAGATATATCCAGGAGCAGATACAATTGCTGATAGGCAATATTGACTTGGCCGTAGCAAGATCAGATCCCTTGCCAGTAGTTGCCCTGGATGGGGCCAAGGCATTTGATAGGGTCTGCTGGGTGTACCTTTGGGAGGTACTAGGGGCAAAGGGCTTCAGCCCTATATTTATTCAAACTCTGAGGAATTGTTATCAGGGAGCCTCTGCAAAGATTCTGTTGAATGGCATGCTTACCTCCAGTTTCAATATCCAGAGGGGAACAAGACAGGGGTGTCCTATCTCAACCCTGTTGTTTAATATCTATATTGAGCCACTGGTGCAAGTTATTAGATTGGACAACTCAATCTATCCCTTCAAATCCCAGCTTTATCAATGTAAACTATCCCTGTATGCAGAGGATATAATATTATACACCAGTGATCCAGGGGTGACTATTCTGCGGGTTGTAGGCCTTTTGGAAGAATTTGGCTCTATCTCTGGTCATCTAGCCAATTCTTCCAAAACAGAGGTGATGTGTTAGAACATTGATCGATGGGAGGCCTCCACTAGTAGAGAGTTAAAATAATTGGGTATTTATATTGTTAAAGAATTGGATATAATTCCTCAGATCAATTTGAATAAAATCATTAAGGAAATTCGTCATCTCTTTGCTAGATGGAGGAATCTTCCCTTGACAATCTACAGGAAGGTTAACCTGGTGAAGATGTTTATTCTCCCCAAGCTGACTTACCTGTTTAATGCAGTTCACTTGGTTTTTCCCAATATGTGTATACATAAGGTTCAAAATAAGATTGGGAGCTTCATCTGGGGAGATAAAGGAGTAAAATTATTGTGGAAGAAGTTGAGGCGCAGGCTTACTAAGGGAGGGTTGGCTCTCCCAGACATTAGCTGGTACTCTGTTGCATTCCAATTTAAAGGGGTTCGGATGCTACTCTCTAAACCAGCGGAGACTTCATGGGGAAGGCTGTTGGGTGAGATGGCCATGATGGAGGGCGGAGGAGGTGGAGAAGGTTTTTTATACAAGTTTGGGGCCCCAAGGTACTTTAAACAAGTGCGCCTGAAGGTCCTCAAGATTGCCCTAGAAACCTGGTATAAAGTGTGATGTAGCTGGGGAATTGTATATTATTCATAATTTGCCCCTATATGGGACTCCCCTGAGACACCACTCTGTCTTCAAGACTGTTTGGCTGTACCAATTAGGAGAACAGGCATAACCATCTGGTCTGACTTGGTGGACGTAGAAGGAATCCACCCTTGGGAGATATTAAGAGTTAAGATAGGCCCTGATTTCTCTAAGTTTAAGTACTTACAACTTAAATCATGGATTAAAGTAGAAAAAAGGGATATAAGCAGAGATTGGGATACAGAGAGTCTCTTTCAATCAGTACAGCAAATGAAGAAAGAAATTTCCACCTGGTGTAAGAAGTTTCTAGATGCAGAAGACATAGAATTTCTACCACAATCTTCGGTATGGAACCAATCCCCTTTTGAGCCTAACATTGTAGACCTACTAGAACCTTCTTTGAAATTACTCTACAAATTTATTAAACCGGCTGGTTTAAAAAAAAGAATCACTTTTTTGTTACTAATCTACTTTATAACACACCTGCCAGGATTGCCAAGTTTGCTCTGCTGCCTACTCCTAAATGTCCCAGGTGTATGACTCCCAACGCCAACGATATTCAGATCTTCTATGAGTGCCCTGAACTAAGAACTTTCTGGAAGGGGGTGGGAGATTCTCTATTGAAACATTTTTAAAACAAACAACGAGGTTAATTTATCACTAGTGTTTTTTGGGAATGATGGTTTATCCACCACAAATTTATCAAAGATTCATAGCGGGCTGCTGTTATACTTGGTGTTGCTCGCCCGGGGAGAAATATGTATGAAGTGGAAAGATCCCCAAACCCCGAAGAGAGAAGACTGGCCTAAAGCCTCATTTGATATGGCCCGCCTAGACCAGGATGGAACTGGGGATAACTCTATAAACATCTGGCAGCCCCTTATGAGTTGGAGCAGTGACCTTAGATTAATATAATCTTTGCTGGTTTTCCCCCATGGTCCTATGATTACACCAAGCCTCCATCAAAAGTGGCCGGTCGGGTCGACCTAAGCAAGCGCAGTAAGTCATTGGGTGCCCAGTTCGAGAAAGACAGCTTTTTAAGATCTGCAGAAGCTTATTGGTGGGATGAGGACAAAAAAAACAAAAAACATTTTTTAATGGCTGCTAAGTTATTAAGGGTCAAAATTAGGAGAATTTATATCTCTGGTGCCCCCTAACCAAAACTACAGTGGGGCTACCACTACTTTAATATATAAATATAAATATATGTTAAGTGAACAAGGCTGGGTGTCTCCGGCTGAAACGCGTCATGGCGACAGGGTGGTAGCACAATAAAACCACTTTAATCAATTTGGGTCTGCACTTGCCTTCTTCGCGTGATTGGAGGATCGAGGCAAGAGTGCTGCAATATATATATATATATATATATATATATATATATATATATATATATATATATAGCCTACTGGCGGTCGCCAGTAGGTAGTTATAGTTAGGATTTTTTTCAACGCAAAATCTCAAAATTCTATTTGGAATAACTTTGGCGCCGGTTGACGAATCTGCCTGAAAACTTCCTCAAATTTGCCTCGCGGAGCTCCGGTCCTTCCCTGGAAGTTTCGGGGAGATTCGTCAAGCGGGGGCCAAGATAAAAGGGGGGTCCCAAAACTTGTTTTCCCCATGTTAATTTCCATAGGGCGGTCAAGCTCACTTTTAGCCCGAACGGCTGAATGGATTTCCACCAAACTTGGCAAAATTGTAGGGACTGGTAGCCCGATGTGCCTTTGCTATGTCTCAAGATATGTGCTCCAGTGGTTTTTGATTAATTTAGGTTCAAAAAAATCTATATATCTATGGCAGCGCCCCGGTACGCGCACCGGGGAGCGCTCCGGGCGCGCCACGTGACTTGCGCACAGAAAGCTGATTGGCTCTCGGGTGTCTGTAAACATTCGAGACAGTCCGGAGCAGCCGCCATCTTGTGTCTAGGTAAAATCGAGACATTAGAGGTGGAAAAATCAAAGGGGGAAATGACCATAAGGGGGCAGGGATAGACCCCCCCCTGACCCCCTAGGTTTGATGTGGGGGCCATAAAAGGGCCCAGCGGGGCAAAAAAAAAATGTTTTTTTTATTATTTGCGCGGGGGGAGCGCCCGGTACGCGCACCGGGGAGTGGACCGGGGAGCGTCCCATGGGGAACAATGAATAATAGAGTTTTAAAAAAATGTAGCCCTTTTTTTTAGAAATTGGAGGTAGTTCTAAAAAGAACTGTTTTTTTTCTTTTTGTTGTTTTATATTTTTTTATTGTTTTTTGAACATTTTAAACTTTTTTTGGGTTTTCTGAACACTTTTATTTATTTTTTGTATTTTTCATGGGGAGAAACGACAAAACAGGGAATTGAAAATGGCTCAACTGGAGCAAAAAAAAAAGAAAAGAAATAGTTAGGGTTTATTGGGGCATTTGTGGTTGTCCCCAGCAAGGACAATGAGCTTTACACTCTGTTCTCCGTAGGAGATGGTCTTCCCACAATATTTACAGATAATTCGGAAATCTGCAAATCGTGGCTGAATGCAAGGCATCGTCTCACTTTCCTCTGGTGCCGACGGAGTGGGTTGCTTTCTTTTTGAGGTGGTGCTTGTGGTTTGGGGAGGGTTACTGGCCAGTTCCCTCATCTCTGCAGCAGAATAGTTTATTGGATGCTTGCGCTGCATGTGGCGAATCATCGCGTTGTTTCCAAATGAATATTTTTTATTAGGGTTCCCCCTAGAAAGTTCCATGCCACAGATTAGGAAAGTCACCTTGGCTGCATTTACTTTTTTCTTCCCCTGTGGGATCGAAAAAAACTCCCATATAATGTGTGGTCTTGGCTGGTATGGGGTATTTTGTTCTTCAAGCCATCTTCTCCTCCCCTCTTCCTCCTCCTCCTCCTCTTACTCCTCTTGTTGACCACCAATGATATCTTGTGGTGGTCCTCTTGGTGGTTGTGGTGGTGGTGGTGGTGCAGATGCACCAGCTGCTGCTGCTACTGAAGCCATTATAAAGATCAAAAAGGTACTGAGAGGTACAAACAGGTCTTCCTAAGTCAAAGGACAAAGTCAGAATAAGGAAAAAAAGGTGGGGCCTTTCATCCTTTTGAAAAAAAAAAATTATTGAACCAATGAAAAGTTTTATTTTCAGGTCACATGACCAGGGGCTTCATCATTATGAAACCAAAACTGTTATGAACCAATGAAAAGTGTTATTTTCAGGTCACATGACCCAACGCGCTTACGCTACGCGTCCCGGGGCGCGCCCAGGGGTGCGTCGCGTAAGCGCGTCAGACGCCTACGTTGCGCGTTCGTATTCGCTCGAGTGCTTCCGGGTGCGCTTACGCCGTGCGTATCACGCGGACGCGGCTACGCGATACGTCACGATCATGTTTTCGTTCGCGATATTGGCGCTTACGGGACGCTCCCCGGTGCGCGCCCCGGGGCGCTTCATATAATTACGCTTTCCGGGGCGCTCACCGGGGCGCGCACCGGGAGCGCTCCAAGGCAAAAAAAAAACAAAAAAAAAACAATATACAAAAAAAAAATTGGGCTGAATTGTAGGGACTGGTAGCCCGATGTGCCTTTGCTATGTCTCAAGATATATGCTCAAGTGGTTTTTACGAAAATTAACTTAGAAAAAATATATATTGGGCTACATTGGGCTATATATATGTTAGAGCCCAAATGTAGCCCAATGTAGCCCAAAGATGGCCACCAGAGACAAAAAAAACAAATGTAGCCCAAATATCAGCCAGATGTAGCCCAAATATAGCCCAATGACAGAATGTCCCAGAGTGTTCTAAAGAACAACTAGAGCGCTAACAGTCTTACTTATAAACTGAGACTTATAGTTAGGAATTAGCATTTAAAAAACCTTTGAAATTCACTGAAAAAACCATAGGTTTCACACCAGTTATAGTTAGGAATTAGCATTTTAAAAAATTAATAAATTCACTGAAAAAACCATAGGTTTCACACCAGTTATAGTTAGCTGGAAATTTTACTGACATAAAACCATTGAAATTCCCACGTTATAGTTAGTTGGACTCACTATAACTTGCGCGTGCAATGCACTGCTGATGACGTCACATATTACATCACTCATGACATGGTCAGTGACATCACTCATGACATCAATGATGACACCATCCTTGTGACAGAGTGACAGACTTCCTTTCACTGTAATGTAACCCTTGAAACACATATTCAAAAATAGAAACTAATTTTTTTTTTTTAAATGGAGATACCTATACCAGTTACAACAACCAATTCAGTAATTCCACCATCTATATACACATCTACTCATTCACAAACAGTTCAATATACTCACTCATACATATAGTCACTCATCATATGTAGTGATACACCTATACATCCTGTTACACACCGACAGTCATCCAAAAGTTACTCACACACATACTCACACATGCAAATAAACAATTGAACATCCATTTATTTGCATATAGAGCTATACACACACTACCACCGTACTTCTATTGAAATTGAAACATATTTATTCTCTTAAACAATCCCTTATAGAAACACATACTTATTTAAACAGGAACTCTTACAATCTCTTACTCTCACATATACTCACTTATATACATCAATATTCACATATACTAGATTAAAACATATGTAGTTACTGATAAAGACACTAGTGAGACAGTCATTCACTCACTAACATACACATATACACACTCATTCACCCATACAGTCCTGCACATATGCTGTCTTCAAAACACATATAAACAGAGAGTCGGTCAATCATGCATCTATGTGCTAAGTAATACCCCCACCAAACCATATAGACACTCATACTGATACTAAGAAAAACATCTAATAACCCATGTACATACACATGTAGCTACTCACCAACCCATGCAGCTACTTATACACAAAGTGAAACACTAATACATATACTTAAAAATTTAAACATTACTCACTAATATTTATTTTTCAGAAAGACACACATTCACTGGATGGTGTCATGAGTGATGTCATGAGTGATGTCACTGACCATGTCATGAGTGATGTATTATGTGACGTCATCGCAAGTGCATTGCATGAGCAAGTTATAGTGAGTCCAACGAACTATAACGTGGGAATTTCAATGGTTTTATGTCAGTAAAATTTCCAGCTAACTATAACTGGTGTGAAACCTATGTTTTTTTTCAGTGAATATATATATATATATATATATATATATATATATATATATATATATATATATATATATATATATATATATATATATATATATATATATATATATATATATATATATGACTTCACTTGTAGTAAGGTGTCACTAAACACCCTTGGACTCTGCTGATTTCTGGCGTTTTTTTGGGAACTCTGAGAGCGTGTCAAACTTGGGAGACAAAGTGAAGTCATTGAGATTACCGGCGTGCTCTGCCGGCATTCACGCCACTTCCCACGGGGCCTCCCGCAACCCTTTGGAGCAACTTGGAAATTTGATATATATATATATATATATATAACTGCACGTTTCTGTATCCCAATGACGGTATCAGAAAAAGATTGGCTGGCACACTGGTATCCGGTTAACACATTTTATTCACCAAACCCCCCTCACCCCTTACAGACGCGTTTCGCCTTTGCAGGCTTCGTCAGTGTAACGTTAGTGCATAATTAAAGTTGCCATTTAAAGCCGTTGGCCAGCTATACACTTCATAAACATGAAAGAAGGACATATCTTGTATCACATTTTGGCGGCCATCTTATAATGTGCAAATTGCATTGAAATCTCAGGCTGTAGAATGGTGACTGACATGAAAGTGCATTGTGCTCATTAAAAACATGTAACGTTATAAAACAAACAATATATATTCAAAAACTCATTAAACACAGTAAGAATAATCTGGTCATCAATTGAGATATTTACAACCATTATTTTCTCAATATGCCCGATGTTAGTTTAAAAAAAAAATATATATATATATATATATATATATATATATATATATATATATATATATATATATATATATATATATATGAACGTAAATTCGTCACACTGGCTGAATATATATATGTATATATATTGCTTTCACTTCGCTCGATACCACACTCGCAGCATCCACAGTCAAATCCAGACTGTCCACAAACGAACAAGACAGACCCAAGGTAAGGTGCAGTGGTTTTAATCCATTTCAACAAATAGAACCCAGCAAGCCCGCATGACGCGTTTTGCCTCTAGCCAGAGGCTTGATCACATGATACATTGCTTGACATAGATGAGGGTATTTAAGGAGTAAGTACACAAGGGGGGCGGTGCTACATAGTTCCAACCTACCCTTTCCAGTTAACCCCTTGGTGATCATCATTTTTTGTTAACATTAAAAATCAGAAACGATGTAGGTTGGTTATATATATGCGCAAATAGTCAAACTGTAGCTCCAGCTTCCAGGAACCAGAACGGACATTCTATGCGCCTACATAACCCAGAAGGCCGTGGTGTCAGGCCACGCCCCTCCTGGACAGGTGACTGATATTAAACTGTGCAACAGCACCAGCGCTGGTATTCAAGGTAACTCACGCCACTGAAGAAGAGAGCATGGAGCTCTTGAAACGCGTTTGGCGCAGGACTGTGTAAGAAGCCTTTTTTCAGTTGTGTATAAGCTGCCAGCAGAGCTTCCATTAAACCGAGTGCTGTAATCCTACCTTTTGCGGCTATTCTTCGAATGGGTTCCTGTAACTGTGATGAATTTAAGGCGGCCTCACCCGGTCGCGAAGATAGCCCACCGCCCCAGAGCGGGTCCTGAGACAGCTCCAGCTTGGCGCCATTCTCGATGAAGGAAAAGGTTCGAGCAGATGCCATTGCAGGGTGACACTCGCTCGAGCACATGGGAGATAACTAAGCAGGGCAGCTTACTAACTGATGAAGACTTGAGCCCACTGGGGTATCGATTTATGTTTTTATTCTGGAATACACAAGCGCACCCACTGGGGACATTCTATGCGCCTACATAACCCAGAAGGCCGTGGTGTCAGGCCACGCCCCTCCTGGACAGGTGACTGATATTAAACTGTGCAACAGCACCAGCGCTGGTATTCAAGGTAACTCACGCCACTGAAGAAGGGAGCATGGAGCTCTTGAAACGCGTTTGGCGCAGGACTGTGTAAGAAGCCTTTTTTCAGTTGTGTATAAGCTGCCAGCAGAGCTTCCATTAAACCGAGTGCTGTAATCCTACCTTTTGCGGCTATTCTTCGAATGGGTTCCTGTAACTGTGATGAATTTAAGGCGGCCTCACCCGGTCGCGAAGATAGCCCACCGCCCCAGAGCGGGTCCTGAGACAGCTCCAGCTTGGCGCCATTCTCGATGAAGGAAAAGGTTCGAGCAGATGCCATTGCAGGGTGACACTCGCTCGAGCACATGGGAGATAACTAAGCAGGGCAGCTTACTAACTGATGAAGACTTGAGCCCACTGGGGTATCGATTTATGTTTTTATTCTGGAATACACAAGCGCACCCACTGGGGACATTCTATGCGCCTACATAACCCAGAAGGCCGTGGTGTCAGGCCACGCCCCTCCTGGACAGGTGACTGATATTAAACTGTGCAACAGCACCAGCGCTGGTATTCAAGGTAACTCACGCCACTGAAGAAGAGAGCATGGAGCTCTTGAAACGCGTTTGGCGCAGGACTGTGTAAGAAGCCTTTTTTCAGTTGTGTATAAGCTGCCAGCAGAGCTTCCATTAAACCGAGTGCTGTAATCCTACCTTTTGCGGCTATTCTTCGAATGGGTTCCTGTAACTGTGATGAATTTAAGGCGGCCTCACCCGGTCGCGAAGATAGCCCACCGCCCCAGAGCGGGTCCTGAGACAGCTCCAGCTTGGCGCCATTCTCGATGAAGGAAAAGGTTCGAGCAGATGCCATTGCAGGGTGACACTCGCTCGAGCACATGGGAGATAACTAAGCAGGGCAGCTTACTAACTGATGAAGACTTGAGCCCACTGGGGTATCGATTTATGTTTTTATTCTGGAATACACAAGCGCACCCACTGGGGACATTCTATGCGCCTACATAACCCAGAAGGCCGTGGTGTCAGGCCACGCCCCTCCTGGACAGGTGACTGATATTAAACTGTGCAACAGCACCAGCGCTGGTATTCAAGGTAACTCACGCCACTGAAGAAGAGAGCATGGAGCTCTTGAAACGCGTTTGGCGCAGGACTGTGTAAGAAGCCTTTTTTCAGTTGTGTATAAGCTGCCAGCAGAGCTTCCATTAAACCGAGTGCTGTAATCCTACCTTTTGCGGCTATTCTTCGAATGGGTTCCTGTAACTGTGATGAATTTAAGGCGGCCTCACCCGGTCGCGAAGATAGCCCACCGCCCCAGAGCGGGTCCTGAGACAGCTCCAGCTTGGCGCCATTCTCGATGAAGGAAAAGGTTCGAGCAGATGCCATTGCAGGGTGACACTCGCTCGAGCACATGGGAGATAACTAAGCAGGGCAGCTTACTAACTGATCAAGACTTGAGCCCACTGGGGTATCGATTTATGGTTTTATTCTGGAATACACAAGCGCACCCACTGGGGACATTCTATGCGCCTACATAACCCAGAAGGCCGTGGTGTCAGGCCACGCCCCTCCTGGACAGGTGACTGATATTAAACTGTGCAACAGCACCAGCGCTGGTATTCAAGGTAACTCACGCCACTGAAGAAGAGAGCATGGAGCTCTTGAAACGCGTTTGGCGCAGGACTGTGTAAGAAGCCTTTTTTCAGTTGTGTATAAGCTGCCAGCAGAGCTTCCATTAAACCGAGTGCTGTAATCCTACCTTTTGCGGCTATTCTTCGAATGGGTTCCTGTAACTGTGATGGATATATATATATATATATATATATATATATATATATATATATATATTACCTACTGGCGGTCGCCAGTAGGTAGTTATAGTTAGGATTTTTTTCAATGTTAAATCTGAAAATTCTATTTGGAATAACTTTGGCGCCGGTTGACGAATCTGCCTGAAAATTTCCTCAAAATGGCCTCGCGGCGTTCCGGTCCTTCCCTGAAAGTTTGGGGGGGATTCGTCAAGCGGGGGCCGAGATAAAAGGGGGGTCCCAAAACGCGTTTTCCCCATGTTAATTTCCATAGGGCGGTCGATTTCACTTTTAGCCCGAACGGCTGAATGGATTTCCACCAAACTTGGCAAAATTGTAGGGACTGGTAGCCCGATGTGCCTTTGCTATGTCTCAAGATATGTGCTCCAGTGGATTTTGAGTAATTAAGGTTCAAAAAAATATATATATTTATAGCCGTGCTCCGGTACGCGCACCGGTACGCGCACCGGGTGCTTACCGCGACTTGCGCGCTGAAAGCTGATTGGCTCTGGGATGTCTGTAAACATTCTAAACAGTCCGGAGCGGCCGCCATCTTGTGTCTCGGTAGGATCGAGACACAAGAGGTGGCCAAAACAAAGAGGGAAATGACCATAAGGGGGCAGAGTAGACCCCCCTTGACCCCCTAGGTTTGATGTGGGGGCCATAAAAGGGCCCCGCGGAGCAAAAAAAAAATAAAAAACATTTTTGATTTTCGCGGGGTGAGCGCCCGGTACGCGCACCGGTACGCGCACCGGTAAGCGTACCGGGGAGTGTACCATGGGGAAAAAGAATGACAGTTTTAAAAGTAGCTGTTTAAAAAAAAAAATGTTTTGTTGTTTTTTTTTATACATACACATACATATATATATAAATGCATATGCATATATATATATGCATATATGTGTATATGTGTGCGTGTAGAGAGAGGTAGAGAGGTAGAGGTGTAGAGGTAGAGAGGTAGAGAGGTAGCGGTAGAGAGGTAGAGATTAGTAGAGAGAGAAGAAGAGAGAGGTAGAGAGGTAGAGAGTAGAGAGTGAGTAATAGAGAGTAGAGAGTGAGTAGTAGAGAGTAGTAGAGAGCAGTAGAGAGAGTAGCAGAGAGTGAGTAGTAGAGAGTAGTAGAGTGAATAGTAGAGTGAGTAGTAGAGAGTAGTAGAGAGTGAGTAGTAGAGAGTGAGTAGTAGACAGTAGTAGAGAGTAAGTAGTAGAGTGAGTAGTAGAGAGCAGTAGAAAGTGAGTAGTAGAGAGTAGTAAAGAGTGAGTAGTAGAGAGTGAGTAGTAGAGAGTGAGTAGTAGAGAGTAGTAGAGAATGAGTAGCAGAGAGAATAGTAGTGAGTAGTAGAGAGTGAGTAGTAGAGTGAGTAGTAGAGACTAGTAGAGAGAGAGTAGTAGAGAGTGAGTAGTAGACAGTAGTAGAGAGTGAGAAGTAGAGAGTGAGTAGTAGAGAGTAGTAGTGAGTAGTAAAGAGTGAGTAGTAGAGAGAGTAGTAGAGAGTGAGTAGTAGAGAGTAGTAGATAGTGAGTAGTAGGGAGTAGTGAGTAGCGAGTAGTAGGGAGTGAGTAGTAGAGAGAGAGTAGTAGAGTAGTAGAGAATGAGTAGTAGACAGTGAGTATTTGAGAGTAGTGGAGTAGGAGAGAGTAAGTAGTAGAGAGTAGTGGAGAATATTCCAAAGTTTGGCACAGCACCACTTTCACAATGAGTCCAATCAAATCATATCACTTAGAGTCCTTATTGAAGCGCTGAATCTTGGTGTATATTCAAATGCTTTTATTTTCCTTAAGTTTATGTACCACAGCCAGCCGAAAGGTTTCGTTCTGTACAACAGAACTTCTTCAGGGCGTTCTTATTTCCTTCAAGTTATGTCGGTATCCAGTTGTCATATAACTAGATATTTCTTCCAAATGTTAGACGAGACATAAGTATATTCTTATTCAAAGTGACTAGGTATCAATTTTACCCACACAATTCGGGCAGACTTGAGTAATTTATAGCATCCTCAAAGTCAGTCTTTCAAAAATTCCAAAGTATAGGACATGATAATCCAAATCCAAATGTTTCTCAAGAAAAGTAATTTACAATCGTTCGGAATATCGGTGTTTGGGCAGATATGATCCAGGGACCCCCAGTATGCAAGGGGAATTAGTCCCCCCTCTACAAACGCGCCAGTGGCCTGCATTGCAGAGAGGTGTAACAAGGGTGTGGCCTCATTACACTTCTCTGCAATGCAGCTCCCTCGCGCATACTGGAGGCTCCTGGTGGACCAGTTGACCCCAGGGACCCCCAGTATGCAAGGGGAATTAGTTCCCCCTCTGCAAACTCGGCAGTGGGCTGCGTTGCAGAGAGGTGTAACAAGGGGCATAGTCTCATTACACCTCTGCAATGCAGCCCCTGGCGCATACTGGAGGTTCCAGGTGGGCTAATTGGCCCCCAGGGGCCCCCAGTATGCAAGGGGAATTAGTTCCCCCTCTTCAAACATGCACGGGGGCTGCGTTGCAGAGAGGTGTAAAAAGGGTTGTGGCTTCATTACACCTCTCTGCAATGCAGTCCCCTGGCGCATACTGGAGATTCCTGGTGGGCTTTCAGGTCTTATATAGTTAGGAATTAGCATTAAAAAAACCTTTGAAATTCACTGAAAAAACCATAGGTTTCACACCAGTTATAGTTAGGAATTAGCATTTAAAAAACCTTTGAAATTCACTGAAAAAACCATAGGTTTCACACCAGTTATAGTTAGGAATTAGCATTTAAAAAACCTATTAAATTCACTGACAAAACCATAGATTTCACACCATTTATAGTTAGCTGGAAATTTTACTGACATAAAACCATTGAAATTCCCACGTTATAGTTAGTTGGACTCACTATAACTTGCGCGCCTGTAATGCACTGCTGATGACGTCACATATTACATCACTCATGACATGGTCAGTGACATCACTCATGACATCACTGATGACACCATCCTTGTGACAGAGTGACAGACCTAATTTCAGTGTAATGTAACGCTTGAAACACATATTCAAAAATAGAAACAAACATTTTCAAAAAAATGGAGATACCCAAACCAGTAACAACAACCAATTCAGTAATTCCACCATCTATATACACATCCACTCATTCACCAACAGTTCTATATAGTCACTCATATATATACTCACTCATCATATGTAGTGATACACCTATACATCCTGTTACACATCAGCAGTCATCCAAAAGTTACTCACACACATACTCACACATGCAAATAAACTATTGAACATCCATTTATTTGCATATACATTTATACACACACTACCACCTTACTTCTAAGGAAACTTACCCATACTTACTCTCTTAAACAATCACTTATAGAAACACATACTTATTTAAACAGGAACTCCTACAATCTCTCACTATATATACTATACTCACTTATATACATCAATACTCACATATACTAGATTAAAACATATGTCGTTACTAATGAAGACACTAGTGAGACAGTCATTCACTCACTAACACACACATATACACACTCATCCACCCATACAGTCCTGCACATATGCTGTCTTCAAAACACATACAAACAGTGAGTCAGTCACCAACCCCTGCAGCCACTTATACACAAAGAGAAACACTGATACAAACATTTAAATATTTAAACAATACTCGCTAATATATGTATTCACTAAGATACACGTAATAAGCCAGTTACCCAACCAATTTTTTTTAAAAAAAACATCCATTTACACACTTATTTAAACATTTATTCTTCCATCGACCTTTACAAATACATATATAAAACAAATTTATTTTTCAGAAAGACACACATTCACTGGATGGTGTCATCAGTGATGTCATGAGTGATGTCACTGACCATGTCATGAGTGATGTAATATGTGACGTCATCAGCAGTGCATTACAGGCGCGCAAGTTATAGTGAGTCCAACTAACTATAACGTGGGAATTTCAATGGTTTTATGTCAGTAAAATTTCCAGCTAACTATAAATGGTGTGAAATCTATGGTTTTGTCAGTGAATTTAATAGGTTTTTTAAATGCTAATTCCTAACTATAACTGGTGTGAAACCTATGGTTTTTTCAGTGAATATATATATATATATATATATGACTTCACTTGTAGTAAGGTGTCACTAAACACCCTTGGACTCTGCTGATTTCTGGCGTTTTTTTGGGAACTCTGAGAGCGTGTCAAACTTGGGAGACAAAGTGAAGTCATTGAGATTACCGGCGTGCTCTGCCGGCATTCACGCCACTTCCCACGGGGCCTCCCGCAACCCTTTGGAGCAACTTGGAAATTTGATATATATATATATATATATATAACTGCACGTTTCTGTATCCCAATGACGGTATCAGAAAAAGATTGGCTGGCACACTGGTATCCGGTTAACACATTTTATTCACCAAACCCCCCTCACCCCTTACAGACGCGTTTCGCCTTTGCAGGCTTCGTCAGTGTAACGTTAGTGCATAATTAAAGTTGCCATTTAAAGCCGTTGGCCAGCTATACACTTCATAAACATGAAAGAAGGACATATCTTGTATCACATTTTGGCGGCCATCTTATAATGTGCAAATTGCATTGAAATCTCAGGCTGTAGAATGGTGACTGACGTGAAAGTGCATTGTGCTCATTAAAAACATGTAACGTTATAAAACAAACAATATATATTCAAAAACTCATTAAACACAGTAAGAATAATCTGGTCATCAATTGAGATATTTACAACCATTATTTTCTCAATATGCCCGATGTTAGTTTAAAAAAAAAAAAAAAAAAAATATATATATATATATATATATATATATATATATATATATATATATATATATATATATATATATATATATGAACGTAAATTCGTCACACTGGCTGAATATATATATGTATATATATTGCTTTCACTTCGCTCGATACCATACTCGCAGCATCCACAGTCAAATCCAGACTGTCCACAAACGAACAAGACAGACCCAAGGTAAGGTGCAGTGGTTTTAATCCATTTCAACAAATAGAACCCAGCAAGCCCGCATGACGCGTTTCGCCTCTAGCCAGAGGCTTGATCACATGATACATTGCTTGACATAGATGAGGGTATTTAAGGAGTAAGTACACAAGGGGGGCGGTGCTACATAGTTCCAACCTACCCTTTCCAGTTAACCCCTTGGTGATCATCATTTTTTGTTAACATTAAAAATCAGAAACGATGTAGGTTGGTTATATATATGCGCAAATAGTCAAACTGTAGCTCCAGCTTCCAGGAACCAGAACAGACAACCAAACGAATCCAAAGTAAGGCAAATTAGGATTTATTAAGGCAAACTGAGCAGAAGCAAAACTGACGCGTTTCGGGCGGATGCCCTTGTTCACAGTCAAAAGTTTACCCACAATGCCTGGATTTTTAAAATGCTTGTGCACACCATGTGATACAATTCAACATAGAAAAAATACTACTATTACGTATGTATGGCATTATAGAGTGGGGGGGTGATCAATGACCATTTTTCATGTTAAAATCACATGAATACAAATTTATAACGAGTAAATTCATTTTGTAAAACAAGAAAGTTTCTGCATAAATGCATAAGCACGGTCAAAACAGTCTAACAATATCAAAGCATATAGTGTGCAAATTATCGCAATATGTAAACATTACTCTTTATATACATAAGACAGTTTTAGTTTAAAAGCATACTTTAAATACTTAAAAACATTTTAAATACAAAAATGAATTGTTATTCTAAAAACTATCTGTTAGCAATGTGCAATTTTGCGCAATGTAAACTCACACTCTGTGCAAAAGATGCTAATAAATAATGTACTGTTGAGACCATGAGCATAATTTACAATCCTGCGGGGACATCTGGAATTGATGGCAACCCCTTTTTTTACTAGTCATAGTATTGTGGGGACATCGACTAATGATGGCAACCCCTCTGTTCTCAGATATCATGCCTACGTCTAGTAAGTATCTATTTCAATCTATTAGTGACCCCTAACACCTAAAATAGTGAATACCAAACTAATGTTGTAGACAAGTTCAATAAGTTCCAATCTACACTCTCCACAGGTCAAAGAAAAATAAGGGTGAAATGACAAAACAATATATTGTTTTAGATTTTTTCAGAATATAATTGATATATGTTAGAGGAGACAGTAAAAGGGAACGACATAAAGTCAATTGATTATAAAGAAAAGGGGAAATTAATTTGTTGGAGGCAGCCACTTCAGTTAATGTGTTAAGAATGATGTAAATTTCAAAACAAGGGTATAAATTGTCACTGACCCGATGGACTAGGTCTACCTTTATAGAAAATGATACAAATCTTCTGTGGTGTTAAGTCCATTGGGCACCTTGGTATCCAGTTCTAGTATCATTTTTGACTCTAGTTGGCGTAACATCTTGTCTTTGTCCCCTCCCCTACGAGGTTGGGGCACAGACGTTAGAACAAAATAGCCGAGACACTCCAAGTTATTATTGTGCACACTTTTGAAGTGCCTCGCCACTGGATACGCGTTGTCATTGTTTACAATCGCCCGAAGATGCTGTAATATCCTGGCGTGTACTGCCAGCCGAGTATTCCCAACGTACCTCAGGCCGCATGTACAAGTCAGGACATAAACAGCATATTCTGTCCTACAACTGTAGTTGCCTTTGATCTTTAAAGGTGTAGGACTAAATGGGGTCATGTAGGTGCTGGTGTTAACACCAAATTTACACGCCCGACAACTTGA
The DNA here is from genome assembly GCF_964263255.1 of Lissotriton vulgaris. Classification (NCBI taxonomy): domain Eukaryota; kingdom Metazoa; phylum Chordata; class Amphibia; order Caudata; family Salamandridae; genus Lissotriton; species Lissotriton vulgaris. The sequence continues at coordinate 784,318,565 of NC_141694.1, read as the reverse complement.
GCACTTGAAGAACCCAAGTCGCAAAGGAAGCCAGGATTTGATCTTAGGTAACTCAGGAAAAGAGTTGGAGACATGACTACGCAAGAAGGGTCCCCTCCTAAACGTAATTTTTGGATTATCAGGTAGTTCAGGAGCCAGGACGCCATCAGTTTGGAGAATAGGCCAACTTTTAGTCAAGATGGACCTAATCTTCCTGTCTTGGCAGCTAAATGATGTAATAAACCTGATGGCAGAGTTTTCAGGGTCATCACTGATGGCAGGGATCTCGGTATTTTGATTTAAAAGTGACTCCCTACTTATTAGTTTTATTTTGCTGACAGCCCTAGTGAGAGTTTGATCATTGTACCCTCTCGCTTTAAATCTTGTAAGGGACTCTGCTGTACATTTTTCCAACTCTTCTACAGAGCTGCAAATTCTTTTGAGACGGAGCAATTCCCCATAGGAGATATTTTCAATTGTGTGTCGTGGGTGGGCACTACTCGCGTGCAGAGTGGAATTACCCGCGGTGTCCTTTCTGTAGAGGGTAGTTGCCAACTTGCCAGATCTTACGCAAACCTTTACATCAAGAAAGTCTACTACATTTTTACTAATATGATGTGTAAACTTGAGATTGTAATCATTGATGTTAAGTCTTTCAATAAAATTTAAGGCACTGGCTTCATCCCCTCTCCAAATTAAAAAAACATCATCTATAAAACGAACCCACATATGCACATGTTCTGAGAAAATATCTTGGTGTTCACCCATGAGGACCTGTCTCTCCCAATAGCCTACGTGCAAGCACGCATAGCTAGGGGAGAAACAGGCCCCCATGGCCACACCCCTCTTTTGTAGATAGACATCCCTACCAAACATAAAGTAGTTGTTGTGTAGGCTCCATGACACTAGCTCTACCAGCATCTTATTATGATTATAACAATCTGCTGGTCTAGTACTCAAGAAATGTTCAAGAGCCTTGAGACCCGTATGGTGTTCTATACTCGTGTAAAGAGCCTCAATGTCTAACGGTATTAACAAAGAGTCCTCAGTCCATGTTGTATCTTTGAGTTTGTCCAAGAAATGCCCAGTGTCTTTGATGTATGTGGGCAGACTAGTGACCAGGGGTTGCAGAAAATAGTCTGTGTATTGAGCAAAATGTTCCCCCACACTATTAATTTCCGAGATAATCGGCCATCCTGGAACTGGTGACACTCCTTTATGGACTTTAGGTATGAGGTAAAATCTGGGCATTACTGGTAATTCCACGTGTAGAAACTTGAATTCTTGACTGGAGATCAAGCGCTCCCGTCTATATTGAAATAGGAGTTTTCTTAGTTTATCTCTAGACAAGTCATATTGCTTCAAACACGTTTTGGCATAGCATGCAGCATCTGAGAGTTGCCTTGTTCCTTCTGCAACATATTGTGTTTGGGGCCAGATAACAATATTACCTCCTTTGTCAGAGCTGCATACCACGTTCTGGTGATAATTTTTTAACTTAGTTACCAGATCCCAATATTGTTTTTCTTGTTCTTGCTTTGCTCTCCTGCGATGTTTCACCTGGTATATATATATATACCATGGCAGAAGAACCGGTGTATAATAACCCTTGACATTGAATCATTATACACATGTATCGAACACCGTACTGGTATTGAAGGGATCAAACACTTCTTGGGACGTAAGTCTTGTGCTTATTATGGCCACAACAAAATGATTTCCGATTTAGTATTGTGGTGTTTAAACAATAACTTTTTCTTGTTTGGCAAAGATATATGGAGGCAAATACGGGGTGTAGCCATGGGTTCCTGCTTCTCTCCCAGCTACGCGTGCTTGCACGTGGGGCTGTGGGAGGAGCAGGAACTTCCTGGCGTTGCTGGATTTGAACATGTCAAATATTGGATGCGTTTCATTTACGACATTTTTTGCGTGTGGGAGGGTGACATCAGCAGTGCCAAGATTTTTGTCAATGCACTTAATAAGAATCACTTTAACTTATTTTTTACTTCTAGTGTTAGTGATCACACTGCTGAATTTCTTGATGTGTCTATCCATATCACCAATGACCAAATTGTTACTGCACTCCATAGAAAGTCCACAGCTGGAAATAGCATCCTCCATGCTAGCAGTGGTCACCCCAAACATGTTATTATGAGCATCCCATTGGGGGAACTGCTACGCCTTAAACGTATATGTAACACCCAGGCGAAATTTGAGGAAGGGGCAACTGCAATGCTTGCAAGATTAGAGGCAAGAGGATATAGCAAATCCTGTCTTGCCACTGCATTAAGAAAGAGCGAGGAAAGAACTAGAGACTCTTTACTAGTGCCTAAACCCCTTGAGAACGACACAACCTCTAATTCTAGCAGACTCATAACAGCTTACAGCCAACAGCACCGCAAAATTAAATCCATTGTGAACAAACATTGGCCAGTCCTAAAAACGGATGCAGTGCTACGGGATTTAACCCCTGATAAGCCTACTATCACATTTAGGCGCGCGTTCAGTATGCGCAACAAATTATCACGACCCAGCCCTGAATTACCTATAATTGATCAGTGGTTTGGGAGAAAGGGCTTTCACAAATGTTCCTCCTGTCGGGCGTGCAAGTTTGGACAGAACACCACTCATTACCGCACTCCGTTTTCTGATATCAATTTTCCCATTCAAGGCAATTACAACTGCCGCACGGAGTTTGCGGTATACGTCCTAACCTGCACATGTGGCCTACGTTACATGGGCAGCACCGGAGCACAGGTGCATGTCAGAATACTGCAGCACCTTAGAGCTATAGTTAACCACGACGGAGCATATCCAGTGGCGCGTCATTTCAACAGCAGACATAATAGGGATTTATCATGTCTAACCTATTATGTTATTGACGCGGTGGCTCCCCTGAGACGTGGAGGAGACCGCGAAAAACTATTGCGCCGGTTGGAAACACAATATATCATCAAGCTCGACAGCAAACAACCAAATGGGTTGAATGCAACGGAGGACTTGCACAACTTTCTGTAGGAGCATTCATTTTTGTACATATACTCTGCACAATAATGTATATAGTGGTTATAACGTGAGCACATCAAATTGAATTGTATATAGTGTGTGTATATATATGAAATCTTGAATAACAGCACCTATTTTTAGGTATCCTGTAGTCCTGTCTTCTTAAAGGTCTGGCTGTTTTAGTTTTTCATACAGCTCAGTTTTTTAAACAAACACTTGGAACTTTATCTTTTTCTCTTCATGGTGATTCATTTACACTGGTATTTAATACAGCACTTTTATTAAAATTTTTGGGATACACAAGATTTATATGTAAATAGTTCCTATATACACATGATTTGGACATATGAATAATGTATAGATGTACTTATACTTTGTCATATATAGGAATTCGGGACTATGCTATGTATATAATTGTATAGGACACTTGGGTGCTGTTATTGGTATTTTAAGTCACTTATGTGATGATTCAAACAACAAAGGACAGTGCAAATGCCGTGACTCATATGAATTACTATATGTTGCTTTGACTTGTATTTATATGAAATGAGATGTATTCTTATTTGCATTTATGCACATTATTAGTTTTTGCTTAACCGTTAACAATGGTTAATATCGCATTCAGGCGGTTATTTTTTGATTCCGTTAACAAAGTGACACGGTTCAGACAATTAGCTGACTAAGAATGAAACAATTTATATGCGGTAATATGTGAGTCACATTTTGCCGACTATGTTTCTCAGCTAATTTTCTGTGCGCGTTCAAGCGGGTATTTTAAAGTCTCTAGTCAAACTGATATGGCAATATCATAGGTTTGCTAAGAGGGACTCTTGTAAATATGTGCAATGCATTAACGTAACAGTCTTTTATTAGTAATGCAACAATGTGATATTCAACATGGCGCTACTTTGTACTGTGCCTTTAACTAAAGGCTCTGTTGTTTTAAATATTTTATCACGTGACTCACGTATGGAGGTGGGACCCGGAGGGTGTGTCTGCACTGCTAATGACTTAAAAAGTTTCCACTTTGTGCAATGTGGTGTGTGAACAAGACTACGCCAGTAGTCGAAACGTTGCATTTTGGAAGGCACAAGAACTGAATAAAACATCTTGCCTGGAAAGCGTGGGGTCTGTCTCTTCATTCGCCGCTGTGCCGTGGAGGTTTGAAGATTCTGTGCTGATATATATATATATATATATATATATATATATATACCCTCAGGATTGAAGAGGAATTAATTCCCCAACTTAAAACTCGCCACAGGGCAAGTTTGCACACATGTCACCTCAGGCCCCGCCCCCTTGCTTCACCACTGTGCAAATGCGCCCCCTGGTGCATTGTGAATTAGGGAATTAAGTCCCCTTGAATCCTGAGGGTCCCTGGGGGCCAACTAACCCACCAGGTACGTCCACTAAGTGCCACAGAGTTGCGTTGCAGAGAGGTGTAAAATGAGGCATGGCCTCGGATCACCTCTCTGCAACGCAGCTCTGTGGTGCTTACTGGAGGTATATGGTGGGCTAGTTGGACCCAGGGATCCTCAGGATTCAAGGGGGCTTAATCCCCCAACTTAAAAAGTGCCACAGGGCACCTTTGCACAGTGGTAAAGGGAGGGGCGGGGCCAGAGGTGACGTATGCAAACACGCACTGTGGCGCATTTTAAGTTGGGGACCCCTGGGGGCCAACTAGGCCACCAGGTACTTCCAGTAAGCGCCACAGGCCTGCTTTGCAGAGAGGTGGTCCAGGCCACGCCCCTTTTTATACCTCCGTGCAACACATCTCTGTGGCACTTACTGGAGGTAACTAGTGGGCTAGTTGGACCCCAGGGACCCCTCAGGATTCAAGGGAACTTAATCTCCCAACTTAAAATGGCAGCAGGGAGTGTTTGCACACATGTCACCACAGGCCCACATCCCTTCACCACCGAGGCGCGTTTTAGGAGGTAGTTTTAATTTCCCTGCCCTATTATGTACTAGGGCCTTACAGAGGAGGTCATGCTAATCACAGGAATACCCCAGCACAAAGTGTTCCCTAGTGTATGTAGGTGTTTTCACTGTATTCTAAGTGTCTTTTAGCATTGCACTGGCTCTAGGTCTGGTTAGTCAGAGTCAGTTAACACCAGTACCCGTCTGAAAAAGTTGTGGGCACAGGATGATTTTGCAACAAGGCCTCTTTCTGCTCCTCGTTTGGTTCTTTCCGCACATGTCTTGCTTCTTCCTGCACTTTTCTTCATCTTTGTGGATTTCTGTTACTTCTTTCTGAATTTCTTTTGCTTCGTTCTGTGCATTTGTTCTTCTTTCTTCACATGTCCTACCTCTGTAGGTATAGTTAGTGTTGGAACCGGGGTCACCAGTCCCCTAGGGTAGCATGGCACGAGCGGGTAGGCATCCAAAGGCATATGTGTTAAGCAACCATGCAGCACACGCAACCACTGAGTCAGAAACATGAGCACGCAATTAGTGACACCACTCCAGTGAGCTTGTGTAAAAACTCAAGTTAACTTTATTAAGATAGAGCAGGATCAGGGTATTAGGAATTCATTTAGCATACATGTGTTTCAAAGCTTGTAATCAATAACGGTTCCTTAAGTGTAGGTCATCATTTCCTTAAATGTGTAACACCATATTAAAGGGAACATTAGCTGTGCATAACTCTTCTCCCATATTAGGAGTAAAACATCTCATAAATAGATAAATAATGTATCATAACTGACTAGAGGTCAAAGTTATCACTCTCCTCACACAGGGAAAAGACTTCAATGTAAAACATTTCATTTAGCCAGCATTACCCATTTCATCAGGTAAGAATCAACCTTTCTTTTAACTAGGTTAAACTACTACAACACCTGAGGCTGGAATAGCATTCAGATAACACTGCCTTAGGCAGAAATATACATATCCTACGTTTGGGAACAAACCATTTTAGTACCTAGCTGTAGGAGTTTCAGGAAACCTGGCACTAGGCTAGGTTTAACATGTCATTTAATAGGCATAAACTGGTCATTTACTTGAATAGACAGTTCCACTCTAATCAGGGTAGCCTTTCTCTGAGCAGAAATAAACATTTAATAATAGATCAACCATTTCATGACTCAGACCTGCACATTTAATTGGGCCTATGCAGAGCATTCCCCTAAATAAGGCAGTAATAACTAGGCCTATTGTAATATGTGCATTTCATTAGTAGCACAAACACTGCATTCCTCAGCAATAACATTTCCTAAAACGCAGGAATAAACAGTGCCTCAAATGAGGGTAAACCATTCAATTGGCAGGAGCGACCCCTTCCTTAACCAGGAATGACATTTCAGCGGATAAGGGTAACAGTTCCTTAGTCAGTGCCCAACAGTTCAATAATCCCAAAATAAGTCAGGCTTCAAGCATTAGTGAACATTTACTAATAGGTAAACCTTTCATAAAGCCTAGGCTGAACAGGACTCTAGGCGGAATATGGAAAATCCCTGGGTTTGGGTCTATCACTCGCTATTTCTCTTCATCAGGGAATGGTAGGCTTTCCACTACAGCCCCTAAACAGGGGGGGGGGTTACCCAATTAGGAATTGAGGCCTATAAACTATGGGCCTTGGGACCTCTAAAACAGTCCAATATCAGGGTAAACATTTCCTGCAGTAAAGATAAGCAGTTCAACAACACATTTCCTGGGGGGTAGAGTAAAGGAAGCAATTCACCCATGCATCAACCTTCAATAAAGGCATAGCCTTTCATTACTTCCTAATAAACATTTCAGTACAGCAACCCCAGCATTTCATTAACCCAGCATGGAACATTTCCTCATTTACTGGTAGGTAATTAACCAGCATTTTCCTATAGAAGAATAACCATCTACTTTTAAGGGCCCACCAGTCAATCCGGGCCTCCGCCCAGTTCAGGGAGTGCTGGGGGCACAACGGGGGCCAATGGGGCCGAGTAACAGCTTTTCCCAGGGGAGGGGCGGACACGGGGCCTTCTGTGGCCTCCCGCCCTCCTCCCCGGGGTTTACCTTAATCTTCGGGCCGGTCGGGCCCCTTCCGGAGGTTTCCGGCAATGTCTGGGCCTCGTGGGGCTGGTGTCCGCTGGTGGGGGCTCAGGGAGGGCTCTCACTCCATTCGGAGCCCTCCTGTTTGTTTCCCGCCGTGGGGCCAGTCACGGGGCCCGACCCGAGGACTCAGTCGGCCCTGAGGGTCGGCAAGTCGGAGGGGGGCTCCTACTCCTCCAGGCCCCCTCTGTCACGATTCTCAGGCCGGTCCGGGGCTTCAGAGACTTCCCGGGCCCTGGACCAATAAGGTTGCGGCCCCGTGGGGGTGTGGAGCCGGCCGCCAATGGCAGCACGGCCGGCTAGGGGCACAATCTCCTGGGCCAATGAAAGCGCGGCGGGGGTGGGGTCTCTGACGCGCCCCCGTCACGTGATGCGGACAAAGGCTTCAGGCCTCATCGGGCCTACTGCGGCCTGACAGGAATTTGTGGACTCCGGCGGCCCTCTCCTGGTACCGGGGGCCGCCGCAACGACGTATCCCACGGGAGAGCCTCCTCGATCCAGACGCCTGACCAGGGCAGTGATGAGGGCTGCAGCAGGTCTCCGCGATGGCGGCAGACAGCGCCTCGCAAACACAGCGCCTCGGGGCTTCAGGGCGCTCGGCAGCACCACACAGGACGTCGATGTCGGCGCTTCACAGGAGACAGAAGGTGAGCGCATGGGGACAGACTACCATAACAGCGCTTCTCAAGGGAGGCACAGGGGGTATCCCAGCACTCTGCAGGCACAGCACTTCTCGAGGCAGCAACCTCCTCCAGCACCTTAGCGCTCCTCACAGGATCAGCAGGAGAGCGCTGGGTAAGCAGGGCAGACAGCACAATCAGCGCAGGGTTCCAGCGTTTAGTAAAGATAGCGCCTGGGCATTCAACAGGTTATAGGCTACAGCGCCTGGACAGCTTCTTTAATAGCGCTTCAGGTCTACTTATACCAGGGCACAAAGCAGAGCGGCACTCGGCAATCAGCAGACTCAGTGCTTCTCACAGGGACACAGTAGATAAGCGCTTGGAGGGCAATGTAGCGCTTAGGCAGTTTCTAGGAGGCTAGCGCTTCAGCAGTAGCTGTCTTCAAACAAGGGCAGTTCACAGGTCAAGCCACACAGCAGTGGCAGGTTAGCGCAGGAACCCCAGGTGGCGTCAGGAGGGGCACAGGGAGTGACACAGCGCCAATACCTGGGAAGTTCCTCAACAGTCCTGTGGGGATTTAGTTCTCTTCTTGGCGTGATGTTTCTTGCGCCCTAAGTTCAGTTACTTGGTTTCTGGTTCCTTGATTTCTTCTTGGCGCAGCTGTTTCTGGCGCCCTTGTAAATAGCAGTTGGGTTCTTGTTTCCTTGAAGGGGGTTAAGTTGGTGGCTGGTGTTGGATCTCCTCAGCCAATCCCCTCAAGTGGTCCCTGGGGGTTCCCTTCCGCTGGGCTAGGTCAGGGGGGATTTACAGATGTGCTCAATACTTGAAAGGCAGCACTCAAAGCCCTGTCACTTCCAGCATCATGGTCCCTGACTAGGCCCCTCTGCCTAAACTCCTGCGTAGGTTCCTCCCCCAGGTCTTCCCCTCAGCTTCTCTTCAGGAAAGTTCCCTCCCTTTCCTTTTATAGTGCCAGTTGACAGTTGGTGGTGGCAGTTGGTGTCACCTCACCTCTCCCAGAAGGTTCCAGAGGCTTCCAGGAGGTTCCACCATTCTACCTGTGGACAGGCTGGCAGGCTAAGATGGATACATTGCCTGAGGGTTCCAGCCAGCCCCTGGCTACTAGAATGCGCCCTCTAAACCACGCGGCTGCAGCAGTGTTCTGTGGCAGCCATATTAGGTGTAGAAGGCACCTGCATTTTAACACTAGTTTTAAACTAAACAGGGCATTCTCCACCACCCAAGGCCTACACACTGTGGTTTCAATAGGGGCATCCTAAATTAACAGGGGATAAAAAGCGAAAAATTTCTGGGGAAAGGGCCAAGTCTCACACATCTCCCCCCCAGCCAAAAGCCAGGGTAGACTGATCATTCCCTTGACGGGCTTCCCTGCTTGGGGCGGAAAAAGGTGGACGCAGGCCCAATACCACCATGACATCCTCGCTAATCCAACCACCCCACTGGTGTTCCTAGTGGGATGTGGCCAGGACAGACCTCCAATCCAGATGTCTCTGGCCCTTACTCTCTCTCAGAGTGGGGGGCAGTCGCCCCAGGCCCGTGGTACCTCTTTCCACTCTCCTCCTCAACCTAGGGTCTAAACCCTTAAGTTGAATTGGTGACAGGGGCGAGACCTACCTCTCCCTGCACCCCCTCCCAGGGTTCCGCACCCTCCCACCTGGAGTAGTACCCCTGAGAGTCACAACCGGAGGAACTCTGGATACAGAGATTCCTCCCGCCAGGTCAGGCAACCCCTGAACCTGGCCACCCAACCCAGGATCTTAACCCCGTGGCTGGACCGGTGCCAGAGGAGAGTCCTCCCTCACTCTGCACCCCCCTTCCAGGGTTCCGCACCCTCCTCCCCGGATAGGTACCCCTGGAAGTCACAACCGGAGGAACTCTGAATACAGAGATTCCTCCCGCCAGGTCAGGCAACCCCTGAACCTGGCCACCCAACCCAGGATCTGCGCCCTGTGGCTGGACCGGTGCCAGAGGAGAGTCCTTCCTCCCTCTGCACCCCCTCCCAGGGTTCCGCACCCTCCCACCTGGAGTAGTACCCCTGAGAGTCACTTTGGTAGGGTCCTTAGTTACCGGTACCCCACCCTCCAGGTCAGGCAATTCCTGATCCTGAAACCCCAGTCCAGGTCCTACACTCTGTGACTGGTCTAAACTCCGAACCTCGGGTACGCTGCCACCATTGGAAGCACATGGTACACATAATTCCAAGGCCTTCAGCTCTAACTCTTCTAGCTGAAGCCTGTGCACCAGCTTCCTCTCATCCATTGCAAGGTTCTCACTCTCCCTTTTCTGCTCTAACCTCTCTGACGACACACACCCCCTTCCAAGGTTCTCTGGTGTGCCCGCCTCCCTGGGTGTGACCTGCCCCTCCTGTCCCCATCCCCTCTCCCCTCTGGGTGGGCTCCTACCCGTGCCCCAAAAGTGGTACGGAGTTCCTTCTTCCCTCCGCCCAACAGGCACCCCCATCCCCTGACAACACTCCAGTACGCCAGGTGGGGACTCAGATAACTCTGGGAAAAGATACCAGGACGTGGGTGACAGGATTAGGTCTAACAGATCTTGATACACTCACAGGCTAGACAGTGGAGGGGTCAATTACTTTGGCTTACACACACAATAATTGTGCAGCCCAATTGCTGTGCACCCTGTCCCAATGGAGGGTGCTGCATGGTCACAAGTCCTGGATCCCACCGCTCGACACCAATATGTTGGAACCGGGGTCACCAGTCCCCTAGGGTAGCATGGCACGAGCGGGTAGGCATCCAAAGGCATATGTGTTAAGCAACCATGCAGCACACGCAACCACTGAGTCAGAAACATGAGCACGCAATTAGTGACACCACTCCCGTGAGCTTGTGTAAAAACTCAAGTTAACTTTATTAAGATAGAGCAGGATCAGGGTATTAGGAATTCATTTAGCATACATGTGTTTCAAAGCTTGTAATCAATAACGGTTCCTTAAGTGTAGGTCATCATTTCCTTAAATGTGTAACACCATATTAAAGGGAACATTAGCTGTGCATAACTCTTCTCCCATATTAGGAGTAAAACATCTCATAAATAGATAAATAATGTATCATAACTGACTAGAGGTCAAAGTTATCACTCTCCTCACACAGGGAAAAGACTTCAATGTAAAACATTTCATTTAGCCAGCATTACCCATTTCATCAGGTAAGAATCAACCTTTCTTTTAACTAGGTTAAACTACTACAACACCTGAGGCTGGAATAGCATTCAGATAACACTGCCTTAGGCAGAAATATACATATCCTACGTTTGGGAACAAACCATTTTAGTACCTAGCTGTAGGAGTTTCAGGAAACCTGGCACTAGGCTAGGTTTAACATGTCATTTAATAGGCATAAACTGGTCATTTACTTGAATAGACAGTTCCACTCTAATCAGGGTAGCCTTTCTCTGAGCAGAAATAAACATTTAATAATAGATCAACCATTTCATGACTCAGACCTGCACATTTAATTGGGCCTATGCAGAGCATTCCCCTAAATAAGGCAGTAATAACTAGGCCTATTGTAATATGTGCATTTCATTAGTAGCACAAACACTGCATTCCTCAGCAATAACATTTCCTAAAACGCAGGAATAAACAGTGCCTCAAATGAGGGTAAACCATTCAATTGGCAGGAGCGACCCCTTCCTTAACCAGGAATGACATTTCAGCGGATAAGGGTAACAGTTCCTTATTCAGTGCCCAACAGTTCAATAATCCCAAAATAAGTCAGGCTTCAAGCATTAGTGAACATTTACTAATAGGTAAACCTTTCATAAAGCCTAGGCTGAACAGGACTCTAGGCGGAATATGGAAAATCCCTGGGTTTGGGTCTATCACTCGCTATTTCTCTTCATCAGGGAATGGTAGGCTTTCCACTACAGCCCCTAAACAGGGGGGGGGGTTACCCAATTAGGAATTGTGGCCTATAAACTATGGGCCTTGGGACCTCTAAAACAGTCCAATATCAGGGTAAACATTTCCTGCAGTAAAGATAAGCAGTTCAACAACACATTTCCTGGGGGGTAGAGTAAAGGAAGCAATTCACCCATGCATCAACCTTCAATAAAGGCATAGCCTTTCATTACTTCCTAATAAACATTTCAGTACAGCAACCCCAGCATTTCATTAACCCAGCATGGAACATTTCCTCATTTACTGGTAGGTAATTACCCAGCATTTTCCTATAGAAGAATAACCATCTACTTTTAAGGGCCCACCAGTCAATCCGGGCCTCCGCCCAGTTCAGGGAGTGCTGGGGGCACAACGGGGGCCAATGGGGCCGAGTAACAGCTTTTCCCAGGGGAGGGGCGGACACGGGGCCTTCTGTGGCCTCCCGCCCTCCTCCCCGGGGTTTACCTTAATCTTCGGGCCGGTCGGGCCCCTTCCGGAGGTTTCCGGCAATGTCTGGGCCTCGTGGGGCTGGTGTCCGCTGGTGGGGGCTCAGGGAGGGCTCTCACTCCATTCGGAGCCCTCCTGTTTGTTTCCCGCCGTGGGGTCGGCAAGTCGGAGGGGGGCTCCTACTCCTCCAGGCCCCCTCTGTCACGATTCTCAGGCCGGTCCGGGGCTTCAGAGACTTCCCGGGCCCTGGACCAATAAGGTTGCGGCCCCGTGGGGGTGTGGAGCCGGCCGCCAATGGCAGCACGGCCGGCTAGGGGCACAATCTCCTGGGCCAATGAAAGCGCGGCGGGGGTGGGGTCTCTGACGCGCCCCCGTCACGTGATGCGGACAAAGGCTTCAGGCCTCATCGGGCCTACTGCGGCCTGACAGGAATTTGTGGACTCCGGCGGCCCTCTCCTGGTACCGGGGGCCGACGCAACGACGTATCCCACGGGAGAGCCTCCTCGATCCAGACGCCTGACCAGGGCAGTGATGAGGGCTGCAGCAGGTCTCCGCGATGGCGGCAGACAGCGCCTCGCAAACACAGCGCCTCGGGGCTTCAGGGCGCTCGGCAGCACCACACAGGACGTCGATGTCGGCGCTTCACAGGAGACAGAAGGTGAGCGCTTGGGGACAGACTACCATAACAGCGCTTCTCAAGGGAGGCACAGGGGGTATCCCAGCACTCTGCAGGCACAGCACTTCTCGAGGCAGCAACCTCCTCCAGCACCTTAGCGCTCCTCACAGGATCAGCAGGAGAGCGCTGGGTAAGCAGGGCAGACAGCACAATCAGCGCAGGGTTCCAGCGTTTAGTAAAGATAGCGCCTGGGCATTCAACAGGTTATAGTCTACAGCGCCTGGACAGCTTCTTTAATAGCGCTTCAGGTCTACTTATACCAGGGCACAAAGCAGAGCGGCACTCGGCAATCAGCAGACTCAGTGCTTCTCACAGGGACACAGTAGATAAGCGCTTGGAGGGCAATGTAGCGCTTAGGCAGTTTCTAGGAGGCTAGCGCTTCAGCAGTAGCTGTCTTCAAACAAGGGCAGTTCACAGGTCAAGCCACACAGCAGTGGCAGGTTAGCGCAGGAACCCCAGGTGGCGTCAGGAGGGGCACAGGGAGTGACACAGCGCCAATACCTGGGAAGTTCCTCAACAGTCCTGTGGGGATTTAGTTCTCTTCTTGGCGTGATGTTTCTTGCGCCCTTAGTTCAGTTACTTGGTTTCTGGTTCCTTGATTTCTTCTTGGCGCAGCAGTTTCTGGCGCCCTTGTAAATAGCAGTTGGGTTCTTGTTTCCTTGAAGGGGGTTAAGTTGGTGGCTGGTGTTGGATCTCCTCAGCCAATCCCCTAAAGTGGTCCCTGGGGGTTCCCTTCCGCTGGGCTAGGTCAGGGGGGATTTACAGGTGTGCTCAATACTTGAAAGGCAGCACTCAAAGCCCTGTCACTTCCAGCATCATAGTCCCTGACTAGGCCCCTCTGCCTAAACTCCTGCGTAGGTTCCTCCCCCAGGTCTTCCCCTCAGCTTCTCTTCAGGAAAGTTCCCTCCCTTTCCTTTTATAGTGCCAGTTGACAGTTGGTGGTGGCAGTTGGTGTCACCTCACCTCTCCCAGAAGGTTCCAGAGGCTTCCAGGAGGTTCCACCATTCTACCTGTGGACAGGCTGGCAGGCTAAGATGGATACATTGCCTGAGGGTTCCAGCCAGCCCCTGGCTACTAGAATGCGCCCTCTAAACCACGCGGCTGCAGCAGTGTTCTGTGGCAGCCATATTAGGTGTAGAAGGCACCTGCATTTTAACACTAGTTTTAAACTAAACAGGGCATTCTCCACCACCCAAGGCCTACACACTGTGGTTTCAATAGGGGCATCCTAAATTAACAGGGGATAAAAAGCGAAAAATTTCTGGGGAAAGGGCCAAGTCTCACAGTTAGAAACTAGTATTTAAAAAACCTTAGAAATTCACTTAAAAAACATAGGTTTCAGGCACGTTATAGTTAGAAATTAGCATTTAAAAAACAGTTGAAATTCACTGAAAAAACCATAGGTTTCGGGGCGTTATAGTTAGTTGGGCATTTCACTCGTACAAAACCATAGAAATTCCCCCGTTATAGTTAGTTCAGCTAAATATAACTTGCGCCCCCGCAATGCACTGCTGATGACGTCACATATTACATCACTCATGACATGGTCAGTGACATCACTGATGACATCACTGATGACATCTCAAATGACATCACTGATGACATTATCCATGTGATAATTTCATTCATTTTCTCATACCCTAATATAACTTTTGATACACCCACTCTAAATTACAGACTACCAGTCTCAAAACCATAGACACTCCAACACCAATAACTACATACTCACTCACTGATTCGTAGGTCTACACACACACACATCCACTCACTCACCCATACAGTCACTCATACTAACGGTCACTCAGCACAGGACTATCATATGCACTGATACACCTTTATAGACACTCACACACCACCACTCATCCATAGAGCTACTCACACACCTAGTCATTCATAAACATAATTAATCATACTCCCATTTACTTCCCAATACATTTATACACACACCAGCTCACTTACTCATACAAATACTAGCACATTTTTACGCTCTTATACAATCACTGATACAAGCACACACTCATCCATACAGCCACTCTCACAATCACACACTCTCACTTATAGCCATTTATATACTCCAACACATATATACTGCCTTTTACATATGTAGTTACTCACACAAGTACCACTGAGATATAGATTCACTCACTAACACACCCATACACACACTCATCCACCCAAACAGTCCATCACAGATTCACTCTTGAAACCAAGCATCCACTGAATCACCCACTCACACATCTATGAACAGAGTCTCACACACCCCACCCACATAAACACTCAGGCACCCATACAGATACTCAGACAACCAATCAATAACCCATATAGACACTCATCTAGCTATTCACAAACCCATGCAGCCGCTTACATACCAACAGACGGATGCAGACATTCACACAGTTTAGTCACTAACCCATGCATTCAGCGAGATACGTTTAATCACTCACTTATAGTATCAGTCATGCACCTACTAAATCATCAATTGAGACACTTATACACCCACTCATTCTTCAATACGCCTTTCCCTATATATATATTAAACATATTTAAACTTTACAGAAACATACAGTCACTGGATGATTTCATCAGTGATATCACTGACCATGTCAAGAGTGATGTAATATGTGACGTCATCAGCAGTGCATTGCTGGGGCGCGAGTTATAGTTAGCTTAACTATCTATAACGGGGGAATTTCAATGGTTTTGAACTGCTGATGACGTCCCATATTACATCACTCATGACATTGTCAGTGACATCACTGATGACATCATTGATGACATCTCAAAAGACATAATTGATATCATCATACATATAAACTCTGATGCACCTACTCACACCCCAATATAATCTTTCATACACTCAATCCAAACTTCAGACTACCATTCTTGAAACCATAGACACATCAATACCAGTACGTACATACCCACTCACTGATTCATAGGTCTACACACATATCCACCCACTCACCCATACAGCCACTCATACACACATTCACTCTCAAATACAGCTACTGATATATGCCCTCATGCACCCATACAGATACTCAAATGCCACCACTCACCCATAGAGTTAGTCACACATGTAGTCACTCACCCAAAGAGTCAATCACACTGCCATTTACTCTCCCATACAGTTATACACACACTTATTCATACAGGTACTAACACATATTTACTATCGTATACAATAACTGACACAGGAACACATTCATCCATACACTCTCACAATCAATCGTTCTCACGTACAGTCACTTATATACTCAAACACTCACATATACTGCTTTTCAAATAAGCAGTTACTCACCCACATACCACTGAAACATCCATTCAGTCAGCAAAACAGCAATACGCACACTCACTCACCCATACAGCCCCTTACAGAACTACTCATGAACCCATATACTCAGTGAATCTCCCAGTCACACATCCATGCAGGGAGTCACACACTCACTCACCCAGTCACACAGACAGTCAGGCACCCATTCACGTACTCAGAGAACCAATCAATAACCCATATGGACAATAATGTAGCTACTCACCAACCCATGCAGCCACTTACATACCAAGTTGCGCACTGATTCTGATATTCACATAGATTAGTAACTCACCCATACATTCACTGAGACACGTATAATCACTCACTTATACAGTCACACACCCACTGAATCATCTATAGAAACACTCATACACCCACTCATTCTTCAATATACCTTGGTGTGTACATATATATATATTCACTTAAAAAACATAGGTTTCAGGCCTTATATAGTTAGGAATTATCATTTAAAAAACCATTGAAATTGCTCCTATATAGTTAGTTGTACTAACTATATTTCGCGCACCCGCAATCTACTGCTGATGATGTCACATATTACATCTTTCATGACATGGTCAGTGACATCACTGATGACATCACTGATGACATCTCTGATGACATCACTGATGACATCTCATTTGACATCACTGATCACATCACATTCGAGCTGTAGCCTTGTCAGAATGTCCCTATGGAAATTAACATGGGGAAAACACGTTTTGGGACCCCCCTTTTTTCTCGGCCCTCGCTTGACGAATCCCCCCGAAACCTTCAGGGAAGGAGCGCAGCGCAGCAAGGCAAATTTAAGGAAAATTGCAGGCAGATCCCTCAATCGGCGCCAAAGTTATTCCCAATAGAATGTTCGGAATTTCCTATGGTAACTAGGTCCTAATTATATATACCTACTGGCGACCGATATATATATCAGGTCTGTTGTTGTCCACATCGAATATAAGTTCAAAACCTGATAGTGGGTCAGACACTGAAGCAGTAAGTACAGACCCGCGGTTGTGGTTTATAAAACTCTCGTTAGCGCAGGAAGTAGATTGCCTGCGACAAGATCGAAGGGAGACTCTGACCCAGAAAACCCAATCAGACCATAGCCAAAAGCTCGAAAGAAAGCGGCAACAACGAAGGAAGGCAGGTCGTTCCAGAAAAGCCCAAAAAGAAGTTTTACCCCAAAAAGAAATGGAATCAAAGGAAATGAAACCGGCACAAGGTAAAAACTTGTCGGTGGTAGGTGATTCATCTGTCATCAACCTGACTACCGCAGCTCTCACCAAATCTGATGTGAATGTTCTGTCGCTTGGACTTACATACAGCCCAGTGAGTAATTTCAATTATGCCAAGACTAGAATCGACATATACAAATTTACTCGCAAATTGAAATTAAAGAAATATTTTCTGAGCAGTAAATACCACTCTAAAACACAGGAAGCCCCTTTAGATCAAACAACATCGGGGTTGGTTGCCAGAGACTTAGGCCTATTTCAAGATTTGACAGCATTACGCAATGAAGTTGCACCTACAGGTTCATCGGAGGAACAATTGGTTTTGGATTCACCAAGTTTGACAAACTGTAAACCCAAATCAACTTTCACACCGCTCATGCTGTATGACAGCATTGACATTTTTCATGAATTAACAACAGCAGGGATCAAGAAACTCCATATTTCAACATTGAAGGATAAACACAGATTTGGGGCTCACAATTTCCAATACAACAACTTGGTTAAGAAATTACAGGCAGACAACACCATCATTATTCACCAGGCCGACAAAGGAGGAAATGTCGTGCTCTGGCCACGCGCTTTGTATTTGGAGGAAGCCTACCTCCAAATAAATGATGCTCTGTGTTACAAACGCTGTGATATTATCACCGTTAGGAAGGCTCAGAGCAAGCTGAATACATTGCTGATGGGTTAGAAGAGCACAGGGTTGTTAAGCCTCGATGAATTTAAATTCCTTAAAAATGATTTTCCTGTGATGCCGGTGTTTTATCTGATCCCCAAAATTCATAAAACATTGCAAATCCCCCCGGCAGACCAATTATATCACCAGGGGTGGACTGTTGGAAAATGTCACCCAGTACATTGACTTCTTTCTCCAGGACTTTGTGAAAATGTTACCATCATATGTACAAGATTTTTTAAGAAAGTTGGCGAGTGTACAGTGGGATGCTGTATATTGGTTGGTAACACTGGATGTTTCTGCTCTATATACCAGTATTCAGCACATGGACGGTTTGAGAGCTATA
Source organism: Lissotriton vulgaris (assembly GCF_964263255.1). NCBI lineage: Eukaryota > Metazoa > Chordata > Amphibia > Caudata > Salamandridae > Lissotriton > Lissotriton vulgaris. The sequence goes on along the minus strand of NC_141694.1, from coordinate 784,300,316 downwards.
CAGTTTTATTTGGGTAACAGGTCAATCCAATTGTGTGAACACAACAAAATGCTAACCACGATGATTGCCTCCACAACAATTGTTTTATGTTTAACAACCAATACTTTCAGCAGATCAGGGGAGTGGCCATGGGGGCCTGCTTTTCTCCCAGTTGAACAAGTTATTTACCTTCGGTAACGCTTTTTCTGGTAGATACAGTATCTGCCTGTGGATTCCTCACCTTGTGAATATCCCCTGCGCAGCAGCCAATCGGAAACTTTGTAGCTCTCCACGCCGGCGAGGTCATGGACGACGTCACAGAGGGTACGACTCTGCTCGCGACCCCGCTGACGTCACTGGATCCATAATAGGGCCTCGTCGGCGTGATGACGTCAGTTCCGCCCTTTTTTCCGTGCCCCCGAGGCACACGGACAGACCGACATAATAGTAATAGCATATATAGTACACAGTATTCAAAACAGCACACATAGTGTGAACCCAATACAATATGCATGAACATATAAATACATTAATTTAAAATTTAAAAAAAAGAAATATACACTTAGCAGGTATAGAAGAGTGTACAACGGGGAGGCGGGTGGGTCAGTGAGGAATCCACAGGCAGATACTGTATCTACCAGAAAAAGCGTTACCGAAGGTAAGTAACTTGTTCTTCTGATACATACATCTGCCAGTGGATTCCTCACCTTGTAAATAGAATCCCACTGCAGTCCCCACTCCCGGAGGAGGGTGTCCACTCTGCTATGCCAAGAAATCTTGGAGGACAGAGCGCGCAAAGTGGCTGTCCCTCCTCACCTCGGAATCCAAGCAGTAATGCTTCGCAAAAGAGTGGAGGGAGGCCCAAGTTGCGGCTCTACAGATATCCTCAACAGGTACACCCCTAGATAAAGCAGACGTTGATGACTTTGCTCTAGTAGAGTGAGCCCTTACACCCTCTGGAGGTTCCTTTCCAGAAAGGGCGTAGCAGATCTTTATACACAGGATTATCCATCTCGACAGAGTGCACTTCTGCACATCTGCACTGCTTTTCCCCTCTTACAGGCAGCAAATCCAATGAAAAGCTGGTCGTCCACACGATAGTCTTTAGTCCTATCGAGGTAGAAACTCACTGCCCTCTTAGGGTCTAGACGGTGAAGCCGCTCCTCCTCCTTGGAAGGGTGAGGGGGAGGATAAAAGGTAGGGAGGGTAATGGACTGCCCCAGATGGAAGGGAGTTACCACCTTAGGCAGAAAAGCAACCCTGGTCCTAAGTACCATTTTCTCAGCATGAATGGTCAGGAATGGGGGTTTCGAACTTAGAGATTGAAGCTCACTTACTCTCCTTGCCGAGGTAATTGCTACAAGAAAAACAGTCTTGAAAGACAAAAGTTTAATGGGACACTTGTGTAAAGGTTCAAAGGGTGAACCCATCAAGTAAGTCAAGACATGATTCAAGTCCCATTGAGGCACAATAAATGGAGTTGGAGGGAATTTGTTGGTAAGACCTTTGATAAAACGTAAAACAATAGGTGACTTAAATAAAGACGGCTGGTCCGGCAAACAAAGGAATGCCGACAAGGCTGACAAATAGCCTTTTACAGTTGCCACAGCAAAACCCTGCTGGGCCAAAGAAAGAGCAAATTTAAGAATGTTGGACAAACGAGCCCTCAAGGGGTCAATAGACTTCTCTCCACACCAGGAAACAAATTTGGAGCATCTATAGGAATAGATCGACTTGGTGGAGTCACGCCTGGCCGATAATATGACATCCACCACATCGTGTGGGAGAGAAAAAGAATTCAGGTTGCCCCGTTCAATCTTCAGGCATGAAGGTGTAAGTTCTGGAGGTGGGGGTGTAGAACCTGCCCCTCCATCTGAGAGAGGAGATCTGCCCTGAGAGGGGGACGGAGCGGAGGGCACGAGGAGAGGTGGAGAAGATCCGTGTACCACACCCTTCTTGGCCAATCCGGGGCGATCAATATGACTTGGGCCCGGTCTTGGCGAATCTTCCTCAGAACCCGAGGAATCAAGGGTATGGGAAGAAACGCGTAAAGGAGTTGTGAGTCCCAACTCAACTGAAACGCCTCCCCCAAGGCTCCCTACATCGGATACTGGAGGCTGCAGAACGACAGGCAGTGGGCGTTCTCGTGAGTGGCGAACAGGTCCACCCAAGGGGTTCACCACCTCCGGATGGAGCCTCCACTCGTGGTCGGCTGAGAACTGCCGACTGAAACTGTCTGCATGAACGTTCAGAACTCCGGCCAGATGATTTGCCATCAGACAAATCTGGTGGTCCTGAGCCCAGGACCAGATACGCAGAGCTTCTCTGCAGAGAAGATGCAACCCCACTCCTCCCTGCTTGTTGATATACCACATCGCGGTCGTGTTGTCCGTCAGGACTTGAACTGACAGACCGTGAAGGGAAGGGAGGAAGGCCTTGAGTGCCAAACGAATCGCTCTTAGCTCCAGAAGGTTGATGTGAAGCAACCTTTCCTCTGGAGACCAAAGACCCTTGGTCTCCAGATCCCCCAGATGAGCACCCCACCCTAGAGTGGATGCATCCGTTATCACTGTGGCAACCGATGGAGACAGATGAAAGGGCTTTCCTTGAGACAGATTGGCCTCCACACTACACCAAGACAGATCCGCTGCAGGTTCTCTGGAGATCCTCACAGACTCCCTGAGATCCCTGTTGTGTTGATACCACTGCCTGTGGAGGCACCACTGGAGTGCCCTCATGTGCCAGCGTGCATGGTTGACCAGGAGAATACAGAAAGCAAACAGACAGAGCAAGCTAAGGACCTTCAGGACTGGAACAACCGCTCCATTGTAAAATAAGGAAATAATTTCCTGTATGTCCTGAATCCTTTGAGGAGGAGGGAATGCACGACATACAGTTGTGTCCAGTACCGCACCTATGAACAGGTTGCGCTGGGAGGGCACCAGGTGAGACTTGGGTACATTTATCGAAAAACCCAATCTGTACAACAACTGAGTTGTCTCCTGCAGATGATGTAGCACCTTCTCTGGAGAGTCTGCTTTGATCAGCCAATCGTCCAGATAGGGGAAAACCGGAATCCCCGACCTTCTGAGATGTGCTGCCACCACTGCCATCACCTTGGTAAAGACTCGAGGTGCAGTAGTAATTCCAAACGAAAGGACTGCAAACTGGTAGTGCTGCGAACCCACCATGAAGCGGAGATACTTCCTGTGCGACTCCAGGATCGGAAGATGAAAATACGCGTCCTGCAAGTCGAGCGACACCATCCCGTCTTCTTCCAACAGCGCTTGAAGAACCTGCGCAAGGGTGAGCATCTTGAACGTTTCTTGTTTCAGATAAAGGTTCAAGATCCTGAGATCCAGGATTGGGTGCAACCTCCCATCCTTCTTGGGAATCAGAAAATACTGGGAGTAGCATCCCCGACCCCTCTCTTGCTCTGGAACCACCTCTATTGCACCTTTCTTTAACAAGGTCACAAGGTCAGAACTTCCTCCTGTAGGAGACGGAGATGTTCCTCTGAGCAAGTCCCTTGGCAAGGAGGGTAATTTGGAGGAAATTCCCGAAAGGGAAGAGCATACATATTTGCGACAAGACCCCCCACAGGACCAATATGATTGGGAATAGGGAATCTAGGGCTGCTCTGCTACGGTGATAGGGGGTGAGGTAGAAGAAGAGGAGGTGGAGGGTTGACGACCTCATGGACGACCTCTGCCTTTTCCCCTATAGGACTTGTACAGCGGGTTTTGTTGTTGCTGTTGCTGCTGTCAAGGCTGTCCTTGCGGACAAAATGACGACTTTCCAAATCCTCTAACCTTCTAAAAGATCCTCTAGATTGAGTTTGTAAGCCAAGTGATCTTGCTGTGGCCTTACAATCTTTGAATCTCTCAAGAGCAGCATCCACCTTTATACCAAAAAGTCCTGTGCCATCGAATGGTAGGTCTAACAGAATAGCTTGCACATCAGAAGAAAAGTCTGAAGACTTCAACTAAGCCCCCCTTCTCGTAGCTACTGCAGAGCCCATAATCCTTGCCACTGAGTCAGCCGTATCTAGGCCGCTCTGGATAACTTGACAAGCAGCAGCCTGAGTGTCATCCAAAACTTCCTGAAAATGTTTTCTATCTTCATCAGACAGCTTTGGCAGCAACTGCTTAGAAGAATCCATCAAGGCATGGATATATCTTCCCATCAAGCAGGTAGCATTTGTGGACTTTAGCGCCATGCTTGCAGATGAGAATACCTTTTTGGCAGACTGGTCAATGCGCTTTGAATCCCTGTCAGCCGGAATCTGAGGAAAAGCCCCTGAAGATTTCGTTGAACAAGCCGCCTGCACTACTAGGCTCTCAGGCGAAGAATGAACCGACAAAAACTCTGGATCTTTACGTTCCACCCTATATCTCCGTGCCACAGTCCTGGAGACCGCAGGCGCAGACAAAGGCTTCTTCCAAACCTCCAACACTGGTTCTAAAATTGCCTCATTAAATGGTAATAGAGGTTCAGACACAGATGAGGGAGAATGCAACACTTCGGTCAGAAGATTGGATTTAAACTCCATAGAAGGCAGAGTAATGTCCAATAACTCGGCAGCTTTTCTCACCACCATATGATAGGTAGCTGCATCCTTAGAGGGAGCATCCGAGCAAGGAGAAAAATCCCACTCAGGTGAGACATCAAGGACACTTGCGTCCTTTAACTCCGCAAAATAGTCCTCTGATTCAGGGGGACCAGCCAGAAGTATCCAGCATTGACCTCTGCTGCCCGTGGGTTCCTGCTATCTCGCCGCCGAACTCCCGCAGGCTGCCGACGAGAGGACCGGGAGACTCCATCACCCAGGCTCACACTGCCGCAACGTCACCTGTGCGCCCGGAGGCGCGATAAATCACGGAGAGCCCCGGCAGAGCGGGGGGACCAGCCAGAAGTATCCAGCATTGACCTCTGCTGCCCGTGGGTTCCTGCTATCTCGCCGCCGCACTCCCGCAAATGCCGAGGAGAGGACCGGGAGACTCCATCACCCAGGCTCCCCGGCACTGTCGCAACGTCACCTGTGCGCCCGGAGGCGCGATAAATCACGGAGAGCCCCGGCAGAGCGGGGGGACCAGCCAGAAGTATCCAGCATTGACCTCTGCTGCCCGTGGGTTCCTGCTATCTCGCCGCCGCACTCCCGCAGGCTGCCGAGGAGATGACCGGGAGACTCCATCACCCAGGCTCCCCGGCACTGCCGCAACGTCACCTGTGCGCCCGGAGGCGCGATAAATCACGGAGAGCCCACGGGACGCGGGACCGCGCGCGGAGTCGCGCCGGGCTAAGCCCGGGCAAAGGGCGGGCCGTCTGTGGCCGTCCGAGGCCGATAGTGGCTGGGCTGGGCCACCCCCTTGAAACTACGTTTTTCAGACAAGGTACTGTTCCGGTCTCTATGGCCTTTTGACTTTTTGACTTTGCCCCACCCCTTTGCATTTGTGATTGTATGCTTGGCTCTTCTACGTGTCCAACTGAACGGCTGCCTGCATCGTCGGGATGGGGAAAAGGAAAACAATGGAAGGGGGGGCTGGTGACAAACAAGAAAGGGAAAAAGGTGAAAAAAGGCATTCACGGGGCAAGCAACTGCGTAATGGACAGAATTGATGGGTTGGTTTCTGAATGTGAGGAGATTCTAAGTTCTGGTGTAGTAGGTCTGGAAGTGGGTGTAATACAACATAAAGATGATGCATTAAGTAATCACCAACCAAACATCCCCTCAATGTTCAGGAAAAAACCACAGCCATCAACTAATTCTATCACACAATCTGCCACTGGCGACGTTATAGTGCATATTGATTACCCTACCCCGCCAGTGCAGGACATTGCCAGGGTCGAGGATGTTAACCAAGCTGTGAACCCTGCTCACACTATCTCTTGTTCCAATAGATTTGCGATCCTTGAGCACATGACCGAAGGTCTAATTACGCAGGGGCCGTTGAGCTGCCACGATTCAAGAGTTAACCCTATGGCAGAAAGATGTGGCTGCAATGAAATCAACTTAGGGCTACAGCGGAAAGTAGAAACCCTGGAAAACGAGGTGGAACAACTAAAGAAAATGGTAGCAACCCTCCATTCTAGGCTCACACTACCAAACCCCCCCCCAGCCCACCAATTACCCCCACACCTCTTGCACCCTCTCTGCATAAGGATGCTTTTGCAAACAATCCACTGTGTAAATCACAATGCACTGGCAAAACCATTGCGCAGAGGGTGCAAGAGTTAAGAAGAACAGCACCTCTAGTAGTGACCCCCTCCGGGGATAGTAAAATGCAGGTACCCAGAAGCTATCGATCTACCGCATCCTGTGCACTGGGGGAAGTAACATTCTTCGTAACCAGATGCCCGCTGGTGAACCAAACCGCCATCCCCTCCGGGACTCAACTATGGACTCTAGGGTTACAGTCTATATGGTAAAGGTGCCAAAACTTAAAGTTGGCCAGAGTTATGAATCCACTGACTCCTTACGTAACAAAACGATACACTGGCTATGCCACATCAGAGGCTTTAGGTCTATAATACGAGAAGACATACAGGGTATCAGGAGAATCAGCCAGTGGAATTCAGCCCTAGACTGTATTGAGCTAAGGCTCAACGATCCCTTCCTCTCTGAAAATCTTTTAGCGTTGGAGTTCCGCACCACAGCCCCCGACCATTCAATAATTCAATTGAGACACAAACCCGTCTGGCTGGAAACTGGTGCTGTGGGGAGAGTTGAATTCGGGTCAATGGGAGACGGTTCAGGGTTGAACAAGGTTGACTGACTAGCCCATAACGATTCTGACCCCAATCCTATTATTTTATCTCCAACAAATTCGATGGATCTAGAAACCCCTGGGGATACTGCAAACCTTGGATCATCATCGGCACACTGTCCAATCTTGGACAATGCCTTCCATACATCGGGCAGAACATATTCCATCCCTAGTGAAACAATAACTAATAACAATCCCAACTCGGTTTCCCTGAACGTATTATCATGAAATGTAGCAGGGCTAGAAAAGAAGCTTAAACTTCCAGAATGGCAAAACTTTGTGGGCAACCACGAGGTATGCCTTTTCCAAGAAACTTGGAGCCTAATCCCCCTACATAAAGTGGGCTATACAACATTCTGCATTCCTGCAACTAGTTCGGGCAGAGGGCGACCATCTAGGGGGTTAATAATTTGGATTAGCATTAACCTCAACTGGGCAATTACTGCACATCCTGACCAGTCTAATGACATTTTGCATTTGACAATTAAAAATATACCCAATGGCCCGCAACTCGAGCTTTTTAACATTTATGCCAGAGGTTCCCAGGGTGCTCGGATGTCCCCATTCATTTCGACATTGGAGAGTATGTTGGAAAGAGCACCGTCTCACTCCAATATGGTGGTAGCTGGGGATTTCAATGTGACCTTCGAGCCACTTGGCTTGGATGTTCAGGAGGGAACTGCGGAAGAGGAAGCTAAATGGGATATTCCGGCCCTCACCATAGACCCAATTAAAAATTGGTCCCAGTGAGCTATTCAAATAAATGCCCTGGGGTTGGAGTATGACCTAAGGGCCGTGAATGGGAGGACCCATTCCGACCAACATGGTGCATACACTTTCAACCGGATATGCTCCCCCTCAAGAATAGATTACATACTCCTGGATGTTCACCTATGGCGTAACCTTATTGACATGGAAGTTGTAGCCTCTTTGGACAGCGCCCACAAACCACTTTGCATGCAGTTAAACAACATTTGGCAGCAGTCTGGACCTAAGGTACATAATCGCCCACCAATGGCAAGCAGAGAGGTAATCCTTTCCAATTGCAAGCGACGCTTGAAATGGCATAAAATCTCCCAACAAGAGGAGAAATTATTATGCATTAGGGAGGAAGTAGTTGCCAAGAGCATCGAATTGACAACACTTTATGGTGCTGGGGAGGAGCAGACTATATCCAATTTTAAGAACTTTTATCAAGTCGCAATAGATAGGCTTAGTTCTTTTTTTATTTTGAAAGGGAACCCAGCTAAGAGACAAGATTCTAAAAAACCTAGCAATCCTTGGTACTCCAAAAAATGCAGGGAAAAACGGGCAGAGATAGGATCCAGTATAAGGGCAAAGGACCCAATCGCAGTCAAGATTGCAAGGAAAGAATATGTTAGGGCCTTGATTGAGGCTAAACAAACCTGGGAGGAGGCTCATTGGCAGGAATTGAAGGAAGCATCGTTATTGAAGGATTCCATTTTATTCTGGAGTTTTGATTAATCGCAGGGATAGGAAATTAGAGGACCCAATGCCAAATCATATTACCTGTCTTCAGTGGCATGAGCATTTTTCGAACCTCTACCGAGGCGAAGTCTGTTCAGAGCTCCCAACAATAGAACTTGTCCCTGAAGCTGGCGAAGAACAGGAACCTCTTGACAAATTTGATTTTCATGAGGTCGAGCTAGCAATAAATAGTATTGCCCCTGGGAAGGCAGCAGGCCCTGATGTTCTTCCAGGGGATTTGCTTTTACACGACCCCACACCGTGGGCTCAGTTCATTCTTCTTGTTATGAACATGATAGCTAGAGGAGCTGATGTTCCAGACTCCTGGAAAGGAGCCGAGGTAGTTCCAATTTTTAAAAAGGGGAGTAGAGAGGACCCCGCCAACTACCGGCCAATCAGTTTGATTGACGTGATACAGAAGGTGGCTGGCAGGGTCCTTCTCTCAAGAATCAGAACCTGAATGGACGAGAGTAACATCCTTTCACACTTCCAGGCAGGATTCAGGCAGAAGGTGGGCACGATGGACCAGGTCCTTAGGTTCTTCATGATCTATTAGAAGTCAGTTACCCTGGGGAAAGGGAGTTTGTACCTGGCTTTCATAGATCTGAGGACGACTTTCAACTTGGTCCCTCCTGATAAACTCTGGAAGGTGATTGAGCATCTGGGCATGCCACCTTATATCCTTGACTTTTTAAAAAGATTACACTGCGATAACTATGCAAGGATTAGATGGGGAACCCAAGGGGAACTGACTGAGAGGATCGTGGTAAACAGAGGGGTACGTCAAGGGTGCGTGTTGGCCCCCACCCTATTTTCTTTATTCATCAATGGGGTGGTGGGCCACCTCAACGAAGAACCAGCAGATGCCCCCATACTAGCAGGGGAGAAGACCCTTCTGTTTGCCGACGATGCCCTTTTAATTTCAAAGTCACCCGCCGGCCTCCAGAAACTACTCAAGAGATTTGACTTATTTTGCAAGGAGCAGGGGTTAACCATCAATACTGATAAAACGAAACTGATGACCATAATTCCGTCCAAACGTTTTAGGAATAATATCACCCTAAACAAGGTCCCTCTTGATGTGGTTGACTCGTTTGATTATCTAGGGATTAGAATTACGAAAGGTATGAAGTGGGCTGCCCACCTAGATAAGATGCTTTTAAATCACAAACGGGTGTCCGGGGCCATCATCAGGGAACAGAATCTCTCTGTGAGCAGGCCGGTTGCCCCGGGGCTCGCTATCTATGAGGGGAAAGCACTACCCTCGGCCCTTTATGGAGCAGAACTGTGGGGAATGGAGACACTTGGAGATTTAATCAAGTCTGAGAACAAATTTTTAAGATCCATTACCTCGCTCCCTGCCTCAACCCCCCTGAAACCCTTGTTCTATGACACAGGTAGAAGGAACATACAGGATATTGCCAGACTCCGTCCCTTGCTTTACTGGGTTCGCCTAAAGAGGTCCGCATAGTTGTCAAACTATGCCGGGGCCTTCGACGAACTGTTGGCCCTTGACTCAGGGCATAGGATAAAATGGCTGGCGGACCTCAGACACCTCACTGGCATTATCGGGCTAAGTGAGGCTTGGGCTTTTCAGTCACCCCCCTCCAAGCAGGAGCTAAAACGCGCTTACTGGGAATGGGTGTCGAAACGTGACCAAACTACCCAAAAACCAGGGAAACTAACAGAGGGATTCTTTGAGCATAAAGGCACCTGCAGTCTGGAACCTTACCTTGATTTTATCCAGGTACCTAGGGATAGATCCCTGTATATCCAGATGAGATTTGGAACCCTGAAAGTCAACACCTTTACTTCACAATGGAAAGGTCCTAATCAAGTCCCGGAACCCTGCCCTAGTTGTGGCCACCCTGAGGAGTCTGTTGCCCATCTGTTCCTGGCATGCCCGGCATACAAAAACGCCTGAGAAAAGTGGCTCAAACCAGCATGCAGGGCACTGGGCTTTATGAGCCATATTGCGGCCCTGCGGATCCTGAAAACTGATACCTGCTCTTTGACAATTGTTTGTGGTGTGGCCAAATTCCTGGGGCGTGCCTGGTTAATCAGACAAAAGTACAGTGACAATTGCAGGGCAATCACAACTGCCTAGGACAAGGAACTCTGGTTTTTTCAAGTGCATCTACCACAGGTCGGGAAACAATATGGTTCGAAACCTTCCCTTCTTTTGTAATGGAAATCTGGGATCTATGGAATTACGAATATTTTAAAGACATGATGTGATTTTTCTGTTTTACTCTTATGACATTTTATTATTAATGCTGAATTTCTAACCGTCTTTTAAAAATTTGCTTTATAACTTTTTTATTCTGTAAGATGCTTTTATGATACATTTTTTATCGAATAAAGCCTATCTAACTAACTATATCTCCGTGCCACAGTCCTGGAGACCGCAGGAGCAGACAAAGGCTTCTTCCAAACCTCCAACACTGGTTCTAAAATTGCCTCATTAAATGGTAATAGAGGTTTAGACACAAATGAGGGAGAATGCAACACTTCGGTCAGAAGTTTGGATCTGAACTCCGTAGAAGGCAGAGTAATGTCCAATAACTCTGCAGCTTTTCTCACCACCATATGATAGGGAGCTGCATCCTTAGAGGGAGCATCCGGGCCAGGAGAAAAATCCCACTCAGGTGAGACATCAAGGCCACTTGCGTCCTTTAACTCCGCAAAATAGTCCTCTGATTCAGGAAGTTCACCTTCCTCCATCTCTTGCCGATAGCGTTCCTCCTCTACAGCTCTCTAGGCTTCCCTCCTGGAGCGGATCCTGGGGGCTGGAGTCGATGGCTCCACGAACGACTCCGTCGGCCTCGGGATCGGTGTTGAACGTGGATCCGACGGCGCCACAGACTCCAAACGAGGACGACCAGATGGCGCCGGAGATTCTTGATACGGCGTTGGGGCTCTCGGCAATGGAAAGTTCCAGGACGGCGTCGCTGGCATAAAGGGCATAAACGGAACCTGGGCATAGGTTTGGGGAACACCCAAAAGAAATGCAAAAGGACCCATGGGACCCGCAGGTGCACCAAATGGGTACATTGCCCTCGCAAAGACGCCATACATTGCGTTAAGGTAATGTGATGGGTCCTGACCTGGAGCCGGGAATGGAGGATAATTACACGGCGTCGTCCCTGAAGCCGGTGCTCCTGGAGTCTGGCCAGCCGGGCTCGATAAAGGAACCTCCTCAGGCTGCTCCTGATCCTCATGCTCTGGCTCAACCTCACCAAGATCCGGAGAGTGAACCGAATCCGAGGGAGCCGGCGTCGGAGATCGAGAGACCTCGACTTCGGGAGTCACAACCTTCACTGGTGAAGCTGGATTCGAAGGCAATGGATTGACGACATCGCTGCGACGCCGAGGAGAAGATGACTTCGGCCCCGATTCTTTATCAGAGTGGCGCCTTGAAGAATGCTTCTTCTTCTTATGCTTCTTCGACTTCGAATGCCCCGAAGCCGACTTCGAATCTGACCTGGATTCAGATCGAGACCTCGACCTCGATCTTGATCTTGATTTTCTTTTACTCGCCTTCTTCTCTTTTTTCTTCATTTTGGCCATAAACAATTTCGCCTCCCTTTCCTTCAATGCCTTCGGGTTCATCTTCCTACAGCACGCACATTCTTCGACGTCGTGGTCGGAAGATAAGCACCAAACACAGTCCTGATGCAGGTAATAGACATTTGTTTCCCGCACTCTCTACAGGGCTTAAAACCGGACTTTCTTCCCGACATTTTAGAAAGGAAGTGATAAGAATAGACGAGAACACTAGAAATTACAATGTAACTACGGAGAGCCCCAAAAAACCGTTGCCATCGACGGCGCGGAAAAAAGGGAACTGATGTCATCACGCCAACGAGGCCCTATTATGGATCCAGTGACGTCAGCGGGGTCGCGAGCGGAGTCGTACCCTCTGTGACGTCATCCATGACCTCGCCGGCGTGGAGAGCTACAAACGTTTCCGATTGGCTGCTATACAGGGGATATTCACAAGGTGAGGAATCCACTGGCAGATGTATCAATCAGAAATTCCTGTTTGCACATTGGCTAATGGGAGAGGGAGGTCCTCTTTGGCGCATTCCATGAAATGGTAGTTGACCATGTGGTACATTGGTACCGCTATATCGATGACATTCATTTGATATGGCCGGGTACCAAGCAGGAGGCTGTTGATTTCATTGACAAACTTAATGTGAATTCGTTCAATCTTGCTTTCACCCATAACATGAGCCAGGAAAGAATTTGCTTTTTGGATGTAGAGGTTTTGGTCAGCAGCAACAAATTGGAGATAGTGCTATACAGAAAGCCTACAGCTGGCAACATGTGCTGCATGCCAAGAGTCATCACCCGGTGCATCTGATCCGCAGTATCCCCTATGGGGAGATGCTGCGGATCAGACGCATTGGCAGCACTGAGGTTCAATGTAGGTTAGCACAGGAGGACAGCAAAGCACGGTTTCTGGCCAGAGGTTTTACTAGAACGGCCGTAGACATGGCTATTCGGAAGGTCAATTCTATTCTGAGAAAAGAGGCTCTGCTGCATAAGAAATCCCAACTAGCAGAATCTGAAAGTGCCAAACAACCAGTTAGGCTCTTTCTGACATATAATCGTCAGTACCAAGCTCTTCGTAAAATTGTCACCAAAAATTGGACTTTGGTCTGCAATGATCCACTGATTGGCAATCTCATGTCACCTAGATCTGATATCTCTTGTAGAAAGGCACGCTTGCTAAGTGATGCGTTGGTAAAGTCTAGCCCGGAGGTATTAATTAACACCTCTTGGCTTCAGGCCAGCAAAGGTTTCAGAAAATGTTCTACGTGCAAGGCCTGCAAACACGGGGTGAGCAGAACAGAATATATTACACCATTTTCTAATGTCCCCCGTGTGATCTAAAAACAGCTTACGTGCAAGACAGAGTTTGCGGTGTATGTGCTGGAGTGTCCGTGTGGCCTGCGCTATGTGGGTAGTACCAAGCTGCAGGCTCACAAACGGATACTCCAGCACATAAGGGCCATCAATACCGGTGACGCCGCATACCCAGTCGCACTTCACTTCAAAGACCACCATGGAAACCAAAGCCAGCTGTTGAGGTACTTTGTGATCAACGCAGTTCCACCCATCAGGAGGGGAGGGAATTGTGAGTCTATTTTAAGAGCCCATGAGACTAGGTACATAATTGATCTAGATTGTAAGTCCCCCTCAGGCCTTAATACCAGTGTAGACTTCTATACCTGTCTATAGCCTCCTAATTTCGGTTGCTCTGATTCTTCCTCCCTAGTACAGCCGTATGGTCCCACCACACTCCACCTCATTGGGATAATAGATGAGTTTAAAACTTTCCCGATGAGGTGACAAAGAGAGATGCGCATGCTTTCTCGTTTCTCCTTTGCACAGTTCAGTGGTCTCAGCAAACATGTCATTTTGGATTTTAACAGTTTTTTTAAACGAAAGAATTGGTTCTGTTGTATGTTTTGTTTGCACTGGTTATTGCACTTTCCTTGTTCACTAATGTTACATTGCATCCTTGCACTTTATTGGTAGCAAAGCTAGGGAGGTTCATGGATTTCCTTCATGTTGACTTTACACACTTAAGTCATATCTTCAAAGATATTTGTTTTCGATCTGATTAAAAAATGCATTTTGCACTTTATTGGCAGCTTGACTATGGAAGTACAGGGGGATATAAATTCCTTGCATGATATTGATTTTACCCACTTGGGTCATATCATCATTAAGCCCCGTTTGTTTGATCTAATTTTAAAAAAATCGTTGCGTCTTAATCATGGTTGATTAAAGTCAAATGAGGGTTTCAATGACTTTGAAATTATTTTCTTGATCATTTTTGTACATATGTTTTTACGAATATTGCATTGTATAAAGTTTGCTCTATTATGCTGCTTTGCATTTCTAAAAACATGTGTTATTGGATCAAGTCTTATCATGAGTTAATACAATGGTGTACAGATTACTGTGATTAGTAATATATACCCAGTATTTTTTCCATGTTTAGTCATGCTGGTGTAACTACCAATCAGGTAACAGAGTGACACACACTTGCACTTTAAAAATGAACTGCTCCTTCTATAGCATTATGTGATCAAGGCCTCTGGGCAGGCCGAAACGTTATGCTGGTGGCGAAGAAAAAAATCCAATAAATTATTCACCTTAAGCCTGGGTCGGCTCTCGTTTCCTTCTCTGGTGGAGTCCTGTTCGAGGGAGGATTGCTGGAGTTGTTGGTTCGAGTTGTTGTTGCATATATATATATATATTCCTTTTGTTTCTTCTTCCCACGATTGCCGCAGATGAAGACACGGCACAGCAACAGGTTAGTTTTCACAGATTTATTTACACACCTTGTGCAAAATAAAGTGCATCAAAAACGGACGGTCTATATATATATATATGGCACCACCCCGTAATGGAGGTCATGGGCTCGAATGCTGCCGAGCCCACATGTGGAGCAGCGACTTAAGGGATCAATGGACGCTTCACATCCTGGGGCCCATCCGGGGCTTTTGTATCGTGTTGTATCAGCTGTAATTCAAGCACCCATCCAGGGAACAAATGCGGACTGCAAATCCCACAAGACATTGCGCGCCCATCTGAGGGCCATTAAGTATAAATGGTGGGAGTGTCAGAACGAATGCACTCATGTCGAGCCTCTGATGACGAGCGATAGGCTCAGAAACGCGTCAGGCTGAAGAACCCCAGACTTGAGAGCTGGACAATTTCCGGAGTGTTGAGGTGTGCTTTACCCACCGAGAGCCGCTGCTGCAGTGCTGCCTCGCCCGAGGGCACCCTAGAGCTTGAATATGTACGCGGCAGCCCAGCCGCGGAGGCTGGCACCACCCCGTAATGGAGGTCACGGGCTCGAATGCTGCCGAGCCCACATGTGGAGCAGCGGCTTAAGGGATCAATGGACGCTTCGCATCCTGGGGCCCATCCGGGGCTTTTGTATCGTGTTGTATCAGCTGTAATTCAAGCACCCATCCAGGGAACAAATACGGACTGCAAATCCCACAAGACATTGCGCGCCCATCTGAGGGCCATTAAGTATAAATGGTGGGAGTGTCAGAACGAATGCACTCATGTCGAGCCTCTGATGACGAACGATAGGCTCAGAAACGTGTCAGGCTGAAGAACCCCAGACTTGAGAGCTGGACAATTTCCGGAGAGTTGAGGTGTGCTTCACCCGCCGAGAGCCGCTGCTGCAGTGCTGCCTCGCCCGAGGGCACCCTAGAGCTTGAATATGTATGCGGCAGCCCAGCTCTGGAGGCTGGCACCACCCCGTAATGGAGGACACGGGCTCGAATGCTGCCGAGCCCACATGTGGAGCAGCGGCTTAAGGGATCAATGGACGCTTCACATCCTGGGGCCCATCCGGGGCTTTTGTATCATGTTGTATCAGCTGTAATTCAAGCACCTATCCAGGGAACAAACACGGACTGCAAATCCCACAAGACATTGCGCGCCCATCTGAGGGCCATTAAGTATAAATGGTGGGAGTGTCAGAACGAAAGCACTCATGTCGAGCCTCTGATGACGAGCGATAGGCTCAGAAACGCGTCAGGCTGAAGAACCCCAGACTTGAGAGCTGGACAATTTCCGGAGTGTTGAGGTGTGCTTTACCCACCGAGAGCCGCTGCTGCAGTGCTGCCTCGCCCGAGGGCACCCTAGAGCTTGAATATGTACGCGGCAGCCCAGCCGCGGAGGCTGGCACCACCCCGTAATGGAGGTCACGGGCTCGAATGCTGCCGAGCCCACATGTGGAGCAGCGGCTTAAGGGATCAATGGACGCTTCGCATCCTGGGGCCCATCCGGGGCTTTTGTATCGTGTTGTATCAGCTGTAATTCAAGCACCCATCCAGGGAACAAATACGGACTGCAAATCCCACAAGACATTGCGCGCCCATCTGAGGGCCATTAAGTATAAATGGTGGGAGTGTCAGAACGAATGCACTCATGTCGAGCCTCTGATGACGAACGATAGGCTCAGAAACGTGTCAGGCTGAAGAACCCCAGACTTGAGAGCTGGACAATTTCCGGAGAGTTGAGGTGTGCTTCACCCGCCGAGAGCCGCTGCTGCAGTGCTGCCTCGCCCGAGGGCACCCTAGAGCTTGAATATGTACGCGGCAGCCCAGCTCTGGAGGCTGGCACCACCCCGTAATGGAGGTCACGGGCTCGAATGCTGCCGAGCCCACATGTGGAGCAGCGGCTTAAGGGATCAATGGACGCTTCACATCCTGGGGCCCATCCGGGGCTTTTGTATCATGTTGTATCAGCTGTAATTCAAGCACCTATCCAGGGAACAAACACAGACTGCAAATCCCACAAGACATTGCGCGCCCATCTGAGGGCCATTAAGTATAAATGGTGGGAGTGTCAGAACGAAAGCACTCATGTCGAGCCTCTGATGACGAGCGATAGGCTCAGAAACGCGTCAGGCTGAAGAACCCCGGATTTGAGAGCTGGACAATTTCCGGAGTGTTGAGGTGTGCTTTACCCACCGAGAGCCGCTGCTGCAGTGCTGCCTCGCCAGAGGGCACTCTAGAGCTTGAATATATATATATATATATATAAATATATATATATATATATATATATATATATATATATATATATATATATATATATATATATATATATATATATATATATGTACATTACCTACTGGCGGTCGCCACTAGGTAGTTATAGTTAGGACCAAGTTTCCATAGGAAGAACATTTGTTGTTTTGCTTATAACTTTGGCGTCGTTTGATGAATCTTCATGACATTTTCAAAATAAATTCTTTGTTCATATCAGCTCTTATGTTGAAAGTTTGGTGGTGATTTGTCAAGGGGGAGCTGAGAAGAAAGGGGGGTCCCAAAACATGTTTTCCCCATGTTAATTTCCATAGGAAACTTTAGACAAGGCTACAGGTCGAACGGAATTACCCCAAATTTGGCAGGGAGAAGGGTCTTGGTCTAGAAAGCACACTTTTGTTTATTTGGTGTAAATTTCTTCAGTAGTTTTGGAGAAATATCGAAATTTACAGATATCGATATTTGGAAATTCTGCCATCTGATTGGCTGAGGCGTTACGAGCATGAGCTTGCTGCTTATTGGCTGCGAGCTTTGCGAGCAGTTGCAACTAGGAAGTGTTGGCCTCCATTTTGTGATTCTGTTAAAGCGAGGGGAAAAAACGGTGAAAAGAGTAGGACAGGGGAGGGTAGGAGCGCTTTGAGCTCTGTATGGGGGTTAGGGTGTGCTACAGAGGGAGTGTGAAGCGAAGTATTTACCCTTACCAGTGTGAAAGTGGTGTTTTACCCAGAGTGAGATGGTGGTGAGGTAAGGTGCCGGTAAACTCGGGGATAAAAGTGTGTGCCTAAACCATGAGCTGAATGCTGTAAACTGATGTGCTGTGGGCGCTGTAGCATACTGGCCGAAGTGAAGTATTTACCCTTACCGGTGTGAAAGTGCTGTTGTGCCTAGAGTGAGATGGTGCTGAGGTGAGGTACCGGTAAACTCAGGGATAAAACGGTGCGCCTAAACTGTGAGCTGAGTGCTGTGAACTGATGTGCTCTGGGTGCTGTAGCATACTGGCCGCTGTAGCATAGCTGTGCAGGTGGTGTT
Organism: Lissotriton vulgaris; assembly: GCF_964263255.1. Classification (NCBI taxonomy): domain Eukaryota; kingdom Metazoa; phylum Chordata; class Amphibia; order Caudata; family Salamandridae; genus Lissotriton; species Lissotriton vulgaris. Next base: position 784,282,459 of record NC_141694.1, on the reverse strand, counting down.
AGATTGCGTTTAGACTATAGCAGGAGTGGGAAGCAAACTACTCACTGGTACCCCTCTGAAGACTCGGGATGAAACTGTGAGTCTAAGTCGTGAGCTGATTGCTGTAAAGTTACGTGTTGTGGGCACTGTAGGATACTGGCCGCTGTAGCATACCTGTGTAAGTAGTTTTAGTATGCGTTTATACTATACAGGGATTGGGAAGCAAACTACTCACCCCTACCGGTCTGAAGACCCAAATGCAGTGTTTTAGCAAGCAGGAATAAAGAAATAATCATGAAGAATATAATGCAGAATGTTGCAATGCTACAGAAGACAAATGGTGAAATGAGGTGTCTAAGAAAGTGCCTGTGTGTAATAAAGCAATGGAGTTTGAAAGTTATATAGAAGGTGTCTTTATCCAAGTGCCATAAATGGACCCACTGGTGCAAGAGCTAGGGCATCCAGCTGATGCAAACTTGAACCGCTTCTGCTGTATTCAAACGTAAGCTCCTGTATCAGTGAATTCCACATTACATGTTAGAGTTTCATGTGACATAAACAATACCTATTACACTTCAATGAGTCTACATTTTATAAAGGAAATAAAGGTAGGATATGATTACCACATGTATCCTTTAAGAAAACAAACAAAGAAAAATTGTAAAATGTAATGATCAAACTTCTCAGGTAACCTGGTACTCCGTTTTTTTCTAACACAAATTTATCAACAGTAGAACAGTCATCAATCTCTTGTACAGTAGATTCAATCTGGTGCATGTGAGCATTTGTAATAGTTCTACCCATATCGGAACTTGAAGGAGGAACACAAATATTATGCTTCTGAGAAGCACATTCCGTACCTTTCTGGTCAAACCATACATTATCGTCTTCAGCTGTTTCAAAATAACATTCTTGTGCAGAGAGCTAGCTGAAGCAAACTCCAACCGTTTCTGCTGTGTTCAAACCGAAGCTCCTGCATCAGTGAATTCCACATTACATGTTACAGTTCTATGTGATATAAACAATAGCTATTAGACATGAAAGACTAAATTGTATAAAGAAAATAAAGGTAGGATACGATTACCACACTGTGCCAACCAGTTCCTAAACAATGTTGTCTTTTTTAATTTTGATTGCCAGGTTGTGAGCAGAGGCTAAGGATGAGCACATTTGTGTGAAAGGGCTTCGTGGATAAGATGCAGGCAGAGAGACGTGTGCCCAAAGAATAGACATGGTTTCTAAATGGGGTTGGGTTTAGGCTAATTTAGCAAGTAAATTGCGTATTTGCATTGCCATACATCACATATCCCTGGTTAGAGTTGAGACGTAAGGGGCAGTAATGAAGACAGAGTTCAAATGTCTGAGTATACTTAGAAAGTTATTAAATCAAAGTAGTACAATTGAAGTGTATTAAAAAAAATTAAAGGAAAAAGTAAAAAAAGATGGAAAAAATCCATCCAAAAATAACGTGAGTTTCTTACAAGTCTTGGAGATTCCAGTCCAGAAGTTCTTCAGCGGCTTGAGATGCGTAATGTTCCAAAAGGCTATTGTTGCCATTGTGTGAGAAAAGCATAGCCATCTAATTCATATCCTCGAAGGGACAGTAATGTTCTTCGAATGTTGGAGCTACAATTTGAATTGGCAGAAAATCTGCAATGTTGTGAAAGGTCGCACGTTGCAGGAGGTCTTTCGCGGCTGCCTAGAAATTCCATTCCGCCACGATACCTTTTTACATTGCTTTCGCCATTGCTCCACTGCCTGAACAATCAAGTTCATGGTTTTCAAGATACTGCATTATCTGCTGGATATCGGGAGCGATTGTTGGGATGTTGACAAGGCATAGATCCATTCGCCAGTCGAATGGGCAGTTTTGCAATAAAAAGATGGTTGTACGCAGATTGCATATGTATAAATAAAAGTTATGTTGTAGCTGGCTCCAATAAAAGAGGGAGGCAGCCGAAAAGTTTTTCAATTTTTGTACAGTATTGATGTAGCTTCGCGTAGAGCAGTATTCTGTCATACATGGTTGTTACCACAGAGGCCACAGCCATTTTTTACAAGCAAAATTAATAGTAGAATGGCCGCAAAGAGAGCAAGAATTATGGGCACTGTTCCTGTTATTCCAGAGATGATCAAATGAATAAAGTCTGGTATTAAAAGAAAAACGGTTTGAAAGCGTGTGAGAAGCCTGGAGGAGACCGTCTTAAAAAAGTGTGCCAGACCTTGAGTGTGAGATGTGTTGAAAATTGTATAACAATTCACAAACTGTAATGGGAGGTTTGTATTTAAAAGGGATTGTATTTTACTTGAAGTTCGTGGTATCTGAAGATAAATTTCTTTTGTAGAAATGAGGGACACTTCTGTTGTGAACAAAAGCACTTTCAGTTTGGTTTGTTTAATGAAATCTATTTTCAAAGTAGGGATTGAAGGCCAAGTTGAAGTTTGGGAGTTAGTTTGTGTGGGTTAGAATAGACATTGCCACAGGAAGTTACTCGGTTTGAAACAGTAAGGACATACGGTATACCAGCTCACATTCTGTAGGAGTGCATGTCATTGAGAAGCAGATAACTGCTGTTAAAAAGCTGTGTGAATGTTGGTCTGATTGTGGGAGTTTGTGTCCTTTTAAGAAAGGACGCAGGATTGGGGGCTGTAAGCTTAGAAGCGCTGTGTAGTTGGATATTCTTGGATAGTAATGAATGACTGCCATTGTGGTCGCACTTTTCACCTGTGACAAAAACCTCTGTATGCTCTTTTAAGACAGCAATATGTAAATGGGAGAAATCACTGCTCGTGAATAACCGCACTACTTTATATAATCACATACAACATGACAAACAACATGTACACCTAGCAGACACAATGACACTACATACTGTGGGAACCGTGGCTAGCCATGTATACAAACCAAACATGGCGTGGTACCTCTGCCACACAATGCAGAATGCGGGAAGAGTATGTGCGAAGATGACAAGTAATTTTCGATTATAAAAGTATACAATGGAAAGTGTTGAGGGGATGTGCGGGACAGACTTGAGTATGCAGAGCACAGACATGAACATGTCAACATACACTGATGGTCTATTGAGTGAAGTAGACAGTGGACGCAACCATGATAGTATAGTCAGTAGGGAAGATTACGGAAAGTTAGCGCATACGTGCCTCCCCCCACCAAATGTTTAGCATGGTGGGCTGGCTTGGCATACGCAAGGCTAGAGTAGGGGTATGAAGAAGAGGCACGTTTCTCTGGGTGTGGTTTTGTTCCAGAATGGCGAACGTGTCTGCCAGGTCTGCGAAGGTTACACCGCCACGAGGCTGATGCCGTGAGCGAAGGTGGTTGCGTTAAGGATGCTCTCAGCGTGCTGGTATCCAGAAACCGTCATGGCCACTGCGACGCACATATGCTCCTGAGTTCACTTTTCTACACTGCCTTATGTGAAAGAGGGCCCACCATGTGCCGGCGGAAACTCCTGGGCCAAGGTCTGCGAGCTCAGAAGGCTCCTGAGATTAACACTGGCTACCACGACACAGGCACACTGCGGCCAGCCTGAGACGGAGCAGCATGGAGTGCTCTGTATACTACTAACACAGTAGTCCAACAGGTACCAACAGTGGAACAGTGTTTTGATACCACAGTTTACGATGCTAGAACTATATCTGAGCGTGGAGATGAAGGTACTCCCTTCGAAAAGGTGCAACCAACTCTAGGTCCCAACAGTGGAACGGTGTCTTGATCCCACAATAGACGATGTCCGATATTACTTGCTGCTTGGTTTTATAGAACTCCCTCCATTGAGGTGCATCAGACTCTCTGCTTCCATAGCTAACTGCTGCACATGATTATTGTGCTTGGTTGACACCATTCGGTGGAGTACACAGGTCCGAACAGTGAAAGGGGGTCTTGATTCTATGATTGGGGATGTCATAAGTTAAAGTCTGTGTTGATTTCTGTGTACCCCTCTGATCAGGTGCAACCAACTTCGTGCTTTCGAATCCAACAGTACGTGACTGTGAGGCGTTAATGACCACTGCCTTTGGCTTTGCGGATTGAAAACTGTGGAGCTTAAGTCAATGCCACATGGCTGTGGGCCCTTGCTGAACGCTCTCTCTGGCCAAAACTGCAGACGAACAAGTTACTTACCTTCGGTAATGCTTTTTCTGGTAGATACAGTATCTGCCTGTGGATTCCTCACCTTGTGAATATCCCCTTGCGTCAACAATTTATTTATTTATTTATATTCTTATAGCGCGCCTGAATCAGCCCCGAAGGGGTATCTCCGCGCGTAGCTTCTGTAAGGATTGAGAAACATAATAGGGGATAACAGTGTAGGGAAGCAGAGGTAAATTAATCTAGGGTGAATAGGTGTGTTTTTAATTTTTTCCTAAGAGAGGAGATTAGGAATTTGTCTCAACTGTGGAGGCAGGGAGTTCCATAGCAAGGGGCCTTTGAGTGAGGGGGCCCGGCCTCCCTGTCTTGCTCTGGTCACTCTGGGCACCTGCATCAACATGGTGTTACTGGAGCGCAAAGCACGTCCAGGAGAGTAAGGGACAAAAATGTCTCTTAGGTATTTGGGACCGGACCCATAAATACACTTATGCATTATGCAACATAGTTTGAAGGTTACGCGTTGTCTCACCGGGAGCCAGTGAAGGTGAGAAAGGAGTGGGCGTGAAGGGGTTCGGGGGGGGGGCATTCAAGATGAGTCTTGTTGCAGTGTTCTGCACCACCTGCAATCTGCACAGTTGTTCTTGATTGGCAGAGATGAGTAGACCATTGCAATAGTCTACCCGTCCGATAACCAGTGCTTGTACCAGCGTTTTCCTGTGGAGGTCGGGCAGGAAGGGTAAAATGCGTCGTAGGAGTCCAATTACTCGGAAACATGTTCCCGTAACTTGACTGACATGGTCTTTTAGTATCAGTGTTTGGTCTAGGCGCACTCCCAAATTTTTGATGGTCTGTTTTGGCGCAGGGACCGGTCCTAGCTCAAGTGGCCACCAATCCGGGGACCAGAGCAGGGTGGCCCCTCCAAACAACATGACTTCGGTTTTAGTCACATTGCATTGGAGGAAGTTCTGGGCCATCCAACCTGCCACAGCTCTCATACCATTTTGAAAAGATTGCATGACTGCAGGTGTGATGGTTTGGAAGGGAAACAACAGCTGGGTGTCATCAGCGTAGGAGATTGGGGAGAACCCGTAAGATCTTATGATGTCCGCCAAGGGGGCCACGTATACGTTAAATAATGTGGGGCTCAGGCATGAGCCCTGTGGCACTCCCTTGGTGAGCTTCCTACAGATAGATTTGTGGGAGCCTAATTTGACACCTTGTTGCCTATCTGCAAGAAAGCTTTCAAGCCACGCAAGGGCGGTCCCTTTTACTCCCACCTCCCTCAAGTGCCGAGAAGGATTTTGTGTGACACCGTGTCGAAGGCAGCGGACAAATCCAATAGCACCAGAATCACTGAACTCCCCCTGTCAAGTGACATCCTGATGTTATCAGTTACTGACAGGAGGGCTGATTCGGTGCTATGGTTAGGCCTAAAACCAGATTGGGAGTGGTCTAGGCCGCCCGCTGCCTCGATGTAATTGGACAGGTGCGCGTTGACATGTTTCTCGGCCAGCTTGCTTAAATATGGTAGGAGGGAGATGGGCCGGAGGTTGGAGAGCTCCGTCCAGGGGAGAGCAGCATTCTTACGGATGGGCTTCACCACCGCTCTTTTCCATTCAGTTGGTACATAACCCTTCTTCAAAGACTGATTAATTACATCTTGAATGTGGGGGCCTAACAAAGTACTAAGGGAGGTTAAAGTTTTAGCAGGAATAAGGTCATCCGGGGACCCGGATTTTACATGGGTCATTAATGTAAGAAGCTCTCTATTATTGATAGGAGGGAAGGTAGTCAGCATGAGGTTAGTGTTTTCAGTGGGGAGGGGGGCAGTCAAAGTGGCAGTGTCTGTTTGAGATGCTAAGATTTTATCATAAATGGATTCTATTTTGTTTTCAAAATATAGGGAGACTTCCTCGCATAGATTTTGTGAGAAGTCATCTGGACTTACACATGCCATAGGCTTGACAAATGTCTCAAGAATCCTATAAAGTTCTTTTGGAGAATTACCAGCTTCCATGAGCTGTTGGGCTATGTTGTTTTTACGGGCAGCTTTAACGTGTTTATAGTAGTTTGTTTGGGCTGCATGATGTGCCTTCTTGTTATCCTCTGAGTGAGATTTTCTCCATCTCTTCTCTATCCTCCTACATTCTTGCTTCTCTTTTCTGAGAGCCTCGGTGTACCATTTTTCCTGTTTGGCCACAGGAAATTGCCTAAATGCTTTCAGGGGGGCAATTTTGTCAATGGCTACAGTAAGTGATTCCTGAAATATAGTTAGGCTATGTTCCACTTCATCAGTATCCTTAATATCAGGTTTTTCCCATACCTTTTGTAGTGCCTCCAATGTGAGTTTGTGCCACTGTCTACGCATAGTAGGGGGTAGGGATTTTTTACAGGAGCCTTTGTTAATTTTAAAAATAGTGAACTCTAATAAAAAGTGATCAGACCAATCTAGTTGGGTTGGTTTATTGCAAGATATATTATCAAAGTTAGTATATATCAGATCGATGCAATGTCCGCCTTCATGTGTGGGACCCTGACTTTTTAGGTTTTGCCTCGCGAAAAAGATGCGCTCTGCGCATCTTTTTTGCGCAGGCAAAAACCTCTTGAGATCTATATGGGAGACAGGAACGGCCTCCGTCTTTCATTGGCTAGCTCCATAAATGGAGACTAGCCATTGGAAGACGGGCCTGTCCGTCAATGCCGGAGGAGACACGGGGGCGTTCCCGAGATTCTTTAGCTTTTGCCGACGTCACGCGACGTCAGGCGAAAGCCGGGAACGCCCCCGAATCTGTTCCGGCATTGCCGGCACCCGCCTTCCTGCTCCGGACGTCTTCTGCGTCTCTCCTCCCCCTTTCCCGCCCCCTCCCGCCCTCCCGCTCATTACTACCTGCTGCAGTTCAAGAATGCTTCCGAACCTGGAGGCCAAATTAATGACAGGCCATTCTACGAGAATCCTATCAATGGAGTGCTTAACTTTCTGTAGATTTAACATCTGAAAGCATTTGATCATATCACTGGGCAGTGGAGACAACGGGGTCCGGTTTGCAGAATACACCATTTAAATCAGAATTTCGCCTTTGACAATAAATTATGACGTAATGCAGCTAACACAAATGTAACGTGTGAAACTGCAGACTGTTATGTTCAGCCAGGATTTTAGGACTGTTACTCTGCACTGTGAAATACTTTTTTTCGCATCAGAGTGGAGCTTCAGAGTGCAGAGTGGAGCTTCAGAGTGGAGATTCAGAGTGCAGAGTGGAGATTCAGAGTGGAGCTTCAGAGTGGAGCTTCAGAGTGGAGAGTGGAGCTTCAGAGTGGAGCTTCAGAGTGGAGATTCAGAGTGGAGCTTCAGAGTGGAGCTTCAGAGTGCAGAGTGGAGCTTCAGAGTGGAGCTTCAGAGTGGAGCTTCAGAGCGGAGCTTCAGAGCGGAGCTTCAGAGTGCAGAGTGGAGCTTCAGAGTGGAGCTTCAGAGTGGAGCTTCAGAGCTTCAGAGTGGAGCTTCAGAGTGGAGCTTCAGAGTGGAGCTTCAGAGCGGAGCTTCAGAGCGGAGCTTCAGAGTGCAGAGTGGAGCTTCAGAGTGGAGCTTCAGAGTGCAGAGTGGAGCTTCAGAGTGGAGCTTCAGAGTGCAGAGTGGAGCTTCAGAGTGGAGCTTCAGAGTGCAGAGTGGAGCTTCAGAGTGGAGCTTCAGAGTGCAGAGTGGAGCTTCAGAGTGGAGCTTCAGAGTGGAGCTTCAGAGTGGAGCTTCAGAGTGCAGAGTGGAGCTTCAGAGTGGAGCTTCAGAGTGCAGAGTGGAGCTTCAGAGTGGAGCTTCAGAGTGGAGCTTCAGAGTGCAGAGTGGAGCTTCAGAATGGAGCTTCGGAGTGCAGAGTGGAGCTTCAGAGTGGAGCTTCAGAGTGCAAAGTGGAGCTTCAGAGTGGAGCTTCAGAGTGGAGCTTCAGAGTGGAGCTTCAGAGTGGAGCTTCAGAGTGAAGCTTCAGAGTGCAGAGTGGAGCTGCAGAGTGGAGCTGCAGAGTGGAGCTGCAGAGTGGAGCTGCAGAGTGGAGCTGCAGAGTGGAGCTGCAGAGTGCAGATTCAGAGTGCAGAAAGGAGCTTCAGAGTGGAGCTTCAGAGTGGAGCTTCAGAGTGCAGAGTGGAGCTTCAGAGTGGAGCTTCAGAGTGCAGAGTGGAGCTTCAGAGTGGAGCTTCAGAGTGCAGAGTGGAGCTTCAGAGTGGAGCTCCAGAGTGCAGAGTGGAGCTTCAGAGTGGAGCTTCAGAGTGGAGCTTCAGAGTGCAGAGTGGAGCTTCAGAGTGGAGCTTCAGAGTGCAGAGTGGAGCTTCAGAGTGGAGCTTCAGAGTGGAGCTCCAGAGTGGAGCTCCAGAGTGGAGCTCCAGAGTGGAGCTCCAGAGTGGAGCTTCAGAGTGGAGCTTCAGAGTGGAGCTTCAGAGTGCAGAGTGGAGCTTCAGAGTGGAGCTTCAGAGTGCAGAGTGGAGCTTCAGAGTGGAGCTTCAGAGTGGAGCTTCAGAGTGGAGCTTCAGAGTGGAGCTTCAGAGTGGAGCTTCAGAGTGAAGCTTCAGAGTGCAGAGTGGAGCTGCAGAGTGCAGAGTGGAGCTGCAGAGTGGAGCTGCAGAGTGGAGCTGCAGAGTGGAGCTGCAGAGTGGAGCTGCAGAGTGGAGCTTCAGAGTGGAGCGTGGAGCTTCAGAGTGGAGCTTCAGAGTGGAGCTTCAGAGTGGAGCTTCAGAGTGGAGCTTCAGAGTGCAGAGTGGAGCTTCAGAGTGGAGCTTCAGAGTGGAGCTTCAGAATGCAGATTCAGAGTGGAGCTTCAGAGTGGAGCTTCAGAGTGGAGCTTCAGAGTGGAGCTTCAGAGTGGAGCTTTGAGTGCAGAGTGGAGCTTGAGAGTGCAGCTTCAGAGTGCAGCTTCAGAGTGGAGCTTCAGAGTGCAGAGTGGAGCTTCAGAGTGGAGCTTCAGAGTGGAGCTTCAGAGTGGAGCTTCAGAATGCAGATTCAGAATGCAGATTCAGAATGCAGATTCAGAGTGGAGCTTCAGAGTGGAGCTTCAGAGTGGAGCTTCAGAGTGGAGCTTCAGAGTGGAGCTTCAGAGTGGAGCGTGGAGCTTCAGAGTGGAGCTTCAGAGTGCAGAGTGGAGCTTCAGAGTGGAGCTTCAGAGTGGAGCATGGAGCTTCAGAGTGGAGCTTCAGAGTGGAGCTTCAGAGTGGAGCGTGGAGCTTCAGAGTGGAGCTTCAGAGTGGAGATTCAGAGTGGAGCTTCAGAGTGGAGATTCAGAGTGGAGCTTCAGAGTGGAGCTTAAGAGTGCAGAGTGGAGCTTCAGAGTGGAGCTTCAGAGTGGAGCTTCAGAGTGGAGCTTCAGAGTGGAGCTTCAGAGTGCAGAGTGGAGCTGCAGAGTGGAGCTTCAGAGTGGAGCTTCAGAGTCCAGAGTGGAGCTTCAGAGTGGAGCTTCAGAGTGGAGCTTCAGAGTGGAGCTTCAGAGTGGAAAGTGGAGCTTCAGAGTGGAGCTTCAGAGTGCAGAGTGGAGCTTCAGAGTGGAGCTTCAGAGTGGAGCGTGGAGCTTCAGAGTGGAGATTCAGAGTGAAGCTTCAGAGTGCAGAGTGGAGCTTCAGAGTGCAGAGTGGAGATTCAGAGTGCAGAGTGGAGCTTCAGAGTGCAGATTCAGAGTGGAGATTCAGAGTGGAGCTTCAGAGTGCAGAGTGGAGCTTCAGAGTGCAGAGTGGAGCTTCAGAGTGCAGATTCAGAGTGGAGCTTCAGAGTGCAGAGTGGAGCTTCAGAGTGCAGATTCAGAGTGGAGATTCAGAGTGGAGCTTCAGAGTGCAGAGTGGAGCTTCAGAGTGCAGAGTGGAGCTTCAGAGTGCAGAGTGGAGCTTCAGAGTGCAGAGTGGAGCTTCAGAGTGGAGCTTCAGAGTGCAGAGTGGAGCTTCAGAGTGGAGCTTCAGAGTGGAGCTTCAGAGTGCAGAGTGGAGCTTCAGAGTGGAGCTTCAGAGTGCAGAGTGGAGCTTCAGAGTGGAGCTTCAGAGTGCAGAGTGGAGCTTCAGAGTGGAGCTTCAGAGTGCAGAGTGGAGCTTCAGAGTGGAGCTTCAGAGTGGAGCTTCAGAGTGGAGCTTCAGAGTGCAGAGTGGAGCTTCAGAGTGGAGCTTCAGAGTGCAGAGTGGAGCTTCAGAGTGGAGCTTCAGAGTGGAGCTTCAGAGTGCAGAGTGGAGCTTCAGAATGGAGCTTCGGAGTGCAGAGTGGAGCTTCAGAGTGGAGCTTCAGAGTGCAAAGTGGAGCTTCAGAGTGGAGCTTCAGAGTGGAGCTTCAGAGTGGAGCTTCAGAGTGGAGCTTCAGAGTGAAGCTTCAGAGTGCAGAGTGGAGCTGCAGAGTGGAGCTGCAGAGTGGAGCTGCAGAGTGGAGCTGCAGAGTGGAGCTGCAGAGTGGAGCTGCAGAGTGCAGATTCAGAGTGCAGAGTGGAGCTTCAGAGTGGAGCTTCAGAGTGGAGCTTCAGAGTGCAGAGTGGAGCTTCAGAGTGGAGCTTCAGAGTGCAGAGTGGAGCTTCAGAGTGGAGCTTCAGAGTGCAGAGTGGAGCTTCAGAGTGGAGCTTCAGAGTGGAGCTTCAGAGTGGAGCTTCAGAGTGGAGCTTTGAGTGCAGAGTGGAGCTTGAGAGTGCAGCTTCAGAGTGCAGCTTCAGAGTGGAGCTTCAGAGTGCAGAGTGGAGCTTCAGAGTGGAGCTTCAGAGTGGAGCTTCAGAGTGGAGCTTCAGAATGCAGATTCAGAATGCAGATTCAGAATGCAGATTCAGAGTGGAGCTTCAGAGTGGAGCTTCAGAGTGGAGCTTCAGAGTGGAGCTTCAGAGTGGAGCTTCAGAGTGGAGCGTGGAGCTTCAGAGTGGAGCTTCAGAGTGCAGAGTGGAGCTTCAGAGTGGAGCTTCAGAGTGGAGCATGGAGCTTCAGAGTGGAGCTTCAGAGTGGAGCTTCAGAGTGGAGCGTGGAGCTTCAGAGTGGAGCTTCAGAGTGGAGATTCAGAGTGGAGCTTCAGAGTGGAGATTCAGAGTGGAGCTTCAGAGTGGAGCTTAAGAGTGCAGAGTGGAGCTTCAGAGTGGAGCTTCAGAGTGGAGCTTCAGAGTGGAGCTTCAGAGTGGAGCTTCAGAGTGCAGAGTGGAGCTGCAGAGTGGAGCTTCAGAGTGGAGCTTCAGAGTCCAGAGTGGAGCTTCAGAGTGGAGCTTCAGAGTGGAGCTTCAGAGTGGAGCTTCAGAGTGGAAAGTGGAGCTTCAGAGTGGAGCTTCAGAGTGCAGAGTGGAGCTTCAGAGTGGAGCTTCAGAGTGGAGCGTGGAGCTTCAGAGTGGAGCTTCAGAGTGGAGCTTCAGAGTGGAGCTTCAGAGTGGAGATTCAGAGTGGAGATTCAGAGTGGAGCTTCAGAGTGGAGATTCAGAGTGGAGATTCAGAGTGGAACTTCAGAGTGCAGAGTGGAGCTTCAGAGTGCAGAGTGGAGCTTCAGAGTGCAGAGTGGAGCTTCAGAGTGGAGCTTCAGAGTGGAGCTTCAGAGTGGAGCTTCAGAGTGCAGAGTGGAGCTGCAGAGTGGAGCTTCAGAGTGGAGCTTCAGAGTGCAGAGTGGAGCTTCAGAGTGGAGCTTCAGAGTGGAGCTTCAGAGTGGAGCTTCAGAGTGCAGAGTGGAGCTTCAGAGTGGAGCTTCAGAGTGGAGCTTCAGAGTGGAGCTTCAGAGTGGAGCTTCAGAGTGAAGCTTCAGAGTGGAGCTTCAGAGTGGAGCTTCAGAGTGCAGCTTCAGAGTGGAGCTTCAGAGTGGAGCTTCAGAGTGGAGAGTGGAGCTTCAGAGTGGAGATTCAGAGTGGAGCTTCAGAGTGCAGAGTGGAGCTTCAGAGTGCAGAGTGGAGCTTCAGAGTGCAGAGTGGAGCTTCAGAGTGCAGAGTGGAGCTTCAGAGTGCAGAGTGGAGCTTCAGAGTGGAGATTCAGAGTGAAGCTTCAGAGTGCAGAGTGGAGCTTCAGAGTGCAGAGTGGAGATTCAGAGTGCAGAGTGGAGCTTCAGAGTGCAGATTCAGAGTGGAGATTCAGAGTGGAGCTTCAGAGTGCAGAGTGGAGCTTCAGAGTGCAGAGTGGAGCTTCAGAGTGCAGATTCAGAGTGGAGCTTCAGAGTGCAGAGTGGAGCTTCAGAGTGCAGATTCAGAGTGGAGATTCAGAGTGGAGCTTCAGAGTGCAGAGTGGAGCTTCAGAGTGCAGAGTGGAGCTTCAGAGTGCAGAGTGGAGCTTCAGAGTGCAGAGTGGAGCTTCAGAGTGGAGCTTCAGAGTGCAGAGTGGAGCTTCAGAGTGGAGCTTCAGAGTGCAGAGTGGAGCTTCAGAGTGCAGCTTCAGAGTGCAGCTTCAGAGTGCAGAGTGGAGCTTCAGAGTGCAGAGTGGAGCTTCGGAGTGTCAAGAGCAATGCCAATAGCTCTAACTTTAACAAAGGCAAAACCATTGCATTGTAAATGCTTGTTTTGTGTGAGGCCAATGGTTGTCAAATCAGCAGACAGGCTTTTGGTCTCCGTAGATTCAGGTTGGCCGGTATGTATATTAAAATCCCCAAGAAGAAGGAAATCCTCATTGGCCCGTATGTGTGGGCCTAGTATCTCTAAAAGAGATATAGAGAAACTAGGACATGTAATTGGTGGTCTATAGATAAGTGCTCCCTTGCTGGTCTTTCTATTAGGGAAAGTGATTCTATAAACCATTATTTCCATTTCTTTACAGCATTGTTTGTCTAGAATATCCAGTTTAAGGTACTCTTTATAAATTATAGCAATGCCGCCACCTATTTTTTCAGGGCGGTCTGAATGGTGGAGTTTGTATCCCACTGGTACTCCCAGGGCAATAGCAGATGTCGTGTGAGGCTTTAACCAGCAACATACGGAAATTCTTTTGTAGCTTCGTGCCGACGTGGACATGGACAACGTCATAGAGGCACGGCATCGCACGCGACTCCGCTGACGTCACCGACTCTACAATAGGCCCACCCCGGCGTGATGACATCAGTTCTGCCCTTTTTTCCCTGCCTTCGAGGCACACGGATGGACCAATGACAGTAGACATATACATAGTATACGCAGAACAAATATCAAGGTAGCACACACAGTGTGAAGCAAATGCAATAAAACATTTGAAATAAACAATTCCTTGACAATAAGGTAAATACATTACAGTAAATCTGGTATAGAAGAGTGGACAACGGGGAGGCGGGTGGGTCAGTGAGGAATCCACAGGCAGATACTGTATCTACCAGAAAAAGCGTTACCGAAGGTAAGTAACTTGTTCTTCTGATAGATACATCTGCCAGTGGATTCCTCACCTTGTGAATAGAGTCCCACAGCAGTCCCCACTCCCGGAGGAGGGTGTCCACTGCTCTACACCAGAAAATCCTGGAGGACAGAGCATGCAAAGTGGCCGTCCCTCCTCACCTCAGTGTCCAAGCAATAATGCTTTGCGAAAGTGTGGAGGGAGGCCCAAGTCGCCGCTCTACAAATGTCCTCAATCGGCACACCTCTTGAAAGTGCAGATGTCGTAGACTTAGCTCTAGTAGAGTGAGCTCTTATACCCTCTGGAGGATCCTTACCGGCCAAAGAGTAGCAGATCTTTAACCAGAAGAAGATCCATCTTGAAAGAGTCCTCATATGTATCGCTCTTCTTTTCTTGCAGCCAGCAAACCCAACGAAGAGCTGGTCATCTATTCGATAGTCTTTAGTTCTATCAAGATAAAAACTCACCGCCCTCTTGGGGTCCAGACGGTGTAGTCTCTCCTCCTCCTTGGAAGGGTGAGGGGGAGGATAAAAGGTAGGAAGGGTAATGGATTGACCTAGGTGGAAGGGAGTCACCACCTTAGGGAGAATAGCAGCCCTGGTCCTGAGAACCATTCGTTCAGCATGAATGGTCAAGAATGGGGGCTTGGAACTAAGAGCTTGAAGCTCACTTACCCTCCTTGCCGATGTAATCGCAACCAGGAAGACTGTCTTAAAAGACAAAAGCCTCATGGGACACTTGTGTAAGGATTCGAAGGGAGAACCCATCAAGTATGTTAAGACAAGATTTAAGTCCCACTGAGGTACAAAAAAAGGAGTAGGTAGGAACTTATTTATGAGGCCCTTCAGACACCTCAAAACCACAGGAGATTTGAAAAGCGACGGCTGGTCCGGCAAACAGAGAAATGCCGACAATGCCGAAAGATAACCATTTACCGTAGCAACAGCAAACCCTTGCTGCGCCAAAGAAAGAGCAAACTGTAATATATCAGATGAGTGGGCTTTCAAAGGGTCAACAGACTTCTCCCCACACCAAGAGACAAATTTAGACCATCTGTAAGAGTAAATGGATTTAGTGGAGTCACGCCTAGCCGATAATATGACATCCACCACATTGTGTGGGAGAGAAAAGGAATTCAGGTTGCCCCGTTCAATCTCCAGGCATGAAGGTGTAATGTCTGGAGGTGGGGGTGTAGAACCTGACCCATCATCTGTGAGAGGAGATCTGCCCTGAACGGGAGACGGCGGAGGGGCAGGTGAGAGAAGAGGTGGAGAAGATCTGTTTAACACACCCTTCTTGGACAATCCGGGGCGACCAGAATAACTTGGGCCCGGTCTTGGCGAACCTTCCTCAGAACCCGAGGAATCAAAGGTATTGGAGGAAACGCGTAAAGGAGTTATCTTCCCCAACTTAACTGAAACGCGTCCACCAAGGCTCCTTGCATCGGATACTGGAGACTCCAGAATGATAGGCAGTGAACATCCTCGCGAGTGGCGAACAGGTCCACCTGAGGAGTCCCCCACGTCCGAAAGACGTGACGAACCACCTCCAGGTGAAGCCTCCATTCGTGGTCGGCCGAGAACTGCCGACTGAGACTGTCTGCTCGCAAGTTCAGAACTCTGGCCATATGATTTGCCATCAGACAAATCTGATGGTCCTGAACCCAGGACCAGAGGCGCAGAGCCTCACTGCAGAGACACTGCGACCCCACTCCTCCCTGCTTGTTGATATACCACATCGTGTTGTCCGTCAGGACTTGCACCAACAGACCGCGAAGGGAAGGGAGGAGGGCCTTGAGCGGCAAACGTATCGCCCGCAATTCCAGAAGGTTGATGTGAAGCAACATTTCTTCTGGAGACCAAAGACCCTTGACCTCCAGATCCCCCAGGTGAGCACCCCACCCTAGTGTGGAAGCATCCGTTATCACTGTGGCCACCCGAGGAGGTAGATGAAAAGGCTTTCCCTGAGACAGATTGCCTTCCACACTCCACCAAGACCGATCTGCCGCAGCTTCTCTGGAGATCCTCATTGACTCCCTGAGATCTCCGTTGTGTTGATACCACTGCCTGCGGAGGCACCACTCGAGCGCCCTCATGTGCCAGCGTGCATGGCTGCCCAACAGAATGCAGGAAGCCATCAGACCGTGCAGGCGAAGGACCTTCAGGACTGGAACGACTGCTCCATTGTAGAATAAAGGAATCATTTCCTGTATGTCGCGAATCCTTTGAGGTGGAGGGAATGCATGACATACAGTTGTGTCCAGTACAGCACCTATGAACAGGTTGCGCTGGGAGGGCACCAGGTGAGACTTGGGTACATTTATTGAAAAACCCAACCGGTAAAACAACTGAGTTGTCTCCTGCAGATGTTGGAGCACTTTCTCTGACGACTCAGCTTTGATCAGCCAGTCGTCAAAATATGGGAATACTGGAATCCCCGACCTTCTGAGATGTGCTGCCACCACTGCCATCACCTTGGTGAAGACTCGAGGCGCAGTAGTAATTCCAAAAGGAAGGACCTCAAACTGATAGTGTTGCGATCCCACTGTAAAACAGAGATACTTCCTGTGCGACTTCAGGATTGGGATGTGGAAATACGCATCCTGCAAGTCGAGCGACAGCATCCAGTCTTCTTCCAGCAGCACTTGAAGAACCTGTGCAAGGGTGAGCATCTTAAATTTCTCTTTTTTCAGATAGAGATTTAAGATCCTGAGATCCAGGATTGGACGAAGCATGCCATCCTTTTTGGGTATCAGAAAATACCGGGAGTAGCATCCCTGACCCCCTTCCTGCTCTGGGACCACCTCTATCACACCCTTTCTTAACAGTGTCTGCACTTCCTCCTGTAGAAGTAACAGATGTTCCTCCGTGCAAAAACCTTGGCAAGGAGGGTAATTGGGAGGGAATTCCCGAAAGGAAAGGGCATACCCATTTTCTACGAGATTGAGATCCCAAAGATCTGATGTAACAGATTCCCAATCCCGTAGAAAGTAGGTAAGCCGACCCCCCACCGGACCCACATGATCCTGAATGGCGAATCTAGGGCAGCTTTTCTGAGGCTGGGGGGTTGGAGGAGGTAGAGGAGGAAGAGGCTTGACGACCTCGAGGTCGAGCCCTTTGTCTTCCCCTATATGTCTTGTACAAGGGATTCTGCTGCTGCTGCTGCTGCTGCTGCTGCTGCTGCTGACCTTGCCGATAGTTGCGAAAGGAAGAGCGTCCAAAGCCTCTGAACCTCTTGGCTGTAGAACCTCTGACTTGAAGCCCTAAAGATTTGGCAGTAGCCCTACTGTCCTTAAATCTTTCTAAGGCTGTATCAGCCTCTTTGCCAAAGAGACCAGATCCACCGAACGGGAGATCCAGCAAAGCAGTTTGAACAGCTGCTGAAAAGTCTGAAGTTTTCAGCCAAGCCGATCTCCTTGTGGCAACTGCAGTGCCCATGATACGTGCCACTGAGTCTGCAGTGTCCAATCCGCTTTGTATCACTTGAAGTGCCGCTGCCTGTGCGTCTGATAACACCGCCTCAAAATCCTTCCTGCTGTCATCAGGGATCATAGGAGCCAAAGAACGCATAGTATCCATAAGGGCATGTACATACCTCCCTATAAGGCAAGTGGCATTAGTTGACTTCAACGCCATACTCGCAGAGGAGAAGGTCTTTTTAGCCTCCTGATCTTGCTTCTTGGCATCCTTATCACCAGGCACTTGAGGAAACGCACTCACAGTCTTTCTAGAACAGGCTGCTTGTATGACCAGACTCACGAGAAGGATGAGACGTCAGAAAAGCAGGGTCTTCAGGAGCAACCCTGTACCTTCTCGCCACACTCTTGGAAACCGCCGGTGCTGTTAGAGGCTTTTTCCATACCTCCATAATAGGCTCCGTTAAGGCCTCATTAAACGGAAGCAATGGTTCCACCACAGAGCTGGGCGAATGTAAAACTTCTGTAAGAAGATTGGACTTAAACTCCACTGTTAGCAAAGTTAATTGCAGAAGTTCCGCTGCCTTCCTCATCACCACATGATAAGGCTGGACGTCCTTTGAAGGCGCATCAGAACTGGATGGTAACTACCACTCTGGAGAAAAATCCAGGCCACTAGCATCAGCTAGATCCTCAAAACAGTCATCCTCGAGCTCACCTTCCTCCATATCAGGATGTGACTCCATATATCTCTGCTCCTCCATAAGGCGCTGTGCCTCCCTCCTGGACCTCTCCTTAACACGCCTCGCCGCCGGATCCACCAACGACTCAGACGGAGCTGGAACCGACGTCGGTATCGAATCCGATGGTCCAGTGGGTTGCCCTCGAGGTCGACCTGGAGTGGGTGACGCCGGTACCGGCGTCGACGACCTCGGCGGATCCGGGTATTTCCATGGCAGCGTCGGAGCCGGCATGAACGGCATGAATGGAGCCGGAGCCTAGGAAGGGGGGAATCCTAAATTGAAGGCCAGAGGACCCATAGGACCCGAAGGTGCTCCAGAGGGGTACCACGCCCTTGAAAAGACACCATACATTGCGTTTAAAAACGCTGATGGGTCCTGGCCTGGGGCTGGAAAAGGTGGTTGAAGACCCTCAGGCTGGCCTTGAGGATGGTTCGGATTCGGCTCTTCAACAGGAGCAGGTTCCTCATCCACATGAACTTCTTCCTCCGCTCGGGCCGGGGACGGGGCCGGAGACGGATCCGAAGCCCGAGTCGGCGACTGAGCTTGCGACTCCGAAGGCGAAGCCTCACCTTCCTGATCCGAGACATCCAGCGTGACCACCTTGGAACGTACCTTCTTCTGTGACCTCGACCTCGAGTCCGACTCCTTACCGGAATGACGCCGGGACTCATGTCTCTTCTTCTTGTGTCTCCTCCTCGACTTCGAAGCATGGTCTGAAGCGGACTTTGAAGTCGACTCTTCTCGAGATCTGGATCTTGACTTCGACCTCGACCTCCCTCTTCTTGAACGAGATCTCAAAGATTTTCTTCCCTTGTCACCCTTCAGCTTCGCCACCAGAAGTTTGGTCTCTCTTTACCGCAGGGCCCTCGGATTCATCTTCCGACAAGATGAACATCTATCCACATCATGGTCAGAACTTAAACACCATATGCAGTCCTCGTGCGGGTCCGTGATGGACATCATTTTTCCGCATTCCCTGCAGGGCTTGAAGCCGGTCTTCTTTGTCGACATCGTGTTGAAACAAAGAAGCAGAAAAGCAAAGATAAAGGCAACAAAGTCACTAAATATCTACTGAGATTCCCCGAAACAGTTAGCGTCGACGACGCAGAAAAAAGGGAACTGATGTCATTACGCCGGTGTGAGCCTATTGTAGAGTCGGTGACGTCAGCGGAGTCACGTGCAATGCCGTGCCTCTATGACGTCGTCCATGTCCACGTCGGCGCGAAGCTACAAAAGAATTTCCGAATGTTGCTGACGCAAGGGGATATTCACAAGGTGAGGAATCCACTGGCAGATGTATCTATCAGAAAGCAGTGTTTCACATTTGAGATTGAGTCGGTATTGTAGATGACGCAGTCCTGTAGAAAAAGACATTGCTCCAGGATGATCTGTCCGCACCACGCATACGCGTCTTTGCAGGCTCTGCACACGCTTTTCTTTTGCTTCATGTATGACAAACTGGGACGCTCAAGTCAATGAAACTTGGCTGTGGGCCCTTGATGAACGCTTTCTCTGGCCTACATTGCAGACAGCAGTGTTCACAATTCAGATCGAGTTGCTATTGCAGATGATGCAGTGTTGATGGCAACAGAGATTGTTCCTAGTACGGCCCGCCTGCAGCATGCATCATCGCTGGCTGTGCACATGTTGAATGCTTTTGATGTGGCTATGTGAGTGCACTAGAACTGATGGAGCGATTATGATATAATATTTTTGTGTATTATTTCAGATATATTGATTGTGTCTCAGTATACAACAAGTTGTGGTTCTTTTACGATAGATTTTTGTCTGTATTATTTCACATCTACTGTCCCTACGTTACTGCAGCACAAATTATCAATTTTATTAATATTGAATCTCTGTGTGTGATCTAATGATTACTGTTGTAGTTGATGCTAGCAGCAACCATTCCCTGAGGACTGCTGTACCCTCACCCCACACGCATCCAGCACAGACGTCACTGGATATGTGACCCTGGTAATAAAAAGGTGTTGAGCGCACATGCCCGTACACACTTCCACTATCTATCTGTGTCATTGTGTTCATTATCTATGGATGATACTGCCCCTGGTCTGTACCACATTACATTGTGCTGTGGACAGCGTATGCAACCATGTTACCTCTCTGGTAGTGGAGAAAAGTTTGGTTATGTAACTTTTAGGTGTATGGCTATCACAGGTGGAAGGCTACTTTACAAAGTATGAATATTGATGAAGATGATGGTTGCATGTTGTGTGTAGTGTAAGATATGTGTACATAGTAAAAAGTTTAGAAAAAATCTCTCTAAGCAGAAGAGGTGTGTCTCATCAAATTCAGTACAGAGATTGACTAAAATGGGTGGCGTTTTCCAACTGTTACAATGGGAAATGTTATGAACTAATGAAATGCTTTTTTTTATGGTCACCTGGCAATCACGCACCAGCGCGCAAGGAGACTGCACCCGACGTGATTTTGAGATAATATATTTACTATAATATGTTTATTACAGTTAGAAATATATAAATGTTTAAAATATTTTTGAATATCGCTTGTTCTCATATACACTTTAAAGTTATTTAGATATAGTTTTGAGACAAAAAAATGAGGGAATGGCGTACGTGGTGCGACACCGTATGTCTATGACATAACAGAGGGCGTGGCAGTGTGCACTCGTCGCATACGCAACGCACAGTGGCCGCGACCCCATACGTACATGATGTAATGCGCAGCTTGGTAGTGCGTACCCATCGCATCCCAAAGTAGAAGCTAGCGCGACCTCATATGTATATGTTGTTACCCGGGACGCGGTGCCACAAACCTGTGGGATACAAAATGTGCATCATTTAGTTGTGGTGGATAGGATTTGCGTGCTGACCGAGCTTGGGAGACTACCGGTTCGGGACTGTAGTTATCTCAACAAAAAAAATTATACACATATTTTTTTGAGAAGATATAAAATATTACATCATTTTTAAAGTTAAAAAAAAGGATAATAGAGTTGCAAAATATTAAGAAAACTATTAGAAAAAATATAGGTTTTTATAAATATTAAAATATGAAATTAACATTTAAAAAACCTTTGAAATTCACTGAAAAAACCATAGGTTTTACAGACGTTATAGTTAGGAATTAGCATTTAAAAAACATAGGTTTCAGGGACGTTATAGTTAGTTGGACATTTGACTCATATAAAACCAGATCAATTTGCCAGTTATAGTTAGTTGAGCTAACTATAACTCATGCGTCGCAATGCACTGCTGAGTCACATATTACATCACTCATGACATGGTCAGTGACATTTATTTATTGTTAGATAATGCGCATGGCTACCTCAGCAACGAGGCATCCCAGCGCAACCAGAGACCCTGAGACAACAGACATGAGAGAACAACCTACTAAAGTAGACATTGGGAGATGGAAACAAACAAGTTTTTATGGTTTTACGAAACGCAAACAGATTAGGAATAGCTCTAATATGCGCTGGGAGAGAATTCCAAAGTTTTGCCGCTAGAAGGCAGAAGGAGCACCCCCCTGCCCTCGCTCTCCAAACTCGAGGAGCACAGACGAGTGCAAGATCGGCAGATCTCAAAATGTGCCTGGGCACATAAGGCGTCAGCAGACAGGATAGTCCACTGGGGGCTTGGTGTGGCAAAATCTTGTATGAAATGCACAGCACCTTAAACTGGATGCGCTTTTCAATGAGTAGCCAATGTAGCTTAGGGAGCACATGCGCCACCGAACACAATCTAGGTAAGGACACCAGGAGGCGTGCTGCCGCATTTTGAACCCTCTGCAAACGTTTAATACTGGCTTTGTTTGCGCCCAGATACAGGGAGTTGCCTGGAAAGAGTGGACACCTGAACAATGGTCTGACGGACACTAGGAGGGAAGAAACCAAGCAAAGGTCTCAGCCCGCGCAAGAGCCTGAAACAGACTGAAGCAACAGCCTTAGTCTGTTTCTCAAATGTCAGTCCATTTTCGAACCACATGCCTAGGTACTTCACCGCGTCCTTCAGTAGCGGGGCAGGTTTCAGGCAGCCTGGCCACCACTGCTCCGACCATATCTCCTGATCCTTACCGCACAGCAAAATCTCATATTTACTGGCATTTAACTGTAAACAGTTTGATGTCATCCAATCTGAGATAGCCAGCAAATCCTCCTTGAATTTCTCCAAGTTGGCACAGCAGTTTTTAGAAAAGGCAATTACCAACTGGGTGTCGTCGGTATACGACACCAACGGCAGCCCCCTACCTTTGCCCACTGCCGCCAGGGGTCGCACATAAAGGTTGAACAAAAGTGGGCTTAAAATAGAGCCCTGTGGTACCCCCTGGCGCAGGGCACAGTCCTGGGAGTGAAAAGGTGGTACTGAGACCTGGAAGGACCGTTCCTCCAAAAAAGATCAGATCCAATCCAAGGCCCCATCCCTGATCCCGACTTCCCAGAGGTGTTCAAGGAGAATCTCATGAGACACCGTATCAAAAGCGGCACTTAGGTCCAACAGGACCAAGGCTGCAGAGTCTCCCACATTCAACCTACTCCGGATAGATTCCGATACTGCTAATAGCGCTGATTCCTTGCTATGCCATGGTCGGAAACCATGCTGTGATGGATCAAAAATATTATGCTGTTCGATAAATTTGGATAGAATGGAGTTCACATGTGCTTCCACCACTTTAGCCAGGTGGCTGGGAAATGGGGCGATAGTTGCCAGGATCTTTTGGATCAAGAGAGGATTTTTTTATCAGAGGAGTGACTTGGCATGCTTCCACGCCCTAGGAACAGAAGCTGATTTCAAGGACAAATTATCCAATTCTAGGCTCATCGAAGCAATCGATGAGTGAAGCTTAAGAAAGTAGGTAGGTGACATGGGGTCAGCCGAGGATCCTGACTTAATCTTATGACACATGACCTCACATTCCGGGGGCGTCAATAATGGGAAAGACAACAAACAATTACCCTCCGCAATGTCCAACCTTTCAAGCTCCGCAACTTTTTCTCGTGGAATGGACGCCCAAGAGAGGCCGCAGTAGATCTGCTCGACTTTATTCAGGAAGTGCTGTGCTAGTGCCTCACACTGGTGATTGGAGGCTATAGGACAGGCTCTAAAAGGGCCTGCACTCTTCATGCTATTAAGCAGGGAAAAGATGGTCTTTGCAGGGTTTGAGCAAGCCTGGATCTTCTCTGCTACATACTACGCCCACGCTCTCCGAATGAGCTCATGATATTCCTTAACCACCACCCAGTATTCTGCTTTTGCAGATGCCTCATAGGAGCGGCGCCAGGCACGCTCGAGCTGCTTGCAGCCCTTCTTTGCCCGAATAATGACTCATTGAACCACGGGTTAGGCGACCCACGTCCCTTTCCACCCTGTTTAGCCGGGATACAACTATCCAAACCAGCCGTCAGCCACTCTTGAAAGCACGAGTTCGCTCCCTCTATGTCCAGGGGTAATTGAGGTCTGTGCTCTACAAGCCAGGTAGACAACAAATCACACCCGGTCCAGGAGGAGGTCGAGGGACTGGTCACGGGGCCACCGTCATCACAGCTCGGCGAGTCAACACCACTCATCAGGCTCCAAGTCCTGAGGTATGTAAAGGCACAAGAAGTCGAAGAAGCGACATCGCTCTTCTGACTTCCCCCGACGCTCGCATGACGGAGCAGGGGAGTCGGGCGCCACCGTCCACGCGGCTCCGCTGGAGCTGCAAGCGCCGCGTCCAGCTCCACACCCACCGGTCCCTGGGCTGAACGTAATGCCGGAGGAGATCAGCGCCTTCCTCACGGCCATGAGGTCGCGCTTCCCTCCGTTGGGTCCCGACGAGGTGCCTTCGGGCCCGCGGACCCGTCTGGGAGCCCAAGCGGGCCGGCAGCTTCGCCCCCGGTGCTGTCGGGTGCTTCGGCCCGACGCCGTCGACTACTCCGGTGCTGACACCGCAGGGTTCCTCAGGATTCAGGCCTGGATCCGTGACAAGCCAGTCGACCTTACGACCCCTCCGCAGATGTCGTCATCAAGGGTGATGCCCCCGGCGAAGCCCTCGGGCGGCGGCGGCCCCGATCCCCACCCGGTCCGGATCCGGCGTCGGACCGGCGCCGCCCGGTGCCATTTTCGACGCCGATCAGTGAGCCCTTTACCGACAACACGCTCCATCATTTCTTCCTGACCTTCAGGAGATAGATGATGAAGGGGATTGGGAGGGGTC
Organism: Lissotriton vulgaris; assembly: GCF_964263255.1. Taxonomy (NCBI): domain Eukaryota; kingdom Metazoa; phylum Chordata; class Amphibia; order Caudata; family Salamandridae; genus Lissotriton; species Lissotriton vulgaris. Next base: position 784,258,794 of record NC_141694.1, on the reverse strand, counting down.
TGAGGACCCTCTGGCACTGCAGTGCCAGTTGAGCCAGGACTGGGCAGATGAACTGGGGGAGGCCAGTGGCCTGGACGCTTCGCCCGGCACTGGTTTTGTCTCCCCTCCTACCGTGGCAATGGAGGAGGGGGCTGCGTATAGCTTGGTGCTGACTAGGGCAGCCAAGGCCTTGGCTCTTGAGCTCCCAGTCGTGGCCATGAGGACTAACCTCCTCACTGAGGTGCTCAAACCGCAGGCAAGCTCCTCGGAGCCTCTCCTGCTGTTCAACGAAGCCCTCACTGATGTTCTGTTGGGCACCTGGTCCAAGCCCTCTACACGCCTTCCTGTAGATCGGAATGTGGCCAGACGCCACCGCCCGGCTAAAGGGCGACCCCAGTTTCCTGTCTGTTCACCCCACCCCTGAGAGCCTGGTGATCCAGGCCTCATCTTTCCAGACCTCATTCCCTACCGCCCCTCCGGATCGGGAATCCAAAAGGTACGACCAGTTCGGTAAGAAGCTGTTCCCCTCACTGAGTTTGGGGTTGCGGTCTGTCAACACTGCTTGCCTTTTGGGTCGTTACTCAACTCTTTGTGGTATACGGCTGCAGAAGTGCTGCCGCAGTGCCTGGCGGAGATCCAGGCAAAGCTTACCCAAGCCCTTGGGGAGGGAAGGGATGCAGCACAATATTCTATTCGTGTGGACTGGATACCACAGACTCGCTAGGCAGGGCGATTGCAACGACGGTGGCGGTTCGCCGCAACGCCTGGCTGAGGTCCGCCAACTTTTCGGGCGATGTCCAAGCCTCACTTATGGACATGCCCTTTGATGGCTGTCGCCTCTTTGGCAACAAGGCGGACAGCGCCCTTGAGCGTTTTAAGGACTCCAGGGCTACGTCCTTGGGCCCCGGCCAACGCCAGCAGACTGCCTTTCGTCTCTTTCATGGCCAAGGTAGGGGCGCCCTCACACGTCCACTAGCCATAGGCCACAGAACCAACCTCAACGCGGTTGCGGACGTGGAAACGGCCGTGGCGGTGCCAAGGGACATCAGCAAGGTCAGTTCACTCCCGCCCCCGCAGCATCTGCCTCAAAATCCTCCTAGTCTGAGTTTTCAGGCCCAATGGATGCCAGTGGGGGGCAGGGTTTGCCATCACCTCCTCCACTGGCGTTCCATCACATCGGACAGGTGGGTGCTGCAAATTGTCTGAAGGGGCTACTCCCTCCCCTTCGAGGCGACCCCTCCAGTCATGCCACCGCAGTCGGGGATCACGTGCAACTTCTGCAGGAGGAAGTTACGGCCCTCTTGGCCAAGGGGGCCGTTGAGTGCATTTCTAGGCCAGAAGTAGGAGGAGGCTGCTATCACTACTTTCTGGTATCCAAGAAGGGCAAAGGGGGCCTACGCCCTATCTTGAATCTAAGGAGCATCAACGGCTTCCTCCGAAAGGAGAAGTTCAAGATGCATTCTCTGACTCAGGTCCTAACTGCCCTGGACCTAGAAGACTGGGTGGTAGTTTTGGACTTGCAGGACGCGTATTTCCAATACCCCGTCCTGCCCACCCACCGGCGTTACCTGTGGTTCACGGTAGGCCTCAAGCACTTTCGGTTTACCGTGCTCCCCTTCGTCCTTACCAGCACCCCACGGGTGTTCACAAAAGTGATGGCTGTGGTCGCAGCTCATCTGCGCAGATTAGGGGTTTCAGTCTTCCCCTATCTCGCCGATTGGTTGTTGAAGGCGGGCTCGCCCCAAACAGTCGTCTCCCACCTCCAGACTACGGCTGACCTCCTACACTCGCTGGGGTCTTCCATCAACGTGCCAAAGTCACACTTGTGTCCCTCCCAGAAGCTCCTCTTCATCGGAGCGGTTCTGGACTCAGTGCAGTTTCGGGTTTATCCCCGAAAACAGCGGGTTCGGGATATTCAGGCTCTGATTCCGGTCTTTCAGCCTTTATCCAGAGTCTCAGTCAGGTTGACGCTGCGGCTCCTGGGGCTGATGGCTTCCTGCATCCTTCTGGTGCATCACACCCGGTGGCGGATGCGGGCTCTGCAGTGGGACCGACTTGAAGTTTTAGTGGGCACAGCATCAGGGCAACCTGTCTAACTATGTCCAGATCTTGGAGGGCACTGCGAAACAGTTGCAGTGGGGGCTCACGAACCGCAATTGGATCAGCGGCAGATCTCTCTCCCTTCCCCAACCGAAGCATGTAGTAGTGACAGATGCGTCCCTCCTGGGATGGGGAGGCCACATGGGAGAGAGGCAGATCAGAGGCCTCTGGTCTCCGGCGGAGTCCCGGCTCCATATCAAACTTCTGGAGCTGTGGGCGATCCAGCTTGCACTTAAAGCATTCCTGTCTGGGGAAGTGTAGTGCAGGTTTTCACGGACAACACCACCGCAATGTGGTACTGCAACAAACAGGGCAGGGTGGGGTCGTGCACCCTTTGTCAGGAGGCTCTGTGCCTCTGGACATGGCTGGAACACCAGGGCGTCTCCCTGGTGGTTCAACACCTGGCAGGTTCCCTGAACGCCAGGGCGGACAAACTCAGCCGCTGGTGCATGACGGATCACGAATGGCGTCTGAACTTGGACGTGGCGCAAGGCCTCTTTCGGCAGTGTGGAGAGCCTTGGTTAGATCTATTCGCCACCGAAGAGAACACGCAATGTCATCAGTTCTGCGCGTTGGAATTTTCAAGGCGGCACTCGCTCGGAGACGCTTTTCATCGTGAGTGGAGCTGCGGTCTGTTGTTCGCCTTTCCGCATATACCACTTCTGCCCAGAGTGCTGAAGAAGATCAGGCGAGATCGGGCCCAAGTCATCCTTGTGGCTCTGGGCTGGGCATGAAGATACTGGTATCCCGAGCTACTCAGCATGTCAGTCGATCCCCTGATTCATCTGCCTCTTCAGGAGGACCTTCTGTCGCAGCAGCAGGGGACGGTCCTCCACCCGAACCTGTTCAGCCTCCACCTCCATGCGTGGAAATTGAGCGGCGGCAGTTGAGGCCATTTGACTTGCCTCCTGAAGTCTGTGATGTGATTCTGGCAGCCAGGCGTCCCTCCACAAAATGGTATACGCCTGCAGGTGGAAAAAATTTGTGGCATGGTGCACAGCAAAGGCTGTGGATCCTCTCTCTGCCCCCCTTTCAGAGGTTCTCCTCTTCCTTTTTTCTCTTGCCCAGCAAGGCTCTGCTCTGGGCACTCTTAAGGGCTACCTCTCTGCCATTTCTGCCTTCTTGAGGCTTCCTGATCAGCCTTCTCTTTTCAAGTCCCCTGTTGTAAATAGTTTCTTGAAAGGCATCACACACATGTTCCCTCCTGTTCCTTTCGTGATGCCTCAGTGGGACTTGAACCTTGTTCTCACCTATCTGATGTGCGCTCCTTTCGAGCCACTTCACAATTGCCCTCTTCGTCTTTTGACTCTTAAGACTGCATTCCTGGTTGCCATCACCTCTGCCAGGAGAGTGAGTGAGCTCTAGGCTCTTTGTTGGTTACGTGAGCACGAAGAAGGGACTGGCGGTGCACAAACGGACCATCTCTGGTTGGGTGGTATTGTGCATCAAGGTCTGCTACTCCTTGGCTAGAAAGAAGCCCCCAGTTGAGCTGAGGGCCCATTCCACTCAGGCCACGGCGGCTACTACTGCCCTGGGTCGGGGAATCCCCTTACAAGACATCTGTCAGGCTGCACACGTTTGCTAGACACTACTGCCTGGACAGCCAAGTCCTAGAGATGGCTTTTTCGGCCGTTCCGTTCTCCAGGATTTTCTGGTGTGATCTTTGTCCGCAGACCCACCACCGGGGTTGGTATTGCTGGGGTATCTATTCTAAGGTGAGGAATCTAACACTAACCTGTTTCTTTCAGGTGCACAAGTTACTTAGCTTCGGTAACAATATATCTGTAAGAAACAGTAGTTAGTGTTAGATTCCTTCCCGCCCCTCCCATCCTCCCCGTTCTGTGGACCGATATCTAGGGTTGAGGTATTTCCCTTTGAGGGCCCTAGTTTTATGGCGGTCTCTGGCAAGGCTCTGCGTTCCGGGCGCGGAAAGCTATGTACAAGAACTAACGTCAGCGCACGAGGGCGGCGTCTAAGTTCTGCGACGACATCATCCCGGCAACCAAGATGCCGATGATGGACGCGGAGCCGCAGGTGACGCCTACCGACGTGCAGGGGTACTGCTAGGCAAAACTTTCCGGATCCAGTCTGACACCTGGGGATATTCTAAGGTAAGGAATCTAACACTAATCTGTTTCTTTCAGATCGTAATGTTGTGAAGACTCCTGTGAGTCTGTTTCCTTGTGCAAACTTATTGTTGAAATAAAACCCAAGTGGGGTGATGTAGCAGCATGTTACTTGTTCTGCTGTGATTAGTAGCTGGCATCTTTAATGGTTACAGCTAACATGCAGATAGGTGGCATAATCAGTGCATCAATCTTCACTCCGCCAGCCAGACGCGTTTTGGGAACAACGTTCCCTTCTTCAATGGCACAAGTTCGTGTTTGAACATCAAACAGTCCTTACGGCACTCTTATTTCCCTGGATGCCTCAGTGGGCGGGGCCACAAACGTAGCCTTCTGGTACTGGTAGTGCATGTAATGTTGTGAAGACTCCTGTGAGTCTGTTTCCTTGTGCAAACTTATTGTTGAAATAAAACATAAGTGGGGTGATTCAGCAGCATGGTACTTGGTCTGCTGTGATTAGAAGCTGGCATCTCGAACGTTGCTCCTGTCGTACGGATGAAACTTGTATATTTCCATGGCTAGGCCACAGCCACTAACATCCAACATCCAACATTAGGAATTCCGAGTAATTACAAATTAGTCAGATTAGACCGTCCCACTAAAATAGGGGGTGGGATTGCTATTGTGTATAAACAAGAAACTACCATCTTGGTCTTAGAAGAATTAACTACTTCGGAAATTGAACTTTTAGTTTTTAAAATCACACTTTCCCCCAAAGAAAGTCAAAAGGGTGCTTTAGTATATCGCCCACCTGGTCCTTGTAATAACTTTTCTAACATGTTGATAGAGCTACTAGCCCCTCACGTTAACAACGATAGTGACTTTGTACTAGTTGAAGACTTCAATGTACATAGCGATAGGTTGGACTGTAGCGAAGCACAATCCCTATTAACAGATCTTTCCTCCTTAGGACTAATACTGAGGAATAGTGGGCCCACACATCAGGCAGGTCATACCCTGGACCTGGTTTTCTCCAACGCCCCATTAGTTTTTTGCCCTCCTGCAACACAGGTTAACTGGACTGATCACTTCATCGTAGAATTTACTACGCCTTATTCTATACCCACTCCCTCGCGTCCAATCTCACTACCGAGTGTACGCAGACAGTGGCATAAAATCACTGACATTAGCTTCAAGGACAAATTTAACTCTCCCCTCTTCACTCCGCAGGATAATATTGTAACCGCTCTTGATAAATTTGAAATGACAACCAGGGAAGCCATAGATATAATTGCCCCTTTAAAACAGTTTAAACCTAGACCGGCTAACAAACAGGAAATTTGGTTCTCTGACCACCTAAGGACACTTAAACGAACAGCCAGGAAATTAGAAAAGAGGTGGAGAACCTCCCACCTGTTAGAAGTCAGGAAAGAGTATTGGGATGCACTGTCCATTTATCACAAAGCTATTCGTATAGCACGTGAAACCTTTATTGTATCACAAATTAAAGATGCAGGGAATTCTCCAAGGGTCCTCTATCAAATCTTAAACACCTTTGTTAAGCCCGTTGCTTGTGAGTCCTCTGAAATGGCCTCTCAACAACTTTGTGATGAAATTTCCTGCTTCTTCACCAACAAAATTAATGCAATCTACGATAAAATAGTCCATGCTAATAAGGCAACCACCACAGATTTGGAACTCCATCAGGCAGATATGGAATTGAGGCAGGATACATACTCTCTAGACACTTTTCCTCCTATTTCTTTACAAGAAACCTCTTTATTGATACTACAGATTAAAAGTGGTAGTCCAGATGATACCATTCCTGCTAAGATAATGCCTGTCCTAGCAGAACAACTCTGCCCCACGATTGAAAAACTGGTGAATCTTTCACTCAGTTCAGGTACCGTACCCAGTGAATGGAAACGGGCCTTGGTCAGACCCATAAGGAAAAATACTGCTATCCCATGGACTGACCTTACTAACCTTAGACCCATATCCTTACTGCCATTTTTAGGGAAACTGATTGAAAAGTATGTAAACCGTCATCTGTCTAGATACATCGAACTTGCTGGAACCCTGGACTACTCTCAGTCAGGGTTCAGGCCAAAATATAGCACCGAATCCACTCTTCTGTCTGTCACTGACGATCTACACATGTACCAGGACAGGGGCTTTTCAGTGATCCTGGTTCTATTAGATCTATCGGCAGCGTTTGACACCGTGTCTCATACCCTCTTGACTGATCGGTTGTCGAACGCTGGCATCAAGGACAAAGCCCTTGACTGGCTAAAGAGCTTCTTATCCGATCGCACCCAGAGAGTCACCATGGGTGCGTATCGTTAAGCGGAAGTAGAGATCTCAAAAGGGGTGCCACAGGGCTCTTGTTTAAGCCCCACCCTTTTTAACATATATGTGGCACCCCTGGCAAGAGTGATGCATAGATATGGTTTCATCCCAGTATCATACGCGGATGATACTCAGCTCCTCTTCCCCTTTAAGACTCTATCCGCTGAAGTAAGAAACTCCTTCTCATCAGGTATGAAAGCAGTGGCAAACTGGATGTCCGTCAACTACCTTCAGTGTAATGTCAACAAAACTGAGGTAATGTTGTTTGGGGAAGCCAAAATTCTCTGGACTCCGGATTGGTGGCCCCAAGACCTAGGAGCAGTGCCAGAACCTAAACAGGTCGTGAAGAATCTGGGGATTCGATTTGACCAAGATCTGTCATTAAAACAACACGTTACCTACATCTCGGGTATATGTTTTCATACCATTAGCCTGTTACGCAAAGTCTTCCCTTTGCTACCTGACTCTGTCAGGAAAACTCTTGTTCAGTCTTTGGTCTTAAGTCGTATTGACTATTGTAATGGCCTGTTGCTCTCCGCCAACGAAGGCGTGTTGGCCAAGCTTCAGGTCATTCAGAACACGGCAGCTCGCCTTGTCCTCAATGCCCCCCGAGAACAGCATCTAAGCCCCTCCTTGAGCAGCTACATTGGCTCTCAATCCGACAGAGAACTACGTTTAAAATATGTTGTCTGATCCATAAGTGTCTAAATGGACAAGGACCCGCCTATCTTAAAAATAAATTTACTCCCTATACTCCCATTCGATCTCTTAGGTCTAGCAACCTTCTTCTTTTAGTGGTTCCCCGTGCTAAGAAAGCAAGACAGGGGAGTAAAGCGTTATCTATCATTGGACCTACCCTATGGAACAAACTTCCTCTGTCTTTGCGACAATGCAAGGAACATCTGACTTTCAGGAAACTCTTGAAAACTGTTCGGTTCAAAAATGAGATCTAGATTCCATTCCATTCTTTCCACTCAAACATAACTCCTGTTGTCACCGGACCAATAAGCGCAGAGATACTCCATCTGGAGTCGATTCGAGAGCTATATAAACCAGCAAATAAATAAATAAATAAAGGTAAGCCCCAAAGAGAAACAGCCAACAGCAACGTAGCATTCTCGATTTCTTTAATGGTGACAGCTAACATGTAGACAGGTGGCATAATCAGTGCTTCAATCTTCACTCCACCAGCCAGTCGCGTTTCGGGAACAACGGTTCCCTTCTTCAATGGCACAAGTTTGTGTTTTGAAAACCAAACAGTCCTTACGGCACTTTTATTTCCCTGGATGCCTCAGTGGGCAGGGCCACAAATGTAGCCTTCTGGTCCCGGTAGTGCACGTAATGTTGTGAAGACTCCTGTGAGTCTGTTTCCGTGTGCAAACTTATTGTTGAAATAAAACCCAAGTGGGGTGATGCAGCAGCATGTTACTTGGTCTGCTGTGAATAGAAGCTGGCATCTCGAACGTTGCTCCCATCGTACGGATGAAACTTGGATATTTCCATCACGGGTCCGCTTCCATGCGGTGGGCTGTTTCTTGCGACTGGGCCACAGCCGCTAACATCCAACATCAAGGTAAGCCTCAAAGAGTAACAGCCAATAGCAACTTAGAATTCTCGATTTCTTCAATGGTGACAGCTAACATGCAGACAGGTGGCATAATCAGTGCATCAATCTTCACTCAAGCAGCCAGACGCGTTTCGGGAACAAAGGTTACCTTCTTCAATGGCACAAGTTTGTGTTTGAACACCAAACAGTCCTTACGGCACTTTTATTTCCCTGGATGCCTCAGTGGGCGGGGCCACAAACGTAACCTTCTGGTGCCGGTAGTGCACATCTTTTTGTGAAGACTCCTGTGAGTCTGTTTCTGTGTGCAAACTTATTGTTGAAATAAAACCCAAGTGGGGTGATGCAGCAGCATATATATATATAAAACATTCTTAAACTCACAGTCATTGGACGGTGTCATCAGTGAGGTAATCAGGGATGTCATTTAAGATTTCAGTGATGTAACTGGCCATGTCATGAGTGATGTAATATGTAATATGTGACATCATCAGCAGTGCATTGCGTGGGAGCGCGTTATAGTTAGCTCACAGCTGTATTTTCTGTGAATTGCTAAGGTTTTTAAATGCTAATTTCTAATTATAATGTAACTGAAACCTATGTTTTTTTCAGTGAATTTCTAAGAATTTTTAAATGTTATTTACTAACTATAACGTCCCTGAAACCTTTGCTTTTTTCAGTGAATTTCTAAGTTTTTTAAATGCTAATTTCTAACTATAACATCCCTGAAACCTGTGTTTCTTTAGTGAATTTCTATGTTTTTTTAACGAGCAGTCGCTTTTGCGGAGTGATAGAGAAAGGGGGCTGGGCCTCCAACCAGCCCAGCACTCAGGAATTCCGCTGCATAGGACTTACAGGAGGTACCAGGAGGGCTTATTGGCTCTCTGGGTCCTCCGGAGTAAAGTGGACTTCATCTCCCAACCAGTAGTGTGCCAGGAGGCACGTTTGCAGAGTGGTGGAGAAAGGAGTGCATAGCCTCCGAAGACCTGTTAAGATCTCACTGTGTGGGAATTACTGGAGGGAACGGAGGGGTAGTTGGCCCCAAGGACATTCTTGGGGCACAACTACCCCTCCTAATACCTCCAGTAAGTCCCACATAGTAGGATTGTTGAGTTCTGATAGCATACCACGCCCCCTTTGTAAAAAGCTCTGCAAACACTCTTGGTTGAGGGATAAAGTCCCATTTGCTGATGGGGGTGCTTAGGGGCCAACTAGCCTACCTGTAACCTCCAGCAAGCCCTACCTGAGAGGTGGTCGCAGGCCACACCCATTTTTACAGGCCTAAGGGGTCAGGGTGTTTCTACCCTGCCCCCTTCTTCTTAGTTTTTAAAGTTTTTGGACCTTTTTTCTTTTGACTCAGTTCAACAGAGTAACAATGCTGCTAACATTTCCTGGTTTGAACTGTTGCCCCCCAATCAGATCGCAGGCTCGAGATCGAGAGGGTTCACGGATCTTTCAGCGGCCAAATTTGTAACTCTGTAAACATTTCTCAGAAACAACTGAACGGATTTCCACCATTTAACAAAAAGAGTGCACCAAGAGCTACCTGTCTAGCAAATTTGGTGTAATTCCGTTCATCAGTTTGTGCTGTAGCTGCATCAACAGTTTCCTATGGAAAGTAACATAGGGAAAAAGTGTTTTGGAACTTTCAACACAGCAGCTAAGTTAGAGCACCATTAGTTTTGAACATTTTGTTAAGGTTTGTCAAACGGCGCCAAAGATATAGTCAAAACAAAAAAGAAGGTCCTAACTATAACTACCTACTGGTGACTGCTTTTTTGTATTTTGGATTTAATATTTTGTCATTGATTTTTGCAAGCCTCCTTAATCTGAATTTGATAGTCAGGGTGCGCACCGCATCCAATAATGTGTTCCTCAGGTGGCTTAATTATCCCAGTGTGGTGCAATGTTTTGGGTTGGACCTCATGGACTTACCAGAAAACTCCTACAGTGTTTCTTGCAATCAATTTTTGTTAACCAGATGTCTTTTATTTTGTTGAAGCAGACAGGGTGCAACAGTCATTCCCACTACATAGAAACCAGCTGATAGACAATTTAAAAGCTTAATGTACTTTGATAAGTGGGAAAGTGCCTCTGAGGTGCTTGTAGATCGGGTAGCTTGGCATGTGATAAACCTCTCATCAACTAGACTACAAATTACCATCATACCAAGGTATTTGATTTGGAAAAGTATCATCTACCTACATTATTAACTAACCTGATTCTGGTGCTGATGATGTGGCCTCCTTCAACTGTTCTGTGATAACGTCTTGTTGTGCTTTGCTGTCAACCTTTTCCAAATCTGTGGCCATGGGGAAAAAGAAGAGTGTGAAAACAGCAAAAAGTAATTTTACATAGTGCCCCAAACACCAACTGGGCATCTATCCAGTTAATACATTGACGCAATTGATTGCAGACCAGGGCATTAGGGCATGAGTTAAAGTTACTTGAGATACGAAGATAGTCCGTTCATTTTTTAAAACATCAGACATCCATACACAAGGTCTGGGTTCACTATTTAGCTACGTTCACTAATTAGCAGGGGCCACCAACAAAAGCGCTTCGGCTTCATAGAGCCTTGATCATATCATGGAAGCCGCCATTTTGGGTACATTTTATAGACAATCGTCATTTATGCGTCACATTACGTGCAATTTGACATAGTGAAAATACTATGAATATTATCAGCAGTGTGTAAACCTCCAAAACATACTGTGTGTACATAATTGCAGTAAATTCCGGATACACTGATAATTCATCACAGAGCTTGTAAATGCCTTCTAAAATTCAAACTAAGAATTTAGACTTAAAATAAAATGTAATGCAGGCCAAACAATCAGTGTCCTGATGTTATAAAAAATGGTCTCTATCAAATGCTGCTCATACAGAATTAATTATTGTGCAAATTAGATAATATTAGTGAGTGCCCACAGTTGTCCATGAATATCTGATTTCAATAAAGCCCTAGTGGGCATACACTGCGTTTTCAACATCCTAATGGGCAGAAATGTCTTAGTGCCTAATGTGTAGGAGGAGAAATATTCATTAATATAAAATTGCCTAGTGCAGATACAATGATACTAATTGAAACTCACATTTGGCCATGAACACCTCATTTCAATCAAGCCCTAGTGGAGGAACACTTATTGTTTGACATAGAATCATTGAATTGTGCAAAACAATGCATTTATACTGAGTGTATAGCCAAAGAAATGGCATGCAAATATAAACAGTCAAACCTGATCAATGCATGATAAGAAAGGATGAATTTCAACATATGGAATGATGTAAAGCAAAGTCCAACATGTATGCGGCCCATGTGGACACAGTCCATTTTGGACAAACGTGGAGCCATGCCATATCGAGAGTGATAAATAATGCAGAGACAACTACTCTTATGCTAAACAAAAAGTGACATACACAAAATCAAGTTTATACCACAAAAAAAGAAGAAAACTGGGATTTCGGAGTAAAATGAGCAAACGGATAATGGACATAAAGGACAAATCACTCTACTGCCATAGTTTCTCTAATATACAAATGTTTGTGTAGCCCTGCTGGTAATGAGCCCTCTGGACCTTTTATAATCAAACTTGAGAACATAAATTGATTGCAGTTTTCTGAGGTCTTTCTCCGTATCTCCAACCTTGGTTGTCCTTGGCACTCTATCTATAACATAGTACTTTCAGTGTCTGTCTTTGTTATCATGAACTGCTAGAAAGTGCATTACAATTGGATATGAACTGGCACTATTCTTACTAACCCTGGCATGTTGTAAAATGCATTTGAGAACTTGGAGTTTAGTACTCTCCAAGTACCGGAGTCTACAAAGGCACTCCAATACATTTACTGTATAGTCAGTTTTAAAGTTAAATATCCCCTTCATTTTTTTCAGGGGGGGTTCCAGGGGTGTACTGTACTGAGTCGTATTGATCCTGTATTCACTAGTTCTGCACTTGCTCCATTTTCAGAATCCGTGGCTACTTATAAACCAGTTACTGGTGGTACATGCTGATAAACTACTCTTAACTAGATCATCATGCATGGACCTCACTCTTTTATAATTGCATCCTAGCTTATTTGGAAGCGCAGAACCTATTACATTGTAATTTCTTGCCAGATGCCAGTTTTTATTCAGTATCCTGTGAATCGTGTTGTGTTCAGTGCTAAACTGAGTGATGAGTCTATGCTCTATTTTTTATGATGTTTGTGTCCAGCCACCACTACGAAACCACCCAATACTGCGGGAGTAAAGAATAATCCCACTCCTCCTCTTAAGCACCCGTCACCACTGTCTATCTTAAATACCGGCGATGGCAGACAAGAACCATGGAAGAAGGTGGGGAGAAAAAACAAAACAAGGAGACCAGGTATGTGCACCAGCACTTGTGGCAAGATATCCCTTCCTCTGTATAGACCAGGACCCAAAGTCAACCTACAAAAATCAACAGAATGTAGGTTAACATCACAAAATCACACAGATATATGCACATGATAAGGCATAGCATTTGGGCAACAGGGAAAAAACTCTCTTACCGCATACCAGGTTTCCACAGTATATATGAAGCTGAAGGTACTGTCCTATTCCAATGTCCTCCGTACAATCACTTGAGCCACACTGTACAAAGATCCAGGGGTAGCTCTGATTCTAGTGTCCATCGAAGATAGCAAGAGTTCAAAACACCTTCTTTTTTATCCAAAATGTAAAGACAGGGGAAAAAAGCCAAAACATGGCAAAAAAACCTTCTACTAACTAGAGAGAAGGATGCAGCCGTACCCAGCCTCCAAATGGGTGCACCCTTGGTAGGAACAAGATATCTACTGACTACAAATTCTCACCGGGCTCTAGGAGTTCTCCGGGCCAGGGGGAGTAAAAAAGAACACAGGGAAATAAACGGAAAACACAGCCACGTTTTTTTCAGACTCTGCTACACATATGATTCCATATGGAGGTAGCGGTGGGAAACAAAACCAAATATAAAACTAGAACTAAATATGAAGAGGGCAACAGGCAAACAAACCTCAACTCTTCCCCAACCTCAGGAGAACAAAAACAGAATGTCCAGCTAAATCGTGGAATCAACGTGGGCTTCCCAGTCCAGGTTACCAGTGTTCAGCGATCAGTGCCCACAAAACAAGAAGTCAGGCAAAATCCGAAAGACAGGAAGTTCCAGGACTCTGAGGTTAAAAGCACAAACCTTCCGGGACGCAGGACCGGGAAAGAAACCAAGCACCAACCAAGTGCTGGAAAGGGGGTTATGTACTCCATATAACCCCTCCCAATCCCCAAGTGCACGCCCAATCAAGCACGCATGGCAGGCAAAACAGGATAACAAACTGAGGTAAAAAGCTCTGCTCCGTTAATTGCCAACAGTTTGCCCTTTTCTTTATGGGGTTTACATAAGACTATTTACTGTTTTAAGCTAATTACTTCTGCAGAGTAAACCCGCTCCCTGAATCTCACTGCCATTTCTCCAATGGCTGAATAAAATTCTGTGCCATCAATCTGCGCAGTCTGAGTGCTTCTACATGTGGGATACTGGTGATTGAATTGGTTGGGTGAAAGCTGAAGGCATGTAACACTGTGTTGCCCGAAGTAGGCTTTATGTATATCTTGGTTTGAAACCAGTCACTCTTATGTATAAAAGTAGGTCCAGAAAGACCACTTCAGACTTACTAATGGAACTGGTGAATTGGAGATTTAAATCATTTTTGTTTATATCTATAAGAAACTGCTTGGCACAAAAACAAGCACACTCCAAATGGCAAACAGATGGTCAATAAATCTTGAGATATCTACAACTTTGAATTTCAGTGGTTTTGTACGTTTAAAATGGTATGTTTTCATTGACATCTATACCTAACTATAACATAACTTTAACCATTGTTTTTTCCGGTTATATTTCAGTTTTTGTTTAGCGTACAACACCAGGCCATGCACAGCCTTCTGCAACACCAAAATATGTGCACCTATTGGCTTTATCAGGAGGTGAGCTTACAGCTGGTCCATTGGTGAGGGCTGGAGAGTTGAGGCCCAGGTCCCACGCAGCCCGACTGACTCACCTGCTCGCACACATCTCAGTAGCAATGGGAGCCGGCGTTGCTCCAACCCTGCGGGAGCAGTTATCTTTTGCACTCTGGAACGGAAATGTTGCGTGTCATCCCACCTTGTGCTCTCGTGCATGGAAATAGACGGCGTCCTGGAGGTGGGCGTTGAGGTTTTGTGAAGATCTGTAAAACTGTGCCAATGTTATTAGGAAAACAAAAAATGCTTTTCCTCTGGAAACCTGATCCTAACTATAACTACCCACTGGGTAAATAATTATTCAATCAATCTATCAATCTATCTATCTATCTATCTATCTATCTATCTATCTATCTATCTATCTATCTATCTATCTATCTATCTATCTATCTATCTATCTATCTCTCTCTCTGTATATATATATATATATATATATATATATATATATATATGCAGAAAGTATCCAAGCATTCACTGCCTCCACCAAACCGAGAGTTGCGTCGTCTCCATAAGACTCCTTGGATCGAGTCTCGCTACTCCATCATTTAAACGACCACGCCGTGTGAGATTTCAAAATTTCTTTATTTCGCCGCTGCCAAACGCGTTTCGACTACACAGTAGCCTTGATCACTGGTTACGGTTTGAAGAGCGCGCGGCCATTTTTAAAGAAAAAAAATATTCAAAATACGTCATTGGCACTACCTGTCAACCGACAGGAAAGACAGACTTAAAGTTCACTGTTCTGTTATATGTTCTTTTTACACGTTCGCTTCAACATAATTGAACACATTTTTGAAAAAAATGCATAGCAAATGTCAGTTAATTCAATTCATGCATAACTGAGTGTTTTAAATAAAATATTTGGTACGAGCATTTTCAATGTTCAACTCTCATGTCAACAAAACTTTATCGACAATGGCACCTAGTTTGAAAGCTACGAGCTGTACATGTGTGTTATATACCCATTGTCAATTCATTATATAAGCTGAAAAATAATGCCCATGTGGGCCTGCCGACTCATACATTGAGTTATATTACTCACTATTAATTTATATTTTCGGCTACATGTTACTCAATGAGTTGTTGTCTCATACCAGTTGCATATAATTCGAAAAATAGAGCTCAAGTGAGCAAACACACAGATTATAACATTATTGTTGATAAACAGATATTATACCCGATCATTCAAATAAATGTTGACTGCCAAGTGTAATTGACATTATTAAAAGTACTGTCCACAAAATATTAATCCTGATCAAAATAGTTGTTACCTTTGTTTATAGCAGAAGCTACTTGTTAATTACAGAATAACTGATATCATAAATGTCTATGCAAATCTTCTTCAATATTAAGACCGTTTGGTTGCTTGGTATTTAACTTGATTATGTATCTTGATTCAAGTTTCCTTAGCTTGTTCAATCTATTGCCCCCTCTCTGACTAGCTGGAATCGAGTCAATTACACAGTATGTCAGCCCTTTAGCATCCTTGTTGTGCATTAATTCAAAATGCCTGGCTACAGGATAAGCCCTGTCTGCATTTTTAATCGCTCGCAGGTGTTGTAAAATCCTTTTGTAGGCTTCATTGATTGTACTACCCACATACCGGAGCGCGCATGGGCACTCGAGAATGTAGATAGCATAATCAGTTTTACAAGTGTATTTGTTGTTAATCTTTTCCATTCTGTTGGAAAGGCCCAATCTGTATTTACTACAGTTTACACCGTGATTGCATGCCTTACACTTTGTACATTTCACAAAGCCATTTTTATCTAGCCAAGTTTTTTTGGGTTGGGGTTTTTTAAGCACATTGCTTACCAAACAGTCTTTGAAGGATTTTGCTTTCTTGAAAGTAATTTGTGGTCTCTTGGGGACTTCTTTCCCAAGCACGGGGTCATTCTTAATGATATGCCAATGCTTGTTGAGTATTCTTCTCACCTCAACATGTTGGTTACAAAAACCTGTTATAAATCTGCATTGGTTTTCATTATTGCTGGCTTTAGGATTACCGAAGAGGATTTGCTCTCTCTTCAGTTTGGAGGCTTTTTGTATTCCCTCTGCTATCCACATAGTGGGGTAGCCCCGTTCTTTGAATCTTGTACTCAAAATTTCTAGTTCTTTCTCAGTTTCCAATGGAGTACTACAATTACGCATGACTCTGAGACTCTCCCCATAGGGTATACTACTCTTGAGGGCCATCGGGTGAAAACTTTTTGCGTGCAACAAAGTGTTGCCACTGGTAGGTTTTCTGTAGAGTTTAGTTTGGATTTTCCCATTTTCGACATACACCGTTAAATCTAAGAAGTTGACACTGTCTCTACTTATGGTGCTGGTAAAGGATAGATTTAACTCATTCTTCTGAAGGTTTGATATAAAAACATTAGCCTCCAGTTCAGTGCCCTTCCAGACCAAAAATAGATCAACAATAAAACGACTCCAATGAATAATGTTTTCATCCCACTCCTTCTGGTACTGCGTCCGGACCACCTGCTCCTCCCACCAGCCCATATGCAAATTAGCATAGCTGGGGGCGAAGCAGGAGCCCATGGCAGTACCACATGTTTGATGGACCAGTTGACCATAAAACAAAAAGTAATTACTGGTTAAACATTTTTCCACCATTCTCAGGAGCATTTGTGTATGCGACCATAGGCTAATTGCTCTTGTACCCAAGAAATGTTTAACGGCACGAATTCCATCCTTGTGCCTGATACTTGTGTACAAACTGGCCACATCAATGGTAATCAACAAATAATCATCTTCCCATGGTGTGTCGTATATTTTTTTCAGAAAGTCTCCAGTGTCTAGCAAAAACGAAGGGAGTGTTTTTGCCAAAGGATTCAAAAAAGAGTCAACAAATTTGGAAGTGTGTTCTTGTGCGCTGCCTATTGCTGAAATAATAGGGCGTCCTGGGGGGTTTGATAAATCCTTGTGCACCTTTGGAATTAAATAAAATACAGGTGTAGTTGGTAGGTCAATCTTCAGATACATGTATTCATCATGTGTTAACAGTGAAGAGTCATACCATTGCTTTAGCTCTGCATTGAAACATTCATGGCTCTCTGTCATTGTTTTTTCATCAATGTGTACATAGCAAAGTTTGTCATTAAGTTGCCTGTATGCTTCAGCTAGGTACTTAGTTCTATCCCAAAGGACTACATTGCCCCCCTTGTCAGCATTGCGCACTATGCAGTTATTACACTCTAACAGTTTTTTAATTAAAGCATAATATTCTTGTTGCTGCTTATTGTTCACTTTATTTGGATTCATGTCCTTACCCAACTTCTTCAGTTCGTTTAAGACCAGTTCATTGTAAACGTCTACAGTGTCTTTAGCTGATGACGGTGTAAAACGTGACCTTGGTCTGAAAGGTGTTGGGGCATCTTGGTTGATATTGATGTCTTCTTCCTGGGCAATATTATCCGCGAAATCCTCTGGTTCCACATTCTGTGCTTCCATGTTTTTTGCTCTTAATACCATCATTAGATCCATATCTTCCACCCGTAAGTTATCCTCAATTGCAGCGCCAGCCACGGGGGTCTCAGTTGTCTTGCGACTTGGGTTTACAAGGAAATGTTTTTTAAGTTTGAGTAGTCTTATAAACTTAAAAAAGGTCAATGCGAGTTTGCACAAAGTCCATGTCAGCCTCTGGGCAGAATGATAAGCCTAGTTCCAAAATCCGCTGTTCTCCTTTTGTCAATTGAATATTTGTTAAATTGATGATGGTCATATCTTTGGTGGAATTCTCTATTGTTTCGTCAATTTCTTCTTCTGCTTTTGATATCCGCGCCCGACGTTTCGACCCCTTCCGCCGGTTTGCCCTCTGCCTTTTCCTCCTGATGGTTCTGAGTTGGCACTCTGTGTTGTGTTGCCTTTGACGCAGATTGTAGCGTCGCTCCACGTTTAAATAGCCCAGTTCATCTATCACGGATGGTATTACGTCCGGTGTGGGTCTATTAGCTTCTCCTTCCGTGTCGTAGTCAGAGCTTGTGACACTGCTTAGGTCAGATGCAGGTTCAGTTCCTGTTTTCGATGGGTTAGCCGATTTCGCCTGTTTTTGTTGTCTGATGGCGTCAAACTTCTTTGCAAAGGTGTATATTTGACCTTGTTCGTAGTCTTGTTTGTCACGCTGGAATTTGTGTGTTTTACGGTCTTTGATTGATATTTCCAGCTTTTTTATTCTTTCTTTGCTTTCGGCTTTAAATTTGGAGATGGTGGCTTGATCTTCCTCTTTGCTTAAATCATTTAAGATTTTTTCTATTTCCTCCAAAATCATCTTCCTATCGATGTCGGCATATTTAATGAGAATGCCTAACATTTTCCGTGAAGAGTCATTGTTATTTGCTGCCCATTCCTTCAACATTTCCGGGTTTGGGTCTTCGTAGCTCGGCGCAACCATCACACGGAGACCTCGGGGTATGCGTTGCACTTCTAGATACCTTTGCAGTGACTTGGATTCCCACCATTTTGAGACTTCGGATCTTTGGAGCTTTTCCAGCCTTCTTAATCGTACCATAAGGTCATTTTGTACACTCCCACTCGCGCCTGGTACACCGCCGTCACTCAAGGGACAACTTTCATCGGTAAATACTTGCAGCGCTGCTTGCTCGCGCTCGTTAACCTCAGCGGCATCCATGTTCAGGAATAAATCAGCGTTGTCGCTGCAATCTCAACCGCCCAACGTTCACAGTGTTAAATCACGAGTCCGTTGAGGCTTCACTCTCTCCCCCGCAGGTAGTCACAGGGTCAGTCTTACCCGCTCACCTTGGTTATTACCCGCTCACCTTGGTTATGCTACAGAGCTACCGAGGGAACTCTGAACAAATCCGTGGTGTCGGGGCTGCCTCCTGTAGATCCAGACGTTTGACTTCTTCCCGCGTTGTGGGGGGGGGTGGCAGTGAAACGTATGAAGAAAGTATCCAAGCATTCACTGCCTCCACCAAACCGAGAGTTGCGTCGTCTCCATAAGACTCCTTGGATCGAGTCTCGCTACTCCATCATTTAAACGACCACGCCGTGTGAGATTTCAAAATTTCTTTATTTTGCCGCTGCCAAACGCGTTTCGACTACACAGTAGCCTTGATCACTGGTTACGGTTTGAAGAGCGCGCGGCCATTTTTAAAGAAAAAAAGTATTCAAAATACGTCATTGGCACTACCTGTCAACCGACAGGAAAGACAGACTTAAAGTTCACTGTTCTGTTATATGTTCTTTTTACACGTTCGCTTCAACATAATTGAACACATTTTTGAAAAAAATGCATAGCAAATGTCAGTTAATTCAATTCATGCATAACTGAGTGTTTTAAATAAAATATTTGGTACGAGCATTTTCAATGTTCAACTCTCATGTCAACAAAACTTTATCGACAATGGGACGTAGTTTGAAAGCTACGAGCTCTACATGTGTGTTATATACCCATTGTCAATTCATTATAAAGCTGAAAAATAATGCCCATGTGGGCCTGCCGACTCATACATTGAGTTATATTACTCACTATTAATTTATATTTTTGGCTACATGTTACTCAATGAGTTGTTGTCTCATACCAGTTGCATATAATTCAAAAATAGATATATATATATTTCTCTCCTCGTTGCCTCGGAAACTCGTCACCGCCTCCTGACCAACGGGTGTCTCGCCTGAAACAAAGACCTCCGATGCCGGGTCTTTTCAAAATCACCAAACAACGAGTAGAAAAACCACACGCTGGCGAGACCATGTACCAGACAAATAAAGTTTTTATTTGTCAACCCTCGGACGCGTTTCGCCTGTCCAGCAGGCTTGCTCACCAAAGTTACAATACTGACATTCACCATTTAAAGTGCAAAAGAAAGGGGTGTGTTGGGTCACGTGAGCGGAAACACATTTCATTCAAGGAAATGGAAAAAAGACTCATAGTTAATTCCATTACATGATATACCTGAAAAGACATTGTTTGTCGATCATTAAACCTTGCACAGTAATGTAAATAACATTTATCACTTTAGAAGTCATGTTAAAAAATGCTCTTTAAAACCAAATAATTGTAACAAGCCGGGAGCCCTCCCTGAGTAGTATGCGCCAGTATAGCACTGATACGCGCACAGCCCTTTAAAATTAAACAGCGTTGTATTGACCTTAGTCACATATGAGATACAACTTCCTTGGGAGTGGCAATTTTTCATTAATCTACAGCCTGTTAAGTGCTGCCCAAGTGGGCAAATGCCACCACGTTGTCACCAACAATGCCTAGTCACTGTGCGGTCCATATATATTACCTACAGGTGGTCGCCTGTAGGTAGTTATAGTTAGGACCTAGTTACCATAGGAAAATGGCAACATTCTATTTGCAATAACTTTGGCGCCGTTTGACGAATCTTAACGAAATTTTCAAAACTAATTCTTTGTTGAGATCAGCTCCTATGTTGGGGGTGATTTGTCAATGGGGGGCCGAGAAAAAAGGGGGTCCCAAAACGTGTTTTTTCAATGTTCATTTCCATAGGAAACTTTAGACAAGGCTACAGTTTGAACGGGTGAACGGAATTACCCCAAATTTGGCAGGAAAAAGGGTCTTGGTCTAGTAAGCATGCTTTTGTTTATTTGGTGTATATCCGTTCAGTAGTTTTTGAGAAATATGGAAATTTACAGATATCGATATTTGGAAATTCTGTCATTTGATTGACTGAGGCGTTACGAGCATGAGCTTGTTGCTGATTGGCTGCGAGCGGTGTGAGCGGTTGCAATTAGGAAGTGTTGGCCGCCATTTTGTGATTCCGTTGAAGCGAGTAGGGGGGAAAAAGGGCGGGTAGGAGCACTGTAACCTCTGTGGGGTGTTTAGGGTGTGCTATAGAGGGGGTGCGAAGCGAAGTATTCACCCCTACCGGTGTGAAAGTGCTGGGCTTCGGAAATTAAGTGAGGTATTGCCTAGTGTGTGATGTTGTTAAGGTGAGCTGGTGCGCAACTCGGGGATTAAAGCGCAAGCCCCAACTGTGTGTCTTATGCTGTGAAGTCATGTGCCCTGGCCGCTGCAGTACAGTTGTGGAAGTAGTGTCAGCATGTGTTTATACCTACTAGGATGAACTACTGACCTGTACTGGTGTGAAAGTCCTGGGTACAGAAAATATGTGAGGTATTGTCTAGAGTCTCATGGAACGAGGAAGTGTTGGCCACCATTTTGTGATTCAGTTGAAGCAAGTAAGGAGAACAAAGGATGAAAATGTGGAAATGAGGAGGGTAGGAGCAATGTAACCTCTGTGGGGTGTTTAGGGTGTGCTGTAGAGGGGGTGCGAAGTGAAGTATTCACCCCTGCTGGTATGAAAGTGCTGGGCTACGGAAATTAAGTGAGGTTTTGCCTAGTGTCTGATGTTGCTACGGTGAGCTGGTTCACGACTCGGGGATTAAAGTGTGAGCCCAAACTGTGTATCTTATGCTCTGAAGTCATGTGCCCTGGCCGCTGCAGTACAGTTGTGGAAGTAGTGTCAGCATGTGTTTATACCTAGTAGGATGAACTACTGACCCCTACTGGTGTGAAAGTCCTGGGTACAGAAAATATGTGAGGTATTGTCTAGAGTCTCATGGAAAGACGAAGTGTTGGAAGCCATTTTGTGATTCCGTTGAAGCGAGTAAGGGGAAAATAGGGTGAAAAAAGTAGGAAATAGGAGGGTAGGAGCACTGTAACCTCTGTGGTGTGTTTAGGATGTGCTATAGAGGGGGTGCAAAGTGAACTAATGATACCTACCGGTCTGAAAGTGCTAGTCTACGAAAATTAAGTGAGGTATTGCCTAGAGTGTGATGCTGCTAAGGTGAGGTGGTGCGGGACTCAGGGATTAGAGCGTGAGCCCAAATTGTGTGTCTTATGCTGTGAAGTCATGTGCTGTGGCTGCTGTGCCACATCTGTGCAAGTAGTGTCAGCATGTAGTTATAGGTACTCGGAGGAACTTTTGTTTCGAACATTTTAACTTGTGTATGTTGCTTAGGGGGTGTTATATAGGGAGTGCGAAGGTAAATTTGCGTGTATGAAATGAATTTAGTATTTGGAAAGTGGAAAGCACTGACTCCTACAGGTCTGATGACGCTGGGGGTGTAAGGTGAGGTGCTGCTGGAGTTGGGGATAAAGCTGATGAACTACTGAACCCTATTGTGAACTTTTAACCTGCATGTGCCGTTAAATGTTCGATAAAAAGTTGCAAAAGTATATCATTAGGTTAAAAAAAAGATGAACTTTTAGCCTGCAGGTGTTGTAGAATGTTCCAGAAAGTGTGGTGATAAAAGAGGTTGAACTTGTGACCTGTATGTGGCGCTGAATATTAAGTAGCTTTTCATATGGAAAATTCAAAATTAACCAATGGAGGTACGTGTTGGAATGTCGTTGAAGGAATGAAGTATTCTGATTTATTCTTTACATGTATTTATGTGTGGAGCGATAAAGAAATTGTGCCATTCCTGGTTTCATTCTTGATGAAGTCGGAGCTTTACATGTACTATGTGACAAAGAAAGATTTGTATGCATGTGTGACATTTGAAATCTGGATAACAACTACAAAGGTGAGTTAGAAATTAATAAGGTGTTTTATGTGTTCTATAGTAGTGATTAAGTATATGAGGTGATGTTTTTAATTTTGAAAATATTTTTTATTTCAAAGTAATATAGTGTTAGTAAAGTGTGGTGTTTGATATTGGTTATAAAATATGCATAACATTTGAGCTGTTGTTAAATAAGTACTTTATATATTTTTCGCAGAGAAGAAGTGTAGTTTGTCATCTTTATATGACTGTATGGTTTTCAAAATGAGGTACAGCGTTAATTTGGATTTCTAATGTATTCGGGGAGATAAACAAAATGGTGCACGTTTGCAAATGATACTTTTTGTGGAAATAGTGGGGTGGTGGTAGGAGATGTATGCGTTATTAAGTTAAAAGCGATAA
The DNA here is from genome assembly GCF_964263255.1 of Lissotriton vulgaris. Classification (NCBI taxonomy): domain Eukaryota; kingdom Metazoa; phylum Chordata; class Amphibia; order Caudata; family Salamandridae; genus Lissotriton; species Lissotriton vulgaris. The sequence continues at coordinate 784,235,807 of NC_141694.1, read as the reverse complement.
AACGAAATCCAGAAATGTTATGTGGCCAGGTTTTGGTCTCATTTTTGACACTGAGAGGTAGATTTGAATGTAAGTCAAGGTAGGTTGTTGTACAGTGGGGCCGTCTACAGTGTTAGGAGATTACATGGAGAGGAGACGGAGATAGGAAAAGTGATACGTTCCTTTTATATGTATGCATACTTTGCATCATGTGATCCTAGGTTGAGATATAATATGAACATGGTTTCTGGGTTGCATTTGGGTATAGTTAATAGTTTTTGTAATTTCTTACTAGTGATTAATGAAAAGGTAGATATACTAAAATATATGGTAGTAAACATATTAATTATTGTCTGTTCTTCTGGAATAGAAGTGGTTGGAGAGTGCTTCTTCAGAAGAGAAGTTTTATAAATGTGTGAGAGATAAACAAAAATGAAAATGTGCGTTATATTTTCTGTATGACTTTGTTGACATTAGAGAACTACATGTGATTATAAGTGATGCTATTTGTCAGGCTGTGTCACTGTGGTGGATATATGTAGATGTTAAAATGGACGTGTTTGTCCATGTTTTACTGATGCTGAGCTTTACTATCCCTTTTGAGACACTTGTCAATTTATTCATTCCATTTAATATCTTTAATATAGATATAGTAAAGGGACGGTATAGCTAAATTTTGGGAATTAGAACTTTGTTTACTCTCCCCATGCCCAGCTATACACTCTACAGAGTGTTTAAATGACTTTCGTAAAATATAGATGTCTAGCTAGTAAAGGTGGTGCAGTTTGACTGGGTCTATTTATAAACCCTACTATGGGATGGTTTATGTTTTACTCTCTTATTTGGATGTTTGAATACTTTTTGCTGATAAGTGTTCTGGCAGACACTTGTTAAATTAACGTTGTATATGGGTATAGTGGCGCTACTGGGAATGGTGGAGGTTTCTGTTTGATTTGGTACGGTTAACCAAGGGCGGGGTGGGTGTGGGGGAGGTGGTTATGTTACTGATTGAAACACAGAATATAGTAACGTGCAGATGTTGAGCTATTAAAGGTTATATATACCACTGGGAGCACTTATAAAGCGCCGTATGGTATGGGATATGTATTAGTTGCAAATTTGCATGTTTTAATACTTTTTGCTGATGAGCGTTTAAGGAGACATCTGTTGTAACTAAGCATCTGTATGGCTATAGTGGAGCTTCTACGTTTGCTGGGGCTCTTTATTTTATTGCATGAAGTTAAGCAAGGGCAGGTGTTGAGGTGTTGTAAAGGTACTCTGACTATTAATAAACCATCTTATGGTATGGTGTATGTTTGAGTTGAACAAGTTACTTACCTTCGGTAATGCCTTTTCTGGTGGACACAGTATCTGCCTGTGGATTCCTCACCTTGTGAATACCCCCTTGCGTTAGCAACATTCAGAAATTCTTTTTGTAGCTTCGCGCCGACGTGGGCGACGTCACAGAGGCACGACACCACGCGACTCCGCTGACGTCACCAACTCCATAATAGGCCCACGCCGGCGTGATGACGTCAGTTCCTCCCTTTTTTCGGTGCCTTCGAGGCACACGGACGGACCAACATCAGTAGAACTATACACAGTATACATAGTACACAAATGTCAAGATAACACACATAGTGTGAAACCAAGCAGAAAAGCAATAGAAATAAAACTTTTCCTTCAACAATATTAAAACAACACAGTTACTCAGGTATAGAAGAGTGGACAACGGGGAGGCGGTTGGGTCAGTTTGGAATCCAAAGGCAGATACTGTATCCACCAGAAAAGGCATTACCGAAGGTAAGTAACTTGTTCCTCTGATGGATACATCTGCCAGTGGATTCCTCACCTTGAGAATAGAGTTCCACAGCAGTCCCCACTCCCGGAGGAGGGTGTCCACTCTCCTATACCAGAAAATCCTGGAGGACAGAACGCGCAAAGTGGCCCTCCCTCCCCACTTCGGTATCCAAGCAGTAATGCTTCGCAAAAGTGTGGAGGGAGGCCCAAGTTGCCGCTTTACAAATGTCCTCAACAGGTAAACCCTAGACAAAGCAGAAGTAGAAGACTTTGCCCTAGTAGAGTGGGCTCTATTACCCTCTGGAGGTTCCCAGAGAGTTCGCCTCCCCCCATTCAAATCAGAGGCCACTGAAGTATTTTGCGGTGTACCACAAGGATCTTCACTCAGCCCCACCCTCTTCAACGTATACATGAGTCCCCTCGCATCCATCGCGCGCCAACACAACCTTAACATCATCTCCTATGCAGACGACACCCAGCTGATCCTCTCGCTCACCGAAGACCCAAACACCGCCAAAACCAATCTACACGAAGGAATGAAAGAAGTAGCCGAATGGATCAAGAACAGCCGTTTAAAACTTAACTCGGACAAAACGGAAGTCCTCATCTTAGGATCATCCCCCTCTGCCTGGGACGACTCATGGTGGCCACCGGCCCTAGGTACAGCACCCATACCTACAGATCACGCACGTAACCTGGGCTTCATCCTAGACTCCTCCCTCTCGATGACCAGACAAGTCAACGCCGTCTCTTCTTCATGCTTCAACATACTACGCATGCTCAAAAAAATCTTCAGCTGGATTCCCACCGAAACAAGAAAGACAGTCACCCACGCCCTGGTAACCAGCAGACTGGACTATGGAAACACCCTATACACCGGAACCACAGCCAAACTACAGAAAAAACTCCAGCGCATCCAAAACGCCTCTGCCAGACTCATACTGGACATCCCCCGCCATGCCCACACCTCCGGTCACCTGAGGGATCTTCACTGGCTCCCCGTCAGCAAGAGAATAACGTTCCGGCTCCTCACTGACGCACACAAGGCCCTTTACGACCTGGGATCCGAATGTCTCAACACACGACTGTCCTTCTACACACCCACCCGCCAACTTCGATCATCCAACCAAGCCCTCGCCGCAATTCCGCGCATCCACAGATCCACCATGGGAGGAAGATCCTTCTCCTACTTAGCGGCCAAAACCTGGAACTCTCTCCCCATTCACCTCCGACTCACACAGAACCACCTCTCCTTCAGAAAACAACTTAAAACCTGGCTATTCGATAAGTAAAGCCCCCACCCTCCCTCAAGCGCCTTGAGACCCTCTGGGTGAGTAGCGCGCTATACAAATTCCTGAACTTGAACTTGAACTAGATCTTGATGCATAGAATTATCCATCTCGAAAGTGTGCGCTTGTGCACAGCTCTTCCTTTTCTGCAACCAGCAAAACCAACAAACAGCTGGTCATCAACTCGATAGTCCTTAGTCCTATCAAGATAAAAGCTCACCGCCCTCTTAGGGTCCAGACGGTGAAGTCGCTCCTCCTCCTTGGAAGGGTGAGGGGGAGGATAGAAGGTAGGAAGGGTAATAGACTGTCCTAGATGGAAGGGAGTTACAACCTTAGGCAGAAAAGCAGCCCTGGTCCTAAGAACCATTCATTCAGCATGAATGGTCAAGAATGGGGTTTTGAACTAAGAGCTTGAAGCTCACTTACCCTCCTTGCCAAGGTAATTGCAACTAGGAAAACCGTCTTAAAAGACAACAACCTCAAGGGACAATTATGTAAAGGTTCGAAAGGAGAACCCATTAGAAAAGTAAGCACCAGATTCAAATCCCATTGAGGCACAATAAAAGGAGCAGCAGGAAATTTATTTGTAAGGCCCTTCAGAAATCTTACAACAATAGGAGATTTAAACAAGGACGGCTGATCCGGCAGGCAGGGAAATGCTGACAAAGCCGAAAGATAACCTTTCACTGTAGCCACAGCAAAACCTTGCTGCGTTAAAGAAAGAGCAAATAGAAGTATATCTGACAAACGAGCCCTCAAAGGGTCAATGGACTTCTCCTCACACCAAGTCACAAATTTAGACCATCTGTAAGAATAGATTGACTTAGTGGAGTCACGCCTGGCCGACAGAATGACATCCACCACATCATGTGGGAGAGAAAAGGAATTCAGGTTGCCCCGTTCAATCTCCAGGCATGAAGGTGTAAGGTCTGGAGGTGGGGGTGTAGAACCTGCCCCTCCAACTGAGAGAGGAGATCTGCCCTGAAAGGGAGACGGAGCGGCGGGCATGAGGAGAGATGGAGAAGATCTGTGTACCACACCCTTCTTGGCCAATCCGGGGCGACCAATATATCTTGGGCCCGGTCTTGGCGAATCTTCCTCAGAACCTGAGGAATCAAGGGTATGGGAGGAAACGCGTAAAGGAGTTGCGAGTACCAACTCAACTGAAACGCGTCCCCCAAGGCTCCCTGCATCAGAAACTGGAGGCTGCAGAACGACGGGCAGTGAGCATTCTCTTGAGTGGCAAACTGGTCCACCTGAGGAGTCCCCCTCTTGATGAAGCCTCCACTCGTGGTCGGCTGAGAACTGCCGACTGAGACTGTCTGCACGCACGTTCAGAACTCCGGCCAGATGATTTGCCATCAGACAAATCTGATGATCCTGAACCCGGGACCTGAGATGCAGAGCCTCTCTGCAGAGACACTGCGACCCTACTCCTCCCTGCTTGTTCAAATACCACATCGCGGCGACCTCCCATGAAGGGAAGGGAGAAAGGCCTTGAGCGCCAGACGTATCGCCCGCAATTCCAGAAGATTGATGTGAAGCAACCTTTCCTCTGGAGACCAAAGACCCTTGATCTCCAGATCCTCCAGATGAGCACCCCACCTTAGAGTGGACGCATCCATCATCACTGTGGCCACCGCTGAAGGAAGTTGAAAAGGCTTTCCTTGAGACAGATTGCCCTCCACACTCCACCAAGATAGATCCGCTGCAGTTTCTCTGGAGATCCTGACAGACTCCCTGAGATCTCCGTTGTGTTGATGCCACTGCCTGCGGAGGCACTCCTGGAGTACCCTCATATGCCAGCGTGCATGGTTGACCAACAGAATGCATGAAGCCATCAGACTGAGCAGACGAAGGACCTTCAGGACTGGAACAACCGCCCCATTGTGAAATAAAGTAATAATTTCCTGTATGTCGCAAATCCTTTGAGGTGGAGGGAATGCCAGACATACAGTAGTATCCAGTACTGCACCTATTAACAGGTTGTGCTGGGATGGCACCAGGTGAGATTTGGGTACATTTATTGAAAAACCCAACCTGTACAACAACTGAGTTGTGACTTGCAGATGATGGAGCACTTTCTCTGGAGATTCCGCTTTGATCAGCCAAACGTTCACATAAGGAAATACCAGAACCCCTGACCTTCTGAGATGTGCAGCCACCACTGCCATCACCTTGGTGAAGACTCGAGGCGCAGTAGTAAGACCAAACGGAAGGACCGCAAACTGGTAGTGTTGCGATCCCACCGTAAAACGGAGATACTTCCTGTGCGACTTCAGGATTGGGATGTGAAAATACGCATCCTGCAAGTCGATTGACACCATCCAGTCTTCTTCCAACAGCGCTTGAAGAACCTGCGCAAGAGTGAGCATTTTGAATTTCTCCTGCTTGAGATAGAGATTCAAAATCCTGAGGTCCAGGATTGGACGTAACCTGCCATCCTTCTTGGGGATCAGGAAATACCGGGAGTAGCACCCCTGACCCCTCTCCTGCTCCGGGACCACCTCTATCGCACCTTTTTTGAACAAAGCCAGGACTTCTTCCTGCAGGCGAATAAGGTGGTCCTCCGAACAAAAACCCTGGCAAGGAGGGTAATTGGGAGGGAACTCCTGGAAAGGAAGAGCATACCCATTTTCTACGAGATTGAGAACCCAAAGATCTGATGTAACCGATTCCCAATCCCGTAGAAAATGAGTAAGCCGACCCCCCACCGGAGCCACATGATCCAGAATGGCGGATCTAGGGCTGCTTTGCTGCAGAGGGAGGGGGTTGATTATTAGAGGAAGAGGAGGAGGAGGAGGCCTGGCGTCCACGGCCCCTTTGCTTTCCTCTGTAGGTTTTATACAGAGGATTCTGTCACTGCTGCTGCTGACCTTGGCTGTAGGAACGAAAAGTGGATCTGCCAAATCCCCTGAACTTCCTAGTCGCAGAGCCCCTTGTCTGAAGGCCCAAAGACCTCGCTGTAGTAGAGTAGGGTCTGCAATCCTATGATCACCCAGATTTTTTGCTTTTGTTTCACTGGTTTACGACTTTCTCTGGCTGTGGGCCTGCCAATCAGACCCACAGCCTGGCTGTTCTCTCTCTAAATTACAACATGTACCCTAGGTGCATTTACCAATTGGTACTGGGCCACCTTATCAGACCCTGTAACTCAGGGCATAGGTGTACCCAGGGCCTACCAGGGGCTGAAGCATGTAATATGCCACCCCTGGATGGCCTCCTAAATTTGACACAACTGGCTGCATGACAGCTGGGGCAAAGTCGTGTAATCACCCTTTGCTGTAGATATAGTATACCTATATCTAACCCTAAAAATGGACACACAGATTCCTATCAGTCACTCCTATGGCAGGCCTTAACAATCCTGAAGGCAGAGTGCTTGGAATCGTGTGAGATGGCGCTCTGGCATGAGCTGAGCCTGTCTGCAGCTTGCGGAACCAAGTCCTAATAGCTGTTCCATGATATCGCATACCATATACTCTTAAGTGCATTATAATCCTCGTGGTTAAATGCTATCTTTGGTATGGCTTTATCAAAACATGTCGAGTAAGGTGTCATACGAATTGGAATACTAACCCCTCGCCAATTCTGGCGACGGGGTTAGCATTCCACCCTTCTAGAGGGACACAACATGTATGTAACTGTGAACCCCGGTTAAAGTTAAGCAAAGCCTCAGCTCCACAAAATGGATGCTGCCACCACAGACACGAGTCTGACCCCCTGCAGCTGGGAGTCCTTCCAGCGAGGGGAGCCTGGACAAAGGGTTTCCTGTCGAGGGCGGTGCTAGCACCGTCCCAGACAGGGTTTTGTGTATCCTGGGTAGGCAGGGCTTTACAGGAAGGTGACTGCTGAGTTGCACCCCGGTGCTCACTACGCATAGGCCGGTCAGAACCAGTTCCAGGGGCACACCAGCCCCTGGCCTGGGGAAAGTCCGGCATGGGAGAGGGGTGTAACCACCCCCCTCCTAGTCCCACCCATAGGCAGGACCTAGTCACCGGGTCAGCCCCCTTTTTTAGTATAAAGATAGGAGCGGGCCCCCTGTTCAAATTAGATCATCTTTGGAATCAAGACACGACTTTCTGCAAAAGGACATCAAGATTTCTTCTTCAAGATTCTCCCTTGTGGCTAAGGAGTAGTCACCCTGCATCCGCAGGCACCATCCTAAGAACACTGCGGTCTGCTGCAAGTCCTTCCTCAGGAATCCGACGACCCAGCTCAACGAGACCCGGCTTCCCTGGCACCTCTGACCTCTACTCACCTCTACAGCCAAGCTGAGAACCGTGAGTGCGACGAGACCTCGAGGGACCGACGATCGCCAAGACTGCACGACTTCTTTGCAACAAGCCCACCGAGTATTCCACTGGTGAGTGCTTTGGGGTCCGAGAAGCCCCGACCCTGAGCAGCTCCAGCACCGAAGATCAGCCCTCCAGCATCTCCACGATCTGCGTGGGGCCCTTCTGCTTTTTGCTGCTCACCGCGTTGTTTGGCTACTAGCCGGCTGGCTTGTGGCCTTCTTCAAGACGCCCGACGACATCACTGCTGCTGGTCTGGTTGCTCCAGGCTGGCCCTTGCTTCCTTCCACAAGAGAAGCACCCCGGACCCTCCTGGTCCACTCCAGACGCCATTTTAGGTCCACCGCGTGGGCTTGAATTTGCCAAGGCTTTGTTGCCCAATCCTGGGTCCAGCGACGCCGACAGCTTCATCCATCGTGGGACAGCTCGCTCCTCCATCCTGGTAGCCGACAACGCCTCCTGGTCCGTGAGATCTGCAGAGCCCAGCGTCACCCACTCACCTAGTCGAGGTGACTACCATCCGGTGCCCTCCTGGTGCCACCTGACTACTGGCTAGTAGTCACGAACTTGGTCCCCTCTGCTTTCAGGTGTCATCTCTCTTCAAGATCCAGGCTTGGATCACTTCGAACTCTCTTCACTGGTCGCCTGCCAGCATCTTTCTTCCAGGCTCCTGGTCCGTCTACGAGGATTCCCGACGTCTTTTGAGACATATGCAGCTGCAGCCCCTGGGCTAGGTAACCTCGGCATTTCGGTGCCCCAGCATAGCCTCACTATCCAAGGGTCAGAATCCACTTTCGTTTTGCTCCTACCAGGTCGGGTTCGCCCGAGAACACTAACTCTGTGAAATCTAGCTACCATAGACTTTGTCCCGCATCACGCGTGAGAGTGCACACTCTGCACCCGAGTCCCCTAGGCCTCCTAGAAGTAATTTAACGATTCTATAGTCAAGTCCTAGCGATTCCAAAGCCTATTAGTACTGTACTTACCTGCTAGTAATTTCGCATTCCACTTTCAGAGTATATGGTTTTCCGTGCCCCTCAGGCATTTGTATATACTGTGCTAACTTAAGTATTTTCATAAGAGTTTTGTTTTGTGCTAAGTACCCTGTCCTCATAAAGAGTACAGGGCTGTTGTGATTTTAATAAATACACTGTTTATTTTCATAACACTTGTGTGGTGTCCTTTCACTTGGTGTTCAAGGGGTATATGTGTGGTATAACAGCTGGCTTAACACGCCCTCTCGAGTCTTTAGCCTTAGACTGCTCGTATCCACGCTACTAGGATAGCTGGTCTATAAGGTTGACTTACAACCAATCATCAATAAGGGTTGCTGGACTGATACATAGTGTTCACTAGAATAGTGAGCACTGCATATCAGGCCACCTTCTCACATTGGTGGGCAGCGGTTGGGATTTGAGATTGCTGTTGTTTTACCACACGTATCCTAAGAATATCTTGTTGAAAGATCACATAAGTACTTCAGGTACATATAACTTAGCTTAGAATACTCTGAGTTCTACTGAACCAGCTGTTGCAGCTCCTCAAGGCTTAGCACACCTTGGCTGCAACTCTTAGCAAGGGATCAGTAGGCAAACACATGGTGTAGGTAGGTGCATCACTTACACCACACTAGAAGCATGTTTAACCTCGGAGAGTCTACTGAGACCCCTCTGATGGTTGAGGACCCTCCACAGGCCTCTTCTAGATATGCAGCCCTTAGCTTCCAGGAGATGAGACAAGTGTGTACTTCCAGGAAGCTAAAACAGGGGTCTAACCCCACAATCCCATTTCTGATTGGTCTCTTAGAGACTTATGATGCTAGAAAGGCTGAGAAACTTCTTAGCTCTTCTCATCCAGAAGGGGACATGCCAGCCCTAGAAGGAACCAGGGGTGACCCAGATCTCATCCATCTCTCAGGTGAGGAGGATGATGATCAGGAGACATCTGGGGATGAGGCAGACAAAGGTCCAGAAATAGTTAGTCAGCTAACTAGGGACAACTTAAGCAGGCATGAGAGTGATACCAGGAGAGCCCTGGGACCCCTCTCAGGCCAGCTTAACATTGGGAATGGACAAGTTAGGTCTCTCTCAAGAGGCTCTAACAGATCCATTCAAACCAATGGCTCTCAGGCCTCTGCTCTGAGGAGGATGACCTCCCCTCAGAGGAGAGTTTATGAAGCCAAGGAAAGGGAAGTCAATCTAAGGATTGCCAGGGAAGAACTTGCCCTGGCCAAAGAGAGACTTGCCTTTGCTAGAGAGCAAGAATTGAGTGGGTCAAAACCCACTGGTGGCAGCATTATACCTAGCAATAGGGAAAGGAGTTTTGATACAAAACACCTGAATAAGATAGTGCCCCCCTTTAAACAAGGGGATGACATCCACAAATGGATTACTGCTTTGGAGAGGGCCTGCACTGTGCAGGGTGTTCCCCAGAGTCAGTGGGCAGCTATCTTGTGGCTCTCCTTTGAAGGTAAAGGTAGAGATAAGCTCCTCACTACTAGAGTGGAGGATGCTAACAATTACCAAGTCTTGAAAAACACACTGGTTGATGGGTTTGGCCTAACCACTGAGCAGTACAGGGTGCTGTTCAGGGATACCCAGAAAACTCAGTCTCAAGATTGGTCTGACTTTGTAGATTGTGCCACTAAGGCTTTTGAGGGCTGGTTGCTGGGCAGTAAGGTTACTGATTTTACAGGATTGTACAATTTGATGATGAGAGAACAAATTTTAAACAATTGTCAGAACCAGTTGTTGCATCAGCATCTTGTTGACTCAGATCTGACCTCTCCCCAAGAATTGGGAAAGAAGGCAGACAGATGGGTCAGAACAAGAGTTAAGCAGAACCAGGGCCAGAATCAAGGTGGTCAGAAGAAAGCAGACCAGAAGGGTAAAGATTCTAAAGGGGAACAAAATGACCAGAAGTCTTCGACAGGTCCCCAACAACCCAAAGAGGGTGGGGGTCAGGCTCCCCAGAAAAAGAAAAATCAAGATGGCCAGTCCAAAAGGTGGTGCCAATACTGTAAAAGTAAAACTCACTGGTTTAGTGAGTGCACCAAGAAAGGAGGAGGGCAGACTCCTGCCACTGCAGCCCCTAAGGCACCTGTGCCCCCTAGTACAGTCAGCAGTGGCAGTGCACCTCCCAAGGGATTAGTTGGGTTAACCTTGGGTTCTGAGGGTTGTGACAGCTTAGTTGGCACACTCACTCAGGCTGTCCTTGTCTGTACAGGGGATGTGGATATATCCCCTGACATCAGTCCCAATACTTTGGGCAAATACAGGCAGACACCTTTAATAAATGGAAGAATGGCTCAGGCCTATAGGGACACTTGTGCCAGTGTCACAATGGTGACACCTAACTTTGTGGACCCTGGACAAATCATGCCAGGTACAGATTTCCTGGTGACCAATGCAAGCAATGTCACTACCAGTCATAGTATGGCAATTGTTGCTTTCTCCTGGGGAGGGGTAAATGGCCAAAAGAAGGTTGTTGTTAGTTCAGACCTCCCAGTGGATTGTTTGTTGGGCAATGATTTGGAGTCATCACAGTGGACAGAGGTGGAGGATAGGACTCACATGGAGATGTTAGGCTTGCCAGCACATGTGCTTGCTGTGACTAGGTCACAGGTCAGAAAATGCCCCACCGAACAGGTGCTGGATCCTGGAACAATGGACCAGACACCTTCCAAGAAGAAGAGCAGTAGGGTTAAGGCTGTGCCTTCCCCCTTGCCCTAGGTTGAGGATCAAGTCTCTGAGGAGGCTGACCTACAAGAATTGAGGGAAACTGAGCCTAAAGAGTTTGAACTTGATCAAGTTGAATTTCTGGGCTCAGGGGGACCCTCAAGAGAAGACCTGGGGAAGGAACAGTTAGACTGCCCTTCCCTTGAACCCCTCAGACAGCAGGCTGCTGCTGAGGCTGCTGGGAATGCCACAGGTACCCACAAGGTATACTGGGAAGATGGACTCCTGTACACTGAGGTAAGAGACCCCAAGCCTGGCATGACCAGGAGGCTGGTTATCCCCTTGACTCAGAGAGGTTTCCTTCTCACCTTGGCCCATGAGATTCCCTTAGCAGGTCACTTAGGCCAGACAAAGACTTGGGACAGGCTTGTCTCACACTTTCACTGGCCTCACATGAATGAGGATACCAAGGAGTTTTGTCGCTCCTGTGTCACTTGCCAAGCCAGTGGTAAGTCAGGTGGCACAACAAAGGCCCCCCTTATACCAATGCCTGTGGTGGGGGTGCCCTTTGAAAGAGTGGGGATTGACATTGTTGGTCCAATGGAACTCCAGACAGCATCAGGGCACAAGTTTATACTGGTGGTAGTGGATCATGCCACCAGGTATCCTGAAGCTATTCCACTTAGGACCACTACAGCACCTGTAGTGGCAAGGGCCCTAGTTGGAGTGTTCTCCAGAGTGGGCTTCCCTAAGGAGGTTGTCTCTGACAGAGGTGCAAACTTCATGTCAAGCTACTTAACTGCTATGTGGAAGGAATGTGGTGTCAACTACAAGTTCACCACACCCTATCATCCACAATGCAATGGGCTTGTTGAAAGGTTCAACAGGACCCTAAAAGGGATGATTCATGGACTACCTGAAAAGCTCAGGCGTAGATGGGATGTCCTGATACCCTGCCTTCTGTTTGCTTACAGAGAGGTCCCACAAAAGGGGGTTGGCTACAGCCCTTTTGAACTTTTGTATGGGCATCATGTGAGAGGCCCCCTGTGTTTGGTGAAGGAAGGATGGGAGAGACCTCTCAAAAAGCCTGCAACCAACATAGTGGACTATGTACTTGGTCTCCGCTCCAGGATGGCTGAGTATATGGAGAAGGCATCTGAAAACCTTAAGGCCAGTCAAGAACTTCAAAAAGCTTGGCATGACCAAAAGGCTGTCCTGACTGTTTACAAGCCTGGACAGAAGGTGTGGGTGTTGGAGCCAGTGGCCCCAGCAGCACTCAAAGACAAATGGTCTGGGCCCCACACAATTCTTGAGCAAAAGGGAGAGGTCACCTACCTGGTAGACCTTGGAACTTCCAGGAGCCCCCACAGGGTACTCCATGTCAACAGGCTCAAAGCATATGTCGACAGGAAGGACATGAGCTTGCTCATGGCCATTGATGAGGGACAGGAGGAAGAGAGTGACCCTCTCCCAGACCTGCTCACTCAGAATCCTGATGATGGGTCAATAGATGGTGTTGTCTTTTGTGGCAGCCTCTCTGAACATCAACAGAAAGACTGTAAACAGGTTCTTCAGTCTTTCAGACATATGTTCTCTCTGACACCCAGTCAAACCAATTGGTGTACCCATGAGGTTGACACTGGTGACAGCTTGCCAGTTAAGAGTAAAATCTACAGGCAGCCTGATCATGTTAGAGACTGCATAAAAACTGAAGTGCAGAAAATGTTGGAGTTGGGAGTCATTGAACCCTCAGATAGCCCTTGGGCTAGTCCAGTAGTTCTAGTGCCAAAACCTCACACCCAGGATGGTAAGAGAGAGATGAGGTTCTGTGTAGACTACAGGGGTCTCAATGCAGTCACTAAGACTGATGCCCACCCACTACCAAGGGCAGATGAGCTTATAGATAGATTGGCTTCTGCCAACTACTTAAGCACATTTGACCTGACAGCTGGGTATTGGCAAATCAGGTTAGCTGAGGATGCCAAGCCCAAGACAGCATTTTCAACCCCTGGTGGGCATTACCAATTTGTGGTAATGCCCTTTGGTCTGAAAAATGCACCTGCCACCTTCCAAAGGTTGGTGAATCATGTTCTCACTGGGCTGGATGACTTCTGTGCAGCATATCTAGATGATATTGCTGTCTTTAGCTCCACCTGGGAGGATCACCTGGTCCACCTGAGGAAAGTGTTAGAGGCTCTGCAAGCAGCAGGCCTCACTATCAAGGCCACCAAGTGCCAGATAGGGCAGACACAGGTTGTATACCTGGGCCACCTTGTAGGTGGAGGCCAGGTTCAGCCACTGGAGAGCAAAATACAGTCAATCAGGGACTGGGCTCCTCCAACCACCCAGACTCAGGTTCGAGCTTTCTTGGGCCTGACTGGTTACTACAGAAAGTTTGTCAGGAACTATGGATCAATTGTGACTCCATTAAATGAACTGACAAGTAAGAAAATGCCAAAAAAGGTTCAGTGGACAGCAGGCTGTCAAAAAGCATTCGATGACCTAAAGCAGGCCATGTGCACAGCACCTATCCTCAAGAGTCCAGACTACTCCAAACCATTCATTGTCCAAACAGATGCTTCTGAGTTGGGTGTGGGAGCTGTTCTATCTCAACTGAATTTTGATGGTCAAGACCAGCCCATTGCTTTTATAAGCAGAAGGCTGACCCCCAGAGAGAAGAATTGGTCAGCTATTGAGAGGGAGGCCTTTGCTGTGGTTTGGGCCCCGAAGAAGCTGAGGCCATACTTGTTTGGCACTCACTTCAAGATTCAGACCGACCATAAGCCCCTCTTGTGGCTAAATCAGATGAAGGGTGAAAACCCCAAACTGCTTAGGTGGTCCATTTCCCTACAGGGGATGGACTTTACAGTGGAACATAGACCTGGTACTGATCATGGCAATGCCGATGGGCTCTCCAGATATTTCCGCTTAGAACAAGAAGACTCACCTGGTCAAGGTTAGCTTATTGTCCCAAAGTTTGGGGGGGGGGGTCATGTAGGAGAGTAGGGTCTGCAATCCTATGATCACCCAGATTTTTTGCTTTTGTTTCACTGGTTTACGACTTTCTCTGGCTGTGGGCCTGCCAATCAGACCCACAGCCTGGCTGTTCTCTCTCTAAATTACAACATGTACCCTAGGTGCATTTACCAATTGGTACTGGGCCACCTTATCAGACCCTGTAACTCAGGGCATAGGTGTACCCAGGGCCTACCAGGGGCTGAAGCATGTATTATGCCACCCCTGGATGGCCTCCTAAATTTGACACAACTGGCTGCATGACAGCTGGGGCAAAGTCGTGTAATCACCCTTTGCTGTAGATATAGTATACCTATATCTAACCCTAAAAATGGACACACAGATTCCTATCAGTCACTCCTATGGCAGGCCTTAACAATCCTGAAGGCAGAGTGCTTGGAATCGTGTGAGATGGTGCTCTGGCATGAGCTGAGCCTGTCTGCAGCTTGCGGAACCAAGTCCTAATAGCTGTTCCATGATATCGCATACCATATACTCTTAAGTGCATTATAATCCTCGCGGTTAAATGCTATCTTTGGTATGGCTTTATCAAAACATGTCGAGTAAGGTGTCATACGAATTGGAATACTAACCCCTCGCCAATTCTGGCGACGGGGTTAGCATTCCACCCTACTAGAGGGACACGACATGTATGTAACTGTGAACCCCGGTTAAAGTTAAGCAAAGCCTCAGCTCCACAAAATGGATGCTGCCACCACAGACACGAGTCTGACCCCCTGCAGCTGGGAGTCCTTCCAGCGAGGGGAGCCTGGACAAAGGGTTTCCTGTCGAGGGCGGTGCTAGCACCGTCCCAGACAGGGTTTTGTGTATCCTGGGTAGGCAGGGCTTTACAGGAAGGTGACTGCTGAGTGGCACCCCGGTGCTCACTACGCATAGGCCGGTCAGAACCAGTTCCAGGGGCACACCAGCCCCGGGCCTGGGGAAAGTCCGGCATGGGAGAGGGGTGTAAACACCCCCCTCCTAGTCCCACCCATAGGCAGGACCTAGTCACCGGGTCAGCCCCCTTTTTTAGTATAAAGATAGGAGCGGGCCCGCTGTTCAAATTAGATCATCTTTGGAATCAAGACACGACTTTCTGCGAAAGGACATCAAGATTTCTTCTTCAAGATTCTCCCTTGTGGCTAAGGAGTAGTCACCCTGCATCCGCAGGCACCATCCTAAGAACACTGCGGTCTGCTGCAAGTCCTTCCTCAGGAATCCGACGACCCAGCTCGACGAGACCCGGCTTCCCTGGCACCTCTGACCTCTACTCACCTCTACAGCCAAGCTGAGAACCGTGAGTGCGACGAGACCTCGAGGGACCGACGATCGCCAAGACTGCACGACTTCTTTGCAACAAGCCCACCGAGTATTCCACTGGTGAGTGCTTTGGGGTCCGAGAAGCCCCGACCCTGAGCAGCTCCAGCACCGAAGATCAGCCCTCCAGCATCTCCACGATCTGCGTGGGGCCCTTCTGCTTTTTGCTGCTCACCGCGTTGTTTGGCTACTAGCCGGCTGGCTTGTGGCCTTCTTCACGACGCCCGACGACATCACTGCTGCTGGTCTGGTTGCTCCAGGCTGGCCCTTGCTTCCTTCCACAAGAGAAGCACCCCGGACCCTCCTGGTCCACTCCAGACGCCATTTTAGGTCCACCGCGTGGGCTTGAATTTGCCAAGGCTTTGTTGCCCAATCCTGGGTCCAGCGACGCCGACAGCTTCATCCATCGTGGGACAGCTCGCTCCTCCATCCTGGTAGCCGACAACGCCTCCTGGTCCGTGAGATCTGCAGAGCCCAGCGTCACCCACTCACCTAGTCGAGGTGACTACCATCCGGTGCCCTCCTGGTGCCACCTGACTACTGGCTAGTAGTCACAAACTTGGTCCCCTCTGCTTTCAGGTGTCATCTCTCTTCAAGATCCAGGCTTGGATCACTTCGAACTCTCTTCACTGGTCGCCTGCCAGCATCTTTCTTCCAGGCTCCTGGTCCGTCTACGAGGATTCCCGACGTCTTTTGAGACATATGCAGCTGCAGCCCCTGGGCTAGGTAACCTCGGCATTTCGGTGCCCCAGCATAGCCTCACTATCCAAGGGTCAGAATCCACTTTCGTTTTCCTCCTACCAGGTCGGGTTCGCCCGAGAACACTAACTCTGTGAAATCTAGCTACCATAGACTTTGTCCCGTATCACGCGTGAGAGTGCACACTCTGCACCCGAGTCCCCTAGGCCTCCTAGAAGTAATTTAACGATTCTATAGTCAAGTCCTAGCGATTCCAAAGCATATTAGTACTGTACTTACCTGCTAGTAATTTTGCATTCCACTTTCAGAGTATATGGTTTTCCGTGCCCCTCGGGCATTTGTATATACTGTGCTAACTTAAGTATTTTCGTAAGAGTTTTGTTTTGTGCTAAGTACCCTGTCCTCATAAAAAGTACAGGGCTGTTGTGATTTTAATAAATACACTGTTTATTTTCATAACACTTGTGTGGTGTCCTTTCACTTGGTGTTCAAGGGGTATATGTGTGGTATAACAGCTGGCTTAACATGCCCTCTCGAGTCTTTAGCCTTAGACTGCTCGTATCCACGCTACTAGGATAGCTGGTCTATAAGGTTGACTTACAACCAATCATCAATAAGGGTTGCTGGACTGATACATAGTGTTCACTAGAATAGTGAGCACTGCATATCAGGCCACCTTCTCACACTCGCCGTAGCCCGGCTGTCCTTGAATCTCTCCAGAGCTACGTCAGCCTTCTTACCAAAGAGGCCTGTCCCATCAAATGGCAAGTCCAACAAGGTAGACTGAACATCAGAAGAAAAATCGGAGGACTTAAGCCATGCGGCCCTTCTTGTTGCAACAGTAGAGCCCATAATCCTGGCAACAGAGTCCACCGTGTCCATACCACTCTGTATAACCATACGAGCTGCAGCCTGAGTATCAGAGACCACTTCGTTAAAGTTCTTCCTATCGTCCTCTGGAAGCTTAGATGAAAGTTGTTTCACAGAGTCCATCAACGCATGAACATATCTCCCCAATAGGCAAGTAGCATTGGTGGATTTCAAGGCCATGCTACCCGAGGAGAAAATCTTTTTAGCAGACTGGTCCAATTTTTTAGAGTCCTTGTCTGCCGGCACCTGAGGGAAAGAGCCCGCAGCCCTGCTGGAACAGGCGGCCTGCACTACCAGACTCTCCGGTGCAGGATGCGAGGAAAGAAATTCAGGGTCATCAAGAGCCACCATGTAACGCCTTGCCACTGACTTGGAAACCGCAGGAGCAGTCAAAGGCCTCTTCCAAACCTCCTTTATTGGCTCAGTCAATGCATCCGTAAAAGGAAGTGTAGGCTCTACAATTGAAGAAGGCGAATGCAAAACTTCCGTAAGGATGTTGGGCTTGTATTCAACTGTGGACAAGTCAAGCCTAGCAAATCTGCAGCCTTCCTAATAACAACGTGATAGGGTGCTATGTCCTTAGATGGAGTATCTGAAACGGATGGCAAACCCCACTCAGGAGAAAGTTCCAGGCCACTTGCGCTTTGGAGGTCCTCAAAACAATCCCCCTGATCTTGCAACTCTCCTTCCTCAACCTCGGAGTCCATATACTCCTTCTCCTCCAAGAGGCGTTGTGCCCTGCGCCTCGACCATTCCATGCGGACCGAAGTCGACGGATCCGGCAACGACTCCGACGGCGCCGGAGCCGACGTCGAGCGAGGAGCTTGAGGACGGGAAGTACCACGATCCGAATCACCACGAAGCCGGTCCGGAGTCGGCGAAGCCGCATGCGAAGTCGACGACCTCGGCGGCGCCGTACCGAGCCAAGGAGTACAAGGCGTCGGCATAAACGGCATAAAGGGGGCCGGGGCATAAGCCTGGGGCACACCTAAATTAAAAGACAAAGGACCCATGGGACCAACAGGCGCACCAGTGGGGTACATAGCCCTCGAATAAACACCAAACATGGCGTTTAAAAACTGCGAGGGATCCTGACCTGGACCTGGAAAGGGAGGGTACGAACCCAACGGCCGCTCCGAAGGAGGCTGATCCGGCAAAGGTGCACCCTGGCCCTCTTGATCTTCAGGCTCCACAACCAGAGTCGGTGCTCGAGGAACCTCTTCTTCATGCACCGAAGAGTGGTGCGACTCCAGATCCTGATCCTGCTCCTGAACAGGAGAACCCACATGAGATTGAGCTGGAGAAGGAGACACGAAGTCCTTGTGATGTTTACGTGACTTCTTCCTCGAATCCGAAGACTCCTTGCCAGAGTGATGTCTGGAGTGATGTTTACTCCTCTTATGCTTCTTTCTCGAGGAGCTCGAAGCATGGCCTGAGGCCGACTTGGATCCGGACCTCGACCTTCGTCTGGACCTCGACCTCTCTCTGGACCTCGATCTCTCTCTGGATCTCAACTCGCCTTGGTCCTCGAAGCCGACCTCGACTTCGACCGCGACAACTGCCTCGACTTCGAGCGCCTGGACACCTTCCTGCTTCTCTTTCCTTCACCTTCGCGAGCAGAAGCTTAGCCTCCCGCTCTCGCAAAGCCTTGGGGTTCATCTTGAAACAGGAACGACAGTTCTTAACATCGTGATCCGATCCAAGACACCACAGACAGTCGGAATGCGGATCGGTGATCGACATCATACGGGTACAGGAACCACATTGTTTGAAACCCGTCTTCCTCGACGACATCCTTGGCGAAGAAGTAAATCTCAACAGAGAAACTCTAACAGCTAAACAGTGATAAGATACAAAAGTATAGCAGAAGATCCCAGAAACCGTTAGCGTCGACGACACGGAAAAAAGGGAATTGACGTCATCACGCCGACGTGGGTCTTATGAGGAGTCGGTGACGGCAGACGGAGTCGCGCGCGATGCCGTGCTCCTATGACGTCAACCACGCCGGCGTGCTACGAAGAATTTTCCGAACGTTGCTGGCGCAAAGGGGATATTCACAAGGTGAGGAATCCACACGGCAGATGTATCTATCAGAAGTAATCAATTCCCAATCTCGTAGAAAATGGGTAAGCCGGCCCCCCACTGGGCCCACATGATCTGAAATGGCAGATCTAGGACTGCTTTGCTGTGGTGGCAGGGGGTTGGGAAGAGGTAGAGGAGGAGGAGGAGGCTTGACGACCCCTAGGACGAGCTCTTCGCCTGCCTCTGTACGACTTGTACAGCGTATTTTGCTGCTGCTGCTGTTGTGGCTGCCTGTAGGTCCGAAAGGAAGACCTGCCAAAACCTCTGAGCCTCTTCACCGCAGCACCTCTGGACTGTAGGCCCAAAGATCTCACTGTCGCTCTGCTGTCCTTGAACCTTTCTAAAGCGGCATCATCCTTCTTTCCAAACAATCCTGACCCATCAAAGGGCAAATCCATCAAGGCAGCTTGGACATCCGCAGAGAATTCAGAGGATTTAAGCCATGCCGCTCTTCTTGCGGCCACTGCAGAACCCATCACTCTTGCCACCGAGTCAGCAGTGTCCAGACCACTCTGAATGACCTGTCTAGCAGCAGCCTGAGTGTCAACAATAACCTTTTGAAAATCCTTCCAATTCCCCTCAGGAAGCTTTGGAACCAGCTGTTTAACTGTATCCAACAACGCATGGATATAGCGTCCCATAAGACAAGTAGCATTAGTCGATTTCAGTGCCATGCTGGCCGAAGAAAATACCTTTTTAGCAGCCTGGTGCTGCTTCTTTGATTCCTTATCCCCTGGAACCTGTGGAAAAGCGCCTGCAGATTTTTTCAAGCAGGCCGCCTGCACAACTAAGCTCTCTGGTAAGGGGTGTGTGGATAAAAAGTTCGGATCACCAGGCGCCACCCTGTACCTTCTTGCAACCGCCCTTGAAACAGCAGGGGCTGTTAGCGGTCTTTTCCAAACCTCATATATAGGCTCCGCCAAAGCATCATTAAAAGGGAGCATAGGCTTGACCACAGAGGTAGGTGAATGAAGGACTTCAGTCAGTATATTAGCTTTATACTCTGCAGTAGGAAGTGTTACATTCAACAAGCCTTCCTTATAACCACCTGATAAGGTGTCACATCCTTAGAAGGGGCGTCAGAGACAGAGACCAAATCCCAATCAGGGGACAGTTCAAGACCTCTAGCCTCTCTCATATCATCGAAAAGATCTTCTGAATCCTGCAGCTCACCCTCTTCCATTTCTGCTTCACAATACCTCTGCTCTTCCAGAAGTCTCTGTGCCTCACGCCTCGACCTCTCCTTCATAAACGAAGTCGACAGATCCGGAATTGACTCCGTCGGAGCCGTCGCCGGCGTCAAGCCTGAAGCCGGAGGACCAGACCACTGAACACGAGGTGGAATTGGATTCGGCATCGGCGTTGAGGGAGTCGGCGTCGATGGCCTTGGCGTCGAAGGCTCTGGCGTCGCCGAGAAAATCCAAGGCGGCGTCGGAGGCGGCATAAATGGCATAAAAGGCGCAGGAGCGTAAGTCTGGGGGATACCCAGATTGTATGCTAATGGACCCGTGGGACCAACCGGTGCACCAGAGGGGTACATAGCTCTTGAATATACTCCATACATGGCATTCAGGAACTGAGTGGGGTCCTGACCTGGAGCAGGAAAAGCTGGATGCGAGCCCACAGGCTGCTCTCGAGGGAGCGGAGTCTTCTCGACTTTGACCTCCACCTCAGGCTGACACACCGGAGTCGACGAACTCGCAGGCAACAGAGCCTCCTCTTCTCCTCCATCTTCATCATCTCCCTCACTCGACATCGGCTTCGGGGAATGAACAGGCGAATTCACAGGCGAAGCTTCGCCATCAGAGACTTGAACCTCTGGAGTCGGAGCCTCCACATCCTTGTGAAGCAACTTCACCTGCGACTTCAGTCTCAAGCTCGAGTCCTTCTCAGAGTGATGTCGAGACTCATGAGAACTCTTCTTGTGCTTCTTCCTCGATGACTTTGAAGCATGCACCGAAGACGACCTCGAACGTGACTTTGAGCAAGACCTCGACCTCGAACGACGATTCCGTGACCTTGACCTCTTCTTGTCCTTTTTGCTCTTCAACCTCGCAACAAGGAGTTTCGCCTCCCTCTCACGCAGAGCCTTAGGATTCATTTTTTTACAGGAAGAACAATCCTCGACGTCATGGTCCAAACTCAAGCACCAAACGCAGCACTCGTGCGGATCCGTAATAGACATGGTCTTGCCGCACTCTCCGCAGGGCTTAAATCTAGTCTTCGTCGTGGACATCTCGACACAAAGAAGCAAAAGGACACCAAAATGAAACAAACAGTAACAAAGTTACCAACAGCTACAGAGGATCCCAAGAAACCATTAGCGTCGACAACGCGGAAAAAAGGGAACTGACGCCATCACGCCGGCGTGGGCCTATTATGGAGTCGGTGACGTCAGCGGAGTCGCACGCGGTGTTGTGCCTCTGTGACGTCGCCCACGTCGGCGCAAAGCTACAAAAAGAATTCCGAATGTTGCTGACGCAAGGAGATATTCACAAGGTGAGGAATCCACTGGCAGATGTATCCATCAGAAGTAATAATGTAGGTTTTAATAGCTTTTGCTGATGAGCATTGCACAAGACACCTGTTGACATTAAGGGTATGTATGGCTATAGTGGTGGTAAAGGGAGTCATGGGGCTCGTTGTTTGATTTCGTAAGATTAAGCAAGGCCATTGGTGGGGTGGAAGAGGTGTGTATGTTGCTGATTATAAGACGGATATTTGTAACGTCGGCATGTGTAGTTATTAAAGGTAATGTAGTTTCACTGGACCCATTTATAAAGCATGCTATCCGCCAATTTGCATGTTTGAATAGTTTTTGCTGATAAGTGTTCCGGTAGACACCTGTTAAAATTAAGCCTGTGTATGGGTATAGTGGCGCTACTAGGAATGGTGGGGGGTTCTGTTTGATTTTGTATGGTTAACCAAGGGCGGGGGTGGGTGTGGGGGAGGTAGTTATTTTACTGTTTGAAATACAGAATATAGTAACGTGGAGATGTGGAGCTACTAAAGGTGATATAGTACCATTGGGAGCACTTATGAAGCGCTCTATGGCATGGGATATGTTTTAGTCGCAAATTTGTATGTCTTAATACTTTTTGCTGATGAGCGTTTCGGGAGACATCTGTTGAAATTAAGCATCTGTATGGCTATAGTGGCGCTTCTACGTTTGCTGGGGCTCTTCCTTTTATTGCGTAAAGTTAAGGAAGGGCGGGTGTTGAGGTGGTGTAGTGGTATGTGACCGTTTATAAACCGTCCTAGGTATGGTGTATGTTTGAGGTATTTATGTTTGAGTTTTATTTATTTCATTCCAAATAAACATAAAACAATGACATTTTTAATTGTAATACTAAGGTTGGGGCTACCCTAAATTCAATTGAAAGCATTTATTGTCAGTTCTATATACTGTCTGTTGTTCTTGCTCCAAAGAATCAATCTAAGGATACCAATTTAATTTTTAACGGCATATTTAAAAAAATTACGTTTATATTTTGCTTCCTTATTTATATATATTTTGTAACTATATCAATATTATTTTAGTTTCTAAGCAGTCGCAGACCCCGAGAGTAGGCGTATAGACCTCTAGGGCTCCGCGGACCACAGGTTACAAACTACTGGTCTAGCCTGTTGCTGATGGCACTCATCCCACTTATGTGCATGGAAATTATCTGAATGAGATTCTAATTGACTTTAGCTTCACAGACTGCGATGATCAGACAATTATAATTTCGGTATTTGGGCTTTCGGTGTGCGCAAAATAGTTTTGAATTTGTGGTTATGTGAGACTGAATGAACATTTACACTTATAAATTGACTGTTTCAATGACTATGTGTAAAACTCTGAATAATGACATAATATGAATTTAAGTTGAAAGTGGCATTGTCCTTTAAAATAAGAGGTTTTTCTGAACAATGAATAACAGCTTGGCATCAATTTATTGACAGGTCCAGTACTGCATGTCAAATCTAATTTAAAAATGGGAAAATAAGCAAAAGCCACAGACTCATTCTTACATTCGCCCTTCTCGCCCACCCACAATAAAACACGCACATAAACTCATCAAACATATACAAGATAAATGAACAGAAGAAAAGTAGAAACATACTAGCTCATGAACATGGTGCAATTGCAATTAAGTAAAACAATAAACAAAGCAGTGAGGTGCCACTGTGTATTGGTATTGTGTATAGTGATTAATTGCTGTATCAATTCAAGATGGCCAACATGTTTTTTTTTATCATACCAATATTTCTTTATTTCGGTATTTCACCATAAAAGAACAGTCACAAGAAAAATAAAAACAATTCATCAAAGATAATACATAAATAGATTAAAAAAAAGACAATCAAATCCATGATCTTGCATCTTGAGGAAGTTACTCCTGACCCTCCACATGGAGCTTAAAACCCGTGAGAATGTAAAGACTATATGAGAATATGGGTTCTATATTTTAAGATTCTAAATGCTTACCTGCAATGTGTAGTGCCCAGGTTTTTGCACAGCTGTAGCAGCCATCTACATCTTACTGTTTCATAGTCCGGGCAAAAAAAGGAGACGTGGACTTCGGTCTCATCACACAAATTACAAGCCGGACACCCACTTATACTTCCACCCGACCATGTGCCCATGAAAGCATGCAGAAGGAGGTAGTCATGGCGAAACTGCATATATAGTTTCCTTCCTAGTGCCGGGCGGATTTCATCAAGACATGCCTCCAGCCTGCAGGTGTCTATTACTTCCAGGAAGAGTGAAGTGAGGGTGCCGTGTGCGGGTCCTGCATGAAGTTTTGCGGATATTCTGCCCCAATAGCTAGTACTCAGAGACTTTTGTGATATGCTCAAATAGGCTGTGTCGAGATTGACCCATAATTGTTTTAGACCTATTTCATAGAGGCTCTCCCTGACAAAGAGAAGCCATGGCAGCTTCCCTGACCCAGGGAGTTTCCGGATTTCCAATAGCTCTAGTCTGTACTCGTATAATTCCGGTGTTGCCCAAAGGCGCAGTCAAAATAGTAGTGGCCTGCAGGCAATTATCTCAGCAATGGATCTAACCCCTAGGTCCATACGCAATGGAACCAAGGGGGAGCTTATCGGTGGCCCAAGCAATTGTCTAAGGATGATGTTCTCTGTAGTGGCTAAGGACCTGTGATTCGAGTGCCCCCAGAGTTCAACCCCATATAAGGGAGCACTCCTCCACTAGCTTTTATAGATCTCCATAACTGGGCTAACTGGCTTATGGAAAGTATTTCTAAAAAAAACTTAGCCAGGCCGCCTGTCGTTTGTGTCAGTTTGAGGTTGGATTTCTTAAACTGAGCCCCCCATGTCATATTTTCAGTAAGGGTTAGGCTCAAATAGTCAAATACAGAGACATGGTCCAAGGAAATTCCATTCATATGTGGGTTTGCGCATGTGGATTTACTGGGGTTGAAGATCATAAATTTAGTTTCATTGATGTTAATCTCTAATCCCCTACTACTACAAAATCCATCTAGAATTCTTTGGATGCCCATCGGCGACTTGGAGAGGAGGAGAGTATCATCTGCAAACATCATAGCAGGGAAATGCTTTTGAGCAATTTTCGGAACAACTCTGTCTTTGCATGATCTAAAAGCATCTATCAACCCATTGATGTAAATGTAGAACAGGGTGGGGGCAAGCACACATCCCTGCCTGACTCCCCTATTGACAGGGATGGGCTGCGTTAATTCCCCATTTTTCCCAAATCGGATTTAGGCATAATATCCATTATGTAATCTACTCAGTATATTTAAGAGATAAAAGGGAAGACTCAACTCCCTTAAAACCCTCCATAGTGCATCTCTGGGTACCAAATAGAAAGCACTCTTCAGATCAACAAAGATCAGATACAGGCTACCACCTTCTAGTTCGACCGTTTTCCAATAAAGAAGTTGAAGCCTGAATATCTGGTCTATTGTTGACATTTTCTCCCTGAAACCAGCCTGCAGGGGGGTCAGGATCTTTTGTTCTTCGAGCCAAGATTGCAACCGGTTGAAGAGGATCCTGGCAAAGATTTTCTGCGAGACATCGATCAAGCTGATTAATCTATAATTTGCCGGTGTCAAGGGTGATCCCTTCTTGTACACTGGAATGATCTCTGCACCAAGCCACGTATCAGGAAGCACCATTCCTGGCAAGATGGCATTAAAGATCACCCAGAAATATGGGTCCCAGATCTTGGGTTCGGCCCGATAAAGATCCCCTGGGACCTTATCCAGTCTGGCTGCCGTGCCAGGTATGATTTTGTTTAGAGCTTTATAGACCTCTGTCAAAGTTATCTTGGGAGTATCTGTCCCAGGCCCCAGTGGAGTCAGGGTGTCTAGGGTCTGACCTCCCTCTGCATCATCTAGTGAAGAGTAGAGGGTTAGGAAATGCTCTCTCCAAATGTCTGCCACAATATTTGTCTCAAGTGCCACGTAGCCTGTGTTACTACCTGTAGTCACAATGCTCCAAAAAGATTTCATATCTTTGGAATCCAGGGCGGATTTCAGACTGTCCCGCTGATCAGTTTCCCATGAGAGTTTAGCAGCTGCAAGGGTGGTTTTGTAGTCATATCTAGCTGCTTTCACTGTGAAGTTGCTCTGCGCTTTTATGGCCTCTATTAATGCCTTTTTGGCCGCCCGACAGTCTTGGTTAAACTAAGAACGCCTTGGCGTCCTCCAACGGGCCTTGGTGCACGATGACCAAAATCTTTCCTGGAGCTTTGTGATTGTGGATTCGTTAATTAATTTGAGGTCATCCAGAGACACAGTAAGGTCTCCAGACTTCACTAGCTCTGATAGGGTCTCAATATTGGGAATAATGGTCGTGAATAAAAAAGCCAGTTTACTATGTGATTTTTCCACCCAGCTCCACCTAACTTTCCGTCTATTATTTGAGAGGGTCAGTCTATGGTCAGCGTCAGATGGTTTTGCAAAATTGTACCCACTAGGTGTCAAGTTTAGTGTGAGTTGTAAGGCGTTATGGTCGCTGTCGTGCCGTGAGCAGATAATAAAATCTCTGGCCAAAGGCCAGAGGTTGGTTTCTAGAAGAATATAGTCTAAAATAGAGGAGTGGCCAACTCTATTAAAGGTATGGTTCCCAGGGGAGTCGGAACCAAAATGGCCATTACAGGCTCGCAAAAAATACTTTAGGGTGAGCGCCTTAATTTGAAGCGCCAGTGGTGTCTAATGGAGGGAATATTGGTTTCAGGGATGGCCCACAACTCGTCCTCCTCTGTAACAAATGGGCCCATTAGATCTTTCAGAGGTTCAAATTGGCAATTTATGTCGCCTTCCAGCACTACTGAGGCATTATTCAGGAGGCTGGCTAGCAAATTATTGAGTTGTTCTAAAGTTGCTGACTCCCGGTCTGTCCTAACCGGCCTTGAGTATATGTTAATTAGGGCAATTGTTAGCTCCGAATTGAATGTCAGTACAAAGCAGATTATGTCTGGGGAGATGTGTGGCACTAGATTGGTCCTACCTCTAAGATGGCTCCCTACCCCCGTGCAAAGCCCACCAGATGGTCTACCTCGTCCCTTACTTACAGCTGGTATGTGGAAGGAAGCAAAACCCTGACGGGTTGAGTTCCCCACTGACCAGGTTTCCTGAAACATGCAGATATCACACTTATCTACAAATATCCCACAATCGGGGCAGTCAAGCTTGTTTTTAATGCCTACCACGTTCCAGGACATGATCTTGAGCTGGTTTGATTCTCTTTTACTACCTGCAGGATCACCCTGCTCTTTGCTTGAATGGCCGTGGCTGGTATAGGTACAGTGCCTGGAGTTACTGTTAAGGGCTTGTTTGGGGGATCAAAATTTATTGTGGTATCTGCCCCCCTAGCTACATTGTCTTTGTTTCCCCTGCTGTCACATGGGTAGATCGGGGCTAATGGGTAAGTGATAATACCAGATTGTAAAACCAAGGGGGTAGGGGAAGGTTTAGGGCTGGCAGGTGAGATTGGGATTAAGGGGCGATCAATGAGTGTGATTTCCCCAATGAAGGTGTTTTCAGTAATCAAGGTAGGGTTAATTTCTTGCGAACTAGGTGACTTCTGGTTAGGGTCCAGGGCTTTTTCCATTGGGTGATCCATTGCAAGGTAAGTCCAAGGTTGCCCCATAATAGGGAGTCAATCATCCTCCTCTATGGCCCCAAATCTATTTGCTAGGGCCAGGTTGAAGGCATAGGGTTGCATTAGGGATGGGCCGTGTCCTGTCATTGCCCGTATCTGGTGACATGTGTTGTATTTAAATCTCGGACCTTCCCTGCATTAGTTGGAAAATAGTGGGGCATATGGGGGGCCCTGCCCTGTACTTTGCTGATTCTGATGCCATGTGTGAAGCCTCGATCTAGAATTGTCCCTTTCATGATGAAAGGCTGCTGGTACATAAAAATGGGTGAGCGGGGAGGGTCTAATAGTTGTACCTATAAATGGAAAACAATTGCTTGAATGCAATAGACTGTACACAGTAGTGGGGTTTCTAAAATTAACTATAATACAGTACCCCCTGACATATTTGGGTTTGTTGCCCACCCAACCCACTCTACGTGTCAGGAGTATTTCATCAGCTTTGGCACAATTAAATTGTCTATTTCTGGCAAACAGATGTAAACATTTCTTTTTTAGCTCAAAATGAGTTTCCCTCTGTCCTTCTTTAAGAGATGGAACTCCTGTAAGCACGATGACGTAGGGCGCAGAGGCTGGTGGGAGGTTTGTAGTTGGCAAATCCATTGCTTCCCTATCTCTCAGTCTCATTGAGTCCCCCTTATCATGGAGTGGCCCAGTAGTACCCTTGTGTCCAGATACAGTGTCCCTTTCCTTATGGCCTTTCTCACACTGTATGTTTTGGCCCTTCTGAATGAAGTTTGGGACCCTGCTAGTAATAGTGGACTCCTTTCTGATCTCAGTGATTCCAGATTCGGCTGGATCAGCCATCACTTTGTCGATCTCACTTGCCGATGTCGAGGGCTTAGATGCTATCCTAGCATTGCAAGTGTATTTAATGGTAAGTAGGTCCAGACGAGCGGATATGTGGGCAAGTTCCTCAGTCATAATGTCTCGAATTTGGCCATGTATTGCTTCTAACATGGGAGCTACCCAGACTGGTGGTGTCAAGTCTGTGTTGCTTCTACATGTATCAGTCATCTTGGAAAGGTAAAACCACAATACACTCTGGACAATACCCTTCAAATTGGCCACCTGGTTTAGCAGCAGAGATTACATGGGATGTGGTGCACTGCAGATGACATGAGCAGTAAACTATCACACAAGATATGGAGACAGCTGTGCTGTGCAGCCAAAATTAAAAATGGATCTGTCCAGAAGGTCTTTGAAAAAACCTTTGTCATGTTTCTTAGGGTTCAAGCAGTGCCGGTTTAGGACAGAATGACCAGAGTCATCACACTGGGCACCAAGGTAGAGAGGGCACCATTTGAATGGCAGGCAGAGATCTTTGTGTGCTGTGAATTTTCCAGGGGATAAAAACAGCATGCTAACTTTGGTGATTAATGTACTTGATGGGGAGATCTGTAATTGTATAGTGTTAGTTTTGACTCATGCTGTAGTAGTATTGAGGGTTAATGTTCCTGCTGCAGAGCACAACATGTAGCATGTATATCACAAGATTTGCATTTTTGTAGACAGCTCAGTAGGTTACTGCTTTTGCCACGGAGATCAGTTTGTTACATGC
The DNA here is from genome assembly GCF_964263255.1 of Lissotriton vulgaris. Taxonomy (NCBI): domain Eukaryota; kingdom Metazoa; phylum Chordata; class Amphibia; order Caudata; family Salamandridae; genus Lissotriton; species Lissotriton vulgaris. Next base: position 784,207,090 of record NC_141694.1, on the reverse strand, counting down.
ACTTTATAAGTTACCATCCTTTCAAAATAGCGAAGTGAGCTATGAACTTGCATGAAAGGGCTGTTTTTAAACGGCTAGGCATAGGTTTAGAACCTTTTTTCTTTTTTCTCAGCCATTCATCATTGTAAGGTTGCTATAAAAGGATTCTTTTGAGTAATAATACATTTTGTTAGTGTAGACAACCCCAACCACTGTGACGTTTTAAATCTTGAGTTTGTGTGGGGCATATTTACTAACACTTTGCATTGGATTTGCATCACAAAATTGACACAAATGTGACTACATGTGTTGTTTTGTGATTTACTTTCAATATAAATCCTTAATTGTGGTGGAAAGCAGCACTAAAGTAACGTGAAGTAGCAGTAGGCCCTACTTTGCTTCACTTTGTGTAAAGGGCATGTTTCTTGGATGGTAGGTGGACCTTCCCATGCAAGCACCCATGGATCTTGATGCTAATCCCTATCTACTATCACTGGTAGAAAAAGATTTGCATAAAAAATGACACTTCCTCAAAGCATCAAAAAAGAAGGGTGGCTGGGCCCAAGGGGAAGGAGGGTAGGCAGGGCCACACAATATGAAATAGAAGTATTTGCCTATGCCTCCATACTGCTTCAAGTACGCACTGATTTATGTACAAGTAAACCACAACCTGTTAGTTTACAAAAAACAGTTTATGTTTCCAATTTTATACTTAGTTTACAGAAAAAAATTCGCAAAAAACAGAACTAAGACCACTACCGACCTCATGTCTTAGGCATGTGCAATTTCAAAACACTTACTATAAATGTGCAATAAACCAAACATGTGATAAACAAATAGAACTACAGTGATTTTTGACATTAAAAAAACATTAAACATGAATACATGGACCATACAATCTTGTGCATTTATGAAAAAGGTGCTTTCACTAACAATTAGGAACACAGGGAGAAGATAAAACACAACTTTTTCAACAGTTACACTCCCATGACCTGAACATGAGCTAAACAATTAATTATCAGGAGTATTGCCAATGTCAGCAACAAATAACAATGGCCAACTAGCCAGACAAAACAAAGAGGATGCCGACGCGTTTCGAATCCTGATTAACGACTTGCAGAATTCTCGTCAGGGCAGACTGAATCTAGTCCATGGGAACTGTTAAAATGAAAAACAAAATGAAGTATTTACTATCTAGCGGGTCCTCCTCCCACTACTCTCAGGACAGTGAGTTTGCCTTAAAATTCATACCTTGTATAAATCCTGCACACAGTCAATCCTGTTTTGGTGGAAAATGTCGTCTATGCATTGATGGCCTACGCTGTAACATAGGCCATCAATGCATAGACGACATTTTGTACATAAATCAGTGCGTACTTGAAGCAGTATGGAGGCATAGGCAAATACTTCTATTTCATATTGTGTGGCCCTGCCTACCCTCCTTCCCCTTGGGCCCAGCCACCCTTCTTTTTTGATTATTTGCGCGGGCAATCGCCCGAGTGGCTTGGGAACGACACTTAGAAAGTGTCCTCGGACTTTGTTAGCATTTATTGCTTTGCAAGAGTGTCCACTCTTGCTGACTATGGCAGACAAAGACACGCTGTCCTTCACGGAAAGCCATATCGATCAATTAATAGCGTCCTCACCATTCTCTTCAATCACCTTGAGCGCCTCAGCAAAACAACAAAACGAGGCGGACAAACTCATTAGGCTTCAAAAGAAGCACATTCGAACAGAACTTCACGGCCACTTCCTACTAAGGCATTTAAAAGCGGGGACTATCCCTTGGGGCCTCCAGGTTAAGAACATCCCCGTGATTTTTATTGAAGACACTGAGTACAAGAAAGGGTTCAGCCAAATCAATACAAAGTGCAGCAGGGATTTAATGGTGCATACCATTGAAACCGCCCAGCGCATTTGCAGTCAGGAAGAGAAGGAGATTCATAATTTGATCAAAACAATTAATGACAACCAGACTACGTCTGAAGCTAAGGCACTCCTTGATAAAATTGAAAAGGAGATTGCTACTTTCAAGGATTATTCTCTGAATACGAAAGCAGCACAATTTGATAAAGACTCTAAATCTTTCCAGTTGGAGTGGGTATATCCCTTTTTAAAAGAGGATTTTTACACTTCTGGAGAGTCACGAGGGGCCCTAAATTCCTTCCAGGGCAGATCGAAAAATAGGTTCTTGACTTTCTCAGACACCACTTCTTCTGACTCTTCCCCAGACTCTAGACAGTCTAATTTCAACAAACGAGGCGCCACTCGTGGGTCGGCTCCTTTTTTATCCAGGGGCGGCCAATCGCGACCTCGTTTCAAACAACCGTGGCAAATGCGAACACGCAACAAAAATTACAACAACAATTAAATTTGTCAACTATAGTGAACCTATCCAACAAGGAACTGTCAAGGGATGAAAAAATGCTTCTTAATCTTGGTCTCAAATTCGTTCCAACAAAAAGAACGGACTTCACTAAACTAAAATTAGAAGCACTTGACTTTTGCCGCAAGATAAGGTTAAAAACTTTCTTCGCGGGAGCCGAAATGACGTCCACACAGGAAACCACTGGACTTAGAGTTAAATCACGTTTTACTCCAACTGTAAATATTCCAAAACAGGTCATAGCTTTTGAGCAAGCTGTACTCTCTTCCCTCACTAAACTTGAGAAGAAAACTGGCTTCACAAAGAATAATATCAGCAAGGGTATACAAAAAGCAATGGGTGATCTGAAATCTGACACTTCAATAGTGATTAAACAAGCCGATAAGGGCGGGGCGGTGGTCCTTTGGCCACGCCCCATGTACCTTGCCGAAGGTCAAACACATGTCAACAATAGGGAATGGTACAGACCCTCAAAAGAAGACCCTGTCCACGCAATCCAGGACAAAATATCTAGAATTACCAGGGAGGGTCTTGACACAGGTTTTCTAGGACCTAAAGAGCACGAATTTCAGAATAAAAAATTGCCTCGAACTCCGATTCTCTACTTCTTACCGAAGATTCACAAGAATGAAAAGGTACCCCCGGGCAGACCCATTGTCTCGGGATGCGATTCGGTGCTTGAACCATTATCAAAATACATTGATTTCTTTTTAAAACCGTGTATTGCAAAAGTCCGATCGCATCTCGGTGATACAACAGCCTTCATTAAACAAATTGAGGGGCGCGCATTCGATGACCAAACCGAGTTGATGGTGACACTTGATGTGGCCTCGCTCTACACACAAATACCACAGGATGAAGCTCTTGAGGTCATTGAACTCTATTTAGAACAAAGGGACAGACCCCATCGGGTGCCTACCAACTTCATTGTGGCACTAGCTGAGATCACTCTTCGCAGTAATTATTTCAAGTTCGAGAATAGCTTTTTTGTTCAAGTCAAGGGGACAGCCATGGGTTGTCCCTATGCACCGGAGTTGGCTGTGCTGTACATGGCACAATATGAGGAGCGATTTGTCCTAAATGACAATCCTTTTTCTGGACATATCACTCAGTGGCTAAGATATATCGATGACGTCTGGCTCCTGTGGCAGGGGAGCCAGGCGGACCTCGAGCAGTTCCATCTGTGGCTGAACTCTAGGCATCCAGATATTCAATTCACTCGTAACTACAGTCCAAAAGAAATGACTTTCCTGGACGTCACTGTAGGCTCCTGCGATGGCAAGTTGACTACCTCCTTGCACAAGAAGGAAACTGACCGGAATACCATTCTGCATTACAGCAGTTCGCATCCTCAATCCCTAAAAAACAATTTGCCTTATGGGCAATTGCTGAGGATACGGCGAAATTGTACTAACCTTTGTGATTTTGACTCCCATGCAAATAGATTCTGCAGTGAGATGGCAGAGAGAGGTTATCCAAAGAAACTGCTCAAATATTCGAAAAACAGGGCCAAATTCACCCCAAGAGACACACTACTCGAAAAGAAACAAAAGAAAGATCTGGAACAATTGGTTTGTGTGACAACATTTGGCCAACATACGAATCAATTCAAAAATATAATTCGGAATAATTGGCATCTTCTTGAGACTCTGGAGCACCCCCTCTCGAAACCCATCTTCGCTATGCGTAAGAACAGAAGCATAGGGCAACACCTCATTAAAGCAGACAGTCATATCACAGCACCTAAAAGCGACCTTGTCACTCAGTGGAAATTGAAACCCATATGCGGACACCATAAATGTGGCAATTGTGTTTCATGTTCAAGCACCATAGAGGGTGACACATTTGTACATAATGGCATTAGATGGAAGCATGATTGCTTCACGAATTGTAAGACTCGAAATGTCGTCTATGCGGTGGTTTGCCCGTGTAACAGAGTTTATATAGGCAAAACAAATCAGCCCATTAATGTTCGGATTACCCAACATCGCTCCCGGCTTAAGAAAAAAGTCCAGACTGCTCCAATGGTGGAACATTTCATTACTCACGGCCATTCTGAGAATGACTTCAAATGGACCACACTGGCATGGATTGACCCCAAATACTTCCAAGATGTGGAGACAATGCTGTTGCGCAAGGAGGCGTATCTAATCCTAAAATTTGACAGCGTGAATAAGGGTCTAAACAGCCTTAGCGAAATAAATAGGGCGTAAAATACTTCGTGCCTGTTGGCGGACACTACATGTCCCATAATGCACCTGAATGGCTCCCAAAAACTCGTGGATTATTTTTCTGAGACTACAGGTCCCATCATACATCAGCACCTGGCGGGTGGTCTGATTGGCTCCTTTTCCAACCATATGTTCTGAGCTTCAAGACCGGCGACGCCCAGGGACACTCATACCCCTAGGTTTGTCGTGGTGGAGCGAGCACACAGTTCGGTGGCTTTCCAAACATTTTGCGGTAAGCACGGTAGCGGCCACTTTCAAAACTGCCATACAATGTTTCTAAGCACAGAAAGAACAATGCGGTAACATGTTCCCCTCCTATCCCCACAGTTACTGTTCTCTGTGTGGTGAAATGCGGACTTAAAATTGGAACCCCCACTAAGGTCACCACGGAGCGGTGTTAAAGTAAGTGTATTTTCTAAAAACTACCCACACGCGACCAGCGCTATTGCTGCCACCGCTCACGTATATAGTACAGAAATGGCAATGCGGTAATACATTGCCCCTCTCCTTACCCTTACAGATAATTTATTAACTGCTCCCAGTATGGAGAAACGCGGCCTCTAAATCGGAACCCCCATTGAGGTCACCGCTGACCGGTGTCCAAGTAAGTGTACCATTTCAAGCCCTAAAATGTACACGCGACCAGCGTGGTAGTGAGCTAGCAGGGTTCTAAGTCGCACTTTGTTACCCTTTTTCAGAAAATATAAGAACTTCACCAGACGTGGCTTAGCTTCCAGAATTTAACACAGGTAAATTAGCAATATGAGAGCTCTTTGGTAAGTAATCCCTCCCTGTGTACCTTTGAAGGGACTTACCTATCCTATTACTCTGTTACAGCGTAGGCCATCAATGCATAGACGACATTTTCCACCAAAACAGGATTGACTGTGGGCAGGATTTATACAAGGTATGAATTTTAAGGCAAACTCACTGTCCTGAGAGTAGTGGGAAGAGGACCCGCTAGATAGTAAATACTTCATTTTGTTTTTCATTTTAACAGTTCCCATGGACTAGATTCAGTCTGCCCTGACGAGAATTCTGCAAGTCGTTAATCAGGATTCGAAACGCGTCGGCATCCTCTTTGTTTTGTCTGGCTAGTTGGCCATTGTTATTTGTTGCTGACATTGGCAATACTCCTGATAATTAATTGTTTAGCTCATGTTCAGGTCATGGGAGTGTAACTGTTGAAAAAGTTGTGTTTTATCTTCTCCCTGTGTTCCTAATTGTTAGTGAAAGCACCTTTTTCATAAATGCACAAGATTGTATGGTCCATGTATTCATTTTTAATGTTTTTTTAATGTCAAAAATCACTGTAGTTCTATTTGTTTATCACATGTTTGGTTTATTGCACATTTATAGTAAGTGTTTTGAAATTGCACATGGCTAAGACATGAGGTCGGTAGTGGTCTTAGTTCTGTTTTTTGCGAATTTTTTTCTGTAAACTAAGTATAAAATTGGAAACATAAACTGTTTTTTGTAAACTAACAGGTTGTGGTTTACTTGTACATAAATCAGTGCGTACTTGAAGCAGTATGGAGGCATAGGCAAATACTTCTATTTCACTTCCTCAAAGCAGGCATACCTGATCAGCACACATACAAAGTAGTAAAGTGTTAAACATTGTTAAAGCATAGACATTTGTGCTGAAAGGGTACCCTTCCAGTACAAAAACTATGCTTGACAGCACAAAGAAACCCTTGCCCTACAGTGCAAATACATGTGCCCTTGCGAAAAGTAACCTATGGTAGGCCAGTGCTAGGCGGAAGAGCAAAAGTGCCACATCTTAGTGAAGATGGCGCTATTGTGCTCTCTCCTTTTCACACAACACAGCGGAGCAACTTTGGTTACTCCGCTGTATTGAGTAATACCTAGTAAATCTACACCTCCGTTTCTCCAGATGAAGCACTCTTAACATTTAAAGCCTACCAGCATGGGTGACGTGACTCCTAGCCCTGTGGCCATCATTGTCTTATGTAACATTCCTAGACATTAATTTACACATTTGTTCAATGTCTCTGTATAAAGTGTGTTCATGTAATTTAAAGCACTCAGTCACCCTACATTGATATGAGTAGCGCTATAAAAGAAATTAAATAAATGTGAGAGAGGTTAAGGAGAGATGCACGGTACCATTGGAGGGTCGTAGTAAGGAAATCTGGGGAGAAAGGTGTCACTGAGGCCTGTGGGGCGCACCAACAAAGATTGTCGCACTGGGCCCGCCAATGCTAAAGCTGGCCCTAAATTCAAGTTTTACTCAGCACGCCATGCCAACCAACACCACATTACTGCAATTTAATTGGCTTCAAACTGGGTGAGGACGGCTAATCACTTGCAAAGAAAAATAACCATCAACCTGATTGAAAGATTTGAGCAACCTTACTGATAATTGAAAATAGCCAATGCAGCATGTATGTTTCACCTATTACACATTTCACAAAAATGAGCAACACACAGAGGTCCAGTTAATGGCCATTTGAAAATATTGTACCTTCAGGTTTTTCTTCAACTGTTTCTAAAGCTTGTTTAAAACGTTCTTCTCTTTGTAATCTCAGCTCTCTCCTAAAATAAACACAATTCAGTTTATTGTTTGATATTAAGAACTGAGTTTGTGCTAGTATCCTTAGGTACTTTCACCAGTACCACACAGGCTCATCAGAAATTAGAATCCATCCTTAGAAAAGATTACAAAGCACAGTATTTCACGAACGGTTGATCGTTTCTAAATATCGTGTTTTTTTATTTTTCTTTGTCATACATTTGCTAATATTCGTATTTACAGCGTCATTCATGATCCCATGTCGTAAAGATCATATCAAATTCCACTAGCCCCCAATGTTTCCTTTTGGAGTGAACTGATTGTGTAGTTTTTTTTAATTTATCATTTACAGGGGCATATCAGATACATCTTGAAGAGAACAGACCTTTGGAAAGATAATACATTTGGATATAATGGCAAACATGTTACTATTGTGTTAGTTCTACAGACAGCAGCTCTGTTCCCTATTATATCTCAGTATGGGTGAAAAGAAAAGTAGCACTAAAGTTCACATATAATGTGCCTCAACAGAGGTATGTTCTTAAGGTTTCACTGCAAATGCTATGACACAATTGTTTTTTCAGTGTTGCATATTATTTCGAGTTCTGAGTTACAGTGTCTTTAGGTGAAGCCTAGATACTACTCCCCACCAAAACCTTTGCTGGCTTTTGCCTCTATTAAAAGGATGGAAGTAAGAAATCTTAATTTACTTGAAGGAACATAATGTAAAGTTTTGTTTATGATAGAGACTTCTAACTGCAGATTCCTCACTTTTTGAATACATCCAGGCATCACACTAAACCCAGAAACCTTTGCATTGCAATGTCTTCCAGCGTGGACAGGTGGCATCATGAAACATCATGGTTCCGCGTGCGACTTCATCTTGTTTAGTTGTGATGTTATCTTCCCTACATATATGTCACCTGCTCGCGCTGACGTCACTTCCTTTCTTTCCGCACCAACTGATGTGGTTCTGGAGATTCAATTGTCATTAAGTTTGGTTATTGGTTAATTTCTTCTAGAAATGACTTTTTTGTGTGTAAGATGTCACCAAAACCTTCAGGTTTTAAACCATGTATGACATTCAGCCGACAGATGTTGGTCACAGACCACATGATGTCTGTTTGTGGTGTCTTAGTTATGGCCATGACCCAAAGTCATGATCGTCTTGTGTCAAGATGAACAAGAAGGCAGTTCAGGGACAGGAAATTAAACTTGCAGTAGCGGAGTTCAAGAACTCGAAGACTTGGTCCTGTTTGATGTCCAATGCTCGTCGATCTTGGCAGAGGTCAATAGAGCGGTCTTTTTCTCCATTGACAGGTCTGTCAAAAGGTAGAACTTTGCCGAAATCAAGTAAGTCAAGGAAGAGACATAAGAAGTATAAGAAATCTAAGCATGCTTTTACCGTGTGTCAACAATCACATCGTTCCCACCATTCAGTGTTGCATGAGGTACCGGGGACTTTGACTCAAAGTTGCTCTCCAGTTAGGGATACTCCTTCAACGTCTTTTCCTTTTCAGCTTCCAGCGGATGAAGTAGTGACACTAGATCAGCTCCAACAGGTTAAGAAAGCCATGGACACAATCTTTGGTGTAATCCGGATCCTTCTGGTATGCCTTCGGGTTCCATGGATCCGAGGAGGCCTTTGTTTGGTCAGATGTCGACAGATCCGCCCTTGACGCAAACATGCTTCTTGTTTCAGGTTTGAGACCGACGACCTTGGGATCAATGGTGATGGAACCTATGACTTCATTCTCATTGGTGCTGCAATTGATGCCACAGGTTCCTCTTTTGAGGTGGCAAGCGATGCTGGCATTGGAGTCACTGTTGACAATGGCGAATCTGATTGTTTTATCGGCTTCTGAAGGTCTGTTGCCTTATACGATGGTGTACGCTTGGTCAGAACCTGGTCTTTCATGAGAAGAGTATCTTTTTGATGCAGAATGTCCTCAAATAGATATATTTAGCTTGATTTGCAAAATGCTAGTGGTCTTGACCTTTCTCCTGATGTAGGTTTATCATCCTCTTCACAATTATGGCTACTGAAGAAACATCATCCTTTGCGACTGTAATTCAGAGAAGTAGAAATTCTTGATCTAGTTTTACCTATACAAGAGGTTAAAACTATTCCACCTGATAGGGAGTCTAAAAAGATGGAGGCATAGGCAATGAAAATGTTGTCATGAATGGCTTTGGCCTTACAATCGGTAAATAGGTAAATACTTCCTGTCAGTTGGAAAGATATTCTCATGTTTTGTGGGATAGAGTTGCTGATGTTTTATTGGCAATACCGGAGGATACTCAGCAATTCTTGCAAAGTTTGGTTACAGATGTGCAGGATGCTGAAAACCTTTATATTAAATCTTGACTACATACAACTGATTGTTTATAGAGAGCCTACCGGGACCAGTGTGGTGATAAGAAGGCATGCTTGGATCAGTTCAACTAGTTTTCCCACAGATGTCCAGGATTCTTTCATGAATATGTAATTTGATGGCTTTAGATTGTTTGGGGATAATGCAGATACAGCCCTTTAGAGTTTTAAAAAGAGCAAAGTGACTGCTCGCACTTTAGGTATATTTTTAACAAACAAGGGAACCCGAAGAGTAATTAAGGACCTCAGGTGATCCTGAAGGCATTGTCGTCTGGGATCGCCCGCCCTGGCGTTCAGAGAACCTGCCAGGTGTTGAACCACCAGGGTTATGTCCTGCTGTTCCAGCCATGCCCAGACATAGGTCCTCTCGACACGGTCCACGACCCCACCCGCCTTGTTTGTTGTAGTACCACATGGTGGTGGTGTTGTCTGTGAACACCTGCACTAACTTCCCCTTGACAGAGGGAAGAAATGCTTTCAATGCCAACCGAATCGCTCGAAGCTCCAACAAGTTTATATGGAGCCCCGTCTCGGCCAGAGACCTGTGACCCCTGATCTCCACCTCTCCTATGTGGCTGCCCCATCCCAGAAGTGACGCATCCGTCACGATTATGAAATTTGGTTGGGGAAGGAAGAGAGGTCTGCCGTTGACCCAATCGCGGTCTATTAACCAACACTGCAGATCCTTCACAGTTTCTTCCGAGATCTGAACCACGTCGGTGTGACTTCCCCGATGCTGTGCCCATTGGAACTTAAAGTCCCTCTGCAGAGGCCGCATACACCACTTGGTGTGTCTTACCAACAGGATGCAGGAGGCCGTAAGACCCAACAGCCTCAGAGTCAGTCTCACCGAAATCCAGGATAGAGGTTGAAATATCGGAATCATAACCTAAATATCCTGGACTCGCTGCTCGGGAGGATAAGCCAGAATCTTCACTAAGTCCAGAACTGCTCCAATGAAATGGAGCGCCTGAGAAGGAGTCAGGTGTGACTTTGGCATGTTTATAGAGAACCCCAGTGAATGCAGAAGGTCCGCCTTAGTCTGAAGGTGGGAGACGACTACTGAGCCAGTCGTCTAGGTAGTGGAAGACTGAAAACCCTAACTTGCGCAGATGAGCTGCAACCACAGCCATCACCTTGGTGAACACACCGAGGGGCACTGGTAAGGCCGAAGGGGAGAACAGTAAATTGAAAATGGTGGTGGCCTATCTTGAACCGCAGGTAAATCTTATGGCCAGGCAGGATGGGAATGTGAAAATAGGCATCCTGCAGGTCCAACGCCACCATGCCGTCTCCTTGGTAAAGGGAAGACAAGACCTGAGCCAATGTGAGAATTTTGAATGTCAGAGTGTTATTGGGGCGACTGACCACCTGGCTCGATGGGAAAGGGATTATGTCAAATGCACAATATGGCTTCAGGGCAAACAGGAGCACACTGGATCAGTGTCTTAATCTTGAACTCCTTATAAATAAGTACTCCATCGCCAGGGGGGGTCTCTGTACATGGCCTTTATGGACCTCTCCTCAGCTTTCGACCTTGTTAACAGGGCGAAGCTGTGGGGGGTCCTCATGTACATGGGCTTTGATCCCCCACTGGTTAGCTATATAGCCGAACTTCACCGCGACCTTTCGGCCTCGGTTAGAGTCACCAAGGAGGGCAGGTGCACCTGTCATTTTAAATCAGAGAGGGGGGTTAGGCAAGGATGTATCCTAGCTCCCCTCCTCTTCACACTTTGCATTAACGCCCTTGAGCCAGCTTTGGCGGACGCATCCCTGGACATCCCGCGTGCAGGAGAGACAAAGATCCCGGTCCTCCTGTACGCGGATGACACCGTTCTTTTGGCACGCTCAGGGGTGGCCCTTAGCTGTCTACTGGATTCTTTTGGTAATTTTATGGCCTCCCTAGATCTGAAAATTAACACTCAGAAATCGCAGATCATGATCACTGGAGCTGCAGATAGAAAAAAGAAAACTAAAACTTTTTTTTGTACTGGGCAGGAGTTAAAGAGAGTCCCATTCTTTCCATACTTAGGAGTCTTATTTGATGATAGAGGAACCTGGGGCCCCCAGCAACTTTCAAAAAGGCAACGCTGTAGCTAGAGCAGCTGCAGCTTTGCTTGGATTTACGAAAAGGCTGGGAGCCCGCCCAATGGAGGCTATTATAAAAGTATATAAAGCGAAATGCCTGTCTAGAGCCTATTATGGCTCCGCCATCTGGGGACACACGAACCACGACAAGATTCAAAAGGTGGAAAATACATTTCTGAGATCGTTGCTTTCTGTCCCTAATTCCACCCCTATATACTCACTACACGCGGAACTGGGTCTGGGTTACGTAACAGACGCATTAAAGTTAGCCCCAGTTACTTGCTGGCTAAAAACCTGGCTCAACAAGGAGATATCATTAAATCATATAATTCTTAAAGATTGTTTAGCCTTGGATAGAGCCTTAAACATCCCATGGGTGAGATATGTAAAGTTACAACTCACACAAGTGGGTCGTCCTGACCTTTTTTTCTCCCAAGAATGTATTACAAAAGCGGATGTCAACACAGTAAAAAGTACCTTGGCTAATATGTATATATCAGAAAGGGAAGAAACTGAACTAAAGAAGCCACTTGTCAGAAAGAACTACACACTAATGACTGTCCCGGGCATTGAACCCTATCTTATTTTAGTAACCAGACCATTTCATCGATTTATTTTAATCAGATTTCGTTTTAACCATATTCATTTAATGCTTGGTCATTATCAAAATTGGGATATACCAGAGAATGCGAAACCCTGTGACTGTGATCATTTTTCCGTTCAGGACACTTTACATTTTATTATGTTTTGTGATCACTACACCATGATTAGGAAAAAATACTTGCTACCAATTTTGCGTGAGGCAGGCTTTGTACAGGTCAGGCCAGCACTCATGTTCCTGCAACTTTTACCCACCGCAAAAGTAACATTCCATGTAGCAAATTTTTTATTTGCGGGAGTACGCATTAACAAGAATCGCTTAAACTCAGGGTCTTCACTAATTAATATTTGATCATTTTTAGCATATATGATGTTTTTATTACTTTTTATAACTTTTTATAACTTTTAGATACCATCCATATGTATTAATTTCATGAAATATGGTTGTATGAATTTCTTACACTTTTTAAATTCGTAATTAATAGATCAATGTACTGTGCTTGTAATGTTGTAATGATGTAATGATGAAATGTATTATGTGTCCATCTTTTTTGATTTTTATTAACCGAATAAAGAAACTTGACTGACTGACTGACAGAATGTCTCTTTTTAGAGGAAGAGATTGACGGTCCAAAGATCCAAAATTGGCCGAAGCCCCTTGTTCTTCTTCGGAATCAGAAAGTAGCAGGAATAACAGCCACCGACTACTTCTGATGCTGGGACCATTTCTATAGCTCCCTTGGCCAAATGATCTGTAACTTCCTCTTGGAGCAACTTCAAATGATCCTCAGCCAGCCGTTCCCGAGTTGGCGGAATAGTAGGAGGAAAAGAAAGGAATAGAAGAGAATAGCCCTCCTGGACGATCTGCAAGACCCACTTGTTTGTTGTGATAGATCTCCAGCGGGGGGATTATGAGGAATTCTTCAACCCACTGGAGTAGTGTGGTCCTGCAGAATCAGCCTAGGAGGGCTTGGAGGCTGTGGCTTCTGGGGGCAGTGTGGCAGACGACTACTGGCCTCCATTCCGTGGACAGAATTAACCACTTTCACACACAACATGGGTAGTCTGAGTGGGACGGTGGCTAGGATAGGGCTGACGTGGCTAGAAACACCTTCCGTTGCCATGAAAGGGGTGAAAGGAAGACTGGCCACAAGGAGTGAAGGAGAGACCAAAGGACCTGGCTATAGCTCGAGAGTCCTTGAACCTGACCAGGGCCGAGTCTGCCTTCCTTTTCCCCAAAAAGGTGGTTTCCATCAAAGGGCATGTCCATTAAATTGGACTGGACATCCCCCAAGAAGCCAGCTGTACGAAGCCTGGCATGGCGCCTCAAGGCCACCGTCATTGAAATTGATCTGCCCAGCTAATCGGTCGAATCCAAACCACACTGTATGGCGAATTTTGCTGCATCTCTCCTGTCCTTGACAGCTTGGGAGAGCACAGCCCAGGCCTTCTCCGGGACTTGTGGCAGCACCTGCGCAACCGTCTCCCAAAGAGAATGGGAGAAATGGCCCAATAAGCATGCAGTATTCACCGACCGCAATGCCAGACTGGAGGAAGAAAACATCTTCTTCCCAAATGAGTCCAGTCTCTTGGATTCTCTATCCAGAGGGGTAGAAGGGAATGTGCCATGGGAACTAGAGGCCTGCACCACCAAAGTTTCTGGGGTGGGGTGTTGGCTGAGGAACTTTGGGTCACCCGGAGCTTGGCAATGGTGGTGTGCAATTGTCCTATTCAGAGGAGCCCCTGTGCTAGGCTTGGATCATGTTCCTAGAAGGATGTCCATCAGTGCCTCATTAAAGGCAAAAGGGATTCAGAGGTGGAAGCCCCAGGTTGAAGCACTTCGGTCAGGAGATTAGTCCTGGCCTGCACTGAGGGCAGTTCCAGTCCACAGACCTCAGCTGCCCTCTTAAACACCATGGCATAGGACGCCCCTCCTCCGTAGTCACTGTAGGTGGAGAGAGCATTTCAGTGTCTGGGGAAGTATCCATACCACTCGCTTTCCCAAGTTCCCCATACCAGTCCATAGTCTCCTCAGAGACATCCTGATTCTCTAATGGGTCTCCAGACTCCTCCCATTCCTCTCCTAAGCCCAGCACAATCATAAAGTGCTCAGGCGACAACATAGACCCCCTGGGTTCTGTCGACGTCGGAATCGGTGTCGCTCTACGCAGTTCCGGCTTTGTGCCATCGGGGAGAATGATAGGACTTGCGCTACCGACAGGCGCTAGGGAAGGTCGCGTTGGCACGACCATCGTCGAACTGGATCCTGAACCTGACAGGGCCCCATCTGACCCAGCTGGGCCCGAGGGCTCACCAACAGGGTCATTCCGCTCAAACACGTGGCGCATGGCCTCGTAAAAAACTCTGATTTGAGTGGGAGTCGCTCTGGCTCCCGAAAGGAAGGGAGGAGCGAAGTCGACTCAGGCTCTGGCTCCGGCTCCGCAGAACCATACCTAGAGCGTCAGTGCTCCTTACTTCCCTCAACCAGTGGCATAACAAAACTTGAGGGGGCATCCCTACAGGGTATGTGGAGGGGCAGACTAAATCTGGAGCTCTGTGGCCGAAGTGCAGTGCTGAGGGGGGCCCCTGGAGCTTGACCATCCCCGCACACCGCGGGAGCTGCGGAGGCCTGTGTTATGCCCCTGAGTTCCTGGAAACATCCACAAACACATTCCAAGAGTACAATGTGTGTCCTCTGTGTGGTGCCCTAGAATAAGTGTGTAGCCCTCGCTTGTGACCATTATACAAAGCGCTGTTCACAGACTGCACGCGGCTTATGCTGGGTCCATTGCAGCATGTTGGTTTATAAACACTGTGCGACATATCAGTGAAAGTAAAGCAGGACTTTTTACCGGTTTAACTTAAATATCAACTAAAATACACAATACCATTAGACACCAGTAAAAATATAATGACATTAAAAACTAGTTAGAAGCTCCAAATTGAATTTCCTTCTGGATATGAAAATACTGATGTTTCTTATGACGTTACGTACTTAATTTATTTAGCTCATAAACAGTCATTGGTTAACTTGAGATATGCCCTGGGGCGTGGCTTCAGTAGGTACTGTGCAGGGCTTTCAGTGGGCCGGGTCCTGCCAGTGCTCAGCACCGTAAGTGCTAAAAAGCAGGTCTTGCGACGGGTCCCTATCAAACTCACCATTTTTACCCTCACCTTCAGCAATCTGCAGCAACCCCACCCTTCACTGCCTTTGTTGTAACTTCAAAGCGACTAGTTAAACCTCTTAAACAGTCTTGTCATTTCAGAACTGAGGCATTTTCATATTGTATAAAAAAAAGCCATAGTTGTTGCTTATTTATCTTATGCAACTAACAGCCATTGACAAAGCCAATAGTGTGGCTTGGTGTGGGTGAAATGTTATTTGTTATATTATATATTTCTGATGTAATGACAGAAGCAGCACAATACCAGTGAGGCAGCACACTATGCTAAACAATTTTTTTTAGCTTATGTGTTTTTAAGTCACGCTCTTAATTTCATTGCCCACACCCCTCCGATATCCCCCCTCCTGTTTTTTCATCCCACTTACAGCACTGGTACAGCGGTAATGGACTCAGAAGTGTTGTGGGCACTCTACACCCCAGTTACGGCAGTGCTTTAGTACCGGCTGCGGCTTGGGAGCATGGGGTCTTTGCCTGCATGTAGACCCATAGCGTCGCTAGATTTGCCTCATCAATAGGTGCGGAGAGTAGCTGTTAATCTTTTTATTTTTTGCAGTTCTATATAGCGTGAACTCGACTCCAATGTATTAGAGCGCTTTACCCAAGCACCAGTTACATTACACAAGGACACGTCCATTTTTGGTAGGCACGGTTGAGATTAAGTGATTTGCCCACGATTTTGAGCCTACGCCGAGACTCGAACGTGGCTCCCAAACTCCAAAGTTGGCAGTTCTGGCTGTTACGCCATATTCTCTCAATTATGTCCCAACTCACTGGCTCTAGGAGTCGTCGACGTCCATAGCTGTGGCTGTCTGGCTACAATATAATACACAAGTCTCAACAACAAAAGCATTAGCCCACTGCGCTGTCTTCGAAAAACCCTGGTCAATTCACACTTAAGCCCTTATACTACAATCAGGAATAGAGACAGTGTTTCATTAATGCTAACGCAAAGTTAACCACAAACTGACTAGAGCTGAACTGCCAACATATCACGATTAGATGATGAATAAACCTGCATATATTTAACCTGCTGGAACTGAACAATTGCTTACAGAGAACAAGGAAGTGCTAAATCGCATAGCTGATCACAAATCAACTGAGCCAACAAGGTACAATGAAGCACTGAAACACATGACTGATCACAAACGGACTACAACTGAAAAATTACTGATATACTGCAACTACAATATGCTAAAATGTGCAGGCACATGCTAAACACCTAGAACCGAAAAAACAACATAGAACAATAATGTCATGTTAAAACATATGGCTGATCACAAACCGAGTATGCATGCAAAACTGGACAATTCCACACACAAACTATAGCCAATCACAAACGACTGTCCTCGCAGAGCAAATACAGTGTAAGAAATTGCACCTTCTGTTCTTCCACAGGGAATGTTTATTGTCATGACACTGGTTTTCTTGAATTACTGACCTAGCTTACAAAGGTCAAACGAATTTGAAATGTCAGGCCAAACTGCAGAGCCTACCGGGTTCACAGCACAGAGAACTGGTTGGATGGGAGAAGTAGAGGTGGCTTGCAGAAAAAAGTTCAGTAGCAAAAACGTAAATTCTGGAGTTCAGCAAAGTCCGGGCACCTTCCATATTTCAAATCCTGTCCGACATATAGGCAGACTAATAAATACATGCTTGGCCTATCACTGGGTTCACCAAAGTGAATTGGTGCGAGCTGTGCTAGAAGTGCGGTGCTGAGGGGGCCCCCCGCACTGCGGGGGCTGCAGGGGCCTGTGTTACGCCCCTGCTCTCGACAACGGCCAGTTGAGGTGAAGTGCAAGTTTGGACTACTTCTTCTTGTGCCTCTTACCAGTTAGTCCAGATGACCTCGAATGGGAGGAAGAGGACTTAGGGCTCCGTGAGCGATCCCGCAACCTCCTCTTCCTCGAACGGGACTGCGACCTCCTCGGAATCTGGCTTAACTGTGTCGACAGCCAGGCCTTGAGCAACTTCATCGCCCGCTCCCTCGAGGTCTACGGAGCCATCGCCTGACAGTCTGAACACGACTTCGATTTGTAGTCGCGTACAAGACGCCACAGATATACGGGATGGGGATTGGTAACCAACATCATGTGGGAACAATTCCCACACTGTTTAAAAAATGTCTACCAGACATCCCTTGCGCACGAAGTCATACTAAAAAAATGTCAACAAAAGTAGAGATAAAAGCCTGTCAAAAAGCTGCAGAGGGGTACCTCTTCAAGTATCAGCACTTAACTGGCACGGAAAGAAAAGAACTAACGTCCGCACGCCTGGGTGGCGTCTATGTAGGCACAGCAACATCATAACCAACACCAACGACATCATGCGGAGTCAAATGGACCCACCCGACGTTGTGCGCAAGGGGTATTGCTCAGTAAAAGTTTCCGGATCCAGCCTGAAGCCTGGGAAATTCAAAGGTAAGGAATCTGCAACTAGAAGTCTCTATACGATCTGTACAATTGTTATCCCAATTGGCAATACTTTTGCCCCCCCATGTCTTTAGTAAATGGTACCCCAGGCATCTAGGGAATGGGTACCAAAGAGGGTCCCTAAGGGTCCCCCCAACTAACACATGCAGACTGCAATTGCAAGGTGCGTTTTTTGGTGCAGACAAAAGTAAAAACTCGACATGGCATACAGCCCTGTGTGCCATGCGTGAAGGCACTGCATGCAGTATAGGTAAATCCCCCCTACAGCAGGCCTTACAGCCCTAGAGCATGGTGCACTATTCTGCATGTGTGGACATCTCTGCATGAGCAGACATGCCCCTGTGCTGGCCAGTTGAATTACTGCCAGTACAAGTGACAAGGGAAGCCCTTTTAAGTACATGTGCTGGACACTGGAGAAAACGAGTACCCCAGCTACATGATGTCTTTACTGAAAACAAAGATGTTTGGTATCAAACATCATGTATTAATAAACCCACACTGATTCCTTTTTTTAAAGTTATCTTTATTGAGTTTTTCCCAGTGTATATAAACCCCCCCCCCCCCCCACCCCGCAGGTCATACAGGTTCAGCAAAGAATATTTCACATATAAACACAGAAAAATTAGAGAATTCGTACATTGTACAATAATGGCTAAGTAGATTAATCACACAACCAAAAAACATTTCCCTTCCTTTTGAGGAGATAAACATAACATCTGGATAATTATAGATTTCAAATAATATGCAACTTTAACCATTTAAGGTTTTGTGGTATTTAAGTCCCGCAGAATATGGCTTTATGTTACAGAGAATTACTTTGAGATTGGGACCACTCAATCAAAGGATTCCAAATATTCAATCCCCTGGCCCTCCTTCTTCGGCCTGTTCTTTTATATATAGCCATTTCCAAGTTAAATATAGCTAGCAATCTAGAAAACCATTGTTGAAAGGATGGTGGGTTAGGGTCTAGCCAGGCAGAAGCAATACATATTCTTAGAATCGCCATGGCGAGATTGGTTACTCCAAGCAAAATCAATTCATTAGAGAGGATTATTCTGGTTTTTAAAATCTCAGTTAAAAACTGTTCAATACTCAGTTTTAAGGGGGATAAATTTACACAGGAAGAAAATATGTGTATGCTATCCGCCTCAGATAACGTACATCTAAAGCAGAATGTACCCCTCCCACTTCCCCATTTAGCGATTCTATCTGGGGTATAATACAAGAAAAAGCATGTTTTATAAAATTGTGTTTGCAGTTTGGTTGACATAAGGATGGTTTGGGATAAATCATAGGCATGATTGAATTCTTCCATAGTCATTGTAAATGTTCCCTGCCACTTCTGTAATGTCTTCTCGAGATTGTTCGGAAGAAGGGATACCAAGTGAGAATACATCTCACCAATCGTAAATTTTTTTGGTTTTATTAACGTTTCTGCTGTCGGTATTTTATTAAACGAGGTATTTTCTCTAATTCTTTGGGTTAAAATATCTCTAATTTGTAGATATTTAAAAAAGTCCCTCCATTCCAAATGATATGTTTCCCTCAAGGTTTCAAACGAGTATAGCCCTTCATTTACGAAAAGACATCCAAGGTGTGTAATTCCAGTCATGGTCCATCTCTTAATGCAGGCTCCACTAAAGATTTCAGGTACAGCCGGATTATTGCTTAGTGGAGAATAGAGCGAGAGTCGTCCGATGCCCAATAATTTCCTCACAGCTTTCCACGCTTTAAACCCTCCGAGTAAGGTCTTTAGAAAGACCTTTTTGTGATAGCTATCATAGAGAAATCGCCACAGATAACCCCTGCTCCCATTACCTAATACCAGCTGATGGATTGATAGTAGGTCTTCCCCTAAGACTATCTCATTATTATCTAGTAAAAAAAAGAGTTCATGATTATATGAGAGCATACAAGCCCAATAATATAATTTGAGGTTAGGGAGGGCTAGGCCTTCTTTTTCTCTAGGAAGATTCAAGAGCTTATAGGCTCTACGTGGTTGTGAATAGGACCAAATAAAACTAGAGAAAGTACGCTCCATCAATTTGAACCAATATTCAGAAATTTCCAGATTGATTGCTCTGAACATATAAAGCAGTTTAGGGAAGTATACCATTTTTAAGGCGTTCACACGGCCAATCAAAGATAAGTGTAGGTTATTTAAACCCACACTGATTCCAGTGATTGATTTATTACTAAATGCACCCAGAGGGCACCTTAGAGGTGCCCCTGAAAACCTATAAACTACTAATGTGCTGGATGACAGCCTGCCACCACAGATGAGTTTCTAACCCCCAGGGGTGAGGCCAACACTCTCAGGAGGTCAATAAAAAAGCTTGCTCCAGCAGAGGGTGCTTTATACGCCCTTCCAGCAGGATGACCTGTAAATTAGCATTCCAAGGCACGGGGCTTCAAAAAGCCTGCCACCTTTGGTATGTTAAGCTGGCTTCCCTCGGAGGGATGCCACTCCCCCTGACCAGGGCCCGTTTAGCGCCTGGAAAGGCAAAAAAGTTAGTAGAGAGGCGTGTTTTTTCTCAGGCTAGTTCCACCCCTAAGGTTGGCTACCTGATTTGGACATTATATTTCAGAGTCTGCCATCTCTGTGATAGCAGAATTAGGAACTCTGGGACAGGGTTATGCCCACTTCCCACAGGAAGTTATCAAATAGGGGGTGTAGTGACGCTAGGGGTAAGTAGCACATTGGCTACCAGCCTACACTCCCCTAATACCCCTATTTAGGGGATCCCCTGGAACCAAAAAGGCAGACCCTGCCAACCTGAAAGAAGAAGATGGGCACTGAAGAGTCGCAAGAATAGAAGACCAGCAACTGACTTGGCGCCAAACCTGCTGGCCAGTCTGCTGTCCTCGATAATTATGCCAAAAATGACTCATCCTGCAGCTGCCTGTGCCTCCAAAGCTTGGGAGGACTTCCAGCCTTCAACTGAGACCTAGGAACTCACCAAATCATCTGAATGCAATAGGGGTGACGTTGTTTCATCTACAACGGACGCCTAACCCTGACATACCAACTGCATAGCATAGCGCGCTGCAGGGCGAGCTATTTACGAACGCGGCAGCGTTTTTAAAAAATATCCCTGTTGCCTATTTGCTTTTTGTTTATTTCATTCTACCTTGTTTTTAGTCAGTACCGCGCTCCCTCACCTGCACTATAATTGGTATTTTCACCGCGCTTTGCGGGTCCCGGTTCCCTTCAGCTTTGGCCGCCATCTTGGGTGAGTGCTCTTCCTCGCCGGGCCATTCGTGGGTAGCAGATCAGCTGTCATAAGGACACGCTGATCAGTATATAAGGAGGCATTCTAGGACGGCCATTATGTTTCATCTACAACGGACGCCTAACCCTGACATACCAACTGCATAGCATAGCGCGCTGCAGGGCGAGCTATTTACGAACGCGGCAGCGTTTTAAAAAAATATCCGTTGCCTATTTGCTTTTTGTTTATTTCATTCTACCTTGTTTTTAGTCAGTACCGCGCTCCCTCACCTGCACTATAATTGGTATTTTCACCGCGCTTTGCGGGTCCCGGTTCCCTTCAGCTTTGGCCGCCATCTTGGGTGAGTGCTCTTCCTCACCGGGCCATTAGTGGATAATAGATCAGCTGTCATAAGGACACGCTGATCAATATATAAGGGGGCATTCTAGGCGGGCCATTCTGTTTCATCTACAACGGACGCCTAACCCTGACATACCAACTGCATAGCATAGCGCGCTGCAGGGCGAGCTATTTACGAACGCAGCAGCGTTTTTAAAAAATATCCCTGTTACCTATTTGCTTTTTGTTTATTTCATTCTACCTTGTTTTTAGTCAGTACGGCGCTCCCTCACCTGCACTATAATTGGTATTTTCACCGCGCTTTGCGGGTCCCGGTTCCCTTCAGCTTTGGCCGCCATCTTGGGTGAGTGCTCTTCCTCGCCGGGCCATTCGTGGGTAGCAGATCAGCTGTCGTAAGGACACGCTGATCAGTATATAAGGGGGCATTCTAGGCGGGCCATTCTGTTTCATCTACAACGGACGCCTAACCCTGACATACCAACTGCATAGCATAGCGCGCTGCAGGGCGAGCTATTTACGAACGCGGCAGCGTTTTTAAAAAATATCCGTTGCCTATTTGCTTTTTGTTTATTTCATTCTACCTTGTTTTTAGTCAGTACCGCGCTCCCTCACCTGCACTATAATTGGTATTTTCACCGCGCTTTGCGGGTCCCGGTTCCCTTCAGCTTTGGCCGCCATCTTGGGTGAGTGCTCTTCCTCACCGGGTCATTCGTGGGTAACAGATCAGCTGTCATAAGGACACGCTGATCAGTATATAAGGGGGCATTCTAGGCGGGCCATTCTGTTTCATCTACAACGGACGCCTAACCCTGACATAAAAACTGCATAGCATAGCGCGCTGCAGGGCAAGCTATTTACGAACGCGGCAGCGTTTTTAAAAAATATCCCTGTTACCTATTTGCGTTTTGTTTATTTCATTCTACCTTGTTTTTAGTCAGTACGGTGCTCCCTCACCTGCACTATAATTGGTATTTTCACCGCGCTTTGCGGGTCCCGGTTCCCTTCAGCTTTGGCCGCCATCTTGGGTGAGTGCTCTTCCTCGCCGGGCCATTCGTGGGTAGCAGATCAGCTGTCGTAAGGACACGCTGATCAGTATATAAGGGGGCATTCTAGGCGGGCCATTCTGTTTCATCTACAACGGACGCCTAACCCTGACATACCAACTGCATAGCATAGCGCGCTGCAGGGCCAGCTATTTACGAACGCGGCAGCGTTTTTAAAAAATATCCCTGTTGCCTATTTGCTTTTTGTTTATTTCATTCTACCTTGTTTTTAGTCAGTACCGCGCTCCCTCACCTGCACTATAATTGGTATTTTCACCGCGCTTTGCGGGTCCCGGTTCCCTTCCGCTTTGGCCGCCATCTTGGGTGAGTGCTCTTCCTCGCCGGGCCATTCGTGGGTAGCAGATCAGCTGTCATAAGGACACGCTGATCAGTATATAAGGAGGCATTCTAGGCCGGCCATTCTGTTTCATCTACAAAGAACGCCTAACCCTGACATACCAACTGCATAGCATAGCGCGCTGCAGGGCGAGCTATTTACGAACGCGGCAGCGTTTTTAAAAAACTATCTCTGTTGCCTATTTGCTTTTTGTTTATTTCATTCTACCTTGTTTTTAGTCAGTACCGCGCTCCCTCACCTGCACTATAATTGGTATTTTCACCTCACTTTGCGGGTCCCGGTTCCCTTCAGCTTTGGCCGCCATCTTGGGTGAGTGCTCTTCCTCGCCGGGCCATTCGTGGGTAGCAGATCAGCTGTCATAAGGACACGCTGATCAGTATATAAGGGGGCATTCTAGGCGAGCCATTCTGTTTCATCTACAATGGACGCCTAACCCTGACATACCAACTGCATAGCATAGCGCGCTGCAGGGCGAGCTATTTACGAACGCGGCAGCGTTTTTAAAAAATATCCGTTGCCTATTTGCTTTTTGTTTATTTCATTCTACCTTGTTTTTAGTCAGTACCGCGCTCCCTCACCTGCACTATAATTGGTATTTTCACCGCGCTTTGCGGGTCCCGGTTCCCTTCAGCTTTGGCCGCCATCTTGGGTGAGTGCTCTTCCTCACCGGGCCATTCGTGGGTAACAGATCAGCTGTCATAAGGACACGCTGATCAGTATATAAGGGGGCATTCTAGGGGGGCCATTCTGTTTCATCTACAACGGACGCCTAACCCTGACATAAAAACTGCATAGCATAGCGCGCTGCAGGGCGAGCTATTTACGAACGCGGCAGCGTTTTTAAAAAATATCCCTGTTACCTATTTGCGTTTTGTTTATTTCATTCTACCTTGTTTTTAGTCAGTACGGTGCTCCCTCACCTGCACTATAATTGGTATTTTCACCGCGCTTTGCGGGTCCCGGTTCTCTTCAGCTTTGGCCGCCATCTTGGGTGAGTGCTCTTCCTCGCCGGGCCATTCGTGGGTAGCAGATCAGCTGTCGTAAGGACACGCTGATCAGTATATAAGGGGGCATTCTAGGCGGGCCATTCTGTTTCATCTACAACGGACGCCTAACCCTGACATACCAACTGCATAGCATAGCGCGCTGCAGGGCGAGCTATTTACGAACGCGGCAGCGTTTTTAAAAAATATCCCTGTTGCCTATTTGCTTTTTGTTTATTTCATTCTACCTTGTTTTTAGTCAGTACCGCGCTCCCTCACCTGCACTATAATTGGTATTTTCACCGCGCTTTGCGGGTCCCGGTTCCCTTCCGCTTTGGCCGCCATCTTGGGTGAGTGCTCTTCCTCGCCGGGCCATTCGTGGGTAGCAGATCAGCTGTCATAAGGACACGCTGATCAGTATATAAGGAGGCATTCTAGGCCGGCCATTCTGTTTCATCTACAAAGAACGCCTAACCCTGACATACCAACTGCATAGCATAGCGCGCTGCAGGGCGAGCTATTTACGAACGCGGCAGCGTTTTTAAAAAACTATCTCTGTTGCCTATTTGCTTTTTGTTTATTTCATTCTACCTTGTTTTTAGTCAGTACCGCGCTCCCTCACCTGCACTATAATTGGTATTTTCACCTCACTTTGCGGGTCCCGGTTCCCTTCAGCTTTGGCCGCCATCTTGGGTGAGTGCTCTTCCTCACCGGGCCATTCGTGGGTAGCAGATCAGCTGTCATAAGGACACGCTGATCAGTATATAAGGGGGCATTCTAGGCGGGCCATTCTGTTTCATCTACAACGGACGCCTAACCCTGACATACCAACTGCATAGCATAGCGCGCTGCAGGGCGAGCTATTTACGAACGCGGCAGCGTTTTTAAAAAATATCCCTGTTGCCTATTTGCTTTTTGTTTATTTCATTCTACCTTGTTTTTAGTCAGTACCGCGCTCCCTCACCTGCACTATAATTGGTATTTTCACTGCGCTTTGCGGGTCCCGGTTCCCTTCAGCTTTGGCCGCCATCTTGGGTGAGAGCTCTTCCTCGCCGGGCCATTCGTGGGTAGCAGATCAGCTGTCATAAGGACACGCTGATCAGTATATAAAGCAGCCATTCTATGCGCAGCGTTCTCGCGCAGCGTTCTCGCCGTAGTGACGCCGGAGCCACGCCAGAGTCCAGCCCGTCTGCGCCCGTCAGCGTCCCGGAGGCAGTCGGAGCGGCGGGAGGCCTGGAGCGGGTGGGCTAATTTTTACCTGGTGCTAATATGGTCTGCTATACATCTTCGAAGCTGCGGTCCTTACAAAAGGTATCGTGTGCTTGCTTTAAGGTGTTTCCTGGCCGCCATAGGGGCAAGAGGAGATGCCCGGGCTGCAGCTGGTCGCCAGGTAATGCGCCACGGACACTCCCTATTCGGGAGATGGTTTCTACGAATTACCTTTGTATGCTGCTAAATACCAGGTCAGTGCGCAGTCACGCTCAGGAGCTCTTTGACCTCTTAACCACGGAAAAACCGATGTGCTTGATGCTAAAGGAGACCTGGCTAGGAGTTTCCTCTAATCCTGATATCGCTATGGCGATCCCTCCAGAATATAATATTTATAGGCAAGATAGGCTGGAAGGAAGGGGCGGTGGTGTAGCACTCGTGGTGAAGAAATCTGTTGTATGTTCAATCATTCCCACCGAGGCCATTAAAGGGTCTGAATCCCTTGCTTTCTCTTTATCATTGGCGCCGCATCAGTCAGTGAAAGGGCTGCTAGTGTACAGACTCCCTGGTCCAGTTGGTTCCTTTTTTGACGAGCTCCAGTCTGTCCTGTCATCGTTGGTCTTGAGAGCTGAACACTGTATTTTGGCTGGAGATCTCAACTTTCACATGGATGAGGCTTCGGACCCAGATGTGATCAAATTGTCCGACATTACGGCCCCCTTGGGCCCAGCCCCCTATCTTTTTGAACCTACGCATGATAAAGGCCATACTTTGGATCAGGTCTTCTCTACGTCCCCCATAGAGGTGACGGCACTTCTGCCGGTCCTGTGGACAGACCATCGGTTGGTCAATTTTTACATTCTGGGCAATAAGAAATCCCAGAGTAGTGCCTCCAGACAGCAAGGATCAGTGTCGAGGGCATTCCATCGGGTGCCCCCAGAAATGTTGGCGCAGGCATTGTGCGAACATCCTTGCCCTCTCACAGGGGTTTTAGACAGGGACCTGGAGTCTCTGCAGGCCTGGTTGGTGGGCAGGCTGAATGACCTGGCCCCTTTGAGGGCTTCGCCTTCGCTGTCCAAACGGGTCTCTGCTCCCTGGTTCACCGGAGCGCTGCTTGCCTCCCGCAGGCAATGCAAGGTGGCGGAAAGGGCCTGGCGGGCCCAGTACGATCCTGCTGCCAGACTTGAATATAGAACTATGGTCAAGGCCTATCATCGAGATATCCTCCTCGAGAAAAAGAGTTACTTTGCTAGGAGGATTGAGGCTGCCTCGAATTCCTGCAAAGAGATCTTTATGATCGTTAGGGAATTCACTGCCCTACGGTCGAATGCGACCCAGAACGCCCCCACCGTGACGTGGGCGTCGGATCTTGCATGCTTTTTCACTACTAAGATTAAGCTGATTCAGGACTCTTTTCCATTGAGGCCGGTTGCTGTCTCCCCTTACTTCGAGGATGAACCAGTCCCATCGGTTCCCTTAGGGTCAGTCCTGACAGACTTTCCGCCTATTTCAACTTCATCATCTTTTACACTCTTGGCCAATCTTAAATCGGGCTCGCCGCTCGATCCATGTCCGGCCAAATTTCTGGCGAAGATGGCGACAGTGGTGAACCCGCTGGTGAATCCCCTCCTGAATCTCTCCTTGAGCCAGGGAGTGGTCCCATCAACCTGGAAACAGGCGATGGTCATCCCCCTTATTAAGAAGCCTGGTTTGGATCCAGAGGCCATGGCCAATTATAGGCCCATTTCTCTCCTTCCTGCATTGGCTAAGATCTTGGAGAAGCACGTGCACACTGTGCTTTCGAATTTTTGGGAATCACACGATCTACTCCATTCTACCCAATCGGGCTTTCGCCCTAATCTTAGCACTGAGACGGAGCTGCTGGACGTGTCCGAAGCCATCAAGGAGACACTGGACTCGGGCGGCAGAGCCATGCTGATAATGTTGGATCTGTCGGCGGCCTTTGACACCGTCCCCCATGAGGGTCTGCTTGTCAGACTTCATGAGATCGGTTTGAGGGGGACGGTGCTCAGCTGGTTTACATCTTTTTTGGCTGGCCGCCGACAAACGGTCTGGGCCTCCTCTAGTTCTGCTGAGAAGCCGCCATTGGGAGTCGGAGTCCCGCAGGGCTCTGTGTTGAGCCCGACTCTCTTTAACATCTTTATGACCCCTTTGGCGGCCTTGGCTGAGTCTTTTGGGGCCCAGATCGTATCCTACGCCGACGACACCCAGTTGCTCTTTACCTGTCGGAAAGGAGAGGATTTTGATGGAGAGAGTATCTGTGAGTGCCTTGGGGCTGTTTTTAAATGGCTCCAACTGAACAGCCTCAAGTGCAACTCAGATAAATCGGAGGTACTCTTCTTCGGCTGTCAATCCGATCCGGACCGGCAGGTATGGTGGCCCGTTGGCATGTCTCCTCCGGTGCGTTCGTCTCAGCTGGCTAAGAATCTGGGGATCAAAATTGACAACGGCCTGTCCTTAAGATCTCAGGTCCTTGCCCTCACTGGCACCTGTTTTGGTCTCCTACGTATGCTTCGGAAGTTTCTGCCTTTGCTTTCTGAGGACCACAGGAGGACTACGGAATATCTCCTGCAACGGATGCAGGTGGCCCAGAACGCGGCAGCGCGGGCCATCTTTGGCCTGCATAGGCGAGTCAGAGTTTCTGGCTTGTTGCAGTCCCTTCATTGGCTGCCTATCCGGAAGCGGATAGTTTTTAAAACTCTAACTCTGGCACACAAGGCCCTTTATGCCGCAGGGGCTAAATATCTTCAAAGGAGGCTTGTTTTTTATCGTCCGTCACGATCTCTGAGATCAGAGTCGATGTTCCTTGCCACTGTCCCTCGTGTGAGGAAGGCCCGTATTGGAGGCCGCTCCTTTATGTCCCGGGCTCCACAGCTTTGGAACTCCTTGCCTCTGACATTGCGCAGCACCTCAAACTTGTTGGCATTCAGGAAGAGCCTGAAAACTTGGCTTTTCGCCTCCTAGACTTTTTTTTCTGCTGCCCCCGTTCTCTTTTAATCTATGTGTTGTGTTTGTCTTTTTCAGGCTGTCAATAAAGCGCCGGGACACTTTTTTGAGTAGCCGAGCGCTATAAAAGACACAAAATAGCATAACATAACATAACAGATGGGCTGGAGTATGTTTAGCATCCTCCTGCTCTACCTACTCTTGGGGAGTTATGATTCTTGTTAAGAAGGGAATCCCATTTACTGGCCTTCAGACTGAAACAGATGAGAATGGAAGAGTGGCGATGGTTCATGGTCAATTAGGGTGTGTGTGAGTATTGACCGAATGTGGATGACCCCTCTTTTTTCACAGATGTATGGCGCCGGATAGCTGGGTTCTCCTCAGCTGTGATTATCTGGGGAGGCAATTTTAATGTATGTTTGGATGGAGCACTGGAGTGAGGGAGTAGAGGTGCAGCCAGGCCCAAGCAGGAATCGGAAACATTACTGGGGGTCATGGATGCAGGAAGTTTACATGATGTATGGCGCATTCGGGAGATCAGCAGAGCACCTTCGCCTCCTTTATACAGAGAAAGACATGTAATAATATCGATCAAGAATTGCATACATTATTCAAAACAAACAATTAACAACTGACTACACATGGTCAAAAAATACTCAATTGACATTACACAGAATGAGACCATACAATAACTAGTGACAGCAAAAAAATCAAAATAGACAACTAATCATTCAAATACACAATTTCACATAAATTGTTCATAGTGTGTAATTCATTTAGTTTTTCATAATCATATTCTGTATATTCAAATGGAACACCGTGTGACTGAAAAAGGGGAAACAGTGGAACTCCCTCAAACTCTGTAAGTATTTAATTTAAGGACCTCAGTGACAAGAATGCCAACGCGTTTCAAGTCCTGGTCCTCACCTTACGAGGACTCTCATCGGGGCTTCTGACTATCTAGGTTTGCACTGGACTGCAATCCTGTGTGTAACGATGATTTATCTGGTATGGAGTTCAAAGAACATCTCCAGCTTGCAGTTCTATCAAATGAATTTGCAATGTTGCACGTTGTTCTCTTTGATTATACAGAATTGATATTACTACATGTCTTTCTCTGTATAACATTTCTGAAAACAAATGAATTTTTGAGAAAACAATATGGGTTAATAAATACCTCATTGAACAAAAGTTATATTTGTTTATCACTCCATCTGGTAAAATATGCTGGGAGTAATTGCTAGGCTCAGGTAATTTCCTCTTTGTTGAAGAAATGCGTTACACACCTCTAACTGCAGTTATCCATTATTGGTGCCTTTCATAGATTCACATGCCTGAGTCATTCCCCGTTGTGGGAATGGGAGTCCCTGGTACATTAATGAAGTAATGTCCCATAGACATATAGATAAATAGACCTAAAGGCCTCACATTAGTAACATATCCATGTCCTTTTGTAGAAAGGACCAAACTCTCGAAAAGAGCCAATCAGCAGTCACCTCCCTCTAGAACCCTCCTGGAAGGAGCCTCAGTCCCTCAGATTTTCGTATGCACAATGCTAAGTAGGCGTAATATTGAGAGAAGTATGTGAGCCCTTCCAGGGGAGGCAGGAGGGTTGCATGTGATCTATGAAAGACACCAATACTGGATAACTGCAGTTACAGGTAAGTAACTCATTTCTTATCCAGTATTAAGGGTGTCTTTCATAGATTCACATGCCTGAATCAGAGTAGCAAGCAATAAACAAATCACATTTCAGATGGTATAGGATATGTCAGTCATTAGATAAACAACATATCAAGCGACTAAAAGAAACATACATTTGCATTCAAGAAATACCACCAAATTATACAATAGAGAAATGTGCATACACAAGAAGGATGGAGGGATGAAAAAGAGGGCTCACCTCTACTGAAACAGATGACGAAGTTCTGCTTGTCCCACCACAGCAACCTTCATGAGTTCTGTATCCAGGCAGTAATGCCTAGTAAAGGTATGTGGCGACTACCATGTTGCCGCTCTGCAAATGTCTATGACCAGCACTCCTGCAAAAAGCGCCATGGATGTAGATATTGCCCTGGTAGAGTGGGCTCGCACTTTAGATTGCAGGGGTTGCCCTGCCTGTCTATGAAAATATGAAATAGCTGCAGAAATCCAGCGAGAAATACTTTGTTTGGTGAGTGGAAGGCCCCTCCTGGGCCTACTGTAAGCCACAAATAGCTGGTGTGACTTTCGGACGTATTTTGTCTTTTCAATATAAAATTTCAAGCAGCGTTTAAGATCTAGAGAATGTAACGTCCATTCCGCTGTAGTGCTGGGATTTGGGAAGAAAGAGCACAAGACCACAGGTTAATTGAGAAGGAAGTCCAACTGGACTTTTGAAACACATTTCGGATTTGTCCTTCAAATTACCCTGTCCTGTTTGAATTGCAGAAAAGGTTCCTGTATTGAGAAGGCTTGGAGCTCACTCACACGCCTTGCGGAGGTGAGTGCAAGCAGGTGGGCTGTCTTCCAAGAGAGGTATTTCAGGTCAGCCCTGTGTACTGCCTCTAAGGGATGCTTCATGAGCTGATTAAGGACTGTGTAAAGGTGCCAGGTAGCTGGAAACATTTTCACAGGGGGAAAAGTCCTGTAGAGTCCTTTCAAAAACTGTTTGATAAATCTGTGAGACCAAAGAGAAAGGCCAGTAGGAGATCTTCTGTAACGAGATATCGCCGCCACGTGGACCCTGACGGAAGCATGAGCAAGGCCTGAGTTTGCCAGATGGAGAAGATAAGGCAATATTTGTTCCAGAGAGGAAGAGAAAGGATGTATTCCTTGAGCCTTACACAAGATGCAAAACCGCTTCCATTTTAAAGAGTATGTTTTGTTGGTACTATCCGCTCGTGCTCAAGCTAGGATGGCTCTACAGTCTGCCGGAATATTCAAATTCTGAAGTTCTCTGAACTCAGGAGCCAAGCGGCTAATTTGAGTGAAGACAGATTCGGATGCTGGACTTGCTGGTTGCTCATTGTGAGGAGAGTCGGAAACTGTTTCAACCGTATTGGCAGCTCCAGAGACAGACGGTGGAGTTCCGTGAACCAATGTTGGCGTGGCCAAATTCGGGCTTTCAGAATGAACGTACAAGGTTCCGCTTTCAATTTCCTGAGGACTCTGAGAATCATTGGAAATGGTAGAAAGGCGTACGCAAAGACGTTGCACCATGCGATCGAGAATGCATTCCCTAGAGACCCTTTCTGGGGATGCCAACTTGCGAAGTGTGGGCATCTGGCGTTGTATCTTGTGGCAAACAGGTCGATCCGAGTAGTGCCCCATTGCGAGAAGACTTGGTTAAGGATCCCTTGATCCAGTTCCCACTCGTGAGACGTTGTCCTCTGCCTGCTTAATGAGTTGGTGAGGACATTGTCCATGCCCGGAACGTACTCCGCCCGAAGAGATATATTGTGTCTGATTAACCAGTTCCAGATTCTCTGCGACTCGTGAGAGAGTGCCAGAGAACGAGTCCCCCCTGTTTGTTGAGGTAGTGCATCGTCGTAGTGTTGTCTGTACGGACGAGCACCAGGGAATTTTTGATCCTTGGGAGAAAGGCTTGAAGGGCAAGGAAGACTGCCCGCAGTTCGAGGAGATTGATATGGAGCCCTTTTTCGAAGGAGGACCACTTTCCGCTTATCTGCAGTTCCTGGAGGAAAGCTCCTCAACCTTCCAAGGAGGCGTCTGTTGTGATGATATGCAGTGCAGCTGGAAGCAGGAATGGTAAGCCTTGAGAAAGGTTCTGAAAATACATCCACCATTGCAGAGCCTTGACCATCTGAGGAGTCACTTTTATGAGATCATCGAACGACCCTGTGCATTGAACCCATTGTTTTGAGAGCGCCTCCTGGAAGGGGTGCATCCGGCGACGGCAGTGAGGTATTAATAGGATACATGATGACATCATTCCTAGTAGGGATTTGAAAAGGCAGACTGTTAAAGTCACGAGAATAGCCAGTGCCAAAAGCTTGTCCTTCCTCTCTTGAGATGGGAAGGCTCTTCTCAGTTGTGTGTCGAGGGTAGCGCCTAGGAGGTTGATGCGCTGAGAAGGTACGAAGACTGATTTCTCCCGATTTAGCCTGAGCTCTAAATGATTGAAAAGCTGCAGACAGGCGTTGGAAGGCCTGGACGCGTCTTCTAAGGATGGAGCCTTGATCAGCCAGTCGTCCAGATATGGAAAGACTTGATGGTGGTGTTGTCTGAGATATGCAGCTACTGGGGAGAGACACTTTGTAAAGATGCGAGGTGCAGACTTGAGTCCGAAGGGCAGGACAAGAAATTGAAAGTGTCTGCCCGCTACCGCAAATCTTAAATATTTTTTTAGATTTCTGTGAATCGGGATGTGGAAGTAAGCTTCCGGAAGTTCCAGGGATGCCATGTAATCTCCCCCATCCAGGAGTTGCAAGACCTCCTGGATTGTTACCATGCAAAACGACTGCTTCTTTAGGAATTTGTTGAGGGCTCTGAGGTCCAAAATTGGTCTCCACTTCTTCTCTTTTTTCTGAACTAGAAAGAAGCGGGAATAAAATCCTTTCCCTCGCTGAGACAGAGGAACCTTCTCTATCGCCTCTTTTCTGGAGCATAAGAGAGACTTCTAGGAGAAGCAGACGTAGATTTTTGTGAAGCATAGGTCGGGGAGGTGTCTGCGGAGGTATATGCATAAATTCCAGAGAATGGCCGAATTGAACTAATTGTAGAACCCAACGGTCTGTGGTAATTTGCTTCTAATTTTTTATGAAATGGGAAATCTTTCCTCCAATTTTTGATGATGGAAATGAATCTGAGACCGGCTAAAGTGAGAGGTCATTGTCTACGTCCATTATTTTTTCATTGGCCTTTACCACGAAAGGACGCCTTGCCATAAGAGGATTGGTGGCAATGTTGCTGGCGCTGTTGATACTGGGACCGATTCTGGCCTGAAGAATATGATGACCGGTATTGGTAGTCCCCTCTATAAGAGGACTGTCCTCTACCTCTAGACCCATGAAAGGACTCACTTTTGTACTGGAGAGTGCCCAAAGCTCTAGCAGTGTCCATGTCCATTTTTATACTCTGCAGCGCTTCATCCATCTGAGAACAGAAGAGAAATTGGCCATCATAAGGCATATCAAAATTTTTTGTCTGTATCTCGGGACGAAAGGAAGTTGCCCTTAACCAACTTTGTCGTTGCAGGACTGCCGCTCCAGCCAGCTGGCGAAATCCTGTTTTTGCGATATCCATCGCACAGTCTATTATCTCTGACGCCGAGGCTTCACCCTCTAGCAATATCTTCTTCGCCTCATCTTTTGATGCGTTAGGTAGATCCGATAGATATGGGGCTATATCCGCCCATAGCTGTCTATTGTAACGCCCTAAAAGCGCTAAAGCATTGACCGCCTTCACTGTCAATGCAGACATTGATGAGAACCGCTTCCCTATGTTGTCTAATCTTCCGCCCTCCTTATCTGGAGGAGCTGATAACAGGGTAGAAGGATTTCTGGACTTCTTCTGGGCCGCCTGTGTAACAACCGAATCCGGCTTGGGATGTCCTATACAAGCCAGTGCTGTATCAGGTGCCCTATACTTCTTATCCAAGTGAGGTACCACCGGAGGTACCGATGAAGGGTTCTGCATGACCTTAACACCCTGCTCCCACAGGTATTCTATTATGGGTATTGATCTTACTGATTTTTTAAGAGGCTCCTTTAAATCATATAAGAAGCAGTCTTGCTGTTGAGAGACCATTGGTATTTTGAAACATTGAGCGGCCCTCTCAACTACATTATGGAACCCTCCAATGTCACCAGGTGGTGAATCTGCAGGTGAAGGTACTGGAGAAGCGGAAGAGGGAATGACATAGTCATCCCAGTCATCATGGTTAGATTGAGTATCTTTAGTTCTTCCTTCTTCTGTTGGTCTTCTTCCTCCTCCTCATCAGTAGACGGAGGATGTGGTAGATCAAACCGCTCCGGCTGTACACTCCAAGGTGGAAGCTGTGGTCTTGGTGAGGGAGATACTGCCGAAGGTTGAGGTGCAGGAGACTCTGGAAATCTCTGTTTGTAGTCTTGTATGAGGAACCGCAAGTCCGAAACTAAAGAGGCTGGAAGGCAAACCATTGGAGGCGGAGGTAGATGATATTCTTCCTCCTGTTCCTCTTCCTCATCCAAACTCTGACATTTGACATGAAGCTCCGAAGGGCTTGTTGCAGTCTGAAACATGTCCCCTTCATCTGAATCTTCCTCCTGAAGAAGACATGCTAGAGATAGTGGTTGGACTCTGATTGGCGATATTAAAACCGGCATCAGCGCCTTTTTTGTAATTTTTAGGTGCACATATGTGCTTTGCAGACCTGAATCTATCATCGTCAACGAGCCTGTCGACGGTGTGGTCGTCGAAGGTGAAGCATCGACGGGTGTCGTAGCCGGAGGATTCATCGTCGACGGGGCCGTCGTCATCAGTGTAGACATCTCTGGAGACTTCGTCGACGGTGCCTTCGTCGACGGTACCTTTGTCGACCACGTTTTCGTCGATGATGTTGACGATGTTGACGTCCCCGTTGAGGTCATTGCCGATTCCATCGTCGGCGAGTGCAGCGTTAACGAGTGCTTTGACGTCGATGGTGTCTTCTTGATGTTTATCGTCGACGATGGGGTCGTAGTCGTCATCGAGGACAATGACGACAATGCAATCGACGTAGAAACAGTAGTCGTCGATGTTGTCACATACAATGCAGTAGATATAGCTCTCCTCAACGATGAAGGCGTCGTCGACGATACCGTTGTCGATGAAGTTGAAGTAGGCTTTTTGAAGGTGGGAACTTCCTGAGAGGAAACCTTCGCAGAAGTAGTCTTGGAGAGAACCTCTGAAGACTTTCTTAACGCCTTCTTTTGAGGAGGTACTGTACGGTTAGGAGAAGCCACCCATGGTCTCTTTAGTGAATACTTGAAAGAGACTGAAGAACCTTCACTTTCCTCAGAAGATTCCAGCTGGTCCCCGTCTTTTAGCCTCTGGAGCCAAATTAAGAGGCGTCCCTCACGATCTTTGAGGGTTTTAGTGGAAAAGGTACGACATACCTTGCAGCCCTTGTAAGAATGGTCTGGATACAGGCAATACAGACAGTCTTGATGTTGGTCATCTATATGCAGCCTTTTCTTTCCACAGGAACCACAGGATCTAAAAAGAACCATTTTTGATGTCTGAGCCATGAGGATATCAGCAATCACAGATGGAACAAAATAAAAACGCCAAAGAACACTGGAAACCAGTTGTGAAGAAAAAACTGAGCAGAGCTCAGAGGAGACTCCCTTAGCACAACCTGCGGTAGAAAATCTGAGGGACTGAGGCTCCTTCCAGGAGGGTTCTAGAGGGAGGTGACTGCTGATTGGCTCTTTCCTAGAGTTTGGTCCTTTCTACAAAAGGACATGGATATGTTACTAATGTGAGGCCTTTAGGCCTATTTATCTATATGTCTATGGGACATTACTTTATTTATGTACCGGGGACTCCCTTTCCGACGACGGGGAATGATTCAGGCATGTGAATCTATGAAAGACACCCCAATACTGGATAATTTAGGGCCCTACCTGTTCCTTGTCCCATTGGGCCTAACTCCTTCGTTGTTCATCGGAGCATTATGGGAGGCATTTAAAGTGATGATTAGGGGTGCCTTCATGGGGGTGCAAGCTGGAGTGTTACGGGACCTCAGACGCAGGATTCATAAGCTAGCGGCTGATATCTCTACATTGGAACGAGAATATGAGATGCCCCTTTCGCCCACTACCTTAGCTGAGATAAGGGATCTGGTCATGGAGCGTAATGAAACTGAAGATCAAGAGTTGATACACAAATCTAGGAGCAATACGGCTCGCTACTACGGGAAAGGGGGGGGCGGGTAGGGCTTTGGCCCAGAAGCTCATGGCTTGTAAGCTTTGCCAGCGGCATGCAGCAGCTGTGTTGCATTTTCAGTAGCGACCACTAGTGGTGTCCCTATATGCTGACGATATGCTATTGTATGTGAGGGAGCCTGCCACCTTCCTGCCGGCGCTTCTTCGGGAATACGAATTGAGAGGTATTCTGGGCTAGGGATTAATTGGGCAAAGTCTGTTGTGTTCCCTCTCATGGCTGGGACCCTGGAGGTAGAGATGGACTTCCCGTTGGCGTGGACTCAGGAACCAATGAAGTATCTAGGGATATGGTTGCACAGAGATCCTGAGCAGGTGATTTCTGAAAACTATGGCCGGGTGATCACGCTGAATATTGAGCAGACAAAGCGATGGACTGCGAGAGTTACAGGCGGTGCTGGCTGGGTCAGAGACAAAGGGCCCATATTACCAGGCTATACAGTGCTTCACAAAGGGAAAATTAACCTGGAGAACACCCTTCTTACATAAAGTGGAGTGCGGTGCTGGGATACGCATTAAAGGTAGAGCAGTGGCTCTCCTGCTGTGCACTTAATGGGCGCCTCACGTCTAAATGCAATCTCCGTATGATTCCTGCACCAATTGTATTATACCCCATTGCAACTTTGTAAGTTTGGGCTCCGGGAAGATTCTACCTGTGTGAGATGTGGGCAGGCGAATGCTGACTTCCTGCATTTGGCATGGGGGTGTTCCGGTGGGTTTGGGTTTTTGACAGGGGTGGTAAAGGTGCTAGCTGATGTTGTTTTGGAGCCTGTGCGCTATACCCCGGATTTGTGCCTCCTGGCAAGTGTTACGAGTCTCAAGCCATGTAATAGGAGCATTGTTGCAGTCTCGACCCTGTTAGCCAAGAGGTTGGTGGCACTGAACTGGGGAGCGAAAACTAATCCCACTGTGAAAAAATGATTTTGTGACCTATTGTATTGCAGGGAGCAGTTGGAGGCCTAAGCTGACGAGCTTCCAGAATCTTCACGGCCTAAAGATTGTTGGGCCCCGCTCACAGTATGCTTGCTCAGTCACCCTGATGTGTAATGTTGTAGTTGATTACGCGCTGCTATGTGATAGTTCTGGGCCTGCCTGCTGCTGCGCCTGTATTCATCGTCATAAAATTTAATTTAGTATGTTATATCATAGTGACTGTGTGATGCTCATGTGCAGACAAATGACTTTTGTAATTTATAAGCCATGCCAGGGGTGGGTGAGTGGGGGGATTTGGTAGGTTGCGGATTGGTACCTTGCTTAGTACACTATTGTGCACTATAATATGTTGGCTGAAAGAAACCTAATAAACAAATAAAATAAAAAATATATATATATATATCAAACCAAGATTCCGGTGCATTACTGGTCCCGCTCACGAGTGGGTCGGAGTAGGGCTCCTGGTCACCCACTATTTTCACCACAATCCTCCATTCAATCGAACAGACGTCTCCGACACTCGAAAGTTGCTGTGCACGTAATATTTTAATCAGCAGGAAAACAACGCTTTTTGCAATGTAGCTTGATCACGTTTACAACTTCCAACCAAACATGTGTCCTTTTACTCTTTCCCAAAACATAAACATAGAAAGTGGACTATCACCCAAGTGTATCGGTACTGGTTGTGGCGAACATTTTGAACGAGTCAAAAGATACAATGTTTCGTAACAACAATAGTAACTTAAATATAAATTACATTGTTGACGATAAGCCCACCAATTTACACTCCTTTCAGTCAATGTTTCTCTGGTAATGCCATCATATATTTCTTTCTGATGTCACTTCATAACCTATTATTATCGGCAGACGAATGAGTTTCAGATGTTAAGTTACTGCCACTACTGTCCAGAGTATCAATTCATTTAACCCTTGGTTATCAGACAAATTTAGCCCCAGTGGGCATTCATTTCTATATTGCAAAATATATAGCTTAATGCGATATCTGTACAGGGTCAGAAAATATCATTTTCTACAGAAGTCCAAGCCCAAGTGGGCATAAGCTAGTGTGGACTGCGGAAGTTCTCCCAGGCTCCGCCCAAGTGGGCAATGATTCTCATTTCTTAATCATGAAGCAAATCAATAGTTCTTTCTTGTCATTGTTTATCACAGTATCTTAGAGAAAATGCCAGTATTTCGCACTAAAGTCCAAGCCCAAGTGGGCATAATCCCCATATCTGCCTTAGACCAAGGAATTACATGGGTAAATCATAACATCAAGACTGATTGTATATGGTAGGTAGTCAAATACTCTTTCAGCATTTAAATCTGATTGACTTCATATTCATGGTCACAGAAATTCATCACAGTACCTATAAAATAAAATAAAATAAAATGTTTTCAAAGAAAGACCTTTAAAGATCCTACTGCAGACAATTTATATAGTTATTATTTTTCAATTCCATTATGCAAGATGTACTGCTAGCTCCTCATTAATGTTTAACCGATTAGGATTCATGCATTCGAAATCAATTATGTATCTTGACTCCATCTGTCGTAAAGCTAGTTTCTTGTTTCCTCCCCGAATACCCAGATTAACCTTATCAATGACAACCATCCTCAATAGATTTTCATTTTGAAAATGATGATCAAAGAAATGGCGGGCCACTGGATATTGTTCATTATGGTTTTTTATGGCCCTGCGATGCTGTAAAACTCTTTCTTTGGCTTTCAGAGTGGTGCTGCCAACGTACCACCTTTCACATGGACAGATCAATATATACACACAATACATTGTGTGACAGTAGAGGGGTTTTTTGATTGTAAACACCCTCCCCGAAGTTGGGACAATGAGTTCTTTACAGTTTGTGCTATTCCGACAGGCTTTGCACGACCCACAACATTTGAAGCCTGGATTGACTTTGGGTTCGGTTGTACTCATAACAGCATTTGGACTTAGATCATCTTTCAGTGATCTGCATTTTCTGAAGGTGATCTAGGGATTAGGGTTCAGATGGAGTTTTAGATGATTGTCAGTCCAAAGGACATGCCAGTGTTTTTGAAAGATCCTCCTGATCTCATGTGCCTGACCTGAGTAGGTTGTGATGAACCTAACCTTACTCTCTTCTTCTCTGATTTTGTTGGGGTTAAGTAGCTCATTTCTGGTGGTGGTGTCCACTCCTTTGCAAGCTTCTACAATAGTTTTGTTCTTATAACCCCTTTCCCTGAAATGGTTACTCATGATGATCTTTTCTAGCTCATAAGCCTCTTTCGTGCTACAGTTTCTTTTGGCTCGTAACAGTTCCCCATAGGGTATTCTGTTCACGAGGCTTCTCGGATGTGCACTTTTTGCATTTAAAAGGATGTTGCCTGCCGTTTTCTTTCGGAACAGGCTAGTGGTCATGGCAGTTCCTTGTATTTTTACTTGAATGTCTAGGAACTCGATTTCAGTCTTGTGTATGTGTTCAGAGAATATTAAGTTTAAATTGTTTTTGTTTAGTAAGCCTACAAAAGCTTTAGCAGTGTTGGTACATCCATTCCAAATCATAAAAATGTCATCGATGTACCTAAGCCACAGGACAACATTGGTGTTAAATTCGGCTAATTGGTTGGACACCTGCTCCTCCCACCAACCCATGAAGAGGTTGGCATAACTTGGGGCGAAGCAGGTGCCCATAGCTGTGCCCTGTTATTTTTCACAACAATTGAAACTCAAAAAGTGGTTTGAAACACATGGGTTTAGAGCATCTGTGAATAGCACAACAGTCAATCATAGGAATCTAAATTCGGACGATGTTGAACTTTTGGAACTGATCTCATCAGGAACAATTGAAAGAGATGACTTATTGTTAGATGAGGTCACCAACGTGAATCCTGGAAGTGATTTCAAATCTAAGTCAAGATTTATTCCTCACGTCTCTTGTGAAGCGGTAGGGGTATTTGAAAAGGGTGTACTCAATGACATTAAAAAACTAAGAAAAACACGACTAAGTTACAACATGAAAAATTTGACCCTTGAACAAAAACAAGCTATTCAAGATCTGAAGGATGACAACCAGATTGTCATCCGCAATGCAGATAAAGGGGGCAATGTTGTTGTGTTAGACAAAGAAAAATATCTGGCAGAGGGAATGAGACAATTAAGTGATACGACATTTTATCAAATGTGTACCCAGTCAGACATAAAGAATGTGAAGAGTATCTTTGATGATCTGTTACACGATTACAGGGAGAGAGGACTATTGGAATGGGATGAGTACAAATTCCTGCGATGTGAATATCCTAAAACACCAATTTTGTATCTCCTTCCGAAATTACATAAGGATGCTGTTGACCCACCGGGAAGGCCTATTGTGTCGTCCATAGACTCTCTACTAGAGAACACATCCCAATACATTGATTACTATCTAAGACCGTTTGTAATCTCCCTCCCATCCTGCTTAAAAGATACCACCCATTTCTTGAAAACCATTGAGGGCATCATTTGGGAACCTTCCTTCACACTGGTTACACTAGGCGTGAGCAGTCTATATACGAGCATACGTCATGACCTGGGTTTAGTGGCCATAGAAAATTTTTTAAAATCCAGATCAATCTCATATCTGGACCATTCTAAAATGCTGCTCAAGCTTATTGAATTTTGCTTGACAAACAATTTTTTTTGTGTTCAATGACAAGATGTACCGACAGCTACAGGGCACGGCTATGGGCACCTGCTTCGCCCCAAGTTATGCCAACCTCTTCATGGGTTGGTGGGAGGAGCAGGTGTCCAACCAATTAGCCGAATTTAACACCAATGTTGTCCTGTGGCTTAGGTACATTGATGACATTTTTATGATTTGGAATGGATGTACCAACACTGCTAAAGCTTTTGTAGGCTTACTAAACAAAAACAATGTAAACTTAATATTCTCTGAACACATACACAAGACTGAAATCAAGTTCCTAGACATTCAAGTAAAAATACAAGGAACTGCCATGACCACTAGCCTGTTCCGAAAGAAAACGGCAGGCAACATCCTTTTAAATGCAAAAGTGCACATCCGAGAAGCCTCGTGAACAGTATACCCTATGGGGAACTGTTACGAGCCAAAAGAAACTGTAGCACGAAAGAGGCTTATGAGCTAGAAAAGATCATCATGAGTAACTGTTTCAGGGAAAGGGGTTATAAGAACAAAACTATTGTAGAAGCTTGCAAAAGAGTGGACACCACCACCAGATATGAGCTACTTAACCCCAACAAAATCAGAGAAGAAGAGAGTAAGGTTAGGTTCATCACAACCTACTCAGGTCAGGCACATGAGATCAGGAGGATCTTTCAAAAACACTGGCATGTCCTTTTGACTGACAATCATCTAAAACTCCATCTGAACCCTAATCCCCAGATCACCTTCAGAAAATGCAGATCAGTGAAAGATGATCTAAGTCCAAATGCTGTTATGAGTACAACCGAACCCAAAGTCAATCCAGGCTTCAAATGTTGTGGGTCATGCAAAGCCTGTCGGAATAGCACAAACTGTAAAGAACTAATTGTCCCAACTTCGGGGAGGGTGTTTACAATCAAAAAATCCTTCTCCTGTCACACAATGTATTGTGTGTATATATTGATCTGTCCATGTGAAAGGTGGTACGTTGGCAGCACCACTCTGAAAGCCAAAGAAAGAGTTTTACAACATCGCAGGGCCATAAAAAACCATAATGAACAATATCCAGTGGCCCGCCATTTCTTTGATCATCATTTTCAAAATGAAAATCTATTGAGGATGGTTGTCATTGATAAGGTTAATCTGGGTATTCGGGGAGGAAACAAGAAACTAGCTTTACGACAGATGGAGTCAAGATACATAATTGATTTCGAATGCATGAATCCTAATGGGTTAAACATTAATGAGGAGCTAGCAGTACTCTTGCATAATGAAATTGAAAAATGATAACTATATAAATTGTCTGCAGTAGGATCTTTAAAGGTCTTTCTTTTAAAACATTTTATTTTATTTCATTTTATTTTATAGGTACTGTGATGAATTTCTGTGACCATGAATATGAAGTCAATCAGATTTGAATGCTGAAAGAGTATTTGACTACCTACCATATACAATCAGTATTGATGTTATGATTTACCCATGTAATTCCTTGGTCTAAGGCAGATATGGGGTTATGCCCACTTGGGCTTGGACTTTAGTGCGATATACTGGCATTTTCTCTAAGATACTGCGATAAACAATGACAAGAAAGAACTATTGATTTGCTTCATGATTAAGAAATGAGAATCATTACCCACTTGGGCGGAGCCTGGGAGAACTTCCGCAGTCCACACTAGCTTATGCCCACTTGGGCTTGGACCTCTGTAGAAAATGATATTTTCTGACCCTGTACAGATATCGCATTAAGCTATATATTTTGCAATATAGAAATGAATGCCCACTGGGGCTAAATTTGTCTGATAACCAAGGGTTAAATGAATTGAATACTCTGGACAAGGAACGATGTAGTGGCAGTAACTTAACATCTGAAACTCATTCGTCTGCCGATAATAATAGGTTATGAAGTGACATCAGAAAGAAATATATGATGGCATTACCAGAGAAACATTGACTGAAAGGAGTGTAAATTGGTGGGCTTATCGTCATCAATGAAATTTATATTTAAGTTACTATTGTTGTTACGAAACATTGTATCTTTTGACTCGTTCAAAATGTCCGCCACAACCAGTACCGATACACTTGGGTGATAGTCCACTTTCTATGTTTATGTTTTGGGAAAGAGTAAAAGGACACATGTTTGGTTGGAAGTTGTAAACGTGATCAAGCTACATTGCGAAACGCGTTGTTTTCCTGCTGATTAAAATATTACGTGCACAGCAACTTTCGAGTGTCGGAGACGTCTGTTCGATTGAATGGAGGATTGTGGTTAAAAAAAAAAAATATATATATATATATATATATATATATATATATTTCTATCTCAAAACTTACTTACCGGATCATAATGATTTTGGTGCCAAATATTACATACAGATACGTGTAATTTTTCTAAAATGGTGTGGATTTCCCTATTAAGTCATGTGCATCATTTATTGACTGTGTGTGTGCTGCAGATGCCTAACGCTCCTCTCTGATAAGCCTAAGGCTGCACAACCACACCATCCCCCAAGAGAGCACACCAGTATTGCTAGAGTAAGCCCCTGTTCACTTATAAAGGATACCTCGACTCTTTGCACAGTATAACTCTTTTTTGGTATACCATATAAAGAGCCAGCTTCCTACAGATTCACATAGTGAGATTTCATAGTTGACAGCGGAAGGCATGTTATGGTTCTAACGCTAACCAAAGAACACTGTGACATGGCAACTGTCACAACATGGAAAAAATTACCCCACAATAGAATGAAAATATACAAATATATTATTAAAGAGAATACAAACAACTACAATTTATAAATATTGGGTGTGATTATGAACCAACCTTGCTTCTTCAATTTCTTTTTCCATATCTGCTTTTTCCTTCTCAAGCCTTTGTATAATCTTAGCATTAATATCATCGAGGTTCTGAAGATACAGTCTGTTGAGTAAAAACTTGCCTGCAGTATAATAAAAATAGAAATAAAGTGCATTGGCATAATTTTCAGAAACCATATCGCAACACATTAGCATCTTTCTGTACATTTATTTGTTGGTGCAATTTATTACCAAACAAAAAAAAAATTACACAACACATTCCTGAACCCTTCCATCCACCCTTTTAATCCATTGTCCATCCTTCTACCCACCGACCCACCCATCCAAAAATGCATCCATCCCTTTACCCTTTCACTGATCCATCAATCCACTCACTCATCTATCCACGCTTTCACTCATCCTTCCATCCATTCACCATCCCTTTCACTTATTCATCGATTCTTTCACTCATCCATCCTTACATCCAACCTTTCACCCATCCTGCCACTCATGTACTGTTTCACCTCTCCATCCATCCACCCTTTAACCCCCATCCTTTCACCATTTTATCCATCCACACATCCACCCTCTTTCACTTATCCAACCCTTCTTTCACTCATCTATCATTTCACTATTCATCCATCTTTCCACTCATCCACCCTTTCACTCACCCATTCATTCACTCTTTCACTCACACATCCAACCATTCATCCATCAATCATTTCACTCACTCACTGTTGTAGAAACGCCGCTACCACTTATGCATCCACCTATCCTTCCACACATCCATTGATCCTTCCACTCACTCATCCATCCATGCTTTCACTCATCCATTCATCCATCCATCCATCCATTCATCAATCCATCCATCCATCTATCCATCCATCATCCCTTTCACTCACTCATCCTTTCTTTCTCTCCTCCGTCCATCTACTCATATATCTATCCAACCTTTCATCCATCCATCCACCCTGCCTTTCACTCATCCAGCCATTATTTCACTCCTCCATCCATCCAACTTTTATCTATCCGTCCTTTCACTCACTCCATTTCACATGAATTATGAGCCTTTGTTGCAGAGTTAAAAATAGAATATGCCCATCACTTACTTCAACCCAGCTGTTGCTGCTAACACAGGGGTTTATAATTCCCCTCTATCCATCCTTTCACTCATCCATCTATCTGCTCATTCAGTCACCCTTCACTCAGTCATCTATCCTTTCACTTACTCAGTCACTCATCCATCCATCCTCGTTGCATCATCCATCCACCCTTTCAACTCATTCATATATTCATCTTTTTATCCATCGAACCACTCTCCCTTTCACTCACTCACTCATCCATCCTTTTTTCACTCATCCATCTACCCTACCTTTCATGTATCATCCATTCTTTCACTCATCCATCCTTCAACTCACCCATCCATCCACCCACATATCCACATGACAATCCCTTCACTCAACCAACCACCAACGCTCCCTTCCTTTATTTCAAGTTAGTTATGTGCTTTTGTCTGCAAAAGAGGCCCATCAAGAACTCCACCCCTGTGTAGCTGCTAAAGCGGGAGGGGGGGCACATCTTCCCTGTTCAGATGAGTACAAGTGTGGGTTGCACATTCCCAGTTTGTACAAACAAAGTCTTGCAAAACCATTTACGTAGATTTCACTTTTAGGGCAAGCTAAATGATTTATT
This sequence comes from Lissotriton vulgaris, assembly GCF_964263255.1. NCBI lineage: Eukaryota > Metazoa > Chordata > Amphibia > Caudata > Salamandridae > Lissotriton > Lissotriton vulgaris. The sequence continues at coordinate 784,162,184 of NC_141694.1, read as the reverse complement.
TTTTGCAAAAAACAGGGCACAATTAGTGACTACTATTTTTGCGATCAGTAAAGAACTTTACCAGCCAACATATGTACTAATTGATTTGTTTGGGAAATTCTGATTCAGAGTGGATCATAATCCAACCTACCTCATGAATATTAATGCGTTAGGCTACAAATTGCAACTCTCTCTGATTGGAGGCAAACACAAGGATGGTCGGCTGAAAAAGTCAAAAGGCTACCATGTGTCTGACCACTTTTAGATAAAGTAATTTCTTTTTAAAAAGCCGGCCATTTTTCCATAAAGGAAACAGGACTGTATATAAAAAATGGTTTCCCAATGTCAAAAGTGTGTTTGAGAGTTGGCGGTGGTCTATTGGAACACAGCTACACCCCAACATACATTTTGTAACTTTCACACAGGGCAAGGTGCCTCAAGTACACCCCTTCCCTTCTGCAAATAGGTTTCCAACACATCTGGGAGTCAGTAACTTTTCAATGTTTTGCAAATTGATATTTGAAAGAGATGACCACAACTCTTCCTAAAGCTGAATTATTATGGGGTCAGAATCCTATTTTAGTAGTCGTTAAAAGTTTACAAATTCCTAAAATGCGATTTCTATATTACAAAAAAAACATGTTTTAGTCACAAACCCTGATTCTGAGTGTTTTGTTCATCAGGTTCCGGAACTCTCAGTCTTTAAACTGTGAATCAGTATGAGATGTATCAATGTTTTGCAATTGTAATCCGGTCTCAAATAATTCAAATATTACCAACTCTTGAAATGCAGTGGTAACCAACTCACAAAGGGTAAAGGACCATAGGACCCCTTTACCATTGTGAATGTAGAAAAACGTGTGTTTGGGGGTAGGCAGTGGTCAAGAGGCCAGGTCTAACAGACGGTTAAGACAATGCAGGCCCATTTTCTTTAATCAAAAGTATACTTTTATTAAAGGCAATCACAGGTATTGTGGTTTGATGGCCCTAGCAGGCAACAGTCCCTGTGATTGTAACCAGTTGTAGTGAGTCACAAACTGCAATCTGCCTAAAGAATAATAATTAGGCAGTGCCATTTTGATTCTTTTTTTTGCAAACCGACCGGTTGGTTAGCATAATCAAATTCTATTTGCAAAAATTCAGCATGCACATTGGGATCCCTTTTTCTGAATGTAATCTTTGTATATAAGGCCCCCATTGCCAAAATCCAAATTAAAAAGTCAGTGTTTCCAACCAATAAATAAGTTAGTACCAGGATCCAGGAGCTAATAACATATCAAATGGTGGGGTTGGTAAGTAAGAAGATTTCAAACCTTAAATATATCTGATTTTTAGCTATAAACACAGACCTAACAAAGTCAGAAATGAAAGTAAAACAATATGGAACTGTATACCAGTGTTATACTTTCTCCCTTCTCTCCAGGTGGTAAATACTATCTGATTATTCCATGACTTGGAGACTCAGTCTGAAAGCCAAGAGTTTGGCCCAGTTGTTTTCCCTCTTGGAGTCAGTGATAGCAGAGGCATTATTAACTCAGGAGGTTTTACTGTGGATCTGGAATATCTGATGTGGCGGATAACTCTTGTTACAGCTCTCATCTGAATTAGGAGGGCCCAGAGTTGTTTTAAATATCCAACAAAAATAAGAGATGCATGAAAATAGCTATCAATGTGGCTAGTTTTAAATGGAGCATCTTCTGCTGTATATATCTGTTGAATATATAACATATCAATACCCACATAATCATAGACGTTTTAAGGCTTAGGCAAAGTGGGATCTGACCCAGGGCCCCCACCTTCCAAGGGCCCCTTTCATCAATTGAGCCAAATTTAAAAATCTTTACCTGACTGCTTATGCTTTTTAGAAAAAATCTTCTTTGCAAAAAATTACAATCCATGGTGGGCAAAAGGTCTATTCAAGTAATAATGCTGGTTAAAAGTAAATGCCAAGCAAGGTCAATCAGATACTATCTGGATTTTAAAGGTGAATATTAAGTGTTCTCAATAAAAAGTGCAGGTAGCTCAAAAAAAGTTTATATACAGCCACTTATTTATATAATGCTTAAAACTAATGGTGCCCAATATGTAGAACTGCCTCATAGGTCATTGCTTTATGTTATTTATTTGTGAGCACCTCCGCGATCCTGCCAGAGTTAGGTTACTTAAATAATAACGTTGAGATGAGAAATTGGTGCCTGCCGCAGACATAAGTGAGTTGCAGTGACAGAGAGCGGTTGAGGTGGAATCCAAGATTGAACTGACCACTATTTTATACAAAAAACAAAATAACCAGAAAATAATGTATTGGCATAGAGTTTACACAAATCAAAATTTGGGGCCAGGACAGCTAGTGTTTTACCGCAATCTTTTAAGAATGATCTATTTTAAACACATTCAGAAATGTTTTTAATGATTTGGCTGCTTTAGTATTCTTAAAATATGGTGAGGGTACCCCTCAGTGGCTCTGTATAATGTGAAAAAGCATAGCATGTCTGTTGATAGTCTAGGTCTTGCACAACATTTTCCATACTTTTCTTTGCAAACCAACAGACTTCTTTTCTGTCACCTTAGCACATTACAGCCACATTTTTCACAGAGCAAAGTCTTAATACTAAGGTCCTCATTTTGAGTTTGTCATAATAGGGTGGGGTATTTACCATATTTACCACACTTGGTAAATACCATTACCACATTACATGAGGCGTGTGGTAAATATCTCCTGTTCTGGTTCTTACAAAAAAATGGGGATTAACATGCAGGATTGTTTTTTAACACACCATGGGCCATATGTATCAAGACGAAATGGGTTTGCAAATGCCGAAATTTGCAGAATTTCGGCATTTGCGAACTCATTTTTGCAAAATGGTATGTATGAAGGAATTTGGGTGCAAAATAAGGAATCACAAAATTTGCGATTCCTTATTTTGCGATTGCATTTAAGGAATCACAAATTTTGCGATTCCTTAAATGCAATGTATTCAGCAAAAAAAAATTCCAAAATGCCCTTAAGGAATCGCAAATTAACACCAACTTCTAGTTGGTGGTAAGTTGCGATTTCCTTGAAAAATGCACATTTCAGCATTTTTCAAAGTGCCATGTGACGCACATACATGCCCATACTTATTTCAGGGGTGCAACAGGGTGGGACACCCCTGCACCCTTGAAATTATTCTCAATTTGCGATTCGCAAATTGTGAATCGCAAATTGAGAAAAAATTCCCATTCCTTCCTATGGGCCAGGAGGCCCATAGAAATTAATGGGAAAGTATTCCTTACTTGTGAATTCTCAATTTGTGATTTCGCAATTAAGGAATATCAAGAAATCGCGGAAGAATTGCGATTTTCTTGACACATACTAATTAGCGATTCTGAAATAGCGATTTCTTAAAAATCGCTATTACAGAATCGCTAATTGGTATCTTGATACATATGACCCCAAATGACAAATATTTTGCCTCTTTTCAGGGAACTTCCCCCCAGTACATTTTGACAAGTTTAACCTGCCAGAATGTATCAGAGGAAAACTTTGATGGTGTCATAATTATTACACAATTCGTAATTCTGATCCCTGTTCAAATACGTTTGCACAGGGATCAAAATTAATCTCTTAACTCACAATGAGGGCCAATGAAATTGTGGCAACAATTTTGCACATACGAAATACCAATGTAAGTGCTTGCTATCTGTGAGAGTATTGACTGCGTAAACATATGAGCGAACAAGTAAGCAACTGCAAAAATGCTCTGAGTGTACGCAGGTTGTGGGTGAATAAAAAAAATGAAGGAGTGAACAAATGATGTATTTTTTTCTTAAAGCTCACAGTTCAGTTTGAAGTTAAGATAGCTGGAGTCTTCACATAATATTAACACAGGTATTTTCTCACTAGCTATCTTCTTCCACCGCAAGATCGCTGACATCCAGATGGGGCGTGGCTTGGGCGCCGATGGCGATGGTCGCCTGAGAGCTCGGCTCCGGGACTGAGCCTGTGATTATCCTGTAAATCGGAGGCTGCGGGGCACCCCGACCCCCGCATTCTGTTGATCGGCCCGACGGAGACCTGCCGGGACCCTTGGCGTAATCCGAACGAGCGGTGACCCGGCGAAAAATCGAAGTTTGTGGGACTGCGGAGGGCGACCCAACATGGCGCCCGGACTTCATTGTCCCCTTGGCCGGTTCCATTAGCCTGCTGGAACATCACTAGCAGCGGCGCGACCCCTGCTTTGCCGTCTCCCAGAGAAGTGAGGAACTGGACATTGGTCGGATCGGACTCTGTCAACGAGGATCGCACTCGGACGGGCAGATGCCCCCGCAATAGTGGATCCCGCACGCGGGCGCCTGGAGGTCCCGACGGTGCCCCACTCCCTACACTGTACTTGGCTACTTTTTCCTGGCCGACCCACTTCCATGGGAGGCGCAACCCTTTGGCGCCGCAGATCATCCGGTGGAGTCGGTGACCCTCACTCCGGGACTCTATCGGCCGCACGGGCCTGCCCGACCTGGCGACGATTGTCTCCGCCTCCTCCCCGGTGCCCTCAGACGACGTGGTGGTGGCACGAGACGAAGCTGCGGAGGTCCAACAGGCCCTGGAGACGGGGATCCCCGGCACTCGACCTGGGGCCCAGCAACCGGGAGAGTCATAACCGGCGCCTGCACTCGGAGAAGTCTGCTCCTGAACCCGCACGGAGTGCTCCCGGCGACATGGGGAAACCCAGAGGAGCCAAGGGGGCCACCCCAGCCGCCTCGGACTCGGAGTCCCAGGACAAAGAGGAACGTGGAGACCCGGAGAGTTCTGGTGGTGCATCAATGCAGCAGCAATTTGACCGCGTCTTGGAGGCGATTGCGACCACGCGCTCGGCCCTCCAGCAGGACATTGCCCAGGTAGCGACAAGCTTAGGCCTCCTTAGGGCGGATCACGGCAAACTCTCGGACCGGGTCAAGGAAGTGGAGAGCTCGGTGAAAACCTTGGAGCCGGCGCAGCGAACCTTGGCTGCGACTATGAAAGATGCCCTGTCCCGGATTACGGCCCTGGAGCAGAGAGCGGAGGATGCGGAAGGCCGTAACAGGAGGAACAACATTCGGGTGATGGGCCTACCGGAAAAGATTGAGGATGGCGACATGGTGGCATACTTGGAGGCCTGGCCCCGAGACACGGTGGCCCCGGAGGGTCTATCCTCCTTCTACACCCTGGAGCGCGCCCATAGAGTCCCAGCGAGGCCACCACAACAGGGTCGGGCCCCGCGACCGGTGGATGGCACGGTTGTTGCACTTTCGGGACAGAGACCTCATCCTCAATGCCGCCAGACACAATGGTCCATTCAAAGTGGCGAACAGTCAGGTGAACATCTTCCCGGACTACACATATGAAACTCAACGCAAGCGGTTTTCCTTCCTGGCGGTCAAGCGCGAGCTCAGGAGCGAGGGCATCCAGTACTCGCTCCTATTTCCTGCGAGGCTCCGCATAATTGTCGATGACAAGACTCAATTCTTTGAGGTCTGCAACTGGCTTGAACTCTACAGAGCGGGGAAAGATGGCTTCGGCTCCTCATCTCAGCAGGCGGCGGAGCCAGAGCAGAGACGGAGGTCCAAAAGAATTCGGAGTCGCCGTGGCCGCTCGGGCGGACCCTCATCTGCGGAGACATCGACGGAGCGGAAGGGAGTGCTTGAGGTGTTAACTGCGCTGTCTGGCTCACGGGACGATGCCATTGAGGAGGAAGCGGACCCTGGTGACGAGGGGGTGCCAACGGACTCCGAGGAATCGGTGACTGACAGCGTACATACGCCGGTGATCACACCAAAATCGGTGGAGGACCTTCTGGATGGACAGGGGTAATGGGGTGAGATACTTCCTTTTGGGAGGGGGCCCGGCACGGGGGGTGGTGGGTGCCGACACTTGATGCTGACTCCCGGGGTAGGGAGGGTGGGGTGCCCTGTTTTTGCCCCGAGGGTTTTTGGCACTATTTTGGGCTTGTATTAGTCCTGGTGGCCTGAGCGTCGAGGGCCCACTGCCTCCGCCCGGCCCGCACCTGGCCCTTAAGGCCTTCCTACGGTGGCGACCGCAGGATTAGTAGGGGACAGGGGGTTGTTGAAGGGTATGGTTTGGATGGGAACTAGATGGTGCTATTTGGGTCCTGTTCTGGGGGGGGTGGATGGGGGTTTGGTTCATACTTGGGTTGTTAAGTTTTGGTTGGGGGAAATGGCCGCCATCAGTGCTGGGATGATTGATGTCCTTTCTTTGTTGGGACCCGGATGGGAAGACTTTGCGAGAACGATATGGGACAATGGCTAATGTTGCTAATCTGAAATGTGTTACTTGGAACGTGCGGGGGCTTCATACCATGTCCAGGCGGCACAAAGTCCACGCTTATTTAGTGCGTAGGGGGGTACAAATGGCGCTGCTGCAGGAAACTCATCTGAACAAGGCGGAAGGGGCGGCGCTACAGCGTAGGTGGAGGGGGCAGGTCTTTTGCACTTCGTACTCCGCGTATGCCAGAGGGGCGCTGATTTGGGTTAGAGCTGGGGTTCCCTTCCAAGTCACGAAAACAGTGATAGATCCAGAGGGGCGATATGTGGCCATTTCGGGCACCTTGGGAGGGAGAGACCTAAACGTTTGCTGTGTGTACGCTCCTAATGTAGACCAGACTGCCTTCCTTTCCAGGTTATCGGGCTCGTTGGCCCACTTCTTCTCCGGGCCCCTCCTGCTCGGTGGAGATTTCAACTCAGTAGTGGATGTGGACACCGACCGATCGCATCCACCACTCCCTGATTCTCCGGTTCGCCGCGTGGCTAAGGGTCGCAGGGACTGGCAGACTCACTGGGGTTTAACGGATATCTGGAGGGCGCGGCACCCCACAACTAGGGACTATTCCTACTTCTCGAGCCTCCATGAGTTGCATGTTAGGCTGGATGGGTTCCTTGGCTCGCCTGAACTAGTTTCGGCAGCGGTCCGGTCTGAATATTTGACCAGGACCATATCAGATCATAACCCCCTCCTGCTGGACCTTCGTTGGTTCCCCGGGGTTCCTGCGGTGCCCACCTGGAAGTTACGGCCCGAGATCCTTGAGGACAGTGTTTTCAGAGCAGACCTAGGCGATAAGATCTCGGAGTACTTTGCGTCCAACGGTGGCACCGCGAGCTCGAGAGCGCTAGAGTGGGACGCTTTTAAGGTGGTGGTGAGGGGATACTGTATTTCTAAAAAGGTCGGCATGAGGCGAATTATCCTCGCCGACCTGGATGCAGCGGACCAGAAACTCCGCGAGCTGGAACTCCGCCGCCCCGGACGCCCTGAATTACAGATACGCGCAGCGGAGGCGAAGGAGGCGGTAGTGGCGGAGGTCGAAAGGCTTCGCTGTTTTGACTACAAGGCCTATACGGTTCGGTCCATAGCAGAGGGGGATAGGTCGAGCGCGCTGCTGGCATGGCTGGCCAACCCTACGCGCCAGTCTTCACTGACGACGTCCATGCGCCAGGCGGACGGAACGGTGGTGTGCACTCAGCCTGAGATTCTGAGTTGCTACCGGCAATACTACGAATGCTTGTACCGCAGTCGCTCTGCCCGGGACCCTGACCTGCTTAATAATTATCTGCAGCCTCTGGAGCTCCTAACAGTGGAGCAGGACGTGGCGAAAGCCCTGGGGTCCGACATAGAATTAGGAGAGATCCGTAGCGCCATTAAAAAGATGGCGAGGAATAAGACCCCGGGCCTAGACGGCCTTCCTGTGGAGTTCTATGCGGCTTATGCTGATCTCCTAGCCCCTAGGTTATTGATAGTCTACAGAGAGGCGAAGAGGCTTGGGCGACTCCCGGGCTCGATGTGCGAGGCATTGGTGGTTCCCCTCCTCAAGCCCGGAAGGGACTCCTCAGATCCGGGGTCTTACCGTCCCTTATCAATGCTGACGGTCGACTATAAAATACTGAGCAGCATATTGGCCTCGAGGCTGCTGGGGCACATGAGCTCCCTGGTGCACGAGGACCAAGCTGGATTCATCCCCAGGCGTAACACGACCATGAACATTCGTAGGTTATTCCGCTTGCTGGGAGAACCGTTCGTGGACGCCCCATGCCCGGTTGTCTTATCGGTAGACTTGGAGAAGGCTTTCGACAGCCTGGAGTGGGACTACCTTGGCACTGTGCTACGGAGGTTCGGGCTCGGTGAGGGCTTCATCAGGTGGACCAAGGTTCTGTATGCCTCTGCATCGGCCAGGGTTCGGGCGGGACCGCTGATCTCCTCACAATATCCGGTAAAGAGGGGCACGAGGCAGGGATGTTCGTTATCCCCGCTTCTCTTTGCGTTGGCAGTGGAGCCACTCGCACTGAACCTCCGTTCGGGAGCCCATTATACGGGCCTGTGGACTCCTTCGGGCCCGCACTACGTTTCGTTGTATGCAGACGACCTGCTGCTCTTCCTCGAGGACCCGTTCGCTGCCTTGCATGGAGCTGCGAAAGCACTCACGGAGTTTGGGGAGGTCTCGGGCCTCCGGGTGAACTGGACTAAGACCTGTCTCTTCCCGGTTCGCAGGGGCACACCTAGCCCCGCTCTCAGTAGGGAGATTAGATGGGAACCCGACTGTTTTAAATATCTGGGGGTGTACGTCTATCATGAACCATCTGACATCCTGGATGGGAACATTGCCCGCGGCACTCGATCACTTCGAGGCAGTATGGACTTCTGGGCCACGCTACCGCTCTCGGTGGCAGGGCGGATCGCTTTGCTCAAAATGGTGGCGCTTCCCCGATTATTATATTATTTTCGGACGCTACCGATCTGGATCCCACCAGCCACGTTTCAACTATTACGATCTATGATGGTCGGGTTCCTCTGGGGCTCGGGCCGCCGACGGGTGGCCCTCAAGACCCTGATGAGGCCGAAGGATGAGGGTGGGCTTGCAGTGCCGGACTTCGAGAAGTATTATTTGGCGGCGCAGCTCCAGACCTTCACCCAGGAGATCGCCCGGGAATTCCGGGGCCCGGAAGACAGGCGGGGTACGGGTATAGCCAGGCACGTTCTCTCCTTCGTAGCGCTACGACAACGTTTAGCCTTACAGGACTTGTCGCTTGAGGAGCGGACCATTCGCCTATGTTGGAACCGAGCTCACGCCCGGGGCCACCTGAGAATACCGTATGCGCCCGAAATACCTTTGGGGATGCTGACGGCTTTGCCTCATGGCGGCGATTGGTCACGACTGGCGAACTGGGAGGACGCAGGCTTACAGTTGATAGGTGATCTATACGAGGACGGGGCGCTTTTGCCCTTTCAGGAGCTCATTGATCGCTTCGAGATTCCTCGCGGCGACTTTCTGCTGCACTCGGCCCTTATCCGAGCGATTCAGGCGCACTGGAAACATGGGCAGGAGGAACCCCCTTTATCCCCGGTGTGCCAATACGTGATGATGTCCGCGGGCACGGTGAAGGCGGTCACTTGCCTTTATGGCAGACTGATCAATGAGGGGCTGGCTCCCCTCACTACTCTGAGAACCCGTTGGGAGGAGGACATTGGCAAGGAGATCCCGGAGACGACCTGGTCCCAGCTGGTGCGGCGAGCCTGGAAGGGCACACGCCACGCCCGCTTTCAATTGGTCCACTATTACGTGCTCCATAGAGCTTATCTGACCCCGGTGAAAATCAGGCGATACTTTGCTACGAATTCGGCGGACTGCCCCAGGTGCCCGGCCCAGGAGGCGGACCTTCTCCACATGTTGTGGACCTGCCCAGGATTATCGTCCTATTGGGTAGAAGTGGGGAAGACCCTGGAGGAGGTGACGGGGAGATCCCTATCGATTGACGCGGCGGTGGGACTCCTGCACTGGTTCCCTCATACCCCCAAGAACAAAATATCTAGCAAGTTCATCGATTTAGGGCAGCTCCTTGCTAAGCGGGAGGTGACCAGGAACTGGAAGGCACGAGCTGGTCCGACAGGAAGCCGGTGGCACAGCGAACTTTTAAAGTGGGCGGCGGGGGAGAGCACACTGAGATACCAGCTAGCTTGGAGGCAGCGTAATGAGAAGGCACAGGAGGCAGCGCTGGAGTGGGAAACACTAGTGCAGGCCCTTAGGGATTATTGCGCCCCCAGTGACTCTGACAGTGAAGATGCAGCTTGCCCCAAGTCCCATTAGGTGATTGAACTTTTCAGCTCTGCTGCTTTCCCCATGGGTCCTTTAGCAGATCCTGTTGCAGTAGTTACTTGGCGCTGATGGCGGGGTTGGGTAGGGATTACTTTGGTTTATAGCGTTTTGAGGGTGGGGTTTTTTTTTTGTTCTTTCTTTTCCTTTTGGGTTTATAGGCTTGTTTGGAAAAGCAGATGACAGACAGTGGATTATCCGGACCAGCTTCGACGTCCTGCTGAGCCCCCATTGAATTTCGCCGCCCGACCCCAGGGTTGTGGGCTGAACGGCTGTGTACGAGACAAACGGCGGGGGGACGAAGGGTTGTGTCACATTGATTCTGCCCGTTCTATAATGCTGGTCGATAATGTAACGATTTACTGATTCCTGCAATAAAAATATATTTAAAAAAAAAAAAAAAAAAAAGATCGCTGACATCCACGACAGCTTCAACACCACAACCGCCCCTACTACACCAGACTTCACCTCCCCTGTGAATACAACCAGCGCCATCCGCCGGATCTCCTGGTCCAACGTCAACAACGATGAGACACGCAAGGTCATGAACTCCATCCACTCAGGATCTCCGTCAGACCCGTGCCCACACCACGTATTCAACAAAGCAGACGCAGCCATCGCACCCGAACGACAGAAGGTCATCAACATCTCCTTCAAAACAGCGACATTCCCGGAAAAGCTAGAAGCACGCTGAAATCAACGCCCTCCTCAAGAAGCCCAAGGCAGACCCCAAGAACCTCAAGAACTTCTGGCCCATCTCACTGCTCCCGTTCCCGGCAAAGATCATCGAGAAAATCGTCAACATGCAATTAGCCCGCCACCTGGAAGACAACAACATCTTGGACCCGTCCCAGTCCGGATTCAGACGAAACCATAGCACCGAGACAGACCTCATCGCTGCCACAGACAACATCAGGCGCCAACTAGAAAACGGGGAAACATCAGCCCTCATCCTCCTGGACCTGTCAGCCGCCTTCGACGCGGTCTGCGATCGCACTCTAAAGACACGCCTCCTAGAAGCTGGAATCCAAGAGAAGGCCCTTGACTGGACCACGTCCTTCCTCTCCAGCAACCCAGAGAGTCCGCCTCCCATCCTTCCGATCCGAAGCCACCAACATCATCTCCGGCGTCCCACAGGGCTCATCCCTCAGCCCGACGCTGTTCAACATCTGCATGGCCCCCCCTCGTACAAGTGTACTGCCAGCACAACCTCAACATCATCTCCTACGCCGACGACACCCAGCTCATCCTCTCCCTCACCAAGGACCCACACACCGCCAAAACCAACCTCCACGAGGGAATGAAGGCCGTCGCCGACTGGATGAGGAGCAACCGTCAGAAGCTGAACTCGGACAAGACGGAGGTACTCATTCTCGGACCCACCCCCTCAGCCTGGGACGACTCCTGGTGGCCGACCACACTGGGAACAGCACCAACACCCACCGACCTTGCACGCAACCTAGGATTCATCCTCAACTCCTCCCTCTCCATGGCTAAACAGGGCAACGCCGTCTCCTCCTCCTGCTACAACACCCTCCACATGCTCCGCAGGATCTACAAGTGGATCCCGACCGAAACATGTAGAACGGTGACACAGGCCCTAGTCAGCAGCAGACTGGACTATGGCAACGCACTCTACGCAGGAATCCCAGCCAAACACCTATGACGACTACAACGCATCCAAAACGCCTACGCCCAACTGATCGTCAACGTCCCCCACCGCAGCCACATCACCCCCCCGAGAGACCTACAATGGCTCCCCGTCGACAAGAGGATCACCTTCAAGCTCCTCACCCACACACACAAAGCACTCCACAACGACGGACCAGTCTACCTTAACAGCCGACTCAGCTTCTACACCCCCACCCGCCAGCTCCGCTTCGCCAGCCTCGCCGCTGTCCCCCACATCCAAAGAATGACATCAAGCGGCAGATCCTTCACCTACCTCGCCGCCAATACCTGGAACACCCTCCCTACCCACATACGGCAGACCCAAGACCTACTTGCCTTCAGAAGACTCCTCAAGACCTGGCTCTTCGAGCAGTATCCCCCCCCCCCCCCCCCCCCCCTCAGCGCCTTGAGACCCTCACAGGTAAGTAGCGCGCTCTGCAAGTACTCTGATTGATTGATTGATTCATTATTAGTGGTTCCTATATTGCAAGAAGATACTGGTTGGAGCTCAGTGCACAGGCACTGGGCATATAACTCAGGAAGTACCCTTAAATTGCTATTTAAAGCCCATGAACAACCTGCATACCCTCCTTTTCCAACAAGCAGGTGTTTGCTTTATCAGCTGTTTGGCAAGTTGACACATGGTCTCAAAATCTTGACAACCACATTTCTACTCTGATTTCAACTCATTTGTATTTCTTTCCCCCCTTATCCATACCTTCTCTCTATTCTTAACACGTTCTCTATAGTTAATCCTTGTTTCCCTCCCCCTTTCTCACCCAACTCCTTCATCTTCACTCTCCTGCTTTCAACTTCTGCTCAAACAACAGTTGATGGACAGAATGCAGAACAATGTCATACATTCACCCCAGTACAGAGATCTGGGCCTAAATCCATAGTTTTTTTGCACTTCGCACCACCCCAGTTCAGACATGGCCATATGCAAATCAGCCTTGACCCTGTGTCTCATGGGAACAGTCCAGCCCGAACTGCCAAGCCATGTCTTCCCTGGACCAGAATCAAGCATCCTTGGACCGGTTTCTGGCTATCAGCCATCATCAGCCAGGATAGCTTGACTCTAGTGGCGTGGAGAGCACGGGACTCACGTCTGAGCATACCCGTCCCACTTGGGGTGACAAATGCAAAAACAACAGTTGATGGACAGAATGCAGAACACTGTCATACATTCACCCCAGTACAGAGATCTGGGCCTAAATCCATCGTTTTGTTGCACTCCACACCACCCCAGTTCAGACATGGCCATATGCAAATCCGCCTTGACCCTGTGCCAACCCAAACTACCAAGCCATGTGTTCCCTGGACCGGAATCAAGCATTCTAGGACCCCTTTCTGGCTATCAGCCATCATCAGCCAGGATAGCTTGACTCCAGTGGTGTGGAGAGCACAGGATTCACATCTGAGCATACCCGTCCCACTCGGGGTGACAAATGCAAAAACAACAGTTGATGGACAGAATGCAGAACACTGTCATACATTCACCCCAGTACAGAGATCTGGGCCTAAATCCATCGTTTTGTTGCACTCCACACCACCCCAGTTCAGACATGGCCATATGTAAATCAGCCTTGACCCTGTGCCTCATGGGAACAGCCAAGCCTGAACTGCCAAGCCATGTCTTCCCTGGACCGGAATCAAGCATCCTAGGACCGGTTTCTAGCTATCAGTCGTCATCAGCCAGGATAGCTTGACTCCAGTGGTGTGGAGAGCACGGGACTCACGTCTGAGCATACCTGTCCCACTCGAGGTGACAAATGCAATAACAACAGTTGATGGACAGAATGCAGAACACTGTCATACATTCACCCCAGTACAGAGATCTGGGCCTAAATCCATCGTTTTTTTGCACTCCACACCACCCCAGTTCAGACATGGCCATATGCAAATCAGCCTTGACCCTGTGCCTCGTGGGAACAGTCCAGCCCGAACTGCCAAGCCATGTCTTCCTTAACGATGGAATAAACTCAGATCTGTGACTGGGGGTGAATGTTTTGCCATTGTGCAACATTCCGTCCATCATCTTGTGTGTTTTGCTGTTTACCCTGTGTGCGAAGGGGATGTCCAGACGTGGGTCCCGTGCTCACTACGCCACTGGAGTCAAGCTATCCTGGCTGAAGACGGCTGATAGCCAAAAACTGGTCCTAGGATGCTTGATTCTGATCCAGGAAAGACATGGCTTGGCAGTTCGGTCTGGACTATTCCCATGAGGCACAGGGTAAAGACTGATTTGCATATGGCCATGTCTAAACTGGGGTGGCTTGGTGAGCTAAATAACGATGGATTAAACCCAGATCTGTGACTGGGGGTGAATGTTTTGCCATTTTGCAACATTCCGTCCATCATCTTGTGTGTTTTGCTGTTCACCCTATGTGGGAAGGGTATGCCCAGACGTGGGTCTCGTGCTCAAAACGCCACTGGAGTCAAGTTATCCTGGCTGAAGACGGCTGATAGCCAGAAACCGGTCCTAGGATGCTTGATTCCGGTGTAGGAAAGACATGGCTTGGCAGTTCGGTCTGGACTGTTCCCATGATTCACAGGGTCAAGACTGATTTGCACATGGCCATGTCTGAACTGCGGTGGCTTGGAGAGCAAAATAATGATGGATTAAACCCAGATCTGTGACTGGGGGTGAATGTTTTGCCATTGTGCAACATTCCGTCCATCATCTTGTGTGTTTTGCTGTTCACCCTATGTGGGAAGGGTATGCCCAGACGTGGGTCCCGTGCTCACTATGCCACTGGAGTCAAGCTATTCTGGCTGAAGATGTCGATAGCCAGAAACCGGTCTTAGGATGCTTGATTCCGGTCCAGGACAGACATGGCTTGGCAGTTCGGTCTGGACTGTTCCCATGAGGCACAGGGTCAAGACTGATTTGCATATGGCCATGTCTGAAATGGGGTGGCTTGGTGATCAAAATAACGATGGATTAAACACAGATCTGTGACTGGGGGGGGGAATCTTTTGCCATTGTGCAACATTCTGTCCATCATCTGGTGTGTTTTGCTGTTCAGCCTAGGTGGGAAGGGTATGCCCAGACGTGGGTCCCGTGCTCACTACGCCACTGGAGTCAAGCTATCCTGGCTGAAGACGGCTGATAGCCAGAAACCGGTCCTAGGATGCTTGATTCTGGTCCAGGAAAGACATGGCTTGGCAGTTCGGTCTGGACTGTTCCCATGAGGCACAGGGTAAAGACTGATTTGCATATGGCCATGTCTGAACTGGGGTGGCTTGGTGAGTAAAATAACGATGGATTAAACCCAGATCTGTGACTGGGGGTGAATGTTTTGCCATTGTGCAACATTCCGTCCATCATCTTGTGTGTTTTGCTGTACACCCTATGTGGGAAGGGTATGCCTAGACGTGGGTCCCGTGCTCACTATGCCACTGGAGTCAAGCTATCCTGGCTGAAGACGGCTGATAGCCAGAAACCGGTCCTAGGATGGTTGATTCCGGTCCAGGAAAGACATGGCTTGGCAGTTCGGTCTGGAGTGTTCCCATGAGGCACAGGGTCAAGACTGATTTGCATATGGCCATGTCTGAACTGGGGTGGATTGGTGAGCAAAATAAGGATGGATTAAACCCAGATCGTTGACTGGGGGTGAATGTTTTGCCATTGTGCAACATTCCGTCCATCATCTCTTGTGTTTTGCTGTTCACCCTTTGTGGGAAGGGTTTGCCCAGACGTGGGTCCCGTGCTCACTACGCCACTGAAGTCAAGCTATCCTGGCTGAAGACGGCTGATAGCCAGAAACGGGTCCTAGGATGCTTGATTCTTGTGTGTTTTGCTGTTCAACTTCTGCTCCTCGTGCGTCCATTCTCTACGTAATTTTGCTCTCTCATAATACTATTTCTACAACCTCCTTCGAACACTTTTTATGCATATATCAAATTCTCCATTGCCAAGCCTTTATTTTGCCATATATTTTCTTCTTCCTTTTGCTCACTAATCCTTTCTCCCAGTTCTTAACTTCCTCGCCCTTCATTTATCTGCTCCAATGTTCTTACTATAATTTTGCCTTACTTACATGTTTTTATTTCTCTCTCCTCTCACTCATTTCATCTCAGTTTAATTGACCACATCAGGTTATTTACTTAATTCCTATCCTGTTCAATGCTCTCTTCTTCCCTTCTCCCTTGCTTATCCTTGCTCTTCATTCCCTTCACTCTTGTGCTTGCTTCCATTACTTCGCTCACTTTTTCCTCTTGTCTTCTCTGGCCTTTATTTCCATTCTCACTTACATCCCTTTTCACTCCCTTCCTGTTTCTATCTATTTTTCGGTTTACTGCTTTCTTTCTTTTTTCTTTACTTTTATTGTCAAATACAAATTACAATTCAGCTACTGGACATATGTGAAAAAGGGTGAAGCTGGAGACTATGTAGAGTTTGTAGAGTAATGAAAAGGTTAGAAAGGGTACACTCAGTGGTCCAAATGTTTTGAATAGAAATAGTAATGGCAAATGGCAAGGTTAAGGCTGGAAAATAAACTATGTTAGCAAATAGAGAGACTGGATGGGGCATGCTGTTTTCCTCTGCTACTATGTTTCTATTGAGCACAGTGAAATATTGCTGTGAGTTTAGCCTAGCTCTTACATCTCTTAGTGATTTTCTAAGAATCAAAGACCACACCATCCATGTAAAGTGTGATGTGGTCATTTACTGTGATCTGATCGTCTTGTTAAAGGTCTTGTGATGCCATTTACTGAGATGTCATTGCTATGCAAATTAGCATGTTTGAAATGGGAAAACTCCTACCTCTTTTAGTCATAGAATTTTGTTGAATATACTAGGGCTTCATAGTGGGCTGCCTAATAGTGCCCTGTGGTATGCTAAATGTGAATCAAAACAGTCTAAGGCCAGATCGAGAAAAGGAGGATCTTAAAAGGTATTGACAAGAGAGTGACGAGACAGTGATGAATTTATAAAAGTAATTCCTTATCAATTGTCTTCTTCCTTTTACAGTTTCTGACATTTTAATGCATAGTTTAATGGGGGTTAATTAGCTGAAAAGAGATCAGAAATTCAAAGTTGTTGGAAACATGGGCCTCAAAATGAGAGAGGACTAGGATTAAAGGTATGAAACCATTCCTTCTCTCTCAGGAAATGTCCAGTTATAATCAAAAGCACTGAATAGACTAGTAAGCTTATCTCTCAAAGACTCCAGAAAGGAAGAGATATAAAAGCAGAAAATTTTAATTAGGCAGACAAATACTTTAGAGATGCTTGCCATACTTGGGCATCAGCCTTATCATTTGAATCAAGACAATAACTTATTGTAAAGGTGTGAACTGATCTCCAAGTTGCAGCCCTGCAAATCCCAGCAATTGGGATGTTCCTAAGCAAAGCAGCAGTATCTAAATTGCCTCTGGTAGAGGGGGCTCTAGGTTTACCAGATAGGGTTTTGTTTGGTGTTTGATAACAACGGATTATGCATGAGACAATCCATCTAGTTAAGGATTGTTTGGAAGTGGCATATCATGTCCATAGAGGACCATAGTTGACAAAGAGTTATTTTAATTTTCTTAAGGATTTTGCCCTATCTAGATAGAATGTCAAAACCTTCCCAACCTCAAGTGTGGAGAGACCACTCTGCTGGAGAAGAGAGGTTCTGAAAGAACGTAGGTAAAGTAATGGTCTTATTGACATTGAAATCTGAGATTACCTTTAAGAGGGATTTAGCATGGGCTCTGATCACTACCATGTTGCTATAGAATTCTGTGTAAGGTTCATGCGAACAGAGAGCCTGTTTGGAGAGGTGTTGGAGGAAAGTCTTATGAATGGGTTCGAAGTGAGGACCCATTAGGTGAGAGAGGACAATGTTTATCTCTCATGTGGAAGAAGGTCTCCTGAGTGGAGAATATATCTTTCTAATGCCTTACAGAAAACCTTTGACTACAGGCATTCTAAAAAAGGACGTTTGTGAAGGACATTTTCGATAAGCTGTGATTGCTGTGAGGCGCGCCCTTATTGAGGTGTAATGCAATTTTGCTTTAGCACGATGGAGAAGATGTGGAAAAATAGCCTTCTCCTAACAAGTAAGAGGATTGACATTGTTCAGAGAAAACCAGATGCAGAATCTCTTCCATTTGAAGGAATAGTAAATTCCAGTAGATGGTGTTTTAGCTTCTCTTGGAGGAAGGTTTAGGTGGCCTCATTGTATGAATTCAGTAGTCAAGGTCAGAGAGGGAAGGTCGGGATGTTGAATCTGGCCTCTGAACTTCTGAAGATCTGGTCAGCATGGCAGCTTCCTGGGTGAAATTTCGAGTGTGAACTTGATGATCTTGATGATCACTGTTGGCAGTTTAGCAATTGGAGGAAAGAAATTTGTCTGACCAGTTGATCCATAGGGCATTCCCCTGTGTGCCCGGTTGGCAGAACCTTGATATGAAGCTTGGGCACTTTTTGTTTTCTCCATCTGCGAAACTGATCTATTTGGGGAAAACCCCAATCAGAGATGCTGTTAAGTACAACATAACTTAGAACCTATTTGTGATTTTTCTGAATGACTCTACAGAGAGTGTCCGCCTGACCATTCTGGTTTCTCAGAAGAAGGACCGCTGTAATCTTGAGACCCCTGGAGGTGAGCCACTTCCAGATTCTTTGAGCTTCCAGAAGCATAGGTCTGGATCTTATCCTAACTTTCGTGTTCAGATAATGCATGGTTGTTGTATTGTCCATCTGAAAAAGGAGAGTCTGTTCTGAACCATGGGAGGAAAGACTCCAGGGCTAGATATACTGCCCTCAATTCCGAAAGGTTAATGTAGTAAGACTATTCCTTCAGAGACCACAGGCCTGAATTCTTTAGATGGACATATAAGCACCCTAACCTGTCAAGGAAGCATCCATCGCTACAGTTTGGAACACAATATCCTGGTGTAAATGCATTCCTTTGAGGAGATTCTGTGAGCGACACCACCATTTGAGTAATTATTTTGCATGAGTGGTCTGTATAACTCTGTCTTCCCATCTCTATGAGATCTGAACCCATTGATCTTCCAGACATTGCTGGAGAGGCCACATGAAGAGACGTGCATGCAGTACCAGGGAAATGCACAATGCCGCCAAACCCAGGAGGGAAGAGACTTGCCTCACTGTTGGATGGGGGGTTTTCTTCAGATTGTGCCATTTCTGAAGGAAAGACCATTATGGGTACTGTGTCTAGAACTGCACCTAGATAATACAGGGATTGAACAGGTGGTGAGATAGATGTGTCATAATTCACGAGCAGACCTGTTTGATTGAGAGTCATAATGGTTAGGTGATAATGTTGGCATGTACTAATCTTCCAAATATTGATAGACAAAGATTCTAATGTTTCTGAGTTGGGCTGCTACAACTGCCATACATTTGGAGAAAGTTTGTGATGCAGACTTGAGGCTGAAGGGAAGGACTTTATATAGATAGGGGTCTTTTCTTACAATGAACCTACAGTTTTAAAAAAAATGTTTTTGGGCTGTTGGGATGTGAAAATAGGCCTCTTGCAGATCTATTGAGCATAGCCAGTCCCCTTGATGGAGTTGAGGGTAGATCTGATGAAGAGCCAACATCATGAATTACTCTTTGCAAATCCATTTGTTCTCTTTCTTGAGGTGCAAAATAGGTCTGTATCAATTTTTTGATCCTTTCTTCTTCACCAGAAAATAACAGGAATAAATGCCCATTCCTTTCAGGTGAGCGAGGACCTTTTCCACTGCATGTTTCTGCTAGAGGATGGATACGTCTTGTTGCAGTAGTTCCCATTGGTAAAGGGAAAGTTTGTTCAGTGGAATAGATGGTGGGGGACACTTGAATCTGAGACAGCACCATGCTCTATAATATTCACAACCCATTTGTCAGTAGTTATCCTTTGCCACTCTTGCAGGAAAGATGTTAATCCTCCGCCTACCAGAGTGGATAAAGGAAGAGGGGGAAGATGTGACTCATTGGTTTCCAGGGTGTGTTGGTTTGCCACCAGTTGGATGCTTGTTTTCGGTCCAGGGAAGACATGGCTTAGCAGTTTGGGCTGGATTGTTCCCATGAGGCACAGGGTCAGCCTGATTTGCATATGGCCATTTGTGAACTGGGGTGGTGGAGTGAGCTAAAGAATGACAATGGATTAAACCCAGAACAGTTGACTGGGGTGAGTGTTTGATTTGCTCAAGTGCTCCGTCCATCATCCCTTTTGGTATCGGTTTGTTCGCCCTGAGTTGGCAGGGTATGCCCAGACGTGGGTCCCTTGCTCACTCTATCACTTGATTCAAGATAGCCTGACTGATGAGGATTATGAATCCGAAACCGGTCCCAGGATGCTGGTTTCCGGTCCAGGGAAGACATGGCTTGGCAGTTCCGGCTGGACTGTTCCCATTAGGCACAGGGCCAGACTGATTTGCATATGGCCATGTCTGAACTGGGGTGGTGGAGTGAGCTAAAAAATGATGATGGATTAAACCCAGATCAGCTGACTGGGGGTGAGTGTTTGATTTGCTCAAGCACTTCGTCCATCATCCTCTTTGGTATCGGTTTACCAGTTTCGGCAGCTGGTCGCTGGCCTACTCTGCCTGTCGACTTGTGTCTGTGTTGTTGGGGTCCATGTGGATGTTGAAGCTGTTGTTGCTGTTACTTCGGTAGCCAATGAGGGGATTGAACTTTCTGATGTTAGTACCGGTGATTATAAGATCTATAGGATCTTCTATAATCCTTTCTTTTCTCCAGCCCAACAGCCTTATGGGTGTCAAGTTCCGTCTTCATGCGAGACATCACATGATCTGCTTGAGATCCAAATAATGAATTCCTTGAGAAAGGAAGATTTAGGATACAGTGCTGTGCTTCTGGCTTTAACCCTGTAAGTCAGAGCCACGATGAGCGACGGAGAGCTAGGCCATGACAATATCCATTTGCTGTGAGAAGTATCAGCTGCAGCACTGATGATTTGATTGAGACCCCTCATGCCTTCATTGACAATTTCTTGAAAATATAGATGTCTGCCTCTTGGAAGATCCTCAAAAAATTGTTGGTCAGAATCCCAAAGAGATGGGTCATACTGCCCCAGAAGTGTAGGCGTGTTGGTTTTTTCCATTGTGACAGCAGAAGTTTCACACACCTTTCTTCCCACAGAGTCCAACTTTTTACACACCTTGTCAGGAGGGAACAGTGGATGAAGGTGCTGTAGCATGCAACTTATGGGCCACAAGACTAGAAATGAATCTGGAACAGGGTCTGCATGAATGAAAGAATGATCTTGATCCAGAGGCTTGTATTTCTTCTGAAGGCTGGATGGGGAAGCCTTTACAGAAGCTTGTGTCAGAAACAATTGAGAGCCGGCTCTAACAAACCGGATACCAGTGGTAGTAGAAGTCTAGAAGTAGACCTTTGGTAGAGCCTCTCAAAGACCACCAATGTGGAAGTGGTAGTATTCGGCAACTCAGTATTTACCTTATTGGTTCCTCTGAAGAGAACCTCCTGGAAGGTATTAATGTAACCTATAGGAGATATCCTCAGTGGTAGAGAATCTGTCAGAGTAGAAGAATATAGACCAGAAGATGCAGTTGTATGATGGGACCGTGACAATCTCAATCTGGAAAAAGAAAATCTTCTTTGCTGTGAGTGTGATCATCTGAAGTGACAATGTCAGCAGCCAGATCTTGATCTTGAGCGGGACTTTGACCTATAGGTGCGGGGTCTGGTGTGACGTGAGCAAGCTCTAGAGTGCCTCAGCTAGGTATAGGTGGAGGATGAGTTGGAGTTGTGGGCTGTGGTGGAGGTATTGCTGGCACATCTTGTTGTGGAGGCCGAGTCGGAGGTGAAGGAGCTGGAGGGGTGATCCTGCTAGAGCCTAAGGAGGTGTTGGTCCGTTATGGTGACAGGCGATATTGGTCTTGATGGCAAATATGATCTGCAATACTCCGAATCTGACTCTGATGGAAGCCTGAGAGCTTTCATGCATTCAAGCCACTCTGATGTCTTATTTAAGGAAGATGAATGATGTCTCGACATTGAACCATGTTTCGACGTCAAACTCCTTGACGTTGTATGGCATCTCTACATCCTTTCAACATCAACAGTGCTCTCCTCCTCAACGTAGGAGGTGTTCTCGACGTCAACCCAACCCTTGACAGTGAGCAAGTAGGTGCTGTACACTTCTCAGCGATGTCTTCCTCCAGACGTTCTTTTTTTGGACCTCCTTCTGTGGCAGTCCTCATCGGGTGTCTTATGGGCACTGGTAGACAGTACAGGCTGTCCTCACACTACAGAAGTCTCACAATTCATGGAATCTTGCTGTCTGATGTGCTCCACTTGGCCATGAAGGCTGTTAGAAATTGGATTGTTGGTTGACGGGGTATGAGCCATGCATCAAGCATCAACCACAATCCTAGTCAGGGTAAGAGGCAGGCTAACCCTAAATTAACCGGTGCTCACCCTCTGGTAGCTTGGCACAGAGGAGTCAGGCTTGACTTTAGATGCATTTGTGCATTTGTGCAACACTTCAAATGGTAAACAGTGAAAACACCACATAGAAAGATGCCGGTGTCAAGAATGCGAGGCGCAAGAGATGCAACGAGTAGATTCTGAAGAGCTGCGATGCGGAGTTTCGGCGTCATTGTCAAGGCTGCAGTTGATGAGGGATGCGAGGAGCTTGCGTTGGTAAAAGCGTCACCCAGTGGTGAGTCAGAAGGAGACTCGTCAGTCCCAGATGCAGGAGGCTGCAGCAATGTGAGTCTTTGTGATGGGTACAATACACGCATTAGCAGTGATGCGTCTGTTCTGCTTGGGGGTGCATTGCTCAGCCGAGGAGATGCATTGGTTTCGCTTAGGGATGTGTCGCTCAGCAGAGAATATGTATTGGTTCCACTGGCAAGCACCTTAGGCCCACTTTCAAAGGTCCAGAAGAGGGTATCACCAAATGGCAGGGTAGACTCCCAGATGGCAGAGTCCAGGTGCAGGGGTTGGAAGTCTTTTATGTCCCTTAGACTTCAGATAAGTAGGCCAGCATAATAGCCCATGGAGTCACTCTGGGTTCTGGGGTCAGATGATGCAGGTCCAGTCCTTCTCACCCATGCATGAGGGCAACAGGCCAGCACAGCAAAGCAGGAGTCTAATAAATCAGCAGTCCAGCAGAATGGAAGTCCTTCAGCACCTCAGCAGTCCTTCTTCCTGGCAGAATATCCACTGGTCCAGAAGTGTATTTAGTGGTGGTGTCTGAGTTTCAGTATTTATACTCAGTGGTGCCTTTGAAGTAGGGGAGAAGTCAAAGACATGCCTTTGAAGTGCACAGAGGTCCTCCCTTCCTGCCCAGGCTCCAGACTCACTGCAGGGAGGTATGCAGTCCTTCGTGTGGGGACAGGACACAGTCTAATCAAGAGTAAGTTTGCCGGGTCCAGCTCCTCCCTTCCATCCTGCCAGGATGGCCCATCAAGCCACATCTAAACTCCCATTGTGTGTGTCTGTTTAGGGAGAACACACAAAGTTCAGCTGTTACCCACCCTAGTAATGTGATAAAGACAGGCAGTAGGCACCAAATTACTAAAGTAAGAAAATGCCAACTTTCTAAAAGGTAACTTTTTCAGAATTGCAATTTAAAAGCCAACTTCACCATAAGTTTGGATTTTAAATTGTGATTCCAGAGACACTAAACTTGAATCAACTATATCTTCCCATTTGGAAACGATGCTTATAAAATGTAGTAAGGTAATCCCAATATTATCCTATGGGAGATATAGGCCTTGCAGTAATGAAAAAAGATTTTAAGAGTTTTTCACTCCCAGGACAAGTAAAACTTAAAAGTGCATGTCGAACAAGTTACTTAACTTTGGTAACGCTTTATCTGGTAGAGACTATATCTCACCTTTGAATTTCCCAGGCGTTAGACTAGATCTAAAAGATTTTTCTTGAGCAGGACCCCTGCATGCTGGTAGGTGTTGTTTGACTCTGCGTGCTTCTTTCGCACCGAAAGTGACATCCACAGCACCTATATAGGCGCCACCTAAGAGCGCTAATGTCAATTTATTTTCACGACTTTCCACCCCAGAAGCGTGGAGCCATGAAGAGCACTGACCACTGGTGTAGAAAACTAGGGCCCTGAAGAACAAGTTACTTACCTTCGGTAACGCTTTGTCTGGTAGATACTATATCTGCCTGTGGATTCCTCACCTTGTGATTCCTCACCTTGTGAATATCCCCCTTGCGCCAGCAACATTCGGAAATTCTTTTTAGTAGCCTCGCGCGGACGTGGATAGGACGTCACAGAGACACGGCTCCGCTCGCGACTCCGCTGACGTCACCGACGCCTATAATAGGCCCACGCCGGCGTGATGACATCAGTTCCGCCTTTTTTCCGTGCCATCGAGGCACACGGACGGACCAATGACAGTAGATATATACAAAGTATACACAGTACGCAATAATCAAGGCAAAACACACAGTGTAAAGCAAGTGCAAGAAAGCAAATGAAACATTTCCTTGACATCAAAATAAATATACATTACAGCATAATAACTCCGGCATAGAAGAGTGGACAACGGGGAGGCGGGTGGGTCAGTGAGGAATCCACAGGCAGATATAGTATCTACCAGAAAAAGCGTTACCAAAGGTAAGTAACTTGTTCTTCTGATAGATACATCTGCCGTGTGGATTCCTCACCTTGTGAATAGAGTCCCACAGCAGTCCCCACTCCCGGAGGAGGGTGTACACTCTTCTAAACCAGGAAATCCTGAAGGACAGAGCGCGCAAAGTGGCCGTCCCTCCTGACTTCGGTATCCAAGCAGTAATGCTTCGCGAAAGTGTGGAGGGAAGACCAGGTTGCCGCCCTACAAATATCCTCCACAGGAACACCTCTAGCCAAAGCAGAGGTTGACGACTTAGCTCTAGTGGAATGAGCCCTAATACCCTCTGGAGGTTCCTTACCGGCCAAAGAGTAGCAGATCTTTATACACAGAACGATCCATCTTGATAAATTTCTTTTATGGACCGCTCTTCCCTTCTTGCAGCCAGCAAAGCAAATGAAGAGTTGATCGTCCAAGCGACAGTCTTTAGTTCTGTCCAAATAATAAGACACCGCCCTCTTAGGGTCCAGACGGTGCAACCTCTCCTCCTCCTTGGAAGGGTGTGGGGGAGGATAAAAGGTTGGGAGGGTAATGGATTGACCAAGGTGGAAAGGAGTCACCACCTTAGGAAGAAAAGCAGCCCTGGTCCTTAGAACCATCCGATCAGCATGTATGGTCAGGAACGGGGGCTTGGAACTAAGAGCTTGAAGCTCACTCACCCTCCTTGCCGAGGTAATTGCAACTAGGAAAACCGCCTTAAAGGTTAAAAGCCTCATAGGACATTTATGAAGAGGCTCAAAGGGAGAGCCCATCAGAAAAGTCAGAACAAGATTCAAGTCCCACTGAGGTACAATAAAAGGAGTAGGAGGAAACTTGTTTACAAGACCCTTCAAAAATCTCAAGACTACAGGAGACTTAAAAAGAGAGGGCTGATCAGGCAAACAAATAAAAGCCGACAGCGCCAAAAGATAGCCCTTAACTGTGGCAACCACCAGCCCCTGTTGCGCCAAAGAAAGAGCAAACCGGAGCACATCTGATAAATGGGCTCTCAACGGGTCAATATCATTCTCACCACACCAAATAACAAACCTAGACCATCTATAAGAATAGACAGTCTTAGTGGAGTCACGTCTGGCAGACAAAATGACATCCACCACATCAGGTGTGAGAGAATAGGAAATCAGGTTGCCCCGTTCAATCTCCAGGCATGAAGGTGCAATGTCTGGAGGTGGGGGTGTAGAACCTGCCCCTCCATCTGAGAGAGGAGGTCTGCCCTGAGAGGGAGACGGAGCGGCGGGTGAGAGGAGAGGTGGAGTAGATCTGTATACCACACCCTTCTTGGCCAATCCGGGGCGACCAATATAACTTGGGCCCGGTCTTGGCGAATTTTCCTCAGAACCCGAGGAATCAAGGGTATGGGAGGAAAAGCGTAAAGGAGTTGATTTCCCCAACTCAACTGAAACGCGTCCCCCAAGGCTCCTTGCATCGGATACTGGAGACTGCAGAGTGACGGGCAGTGAGCATTCTCGCGAGTGGCAAACAGATCCACCCGAGGAGTCCCCCACATCCGAAAGACGTGACGAACCACCTCCGGATGAAGCCTCCACTCGTGGTCGGCAGAGAACTGCCGGCTGAGACTGTCTGCACGCACGTTCATAACTCCGGCCAGATGATTTGCCATCAGACAAATCTGGTGGTCCTGAACCCAGGACCAGAGACGCAGAGCCTCTCTGCAGAGACACTGCGACCCCACTCCTCCCTGCTTGTTGATGTACCACATCGCGGTCGTGTTGTCCGTCAGGACTTGGATCGACTGACCGCGAAGGGAAGGGAGGAAGGCCTTGAGCGCCAAACGTATCGCCCGCAACTCTAGAAGGTTGATGTGAAGCAACCTTTCCTCTGGAGACCAAAGACCCTTGACCTCCAGATCCCCCAGATGAGCACCCCACCCTAGAGTGGATGCATCCGTTATCACCGTGGCCACCGATGGAGGTAGATGGAAA
Source organism: Lissotriton vulgaris (assembly GCF_964263255.1). Taxonomy (NCBI): domain Eukaryota; kingdom Metazoa; phylum Chordata; class Amphibia; order Caudata; family Salamandridae; genus Lissotriton; species Lissotriton vulgaris. The sequence goes on along the minus strand of NC_141694.1, from coordinate 784,135,882 downwards.
GGCTTCCCTTGCAACAGGTTGCCTTCCACGCTCCACCAAGACAGATCCGCTGCAGTTTCTCTGGAGATCTTCACCGACTCCCCGAGATCTCCGTTGTGCTGATACCACTGCCTGCGGAGACACCACTGGAGTGCCCTCATGTGCCAGCGTGCATGGTTGACCAGGAGAATGCAAGAAGCCATCAGACCGAGCAGGCGAAGGACCTTCAGGACTGGAATGACCGCTCCAGGGTAAAACAAAGGAATCATTTCCTGTATGTCGCGAATCCTTTGAGGTGGAGGGAATGCACGACAAACAGTAGTGTCCAGTACGGCACCTATGAACAGGTTGCGCTGGGAGGGCACCAGGTGAGACTTGGGTACATTTATCGAAAAACCCAACCTGAACAACAACTGAGTTGTCTCTTGCAGATGATGGAGCACCTTCTCTGACGACTCCGCTTTGATCAGCCAGTCGTCCAAATAAGGGAACACAGGTATCCCCGACCTCCTGAGATGAGCTGCCACCACCGCCATCACCTTGGTGAAGACTCGAGGCGCAGTAGTAAGACCAAACGGAAGGACCGCAAACTGGTAGTGCTGCGACCCAACCGTGAAACGGAGATACTTCCTGTGCGACTTCAGGATGGGTATATGGAAATACGCGTCCTGCAAGTCGAGCGACACCATCCAGTCTTCTTCCATCAACGCTTGAAGAACCTGAACAAGGGTGAGCATCTTGAATTTCTCCTGCTTCAGATAGAGATTCAAGATCCTGAGATCCAGGATTGGACGAAGCCTGCCATCCTTTTTGGGGATCAGGAAATACCAGGAGTAGCATCCCTGACCCCTTTCCTGCTCTGGGACCACCTCTATCGCACCCTTTCGTAACAGAGTTAGAACCTCCTCCTGCAGAAGAGACAGATGTTCCTCGGAGCAAAAACCTTGACAAGGAGGGTAAACAGGGGGAAATTCCCGAAAGGGAAGGGCATACCCATTTTCTACAAGATTGAGAACCCAAAGATCTGTCGTAACCGATTTCCAATCCTGTAGAAAATGGGTAAGCCGACCCCCAACCGGACCCACATGATCCTGAATGGCGGATCTAGGGCTGCTTTTCTGCGGCAGGGGGGTTGGAAGAGGTGGAGGAAGAGGAGGGCTGACGTCCACGAGGACGCGCTCTTTGCTTTCCCCTGTACGATCTGTACACTGAATTCTGCTGCTGCTGCTGTTGCTGCTGCTGCTGATGGCCTTGCCGGAAATTCCGAAAGGAGCGACCAAAGCCCCTGAACCTTCTGCTGGAAGAAGTGCCCCTGATCTGGAGGCCCAAAGACTTCGCTGTTGCTCTGCAATCCTTGAATCTCTCAAGAGCAGCATCCGCCTTCTTCCCAAAGAGACCTGAGCCATCAAAAGGAAGATCAAGCAGAGTCGCCTGAACATCAGCCGAAAAGTCCGATGACTTCAACCAGGCTGACCTCCTAGTGGCAACAGCGGTGCCCATAATACGAGCCACAGAGTCAGCAGTGTCCAGACCACTTTGAATAACTTGGCGGGCTGCTGACTGAGTGTCAGAAATCACCTCCTCAAAATCCTTTTGGTTGGCGTCAGGAATTTTTGGAGCCAGGATACGCAAGGAGTCCATTAAGGCATGCACATACCTTCCAATTAGACAAGTGGCATTAGTTGACTTCAACGCCATACTAGCCGATGAAAAGGTCTTTTTTGCCACCTGGTCCTGTTTCTTTGCTTCCTTCTCACAAGGAACCTGAGGAAAGACACTAAGACTCTTCTTTGAACAGGCAGCCTGAATGACCAGGCTCTCTGGCGAAGGATGTGAAGACAGAAAAGCCGGGTCCTCAGGAGCAGCCCTGTAGCTCCTCGCAACACTCTTTGAAACCGCAGGAGCCGACAAAGGTTTCTTCCACACTTCCATAATAGGATCAGTCAAGGCATCATTGAATGGAAGTAAAGGCTCAACCACAGAATTCGGTGAATGCAAGACTTCTGTGAGGATATTAGACTTGAACTCCACTGTAGGCAGAGTCAATTGAAGAAGCTCAACAGCCTTCCTCATAACCAGATGGTAAGGCTGGATATCCTTAGAGGGAGCACCCGAGCCTGAGGGCAACTCCCACTCTGGAGAGAAATCAAGAGTCCCTGAATCCGCCAATTCTTAAAAACAGCTCTCCTCTAGTTCACCTTCTTCAACATCAGACTGTGAGTCCATGTATCTCTGCTCCTCCAAAAGGCGTTGAGCTTCCCTTCTGGACCTCTCCTTTACACGCCTCGCAGCCGGATCCACCTGCGGCTTCGACGGATTCGGGGCCGGTGCCGGTATCGAATCCGACGGCACAGAAGAATGCCCTCGAGGATGATCAGGAGCAGGTGACGCAGTCGACGACTTCGGCGGAGCCGGGAATTGCCAATGCGGCGTCGGAGCCGGCATGTAAGGCATAAACGGAGCCGGAGGATAGGAGTGAGGAACTCCCAGGCTGAATGCCAAAGGACCCATGGGACCCAAAGGTGCACCAGAGGGGTACCACGCCCTTGAGAAGACACCATACATTGCGTTAAGAAACGCTGAAGGGTCCTGGCCTGGAGCAGGAAAGGGCGGCTGAAAACCATCAGGTCGGTCCTGAAGAGGGATCAGATTCGGCTCTTCGACAGGCGCAGAATCCACATCCTCCCGGGCCTCTTCCTCTTCTCGGGCCGGGGACGATGCCGGAGACGGATTCGGAACCGGAGAAGCATTCGGAGCCAGAGATGGAGACCTCCCACGCGACTCAGATGGCGAGGCCTCACCTTCATGCTCAGAGACTTCGAGGGTAACCACCTTCGAACGTACCTTCTTCGGTGACCTCGACCTCGACCTCGAGCCCGACTCCTTACCAGACCGACGTCGGGACTCATGTCTCCTCTTCTTGTGCTTCTTCTTCGACTTCGAAACATGATCCGATGCCGACTTCGAAGACGACCTCTCTCGAGAAGCAGATCTCGCCCTGGACTTCGACCTCGCCCTTCGAGAACGAGACCTTGACGACTTCTCCTTTCCAGCTTTCACCTTAGCAACCAGAAGTTTGGCTTCTCTCTCCCTCAGGGCCTTCGGATTCATCTTCCGACTTGAAGAACAATCCTCCACATCATGGTCGGAACTTAAACACCAGATGCAGCCAACATACCCCACGAACAGTTGGTTGCCCACCCGAAACTCTTTCGTGTGGTCAAGGTAGAGCGACAATGGTATTTTGGGGTTGAGACAGTGGAGTTGCTCCTATTCTTTAGAGGGATGTGGAGGAGCTTCAAAGGCAGGCAGAGTGATGGTTTGCCTACGTGCAATGGGGTAACCACTTTCAGTAGAAAGGCTTTCATGTGTAGCAACCGTTTGTCAGGATAGACTGATAAGTAAGATGGCGTAGATGATATGGCCTGCTGCTCACTTACTTTACGAGCAAATGTAATAGCCACAAGGAAGGCTATGGGTTTAGTGGTCAGAAGTCTGAGGGGACAATTATGGAGAGGCTCGACAGTAAAAGTTACTTATCTTCGGTAACATAATATCGGGTAGAAACACAGTCTAGACGCAGATTCCTTAACAATTTCCGGAACCAGACTGGCACCTGGGGGGAATTCAAAAGTTAAGGAATTTGCAGCTAGATGTCTTTATCAGATGGAGCACACATCAAGAAAGTTTAAACCAGATTCAGATACCACTCAGGCATGATTAATGGTGAAGGACGGAAGAGATGAACACAAGCTTTTAGAAACTTATGTACAATAGGGGATTTGAACAGAGAGGCTTGGTCAGACAGCCACAAAAAGGCAGAAAGCGTAGACAAATATCCCTTAAGAGTGCCCAAAGCAGAGCCCTGCTGAGCAAGAGAAAGAATGAAGACTAAAACGTCAGAAAGGCAGGCAGAAAGGGGATCAATGTCCTTTCCTGCACAACATGCCAATTTGTTTTTCCAACAGCAAGTGTTTACTGTCTTAGTGGAAGGACGCCTGGCTACTAGGATGATGTTAGACACTTTGGGAGGCAAGTCAAAGGCTGTCAATTGGCGCAGTTCAATCTCCATGCAAGAAGGAGGAGACTAGACAGGTTCGGGTGGAGGACCCTTCTCTGTTGCTGCAACAGAAGAATCCTACCAAAGTGGCAGCGTAATCAGAGGATCGATAGCCATGCTCAGTAGCAAGTGATACCAAACTCTCCGTGCCCAATCCTGAGCCACAAAGATGACTTGGGCCCGGTCGTTCTTGATCTCTTTGAGAACTATGGGCAGGAGTGGTGTGGGTGGAAAGGTGTATAGGAGGCCTTGCTCCACTTGAGAAAAAAAGTATCTCTGAACGAGTGCCCCTTTGAAAACTTCAGAGAGCTAAATTTCTGATCTTGCCCATTCTCAGCAGAGGTGAACAGATCTAATCAAGGCTTTCCTAACTGTTGAAAGAGACCATACGCCACCTCCGGTTGGAGACAGCATTAGTGATCTGATAGGCATCGATGTCTGAGTTCATCTACTTTGGCGTTCAGAGAGCACGCCAGGTGTTGAACCACTAGGGATATGCCCTGCTGTTTCAGCCAAGTTCAGAGGTGTAGGGTCGCTTGACAAAGGGCCCATGACCCTACCCTTCCCTGTTTCTTGCAATACCACATGGCGGTGGTGTTATCCGTGTACACCCGCACTAGCCTTCCCTTGATGGAGGGTAGGAAGGCTTTCAATGGCAGTCGGATTGCACAGAGCTCCAGCAGGTTGATGTGGAGTCTGGATTCTGCTAGAAACCAGAGAACTCTGATATACACCTCTCCCAGTTTTCCGCCCCTTCCCAGGAGTGATGCATCTGTCACTTCAACAAGATCGGTTGGGGAATGAAGAGGGTTCTGCCTCTGACCCAATCACAGTTTGTGATCCACCACTGCAGATCTTTCACGGTTCCCTCCTAGATCTGGACCATGTCAGAAAAGGTCCCCCTGATGCTGTGCCCATTGAAATTTTAGGTTCCCCTGCAGAGTACGCATATGCCATCGGGTATGAGTTACCAGCTGGAGCTAGATGGCCTTGAGTCCCAACAACCAAGGTTTGTTCCTTGAAACGCGTCGGCAGTCAATTTATCTGGAACATGGGGTAAGAGTGGAAGAGAAGCTGGTGAGCTGTTGTGTGCCGCCCGGAACTAGCTTTCGGGCCTTTTTTGAATCATTTGTCTGAGCGGTTCTGAGCCGCGATGGGGAGCACCATCTCGTGAGACAGCAGGAATGAAGAGGCCATGGTCCTGACTGCCTTTGACCTGAAACGGCACAGCGAGCCGCGTTATGCACACTTACCCGTTGTTTATTTGTATTAATGAACATGGGCAAACACACCCACTCAGGGGAGATTGTGATCTGCTTTGGAATACAGGTTCCAAAATGTCTTTAAAAATTAACATGTTACAAGTGCGGCTCACTATGGGGCCATTGAAAGAATAAAAGCAGTATTTTTGCAAAGGTGAAGGGATTCTGTGTTGCCCTTTGTTACAGAGCCCCGAAGAAGAGGTTTGTTCCTTGAAATGCGTTGGCTGTCAATTTATCTGGAACAAGGGGTATGAGTGGAAGAGAAGCTGGAGGGCTGGTGAGCTGTTGTGTAACCCCCGGAACTAGCTTTCGGGCCTTGGTGATTCATTCGTGTGCGCGGTTCGAAGCCACAATGGGGAACACCATCTCATGAGAAAGCAGGAAAGGAGAGGCCGTGGTCTGGACTGTCTTTGACCTGAAACGCACAGCAAGCTGCGTTATGCACACTCACCCGCTCCGCTGTTCCTGGAACTTACCATAAGAACAATATTTGTATTAATGAACATAGGCAAACACACTCAGTCAGGGGAGATTGTGATTTGCTTCGGAATACAAGTTCCATAATGCCGTTACAAATTAACACGTTACAAGTGCAGTCCACTAGGGGGCCATTGAAAGAATAAAAGCAGTATTTTTGCAGAGGTGAAGTGATTCGGTGTTGCCCATAGTTACAGAGCCCCGAAGAAGAGGTTTGTTCCTTGAAACGCATCGGCAGTCAATTTATCTGGAACATGAGGTAAGAGTGGAAGAGAAGCTGGAGGGTTGGTGAGCTGTTGTGTGCCCCCAGAACTAGCTTTCGGGCCTTTGGTGATATATATATATATATATATATATATATATATATATATATATATCCGATTACAGCTCCAACGTGCAATCATGCACACAAAGAGATGCGGATGATAGTGCCCAGTGAAGCGTGTTCATTTTAACAATTCAGTGCAAAGTCGCTCAGACATGTTGTATATATATTTTCTGTGCCTTGGCAGTATGCGCAGTACGGAAGGTCCTGCTTTTGAAGTAACCCGGACATTACTGGCATTGCACTGTTTTACAGCGCTATACATACCCGAGGGATTGGGAAGTCCGGTGTTCGCCACTACAGTTGGAAGAAGCAGGCGGTGTGAGGTGTTTTACCTCCGTTGATATGCTGTGAGCCTCATGGCTGCCCCTGCACATTGAGTTCCTATGCTGTTTGGTTGAGCAGTACGAGGGGACCCGAGGAGGTGCTTTGGATCCTGGTAATATGGGAAGGAGTCACGCCATCCAAGCCTACTATAGACATTGGATTTATTTGATTTACCCCCCACACCGCCGACCCAGATGCCTGGACATTTGCATTCTGGGAGTTTGAGTTTGTTACAATGCGGAACTCTAAACAGGTGAGCAGGATCAGCTTGGGGAGGAGCCTAATATTGCCAACGCCATATCACAGGCGGCAGAGCAGTGGGATGCATTGCAAGACTCTAATGGTTGCAGGGCGCTGAGTAAGGCATATGAGATGCCGAAATGCATTCGCCGTTACCTACCTGTTTTGCCTAAGAAATAAAGCGATTCCAAAGTAACCCCCCTCTGACCTCCGCTGTTTCTCTTCGTGGGAAGGAGTTTTTTCATATATGTATATATATATATATATTACCTACTGGCGGTCGCCAGTAGGTAGTTATAGTTAGGATTTTTTTCAATGCAAATTCTCAAAATTCTATTGTGAATAACTTTGGCGCTGGTTGACAAATCTGCCTGAAAATTTCCTCAAATTTGCCTCGCGGAGCTCCGGTCCTTCCTTGAAAGTTTGAGGAGATTCGTCAAGCGGTGGCCGAGAAAGAAGGGGGTCCCAAAATGTGTTTTCTCCATGTTAATTTCCATAGGGCGGTCAAACTCACTTTTAGCCCGAACGGCTAAATGGATTTTCACCAAACTTGGCAAAATTGTAGGGACTGGTAGCCCGATGTGCCTTTGCTATGTCTCAAGATATGTGCTCCAGTGGATTTTGAGTAATTTAGGTTAAAAAAAATATATATATCTATGGCAGCGCCCCGGTACGCGCACCGGGGAGCGCAGCGGGCGCGACACGCGAGGTGCGCACGGAAAGCTGATTGGCTCTCGGGTGTCTGTAAACAGTCGAAACAGTCCATCTTGTGTCTCGGTAGGATAGAGACACAAGAGGTGGAAAAAAAGGGGGAAATGACCATAAGGGGGCAGGGTAGACCCCCCCTGACCCCCTAGGTTTGATGTGGGGGCTATAAAAAGGCCCCGCCGTGCAAAATATATATATATATTTTTTTGATTTGCGCAGGGGGAGCGCCCGGTACGCGCACCGGGGAGCGGACCGGGGAGCGGCCCATGGGGAAAGAAGAATGACAGAGTAGCCATGTCATAAGTGATGTAATATGTGACGTCATCAGCAGTGCATTGCAGGCGCGCAAGTTATAGTGATTCCAACTAACTATAACGTGGGAATTTCAATAGTTTTATGTCAGTAAAATTTCCAGCTAACTATAACTTGTGTGAAACCTATGGTTTTTCTAGTGAATTTAATAGGTTTTTTAAATGCTAATTCCTAACTATAACGGATGTCAAACCTATGGTTTTTTCAGTGAATATATATATATATATATATATATATATATATATATATATATATATATATATATATATATATATATATATATATATATATATATATATATATATATATATATATATATATATATATATATATATGTATTACCTACTGGCGATAGCCAGTAGGTATATATAGTTAGGATTTTTTTCCTATGGGATTTTTGAAAATTCTATGTCGAATAACTTTGGCGTTTGAGGACAGAATTGGCTGAAATTTTCAGGAAAATGGAACATTTTGTTTCTGAGCAGCCCCTGAAAATTTGGGGGGGTTTCGTCAAGGGGGGGCCGAGAAAAAAGGGGGGTCCCAAAACGTGTTTTTCCCATGCAATTTTCCATAGGGCGGTTGGCCTCACTTTTAGCCTGAACGGCTGAATGGATTTACACCAAACTTGGCAAAATTGTAGGGACTGGTAGCCCGACGTGCCTTTGCTATGTCTCAAGATATAGGCTCCATTGGTTTTTACGAAAATTAACTTTGAAAAATATATATTGGGCTACATTGGGCTATATATATGTTGGAGCCCAAATGTAGCCCAATGTAGCCCAATGTAGCCCAATGTAGCCCAAAGATGGCCACCAGAGACAAAAAAAAACAAATGTAGCCCAAATATCAGCTAGATGTAGCCCAACTATAGCCCAATGACAGAATGTCCCAGAGAGTTCTAAAGAACAACTAGAGTGCTAACAGTCCTGCTTATTACAAAGGTATGGCACACCTGAAGCCATCTTGATTGGAATAATGTGGTAACTCTTAAAACATTTAATTTAAAAAGGAACAAAATGAGGGGGTTCATTTTACCATAGAAAGTATGATTAGCGAATATATGACGAAATCCCGCATACCATCAGTCCGCAAAAAAAATCCCGCATGTACTATTAGGCCGCAAATTAAAATAACGAAAACTTTTAGAACGAATATGCCTTTAGCATACACTAAACAACTAAACTACCCTAAACCCTAAAACACTACCCCCAGCATGACCCTACGCTACACAAACAGTACAACACTACCCTAAATCCTAAAACACTACCCCCAGCATGACCCTACACTACACAAACACTACAACACTACCCTAAACCCTAAAACACTACCCCCAGCATGACCCTACACTACGCAAACACTACAACACTACCCAAAACCCTAAAACACTACACCCCAGCATGACCCTACACTACGCAAACACTACAACACTACCCTAAACCCTAAAACACTACCCCCAGCATGACCCTACACGACACAAACACTACAACACAACCCTAAAACACTACCCCCAGCATGACCCTACACTACGCAAACACTACAACACAACCCTAAACCCTAAAACACTACCCCCAGCATGACCCTACACTACGCAAACACTACAACACTACCCTAAACCCTAAAACACTACCCCCAGCATGACCCTACACTACGCAAACACTACAACACTACCCTAAACCCTAAAACACTACACCCCAGCATGACCCTACACTACGCAAACACTACAACACTACCCAAAACCCTAAAACACTACACCCCAGCATGACCCTACATTACGCAAACACTACAACACTACCCTAAACCCTAAAACACTACCCCCAGCATGACCCTACACTACGCAAACACTACAACACTACCCTAAACCCTAAAACACTACCCCCAGCATGACCCTACACTACGCAAACACTACAACACTACCCTAAACCCTAAAACACTGCCCCCAGCATGACCCTACACTACGCAAACACTACAACACTACCCTAAACCCTAAAACACTACCCCCAGCATGACCCTACACTACGCAAACACTACAACACTACCCACAACCCTAAAACACTACCCCCAGCATGACCCTACACTACGCAAACACTACAACACTACCCACAACCCTAAAACACTACACCCCAGCATGACCCTACACTACGCAAACACTACAACACTACCCAAAACCCTAAAACACTACACCCCAGCATGACCCTACACTACGCAAACACTACAACACTACCCAAAACCCTAAAACACTACCCCCAGCATGACCCTACACTACGTAAACACTACACAACTACCCAAAACCCTAAAACACTACCCCCAGCATGACCCTACACTACGCAAACACTACAACACTACCCTAAACCCTAAAACACTACACCCCAGCATGACCCTACACTACGCAAACACTACAACACTACCCTAAACCCTAAAATACTACACCCCAGCATGACCCTACACTACGCAAACACTACAACACTACCCAAAACCCTAAAACACTACCCCCAGCATGACCCTACACTACGCAAACACTACAACACTATCCTAAACCCTAAAACACTACGCCCAGCATGACCCTACACTACGCAAACACTACAACACTACCCTAAACCCTAAAACACTAGCCCCAGCATGACCCTACACTACGCAAACACTACAACACAACCCTAAACCCTAAAACACTACCCCCAGCATGACCCTACACTACGCAAACACTACAACACTACCCTAAACCCTAAAACACTACCCCCAGCATGACCCTACACTACGCAAACACTACAACACAACCCTAAACCCTAAAACACTACCCCCAGCATGACCCTACACTAAACAACCACCACAACTCTACACTACACTAACACAACACTACACTACACAACACTACACTACACTACACAATCACTAACCCACGAAAAAATTAACACAAACCCACTTACCTCTCTCGTCATCGTGGTTTTCACAACGCAAATGCATTTACCATACATGCCTTTAAAACGTAATTCTTTGTAAAGGCATGCGCGATAAATGCACATGCGTTTTGAAAAAATGCGGGATAATGGTATGCGAGGTCAATGACCTTGCGGGATAATGGTATGCGGACTGAAAGTCTGCGGGATAAAAAATGCGGGAAAATGGCTGCAAACCATGATTAGCAGCAGACTTCCCTGGTGAGCACTAGCTTTACTACAGTGATCTAATGAGCAACTAGAGTGCTAACATTCAGAATTTATGGCAAATGTGTGACACATCTGAATGCCTTCTTGATAGAACCAAAGTAAACAAGCATTGACAATGCAATAGATCTCGCCCTCGTTTAAGTTAAAGCCATTCTGTTTGTAATGAGGTGGCTTTTTAGCTTTGCTTTTATTAGTGTTTTTAAAACTTTCATGTAAATAACATGCATATGTATGCATATATGTATATGTATGCATGCATTTATATTTATATAGATATGCAGATTATATATGTTTATATATGTATATTACCTACTGGCGATAGCCAGTGGGTATATATAGTTAGGATTTTTTCTCTATGGGATTTCTGAAAATTCTATGTCTAATAACTTTGGCGTTTGTGGACGGAATTGGCTGACATTTTCAGGAAAATGGCACAGTTTGTTTCTGAGCAGCCCCTGAAAATTTGGGGGGGTTTCGTCAAGGGGGGGCCGAGAAAAAAGGGGGGTCCCAAAACGCGTTTTTCCCATTAATTTTTCCATAGGGCGGTTGAACTCACTTTTAGCTCGAACGGCTGAATAGATTTACATGAAACTTGGCAAAATTGTAGATATGGTTTGCCCGACGTGCCTTTGCTATGTCTCAAAGTATGTGCTCCAGTGGATTTTGAGAAATTAACGTTTAAAAAAAAATATATATCTGTGACAGCGCTCCGGTTAGCGCCCCGGTTCGCGTACCTGACGCGTAACGGAACTTCGCGAAGCGAAGCTGATTGGCTCTCCGGTGTCTGTCAACATTCTAAACAGTCCGGAGCGGCCGCCATCTTGTCTCTCGGTACGATCGAGAGACAAGATGTGTTGAAAAATGAAGGGGGAAATGAAGGAAAGGGGGCAAGGTAGACCACTCCTGACCCCCCAGGATTGATGAGGGGGATATTAAAGTGCCCCGCGGGGCAATAAATAAAAATAAAATTTTTTTTGCGATTTTACGCCGTAGAGGCGCGTCCCGGTACGCGAACCGGGCAGCGAACCGGGCAGCTCACCGGGCAGCTAACCGGGCAGCTAACCGGGCAGCTAACCGGCAGCGTAGCTGTCAACATTGTAAACAGTCCGGAGCGGCTGCCATCTTGTCTCTCGGTAAGTTCGAGAGACAAGATGTGGTGAAAAAAGAAGGGGGAAATGAAGGAAAGGGGGCAAGGTAAACCCCTCCTGACCCCCTAGGATTGATGAGGGGGATATTAAAGTCCCCCGCGATTTTTCGCGGTAGAGGCGCTTCCCGGTACACGAACCGGGCAGCTAACCGGCAGCGTAACGGGAGTCCGCCATCTTGTGTTTTTGGAGCGTCCGGTTCGCGTACCGGGTAGCGTCCTGGTAAGCGTAACAAGGGGAAAACCAAGAGAAACAGTAAAAAAAAAATTAAGGGAATAGATTTCCAGCAAACTTGGCAAAATTGTAGGGACTGTTTGTTTGATGTGCCTTTGCAAGGCCTCAAGATATGTGCACGTGTGGATTTTGTCTAATTAAGGTTAAAAAAAATATATATATCTGTAAGCGTGCTCCGGCACGCTTACGTTACGGGTTTTGTTTGCGCTGCAGAGCCGATACGTCACGGTTATGCGACGCGTCATGAGGCGTCTCACGTGGCTACGTGATACGTCACGTAATAAAGAATATATTTTACAGCTATAGATATTAGCTTTTAAAAAACCAATGAAATTCACTGAAAAAACCATAGGTTATAGACCATATATAGTTAGGAATTTGCATTTACAAAACCATGAAAATTCACTGAAAAAACCATAGGTTAGAGACCATATATAGTTAGCTGGACATTTTATTGACATAAAACCAATGAAATTCCATATATAGTTAGTTGCACTAACTATATATCGCGCACCCGCAATCCACTGCTGATGATGTCACATATTACATCATTCATGACATGGTCAGTGACATCACTGATGACATCACTGATGACATCTCAAATGACATCACTGATGACATCACTGATGACATCTCAAATGACATCACTGATGACATCATGACACACCAATACCAGTTACTACATACGCACTCACTGATTCCTACGTCTACACACACATTCACTCATTCACCCATACAATCACTCATACATACAGTCACTCATTATTACAACACTATCATATGCACTCATACACCTATGCAGACACTCACACACTGCCACTCATCCATGGAGTTACTCACACACCTAGTCAGTCCTGTAAAGAATCAATCACACTTCCATTTCCTCATCTATACAGTTAAACACAGAACACCATACTTCAGTGACATCACTGATGACATCACTGATGACATCTCAAATGACATCACTGATGACATCTCAAATGACATCACTGATGACATCATGACACACCAATACCAGTTACTACATACGCACTCACTGATTCCTACGTCTACACACACATTCACTCATTCACCCATACAATCACTCATACATACAGTCACTCATTATTACAACACTATCATATGCACTCATACACCTAGTCAGTCCTGTGAAGAATCAATCACACTTCGATTTCCTCATCTATACAGTTAAACACAGAACACCATACTTTTCACACATATACTAACACATACTTACTCTCTTATACAATCACTGATACAAGTACACATTGATATGCACAGAGTCACACACCTCCCAGCCAGCCATACACACACTCAGTCTTCCATACATCCACTCATTCTTCAATATGTAAAACATATTTAAACTTTACAAAAACACACAGACACTAGAAGATGTCATCAGTGATGTCATTTGAGATGTCATCAGTGATGTCATCAGTGATGTCATTTGAGATGTCATCAGTGATGTCATCAGTGATGTCACTGACCATGTCATGAATGATGTAATATGTGACATCATCAGCAGTGGATTGCGGGTGCGCGATATATAGTTAGTGCAACTAACTATATATGGAATTTCATTGGTTTTATGTCAATAAAATGTCCAGCTAACTATATATGGTCTCTAACCTATGGTTTTTTCAGTGAATTTTCATGGTTTTGTAAATGCAAATTCCTAACTATATATGGTCTATAACCTATGGTTTTTTCAGTGAATATATATATATATATATGTTTTGTTTGGAAACCAAGTAATTCAATTTGATTTAAATACTGGGAATTGTATGTGTGGAATGATGGTAATGATGGTAAATCTATTACATCTCACAATTTTGATTTTACTTGGTTAAATGAGTGGATAAAATGTATGTGGAAACTTATAACATACATAGGATCGATCATATCTATGATAATATACACCAATATACACCATTCCAAGATGGCGCTGGTGAATGTCAGTAAGCCATAAGTCCTTCCTTTATTGCGGGGATAATGTTTTATAAACATGCCGATGTCCAGTGGCTACTGACATCGAGAAAGGCTGTGTGCCAAAACGCGAACGTCTTGTCTGTTGTAAAATAAAACAACCTTGGAAAATCAGCTCCGTGAGTGTGGAAAACTCTTTTGCGAGTGGGAAAGAATTTGGAGCATTATATATATATATATATTACCTACTGGCGGTCGCCAGTAGGTATATATAGTTAGGATTTTTTCTCTATGGAACTTTGGAAAATTCTATGTCTAATAACTTTGGCGTTTGTGGACGGAATCGGCTGAAATTTTCAGGAAAATGGCACATTTTGTTTCTGAGCAGCCCCTGAAAATTAGGGGGGGTTCCGTTAAGGGGGGGCCGAGAAAAAAGGGGGGTCCCAAAACGCCTTTTTCCCATTCATTTTTCCATGAGGCCTTTGGCCTCACTTTTAGCTCGAACGGCTGAATGGATTTACACGAAACTTGGCAAAATTATAGGGACTGTTAGCCCGATGTGCCTTTGCTGGGTCTCAATATATGTGCTCCAGTGGATTTTGAGAAATTAACGTTTAAAAAAACAGATATATCTGTGACAGCGTCCCAGATAGCGCACCAGATCGCGTACTTTTCGCGTAACGGAGCTTTGCGTAGCGAAGCTGATTGGCTCTCCGGTGTCTGTCAACATTCTGAACAGTCCGGTGCGGCCGCCATCTTGTCTCTTGGTAGGATCGAGAAACAAGAGGAGGAGAAAAACGAAGGGGGAATTTAATGAAAGGGGGCAAGGTAGATCCTTCTTGACCCCCTAGGAATGATGTTGGGGTTATTAAAGGGTCCCGTGGGGCAAATAATAAAAATTTGATTTTTCGCGGTAGAAGCGCTTCTCGGTCGGAACTTTTGAAAATTCTATGTCTAATAACTTTGGCGTTTGTGGACGGAATCGGCTGACATTTTCAGAAAAGTGGCACATTTTGTTTCTAAGCAGCCCCTGTAAATTTGGGGGGGTTCCGTCAAGGGGGGGCCGAGAAAAAAGGGGGGTCCCAAAACACGTTTTTCCCATTCATTTTTCCATAGGGCCTTTGGCCTCACTTTTAGCTCGAACGGCTGAATAGATTTACACGAAACTTGGCAAAATTATAGGGACTGTTAGCCCGATGTGCCTTTGCTGGGTCTCAATATATGTGCTCCAGTGGATTTTGAGAAATTAACGTTTAAA
Source organism: Lissotriton vulgaris (assembly GCF_964263255.1). NCBI lineage: Eukaryota > Metazoa > Chordata > Amphibia > Caudata > Salamandridae > Lissotriton > Lissotriton vulgaris. The sequence goes on along the minus strand of NC_141694.1, from coordinate 784,120,468 downwards.
AAAACAGATATATCTGTGACAGCGTTTCAGATAGCGCACCAGATCGCGTACTTTTCGCGTAACGGAGATTTGCGTAGCGAAGCTGATTTGCTCTCCGGTGTCTGTCAACATTCTAAACAGTCCGGTGCGGCCGTCATCTTGTCTCTCGGTAGGATCGAGAGACAAGAGGAGGAGAAAAACGAAGGGGGAATTTAATGAAAGGGGGCAAGGTAGATCCTTCTTGACCCCCTAGGAATGATGTTGGGGTTATTAAAGGGTCCCGTGGGGCAAATAATAAAAATTTGATTTTTCGCGGTAGAAGCGCTTCTCGGTTCGCGAACCGGGTCGCAAACTGGTAGCGAAACGTGAATTCGCCATTTTGTGTTTCGATTTAATTAAATTACTAGGTATAAGGGGGTATGGGAGACGTATCCTGACCGCTTATGTTTTCTGAGGGTGGCTGAGGAGGCTTATATATGTTGATACATGTCTTCCAGCGGCTGTGCGTGAGCGTTTTTTTTTTTTGCTGCGTGACGTCTGTTAACGTTCGATTCGATGGTAATCAGGAACTGTTGACCTCCATTTTGTCTCTGCGAGTAAATATTTTGTTAAAAATAATTGTTATATATTAATCCTTATTGATAAATATTGTCTGCGCCATCTTGCCTTTTTTGCAATGCCACACTTTTGTTGAGCACGGCAGCCATTTTAGATGCCTTGACCAGACCTACTCTCTGCACGCCGCCGATCCTCAGCATGGCTCCCCACCCTCGCAAGCATCTCCCCCACGCACTGGTCACCCCCGCTCTCTCTCTCATGCATGGGCCATAAACCTCCCCCCATTTGCGCTGCTCTTCCCTGAGAATCACACCCTGTGCCCGCCCGACACCTCCCTTTCACCCTATTCACTACCGCACCCTCTGACACTCCTCTTCCTCTGTGTCCGATTGTCCAGGCCGGTCCCAGGCTATCACTTAGCCCTGCAGATGTAGTTTATGGCTCCAGCTGTAGAGAATCACCCCTCTTCAAAGGAGTTACAGTAGATCAAGGCCCCCACCCGATGAGATCCGTCACACCACACGCGTTCCTACTATCTGATAACCATCCTGTATTGTGCTTGGGGAGGGGATTCCCACTGTGAGGGTGTGTGGGTCCGAGCCTGAAGCAGAAGATTCCAGGGATGCCTTTTTGTACATCAAAGTCTTCACAATTATGTGTCACATTAAAAATATGTAGCACTCCAACAAAGTTGTAGGATTATAACACTTTAATAACTTATAAATATATACAACGCTCCAACAAAGTAAACACGTTAAAAAAACCTTTTTAAACAACTATTTACATGACATTGCTTTAACCAGGATAGACAAAGAAATGACACAGTGATGTAAAAGTTTCTGAAAGAAATGCCAAGAACGTCCCATGTGAAAGTGAATTTTATCTGGCAATTTTTTTCTTTTCCTTCTCATGAAAAGAAAGTTAATGCCAGGTTCGTTACCTGCCTCATCTGCCAAAAAAAAACTCTCGAGAGGGACCGAAAAAAAATATAGCTAGGTGTTTTATTGTTTCACATAAAATGTTTTAAAACTTTGTTTGAAATCAAATGCATGCACACTTAGGGCCAGATGTAGGTGGTCGTTTCAGGCCATTTACCGACCGGTTACGGCCGTTTTCGGCCGTTTCCGATCGTTAAATGGCAAATCGGTATGTAGGGGCTTAAATCCAAGGCCACGTGTAGGTAAATCTACATTTACAGAATCGGAAAAATTATTTGTTCGGTAAAATACCGAATCGGTAATTTTACCGATTCTGTTAATTTTTTATGTAGGGGGGAGTCTTCTGAGTCCCAAAGGCCTTAACGAATCGGTATTTTAGCATGAAATCAAACTTCATGGTAAAATACCGATTCCGGTGTGCATGCACATGTGTGCTCGCACACCTATGTCATGTGAAAGGCAGACCTGCCCTTAGGGCTGGTTTGCTTGCCACATGGCACCTGTGCCTGTTTTGAGGGTGTCAGAGGGTGTCAAAGTGATACCCCCTGCACCCTTGTGCATACTTTTTTTTTTTTTTATAGCATTGTCGAATCTAGTTCTTACTGTTATTGATCTACTGTTTGGTAATAGTGGTTAATAAAATTTTTTATTATATTTCACCACAGATTCAACTGCAGATTATTTGGGAATTAGACAATGCCGTCTAAGGATAGAATTCGAAAGGCTACAAAACGTCAAAGACAGCTTGACCCCGGGAGCCGGCCGCCTATGTCGGGTGCGATCTCAGGCTACACCAGGGCTATAAGACTTGGGGAGGGGGTCGGAGCCAAGCGTCTTCTCCGAGTCCGTGCCATCACACCGCCCCTCGGCATTTCCATGCCTTCACTAGCCGTTAGTATCGACGGGCTGGTTGGCAGAGTCGTTTTAGATTTTTTGTAAGGGTGTTGTCGATGGAATTTGTTGAGCTTCAGTTTTCTCACATATCTGAAAACATCCATACGGGTGTCAACATAATTGAAGTCTCTGGGGGGACAATATGATAGTCCCAAAGACAGAATGGAGGTTTCCTTGGTGGTTAAAACTGTGTCAGTAAGGTTAATTACTGAGGGGGCGCCGCTGTTTGTCCTCTTTCCCTGTTCCACCTCCCCCTGTTTGATTTCTTTTCTCCTCCTGGTTTTGTTACATTTCCTGCGTTCTGCCCGCTTCCTGTTTGGCCTCTGTTTCCTTGTGGGGCCTTTGGCTGTGAGCTTGAGCGCAGGGTGTCCCTTCTGTTCTCGCACAGGCAGCTCACCTCCTGTGCTGGGGTAAGTTTTGTAAACCCCAATCCTTGTACCAGGGCTCTAGAGGTACCTTCCTCTGCCTCACTTTCAGCTACTGAACTCAGGTCCGCGGAGGAGATAGAAACGGACGTTGTTTCCCTTGCCTTACGTCCTGTGTTGCCAAATTTAGCCTTAATTCCATCGAATTTGCGTGCAAATGTAAAGATGTGTCCATTCACATAATCAAGCCTATCTCTTTCAAATTTAAAAGCTTTACGCTTTTTGATGATATCCTCTTCCTTCGCCAGTCGGGTTTCCATTTCTTCCCTCATTTTCTTCATTTCATCGTTAACATCATTTTTGGCCAGCTCTGCCTCTATTTCCTCAATTTCCGTTTGAAGCTTCAATCTGTCACTTTCGGCATATTTGACAAGGATTCTCATTAGCCTTGCCGATGATTCCAGGTTGGCAGTAGCCCACTCCTCGAGCATGTGTGGGTCCGGGTTGTCATAGCTCGGGGCTAGTGTAATTCGAAGACCCCTGGGGACCCGCCCAACCTCCAGGTACCTTGTGAGGGATTTATTCTCCCACCACTTGGCCTGCTCCTTCTTCGAAAGTTTTTCCAGCTTACGGAAAGTGTCTCTAATGGTGGGATTAGTTTTCGTTCCCTCCGGTTGCTGATTGGATGTTAAAGAGTCTCCCCCTGCCGGGCTCTCAAAGACTGACTCCGCAGCCTGCTCCCTGTTCCGCAACACCGCGGCGGACATTGCAATATGTGGCAAGTCGATGTTAGGCACTTTAAGAAACACAGCTAGTGGGGCACGCTGTATAATATCAACGCGCACTCCACACGGCACACTTTCCGCTGCAACTGTTTCCGCTGTCTTACCCGGAAATGGGCTGCCAAACACCACGGTTTTCCTCCGGTGTCGATGGCTCCACTCTTCCTCGGCAGACGTGTGCTTGTCTCGCAGGGGCGTACACAGCTTCCTCCTACCGGAGTGCCAGAGAACGGTTCCGGGTCACAGAGCCACTGCTTCCTGCTGTGTCGTCGCCCAGATGGAAAGGGGTCTCGCTTGTGACCAGGAAGTTTCCAGTCACAAATACGTCCAAAGGTCGCAGTATACTCCGCCTTCTGCAGAACAACGAAGGAAGCGAGACCACAAAGTAGGTGCAGTTTCTTAGAGTGGTTTATTCAGTGCCAAAATTAAAGCCTGCAACATCGCCATGACGCGTTTCACCTCGAGAGAGGCTTGCTCACATAAAGTGTCATGAACACAAACGAGGGTTTTAAAGTGCAAGTACATAATTAGTTACACCTGTGCAAATTGCATTTTTTTCAAAGAGTCAGAGAAAGTGAAGACATACTCATTCATTCAGGTCTGGATAAAGGGCATAGTGCCCGAGGGGTTCCAATGTGCAAAAACGCAATGGTCGAGTATAATCACTGTTCCTGTGATATCTTATATAAATATATATAAATAAATAGATTTCATTCTATATACATATATACATGGTTACAAAAATATAAATCTTAATTAAACTATAAGTGAGTCATATTTCATATATATACACACATGGTTAAGAAATGTTAAACCACAATTGGTAAACTCAATGACTATACCTTCATATATATACACAAAGATGATTCAGTATATATAGCACATATAGTTTAAGGAACCCTCATTTATCATTACTGAGTGCATTCGCCTTCACTTGTAGAAAGATGTTGTGCCCAAGTGGGCATATATAAAGCAATCTCACAAAGTGATCATAATGAAAATGTGCACTTCTTAGAACAACCTCTTTTGGTTACTGCAGAGCAAAGAAGTGTTTGTAAAGTGAATTTAGTATTTATACTAGTGATTAAAAACATGCTACAGTTAACAACAGGTAGCAGAGTCAGATAAGAGCACGTAGAGAATCCGTATAGGGGGGATTTACTATTTACAACCAGAAAAGTACTTGGGGGGAAGAATATGTTATGTTCAACTAGAGGCAAGTGTAAAGATCCTCGCTATTATTAAGACCCCCCGGGCTCTTGGTGTTGAATTCAAGGATGAATCTGGTTTCCAGGAGGCGCAATTTTGCGTCCCGGTTACCCCCTCTCTTCAGAGGCAACACTGTGTCGACCAGGAAGTACTGTAGGCTACTGGGATCACTTCCATGCATGGTCTCAAAGTGTCTGGCCACTGGGTAGGCCTGATCCTTCCCAGAGATTGCCCTTAAGTGTTGTAATATGCGCTTGTGTGCAGGTGGGCGTGTGCTCCCAACATATTGCAATCCACAAGGGCATTGCAAGACATAGACAACGTATTCTGTCTTGCAAGTTAATCTTTTGTTGATAATGAAGGGTTTATCTGAGAAGGGACGCTGGACCTGGGTTTTGTTGATTCCGTGGCGACACGCCTTACAGGTAAGACACTTTTTGAAGCCAGTGATGTTATCCATCCAGGACTTGGTGGGTTCTAACATGTTGCTGACTAGGGCACTAATACGAATAAGCAGGAAGATGCAGATCATCCTGGAGAGACCAGTCCTGTTTTAAATGTAATCACAAAATACAAATGTCCCTTGAGGAATCATTCAAATATTATTTATTGTTTTAAATAATGTCACGCAAGTGAACATAATTTCTCATAGTCAGGGAATTTCTCACAACATAGTCAAATGATTGTTTTAATCCAGTTTTTGAGCTAAATATCCAATTAACAATTAACACGTACAGCAACTCAAGCACTATTGATAATGTCTATTTGTTCTGCAGTAGTGATCAAACACCTTTTGTACTTCTATACATATGGTTGATCAACACAATATGTCAGAATTAAACAACACCTTTCAAAATGCTTTTGTTATGTAAATTAAAAACATAAAAGTACAACAAAAAGGTGCAAGAGTGTCAACGTTTCGGTCTCTTGACGGTCTAGAAGATCCCAGAGACCATCTTCAGGACGGCGTAGTTGCACAATCAATCTTTCCGTTGCAATCCGGATAAACAAGCTGCACGAGTAAATCATCAACAAACTTTGTTCAAAAACTGTCGCTGCCCAGTTTTCTCAACCCGACTCATAAGACCGAGTTTTCAAATTTGGCAGTAGGTGATTTGGGCCTGCTGCATGATATGGAACAATTGGAGAGGGACAATAAGGGAGAACAGCCCCTTTCATCATCCAAGGAAACATCAGACATTTTGGGTCTAAATATCTATGGTAGCACTAAAACACCATTTAGGCCAAAGTCTACCTTTGTTCCGAGCCTTCCAAGGGACTCCCTGGTCATATATTCAGATCTTGTCATAAATGATTTAAAAACACTATCATTGATGTCTAGTGAGAATTTTCTGAGTGGGAATAAAAGACAAGTGTTTAAATATCATCACTTTGTTGATAAGATCCAAGCCAGAAAGGATATTGTGGTTTGTCAGTCCGGCAAGGGTGGGAACATTGTTCTGTGGCCCCTCAACATGTATAACACTGAGGCCAAATTGCAGTTGAGGGACATAAAGTGTTACCACAAAGTGTTGCAAGCTAACTTATTTGAAATAAAGAATGGGTTCTGTACGGATATAGCCAGGTGGAGAGGAACAGATCTATTTACTCAAAGTGAACAAATATATTTGAATGTGGATGCCCCTATAACACAGATAATGTATTTGATTCCAAAAATACACAGGAATCAAGAAACTCAACCTAGGAGACCGATCATCCTGGCAATAGGTAGTCTATTTGAAGCCACTTCCCGATACATTGATCACTTTTTGCAGGAATTTGTGGGTGGTCTCCCATCCTATATATAGGATACAGGCGACTTCCTTGATCAGTTCCGGTGGAGCCCCAACGTGACCCGGTAGAGAAGAACTTGCCCTCCCCTCTTTGACTGATGGTTCTTGTTGCCTGTCCCTTCTGTCATATGACGCGCCACGTCAGCGCACCCGGAAGTGCTCCGGTACGCGAGGCGTGAAAAGCAGCTACCCGGAAGCGATCCGGGGCGTGGCGCGTGGGGCGTGGCGCGTAGCGCGTAACGTAAGCACAACAGGTCATCTGACTTGTTAATAAAAATTTTTATTGGTTCATTTCACTTTTGGGTTACTAATGATGTAAGGCTAGGTCATGTGACCTAAAAATAACACTTTTCATTGGTTCGGACTGGGAGGGGGCGCTTAGCTCCTGCCCCCTCCCCAAGTCTCTCTCGGCCAGCTGAGTTGCGCCTGCTCTTGCTATTACAGCATCTCACCCGCCATCCGGCTAAATTTCACCCACTCTTGCGATACAGCGACTCTTCCATTCTGGACCTTGTCCCACAATCCGTTTGACCTGAAGACACGTCCTGCGGTGCCCTCGCAATGCGGCCTGGTCCCTGAATGTGTGCAGGGGGACGGTATTTCTCGCTCGGCCAGCAGAGTTGAGCCCACTCTTGCGGCCTACGACATGGAGAGGCCGGGGCGTTGACTAGGCAGGGCCTCCGGCCGCAACCACAGCGCCAACGATCGCTGCTAAAGGAGGGGAGCCTTGCCGGTGAGAGCCACTGATCTGAAGAACGGCTGCCTGCGGTGCCTCCCTGACCCGCTTGACGGAGGGCCCCCAGGGGGCGGTGTGGTGGCGCGGACTGGGAGGGGGCGCTTAGCTCCTGCCTTCTCCCCAAGTCTCTCTCGGCCAGCTGAGTTGCGATTACTCTTGCGGCCTACGACATGGAGAGGCCGGGGCGTTGACTAGGCAGAGCCTCCGGCCGCAACCACAGCGCCAACGATCGCTGCTAAAGGAGGGGAGCCTTGCCGGTGAGAGCCACTGATCTGTAGAACGGCTGCCTGCGGTGCCTCCCTGAACCGCTTGACGGAGGCCCCCCAGGGGCGGTGTGGTGGCGCGGACTGGGAGGGGGCGCTTGGCTCCTGCCCCCTCCCCAAGTCTCTCTCGGCCAGCTGAGTTGCGCCTGCTCTTGCTATTACAGCGTCTCACCCGCCATCCGGCTAAATTTCACCCACTCTTGCGATACAGCGACTCTTCCATTCTGGACCTTGTCTCCCCAGAGGTACATCACCTTACACAGACATGCACTCTGATCTCCTTGGTCTCAGTCAAGCATCAATAGTAAGATTTTCATAGGTGAGTGTAAGTGGGGGCTGTTTGAGGACCTGACTGCATTGGAAAGCAATGTGATGCGGGGCCTCACTGAACCGCTTGATGGAGGCCCCCGAGAGGCGGTGTGGTGGCGCGGACTGGGAGGGGGCGCTTGGCTCCTGCCCCCTCCCCAAGTCTTGTTGCCCTGGTGTGGCCGGCTCCCGGGGTCCGGCGGAACTTTTTGCCTTTTGGTGACTCTTCCATTCTGGACCTTGTCCCACAATCCGTTTGACCTGAAGACACGTCCTGCGGCCTGGTCCCTGAATGTGTGCAAGGGGACGGTATTGATTGGATCAAGATGGCGGCTTCACACAAAGCTGACTCAAGTGTTGCTGCTGATGCTATGCAAACAAAAACTGGTTTTCAGTTTGTACATTCTTCAGGATTTTTCCATCCAAGGCTGGTTGAGAGTTTGTAGAACGATGGCTTCAGATTTTCAACATACTACTCTTCAACATTCTTCATAAATGTAACAATGTGAGACTCACTAGGAGAACGGCCGTTTATCTTTCCTTTCAAAATGCCGCCAACAATATTTTCTGAATGGAAGACACCCTCTTGTCGCATAAAAGGCTGCGTCAAGGGTGGTATTGCCCAGAATGTCTTGTTTTCTAGTGCTCGTAATGACGAAGCCAGAACTGCCGAAAAGGATTCTGGTCCTGCCGCTACTTACTGGAGACATTGAACTATACTCCGGACCTGCCTGGCCTCGACCAAAATGGCGCCAGTATGGGAGCGACTTGCAACTCCTTATGACGTTCTAGTTACTTAGCCTTGACGTTATGGGGGATGTATGCGGTCTTTGTGCACATGGCGGGCGGGGAAGGGTACTGACTGGGAATACGGACAACACTATTGATAACGCAAAAAAAACAATATTTTTTTTTTTTGCCCCGCGGGGCCCTTTTAAAGCCTCCACATCAAACCTAGGGGGTCAGGGAGGATCTACTATGCCCCCTTATGGTAATTTCCCCCTTCGTTTTGGCCTCCTCTTGTCTCTCGATCCTACCGAGAGACAAGATGGCGGCCGCTCCGGACTGTTTAGAATGTTGACAGACACCGAAGAGCCAATCAGCTTCGCTTTGCAAAGTTCCGTTACGCGAAAAGTACGCCAACCGGAGCGCTACCCGGGACGCTGTCACAGATATATATATTTTTTGGAACGTTAATTTATCAAAATCCACTGGAGCACATATATTGAGACCTAGCAAAGGCACATCGGGCTAACAGTCCCTACAATTTTGCCAAGTTTCATGCAAATCCATTCAGCCGTTCGAGCTAAAAGTGAGGCCAACCGCCCTATGGAAATTAACATGGGAAAAACGCGTTTTGGGACCCCCTTTTTTCTCGGCCCCCCCTTGACGAACCCCCCCCACATTTTCAGGAGCTGCTCAGAAACAAAATGTGCCATTTTCCTGAACATTTCAGCCAATTCCGTCAACAAACGCCAAAGTTATTAGACATAGAATTTTCAAAAATCCCATGGAGAAAAAATCCTAACAATATATACCTACTGGCGACCGCCAGTAGGTAATATATATATACTGCCTTGCCAATGATTTTAATTACGCCAAAACAAGACTTTTTTTTTTTTTTTTTTTTCAAGACCTTTATTAGGCGCAAAAGGTTAATACACAGCTTTATGCCTACAACCTTGAACGGCAGGCCGGCAGCAATCGTGTGCAATGTCAAAATTGCCATGTATAATGTGGATAGGAGTAATCAGTTAACACAGCATGTCGCCTACAACCCATCCGGGCCGGCCGCGTTGTAAAATGATAAAAGCTGTAACACGACTTGTCATCTTGCAAGTAAATCCCATAACGAATCTCGAAATAAACACTGAACAGTTGAGGTCTCTTTTTGTGTTTTTCTCCCCCCCCCCTAAAAAAGAAAAAAAAAAGGAAAAAAAACTGAGAGTGGAACTGAGGAAAACCAATGTGTCTAGTCCCATCCCCCACTGTGGCCACCATACATAGTATGTGATATAGAGGAATTTACGGGGCAGAGCAAGTGGGTGGAATGATCTCCACATTGGAATAGACCGGAGGCGGATTGAGAGTGCTCTGCAGCCTACTGGCAAATTTGAACTGTAGTGGGGATGGATTGGGTATAGTTTGGAACCGCATCTGTTAGCTGAAAAGTGCGCTACTCGTGTATATGCCATGTATTACGCTTTGCGCGAACTCGTGGGCAAGTGTCCCGAGAGGGATAGGAGAGCGACCAGCAAGCCCCCAAACAGCCTGTGTGGGCGTACTGACCTGGGGTTATCCTTGAAGTTGCCACTGCGGCTGTGCCCTGAACCTCCCAACAGAACCCGAGTGACCAGTTATGTTAGCAGTGTGGTGGTGGGTAGGCTGGGATCTGGGGTAGGGGGGGGGGGAGGAGAAGGAAGCCTAATAGGGCCAACTCATCGAGGGTCAGGCTCACTTCCGGGTGTGTTCGTGAGCTCAGCTCGAACCGGTGTCCCTTGCGGGTCTGGCCCTTCTGATTCGTCATCTTGAGTTTGAAAGAGGTAAGCGGTGAGGGGGCCCCATAGGTCCTTGGGACGCATTTTGTGGGGCAATAGGTCAGCGTAATTGTGAAGTTGGTCCTGCCAAGTAGACATAGTAGATAGCCAGGTCTTGAATTTGGGGGCGCGTCCTCGTCCCCATCTGCAGGCCAAGTGGCGCTTTGCCAGTAGGAATCCTAGCGCGAAGAATTTACGGTGATTCCGAAGCGCTAAAGAAGAAAGTCCCAGTAGTGCTATTTTGGGGCAGGGTGCGATTGCCACTCCTACCATATCCGACATAGCTTTAAACACCTCCACCCAGTACGATGCCACAGCCGGGCACGTCCAAGCTAGGTGAATGAAGTCAGCTCCAGCTCTCTTGCATCGAAGACAACGGTCATCCGCACGCAAACCGAAATGGCACAATTTGGCGGGTGTGTGGTAAAGTCGGAGCAAGAATTTAAAATGTACCAGACGGAGGCGAGCGTTGCCGGTTACTGCATTCGTGTGTGAGCAGCTTTCCTCCCATTGTTCGTCCGAGAGAGGGGCATCGAGGTCTTCATCCCAATCTCGTCTAGCTCGGAGGGGTGGGGGGTTGGAGGCCGCATACGCGTGTTTGTACAGCATGGAGACTACATGTGTCGGAGTATCAGTGTGTAGAAGAGCATGTAATGGAGCTACGGTTTCCGGTTCATCCGGGAAGTCAGGGGTGACCGCCCGAACATTCTGTCGCAATCTTGTATAAAGGAATGTGTCCATGACAGAGGGTGTATGCGCTCCAAAGAATTGCGTCGCCGTCCGGAATCGGCCCTGTATGTACAGATCCCCCCACGTGTGAAGTGCCAATTTAGTGAGCATTTTGCGACCTATTTCTTCGCGGGCAACGCTTAGTCTAGGATCGTGTGCCAATATCATGAGAGGGGAGTATAAAATGGCAATGCCCATACGCGTCGTTATCCTGCGCCACGCTTGCACCGTGCAGTCCACTGTTGTGGGGTCACGGTCAGTTACCCGGCTTTCCGAATAGAGGTAGCCTGATGGTTTTTCGGGTCTCATGTATCCATCTTCCACAGCCAGGTGAGCCATAAAGGGAGGGGGGTGAAGCCAGTAAGTGGCAAAATGGCCCTGCGCACAGTCATAGTAAAGGCGGAAATTAGGCACATCAAATCCCCCCTGGTGGTAGGGGAGCATAAGAGTTTTTAGCCCGACTCTGGCCTGTTTCCCTCCCCATATGAGTCTAGACAACTGGGAATCAAGGGCCCGGAAGAAGTGTGCTCCTGGGCTGTATGGTATGTTGGTAAAGAGGTATAACAACTTCGGGAGTACCACCATCTTGATTAGGGAAATACGTCCTGCCATGGACAAAGGGAGGTGGATCCATCTAGTGACGCTATCAATCAGTTTATCAAGGACAGTGCCGTAATTAGCACGAATAAGGGTTTCCCTATTCCTAGTGATATTGATCCCCAAATATTTTAGTTCTTCGTTTTCCCATAGTAGCGGGTAGTCAAGAGGGAACTGCAGGGTCTTGTCCGTAAGAGGGAATAGGGCCGACTTTGCCCAGTTTATCTGTATTCCCGCGATGGCGCCAAATTTGGTGACCTCGCGTAAGATAGGGTTCAAGTTTTCTTGTGGCCTGTGAATATAGAGTGTCATATCGTCGGCGTACAATGATATGAGTAGTTGCCTTTCCGGGTAGATGAGGGAGCGGTGATTGTGGTGCTGCCTGAGTTTGGCCGCTAGAGGCTCAATTGCTATTGCAAAGAGGACCGGGGAGAGAGGGCACCCCTGTCGAGTGCCCCTACGAATCTCAAAAGGTTTTGAACGGGCTCCATTCAATAGGACTGCAGCATGCGGCTTATGGTATAGTAGGCGGATCCACTCTATAAAACTAAAGGGGGTGCCCATGCGTTCCAGAAGTGCCAGAAGGTAGTCCCACTCCAGAGAATCGAATGCCTTCGTGGCATCGAGGAAAACCGCAGCTGCTTCACATCTGGGGTCTATATCTTGTAGCACTGCCTGAAGGGTTATGTTATGTTATGTTACATACATTTGTAATGCGCACTGCTGCCCCAGCTAAGGGGCGTCCAGGCGCATGGCAGGTAAAAATGCAACACCACAGGAAACAGAACAGAAGGGAGAAAAGTGAATTTATTAAAACAAGAAGGTTTTCAAGGCTTTACGAAAGACCAGCAGATCATCTAACAGTCGCAACTCTACAGGAAGGGAGTTCCAGAGCTCGGCTGCTCTGACCCGGAAGGAACGGCCACCAACTCGACACAGCCTGTATCGGGGAACCACAGTAAGTGCATGACCCAAGGATCTCAGGGGCCGAGTAGGCACATACCATGACAGAAGGTCCGCAAGAATGGGGGGACCTACTCCCCTCAAAATCTTGAACGCCATACACAGCACTTTAAACTGAATTCTGGCCTTGATAGGCAACCAGTGCAGTGATCTCAGAGTGCTGGAGGCAGAGCAAGTACGGGGAAGGCCAACAATGGCTCTCGCCCCAGCGTTCTGGACGCGTTGGAGGCGGGTAACCTCAGCCACGTTGGACCCTACCAGAAGAGAGCTGGCATAGTCCAGGCGGGATAACACTGTAGCCTGGACTATCAGCTGCCTGGTGCGATGGTCAAAGAACTTCAAAACCGGGCGAAGCGACCGTATGATACCAAAGCAACAGGCCGCAATTTTCTTCGTATGGCCAACGTAGCTGAGGGAAGGATCCATCCATACTCCTAAGTTCTTTAGTTCCGTGACCGGGAGGGGGGCCGGCCCCAGCTCCGTAGGCCACCATCTGTCCCCCCAAAGCTCCGATCTCTTGCCTACGATCATGATCTCTGTTTTCTTAGCGTTGAGCTGGAGACAGTTGTTCTTCATCCAGCTCGCCACCGCCCTAAGTCCGCTCTGAAACCTGGGGGCATCCCGGTCCGCATCCCCGCTGATCGTAACCGCTAGCTGAGTGTCGTCAGCATATGAGACCATAGTCATACCCCATTGCTTGACGACCTCAGCCAGCGGTCTCACGTAGAGATTAAACAACGTGGGACTCAGCGAGGATCCTTGCGGCACCCCCTGGGTGCGAAGGTTGTGGGAGGTGGCGCGATTCGGGACGAAGCCTGCTTGGTCCGGTAGGACCAAGCGCTCCATCAATAGGTTCAGGCGGGTCGCCAAGACCTTCGCTAGTATTTTGACGTCAGTATTTAACAATGAGAGGGGTCTGTACGAGTCACAGTGTTCCGGTGACTTACCTGGCTTTAACAGGGAGGCAATCAGTGCTTCCCGCATACTAGTTGGTAAAATGCCTTCTTCCAGGGCCGAATAGTATACATTTTTTAGTATTGGGGCCAGTAGGTGTAGAAAGGTTTTATAAAAATCTATCGGTAGGCCATCCGAGCCTGGGGCCTTGCCTGATTTCATGGACATAATAGCGTCTTTAATTTCATCCACCTCTATTTCCAGGTGTAAAAACTTCTGTTGGGTCGGACCAAGCCAGGCTATAGCAGTGTCGTCAAGATAGGTTGGTAGGTCAAGCGGTGCTTGTCTGTGGGAGGTGTAGAGTGCAGTGTAGTGATCAGTTAGGACCCGGAGTTGTCCCGGGAGGTCCCTCTGGGGCATATCGTGGCTATCGAGTAGTGTGGTGACATAATTATTGTGTCTAGGTGGTCTAACTGCAGAAGCGAGCGCTCTGCCCGGTCTGTCGCCTTCACCGTATATGCGTGCTGTAAAGGGCTTCCCCAGAAATTTGCATTCTTTCTCCGCAGCCTCAGTATATTCATTAATTTTGTCCCGTAGCTGAGCTTTATGTATGTGTCCCCCCGACCCTAGGGAAATTTCACGCTCAAGTTTGCCTATTTCCGCCTCCAGTTTCCGCAAGTCACCGCGCAGGGATTTGAGTACCCCACCCCCTTTGGAAATGCACCAGCCACGCACGGTTACCTTAAATGCCTCCCAGACAGTAGTGAGACTGGAGACTGAATGGACATTACGGTCAAAAAATTCTGTTATGTCCTGCTCTAGGTCTGCTGTAAAGGCTGAATCAGTTAAGTGCGCGGGATTGAGGCGCCAATTCAGGTATGGGGAAACGTCTAGGGGAATGCGCAGGGCAAGAAGGACTGGCGAGTGATCCGAGAGGGTGCGGGCAAGGTGTTGTGTCTTGACAAGCCATGGGGTGAGCCCAGCGGAGAGGAAGACATAATCAATGCGCGCCCAAGTGGAGTGGACTGCGGAGAAGTGTGTGCCCTGTCTAAGAGATGGGTGCGAGTGCCTCCACGTGTCAGTCAGGTGATGATCTTCCACAATACCTAGTAAGGCGCGTTGTGTGTGTGTATAATGGGTAGAATGTGGGTGTGATCTGTCCATTGCAGGTTTCAATGCAGTGTTAAAGTCTCCCCCCAAGATTATGTGGGATATGCCCAGGGTTTGTATCTTGCCCCACATGGTGAGGAGCGCAGACGGATCGTCTGTGTTGGGGCCATAGTAACAGGCGAATAGGACCGTGTGTGAGTGCAGCTTCCCCCAAACAATGCAGTATCTGCCATTGGAGTCTATTTCAGTACCAAATGGGGTAAATCCCATGCCTCTTTTGACCAGAATCGTGACCCCTCTAGAGTAATTTGAATACGATAAGAACACCCTGCATGTGGCCCATCGGGAAGCAAATAAGGGGGTCGTAGTTGGCACCAGATGAGTTTCTTGTAACATTGCAACAGATATTCCCTGTCTATCCAAATAACCCAGGATCTGCCGCTTTTTCCGCGGGTCATTTAACCCGCGAACATTCCATGCTACAAGTTGGAATTGCAGGGCTGGCTGCGAATCAGTTACGTCTCCCATCCCAATCGTAAAAGGAAAATGTGGCATATGTATGTAGCTTTCAGCAGAATACAGACAATAGTAACAAATCCAATTCCTTTGCGTAGCAATCCAGTCTCAGAATTTCCCCCTTCCCCAGTAATATCCGCAGCGGCTACGCTGTCGGAACTAAAACAAGTAGTGTACCCAACATCCCCGGCAACCCCAACAGGCCGGCGATGCAGTACCTTTGCAGCAAGAGACGTGTTATGCATAAACTGTGTGGTCAGCTCGTTTGCTGTCTCAGTATAAGAGCGGATTGTGTCCCCACCCACACCGGCAGCCCCAACTGGCCGGGCATCTAGTTCACCCACCCCCCTCCCTTCTGTTAACAACCCCAAAACTAAAGATAGGACAAAGGTTTGTAGGGGATCACCCATTAGGGACGGAGATCCAGGGGCTCCAGACCTGCCATCCACCTCCTTACTTTCACCCACTAGACGCCAGGTATGGACCCAGCAGTCATGAGCAGGACGGAGGTGGGTGACCGAGCACTTGCGGAATCAAAGTCCAGTGAGATTTAAAGCAGTACATGTACCTCACCTTGAAAAGCAGAGTCCGGCCTCACTATGTTCAGTGGTCAGCATCATCGTGATCAGGATGGCATCTCAGTTCGTTACTCCTGTTGAGACATTGGGGACTGTGACCTAGAGCGTCGTGACTCAGCCTCATTCCTGGCGCGTTCTCTTTTGTGATGCTTAAGGAAGTCTTCCACCTGCTGCGGGTTTTGAAAAAAATGATGTGTGCCCTGGTGTGTTATCTTCAGTTTGGCTGGATATAGCATGGCATATGGAATTTCCTGTGATTGGAGTTTCTTCTTCACCCCTGCAAATTTGCGCCTGGCTTCCTGGACTGAAGGGGTGAAGTCAGGGAAGAAGGAGAGCGTCGCGTTGCCATAAGTGACTGTGCCAATCTCCCTTGCACGGCGAAGCACCGCGTCTCTGTCCCTGTAATTGAGGAAGCGGGCGACAATGGGCCGTGGTTGGGCCCCTGGAGGGGGTCGGGCAGCGAGAGACCTATGAGCTCTCTCCACTATGAGGTGCGGAGAGAAGGATTCTTTTCCAAACAATTCCACCATAAGGTTTTCAATGAAAATCTCCATCTTTCCGGTGTTGGTGGATTCTGCAAGGCCAAGGACGCGGACGTTGTTGCGTCGGGACCTCGCTTCCAAATCCTCGTTTTTGTCCGCTATTATTTTTAGTAGTCTATCCATCTGTGTGACTTGTCTGGCAGAGGAAGTAGCCCCATCCTCCAGCACAGAGATTCTGTCCTCCGTCTCTTTGATGCGAGTGTCATGGTGTTCAAGTTTCGCCACGACGCTGTCCATGCGTGTATTGATGGTGTCTATTTTGGCATCAATGGAGGAAAGGCTCTGTCTCATGCCCAATAGGAGTGCTTTCCAGTCCTCTTCCTGGGGTGCTGAGGCGGTAGGGCTGTCCGCCCTTTCCGATGACGTTTTGGACGCTTTTTTGGATTCAAAGGGGATTTTGGACTGCCTTGCGTCGTTGCGGCCCATTTCGCGCCGAGGAGTCCGTGATAACACGGCTGAGGAGGACGCCAGGGCGTAGGGCGAGGACAGCAGTAGGGCCAGCAGAAGCTGGTGGGTGGCAGGTGCGAAAGAGCCTGTAATCCGGGCGCACTTTAGGTCTCAGGGGGGCCAGGCCAGTGGGCGTCGCGATTGCCACGTGTTCCCCAGGGCCTACACAGAGTACAAGATGGCCGCACGCGATCCCCAGCCCTCACTTAGTGCCGGCTCCACACGGTGTTGTTCAGACTGGGTCAGCTGAGTACATTTGGGAGGCTGACCTGCGAGTGAGGGGCTGAACCACGGTGTTCCAGTAAGGATGGTGTAGTTGCCCCAAGCTGGTCAGGTGAGGAGGGTACTTCTATAAAGAAATTGGCCAGATGGGCCCCAGTTCTAGGCGGGTTTAGTAGAGGGGGGGGGGGGGGAGCACACTGCGAGGTGTCCTGGAGGTGCAGGTAGCAATGAGCAGAGCCCCGTGGATGCGTCGGAGTACAGGCGGCTCCTCCCGGTCCCGAATCAGTAGGCCGTCAGCCGCGGCCTGAAGTGCAGACTGTGCCTGTGCCTGTGCCTCGGGAAGGAGCCGGCGATGATGCCGCACTATTTCGGCAAATTGGCGCGGCTGTGGCAGTCTCCGGTCCCCGCCGCGCACCTGGGGGGTCAGCAGGATGTCGAGGCTTCGGGGGTGCAGTGCGCGCCGGGACCGCCGTCAAACAGTCCCGCTCTTGGCAGTGGGGGGGGCAACAGGGCCACACGTACCTCTCCCGCGAGCAGGGTTGTACCTCCGACGACAGCGCCCAAGCGCTGGGGGTAATCTGGACCTCGGAGCGGGAGAGACGTTCCAGCCGTTGCGTGCAGGCCTGAAAGCACCGGTCTTTCCTGGTTGGTCGTTCCGCCGACCGCAAGTTCCCTCTCCAGCGCCCGGGTCCACTCAAGGTCAATTGCTCCGGGGCATCAGTGCCCGCCGTCCGTTGAAGGCAATCCAGGCACCGCTGTGGTCGTCTAGGTGTCAGGAACACGTTGGGAGTAAAGTCAGGCCGTTTTCACTAGGCAGGATGATGCAGGATCGTGTGATAGTGCTCGGTCTGGCGAGAGCCTCACACCAGTGCTGCCATCTTGGTTTGGCGCCACCTAGCGCCCCCTACGCCAAAACAAGACTTGATCTATTCAAAGGCACAAGAAAATTAAAACTACAAAAATACCACATTCAAAATAAAAAAGAGTGACCGCAACAATTCTACCTCCACAAGCGAAGATACCTTTAACTCCCAAACGAATGGGGGGCACTCTGCAACAGGAGATTCAAGAACTTTGGGACGATGACTCAACAAACACCCAAGGGGGCACAGTGGACTTAAATGCCACAAGTGAAACTAACACCTTGACAGCTTTTAACACTGGGGGTCCTTTGACACAATTTCGACCAAAATCAACCTTCAACCCAATCATGTTAAAAGACTCAATTGATCTATTTCATGATCAAGTCACTGAACAACTTAAAATATTAAATGTGGACATTAATAAAAAGAGAAAAAGATATAATAAGGGAAGGACTGAATACTTTTCCCTTATGGCAAAATTGAAAAAGAACAACAAGATTGTGGTCAGACCCTCTGATAAGGGGGTAATATTGTGTTGTTAAGCAAAGAAATGTACACCAAAGAGGCTTTCGATCAATTACATGATAAGAACTGTTACATGAGGTGCAATGCTACAGACTTAAAAAAGATGTATGAGACATTTGCTAAAAAACTTCTCCACTGGAAATATGATGGACTTATCACAAATCAAGAGTTCAAATTTCTTAATAACTCTTTCCCTGTGGTACCAACCATTTATTTTTTACCTAAACTTCATAAGGACCCGAACAACCCTCCAGGGCGTCCTATAATTTCTGCAAGAAGGAGTTGCCTTGAGAACGTTTCCCAATATGTGGACTACTTTTTACAGGCACATGTCAAGGCACTACCATCATACATTGGTGATACCAGTGACTTCTTAAAGAAACTGAATGATTTGAAATGGGAACCAGGGTATTTACTAATGGCACTTGATGTTAGTTCCCTCTACACAAGTATAATCCATACCGATGGTCTAAGAGCGTTGGAATATTTTCTTGAAAAATCTATGGGTAATATGAAACAACACAAAAAAATGTTACTTGAAATGGTGGAGTTCTGTCTGAACAATAACATCTTTATGTTTAACAATCTTCTGTTTAAACAACTCAGGGGTGTCGCCATGGGAGCCAGCTTCTCCCCCAGCTAGGCGTGTCTGCACATGGGCTGGTGGGAGGAGCTGGTTCTTAAGGTGGAACATCGGGAGATCATGTTAGGCCATATCGTGACATGGTATAGGTTTATTGATGATCTTTTTATTGTTTGGAACAGTGATGTACAAAAAGCCAATGAATTTGTAGACTGTATTAACAAAAATGAGCTGAATCTACACTTCACCGCAAATATAAGTGCTGAGTCTGTAACATTTCTTGACACTGAAGTGTTTATCCATCAGAACAGAGTAGAAACAAGACTCCACAGAAAAACCACAGTAGGGAATTCAACACTGCATGCCTCAAGCTCCCATATACGCCATCTAATAACCAGCATTCCCTATGGGGAAATGCTGAGGTTGAGACGTATTCATAGCAGAGAAGAAGACTTACTTAAAGCACAAACTGAAAGTGCCATCAGATTCAGGGAACGAGGGTACAGTGATGAACTCATTAATCCTGCCATCACTAAATCTATGGTCAAGGAACGTTCATCCCTACTACAGACAGGTACAAACACGCAAGTTATTCCTTGTAGACCCAACAGTATTCAAGCCAATGTAGGTACAACCTCTAATAGGGGCATCCCCTTTAGAATAATACTACAATACAGCCAACAACACAAAAAAATTGAGTCTATAATTAGGAAATATTGGCCCCTAGTACTATGTGACCCGGTCATCGGTGGTACTCTACCGATGCGTCCATCTATCACCTATAGTAGAGGCCGTTCCATGAGGGATGAACTCATAAAGACCAGTCCAGAAGTGATAGAATCCACAGATTGGCTTAAAACCCACAGTGGATTCTACAACTGTAAAGTATGTAAGGCTTGCAAACAGGGTACTAATATGAAATTTTATACTTCGCCTTTTGACCACCAAAAACACAAGATAAAACAGCTCTTGACTTGCAAAACAGAATTTGCAGTATATGTGCTATCTTGCCCCTGCAAACTTATGTACGTGGGGAGTACTAAACTCCAAGTTCATAAACGTATTTTGCAACACCTCAGGGCTATAACTAATCAAGATAACACATACCCGGTGGCTAGGCATTTCAAATCCGTATACAACTCCAACAGCCGGGAACTTAGTTTCTTTGTTATTGACTCGGTACCAGCCAGTAGAAGGGGTGGCAACCGCGAAGAAAAACTACGTCAGTTATAAACAAGATACATCCTCGAGCTTAATACAAAACAGCCTACGGGTCTTAACATGACTGAAGATCTGTCGACCTGCTTGTAAGCCTACCCACAGATGCATCTGATACATTAGCAAAGCTTTATGATTGATTTGAATTGTTGGTATCTCTTCTTTTGTTAATTCTGGTACAGTTTTCTCCCATTCATACACTCCCTTGAGGCTAATATTAACGTTGCGGTTTGCTCACACATATTGTATGCTATCTTATCCTATTTATTAACCATATTTTTATTGCTATTTATATTGATATGAAATTTAGGACACAGGGGGTCATTAGGATCGCGGACGGACTTGAGTCCGTCCGCGACCCCAGAGCATGAGGGAACGTCCGCATGGGCTGCGGCGTTCCCTCTGTGCAGATTAGGATGTGACCGCCTGGGTGGCGGTCCCATCCTCTATTTTTAACATTGCTGCGGGTGGAGCTTCAAGCTGCACCCGCAGCAATGTTAAAAATGCATGCACAGCATTTGCGTGCACAAAGCGGCAGGCACCGCGCGGTGCCTGCTGCATTGTGCACGCAAATGCAGGGGGTACCATAGGTACCCCCCATGTGCACCCCCACCCCCCACTACACCTAGGGGGCCCGCAGTGGGCCCCTGCAGTGCAGTTACACATGCTTTTCCGCGGCGGAAAAGCCGCCGCGGAAAAGCATGTTCCCAAGCACATCCTAATCTGGCTGACGGTGTCTAAGAGACACCTTCACCATTTTAGTGCTTTTCCGCCGCGGTTGTAAGCCAGCCGCGGCGGAAAAGCTGTGGACCTAAACCATGACCCACCAGCCATCCTAATGTGGCGGTGGGTCCTGGTGGGTCCGCAGAGGATTTTCCGCATCCTCCGGGCCGGCGGTGGCTTCCGCCGGCCCGGAGGATGCGGAAAATCCTCCATCCTAATGACCCCCTTAATGTTGTATTTTAATCTATTTATAAACAGTAGCATACAAAATAGCGTGATAGGACCCTATGTCAGTCCATACAGCACATCCTTATGAGCACCCGCTTAACCTTGCAATCAAATTAGCCAGCATATGAGGGTTATAATTATGAGATCACTGGTATGACACAGAAATGTATATTATGAAACTTACTTGACGAGTCCAACCTCTCCAAATCAACCCTTGACTATAAAACAACGAATGTCCATGTAACTGAACTTCTTATAATCTTATTTTATTGGGGCTCCAAAATCCTGTAATTGAACTTCTTTTATTTCTTTGAAATTTTATTGTAAATAACCCTTGTGACAAATGTATTTACTACGCAAGACGCTATGGTTCGGGTATTTATACCGACATTTAAAAACTTGTGACATATGTGTTTTCCACACAAAAATGTTATGGCTCGGGTATTTATACCGAAATATGTGTGACTTTTATTGCGCATCATATGCAACCAATTTTTGGCTCAAAATTGTAGAAACTCTTGTAAACATCATAGCGCACCTACTAATTTTATTCTGTCTTTTGCACTTGCACGAGCACTTTTTCAAACAAGGTAAATCAAGTTTCTAACCTTGTTTGTATATACTACTGCACTTTATCACGTTTTTTTAAACCAGGGTTTTATGTACCGTTTTAAACTGACATATTAGATCAAGCAATGATATTAATTGTGGTTCTGTTCCATTGGAACTCTTCTATATCTATGGTACTGTGTTGATGTCATCATTGCCAACAAAGCACTTAAACCCATGTGATCTATTACACTGTGTCATGTGATCAAGGTCCAAGGTGGGACCGAAACGCGTCGTGACGCTTGAGCACCAAAAATAAAACTTAAGCACTGAACTGAGGACCGTGTCTGTATCTTCCTTACCACTGGGATTGTGGTTTTGTGTCTTTTGATACGGAATCTGCACAAATATATATATATATATATATATATATATATATATATATATATATATATATATATCCATCACACAAGGTTTGCCTGGAATGAGGGAGCCACAAACAGGAAAACTCGATTTTGCCTTTTAATGATGATGCAAACAGCGCAGGAACAGCTTGCTGCCTCACAAGAATAATGTCTAGCCCTGACGCGTTTCGTGCTCTCTGCCGCACTTCTTCAAAGGGTTGAGGACTTACTGTGAATGAAACCAGTCTTTAATGCCTGCACCAATCTTTGATAATCCCCGCCTCAGTGGGCGTGGCCATAACCATGGCCTGATGGTTCTTGTAGTGCAGAAGTTTTTGCGTGTTTCATTCTCGGTGCAAAATTGAAATAAAATCCCCCAGTGGGTTGTGGGGTCAGTGTCACAGTTCAAACACCCCATTAATCACATCACCGGCTCTTTGCACGGAGACTCACTTGAGGAACAATTCACAAAACTACACGGACCATCAGGCCACGGGATGGCCATGCCCACATGGGCGGTGACTCTTAATTGGTAATGTAGGCTGTGCTTCCTGCCGTGCATTGAATTGCTTCAGTAACCTGTCATCCATGATTAAGTGCGCCAGCACGAAACGCGTCGGATCAAGGTGATTACTCTTCAGCGAAGCCCTTTGTCTGTCTGAGAAGCAGTTTCTGCATTAAATGAGTTGGCCAAAAACAAACTTACCAGTGTGGGCTCCTCATTACAGGCAAACTGTGTGATGGTTTATTTAGCGGCACTGCCTAGCCGCGAGGTAAGCCCAGCTGCACCTTCGGTACAGTCCTGCTGCCCCGTCAAGCGGCGTAGCGGTGTGAGGCCCGGTAAGCCCGATGCAGAATCATTGATGGGTCTTTGAAGACGGGCGGAGTGATGCAGTTCGCAACCCACTAGGGAAACACTTTTGAAAAACGGGCTCTTTGCACGGAGACTCACTTGAGGAACAATTCACAAAACTACACGGACCATCAGGCCACGGGATGGCCACGCCCACATGGGCGGTGACTCTTAATTGATAATGTAGGCTGTGCTTCCTGCCGTGCATTGAATTGCTTCAGTAACCTGTCATCCATGATTAAGTGCGCCAGCACGAAACGCGTCGGATCAAGGTGATTACTCTTCAGCGAAGCCCTTTGTCTGTCTGAGAAGCAGTTTCTGCATTAAATGAGTTGGCGAAAAACAAACTTACCGGTGTGGGTTCCTCATTACAGGTAAACTGTGTGATGGTTTATTTAGCGGCACTGCCTAGCCGCGAGGTAAGCCCAGCTGCACCTTCGGTACAGTCCTGCTGCCCCGTCAAGCGGCGGAGCGGTGTGAGGCCCGGTAAGCCCGATGCAGAATCATTGATGGGTCTTTGAAGACGGGCGGAGTGATGCAGTTCGCAACCCACTGGGGAAACACTTTTGAAAAACGGGCTCTTTGCACGGAGACTCACTTGAGGAACAATTCACAAAACTACACGGACCATCAGGCCACGGGATGGCCACGCCCACATGGGCGGTGACTCTTAATTGATAATGTAGGCTGTGCTTCCTGCCGTGCATTGAATTTCTTCAGTAACCTGTCATCCATGATTAAGTGCGCCAGCACGAAACGCGTCGGATCAAGGTGATTACTCTTCAGCGAAGCCCTTTGTCTGTCTGAGAAGCAGTTTCTGCATTAAATGAGTTGGCGAAAAACAAACTTACCGGTGTGGGCTCCTCATTACAGGCAAACTGTGTGATGGTTTATTTAGCGGCACTGCCTAGCCGCGAGGTAAGCCCAGCTGCACCTTCGGTACAGTCCTGCTGCCCCGTCAAGCGGCGGAGCGGTGTGAGGCCCGGTAAGCCCGATGCAGAATCATTGATGGGTCTTTGAAGACGGGCGGAGTGATGCAGTTCGCAACCCACTGGGGAAACACTTTTGAAAAACGGGCTCTTTGCACGGAGACTCACTTGAGGAACAATTCACAAAACTACACGGACCATCAGGCCACGGGATGGCCACGCCCACATGGGCGGTGACTCTTAATTGATAATGTAGGCTGTGCTTCCTGCCGTGCATTGAATTGCTTCAGTAACCTGTCATCCATGATTAAGTGCGCCAGCACGAAACGCGTCGGATCAAGGTGATTACTCTTCAGCGAAGCCCTTTGTCTGTCTGAGAAGCAGTTTCTGCATTAAATGAGTTGGCGAAAAACAAACTTACCGGTGTGGGCTCCTCATTACAGGCAAACTGTGCGATGGTTTATTTAGTGGCACTGCCTAGCCGCGAGGTAAGCCCAGCTGCACCTTCGGTACAGTCCTGCTGCCCCGTCAAGCGGCGGAGCGGTGTGAGGCCCGGTAAGCCCGATGCAGAATCATTGATGGGTCTTTGAAGATGGGCGGAGTGATGCAGTTCGCAACCCACTGGGGAAACACTTTTGAAAAACGGGCTCTTTGCACGGAGACTCACTTGAGGAACAATTCACAAAACTACACGGACCATCAGGCCACGGGATGGCCACGCCCACATGGGCAGTGACTCTTAATTGATAATGTAGGCTGTGCTTCCTGCCGTGCATTGAATTGCTTCAGTAACCTGTCATCCATGATTAAGTGCGCAAGCACGAAACGCGTCGGATCAAGGTGATTACTCTTCAGCGAAGCCCTTTGTCTGTCTGAGAAGCAGTTTCTGCATTAAATGAGTTGGCGAAAAACAAACTTACCGGTGTGGGCTCCTCATTACAGGCAAACTGTGTGATGATATATATATATATATACACACAACTTTTCCTCTGTGCTGAGGGGCCACCGACCCTGACAGGGCGGCTTCGGGATGCAGGAACGGAGCATCCTGCTTCTGACACACCAGTACAAACAAAATGCCAAGGCTTGACATCGGAGAAAACAGAGCTCTTTATTCAACACAGGGCTGCAGTTTTCAATCTCTTCCAAACGCGTTTCGGCTAATACGCCTTAATCATTGTTATATCAGGTAAATCCTTTTTTCCATTTCTGGATGAAGCGGGCGGGTCATGCCCCATTCTGCTATGACAAGGTGTGCTTGAAATGCATTGTTAGTTTAGCACCATGGGGTTTTGAGTCTTGTGTCACATAAGTTATGTGAGCATCAATTTCCTTTCGATCTGACCATTATGCCATTGTTTTAGTGGGCAAATGATAGAGATGGAGAGGCCGTTGATGGAAGATAGTGGAAGAAAACATTTCAGGATCCATTGTGGCGCCTGAAAGAGGTTCAAGTAAGGAATTGGAGGCAGTGCATTCTTCAGGTGAATTTACACACTGATTTGAGATCATTGGGGAGCTGGACCTCCTTCCCTGGAAAAAGAAGGCTGTAAAAGGAGACAAGGGACAGGGGAAACTAGTGTTATCACAGGATCAAACCTCCAAGACTTGTCAAATATTGTCTAGATTCCACCAATTTGAGGAGTAGCAGCAAAGGAAGGGAGAAAATTCTAAAAAGTTGCAGTTGAATGGTTAGAACCAGTCCTAAGTCTACCAGAAGGGCTGCAGGTGGCCCCAGGGATTACACAAAATGCAATACCACTCAGACCGTATTTTGACTGGGGCAGAACAGGTACATTGAAGTAAATGTACTGGGCACTACAAAGGCCTTTTGGCCTGACATTATGGTTCTGCTGTGCAACAATTCAGTTTGTTCCAATGAATTTTATTTTACAAATGTGAACTTTTACTCACCATCATTTTCTGTGTCATTCAAACAGATGACAATGTCCGGAATAAGTCCCTTCTCGGATATAGCTATCCAATGTTCTGGCAGTTTCGGAAGATTATCCAATATCCATCCACCAATTAGTGAAGTGCCGATTAATCTTTCCTTATTTTCCTCATTGAACTGAAAATAGGAAAATAATACCAATTCTTTCATTACATAGCACGCATATAAGAATATGAATTAGGAGAAAATAGCTTCATGGTAATTACTGTGCTCAAAACTACCCTATGGATACTGTCCAAGAGCGCGTCAACATTTCAAGATCCCACCAGCCCACATCGGATGCCAACATCCTTCTCAATGTTGCCAACACAGGCTTGAAATACATGCTGGACTCAATGCACTTTCTAAGCCATAACCATCGGCACTTTAGAACAACCAAGAACACTCAGAGAGCGAGGTACCAGTGATAGACAAGAAAAAATAACACTCTAATCCAACTCAAAGGACATCATTTTACGAAGCTAAAATAAGAAAATCACTCAAAGCTGCCAATCATTGTATCGATTCTTACCAAGGCCCTTCAAGCTTGCATTCAATAGACACCACATGTATTTCTTCCACACCAAAACAGATTACCAAATCAGATTCTACATAGACATCACAAAATCGAAAGCCACTATCCCATCATTCACAAAAGGCTTCACTCTCACATGGACAAATTCCTACCTCCTCGAGCGTGTTGAACTCACTTAACTTCCTCAACATACTCAAGGCCATGTCATATGGGCCAGATGTAGGTCGCCAAATACTGGTCGGTAACGGCCGATTTCGTCCGTTACCGACCGGTATTTGGAGATTGAGATGTAGGGGGCCTAATATTTACAGATTCGGTAAATTTACCGAATCTGTAAATCTAGATGTAGGTGGCACTGAAAACAGTGCCACAGGCCCTTAAGAATTCGTTATTTACAATGGAAATACTATTTCATAGTAAATAACGAATTCCTGTGTACATGCACATCTGTGCATGTACACCTGTGCCATGTGGCACACATACATGCCCTAGGGGCATGTATGTGTGTCACATGGAACACAAGCCAGAATCAGGTGTGCAACAGGGTGTCAAAGTGACACCCTGGCCCCCTTGACAATTCGGTAATTTTACCGAATCGGTATTTACCGATTCGGTAATTGACATTGATTCCTATGGGCCTCATGGCCCATAGGAATCAATGGCAATTACTGAATCGGTAAATACAGATTCGGTACTTACCGAATCATACCGATTCGGTAAAAATTACCGAATTATTACCTACATCTCATTTACCGAATCTAGAATACCGAATCGGTAAAATTCGGTATTCTAGAGTCGGTAAATGAGATTTACCTTCATCAGGCCCTATAATATAGTGCCTCCCTCAGCCAATTAATCTTTCTGTCAAGAAGCAGCGTGGAGGTACTCGTTACTGCTTAACGTGGTTCATGTATGGGGTAAGCAGTACTTTAAACACACTCACACTAAGCGGTTTTTCAAAGAAGAAAAGGCTGGTGGTCATTCCAGAATGCTGGTGCTGCTGACACATTTCAGACTGTATGCACAAGAAGGGTGGGCTGTGGCAGTACACTACCCATCAACTGCAATTCCCAAGGGCCACAAACTCTTTCATGTCCATATAGATGAAGATTTGACTGATTCATGTGACATTTTGTAAAGTGCGCAGCTAAGAATGTCCTGGTGCTAGCTGAAGGCAAGGCAAAAGTGTAGCGGAAGTTAGAAAGAAAATAGGAAGATTTTAGGAATTTACGAAAGAGTTAGGCTGTTGATGGAGCATCGAAAGGGCCGGAGAGTATTCCATGATTTTGCACTAAGAACTGACAAATGCAGCCTGGGATAAATATTTTTGCAAAATCTGGGAATTTAAAAAGAAAATGGCGAGAACTGGAGAAGGGCATTCTTGATTGAAAATGTGATCAAAAAGTGAAGACACCTGGTAAGAAGAAGAGGTCATTATTTCTTGGTGGCACAGAAATTTTGAAAGTGCACATTTTGCGGATGGGTAGCCAGGGGAGGATAATTAAATGATTGGATATTACAGAATATATGTTAAATCCAAGGATGAGGTGGGCAGTGGCATTTTGAATGTGCTGCAGTCGGGAGCTGGAACAAGCATTAAAATTCCATAATTGCGATTAGCAAATTGCTAATCGCAATTAAGGAATAATTTCCCATTCATGTCTATGGGCCAGGAGGCCCATAGGAATGAAGGGGAAATTGCGAATCGCAATTTGCTAATTGCAAATTGTGAATATTTTCAAGGGTGCAGGGGTGTCTCAAGAACACCCTGCTGCACCCCTGAAAATGACATGTGTGCGCATATGGCGCACATACATGCCCTAAGGGCATGTATGAGCGTCACATGGCACCTTTTGATTTGAAATTATTTTTTTTTTAAAGGAATTCGGAACTTACCACCAACTAGAAGTTGGTGGTAATTTGCGATTCCTTAAATGCAATCGTAAAATAAGGAATGGCAATTTTACCGATTCTTATTTTGCACCAAAAATGTTTCATACATACCATTTAGCGAAAATGGGTTAGCAAACGCCGGAATTGTGCGAATTTAGGCGTTTGCGAACCCATTTTGCCTTGATACATATGGCCCTAAGACAAGCCGAAAGTCACTGTCTATGTGCGAAATAATTGGCTTATCATCAGCATAAGCATAGAAGCATATCTGAAAAGAGAGAACGAGGAAAACAAGAGATATTAAAGGCAATAGGGCTGAGGGAGGAGAGTTGTGAACACACACGGAACCGGTTTAAATTAGGTTTGAAAAGGGGAAATGGTAACAATCTGGGAGCAATCAGCTAAGAACGAAGAAAGCCAATTCAACATGAGATCTTTTATGTCTATATTTTTGTGATGGCAAATAAGTGTGATAAGGGATATCATGCGAAATGCCACAGTGAGGTCCAATAACATAAGAGTGGCCAAGCCACCTGAGTCTAGCATTTGTCATCAGAGCTATAGACAATTACTATTTCCATGCTGTAGAAGGGGCAAAAACTGACTGAGAAGGGGCTAACATGTTACTGGCTACAACATATTGGGTGAGTCGCTACTTGCCAATGGACTCAGTTACTTTTGCTGTGAAAGGGAAAGAGAAATTAGTCTTTAGATGATAGACACGTTAGGGGAAACAGGTTTCTTTTTGAGTAAAGGAATGACAGGTGAGTTTTCTATTCTTTTGGGGCTTGGCCGGTGGCCGATTACTTATTATATAAGGTTGTGTAAGAAGGATATAAGAATGAGGGAAGACTTATGATGAGATGTATAGGTAAATGGGCCCAACTGGGATACAGAAGAAATGGATCTGATTGTGTTAGGATTGTGTTACGAGTTTGTTTGTATTTTTCAATTTCATAGTGTGTATTTTCTGAGAGCTTTTTTCTGCAACATGTTGACTTTTCCTTCTCTTATGTACCTCTGACATTTTTTGTTGGTTTCTTTGTGCCTTGGTAGGTGTCTTTTCACCTTCCTCTCAGTGAACCTGGAGGACAGTGGTGAGACTTCTGAGGGAGGTCACCCTTATTATCCCTTTCTAGAGAAGAAGAAGAATGAAAAGGAAGTGTGACCTGCCGTTAAAAGAAATCTCAGAACGTCACTTGGCAAGGCTAATAAATAGATATTTTCCAAGACTACTTTAAAGAGACATTATGTACAAAGAAAGCCTTCCTATCCTGAGGAAGAAACTTATAGATCTAAACATGTCCCTATTTGTAGGGGGGATTTGAACTTACTTACCAACTGCACACTCTGCACTTTAGTTGACTCACCTGTTAGAGCGAGTATTTTTGCCGGTCGTCATTTTGGGTGCAGTCTAGTCTTTTTTTCATTCAAACTATAAACACGAATGCTGGCACGACCACGCAAAGGATGTGTGCAATGAGCGCAGCAATGGCGCGCCTAAGACACGCCAAGGGCATGCCTGTCTCCACCCGTCTGAAGCTGGAATGCGCTGTGCGCCAGGACGCCTGGTCTTTTTTCAAATCTAAGGTACACGAGGGACTTATTACTAGAACTTTGTACTCTGGATAGGCCTAAATGCTGTAACTCTTGTGATTTTAATGTGAGCGCGTCACAATATCACTGCTCTACTGTTTTATGTTTTCATGTCAGATTTTATTACCTTTTCAACAAGTAATTCTCCCTCACCCTCCTCTCCTAAGGTTGTGGAGCCAAGACAAACTTCATTCACTCTAATGTATTATTTTAAACACTAGGTTATTGATTAAAATAAAGTTTGAATTTGTTGATTTTGTCAATCTCCATGGTCGAGACATAGTATTTGTAACAGAGACATGGGCTGACACTTCGTCAGGCCCTGATTTAAGATGAACAATCCCTAATGGATATGACATTTATAGAGTTGACAAACAACTTAGACGGGGGGTTGGAGGGATTTCAGTTGCCTTTCACAACCACCTTAGGGCTACATTCCAACTCGCGTCTCAGTTGGCTGGTGAAACGCCCATGTTCAAATTCAAATTTAACAACACAATTTTTTTTTTTTTTTTTTTTTCCGCGCCTGAATCGACCTAAGAGGTATCTCCGCGCTTTGCTCGCAAAAGGTTCTGGAATATGTTGACTCTGTGGAAACCACATGGAAGATTATGCTACCTTCAATAGTATTTTGGTGTATCGCCCTCTGGGCCAAAAGAGAGGTTCATTAGCTCCCTGCAGACATTCATTGAATCCTGCATGGAATTTTCCAATTTCACTCTTTTAGGAGATTTACATTTTTGCTTAGAGCTTGTGGATAATTAAGGCACTGACTATTTAGCTAACTGTCTGCAGCTTTGATCTTACTCAGATCGTTAATCTTCCCACTCATCCACCCTGTAACACTTTAGATCGAGTATTCACTAATAATTCGGACGTCAGATTTGATTAAGTTTTACCATTAACATGGTCTGACCATAATGCTGTTTTTATCAAAATTGTGGTTCCCACTAAAAAAATCCTGCAATTCTAGTTATTCTATATTTAAGTTTCGCCTATGGAAGAAAATTGATAAATCAGAACTTAAAAGCATTCTTAGAAGCTCTAATCCTATGTCTGACAGCAATATAGAATGCGCTGTCACTAAATACACCAATTGGATTGATTCTCTGTCACCTCACTGGCTCCTGAAAAAACAATGATAAATCACAAGAGGAAACCTCAGCCCCCTGGTATTCATCAGATCTAAAAAAAACTTACATTAAAATGCAGGGCTCAAAAATATAGGTGGAGGAAAAATACTGCCCTGAAGAAAGAAACAAATATACATCCCTTAGTAAGTACTATAAAGCCTTAATTGTTTCTTAAAGAATCAATTCCTCCAAAGATTTTACTAAAGAATTATTTAAGACAGTTATAACTCGGTCAAACTTTAATTAAGGCAAAGCTTTCATTCCAGATCAATCTTTTTGTAATAAGCTTGCAGACTAATTTCTGTCTAAGGTTAATATCATTTTAATGAATTTAACTCAAACAAGGAAGGTGCTTCCATGAAAGTCCAGGTCCCTGGTCCTGCAGTTTTACAAATTTTGATGCTGAGTAATAATTTGTTTACGAATATTTTTACACATTTCACCCCTCTTTTTTGGAAGAAAGAGTACTGAATTTGATTGAAACAATTAAATCTGGCTCCCCATTTGACCCTTGCCCTCCTCATGTTTTAAAGATTGTGTCTTCAGAGGCCTCGGTCTATCTTACTCAGCTGCTGAATAACATTCTAATCTCAGGCCACTTTCCGGAAGCCTGGAAAAAGGCCTTTGTGCTTCCTCTTTTAAAAAACCCTTCTTTTGATCCTGCTGATATGAAGAGGTTTTGGCCTTTTTCCAACCTTTCACTTCCTGCCAAGATTCTGGAGAGGCTACGAGTGAGGACATTATATCCTACGGGACGTTAACCATTTCCTGGATTCATCACAACATAGGTTTAGACTGCATCATTGTACGAAATCTGCCCTAGTTATTGCTACAGAAGAAATTAGGTCGGTCGACAGATGAAGTAGGACTGCACTGATTCTCTTTGATCTCTCGTACGCATTTGATACAGTTGATCATGTCTTGCTTATCAACTGGCTTGAGAGAATCGGCTTTCAAGGCGCAGCCCTTACCATCCTCAGATCCTTTCTATCTGCTAGAGAGCAAGTGGTGACTTTCATAGAGTTTGTTTTTGCTCTATTCTTTTCAACGTCTATCACTCCTCTAGCCAAACTTATTTGTACTAATGGTTTTCTGTTGTCTCATACACCGAGAACACTCAAATTGTAGTGTCAGTGTCATCCAATGTTGATGAGGTGGGCAACAAATTCAACAATTGCATGAGGCAAATTGGATGCAGGAGAATTGTGTGAAACTGAAGTCCAATAAAACAGAAGTTCTTCTTTGTGGAAATGATACCACCTTTTGGAATACCTCTTGGTGGCCTCCCCGCCCGGGCTCCAAGCTGGCTGTATGTACAATGCAGTAGTGACAACTCCTTTGTGTGAAGGCAGGGCACAGCCTAATCAGTTGCAAGTGAGACAGCACCCAGTTCTACCCACCCCTCATGCCAGTGGTGGCCCACGCAGGCACACCTAATCCCTCTCTTGTGTGGTTGTCTAGGAGGAATAAAGAAAGTTCATCTGCCAACTAAACTCAGTCATGTGACTCAGACCAAAGCTGCACGGACCAAGTAGGGCAGGAAGAACAAGTTACTTACCTTCTATAATGCTTTTTCTGGTGGATACAGATTCTGTCTGTAAATTGGCAGCATTGTTTATGCACCGCTGTGTCACAAACGTGACGCAACGACATTGCAAAAGTGTCATAAGGGGCTTGTATATCTGCCTCAGAGTCTTAAACGTAAGAAACCTTAAAGGGCCACTATGCAAAGGTTCAAAGGGTGAACCCATCAAAAACAGGCACTAGATTCAAATCCCACTGGTTGCAAAATAAAGGGAGTGGGAGGAAACCTATTAGTGAGACCCTTAATGAATCTCATAACTATGGAAGATTTAAACAACAAGGGTTGATCTGATAAGTAGAGAAAAGCAGACAAGGTGGATAAGTAGCCCTAAATAATTGCTACTGCACAACCCTGTTGCGTCAAAGAAAGAGAAAAACTGAGAACATCAGATAAATGCGCGTTTAAAGGTTCAATAGATTTCTCTCCACACCATTTCACAAATCTAGCCCACTTACCAGAATAAACAGATTAGGGGGAGTGTCTTCTGGATGTTACAATAATGCCCACTACATCCGGTGGGAGAGAGAACGAACTCAGGTTGCCCAATTCAATCTCCAGGCATGAAGGTACAGGCTCTGGAGGTGGGGGTCTATAACCTGTGATTGCGAGATGAGGTCTGCCCTGAGAGTGAGACGGAGAGGAAGGTGCAATGAGAGGTCTGTATACCACACACTTTGTGGCCAATGAGGGGCGCTCAATATGGGGCCAATCCGGGCGATCAATAGGACTTGGGCCCGGTCTTAGCGAATCTTCCTCAGAACTCAAGGACTCAAGGGTATGCAGGGAAATGCGTAAAGAAGCTGCGAGCCCCAATCTAACTGAAACGCGTCGCCCAACGCTCCCCAAGTCAGATACTGGATACTGCCAAATGAGGAGCAGTTTACATTCTCGTGTGCAGCAAACAGGTCCAATGGAGGGAACCCTCATAGCCTGAAACTATGAGGAACAACCTCCATATGTAGACGCCACTCGTGATAGGCCAAATATTGACGACTGAGACTGTCCGCATGCACATTCAGCTTCCCGGCTAGATGATTTGCGAAGTCGCAAATCAGATGGTCCTGAGCCCAGAACCAAAGTTGTAGAGCCTCCTTGCAGAGAAGATATGGCCCTACTCCTCCCTGTTTGTTGACGTACCTCATTGCGGTAGTGTTGTCTGTCAAAACGCTGAACCAGGAGCCAACTAAGAGCCAAAAGTATCACCCGCAATTCCAAAAGATTGATGTCAAACAATCCTTCCTCTGAAGACCAAAGACCCTTGACCTCCAGATCCCCGAGATGAGCTCCCCACCCTGGAGTGGAAGTATCCATTATCAATGTGACCACTGGAGACAGGTTGCTTGGAACACCCCACCAATGCAAATCTGCTGCAGTGTCTCTGGAGATTTTGGCCAATACCTTGAATTCTCTGTAGTGTTGAAACCTCTGCCCTTGGAGGCACCACTGGCGGGCCCTCATATGCCAGAGAGCATGGTTGACCAACAGTATGCAGGAAGCAAACAGACCGAGCAGGCGCAAGACCTTCAGGACTAAAGCAGCTGCTCCATTCTGAAAAAGTGAAATCATGGCCTGGATGTCTTGAATCTTCTGTGGAGACGGAAAGGCATGACACACAGTAGTGTCCAGTAATGCCCCTATTAACAGGTTGCGCTGAGAGGGCACCAAGTGAGATGTGGGTATGTTTATCAAAAACCCCAAGCTGAACAACAGCTGTATTGTTACCTGCAAATCTTTGGAGACTTTGCATTGAGCAGCAGGCATCCAGATAGGAAAAAACAGGAATCTCCAACCTTCTGAGATGTGCTGCCACCACTGCTATAATCTTTCTGAAGACTCAAAGTGTGGAAGTAAGATCGAAGGGGAGGACTGCAAACTGATAATGTGGAGACCCCACTGTAAACCAGAGATACTTCCGATGCAACTTCAAGATGGAAATGTGCAAATATAGATCATGCAAACCAATCAACACCATCCAGTCTTCCTTTTCCAGTGGGAGAAGAACCTGTGCTAGGGTCAACATTTTTAACTTCTCCTGTTTAAGGTAAAAATTAAAAACCCTGAGGTCGAGAATTGGCCGCAAACGACCATCCTTTTTGGGAATCAGGATGTAACAGGAGCTGCACCCCTGACCCCTTTCCTGCTCTGGAACAATCTTGATTGCACCCTTTTGAAGTAATAACAGCACTTCCTGTTGAAGAAACAGGAGATGCTCTTCCGAGCAAAGGCCTTGACGGGAAGGGAAAGGAGGGGGAAACTCCTTGAAGGGAAGGGCATACCCATTTTCTATAATGTTTTAAACCCAGAGGACTGTATTGACTGACCTCCAATGAGATAGGAAATAGGCCACCTAGCCCTCTCCCCCACGGGACATGCATGCTCTAAGATGTCGGAGTTAGAGCTGCTTCCCTAAACCAACAGTCAGAGAGGAGGAAGGGGAGGAGGTGGAGGAGGAGGAAACTTGTTGCCAGGCAGAACCCCACTGACGACCTCTGCCCCTTCCCCTGCAAGATCTATACAGAGGATTCGTCTGCTGCGTCTGCTGAAGCTGTTCTCTACTGCAAAAGGACTAGTTCTTTGCAAAGTAGAAAAACCTGCGAAAGGATCTATAGTCCTTGAGCTGTGTCAAAAGCCCCAGAACCTTGCTGTAGCTTAGCTGTCTTTGAAACGCTGCAGCGCAGAATCCACCTTCTTTCCAAACAAGCTGGACCCATCAAAGGGACAACCCAGAAATGTAGCCTGAACATAAGGTGAAAAGTCTGAACCACATAACCAGGCATGCCTTCTCGTCAGTACGGAAGATCGCATTGTCCTGGCTACAGAGTTCGCCGTGTCCAGGCTGGATTGGATTAGCTGGCGAGCAACAGCCGGGGCATCCGACAACAGTTCAGAAAAAAAGCCCTTGGATCTCCATGGGCAAGTCCATGAGGGCATGGATGTAATGACCCAAGAGAAATCTGGCATTCATGAATTTCAGGGCCATACTCCCTGATGAGAAAACTTTCTTGGTGTACTGTTTCAATATGTTTTGACTCCCTATCAGAAGGCTTAGATGGAAAAGACCCAGCAGAGAGCTTAGAAGAGCACCAAGCTTTCCAGTACAGGGTGCGCAGATAGAAAACTGGATCCCCAGGAGCCACCTTGTACCTCCTAGTCACTGTCCTGGAAACCACAGGGGAGGATATTGACTTTTGCCAAACATCCAAAATAGTCTCCGTTAAGGCCTCATCGAAGGGCAGCAATGGTTCTGAAGCAGAAGTAGATGAATGGAGCACCTCTGTAAGAATATATGATTTCAGTTCAGCTGTAGGCAGAGATAATACCAAAAGGTCAACAGATTTTCTAATCACTGTATGATAAGAAGTCACTTCAGGAGGTGGTAAGCCCTTAGGTGACGCCAATTCCCATTCAGGGGAGGTATTGAGGCCACTTGCCTCTACAAACTTTCAAATCAAGGGTTCAAGTTTCCCTTCTTCTGTCCCTTCCTACTCCTCAAGATATTTCTCTTTCTCCAATAGCCTCTGAGCCTCTCTCCGAGACCTTATCTTTGGAACCAGCGTTGGTGGCGCCAGACGCATCGTCTGTGATTTTGATACCGGTGTCGTAGGAGGATTCAAGGGAACAGGGTTCGAAACTGGTTGAGGACGTACTAGTGCTGGTTCAGATTCAGAAAGCTCCGGTGCAGAACCATCCAATGGAGCATGACCCACCAGAAAATCTGACAGCGTTGGCAGCCTCGGCGCCCGTAGAGACCAACTCCCTGGTGTCATAGGCATGAAAGGCAGACAGGGTGCATGAGGGAAATGAGGGGGACATAGTAAGCTAGAGGACCCATGGGGCCTGCAGGTGTACCAGATGGATTACCAAACATGGCATTTAAGAAATGCGAAGGATCTGATCCTGGAGTCGGGAACACAGGATAAGGATCCAGAACAAAGGGCTCTGGATCCATTCATGGAGGCAACAAATTTGGCTCTGGTTGTGTAGTCAGTGCTCGGGGCGGGGGAGCTGGAGTCAGAGATCTCAGCGCAGAAGGAGTAGAAACATTCTTTGCAGTTGGAGGAGTAACAGCCCTCACTGCCGGAGGGGAAGAATGGAAAAAGAGTTGGAGAAATCTCATCCTTATGATAGTGCCTTGGACTTAGAAGAACGAGGAAGAGAACCACGATGCTGCTTCTTCTCATGCTTCTTGGAGGATCTCAATGTATGGGACGTCGGCGTTTTAATCGGGTCCGAGATCTCCTGTGACCCCTCATCTGCCGCTTGGCCATGGCCATGAATAACTTGGCCTCCCCCCCCTTCAAGGCTTTTGAATTCATTTGCTTACACGAATTGCAGGTCCGGACGTCGTGATCCAGGGACAGGCACCACAAACAATTTTCATGAGGGTCAGTGATGGACATCTTACCTCTGCATTTTCTGCAGGGCTTGAATCCCGACTTCCTAGGAGTAGTCATCTTCAGCTGGCTTCAACGTCGCAACAACAGTATCAAACAAAACTCCCAGAAATGGAGAGCCTGGGAAAAAACCATCACACGTCAACGGAGCAGAAAAAAGGAAACTGATGTGAGCACGCCAACGAAGTCTTCTTATGGCCCGATGAAGTCACATGGAGTTTGACGTGAGAGAGCTGAGGAGAAAAGTTTCTGTGGAATGCTGCACATTGGGGTAATTCAAAAGATAAGGAATCAACAAGCAGATGTATCCATCAGAAAATGCAGACTTTCTGAAATTGCCATTTTTAAAATTGCAACTGAAATTTGCCCTTAGCATTAAAAAGGGTTTTAAATGATAATTTCTCAGACATCAATCATGAGACGTTTACCTGTTCCCAATCAAGTTAGCAGTTGAAATGTAATAAGGCAATGCAATGTTATCCTATGGGACCGATGGTGAACAGCAATGACAACGCGGGGATTACCCCGCACTGCCATTACAACGCAGGAATTACAACGAAAGTCGTTACATCGACTTTCGCTGGAGGGCGCTCTTGGATAGAGAATAGTTTAATTTTCTATTCAACTCCTTCCCTACTGTCAATGTGGGCTGGAGTTGGAATAGAAAATTAAACTATTCCACTATCCAGCGCCCTCCAGCGAAAGTCATTGTAACGACTTTCGTTGTAATTCCTGCGTTGTAATGGCACGAGTGGTAATACCACGCGTTGTCATGTCATACAACCGGGAAAGATAGGCCTCACAATAGTAAAAAACTAATTTAGGAGTTTTCACTACCATGATATGCAAACTTAAAAGTACATGTCGAACATTTTAATTATCATGCATCCTGCCCTAATGGTTACCTAGCGCCTACCACAGGGGTGACGTATATGCAATAAAATGGGAGTTTAAGGCTTGGCAAAGGGGGTATATTGATAAGTCAAATTGGCAGTTTAAAAGTACATTCAGGTTGCAATGGCAGGACTAAGACATGTTTCAGGGGATACTTAAACGGGAGTCAGAATAAGTGCTTCCGAGCCCGCTAGTAGCATTTATTTTAAGGGGTCTGGGTATATGATATACCACGTTACTAGGGACTAATTAGTCAAATAAACATGCCAATCAGTTTTAACCCTATTGTACCATGTCTTAGGGTATGAGTGCACATGCACTTTAGCATTGGCTAGCAGTGGTAAAGTGCACTGAGTTATAAGGCCACAACAAAAACAAATCTCAACAAAAATAGGAGGGTAAATGCAAAACGTTTGGGGGAAGACCACCCTAAGGCTGACAGGTCCAACACCTACCCAAAAATAAACAGAGTGATAACGGAGTGCAATCTCCAACTATTTACCCAGCAATCCACTGAATGCTATATAACTACCCTCCCATGGCTGACCAATATTTCTCTTCTATCTCTCTGTTCTGGCAAAACAATCTAACCATCATTTATATAATGTAGACAAGAACATCCTCGTCATAATTTTCACATTGCAATTCTAAATAATCATATGCATACTACTGTTTGACTGGCAAGGCTATCTATCTATCTATTCCCCTAAGTATTAGGATACTGTTTAAATACCACAAATTTACATAGGATCTGCATACCGGTCTGTGCATCTGATAATTAATAACAAGACGCCATGCTATAAGTTGCTAAACGTTGTACAATTGCTAACCCAGAATTATGATCATAGCAAAATACCCTGTTTCTGGTGATTTTCCTTTATTTTTACCTTCTGTTGTTTGATGTTCCCATATTACATGGTATTATATCTTAATTGGCAGATACGGGGTTGCCTCGTATTGCATTAATACAATAAACTCTTGAAATGAAAAAAAGCCAGTCACAATAATATTAAAGTGTTATCAGCTTTGCTTTGTTTCAGGCATGTACGCAGTGGTACTGCAAACTATGCTGTTATGCTGTGCGAACAGCTTTGATTTGGGTAAAAAGTAAATATTGCATTATATTTCTAGTAGTATACCTGGAAAGCCATTTTAAGCCATGACTGGAGCAGCTTTTCAACAATTCTTCTCGAAATTCTTAAAAGCCATAAATCTACACCTGTTAACAGGAGCATGTGTACATCTGTAGAAAGTACTGTTCATGACTCAGACACTAAAAGACAAAGGTTGAACTCGCTTCTAAGGATCAGTAAGACTGTAAGCCACTTTAGACCAAGCAACAGTATGGAACACCATGTGGTTTGAAAATTGTCTTCATATTTAGAAATGGCTGTATAAAAGAATGACAGCACTTCATTTTGTAGAGTCTTTACCTCCTTGATGGCTTTTTCAAGCACTTCAGCACATTCTTCTGGAGATAGGATAACTGGAATCTGCATTGCGAGTTTAAGTGCTTCCTCCACCATTGCCTGGACCTCTGGATGATCAGCTGTTACCTCCATTTCCGTTGACTGTGTCACGGTTGATTCCTCTGTTCCTGGTGTGAAAATATAGGTGCAATTCATGATCCTCAATATTTTTTTTGCCTATATGATCACCACGCAAAATCAATTTACAAATAGGCATTCTAAACGTGGGGATTTATGTATTGAATGTATGTATTTTGCAAAACGCTATGTCTACTTGGTGATATAGATATTGTTCACTAAGGGACTGTTTTACAAAACAATTTACGTCTGTAAACCTATGTTTAAAGACCTAAATAGCCCCATTTATGCTTGTCAGATATCCACAAAAGGATACATGGCAGGAGAAAATGTTTTACAATTGCGAAATTGTACACCATGATTGCATACAATTACACAGTAGAGAAACTAACACAAGGGATGGGGAGAGGGCTAATCATTGCATGACTGACTGACTTTTTCCCTTTCTGGAAAATTATCCAACCAAGGGCAAAAGAGCATCCACTGCTTGGGGGGGTGCGAGGAGGGGTTTGGGAAGGTGGTTTCTCCATGGAGAAAAATCCCTGTGGAGGAATAAAACGAAAAGTAAAACAAATTGCACTTCCGCAATTCAAAGTTATGCTATGCGTGCAGCTCTGATGTGAGTAAATAGAAAATATCACATGATAATTACCCTAGTATACCTGGAAAGTCATACTTGGTGTAGTTTCCAACGATACTACTCAAGAACGTTCGGAATTTTCAAAACGTATAAACCTACATCTGTGCACAGGAGCTTGAGGACATCTGTAATAATGTTTGTGACTCAGGCCCTAAATATCAAAAGTTGAACCAACACTTAATGATATTTCTAAAGTTTAGTAGATTTTTTTTCTAACATGTTTATATCAACATTTCAATCCCTATAAAAAAAAAAAAGTATTGTGGAGTCTTTAACCTTTTCGATGCTGATGACGGAACCGCTCCGTCATCAGCTGCGGTAGCGCTGTGGTGATGACGGAGCGGTTCCGTCATGGCCCGCTTGCCGCGCCTGCGCTGCATGGATTCGGCGCCTGCGCTGGGCGTTCCATTGAGCGGTTCCGTCACCAGCATGGACGCGCCGCGCAGCCGCCCCGCCCCCTTAGCGCTGCGGCGGAATAGCCGCCGCAGCAAAGGTGTTAATCCGGACCATACCGATAGCTACCTTTCATCATAAGCCAAGGGCACAAGGACTAATCTCTTGGCACCTACAATCCACCAACTTACTTCGATGACCATTCAGTGATCACATATTCTGAGGTATACATGTGTTGTAGTCCAGACAAAGGTTTTAGATTTTAGGTCAACATTTTTTGTTTTTACATACCATTGTGGACTATTATTCACCAGTCACAATCACTGCACCTACTTTTACTAATATTTTTTATATTGTAGATGCATGAATACATTCAGTGCATGTAGATATCTATTTGTATATGTGAATATATAAGTATATGTGCAACTATTAAACAGCTGGTTTTCAAAATCATCAACCAGATTGTTTTTCATTGAAGTACAGGCTTTGAGCTTCCATTGTTTAGAGTACTGACGGAAGTTGGAGCCATTGCCTATAGATGCTTTCTGGTTTTATTCAGCTACCTTCCCTGTCTATTTGACGGCTATAATCATGGTGATATGGTGTTCCATGATCTTGATTGTGCCCCTTGCATAACTCCTGAGTATGTTTTATTAGTCACGTTGGTGTATTTCCATTAACTTACATGGTGTTCTTAAACACACATTGTCAGAAAAAGAGTTGTTGGTTGAATGGGGTATGAGCCCTGGTCAAACAGCAACTACAATCCTAGTTGGGGTATGAAGCAGGCAATCCCTAAATCAACCTGTGCTCTTCCTCTGGTAGCTTGGCACAGAACAGGCTGACTTAACTTTAGAGGTAATGTGAAAAGAACAAGTTACTTACCTTCGGTAACGCTTTTTCTGGTAGATACAATATCTGCCTGTGGATTCCTCACCTTTTGAATATCCCCCTGCGTCAGCAACATTCGGAAATTCTTTTGTAGCTTCGCGCCGACGTGGACCCGGACGTCATAGAGGCACGGCATCGCTCGCGACTCCGCTGACGTCACCGACGCCTATAATAGGCCCACGCCGGCGTGATGACATCAGTTCCGCCATTTTTTCCGTGCCTTCGAGGCACACGGACGGACCAATGACAGTAGACATAAACACAGTATACGCACTACCAATATCAAGGTAACACACACAGTGTGAAATAAATGCAATAAAACATTTGACAATAAAATAAATACATAATAGAAACACTGGCATAGAAGAGTGGACAACGGGGAGGCGGGTGGGTCAGTGAGGAATCCACAGGCAGATATTGTATCTATCAGAAAAAGCGTTACCGAAGGTAAGTAACTTGTTCTTCTGATAGATACATCTGCCGTGTGGATTCCTCACCTTGTGAATAGAGTCCCACAGCAGTCCCCACTCCCGGAGGAGGGTGTCCACTCTTCTAAACCAGGAAATCCTGAAGGACAGAGCGCGCAAAGTGGCCGTCCCTCCTCACCTCGGAATCCGACGGATCCGCAATCGATTCTGAAGGAGCCGGAGCCGGCGTCGAACCCGAAGAAGAGATCCACGACGTCGATCAGGGTTCGGCTTCAAAGTTGATGGGACTGGCGTCGACAAATCGGAGACGCCGACCTCGGCGTCGAAGGCTTCGGAGTCGAAGGCCTCGCCGGATTCGGATAATGCCAATGCGGCGTCGGAGCCGGCATAAAGGGCTTAAAGGGCGCAGGTGCATAGGATTGAGGAGCACCCAGACCATATGCCATCGGACCCATGGGACCAGCAGGTGCCCCAGAGGGATACATAGCCCTTGAATAAATTCCGAACATCGCATTCAGGAAATGCGAAGGATCCTGACCTGGACCTGGGAAGGCTGGATACGAACCCCCAGGCGGATCTCGAGGGCGTGGAGTCAAAGCGGCTTTGACCTCCTCTTCAGGCTGGTGCACCGGAGTCGACTGACCTTCGGGCAACGGAGCCTCTCCCTCTCCAACCACCTCCTCCTTACCTTCATCCTCCCGACCTGAAAGATGGGATGGGTCCGGAGATGGAACAGCTTTCTGCTTCGGCGAACTCGGTGAATTCGCATTCGACGCCTCAGCCTCGGCATCCTGTTCCTCCGAAGACGAAGATACCACCACCTTCTCGACCAGCTTCACCTGCGACTTCGGCTTGGAACTCGACTCCTTTCTCGATCGATGTCGGGATTCATGGGTTCTCTTTTTATGCTT
Source organism: Lissotriton vulgaris (assembly GCF_964263255.1). Lineage (NCBI taxonomy): Eukaryota > Metazoa > Chordata > Amphibia > Caudata > Salamandridae > Lissotriton > Lissotriton vulgaris. The sequence continues at coordinate 784,077,862 of NC_141694.1, read as the reverse complement.
CTTTCTCGAAGACCTTGAAGCATGGGCTGAGGACAAATCCGATCGCGACCTCGAGCGAGACCTTGACCTCGAGCGTCGATTCCGCGATCTTGATTTCTTCTTTTCCTTTCCTTCTTTAAACTTGGCAACCAGAAGTTTTGCTTCCCTTTCCTGGAGGGCCTTTGGTGTCATCTTCCTGCAGGATTGGCAGTCCTCGACGTCGTGGTCGGAGCTCAGACACCACAAACAGCATTCATGTGGATCTGTGATGGAGATCACCTTATTACATTCTCCGCAGGCCTTAAACCCGGTCTTCTTCGAAGGACATGTCAAAAGAAAGTGAAGACAAAGAGACTAGAAACAAATAGCAAGTAACAAAGTTACAGCCAAGGCTACAGAGGATCCCAGAAAACCGTTAGCGTCGACGACGCGGAAAAAAGGGAACTGATGTCATCACGCCGGCGTGGGCCTATTATAGGCGTCGGTGACGTCAGCGGAGTCGCGAGCGATGCCGTGCCTTTATGACGTCCGGGTCCACGTCGGCGCGAAGCTACAAAAGAATTTCAGAATGTTGCTGACGCAGGGGGATATTCACAAGGTGAGGAATCCACACGGCAGATGTATCTATCAGAAGTATTTGTACAACACTTGAAACAGTAAAACAGTGAAAACACCACACAAAACTATTTCACACCAGGTTAGAAAAATCGAGCTTAATTTAATAAATAAAACAAGACCAAAATGTCAAAAAATCCAATACATAGAACTTGAGTTATAAATTTGTGACAGAATAAATAAACAAAAAAAGTGCTAAGAAACAGGACGCGCTAACTGGGGATATCTGGATGTGCTGGACTGGGACAATGGTATAAGTTCAGGCTGATCCCGATGAATCGTGGGCCGGCTACAGTGACCCAGTTAGGTCAGCTGAACAAAAGTACCTCAAATTGTGGTTGTGAAGCGTTTGTGTGGATGCCTGTCGAAGGTGCGTCGCACAGCAGAAGCAATGCATTGGTTCCGAGATGCAACAAGTGATGGAGCAAGGAATCGTATAAAAGAGACTTGCTCAGACGCAATCCTCTTACATAATCCCGTAACAAAGTATTAATAATGTTTGTAATACTAATTATGCACAACATTCCATATATTTCTAGATAGAAGAAGCTTGCCTATGTGTTTTACTAACAAATAACCCAAGTGTGATTAAAGATGGCTTCTAACTCGGGAAAATGTACTGCGCATGCATAAGCTGCATGATGTCATAACGCTTGGAGGGAAAATTCTGCATCTGTGCAATAGCATCTAGTATGGCCGCTTGGGAACTCATGTGCTAAGCATCTGCTTTGCTGAAACTAAACCGCGTTATATACAAAGTGCTAATGCATAAATAGTCTTTATAAGTAAATGGGATTAGAGTAGAGATAGGTGGTAAACAGTGAAACCATTTTAATCTGAATTTAATACTTTGACTTTTGACCTCTCTATTAGTTCATATTTGGGCCTCTGAAAGATGTTCAAGTCTGAGACCCACGTGGGTTTGCCCGCATGTGCCAGAGGGATAACTCCGAAGCAGTGAGCTCAAGTCTTAGGACTCGTCAAGGACATTCGCCACACATGTCCTGGGAACCAGCTGAACATTCTGAAGATTCAATGGACAACTGTGAAATTGTATACATTGTTGTCGATAAAGTTTACAAAGATGGGTGGGAAATAAAGCTTGGGAGAACAAATGAATAGGCGGGAACTTAAACAATTGAACTTAAGAAAAGTATTAAACTTAGCATGGTGTGATGATCATCCCCTCAGCTCGCCAATCAGAAATCGGAGTTTCATAAGGTTGAAACATTTAGGGGTGGTACATACCATTAAGAAAGTATAATTGGGATAGTTAGTTAGATTAATTAGAGCAGTCACAGGCAGAACACTGTGATACCGAGATACTGTCCGAATGCTGATCGAATACCTGAAAAGGAAGACTTAGAATTTCAAAGCAAAATAGAATTAGAAGAAGATTGCGGTTGAATCGAGGAGGTAACAGAATTAGAGGAAGATTGCAGAAGAATCGAGGAGGATGTTAGTATCAGAGAGGGGTAGGACGCAGGCGTCGAATCCAGAAGAGATCATCTGTCCTGTCCTATCCTGTCCTGAAGTACCTGTCACCTGCACTTTCTAGGGGGTCCATTTACTCTTGACCAGAGGGGTCTGCTTTTTGCACCATCCTAGGTAAATATAATTCTGTGTATTGTATCAATGTGCTTTCTCTCTCTCTCCTCTCTTTCCTGAGGTACTAGTTGTTGTGAAATCTTTTTTTAAATTGAATAGACCAATCTTACTTCCTCTGAAAGATGGAGTTAACACTGTAATTTGTTTTTCTCTTATGATTAATTTGATAAACATTTAAACCTTACCTGAGTCTGTGGTTATTCAATGAGATAATTAGGTAAATTAACATATTTCATGATCATCAAATCCTAATCAACTAAAATAGATCCATTAGTTATGGAAAGTAATAGATTTAAGAATTGACAAGCAAATGAACCTACAATTTTAGCCCTACAAATTGATCCCCGGTGGTGTTCTCCGGCCTATACGAGTGAGTGTGTTTATGGGCCCAGAGGAGAATATAGTGATAGATGTCCGCAGGTTGGTAGCCCGCTGGATCATTTTGCTGGTAGCAGAGGTATGGTTTTTATTGTTTAGTTTGGTGATTATTGGTTATCGATTTATGTTTTAACAAAAATGTTCGTATATTGTTTCATGTTGTCTGGAAATTCCCGGGAAATGTGTAGCAGGTGGTGAATGGAAGTCACAATGCAGTGAGGTTATTCGTCTATTTTAGTAATTGAGTTCTGTGAAAAAGTGAGAGTGATTGTTAGCAAAGAGTTCGCTGGTGAAACTTTAGGATTTATTTCACCTAGAAATGTTAATACTAAAGGAGTAGCAGGTTATTCTGAGCTTGGGTGAAGAGTAAACGGAAGGTTTTACTTGCAGTGTACAAAGAGTAAGCGGAAGGTTTAACTTGTAGCAAAAGAAATCAACCGTTCTTTTAGTTTTATGAAACAGATGGAGTAGCAAATGATTTTATGTTGTTATTAATGAAAATGTTGGTAAAGGTTAAGGGAAAATAAATGTTTCTATTACCTTGTGAAGGGAGGGTCAGCTGCTGGAGTTACAATGATGTCACAGAGTGGCGTGCTGGGATTAGTTGAAACAGCGGTTGTGTGATTTTTGGAGGCTTTGTAAAGGAGGGGCCAGTAGTGAGGAGTGATACTAACGATAGAGCTACGCTAGTATTGGTTAAACAAATTTAGGAAATGTTAGCGTGATTGGGTGAAAGAATAAAAGCTGCAATAGGATTAGAGAACCTGAGTGTAAACAGAAAGACTAATTGGTTGACAAATTAGAAGCGGTTATAATGATAGATAGTGGAGTTTGTATGTGGAAATACAATCCAACATTAAGAGGGAATCGCCCAGACAGAAGATATTTAGGTTTTGCAAGACAAGAACATATAAGAGGACCTTCTCATAAAATGTATGGAGAGAAAAGTAAAATGTCACTTATGCAGAAAAGAAAAAATAATTTCAAGAAAAATAAACCCATTAAGACTGGAGAAGGAATTCTTATCCCACCACCAAAGACTCCTGCCTCATTTATGATGATGGAAAGAGGTTATCATACCTGTGCATGGTTAGAAAATTGGATTGAGTATACAAAAGATGACAGAATATTAGCTTTCCCAGAAATTGATATGTTTAATGGGAGAATTCTTCAGAATTTAAGGACAAGACAGATCTAGAAGTACTAGGGGTTATAGAGGATTCTATCCTAAAAAGATGTGTGAATCACGTGAGGATCAGATGAAACAATGGTCAAAAACTATGCTCACAGAAGGACTGTATCCTGTATTAATGTTAGAGGAACAGTCGGCACAATGTACTTCCACTCAAAAAGGACACCACACCGTATTTATAAAAAGATAGTAAAGCTTTATCTTTCCTTCAAATTTTGCTTAGATGCATCAGCATTAACATGTCATCATTACAAATGTTTCACCATTAGAATTCCTGTCTCCTATTTTCCAGGTTAGTGCATTAGCTCCAATCACACTAGTGAATCTTACTTATTTACAGCACCAACAGCAGTTTAAAATGTACATTCATTTAAACCCAACACTCATTTGAACACTAGGAGCGAATAGAGGAGGGCTGAAAGGCAAATCAGAAGAACGCCTCTTAGTTTGAGTCCAGCATTTGGTTATATCAACTGTCAAACCAAGCAGTGCCTACAAAGGAACAATGCAATAGATTACGTTAATTCATTAGTGCAAAGTGTCCATGCGAAAGGTTTTCAGTTAGCACAGTCAGAGCATACTTTTGCTTTAGTAGAACAATAGAATTCCTGCGTTAAACCCAGTACGAGTACACGTTGCTTGTGGAAGGAAGGCATGTCACCTAGAGATTATTTGGCAATGCTCTGTTTCTTTGAATAACCTCAATTCTGATAGAAAGAAAATAAAGTACCTCACATATGGGTCAGCATTTGCCACTGGAGTCGTGCTTCTTCCCCCCTCCCTTTTCCTCGGCTACTCCCTGCTCCCTCCTACCAGGAAAATCCCAGCGTGCTGACTGTTCAAAGGCCAAGAGAAGGGGTTAAGTTTCTTAGTAAGGCCAGTCACTGAAAGCAAGCCCCTGGTGGTTGAATCTTCACCTGACACAGGGCGCTCCCACGCAGCAACTTCTCTTCCTAACGCGGCACAACTCGCTCCGCGCCCACACAGAAGCGAAGCGTCATGCCGGAAACTCCAGCATGTCTCTGCTTCGGTACCTCCCTCAAGGCAAGGCGCACCTCCTCTAGGCCCGCCCCGCTCCTCCTCTTTACATCAGGGCAGAACGCTACTCCGGCCTCCGTGACCTGGCAACAACCTTAATGATGCCGCGCACACCCTGTCAGTGCCGGTCCTTCCCAGAGTCTCGTTAGCGGGGAAGTCAATGTTCCCTGAAGCCCCGGTCTCTCCCCGGACCCCTTCGATGAACCATGGAGAACCAGTCACCAGAATCTCCGCCGGCGCTAATCTGCAGGATTCGCGCTCCCACCTCAGGAGATCTGCCAGAACAGTGGCGATGATGACACAATGGCGGGGGGAATACAGGTCAGTTCAGATGCACCAACTGACAGGCCCAGGCGGGTCACAGCAGGGTAGCGAGGTAACGGGTTGTGCTGGGCGCAGGGAGATGACTAACCCATGGGACTTTTACCAGGGGTACAGCCCCATTCAGAAGGCAGCCCCACTCACCCTCACCAGTCTGGTTAGGTTTCTTTCAGCCTGCAACCCGGACTTCCACTCGGGGAACTGGTGGTATTTGTTGTGAAAGTTTCTAAAGTTTTATTGAAGCATTTGGATGGTCTGTTTGACACAGTGGTACCTGCGGGTTTAGGGACAGAATGTAAAATCACAGTTGAGTGGCCTGGTGATGAGTACCCAAAAGATGAGAAAACAGGAGCACCCTCAGATGAGGAAATGAAGAAATATGACCAAGTGATCACTTTCTTGAAAGGGAAAATTCCCCCAAAAGAGACAGATTGGATAAAAGTAGATAGAACCACACAATAAGTAAATGAGACTGTACATGCTTATTATGAACGTCTGCTACAGGTATTCAAGCAGTATAGTGGATTTGAGAATAGTGGTGATAAGGGTATGGGACATTTTGTGTATCAGTTTGTACCTGGACTGAGACCTGAGATTTGTCAGATGATTCAAAACCATATGTTGTGTTGGCAAGGAAAGCCAATAGATGAAGTTTTAAAGTATGCAAAATACTTTGGAGATGAGATTGAAAATAGACGCAATAAGTTAGAAGAAAAAGTAATATGGGCACAAGTAAAATTGGCAGAACAGTAAGAGCTTAAGTTAAATTATCAGAATAATGATCAAACTAGAGGATCTGGGTGGAATGAAAAAAGTGGGGGGAAACTAAAAGGGAAAATGAGCAGAGAGGAAGCAAAGAAGAAATTCCCTTGTCATGGTTGCGGAAAATTGGAGCATAGAAAAAATGAGTGTAAAAATATTCAAAATAATAATGGCCCAAATCAAAATTTAAATCCACAGACTCAGAATGAGGTGATATTGAGTCAACCGCAACTGGTTGTTAATCAGCAGAGTCAGTTACCACCTGTCCCTATGCCAATTTTTGTGAACAGAGCAAAGAACAGTGGATGCCGGATTTCCAGGAGAAAGTGGTAAGATAAATTCTGTAACTTTATAAATGTGTTTTGCAGAACAGTTGTTCTTCTGAAGATGAACAATGACGGTGCCTTAGGGGGGAGGAAGAGGAGTGCGTACTTGGCACATCCTTGCCAGTAGATCAGTCAAGTTCATACATTGATGGAAAGGTAGAAGGAAAAGACATTGCCTTTTTGTTGGATACTGGTACTACCCGGTGTACTGTGAGTACAGCAAACATCCCAAACCTACCCCTCTTGGGTGAAGCAATCCAAGTAGTAGGTGTTTCAAATAAACAGGTCAGAACTCCAATCACAGAACCCATGGAGGTATGCATTGGCAATTTTAGAGAAATGCACACATTTGTAGTGTGTGAATCTAGCCCTGTAAACTTGTTAGGAAGAGACTTGCTATGCAAGATGAACTGCACCATGTATTGTACACCGGATGATGTTGCAATTCAGACCCCTGATGCAGATAGTATTTACAAAATAATGTTAGCAAAGCAAGGTACTGAGGTAGATGGGATGTCTTCAATGATGACGAAGGATGACTTACCTGATGAATTAAAATTGACAGTAAAAAGTAGGGTTAAAGGCAAATATAGATCCAGTAAAAGTGACTGTGAAAGAAGGTGCTGTCTACCCAAACACGAGATAATATAAGATGCGGCCAGAATTCAAAGCCGGTGTTATAGCAGAAATAGAAAAAAAAAAAAAAAGGCATTTTAAAAGAAATAAGGAGCAGTCCGTGCAATTCACCTATAATTGGCATTAAGAAACCTAACTGGAAATATCGGATAGTGCAGGATCTGCAAAAAATAAATAAAATAGTGGTGCCTTGTTTTCCTGTAGTGCCGAACCCAGCAGTAATTCTGTATCGAATACCATGGAATGCAGGATGGTTTACAGTAATTGATTTATGGTATGCATTTTTATCCATCCCGTTACACCCAGATAGTCAGTGTCTCTATTTGTTCAAATTTGAAAATCGTATCTATGTGTGGAATAGAGTTCCTCAAGGGTAAACAGAAAACCCTTCACTTTTTAATCAGATTCTGAAGAAATGTTTAGAAACACTAGTGATGCCCAGAAATTCAGTTTTGGTTCAATATAGCAACGACATGCTTGTTGCATCAAAGTCCCAAGATGATTGTGCCCTCGATTCTATTGCTTTGTTAAACCATTTGGCTGGTGGAGGAAATAAGGTATCACCAGAGACATTACAAGTTTGTCAAACCAGAGTTAAATATTAGGACATCAATTTGAAAGAGGAGTGAGGAGAGTGACACCTGAAAGACTAAAAATAATAAAACAGATGCAGTTAACACAAACCCAGAGAGAAATCAGAATGTTTCTTGGTGTAGTAGGGTATTGTAGGCATCAGATTGTAGGTTTTTCCTTACTGGCCAAACCACTAATACAAATGACAAGAAAACAAGCAGGAGACCCTAAGAATGGGATGATGAAAGCATGGAGGCTTTTGTGAAATTAAGAAATTGTCTGTGCGAAGCCCCTGATCTCGGTATGCCAGATTATACAAAAGCATTTGCATTATTTTGTTGTGAACTAGATAGTTGTGCTTTATCAGTACTAACTCAGCGACATGGTTTGATGCGACGTCTGGTAGTATATTTTTCTGTTACTCTGGACCCTGTATCTTCAGCTTTACCTGGTTGTTTGAAAGCAGTGGCTGCTGCTTGCACAGGTCTTGAACAGAGTGGATCTACAGTGATGGGACAGCCAGTAAAAGTCTATGTCTCTCATTCAGTGGAAATTCTGTTAACAAGAACACAAACTCAATACCTTACTCCAAGTCGAATTACCAAATATGAAAGAATTATTTTAGGAGCAGAAAATGTAACAGTAATCAGGTGTACTTTCCTAGACCCAGCTACTCTATTACCTGATGTGCATGGAGAAGAATTGAGGGATGACGTTGAACATGATTGCCTAGATGTTACTGAATACTGTACCAAACCTCGCCCAGACATACCGGAATAGCCCCTGAAAGAATGTGAAAATGAGCTATTTGTAGACAGCTCGTGCATGAGGCATGAGGAAGGAGGGTTAAGTTCTGCTTATGCTGTCTGTACATTGGCTGGAATAGTCAAAGCATCCTATTTGCCAGGAGTCAAGTCTGCACAAATAGCTGAATGTATTGCTTTAATGAAAGCCTGCAAAATTAGGAAGAATTGGAAAGTAACCATTTACACCGATAGCCAGTATGGTTACGGGGGATTGTGCATAACTTTGGCCAACTTTGGATGCAGATGTAATTCATGACTTCTTCAGGAACCCCTATTAAAAATGGAAAATATGTAAAAGAGATTTTAGAAGCAATACAATTGCCAAAAGAAGTGGCTGTGGTCAAATGTGCTGCACATCAGTCTGGAAATGACTATCAGCTAGATTCATCCTTGTCCCGTTTTGAGAGTCCTTAATAGCGATTATTAAGGAATCGCTATTAAGGACTTGCAAAACGGGATTCATGTAGGAATCGCTAAATAAATTGTGATTCCTACACATTCCTTATTTGCGATTAGCAAATTGCTAATCGCAAATAAGGAATAACTCCCCATTCATTCCTATGGGCCCAAATAAGGATGCGATTTCAAGGGTGCCAGGGGTGTGCACAGGACAGCCTATAGCACCCCATAAATGTAAATTTAGACTCATGTTGCGCACACACATGTCCAAATTGCGAGTTCATGACCCATTGATGAATTCCAAATGCCATTTTTGTGGGCGCAAACGGCCGAATTCAGCGATTCGCACCGTTTGCGCCCGCAAAAATGCTTGATGAATTTAGCAGTATGTGACTGCTGGTAATCGCTATGCTGACCAAGTTGCCAAGTACTGAGCCAAAACCAAAATGGCAGTAAACAAGAAAATTGAAACAACTGGAATCAGATGCCAATTTATGCTTATGTCAGCCATAGAAACATGGGATGAAGTAAGACATTTACAGGATGAGGTGGAAGTAAGTGAAATGGAAGTTTGTATAAAAACAGGATGTCAAAGGAGAGCAGAGATGGTGTTTGGATTTATCCAGATGGTAGACCGGTCATGCCAGACTGCTTGCTCTCACAATTGGCCAGAATGTACCATGGAAATACACACATAGGTAGAGATGCCATGATCAGACTTTTTAGACAAGATTGGTACAATCCGAAGTTTTGGACTGTCGCAGAGAGCCTTTGCCAGAGATGCTTAATCTGTCAACAGAATAACCTGGTAGGAAGACAGTGGTCAGTTGGGGAAAAATTGGAAAGGCATAAGGACCATTTGTGAGATTACAGGTTGATTTCATTCAGTTATCACCATGAAAGGGATTGAAGCACATCCTTGTCATAGTATGTTTGTTTTCACGATGGGTGGAGGCATACCCTACCAGAAGAAATGACAGTATAACAGTTGCCAAATTATTGTTGAGGAAACTGATACCTCGTTTTGGTTTCCAGTAGATGTGGAATCAGTTAGAGGATCTCACTTTAATAATGAAATAATTCGGTTGATCTGTGAAGCATTTAGAATTGTACAAAAATTGCACTGTGCTTTCCGTCCAGAGGCTTCTGGGGTGGTAGAACAATTGAATGGCACTCAGAAACAATCCTGACAGAAACATAGGGTTGAGTTTCCATGAAATACTCATGTGAAGAACAATGAGAATAGCCTTTATACCAGGACAAAGACTATTAAGTATAACTGATGATCTGGTATTAGACTATTGTAAAAGATTGGCTGACCTGGTGCGTTCTGTCTCTCACCAGGTTGGAGAAGACGCAGTTGCAAGGCAGCCTGATGAAGCACATGATCTAAATGCTGGAAATTAGATGGTGGTGAAGAATCACACCCGAGAAACATGTCTAGCACCCAGGTGGAGTACTCCGAAACAGGTGATACTGGTTACCACAATAGCAGTGAAATATGCAAGTTTGCCTAACTGGATTTACGATAGTCATACCAAGAGAGTACCAGCTCCTGATGAGGAAAATCCTCAACCGATACCAGAAGTTGAGGGTGCAGAAGGTTGTGTAGTTGAAGAGTCTAGAATAACAGACTCTGAAGAAACTGATCAAGAACAAACAAGCACTAGTCAGGAGGATTGGATACCAGTGGTTGACATGCCTGATGTAAACATAAGAACAAGAAGAACAAAATTAGAAAAGCAAGAAACTAGAGAGGATCAGACAGGTATAGAAGAACAAGTTCAGGAAATTGAATTTGAGATTGTCGGAGACCCTGAGCATGAACAGATAAGGAAAGAAAAATCCACTCAGACAGAGGTGAACCAAAATATTCACAGATATGAGGAGGGACAGATAGACTTAGAAGAACATGTTCAGGCTGCTAATCAGTCAAGTGCAATAAGACCTGAGCAGGACCAGTTAGGAAAAGAAGAACAAGTTCAGGAAGAAGAAGAGCAAACCAGAGTAAAACCTGAACAGGGCCAGATAGAAGAAGCAGAACACTGTCAGGCAAATGATGTCACAATAAGAAGCCCTGAACTAGATCAGTTAGAGAGGGATTCAGAAGATGAAGAAAACCAAATTGTGCCACAACATAATGTAAATAAAATAACCCTCCCCTCGAGAGCGACGAGGAAAGGGAAAGTGCAGTGCAAACCAAAAGGGTTCGAAAAACTGATAATTGGCCTACATATATGTCAAAAGATTAAAATATCATTTAAAGACAATAAATGAAGAACCTGACCAAGTGAATGAAGTCACTAGTCAGTCAGGACAGGCAAATGAGAATCACAGACGAAGGAGTCAAAGATTAAAAATACTGAATAATAAATTCAAAGGCCCTGAATGGACCTATCTGATTTTTGAGGAACTTGAGACCTTAGATTTAAAAGAAGAAAGTGACGAATACATAATTGCTGTTCAGATTGATGCAGGAAAAGTGAAACCTCCTTGAAATAATACAACAAATTAAAAAAGTTCTGAAATAAGGCAAAGAAAGAAGAGAAATCTTCTAAAGAATAGCTAAGGATAGAGTTGCTGAAAGACCAAAACGAAATTGCTTAAAGAAATGTTTTAGAATATGCATATGTAGCATTTTAGTAGTGATTGAAGTATGGTTAATTTTAACTAAATGGATACCATATTTGATGAGCATAGAAAAGAAAAATAGTACAGATACGAAGGGAAAATTAGCTAACTTACAGGGAGATAGAGTACAATTAGAAGCATCAGATGAATCAGAAACACATCACACGGTAACAAGATAATAACACAGATTTACATGTTTTCACCAAGTTATTGTTTCAATAAGTAGATACTATGGAAATTAGTGAGTGTTATGTATGTAGGAAATTACCAGCTTCAGTAGCAGAAAGTGTCACATATCACCATTAATCGCTAACATATGGCATTCCATGTAGTGCTTTAACAAGTCTGTTCTATAAAACAGGCACACTGCAGTATTATTATTCAAACTTAGATGTAATATTTTCAGAGGTTCCTGTTCGAAAGAATATGAATCCAGTACTTAGTAATCTAGCAGCGCAGTTCATGGGTGAATTTTTCTTAACACAAAATGCAATAGATGTAGCAGAAGGTCATAAGCATAATTTAACATGTTTACTAAAAAAAGAAGAAAATATATTTTTGAATTTAGTAGTAGAAAGAAGACAGGATTTCCAGATGAAAGCCCACAAACAGAAAAGTCATATTCCACCATGGGCTGAGAAGGAAAGAATGTATACATTTGGCAAGACTCGGGCTGCGATGGCCCTAGATTTTGAAAAGAAAGGGAAAATCTGTCTCCATAGGTTAAAGACTGACTATAATAACAATGTACTTATTGGTTCCAGTGAATGTGAACATACCTTCTTGGTTATTGGAGGATGGGGATTAAAGGGGGGAACTGATACAGTATTTCCTGGAATTTATTACATATGTGGAATAAAGCTTATTGCAAGCTACCTGCAAGATGGTATGGAGTTGCTATTGTGGAATAGAATTTCCTAAAGTCTATCATGTGAAGAGAATCACTGAAACAATGAAAACAATAATGATCTATTCCGTAAGAGGAGAGCTAGTTTTTCAGAAATAGTAGGAGACATATTTAGTGCATTGATACCTTCAGTGGGAGTAATTGTGAATTCACGAAGAATTTGTCAATTGTCCACAGTAGTTGATCGTTTATCTACTGATACTGCTGGAGGCTTTTTTATGATTCAATACCGAAATGGTTGGGATCATATCGATGGTTTTGCAGAATCGACTTGCCCTTTATATATTATTGGCAAAAGAGGGTGAAGTCTGTAAAATGCTGAAAGCGCAACATTGTTGCACTTACATTCCTGACAAAAGTGTAGGAATTGGGAAATACATTAAAAATATTACAAAATTGGAAGATAACTTGAAACCATTGGAAGTTGACAGTGTATGGAAGAAATTAACAAATAGTCTAACATCAATAGGGTCATGGTTTGCTAACTTTGGTAAAGGAGTTGTAGCTCAAGTAATACTACCTATACTCGGAATAACTATGACAGGTTTAATGATAATGATTTGGTGCAAATGTTGTAGAAGGAGAAGAAAGTATGAAGTAAATAAACAGGGAAAGAAGAGAATATACGAAGAAATTAGGCTTGAAGAATTAAAAGGAGAATTATACAAGAAAATGAAAAACATTAAAGAGAAAGATGAAGTGGAAATTGAAAAGACAGAGAAGGGAATTGAGATGTGCTAAAGTTGGCATTTGGTTGGGTTATAAGTAGTTTATGATGGCATAAATGCCATCCGAGAGGGGATTGATGGGAGCAAGGAATCGTATAAAAGAGACTTGCTTGGACGCAATCCTCTCATATAATCCCGTCACAAAGTATTAATAATGTTTGTAATACTAATTATGCACAATATTCCATATATTTCTAGATAGAAGAAGCTTGCCTATGTGTTTTACTAACAATTAACCCAAGTGTGATTAAAGATGCCTGTGAACGCGGGAAAATGTACTGCGCATGCGTCAGCTGCATGACGTCAAAACGCTTGGAGGGAAAACTCTGCTTCTAGAGCAACAGCATCTAGTATACCCGCTTGGGAACTCATGGGCTAAGCATCTGCTTTGCTGAAACTAAACCGCGTTATATATTAAGTGCTAATGCATGAATAGTCATTATAAGTAATTGGGATTAGAGTAAAGATAGGTGAAAAACAGTGAAATCATTTAATTCTGAATGTATTACTTTGTTTTTTGACCTCTCTATTAGTTCATATTTGGGCCTCTGAAAGATGATAAAGTCTGACACCCACGTGGGTTTGCCCGCATGCGCAAGAGGGACAACTCCGAAGCAGTGAGCTCAAGTCTTGAGACTCGTCTAAGGACATTCTCCACACATGTCCTGGGAACCAGCTGAACATCCTGAAGATTCAATGGACAACGGTGAAATTGTATACATTGTTGTCGATAAAGTTTACAAATATGGGTGGGAAATAAAGCCTGGAGAACAAATTAATGGGCGGGAACTTAAACAATTGATCTTAGGAAAAGTATTAAACTGAGCATGGTGTGATGATCATCCCCCCAGCTCGTCAAATCAGAAATAGGAGTTTTATAAGGTTGAAACATTTAGGGGTGGTACATACCATTAAGAAAGTATAATTGGGTAGTTAGCTAGATTAGTTAGAGCAGTCGCAGCCACAACGCTGAGAGACCGAGATGCTGTCCGAATGCTGATCGAATACCTGAAAAAGCAGACTTAGAATTTCAAAGCAAAATAGAATTAGAAGAAGATTGTGGAAGAATCAAGGAGGTAATAGAATAGGAGGAAGATCGCTGAATAATCAAGGAGGAAGTTAGTATCAGAGAGGGGTGAGACGCAGGCGTCGAATCCTGAAGAGGTCATCTGTCCTGAAGTATCTGTCACCTGATCTTTCTAAGGGGCCCATTTACTCTTGGCCAGAGGGGTCTGATTTTCCCACCATCCTAGGTATATATAATTCTGGGTATTGTATCAGTGTGCTTTATCTCTCTATCTTCTATTTCCTGAGGTACTAGTTGTTGGGAAATCTTTTTTTTAAATTGATTAGACGGATCATGCTTCCTCTGAAAGATGGAGCAAACACTGTAATTTGTTTTGCTCTTGTGATTAATTTGATTTAACATTTACCAGTCTGTGGTTATTCAATGAGATAATCAGGTAAATGAACCTATGTCATAATCATCAAATCCTAATCAACTAAAATAGATACATTAGTTATGGAAAGGGCTTCGGATCAGTAATAGATTTAAGAATTGACAAGCAAATAAACCTACAATTTTAGCCCTATAAATTGATCCCAAGCGGTGTTCGCCGGCCTATATGTGTGAGTGTGTTTATGGGCCCAGATGAGAATATAGTGATAGATGTCCGCAGGTTGGTAGCCCGCTGGATAACAAGGCTGCCGTGCTAGGTCCTGAGGCATTTGAGGATCCTGTTGATGGGGCTTGCGATATGAAAGAACGGTGTCGAAGATGCAAGGTGCAGCCAAAATGATGCATCTGTTTCGATGAGCGGTGAAGCTGTAATGCAGAGGTTTGGCGTAATTGTCGAGGTAGCTCTCGGAGTGGGATGCGAGGAGCTTGTGCTGGGAAAAGCGTTGCACAGTGGAGGCACCGAAGGCGATGCTCGGGCCCAAGATGCAGGATTCAGTGGTGCTGTGTGTCTTTTGTGTCGGGTCCAATCAACGCAACAGCGGAAATGCATCAGTTCTGCTTACAAATGCGCTGCATGCATCAATCAGCAGAGGAGGCATTGGTTCCTCCGGAGAAACCACTTAGGCCCACTTCCAAGGGTACAGGACTAGGAATAGCAACACTTGGCAGGGTAGACTCACAGACGGCAGAATTTAGCTGCTGAAGCACGTTGGTTGGAAGCAGTTTATGTCCCCAAGACTTCCGATCAAGAGGCCAGCAAGCTAGCCCTTAGAGGCACTCAGGGTTGTGGGGTCAAGTGATGTAGGTCCAGTCTCACCCAGGCAGGGGTGCAGCAGGTTAGCACAGCAAAACAGGATTCCGACAGATCAGCAGTCCAACAGAGTGGCAGTCCTTCAGCAGCACAGCAGTCCTTCTTCCTGGCAAAGTATCCACATATTCAGAAATGTACTGAAGTGGTGGTATCCGAGGTCCTGTACTTATATCCAGTGGTGCCTTTGAAGTGGGTGAGTTTTCAAAGACAGGCCTTTGAAGTGCACAGAGGTCCTTCTTGCCCTGGCTCCATACTCACTACAGGAGGATATGAAGCCATTTGTGTGTGGACAGGACACATCCTATTCAGGTGTAAGTGAGGTTGGGTCCAGCTCCTCCCTCTTATATTGCCAGGCCCATCAAGTCACACCTAAGCTCCCATTGTGAGTGGCTGCCTAAGAGGACTACACAAAGCCCAACTGTTACCCACCCCAGACATGTGATCAGAGACCGGCGGCAGTCAACAAATGTCGAAAGTAAGAAAATGCCAACTTTCTATAAGTGGCATTTACAGAATTGAAAATAAAAATCTGACTGCATCATCAGTTTGAATTTCAAAAGGTGACCGCAAAGACTCCAGACTTGAAGGGCTTATCCCTTCCCAATTGGGAATTATACTTATAGATTGTAATAAATTAATCCAATTGTTATCATATAGGAGAGATAGGCCTTGCTGTAATAAAAAACAAATCTGAGCGTTTTTCCCTCCCAGGGTATGTAAAACTTAAAAGTACATGTCCTGCCTTTTAAAAAAATCACACCCTGACATCTGGTTTGTCCGGTGCCTAGCTTTGGGGTAACATATATATAAAAAGGAAAGGTTAGCGACTTGCAGAAGGTTTATTTTGCCCAATTGACATGGCAGTATAAATTGCACACACAGTGCGCAATGGCAGGCATGAGACATGTTCAAAGGGCTACTAATGTGGGTGGTACAATCAGTGCTCCAGGCCCAATAATAGCATTTAATTTACTGGCCCTGGGCCCATGTAGTGCCACTTTAATAGGGACTTACAAGTAAATTAAACCGGCCAGTTGGGTGTAAGCCAATTCTATCATATTTAAGGAGGGGATGTTTTCAGTAGAATTTCACTCGCGAGTCTTTATTCGAGAGTGTAATCTACTGTATGCTAGTATTGGACCCCCTCTGTCTATTCACTCAAGTGCCTTATACTGATGAGAATCTGGCTTCACACCTCAGCAGCTTCAATTGTGCCCTCTAATGCTGACTGCCACCCGACCTCTACTGCATCACAAGCAGATGGTGATCCTTCCTCAGTGCCTCTGGGATCTGTTGCTACCCGTGGGCTGGTGAAGCCTGATGGAGCTTTGAGGATACCCCCAGCAACTCTGGTATATACTTCAACCTAGGCTGTATTTGTATCATACACGTTTTATGAGTATCTTCAACCTCTAAGTCACTTTTCCTTGAGCTCAGCTTTACCTAGGGATGGATGGTGCACACTTTTTTGGTGATTACTTGTTATTGGTTTTAATCTGGCCAGACACATCCTTAGTTGTGTACCAGACTTTAGTAAACATAAAATTCAAGAATAAAGAATGTAAAAATAGAGCATGTTTGCAGAAAGGGGCTTACCCACTGGATTATCGGACTGCTAGTCACATTTTTGAAAATTCTTCAGAACAGCTGTTTATTGATGGTGAATCTGTCAGTCCTTTTGCATGCCATTTTGACTAGGGGAGCTGGGGAGAGTCTCCAGGTGAACTTATGTTGTTAAATATCCTTATGTTGTGCAATGAGGGATATCACTTGTTCCCTTTATTTATTGTTTTGTTGGGACATCCTTCACATTTTGGATCTTTCTAAGGGACAGCACAGAGCAGACTAAAATACAGGCACCCTGACATCAGTGGGTTGCATGCATGTACATCAAGGCGCAGAAAAAAAACTGGAGCACTAACTATAACCTGGTTAGAAACCCCCATTAGGTTGTGTGGGGAATCTCCTCATCTAAGATAGCTGCTAGATGACCATGATGATGTGGCCACTATGTTAGGTGAGGGTTTTTTCCTCATAATTCAGTAGGGGATCGTCAGCTGGCATCGTTTTGAGGGAAGCTACCCACAGCAGCTTCTTACAAACAGCAGTGGTAAAGCGTTCACCACGCTACAGTGTTCCTTGGCTGTGCTCTCAGCAGGTACTATTGTGAGTGGAGCCTCATGTGGCCAGAGATACATAGGCCAGGCAGTAGCAGAGGGCAGTGTAGGACAATGGCTAATGGTGCAACATTAGTGGTGAACCACAGCAAGTTACATCCTATAGTTGTTATCTCCATGCCAGCCAACTCAAAGGTTGTATTCTACATTTCCTATGTCGCTGCATATACTGCTGACCTAGATGCCAGGTAATCATGTGTGCACAACATACTCATTTGCTTCTCCTTCAGATAGACTTCCTTACCAATGCACATGAGCTGCAATATGTCACCTTAATTTTGGACCTCTCAAACATGTCGCATGCCAACTATCTCGCTGAAAGTGTGAACATTAGCTTTCTCATTGCTTGGGGTACATGACTTGAAGGAAGCCTCTCAAACAGGTCCTGTTCAAACTTCACATGCTGACTGAACTTCCCCACCATATCCTGCAAGACTTGATGGCCAGGTCCACTGACAAAATACAAACAATGGAAGCACTAAAGACTTTGAACTTCATATGAGTACAAAGTAGGGCATGAAAAGGCAAAGATCCATAGAAATCGTGCACAATCTTGGTGGCTTGAGAGCACCACTCGACACTCAATGTCCATTATGCAGGCAAGATTAAAACCCCTTTAAAACACCCAAATGGCTCACCTAATATACTGCCACACCAATAGCTGAGCATATATGTGCCCTTGTATGAAGACTCACTAGTATTTACACAAAATGCATCTCCAACAGAAACACAATGAATAAAAGCATTTGCAAAGTCAATGAATCTGGTGTAAAAGTGCTATTGTATGTAAACATCATTTGTGTACATTGAAGACATAGCTTTCCCTGTGCTTGTTTTATTATACTTTGTAATTATACTGCAAAATAAAACAAAGCAATAATGCAAAAA
The DNA here is from genome assembly GCF_964263255.1 of Lissotriton vulgaris. Classification (NCBI taxonomy): domain Eukaryota; kingdom Metazoa; phylum Chordata; class Amphibia; order Caudata; family Salamandridae; genus Lissotriton; species Lissotriton vulgaris. The sequence goes on along the minus strand of NC_141694.1, from coordinate 784,059,628 downwards.
CCATTATAGATTACAAGAGGGAATGAGAACAAATGAATATCTTTTACCCTACCTTGGACTGATTACCTAAATCAAAGTTCTCTGTAGAGTATTTGATTGTGAAAGATGTAATCATCAAGGGAAACTTTACCTTCAGATTGTAAGGATTCCTGCTCTCCAGAAAGTACTTCTTGCATTTCATGTTCATCTGGACAAGTCAAATTATGGATTATTTTAGTCCAAATTATTTTAATAAAAAGTAACAAGCCAATATACAATATACTAATAAAACAGAACATTGCATATTAATTTTGTATCCCATGTAACTATATGTAAAAACTGTATTATATAAGATGACTTGAAAAGCTTACATTTTGAAATAAAATATTGTAATTTAAGCAATAATTAGAGAAATTGATCATAGTGAAGATACCTATTTATAGAAATAAATTACTGTTGCAACATGACAAAATGATGAGTGCCACTAATAAGCAATAAGGTCTTCCAGTGTCGAGCAGTATTACCACTATTTCTACACTCTTGATGTAACATACTAACCACCCCTACAGATTTATGCAGTGGACTACATTTCTTCAGCACCACTAGACACGGGGCACTCCCTACTCAGCATAAACTAACAGACATCATCTTACAGATAATCAGACACTATTAAACTGTGTAACACCTTTGGGCGACTGGGAACATTGCACATGTTGACCTTTGTCTGCTTTGATCATACTTCTTACGCCTCGCTTAAGACTGAGAAATAACAGCTACTTCACTGTAACTACAGTTTTCCACCTTTGATATCTTCCAGACATTAACATGCTTTAATTATTGTGCCTCATCAGGCCAGGCTAGGAATCCTCAGCAGTTAAGATAAATATCAATTGACAACAAAAACACTGCATCAATTTTCTACTGGTGCCATCCACGTATGTCATTGCTTGATTCAAGCTTTTGCAGAATTAGATCTACTCCCCAAAAGAGCATCTTTAATATCAGATTTGCAATTCAAGAGAAAGGAAGATTACGTATTTTGATCTTCATTAAGACAAGAAGGAGGGAAAGTGACATGTGAACATATGAAAAGACACCAGAGCTGGAGAAATTTAGTTGCAGGAAAGTCTTCTGCAGTACTGCATCTCTAATAGTTTCACATACTTAAATCCTCACTAGACATCAGTATGTAATACAACGTTAGAAGGCAGCAAATAAAGCTCACCTTCTTTGAAAAGGTTATAGAACACCATCTGTCCTACCACAAATTATGTCTTCTTTTGTACAATCAAGCAGCAGTGCTTCGTAAAATTACGTGAACCAGAATTTTTTTTACGTGGTAACAATGTATTCTTGGGAACATGGGTAACATTTAAGTTGTAGAAAACAATGGTTCCCTCAGAGTAGGAAGCTTTACTTCTATAGAAGAATAAATCCAAAAGAACGGTTAATTAATCTGTGTTATTGTCAGTATTAATGAACAGGTAGGTGATCCATAAATCTGACTCAGTGAAAGTGTTTGTTGACAATTGTGAACAAAAAGTATGTTAGTCTTACCACACGAAACAAATGTTGACTGACTCAAAAGTAGGATTTGTGAAACATAGACTCCTGTCCTGTTGTGGTTTAGACCTACAAAATGTTTCCAATCAACATCAATGTGCGTTGATGTTTTGGTCCCCTAAGGAAGACTTTCACCGATGGTGTTTAGGACATTGTTGCAGCACGTAATCTCAAGATTGCATTAATACGGTCCATTAGTCAAATATGTATGAACTTGGTCCATCATTTGCAAGCACACCAAAGAGAAGCTGCTACCTTCACTTGCCCTGACGAAGACCACGTTAGGGATCTTTTTAAGGGGTTGGATAATAAATGTAGCAAGATGTTGACTGGAAAATACCATACCACCAGTCACACTGAGGTATCATTCTTGGACTTAATTTAAAAAATCAGAGACAACAACTTTAAGTTTAAGGTCTACAAGAAGCCATCTCACAAGAATGGTCTACTCCTGTTTCAGTCACAACTGATGCACCCTTACAGAGGATCTCCCCATTGGGCACTCTTTGATACACAACTGTTTAAATATTTCCACATTTGATAAACAAGCATCGGTCCTCATGAATAAACTGACAGCCCGGCATTACCCGAAAAACATAATCAGAAAGCCGAGAAAAAGTCAAACGTTGGAAGTCCTCAGCTAAAGAACAATGCTTGTTGTGTGAAGAGATGGGCTGGCGGCAGCTCACGCTGAACAAGCTTAACGTAAATCTTGGGTCATTCCTTAGCTTGTAGAAGAATTTCAAGTAAGCACCCAGACTACTAAGAGACTGCCTCCTAAGGCTGAACTCTAAGCGATTTTGGGCAGACGAGGCCTGGTGAGGAAGATTGAGTCGATAAGTCCCTACAATAGCACTATCAATTATTTTGTCCGCTCTTCCTCTCAAAGCCTCAACCCCATATGTAAGAGGCCAAGCCAAAACTTGGAGTAGGTTAGTTACCCACTTCTACTGACCAGGTATGTCCCAGAAGGTGAAGGAGTTTTGTAACTCCTGTGCCACCTGCAAAGCCAGTGACAATACAGATGGCCACCCAAAGGCCCCCTTAATTCCACTTCCAGTGGTTGGGGTTCCCTTTAAAAGGGTAGAGGCTGACATTGTTGGTCCCTTAGACCCTCCAACAGCATCACAGAACAGATTTATACTAGTGGTAGTGGATCAGGCCACCAGGTATCCTGACGCTATTCCCCTAAGGATTGCCACTGCTCCTGCAGTGGCCTAAGCTCTCATTAGTATTTTTATTAGAGTGGGCTTTCCTAAGAAGGTGGTGTCAGACAGAGGTAGTAATTTCATGGCTGGCTACCTAAAAGCAATGTGAGCTGAGTGTGGGGTGACATACAAGTTCACCACCCCCTATCACCCACACAAAAATGGTTTAGTTGAGAGATGCAACAAAACCATGAAAGGTATGATTGGTAGACTCCCTGAAAACCTCAGAAGGAGATGGCATGTCTAACTACCATGCCTGCATTTTGCCTACAGAAAGGTTTCACAGAAGGGAGTGGGTTTTCCCCCATTTGAAGTTCTGTTTGGTCATCCTGTAAGGGGATCATAAAGTCTTGTGAAGGAAGGCTGGGAGAAACCTCTAAAAGAGCCTAAACAGGACATAATGAACTATGTGGTTGGCCTACCTTCAAGGATGGCTGAGTGCATGGAAAAGACATCCAAAAACCTTGAGGCCAGCCAAGAGCTCCGGAGCTTTGGTATGACCACAAGGCTGCACTGGTGGAGTTTCAACCAGGGCAGAAGGTGTAGGTTTTGGAGCCTGTGGCTCAGAGGGCACTCCAGGACAAAAGGAGAGGACCCTACCCCATCCTTGAGAGAAGATGGGAGCTCACCTATCTCTCAGATCTTGACACTTGCAGGAACTCCAAGAGGGTCATCAATGCAAAACGCCCTGAACCCCATCATGACAGGGCTGATGCGCCCATTCTGATGGTCACTGATGAGGATCAGGAAGAAGAGAGCAAGCCTTTGACTGACCTCCTCTCTACCTGTTCTAAAGATCGGTCAGTTGAGTGATCTTGTCAGACACCCTCTCTGCACAACAGCAATCTGACTGCAGTCAAGTCCTGGAGCAATATGCTGAGCTATTTTCCCTTACAGACTAACTGGTGGGTCCATGATGTGGACACCTTTGCCAGTATGTCAATTAAACTGTATAGTCATCTGATCAAGTAAAGGAAAGCATCAGAGCTAAAGTCAGCAAGATGCTAGAGTTAGGGGTAATTGAGCCTCTGAAAGTCCCTGGGCCAGCCCAGTGGTCTTAGTCCCCAAATCTCACCCCATGTCAATGAATGTCATGATATCTGCAGGCCTAACAACAGCAATATCAGTCAATGCAATGTGAACATATGCAATTGCCTGTGCCTGCATAATCTAGTCAATGTCCATCAATGCAATGTCAATGTACACCGTGCCAACCTCCGCAATAATGAAACCAATGTCTGTCATAATCCATGCTCATACGATAATATTATTGTAGCCAATATGAGCAATATCAATGTACATTCAGACCAAAGCAAACATAACTTTGTCAATACTGGTAAGAACGATGTCGATGTACAAGATTACAACTTTATGCTCAGTGTTGATAATTTCAATAAAAATGATACCAGTGCAGCCATATTGCTCTTAGGAGTTCCAATGAACTCATATCATTGTTGTTAGATTCACCCAAAGTGCCCTCCCCATCAACCCTGAGTCAGACATACATGGTCAGGCAGGTCCTTTGACCCCTGCCTAGCGAGTAACAGGTCACAAGTGGGGTCCCCCATAAAATAAAGGCAAACATACACTCAGGGAAAACTCTGATCAATTCCACAGATAGATTGTTGCACCACAAACAAGTTCAGAGGTAATTGGCCCCAATAAAACAAGTTTGGCCAAAGCTAGATACCACATGTAGATAGGTACATTCAACCACAATCAGGACACGACATGCACACCACAGGTAGTGATCACGCGCTCCTCATCTCAGACATCTGGACACATGCACACTGGTCCCAATTAATTCTCCCCGAGGTCAAGAGGATGTACACATTTGATTGATTTAAGACTAAGATGCTCTTTAGGAATGTAGAGATCATTTTATTGTACATTATGAACTGTATAAATTGACAGCCAAAACTTTGTACAGAAGAATTTCGAGCAGGCGTACTCGGTCCAAGCTCTCCTGGCTGCAACATTTAATTAAACCAACTTGTTCCTGATTTGCCAAATGCCTCTTATCTTTTCATTTATTTAAGGTAAATTCAATACGAACAACAGCTCCAATTGGCGGGATCACCTGATCCACCTTGGAAAGGTCCTTGAAGCTCTGCAGAGTGCAGGCCTCACTATCAAAGCAAGCGAGTGCCAGATAGGGCAGGGCTCTGGTATATACTTGGTCACCTTGTAGGTGGAGGCCAAGTTCAACCCTTACAACCCAAGATCCAGACAAATGTGGACTGGGTAGCTTCAACCACCCAGACTCAAGTCAGGGCATTCCTATACTTGACTGAGTATTACAGGAGGATTGAGAAGGGGCATTGTACTATTGTGGCAACCCCCACAGAACTGACCTCTAATAAAATGCCCAAGAAAGTAAACTGGACAGTTAGCTACCAAAAGGTTTTTAACAATCTGAAGGAAGCAATGTGCTCAGCACCCATTATAAAAGCTCCAGATTATTCAAAGCAGTTCATAGTGCAGACGAACAAGTTACTTACCTTGGGTAACGCTTTTTCTGGTGGATACAGTATCTGCCTGTGGATTCCTCACCTTGTGAATATCCCCCTGCGTCAGCAACGTTTGGAAAATTCTTTTGTAGCACGCCGGCATGGACGACGTCACAGGAGCATGACATCGCACGCGACTCGGACTGATGTCACCGACTCCTTATTAGGCCTACGTCGGCGTGATGACATCAGTTCCGCCCTTTTTTCCGTGCCTTCGAGGCATCCGGACCGTCCAATGACAGTAGATATATACATATACAGTGTACACAGTACATAAACTTCAAAATTAACACACATAGTGTGACGACAATGCATGAAAAACACAATATATATATACAAATATATATATATATATATAAATATATAAATACATTTTAACATTGCCATAAAACCAGATATAGAAGAGTGGACAATGGGGAGGCGGGTGGGCATGTGAGGAATCCACAGGCAGACACTGTATCCACAAGAAAAAGCGTTACTGAAGGTAAGTAACTTGTTCTTCTGATGGATACATCTGCCACTGGATTCCACACCTTGTGAATAGAGTCACACAGCAGTCCCCATTCCTGGAGGAGGGTGTCCACTCCTCTATACCAGAAAATCTTGTAGGACAGAGCGCGCAAAATGGCCATCCCTCCTCACCTCGCTATCCAAGCAGTAATGCTTTGCAAAAGTGTGGAGGCCCATGTCGCTGCTCTACAAATGTCCTCTACAGGAACACCCCTAGACAAAGCAGATGTTGATGACTTTGCTCTAGTAGAATGAGCCCTTATACCCTCTGGAGGTTCCTTACCAGCCAGGGCGTAGCAGATCTTGACGCAAAGTATGATCCATTTTGAGAGTGTGCGCTTGTGCACAGCTCTTCCTTTCTTGCAGCCAGCAAATGCCACAAAGAGCTGGTCATCCACTCGATAGTCTTATGTTCTATCAAGGTAAAAGCTCACCGCCCTCTTAGGGTCCAGATGGTGAAGACACTCCTCCTCCTTGGAAGGGTGAGGGGGAGGATAGAAGGTAGGGAGGGTAATGGACTGTCCTAAATGGAATGGAGTAACCACCTTAGGCAGAAAAGCAGCCCTGGTCCTAAGAGCCATTCGTTCGGCATGAATGGTCAAGAATGGGGGCTTTGAGCTAAGAGCTTGAAGCTCACTTACCCTCCTTGCCGAGATAATTGTGACAAGAAAAACTGTCTTGAAAGACAAAAGTCTCAAAGGACACCTGTGTAAAGGTTCAAATGGAGAACACATTAAATATGTAAGAACTAGGTTCAAGTCCCATTGAGGTACAATAAAGGGAGTAGGAGGAAACATATTTGTTAAACCCTTTAAAAATCACAATACAACAGGAGATTTAAACAAAGATGTTTGATCCGGTAAACAGATAAAAGCAGATAAAGCTGATAAATAACCTTTTACCGTAGCTACAGCAAAACCCTGCTGCGCCAATGAAAGAGCAAATTGAAGTATTTCTGACAACCGAGCTCTCAAAGGATCAACAGAATTTTCTCCACACCAGGATACACCAGGACCAGGATAGACCACCTATAAGAATAGATGGACTTTGTGGCGTCACGCCTAGCCGATAAAATGACATCCACCACATCAGGTGGGAGAGAAAAGGAATTCAGGTTGCCCGTTCAATCTCCAGGCATGAAGGTGTAAGGTCTGGAGGTGGGGGTGTAGACCCTGCCCCTCCATCTGAGAGAGGAGGTCTGCCCTGAAAGGGAGACGGAGCTTAGGGCACGAGGAGAGGTGGAGAAGATCTGTGTACCACACCCTTCTTGGCCAATCCGGGGCGATCAATATAACTTGGGCCCGGTCTTGACGTATCTTCCTCAGAACCCGAGGAATCAAGGGCATGGGAGGAAACTCGTAGAGGAGTTGCGAGTCCCAACTCAACTGAAACGCGTCCCCTAAGGCTCCCTGCATCGGATACTGGAGGCTGCAGAACGACGGGCAGTGAGCGTTCTCGTGAGTGGCAAACAGGTCCACCTGAGGAGTTCCCCATGTCCGAAAGACATAACGAACTACCTCCGGATGAAGCCTCCACTCATGGTCGGCTGAGAACTGCAGACTGAGATTGTCTGCACGAACGTTCAGTTCTCCGGCCAGATGATTTGCCACTAGACAAATCTGATGTTCCTGAACCCAGGACAAGAGGCGCAGAGCATCTCTGCAGAGACATTGCGACCCCACTCTTCCCTGTTTTTTGACATACCACATTGCGGTGGTGTTGTCCGTCAGGACTTGAGCCGACCGACCGCGAAGGGAGGGGAGGAAGGCCTTCAGTGCCAGACGTATTGCCCGCAATTCCAAAAGGTTGATGTGAAGAAACCTTTCCTCTGGAGACCAAAGACCCTTGACCTCCAGATCTCCCAGATGAGCACCCCACCCTAGACTGGATGCATCTGTTATCACTGTGGCCACCGATGGAGGAGTTTGAAAAGGCTTTCCTTGAGACAGATTGCCTTCCACTTCCCACCAAGACAGATCCGCCGCAGCTTCTCTGGAGATCCTTACCGACTCCCTGAGAACCCCTTGGTGCTGATACCACTGCCTGCGGAGGCACCACTGGAGTGCCCTCATGTGCCAGGGTGCATGGTTGACCAATAGAATGCAAGAAGCCATCAGACCGAGCAGACAAAGGACCTTCAGGACTGGAACAACCGCTCCATTGCGAAATAAAGGAATAATTTCCTGTATGTTGTGAATCCTTTGAGGTGGAGGGAATGCACAACAGACAGTTGTGTCCAGTACCGCACCTATGAACAGGTTGCACTGGGAGGGCACCAGGTGAGATTTGGGTACATTTATCGAAAAACCCAACCTGTGCAACAACTGAGTTGTCTCTTGCAGATGATGGAGCACTACCTCCGGAGATTGTGCTTTGATCAGCCAATCGTCCAGATAAGGGAATACTGGAATCCCTGACCTTCTGAGATGTGCAGCCACCACAGCCATCACCTTGGTGAAGACTCGAGGCGCAGTAGTAAAACCAAACGGTAGAACCGCAAACTGGTAGTGCTGCGATCCCACCGTGAAGCGGAGATACTTCCTGTGCGACTCCAGAATGGGTATATGGAAATAAGCATCCTGCAAGTCGATCGACACCATCCAGTCTTCTTCCATCAGCGCTTGAAGAACCCGCGCAAGGGTCAGCATCTTGAACTTCTCCTGCTTTAGGTAAAAGTTCAAGATCCTGAGATCCAGGATTGGACGAAGTCTTCCATCCTTTCTGGAAATCAAGAAATACCGGGAGTAGCACCCCTGACCCCTTTCCTGCTCCGGAACCATCTCTATTGCACCCTTTTTGAACAGTGCTTTCACTTCTTCCTGAAGGAGCAACAGGTGGTCCTCCGAGCAAAAACTTTGGCAAGGAGGGTGGTAATTTGGGGGAAATTCCAGAAAGGGAAGAGCATACCCATTCTCTATGAGATTGAGAACCCAAAGATCTGATGTAACCGATTCCCAATCCCGCAGAAAATAAGTAAGCCGACCCCCCACAGGACCCGCATGATCCGGAATGGCGGATCTAGGGCTGCTTTGCTGTTGTAGGTGGGGGGTGGGTAGCAGAGGAGGAAGTGGAGGAGGAGGAGGCTTGACGTCCACGAGGACGACCACTTTGTCTGCCTATGTAGGACCGGTACAAAGGATTCTGTTGCTGCTGTTGCTGCTGGGTTTGCTTAAATGAACGAAAAGTAGACCTTCCAAAACCCTTGTACCTTTTGGAGACAGAGCCTATAGTCTGCAAACCCAAAGATCTTGCTGTCGCTCTGCTATCCTTAAACCTTTCCAAAGCAGCATCAGCTTTCTTTCCGAAAAGGCCAGAGCCATCAAAAGGCAAATCCATCAGAGTAGCCTGAACATCCGCAGAAAACTCGGAAGTCTTTAGCCAAGCAGCTCTTCTAGTGGCGATCGAAGACCCCATGATCCTAGCCACTGAATCTGCTGTGTCCATACCACTTTGTATGACCTGCTGAGCTGCTGCCTGCGTGTCAGATATTACTTCATTAAAGTTCTTTCTATCCTCCTCAGGAAGCTTTGGCGATAGCTGTTTCACTGTATCTATCAAAGCATGGACATATCGGCCTAGCAGACAAGTAGCATTAGTAGACTTTAGGGCCATACTGCCTGACGAAAACTCCTTCTTAGCATTCTGATCCTACTTCTTAGAGTCTTTATCTCCAGGAAACTGGGGGAAAGCACCTGCAGATATTTTCAAGTAAGCAGCCTGAACCACCAAACTCTCTGGCAAAGAATGAGTGGACAAGAATTCAGGATCTCCAGGCACCACTCTATAGCCCCTTGCTACTGTCTTTGACACTGCAGGAGTAGTAAGTGGTCTACTCCATACCTCCAATATGGGATCAGTAAGAGCCTCAGTAAATGGAAGAGTTGGCTCAACCACAGAGGATGGAGAATGGAGAACTGCAGTAAGGATGTTCGACTTGTACTCCACAGATGGCAAAGTCAAATTCGAGAGCTCCGCAGCCTTCTTAATTACTACATGGTAAGGCGTAACATCCTTAGAAGGAGCATCAGATACTGTGGGCAATTCCAATTCTGGTGAAAGTTCCAGTCCACTTGCATCATGCAACTCTTCAAAATAATCCTCCTGATCCTGAAGCTCGCCCTCATCAATCTCAGCTTCACCAAAATTTCTTTCCTCCAAAAGTCGCTGCGCTCTACGCGTCGACCACTCTATTCGAACCGACGTCATCAGTTCCGGTACCGACTCCAATGGAGCCGGATCTGGCGTCAAATGAGGAGTCGGAGCCGCCTTCGAATGAGAAGCTGGAACCGGCGTCGAACTTCTAATCGGATCACGAGGTCGCTCCAGAGCCGGTGAAGCCGTGTACGGAGTTGACAACCTCGGTGGCGCCAAGATATGCCATGGTGGAGTCGGTGTCGGCATAAATGGCAGGAAAGGAGCCGGAGCATATGCCTGAGGCACACCAAGATTATAAGCCAATGGACCCATGGGACCAGCAGGTGCACCAGAGGGGAACATTGCTCTTGCATAAACGCCATACATAGGGTTTAGAAAATGCAATGGGTCCTGACCAGGAACAGGAAATTGAGGGTACGAACCTACCGCCTGCTCCCGAGGAGGCTGCACCGGATTCGACTCTTCCTGTTCCTCTTGTTCCTCGGGACGTCGTACCGGAGTCGTCGATCCCTGAGGAACTTCTTCTTCTTCTCCTTCATCATGCACCGAAGACTGATACAGATACGGAGACGGATTTGATACCAGAGCCGGTGTAGGCTCCCGAGACTGTAAAGGCGTGGCCCCACCTTCAGGAGTACGAACTGGAGAAGGAGAAATCATGTCCTTATGATGTCTTCGAGAAGATGACTTCTTTTTCGAGTCCGACTCCCTGCCGTGATGGTGTCTCGAACTGTGCTTCTTTCTCTTATGCTTCTTTTTAGATGAACCAGAAGCATGACCCGAAGCCGACTTTGACGCCGACCTCGATCGGGACCTCGACCTCGACTTCAACTTCGACTTCGAACGTCTCAATCTTGACCTCAAAGTCCTCTTAGAGTCCTTACCCTTCATTTTGGCAACTAGAAGTTTCGCCTTCCGTTCCCAAAGAGCCTTTGGGTTCATTTTTTAACAGGATCGACAACCCTTGACATCGTGATCCAAACCCAGACACCATAGACAGTCACGATGAGGATCAGTGATGGACATCATCCTCCCACATGAATCGCAAGGCTTAAATCCTGTCTTCTTCATTGACATCTCGACGGAAGACAGCAAAACCAAACAGATACAGAACAAACGTCCACAATAGTAACAAAGTAACTATCCGTAACACAGAAGATCCCATGAAACCGTTAGCGTCGACGACGCAGAAAAAAGGGAACTGATGTCATCACGCCGACTTAGGCCTAATAAGGAGTCAGTGACGTCAGTCGGAGTCGCGCGCGATGTCGTGCTCCTGTGACGTCGTCCACGCCGGCGTGCTACAAAATATTTTTCCGAACGTTGCCGATGCAGGGGGATATTCACAAGGTGAAGAATCCACTGGCAGATGTATCCATCAGAAAGATGCCTCTTAACATGTGATAGGAGCGGCCCTATCTGAAACCAATGATGATGGCCATGACCACCTTATGGCTTTCATTAGCAGGAGGTTACTCCCCAGAGAGCAGAGTTGGAGTGTCATTGAGAGGAAAGCATTTGCTATGGTTTGTTCTCTGAAGAAGTTGAGGCCATACTTGCTTGGCTCTCACTTTTTCGTACAAACTGACCACAGGTCTCTTAGATGGCTGATACAAATAATAAGATGAAAACCCCAAACTGCTGAGGTGGTCCATTTCCCCCATGGGATGGATTTTACAGTGGAGCACAGATCTGAGACTAACCATGCTAATTCTGATGGCCTTTCCATGTTTTAACACTTAGAAGATGAAGACTCACTTAGGAAAGATTAGTCTCATTCTCTTTTGTTTGGGGGGCATGAAAGTGCCCCTTTTTGACATGGTCACCCCCACATTTTGTCTGGTATTTGATCTGATTTTGACTGGAAGTGCACTCAGTTTCTGCTAACCAAGTCCCCATTGCCCGATCTCTGTTCCCAAAAACTGTGACATTCAACCCTAATTGGCAATTCCTTTAGCACTCCCTGCAAGTCCTTAGTAAGTGGTACCTCTGGTACCTATGGCAAGGAAGCTAAAGCACATACAGACTGCCACTGTAGGCTGCGTCTCTTGGTGCAGACAAAAGTGAAAACATGACAAGGCATACCTCCCTGTGTGCTATATCCACAGACACTGCATGCAGCATAGGTAAGTCGGCCATACAACAGGCCTGACAGCCCTAAGAATGGGTACAATATACTACATGCGAGGACATATCTGCATGAGCAGCTCTGCCCCTGCTGATTGCTGCCAGTATGAGTTAACAGGGAAGCCATTTTAAGTACATGTACTGGACACTGATGAAATTGAGTTCCCAGCTCCATGATGGCTTCACTGTAAGTAGGGATGTGGGGTATTAAATATCTCATAGTACTCATCCGTTTGAATAAAGCGCTGTTTGTCGCATTGCAGTCGTCCTTGCTAACATTCGTTTGGGGCGGCAAAAAACCCTGCTGTAGCTGGAATGTACTGACTTTGCCCTTTGACCGAGGTGGCTTTGAGGCTCCTGACCTGCGTCTGTATTACCTGTGCGCCCATGCGCAGTTTGCGCACGTCTGTTACTTACCGCAGAGGTTTCAACTGCACACTGTAATAGAGGCGCACTCGATACTGTCAATGCCTCTGAGAGCGGATTCATGTTTAGGTTGGCCTATGCGCGTGTGCCGCAGGCGATTCGGGATGTCTACCCTGAGTTCCCTAATCAACCACGAACACTACAAACTTTATGGGTGATGCTGGGAGGTGAGACTTGCAGTGGCTTGACCACCAGGCTGTATAATGGGTTGCTTCATGAGCAAGAACTCACTGCATCCCCCTCATATAATACATGGAAAGACCAGCTATCCACGGAGTTCACACTGGACGCCTGGAAGTTTTGCTGTGCTCTAACCGGGCGCCTGACTGCAAATTGCAACATCCGTATAATCCACTTTAAGTATTTACATCAGCTTTATTACACTCCGAGTCAATTATACAAGTTTGGCCTGCATGATAGTGCATGCTGTGTGCGCTGTGGTCAGGCTGATGCAGATTTTATGCGTTTAGCCTGGTCGTGTGTTGGCATTTTCAAGTTCGGGGTACGGGTCATGCAGATATTGTCTGCAGTTATTGCTGAGCCTGTTGCGTGTGTACCTGAGGTGTGTCTGCTGGGTTGGATGCAGAAGCTGAAACCCTGCAATAGACGTTTGGTTGCCATATCTACTCTCTTTGCTAAGAGAGTGGTGGCACAATGCTGGGGTGCAAAGGCCATGCCTGCGGTAGCTAGATGGATCAGAGACTTGCTATACTGGAGGCAGCAGCTGGAAATATATGCGGAGGAGCTGCCTGAGGCATCTCAATCCAAAAATTCCTGGGCTCCTCTCTCTGGGTATCTCCTTACTAACCTGGACTTGACTTAGCTCCCTGTTGTGGTGCATATTGCGGTCTGGGATGGTTGGAATTTCGACTACTAAGGCTTTAGATTTTGCCATATACTACTGCCAGTAAACCATGGCTGTTTTCATTTTTTTAATGAGTGCCACAGTAGGGGTGAGGGAAGTTGGGGGGGGGAGGGGTACTTTGCTCCCGGGAGTTGGGCTTGATGTTCTAAAATTGGCTTGGAATGGACATTCTAGTGAAGAATAATGGACCATCCCACCTGCCAGAGGGCTTATGTGTATTGTTGATTCCATCAAGCTGTTGTTAAATAAAGTTAAAAAAACCCAAAACATCTCATAGTAATAAACCCACATGGATATATTAATGCACACACACATAGAGGACTGCTTGGAGGAGCACCCTGAAAACCTACCAGGTACTGGTGTGCTGACTGACTGGATTTCACCAGGCTGCCACCAGAGACAAGTTTCTGACCCCCCAAAGTTGAGGGTCTTTGCTCTCAGGAGGTCAGTAGCAAAGCCTGCTCAGGCAGAGTGTGTTTACACCCCCTCCCACAGGATGACATGCTGATTAAAATTCTGAGGTAGGGGAGCTTCCAAGAGCCCACAGTCTTTGGTATGTGAATCTGGCTTCCCTTACATGTGAGGATGTCAACCACCTTTGTCCAGAGCCAGGCCTGGCTTTAGGGATGTTGGCTTCTGGTGCAACTACCATTTTTGGCGCTCCCACACCGCATGACAGCCTCCTCGGATTCTCTCACTACCACTGGGCAAAAGTGCCTCTCATCTCTCCAACCATAAGTTATTGCTACACACAGCACCTCCCCCTAGGTCAGGGCCCCCTAAATAGGTCAGCTCCCAGTGAAGCTGCAACAGTTGCACTGCTGTAAAGCCGGCCCTGTCCAGAGCCCTTCGGCAGCTGGATAGATGGGTAAATTAGCTAGTCAGATAGGTGTGTCCACCCTCAGGCTAGCACCACCCCTATGGTGAGCTACCTGAAGTGAGGCGACTTTTCAGAGGTCGCCATTTTGGTGATAGCAAACTTAGTATATCTGGGACAGATTTAGGCCCTCTTGCAACAGGAAGTGGTCATATAGGAGGTGTAGTGACCCCAGGGGAAAGTAACCCATTGGTTACTACCCACACTCCACTAGCGCCCCTAATTTCAGTATTATGGGGAGCCCCTGGCACTAAGAAATCAGATCCTGTCGACCCAAAATAGAAGAAGGACCGAAGAGAAGTGATAGCAAGAACAGAAGAAGAAGCAACTGACTTGGCACCAGCTCTCCCGGTCTGTTTGTCTCTCCTTGACAATTGCACCACAGTCAATTCACAGTGCAATCTGCCGTTCTCCCAAAGCCTGGGAGCACTGCCCCACTGCCCCCCTGCACCCTGCAGGTACCAAAGACAAGAAGTGTGAGGCTCCAAGACCATGAAAACCCAACACTAGAAAGTTGAAAAAAATGTGTGAGTATAATGATCTAATAACAAAGTGACAATAGAAAAAGGGTAATAAAGAGACCACAGACCTTAAAATAGGTCAAGCTGGCCTCACTGTCAGTAAAAGATATGATCAGTATATGCAGTCATATGAATATAAGGGAAAGTTGCTTACAGAAGGGCATTCTCCCATGCTAAGTATTCATTTAGACCCCTGACGGCCACCTGAAAGATGTAGAAACAAAACACTTCTCTTTTTCGTCTAAGGCCATCAGTGTTTCCATCCTTAGGCTGATGTATCTTCTCTAAAATGATCCACTTAAGGTCCTTTTCAGAGTGTTGATGTTTGTATTGCACTTGGTCTCTTCCTCTCTGGCACTGGGCATATCGCTCTACTGGTTTTGCACTTATGGAGATTACATTCTTTGTTCTTTGTTACACATTCAGATTATATATCCATCTCTGTATATATTCTTACATTTCCTTTCCCTTCTATGCTCTGTTGTAAAATGATGCTGCATTATATTTTTATTATAAAATATCTCGTTGTCCCTGCATACTTATGTAGTATGTATGCATATAGAGCCCCTTATATTGCACATTCAGCAATTGTGCACGAATCTCGGATGGCTGTTGGCCACTGTTTATTTCTCAGCACCCTGATAAAGGAATTGGCTGTAAACTTCTCACCTCTGAAACGTGCGTCGGCGCATTTCTTGTGTATTTGTTATTGTTATGTATTGTCATTTTATGTATGTCATTGTATATTTTTCTGTTGTTTCTTTATTGATTTATTTATTTATGTTTGTGTTTTGCTTCTATTTTTGATATACACAGTGTTTATTGTCTCTTGTGATGCTCATGGGGCTCCATAACAATTGATGTCCACTGTTGCTGGCTTTTATGACACATCTACATATATGTGTGATACTTAAATGTTATTTATACAATTTATTTATACTCGTTGAAAATTATAAAAAAAATTGAAAATTACTTGTCTATGGAACATCAGAATTTATGGATAAATTACCTTTTTTGAAAGTATGTTCTAGGGAGACTGTTCCTCTTGTTAGCTATTGTGTTTCCCCTGCTCTCCCTACTATTTGATCCAGTGGCCCTCCTATGATTTTCTATGGTGGGCCACTGGTGCCAACATGGGCCCCAGACCCTAATCCCACCTTGGGTTACACCGCTGTGGACTTCTCAACGTCGCTTGCAGCCTCTTTTTGCAGGAGCCTCTACTGCGACTGCTACCAGTAACGAAACCTCGACGCCTAAGGACACCTCTGCACATTTCACCCCTGGCCTGTTTAGAAGGGGACCAAAGGTTTCCTTAAGTCCAGAGCATCGTGAGGACTGAGCCCCCCCCCCTCACCCCACCCCCATTGGTTCAGCCTGACAGGCCTTCCAGTCCAAATCTGCAGCCTGTTTTCATGCACACCGATCCCCAGTGACTAACATTTGGCACCTGATTCGGTATTGCACACCTGCACCAAGCCGCCCTAGTGTCGCTGGTGGTGACTTGCTGGTGTGGCCATGGACCTTGCCTCATATCACCTTAAATCCAGGGGATTGGTTTCATAAGTTGCTTTACTGTACTTGAATGCCATACTTGTTTTCCCTCCCATGAGATAACATTGCAGCGTCTGAAAATTGCAACGCTGACTTTTTAAAACGTAAATTATTTCTCTTGAAAAGTGTACTTACCTGATCCTATTGATTCTGGTTCCTAAATATATATAAAGATCTGTGCTATTTTTAGAAATTGGTGTGGGTCTCCTAACTAAGTCATACGCATCATTTATTGGCTGTGTGTGTATTGTGCAGATGTCTAACACTCATCTCTGATACGCCTAAGGCTGCTAGACAACACTACCCCCTAGAAGAGGACCTTGGGATTGCTAGAGCAAGCCCCTGTCCACTTATAAGAAAGTACTTGGATTCTGTGCACAGTATATATCTCTTTTTGATATATTATGTAAAGAGTCAACTTCCTGTAGTCGGAACCTTTGGAATAAATTTAGAGTTAGTTTAGAATTGTTTAATAAACCTTCGAGAAAAAGAAGAGTAGACCACGAATTGTCTGCCCTTATAAATCTGAAGCTAATAGCCATATGAATCCTGACTGAAGAATACTTGAGGCCACTTTTGGCCAAGCTTAACAAATATGCCAGGATCAGAGAAGGCTTTATCTGAAGAGGATAATGACCATTTGTCTGCACTAGACACAGAAACACTTCCACTTAGCAGAAATGCTTCCAATTAGCATTGCAAGTCTTATTGGTAGCTGGAGCACGAGCCTACCCCAGAATCTGTTTGCACTCTAGTGGAAGATCCAGATGGACAAATCCTTGGTGCTGTCAAGTAAAAAGACTTGGATAATGGTGAAGAATTTCTCCTTGACACCTAGACAATATCCTGGGTTGCACATTCAAGGGAATGGCAGGATGTGCTGCCAACTGCAGCAGCTCAGTGTACCAATACTGGCGAGTCCACGCTGGACCAATGAGCATAAAATTGCAATGCTCTATCTTCGTTTTCTTCAACATCCTAGGGCTCAGGGGAAAAGGAGGAAAGGCGTGGGGAAATATCTTGGACTAAATGATCAAAAGAGCATTGCCCATGATCCCTGGAGGCCAAAACCTGCTTGCAAAGCACAGGCTTTTCTTGTTGTTTCGAGTGGCAAACAGATTGATTGTGGGGTGGCACTACTAATTGAAAATGTGATCCACCTGTTTCTTTTCTAGTTCCCACACATCGCAATCCGTCATCCGTCTGTTGAGCGCATCTGCCTGATCATTTTGGCAGCCTGGCAGATGTTCGACAGCAAGGTCTATCCTGTGACAAATGGCCCTGTTCTGCAGCAGCTGAGCTTCTTCTGAATGGATCCAGGTCAATGTTCCTCCTTGCTTGGCTATGCAGAACATGGATGCTGTGACATCTGTTCTGACTAGGAACAGCTGACCTGCCTATCTGAGAAGGAACGCTTGTAAACCATGCCTTATGGCACGAAGTTACAACAAACAGTATCTTCTCTGCATCTGACCAAAGTCCATTTGTTATAGGCAGGAAAGAGACCTGCAGTTAGGTTTTCTAGAATTCTCCACCAGATTAGGGCTTGTGTCAAGCGCCTTTTTACCAAGACCATATCTTTCCATGAGCCTTCTACCTGCATTCATTGTGAATCCAGCTCCTGCTGAACAGGTCTCATCCGAAGCCTGTAAAACAGAATAAGATCTATACCTGATGAAACATATACCTATAAGGCACATGTATTGCCTCACTTTGGTTGAGTATCCTTGAACATATCCAGACTGTCTTTGAGGATAATAAGGGCATTTTCTGTACTCGTTGAAAGCTGCTCTAAACTTTTGTGACCTCCGTGAGCCACACAAAGTGACTCAAATCTGTGATACTGCAACAGTCCTAATGCCTCTGCTGTATCAGTGCTGGTCCTAAGGCCTTGCAGAACTTTATCAACATGCCTACCAAAAGAGTGAGGCCATCAAAAGGCATGACTAGGATTTTAAATTGGACATCAGTACAGAAGACTGTGGATTTTGACCAACCTTGTCTCCATAGCACAGTACCTATTGCCAATTGGTGAAAACCTGTATTTGAAACATCCATCACAGTGTCAATAAATAAAGAAGCTAGTTCCCCTTCCTTTAGAATAGCTCTCACGGTTTGCCTCTAATCCTCAGGAATTAGATGTAGTAATGGAGCTATGTCATGACATATGTGGCGATCATAACAACCTAGAAACACCAAGGCATTGGCTATCTTAATTGAGGTGGCAGCCGTAGAAGAAATTCTCTGACAAAGATTATCAATACGTTTGATGTCTTTGCTTGGTGGTTTAGACAATGGTGTTTTTGGGTTCTTAGACCTTCTCTCAGCTACTGAAGCAATAACTGTTTCCTGTCTAGTATGGCCAGTGACGCAAGCCGGAGCTGAATCCGGGGCTCTGTATTCCTTTTTCAGATGAACTATCGCAACCGAAAAGGTAGCTGGAGTCTTCATCACTTTCGGGCCTTCCGACTAGACATAATCAAGAATAGGTATGGACAAAACATATTTCCAAGGTTGCTCTTTCAAAGTCATATAAAAACATGGTTGATCAACAGAAGTAATGGGTAGATTGAATTTCTTGGCATATCTTTCAATGAATGAAATTTAAAAATATCATCTGTAGGGTCTCGCGGAATTGACCTTTCGCTTCCACTTGGGGCAATAACATCTCTGTCATCATCGTCCCTTCCACCACTGTCAGGTGGTAGCTCATCTTCCTCTCCCTCTACATCTGAATAGTTAGAACCATTAGAGTAAGCATCATCGATGTCATCTCCATGGACCGATCCCTCAAATGGTTGTTGCAGCAATAATTTAGTATTTCATTTGCTGCAAAGTTGTTAAGAATGCCATTGGCACTTGGACCACATCTGGTTTTCTGTAATATTTAGGTGGTTTCTGCCTTAAATCAAGTTGAGTACTTCCAGACTTGTACTCCTACTGACACACATATTCGCTGTAGTACTCCTCATCCTCCATTAACTCTTCTTCAAAGTCTGGGACATAACTCACATACAACTACGCTGTGCTTCAAGCTCTCACTGAGGCATTGTCACAACCCTTTTATTGATCTGATGTAATAACTGCACTGGAGGCACATCCATCACCCTAAAGTTGAAAACATATCTCATCCCATGTTTTTCATTGATTGTTTGGATCCTAACGGTAATGTCATCCACAGCATAATCATCGCCACTGATGGGATGGTCACTGACGTTGACATTATGCTCATGGACGTCAAAGGTATAGTCTTCGTCGTTGGCGCATTGCTCATTGTCATCAACATTATAGTTATCGTCAGCAATGGTAAGGTAATCAATGTCAACGGCAGGATTGTCATTGACGGTATGGTCGCTGTCTATGAAATAGATGCTGTCGACGGACGGGTCTTCGCTGTCAATGAAATATTCGATGACATGGTCTTTGTCATCGACTGCATGCTCAGCATCAACGATGCCTTCAATGGAATGTTTGACGTCAAAAGAGATGTCGCCGTCAACAGTGACCCCATCGACAACATCCTCGACTTCGACAATGATCTTATTGGCGGCAGTCTCGGTGTCAACGGGATTTCTTCTGAATATTTCTTCTTCTTGTTTGACCCAGGCGAGGTGGCTGCAAGTTCTATACCAACTAAATC
Organism: Lissotriton vulgaris; assembly: GCF_964263255.1. Lineage (NCBI taxonomy): Eukaryota > Metazoa > Chordata > Amphibia > Caudata > Salamandridae > Lissotriton > Lissotriton vulgaris. The sequence continues at coordinate 784,039,696 of NC_141694.1, read as the reverse complement.
ATGCTCAGGATACAGACAAATCAACCTTTTGTGCGCTGCTTTCATGGAAGTGCTTGGGGGGCACTACGCAGGGAATCATCCCCTGAGGAGGGGGAATCTCCTTTAGGAGGAGGAAAATTATCTTTACTTATCAGAAATAAAGCCGACCTCCTTTCTCTTTCCTGAAGAGTCTTAGTGGAGAAAGGCTTACAAATCTTGCAATCTGCTGCCTTATGTTTAAGATAAAGGCAATAAATACACTGAAAGTATGGATCATCGGTGTACATCTTCTTAATGCCACAAAATAAACAGGTTTTTAAAAAAGTTATCTTCTACTTGTCAGCCATTTTAACAGTTGTTGACAGTTACTTGTCAGACTGCCAATCTCCCTGGACCAGCAATAGAGGCAATCGTTTCCTCAAACAACTCGGAGTACAGCAGAGTTGAAAAGGACTGGTTTAAATGCAAGACACATTAGATTAGAAACAGTTTCAGGTTCACTTGAAGGTTAGAGAAAAACTCTGACAGGGGACTCCCTTACACATGACGTGTAGGTGAAATGTTACCTATGGTGGCCTGTAGGGGGAGTAGAGATGCTTCAGTATCCAACTCATTGGCTGAAGTTTGGATTCATTCAAGTGAGGTGGATGTATTACTAAACATACTGTGTTGTTTCAGGCCTATGGCCATTTTGCATTATAGACCGTATGTTGTATATTTATACACTGTATACTGCTATTTTATTGTACAGGGGATTCCCAGTCTGAAGACAGGGAATGATTTAACCATGTGAATATATAAAAGAACCAATGATGGAGAATGGTATTTGTCTGGTATTTCAGGGTTTAACAACACTATGGCGACCAATCAGATTCTCACAGCGCGGGTTGAACATGCTCCTCTCACACACACATGTCATACCTATATTTATGAGGAGAGGCCATAGACCATAACTGAGTGTGTATTTGCTATTCTAACTCCATGCACCCTTTGCCAATGGGGTAGCTTATACATAAGAAAACAAGTTACTTACCTGTAACTTCAGTTATCCAGTATTGGTATCTTTCATAGATTCACATGCCTGAATCATTCCCCGTCGTCAAGGCGGGAGTCCCACGGTAAATAAAAAAGCAGTGCCAAAAGCACTTTGTAGTAGTAGGCCCTAGAAAAGGCCTGAGGCCTATATTATAGTAGCCTATCTACATCATTATGCTAAAAAGACCAAAGTCTTTGCTCCAACCAATCAGCTTACAGCACCCTCTAGAACCTTCCCTGCAGAGCCAGCTCTCCTCAGATTTTCGTAGCATAAGTGGGAACAAGTATCCCGAACTTAGGTAACTGACTCTCCGGGGAGGAGGGTGGGTGCATGTGAATCTATGAAAGATACCAAAACTGGATAACTGAAGTTACAGGTAAGTAACTTGTTTTCTTATCCAGTATTGGGGTATCTTTCATAGATTCACATGCCTGAATCAGAATAGCAAGCAGTGAGCTAGGCAAAGTCAGTTGCGGATGGTGGGAGACTTATTGCAGTGCACCCCCATGAATGTATAGTCAACAACCAACAATCGCCTAGAGATTGATCTATTAATAAATCATGTTCAGATTCAACATAGAAATTGTGCATTTTCCTTCTGGAAAGAAACTTTAAGCATCATATAAAACACACAACATGTTAGCATATGTCTGCATATTTAAAGTAATCTATTGAATTGCATGTACATTATATGAAATAAGCCAACATTAGTACCTGAATATACTCCTTATGGAAACAGGTGACGTAAAACAGCTTGGCCCACTGCCGCATCATCCTGATTTGCTGATTGCAGGTAGTAGTGTCTTGTAAACGTGTGGACATTCTTCCATGTCGCAGCACGGCAAATGTTCTCAAGCGTCACTCCTGCAAACAAAGCTGCAGACGCTGCCACAGCTCTTGTGGAATGAGATCGAACAGACCTTGTCAATGGTCGATTAGCCTTGATGTGACAGAAGTGAATAGCGGATGCTATCCATCTTGAAATTGTAGCTTTAGTGACCGCTTTTCCCAATGTAGTCTGGCCATAAGCTACAAACAGTTGATCTGACTTTCTCAAAGTCTTGGTTCTCTGAAGATAGAACTTTAAGCATCGTTTGATGTCCAAAGAATGCAATGTTCTTTCAGCCGGGTTGAAGGATTTGGAAAGAAAACTTTCAGCTTGAGTGTCTCATTTAGATGAAACTGGGAAGGCACTTTCGGTATGAACGTTGGATTCGTCCGCAAAGTGACTTGGGAGAAATGCAAAAAGGGCTCCTTTATGGTGAAGGCTTGAATTTCTCCCACTCTTCTTGCGGAGGTTAGCGCCAGTAATAAAACAACCTTTATTGTCAAGAACTTTAGGTCAGCTCTATGGATGGGCTCGAACGGATGCTTCATCAGCTGTGATAGAACAGTGTTGAGCTCCCATTCCGGTGGTGAGGGCTTCACTGGAGGATAAGCCCGGAACAGACCCCTCATAAATTGTTTGATTAGCGATGAAGAGCAGAGTGATTGAGTGTTAGCCATCTTTCTGTACCTGGATAAGGCCGCTAAGTGGACCTTTATTGACGAAAAAGAAAGACCAGATTGTGCTAAATGCAATAAATAGGGTAATATCTTCTCTGCTGGCGCCTCTATAGGGAGTAAAGCACTAGAGATGCACAATGCGCAGAAACGCTTCCACTTGAGACCATAAGTTTGTAATGCACTCTGGGCTCTTGCTTTCTTTAAAATGTCTCGGCAGTCCTGAGGAATTTGGAGATGTTCGAATTCTAGGAAGTTAGGAGCCATGCGTGCAATTTCAGCGATTGAGGATCTGGGTGAAGTACCTGACCCTCGTTGCGTGACAGTAGCGTTGGGGTTACCAACAGTCTGATCGGTGGTTCCTGAGAAAGTAGCATGAGTTCCTGAAACCAATACTGGGGAGGCCACTTGGGAACAATGAGGAGAAGGCGACAACTCTCCAACTTCATCTTGCGCACCACTCGTGGAATCAGAGGGATCGGAGGAAAAGCGTATGCATAGGTCCCTGACCATCGCATTGAAAGGGCATTCCCCCTTGACCCCTGTTGAGGGTATCTGCTGGCGTAGTACCGGCATTTCTTGTTCTGTTGGGTTGCAAATAAGTCCAACTTCGGCTTGCCTCATCTCTGAAACACATAGTTTAACTGGTTGTTATCCAGTTCCCACTCGTGGCAATCTGACAAGGACCTGCTCAATTTGTCTGCCAAGGTGTTGTAGAGGCCTCTGACATGTTCCACCTTGAGAGTTATGTTGTGAACTGTTAACCATTGCCATAACTCTTGGGCTTCCGAGGATAACGTTGCTGATCTCGTTCCCCCTTGCTTGTTTATATAAAACATGCTTGTGGTGTTGTCTGTTCTGACCAGGACCGAGGATCCTGCTATCCTGGGGAGGAACGCTTGAAGAGACAGGCAAATAGCTTTCAACTCCAGACTGTTGATGTGGCATTTTTTGTGCTGTTGAGACCATTTTCCTTGCACCTGCAGGTCCTGGAGATGACCGCCCCAGCCCTCCATGGACGCATCCGTCGTCAGAATAAAATCCGGAGGAGTCTGCAAGAATGAGAGCCCCTGTTCCAGATTGCTGAGCTGAGACCACCATTGAAGTGCATGCACCATCCTGTTGGTGATTGTGATGGTGTCCTCGAAAGAATCTGTCGCTTGATGCCATTGACAATGTAGCTCCTCCTGTAATGGCCGCATCTTTAGACGCGCCAATGGAATGATGGCCGAAGAACACATCCCCAGAAGTGATGCAAATAGGTGAACTGAAAGTGACCTTTTTCTTGACAGCTTTATGGCCAACGCCTTCAGTCGGAGCTGTCTCTCTCGAGACAAGAATGCCTTGCATTCTACTGTGTCCAATCAAGCTCCTAGGAGCAACAGGTTTTGTTTTGGATTCAATTGAGATTTGCTCTTGTTGATTGTGAGGCCTAGCGATGTGAAGAGATTGCGGCATATTGTAATGTCGGATCTTACTTTGGCTTCTGATGGACCTTTGACTAGCCAGTCGTCCAAATACGGGAAGACCTGTACTTTTACTGCCAGAAGAGCTGCTGCCACAGGAGCCAGGCACTTCGTGAAAATCCTTGGGGCCAACTTGAGGCCAAATGGGAGAACTTTGAACTGATAATGGGCACCAGCAACAGTGAAACGGAGATACTTTCGATGTTTTGGGTGGATTGGGATGTGGAAGTATGCATCTTCCATGTCCAAGGAAGCCATGTAATCTACCTCGTTGAGGCAACTGAGAATGTCCGAGAGGGTTGTAGGAGAGTAGGGTCTGCTATCCTATGGTCACCCCAAATTTTTGCTTTTTGCTTCACTGGTTTCTGACTTAATGTGGCTGTGGGCCTGCTAATCAGACCCACAGCCTGCTGTTCTCTCTCTAAATTACTGCCCATGCACTTTAGGTGCATTACGAATTGGAACTGGTTCACCTTATGAGCCCCTGTAAAAGTGTACCCTAGGTACCCAGGGCATAGGTGTATCCAAGGCCTACCAGGGGCTGCAGCATGTATTATGCCACCCCTGGCCTGGCCTCCATATTTGACACAACTGGCTGATCACTCAGCTGGGGTAAGTTGGTGTAATCACCTCTTACTTAGGTACAGTATGCCTGTGCCTAACCCTAAACTGGACACATATGTTCCTATCAGCCACTCCTATGGAAGGCCTCATCAATCCTGGAGGCAGAGTGCTCGGAAATATGTGAGATGGTGCTCTAGCATGAGCTGAGCCTGTCTGCAGCTGTCGGGAACCACTCCCTAAGCTGTTCCGGGATATTGCCATACCATATACTCTTAAGTGCATTATAATCCTCGCGGTTAAATGCTATCTTTGGTTTGGCTTTATCAAAACATGTCGAGTAAGGTGTCATACGAATTGGAATACTATCCCCTCGCCAGTTCTGGCGACGGGGATAGCATTCCACCCTTCTAGAGGGACACGACATGTGTGTAGCCTTAAACCCCGGTTAAAGTTAACCAGAGCCTCAGCATCACAAAATGGATGCTGCCACCACAGACACGAGTCTGGCCTCCTGCTGCTGACCGAAACTCGGCAGATGGTGGCCTGGACAAAGGGTTTCCTGCCTTGGGAGGTGCGAGCACCACCCCAGACAGGGTTTTGTGTATTGGGTAGGACAGGGCTGAATAGAATCAGACATGCCCGGGGCACACAAGGTGTCCCCGTGCATAGGCCAGTCCAAACCGGTCCTGGGACTTTCCAGACCCAGGCTTGGCGCGGAACTGGACAAAGGAAAGGGGGTGTAACCGCCCCCCTTCCTGGTTCCTCCCAGAGGAGGGACCTAGTAGGTGATCCACCCCTCAGATTGGGAATAAGAGTGGGAGCAGTGCCATGGCACAGCAGATCATCCTGAATCAACTTTACACGAAGAAGAAGACTGGACTTCGACATTCTGCTGCACAGAAGACTGAAGAGAATCTCCCTTGTGGCCTAGGAGTGGCCACCCTGTGAACACAGGTACCAACCAGCAACTCGACGTCTGCTTTGTCGCCGCCTCCCGCCGGAGCCCGAGCCCAGAGCCCGACAAGAACCAGACTCCCAGACCTCTCAGAGCCCGATCCACAGTCCCTGCAAAGAAGGGACCCGTGGAGGCACCGAGTGACGTGGGACCGGACCTCTTGGAAGACACTCAAAAAGCTGACTGCGCAGCTTCTGAGGCATCCTCGACGTTGTGCTTTGGGGACTGAGAACCCCCACCACCGAGCAGCCCTTGCACCGAAGATCAGCCCTCCAGCATCTCCACGATCTGCGTGGGGCCCTTTTGCATTGTGCCACTCGACGCGCCATCCCGGCCACTAGCCACGTGGTCAGCGGCCATCTTGGCGACGAAACCGACGATTTACACAGCAGGTCTGGTTGCTCCAGACCTACCCAAGCTCCTGTAAAAAGGAGCACCCGCTCTGACCTTGCTGGTCCGAGTGTTAAGCATCTTTCAACTTCTGCCTGGCTTGCCTTTGCCGAGGCCTGTTTGCTCCGATCAAGTTGCCGACACCGCCAACAGCGAGAAGCCTGCGTGGGACAGCTCGTGACCGACTCCTGGACGTCCTCGACCCCGGGTATCCACGTGGCTGCAGAAAGAAGCTACCAGACAACACCTGTTTGCACCCGACATCGCCTGGTTCCAATCTGGTTCCACGGTAGTCACTGGCTAGTGACTTTGAACACTGTCCCCTCTGCTTTCAGGTCTTCACATCTTCAGATCCACCCTTGGATCCACCGGAACTCTTCACATCGAGCCGCCTGCAGCATCTTCATCTCCAAGCACCATCGACCAGCGTGACGAAACCCGACACTACTTCGACCCTGTGCACCCGCTTCCTGTGGGTGAGGTAACTCAGCTCCGCCAGTGCTCCTGCTCTGGTACACATCTCAAGGGCCTGTGTCTTAAGTTTCAACTCCGTAGGTCACTCGGAAGGTTCCTAACTTTCTAACTTTGTACTTTTTACGCACCATAGACTTTGCATTGGAAAGTGCGTGCACTTTGAACACTGCACCCGAGTCCAGCGGGCCTTTCCCGACTTAGTCACTGCTAGTCTCGAATAGCTCCAGCGATTCCCAAGGCCCTAGGCCTGTTCCCTTTCCTATTGGTATCTCTTATACCACTTTCTTAGTATATGGTTTAGGTGGCCCCTAGAGCTCATCCATATTGTGCAACTTTTGTGTATTTTAAACTGTCTTGTGATTTAACGCTTGTGCTTCTGTGCTCATAAAGAGTCCAGGGGATTTTAGAGTTAATAAATCAATATATATTTTCAATATATATCTGTGTGGTGTCCCTTTCATTTGGTATTCAAGGGGGTTGTGTATGGTATAACAGCTGGCTTCACATGCCTTTCAGAGTTTAGCCTAAGACTGCTTTGTCCACGTTACCACTAGGATAACTGGTCTACAAGGTTGAATTACAACCATCATCATAAGGGTTGCTTGGCATGGTACAAAGTGATCACTAAGAATTAGTGAGCATTATATACCAGGCCAACTTCTCACATTGGTGAGCAGCGGATTGGGATCTGAGCTTGCTGTTGTTTTACCATTACAATCTTTGAGATTATCATCTGAAAGATCATACAGGTACCTGCTAGGTACATATAAAACAAGACTAGTATACTTAAGTTCTACTGAACTTAGTTGTTGTAGAGCAAAGGGAGTAGCACACCCTAGCTACAACTACTAGATAGGTTTAGTAGGTAAACACCAGTGTAGGTAGATTGCAACACATCCACCCACACTAGAGCAATGTCTGGAGCAGAGGGTTCCACTGGGAACATCCCTGTTGAGAGTGACCCTCCAAGGGCACCATCCAAATTTGCTATTTTTTCCTTTAAGGAATTAAGACAGCTTTGTGTCTTAAGGGGTCTGAAGACAGGGCCTTCCCCTACTACAGACCACCTAAGAGAGCTCTTAGACCAGTCTGAGACTCTAAAGCCCTCTAAGGCAAACCCCACAGGGAATGCTGAAGGAGGCCATCCTTCAGAGGATGACACTGTAGACACCCCTGGTCCTATCATCCTGGTAGATGAGGAAGCCTCCACCACTGGAGCTCCTCAAGTAGATGAGGAGGAAGAGGAAGAGGAAGAGGAGGAGGTGGAAAGCAGTGAGTCAGATGATGACAGAAATAGTCAGGTGCTGGTCAGTAGACTGAACCAGGCTAACTTAAGTGTGTTTGGGACTGAAGCAAGGCTGACCTTGCCCAGCCACCCAAATGGACTTAACCAGGGGCATAGGAGGAGGAGGAATCACTCAGGTGAATCCAATACCTCCCATGTCTCTAGAGGCTCTCATGGTCACTCCAGAAGGGAGATGACTAGCCCTCAGAGAAGGGAACATGAGACCAAATTGAGAGAATCTCAAATTAGAGAGGCTGAATTGAGAGTCCAGAGACAAGAGTTAGAAATTGCCCTGGCCCAAGAGAAACTTGCTAGAGCAAGACAGCCTAGAGAGAGTGGGGCAATAGAACCCACTGGTGGCAGCAATATCCACAAGGATAAAGACAGGTCTTTTGATAACAGAAACCTGAGTAAGATTGTGCCCCCCTACAAAGCTGGGGATGACATCCATAAATGGATTACTGCAATGGAGAGAGCCTGCAGAGTACAGCAGATCCCTCAGGAGCAGTGGGCAGCAATCTTGTGGCTCTCCTTTGAAGGTAGAGGCCGAGACAGACTCCTCACAGTTAGTGATGGGGATTCTAGAAACTACCTGGTCCTGAAGAGTGCTCTGATTGATGGGTTAGGCTTAACCACTGAACAGTACAGGTTAATGTTCAGAGATACCCAGAAGACACAGACTCAGGACTGGTCTGAATTTGTTGAGTGTGCCACTAAGGCTCTGGAGGGATGGTTGCTGGGAAGCAAGGTTACAGACTATGAAGGATTGTATAATTTGCTGATGAGAGAACAAATTTTAAATAATTGTCAGAACCAGCAGTTGCATCAACATTTGGTTGACTCAGATTTGACCTCTCCCCAAGAATTGGGAAAGAGGGCAGATAAATGGGTAAGAACCAGAGTTAAGCAAAAGAACCAGAACCAGGGTGGTGACCAGAAGAAAACAGACCAGAAGGGAGGGGAGCAGAAAGCTAAAGACCAGAAGTCTTCAACAGGGCCCCAAACTGAGACAGAGGGTGGGTCCCAAACTTCCAAGAAGAAGAAGAAAGAAGGTCAGAAGAAACCCTGGTGTAAAACTTGTAAGAACACCTCTCACTGGACAAGTGAGTGTAAAAAGGGTGGAGCCCCCAGCACTGCAGCCCCTAAGGCAACTGCACCCACTAGTACAGCTAGCAGTGCTGGTCCTCAAACCAAGGGATTAGTGGGTATCACTTTGGGAACTGAAGGAGATTCTGACCTAGTCAGAACCCTTACACAGGCTGTTCTGATTTGTGAAGGGGACATAGAGTTGACCCCTGACATAAGTCCTAGTAATCTGGGCAAATACAGACAGACACCTTTAATCAACAATAAAGTGGCTCAAGCTTACAGGGACACATGTGCCAGTGTCACTATGGTGACACCTAACTTTGTGGACCCTGGACAATACATGCCAGGTGATGATTACCTGGTGACCAATGCCAGCAATGTCACTACTACACATAGTGTGGCACTTGTTAACTTTTCCTGGGGAGGGGTAACTGGCCTAAAAAGAGTTGTGGTTAGTGCTGATCTCCCAGTAGAATGTTTGTTGGGCAATGACCTGGAGAACTCTCTATGGTCAGAAGTTGAGTACAGGACTCATGCAGAGATGTTAGGGATATCATCACATGTCCTTGCTGTGACCAGGTCATAGGCCAAAAAGTGCCTCTCTGAACCTCAGGTCTTGGATCCTGGAACAATGGACCAAGCACCTTCCAAGAAGAAGAACAGGAGGGTTAAGGCTGCGCCTTCCCAACTGCCTACAAGTGAGGATCAGGCTTCACAGGAAGCTGATCTTGAGACCCCTGAAGGAACTGTCTCTGAAGAACTTGAACCTGATCAGGTTGAGTTTCTGGGGACAGGGGGATCTTCTAGGGCAGACTTGGGGCAGGCTCAGTTAACCTGTCCTTCTCTTGAACCCCTCAGACAGCAGGCTGCTGCTGAGGCTGCTGGGAATGCTGAAGGTGCCCATAAAGTTTATTGGGATGAAGGACTCCTTTACACAGAGGGTAGAGACCCCAAGCCTGGTGCAACCAGGAGGTTGGTTATACCTCTGCAATTTAGGGGTTTCCTTCTCACCTTAGCCCATGATATTCCTCTAGCAGGACACTTAGGCCAGAACAAGACCTGGGACAGGCTTGTCCCCCACTTTCACTGGCCTCACATGTCTGAAGACACCAAGGAGTTTTGTCGCTCCTGTGAAACCTGCCAAGCCAGTGGTAAAGCAGGTGGAACAACAAAGGCCCCCCTGATACCACTACCTGTGGTGGGGGTTCCCTTTGAAAGAGTGGGGATTGATATTGTTGGTCCAATGGATCCCCCTACAGCATCTGGGCACAGATTCATACTGGTGGTAGTGGATCATGCCACCAGGTACCCAGAGGCAATTCCACTTAGGACCACAACAGCTCCTGTTGTGGCCAGGGCCTTACTTGGAGTTTTCTCCAGAGTGGGGTTTCCTAAGGAGGTAATATTTGATAGAGGTGCCAACTTCATGTCAGGATATTTGACAGCTATGTGGAAGGAATGTGGTGTTAACTACAAGTTCACTACTCCTTATCACCCACAATGCAATGGGCTTGTTGAGAGATTTAACAAGACCCTAAAGGGCATGATTAAAGGATTACCTGAAAAGCTCAGGCGAAGATGGGACATCCTGCTGCCCTGCCTTTTGTTCGCTTACAGAGAAGTCCCTCAAAAGGGGGTTGGCTTTAGCCCCTTTGAATTGTTGTTTGGGCATCCTGTAAGAGGAACCCTGTGTCTAGTGAAGGAAGGATGGGAGTTACCTCTCAAAAAGCCTAAGCAAGACATAGTGGACTATGTACTTGGTCTCCGCTCCAGGATGGCAGAATACATGGAAAAGGCATCCAAAAACCTTGAGGCTAGCCAAGAATTACAGAAAGCTTGGCATGACCAAAAGGCTGTCCTTGTTGAATTTCAGCCTGGACAGAAGGTATGGGTGTTGGAGCCAGTGGCCCCAGCAGCACTCCAAGACAAATGGTCTGGACCCCATACAATTCTGGAGAAGAAGGGAGAGGTTACCTACTTGGTGGACCTAGGAACTCCCAGGAGCCCCCACAGGGTGCTCCATGTAAACAGATTGAAGGCATATGTCAGCAGGGCAGACATGGGCTTGCTCATGGCTACAGATGAGGGACAGGAGGAAGAGAGTGACCCTCTCCCAGACCTGCTCACTCAGAACCCTGAGGATGGTTCAGTTGATGGTGTGGCCTTAGGTGGCAGCCTCACTGAGCATCAGCAACATGACTGCAGACAAGTTCTGCAGGCATACAGACATATGTTCTCCTTGACACCCAGTCAGACTAACTGGTGTACCCATGTGGTGGACACTGGTGACAGTCTTCCTGTAAAGAGCAAGATTTACAGGCAACCTGACCACGTCAGGGACTGTATAAAGACTGAGGTGCAAAAGATGCTGGAATTAGGTGTTATTGAGCCTTCAGAGAGCCCCTGGGCTAGCCCAGTGGTTCTGGTCCCCAAACCTCACACCAAAGATGGCAAGAGAGAGATGAGGTTCTGTGTGGGTTACAGAGGACTCAATGCTGTCACCAGGACAGATGCACAACCTATTCCAAGGGCAGATGAGCTCATTGACAAGTTGGCTTCTGCCAAATATTTGAGCACATTTGACTTGACAGCTGGCTACTGGCAAATCAGGTTAGCTGAGGAGTCTAAAGCCAAAACAGCATTTTCGACCCCTAGTGGGCATTATCAGTTTGTGGTGATGCCCTTTGGTTTGAAAAATGCACCTGCCACCTTCCAAAGGTTGGTGAATCAAGTCCTTACTGGGTTGGATGACTTTTGTGCAGCTTATCTGGATGATATTGCTGTCTTTAGCTCCACCTGGGAGGATCACCTGGTCCACCTGAAGGAAGTGCTTGAGGCTCTGCAGAAGGCAGGCCTCACTATCAAGGCAACCAAGTGCCAGATAGGGCAGAGTAAGGTTGTATACCTGGGCCACCTTGTAGGTGGAGGCCAAGTTCAACCACTGGAGAGTAAGATCCAGACCATCAAGGACTGGTCCCCTCCAACCACCCAGACTCAGGTCAGAGCTTTCTTGGGCCTGACTGGGTACTACAGGAAGTTTGTTAAGAACTATGGGTCCATTGTGACTCCTCTTAATGATCTGACATCCAAGAAGATGCCCAAAAAGGTTCAGTGAACAGAAATCTGTCAAAAGGCATTTGATGACCTGAAGAAGGCCATGTGCTCTGCACCTATCCTGAAGAGTCCTGACTACTCAAGAGAGTTCATTGTCCAAACAGATGCTTCTGAGTTGGGAGTGGGAGCAGTGCTTTCACAGCTTAATGTAGATGGCCAGGACCAGCCCATTGCTTTCATTAGCAGAAGGCTGACCCCCAGAGAGAAACGTTGGTCAGCTATAGAGAGGGAAGCCTTTGCTGTGGTGTGGGCCCTGAAGAAGTTGAGACCATACTTGTTTGGCACTCACTTCAAGATTCAGACCGACCACAAGCCCCTCCTATGGCTTAATCAGATGAAGGGTGAAAACCCCAAACTACTCAGGTGGTCCATTTCCCTACAGGGGATGGACTTTACAGTGGAGCACCGCCCAGGGACTGACCATGGCAACGCAGATGGTCTCTCCAGGTACTTCCACTTAGAACATGAAGACACAACTGGTCAAGGTTAGTCTAATGTCCCTGCGTTTGGGGGGGGGGGTTATGTAGGAGAGTAGGGTCTGCTATCCTATAGTCACCCCAAATTTTTGCTTTTTGCTTCACTGGTTTCTGACTTAATGTGGCTGTGGGCCTGCTAATCAGACCCACAGCGTGCTGTTCTCTCTCTAAATTACTGCCCATGCACTTTAGGTGCATTACGAATTGGAACTGGTTCACCTTATGAGCCCCTGTAAAAGTGTACCCTAGGTACCCAGGGCATAGGTGTATCCAAGGCCTACCAGGGGCTGCAGCATGTATTATGCCACCCCTGGCCTGGCCTCCATATTTGACACAACTGGCTGATCACTCAGCTGGGGTAAGTTGGTGTAATCACCTCTTACTTAGGTACAGTATGCCTGTGCCTAACCCTAAACTGGACACATATGTTCCTATCAGCCACTCCTATGGAAGGCCTCATCAATCCTGGAGGCAGAGTGCTCGGAAATATGTGAGATGGTGCTCTAGCATGAGCTGAGCCTGTCTGCAGCTGTCGGGAACCACTCCCTAAGCTGTTCCGGGATATTTCCATACCATATAATCTTAAGTGCATTATAATCCTCGCGGTTAAATGCTATCTTTGGTTTGGCTTTATCAAAACATGTCGAGTAAGGTGTCATACGAATTGGAATACTATCCCCTCACCAGTTCTGGCGACGGGGATAGCATTCCACCCTTCTAGAGGGACACGACATGTGTGTAGCCTTAAACCCCGGTTAAAGTTAACCAGAGCCTCAGCATCACAAAATGGATGCTGCCACCACAGACACGAGTCTGGCCTCCTGCTGCTGACCGAAACTCGGCAGATGGTGGCCTGGACAAAGGGTTTCCTGCCTTGGGAGGTGCGAGCACCACCCCAGACAGGGTTTTGTGTATTGGGTAGGACAGGGCTGAATAGAATCAGACATGCCCGGGGCACACAAGGTGTCCCCGTGCATAGGCCAGTCCAAACCGGTCCTGGGACTTTCCAGACCCAGGCTTGGCGCGGAACTGGACAAAGGAAAGGGGGTGTAACTGCCCCCCTTCCTGGTTCCTCCCAGAGGAGGGACCTAGTAGGTGATCCACCCCTCAGATTGGGAATAAGAGTGGGAGCAGTGCCATGGCACAGCAGATCATCCTGAATCAACTTTACACGAAGAAGAAGACTGGACTTCGACATTCTGCTGCACAGAAGACTGAAGAGAATCTCCCTTGTGGCCTAGGAGTGGCCACCCTGTGAACACAGGTACCAACCAGCAACTCGACGTCTGCTTTGCCGCCGCCTCCCGCCGGAGCCCGAGCCCAGAGCCCGACAAGAACCAGACTCCCAGACCTCTCAGAGTCCGATCCACAGTCCCTGCAAAGAAGGGACCCGTGGAGGCACCGAGTGACGTGGGACCGGACCTCTTGGAAGACACTCGAAAAGCTGACTGCGCAGCTTCTGAGGCATCCTCGACGTTGTGCTTTGGGGACTGAGAACCCCCACCACCGAGCAGCCCTTGCACCGAAGATCAGCCCTCCAGCATCTCCACGATCTGCGTGGGGCCCTTTTGCATTGTGCCACTCGACGCGCCATCCCGGCTACTAGCCACGTGGTCAGCGGCCATCTTGGCGACGAAACCGACAATTTACACAGCAGGTCTGGTTGTTCCAGACCTACCCAAGCTCCTGTAAAAAGGAGCACCCGCTCTGACCTTGCTGGTCCGAGTGTTAAGCATCTTTCAACTTCTGCCTGGCTTGCCTTTGCCAAGGCCTGTTTGCTCCGATCAAGTTGCCGACACCGCCAACAGCGAGAAGCCTGCGTGGGACAGCTCGTGACCGACTCCTGGACGTCCTCGACCCCGGGTATCCACGTGGCTGCAGAAAGAAGCTACCCAACAACGCCTGTTTGCACCCGACATCGCCTGGTTCCAATCTGGTTCCACGGTAGTCACTGGCTAGTGACTTTGAACACTGTCCCCTCTGCTTTCAGGTCTTCACATCTTCAGATCCACCCTTGGATCCACCGGAACTCTTCACATCGAGCCACCTGCAGCATCTTCAGCTCCAAGCACCATCGACCAGCGTGACGAAACCCGACACTACTTCGACCCTGTGCACCCGCTTCCTGTGGGTGAGGTAACTCAGCTCCGCCAGTGCTCCTGCTCTGGTACACATCTCAAGGGCCTGTGTCTTAAGTTTCAACTCCGTAGGTCACTCGGAAGGTTCCTAACTTTCTAACTTTGTACTTTTTACGCACCATAGACTTTGCATTGGAAAGTGCGTGCACTTTGAACACTGCACCCGAGTCCATCGGGCCTTTCCCGACTTAGTCACTGCTAGTCTCGAATAGCTCCAGCGATTCCCAAGGCCCTAGGCCTGTTCCCTTTCCTATTGGTATCTCTTATACCACTTTCTTAGTATATGGTTTAGGTGGCCCCTAGGGCTCATCCATATAGTGCAACTTTTGTGTATTTTAAACTGTCTTGTGATTTAACGCTTGTGCTTCTGTGCTCATAAAGAGTCCAGGGGATTTTATAGTTAATAAATCAATATATATTTTCAATATATATCTGTGTGGTGTCCCTTTCATTTGGTATTCAAGGGGGTTGTGTATGGTATAACAGCTGGCTTCACATGCCTTTCAGAGTTTAGCCTAAGACTGCTTTGTCCACGTTACCACTAGGATAACTGGTCTACAAGGTTGAATTACAACCATCATCATAAGGGTTGCTTGGCATGGTACAAAGTGATCACTAAGAATTAGTGAGCATTATATACCAGGCCAACTTCTCACAAGGGTGACCATTCGAAATCCCTGCTTCTTGAGATATCTGTTCAGATTGCGCAGGTCTAGGATCAGTCGCCATTCCCCTGTTTTCTTTTTTATGAGGAAAAAACGGGAATAGAAACCTGCCCCTCTCTGATGGTTTGGAACCTTCTCTATTGCGTTCTTGAGAAGCATAGCTTGCACTTCCTTGAACAATAAGTGAAGACGAGGGGGAGGGGGACCCCTGGGCGGAGTTGTTGGAGGTTTGGTGATGAACTCTAGGGTGTGACCAAGCTGGACCAATCCGTTGTTATATGATGCCATTGTTGTCGAAAGGCAGATATCTTTGCGCCCACGGGAAGGTAGGGAATTAAAGGTGGCGCCCAATTGACCTCACTGTTTCTTGTGATTGTCTTGTCATTGATTGTTTGTGCGCCTTCTTCCTCCTTGGCGAGAGAAACCAGCCGATCCAGATTGTCTATACGAGGACTGATAATTCTGGCGGTATTGCTGCTGATATTGCCTGCCTTGCTGGTAATAACTTCCTCTGGACGAATAACCTTGTCCTCTTGCTCCTCTGAACGATTCTCTTTTATACTGCAATGACCCTAGCGACTTTGCAGTATCTGTATCCGTTTTAATCGCTTGGAGAGCCTCATTGACATGCTTCCCAAAGAGGGACTCTCCGTCATATGCCATGTCCAGTACCTTCAATTGAACTTCTGGACGAAAGGTAGTGGCTTTCAACCACCCTTGACGTCTCAGGACAGCTGCCCCTGCTAACTGTCTGAAATTTGTGTTCGCCATATCTAGTGCGCAGTCGATGGATTCCTCCGCTGCACGCTCTCCTTCCATTAGAATTTTTCTGGCTTCTTGCTTCTTGTCCTCTGGTAACAGCTCTATGAAGCCAGCCATTTCGGACCACATTTGGCGATCATAATGCCCAATAATCGCCAAAGAATTTGCCACTCTGATGGATGCTGCAGCCATGGTGGAAAACTTTTTCCCAATAAGGTCTAAGCGTCGCCCCTCTTTATCAGGTGGAGTAGAAATAGGGGTAGCTGAGTTCTTCGACCTTTGTTGTGCTGCCTGAGAGATTACTGAATCCGGGCGTGGATGACCAATAAGGCACGCCGGACAAGTGAGCGGAGCACAATATTTCTTTTCAATTCTTGGCAACACAGCAGGCACAGATGCAGGGTTTTTCATTATCTTTATGCCTTCCTTCCAAATATATTCAATGATAGGAATGGCTCTAGACACCTTTCTTGTTTCCTCTTTAAAATCATGGAGAAAACACTCTGTTTGTTCCCCTGTCACCGGGAGCTTAAATCTGTTTGATGCTCTCTGCATCAGGTTGTGGAACCCACCTACATCTTCAGGCGGTGAATCTGAAGGCTGTGGAGTCGGAGGGGATGGCATGGGTATAACGTATTCATCCCATGAGTCTGATGAAGGTACGTTAGGCAGCTCTCCATCTTCTACTTCCTCCTCCGATGACGTGTCCGGAGTTTGCGGAGGTAAAACCGGTGGCAGGGTTTCCACGACTGGAGAAACCGGTGGATGTTGTGGAGGAGGAACAGCAGTACTAGGTTGAGGCATTTGTGGGGGAAAACGTTGCTTATAATCCGCCAGCATAGCCTGTAAGTCTTGTATCAAGGTAGGCGGTAATTGAGTGACTTCTGGGACCCTAGGCCATCTCTGATGTTCCAATGTATGAGGCACTATGATATCCTCCTGGTAGTAGTGCTCAGCGTAGGATTCATCTTGATCATCATCCTGGCACTTGATGATGAGGTCGGATGGGTGACGCGCCACACCAAAAGCACCTTCATTATCATCGTCCTCAAAATCATCCTCTTCATCATCGGCATAAGATTCTAGAAGATGAGAGGGCATAAGTGGCGATATATATGAACCTTGTTGTCTCTTGTAAGACACGAGTTGAAAGTTTTTTGTTGAAATTGGCGTACAAAAAGCCTGATTCCCAGCGATAGGCTTCAGCAAAGCTGATTCCATCAGTTTTGATGGTACCGGTGACAAAGGTGCATCCACCTGCTGAAAAGATGCCGTCGTCGACGGGTTTATCGTCGACGGGTTTATCGTCGACGAGATCGACGACGAAGGCATCGTCGTCGATGGTTTTGCCGTCGACAGGACCGTCGTCGATGGGCTCGACTTCGACGGGACCGTCGTCGATGGATTCGACGTCGATGGAGCCACCGTCGACGGGACGGTCGTCGACGGGATCGTCGTCGACGGAGTAACTGAAGACGGGCTCGTCGTCGACGGGATAGACGTCGATGCTTTCTTCTTCGACGAGACAGTCATCGAGGGCGGCGTCGATGACTTCGTCGACGGGCTCTTTTTGGACGACGAATGTTTCGATGACGATGATGTCTTCGTCGACGAGTCGTCTACGAGAGTTCTTTTTGCCACAATACAAATCTTTGTAGACACAATAGAAGCAGTAAAAGATGCAGTGGATATCATATCCATAGAAGAAGAGGTTGAAGTAGAGACAGTAGTCACTGGAGAGGAGATAGTAGAAGTCTTACTCACAGTTTTCTTTGCAGGATCGTTGGTGGCTGAGGCTCCAGAGACAGAATGTTGGGATCTCTGTGAAGAACCTGAAGTAGAGTGGGAGGTTTTAGCATGCTTTCTCCCCTCACTTGTCTTATCCTGTTGAGACCTCGCCCTCTTGCTAGAGGTAGAAGCTCTATCATCATCATCCGTGGAAGAGGATTTAAGCCACAAAAGGACTCTGGCCTCCCTATCCCTTAAGGTCTTAGAAGGGAAGGTACGGCAGATCTTACAGTTTTTTGCCTCATGTTTGGGATAAAGGCAATAAATGCAGTCCTTATGCTGGTCATCCACATGGACCCTCTTCTTCTCTCAGGTTCTGCAAGGTCTAAATAAGGCCTTCTTATCAGACATCTTGAAGAAAAAACTGAGTCAAGACTCAGGGAGACTCCCTTCCACACGACGTGCAGTGAAAATCTGAGGAGAGCTGGCTCTGCAGAGAAGGTTCTAGAGGGTGCTGTAAGCTGATTGGTTGGAGCAAAGACTTTGGTCTTTTTAGCATAATGATGTTGATAGGCTACTATAATATAGGCCTCAGGCCTTTTCTAGGGCCTACTACTACAAAGTGCTTTTGGCACTGCTTTTTTATTTACCGTGGGACTCCCACCTTGACGACGGGGAATGATTCAGGCATGTGAATCTATGAAAGATACCCCAATACTGGATAACTATGCTTTTACTTTTTGATTCACTCACTTAAAAGTACCTAAACACACTACAGGGACTGTGCTGGGAAACAGCTTTGATTGCGTAAACACACACACAAACACACACACACACACATACACACCCACACACCCACACACACGCCACAGCTCTTCCATAAGAAATATTGATTTATTGTCATAATCACAGCCTCAAACCACTCTATAGATGGTTACTAAATGGATACTACATTTATGTGGAATGGGGGCAATTAACTGTTCCTTTGCCTTTGAAAGATGGGGCTTGACACCAGCTGATATCAAATAATGTTTGCCATCTACTCTATCTCCAGGAGGGCATCTACTCTAACTTCAGGAGGGTTAAAAAATGGCATAATTATCTTCTGTTCCGAAAGTCACCAACTTTGTTAACAAGTGAATTTAAAAACCTAATGTACCAAGATTTGGAGGCAGTGAGAAGAAAGAAATGACAGAGTAGTCAGTTTTCTTTGTGCACTCCCAAAGTCCCATAAGTAAGTGTTTGAAGCTTCAAAATGTGGCTATATGAATGCAACTCCTACTGTGAATGCAATGCACACAACATAAAACTATGAGGGTGAGCTGGTACTTTATAGACTTTATAATTTGGACAAGTTCAAGGAAATTTGTTACCCACCAATGCCAGAAATCGTTAGTTGTCTGTTTTTCTAAATAATTCTCAGACTGTAGAGGATAGTCCAATAAAGGTTGCTTATTTTTTATTGCAGAACGATAATACATCAATTCAAATATCATTGTTCTAAGTATGTAAATGAAAGGCAATACAATCAAGATAAAAGTATCATGTTTTGCTTCACATACCTGAGCTAGTTGGATGTTCCTCCGTTTTCTCTTCCTCCTCCCCTGGAACAAGGGGCACACCAGTCTCACTTGGATCTTTAGCAGTGCTTGCTAGAGCATCTTTTGAAGACATAAAACACGTTTTTTTAAATGTGTTTTAAATAAACACATTTAAAGACAGAAACACCTAATTCTCTCTACTAAAAGTCTGTAACCTGCTTTTATTACAGGTCACCATCACATAAGACCTCTGGGCATCTTGACCACAGCAATATCAAACACAGAATGCAATATTTCCACTGGTCCTCACACCACTCCTGGAAAGCCTACAGTAGCATCCCTATTAGCAAGACATAGCTGAATCATGATTTCTTCTCCAAGATGTTGAGCATATTCGGTACACAATGGACGTCAGGCTTAAAAAGTCTGGTGGCAGCTTCACAACATATCACAGAGATAAATGATTAGAAGTATATCAAATTTGTGTATCTATTTGGTTCACATTGAAATCAATTCAAAATAGTCCTGCCAAAGTGAAGGTGCTGAGGTGTCAGAATCCTCACAGACATTTTCTCAGTATGCACAGAAACTCATAGTGCAGCTTTGCACATGTCATTAAAAGCAACATATCTGATAACAATCCTTGAATTATTTTGGATCTGCTTAACTAACCCTTGAAGCCCCAATGACAGATTTAATAACCAATTCATAGCAGAACATGCTGCACATTCCTACCCCTGAGGTAATTTAGGCTGTTCACATGAATATATCTAAGCAATGGCAGCAAAACAAAAATGCAGCCTAATAACACATTGTATGTAGAGCAACTGAACTAATAAACACATATTCACAAATGTATTACACGATACAAAGACCAAATTCCAGTTCATCACCACAGTACAGCGAAAGGGACATTGAGATAAAAACTGTTTCCTGTCTCATAGTCTAAATGCTACAATGACCTTAAAAAGGGAAACACCTGATCTCTCAGTAGTCATCAGGACTCTTCAATGCGATTTTACTTCACTTCACCAATATAACCCCTTACATCCTGCATTGGGTACATACCTTTATTTACAATGAACACAAATGAAAACATGTAATGGGTGAAAACTATATACATAGATGTGCAGAGTGTAAAATGACATCTGTTTTTTACCATTTCTGCAGGAGGTTAGGGGACTCTACCCACTTAAGGCTTTGGCTCTTTTGAGATATGCCACCCCCCACATTCAATAATGGTAATAAATAGCATACTACACTCACATATATATTTATATTACAAGTGCGGCTGCTTGTATTACACAAAATGCAGTGGCATGTGGCTGTGTATAGCAAGGAATGGCTACAGGGTTTTGGCCTAACCTCTCATGCACAATTCTGCTGCCAAATTCTACTCAAGAAGGCTTTCCACCTTCTCCTTCATTGGAGTTGAATCTTGTCGTATCATAGTTGATGGGTCCTATATTGGTGCCAGTCCATGAGGCAGCATTACAGCACTTTCATGAAAAGCAGCTTTTGTAGTGTACTTGACCTCTGCCCAGAAAGAGAACGAGGTGCAGGCCTTATCTTGTATAGAGCCTGCACAGTATTCCATTCTAAAGAACAAGTTACTTACATTCGGTAACGCTTTTTCTGGTAGATACTATATCTGCCTGTGGATTCCTCACCTTGTGAATATCCCCCTTGCGTCAGCAACGTTCGGAAATTTTCTTCGTAGCACGCCGTCGTGGGCGACGTCACAGGAGCACGGCATCGCGCGCGACTCCGTCTGACGTCACCGACCCCATATCAGGCCCACGCCGGCGTGATGACGTCAGTTCCGCCCTTTTTTCCGTGCCTTCGAGGCACACGGACGGACCAACGATAGCAAACATGCAAATATACAATGTACACAGTACATATAGAACTAAATCAATACAATAGTATAAACCATATATACAGAAAGACCAGGTATAGCAGAGTGGACAACGGGGAGGCGGGTGGGTCAGTGAGGAATCCACAGGCAGATATAGTATCTACCAGAAAAAGCGTTACCGAAGGTAAGTAACTTGTTCTTCTGATAGATACATCTGCCGTGTGGATTCCTCACCTTGTGAATAGATTCCCACAGCAGTCCCCACTCCCGGAGGAGGGTGTCCACTCTGCTACACCAGGAAGTCTTGGAGGACAGAGCGCGCGAAGTGGCCATCCCTCCTCACCTCGGTATCCAAGCAGTAATGCTTCGCAAAAGTGTGGAGGGAGGCCCAAGTCGCGGCCCTGCAAATATCCTCAACAGGTACACCCCTAGACAAAGCAGATGTTGCAGACTTTGCTCTAGTTGAACGAGCTCTAATACCCTCAGGAGGGTCCTTACCCGCAAGGGAGTAGCAGATCTTGATGCACAGGATTATCCATCTGGAAAGAGTGCGCTTGTGCACCGCTCTGCCCTTCTTGCAGCCAGCAAAGCCAACAAACAGCTGGTCGTCCATCCGGAAGTCCTTAGTCCTGTCCAGATAGAAAGACACCGCCCTCTTAGGGTCCAGGCGATGCAGTCTCTCTTCCTCCTTAGACGGGTGAGGGGGAGGATAGAAGGTAGGAAGGGTAATGGACTGCCCAAGATGGAAAGGAGTCACCACCTTAGGCAGAAAAGCAGCCCTGGTCCTAAGAACCATCCTTTCAGCATGAATGGTCAGGAATGGGGGTTTGGAACTTAGAGCTTGAAGCTCACTTACCCTCCTTGCCGAGGTGATTGCAACGAGGAAGATAGTTTTAAAAGAGAGAAGCCTCAATGGACACTTGTGCAAGGGTTCGAAGGGAGAACCCATTAAAAAGGTCAGCACAAGATTCAAATCTCAATGAGGAACAATAAAAGGGGTAGGAGGAAACATATTCATGAGACCCCTCAAGAATCTCAAAACCACCGGAGATTTAAAGAGAGAAGGCTGATCCGGCAAACAAAGAAACGCCGATAAGGCCGAAAGATAACCCTTGACCGTGGCCACAGCCAAACCTTGCTGTGCTAGATAAAGGGCAAATTGTAAAATATTAGACAAATGAGCCTTCAAAGGGGTCAATATCCCTCTCCCTGCACCAAGAAACAAATTTTGACCACCTATAGGAGTAAATGGACTTAGTGGTGTCATGCCTGGCAGAGAGAATGACATCCACCACCTCGTGAGGGAGAGAAAAAGAACTCAAGTTGCCCCGTTCAATCTCCAGGCATGAAGGTGTAATGTCTGGAGGTGGGGGTGTAGAACCTGCCCCTCCATCTGAGAGAGGAGGTCTGCCCTGTGAGGGAGACGGAGTGGCGGGTGAGAGGAGAGGCGGAGTAGGTCCGAATACCACACCCTTCTTGGCCAATCCGGAGCAACCAATATGACTTGGGCCCGGTCTTGACGAATCTTCCTCAGAACCCGAGGAATCAAAGGTATGGGAGGAAACGCGTAAAGGAGTTGATCTCCCCAACTCAACTGAAACGTGTCCCCCAATGCTCCTTGCATCGGATACTGGAGACTGCAGAATGAAAGGCAGTGAGCATTCTCGCGAGTGGCAAATAGATCCACCCGAGGAGTCCCCCACATCTGAAAGATGTCGTGAACAACCTCCGGGTGAAGCCTCCACTCGTGGTCGGCAGAGAACTGCCGACTGAGACTGTCTGCACGCACGTTCAGTACTCCGGCCAGATGATTTGCCACCAGACAAATCTGATGGTCCTGAACCCAGGACCAGAGACGCAGAGCCTCTCTGCAGAGACACTGCGACCCTACTCCTCCCTGCTTGTTGATGTACCACATCGCGGTCGTGTTGTCCGTCAGGACCTGAACAGACTGACCGCGAAGGGAAGGGAGGAAGGCCTTGAGCGCCAAACGAATCGCCCTCAATTCCAGAAGGTTGATGTGAAACAACCTTTCTTCCGGAGACCAAAGACCTTTGACCTCCAGGTCTCCCAGATGAGCACCCCACCCAAGAGTGGATGCATCCGTTATCACTGTGGCCACTGATGGAGGCAGTTGAAAAGGCTTTCCTTGGACAGATTGCCTTCCACGCCCCACCAAGACAGATCCGCTGCAGCTTCCCTGGAGATCTTCACTGACTCCCCGAGATCTCCGTTGTGCTGATACCACTGCCTGCGGAGGCACCACTGGAGCGCCCTCATGTGCCAGCGTGCATGACTGACCAACAGAATGCAAGAAGCCATCAGACCGAGCAGGCGAAGGACCTTCAGGACTGGAACAACCGCTCCATTGTAGAATAAAGGAATAATTTCCTGAATGTCGTGAATCCTTTGAGGTGGAGGGAATGCACGACATACAGAAGTGTCCAGTACCGCACCTATGAACAGGTTGCGCTGGGAGGGCACCAGGTGAGATTTGGGTACGTTTATCGAAAAACCCAACCTGTGTAACAACTGAGTTGTCTCCTGCAGATGATGGAGCACCATCTCCGGCGACTCTGCTTTGATCAGCCAGTCGTCTAGATAAGGGAATACAGGTATCCCTGACCTTCTGAGATGCGCAGCCACCACTGCCATCACCTTGGTGAAAACTCGAGGCGCAGTAGTAAGTCCAAACGGGAGGACCGCAAACTGGTAGTGCTGCGATCCCACCGTGAAACGGAGATACTTCCTGTGCGACTTCAGGATAGGGATGTGAAAGTACGCATCCTGCAAGTCGATCGACACCATCCAGTCTTCTTCCATCAGCGCCAGAAGAACCTGAGCAAGGGTGAGCATTTTGAACTTCTCCTGTTTGAGATAGAGGTTCAAAATCCTGAGATCCAGGATCGGCCGAAGCCTGCCATCCTTCTTGGGAATCAAGAAATACCGGGAGTAGCACCCTTGACCCCTCTCCTGCTCTGGAACCACCTCTATTGCACCCTTTCGAAACAGAGCCAGGACTTCCTCCTGCAGGAGAAGCAGGTGGTCCTCCGAACAAAAACCTTGGCAAGGAGGGTAATTGGGAGGGAACTCCTGAAAAGGAAGTGCATACCCATTCTCTACGAGATTGAGAACCCAAAGATCTGATGTAACCGATTCCCAATCTCGTAGAAAGTGAGTAACCCGACCCCCTACTGGCCCTACATGATCCAGAATGGAGGATCTAGGGCTGCTTTGCTGATGCGGGTGGGGGTTGGGCATCATTGGAGGAAGTGGAGGAAGAGGAGACTTGACGTCCACGTCCACGACCCCTCTGTCTACCTCTATAGGACCTATATAGAGGGTTCTGCTGCTGCTGCTGCTGTTGTTGTTGGCCCTGCTTGAAGGGACGAAAAGAAGATTTACCAAATCCCTTGAATTTTCTAGTCGTCGACCCTCTCACCTGCAGACCCAAAGATCTTGCAGTGGCACGGCTGTCCTTAAACCTCTCCAAGGCCACATCAGCCTTTTTACCAAAAAGGCCAGTTCCATCAAAGGGTAAGTCCAGCAATGTAGACTGCACATCCGCTGAGAAATCAGAAGACTTTAACCAAGCGGCTCTCCTGGTCGCAATGGATGAGCCCATAATTCTAGCAACAGAATCCACAGTGTCCATGCCGCTTTGAATGACCATGCGGGCCGCAGCCTGAGTGTCAGAGACCACTTCATTAAAGTTTTTCTTATCCTCCTCAGGAAGTTTTGATGACAATTGCTTCACTGAGTCCATTAGCGCATGCACATATCTACCTAAAAGGCAAGTAGCATTTGATGACTTAAGAGCCATGCTCCCAGAAGAGAAAGTCTTCTTCGCAGACTGATCTAATTTCTTAGACTCTTTGTCAGCTGGTACTTGAGGGAAAGAGCCTGCAGCCCTATTAGAGCAAGCCGCCTGAACCACAAGACTTTCCGGAGATGGATGCGTAGAAAGAAATGCAGGGTCATCTGGAGCCACCCTATAGCGCCTTGCAATAACCCTTGAAACTGCAGGAGCAGACAACGGCCTCTTCCAAATCTCCTTAATTGGATCCGTCAAGGCATCAGTAAATGGCAGTGTTGGCTCCACAATCGAAGAAGGAGAATGCAAGACTTCGGTGAGGATGTTGGGCTTGTACTCCACTGTGGGCAGCTTTAAGCTAAGAAGGTCAGCAGCCTTCCTAATAACCACGTGATAGGGTGCCACGTCCCTTGATGGTGCATCTGAAGTCGAAGGCAGACCCCACTCGGGAGAGAGTTCCAGACCACTAGCATCCCAAAGCCCCTCGAAATCATCATCATGATCAGGAAGCTCGCCTTCTTCCACATCAGAACTTTCATCATCCTTTTGTTCGAGAAGACGCTGAGCTTTTCGCCTCGACCACTCCAAACGAATCGAAGTCGACGGATCCGGTATCGACTCCGACGGAGCCGGTTCCGACGTCGATCGAGGAGCTGGAGCAGGAGGACGAGAGTCATGAACAGGTGTGGTACCTCGATCTCGACTGCGAGGTCGATCCGGAGTCGGCGAAGCCGCATGCGGAGTCGAAGACCTCGGAGGAGCCGTACCGAGCCATGGTGAAAGAGGCGCCGGCATGAAAGGCATAAATGGAGCTGGGGCGTACGACTGAGGAATACCCAGATTGTACGATAATGGACCCATGGGGCCACCAGGCGCTCCAGTGGGGTACATTGCCCTAGAATATACTCCAAACATCGCATTGAGAAAATGCGAGGGATCCTGACCAGGACCAGGAAAGGAAGGGTACGGACCTACCGGATGTTGCAATGGAGGCCGCCCCGACACATCCTCACCCTGACCTTCTGGGTTCACAGGAGTCTCCGCTGAAGCCGGTTCTTGAGGAGTCACCTCTTCTTCCTCTTCACGCTCCGAGGATACCGGCTCCGGGTCCGGCTCCGGCGCCGGAGAACCTTCTCTTGACAAAGCAGGCGAAGGAGAGACAAAGTCTTTACGATGTTTGTGAGACCTTTTCTTCGAGTCAGAGGATTCCTTCTCCGAATGATGTTTCGAACTGTGCTTCCTCCTCTTATGCTTTCTCCTCGAGGAGCTCGAAGCATGACCGGAAGCCGACTTAGATCTAGACCTAGATCTTTCCCTGGACTTCGACTTCGCTTTAGATCTTGACTCCTCTCCAGACCTCGAACCCGCTCTGGATCTCGACGCCGATCCCGACTTCGACCGAGACCTTTGCTTCGACTTCGATCTTCGTGACGTCGATCTCGAATGTCGTCCAGAATCCTGTTTTACTTTCGCCAAAAGTAATTTAGCTTCACGCTCTCGAAGCGCCTTTGGATTCATTTTAAAACAGGATTCGCAGTTCTTGACGTCGTGACTGGAACCAAGACACCACAAACAATCCTTATGTGGGTCAGTGATGGACATCATGCGGGCACAAGACCTACATGGCTTAAAGCCTGTTTTCCTCGACGACATCTCCGGAGAAGAACCAAGTCGTAAGAGAGAAACAGTGACAATTATCAAACAGAAAGATACTAGGTATCGCTGAAGATCCCGAAAACCGTTAGCGTCGGAGACGCGGAAAAAAGGGAACTGACGTCATCACGCCGGCGTGGGCCTGATATGGGGTCGGTGACGTCAGACGGAGTCGCGCGCGATGCCGTGCTCCTGTGACGTCGCCCACGACGGCGTGCTACGAAGAAAATTTCCGAACGTTGCTGACGCAAGGGGGATATTCACAAGGTGAGGAATCCACACGGCAGATGTATCTATCAGAAAGGGTAGTATTGAGGACTCTCTGTAGTCCTTCCTCTGGTTGTCTTTTTTATATTAACTTACAATTACACTTCACACATTCTTTCGAAATCTAACCACTCTTGCAGAGCATTCTCTGTATTCCATTGCCATTAGAAAGGTCCTTTGTTTCCATCTGGATAAAACTAACGACCAAAGAACGTTTTATCAGCTATTTGTAAAATATGTCTGTAGGAGACTGGCTTAGCATATGGTGTACACCCATTCAAGTGACGCACCTTGCACTAATCCAGGCAACACTTATGGTGATTTTAGTGGTCTTTGGTAACCATAGGTAGCTCTCAAAGTGGTAGCTGTGGAGCGCAGTCTTCAGGCTTATCTTGAAGGAGTGTAAAGCAGCTTTTTTTACCAACTTTAATCAATAGTGCAAGTTAAATGAAAAAGAACCCCACAGTGTTTATATAAAAATAAGTCTATTTATTACACAACACAATCACTAACACATACCCAGAGATATCAACACAATACACAAGAATACTCAGGTAAGTAGCACGAATATACACTGGTCTCCAGGGGGACACCAAACCATATATTAAGATAGTGGAATGCAAACTCCAAAGGAGAATGGAACTTGGACCAGAAGACTCAGATGAGCTGGGGACACAAGGAATCACCCAAGGTAAGTTCCCAGGAACCCCACGGAGGCTGTGTGAAGAGTTGAAACACAACTGCATGCCCAATAGAAGTCAATAGAGAAGTTGCAGGTGCATTGTTAGAGAAGAAGGACTTGTAAGACGCTGGAGAGCCCTCTGGCGCTTTATATTTCTTATCTAACCTGGGAAGCACAGTGTTAGACCTGTCAGCCCTTTTGGTGCTCCCTCCTATTTATTTATTTATTTATTTTGTCCCCTTTTTGCCTCCTAACCTTCTTTTATTTTTGTGTCCACTAAAGTTTTTGGTGTTTTCTTTAGGGCTTCGGGTGCCTCATCATCTCAACATATCCTGAGGCACAGGGGCTCCTTTAAAATGGAAGAGTAGGGAGACACAAAATGGAGGTTTGTAACTGCCACATTTTTTACCTCAGGATCTTGAACCATAGGACTACAATGGGAAGGCTCTAGAACCTTCCAGCTAGTTCTAGCAATCAGAGCCCAGTCTATATAAGGCCAGAACCAGGGTGGCCATT
This sequence comes from Lissotriton vulgaris, assembly GCF_964263255.1. Lineage (NCBI taxonomy): Eukaryota > Metazoa > Chordata > Amphibia > Caudata > Salamandridae > Lissotriton > Lissotriton vulgaris. Next base: position 784,011,741 of record NC_141694.1, on the reverse strand, counting down.
TTAGAGTGACCAGAGGGCTAGGGGGTGGACCTGGTGAGGAGTGAGGCGACATAGTAGGGAGGAAGGCGCACTGTAAGGGGTTAGATCGACCTGCGGGCCGGCTGCTCTTCGGTAATGACGTGACCCCCTTTCCTGTTGACCAAACCCTGCCATTGTGGTGCCACCACTAGCTCCATACACCCCCTCTTTTTACTCTTAGTGCCGCTGGTAAAACAAACTTGTGCTACTGCTGGAGAGCTGAAGAAATCTAGCTCTGAAGGGACCTCAACCACAGCGGTGATACCAGGCTCTTCCCTAATGCTGCCTGTAGAGTTCTAACCAGCAGTGCTGTGAGCCCAAATTATTGCGGACACGCTGTGTGAGGGAACCGAGGATCTGGCCCTGTAAACGGGAAGCGGGACTCACCGTGTGGAAGACTCATTGTGCCAGCTGTCGACCCCTTCCGTGTGGGAGTGCCCCCTGACGCGGATTCCTCCTGCTTTGGTGTGGAAGCGGGGCCCGGCAGGCGCCGTTGGAGGACAGCGGAGGCTCATTGAACTCTGACGGCAAGTTTGCGGCGACGTCGGAAGAGGCGTGGAGACGCTGGAGAAGGCCGTGCGAAGGCGGAGACTTCAGGTGTGAAGCCAGCGGCAACGTCGGAAGAGGCAGGAAGACGCTGGAGAGGGCCGGGCGAAGGCGGAGCTCATCGCGGGCGGAGCCAGCGAGAGGAGGGCAGCGGAAGCTCTGCCAAACGCCTCTAAGGGCCAGCGGGGTGAAGAATGCCTGATTTCAGCCCCAAGTAAAAGAAAGGCAAGTCAAACCAGCCAGCAGCAGAGCCTTCCCCAGATCGGGGACACAGAACGGGTGCTGACTGGAGTCCGAATGACAGACCTACATTAAAGAAGTAAGCTGGGAACCTACTCTGGGAGGGGGGCGGTAGAGACGGTCGTGTCTAAGCCTTAATTGGTGGCAGAGATGGAGGCCTAGGCAGTGACACACGAGCCTGAGACATCGCAAACCAGACCATCTGCACCACAAACAGTATTCTTTAAGTACTGGACTTGTTCGTTCCAGTGACTTCCTCTCCTGAGCAGAAGTGATTTGTGAGGGAGAGAGAGTTCCGAGTAATGGTTCAGTCATCGGCCACTGGAGGCCAGGGCAATAGGGCTGACTCAGGAGTCAGGAAAGTCGGTACTCAGGGAATATCTTTGTGTAGATCACTCAGGGCATAGCAATGTTCTTGTGATATCCAGGTCATCCCCTGCAGGAGTAGAGCAAGCTATATGGCTATATGAAATGCATAAATAACCAGCCTGTTTTCTTTTAGATATACAGCTGCTTGAGTCAATTTACAAGTGTGAGAAAAAGTATTAATTAAGGCAATGTAAAGCCTTGTGGATGCCGATAAGCAAATGTGGAAATATTTGATGTACTGAATTTTAAACCCTGCTAAAAGACAAAGTCATCCTAAAGATTTTTATAAAGCAATCCGTATTTTTCTAAACTGGTGTAGTGTCATTTTTAGTGGATGGGCGCCGAGTTACTGTGCGAAGTGTGATGCAAGCTTTACACAATTTGCCTCTGAGTTTAGTCATACCTACTCTGTGCCAGGCTACCCTATGTGGACTGGTAGTGCCAGGTCCAACATAATTGGTGTTCAGTGGTGGGATAAGAGCTTGTGCTTGCATCCACTTAGCAGTAGATTAGTGTGCACCATGTACCTACACCTGGAGTTTTCTCCTGGCGGACTCCCTAATTAGAAGTTGGTTTTTTTTTTAATTCTTCTCTGGTGGTGGGTGGAGGTAGCCCTTAGTAACGCCTCTTCTTGAATTCTCCAAAACAACTGTCTGAGGCCCCGCTTGGCAAAATGGAGTTTGAATTAGATGAATTGGAGACCTATATACAGCGGCCCAGCTCAAGGAATTTTGCCAGGAAAAGGGGGTGTTCTTTAAGCGTGGGGCAAAGAAGGTGGAACTTCAAACCAGCTTAAGAGCATGGGTGGCAGCTCACCCCGATGGGAGAAAGGAGGAGGAAGAGGAGGATCGGGACACCGTCATTGAAGCGGAAATGCTGTACCAAACCGAAGGAGGAAATTTACTACCAGGTCCTAGGACACCTTCGAGGGCGGGCAGTAGTATATCTGGAAGGAGCCTGACTGCAGCAGAGTTAGCTGACAGGAGGGAGGAAAGACAATTAAAATGGGAGTTAGCTAGGTTGGAAAAGGAGAGGGAGGAGACGGGGCTCGCTCATGAGCTTAGCTTAAAGAAGTTAGACCTCAAAGCCCTACAGGTAGGGACCTCCAGTACTCCTAATGGTGGCAGCGTACCCAAAGAAACAACCAGAGAACCCAGACCCTACTTGCCAAAAGACGTAGTCGCCAGTTACAGTGTAGGGGATGATATTGCAAAATGGGTGGCTGCCTATGAGGTCTCACTAAGAGCCCATGGGATATCGGAAAGTCACTGGGCGGGTGGCCTGTACAAATATATGCCCCCAGTGGGGAGGGATGCACTTCTAGCCCTAGAGCAGGAGGAACAGACTAACTACCCAACCATGAAAGTGGCGCTGATCAGGAAGTTTGGGCTGACTCCTGAGAAGTACAGACAGAAATTCAGGAACAGCCACAAACAGGCGACACAGAACTGGGTGGATTTCCTAGACTGTGCCAAAAAGGCCCTAGAGGGTTGGGTGCAAGGCAGCGAGGTGGGGAACTACGAGGGGTTGTATGATCTAATCCTAAAGGAGCACCTACTCGAGAAATGTTTTCCAGAGCTGCGACAACACCTGGTGGACAGGAAGCTGACCAGTCCCAGGAAGCTTGCTGAGAAGGCAGACATCTGGGCTAGTACCCGGTTGTCCTCAAAGGGGACTGGAGGGGATTCCCAAAGGACTGGACAGGGCGCTCCCCAGAAGAAAGAGGGGGAGACAAAAAGAGGGAGTTCTCAAAAGGCCCCGAAAACAGTTTCCAAGAAAAGGGATCAGGATTAATTCCTAGGGCCAACCCGCAGAAAAACCCTCATCCTGACCATAGTCAGCAGCCAAGGGTTGTCCGCTGTTATGAATGTGGTGGAGTTGGGCATTATAAAGGAGATGTCAAGTGCCCAAAGAGACCACCCCCTCCCACCGGAGGAAGAGCCCCGGGAGTAGCTAGTGTAGTGCTCGGGAGGAGTTGCCCTTAGATAAGGGAGGGGAGTGGGCGGGAGTCACCTTAGTGTCCCTGGGAGATCGGGAGATGGTTCCTAAGATCCAGGTGCCCTCAAATACTACCAAGTATAGGCAGTGGGTCACCATCAATGGCCAAAGAGGGGAAGCTCTAAGGGATACAGGTGCCAGCATGACTATGGTAAGGAGTCATCTGGTGTCCCCAGAGCAGGTGATTCCACACGTACTCCACCCCGCCGCGATGGCTGATGGCAGAATAGGCCACTACCCTGTGGCCGAGGTTCCCTTTGAGTGGGGAGGGGTTGCAGGTCCTCTTCGAGTTGCCGTAAGCCCTGCCGTGCCAGTCGATTGTCTGTTGGGGAATGATATGGAGCACAATGCTTGGAAGGAGGTGGAATACTGGACTCACTCAGAGATGTTGGGTACACTTGACTGGACAAGGTCTGCGACTACCCGGAGGAGGAATTCGCCAGGGCTGGAGCCTGGAACAAAGGCACAGCCAACTGCCAAAGAGGGAGAGATCCGGGGACAGGAGACCCCTGCCTCGGCATCCACACCCCGTGAGATGGATGGGCCACCTGTGGTGATGGACCCGGAGTCCACGGAGGAGGATGTTGTCTCCCTGGAAAACCTACCTATCCCTGCCGAATGGTACGTGGAGGGGGGCCTACCAGGGAAGAGTTCTGTCAGGGCCAGAAGGAGTGCCCTACCCTTGAGGGTCTGAGGCGACAGGCCGAAGCCCAGGCAGCAGGTAACATGGTAGGGAATTTCCACGTTTACTGGGAGGATGGACTCCTCTACAGTGAACCCAAGGCTCCAGTGCACGGTTCGTCACGGGCCTTGGTAGTCCCCCCAACGTTACCGAGCCTTTCTCTTCGAATTGGCTCACGAGATACCCTTGGCAGGACACCTGGGTCAGGACAAGATCTTTGCTCGGCTTGTCCCCCATTTTTACTGGCCTCAAATGAGGGTGGCGTCCGACACTTATTGTAGGACGTGTGTGTCTTGCCAAGCCAGTGGGAAAACAGAGGTGAAGCTTAAAGCTCCCCTGGAACCACTACCTGTCGTTAGCACCCCCTTTGAAAGGGTGGGCATCGACATTGTTGGGCCATTGGATCCACCCACTTCAGCTGGTCACAGGTTTATCCTGGTTCTGGTGGATCACGTCACTCGGTACCCAGAGGCAATTCCTTTGAGGACCGTTACTGCACCTGCAGTGGCTAGGGCCCTGATGGGGATTTTTACCCGAGTGGGTTTCCCCAAGGAAGTTGTGTCCGACAGGGGGACCAACTTTATGTCAGCCTACATGCGGGCTATGTGGAAGGAGTGTGGAGTTACCTACCGGTTCTCCACCCCTTACCACCCCCAGACCAATGGTCTGGTGGAAAGGTTCAATAAAACCTTGAAAGGCATGATCAGAAGTCTGCCTGAGAGCCTGCGGAGAAAATGGGACGTCCTCCTACCCTGTTTGTTGTTCTCATACAGGGAAGTGCCACAGAAAGGAGTGGGCTTCAGCCCCTTCGAACTTCTGTATGGGCATCCTGTTCGTGGACCTCTCAGCCTGGTGAAAGACGGATGGGAAAAGACTCCCAGGAAGCTTCCCCAGGATGTGGTGAGCTATATGCTGGCCTTCCGGAGCCAAATGGCTAAGTTGTGGAAGCAAGCTTCTGACAACTTGAAAGCCAGCCAGGCAGTGATGAAAGAGTGGTATGACCACAATGCTCACCCTGTGGAGTTGGAGCCTGGCCAGAAAGTGTGGGTGATGGAACCTGGAGAGCTTAGTGCCCTCCAGGATCGCTGGACAGGCCCCTTTGAGGTGATTGAGAAGAAGGGCAAGGCCACTTACTTAGTGGACCTTAAGACCCCCAGGCAGCCCCATCGGGTTCTCCATGCCAACCGCCTCAAACCCCACCATGAGAGGCCGAGGTCATCTTGATGATGGTGACTGATGGAGCAGAGGGAGAGGAAAGTGAGCCTCTCCCTGATCTATTTTCGTCTCAAGAAAAGGATGGGTCGGTGGAGGGAGTAATTCTCTCACCATCCCTAACTCCTGAACAGCGGAGGGACTGCCGCCAAGTCCTGGAGCAATATTCTTCCCTGTTCTCCCTTATCCCGGGAAGGACCCACCTGTGTACCCATGACGTGGACATGGGAAACAGCCCACCTGTGAAGTCTAAGACCTACCGGCTGTGAGATAAGGTGAAGGCCAGCATCCACAGTGAAGTCACTAAGATGTTGGAGATAGGAGTGATTGAACCTTCAAGCAGTCCCTGGTCCAGTCCGGTGGTTCTGGTACCAAAAGCTGCCCCACCACTCCAGAACTCAGGTTCTGTGTGGACTAAATTCAGTCACAAAAACTGATGCTCATCCAATCCCTAGGGCAGATGAGCTCATTGACCGGCTGGGAGCTGCCCAATATCTAAGTACTTTTGACCTCACATCAGGGTACTGGCATATCTCCCTTACAGATGGAGCAAGGGAAAGGTCAGCCTTCTCCACGCCTGAGGGTCACTACCAGTCCTGTGTGATGCCCTTTGGGCTCAAGAACGCCCCTGCCACTTTTCAGCGGCTGGTGAACAAGGTTCTCTCCGGGATGGAGGCCTTCTCTGCTGCTTATCTAGACGACATTACCATCTTCAGCAGCAGCTGGGAGGACCACTTGTGTCACTTACAGGCTGTTCTCTAAGCCCTGAAACAGGCTGGCTTGACAATCAAGGCCAGCAAATGCCAGATCGGGCAGGGGTTGGTAGTGTACCTCGGCCACTTGGTGGGGGCGGGTGAACGGTGCAGCCCCTCCAGGCTAAGATTGAGGCTATCATGGCCTGGGAGCCCCCCAAGACACAAACCGAGGTCCGAGCTTTCCTGGGCCTCACAGGATACTACAGTCGCTTTGTGAAGGGGTACGGCACAATTGTGGCACCTCTAACTGAACTCACATCCAAGAAACAACCCCGACGGGTAGTCTGGACAGAGGCCTGTCAACAAGCCTTTGACACCTTGAAGCAAGCAATGTGAGCAGCTCCAGTCCTAGGGGACCCTGATTTTTCTAAGGAATTCATTGTTCAAACAGACACATCAGAGCATGCCATTGGGGCAGTGTTATCGCAACTCAATGATGAGGGTCTGGACCAACCTGTTGTCTTCTTGTCCAGGAGGCTGCTTACCCGGGAACAGAGGTGGAGTGTGATTGAGCGGGAAGCCTTTGCGGTATTATGGGCTCTGAAGAAGCTGCGGCCATACCTGTTTGGCTCGCACTTCCTTGTACAAACGGACCACCGCCCCCTTCGTTGGCTGATGCAAATGAAGGGCGAGAATCCCAAGTTGTTGAGATGGTCCATCTCCCTACAGGGAATGGACTTCCGGATGGAACATCGGCCTGAAGTGGACCACGCCAACGCAGACGGTCTCTCTAGGTATTTCCGCCTTAGTGATGAGAACTCCCAAGGGGTTGGGTAGCTCTCCCCACTTTCAGCTGGGGGGGACGGGTGTTAGACCTGTCAGCCCTTTGGGTGGTCCCTCCTATTTATTTATTTATTTTGTCCCCTTTTTGCCTCCTAACCTTCTTTTATTTTAGTGTCCACTAAAGTTTTTGGTGTTGTCTTTAGGGCTTCGGGTGCATCATCATCTCAACATATCCTGAGGCACAGGGGCTCCTTTAAAATGGAAGAGTAGGGAGACACAAAATGGAGGCTTGTAACTGCCACATTTTTTACCTCAGGATCTTGAACCATAGGACTACAATGGGAAGGCTCTAGAACCTTCCAGCTAGTTCTAGCAATCAGAGCCCAGTCTATATAAGGCCAGAACCAGGGTGGCCATTTTAGAGTGACCAGAGGGCTTGGGGGTGGACCTGGTGAGGAGTGAGGCGACATAGTAGGGAGGAAGGCGCACTGTAAGAGTTTAGATCGACCTGCGGGCCGGCTGCTCTTCGGTAATGACGTGACCCCCTTTCCTGTTGACCAAACTCCGCCATTGTGGTGCCACCACTAGCTCCATAAACCCCCTCTTTATACTCTTATTGCCCCTGGTAAAACGAACTTGTGCTACTGCTGGAGAGCTGAAGGAATCTAGCTCTGAAGGGACCTCAACCACAGCGGTGATACCAGGCTCTTCCCTAATGCTTTTAACAACAATGGAGGAGTACCCCCTAAATGCAAGGTATACAGTGTAGGGATTTCCTCTGTATCTAAAGCATAAGGCTTAGGTTAGCAATAAGTGTCCCAACCTTGAACCGGACAAAAAATGTCTTTTTGAGAAGACCCCTCACTCACCAACCTAGTTGGTGACATGCTTCATCATCGGGGTCCCACCCCATAAGCCGAATGCCTATGGGGTGTGCTGCGACACCTGGTTACAGTGGAGCGGGTTCTTTGTTTTTTTATATGTGAGAAAAAATTGTGAAAGGTGTGTTAAAAAGGGACAAAGCTGCTCACTGCAAAGACTTTATTCCTGAGTGGTTTGTCCCTATTAAAAATATCGTGTGGCACCCGTGCCTATTTAGGAAAGCTGTGGTGTCTCAAAACGTGTGGTATATATAAAAATAGCGTAGTGTGCTATGTGTGGTTTTAAAATTTAGGTCTACATGTTTCAACCATTTCAAAAAAATTCTATTGGTTTTCTTCAGGACCGTGTTTTTTTGAACGGGGTGGTCCGCACACGCTAAGGCGCGTCCAGCCCACGTCCAATATAAAGACCACAAATTATGGTCTTGTGAAAAAAGTGGTGTTTTATCCTGAATCCGGAAAAACACGTGAAGCGTTAAAGTATTGCTTCATGGGCAGCGGGAGTTCCAAGACGGCAAGTGTCCGTCACTTGCGGCTTCTGCTCGTCTTGTTTTTAAACCTACTTGGTTTCCTCTCACTCCTGCCCCGTGGATCTTCCCTAATGCTGCCTGTAGAGTTCTGACCAGCAGTGCTGTGAGCCCAAATTATTGCGGACACGCTGTGTGAGGGAAGCGAGGATCTGGCCCTGTAAACGGGAGGCGGGACTCACCGTGTGGAAGACTCATTGTGCCAGCTGTCGACCCCTTCCATGTGGGAGTGCCCCCTGACGCGGATTCCTCCTGCTTTGGTGTGGAAGCGGAGCCTGGCAGGCGCCGTTGGAGGACAGCGGAGGCTCATTGAACTCTGAAGGCAACTTTGCGGCGACGTCGGAAGAGGCGTGGAGACGCTGGAGGAGGCCGGGGGAAGGCGGAAACTTCGCGTGTGAAGCCAGCGGCAACGTCGGAAGAGGCAGGAAGACGCTGGAGAGGGCAGGGCGAAGGCGGCGCTCATCGCAGGCGGAGCCAGCGAGAGGAGGGCCGCGGAAGCTCTGCCAAACGCCTCTAAGGGCCAGCGGGGTGAAGAATGCCTGATTTCAGCCCCAAGTAAAAGAAAGGCAAGTCAAACCAGCCAGCAGCGGAGCCTTCCCCAGATCGAGGACACAGAACGGGTGCTGACTGGAGTCCGAATGACAGACCTACATTAAAGAAGTAAGCTGGGAACCTACTTCAAGGAGGCGGGTGGTAGAGACGGTCGTGTCTAGGCCTTAATTGGTGGCAGAGATGGAGGCCAAGGCATTGACACACGAGCCTGAGACGTCGCAAACCAGACAATCTGCACCACAAACAGTATTCTTTAAGGACTGGACTTGTTCGTTCCAGTGACTTCCTCTCCTGAGCAGAAGTGATTTGTGAGGGAGAGAGAGTTCCGAGTAATGGTTCAGTCATCGGCCACTGGAGGCCAGGGCAATAGGGCTGACTCAGGAGTCAGGAAAGTCGGTACTCAGGGAATATCTTTGTGTAGATCACTCAGGGCATAGCAATGTTCTTGTGATATCCAGGTCATCCCCTGCAGGAGTAGAGCAAGCTATATGGCTATATGAAATGCATAAATAACCAGCCTGTTTTCTTTTAGATATACAGCTGCTTGAGTCAATTTACAAGTGTGCCAGTGGGGGAAAGGTTTGCTGAACAGCTGTAACCTCTAACTTTTGTTGACCCTGAGTTCCCAAGGGTAATGTACCTATAAGCTTCCTCATAGGGAAGCCTTATTCTGGTTATTTATCTCATCTAAACTGTGATATTATTGCTGAAAAGTGAAGGTGAAAGGGTAATTGCTGAGATTCTTTCCTCTTGGGAGAAAAAGTATTAATTAAGGCAATGTAAAGCCTTGTGGATGCCGATAAGCAAATGTGGAAATATTTGATGTACTGAATTTTAAACCCTGCTAAAAGACAAAGTCATCCTAAAGATTTTTATAAAGCAATCCATATTTTTCTAAACTGGTGTAGTGTCATTTTTAGTGGATGTGAGCCGAGTTACTGTGCGAAGTGTGATGCAAGCTTATCACAATTTGCCTCTGAGTTTAGTCATACTTACTCTGTGCCAGGCTACCCTATGTGGACTGGTAGTGCCAGGTCCAACACACAGGAACTACAGAAGCTGGTGCTTTCATTACTTTAATCCCCACTTGCCAGATATGGTCAATGACGGGGTTTGACCTGACAGTCTTCCTTTCCTGATCCTTAAAATCATACAGGAAACAATCCAACTGATGGACCACCTGTGGTAAATGAAATTGGTTAGCGGCTCTGTCCATAATATTATGGAATTCTCCGATATCCTCAGGAGCCGAATCCGAAGGATGATGAGGCCGCGGTGAAGTAGTTTGCGCTATGTAATCATCCCACTCATCTGCTGATGGAGAGGGGTCTGGTAGCTCACCTTCTTCCTGTTCCTCTTCAGACCTAGTAGGGTTGTCTCTGGGAGGAAGAGGAGTTATGGGAACTGGTGCCATTACCGGAGTGGCCGGAGGTGGAGGCAGTGGTATTTGCAGGGGTGGAGGAGGTACAACAACATCATCTTGAGAAGGAAACCTTTGTTTATAGTCCGCCAACATATTCTGAAGGTCCATAATTAAAGCCGGAGGGAATTGAGCAGACTGCTGTTCGAAATATTGTTGGTACTGAACCGGAGGGGCAGGATAATGATGGTAATACTGAGCCTCCTCGTCATATTCATCGTCCTCCTCCTGATATTTAACTTGTAGTTCAGAAGGACTACATGCAGCTCTAAACTGGCCTTCATCATCATCAGAATCCTCCACATCTGATAGATGGCTGGGAGGCAGCAGAGACATTTTTGGTGTCCTAAATTGCTGTTGTGCAGATTGCTGAAATGGTGTTGATGGACCTGGGTAATAAATTGGTTCTTTTATCGTCGCTGGTGAAACTCTCGATGTCGATGGTACTGTCACAGCCACTGGGATTGCCGTTGCCATATCTTCAGGCGACGACAGTGTCGTTGTCGATGGTAGCATTGTCTTCGTTGACGGTGGTGTCGTTGTCGACGGTGTCTTCGCAGTCGACGATGGTGTCATTGACGATGTTGTTATCGTCGAAGGTTTAGTCGTCGACGGTGGTGTCATCGTCAATGTCTTCGTCGTCGACAGGTTCGCTGACAGGCTCATCGACGATGTGGTCTTGACTCTCGTGGACAGAACAGTCGTCGACGACAAAGGCCGTGTTGACGGTATAGAGAACCTCCAGAACTCCCCATCGATGTTGTAAACGCCGTAGACGATCTAGACAACGAGAGAGTCACTGTGGTCGTCGTTGAAGTGAGAACAGGCGTCGACGGTGAACCTGTGCCTGATGAAGACTTGCGGCCATTTTTACTTTTACAATGGCTAGAAGACTCTGGCTTCTCCTTAGATGTTCCTGGAGTCTGAGGGGATCCAATCTGTGAGGAGACTTTAGGTGGCTTCACCTATGTAAGAGATTCTTGAGGCGCTTGAGAGGTTTTAGATTGTTTCTTCCTCTCTTCAGGCTGACCCTCAGGGGACCTGGGCCTCTTGAGTGACTTACAGGACGTGTCGCTGTCAACATCCGAAGAAGCAGACTGTTTTTTCTTCAGCCAAAGTAGAAGTCTTCCTTCTCTATCCCTCAAGGTCTTAGTGGAGAAGGTGCAGCACATTTTACATTGCTTTGTCTCATGGCTGGGATAGAGACAAGAAATACAATCTATGGGGCAGATTTATGAGGCCCTTCCGTCACGTTTACGCCGCTGTTGCGTCACGCAAGGCGGCGTAAACGTGGCGCATCCCTACGAACGATTTACAACGTGACGCATCTAGGCAGATGCGTCACGTTGTAAAGCCCTGCGCCGCTTGTGGGCGTTCCGGTGCAGGGTGGGCGTTCCGGGGCAGGTGCGCCTCGCAAAAGTGGCTGAGTGAAATCTATGAGTTTTCACTCAGTCACTTTTAAGCCAATGCTGCGTCAAAAGCCTGCGCCTGCTTGAAGCAGGCGTAGGTCTTGACACAGCATTGTTAAAATGGGGCACCCCCGAGCCTTGCTGGAGCTGCGTCGCGCTTGCGACGCAACTCCAGCAATGCGCCACATTTCCGGCACAGATGCGTCACGCATCTGTGCCGTTTTTGCAACATGGTGCGCCGCATTATAAATGCGGCGCACCATGGCTGGCGGAGCTGTGGCGCACTGTGGCGCATGTTAACTGGCGCATCCCTGGGGATGCGCCAGTTAACATAAATCTGCCCCTTTGTGTGCATCATCCACATGCACTCTCTTTTTCCCACAGGATTTACAAGCTCTAAATAATCCTTTCTTATCAGACATTCTTCTTAAAGAAATCCAAAAGAGACTTATCTGAGGAATTTGTAGAAAACTGAGCAGAGCTCAGGGAGACTCCCTTACACAACGAAGTGTGGTGAAAATCTGAGGGACTCAGTCTCTCTTGGGAAGGCTCTAGAGGATGCTGGGTGCTGATTGGCTGAATTTTCAGTTTGGTTCTTTTTGTAAAAGGAGACTAATAGGCTATAGAGAATATGGTTGCTACCATAATAGCCTATGGAAAGGTATTATTTATTACTTACTACTTAGTTATTTATGTACTGTGGTACTCCCGCTATGATGACGGGGAATGATTCAGTCATGTGAATCTATGAAAGATACCCCAATACTGGATAAGTCACAAAAACACAAAAAAAATGTATACAAAAATGCAAAATAGACAAACACAAATACACACACTATTATTCAAATTTAACAGTAGGGGTAGATAAGTAATAACGGAAAAGGATAACAAAAATTACAAAGATTAAGGACAGATACAATTTGGGCCCAGCACCATAGCAGAGAGCAGAAAAACCAGATGGCTGTGCTCATGCGGACCTCCTGGTGCTGGTCGTGTGCGATTTAGAATGCAAGAACATGCTTGAGAACGGTGTAGTGCCGTTCACATGCGATTTTGGAGCATGCAGATGCACTCCATGTTCCCTATGCAATGTGAATGGGCATGCTGGCAACTTTTGCCCAAAAGCGGACTCTGCATAGTGCGATAGTCTTTTTCGACTCAGCAAACTCCACCCACATCACTATGCTTTAAAAGTGAATACAATTGTATAGATGATGAAAATTTAATTTCTGCCCAGATTTTCTCTGGGGAAAAACCCCCAGGACCTCCTTGAGGTAGCCAAGCTCAGTTGCTGCACTCTCTATGCACCATACGGGATACTGGTCACACAACATTTTCCGAGGCTGCTTCGGTTCCCAGTCCAGCCCTGCGTGCACGCGCACACACACACACACACACACACACACCTGCACGTACACACACACAAAAACACACACCATAGTTGTTCCCAAAGAAATACGGATTTAATAACCAAAATGACAGCCCCCAAACCACTCTGTAGAGATCTATGGTTGATAGAGATGCTACAGTTATGTGGAATAGGGAGCATTACATTTTTCTTTGCTTTTGAAAGATGGGGCTTGATTCCAGTTGGTATCAAATATTCTTTCCAATATGCTCTATATCCAGGAGGGCATCTAAACTTACTTCAGGAGAGTTCTAAAGAGGCACAATTATCTTCTATCCCCAAAGCCACCAACTGAATTTTAAAACCTACTGGACCAAGATTTGGAGGCAATGAGAAATAAAAGTGACAGACTAGTCAGTTTTCTTCATGCACTCCCAAAGAATCATAAACAAGTATTTAAGGCTTCAAAATGTGGCTATGTGAATGCAACTCCTCCTGTGACTGCAATGCACACAACATAAACCACAATACTATCAAGATAAAAGTACCATCCTTTGCTTCACATACCTGAACTAGTTGGATGTTCTTCAGTTTTTTCTTCTTCCTTCCCTGGAACAAGGGGCACACCAGTCTCAGTTGGATCTTTAGCAGTGCTTGCTAGAGGATCTTCTGAAGATATAAAATCAGGTCTTTTTTTGAAAACGTGTTTAAAATAAATTAGTGTAAAGGCAGAAACACATAATTCACTTTAGTAAAAGCCTGTAACCAGTTCTTATTGCAGGTTACCATCACATAAGATATTCAGGCATCTGGACCACATTAATATCAAACGTAGAACTGAATATTTCCACTGCTCCTCACACCACTCATGGAAAGCCTACAGTGTTATCCCTATTAGCAAAACATAGCTGAATCAGGATTTCTTCTCCAAGAAGTTGAGCATATTTGGTACATGATGGACCTCAGGCTTGAAAAGTCTGGTGGCGGGTGCGCAACATAACACAGAGATAAATGATCAGAAGTATATATAATATGTGTATTTATTTGGTTCACATTCAAATCAATAAAACAATTTCCTGCCAAACTAAAGGTAGCTGAGGTGTCAGAATCTTCACAAAATTATTTTCATATGCACAGAAACTCATAGTGCAGCTTTGCACATGGCATTAGGACCAACATAGCAAACACAAGGAGATGATGGACGAAGTGCTGACACTTTTCAGACACTCACCTCCAGTCACAGATCTGGGTTGAATCCATCATCATTCTTTAGCTCACTTCGCCACCCCAGTTCAGACACAGCTATATGCAAATTATTCTTGACCCTGTGCCTCATGGGAACAGTCCAGCCCGCACTGCCAAGCCATGTCTTACCTGGACCAGAAACAAGCATCCTGGGACTGGTTTCATTCTAACAGCCCTCATCAGCCAGGCAAGCTTGAATCCAGTGGCAAAGTGACCAAGGGACTCCCGTCTGGGCATACCCTAGCAACTTAGGGCAAATAATGCGAATACAAGGAGATGATGGACGGAGCGCTTCAACTTTTCAGACACTCACCCCCAGTCACAGATCTGTTCCCTGGCGGTGGCACGTCGGTGTAGAGGCAGCAATGTGCTTGGCTGGACAACCACAGTCTAACCAAACATATTGCGAGTTTCCTCTCTGCCACGGTTTTCATGAAAACCATGGTGGAGAGTAAACAAAAAGGGGGCCCTGTTGCCTCAAGGCCATGGGGTGCATGCAGTTGTGCCCCTCCCTGTGTGCATGCACCCCAGTTCCTGCAGAGCATGGACTTTACAGTCCATGCCATGCAGGAACTATTTATGGCATTCCAATTGCGGTGCCCATTTTTAGTGGCACCTCCATGGGACCACCAATGAAAGCCCACCAGACATGAGAAACACTCATAATCTGGCAGGTGGCCTAAAAACGGATTTGGTGGTGAAGGAGTAGGCCGCCACCATGGTGATCCGCTCCCGTACAGCCAAACTTGTAATCAGTTCCAAAGAAATCATCGGGACTCTTCAATGTGATTTTATTTCACTCCACCAATGTAACCCTTTACATTCTGGTTTTGGCTACATACCTTTATTTACAATGAACCCACATGAAAACATGTCATGGTCCAAAACTGAGTGTAAAATGACATTTGTTGTTTACCATTGCTGTGGGAGGTTAGGGGACTCTTGGCCCACCTAAGGCTTTTGCTCTTGTGAGATATGCACCTCCCCACACTCCCCAGCATAGGTTATACATTGCATATTACACTCATATATATATCTTCATTACATGTGTTGCTGCGTTTATTGCATAAAATGCAGTGACATGTGGCTGTGTATATCAAGGGATTGCTGCAGGGCATGGGCCTAACCTCTCATGCACAATTCTGCTGCCCAATTCTACTCAACGAAGGCTTCCCACCTTCTCCACCATAGGAGTTGATTCTTGTCTTTTCATACTTGATGGGCCTTTTTTTGGAGCCAGTCCACAAGACAATATTGCAGCAGCGTTCCTGAAAAAACTGTTTTATAGTGACCTCTGCCCGGAAAGGGAACAAGTTGCAGGATTCTTTTCTTATATAGAGCGTACACAGTATTTCAATCTAATAGGGTAGTGATGAGGACACACTCTTTAGTACTTCCTCATGTTGTCTTTTTCATGTTAACTTACAATTACACTTTCCACATTCTTTCAAAATCTAACCACTCTTGCAGAGCATTCTCTGTATTCCATTGCCATTAGAAGGGTCCTTTGTTTTCATCTGGATAAAACTGAGGACCTGAGAATGTTTAATAAAATATTTGTAAAATATGTTCATCTCAGACAAGGTTTACCAAACTTGCCTTTTAATATGTGTTACCAATTGTGGGGCACATCCCTTACTGTGTAACCAAAAGCACCCTCTACTAGGGGAAAAGCAGCTACTCCTGCATGGCTTAGAAACATCCCCATTTCCAATACCAGTAAAGCAACAAAATGGAAGACATTAACCACATTCACCAGTCATTACTTCCTAGATTCATACACTCAAGGGGAAGAAGGTTTGGGTCAGGAAACACTTCAAAACATATTCAAGTGATATAGCATTTACAACCAGGGAACCTACCCCTAAATTACTCATACTCGTTTTTTGCTGCTGCCAAACAGTCGGTTTCTGTGACTTCAGTTAGCCTGCTGCACTACTCAAGCATTTGCGCTTTTGAAGAAGATCCACCAATGCCGAAGAAAAATGTACTTACTTGTAGTCCTAGTTCTGCATTTTAAGAATATTTTTTTAAGTCATAAATGACCTGCCCATTTCTCCAGCTGGGTAGGGTTGGGAAATGGAAACCACTCATGACATTTTACACGTAAAAAAGAACTGGCTCTGAAAGGCAACTGTCAATACAGCACATCGTGGGTAGGGGAAGATCCTGGAGTGTTAAATGGGCATGCTATCTTTTTCATAGCTTTCAATAAAGGCTCATCATACTAAATTATTCTCTTAATTCCCTTTTGCAACTAAAATGCTACAATGGAAACTTGAAATTGATGTTTTTAAAATCTTAAAGGCTACATTCTGAAAATATGTTTGCCTTTGATAAGGCTCTAAAGGGTGCTGTGGAACATATGGAGATTATTACAGTGGCATACCAAAACCTGGCTCCCCCTGCAAACTACATAGAGGGGGGCCCCCAACCTCTGGACACAGTAAGGATTTCTCAGGCCAGGGGCCCATGTACAGTACCCAAGGGGGCCCCCTGTAGCTCGGAACTCCCTGCAACACGAGGGTTGCTGGGCCTATTGTTACACCACTGAATATGTACACTGGCACCTTGTGTTTATATTAATGTACAATATATACATATGGAGAAGTGCTCCAGGATCAACACATGCAGTGCAAATTTATTCAAGCATTTATGACTTCAATGAAGATATTTAAGATGCAGAACTAGTAAGTAGACTTTTATTGCTCCCCCACAGTATCTGCATGTTAATGATCTCACAAAGGGAATGTGATTTTACCTCACTGCACAAATTTAAACCCTTGTATAACTTGGCTTTTTTACATATCTTTATTTAAAATTAACACACATGAAAAAATGCCATGGCACAAACTATATTTGCTGATATCCAGAGAGTAATATGCTAATCATAGCCGCTACTGAGACACACAAACACACAACACACTGACACACACTTGAAAGTATCTAAACACACTATGGAGACTGGTCCTCATAGCACACTGTTCGTCAAAGAAATTGTGTTTGTCTGGATCTGTCAGGGTCTACCCAGGGGCGGCTCCTCTATTTGAGCAGAGGAGAGCCACCCCACAAACAAAACCTCCAAGCGAGAAGCTGAAAAATAAAATGGTAATAAAGTTTATTTATTACCATTTTATTTTTGAGCAACTGACCCGTCCCAAACTGAATGTCAGGACGGAGCAGGCCATTGCTTCTGAGTGGCAGCTGGGAGCTTTGTGCTCTCAAGTTTAAAATGAGCATTTCTCTTTGGTCGGCTTTCTTGTAACAGCCAGCCAGGCATGCGCATTATAAGCCTCTCTAATACTGCTGTCTAAAGATAGCTGGGTTAGAGAAAGCTAAGGCCTCCAGTACTCTTGTGAGTGCTGATAGAGGCCACTCCCACCAATCCTAGCACTGCTATCATGCTGCATGAGAAGCCACCACTGTGTCTACCAACACAATGAGGACCGATCCGTTCTCACAGCATGGGTTGTACATGCTTTCCCCATACACACAACATGTCATACCTATATTTATGAGGAGAGACCATTGACAATAACAGAGTGTGTATTTACTATTCTAACTCCATGCACCTTTTGATAATGAAGTAGGTTATAAAGCGGACCAAAGCAAACATAACTATGCTTTTAGTTTTTTGATGTACTCAATTAAAAGTACCTAAACACACTAAGGTGACCAATCTTCATTAAAGGCACACACAAGACCGCACTCGCCGAACCAGGCATCAGGCGTTTCTTCCGTGTGCTGGAAGGGTGGGGGCTGTTTTGTTACTGTGAGCAGTATTTGTAGCAGTGCAGCGGCAGAGTTCCTCGTATAGCCTGTACATTTCAGGTAACAATAAAAGTGTCAAGATAGCTCCGTTGATTAATGTACCTGCTGGTGACAGATCAGAGTTTTGTCTAGTGGCAGTTTTACCTCATCTAAAGTGCAGAGGGTTAATATGCCTGCTGCAAATGAGGTGTTCCATGCAGATCATAGAATAGTATTGTATGTGCATAGCTTAGTGGGTTACTGCTTTTGTCACAAAGACCATTTTGTTACTATGGATTTCATAAGCTACAATCATAATCTAGCACAGTGGGCTATGAAGTGTCATCCTGGAGCTACATGTGAACTACATGGTAGAGGATAGAAAGTTGAATTTTGTTTGAGTCTTTCATTATTCTAATGTTGCTAGAAAGGGTTTGTTTGGGTGGAAAAAACTTGCATTAGTTAAGCCCACCCTAACCACTGTGTTACTTTCTGAATCCTGGTTTGTGCTTCTCCACACCAAGCACTCTTAAAAGCTGCCCACTAGTATGGATGACATGTGAATCCTAACACTTTTTATTTCCCTTTGTAACTTTTTATATGCACTGATTTACACATGTATTATTCTTTGTCTCTTCATTTGTGTTTGATGTAAAGTGCTACGATACCCTACACTGGTATGAGAAACGCTATAAAACAAATAAAATTCATGTCAAAGAGGGGCTATGGAGAGATGAGGGTTATAATGAGGGAATCATTGAAGAGCCCCAACAAAGATTGTTGAATGCTGGTGCACTCTAAGGTCATAATTCACTATGCTTTAAAAGTGAATACAATTGAATATATGATGAAAAATGTTTTGTAGAAGAGAACAAGTTACTTACCTGTAACTATGGTTATCCGGTATTGGTATCTTTCATAGATTCACATGTCTAAATCATTCCCAATCGTCGAGATGAGAATCCCACGGTAACATCATCAAGCAGTATTTAAATAATGCCATAGGCTATAATTGCCATGAGCAATGTGTAACATAGCCTATGTCCTTCTTAAAAAAGGACTAAATGTTAAATGGAGCCAATCAGCTGCTTGCACCCTCTAGAACCCTCCTAGAAGAGGCAGTTTCCCTCATATTTTTACCAGAACAAGTGAGAAGTGAGTATCTTATTGACTAATATGGAAACAGCCACTACGGGGAGGAGGGTGTGCGCATGTGAATCTATGAAAGATACCAATATTGAATAACAGTAGTATTTTCTTATCCAGTACTGGGGTATCTTTCATAGATTCACATGCCTGAATCAGAGTAGCAAGCAGTCACATCCAATTCTAGCTTGTCTGTAGTGGATGTTGGGTGACCTAAAACATATTGAACCCAAAAAGTTTGAGGTAATACACAAGGCACCTTAAAAGCTATACCTGTGCCTACTGTATTATGTCGGCCTGATCTAGCGCATGTGCTTACTCAGGCCGAGACATTTAGTAGCTCTGAGAATTGCTCCTCTGCCTGTGAGCAGCTTGCTAGAACGCGCACAAGAGCGCGCATGCATGGGCGTAATGGCAAGCTGATAGCCGGCAAGGCAGCACTTGCGGTGACGCGCGTGCTCACCAAGCGCGTCACCACTCGCGGTTTTTTTTGTTTCATTTTGCGGCCGAGATTTCAGCCACTCGCGTTTTTTTTAATTTCATTTCGAGGCCGAGATTTTAGCCACTCGCGGGTTTTTTATTTCATTTTGCGGCCGAGATTTCAGCCACTCGCGTTTTTTATTAAACTTCATTTTGCGGCCGAGATTTCAGCTTTGGCCCACATTGAGTTCACTGTTAGCTTAGGCAGCGGTTCCATGCAGAGTGAGTGTGGACTGAAAATGGATGCTCGGTTTGGAATAAGACTTGTCCACTGAACTATCCACCAGGATGTAACAAAAACAAGCAAGCTTTGATAACAGAAACTCTGCAAGGTGAAGCAGGAGGAACTATCAACACATATTGAGAAAGAATGCAACCACAAAAGTTATGTGAGGCCTAGTATTAGCTGAATTACACGTCTATATTTCTTGCACCAAAAGCAGTTGTTTGACACAAATTACAAACTAGAAAATTGTCAATGCATTGTAATTATAGCTTAGGGAGCCACCATTGTGCCATGCTGCCATACCACCTTGAAGTATAATGTACAGACCAATTAATTAAATCGTTAACATGATGAATCTAAAAGGGATAGTTTGTTTTGCCTTCGCATCTAGGCCATGGTATATAAGTAATTGCCTCCCATTGAGTGGCAGGCCCGGGCATCAGCCCTGCCTGCGTGTTCCATGCCAGCCTGTCCGTCATCCAGGGGCATTCGCTGCCCCGGCTCACAGGGGCCGGCTGAGCCAGCTCTACCCGACAAATTATGTTTAATAAATAAGGGTGTAAAGCGAGCGGCCTTAGCCGTGCGGGCCCCGTTTGACGCGGGCGCGAGGAGCTCGTGCGGCCGTGGCAGTGCCAGGGTCTGTAATGCGATCGGGCAATTTGGAAAAAGGGCCTGTCCTCTATTGTGCTGTGCGGAATACTTTCCTTTTTCATATTTTGTCAAATGAAGCCCAATGTGTGTCAAATAAGGACGTGCCCTGCTATTTCAATGTACATTTATTAAGTCGTAAGATTGCACTGCCCATCACAACCGTAGCTGAAGGGAACTTTCATACCTACAGGTCGGTTTAAATCCTGAGAAAATGCAGACCTGCTTTTAATTATGACTGTAAATCTGACGGCTTTTCTTCTCATTTCCATTTTCCAAATGCGAGGCCATAGTCTCCTCTTCTGCAGATAATTTACCATAATCTTCCTTATGCCGAGCTCTGCTCTTCCTAAGTGGTCAGTATTCTTAAGAGTGGCAGTCGAATTTGTACTTAGAAAAATACGGAACTGCATTGACTCAAGATGTAGACCGGGTGGGCAGATGAGCGAATAAGAATTGTACCTGAATGTAGGGAAAATTACGAGAAGTAATCCAGGCATATTTAAAGCCCAACCGGTCTCTCCTCACTATGGTTGGATTTGAAAATACTGCTAAAAGTGGGGAGCAGTGGGACCATCACTGCACTTTAGGCAGCATGACATGGAACCAACACTAGGGCAACCAGGATAACGCTTATGTAGGTTTCTATGTGCAGTGGCACAGGAAGAAGTGGTCTGCGGTTGGTTGAAAGAAGCCCGTTCCAGCTGTCATTGAAAAGGATAAGGGCGGGGCCCTCATTTTTAATAGCGCAAAGTGGTCTTTAAGCTTGTCCATGGCTGATTATATTCATACATTGCTCTTTCTTGCACTGCAGGTGCCCTGGGGGGCGGGAGGATCTTCACTGTACTGCCATCCTTCTTGTGAGCAGTTTTGTAGTGGTGGCTTGTGGCAGTGCGAAATCCTGCAGTCTGAGCCAGCCATTGCATGTGTCAAATATAAATTCAGACCGAACTAGGCCTCCAGGGGCAGAATATAGAGCATGAGAGACATTTGTGACTGAGTAGTACTATTGAAAAGAGCTGGTAAATCGACTCTGGTGGTCCAGTTAAACTAAATTGGGCGCAGAGCGAAACTGGCTATGCATCTGCTTATGGCCCGCACCCATGCTAGTGACGAAACCCATCCTTGAAGACTAACGCTTAAAGCTGGTCATAAGCTTCTAAATCGGGTCACTTATCATTCTATGCATATATATTGGCATCTACCACAACTCAAAAAAGGTTTTTTTAAATATTGTTCATTCCTTTCTCTTCCTTCAAGTAGTGAGCAGCTTTTTTCCATCTTCTTGACTATTATGACCATCTTTTTCTTTGCGGAAAAATGGGCACAATTTTTATAACAATATTGGTTCTCAGCCAGATAGTGTGTAGTTCTAGAGGGTGCTAGCAGCTGATTGACTGCATTCAACATTTAGTCCTTTTTTTTAAAGGACATAGAAAGGCTATGTTAGACATGTCTCAGGGCCATTATAGTTTATGGCATTATTTAAATACTGCTTGATTATGTTACAGTGGGACTCACATCTTGAGGACAGGGAATGATTCAGGCATGTGAATCTATGAAAGATACCTCAATACTAGATAATGTGCCATTTCCGCCTCGATTTTCTTGGGGGGAGAACCCCCCTCAAGCCCAACCTGTAGTGGTCAGACTCACTAACTGCACTCACTACGCACCGTACAGGGACTGGCCTGACAACATTTCTCAAGGCTGCTTTGGGTTCCTAGTCCGGCCCTACATGCACACACACAGAGAAACACACACACACAAACACACACACAAAATACACACCACAGTTTTTCCTACGAAATATGGATTTATCATAATTAACGACAGCATCCGAAACGCTCCATAGAAATGTATGGTTGACAGGGATACTAGAGTAATGTGGAATGGGGGCGTTAACTGATTTTTTCCCTTTGAAAGATGGGGGGGGTCTTGACTCCAGCTGCTATCAAATATTCTTTGCCATCTACTCTATCTCCAGGAAGGCATCTACTCTAACATCAGAAGTGTTCAAAAGAGGCATAGTTATCTTCTGTCCTGAAAGCCATCATCTTTATTAGCACATGAAATTTAAAACCTACTGGATCAAGATTTGGAGGCAATGAGAAATCAAATTGACAGAGTGGTCCAGTTGCGGCTGGCACGGTTCCTCATAGTGTCTCTCCTCCATTGCTCCTCACTCTGGCCTGGAACAGAAAGCACACACAGGCTCCCTAAAGCCAATCACAATGCTGCAATGCAGAATTGTGAATGGTCTGAGCACTGTGGTTTGGTGCTCAGACAGGAAGTGGGAGCCTTAGCATGTTCTCCACCCAGGCTGCAATACAGTCTGGGTGGAGAACATGCAAAGTGCGCATGAATGTTTGTCTGTCCCGAGTCAGCTGGCCAAACATACATGCGCATTTGCAAAGTGTACTCACCACTCCCCCTGCTCCTGTCGTCAGAGCAGCCACACCCCACCCTGCAAAGCTGCCACAGCATGAACAAATAAAATGATAATAATGTCCAGTTGTTATCATTTTATTATTTCTTTATTTCACTGCTGCCTAAGCGAACAAGCCACCACTGGAGAAGTCAGTTTTGTTCGTGAACTTCCAAAGTCTCATAAACAAGGGCACCCTAAAAAAAACTATGATGAAGAGCTAGAGTTTTATGGACTTTATAATTTGGACTCACTGAAGCCAGAAATCTTAAATTGTCTGTTTTCCAAGATAATTCTAAGATTGCAGGGTATGGGCTAATAATGGGTTGCTGATTTTTGCTGAACGACAATACATCAATTCTAATATATCATTGTTCTAGGTATGTACACATAGTTGTTTATTTTAACTGAAATACAATACAATCGAGATAAAAGTACCATGTTTTGCTTCACATACCTGAAATAGTTGGATGTTCTTCAGTTGTCTCTTCCTCCTCCCCTGGAAAAAGTGGCACACCAGTCTCAGTTGGATCTTTAGCAGTGGTTGCTAGAGGATCTTCTGAAGACATAAAATCAAATTTTTTAAAATTGTTTTTAAATAAACAAGTTGAAAGACAGAAACGTATAATTACCTCTACTAAAACTTGTAACCTGTTCTCATTACAGGGTACCATCATATAAGATATCCAGGCATCTTAACAACAGCAATATCCAACATACAATGGAATATTTGCACTGGTCCTTAGACCACTCCTGGAAAGCCTACAGTGGTATCCCTATTAGAAAGAAATAGCTGAATCATGATTTCTTCTCCAAGAAGTTGAGAATATTTGGTGCATAATGGACATCAGGCTTGAGAAGTCTAGTGTTGGGTGCACAACATATCACAGAGATAAATTATTAGAATGTAATAACTGTTCTGCCAAACTAAAGGTGATTGAGGTATTAGAATTCTCACATCATTCTCTTAGTATGCACAGAAACTCATAGCGCAGCTTTGCAAATCATTAAAAGCAACATCTCTGATAACAATTCTTGAATTATCTTTTGCTCTGCATAACTGACCCTTAATGCTGCAAAGACAGTTGTAATAACCAATTCACAGCAGACCATGATGTACAGTTTTACTCATGAGATTGATTAAGTTGTTCACATGTTTATATTTAAGCCATGGCAGTGAACATAAAGGTAGGCCAATAACACATCCTATGTAGTGCAACTGTAATAATAAACACACATTCACAAATGTACTACACAATGAAAAGATCACATTTTTGTTTATCAACCCAGTACAGTGAAAGGAACATTGAGAAATACACTGTTTACTGCCTCATACTCTGCATGCTACAATGACCACAAAAAGGGAAACAACTGCTCTCTTGGTAGTCATCAGAACTCTTCAATGCGATTTTACTTCACTTCACCAATTTAACCTCTTACATCCTGCTTTTGGGTACATACCTTTAATTACAATTAACACACATGAAAACATGTCATGGCCCAAAACTACATCCATAGATGAACAGAGTGTAAAAGGCAATTTTTTTTAACATTACTGCTTGAGGTTAGGGATGCTTGACCCACCAAAGGCTTCGGCTCTTGTGAGATACGCCCCTCCCCTCACTCAATAGTGGTAATAAATAGCATTTTACACACACACACACACACACACATATATATACACATACACATTACATGAGTGTCTGCTTTTAATGTGCAAAATGCAATGGTATGTGGCTGAGTATATCAAGGTATGGCTGCAGAGCTGTGCCTAACCTCTCATGCCCAATTCTGCTGTGCTGAGGTTGGCAACAGGGGCTGGCCTGCAGACAGGCCCAAAACGCTGAGGCTGACCCCTACACAAAAACATCAGAGCAGGGAGCCCTTCTGCACACAGCTTTGTGTCCTATCTTCCATGAGGCCAACCTTCACTGTGTAAAGGTTGGCTGCAGAGCCTGGACATGCTTGTCCTCAACCCATCGAATAAGCAAGCCCTTCTTCGGATTGCAATTGGAGCTGCCTACAGGGTCCGGCAAGTGACCATACCCATTACTAGACCTCCAGGGTGATTGACCCAGTATGACATACACAGACTGGGTGGGTGGCAAGAATTTTTATAAATTCTATTTTTGGCATGGGTAGCAGGCTAAGAGCTGCTGTGCTTCTGGACAAGCTGCACACATCCTTTGGCAACTGTCAACACTCTCACTGATATTACAAGGGTCACTTTGTAGTATTACTTTTAGAAAAACCCTGCAGCATTTGATGTTACCTTGTTCTTTTAATATCTTGGCCTCTTCTATTTTCGTTTTCACAGCTTGGATAGCTGTTTCCAATGCTTCAGCTTGAGCCTGTTCAAGAACTTTCTTTTTTGCTTCTTCCAGTTGGGGAATAATAATTGTAGCTAGATCAAAAACCTAAAGGAATATTGTTAAATATACAGGTAAGTACTGATTTCTAGGACTACTATACATCCGAATTGAAAGAGGTTCAAATGCTAACCAAATATAGCTAACTTGTATTGATCACATATGCATGCCTGCACAGGTAAATTAGAAAACATTTTCCCTTCAATTTGAGCTTGTTTGAAACGAGATGACTGTACTAGAAGTTCAGACATTTGAAAGATCTTGGCGCTACTTGGACAACCTAACACAAACAATTTTCAGTCTTTTCACTCAGGAAATTGAGTGTATCTGTTACATTGTGAATGCCATTCAGAGCCCCCTTCCAAATCTTGATGCGATCAACTACTAAGGTTTTAAACAAAACTATAGAAGTGTAAACATAGAAATCTAAGAAAATTGTAAATTTCCAATTGTGCTCCTAATCTTCCATGAGTACTTAAGCAGATTTCCACTGAGGGTAATTTGGATCTACATTATTTATAGTACTTACAAAAGCCAGTACAACTAACCAGTGACCACCTTTCATTGTTTACTGTTATATCACTGCAAACGCTTACTTTTAGGTACACTACACCTCTGGGTGCACCCAACAGGGAGTAAATCCACACGCTCCTAAGCCAACTGAAATGGAATAAAATCAACAGATCCGGCCTGAAAGCTTGGAAAAACAATTGGCCTGCACTCAAAAGTGACTACGCTGAAGGGAATATACCATCAAAATGGTCAAAACTGGTCCCAGAGCTGCACTGTCTATTGCTAGGCATAAAATCAAAGAATCAGCCCGAACCTAAAGAAAAGGTGGGCTGTCAATCCAATCCATGGTGCAAAATAATCCAACTAAGTAAAAAGGCACTGAGGCAAGCTAATCGCAATTATAAGTGGGCGAGGGATGAAACTGCTCGCCAAACATGTCTGACAGCCAGGGACAAGCACAGGAGAAACATATGGAAATTCAAAAGCAACAAAAAGTCTCCCAATGGCTGCACATCCATAGTCTTCTAACTCCAAGCAGACAAGCAGAATTCTGGCAACACATCAACAGGCTGTCTGGACATGGTCACGAACGGCGAAACTGAGTTCTAGGGCACACATGGGTAAACCATATGAAAACACTCTACTGTGACCCCTCTCACAACCTCCCTTCAGACCACCAACGACAATTTATGATCATTAGTCCACATAAAGGCACTGACACTAAAAACTTGGTAACTCAAATATACACGGAGGAAGCAAGTGAATCTTCGGATGTGTACAATTACGTGTTAAAAATACTAAATAACATGAGAAGCAACAGAGCCCTAGGGCCTAATGCCCGAAGAAGACATTGTATTCTGGGCAACAATTCTCACCCCGTTATACAAGTTTGGCATGATCAACTCAACAGTCCCTGAAGCCTGTAAAGGATCCCTGCTTCATCCAATACATAAAAAAGGCGAAACCGGAGATCCAACCAACTACAGGATGATAGCCCTCCTGGACATTGAGGCAAAGGCTTATGCAAGCCTGCTTCTACAAGATCTACAAATCTGGGCTAATAAGGATGAAATACAACCAGTCTACCAATCTGGCTTTAGGACAGGAGCATCAATACTGGATAACATTCTAGCCCTAGCCTATCTGATAGATAAGTCCACTCTAGAAAACCAGCGCCCCCTCTTTGCCTGCTTAGTTGACTACTCAGCGGCGTTTGACTGTGTCATTAGAAATCTACTTTGGCGAAAAATACAAAATTGGGGGATTCCAAATAGGCTGCTGAATGTCATTATAGCTCTCTATACCAGAATCTGGGTACATGTCAAACTCACTGGGAACAGCGTCACAAAGAAGATACACGCGGACCCGAGGGCTGAAACAAGGCTGTGTATTGGCTCCACTACTCTTTAATTTATACACTGCAGACCTTGGCAAAACAATATCAAAAGCCAACCTGTTAGCACCCAAAATTGGGTCAACCAGATTATTCCTAATGCAATACACAGACGACATGGTCTTAATGGACTACACAAAAATGGGCCTGCAAAGAGCATTGGACGCACTCAGCATTTACAATTAAGAAAATGAATTGACAGCAAATGCCAGCAAAAAAAGGTAGTCATCTTTGGAAAACACCCCAACAAACTTAAACATCTATGGAAAATGGGCATCCTGAAAATATTAACAACAACCCAATATAACTACCTGGGGGCATGAATCATGAGCAATGGCAAGCCAACAGCTCTCATTGCATCAATAGAAGCTAAAGCCAAGGCAGTGACGTACGCCCTTTGCAAACTCAATTCAAAACCATACAGTGCGTCACTTGAGCCTATTCGAAAGGTCATACGAGCCAGGCGAATTCCTTTAATCTCCTACGGGCAACTAGTAGTACCCGGGGCCCTAATTAACATCCCGGAGTTTGCCAACTGCGCGACATTCAAACAGATATTGCAGATACAGGCCTACGCCAGAAAAACGCAAGTGAGGCTGGAATTTGGATAAAGCAAACAATCTTATGAATATTGGGCCTTGGTCATCCATTATTACCGAGGGACATGAGCCAACCACCCCCCAGACACAATGAAAGATACCCCGAAAGAAATGTTTACGAAAGGGAAAAACCCACGGGCAGACGATATCAACTACCCCCAAAGAGTTGCACCTCGATCTGTCTGGGGCTATTTTATTCAGCAACTGGGCCTGCTTAAAACAATTTTAAGGAAACAAGTTAGAATACTATCAAAGCAGGATGATATAGCGACTATAGAGTCCTCCAGCAGCAATATTAGGATACTAGCCAGTTCTTATAAGGACAAATTGAGGCAGCCTTACCTTGATTCAGCTCGGAGTAAATCAATACTAAAGCAAATCCTCTCGGTCAGACTCATGGCCATGCCAATAAAATACATTAATTCTCGCTGGAAATCACTAGAGGTGGTTACCTCCCGTAGACTCTGCCATCAGTTTGAGGAGTCCCTGGCCCACCTACTCTGCATCTGCCCTGAACTGAGCCTTACACGTTGCACTTTACTAAAACCCTTGTTTCTAAAATAAGGCATCCATACCTGCACAGACGCAATTAAGCTTCTTTTTAATTTAGATATCCCCATGGAACCAGTTAGACTAGCGAAATTTGAACGAAAATTTAAAGAGCTTTTAAGTAAAGATCGAGCTTTGGCTTAACATAAGATTCTGAGCCCAAAGCCATGAGCATACATCAAGCATCCATAGGCCTCTATTTTACTTTTGATATGGTTCTGAAATGTATGAAATGAATTGAAATGATATTGTTTTTATTAACTTTCGATATGGCTCTGAAATAGTTTTTATTAACGGTCGAAGAAGGATCTTGGAAGTACACATTACGCATGGTCTTTTGTAAAAAAACGTATTATTTGAAACAATAAAATCATTTTTGTAATTAAGTGCCTAGTTATTTGTACATTTAATGCCTGTATTTTGTTCCATATATAGACCAGCTTACACAATGCATGTCCCCGACATCATTTTCTATACAACTGATGGAATGTGACAGCAAATGTTCTACTTCATTGTATGTTTTTCAGTTGCATGCCTTTGTTCCAGCAAGTTTGCAAATCTTGTACTTATTACGCACAAAGACCTTATCACAGGGGAAACCAAACAGTTATAATTTTCTTTAAACAAAAGACTTCTTTTAAGTAGATCATTAATAGAACGTGATTTTTACAGGAAAGATCTTGTACCCAAAGAATCACATCTATCCAGATCTCATATGAGGATATGTAGTAATTAATCTTGCTGCAATCAATCCAGTTTTCTTTTTATTCAGGACATAGTGAAGCCCATCTCTATTATGACTCTGAGCACTGCAGATCTTAGTGTAGCCTCTGAATGTAAAATACCTTTACACTGAATGTTGTCAACATCAAAGTCAACTTGGCTTAATCGATTTCTTCTAGCCAGCAGGGATTCTCCCTATCATTTACCTCTGATAGGATTTTTGTGATGCAACTGCATGAATGTTGAACAGTTTGTTGCTGTACTATACATCTTTCTGTTGATCTTAATATTCTTAATGTTTAGTTAATATCTTAAACTTCCATATATTTTTATTAGCTGTCCGATGAACTTTAGGTTAAGTGTATTCGTTTTTAGGACTCTAATCTACTTTTCAAAATCTTTCATGCCACCATGCCACACTATTGTAGGAAGCTGGCTCTCTAAACAGTGCACTAAAAGGAAGTACACTGTTTAGAGAGTCCAGTGGATCCCCAATTGGTTTACTGAGGCTAAAGTAGATACTATTAATGCTTTCTTTTGTGGTAGTGTGGGCGAGCAGTTAGGCTTATCAGAGGGTAGTCCCAACCATTTGTTGTACTCACAGAGGCAATAAATGAGACACATACTCAAAGAATAAATCTGAAACCAAATTAGAAAATTAACACTTCTTTTGATATATTTTGTAAAACCAAGAACTTCATTTAAACATAAGTACTCTTTTTCTTAGCAATATTTACAGGTAAGTAAACGTTTCAAAGTCATGCACCCTAACCCCTAATGCAATCCTATGGGGAGAAAAGCCATGTATGTATAACGGTGAGAACAGTATGCTTGAGGGGTTCACCTTCTGAATTTCTGATTGTGGTGGGCCAAGGTCCAAAGTCCTACCAGCATAGTGGTATGAACATCAGTTAGTCCACCTTAGAGGTGGTGCTGGCTTGAGGTGAGATACACCTCCTGATATTACTGGTTTTTCCACCTATCTTGCTGCCAAAAGTGGGCTCTGGACTTGTGGTAGACAGCTTCACTATCTGGAGAGACCAGGGTCACATAAAAAAGGCATTGAAACGTTCAAAGCTTCACGTCCAGGAATGTAGATCCATAATGTAGCTGGGGAACTCGTATTAATGAGTGGCCATCCTATGTGCTCATTATGGCTTCCCTGTGCACTTGTGATATCTATGAATTGACTTAGATATCAAAGGGACACATCCACTCACACAGATATGCCCACACATGGGGTATAGTGCACCCTGCCTTAGGGCTGTAAGGCTTGCTGTATCTACAACACATGCAGTGTTTTGCAGGCATGGCACGCAGGGATGTGTGCCATGTCGACTCTTCATTTTACTCTGCACCAAGACATGCAAGCTGCAATTGCAGTTTACACGTGCTTGGTGAGGGGTCCCTTATGGTAGCATAATTTATGCTGAAGCCCTTGATGACCCTCTGTACTCCAAATGACCTAGGTACCCAGGGTATCATTTACCAGGAATTTACCTGGAGCCTAAATTGGTGCCAATTGTGGAACAATGGTACAGTTTTAGGAAAAGAACACTGGTACTGGGGACCTGGTTTGCAGGAACCCAGTACACTTTCAGTCAAAGTTGCATCAGATACCAGGCATAAAGTGGGGGGTCACTATGTCAAAAAGGGCACTTTTTTACAACTATTAATAAATCATAAACAAAGTGTTGCCATATGGCACTTTTATGCTATTTTTCAAATTCACTGACAGACGTTGCTCCCAATTTCCCATTAGTACATTGGTGTAGGGAGTAGCCAGACAAACCCCATTATCATCCCCTACTTTTGCAATAGTTAGTCCTCATTAAAGATAAAATAGTTGCTGTGCAATAATTAATTAATCACTGCCAATAATGTTACATGACATTTTTAATACGATGTTAAACTGCTTTGGAAAAAGTGAGCCATGGCATCTATGCCATCTTCATTTATGTTTCTGCATAACAAGTCTATATCAAGCATAACAAGAGTGTAATTCTTTTCCATATAAATCTGTTTGATGGTTTCAAAGTATCTGTTAAATCTCAAGAGTATGATGGTAGACCCGTGTGAGAAAATGCCTCTTTTTGCATGATTAGCCCCCACTTTTTGCCTGATTTTGATGTGGTTTCAATTGTAGTGTATGGGGTCCCTGCCATTTAGGTCCCCTGTGCAAGTGCTTCTTCCCTAAAAACATATCCCCAATTGGTACATCTACCCCCTGTAAGTCCCTAGTAAGTGGTACCCTGGGTACCTAGGGCATGGGAGCTGAAGAAGGTCTCCTGGGACTCCGCCGCTGCCCATGCAGCTTTCAGGCCCTTGTGAAAGGAAAACATCAAAGTCAACATGGCACCCTCCCTGGATTCCATGCCAGCTAAGCACTGTGTGATGGTATAGGGAAGTCACCACTAAAGCAGGGCGCAGGGCGCACTACACCTCAGGTGAGGGCATATCTACATGAGCAGTTACATCCCTATAATATTGGGGTCCATTCCTTAATATTGTAAGTGCCAGTGAAGCCATAGAGAGTACTTGGGCAGGAAAATCGACAACTCGAGTTTCCTAGCACCATGATGGCTCCACTGAACACAGGAGCATTTGGTACCAAACTACTACTCTCAATAAATCCACACTGGTACCAGTGTGTGATACATTGTACCATGTACCCAGAACGCAACTCAGAGGTGCCCCCTGAAAACCTACGCACCCTGTTGTGGTCTCTGACCAGTAGTAGGCATCCAGGTACTACCAGACATGTTTCTGGACCCCTGGGCAGAGAAACACAGCTCTTTGGGACCAGAAACAATGTATATCCTGGGCAGAGGTGTCACAACTCCTCCCCCCGGATGTGCCAGTGCTCAAAGAAGGAAGCTTCAAAGGCTTGCTGCCTTTGTAATGTGACACCCCCAGCATTGGCTGCTAGCAGCAGATTGCAGCCCCTGGTTTACACCCCCAGTCCGGGCGGGGAAAATGGCAGGAAAACTCAGGATAATAGAAGGTGTGCCCACCTCTGCCAAATCCACCCCTAAGGTGGGGGAGGTGAGGTGAAGCACATCTTTCAGTTTCCGCCATCTTGAAGATCGGGAGAGTTAGGTCTATGACCCTCCCACATGAGGGTGGCATAATGGAGGGTGTAGTCACCCCAGGTAAGGTGTCCATTGGCCTACCTGCTACTTGCCTAAAACACCCTTCAATCATTTTGGTGACTCACCCAGAACTAGAAACTAGATCTGTGATGACCTAGAAGCAAGAAGACATCCCTGCAGAGAAGGCTGAAGACGCCGACTGCTTTGGCCCCAGCCCTACGGGACTGTCTGCAGGTTCTGCAAACCTGCAACATGTCTTGCAGCCAGCGACCTCTGAAAACCCTGGGAGGACTGCTGCCGTCGGAAAAGACTCCAATCTCCCATGCACAGCGGACCTGTCCAGAAGAAACCGACTCCAAGGGCTCCAGATCCAGCTGGAACTGCAATCCTGGCCCACTCTGCACCCAAAGACCGCGGCCCGAGTATGAGTGGCTCACCTGTGCAATTAAGTCTCCCCAGCGATCCTGACCTTGTGTTCAGTGTTGGCTGACCTCTCCTGATCTCCATGGTGGCGTCTGCAGTGTGAATCCAGAGGCTTCCCCTGACTGCAACCTGCTCTGGTAAAAAGACTCTGATGTCGAAAGGCACCCCTGCATCCAAAGCCCTTGGGCCTTGGCGAGCTGAACTGACGGTGCCCCATGACCCCCTTCATCTCTACTTACCTCTGCTATCATTGGTCTCCCTCCTGCAACCTCTGGTGCAACACCTGCAGCCTGTTTGCCAAAAGAAGAATCTCCATAGAAAAGCACTGGGCACCAGACACTGATTTTGCACCCTGCACCCGGCCGCCACTGTGCCTCTGGTGGTGTATGATGGTGCTTCTTTTTGGCCCGTACTGATTCTAACCCAAAATGCTTGGTACTCACCTGACCCATGCCCCCTTGCTGACTTTTGGTACTGAATACTGGAATTGTAAGTGCATTACTTACCTGTTTAACTGTGATATTGTTTTCCCCTATAGGAGAACATTGAACTGTGCTGAAATGTTTTGGTGTCAATTTTTCAAAGTGACCATGGTCATGGTCTTGAAAAAAAGAAGAAACATCATATAATTATCTAAAATTGGTATGGATCTCCTTCTTGAGGTGTATGTCCATTATTGATTACTTTTGTGCAATAAATGTCTTACGCTCCTTTGTGTTAGGCCTAAGGCTGCTCGCCCACACTACTACTAATAGAGCACTTTGGGTTTTACATTGAGCCCTGTACACTTTTGGGGAACTCCTGGACTCTGGGCACTGTATAACCACCTAGTGGGCATACCATATACAGAGCCAGCTTCTTACAACCAGTGACATTAAATAAGACATAGTTAACGTAAATTGATAGGTTATCTTTAAGGCCCTGAATGATAGATAGTATGGGTCTTGCTTGGTAGTTTGGTTAATGATTTAAGATCCCTCGGGTTAGGTTACAATTTTAGAATGGTAGAAAATGTAACTTTCTCAAAATGAATTTGTGCTTCATATAGAATTCTCATATCTTGCCATTTCAAAAGTAAATATAGAATCAATCCAGGTTTAGGATCTTTACTCTGGGTCTGATTTCGAGTTTGCCAGATGGGTTACGTTACCAGAAATGTGATGGATATACAGACTGCTGTATTACAAGTGTATTATACCCTAATTCACTTGCAATAAGGCGGACAGGATATGCATCACGTTTTTGACTGAGTATCCACCTGCCAAACTCTAAATGAGGCCGTAAGCCTTGCATAACATGTGAAATCATTAAGTTGCTATATTGCCTCATCAACGTATTGCTAAGTACCCCAAACTACTTAATTTACCTCTTTATTAGAAGGTGTAATACCATTGTTAGGACCACCATTCATTTTTCTTTTGCAGTCAGATATTGTTCTTTAGAAATGATGTACGACGATAATTGTTCAGCATTGCATGAAACATCATTATTTACCTCTTTCAATGCCAGTTCACCAAAATACAAAGGGCCACATGTATCAACCATTTTTGCATCCGCAAACGGGCCGATTCGCAGAATCGGTCCATTTGCGAATGCATAAAAAAGGGTTTTTCACATGTATCAAACACAAATTGAGATTCAGTAACATGTTACTGAACTGCAATTTGGGTTTGTGATTCGGTATTCGGAAGGGGCATGTTTAGGGCATCCCTTCCTAATACCGAATCGCATCGGTATGTATGAATGTTTTGCAACCGAAATTCGTCCGCAAACCATTCGCATTTTACCACCTACTTCAAGTAGGTGGTAACCCATACGCAAATGGGAAGGGGTCCCCAAGGGACCCCTTTCCCTTTTTGAATGTTTGTAAAAAACATGTTTTAAGAGCAGGCAGTGGTCCGACGGACCACTGCCTGCTCTTAAAAAACTGAAAGGCAAACTTTTCATTTTTATTTTTGTAAAGCATCCCATTTTCCTTTAAGGAAAATGGACCGTTTTACAAAAAAAAAAAAGATTGCTTTATTTAATAGCAATCCTGGACATGGTGGTCTACTGACCCCTGCAGGCCACCATCCCTGTGGTTTTTGCTATTCCTAGGGGGTCGCAAATTGCGACCTACTTCGTTAATATTCATGAGGTAGGTCCTTTGCAATCCCCTAGGATTCGCAGAAAGTGTTCAACACAATTTCATGCATACCGTTTTGCTATTTCATAATTGAGAATCACAATGATTTGCAATGAGGGAAACGCAAAACTATGTGTTGATGCATCTTGCCCTAAGAGATTCATGTTACAGTATCAAATGTTAGTCATTGTCTTAGACAGCTCTCGACACAATGCTCTGAATCAATACATGAATTAATAAAGTTTTGTCTGGATATTTCAGTTTCACCTTTTTTAAAGAGAGCAGTGTGTCAACATCTGACAGAGTAAGTGTTAAGTCTAATAGCAACACAATGCATGCAGGTTGTATTAGGCTTTTTTTATTATTTTCATTGAAGAATATTTCAAAATGCAATTTATGTGTGGATTTATGCAAATCAGTCATGAAATGAAATCAATTTGAAAGAAGAGTGTGGTACCACTACTACCTACTTTGAGAATTCCATTATGAGACAGATCTCTGTGACAAATTAAGTTTTGTAATGCCGACTTGACAAGTGGGCATTTGTCAAACTGGAGGAGTCTTTGTAGGTAATGGCTTAGTCACACCCAGTTTTTTTGCCAACTCTGGTTTAGAATTGCCATGTTTACACAATATCTACTTAGAGGCATCTTTTACTGAGTCGTGTTGAAAGAGAAAATTAGACAAATTGAGCCAAGATAGGCTGCAAACCTAAGCATTGGTACTACACCTTTGTAGTAGTTAACAGCTGGAAACCCCCATCATGACTTGCACTGGAAACTGCTTCAGCTCATTTTGAAGCGCTCTGAGCCTTATTATTTTATATAATGTACCACTCAACCCTGTTGCTGGAGTGAAAGATGGGTTGTGTGTTACTTTATTAAAGATACCCATGATAGAAAGCTAAGATGACAACTATCTTTTCATTCCCCATTGTAATATCTTCAATTGTAATAATTAACATGTGAATAGAATGGCATAGCAAGACCATCTCTTCTAAAAAGCAGTGGGCAAAGCAGCAGGCCGGTAAAACCAAGTAGGAACAAATAACCCATGCTGTCTACCAGAGCTGCGTTACACACTTATAATATGCTTTGGCTTTTCAAATATCACTTATAGGGACACAGCATAATAAATCTGCAATGGCTCTTTTACTGTATGTGGAATGCCCTTGGGGCTTAGCAGGTAATGTTTGTTCACTTATTGAAGCATTATGTTATGCAGAATCTGATTCATTTGGAAAACAACAGTTAACCTCTTGACTGCTAGGCGTTTTCCCGCTGTGTGCTGGGAATTACCATTTTGCTGGTGTCATGACGAGCTGAGCTCGTCATCAGCGTCGAAAGGGTTAAGATGAGTCGAAACCTACTTGCATCAGACTGTTTTTGATAAAAAAAATCTGTTTTGTTCTTCTAACCAACTTTAATTTTATTAAAAGCTGATGTCTCTTTACAACCAGCGTGCACAAAGCTCTTTCAACTAGGCATGTTAAGATGTTAAATGATCTCATTACCACTCTGCTGGAACAAAAAGACAACTATGGTTCTTAGGAACGTAGAATATGTATCTCACTAACTCTACAAGCTGAAGCAAAGGGCTTCCTGGTATAGATGTTCCAATGAAGCTTTGTGGATAGCTTCATTTCGAGAGACTACACTAACCACCCATAAGGGACATCTGCTAGGTGGAAAACCCTTTTGTATCACTTTCAAGAACTCCTTAATGACTGGTATTGTGAAAAGACACCTGTGGTAGACTCTTCCTGTAAGATGAAATAGCAGCATCATGCATCCTAATGGAAGAGAATTATAATCTGATCTTGCCAAATATAGTATATATGAAAGAACACAACATGTGATTAGATTGATGTTTTTCTATCAGGGCTACCATAAGCTTTCATGCAGCTTGTGCATAACATTTGGTGGGGATCTTTTGACAATATGGCACAGCAAACTTCATAAGGAATCTTCATTGTTTTACAAAAATATTTCCACCCCCATCATAATACTGCCCCTAGTGAAATCTCCATGTCTCTCCTCTCTCTAGATGTATCTCCACTTGTACACCACTCCTATTTGTCAACCCATGGAGCTTAGTGATACTTTATAAAGTTGAATTAATAAATCATACTTCACTTTGGGCCTCTCATACATATTACGTGCACCCTTGCTCTCCAGCTCTCAACTTTCCAACTAGGTCTGAATACACTTCCAAAAAAAAGTGCTGCTTCCGGTGTGAGTGTGATGTTTGTGCAGATCAGAAAGGAATATCACACACTAATATGTGACAAGAAAATGCATCAAAACCTTTAAAAACATGAAAGAGTAACAGTAGAGCAAATTTATGTCTCACCAAGTTAGGGAACAAACAAGGGCCACCACAAGGAGGAGACAGGTCCTTCAGAAAATATTATTTAGGAATTTCCAAATTAAAGCAAGTCTGCTAATGCCATTAATAAACAGGCAGCTTATATGACCATTCCACTAGAAGGCATCAAACACCATGCTTTCTTTTTTTCCCAGGAGTACCTATTTGTGTTGCTAGAAACAGGTGTTTCTAGAGCCTGGTCTGAAGTGTCCAGAGGGCCCAGTGTTTAACTTTTGTCCAAGGCACCGGAAATTGTTTTGACAAGCTTAGGAAAATCATTCAATTATCAGAATACATTTGAAACACTGACTGCCTTACATTGAGAAGTGAATTTTCACAAGGAAACCTCTCATGAAATTATCCAATCTAAAACATTACAACAAAAGTATTGGCGTAGTAGTTCAGGAAGTATAAATCATAGTGTGTAATGAATTCAAATTATGTATCGATTCCTCCAAAGAATAACCCAGAAGTCAAAACAATGCTGTAAAATCCCACTTGACTTCAAAAATGTTACACATTCATTTTTTCAGCTTATACCCACTTAAAATAAGGCTCCAACTGATTTGTAACAAGTATTTTAATATAACAAAGCATAAAGAACATGTGTGGCAATATGTAAGTGCTACGTTACCTTTCCGTTGTATTTGGTGGCAATAAGATTGCAGAGAGTTGTTTTCCCAGAAAAAGGAGGACCAAACACCACTACCTTACATGGAGGAATTGGCATAGGCGGAAGAAGGAAAGGCCGTGGATTTGAGATAAATTGTTTTAAAGCATCTTCTGACGAAAGTATATACATCTTATCTAGAAAGCTTTAAAAAAAAAAGATGCTAAGTACGTAATAATGTTTCACTCATATGCTCAAAATAACATTAATACATTAAGCTTACCTGACTGAAAACTCAGTCACCCCCATTTTTATGTTTCCTTCCTTCAAAGCAACAGGGCATGCACGGGCCCACCTGCTTCTCCGCCATCTATATCGAGGTGCAACAAGTTGCATGGATGCAATAGTTCTGAAAAGCTCCTCCTGTACAGGGAACATATAGCACCAGGTATTAGTTTCATGTTGGCTTATTTGTGCTTCACTTCACTTAAGAAGTGTTTCTAACTTAAACAAAAACTCATAAAGATTACTTCCATATTTTCTTTATTAATGACTTATAAGCATAGATATATTGATTCTTCTGTCAATTGATAAATCATATCCTACTTTTACTCAGTGATTTAAATTTTAAGTTAAGGAGGTTCATTGTTTGTTTCATACACATACTCTTTTACATAATATTACACATTCTCACACTTTAAATACTTATATTTTTCACTATTGATGCCCCCATTGTGAATTGCCTAATAATACCGATCTGGGAGAGCATAGGAGTTTCCTGCCAAACTGGCAATTTTTCATGTGGTATTACCACATGCGAAAGTACCAAGAGCAGTTTTGGAGATACATCCACTAGATTGAACATGGGGAAATTTGTCTCATGAATCACATATGTAAATTAGAAGGGTAACATCAATTTCAGCATGTAATTCCCCATTGCATATGGGTCTAAATTGAATTACTTGCAACCCACAGTACTTCTGCAATCTGGAATTACCAATGCCCATGGTATTATTAACACTGGCCAGGTAATTACCAAACTAATACTACCCTCACACTTCTGATGTGGACCTATGTAGGTACCTTTCCAGAAGACAAAAACAGAAAACACATTAGTTGAGATTCCGTCCTTGCCATAAAGTACTGAAATCTAAATGTTTCAGTAATCAAGAAAAGTGGAAAATATATTTCCAAAAAGCTGTGGAGTGAAGCTATTGAACTAAACGACCTCAAGTTCCAAGCCACAATCTTGTACTTTACGTTCTCACTAACACTGAGCCTGATCTATTTATGGTCTTGCCTTGGACAAACCTAAATATAATCAATTTTTATAACTATTTCTGCATACATTGAATATTTTGAACAACGTTGTTTACAATCTGGGATTGTGGACTTTTTTCAATTAATCTTACATGCTTGGTTGCAAAGATACTCAGAAGAGAACTCAGGGTGTGTTAATGTCACATGTAGCGATGGCACCTTGTACGCTATGGCTCTTAGCTCCTCTACACAGTCCTCTCTACATTTCTACCTTCTTTTGACACTACTACAAAGCATTTGTCTCTCTAAAGGCAGGATTACGAGTCAGGCGGTCAGAGGACCGCAAGTCTCGTGGGGTGC
Organism: Lissotriton vulgaris; assembly: GCF_964263255.1. Lineage (NCBI taxonomy): Eukaryota > Metazoa > Chordata > Amphibia > Caudata > Salamandridae > Lissotriton > Lissotriton vulgaris. Next base: position 783,972,755 of record NC_141694.1, on the reverse strand, counting down.
GGCAGTGGCAGTTCAGCCACCGGCTGTCCGATTGCTCCATTACGAGTTGGGCGGTCGGACCGCCAATGCCTCTAGGGAACCACCATTTCCTGGAGGTATTGCAGCAGTCAGATGCCGTAATATGCTTGGCTGGACCACCCCGTTCCTGTCAAGCATATTGTGAGTTTCCTCTCAGCCGCCGGTGTCATGGAAGTTCCTCCTCCATGTACACCATGGTGGAGAGAAAACAAAGGGGGCCCTATAGGGCCCCCTGTGCCACCACCACATTTGGATGCTATGCTGGTGTGTGGCCCAGTAAGGGGGAGTTCCTAAGGCAGGAGGTGTAATGGTAACCCCTAAGGAGCTAGAGGATGGGTACTGAGTGCCCTAGTTTACCCAAGTGAGCTACGTAGAGCTCAGTAGCACTCCCAGTAGACCCCAGGAGGATGGAAAGTCCACGGGTAGGGGACATGGACCAAGTTCTTGTGGAGGGCAAGTAAGCTAGGTTTCAGAGGGAATCCCATGGGTGGGGCTGCTAAAGGGTTAGTTTCTGTCAGTGGAGTACTCTGGTTTGGGTGGAATGTTCTTTCCTGAGGAAAGCTAGTCTTCCTGCATGGGGGACAGCACCTATAGCCCCCAGCCTGAGTGCTGGGAGTGAACATCAAAGGTCCTGATAGGGTCTGGATCTGCATCTTGAGGGTGTGTAGTGACCCGGATGAGTGAATGTACTGTGGTAGTGTATTCTCCAGATGGAGTACAGCCAGTGACCTAAAAGACAGGTTTCAGACCTATCTGATTTAATAGCATCAGTGCTGAGTCACTCAATCCTTTCCAGAAAGAGTACAGGGTGACCCATGACAAGGGTGGGCCTAGACCTGCGCAGGCCATCTTGGCACTAAGTGTCCTGGACCCAGGAACTGGGTGAAAGAAGTGCATAAAACTCACTTAGCCAAAAAAGATGGAGAAGTATGTTCTATCATTAGCAGGCATGTTAAGAATGAGGTGCATAAAAGAGGACGCAAGGACAGTAAGACAATTTGTTATAGATGTGGAGATCCAACACATTTTGCGTCTTCAAAAAACTGTCTATCTATTAATAGAGAGTGTAACAATTCTAAAAAGAAATGCCATTTTGCCAAGATGAGTAGAGATGCAAAAAAGCGAACTAAGCATCGCAATGCACAGGTGACCCACAGTTCAGATTACAATGAAGTGTGCATTGATGATGATACTGCAATGGGAAATAACAAGGTGTTACTGGTACAAATTGATGAAAACGAAAGCAACAGATGAACCTGTCAATCCACCAATTTGTAACATGCAAGTGCATGATAAAGAGTAGTTTGTAACGGCAGATTCAGGTTCTTCCTTTACTATTATTTCTAAATATTATTTTGAAGCAAAACTGGGAAATGAGGTACCACAAGTATTACCTCTTGATATCCGTGCTGTCACATTTGATGGTTGAATAATTGATTTTGAGAGTCATTTTGTGGCCACAACCCAGTTCAAAGGTAAATCTGCTCAACTAAAGATCTACGTTGCAAAAAAGGAGCAAATATTTCAGTCTGGAAGGATAAAAGACATCAAATTTGATCCAAGTGCTGAGAATCTTATGTTGGTAGTAACGTAAATGGACGTAAAGGAAGGAATAATAACGTCTTTTATGGACGTTTTCAGTCAAAAATTGGGGACATTCTAAGGATATGAACATGAAATAAAACTTAAGCTTAGAGCTGAACCAATCAAACAAAAAATGGGAGGGGTACTACTCATTGAGAGAAAGGAATTACAGGACCTTTTGGATGAAATATTGAGAGATGGCATCATTGAGGAAATAGAAACGTCCAAATGGATCTCTCCTGTGGTTCTTGTAAAGCAGAGTAATGGTAATCTCAGCCTTTGCATTGATCTTAGAACCCTCAATGGAAACATCTTTTTTTAAATACAATTTTATTGATTTTTATTGTTATTGACCGTACATTTACACATGTCATTTTTACTGATATAGTTGCTATGTAGTTCATTGGCCAGTCGATCAAGAGTAGGTCAGAAGGGTACTATATATTTTTGCTGTCTCTGCATGTGCATTGCTCTAGTGGGTTGCTATAAATCCAGTTGTGCATCGATATGCCTACTTTATAAATACGTATTAATAACAGGGTAATAATATTGTTCATATCTCCAGTCCTCATTCCAAGCCCCAACTTGTCAGAACATACCCACCACCCTCCACCCCCCTGTTAGGCTCACCCTTATACATGTTAACTTATTTTGTTCTGTACAATGCTCCAACTGATGACATATTTATAAGTATTGCCTATATAGTGGAAGGTTTGCCTGGAATGTGAGTATATGTCTGAATGGGAGTGTCCTGGCTCCGTATTGTGCCAGGGAATATTCTACACAGTCTGAAAACTATTTGGTTCTGTCATGTCTATAGCCTTTTACGACTCCATCATGTGGTCCCACTCCATAGAAATGGGAATTTAGCGCTGCCCCCTGTATTCTTCTTGTCTGAGTGTGGTGCTCTCTGCCACTCCCCACCGGACCATCTCCGTGTGCCACGTGTTTAACTGGAGAGGAAAGAAGACTTCCACAGCATGGTGATGGCCCGCTTTACCAATATTAAACTGCACGGGACCAGGTTGAACAGTTAACGAAGGAGATAACTGACTGAGGAGCGGAAATTACCAGCCACTCAGCCTTCGCAAGTGCGAAGGAAACTCTTGAACGTCTGAACAAAACCCTTAAGGACTTTGACGTAGAGTCACAGAATAAAAAACTTGAAAAATTGGCCAAAGACATCCAATACTATAATAAAAAGAAAACGTATCCATATTTGGCAGAGGACTATTTCAAACAAGACAACCAGGGCCGTTTCTTCAATAGAGGGAGAGGAGGCTACAGGGACGGCCAACGAGGAGGTAGAAGATACACGAATTTCTCCGACTCTTCTTACAGCGGGAGCAGTGACAACGAAGGAGCTGGGACTAGCAGCAACTACCACAACCAAGAACAATGGTATCAACCCCCACAGGATCCTCAGAACAGACAACAGCAGCCTTTTTTAGAGGACAGCACTTGGAGACCACCCCGCGGCCGGGGTGGGGGCTGGAACAAACGACCTACCAGGGGCCAGAACTCACAGAATTGGGACGACTCGCGCCAGCAAGGATACAACAACAAACAAGTGCGGTTCCAACAGGACAATCACGGAGAGATCAACACCAGGAGAAAAACTTACCGTTGGTAAGCAGAGAAAGCCCAATTATGAATCTATCCAACCAAACGCTGACAGAGGATGAAATCCAGGTTCTCAGCAAGGGCTTGTCATTCGTGCCTACATCCCATGTGAATGTGTTCAATATCAAGACGGAGTTGACCAAATTCTTTCGCAAGATTCGCCTAAAAAACATCTTTCTACACAAAGCTCCAAGCACAACGAGAGCGTTTACCAGCCTACGACCACCCTCTACCTTCACTCCCCAGACCGCTATGATCAACCATCGGATCTTGACTTATGAAAGCCTGGTCATGAAAGATGTGCTCAAGCTATGCAGTACTAAACGCTATGTAAAACATAACATCACTAAGAATGAACGGACCGCCCTGGATGGCCTAAAGAAGAACAAGACCCTAGTCATCAAACCAGCCGACAAGGGAGGAGCAATAGTCATCATGGACGTGAATGACTATAAACAAGAGATCGAGTCCCAGCTGAATGATGGAGTAAGCTATCGGCCGATAGCATCGAATCCAACCTCAGACATCAGAAACTTAATTAAGACAATAACCCAAAAAGGGAAAGAAGCAGGTTTCCTAACAGACAAAGAATACGCATATCTGAATGTGGACCAACCTCGCATTCCCACGATTTATATCCTACCGAAGGTCAACAAGAACCCCACCAAACCTCCGGGAAGACCTATAATATCTGGGTGCGGCTCCCTTCTGGAGCCACTCTGTAAATACGTGGACAGTTTCTTGAAACCTCTAGCTGAGGCAACACCCACTTACCTGAGGGACACCATGCAGGTTATCAATCTAGTGGATCAAAAACCCTTCAACAAGAATAGTCAACTGCTTGTAACCATGGACATCGTGTCATTATACACGAGCATCCCTCAGGGACCAGCTTTAACAACAATACAGAGAGCCTTAGCGACAAGACCCCAACCAGCAGGAGTACCTACTGAATTCCTGGTCGATCTTCTGGAGATCGCTACGACAAAAAACTTTTTTTATTCCAGAACAAATTTTTCATGCAAAGGAAAGGGGTGGCCATGGGGGCAGCATTTGCCCTGGACCTGGCGATCCTCTATATGAGTGATTTTGAACAGCACAATATCCTCTCACCCAACAATCCTTTTGTCAATAACATATCAGAATACCACAGATATATTGATGACATCTTCATGATCTGGACGGGACAGGAACAAGACCTTGATACTTTCACGCAATGGCTGAATACCCAATCTGAAGACATTAAATTCACCACCAACTGCAGTAACGAATCCATTGACTTCTTGGATATTACCATCAGAGAACGGGAGGGAACCCTATACACGACCTTATATAGAAAACCAAGCGAGAGGAACACTCTACTCAGGTATACAAGCCATCACACCCGGGCCCTACGGGACAATCTACCGTTTGGGCAGTTCCTCCGCATCCGGAGGAACTGCACCACGAAAGATGATTACTTTGCTGAATCAGATGAACTTATTTGTAGACTGCTGGAAAGAGGATACCCTAAAAGATTGGTCAAAAGAGAACGTAAGAGGGCATGGTTTAGCAATAGGGAAACCCTACTTGTACCAAGGAACCGACAACTCCCGGAAAACAGGATGATCTGTGTCACGACTTTTTGCAGCAAGAGCAACGAGATCCGCAGAATAGTCAACAACCATTGGAGCATCATATCAGATGTGATTGAAGTCCCAGACCCCCCCATGCATGCCTTCAAAAAGGCAAAAAGCATCAGAGACCTGGTGGTCCGCTCCATGCTGGATACCCCACCAGCCCCAACAATACAAACAATGTGGAATCTCCCCAATATAATTGGGAATTACAAATGCAGCAGCTGCAAGGCCTGTGCGCTTTGCATTGAAACAAAGACTATCACACACAATAACATCACTATCAATCTGAAAGCACTCACTAACTGCAACAGTAATTGAGTAATATATGCCATTTTCTGTCCATGCGGCCTGATCTACATAGGTCAAACTAAGCAGAAGATCAAAAACAGGATACTGCAGCATTGCAGCAGAATAAGATGCCAAACTATGGGGGCGCCCTTAGTGGACCACTTTCAGGCTAAGAACCATACACCTGAATCCCTAAAATGGGTGGTCATTGAAAAAATCACACTGGAACCCAGGGGCGGGGATTTAGATTCCATTTTGAGCACACGAGAATGTAAATGGATGCAGCGATTTGACTCAGTACAAAATGGACTAAATGAGACAGATGTAACCTTCTCCCAAATGGCTTTGATCAACTGTGACTAAAATCTGTTGACACGTTTATAATGTTTTTTTCATGCTCCCTACATCCTAGCTGTGTTTGAATGCCAAATACACACATATTTTGGCGAGTCGGATAAAGAGCTATCCGGTGATTACGGAACAATATCCCTATGCGTATGATAGTATGATAATATGTTTCACTGCTTTTCAATTTGTCAATGTAAGATACTTACGGTTATTATCATGTTTAACTTTGTCATGTGCCCACTTCAAGTGCCTCTCCGGGGTGTAACTGCCTTTGGACAGTAAGATTCCCCATCAGCAGGAACCTGTAATGTAACACATCTGTTTTCTCATATAAATGTGTTCACAATTCACGAAGGTGATCCCTTAACTTAGGGCTTAGGGATTGTCTTAGCTTCCTTTTAAACTTTGTAGACACCCCCTGCATAGGATGCGATTGCCGCAACCTGATTGGAGGATCACGACGAGCCTCCAGGCAGTATCCAGCGCCTGCACCTCGCGGCTTGCTCACTCGCGGCCGGGCAGCGCTGTTGAAAGCACTCGCTCATATGAAGTCCTGACGGTAAGCGGCAGACAATTTCTCCAATAAGGAATTCCATTTTCCCCGAGTATCCTTAACCTTAATGATACATATCTGCTTAACTAGATGTACGAGCTAGACTTGTTTTAAATGCTTAATCCGAGACTCATTTCGAGACGCCGGATTACCTTACCAATTTCCAGTCCTGTCTTATAGGTGTCCCTAGACTAATGTATGAACTAGACTGCCTATCAGTGCCATTCATACCGATAAAAACTATCCACTTATACTGGAATAGGACTCGTTTACATTATACGAAACCTTTTCTTTTAATCTTCAGAAATAAAAGCATCTCGACGAGCCAAGGAATGGAAATGATCCAATGAATTGATTGATTGGAAAGCCTCGGATGTCCCAGTAAGTGTCCCCCTTGTTATTTCTGCGAGCAATTTGCTCATAGGATTACTTAACTAACCCAGTACTCAAACCTATGCCTCCAATTTTAAACACCTTTAGGTCACCATTTACTACAAAGGAACCGATGATGGTCCAACGTCAATAGGCCACTGGACGGCCCAACACTAAGACCCCACTTTTTAATCGAGTTAGTTGCAGTACTAGTGCACCTCAAACCCGAGTTTTGATACAGTCCTTTCTGTAATTGTATCACCTTTAGGCGCTCCTGTACCCTTAAGTCCTGAAGAAGACCCCAGCATGAGGCTTCAATCAACCCTTATTCCGGGGGTCGAAACGTAGACCGGATTGTATTTCACCCTCCTAACATAGGAAGCAACCAATTGATTAATACGGATCCTATGTTAAAGAAGGAAATGGAACTAATGAACAAAATTAGTCTGTAAAGGTTGCATCGAAAACCACTGTGATTGTAATAAGGTCACAACACCCTTTACCCAGTCCCCACCTGTATCCAACCACACCCATCCCACCTAACTGTCTCTTTTTCTTGTCACTTTTGAGCGCATTTGAAATGTTTACTATGTAGCGAACACTTGAGAACTGTATCCACAAGAGCGTTGTTTCACGTGAATTTAATTGAGACTTATGTCCTCTAGTTTCTACTTGATCCAATGAAGTAATTGGTTTCTTGCCTGCTATATTGCTTGTGGTACTTATTTGAACAGTGCGAATTATACTTTCCTTAAAATGTTGAAATAAATGTTTTTGTACTGCACAGAAGTAATCTCTAAATAATTTATTGACGTGAAAGATTCCATGATAAATTCTTGGTTATGATCAATAGACCCTGACCACTGTATACGTACCTATGTTAACTGACCCAGGTCAGAGAGTTCTTAGGGTATACCCCGTTGTAAACTCATTACCAATATTATGGCCATATCAGCGAATCTGTATTGTGTTTTCTGTTTTTTCGGGTGGGGATGTAGGCCCAAAAAACAGATTTCTGCTTCGTCCCATACTGATGTGCCTGTTATTTCCTGTAACCTCCCTAATTTTGAGCAGCTCCGTAGCATGTGAGGTAAGTCCGCATCTGCTGGCCCGCACATAGGGCAACTGAGCTGTGTATCTGTGTATATGCAGTGAAGAGGGTGCAGCATAAGATAGGCCCTGTGTAAAACCATATATTGGATGTATTTGACTTTAACTTTCTTGGGAAACTCTAGGACGTACGCCCATTCCTTATCAGTAAGATTCCTCTTGATGTCTCTTTCCCATTTAGTGCGTAGGGGTCCAAGTGGAATACCCGCATGTGCCCGGATGCCCCTGTAGAGCCAGGGAACCAAGTGTCTTCCCCTACCCATCAAGTGTAGTGCATGAAATAGTCCAAGTGTTGGAGGTTCATCTCCTTTAGAGGACCAATGTTTTTTGACATAGTGTGTGATAGCGGCATGAAGTAAGAATAGTGTTTGGGGGACTCCTTGGGCTTGGGCAAAGGTATTATGATCTGCTAACACGCCAATAGTGAATAAGCTACCTACCGTTTCCACCCCTTCCTGCGTCCAATGGAGGTTAGTAATCAGCCCAGTGTTAGTTGGTATACCCAGTAGCGGGATAATTGCGGAGTATGAGGTAACTTTCTTAGTGTATCGCAGAGAACGTTTCCAGTATATCAGGGCCCCTCTAAGTAAAGGTGGGGCTGTGGGAGGCAGTTAGGCACCGGGCAGAAGTTGTGTGTACAGCAAGCCTCGGGCCAATTTCTGTGGCGTGTATTCAATTTCGTGCAGGTTGCGCCCAGCCAGCCAATATAACAACCACTGCAACTGACTGGCCATGCAGTTTGCTCTAAAATCAGGGGCCCCCAGTCCTCCCTCTTCAGGTTTCAACCTGAGTTTCGCCAAGCTGATTCTCCTTCGTCTCTTCCCCATATCAGGTCCGTAACGATGGTGTCCAATGTGTGAAAGGTGCTGTGTGGAATCAGGAGCAGCAAGTTAGTAAAATAATATAACAGTCTAAGGAGTAGGACCATCTTGGATATAGCTACTCTCCCCATTACCGAGAGAGGAAGTGGCATCCAGAATGTGATCTGTGTTTTTAGTGAGCAAATAGTTTTCATGAGGTTGCCCTCTAGTAGGTTCTGAGGTGTTCTATAAATTTGGATCCTCAAGTTGTTAAAAGTGTGTGTCACCACGTTCAGGATTATAATGCCAAAAGGAATAGATTCCGGGTGTTCCCTGTATTTCATGTAAAAATCGTGCGACTTGATTGCTAACCTCAATGGAAACATCATTGATGGCAGATATCCTCTACCAAAGATAAGTGATCTTCTTTCAATGTTTAATGGAGCCAGTGTCTTTTCCACTCTAGACCTTCTTAGTGCTTACCATCAGATAGAATTGTCAAGTAAGTTGACACCTCTGATGGATTTTTTCATACCATGTGGTGTCTACCAATTCAAAAGGATGCCTTTTAGACTGGCGTCCGCTTCTTCTGTTTTTCAAAGAGCCATGTTCCACATATTCAAGGATATGACTAGTCAAGTGAGGTGTTTCCAGTATGATATCCTGGTGTTTGCTAAGTTAAAGAAAGAACATTATGAGGGTCTTAAAGAGGTATGCAAAAGACTATCGAAGAAGGATCTTGTATTATAAGCTGAGAAGTGTAAGCTATTTGACTCCTAAGTCAACTACCTGGGGCACATGATATCAGCCAAAGGTGTAGTTGCCAAGGAAAATCTGGTGGGTGCTATAACAAAAGCACCTGCACCTAGTGACAGAGAGAAACTAAGGTCCTTCCTTTATGTGTGTGAATACAATGGAAGATTTGCAAATAATTTTACAACTGTCATGGAAAATTAGGAAAATTGTTATGTAAAGGTTGTGAGTTTAAGTGGAAAACAGAACAGCAGAATGCATTTGAATTGGTTAAATCACAAATTGTGAATGCACTTGCCCTTCAACAATTTACTAATGGGAAAAATGCATTAGCTCGGTAGATGAAAGCACATATGGGTTGGGTGCTGTACTATCACAAAGGTTTGGTGGTTCTGAATGGATAGTGACCTATGCTTCAAGAACACTTAATGAACCTGAGTGCAAATATTCTATAATTAAACAGGAACTTGTAGCATGTGTGTGGGCCGCAACCAACTTTAGGCATTTTGTGTGGGGCAATGTTTTACAATACAAACTGATCACAAGCCCCTAATACCCATTTTAGAGCCAAGTGGGGGAAGGAATTCTACGGCATGCATTGCAAGATTATGTACAAAGCTGCAACAGTACAATGTTGATGTCTGTTTTGGTCCTGGTTGCAAAAATCAAATGGCAGATCATTTATCCAGATTCACTTCTGAAGATGAAGAGATGGAAGTGTGCGATGATGGGGATTTTTATTGTAGTTGTGAGAGTTGAGGATGTGTGTGTAGTGGATGAAGACGTGAATGATAAAGCTTAATGGCCCCACCGAATATGGTAAAGATGGGGAACTAAATCTGGTTAAGAAATATTTGGTTAATGGATGGCCCAAATCTAAAGGTCTTGTTGGGTCCCTCCACTCTTTTGCAGTGGCAAGTGAATTGTCAACAAATGGGGAAATCTTATTCTTTAATAACAAGTGTGATCCCCCAGTGGGTCTGTGCAACTGCCTTCCAAAGCTGTGCCACAAAGGGCATATGGGGGTGTCTGCATTGAAAAATCAAATACGTAGCTATTACAAGTGGCCTGGGATTAAGCATGGGCGGAAAATCCGTTTCGCTCGCGGATTTTGCGGATTTTCGGGAAATTCGCAATCCGCGAGATTCGCGAATCTCCCGCAAAATCCGCAAATCCGCGAGCAGCGGATTTTGCTCGCACTGCTCGCACTGTTCGCGTGAGTTCGCGTGAGTTCGCGCCCCGCGAATAAGTGCAAAATTGCAGAAATACGATTTTAGCAAACTGAAAGTAACTACTTACCAGGTTCAAAAGTTCAGGCTCATCATTAGTAGCCATTTCCTGTAGTGCTTGCTGAGGGGCCCCTCCAGAGTTCAGTTGCCAGTTGCAACTATTATGTGACCCTGCTCTGAACCTCAGAATAGTTACACATATGCCACAAAGGTCCTGAATTACAGCTAAGGGAGACAAGCAGGAGCCAGGCTGGCAGTTCAAATCCATTAATCAGCCCCTAATTCATTATTGTGAGTTGGGGCAGGGCAGGTGTTGTAACTAATTTTGCAACAATGAAAGCACTTAGCAAGTGCAAAAGTTCACTAATCAGGAAGCACTAAGGAAGCAGGTGCCAGCTAAAAAAATATTCTGTGACACATTAATCAGCCCCAAATTAATTCAGGTCACTTGAGGCAGGGAAGGTGTGCTTGCGTTGCCACAATAATGTACACTGACTGGACAACCAGAGGGTGCTGTGATGAAACAGAGGGTGGCATGGGTGGGCCAGAGGGTGGCATGAGTAGTCAGAGAGTGGCAGTGGTGACAGAGAGTGGCAGTGATGAAGAAGAGTGTCCCAAACAGGCTGGACACGTAGAAACAACAAGTTCGCGAAACTTGCGACCCGACAGGTAAGTTCGCAATTTGCGACATTGTACAAAACCCTCGCGAACTGGCAGAAACCCGCGCAAACACACAAAAAAAAAAATCCGCAAATTCACGAGAATTCGCGGATTTTGCGGATTGCGAGTTCGCAAATCCGCAAAATTCGCGAACGCGAGATTCGCAAAATTCGCCCATGCTTACCTGGGATGGATGCGGAGGTCAACCATATGGTACAAAGGTTTGAGCTGTGTATGTTAGCTGACAAAATTGCAAAAGCCAGGTACCTCCCATGCAAATGACGCCAAAGCCAGAGTTTGCTTGGCAAAAGTTGGGTCTCAATATAATTGGTCTCTTCAAAACTCTGCCAGGAAATTTAAGGTTCCCCATGGTACTCATTGATTCATTCCTTTATGTTATTTATTTCTTCTCTATCCTTTTACCTTTCTCTCCCTGGTTGTGCAAGGGTGCAATCTTAGAATGTTGAGGATATAACATTTGTAGTTTGACAGTTTGGGATGATTATGTGAAGATGCAGGCTTGCAATGACGTCTATATAAAGGGCTCCTCACTTCACTTAGCTGTTGCTAGTTTTCACTTAGTTCATTTATAACACTACCCATGTGAGATTACCATATTGTACAGCCCAGGATCTGTGCACAGGTAGCCTGTCCCAGAAGGGAGTTTTCAAGGATTGGAACTGAACTGGTTTTGGTCTTATTATGTGAAAGGGCGTTCATATTGTAGGTAAGGTATATAGTGCTTACAGAAGGACTGGGGCTATTACACATTATAGCCAAAATCTGCACTACTGTAAAGTTCTGCCCAACTTAGGCCTACAGAAACCAGCGAAGTACCAATCTAGGGGTATCTCTACTGTAGATTTACAGTCCCATACATCATATCTACACTCCTTATGACAATCTAAGAATTGTTATATTTCCATGTGTCACCTAATATCCACCTACTGGGCCCCGTTAATTACTCTATTTCCCCAGTAGAATGATCAAAGTCCTTCTCACACAATTGAGCTGTGAAGATGCTTGAAGCAGTCCCTAGGAAAGGAAGGAATAGGAAGATAATCTGCATCTATTAAGTAGCTTGTCACACTTGACCTGACTTCAGACAGCTCTGATCCACAAAAGCAAACGAGGAGGGCCATATGTAAGGAACCAACATAGGAGTGACTCGCCTTTGAACATTCGGTGGGGATGAATCAGGTAACTGTTCCATCTAGGGGCAGAGCAGAGACTCTCAGGGGATCTCTTTCCATAGACAACTCAACATCACTATATTGGATTGTTCCAGAATGCTGTGCAGGAGGGTTGGGCTAGGTCTGGATTGATGTGGTGGCACCCTAAGACTGGCCCAGCAGTGCCTGGCTTCTGGAAATGTCCCCTCCCTCTTAAAAACCCCTGCACAAGGGAGACACAGAGGAGAAGACACTAGACCTGGGAGAACAATAGCAAAAGCATTCCTACCTCAAAGGAGAAGCCACCCGAGGCCCTGCAAGGTTGAACTTTGGGAATTTAGCTCATATTGACCTCCATGATAAGGATGGGTCTCTCTGTGCCCACTTATGCTACCTGAGGAACAGTTGAGGGATTGGACATGATAGGGAAGCTTGGATGGTTCCCTGGACCTTCTGGGGATTGTCCCTAGACTTGACTGCTGACACAAAGGGGTGCCCTGCAAGATGGATGTGAAGCAATGGGCTCTAGGGAGTGTGCCAGGGAGGGTGTTCTACTTACTGGCCAAGAAGGACCTGTGAAAGGTTCTCCCAAAGCAGAAGAGAGCCCAAAAGCACAGGTAGAGGACAGGTCTGGCACAGGAAGCCATAAAAATCAGCTTACTGCAGAAAGGTTTTTAGAGGCCAGGAAACCTTAAGAAAAGGCTCCTGGTGGATAGAGGCTGGCCACCAGGGGTATAGAAGCCCAATATTATTCCAATCGGCCCAACAGTGCCTGGGATACAACAAAGAGCATGTGGATTTGCTGTAAAATCTTCAGTTTACCCAGAGCCAAGTCTCTGAGGGATGGTGCAACTTCAACTCATTATTTTTGATGGGGAGAGAGCATACATGGGGCCTCTTCCACAAGCAAACCTTTGGTCATGAGGACTACATCCAAAGGGGCCTGATTCAGGGATGTCTGAAGGACACCATTCCTCAGAACAAAGAAGCAGGCAAGAAACACACAGCTCCCGCCTCCAGCCAGGAGCCAATACCGAAGGTTCTGCTCCCCTTTGAGGGAGCAGAGAGAAGGATGATCCTCCACCATGCAGCACACATCAGCTGTGGTGGAGTGGGATCTGGCTGGGTTAAGCAGGAGTGGGCATCCCATGCAGCCCCATTAATAGATGCATGATGGGTGCCCCATCAAAGGGCAGGAGCATCCGGCTCTGAAAGAAAAGAAATGCATAAAGCTAATGGGGCCAAAGTAAATTTAAAAAGGGAAAAGTAAAGCAGTAGGGCTGCTTCCAAAAATATGCTACCTAAATATTCACCGTCTCAGACCGGGTGCGACCATTGAGCCTCTGGAAGGTCACTGACAAGGGAAATTAAGTTCCTTGTACTCACAGAGCACAGAGACACCAGCAACATTTTGGAAATGTGTCGAGGGAGAGCTGCAGAGAGAGCAGCAGCCTCCCAGAAGTGCCTCTTAAAAATTCACTAAGGAACTGCCAGGGATCGTGGATCCCTGGCCGCAGCAGCTGTCCTGTGGTAGTCCAACCACCACAGTCCTAATGCGGCGGGCGGCTGGCCATGGGTTCTGTAGTCAATTGAACCGCCCTACTCGTAATAAGGGCCTACGTCTCTAAAGAGCTGTGTTTATGGTCCCGAGATAGGTTTGCCGTGGATTTAAAGCTCTTCATGGGCTTGTAGTTTTAGTCATGAGCTCAGGTAGGCAGGGGCCCTAGTGGTGAGCTCTAAAGTTGCATTATTGCATTATTAATGTGGAGAAAGTAAAATAGAACTCTGGTGCACATGTTTCTGAACACAATGTTTCATTATCAATGTTAATGTTTGACTACGGAAGGTTGTCCAATATAATGAATGCTACTGAATGTTGGTATTACTCCCGCTAACTCTCATAACATGTAGTGGATATTGGTACTGTCCTCATTGATTTCAGTGGGGTTACATTGGTGAATTATAACATGGGGGGCATTGTTGGAGGGGAAGTGGCCCAATCTTACCTGCTGTTGTCCTGAAAGACGCTGTCCTGCGGGGGAAGCTCCTGGGTCCCAGACGCTGTAGTCTCCACGCCGTTTTCCACCACCATCTTGCGGCCAGAGACTACAGCTCCCAGAGAGCTTAGAGGGGACTTTTGATTTTCGCAAGGATCGCGCCCGGAGGCCCTACAAAAGTTCAGACGCTCCCTCCGCGTCGGGGAACGCGCACGGGACTAGCCGGGCTGTGCCCGGGCAAAGGGCGGGCCCTCTGTGGCCCTCCGTGGTCTGAAGGGGTTGGGACGGGCCCACTCCCTTGATCGTTCTGTGAGAAGAGGTAGAGTGACTCCATTTACTAATTGCCTATTTTTGCGGTTTGATTTAACCCACTTTTATAATGTCCCGCGAGGAAGGCACAAACATTGCTACTGAGAGGGGCCCATGCCAAGGGTTACAAGAGCATCACATGAACAGCACCAGCACATTGCCTACCGTTCACGAGATAGACTACAACTCTCCCTGCCACTCTCTACCCAGTATGCAATCTCCCTTACAAACTCCAGTAAGAGTGCAAAATCTGTCACTGTGGGACGAATTAAACATCATATGCAACACCAAGTACGTCGTAGTGGAATCCCCTTCTCCTATTAAAGGCACTAGCTCTTAATATACTAACGGTAGTTTACAGGATCCTTCCCTTTCACCTATGAAAGATAATATCCAAGACCTAGCCCTCCCTCGGCCTTTATCCACTAAAAGGAAGCATTACGAGGTCAATCCTGAAGGGAATCATTCCAAGCTACAAAAATTATCTGTAAGTCCTACTTTACCTGCCAACAATCTGCTCACTACCATGCAGTCTGTAGATAAATTAGTCGATACAACACTCTATCCCCAGTTGCCTCTATTGACCCAGATCGAGCATCTTGTCAAAGCCATCATTTCTCCACTAGTGGAAAAAAATCAATTTCTTAGGGGAAAGGCTCTCAGGTCTAGAGAACACAATCACAACCATTTTGACACCTATCAATAATGTTGACCGTTCCCAGCCACTTACAACCTTGGTAACAACTAAGTCAACCCCTAAACGCATAAACGATCCACCTACATCAAAACCACCCAAAAACCCAGCTCCAATTGCACCCAAAGCCCCCTTCAAATCTGCTCCATCAAGGTTTATTGGGGTTAGACCAGAATTAAATAAAACACCTCGTATACACCTTCCTCCAGAAGCTGCGCCATATGTGTCCGTTCTTTCAGGAGTACCAGCACTTGCTCTGGGGAAAGCCGAAAGTCAGCGGTACCTATTAAATAAGGTCATATTCTGGTTAGGGGAAAATAGACCCCTACCACTGGACCAAGATGGCGGAATCCTGAGCGTTAGAATGGTGAGCTGGTTAGGCTCTTCACCTAAAAACATTCCCGGGGACTTGGTACTGGTTAAATTCAGAAATAGGAACATCGTCCCGTACCTAAGATCTTGCCCGCCCCAAGAAGGAGATGGCCCTATATGCATTTGGGACATACTTGACTTTTACCCTTGTACACCAAACATCCCCTTGCTTAGACCGACAGCAGAGCATTACCATCCGCTGGGAAGGGGGGTTTGTGTATCCAGTGGCATTAGTTTCTCCGCTCCCAATAGATTCGAACCATTACACAACCGTCGCAACTTTTGAATGCACTCTGTATTACCACAGTCGATAATGATAATCTGTACCATCAACATGTCTTATTTTGGAACGCGGAGGTTGGGCATAATTCTTTCTTAACTTATAGTCACATTGTCATTGTATGTATGTATTCATTTTTTAAAGATTGTTTTATATGTACATGTGAGGAGGAACTCACCGATGTATCTCCATGGGCGGTTAAACCCAGTTGTTCATCAAAGGATCGAGTATGTCGGTCTGACGTCAAGAGTCCCGATCCCAGCTCTGAAACTCCATGCCATCTTTCCGTGTTCCTGCAGGGAGCCAACGGCAGTCAAGACCCGGAAGGGGTTGGACATAACCCGGGAAGTACACATAGGGAACCAATGAAAAGCGGAGGTTGTGTGGAAGAAGGCGCGTCGGGTTGGAAAGCGGAATCAACGGTGAAGACGCCAGTGGAGGAGACGGAAACCATTCAACGGGACCAGACCAGCGTGCCAGCGCTCCGGAAAGAAGACGGCGCCGAAGAAGGATCGGACGAACCGTGGTGTGAGGACTGGTGGACTCCCCTGGAGGATGCTGGAGAGCGGCCGTGACTCTGGAGAGTTACGGCAGGGCCGGTGAGTGGGGTGTTACAAGGGACTGAGGGCGGAATACGGAAAAGTGGTGATAGAAACCGATATTCTGATTTAGTGAATGTAAAACTCAGTTATCCTGACATATTGTTTCTGAATCTAGTAGTTTGACGTAACTTATGACCCGTTTGTATTTTCTGGCACTCATACAAACCCTTTAGTGGACATTGGTTTATTTTTGTTACTGTAAAGTCGATTACGCATCCAAATAGGGTGTGGTGATCAAGATCCTTTGTTTTATCCTTACGCAGAACGTGTCAGCTTATGATTATTGCAGACTCAATCATTTTCAAGTTCCCTTTTAATTTTGCTAAATCACTCGATCCTCCCCAGAAACAAGCACTGTGTGGTGTGGTGACGGTATAACCCTGTACATCCTCTTAGGACTAGTGTTCTGACGGCACCTTTCTTTTCCACTTCTTTTATGAGCCTCCGGGGAAATCCTGGGAACTCCGAAGACGAGGAGCCTGGAGACACACCTTTAACAGCCCTCCTTCAAGAAGAAGAAAAGCCGGAAGACACTCAAACTGACTCACGAACCTTTGTTCCTCAATCTGTTATTATTAAACAACCTATTAGAAATTATCTTCAGCCTCCACGCTTGTTTATCCAACCTGCGCTCCCACAAGGGGTGTCAGAAGTGGGATCAGAAGGCGCAATGGAGGCCGCACTTACCAAAATGGCGGAGAATCAAGAACACCTGGGAAAGGTGATGGAGCGGTTCCTGACTGTGGTGGAGGAGGACCGAGCGAAAATACAACAGGTTCTAACAGGGCAAGGACAAACTCAGGAGACAGCACTGGGTAAATTGACGGAGGTCTTAGGACAACAGAGAGGTCCTACTACTTTGCCCTCAGTAGTATTGCAGAGATACGTAAGCGGAAAAGACCCCGATTTTTTCTTTAACAACTTTGAGAGGATGGCAGCCGCAGCGTCATGGCCCATGGACAAATGGGGCCAGTATCTAGGACCCTTACTATCGGGCGACTTACAAGCGGCTTATCAAGCAGCAACGATACAAGGAGGCATCACCTATGCGGATATAAAGAAGTGTATCATGGAACGGTTAGGAATTGACGATGAATCATATAGGCAAAAATTTCGTCAAATGAAAGAAGGTCCCCAAGAGACACCCTGAGCCTTATATTTCAGAGTAAAACATATGGCCGATAGATGGTTAAAACCTGCTACCACCGACAAAGATGGCATCATGGCTAAAATTTATTTAGAACAGTACTTAACCTCTCTTCACCCCCCTATACAGAAATGGGTACGACAGCAAGCTAATCTCACTCTTGAGACGGGTGTAGAAATTGCTAGTGCGTATAGTAGGGCTCAGGAGTTACAGAAAGGTAATGACTATACGGGGAAAACAAGTGGGCCCGTACTTCATCGACCCCCTCGCCCACCTCCACAAAATAAACCCGAACCTATAGCCATTGTACCTGGTTCATCCATAATTCGAGCACGTATGGGTCCACCGTGCTTTCAATGTGGAGGGATGGGCCATATTGCACGATTTTGTCCACAAAAAGAGAAAGAAGAACCTATGGAAATTGGTGTGGTTCGTAATTATTATTGTTCTTCCTCAGACAGAAAACAACCCCCATATCATTGCACTATATCTGTAAATGGTCAAAGAGTAACTGCTTTAGCCGACACTGGATGTCTACACAGTGTGGTACATCCACAAGACTTGGGCTCACACATTGGTCCTGTCGATGGAGCAGTAGCAATACGGTGTGTGCATGGTGATACGAAGCCTTACCCAACTGCACAAGTAAGGATTCAGCATCCAAGAGATGAGGGAACTACTTTGACTGTCGGGTTAATCCCTCAATTACCCGAATAAGCCATCCTTGGAACCTATTACCCGAAACTAGAACAGTTACTACAGGATAAGCCACAACAAGAGGAGGGGTGGTTATCAACTGCACCTTTTTCACAAGAAGAAGGGAAATAATGGCCAGAAGCAAAAATGCGGAAAAGCAAACGACAGAGACGAGCGGAGAAAAACAAGAACCATATTGTATAACCAATAACTGTAGACGAAAACCCATGGGAAACAGACAGAAGTTTCCATGCAGCTCAGCAGGAAGATCCAGCTTTACAGGGAGCCTGGAATCAAGCACTGAATGAAGAAGATCCACATTATGTAGGTCCCTATTTCTTTAAGAAACATGGTTTACTATACAGAAAGGGGAGTCCAACGCAAAAAGCCCAACTACTGGTTCCTGGTCCATTTAGGGAAAAGGTCTTATATCTGGCTCCTAGTCACTTGCTTGGTGGACATTTCGGAGCCGAGAAGACAGAAAAACAAATCCTAGATCTCTTCTACTGGCCAGGAATCTATCAACAAGTAAAGCAGTACTGTAGAGAGTGTCCTATATGTCAACGTAACAGTAGATACCACCCACCTAGGGCTCCCCTGCAACCCCTTCCAATAATAAGTGAGCCCTTTAGTAGAATAGGTATGGACATAATAGGACCCTTGTTACCCTCACGTAGTGGATGTAGGTACGTTCTTGTTATCGTAGATTATGCCACTCGTTTTCCAGAAGCCCTGCCCCTGTGGAAACCAGATACTACCAACGTGGCTAAAGCCATGATTACTGTCTTTTCTAGAGTAGGGTTTCCGAAAGAGGTCATAACCGATCAGGGGACCCCTTTTGTATCTCGACTGATGAAGCAGGTGTGTTCCCAGTTAGGAATTAAACAGATCCGCACGTCGGCTTATCATCTTCAGACGGATGGCCTAGTCGAGAGGTATAATGCCACTATCAAAACCACTTTAAAGAAACTCCTAGCTTTGGAAACAAGGAGATGGGAAGATATGCTACCT
This sequence comes from Lissotriton vulgaris, assembly GCF_964263255.1. NCBI lineage: Eukaryota > Metazoa > Chordata > Amphibia > Caudata > Salamandridae > Lissotriton > Lissotriton vulgaris. The sequence goes on along the minus strand of NC_141694.1, from coordinate 783,953,518 downwards.
TTGGCTTTGTTTGCCATTAGGTGCAAAGAACAGAAAAGTACCGGGTACTCACCCTTTGAGTTACTGTATGGCCACAAACCCCGGACTTTGCTAGAGATGGCACAAGAACGATAGGAAACAGAACCACACAATTCAAAACCCCTCACTGAGTATGTGTCCAATCTCCGAACCCATTTGAGTCAGATAAGGACAATTGTTAGAAACAATTTGGAAGAAGCTCAAACAGCCCAAAAGAGACAGTATGATAAAGGAGCTAAAGAGAGGTCATTTCAAGTAGGAGATCCTGTATTATTGATGATGTCCTCCTCTGACCATAAGCTGTTAGGACAATGGCAAGGACCATATATTATACTAGAGAAAGTGACTCCGGTGACATATCGCATTGAGTTGGATCCCATTCGACATGTGACCCAAGTGTATCATGTCAATTTACTGAAGAAATGGAAGGGCCTAACCCAAACGATGTGAACATGGCAGGGATAGTGGCTGCTTCCTTTGACCAATGTATAGATCCTGATTTGTCTGTATCTTTACGAGAACAACTAACACAGGTGTTACAACCGTTACAAGATACGTTCTCCACTACTCCAGGCAGGACTACCTTTATAGAACATGCAATAAGAACGAAACCAGGGAAACGTGTACAGTTACGACCTTATCGAATCCCTGAAGCACGTAGACAGACTATAAGGGAAGAAATACAGAAAATGCTACAAATGGACATTATCGAACCTTCCATGAGTGAATGGAATTCCCCAATCGTTCTCGTTCCAAAACCTGATGGATCAGTGCGGTTTTGTATTGACTTCAGGGAGGTAAACAAAATATCTGAGTTTGATACCTATCCTTTACCACGAGTTGATGAGATGGTGGAGAGAATCGGTCAAGCTAAATATATCAGTACGCTTGATCTATGTAAGGGGTACTGGCAAATTCCCCTTCGCAAAGAAGTTCGAGAAAAAACAGCCTTCTCTACACCCGATGGGTTATACCAGTTTAAGGTTCTACCCTTCGGGTTACATGGAGCACCAGCTACTTTCCAGAGGGCTATGAACGTAATCTTGCGGCCGCATGAACAGTATGCTGGCGCTTACATTGATGATATTATCATTTATAGTGAGACTTGGGAACAACACTTGAGTCATCTCTCTAATGTAGTCCAGGCTTTAGGAAAATATGGTTTGCGGATAAATCCTGCCAAGAGCCATCTTGCATCGCAAACTGTAAGGTATCTAGGGTACTTGTTAGGTGAAGGAGTGATTAGGCCACAATCCTCCAAACTCACAGCCATTACACAAGTTCCTTTACCACAGACCAAAAAGGATTTGAGAGCTTTTTTGGGACTGTTGGGATATTATCGAAGATTTATTCCACAGTTTTCACAGAAGGCAGCCCCTTTAACCAATCTGTTGCAGAAAAAGTGTAGGACTGAAGAAATTCTCAAACAGCCCCCCTTTGAGGTCAGACAAGCTTTTGAATCCCTTAAGAAAGCTTTAACATCAGAATCCGTTTTAACTAGTCCAGACTATTCTCTTCCCTTCATTCTTCAAACGGACGCCTCAGACTTGGGTATTGGGGCAGTTCTTTCACAAGACACAGCACAAGGAGAAAAACCCATCCTGTATATTAGTCGCAAGCTATTCCCAAGAGAACAAAATTATGCTACCATTGAGAAGGAAGCCTTGGCCATCAAATGGGCTATAGAATCTCTAAGATACTATCTGGAAGGTAGAGAGTTCACTCTATATACCGATCACGCTCCCTTAGAGTGGTTAGCTAGGAATAAAGGGCATAACGAGAGAGTGCTCAGATGGTTTCTTGCTCTACAACCGTATCGTTTTTGTACTAAGCACAGGAAGGGTAAAGGCCAAGGCAATGCTGACTTTTTGTCTCGCTTTCCTCAAGAATCGACCCCAAGTAGTAAGACAGCAAGGGAAAGGGGATGTGAGGAGGAACTCACCGATGTATTTCCATGGGCGGTTAAACCCAGTTGTTCATCAAAGGATCGAGCATGTCGGTCTGACGTCAAGAGTCCCGATCCCAGCTCTGAAACTCCATGCCGTCTTTCCGTGTTCCTGCAGGGAGCCAACGGCAGTCAAGACCCGGAAGGGGTTGGACAACACCCGGGAAGTACACATAGGGAACCAATGAAAAGCGGAGGTTGTGTGGAAGAAGGCGCGTCGGGTTGGAAAGCGGAATCAACGGTGAAGACGCCAGTGGAGGAGACGGAAACCATTCAACGGGACCAGACCAGCGTGCCAGAGCTCCGGAAAGAAGACGACGCCGAAGAAGGATCGGACGAACCGTGGTGTGAGGACTGGTGGAGTCCCCCGGAGGATGCTGGAGAGCGGCCGTGACGCGGGAGAGTTACGGCAGGGCCGGTGAGTGGGGTGTTACAAGGGACTGAGGGCGGAATAAGGAAAAGTGGTGATAGAAACCGATATTCTGATTTAGTGAATGTAAAACTCAGTTATCCTGACATATTGTTTCTGAATCTAGTAGTTTGACGTAACTGTTGACCCGTTTGTATTTTGTGGCACTCATACAAACCCTTTAGTGGACATTGGTTTATTTTTGTTACTGTAAAGTCGATTACGCATCCAAATAGGGTGTGGTGATCAAGATCCTTTGTTTTATCCTTACGCAGAACGTGTCAGCTTATGATTATTGCAGACTCAATCATTTTCAAGTTCCCTTTTAATTTTGCTAAATCACTCGATCCTCCCCAGAAACAAGCACTGTGTGGTGTGGTGACGGTATAACCCTGTACATCCTCTTAGGACTAGTGTTCTGACGGCCCCTTTCTTTTCCACTTCTTTTATGAGCCTCCGGGGAAATCCTGGGAACTCCGAAGACGAGGAGCCTGGAGACACACCTTTAACAGCCCTCCTTCGAGAAGAAGAAAAGCCGGAAGACACTCAAACTGACTCACAAACCTTTCTTCCTCAATCTGTTATTATTAAACAACCTATTTGAAATTATCTTCAGCCTCCACGCTTGTTTATCCGACCTGCGCTCCCACAGTACGCTTTTATGATTTTAAAGCAAAATCGAATAAAGCATTTTCGAATCGAATCGAATTATAACATGTGGATGCTTTTACTGATGTGGTGACACCCTGACAAAACCAATAGGTCTACCTTAGTGATAATGACACCCCCTTATCTTGTGATGTGTTATCTAGTATAGGGGATATTGAGGTTAAGAGGTTAAGAGGTTCAGGATCCACTAGGGATGTAAGCTGATATGAGGGTGCCACCAAAGGTAGTATTTCCATCTACCTGAAGTACATATATGTAATTTAATGCAAAGTATTTAGGAGTGTGTGTAGTAAAATTACATTTCGTTTTAAAAAGAACATGCACAAACTGGATAATGATTTATTAGATATTGTTGTTGCATACCAGCGAGCTGGGGTTACTACCCCAAACCGCCTCCACTGAGTTGGTCTTGGGTGAGTGAGCCTGCTGGCAGGGAAATCGAACTTCTTTGCATCTCTACACCACCAGGCTCTTGGGGGCCGAGGTAATCTAGGCAAACAGAGGAGACCATGTCTGGGTCCTCGGCACACCGAAGTGCATTGTAGCGCATAAAAGCGGGACCGTAGAATGCCAAAGTGCATTGAAGCACACGAAGCACACCTTGGAGCAGGAGAGGTGGAAGAGGTAGGTGCACAGTATTTTCACCACCCTTCTGGATGCCTGGAACTCCTGCTCCTGCTGCTCCTCTACTCCACCGTCAGAGCTGCCTTGAGCCTCGAGTTTGCCCGCATCAAAGTGCCCGCTGCGAAGTGCCTGATTTTCTGCACACACAGGAGCTACTAGAGGGATGAGTGTGGAGGCAACAGTTAGACCCCACTGGGTGAGTGTCCTGGGCCTCGCACCTTGCAGAAGAGTCTCAGCCAGGCTGGACGCGGCTTGCGGGACCAGTGAGCAACATTTGCTCCGTGCTCCAATCTCTCCCTTTTGCCTCCTGAAATCTCTTCGCATAAGGCTAAGTTCTAGTAGCCCACAACACCAGCTAACAGTGCAACGGGCCCTAGTCCTTATCAAGAATGCCACAAGTAGTAGGCAAGAAGCGGGGGCACCATTAAAGAGACTAGCCTGGTCTCGTATTCATCCAACTAGCCCAACCCCACAGTTGTGGGTACATTCGGGACCAGAACTTCTAATCCTGGCCCCAAGCTCTCCAGACAGTTGCATTGCCGCGCTTCAAGCCGCTGTGAAGTACAAAATAAGGGCGCTCATAGATTATTTCCCACGATATACAGAAGGAAACTCACCACCTGTTTCAACTCAGCCACCGAGGGGAAAGCTACCCCAAACTTAACAAGCACCATAACACCCTAAGCACTGCACAGATGCACCTAGCTCCGCAATCACTCTCTGCGGCTCTTTAAACAGACCTTATCACGCAGCTCCCCCAGCCTCTTTCAATCCTGGGCTCCAATGGGCCCATTCATTGCTAACAACCTTACAGGCCCTGAAGTGGTTTCTCCCACGGTCAGACAGAACACAAGCTCAGTCCATTACAATTCCACTGCACCAACTGTGAAGCGAAGGTCATATTAATTTCCTAGGCTCAATGGGGTACCTGGCACTTCTCTCCCCTCCCAGGCACCGGAGCCTCTGAAGTTGGAACAAATGAACTCTGAAAAAGCAGTGTGCCCTGGAGAGTCCTTGAAAAATCCGCAAGTCATCACTGCGCAAATACATCCCTACACTCCTCCTTCCTTCTCAGGTTCCACACTGGCTCATCCCCCCAGCTTCACCCAGATCCATCTTGCTAATGACTGGCCCAACCACCCAAATTCTCAACATGGGAGATCTCTCTGCTTCATTTCTTCATAACATGGAGTTTAAAGTAGAAGGAAGACTTGACCTTACCCTGAAGTTGTTTAGAACTCAAGAAGCAACCAGGGACTCACTACCGGACACACAAGACACCAACAGAATGGAGGACCTGCACTAAACCGCAAAAAGTGCAGCACAAAATTCCATAGCCAGAGCATTGATATGGCAGTCAACTAAAACAGAGCTACAAATAGATCTTCTCCAGTCAACTGTGCAGTGCCTAGTGAATTTGAGCATTAAGATTAGACTCTATTGAAGGCACATTTCAAGGTTGCCTGGATGCCAAGACATGCCCTATTCATGTACGGCCATCAATGACAGGTGGGCAACTCTTCTCAAGATCCTAGGCAATCTCATTACCACAGTCATGTGTAAAGTCTCCATCTCTGCACCTAGCAGCCCAAACACCTATTTCAAACTAATCCAGGAGACAACAAATGCAGAGGGGACACTCCTCAGTCCAACCATAAATTTCACCCACAGCCCCAGGTCAAACGTGGGCCCCCCTGGTCATGCCACATGGCACGACTCACTGTCCTCCTTCACATGGCCCAGCCCCCACCCACCACACAGTCTATCAGCAAGGTCAACAAGGAGGCTCAACCCAGCCCGATGTTATTGAGATCCTCATTTTCCAGGAGGGCCAAGAAAAAGTTAAGAAAACAGCAAAAAAAAAACATCAAAACAAAATCAGCTGTGCTGCTCATAACCATCCAAAACCGTCCCCTATGGCTGCTAATGATCACACACAACAATACCCAATCCTCACATCTAAGCTGGGCTCAAACAACCAAACAACAACAAGGGCTCAGGACACGACCCGAAGACTCCTCTCTCCTCTAAGCACACACAGGAAGGCCTGGCCTCTGGCAAGGCAAGTCCACCCGAGTCCACACATGTGCCACTGTACAACTGGGTGCTTGCGTTCACCCAAAGAGGGTGGACAACAGCAGCCAAGCCATCCCTGCCAACTTTACAAGCATAGCTCCTAGCGAGCACAGAGCATGGGCCCCTCCAAATTAGCTCCTACTGCTCCACAGTTAGTCCCACGCCCCGGCAACCTTGGGCAACACGCAAAATGAACATTCCACAACAGAGTGGTTGGGCACAAGCTCATCCAGCTCAACTGAAGCACACTCATTAAAATAGTAGGGACAAAGCTGTAAAGGAGGAGCTGCATGGCCACAAGGCAGTGTTAACCCTCAGATACTATATTAGGGTCCACACAAGATCTTAAATAGGGGCAACATACTTTGTTTATTTAAACACATTCCATATCTGGCACCCGTCCAGTCAGAGGACCTTGCCTGGGTCAGATTCCAAAATCTCCCTGGGGGACACCAATGGAGAATCAACCCTGGTAGGATTTTGGCACCAACAACACCAAGTCACAGCAGTCAAGGAAGTGCCACAGCTGGCAAAATGGGGAATAGATATCTAACTCCCTCACTTGGGGAAGTATCCACACATCCTCTACGTCTCTCCCCGGAGGAAGGGGGCACAGTAGGTCCTGCACAGCACAAACAGGACCAACAGCGACATAAATCACCAAACCTAGCCTAAGATTTCCAAGGCTCTCAGAATCACAAGCACAAAAGACCAAAGGGCCGTGCACCTCTAGCCCACATGGCAGACATTACAGAAGGCCAATATCCCTCTAGATGGCATCCAAAACCCTAGCTCATGACAGGCGCATGGAAAACTTACCAGGGAAGTAGGCCCCAGACCTAAATTGACAATCATCTCCTGGAATGTTGCAAGTCTCAAGAAAACACAGCCATCAACTACCTTTTCAACTGTGACATATTAGGCTTACAGGAGACATGAGCTACAGCACCCATGATTTTATGAATTTCACATCGCTGCCACGAAACGCAAAATATGTGGCCGCCCGTCTGGCAGTTTTTCTATTTTTATCAAGCACGCCCAAAAAATAGTGGCCACGAAAATACCCATTGGGCGGTATGCCGTTCAAGCCCTGCTCATCAAAGGCCTAAAGTTTAACTCTCAAGATCTATGACTGCTGCTAATTAACTACTACCTCAACCCTGCTCAGCACCAGAATAAAGAAGTTCTGGACTTAATAGCAAATATGATTGGTGTGCTGCTGAACAAACATGACTCCCATCAGGCAATCATAGTAGGGAACTTCAACACTAGGGCCTTGGGCAAGTCTTTCAATCCCTTAGCTCGAAAGGCGACGTCGCACCCCTAAATGCTCTTTTTCACAACCAAAGAAAAAGTGCACTCAAACCCATAAAGAAGTTTGTTTTCCTCAGTGGTGCACAAACCCCACCTTTTGGAACAGAGTCACCACTGATTACATATTCATCAGCGAAGGGCTGGCATTCAAACTTTAAGACTTTGAAGTCGATTTTAAAAACTAAAGTGACCATAGACCCTTGCGTGCAATTCTGCTATTAGGACTCACTTTTACTACCATTGCTTGGGGAACCAACTGGGGAAGAGTGTCACAAGGCCCTCCACAGAATTAAATGGTCAGAGAATCTTGGAGGTAAACTTCTAGCCTTGATTGAGGAAACAAAGTCAGGCACCAAACCACTGGGCACCACAAATCACTGGGACACTGGGAGGAAATTGTAGAAGATCTCCAACAGGCGATGGGGAACAGACATCGGAAACTTCTGAGAAGATGCACCTTTGCTTTAACATTTCCCCCTAGTCGCACAAAGGAGCTTCCTGCCTGCAAGCACATTCTCCATAGTGCCTTGGCCGCAAGAAGAAGAGGCTGCAAAATACAAATTGGCCAATCACTCACTGCTTTTAGAAGCAGAAGGCATGGCAATGCAGAAAGGAGCATATTGAAGTAAAGTGGCTTATAATTTTCTCTCTATTAAAAGAGTAGAACTTGTCTCGTCTTTCGAAGTACATGCTCCGCCTTAGCAATCCGGCACAGACCAAAGAGAACAGTGTGGCAGAAAGGGTCTGGATCAGCTTTGTCAAGCAGTTCTAGCCAATGAACCAGATTGCAGAAACCACACTCTTTCCGCGCAACACTGCTCCAGATCCTTGGCCTAAGCATGGCATTTCCATCCCAGAAGGAGCAGTAACGGTCACTATCAAAAAAATGAAGAACGATTGAGCCCCACGGCCAAATGGGATCCTTGCCGTCTTGTTTAAAACAGCACAAGTTTTCTGGGCCAGAATCCTAATGCCACTTATTAATTTCACTGTTGTCATTGCAATGACACTAACATCTTCGAGGAGCTCAATCCTGTTTCTAATTCATAAAAAGGAAAACTGCTCCAATCCTGCAAACTATCGGCTCATCACCCTCCTCGATCTTGAAGCTAAAGCCTATGCCCGTATTCTTTCAGAGGAGGTGAAAACCTGGGCTTCAGAAAGAAAGAATGCTCTCTTTCTTCCTATCTGGATTCAGGCATGACTGCTCAATGATGAATAACATCATAGCATTGGCATATTTATTCAATCAAGCCATAAGCGCAAGCAACCCCCCCCCCCCGTTCAGCTACTTTGCCGACTATAGAGCTGATTTCATTAGGGTGGATTGGGGCAGGCAATGGGGGAAGCTAACTGCTTGGGGGAATCCCACCCCTTGCTCCTCAAGGGAATAATACCTCTGTACCAGGAGACCTGAGTCCTAGTAAAAACAAGACCCACCACAGCCACTGCTATGGTGCCTACTTAAGCGTCTTAAGCAGCGCTGCGTATTGCCGACCACTCCTTTTGAATTTTTACACTGCCGACCTGGGCTCTGCTTTGGAAGGCACCAGTTTAAATACACCAAGCTGGGCAAATTGCACCTTCCTATCTTGCAATATGCAGATGATACCGCAATCATGGACCACACCAGAGCTGGACTACAGCAATCCCCAACGATCTCCATTTCTACAATCAGGAGTACAAATTCCAGGTGAATCAGGGCAAAACCAAGGTAACTGTCTTTGGTAAATAGCCAAACAAAAAACAACTTCGCTGGCAGCTTAGAGAATTACAAATCACGACAAACCCAACCTGCAATTACCTAGGCGTTTGGTGCATGGAAGGGGCTAAACAAGCTGCTCAACTAAGAAACAAGTCCACCTGTGTCACCCATAGCCTCAAACACCTAAGCAACCGGCTACATAGCCCATCAGCTGATCCACTGCTGACAGTTCTGAGAGCAAAACTGATCCAGGCCCTAAACTTTGGCCAACTAGCCTTTCCCAGTGCCCTTGAAACACTTCTTAAGAACTCCCAGAGCACCAGATACAAGAAAGTCTTACTTGCTACCCAGCTGAGTCTAGAGTTGTGCCTCGTAAGGCCAGACTTTATGTGTCAGGAGGACCTAATAAAATATTTTCAAAATATTATCTTAGGGTCCTGCGTGCCCCCAGAGCTCTTCCTCAAACACCACCCAAATCAATATTTGAAGGAGAAGACTCCCCATGGCAAACCTGGTTAGCAATGGCAATCAGCAGTTTAAATATTGTGTCTGCCAACCTACACCCCCAAGTAATTCCATATTCAATGTGGAAAAAAGCTGTGAATAGGCAGGTAATGCAACTGTCTTTTGAGCAGAACATCGAAAGTCTACGCTCCAGCTGTACCACCAAGTCACTGAACTCACCCTACATGCCAGGGCAGGTTCAGCCCTACTTTAAACAGGCACCTTCAGCCCAGGCATTGCTTGGCCAATCATGGACTTTAACCCGCCCGGGCCTGGCGCATGGAGGCAATCTCATACAGGTTATATAACAATCGCAAAGAATCTTGACTCCTTTTTCCATGCGGCTGCCCCAAACTTGCTGATGGATGCTGCTGATAGCTTCTTTCTCTGTTGTGGGCCAATGATATTAGTTAGTACAGAGAGCCCTCAGATCTGTGCTTTTCCAGTAATATGCCAGGAAACCTTGCCAGGCTTGGGAAATTCACAGACTCCATCCGTCTCACACTCCTTAACGCCCCTACATCGTGACACTAGCTTTTGGTAGTGCACTATGTGCTCTTCATACATCTCTTAAGTCACAGCCAGTCCCCACCAACTACAAACGCCACATGCAAAGCTCTCTGAATCCCGGCGGTATTCAGCAACACAAGTTGACTGTCTTGTACTTTCCATCTCCCAGCAAAAACCTTGTGGACCTCACCTAGTGGGGACCGGGCGATAAATCATTCCCCCAATGCACCCACTTTCTAACCAACTTGAGCTCCAAAATCGCACCAGGGGTAACTAGTCTGCATTTTGCACTTTCTCCCCTCCTCCCACAACCTTAGATGTTACTTCCACTGCAAAATTTGTGAAAACCTTTCGGACTCATTTTTTATTCCTTTTTATACTTAAATCATTTTAGATGCTGTTTACAGGGTATTGTGCTCCTTTTAGAAATGCCATTGATTCTATTTTACATTTCTTCCAAGTATTTATGGAAGAGGGAGTGGTTTTCTTGCCATCAGGTAGTCGATTCGTATGTCACAAATTTGAACCAATACTTAAATATAAAAACACTGATCACTACATGGTTCTGGCCTCTATTGGTGGAGAATGGACTTTTGTCTGAAACAAAATATGCTGAGTACGTGATGGGTGAAATGAAGAGACGCGTGCTTGAAACCGATTTTATTTGAGGTTCTAAATCAGACACTTAACTTTTGTGCACCTCAAATGCTCTCACATTTTATTTCTAACATTTACTGAAACCCATCTAAAAATAAACGCTTTCAACTTAGAAATAACTGTATTTTTTATAATGTTGCCTAGTTTTGTAGGCATCAGACTTACAGTATCCTCAATGTCTTGCACTCCTTCCTCATCTGCGGCCTGAAGTTTGATGACAGGAGCTCCAGTTGGCACTCCCAAAAACTCAAGTCGGGACAACACAGACTAAAATAGGAAAAAGTGCAAAAAAGTTCAAAATGTGCGGATATTTAAAGGTGGTGAATTGACAATAACTTAAATCACTTTATCAACAGTCCCAACTTTATCAATGAAGTGTGAGACTGGCTTAAAACATCCAGAAATATTCAAATATACAGAAAAACTGCAACTTTAAGTGACACTTTTGATTACACTGTGATATGTCTTGAGGTGAGACCATACTCATCACTATTTGGGGGTTTGGGCTATCTTTTTACACAAGACAACAGTGACTCAACTTATATTCTTCCTTTATACTGAAGTAAGAGTTCCAGCCCGGGTTACATTTTGCAAAACATACAAAAGTAACAGGTTAGAGTGGTCATGCACTGTGCAAATTTAAACAGTTTTTACAAACTGTAAGCAAAAAATGTTCTTTTCCTGTGTTGATAGGTCTCAAGCATCGGTAGTTTAATCATAATTATAACCACTTTGGAGGGCACTGCAAGTGATATAGGATTCCACAATACACTGAAAGAAATATTATTAAAAATAAATAAAAAGTATTTTTAAAATGATTACACAGGCTGAGGCTCTAACTAAAACTTTGTATCTGCTTCTACGGGACTAAAAACCATAAGGTCCAACTTAAAGAGTCATTTTATTTTTTGAAAAATGCTTTATTAAAAAGCAAACACAGACATGGTGGTCTGCTGACCCCAGTAGACCACCATCCTTGTGATGGCTGCTATTCCCAATGGCTCACAAATAGTGACCTTCCTTATTCATATACATGGGGTAGGCCAATTTGTGACCTACCGGGAATCACTAACTAAAACTCTAAATGTTTCATACATTAGGAATAAAAATATCCTAATAGCAGACAATAGCAATTAGATAATCACTATTCCTAAAATTTGTAAATATGGCCCTAAATATGAAAAAAAGCCACATGACCGCAAAAATCAAAATTAATCTTGCGCATGGGTTTTTCGGTTTGATTATCTGTATCCAGACAATGCTGTCAAAAGGATGAACCAGTCTCTAGGATGGAACAGTAGGTTCTCTAGAAATTGCACTGCTGTCTATGAAAAACCAATGGCTAACATCTGACCGCCTACTAGAAAGGGACTATTCATATACAGCTACATCTTCTCTCAAAAGTATCAATGTTATGGACAGATGACTGCAGGTTTCGATAACTTAGTGATGTCTAGGTGAACGTTGAGAGCTCCTTTTTCAGTGAGGTTAAGGCTGAATGTGATGCTACCTTCAACTGACAATGAGATAGAAGATTTTTGATTCTTCTTTTTTAAGGATCATAGGTAGATGTTTGCTTCCTTTTTAAATGGTGGGTGAAGAGAGTGTATGGTCAGGCGTGAAGCCCAGAGTGCTTGAGTTTCAGCTCATTCAAAAAGGCTGGGACAAAAGTGTTTTGATGTTCTGGGGGGATGAGTAGGAATTCGGTTTTGTGTGAATACAGCATCAGTATATTCTCCACTATTCAATCTTGATTTAACATGATGTTTGTACAGAGAATGGCAACATCCTTTACAAATGAAAACATTAAGTATAGTTGGGAGCCATCTGCATATTGATGGGCTATGGCACAGGCTGAAAAAAATAGGGGAGAGTATCGAACTATGAGGGAAGCTGTATAATATATATATATATATATATATATATATATATATATATATATATATATATATATATATATATATATATATATATATATATATATATATATATATATATATATTTTTTTTTATATATGTGTGCCCAACTTCACTAGCCGCTGTCAATGAGAAAGGAACAAAAGTTGTCCATTATGAATGAGAGCTCTAAATTCAATTCTGTTTTTTAAGAACCACGTTTAATTTCTTGTGATAAATATTATCAGATGCTGCTGAGAGATCTATTAAGATCAGTAGAGCTATACTGCCTTCGCCTAGGATGCGGTGAATATCAACAAATACTCTCAATGTTGCTATTTCTGTACCTAACGTTGTTCCGAACTCTGATTGGAATTCTGCTAGCAGATGGCTATCATTGATGTAAGATGTTAGATGACTCAGGATATATTGCACGTTGGTTTTCTGAGCCTTTATAAATTGGAAATTGGTCAGCTATTAGCCAATAGTTGAAGATCTAAGTTGCATACTTTAACATGTTTGCTATTTGATTTTTTAAGAGTTTTGCAAAAGTTCCTTGACATTAGAAAAAAAACATTGAGAACAAAACTGAAAAGGAGAGAACAGGTAAGTATTAAGGAAAGGGATTAGTGAACAAATTACTTACCTTCGGTAATGCTTTTACTGGCAGATACAGTATCTGCCTGTGGATTCCACACCTTTCGATTACCCTTGCGCCAGCATTCCACAGAAACTTTTTTCATAGCTCTACCACATCGATGAGGACGTCACAATAGCGCAGTTCCGCTCGTGACTCTGTATGACGTCATTGGAGCCATAAGAAGACCTCATTGGCGTGCTGACGCCTGTTCCACCCATTTTTTCCATGCCTTCCAGGCAAGCGGGTGAACGGACAACATTTTGCAAATATACACAGTATACAATATATGTACCAATATACACGTTATATTATTCAAAGGAGAAAAGAGACTAGAAATACTAGACATTTCCTAGCAACAAACTACATATCATTTTAAAAGACAATGAAACACCAGTATGTTATATTCAAAATTCTTTTTGGTATAGGAAGGCAGATAACCTGGGAGGCGGGTGGGTCAGTGAAGAGAATCCACAGGCAGATACAGTATCCACCAGAAAAAGCATTACCGGAGGTAAGTAACTTGTTCTTCTGAACGATACAGCTGCCTGTGGATTCCTCACCTTTCAAATTGATTCCCCAAGCAGTCCCGCTCCCGGAGGAGGGTGTCCGCCTACCGATGCCAAAAATCTTGCAGCACAGAACATGCAAAATGGCAGTCACTCCTCACCTCTGTATCCAAGCAGTAATGCTTTGCAAAGTTGTGGAGGGAGCCCCAAGTTGCCGCCTTGCAGATGTCTACAACAGGGACACCTCTAGCTAAAGCCGAAGTAGAAGACTTAGCTCTAGTAGAATGAGCTTGAATACCTTCAGGCGGCTCCTTCGAGGCCAAGGTGTAGCAGATCTTCATGCAAAAGATGATCCACATGGAAAGCGTTCGCTTGTGGACAGCTTTGCCCTTCATTCTTCCCACATAACCAATGAGGAGCTGATAGTCGATCCTTAAATCCTTGGTTCTGTCCAGGTAGAAGCTGTTAGGATCCAGGAGGCGAAGTCTCGCCTCCTACTTGGAAGGGTGATTGGGAGGATAGAAAGTAGGTAAGGTGATTGACTGCCCTAGATGAAAAGGAGTAACCAACTTAGGCAGGAAAGCAGCCCTGGTCCTGAAAACTATCTAATCTGCATAAATGGATGTAAAAGGAGGTTTAGAACTAAGAGCCTGAAGCTCACTTACCCTCGTAGCAGAGGTAATAGCAATCAGAAAAATTGTTTTGAAAGTTAGAAGCCTCAACAGACAACAATGAAGAGGCTCGAAAGGAGACCCTACCAGGAAAGTAAGAAACAAATTTAATTCCCACTGAGGCATAATAAAAGGGGTGGGAGGGAATCTATTAGTGAGGTCCGTAATGAACCTTATGACTATGGGAGACTTAAACAACGATGGTTGGTCTCACAAACAAAGGAAGGCTGGTACAGCCGACAAGTAGCCCTTAACAGGGAAAAATTAAGAACATCAGATAAATGAACCTGATTAATAGAACTCCGTCCACACCACTTAACAAACCTGGCCCATCTACAGGAATAGACAGATTTGGTGGAATGTCTGCTTGCCGATGAGACAACATCCACCACATGCGGTGGGAGAGAGAAAGAACTCAGGTTGCCCCGTTCAATCTCCAAGCATAAAGGAGCAGGCTCTGGGGGTGGGGTTGAGAACCTGCCCCTCCAACTGTGAGAAGATGTCTGCCTTGAGACGGAGACGGAGCAGAGGGTGTGATAAGAGATGAAGGAGGTCTGTGTAAAACACTGTTCTTGGCCAATGCGGAGCGATCAATATGACTTGGCCCGGTCATGGCACATCTTCCTCAGAACCCGAAAAATCAAGGGTATGGGAGGAAACGCGTAAAGAAGCTGTGAGACCCAATTTACTGAAAAGTATGCCCCAACGCCATGGGCGTCCGCAGAAATGTTTCCAGGGGGGGGCAAACTTTTAACTTCATCACTCGCCTTCCAGGGGGGGGCAACATTTTAACTTCCTCACTCGCCTTCATGGCACTTTTAATGCAGATGGCCCATTGTCATTCTTTAAGTGATGATCAGCAGCTGAGAGAATGACAATGGGCCCGTCCACAGTCTGCTCGAGGTCGGGGAGGGGCTGCTGCAGCCTCTAGAGTTCAAAGAGAAGTGCGAGAGGCCCCAAGTGAGAGATCATTTAAACTCCTGGGGCTTCTCCAGGGCAACTGCCTGCTGTAATCTTGAACATTACGGACCAAAAGGAATGGGACCGGTGACCCCTGCGGACGCCCATGCCCAACGCTCCCTGCATCGGATACAGGATACTGCAGAACCACGGGCAGTGCGCTTTCTTGTGAGTGGCAAACAGGTCCAACCGAGGAAATGCCCACATCCTGATGACGTAATGGACCACCTCCAGATTAAGCCACCACTCGTGATCGGTCGAGAAATGCCGACTGAGAATGTCCGCATGTACATTCTGCACTCTGGCCAGACGATTTGCCATCACACAAATCCGATGGTCCTGAGTCCAAGACCAGAGCTGCAGAGCCTCTCTGCAGAGACAAAATGACCCAACTTCTCCCTGTTTGTTTATGTACCACATCCCAGTAGTGTTGTCCGTCAGGGCCAGAACAGACTGACCGCAAAGAGAGGGAAGAAAAGCCTTGACAGCCAAATGTATCGCTTGCATTACAGAAGATTGATGTGAATCAATCTCTCCTCCGGAGACCAAAGACCCTTGATCTCCATATCCCTAGATGAGCACCCCACCCTAGAGTGGAGGCATTCGTTATCACTGCGGCCACCAGAGAAAAACGTTGAAAGGGCTTCCCTTGAGACATGTTGCCTGAAACACTCCACTATAACAGGTACGCTGCAGTGCCTCTGGAGATTCTAACTACCTCCCTGAGAACTCTGTTGTGTTGAAACCACTGACTGCGGAAGCACCACTGGAGTGTCCTCATATGCCACCGTGCATGGTTGACCAACAGAATTCAGGAAGAGAAAAGACCAAGCAGGCATAAGACCTTCAGGACTGGAACAGTCGCTCCATCTTGAAACATTGCGATCATATTCTGGATGTCTAAAATCCTCTGATGAGGCAGGAAAGAATGACGTACAGTAGTATCCAGTACCACCTCTATGAACAGGTTGTGCTGTGAGGGCATCAGGTGAGATTTGGATACATTTCTCAAAAAACCCAAGTCGAACAACAGCCAAGCTGTTATTTGCAGATTATGCAGCACCAACTCTGGCAACTTCGCTTTGAGCGGCAAGTCATCCAGATAGGGGAATACAGGAATCCCGACCTTCTGAGGTGAGCTGCCAACACCGCCATCACCTTTGCGAAGACCTGAGGTGCGGAAGTAAGGTAGAAAGGGAGGACCGCAAACTGGTAGTGTTGAGATCCTACAGTAAAAGGGAGATACTTTCAATGCGACTTCAGGATGGGAATGGGAAAATATGCATCCTCCAAATCGATCAACACCATCCAGTCTTCCTGATACTGCGCCAGAAGAACTTGATCTAGGGTCAACATTTTCAACATCTCCTGTTTGAGGTAAAGATTCAAGATCCTGAGGTTGAGGATCGGCCTCAACCACGTTTCCTTTTTGGGGCTCCGGAAATACTGGGAGTAGCATCCCTGATCGCTTTCCTGCTCCGGAACCACCTCTATCACACCTTTCTGTAACAAGGAGAGGACCTCTTGCTGCAGAAGCAACAGATGGTCCTCCGAACACCAGCCCTGGTGAGGAGGGTAAGGAGGGGGAAACTCCAGGAAAGGAAGGGATCACCCATTTTCTGGGGATCTAGAGGTGCTTCCCTGTGGATCCAGTGGGGGGGACAGGATTGGAGGAGGAGGAGGAAGAGACCTGTTGGTGAACGGCCCCTCGCAGACGACCTCTTCCCTTCTCTCCGTACAACTTATACAGAGGGTTCTGATGCTGACGGCTTCAAAAAGGAGCAGACTTCCCAAATCCTTGAAATCTTCTGTAGCCAAAGCACCTAGACTGGGACTGTCGGCCTAAAGATCTAGCAGTAGCCCTGCTATCCTTAAAACACTGCAGAGCTGCATCAGCCTTTGCCCCAAAGAGCCTGGAGCCATCAAAGGGAAGATCCAGCAGAGTGGCTTGAACATCCAGTGAAAAACCAGATCCTCTTAACCAAGCATGTCTCCTGGTTGCCACCGAAGAGCCCATCACCCTGGCAACTGAGTCCGCTGTATCTAGACCCGACTGGATCACCTGATGGGCCGCTGTTTGTGTATCAGTCAACACCTCCTTATAGTGACCTTGAATATTCTCAGGCAGCTTAGGAGCCACCTCCTTGGCACTGTCTATTAAGGCATGGATTTACCTCCCCAAACAGTAGTGTTAGTAGATCTCAATGCCATGCTATCCAATGATAACACCTTCTTAGCTGACTGTTCCATCTTTTTAGAATCCCTATCAGCCTGGGTGGAGGGTAAGAAACCTGCTGACAGTTTATAGGAACATGAAGCTGCACCCACCAAGCTTTCTGGCGAAGGATGTGAGGTTAAAAAGGCTGGATCCCAGGTGCCTTGTAACATCTTGCTACTGTCCTGCAGACTACCGGGGTAGACATTGGCTTCCGCAACAGCTCCAAAATTGGCTCCGTCAGAGTTTTATTGAATGGCAGCAAAGGCACTCTCACTGAAGAAGGAAAGTGTAAAATCCCAGTGAGCATGTTAGACCTGACCTCAGCAGTGGGTAACTGCAGATTCAAAATGTCAGCAGCCTTATTAATGACCGTGTGATATGGGGCCACGTCTTGAGAAGGTAGCGTCTTGGGTGAAGAGAGCTCCCACTCCAGAGAAGTGTTCAATCCACTGGTCTCCTGAAGACCTTCAAAGTCATCCACAGACTCACGAATATCTCCCTCTTCAGCCTGCTCCTGCTGCTCCTGGAAGTCCTTCTCTTCCAGCAGTCTCTGTGTTTCCCTCCTGGACCGCATTTTTGGAATAGGTGTTAGAGGCGCCAGGCACGGAGTCGGTGACATCAGAGCCAGCGTCGAAGGAAGTCCCTCAGTAGCTGCCAGCGGTGCCGCAAGAAGTAGGGAAGGCGCCGGACCAGAGCACGATGCGCCGGAGAAACCTGCAAGATCGGCGTTGAGAACCTTGGCATCTGGAGAGGCCATGATGGAGTCATCTATATGAAGGGCACAAACGGTGCATGGACATAATGCAAGGGAATGCCCAAATTAAAAGAGAACAGTCCCACGGGACCAGCCAGCACACTGGATGGGCTAGCCGCTTTGGCAAACATGCCAAACATTGCATTTGGAAAATGAAACGGTTCCGCACCTGGACCCGGAAAAGGTGGGTATGGATCTGGAGCCGCCTGGTATGGTTCAGTCCAAGGCCATGAGGCGGGTCCTGGCAGTGGCGCCAGAGACACTGGAGCCTGAATAGGTGAAGCTGTAGATACAGGAGTCGCCTCCCTGGGTGCTGGCGAATCCCTCAGTGCCAGAGAATGTACTGGAGTCACCTGCGGAGAAGGAGAGGGTGAAGGCAAGATGTCATCTTTTGCATGATGCCGCTGGACTGGGATAGCCGACCTCGATGACTTTGAAGAATGGCGCCTGGACCCATGATGCCCCTTCTTGTGTTATTTGGATGACCTTGAGGTGTGTGGGGTCGTAGACTTCGTCTTTGTCCTCTTGAGGGCTCTCATTTCCTTCTTTCCCAGGCCATAAATAACTTTGTCTCCCTCTCCTTAAAAGCCTTCGGATTCATTCTTCTACAAGACGAACATCCCTCGATGTCATGATCCGATGACAGACACCAAAGGCAATCTTCATGGAGGTCCGTGATGGACATATGATCCCCATATTCCCTACAAGGTTTGAACCCTCGACGGCGTGGAAAAAAGGGAACTGATGTCAGCATGCCGACGAAATCTTCTTATGTCTCCGATGACGTCATACGGAGTCACGAGCAGAGCCATGCTATTGTGACATCCTAATCGACGTGGAAGAGCTATGAAAAAAGCTTCAGTGGAATGCTGGCGCAGGGCTAAATCGAAAGGTGAGGAATCCATGGGCAGATGGATCCATCAGAAGCAAACAATCCAAATAACAATTAGAGCAGCATGGTATGGAGAGTTTCTCCCTCTACTTATTTAAACCACATATTTAAGAAGAAGAAAGTGGCAAGGTAAATGAGAAAAGAGAGCACAATATTACATATATGTACACACATATGTATTATATATATATATATATATATATATATATATATATATATATATATATATATCAGGCCCGGATTTCTTTCTTACACTAGGAGAGTGTTTGGCTTGAATATATGTATATCGATGTTGTGCAGGGCATTACGGAGCACTGGGAGAGAGCTACTCAAGGTGCCTGCAGTTCTCGTGGTCCATCCCAGCAAACCACTGCATGCTGGGATCAGTAGTTTATTCTACCATCGATAAACGGAAGCAGGTGACATTGTTCTCCGCTCATGGGAGGAGCCAACCAGAACTATATCTTGGGAGCAGGACCCTTTAGCAGCATACCTACCTGTTACAAACTGGGCGCTGACGAGGCCACACGGCCGAAATGCATACGCCCATTGCCCATGTCGACAATTAAAGAGACTCCAAGCTGTTCCCCTTCGTGGTCTCTGCCTTTTTCTTTGGAGAGGGTGCCCTGAATATATTAGCACGGCAAGCCAGCGACGTGCAACAGAGATCCCTGCATACAAGCTGACCTGGTCTTCACTGGCGTTGTTTTGTTTCGGCAAATCCTTCTTTGAGTCCGAGTTATCGGAAGGACCAGACCCACCACTGCACTCAGGAGCAACAGAAGCGGTGTCGGAGTCATTGTACTCCGCGTTGGGCGAGGCGCATTGTCGGACCTGTCCCCGTGGATAAAGCACCTGATGGCGGCGGTTATGCAGTCAGGGGACGCAAGGAGTATCGATGTTGTGCAGGGCATTACGGAGCACTGGGAGAGAGCTACTCGAGGTGCCTGCAGTTCTCGTTGTCCATCCCAGCAAACCACTGCATGCTGGGATCAGTAGTTTATTCTACCATTGATAAACGGAAGCAGGTGACATTGTTCTCCGCTCATGGGAGGAGCCAACCAGAACTATATCTTGGGAGCAGGACCCTTTAGCAGCATACCTACCTGTTACAAACTGGGCGCTGACGAGGCCACACGGCCGAAATGCATACGCCCATTGCCCATGTTGACAATTAAAGAGACTCCAAGCTGTTCCCCTTCGTGGTCTCTGCCTTTTTCTTTGGAGAGGGTGCCCTGAATATATTAGCACGGCAAGCCAGCGATGTGCAACAGAGATCCCTGCATACAAGCTGACCTGGTCTTCACTGGCGTTGTTTTGTTTCGGCAAATCCTTCTTTGAGTCCGAGTTATCGGAAGGACCAGACCCACCACTGCACTCAGGAGCAACAGAAGCGGTGTCGGAGTCATTGTACTCCGCGTTGGGCGAGGCGCATTGTCGGACTTGTCCTCGTGGATAAAGCACCTGATGGCGGCGGTTATGCAGTCAGAGGACGCAAGGAGTATCGATGTTGTGCAGGGCATTACGGAGCACTGGGAGAGAGCTACTCGAGGTGCCTGCAGTTCTTGTGGTCCATCCCAGCAAACCACTGCATGCTGGGATCAGTAGTTTATTCTACCATCGATAAACGGAAGCAGGTGACATTGTTCTCCGCTCATGGGAGGAGCCAACCAGAACTATATCTTGGGAGCAGGACCCTTTAGCACATACCTACCTGTTACAAACTGGGCGCTGATGAGGCCACACGGCCGAAATGCATACGCCCATTGCCCATGTCGACAATTAAAGAGACTCCAAGCTGTTCCCCTTCGTGGTCTATGCCTTTTTCTTTGGAGAAGGTGCCCTGAATATATTAGCACGGCAAGCCAGCGACGTGCAACAGAGATCCCTGAATACAAGCTGACCTGGTCTTCACTGGCGTTGTTTTGTTTCGGCAAATCCTTCTTTGAGTCCGAGTTATCGGAAGGACCAGACCCACCACTGCACTCAGGAGCAACAGAAGCGGTGTCGGAGTCATTGTACTCCGCGTTGGGCGAGGCGCATTGTCGGACTTGTCCCCGTGGATAAAGCACCTAATGGCGGCGGTTATGCAGTCAGGGGACGCAAGGAGTATCGATGTTGTGCAGGGCGTTACGGAGCACTGGGAGAGAGCTACTCGAGGTGCCTGCAGTTCTCGTGGTCCATCCCAGCAAACCACTGCATGCTGGGATCAGTAGTTTATTCTACCATCGATAAACGGAAGCAGGTGACATTGTTCTCCGCTCATGGGAGGAGCCAACCAGAACTATATCTTGGGAGCAGGACCCTTTAGCAGCATACCTACCTGTTACAAACTGGGCGCTGACGAGGCCACACGGCTGAAATGCATACGCCCATTGCCCATGTCGACAATTAAAGAGACTCCAAGCTGTTCCCCTTCGTGGTCATATATATATATATATATATATATATATATATTAACTTCAAAATGCCCCAAAACAATGAGAGCGCACACGACTTCAGAGGAAATCCTTTCAGTTTATTTCCGTGCAGAGACAGGCATCAGCTTTCAATATTAATAAGTGTCCCAACGCGTTTCAAGGCTTTCCGCCTCTTAATCATGGGTGATTAGCAGGAAAACAGCAGCAAGGCTCTGGAAGCTTTTACTCACAGCATGCATCATTTAAATACCCCCAGTGGGCCTTGCGCAGTGCGTCATGATCATGCTGGGACTTGTAGTCCATCAACAGAGTCACTCACAATCTGAAGCCTTTCAGTGGGCCCCGCTGTTTAGGTGCTTGTGTTAAATCCATTGTTGCCCACAGTGGGCCTCGAAGCTGACGCCTGTGCATATTAAAGCTCCTCCGAAGTGCTGACGAAATAGGCACAGTTCCAGCTCCATCCTCCCGCAGTTGAAGGCATGGTGCAGCTCTCCACGGCAGAACATTGTATGCAGCTGGGTATTTAATCCTTTCTGGAAAACTTTCACAACCTGTAAGTCGCCTCTGAAGAAAGGCAGGAGCCTTGAAACGCGTCAGGCGCTATAAATCTTTACTGGAATGCATATGCTGGTTCCTGTTTAAATAAACCTCTTGGTTTTCATTTGCTGTCGTGTGCTTCCTCAAAAGCTTTGGGCCTTTGCAAACATTAATTAACACGGCAGCCCTTGTCGTGGAGGAATGCACCATCACGAAGGAGAGAGGCTGCTGATGGGAACTGTGTCCACACCTGTTACAGCACAGCAAATGAAGGAAAAAATGATCAGCTCTGCACTCTGGGTCCCACTGAGGTAAATAAGGGATTTAAAAGTGTGAAGTTTTTAACAGAGCCTACTCAAGGGAATGACTGGTATTAAATTGGACTACCTATTCCAGCATGCTTTGAAATAAAAAAATGAACTGAGCAAAGTAATTGAAGAACATTATATGCAGCTGGGCATTTAATCCTGTCTGGAAAACTTTCACAACCTGTAAGTCGCCTCTGAAGAAAGGCAGGAGCCTTGAAACGCGTCAGGCGCTATAAATCTTTACTGGAATGCATATGCTGGTTCCTGTTTAAATAAACCTCTTGGTTTTCATTTGCTGTCGTGTGCTTCCTCAAAAGCTTTGGGCCTTTGCAAACACATATATATATATATATATATATATATATATATATATATATATATATATATTCTGCAATTATCCAAGCATTAACCGCCTCCACCAGATCGAGAGTTGCGTCGTCACAGTAAGACTCCTTGGATCGAGTCTCTCTCATTCCATCATGCAAACGACCACGCCATGTGAGATTTATCAAAGTTTCTTTATTTCTGCCGCTGCCAAACGCGTTTCGACTACACAGTAGTCTTGGTCACTGGCTACGGTTAGGAAAGCGCGCGGCCATTTTAAAGAAAAAATATAACAGTTCACAATACGTCATTAACTGCCTGTCAGCCGACAGGAAAGACAGACTTGCTTTTAACATTCTGTTGCATTTTCATTCGTTTGCGCGTTGGTTTCAACATGATTTAATACATTTGCTCAAAATGCTTGGTAATTACAAGTCGAATGTATTCATGGACAACCTTTATATTTATCATAAAGTGCTAGGTGCGAGTGTTCATGTTTTACCATGTTTTTTTCAATGTTTTTTTCAATTCCATTTTGAAAACTTTATCGGTACTGACGCGCAATGACATAATTGCGTGTAGTCTGTGCACATTTTACGCACTTTGTCAAAACTCTTTTCAAGTTGGAAAATATCGCCCCAGTGGGCTTAGCCTGCATATCTATTTGATTTCATTATAGATTAACAATTTTCTTCCCGGCTACAACATTTCAAAATTAAGTTGCTGTCTCACAACCCTCTTTAACATTGCACAAAATCAAGCTCAAGTGAGCAAATATACTGGTTGTACCATATATGAAAACAAACAGATGAATTTATCTGGTAATTATTATTCATGTTGACTACCAATTGCAAATACATTATAAAGAAGTACTGTCCACAAAATCTTAGTCATAGTCAAAATTCATTTTCATGTGTGTTAATCTAGCAGGAGCTACTTGACAATCACTGAGAATCAATATTAAAGGTGTCTGTGTAAATCTTCTTCAATATTAAGACCGTTTGGCTGCTTAGTGTTTAACTTTATTATATACTTAGACTCTAGTTTTCTTAATTTACTCAGTCTATTACCCCCTCTTTGACTGGCTGGAATAGAGTCAATTACACAGTATGTCAGTCCTTTGACATCCTTATTGTGCATCAATTCAAAATGCCTGGCTACAGGATAAGCCCTGTCTGCATTCTTAATTGCACGCAGGTGCTGTAAAATCCTTTTGTAGGCTTCATTGATTGTGCTGCCCACATACCGGAGCCCGCAAGGGCACTTGAGAATGTAGATCGCATAATCAGTTTTGCATGTATATTTATTGTTAATCTTTTCCATTCTGTTGGAAAGGCCTATATATATATATATATATATATATATATATATATATATATATATATATATATATATATATATATATATATATATCCATCAAAAGGTTAGCCCGAGAAGAAAAGAAGCCACAGGCAGATCGGTTTCTGTTCCGTTCATTAAAGGTCAAAATCTGCAAGCTGGCACCATACAGAATTCAGCTTTCACTCGTAGATAGCCAAACGCGTTTCAGGAGACTTCCACTCCCTTCGTCAGTGGCTTGCTGAAGTAAATGGGATATTTCACCTTGCACCTGGATTATGAAAAGTCCTGCCCTTTTGTGGGCGTGGCCAACCCAGTGGCCTTGTGAATCTTGCAGTGTCAATGGGTGCCGCTCTGGTGAATATCAGTTCATACTTGAGCAGTAATTGATAAAAAATGTTCCCCAGTGGGTTGAAGGTTGAAGAATGTAAAGCTGTGCAGCCTCTGCTTTACAATTTGCGCCAGGAACACTCTGCCTACTCACGGGGTCAGCTTCACCTGGCCTCCTGAGCCTGCGCCACGCAGGGGGCTTCTTTCCGCGGCTGGACTGCGCCGCTCAAATCCATCATAAGGTTAGCCCGAGAAGAAAAGAAGCCACAGGCAGATCGGTTTCTGTTCCGTTTATTAAAGGTCAAAATCTGCAAGCTGGCAGCATACAGAATTCAGCTTTCACTCGTAGATAGCCAAACGCGTTTCAGGAGACTTCCACTCCCTTCGTCAGTGGCTTGCTGAAGTAAATGGGATATTTCACCTTGCACCTGGATTATGAAAAGTCCCGCCCTTTTGTGGGCGTGGCCAACCCAGTGGCCTTGTGGATCTTGCAGTGTCAATGGGTGCCGCTCTGGTGAATATCAGTTCATACTTGAGCAGTAATTGATACAAAATGTTCCCCAGTGGGTTGAAGGTTGAAGAATGTAAAGCTGTGCAGCCTCTGCTTTACAATTTGCGCCAGGAACACTCTGCCTACTCACGGGGTCAGCTTCACCTGGCCTCCTGAGCCTGCGCCACGCAGGGGGCTCTTTCCGTGGCTGGACTGCGCCGCTCAAATCCATCAAAAGGTTAGCCCGAGAAGAAAAGAAGCCACAGGCAGATCGGTTTCTGTTCCGTTTATTAAAGGTCAAAATCTGCAAGCTGGCAGCATACAGAATTCAGCTTTCACTCGTAGATAGCCAAACGCGTTTCAGGAGACTTCCACTCCCTTCGTCAGTGGCTTGCTGAAGTAAATGGGATATTTCACCTTGCACCTGGATTATGAAAAGTCCCGCCCTTTTGTGGGCGTGGCCAACCCAGTGGCCTTGTGGATCTTGCAGTGTCAATGGGTGCCGCTCTGGTGAATATCAGTTCATACTTGAGCAGTAATTGATAAAAAATGTTTCCCAGTGGGTTGAAGGTTGAAGAATGTAAAGCTGTGCAGCCTCTGCTTTACAATTTGCGCCAGGAACACTCTGCCTACTCACGGGGTCAGCTTCACCTGGCCTCCTGAGCCTGCGCCACGCAGGGGGCTTCTTTCCGCGGCTGGTATGAACTGATATTCACCAGAGCGGCACCCATTGACACTGCAAGATCCACAAGGCCACTGGGTTGGCCACGCCCACAAAAGGGCGGGACTTTTCATAATCCAGGTGCAAGGTGAAATATCCCATTTACTTCAGCAAGCCACTGACGAAGGGAGTGGAAGTCTCCTGAAACGCGTTTGGCTATCTACGAGTGAAAGCTGAATTCTGTATGCTGCCAGCTTGCAGATTTTGACCTTTAATAAACGGAACAGAAACCGATCTGCCTGTGGCTTCTTTTCTTCTCGGGCTAACCTTTTGATGGATTTGAGCGGCGCAGTCCAGCCGCGGAAAGAAGCCCCCTGCGTGGCGCAGGCTCAGGAGGCCAGATTAAGCTGACCCCGTGAGTAGGCAGAGTGTTCCTGGCGCAAATTGTAAAGCAGAGGCTGCACAACTTTACATTCTTATACCTTCAAGCCACTGGGGAACATTTTTTATCAATTACTGCTCAAGTATGAACTGATATTCACCAGAGCGGCACCCATTGACACTGCAAGATCCACAAGGCCACTGGGTTGGCCACGCCCACAAAAGGGCGGGACTTTTCATAATCCAGGTGCAAGGTGAAATACCCCATTTACTTCAGCAAGCCACTGACGAAGGGAGTGGAAGTCTCCTGAAACGTGTTTGGCTATCTACGAGTGAAAGCTGAATTCTGTATGCTGCCAGCTTGCAGATTTTGACCTTTAATAAACGGAACAGAAACCGATCTGCCTGTCGCTTCTTTTCTTCTCGGGCTAACCTTTTGATGGATATATATATATATATATATATATATATATTCACAGAAAAAACCATAGGTTATAGACCATATATAGTTAGGAATTTGCATTTACAAATCTTATTTTACTCACACAAAACCATTGAAATTCCATATATAGTTAGTTGCACTAACTATATATCGCGCACCCGCAATCCACTGCTGATGATGTCACATATTACATCATTCATGACATGGTTAGTGACATCACTGATGACATCACTGATGACATCTCAAATGACATCACTGATGACATCTCAAATGACATCACTGATGACATCACTGATGACATCTCAAATGACATCACTGATGACATCTCATTTGACATTACTGATCACATCACTGATGATATCATTCATGTGATAATACCATGAACCTCTTCAGACTCTAATATAACCTTAGATACAATCAGTGTAAACAGACAGTCACAGACTGTCACTCATCCATGGAGTTACTCACACACCTAGTCAGTTATGCAAAAAATCAATCACACCTCCATTTTCTCAACTATACAGTTATACACACCTTACTTATTCAAACATATACTAACACATATTTACTCTCTTATACAATCCCTGATACATGTTCACAATGATCCATACAGCCACTCACACATTCACTGGCTCTTATGCACAGTTATTTATATATGTCAACTCTCACATGTACTGTGTTTTACATATGTACTTACTTTGACATGTAGCACTGAGATATCCATTCACTCACCAATACACTCATGCACAGTCAACCGCCCATACAGCTGTTTCCACATGCAGTTTTGAACCCATACATATAGTGAATCAACTACTCACACATCTATGTACAGAGTCACACACCTCCCAGCCACCCATACACACACACTCAGTGTCCCATACAAATACTTGGACAACCAATCAATAACCCATACAGTTACTCATATAGCTACTGATCAACACATGCAGCAGTTTGTAGAACAACAGATATAATGATGCACAAATTAAGATAGTTTAGTCACTAACCCATGCACTCATTAAGACACATTTAATCATTCTCTCATACAGTCAGTCATGCACCTACTAAATCCTTCTTCCAGGCACTTATACATCCACTCATTCTTCAATATGTAAGACATATTTTAACTTTACAGAAACATACAGTCACTGGATGTTGTCATCAGTGATGTCATTTGAGATGTCATCAGTGATGTCATCAGTGATGTCACTAACCATGTCATGAATGATGTAATATGTGACATCATCAGCAGTGGATTGCGGGTGCGCGAATTTCAATGGTTTTGTGTGAGTAAAATAAGGTTTTGTAAATGCAAATTCCTAACTATATATGGTCTATAACCTATGGTTTTTTCTGTGAATTTCAATGGTTTTTTAATAGCAAATATCAAAAGCTGTCAAATGTCAAGTACGTGATAGGTAAAAACTTTTTCGTGTTTATGCACGCTGATGTGCTTTGAACGCTGCACCCCCCTCCCCTCTTTTCTCTTAGTAGTACTCTCTCTTTGCAGATAGTGAAGGGTAGTTAACGCAGGCCTTTACCCCCGTTGTAATCCGTCGTGCCTGCTTGTCTCTCCATTTGATTGATTGTTATCCAAGCATTTACTGTTTTACAATTGATTCTCTTTGGTTCATTCTCTATTTACAAACAAGCACAAAGTCGCAATACTCTGTTTAGTCTTTGCAGATAGTGAAAAATCGTGTAAAAAAATAAAAGTAATCAAGCAAAATCAGTAGGCCACTAATTGGATCTCTTTTTGACCTCGCTAAAATAGAAACATTAGGAACAACCCTTCATGAGAAATACGAAAATAGTGAGATGAACTGAGCTCCACACCATGAGGGCTGTAAGACAGCTCGGCTCCGTCACCCACCCCGCCCAAAATAACGACAAACCCTATGCAAATATTAAAAATATATACAACACACCAGCAAAGTAACAGGGTAAAACATTTTATTAAATAACTATTTACATAACTATTTTATACTTTTTGTTGCCCGATCCGGCTAGCTCAATCGATCGAGCATGAAACTCATGCACTCTGATAGCAAGCGTTGTTGCTGATGCTATGCAGACCAAAACTGGTTTTCAGTTTGTACATTCTTCTAGTTTTTTTCATACAAGGTTGGTTGAGTTTGTAGAACGATGGCTTCAGATTTAAAAACATACGGTGTGGTGGCGCGGACTGGGAGGGGGCGCTTGGCTCCTGCCCCCTCCCCAAGTAAGATTTTCATACGTGAAAGTACGTTCATGATTTTGGACTCTGAGTTGCTTCGATGTCACTGCCATTCTCAAATGGCATAAGTTCTGGATGTTGGGTGCCATAGTTCAGAGTTCTGAGCAGCGCTTGTAACACTGTCTGAAGCTTATTTGCACGTACTGCAGCTTCACTATTCTCAAAGTAAGTGGGGGCCGATTGTGGACCTGACTGCATTTGAAAACAATGTGATATGGTACCTCCCTAAACCGCTTGACGGAGGCCCCCGAGGGGCGATGTGATGGCACGGACTCGGAGAAGACACTTGGCTCCGACCCCCTCCCCAAGTCTTATAGCACTGGTGTAGCCTGAGATAGCCCCCGACATAGGCGGCCGGCTCCCGGGGTCCGGCGGAACTTTTTGCCTTTTGATGACTCTTCTATTCTGGACCTTGTCCCACAATCCGTTTGACCTGAAGACACGCTGTAGTGGGGCGCCCCTTTACCGTTTTAGTTGCCATTCCGCCCGCTTTTGCTACACTGTGCCTCTTCCGCCATTCAGCTGTTTACCGCCCGCTCTTGCGACTACAGCGTCTCGCTCACCATGTAGTTGAGTTGCTCCCGCTCTTGCGATGCAACGATAGGCGGCTGCCACAGGACTCTCAAAATGGCGGCCGGCTCTTCAGATTTGGGCGTGGTCCACTAAAATGGCCCTGGGACACCTTGGAACTCAGACGCTTCCCTGATAGGGCTTGGGTCCCATTCTCGAAAGCGTCCCCTCAGCCGTGAAGATTCTACAAAAGTCTTGGGGGCCCCCGACTCCCGCAGGCTTCTGGTGGGGAGCGGCTGCCATGATTGCTCGTGGAATGGCCACGACGGAGCTACGAGATGGTGGTGCTCTCATGCTGACGCCAGCTTCAGTCTGAAACATCCAGAAACACTGTAGACTACCAATTCGATCAGTTCCGGTAGCGCCCCAACATGACCCGGTAGAGAAGAACTTGCCCTCCCCTCTTTGACTGATGGTTCTTGTTGCCTGTCCCCTCTATTGTCATTTAACAGAACTTTTTGGACTGCTGAAAGGGGTTGTGTTCCGAACGCTGGTTGGTGGAGACATTTTGACTATATTCTTGACCTACGTTGTCGCGTAATGCGTTATATGACACGCCGCGTTAGCGCAGCCGGAAGTGATCCGGGGCGCGGCGCGCAGCGCGTAACGTAAGCATAACAGGTCATGTGACTTGTTAATAAAACTTTTCATTGGTTCATTTTACTTTTGTTATTTTAATGATGAAAAGCTTGGTCATATGACCTAAAAATTACGCTTTTTATTGGTTTCGAACATTATTTTTTTTAAACATATATGTTATAATGTTCCAGGCTAATGTACTTTTCCGGAAAATTTACAACTGTCCTGCAAGTAAAATATATTCCTTTTTCGAGAAAAAGGGCGTTTCTTCGTCCCATGACGGAGCCGTTGAGTAAAAGAGGCTCGGCCTGCTGTCTTAGTCGCCGATACGCCTGATTATCAGATTCTTATCGATCACTTTATGTTGCAGGAGTGGAAAACACAACTGCCCTTGACTGCGTTCCTACGTATTATACCTATTATCCGTCATGTAATTGGACTGCTTTATTTCACTTGCCTTTTACTGATTCGAAAACAGTGACTAAAAGTAAAAACTTTACCAATGTAAATACTACTACCATGTTTTGTTTTAAAAACCTTTATTGTCAAAATGTCAGTATACAAATACGGGCCTATAACCACGTGGGCCGGCCACGGAGCAAACTGAAATCGTATATGATGAGGAGACATTTACACTGTAGAGGAACGTAACGAGCGGGCCATTAGGTTGCAAGAACTAAGGTGTCTAACAGTTGCGGAATCGGTGGACGTACATTTTGTAATTAAAATACGACAGGGCCACTTACAAAAACCTAGGAAACCTAGCCCACAAGGCAGATTGGGCTGGTTCAATCAGAAGTGCAGGGAGGCGAAGTCACTTCTCATTGAAGCAGTAAAATCTAAACTACCATCTAGGACTAGGGAGGCCAGGAGGCACTACGCACTCTGTCAAAAAAATGCCAAAATAGAGTGGGAGGATAACTTCTGGCAGGACCTTCTGACCGCCAGTCGCGGGAAAGACGCAAAACGCTTCTGGGACCTGGTGGGAATTAGGAACCGACCTGACGACTTTATGAGGCCCTGTACCATCAATGCCCAAACTTGGTTCTCGCATTTCCAAAATCTCTATTCTGCCATTGAAGGCCCACTAAATGACCCCTTTGCCACCCCGCCCTCTAGTCCAATCCAAGACCTCGAATCCTTTACAGTTTTGGAGGTTACAAACCAAATCAAAACTCTGGTCCCACTTAAAGCAGCTGGCCCGGATGGCCTCCCAGGTGATCTCCTGCGAGCATACTCGGAAGAGTGGGGGGTAATAATTTCTGTACTCCTCAACGCAATTTCCGCTGGAGGTCCGGTACCAGATTCGTGGAGGGGTGCTGAGGTGGTTCCCATTTACAAGAAGGGCAGTAGGGACCTACCTGGGAACTATAGGCCTATAAGCCTAATAGATTCGTCCCAGAAATTAGCGGGGAAAGTGATTTTGGGGAGGATTACGCAATGGGTGGATGAAAACCACATCCTGTCCGACATGCAAGCTGGGTTCCGCTCAGGTACCGGAACCATCGAACAGGTATTTAGGCTCCTGTTAATACACTGGAAGGTGGTGGAGCTGGGCAAAGGCAGTCTTTATTTGGCCTTCATTGACCTAAAGACTGCCTTTGACCTAGTTCCTAGGGAGGAACTCTGGAGGGTGTTACACAATTTAGGGATGCCCCGGTATTTATTAAACCTCCTTATCAAACTGCACAATAACACCTATGCCCAGGTTAGATGGGGGATGAACGGGGAAAAGACCGACAAGATCAGGGTCGAGAGGGGAGTAAGGCAGGGCTGCGTCCTGGCTCCTACCTTATTTTCCCTCTATATTAATGGGGTGGCAGACCACCTACTCGGCGAACCAGCAGACGCTCCCACTCTGGGAGGCGTAAAAATTCCAACCTTGCTGTTCGCCGATGACACCCTCCTCATTTCTAAAACACCCCAAGGCCTTCAGACATTGCTGAATCGTTTCCAGGACTTCTGCACCTCCAGGGGCCTTGTCATCAATGTTGAAAAGACTAAGTATTTGGTTCTGCACCCGCCCCGTAAGCTTGGTCGCCCCCCTATTTTGAATTCAATACCCCTAGAAAGAGTGGCAGAATTTGATTATCTGGGAATCCGACTCAATGACGTGATGAACTGGAACGCCCATATCAACAAAATGGTATTGACCCATAAAAGGGTGGGGGGGGCTCTTCTCAAAGAGTTTAATAACTCAACTAAACACTGTGTTGCCCCTCTACTTGATATTTACAAAGCCCGTGCGGTCCCTGGGTCATTGTACGGAGCCGAATTATGGGGTCTGGGTAAAGTGGATCTACTGTGCAAGGCGGAAAATAAATTCATCAAAGACCTCCTTGCCATACCATCAAGTAGTCCGACTATCCCAGTGCTCATGGATGCAGGCTGTAAAGCGATAGGGGACCAGGCTCGCCTTCGACCCCTCTTGCTCTGGGCCCGACTGTGGAGGGTACCGGAGCTAAAACCTTATGCTGACGGCCTGGCTGAGGCGATGCACTCTGACGGATGGCACAGAATCAAATGGTTGAAGAACATCAAACACCTTCTAGGGGACCTAGGCTTGGATTCCTGCTGGGATAGCCACTCCGCTCCCCCGAAGGAGACCCTAAAAAGACTGTTCTGGGAGTGGGTCCGCATGAAGCGCAACAGTAATCAGCACCATTGCAAAGCCACCGCAGCTTTCCTGTTGATAAAAGATGTTGTTGCCTACGAGCCATACATGGACCTAATAACAATTGCCATGGACCGGTCCCTGTATATCAAATTTCGGCTGGGGCTGCTACCCTTGGCTGATCTCTGCTCCAGGTGGAATAACTCCCAGCCCTCCTCACGATACTGTGCTCTCTGTCCCGACAAACCAGAGACTGTGCCACATTTTCTTTTTGAATGCCCTGATTACGGCCGACCAAGAACACGCTGGCTCGGCCCTATCTGCAGAGAATTGGGTACTCGCCAGCACTCTGTCGCCCTTCGGATTCTTTTAACTGACACTGCCCCCTCGATTGTTTGTGCCGTTGCTAAGTTCTTAAAATGGGCCTGGTTGATTAGACTTAGAAGACTGTCAGTATCAATTTAATCCCTTTTTAACTAATTTATGATGGTAACGTGTTTTTAATGCTTTTATTTATTGCACAGTCATACTTTCTTCGACATGCTGTTTTAACTTTTTGTATCGCTTTTATGATATATGCATATCGAAATAAAGCAATCAACCAACCAACCAATTAAAATACGACAGGGCCACTTACAAAAAAATTATCTAGATATACATTTGCGGGCAAGTACCATGGGTGACGTTAATTCGAACTTTCAATAGTACAGTAATCAATAACACATCAGAACTTAATATCAATAGGGATGTCGAAATATTCAATCAATTCTCGTCCCCACCCGCCATGAGTATCAAAACTGCATTCATATCTCGTGATATCAAGGTTGTTCAACCAGTACACAACAAGGAGTTACGAGTCCCATTTATACCGGCGCCATTTTGGGCGAGGCCGGGCAGGTGCAAGATATAGTCAAAATGTCTCCACCAACCAGCGGTCGGACCAGAACCCCTTTCGGCCCTTTATGCTACAAGATGGTGTCTTCCATTCAGAAAATATTGTTGGCAGCATTTTGAAAGGAAAGATAAACAGCCGTTCTCCTAGTGAGTCTCACATTGTTACATTTAGGAAGAATGTTGAAGAGTAGTATGTTGAAAATCTGAAGCCATTGTTCTACAAACTCTCAATCAGCCTTGGATGGAAAAAAATCCTGAAGAATGTACAAACTGAAAACCAATTTTTGTCTGTATAGCATCAACAGCAACGCTTGAGTCAGCTTTGTGTGAAGCCGCCATTTTGATTCAATCAATAACGTCCCCCTGCACACATTCAGGGACCTGGTCGTGTCTTCAGGTCAAACGGATTATGGGACAAGATGCAGAAAAGAAAAGGAAAAAAGTTCCGCCGGACCTCGGGAGCCGGCCGCCTATGTCATGGGCGATCTTTGGCCACACCAGGGCAATAATGAAGCTGCAGCAGGTGCAAATAAGCTTCAGACAGTGTTACAAACACTGCTCAGAACTCTCAACTATGGCACTCAACATCCAGGACTTGCCATCCGGATCTTGGCGCCTTGTGCTGGTTCCGACCTATTCACACATCGGTCCACTACTGACATCACCTCATAAGCCAACGGGGCACCCCACGCCGACTTTCGGCGCAGCATTGTAGGATGGCCACACCAGTGCGACAACTTGCTGGACACCACCTCGGTGCCATCCGGATCTCGGCGCGTTCGAGTCACTGTACCGCAAGAGTGACCGGAACTCAGCTGGACACGCCGTCTTTCGGCGCAGCATTGTAGGATGGCCACACCAGTGCGGCAATTTGCTGGACACCACCTCGGTGCCATCCGGATCTCGGCGCGTTCGAGTCACTGTCCCGCAAGAGTGACCGCAACTCAGCTGGACACGCCGTCTTTCGGCGCAGCATTGTAGGATGGCCACACCAGTGCGGCAACTTGCTGGACACCACCTCGGTGCCATCCGGATCTCAGCGCGTTGTGCTGCCTTCGGCCTACTGTAGCCGCAAGTGTGGACGCAACTCAGTTGGACGGCGAGTGAAACGCTAAGGGGCGCCCCACTGCAGCCGAGGAGCCTCCATCTTGGGGGAGACGCACAGCCCCCACTGACTGACGCGACCTTACAGGCCAACGGGGCGCCCCACGCCGACTTTCGGCGCAGCATTGTAGGATAGCCACACCAGTGCAGCAACTTGCTGGACACTAACTCGGTGCCATCCGGATCTCGGCGCGTTGTGCTGCCTTCGGCCTATTCGCACATCGGTCCGCTACTGACGCCGCCTCACGTGCCAACGGATTTTCTACGCTTTTTGTAGCCCTATGCCGCATAACAGGTCATGTGACTTGTTTATAAAACTTTTCATTGGTTCATTTTACTTTTGGTTTCCTAATGATGGAAGGCTTGGTCATATGACCTAAAAATAACACTTTTCATTGGTTTAGAACATTTTTTTTTTCCCAAACGATGAAAGCCCCACCTTGTTTCTGGATGATTCAGACTGAAGCTGGCGTCAGCATGAGAGCACCACCATCTCGTGGCTCCGTCGTGGTCATTCCGCGAGCAATCATGGCAGCCGCTCCCCACCGGAAGCCTGCAGGAGTCGAGGGCCCCCAAGACTTTTGTAGAATCTTCACGGCTGAGGGGACGCTTTCGAGAATGGAGCCCAAGCCCTAGCAGGCAAGTGTCCGAGTTCCAAGGTGTCTCAGCGCCATTTTAGTGGACCAGGCCCAAATCCGAAGAGCCGTCCGCCATTTTAAGAGTCCTGTGGCAGCCGCCTATCGCTGCACTGCAAGAGTGGGCGCAACTCAACTACATGGTGAGCGAGACGCTGTAGCCGCAAGAGCGGGCGCAACTCAGCTGGATGGCCGCCACCTGGGGAGGCCCGTTCACGCCGCCTCCCACACGCCCCCCCCGGGGCGCCCCACGCCGTTTTTCGGAGCAGCATTGTAGGATACCAAAACCAGTGCGGCAGTTTACTGGACATCACCTGGGTGCCATCCACATCTCAGCGCGTTCTGCTGCCTTGGGACTATTCGCACAAAAGACCGCTACTGACAAGGCCTCCCCCCGCACCACCCGGGACGCCCCACGCTGTTTTTCTGAGCTGCATTGTAGGAAACCAAAAACCAGTGCGGCACCCAGGTGACATCACCTGGGTGCCGTCCAGAACTCAGCACGTTGTGCTGCCTTGGGACTATTCGCACAAAAGACAGCTACTGACCATTGTTGCTTCTTTTTGCCAAAAAATGTTTAAATGTATTTACAGTTTTTGTTGCGTTCGATATATTTAAAAGTTAATAAAGTTTTATAATCCTACTTTATTGGAGTGCTATATATTTTTAAAAAATCGGGTGAATGGGGCCTTGAATCGGGTTATTGTCATGTGTGGGCTTTGCAAGTGTACTGCTACAGGATCGGACATTTCAAACTCAAATGCACGTTCTTTTTCTTACCTTTCCGAAGCATGGAGCGCAATAGCAGGCAGAGAAAGGGTGATGCAAGTGTTGAACACTGCCTGGCCTGGCAAGTTGCTGGCAGTGCCCCCCCCCCCGCCCGCTCCTGAAAGAGGGCACACACACACCGCCGCCCCGAGTACTTCACAGATCTTTAAAAGACCATGCGCTTGTTAATGAGGCTTAAATGGTTTATCACCCCTTCTAGAGCCCCTGCATCGGCCCTCTGACGTTTCCTGGAAGAATTAGCACGTAACACAATACCAAGCCCTGTCAGCTGAAACCCCCGAGGAATCGTGGGGCATATTATCAAGGGGGTTTATCTCCGCTTTTTTGGCTTTAAAAGCCAAGAAAGCGGAGATAAAATTATCTCCCTATTACCAAGCTGTCGCTAACACCAGTTAGTGACAGCTAAAAGGAGATAGCGACGATCTTGGGCCCCGCTTTGCATGTCAGTGATATTTATCACTAATGACATGCAAAGTGGGCGTGCCAAGATGTTAGTGACTGGAAACAGTCCCTAACATCGCTATCTCCTATTACCAACTTTTGGAGATATTCGCGCTAAGCCATGTTATCCAATGGGAGGTGGATAACATGGCTAAGAGCATTTGCTCGATAATGCATGAATATCGCTGACTTTTCAGCGATATTCATGCATTGCGGCCGTTTTTTATCGCATTTGCGATAAACCTTGCTAATAGCAAGGTTTATCTGCGATAAAAATCGCCGATGTGCGGCGATAATTTTTGTCTCTAAACAAGTTAGAGACAAAAATTATCGCTAGTTGTTGGTAATATGCCCCCGGGTTTTTGCTTGCAGGAATCGGGAGGCGGGAGACTAGCACTGAAATCAGTAGTCTCACGCCTGAATCGGGAGGGTTGGCATGTCTGGATTCTCTACAGCTGGGGCCATAAACTACATCCGCAGGGCTAGGTGATAGCCTGGGACCGGCCTGGACAATCGGACTCAGAGGAAGAGGAGTGTCAGAGGGTGCGGTAGTGAATAGGGTGAAAGGGAGGTGTCGGGCGGGCACAGGGTGTGATTCTCAGGGAAGAGCAGCGCAGATGGGGGGAAGTTTATGGCCCATGCATGAGAGAGAGAGCGGGGGTGACCAGTGCGTGGGGGAGATGCTTGCGAGGGTGGGGAGCCGTGCTGAGAATCGACGGCGTGCAGAGAGTGGGTCTGGTCAAGGCATCTAAAATGGCTGCCGTGCACGACAAAATTGTGGCATTGGAAAAAAGGCAAGATGGCGCAGACAATGTTTATCAATAAGGATTCATTTATAACAAAATATTTTATCGCACTGACAAATTGGCGGTCAACACTTCCTGATTTCCATCGAATCGGACGTTAACAGACGTCACGCAGCAAAAAAAAAAAAAAAAACTCACGCACAGCCGCTGGAAGACATGTATCAACATATATGAGCCTCCTCAGCCACCCTCAGAAAACATAAGGGATCAGGATACGTCTCCCGCACCCCCTTATACCTAGTAATTTAATTAAAACGAAACACAAAATGGCGAATTCCCGTTTCGCTACCAGTTTGCGGCCCAATTCGCGGCCCGGGAAGCGCTTCTACCGTGAAAAATCAATTTTTTTTTATTTTCCCCACGGGACCCTTTAATAACCCCAACATCATTCCTAGGGGGTCAAGAGGGGTATATCTTGCCCCCTTTCATTAAATTCCCCCTTCGTTTTTCACCTCTTCTTCTCTCTCGATCCTACCGAGAGATAAGATGGCGGCCGCTCCGGACTGTTTAGAATGTTGACAGACACCGGAAAGCCAATCAGCTTCGCATCGCAAAGTTCTGTTTCGCGAAAAGTAAGCGGACCGGAGCGCAGCCCGGAGCGCTGTTACAGATATATATCTTGTTTTGAACGTTAATTTCTCAAAATCCACTGGAGCACATATATTGAGACCTAGCAAAGGCACATCGGGCTAACAGTCCCTACAATTTTGCCAAGTTTCGTGCAAATCCATTCAGCCGTTCGAGCTAAAAGTGAGGCCAAACGCTCTATGGAAATTAACATGGGAAAAACGCGTTTTGGGACCCCCCTTTTCTCTCGGCCCCCCCTTTACGAAACCCCCCCAAATTTTCAGGGGCTGCTCAGAAACAAGATGTGCCATTTTCCTGAAATTTTCAGCCAATTCCGTCCACAAACGCCAAAGTTATTAGACATAGAATTTTCAAAAGTTCCATAGAGAAATAATCCTAACTATATATACCTACTGGCGATAGCCAGTAGGTAATATATATATATATATATATATATATATATATATATATATATATATATATATATATATATATATATATATATATATATATATATATATATATATATATATTCACTGAAAAAAACATAGGTTATAGACCATATATAGTTAGGAATTCGCATTTACAAAACCTTATTTTACTCAACCAAAACCATTGAAATTCCATATATAGTTAGTTGCACTAACTATATATCGCGCACCCGCAATCCACTGCTGATGATGTCACATATGTTTATATATGTATGTATATATATATATATATATTTACTGAAAAAAACCATAGGCTATAGACCATATATAGTTAGGAATTAGCATTTACAAAACCTTGAAAATTCACTGAAAAAACCATAGGTTATAGACCATATATAGTTAGGAATTAGCATTTACAAAACCTTGAAAATTCACTGAAAAAACCATAGGTTATAGACCATATATAGTTAGGAATTCGCATTTACAAAACCTTATTTTACTCAACCAAAACCATTGAAATTCCATATATAGTTAGTTGCACTAACTATATATCGCGCACCCGCAATCCACTGCTGATGATGTCACATATTACATCATTCATGACATGGTCAGTGACATCACTGATGACATCACTGATGACATCTCAAATGACATCACTGATGGCATCTCAAATGACATCACTGATGACATCACTGATGACATCACTGATGACATCACTGATGACATCTCATTTGACATTACTGATCACATCACTGATGATATCATTCATGTGATAATACGACGATCCTCTTCAGACTCTAATATAACCTTAGATACAATCAGTGTAAACAGACACTCACAGACTGTCACTCATCCATGGAGTTACTCACACACCTAGTCAGTCATGCAAAGAATCAATCACACCTCCATTTCCTCAACTATACAGTTATACAAACTTTACTTATTCAAACATATACTAACACATATTTACTCTCTTATACAATCCCTGATACAAGTTCACAGTGATCCATACAGCCACTCACACATTCACTGGCTCTTATGCACAGTTATTTATATATGTCAACTCTCACATGTACTGTGTTTTACATATGTACTTACTTTGACATGTAGCACTGAGATATCCATTCACTCACCAATACACTCATGCACACAGTCAACCGCCCATACAGCTGTGTCCACATGCACTTTTGAAACCATACATCTAGTGAATCAACTGCTCACACATCTATGCACAGAGTCATACACCTCCCAGCCACCCACACACACACTCAGTCAGTCTCCCATACAAATACTTGGGCAACCAATCAATAACCCATATAGTTACTCATATAGCTACTTATCAACACATGCAACAGTTTACAGAACAACAGACATAATGATGCACAAATTAAGACAGTTTAGTCACTAACCCATGCACTCAGTGAGACACATTTAATCACTCACTCATACAGTCAGTCATGCACCTACTAAATCCTTCATCCAGACACTTATACATCCACTCATTCTTCAATATGTAAGACATATTTTAACTTTACAGAAACATACAGTCACTGGATGTTGTCATCAGTGATGTCATTTGAGATGTCATCAGTGATGTCATCAGTGATGTCACTGACCATGTCATGAATGATGTAATATGTGACATCATCAGCAGTGGATTGCGGGTGCGCGATATATAGTTAGTGCAACTAACTATATATGGAATTTCAATGGTTTTGGTTGAGTAAAATAAGGTTTTGTAAATGCGAATTCCTAACTATATATGGTCTATAACCTATGGTTTTTTCAGTGAATTTTCAAGGTTTTGTAAATGCTAATTCCTAACTATATATGGTCTATAACCTATGGTTTTTTCAGTGAATTTTCAAGGTTTTGTAAATGCTAATTCCTAACTATATATGGTCTATAGCCTATGGTTTTTTTCAGTAAATATATATATATATATATACATACATATATAAACATATATCATCTGTATATCTATATAAATACAAACATAAATGCATGCATACATATACTTATATGCATACAGATGCATGTTATTTACATGAAAGTTGAAAAAACACTAATAAAAGCAAAGCTAAAAAGCCACCTCATTACAAACAGAATGGCTTTAACTTAAACGAGGGCGAGATCTATTGCATTTTCAATGCTTGTTTACTTTGGTTCCATCAAGAAGGCATTCAGATGTGTCACACATTTGCCATAAATTCTGAATGTTAGCACTCTAGTTGCACATTAGATCACTGTAGTAAAGCTACTGCTCACCAAGGACGTCTGCTGCTGGTATTCAAAGTGCATGTTTCAGTCTGCATGTCGCAATTTTTTTAATGAAATAGAAGAGGATTTGAGAAGTCACTCAAAATGATCCCTAATTTTTCTTTCTGAAGCACTAATCATACTTTCTATGGCAAAATGAACCCCCTCATGTTGTTCCTTTTTAAATTGAGTGCTTTCAGACTTACCACTTCATTCATTCCAATCAAGATGGCTTCTGGTGTGCCATACTTTTGTCATAAGTAAGACTGTTAGCGCTCTAGTTGTTCTTTAGAACACTCTGGGACATTCTGTCATTGGGCTATACTTGGGGTACATCTGGGTGATATTTGGGCTACATTTAGGCTCTTTTGTCTCTGGTGGCCTTCTTGGGAGACTGTATGTCAGAATTTTTTAATGAAATTGAAGAGGGTTTGAGAAGTCACTCAAAATGTGCCCTAATTTTTCTTTCTGCAGCACTAATCATAATTCATATGGCAAAATATACCCCCTCATTTTGTTCCTTTTTAAATTAAATGTTTTAAGAGTTACCACTTCATTCCAATCAAGATGGCTTCAGGTGTGCCATACCTTTGTAATAAGTAGGACTGTTAGCGCTCTAGTTGTTCTTTAGAACACTCTGGGACATTCTGTCATTGGGCTATACTTGGGCTACATCTGGGTGATATTTGGGCTACATTTGGGCTCTTTTGTCTCTGGTGGCCATTTTGGGAGACTGCATGTCAGAATTTTTTAATGAAATAGAAGAGGATTTGAAAAGTCACTCAAAATGTGCCCTAATTTTTCTTTCTGCAGCACTAATAATACCTTCTATTGAATAATATACCCCCTCATTTTGTTCATTTTTAAATTAAATGTTTTAAGAGTTACCACTTTATTCCAATCAAGATGGCTTCAGGTGTGCCATACCTTTGTAATAAGTAGGACTGTTAGCGCTCTAGTTGTTCTTTAGAACACTCTAGGAGGCTGCAGTAGAACACAAAGGAATCAACTGACAGTCTCTGTCCTTGTTGGATGTACATGTTTTACTGAGAATGTCAGACTTCATTTTCACATGACTGAGAAAGATAATGTGAATTTACAGAAAATATGCTTTCAGTTTAGCTTATAGATCCCCTTCCAAACCACTGTGGGAAAATCATGAGATATTAGTTTTCTTTCAAACAATATTCATGATATCACAGCAGAAGGTTTTTTCACATGGTAAAATCACCTTAGAACCCACCACAATTCCTAAAACGAGTATGGTACCATCAACAAATGATTTATAATGTAACTAAAGTCCTAAAACCCTCTATTAACTACAATGCTTTTTAATGAGGTGCATGTATATTGGTCCCAAGATGGCTGCCAACACTTCTTGGATGAAGTGCTGACAGCCAATCAGATCAGATGTGTGGTTAGGCTCCGCCCAGATATATATCTTTTTTTTAACCTAAATTACTCAAAATCCACTGGAGCACATATATTGAGACCTAGCAAAGGCACATCGGGCTAACAGTCCCTACAATTTTGCCAAGTTTCGTGCAAATCCATTCAGCCCTTCGAGCTAAAAGTGAGGCCAACCGCCCTATGGAAATTAACATGGGAAAAACGCGTTTTAGGACCCCCCTTTTTTCTCGGCCCCCCCTTGATGAAACCCCCCCAAATTGTCAGGGGCTGCTCAGAAACAAAATGTTCCATTTTCCTGAAAATTTCAGCCAATTCCGTCCACAAACGCCAAAGTTATTAGACATAGAATTTTCAAAAATCCCATAGAGAAAAAATCCTAACTATATATACCTACTGGCGACCGCCAGTAGGTAATATATATATATATATATATATATATATATATATATATATATATATATATATATATATATATATATATATATATATATATATATATTCAACAAAGTTTCCCCCATTCCGGAGATGCGTGGAGTCGCAGAAAGGAACGGACTATCAATCCCTTAGTTAGTTTTTGGTGATGTTTATTTTGCTTTACAAATCCATGGGGGGTCAAACAGAAAACAACCGACGCGTTTCGGCAGCGTCCGCTGCCTTGGTCACGGTCAGTTTAGTGCTAAACACTCACAGTTTTAAAGGGGACAACGTATATTTTGAAACACACCTTCTTTTTTGGCCAAGTCCACCCACTTACGCTAAGCATTTTGGGACCTGTAGTTTTTTTGGGGCATCCCGGTGGTTTCTCTCTTTTACAACCAAGGTTTGTAACACAATTAGGGAAGTGTGCCGTTGTACCCAGAGATAATGCAATTCATTTTGTCAAAATTCAGATTATAAAACAAGGCAATCAATTGGCATTCATCATTCACGATGGAACATAGTACAATTAATTATCGAACTAGAAATACTGCCCTCCAGTG
The DNA here is from genome assembly GCF_964263255.1 of Lissotriton vulgaris. NCBI lineage: Eukaryota > Metazoa > Chordata > Amphibia > Caudata > Salamandridae > Lissotriton > Lissotriton vulgaris. Next base: position 783,911,008 of record NC_141694.1, on the reverse strand, counting down.
GGCTATTCATGAATTGCCCATTCAGTTTCTATGTCCAAGTGCAGCCCTCCAGTGGGCAAGCTTATTGAAATTTCCAACAAAACAAAACAATCAATTAATGGCTGTGAGTTATTTACAAGGGTAAGAAAATTGTGAGGTAGTGGTGAGTGAGGGGACAAATTATATTCAAGTGAATCATGGTGGCGGGATGACATCGTATGGAAGGTTCAAGGGTTCATAGTTGTAGAATTTCTACAATAATATTTACAAGTGTATGTACAGTTCCTCTGACTGGTTCAGCCCGAAAGGTGTCATTGTCCTGAAGCTCAAAATATGCTTGGATTCTTTTTGTCGAAGGGATTTTTCATGATGGCCGCCCCTTACTGACAAATTCATGGTTTCAATGCCCCAAAAGCGAAGTTGTTTCCAATCACCATTGTGACTCTGTTCCATGTGTTTTGCAATTGCGTTGGCCCTGTCCTTGTGGACAGTGGCCCGAACGTGTTCCAATACTCGCTTTTTGAGCTCGCAGATTGTGCTTCCTATGTACCTCATCTTGCAAGGACATTCAATCATATACACAGTGTATTTACTGTTGCATGTGATGCATTCCTTGATTTTCCAGCTTTTGTTGTTCGGCATGGTTATTGTTGTGGTTGGTTTTGCAATTTCGCAGACCTTGCAATTATAACATTTTATAAAACCTTTGGTTTGTAGCCATGGCTTTCCTTTCCTGTTTGGTTGAAAATGACTATGGATCAGCTGGTCCTGGAGATTTCTGGCCCTTCTGTATGTTAGGATGGGATTGTTTCCCATTCTTTTGCCTATCACTGGGTCCAATTGTAGGAGCTTCCAATTTCTTTTGAGTATTTGATTTACCTGCTTGGATTCACTGCTGTAGTCTGTAATGAATCTGATTGGTTCTTCCTCAGTTGTTGATTGGGATTCCTTTGGTGTTAGGCAGTCTTCTCTTCTAGTTTGGTTGGCCCTTTCCCAACATTTCCGTGTGGATTGTTGATTGTACTGTCTTTTGTGGAAGCGTTGCATAGCGTTTTTGCTCTGTTTTTGCCACTCTTGTTCCTCACTACATATCCTTCTCAGGCGTAAAAATTCCCCATATGGAATACTTGATATGAGCGATTTTTGATGAAAGCTGGTGGCCTCCAAAGTTGCATTTGTTGCGGTGTTTTTACGATGAAGAGTGGTTTCTATCCGGTTGTTTTTAACATATACCTTAGTATCCAGGAAAACAGCTTTATCCTTACTGATGTTGTGGGTGAATTTTATGCCTGGTGTACTGGTGTTTAGTATCTGGAAGTATTCTAGGAATTTCTTCTCTCCCCCATTCCATACAATGAACAGATCGTCTATGAATCTCTTCCAGACCTTGATATGTTGTATGAATGGTTGAAGGCTCTCATCCCATGCAATCTTTTCCTCCCACCATCCCATGGCGGTGCAGGCATAGTTCGGGCTGAATGAAAAGCCCATGGCGGCACCATTTTTCTGTTTATACACTGTCTCGCCAAACATGAAGATGTTATTGTATAGCAGGTACTGGACCATTTCCAAAAGCATATTGATAATGAATGTTCCGTTCCATAAAAATGTGTTTGCAGGCCCTGATGCCCATATCATTGTCAATATTTGTGTACAATGAAACTACATCCATTGTGATCATGATGTAGTCTGGTTGCCATTCAATTTGGTTCAGGTGACATAGGAAGTCGGTGGTATCCTTTATATATGATTTCAGGCATTCCACATAGGGATTCAGAAAGAAATCAATGAAATTGGATAAAGGTTCCAATAAGGAGCCGTTTGCCGAGACAATCGGCCTCCCTGGTGGTTTAGTGGCATTTTTGTGGACCTTGGGCAGAAAGTACACCGTGGCTGTTTTGGGGAAATCCACTGTTAGATACTTTTTCTCGTCAAGATCCAAAAGTTCATCCTTTTCCCACTGGTTTATTTTCTTGTCCAATTCCCTTTTGATGTTGTCGGTGGGATTGGTGTTTAATTTTTCATAATGCTGTGGATTGTTCAATTGTTCCATTGCTTCCGCGATATATAATTTTTGGTCCCATAAGACAATATTGCCACCTTTATCAGCTGTTTTAATTTCAAAGGTTTCATTTTTGCGCAATGCGATTAAGGCTTCCTTCTCGCTTTTAGATAAGTTGTTCTTGCTGTTATTTTTGATGTTTATTTTGTAAAGGTCATGGATGACTGCTTCCTGAAACATGTCAATTTTGTTTCCAGGCGCTAGTTGGGGATAAAACTTGGATTTTGCCTTGAAGCCACTAGTTCCCGCTCCCATTTGTGTTATGGCGTTCTCCAAGCTCATTTCATGACCATCCTCTGTATTCAAATTCAATAAAGTTAAGTAAGCCTCGGACTCCTTTGCCAACAGAGTGGATGTAGGTTTGGGCTGATTTTTCGAGATTTGGGGTTTATTTTTTCTCTCCGCAAAGAATTTTGCAAGTTTTATTTTCCGAATGTAAAGATATAGATCAATTCGTGTTTGTGCCAGGTCTATGTGTGATGTGGGGCAAAAATTGATTCCTTTTCTAAGCAATGATATTTCTGCCTCAGAAATTTCCTTTCCCGAGAGATTGATTATTTGCAGTTCTTCGTTTACTTCCCCCTCTTCTTCATTAGTCTTGTCTCTTTGCCAATTTTTTCGTTTGTAGCCGTTTCGCCTTGTGCCTCTCCTTGTGTGGGCTTTGTAGATCTTGGCTGCCAAGATCTTCCTCTTCCCCTTGCCCGACCACGCGTATTTCTTTGCGCCCCGTGGTTTTGTTCCCATTTCTGTTGTGAAAGAACCAGGCGCATGTCCCCTAAAAAAGCCTTTTGTTGTGGATCTAAGTTGGCGTCATCTTCACTAAAGTCGGCTGATGTTAACGACGTCATGCTCGAGGACGAACTAGCCGTGTTGGCTTTGGGTGGTCTGAAAGAGTCATATTTTCGGGCGAACGTAAAAATGCGACCTTGCGCATAGTCATTGGCATCCCTCTCGAATTTGGTTTGCTTTCTTGCCCTTACTTCCTCCTCATGTTTTTCTATTTGTTTGTTTAAGTCCTCCTTAAATTTTGTCATTTCAGTATTGAGTTTGAGTCCATCAATTTCCTTTTCCAATGTTCGCAATTGTTCCTTAATCTTGTCAAGCGCTATTTCAATGTGTTTTACAAGTATCTTAAGTAGCCCCAAAGAGGAATTGATTGTGTGTTCACCCCACTCCTGGAGTAGTTCATTCGTAACATCCTGCTGGCTTGGCATTATTAGGATTCTTAGGCCACGAGGCACCCTCTCAACTTCCAAGTATTTTTGTAAGGAGATTAGCTCCCACGATTTATTTATTTCCTTTTTGTTGAGTTTCTCCCAAAGGCGCAGTTTGTCTTTAATGTCGTTTTTTTCGGGTTCCCTGTTACTTTCTGTGGGGTTATTGGTATTTCCTTTGTTAAACATGGTTACGATGAATTCCTTCCTTTTTGCATCCCGCCTATCCATAATTTTCCTCTTCCTTGTGCGACCCCCCAGCCGTGGATATGTCCTTCTGAAATTGATTTTGTTCAAAGCGAGTCCGTTCTGGCTTTATTCCTCTGTATTCACCGATTATGCCCTTTCTTTGTTCAAAGTGCTGCTGATTGTTTTAATCAGGGTTTGTGTAGCGTTTTTTGTATATGTTTGGCAGATAATCGATCTCAGGACAGAAGACGTTAAGCCCAGGCAACCGGCTAGCATATCATTGCATTCCGTTAAATGTATGCTCATTCAGCACTCACATCCAGACAACGTGTTAATCAGCGTACTCCAGCGGGCAGCCACTCTTACCTTAGAGTCTCCCTCCGTGGCAGGTGACTGTCCGCCTTCTTCCGCCGATTTTCCGTTTCTGGTTGAGCCGCAATAGTCTCTGGTCGTTTTGCCGGTGAGCACCTCGAGGAGTCAAACAATATCCTCCGCTTGGCTCCCTTTCCCCTCGTAAGGCGCTGCTTTTCCCGATCGCGTTTCTCCTGCGGCTGAGCCAGCCGCTGACAATTCAACAAAGTTTCCCCGATTCCGGAGATGCGTGGAGTCGCAGAAAGGAACGGACTATCAATCGCTTAGTTAGTTTTTGGTGATGTTTATTTTGCTTTACAAATTCATGGGGGGTCAAACAGAAAACAACCGACGCGTTTCGGCAGTGTCCGCTGCCTTGGTCACGGTCAGTTTAGTGCTAAACACTCACAGTTTTAAAGGGGACAACGTATATTTTGAAACACACCTTCTTTTGGGCAATTCATGAATAGCCCACTGGAGGGCAGTATTTCTAGTTCGATAATTAATTGTACTATGTTCCATCGTGAATGATGAATGCCAATTGATTGCCTTGTTTTATAATCTGAATTTTGACAAAATGAATTGCATTATCTCTGGGTACAATGGCACACTCCCCTAATTGTGTTACAAACCTTGGTTGTAAAAGAGAGAAACCACCGGGATGCCCCAAAAAAACTACAGGTCCCAAAATGCTTAGCGTAAGTGGGTGGACTTGGCCAAAAAAGAAGGTGTGTTTCAAAATATACGTTGTCCCCTTTAAAACTGTGAGTGTTTAGCACTAAACTGACCGTGACCAAGGCAGCGGACGCTGCCGAAACGCGTCGATTGTTTTCTGTTTGACCCCCCATGGATTTGTAAAGCAAAATAAACATCACCAAAAACTAACTAAGCGATTGATAGTCCGTTCCTTTCTGGGACTCCACGCATCTCCGGAATCGGGGAAACTTTGTTGAATTGTCAGCGGCTGGCTCAGCCGCAGGAGAAACGCGATCGGGAAAAGCAGCGCCTTACGAGGGGAAAGGGAGCCAAGCGGAGGATATTGTTTGACTCCTCGAGGTGCTCACCGGCAAAACGACCAGAGACTATTGCGGCTCAACCAGAAACGGAAAATCGGCGGAAGAAGGCGGACAGTCACCTGCCACGGAGGGAGACTCTAAGGTAAGAGTGGCTGCCCGCTGGAGTACGCTGATTAACACGTTGTCTGGATGTGAGTGCTGAATGAGCATACATTTAACGGAATGCAATGATATGCTAGCCGGTTGCCTGGGCTTAACGTCTTCTGTCCTGAGATCGATTATCTGCCAAACATATACAAAAAACGCTACACAAACCCTGATTAAAACAATCAGCAGCACTTTGAACAAAGAAAGGGCATAATCGGTGAATACAGAGGAATAAAGCCAGAACGGACTCGCTTTGAACAAAATCAATTTCAGAACAACATATCCACGGCTGGGGGGTCGCACAAGGAAGAGGAAAATTATGGATAGGCGGGATGCAAAAAGGAAGGAATTCATCGTAACCATGTTTAACAAAGGAAATACCAATAACCCCACAGAAAGTAACAGGGAACCCGAAAAAAACGACATTAAAGACAAACTGCGCCTTTGGGAGAAACTCAACAAAAAGGAAATAAATAAATCGTGGGAGCTAATCTCCTTACAAAAATACTTGGAAGTTGAGAGGGTGCCTCGTGGCCTAAGAATCCTAATAATGCCAAGCCAGCAGGATGTTACGAATGAACTACTCCAGGAGTGGGGTGAACACACAATCAATTCCTCTTTGGGGCTACTTAAGATACTTGTAAAACACATTGAAATAGCGCTTGACAAGATTAAGGAACAATTGCGAACATTGGAAAAGGAAATTGATAGACTCAAACTCAATACTGAAATGACAAAATTTAAGGAGGACTTAAACAAACAAATAGAAAAACATGAGGAGGAAGTAAGGGCAAGAAAGCAAACCAAATTCGAGAGGGATGCCAATGACTATGCGCAAGGTCGCATTTTTACGTTCGCCCGAAAATATGACTCTTTCAGACCACCCAAAGCCAACACGGCTAGTTCGTCCTCGAGCATGACGTCGTTAACATCAGCCGACTTTAGTGAAGATGACGCCAACTTAGATCCACAACAAAAGGCTTTTTTAGGGGACATGCGCCTGGTTCATTCACAACAGAAATGGGAACAAAACCACGGGGCGCAAAGAAATACGCGTGGTCGGGCAAGGGGAAGAGGAAGATCTTGGCAGCCAAGATCTACAAAGCCCACACAAGGAGAGGCACAAGGCGAAATGGCTACAAACGAAAAAATTGGCACAGAGACAAGACTAATGAAGAAGAGGGGGAAGTAAACGAAGAACTGCAAATAATCAATCTCTCGGGAAAGGAAATTTCTGAGGCAGAAATATCATTGCTTAGAAAAGGAATCAATTTTTGCCCCACATCACACATAGACCTGGCACAAACACGAATTGATCTATATCTTTACATTCGGAAAATAAAACTTGCAAAATTCTTTGCGGAGAGAAAAAATAAACCCCAAATCTCGAAAAATCAGCCCAAACCTACATCCACTCTGTTGGCAAAGGAGTCCGAGGCTTACTTAACTTTATTGAATTTGAATACAGAGGATGGTCATGAAATCAGCTTGGAGAACGCCATAACACAAATGGGAGCGGGAACTAGTGGCTTCAAGGCAAAATCCAAGTTGTATCCCCAACTAGCGCCTGGAAACAAAATTGACATGTTTCAGGAAGCAGTCATCCATGACCTTTACAAAATAAACATCAAAAATAACAGCAAGAACAACTTATCTAAAAGCGAGAAGGAAGCCTTAATCGCATTGCGCAAAAATGAAACCTTTGAAATTAAAACAGCTGATAAAGGTGGCAATATTGTCTTATGGGACCAAAAATTATATATCGCGGAAGCAATGGAACAATTGAACAATCCACAGCATTATGAAAAATTAAACACCAATCCCACCGACAACATCAAAAGGGAATTGGACAAGAAAATAACCCAGTGGGAAAAGGATGAACTTTTGGATCTTGACGAGAAAAAGTATCTAACAGTGGATTTCCCCAAAACAGCCACGGTGTACTTTCTGCCCAAGGTCCACAAAAATGCCACTAAACCACCAGGGAGGCCGATTGTCTCGGCAAACGGCTCCTTATTGGAACCTTTATCCAATTTCATTGATTTCTACCTGAATCCCTATGTGAAATGCCTGAAATCATATATAAAGGATACCACCGACTTCCTATGTCACCTGAACCAAATTGAATGGCAACCAGACTACATCATGATCACAATGGATGTAGTTTCATTGTACACAAATATTGACAATGATATGGGCATCAGGGCCTGCAAACACATTTTTATGGAACGGAACATTCATTATCAACATCACTACAATATGCTTTTGGAAATGATTCAGTACCTGCTATACAATAACATCTTCATGTTTGGCGAGACAGTGTATAAACAGAAAAATGGTGCCGCCATGGGCTTTTCATTCAGCCCGAACTATGCCTGCACCGCCATGGGATGGTGGGAGGAAAAGATTGCATGGGATGAGAGCCTTCAACCATTCACACAACATATCAAGGTCTGGAAGAGATTCATAGACGATCTGTTCATTGTATGGAATGGGGGAGAGAAGAAATTCCTAGAATACTTCCAGATACTAAACACCAGTACACCAGGCATAAAATTCACCCACAACATCAATAAGGATAAAGCTGTTTTCCTGGATACTGAGGTATATGTTAAAAACAACCGGATAGAAACCACTCTTCATCGTAAAAACACCGCAACAAATGCAACTTTGGAGGCCACCAGCTTTCATCAAAAATCGCTCATATCAAGTATTCCATATGGGGAATTTTTACGACTGAGAAGGATATGTAGTGAGGAATAAGAGTGGCAAAAACAGAGCAAAAACAGAGCAAAAACGCTATGCAACGCTTCCACAAAAGACAGTACAATCAACAATCCACACGGAAATGTTGGGAAAGGGCCAACCAAACTAGAAGAGAAGACTGCCTAACACCAAAGGAATCCCAATCAACAACTGAGGAAGAACCAATCAGATTCATTACAGACTACAGCAGTGAATCCAAGCAGGTAAATCAAATACTCAAAAGAAATTGGAAGCTCCTACAATTGGACCCAGTGATAGGCAAAAGAATGGGAAACCATCCCATCCTAACATACAGAAGGGCCAGAAATCTCCAGGACCAGTTGATCCATAGTCATTTTCAACCAAACAGGAAAGGAAAGCCATGGCTACAAACCAAAGGTTTTATAAAATGTTATAATTGCAAGGTCTGCGAAATTGCAAAACCAACCACAACAATAACCATGCCGAACAACAAAAGCTGGAAAATCAAGGAATGCATCACATGCAACAGTAAATACACTGTGTATATGATTGAATGTCCTTACAAGATGAGGTACATAGGAAGCACAATCTGCGAGCTCAAAAAGCGAGTATTGGAACACGTTCGGGCCACTGTCCACAAGGACAGGGTCAACGCAATTGCAAAACACATGGAACAGAGTCACAATGGTGATTGGAAACAACTTCGCTTTTGGGGCATTGAAACCATGAATTTGTCAGTAAGGGGCGGCCATCATGAAAAATCCCTTCGACAAAAAGAATCCAAGCATATTTTGAGCTTCAGGACAATGACACCTTTCGGGCTGAACCAGTCAGAGGAACTGTACATACACTTGTAAATATTATTGTAGAAATTCTACAACTATGAACCCTTGAACCTTCCATACGATGTCATCCCGCCACCATGATTCACTTGAATATAATTTGTCCCCTCACTCACCACTACCTCACAATTTTCTTACCCTTGTAAATAACTCACAGCCATTAATTGATTGTTTTGTTTTGTTGGAAATTTCAATAAGCTTGCCCACTGGAGGGCTGCACTTGGACATAGAAACTGAATGGGCAATTCATGAATAGCCCACTGGAGGGCAGTATTTCTAGTTCGATAATTAATTGTACTATGTTCCATCGTGAATGATGAATGCCAATTGATTGCCTTGTTTTATAATCTGAATTTTGACAAAATGAATTGCATTATCTCTGGGTACAACGGCACACTCCCCTAATTGTGTTACAAACCTTGGTTGTAAAAGAGAGAAACCACCGGGATGCCCCAAAAAAACTACAGGTCCCAAAATGCTTAGCGTAAGTGGGTGGACTTGGCCAAAAAAGAAGGTGTGTTTCAAAATATACGTTGTCCCCTTTAAAACTGTGAGTGTTTAGCACTAAACTGACCGTGACCAAGGCAGCGGACGCTGCCGAAACACGTCGGTTGTTTTCTGTTTGACCCCCCATGGATTTGTAAAGCAAAATAAACATCACCAAAAACTAACTAAGCGATTGATAGTCCGTTCCTTTCTGCGACTCCACGCATCTCCGGAATCGGGGAAACTTTGTTGAATTGTCAGCGGCTGGCTCAGCCGCAGGAGAAACGCGATCGGGAAAAGCAGCGCCTTACGAGGGGAAAGGGAGCCAAGCGGAGGATATATATATATATATATATTACCTACTGGCGGTCGGTAGTTATAGTTAGGATTATTTTCTATAGGGAATCCGCAACATTCTATTGGGAATAACTTTGGCGTCGATTGAGGGATCTGCCTGTAATGTTCCTGAAATTTGCCTCGCTGCGCTCCGCTCCTTCCTTGAAAGTTTGGAGGGGATTCGTCAAGCGGGGGCCGAGATAAAAGGGGGGTCCCAAAACGTGTTTTCCCCATGTTAATTTCCATAGGGCGGTTGGACTCACTTATAGCCCGAACGGCTGAATGTATTTCCACCAAACTTGGCAAAATTGTAGGGACTGGTAGCCCGATGTGCCTTTGCTATGTCTCAAGATCTGTACTCCTGTGGATTTTGAGTAATTTAGGTTTAAAAAAATATATATATCTATAAGCGCCCCCCGGTACGCGCACCGGGGCGCGCTCCAGTGCGCTTCGCTAGTTTGCGAGCGGAAAGCTGATTGGATCTCGGGTGTCTGTCAACATTCCAAGCAGTCCGGAGCGGCTGCCATCTTGTGTCTCGGTAGGATCGAGACACAAGAGGTGGCAAAAACAAAGGGGGAAATGACCAAAAGTGGGCTGGGTAGACCCCCCCTGACCCCCTAGGTTTGATGTGGGGGCCATAAAATGGCCCGCGGGGCAAAAAATATATATTTTTTTTCGAGTTGCGCGGGGGAGCGCCCGGTACGCGCACCGGGGAGCGTACCGGGGAGCGTACCATGGGGAAAAAAGAATGACAGATTTTTTTAAAAATGTAGTATTTTTTTATAAATTGGAGGTAGTTCTAAAAATAACTGTTTTTTTATTCTTTTTGTTGTTTTATATTTTTTTGTTATTGTTTTTTGGAACATTTTTTACTTTTTTTGGCTTTTATGAACAATTTTATATTTTTTTGTAATTTTTATGGGGACAAACAAAAAACAGGGAATTGTAAACGGCTCAACTGGAGCAAAAAAAAATCAGGAAAAAATTAAGGTTTCTTACTACAGTTGTGGTTGTCTCCAGCACGGTTGATGAGTTTAATACTTTGCTCACCATAGGTAATTGTTTTTCCACAAAATATACAAACTATTTTGATTTCTCCAAACTTGGGTTGGATGTTTGGGACCATCTCCCTTGTCTCAGGACCCGATGGAGTGGGTTGTTTGCTTTGGGAGGTGCTGGGAGAAGATTGGGGTGGGTTTCTGGTCAGTTCTCTGACCTCTGCCGCAGCATAGTTGTTAGCGTGCCGGCCAGGGGCGTAACACAGGCCCCTGCAGACCCCGCAGTGCGGGGGGGCCTCGACGCTCCAGGGGCCCCAGGCCCCCCTCACTCTCTGTAAGACGTCTTGAAGGTAAACTACAGTGCGCGTGCCGCACACCACGGAGTCCATGGCATGGACGGTGAGCCACAATCTATTGTAACAACCAGTAATTATAGGGACGATGGGCACGGGCGTATTAACACAGGCCCCCGCAGGGGGCCCCAACGCTCCAGTCAGGGGCCCCCTCACTCTTAGCAGAGGAAGGAAGACACGCTGCCTACACAGTAAGCAAGGCAGGCCTGTAAACAGTGCGCTACTCACACCACGGACGGTGACGTACCTGGGCCTCTATTTTAAACATGAGTTATGGTGCAGCGCGTGCGCACGCCCTGCCAGCCTGTCTGAGCCTTTTTGAATTATTTAAATAGTTGGTGCACACTGACGGCTCTTACTTTTGAACTAAGGTCCGTGGGCGTGGTGGCGCGCAGTTGTTGTCTATGCGTCTGCACACCGCGGTCTTAAGGTAGGGGGCGGGCCTCGTGACTAATGCCAATTTTGTCATGCGCATTTTAAAAGAGCGCGAGACTTAGTACTGGCACTGCGGTGACTCAGGAGAAGCCAGAAGGGTGCGGCCACCGTGGTACTAGCCCCTGCCTGGCCTTGCCCAGTGTCAGTCGCCCTGTCTTCTGTGGCCCGCCCGGGCGCTCGCCTTCAAAGGAAAGCTGCAGGCTAGCCAGCCAGGCCTAAGGTGAGCGACGAGCGTGCAAGACTTGAGAAGTATGTCGTGTGATTAAACACCTGTTTTAGAGAGAGGCGCAGATTGCAGAAGGGAGATGGCGGGAACGGACCGTTAAGGAAATATTCATTTTAGCACTGGCTGGATGTCTGAGACCGGGCAGAGGGAGAGGGGGGGGATATATAACCGGCCGAAGCAGAAAGCGATGGGTGTCATGATCAGTTATGTGTTCACTGGGGGAGGGGGTGCTGTCCTGATGGGCCTGAAGAATGCCGTGTAAACGTTGCCCACAACACTCTAGGAAATACTTTAAAATCGATTCATTTCGCTATTTCCAGTTTCCACATAGGGCGAGCGATGCATAGTCTTCCTTGTAGTCTTTCCTTGTCCTAGGCATCTGGGACTTGAGCAACACCTGCCTGCTTCTAGCTCACCTTCCACGCATGTGCCTCTTGATAGCTGAGCACTTTGTAACTGAGGGCATGTGCCATCCTGGTTCTACCTGTTTCCTTTGCCAGCTGGGCATTATTTTTCTCTACCTGTTGGCAACGCGTGCTAGATGCTAGAACAACAGAATGGTAGGTGTGGCACCTTCAGCCAGTCCTCGTTTTTTCATAAATGAGGCCCTTGTTGTGAGGCCTCATTCCTTTGCTTATGTGGTGCTGCCTGTTGTTGCCTGTGAGTTCATCCAGTATTAATTTAGTGTGCTCCTTGGGGTGATTTACCTTAATTTCTGCTTACCTCGGTCCTGAACTGTAAAAGTGTTATACAAGTGCTGTGTTCTGTCCTACGAGACCAGCCGAGAGGCGCGAATGTGAGCGAGACAAATTACCAGTGGCTAATCTCTATTCAAACAGTCAACCCATCTATCACATGTGTGTTTTTCTCAGTCAGACACCCATGAGTCCCATCGCTTGCAGTGTCACAGAGCTCGAGCTGCACCTCGCTGATGTGGCCACACAATGCCTTCTGAGGTGTGGGGCTCCATGTGTTCCTTCCTGCTCGTGTGGACTAACAGTTCAGGGTGCACTGAAGCCTTCCTATTAGAGTAGGACAGGGCTGGTTTTCATAGGGCTGGTCCCTGTCTGCAGTGGCACCGTGGGGAAAACTATCATGCACTGGAGTGTGGTCTAAAGTATTTAACGGTGACTGAGATTAATTCAAGCTTGCCACTCCTCACATTTTAACTTTTCTCAGTGGGATGCCCTGCCTATGACATGTATGCCCAGTCAAGGTTGGGCATGCACCTAGCTCACTATCCCACAGGACCCAATCGGTACCTCACTAACAATTCCAAAACAGGCCAAAGCTGATCTGAGTTTGCTTGTGATCCATTGGAGCACAGATGTGGTCTGGTCTGCCAGTTTAGGTTGGACTTCCTGTTGGATTGAGGCTGATTTGCATATGATTGGACTCTGTATTTAGTGGCACAGTGAGAATAAAATCATAAACTGAAATATCATTCAGAGTAATTAGCAGTGACTAAGATTAAGTCACACGTATCACTTTTCTCTTGTTTTGTGTGTACCAACTTTAGAAATTTTAGGATTTTTATCTCAGGACTTGTAAGACCATAGCGCAATGCAACCACACAGCCATAGCAATGGCAAATGACCGTTACACAAATTCTATGCACCACACCATACCTTAATTTTCACCATGCCATACCATGTTGTCAAGCAAGTTGCATCGCTGCCTAATGCCTACGTCTTGTCTAGGTCTGCATCTACCCTTCTCAATGCCAGTTTGCTAATCTACTCTGATTGGGCCACGTTAGTACTTGTTGTTTAGTCGCATTTCCTGTGCAGCCTGCTTTTGCTTGTTGATAATTATTCCCGTGTTTCATCTCCAAGATCTCAAGCGATTGAGCTGTGATTTCTCTGATCTCCACCAGTATCTCCATAAAACTGGAGGAGGAAGCAAATGTATGACGTGTATTTTTGATGGCAAGAACACTATAGCTCAACAGTAACAGCATAACAACTGTTTGAGACACAAATAAGTGCCTCCTCTTTAATGCAGCCCATAAGGCACACATGAAACATGCTCCATGGTCCTATTTAATACACCTTCTCTCTCCAGTGCTTAGGTAAATACTATCATAATATTGAATCCACTGCTCAAATGTTTTCAATAGGGGAAGCCAGTCAGAATCTTCTAATTAGTAAACCGTTGTACATTACATTTTGCCGCATGAGCCCAAATGTAGTTTAACTTAGCAGCATAAAATGTTGCAAACCCATTGAACAAAACCCCAAGCGCAAATGAGTTATAGCTAATATTGCTTCTATTGATGCAGCATTCTTCAGCGCTTCACCTCATGTTACCTTTTTATGTGCAGCGAGAGACAGTGGGGAGAGAGACAGCGGAGAGAGAGACAGTGGGGAAAGAGACAGTGGAGAGACAGACAGTGGGGAGAGAGACAATGGGGAGAGAGACAATGGGGAGAGAGACAGTGGGGAGAGAGACAGTGGGGAGAGAGACAGTGGGGAGAGAGACAGTGGGGAGAGAGACAGTGGGGAGAGAGACAGTGGAGAGAGACAGTGGAGAGAGAGAGTGGAGAGAGAGAGTGGCGAGAGTGGAGAGATTGGAGAGAGAGAGAGTAGAGAGAGTGGAGAGTGGAGAGAGAGAGAATGGAGAGAGAGAAGAGGGAGAGTAGAGAGAGAGAGTAGGGAGAGAGAGTGGAGAGACAGTAAAGAGAGAGAAAGGAGAGTGGAGAGAGAGAAAGTGGAGAGAGACAGTGAAGATAGATTGGACAGAGTTGAGAGAGAGGATGGAGAGAGAGAGATAGAGTGGAGAGAGAGTAGAGACTGACTGACTCAGAGATTGAATACTGACTGACCGAGAGACTGACTGGCTGAGAAACTGACAGAGAGAGAGAGACTGACTGACAGACTGACAGAAAGAGAGAGATAGAGAGACTGACTGACAGACTGGCTGACTGAGAGAGACTGACTGACTGAGAGAGATTGAATGACAGGGAGAGAGAGACTGGCTCACAGAGACAGAGAGAGAGAGAGAGTGGAGAGGGAGAGAGAGAGTGGAGAGGGAGAGAGGGAGTGGAGAGAGAGAGAGAGTGGAGAGAGAGAGAGTGTGGAGAGGGAGAGAGAGAGCGGAGAGAGAGAGAGAGGAGAGGTTTGGCGCCGCGGCCAGCGTGACTGACTCCGAAATCTGGGGATCACGGCAGATTAGCCCAGCACCATGTGACTCTGGGCAATAGCTTGCTTAATCTTCCCGACGGCCCCCAGCGCCTAGAGACCCTTACGGATTATTATTATTATAAAGTGAAGAGAGTGGAGAGAGAGAGTGGAGAGAGAGAGTGGAGAGAGAGAGTGGAGAGAGAGAGTGGAGAGAGAGAGAGGAGAGAGAGAGAGTGGAGAGAGAGAGAGAGTGGATAGAGCGAGAGTGGATAGAGAGAGCGGAGAGAGAGTGGAGAGAGAGTGGAGCGAGAGAGAGAGAAGAGAGAGTGGAGAGAGAGAAAGAGAGTGGAGAGAGAGAGAGAGAGAGAGAGAGAGAGAGAGAGAGAGAGGAGAGAGAGAGAGAGAGTATAGAGAGTGGAGAGAGTGGAGGGAGACAGTGGAGGCAGACAGTGAGGAGAGAGAGTAGAGAGAGAGAGACGGTGGAGAGAGAGGCAGTGGAGATAGATTGGACAGAGTTGAGAGAGAGAATAGAGAGATAGAGTGGAGAGAGAGTAGAGACTGGCTGACTCAGAGACTGAATACTGACTGACCGAGAGACTGACTGGCTGAGAAACTAATTGAGAGAGAGAGAGTCTGACTGACTGAGAGAGGACTGACAGAAAGAGAGAGATAGAGAGATTGACTGACTGACTGACTGACTGACTGAATGACAGAGAGAGAGAGACTGACTGACAGCGAGAGAGACTGACTCAGAGAGAGAGAGAGAGAGAGAGAGAGAGAGAGAGAGAGAGAGAGAGAGAGAGACTGTGATGGAATTGGGGTCGCAGTGTGTATGAAGCTATGCAATGCCTCTCTAGATTGCTATTGTCTACTAATAAAAATGTATTATCAAAATTTGCTCTTTGTAGTTGCATCTGCTTTTGAAATACTGTATTGTCGCATTGTCTAATGTTTTAAAACAGAAACGAGAAGGAGCAGTGGATGCACTTTTGTCAAAATTGAACGATGAGTGGGCCCGACGTTGTATATCATGACAGGAGTCTGCATCAGGAAACCCACCTAAAATTGGGCAAACTTCCCCGGCGTACTGATGACAGGGACCCTGAAATGAATGAACCACCACCTATGATAGCCTGCTGGCAGACTAAGCCCAACCTTTAACTCCACCATCCAGTGTTACTTATAACGGCTGGATTGGTGACAGTGGCGTAAGAATAGCCCCGCATCCCCTGCAGTATGGCGGGTCGCTGGCCTAGAGAGCTCTAGACTGGCACGGAAGATGGGAGGGGGGCCCCCTCCATGTAGTTTGCAGGGGGGCCCCCTCAAGTTTCGTTACGCCACTGGTGCCGGCGTTGCATGTGGTGAATCATGGTGTTGTTGCCAAAAGAGTACTTTTTGTTAGGGTTCCCCCTGGAAAGTACAGTGCCACAGATTAGACAAATAACCTTTGGCGCATTTACTTTCTTGAGGTCCTTTGGGATTGAAAAAAAACTCCCAGATAATGTGCTCCTTTGGCTTATATGGGGTAGTATCCTCAGGCAGGAACCTCATTTCCTCCTCCTCCTCCTCCTCCTCCTCTTCTTCTTCATCTCCACCACTGTGGTGTTGTGGTGGTCCTTGTGGTGGTGGTGGTGGTGGTGGTTGAGATGCTCCTGCTGCTGCTGCTACTGTAGCCATTTTTCAGTACAAATAGGTACAAATAGGTCTGCAGAATGAGGAAAATAGGTGGAGGCTTTCATCATTTGGAAAACAAAACTGTCCTGAACCAATCAAAAGTGTTATTTTCAGGTCACATGACTCGGTTTTTTCAGCATTTGGAAACCAAAACTGTTCTGAACCAATGAAAAGGGTTATTTTCAGGTCACATGATCCGACGCGCTTACGCTACGCGACCCGGGGCGCTTACGTAGCATGTTCGTATGCGCGTGGGTGCTTCCGGGTGCGCTTACGCGATGCGTATCACGCGGACGCGGCTACGCGATACATCACAATGATGTTTTTGTTCGCGGCAATAGCGCTAACGGGACGCTCACCGGTACGCGCACCGGCGCGTGCCGCAAGACTCCGCTGACCGGTACGCGCACTGGGAGCGCCCCAAGGAAAAAAAAAAAATGAAGAATATACATATAATAAATAGTATTACATAAATATACAATATAGGATTCATTATAAAAATATTATATTTGATAGCAATAGAAATTTGCTATTAAAAAACTTTTGAAATTCAGTGAAAAAAAACATAGGTTTGAGGCCCTATATATAGTTAGGAATTATCATTTAAAAAGTCTATGAAATTCACTGAAAAAAACAATAGGTTTCACATCAGTTATAGTTAGGAATTAGCATTTAAAAAACCTATGAAATTCACTGAAAAAACCATAGGTTTCACAACAGTTAAAGTTAGGAATTAGCATTTAACCCTTTCCATCCTCATGACGAGCTCAGCTCGTCATGAGGCACACTGGAGCTGTGCTGATGACGAGCTGAGCTCGTCATGAAACAATGGGAAAACAAAGGATCCAGCACGGGGGGGGGGGGGAAGCCTTAGCAGCCAAGTGCTTAAAAAACCTATTAAATTCACTGAAAAAACCATAGGCTTGACACCAGTTATAGTTAGCAGGAAATTTTACTGACATAAAACCATTGAAATTCCCACGTTATAGTTAGTTGGACTCACTATAACTTGCGTGCCTGCAATGCACTGCTGATGACGTCACATATTACATCACTCATGACATGGTCAGTGACATCACTCATGACATCACTGATGACTATAACTGGTGTCAAACCTATGGTTTTTTCAGTGAATATATATATATATCTATGATTGTGGCCTTGTGCAGCAGGGTTTGTCAATCTCGGCAGGTTGGGAACAGCGTCTAATACAAAAAGGAAAGAAATCTACAGAAAAACCCAGTTAAAAGGTCAGTTATGGTTGAATCGAGACTCAAAAAACCCTGAAAGAAGTTAGCTATGTGTTGCAACACACACAATGCATGCCATAATGCATATTGCCCACCATGGTTTGCTCTTGATAGACTGCCTTTTTTCCTGTGTCATTGGCAAAGTGGTATTTTGAGAACGGCAGGGAGAGTGAGTTATGGCGTGTGCTGCGTGCATAACAAACCATAACTGCAGAATTGCACTGTTTTTTTTGGCTCTGAATTCACTGAACCATGAATAACAGATATTGGTATCGCTGTTAAGTAATTGTGTTGAGGCATAAACAAGAAACACTAGTGTAACCTGTGGGATAATGTGAGCTCTGAATAATTGAGCAAGAGCATATCTGAATGAATTTGTATGATTTGTCCACCTCTGCTTCCTGTGATTCGGGATTATAAGAACTATACATTTTTTTTCCCTAACACATTTTATTGGGTTTTAGCCTTATACCAGAGTCAAGTCGGCCCACAAAGATATACAGGACTTTGCAGAATTAAACCCCATGATCAACCAAAACACAAAAACATGCAAAGTGTATCCCCAGCCACTCCCCTCCCACCACAAATTATTGGCAATTACTCTATTCAAATGCAGGCCCAGACCCCATCTCAGTCCCATGTGTAAGAATCCACAGTGTGGACAGGTGCCAGTATTATGTCCCTATAATCTGCTAATTTGGGCCATATCTTCTGGTGTTTTTGTGGGCTTTCCCTAGCCTGTAACACCACCGTCTCCAGCACCATGCAGTGGTCCATCCCTCTCTTCCATGTCCCTGTAGATAGAGGTATAATTGCATTCCTCTGTATGACAATGTACCTCTTGCAGCATAAGCCCCAAAAATAGCAAATGTTGCTTGTAGCGACTCCCGCCTACCCTCTGTATGCTATGTAGGAGATGCGGTTTTGGAACTAAAGGAACATCCCAGGCGAGGACCTCTCCCAGGCAGGACGTTAGCCATTGCCAAAAGAGTGTTAATGCAGTACAACCCCATGCCGTATGGGGGAAAGTACCCTCTTCATCCTCCCATCGAAGACAAATGGGACAGCCAATGAGGCTCATGTGCCACAGGTGGCTTCTCATATAATAAGCCCTGAGCAGGTATTTCAATAGGATCAGCCGGAGCTGGGAAGGTATGGCTGGTCCGCGGGGGGCTTCTAGAGGTTTGGTCCAGACATCCTCAGCTATGTTTTAAATATCCTCCCCCCATGCCGCACGAAGGGCTGGTAGTGTTGTGGCGCTACTTGTAACCAGGGATGGATACATTTTTGAGATCTTGTGGGTGTCAAGATATTAACGATTTGCCTTCTAGCTGGCTAAATTCTGACAGCTCACACAGGTAGGGGGAGGTAGTGTGTCACAACTGCAGATATTTACAAAACTGGCTACGGTGCAACTGGTAATCTGATTGTATCTTTTGAAATGATGTAAGCACTGTGTCATGTATAATGTCTCCTTATGTAAAAATACCTATAGGTTGGCCCCCAATCTTGTTTTCTGCTGACGGGTGACAAGTGAGGTAATCCGTGGCACGTGGAGGAAGCCTTGGAAAGAGCTACAACAGAGTCCAGGTCTTCATGCTGTAACAAGAAGGGTGCATGCGAGGAGACAGGATGAGGACACCGGCTGCTCCAGACTTCGGTCCCCGGCTGTTCCACTCTCTGTTTTTTGCATGCGCCCCCCCCCTCCCTTGCTTCGTACACAGCAGCAGTGCAGGGCACTTCATCGACCTGCCGCCCTTCTGACTTGCGGATTTACTCTGTGAAAGCTTGGCACTCAAAGTCTTGGTATTGGGCATCTGCTGCTCGCAGCTCGCTGCCTCGGAGCCGGGACAGGAGCCTTTTTTACGGTAGCCGATGATCGGAGATTGCACAGACTGTACCGGACTGCTACAATTGCAATTGAGATCAGAGATCATACCGGAGTGGCGCAATAGGGAGATCTTCTATAGGAGGTGGCGCCTCTACTCCAGCACAATCTGGTCCGGTCCGCATTTTGCAAGTTGACGATTGAGGCTTGAGGCTCTGCTGCTCTCCGGAGTCACAGTGGTCTGCTGTGGCGTCTTCTATGGTGGCTAGAGATTGCATCGGCGGAACCGGCGCCTGCACATCTCCAGTCTGTCCCTCGCACCCCTTGAATCCCGGGTGCCGAACAGGGAATCATCCTTGAAACAACCCGGAGCGCGTTGTGGGGATCATCTGGAGAGCGGTGGTGAGTTGATGGCAGGAGTTGAACTTTGAGCTAGGACAGAACCTGCTCGCGGGTCCGCGCAGTTTAAATTTTGCCCACTCAGTCCACCCTATTTGCTTGGCTGCTTGGCTACACACTGCTATATGATGCACTGCTTTTCCATGCTTCCTCTTGGCTTCCCGGCAGCCCACCCCAGTCTGCCTTAACCAGGTCGCCCCAGCAGCCTCTACTGCCCCAGCTGACCAGTTGCCTTTGTCACTTGCCCCCTGTCTCTGAAGCTACTGTTCGCTGCCTGTGCAATCATTGTCAGCGAGCGAGTGAGAGGAAACGTCGCGCTGCTCCTCACTCCTGTTCTCGTCTGACGAGCCCGTTGGCACCCATCAGGCAAGGGAAAGGGGAAGTTTCACCGAAGCCCCATTGTCTATGTGTTGAGGCTGCGGAGGACCCTGCGGTCTCTGTGGTCACCGGGGCACTGTCACAGAGCTTCTAGCAGCTCGTAAGGAGCAAGGGGGAGGGAGGAAGGAGCCGAGGAGAGAGGTGGAGCCACCCTTTCCTACTCGACCCTATCACAGCCTGCGGCAAGCTGTGAGTGCACCTGTGGGACAAGACGCTGAGTGACAAACGGGACTTCGCCTGTGGACCCCCTAGGACACTATGGATGCGGGGGATTTTGGGAGCAGCAGCAGTAGCAGTAGCATACGGAGTCACAGAGTCCTTTCCCTGGAATTCAGGAGCCGGGATAAGAAAAAATACTCAAGAGTTCCTCCCATGAAGTGGCCGGAGTAGCACAGGACCAGTCCAGCGCAGTGCTGTGCAATCAGAGGACAAAGGATAAAGGAAGACAGCTATTGGTGAGTTTGATTAAGTTGACTCAGCCTAAGCTTCCAACTCAAACTCCAACGCTAATTTCGACTCCTTTATACCTCATCAACGGCAATGAGCAATCTGCCATAGTGCTACAGGTTGAGCCGGGTGGAGTAGGGTGGAGTCAACTTGAGCTGCGCTGAGCTGAGCTGCTCTCCCCCGCTCTCCCAACGGCGGGAATACTTCCCATACTATACAACATAACACAACACAAACGTTTTAAGGGTTCTCTTCCCCTTCTAAGTAACTGCCATTGATAACTAGGCTTGCTATAGTGCAGTATGAGGTCAGGACATGTCAGAGGAGGTCCGCCGAGTAAAGGAGGCATAAAAAATGCAAATGAACCTCCAAGACGCTAGATGGGAACAGGGAGGAACCACCATCTAAAACCAGGCCAGCAATACAGAGTGACTGCTCCTTAATTGACATACCAACATGCAAATCAGATACAAACAGCTCAAGGAGCAAGCAACAATCAAAAATAGAAAAGAACAACAAAACAAAAAACTGTCAAACCTTGTTCCAGACAAAATTTGCACAAAGACGTGCTTCTTAAAAAATACTTTACTTTCAAATACCAAAGAAATGCCAGGCCTTCAACCACCTCTCGAACCATTCCAGCTGTTACAGTTTACTGGCGCACAGAGAAACAACAACAGCAAGAAAATCCCTAGTCCGACAGTTAGAAGCTTACCGCAAATAACATCAACCCCACAGCATAAAAAAAATTGGATGGCTCAGGACACTAGAACCTGTGGAAAAAAAGGTGGACAAAAAGTTGTAATAGAAACCAATCTAATTCAAGTACACAGGTCCAACGATGCAAAAGAGATATCTGTAGACAAACTAGAAGAGAGCCAAACAGACATCTGAGTTACTGCTGGGATCAGCAGACCAACTTGTGAGGAATACACAATCAGCACCTGCACCGCAACGGACACACCAACGATCTGCGAACAAAGAAGCCAAGAGGCAATAAAGCACTCTAGTGATACCAAAAATAAGGACTTGAGCGCAAAGGAGCACCAGAAAGGAAAAGAACTCTCTTTGGCAGCTCTGGTAACACCACCTAACGCACAAGGGCCCGACCACAATACAACGTTGAGGCCAGGAAGAAAGATAGATAAAGCAGACAGGTCAACAACTCCTTCTTCAGAGGTGATAGAAATAGCCTCATACCTGGGAAAGGAAGAGAGGTAGGATCTCATAGCCGCCTACTCCCAAGATAAGAGCGGAAGCGTGCTCACTGTAAACAAACTGATCAAGACAACTAAAGGCAACCAGGAACAACAGGCGGAGGGGGTGGGCGTGTCTAAGGGAGACCAAAACGTCCTAATAACTCCAGGAACCCAAGAGGAAACACCAAGACATACAAAGTATGAAAGTGCCTGGCCTAGTCTGTTAAAAACAATGCAACTCCGGCGAGAGGCCCTACATTACCAATCGGACAAGATGGACACTCAACTAACGCTATTAGACACATTGGCTGTCTTTGTGGTTGCCATCGACGGGAAGTTGGGTACATTAAATACACTTCTCCAAAATAAGTTTGACCAATCACAAGACGTAAATAGGAGTGGCAGATGTGGATGTGGCCCATTTATTGATAAACTGTCCTCACTTCCACCAACGCTGAGCGATCTGTGCATACAACTTAAAAGGCCTCCACAGTGTCTACAAATCCAACCTCTTGAGGGCCTCTTGGGAAAAGAAACAAATGTCTGAAGGTACACAGAAATACTGGAAATTAACAAACAAGGACACTCCAAATCAAAAGACATCCTAGCCCATACGATTAAAAGAACGGAGGCCAGTGAAACTGGTACGTTAGGTGCTCTACTTCCCGAAGCCTCGGCGGAAGTCAACGCAGACAAACAAATGAACGCTAAACAAAGACGAGCAAAAAAACGTAAAGGCAGAGAAAAAAAAATTCAAACCGGGAAGGATTTATGCATCTCTTTGGGAGGTCCTCAGTTGCAGAACAAAGCATACTCCAACCTGAGAGAGACACTAGCATAGCAGAGACGCCTGCAGAGGTAATAACAATAAATCAAACCACCAACAGAAAGAGGCAAACAATCGTGAAAATGAATATACTTGGAAATACCAGGAGTGAAGATCTAGAAACCCCACTCTGCGATATGCCAAGCACATGTCCCCAACCATCCGTGGAGGGAAATACAACTCTTGAACCCGATCAGAATCGATTACCAAAGAGTAACACCATGACTTGTTCTAATTCCATTCAAACAATAAAACAAGAAAACATCCTGGTAAAAAGGCTTGGGAACGACTTGGAGTCTAAAATGTCAGGAATGTGTAAATTGACAACGGGCAGTCATTTGGCCACCACTACTCAAGTGACCCCATCCTTACATACACGGGTTAAACAGAGAGAAGAAATACTGGCACCTGCAAAAAACGCGGAATCCACGCACTACCTCCCTTGGCTCTGAAAGAACCACCAACTGGCTAAACTGTCTGAACCAAATCAATATATACTTTGTCAAAAAACAAGAGACGAGGTAGAATCTAATACTAATCAGGCAAAAACATCAGTAACATGGGGAATTGAGTCTATATCATCAAGCCTAATTAACAAAGGGGCCAGGAGCACAGACGAACAAAGGAATGCGACAAGTGCCATATGGTTCAATCCGGATTACATCTCGAAAGGAAGACACGACATACTAAATAGAGGTAACATCCTACGGCTGATATCTCATATCCCCTCTCTGGAAGAAGTGAGAACGTCTGACCTGGTCTCAATTGAATTTATAGATGATGACGGAACGGGCAGAGAAAAAAGGAAAGCAACTTGGGCAACGACAGCAATCTCACAGAAAATACAAGCTGAGGCCAACATGTTTAAAAATTGGGGGATAACAATAATGCCATACACAAAGCCAAGATACCCGGAAATATTAATTCAGGTGGTAATGGTGGAGGATCAGGACACTGTTAAAAGTTACAGAATTTCGGTTCTCAGAGGAGCGGTGGGGAAATGCGGAACAAGTAGTGATCAACATTCCAGCTTTACTCGACGGATCGATGATGATAAGTCATCACCAACTGGATTAGCAGATCTAAGATGGATCGCTAGAACAATAAATAACAACAAAAATTGACAAACCGGCCCATACTTAAGAGAGAGTAAGCATAATCAACTACGCATATGTTCATATAATGTTAACGGTCTAGCCACTATAATATCTGACTCAGATTTTGTAAGCTATATAAGATCCTTTGATATTGTGGCATTAGAAGAGACATGGCAAGCAGACCCCCCGCACCTTCATGGATTCTTGCGTTTCTTCACTGGTGCAAAAAGGACAGCCCAATATGGGCACCCCCAAGGCGGCCTAGTGACCTACGTTTCAGCTACAAGTGCCCTCATGGTCAAGGAAGTTGGACCATCTTCTTCAGCGTCAATGGCAGTAAACCTTCTTTTCTCGCAACTAAAACCAGGAAATGTTGAAACTGACCTTACCTTGATCAACGCCTATGTCCATCCAAAAAAGAAAACAAAGGCAGCTAAAGAATTATCCCCCACAAGCATCATTGTAGGAATTTGCGATTCCTAAATTGCGAAAATTAAGGAATCGCAATTTAGGAATCGCAAATTCCTATGCATTAAAAATTCGCAAAAGTTTTAGCGATTTCGTAATTTTCCCTATTTGCGATTCCTTAATTGCGAATCGCAAATAAGGAATCGCTTTACATTGATTCCTATGGGCCTAGAGGCCTATTGGAATCAATGGGAAGGCATTCTCATTTTGTGAATTCGCAATTAAGGAATCGCAAAATGAGAATGCAATTTCAAGGGTGCAGGGGGGGGTCTAACTATGGGTATGTTAATCGACAAGGCTGAATCAAATAAAATGCCCATCCACTTCTGTTTTATAGACTACAAGGCTGCCTTTGACCACATAAATCGGAAAATGTTGTGGTCCAAACTGAATGGTTGGGGGATACTGAGGCCTCTGTTAGACTTGCTGATTCACCTTCACACAGAGACCTGGGTCCAGATAAAGGTGGGCGACGGATCACTCCTGTCAAGGCGCATACCAACCAACAAAGGCCTCAAACAGGGTTGCGTCTTGGCCCCCAAACTATTTATTCAGTTTTTAGGAGATCTTATACCAATCCTAAACAGCTGCAACTCTCATGCCCCCAAGTTGGGAGGGCTTCAATTACTGTGTATTCCCTACCCAGACGATATAGTCCTAATAAGCCACAAAAAGGTAGGGCTACAACATCTGGTGAATATTACACATGGCTATTCTGAAGCAAATGAACTGAACATAAACCTGGAGAAAACACAGACAATGACTATTAGTAAGAACAAGAGAAAATTGGTACTGGAACAATGTACAAATTGATAATGCATCAGTGTACAAATACCTAGGAGTAAAGATTGACAACAGCGGACAGTTTATTGCCCAGAAAACAAGCATCAGAGGCAAAGGTCTTGCTCTGTCAATTTCTTTAAAAACACTAAACAGCAAACTTTCTAGGCTCTCCCTTCTACCTCTGGTAAAAGTAATTTGAGCTAAACTCCTGCCAACAATCACCTATAAGAGTGAAGTACAGAGAGGCAGAGACGCAAAGACCTTCGATAATTCAATTATAGCTGCATACAGAATTATTTTTAGCCTGCCCAAACGAACCTCACCAGCACAAATTAGGCTAGAGTTCGGTGTCCAAAAACAGCTCCTGGCAAGACAGGGGGCATACATAACTATCTGGGATAAAGTACGGAAATCCAAACAAGGAACTCTAAATGAGTATCTATGGATGGAGCTAGAGCAACACCCTGCCTCACCAGCTGTCAAGTATCTTAAAAGTGGCCTGGCAAAATACTGGCTTAAAGCAGCTTTGGGATACCCCTACAAACCATACAACGCTCAAAAACCTGTTCAAGAAAACAATCAAATATCTTTCGTGGGTTGAAGATAAGGCAGCCCTCACAAAAAGATCAGATGACTGTATGACCCTGAACTCTTACTCAACACAAGCAGCACAGAGTTACTTTGGTTTGGGTTACGCTAAAACCGCTAAAATGAGGTTTTTAAGGTACAGGTTGGGCTTGCTACCCTGCATCCGACATTTCCCACGCTGGCTAAAAGACAAAGCAGGCTCCCTTTGCCGGTTATGTGGCTCAGTGCCAGAGGATATGTTGCACTTGTTATGCTCCTGTGACAAATTGTTGGATGAATGAAAACATCTGCTGAAACACCACCTTAATCAACGAGGGATATGTTCACGAAGGGAAGCAGTTCTCGCCTGCTTTGCATCTCAGGACCCACAGTTGAACTGCAGTTTTGTGAAATTTATGAAGGCGGTAGAAAAGAAAATGCCAAGGCCAATTTAATAGGATGCATCTTTGCGATTTTAAAATTAAATGAGAAATTGTGATCACAATACGCTGGTTTTATCAAGCATGTAGATTTATTTTTAAACTTTGATTTTGTACTGCAATGGTTTTAATTAACTATGCAAATAAAATATTACTTATTACTTACTTATTATTATTATTACTATAGTGTCCCACTTTTGAAAGCCCCTCAGCTGGATCACTTGGTCGGAGAAGACTGCCCCACCATAGCGGTGTCTCCCATGTCAGTCTCGCCCACCACCCCATCTTACGGAGGCCATGTGTAATACCACCCTGCTTGCTGGGGGAAGAGATCTTCCCTACTGTAAATCAGGTCCAGCACAGCAGTGTCACCTATCTCTCATCTCTCTGTGGCGTATGCCAGGCCAATTTGCTCCATCCACCAGACATCAATGATCTGCAAGTGGAAGGCTGTGTAGTAGGACTGTACATCAGCAGCAGCGATGCCCCTCAATATCTGGATTGAAAGCGGGTCCAGAAAGCTAAGCGGGAAGCCCCGCATCCAATAGGGAATTGACCCGGAAGTGCATTAATCAGTCAAAACCACAATGGAGCAATAGTGTAGGGGTAGTTC
The DNA here is from genome assembly GCF_964263255.1 of Lissotriton vulgaris. Taxonomy (NCBI): domain Eukaryota; kingdom Metazoa; phylum Chordata; class Amphibia; order Caudata; family Salamandridae; genus Lissotriton; species Lissotriton vulgaris. The sequence goes on along the minus strand of NC_141694.1, from coordinate 783,884,556 downwards.
TTAAGTTGGTAGAGCAAGCAGTGTAGAGAAACCATTTTGAAAATGGCCGATCGACCAAGTAGGGATAATGGCAATGGGGACCAGGTCTTCACCTTTCCTTGACTTGCAATAACAATGGAGCCATATTTTGGGTCTATTAAATGGTTGGCTCCAGAGAGACAAAGAACTATAAAAACATGTGTTTAGATTCTCAGTCATAACATACTGCTGAGAATCCACTTTGAAGCGGCGGGAAAATAGGAACTCCAAAGTTTAATCTCTCTCAGGAATAGATCACCCAGGATTTTGTCTATCCCCGGAGCTTTGTTGGGGACTATTCCCTTAATTGCCAAATTTATTTCCTCCACTGAAAAGTCTGTGGACTCTTCTTTTGCATAGGTGATGAGCCCTGGAATGACAATATTGGGGCTCACCACACCTTGTGGGCTGAGCGGCTGGTGGTTTTCCCCAACCCAAAACTGTCTTCCCGTGTTATCTTCCTGATCTCCCTTTCGTGTATAAACTGGTGAAGTGTGCCACCCTTTCTTTAGCTGCAATGTTATTTTCTATGATACTATATCCATCCCTGGTTCTTGGTACTACCACATTCCAGAAGGAACATTGGTCTTTCGTTTTGGCAGCATCTAGGAGAGCCTCCCAAATTCCCTGCTCCAATTCTACTGCCCTGTTCCGGTTATAAATAAGCTCCTCAGATTCGTATACATCCGTGTGTGGATTTCAATTATCTCTCCGAGTGACTCATGAGTAATCCCTGCGTTAATCGATGGTACCATACTCTCCATACTAACAATCCTGTAAATCTCATTGATAGTCTCCTGGGAGTGTTCTATTGTTCTTCATCTGACTCTATGGCTGTTGCTTGTAGCTCTCAGTCGTCTATTGAAGGGCTCCCCTAAGAAGTTATGTTATGCACTAAATGAAAGACTTCGTTTGAGAGTCATGGCATTTTGGTTGCTGTCCAATCGTGGTATGACCACCATATCCACAAAAAAATGGCCAAAGCTTAACGTCCAACATTATGTAATCAAATAAGTTGCTGTGATTTAACCAGTTAAACGTGTGATTACCTGATTTATCAGAGACCGACCTGCCATTACAAGCATGGACCCCCTGGTTTAAGGTAAGGGCATTAATTTGGACTTCTAAAGGGATTCATTTGTTGATTGGGGGTATTTCCAACTCTGGTATAGACCAGCTAGCATCCTCGTCTGTTGTCAGTGCAAGGTTTTCTGTACTCAATGGTTCAAATTGACAATTAAAGTCTCCCCCTACTATTTTCCTTTTTGAAGCCAGGAGTGAAGTTAAATGCTCATTCAGTTGGTCCACAACAATTGATTCTGTCCTATTTCTGATAGGTCTACAGTATACATTGTATATGTAATTTGTCACATCCGGGTGTGTGGCGAAGCTAAAGCATGTGATGTCTGGAGAATTCACTGTAATCTCCTTCACCAGGCCTGTGATGGTGGTTTTCACCCATATTGTAAGAACCCCTGAAGGCCTTCCTGACCCTGTGGATGTGGCTGCCTTGCAAAATCTCACAAACCTGTGCAGTATAGGGGCAGCAGAGATCATGGGCCAGATGTGTCAAAGGGCTTTAACCCATTCTGTGTCCATGGGAAAATGCTTTAGTACATATGGCTTCATGTCTCTTGAAAGAGACAGACGTCATATTGATCAATAAAATCACACCATTCTGGAATGACTAATTTAAATGCCAGACCAGCTGTATTGCAGGATAAAAATCTTGTTGGCATAGGGACCTTATCAGGGGGACCTGTCTAAAACAACATATGATGGAAGGACTGGTAGGTAACTTGGGTAGTTTGAATACTATTGTTGCTAAAGGTCATCCATGTAAATGATAAACCATCAAACACTTTACATTCAGTTTGGCATAAAGCAGCTCCACTTGCTGTGTTCTGCACAGTGCTAGGTGAGAGTCAATTATTGTTGTCCAGCCCAGATAATGGTGTAAATCTATTGCTAGTTGGTACGGTGTAACCTTCTGCAGCATTACGTTCTTGTCTCACAGACCTTGCTCAACTTGGCTGAATGGGCGGGATCGGTCTATGAAAGAATCCAAGTGGAAGGTGCTGATTACGCCATCTGTCTTGCTCAGCCTACAACCAGTTTTAATCAACTGATATGCCAAGTCTGGATATCTACATTTTATAATCACACACTCCCCTTCAATAGTTTTGGAGATATGTTCAATCCAAATATTTATCCTTACTGTGGAGAAGTGTGGCTCACCGATTAGAGCGGCAGACCCTGAGGCAGAGGTCTGGCCCGGGACCAGGGTTCAATTCCCGACACGGCAGGGTCTTGGGCTCAATGTCCACGGACTCGATAAATCTCGCCTAAGTGACTACTCTAATCATGGGTCCCACTCTGCAACTCTGGGCAATAGCTTGCTTAATCTCCACAACGGCCCGAAAGCGCTAGGATGCCTGACCTCACCTTGGAGGTGCCCAGTAAGGGGCATCTCACAGGGAAGCCAGGAAGGGTTCCACAGCGGTATACAGCGCCAAGATACCTTCTAGGTGATAGTGCGCTTTACAAGTATACTCACATTTACATGTACATGTCATCAAACTCAGGGATGGGAAATGTAGTGTTCCGGGATAGCCAGTGGCACACTCTGTTTTCCAATTCCCAGTGGCACTCCTCTCAGTCATGGGAAAGTGTAGGTACTCCAACTAGGACTGCTACATAAGGGCAGCAATCGGGCTGTCTCTGCAGCTCAGCAACACAGGCCCAGCTAGGGTGTGTCATCCACGGGTGTGCAAAGATGCAAAGGTGTACAAAGAGTCATGTCTCTACACAGCACAGCTCCGGCAACCCCACTGACAACTCATTCACTCCACTCTACTCTGACACCCTGCCCGCCTCTGGGAGCATGCTGGGAGCAGTGGCAGCAAACAAGAAACCTACAGGAACTGGGCCGAGTCAAACCGGGGTGAGTGGCAATAGCGTGTCTATTACGTAGGCTTGCAGAGGGAATCGATTCAACCGGGCCAGACCTCCCTAAACACACCAGCAAGCCTCCGGTGTTCAAAGGTATTCAAAGCGCCTCCCGGCTAGTATTTGTGGGTTGCAGCTCACTCTCCTTCCTTGCTTGAGCATGCGCCACTGAGTGGGTGGGCACCAGCACGGCGTCTTGCCGGTTAGGGTAGGAGTCTAAAGGCCTTACTTAACAGGATGAGTTACAAATCATAATTTCAGGTTAATTAAAGTTAAAATATTTATGCTTTGACTTACCACATACAGCTCCTCTGCTTTCTTATTTCCATCCAATTCGAAACGATACTGAGGGTCATGTTCCATCATCAGGTCCTGAAAAATGGCAATCATTTTAAAGCACTTAAAAGAAGCAAAAATACCATATTTTTCCATCAACATCGGACAGGGACTTGACAGCAAATATTAACATATGAGGGAAGAGGGGGAGGTCAAGCCACCCTAAATCATTCCTAATCAAACACTAACAGCCAGATTCATAAAGCAAAAATCGTCTCGCAAAGGGCCAGATTCTGCGAATCTGGCCCTTGCGATTCATCATCCCAAATGCAAAAATCGCAAAATTTGAAATCGCTAAATTGCGAGGAATTGCATTTAAGGAATCTCTATTTGAGATTCCTTAAATGCAATTCATGAACCACTTTAGAATTGCGAATTCGCAATTTTTGGCCGCTATTTACCGCGAAGTCTGACTTCGTGGTAAATAGCGAAAACTTTGAAAAATGCACTTTAGTGCATTTTTCTAAGTTGGATGTTACACACACACATGTCCTTTGGACATGTGTGTGCGCAACACCAGTGTAAATCATCATTTCAGGGGTGCTACAGGGTGTCCTTTGGACACCCTGGCACCCTTTAAATCGCATCCTTATTTGCGATTCGCTAATTGCTAATCGCAAATAAGGATTGACACCCCATTCATTCGTATGGGCCTTTGGGCCAATTGGAATGAATGGGGAGTCCTTCCTTATTTGCGATTAGCAATTAGCGAATCGCAAATAAGGAAGCTGTAGGAATCGCAATAAATATTGTGATTTCTACATGAATCCCGTTTTGCGAGTCTTTAATAGCGATTTCTTAATATTCGCTATTAAGAAGTCACAAAACATGACAATGATGAATCTGGGGGTAAATCACAAATGAGTATGGTAGTTTCAGAGGAGAAAAGGTCAACTGTTTAACTATTTGGGTATATAAGTCAGAGTTTCAAATGACAACGTCACAGAACCACTGTCAGAACTTGAGGAAAGACCATTCTAATGGAAGAGGAGGCCTCACACACATATTTGTGTCATGCTTCATCATCAGCAACCTCTCCACACCCTGGTAGGTCAGACCACCAGGGCAGAATCAACCTCCTGCCTGACCTGAACAGGAGGAAGTTCTTATATAAAAGCTACCGGACACAGTTTTGTGTAGTTTAAATCACTGCTTTGGTACAAAATAGCATACTTTTAATGTGTTTAATGGGTTGCAGTCCTTATCGTAAATAAACAAATTTTTTATAGTGAGCCAATGGTTGCTCATTTTTATTTAAGGTCCAAATTAAAAGCTTTACACAGTGTACCAGGACAGTAATAAAGCCTACATTTCCTTGGTGCCACCTACTTGGCAGCCATGTTTAGGACCTAAAGAATAAACACAACCCTAGATTTAGAGATTCCCACAACACAAATGTCAATCTGTCATTCTTAGTTTCATGACACCAGGACAGGCAGCACCACTAGAGCTGCATAACACCAGGTTCTATCCCTGATGAAAGAGTTTACAGTCAATTTTCCTCACAAGGACTCGATTCAAGCCATTTTGGATACCGTTTTCATGAATGCCTTCCTACAGAAGCTAAGTCTGACATAAGATTCAAGCATCATCTCACTGATGAGGCCCAACAAGGCTTAATTTGGTTTGGATTGCTTATGTTCTCATATAGAGCGGATGTGACGTGGCAATTGCAGGTTAGACTGTTTCTACTTGGGAAAGGCCAACACTGGTTTTCATATAGCTGCTCCCTGCCCGGAGTGTAGCAAAAAGATGATGAAATGGAATGTGACCCAGAGTAATCACCAGTGGCTGAGACTAATTCAAGCATTCATTCAGTCTCTTTTTAGTTCCTTCCCTACAAAAGCTGCAGTAAAATCCATTTCACCAGGGACAGAAACTTCTTAGAGTCAGCATTGAAACTAATCTTACAATAATAAAACACACTAGTCTACACAAATATGTAATTGTAATGATTTTAAAATCCTCCTAAAGCCCGTCTAGTCATGCATTTTAATAGTACACTATGATGATGAGAAAATGTCTCTGGTATTTAAAAGGAAGGTGTTTTAACAGCACATACTCTGAAAGGTACACATTCACAAGCAATGGTGGAAATGCACCTCCCTGGGAAATCAGGGTTCCATTTTCCATACCACCCTACCAGATAAATCTATCTGTCTGTAGATTCATTTAGTTTTTGGTCACATTTTATCAGATGGCCCCTCCTAGAGCTGTGCCTATCAAGGACCTTTAGCATCGCAATTAATTCAGTGATGATGTTGTAAAATGTTTGAGCCATCTCTGGAGGATTTCATGTAACAATGTCAGTAAATAAATGCTGATTCTTAAGGTTATTACCACAGCAAAGCACATTAGACTGCCTCCGCTGCCATAATACTGGGGAGAGAAAAGAATGTTAAAATACATAATCTGAAGCACTACATTTTCTGCACCGTGACCAGTAAGATAGGTGGGTCTGGGAAGATAATACAGACAAAATTAAGGAATATTTGTAATCCCTGGGGTTCACAGAGGTGGATCTCTTTGACTCCTAAGAGAAAAGCAAATGCCCTTCTAACTTCCATGTGATGCATAAGGTGCAGGATACTCACAGGTTTAGTTTGTGCCAGGATTCACGTAAATGTGCCTCTTTTACTTTTAAATAATAATAATAAGCAAGTTTGTAAAGCGCCTGGTTACACTAACTAGTGTGTCCCTGCGCTGCAGCGCAGCTTCGGCACAAGAGCAATGGTAGGAATCAGTGTCCCGAAGACCTTATGTGCGGAAGAGCCAGGTTTTCAGCCTCTTCAGAAAGAGTAACTCCGATGGTTCATTTTGCAGAAACAGAGGGAGTGCGTTCCAGTGCTTAGAGGCCAGATAGCTAAAAGAGCTAGCTCCCATTCTCGTTCTTTTTGCCCTAGGAATCTTGACCCGACCAGTTCCAGATGATCTCAGATGTTGGATCGGAATGTAAGGGGTAAGAAGATTGGGTGGGTATTTAGGCCCCTTCACTGCAGGATACGGTGGCTAATAAATAAGGCTTTAAAAAGTATTCTCTCCCTGAGTGGTAGCCAATGGAGAGTGGAGGGAGGGCATTCCTCAAGGAGGATCTCGTGGGCAGCATCAGAACAAGGCGGGCCGCCGCGTTCTGAATGCATTGAAGTCTGTGTAGACATTTGTTGCTAACTCCTAGATACAAAGCATTACCATAATCTAGGTGAGAAGTTACCAACACGTGGACTAGGGTTTTCTTAGCTTCTACGGGAAGCACGTCCAAGGTCTTCTGCAGCCCTTTCAAGATTCCAAAGCATTTCCCAGCCACCATTCTAGTATGACTCTCAAAGGAGAGCTTGAAGTCAAACAACTTCCCCAAATTCATAACCTGATTTCTAGGGGCTGGCGTAGGGCCCAGTGCCCATGGTCACCATGCGGAGGGAGCTTTTCCCACCACTAGGACCTCGGTTTCACTACCATTACATTTTAGACAGTTACTTGTCATCCAAGTTGCTAGTTCTTGTAGACAAGTGGAACAATTGGTGGCTGCATCTTCAGAGTATTATGACAGTGAGACCACCAGTTGCGTGTCGTCAGCGTATAACACAACACTGATACCATACTTTTCAATAACCTCTGCCAATTTTTTTTTTTTGTTTGTGTATAAGAGATTTATTGATTTTTTTTTTAAATATGTTTTATTGAAACACTTAACATACAGTTACATCACTGTGAGCATACTTCAATGAGGGAGCGGAAATCGGACCAGCATGTGCATTATACATGGAAACAAGAATGTCAGTCATTAATCCGGCAATTACAATCGTCATCGAACTAGGCAATTGGCAATATATCCAGATGACATTCCCTCGTTACACATCATTGCATGTGGCGTCATCTATCCCACCAGAACATCCGGCCTACCCTGTCGTCCAGGGTGCGCCCTTGGTTTGTTGCCCTCTGTGCTGTCACAACCTCATACTTCGTGTTACGGCGTGTTGTTCCCTACAGAAGTGACCTCTCCGGGCGGGTCGGTCGTTGAGGTCGGTGTGGTGATGTTGCCGTCTGTGAGCGCTTCATTGCCATTGTCGTATGTCAGCAGATGAATGTGGCGTGGATTGCCGTATGGCATGTGTTCGTGTATGTGCTCACTGATCATGAAAGTGCAGCGCTGTCAACTGGGGGGCAGCAGTCTGTGAAACCAACCTCCGAACAGAGGGGGGAAGTAAAAGAAATATCGGGGAGGGGGTGAACATTAACTCGAGGGGAAGGGGGTGCTGCGGTACGGCTCTGATTGTCAAAGTCCCGTGGCTATGTGCCGTGTCCATGCGAGATGGGGATGTTTTGCATGTGTGAGTCGGTGTGTGTGGATGAGCGGCGGGGTGCGTCCAATACTGGGGAGGTGCAGTTCTGCGTCAGCAGGTTGCATGGTCAGTCGTTCCCAAGGGGGGAGGAGAGATGGGGGGGTGTGGTGGACGGAGGGGGGAGGGGCAAGGCGAGGGTGCATGACTCCGTGTCCCATGTGTGTGTGTGTGCCAATCGCCAAGTTGCTACCGTGAGTCTCTCCCCATCTGCGTGTTTTCGTGCCATAAGGGGGGTCGCCCTGTTTATGTTATGCCCTGCTCCTGACATGCCTTGCTGAAGGCCTGTAGGAGATCTTCCCAGGTCTGTGCAATCGGTATGGCTCTCCGTCCCGCGATCTCTTCTCTACGGAGAACCATGCCTTCTGCTGTCGCCCAGTAGGTGAGAGACGCGCACCAATGTTTCGTCTGCGGTGGATTTGCGTCTTTCCAATGACGCGTTATGAGCCATTTGGCGGTTATCAGTCCCAGATCCCAGAACCTGGCATGGGCTTTGTTTTGCTTCTTCCTCTTGAATAACCCCAGCACGCAAGTATCCCAAGTATATCTTAGTTCTGTTCCTGCACCTTTCGTTAATAGTGCAGTGACATCCTGCCAGTATGTCTGCAGCCTGGGGCATGCCCACAGCATGTGCAGAAGGTCGGCGTTTAGCAACGAACAGCGCGGGCAGCCGGAGGTGTCTAATGCGAAGTATCGATTAATTTTATCGGGGGACAGATATGCCCGGTGTATGACGTAGAATTGTATGATTTAAAATCTCGAGTTGCGGGGTATGTGGCGTGGTCCTTCCAGGATTCTCTCCCACTCCTTGTCCGTCCAGTCCCTCCCTCTGTCAGCCGTCCATTTGTCTCTCAACGGTTGGAGCGTGCATGTTGTGTGTGACAGTAATGCCTGTGCCAGCCAATGTATCACATGGGACCCATTCCCCATGATGTGGAGGTACTGCATCAGCAGGTGCGTCTGAGGTTCCTCCGTCATGTCTCCCCAGTGTCTCGTGAATTCTCGGATCATAGAGGCATGTAGTAGGAACTGCCCCGTCGGTAAATCAGCGTCCTCTACCAGGCTGCCAAACGGGATCAGGGTGCTGTCTTTGTACAAATCTGCCATCGTTTCTATCCCCGCACGCTCCCAGCTTTCTAACAAGGTCGCAGTGATCACTCCTCCGGTTCTGGGCGTGCCCTGCAGCGGGAGTGCTGGGGCGTAGGATGTGACCTCCCGCGTGAGTCTTAGTGCGCGTTTGTAGCATTTAAGTGCCACCGTGAGGTGTAGCGTGTCTCGCGGGTTGCTTTAGCTAAGGGATGGAACAGCGCGAGTGCCCGTGCTTGGGTCAGGACCGGTGTTTCCGAGGCCGTATCGTTCAGGTTCTTCCCCGCGAGCCAGCTCACCACCCATTGAAGCTGCGCCGCAAGATAGTAAAGTTCCTGATTGGGGACCGCAAGGCCCCCCGTTAGTGTCGGGGCGTATAGTTTTTTCAGCGCCACTCTGGGCCTCCCTGTGTTCCAAATGAGCGCCCGTACCATATTCTCTAGCTCTCTGAAAATCCGGGTGGGAACGTACACCGGTATATTAGAGTAATAGTAAAGGAGTCTCGGTAGTGCTATCATTTTCGTGAGGGTGATTCTGGCTGGAACATTCAGTGGGAGTGTGCCCCAGAAAGCCATTTGGGCTCGCAGGGAGGAGATAGCTCTGACCAAGTTGCCGTCCAGCATGTCTGCCGGGGACCGGTAGATATGGATACCTAGGTATTTGAAGGTGTCTGCGTGCCAGGTCAGCGTCGTTCCCCCAAGTCGCACCTCACATTCCTGCATGTCGTGGTGAAAGGGGTAAACCCCGGATTTCCCCCAGTTAACTTTTAGTCCCGAGTGGGCCGTGAATTCTCGTAGGGTGTCCGTGAGTCCTTGCGGTATCTGAGTGAGGTCTCTAATGTAGAGGAGCAAGTCGTCAGCGTACATCTATTAATGGAATGCCCCATTCTGCGCCCTGCCTCCTCAGTAATTCCGCCAGCGGTTCCATCGCTAAGGAGAAGAGCAGTGGCGACAAGGGGCAGCCCTGTCTCGTGCCCCGCCTGACTTGTATGATATCTGACAGGAGGCCTCCGATCCGGACCCGTATGTTGGGCGTCTGGTAGAGGAGGCCAACCATATCCGTGTACGCCTCCCCCAGGTCGTACTTCTGCATTACAGCTCTGAGATACGGCCATTCCACTGAATCGAATGCCTTTTCCAGATCTAGTACAAGACATCCCGACCGTGGCCAGGGCGTCCTCGCATATTCCTGCACCCTAAATAGCCGGCGGATATTTTGCGATGTACTGTGTGTGGGTACAAAACCGTTCTGGTCTGCGTGAACCAGTGTTGGCGTGTATAGGGCTAGTCTCCGGGCCAGTGTGGATGCTAATATTTTATAGTCGGTGTTCAAGAGGGCGAGTGGCCTGTATGAACCCAACTGCGTCCCGTCCTTTCCGGGTTTTAGGAGGGAGACCAGGGTGGCTTCATTTAAGGAGGGCGGTAACGAGGAGTCTTCTATCGCTGCCTCATACATTTTGATCAGTTCAGGGATCAGAAGGTCCGGATATGCCTTGTAGAACTCCGCTGGGAGTCAGTCGGGCCCGGGGATTTCCCATTGGAGAGCGCCGCTATGATCACCCGGAGTTCCTCTGAGGTGATGGGTGCCGCTAGGTCGTCGCGTTTGGCGTCTCTGAGTGTCGGTAGCTGTATCGAACTGAGGTATTCCTCAGTGTCCGGAGCAGGTGTAGGCAGGCAAGAGCGGTATAGCTTGCCATAGTTGTTAGTAAACGCGCAATGTATCTCCTGTTGGGTGTGTAGGAGTGCTCCAGCGGCTCCCAGTATTTTCGTCACTGGTTTTGTCTTTTCCTCCCTGCTAATTAACCATGTCAATAGCTTGCCTGGTTTATCTCCTCTGTCGTGGGTGCGTGCCGCGTGGGCTGCATAATTCAATTCAAGCACCGCAGTCTCTCTATTAGTTTCTCGTGCTCTGCTTGCGCAGTTCGCAACTCTGCTCCGTCATCCCTCACCGTATCTTGTTCATGTCGTAGCAGCTCTGCCTCTACCCTTTTGAGGTCTTTTTCAACGCGCCGTTTAAAGTTGACCTGTGTGCCCAGGCACTGTCCCCTTATGACCACTTTGAACGCATCCCATTCTATCTTGGGGGTGGTGGCTGTGCCCGTGTTCTCCTCGAAGTAGTGCACTATGTGTGTGAACAGTGAGTCTCGGAAAGGTGCGTCCAACAGGAGATCCGGCTGCAGTCTCCAGGTGGGGGCAGGAGGATGTGTGTTCGCCCATGTGATTTCCAACATGTGGGGATTGTGGTCGGAATGCGTCCGGCCCATGTAATATGTATCCTTTACTAACGGGAGTAGGTCCTCAGTGAGCATGTACCTGTCCAGTCGTGTGTGTAGACCATGGGCACCCGAGTAGTATGAGTATGTCCGGGTGTTCGAGTGTCGGTGTCTCCATACGTCTTGCAGGTTCCAGTGGGCGGCCCAGGCCTTAAGGGCCTTCATGGCGCCTACTACTGGTGCATTGGGTAATGGTGGGAAGGAGCGGTCCAGTGTGGTGTCTAGCACACAGTTGTAGTCCCCTTCCAGTACCCAGGGGATCCCGTGCCAGTGCGATAGGGCCGTCAATACTCTCGTGAAAAAGCCCTGCTGGTCTGTGTTTGGGAGCATAAATCGATGCCAAGACTATCGGGCGTCCATCCAGGCGCCCCTTCACAGCCACCAGCCTCCCCTCTCCATCTATGTAAGAGTCTTCGATGTCGAACGGGATCCCCGGTCTCATCCATATCAACACACCTCGTGCATAGGAGGAGAACCCTGTCGCGTATAAGTGTCCTCGCCACCATCTGCGTAGTGTATGTACCTCAGGTGCTGTTAGATGTGTCTCCTGCAAGAGTGCTATTTGGACCTTATGCCTCTTCAGGTATAAGTAGATCATGTACCTACGCGAGGGTGTATGTATACCACGCACATTCCAAGTGCAGATCTTAACCTCAGTCATCACAGTACTTCAGTGGAGCCCCACCCTTCTTCCCCCCCGCCACATGCGTCCCTTTGAAGAGCCTCCCGCCGCCCATCACAACAACATTTCCACGTGCACCTGTGGGGCGCAATAATGAGTACAATGAAATCATCACTAGCCTGTGGATGCAGCATATTCCAGAGAAAGGGGGGTGGGGGAACATGAACAGGGGATAATACCATAAGGTCGGCTGCTGAATGTGCAGTCGTCCAAACACTCTACTGAGACAGTCAACTTTCAAGTCTGGGGGGTTGCTGCCCATCACGCTGGGCGAATGAGACATTAACATTAAGCAAAGCGTGCGTGTGTGTGTGCGCATTCGCACATGGGGGAGGTGCGCTTTCCTAGCCGGCCACTCAGTGGGCGTCATAATAGACACTGCAGTGCGTCCATAAAGTCGCGCGGCACCGCATGTGCCAGTTCGCAGTGTGCGGCGGCGGTACTGGCCCGCCAAGATAAACCGGTCTGGGGGGTCTTCATTTTAGCAAGGTCAGTTAAGAGTGGTTACCTGTGGCCGTCCCCTCGTTGACAGCCAGCGCCCTGCATATCTCAGCGTCTACTCACTGCGTCTCAGGTGTGTGCTTCAGCAGGGACGGTCTGTTCCCTTGGCCACCTCTCATGTGGTCTCTCAGTGTCTTGTGTCGGGCTCCTTCCAGCACACCGTTCCCTTTGTTCAGATAGTGCTAGTAGGGAGATTGGAAGGAGTTGGGGAACAAGGGGGAGGGGGCGCCGGAGTGCACCATTCTGTTAACCGAACAAATCCGACGTCTGCGGTGTGATGTCAGGCAGGTCTCCCGAGACTTGTGAGTCCGGTATTCCATAAATTGCCTCGTCGTCGCTCATTATTGCCCTGGGGCTGGTGGTCGGCAGGGAGCGCTGGGCCGGTGAGCTGCTGAGCTCCGTAACCATCCGCAGGGCCTCCTGTTGTTTCCGGCGTATTTCCTCCTCGGGTGGGCTTGCGCTATGTTGTGTTCCGCTCGCTGCTGGCGAAGGCGATCTGTTCCCGCGCCTCCGTTTAGAGCCTTTGCGCCTTCTTGTTCGGGGATGGTCCCCTGGCCTCGTGGTGCTTTTGTCCGTCCCGTTGTCCAGCCAGGCTTCCACCTCCTCCGAGGTGTTGAAGAAGTGGGTCTTTTCATTTGCTATCACTCGCAGCCTTGCGGGGAAGAGAAGGGAGTACGTGAGTCCAAGCTGGCGTAGTCGCCGTTTCACTACCAGGAATGAGTGTCTCTGGCGCTGCACTTGAATCGTGTAGTCCGGGAAAAACATTATATTGGCATTGACCACCTGGATGGTGCCGAGTTTGCGGGTTTCCCTCAGGATGGATGTCGCGGTCTCTATAGTTCAAGATACGGATGAGTAGTGGGCGCGGGTTAGGGCCCGTTGGGAGCGGTCTGGATGGAACCCTGTGTGCCCGCTCGACCACGAAGTGAGGCGACAGGGCGCCCTCCGGCAGCAGGGCGCGGAGCCAGTCTTCCACGTGTGTAGTAGGATCTCTCCCTTCCCATTTTTCGGGTAATCCCACTATACGGACGTTGTTGCGTCTCGCCCGTCCTTCTGCATCCTCTGCCCTGTCTTCTAAAAACTCGACTCTGTTGAGAAGGTCCTTTAGTTGCTTGTCCGATTGTGTGACTCTTGGCTCCAGGTCTGTTACGGATTGCTCCAGAGTCGCAGTGCGTTCAGCAATTTTTTTGTGATCCGCCCTCAGGTGTGTCAGGTCTATGGCGACTCCGTCGATTTTCGCCTCCAGCGACGTTCAGGTGGATTGTATGGAGTTCTCTAGCCGTTCCATGGCTGCTAGGACCGAATCCAGTCTGGCCGTCACTGGGTCTGCTTCATTTGACTTTGGAGTCTTGTCCATTTTGTCTTTCAGGTGCGTGCACTTCCCTGCGCCTCCAGACATGGGCAGGGTCCTGCTCGCCTGTGTCTTTGCAGGGGTGGCTTACTGTGTCGCTGCTCGTCAATGGCCCAGGGCTCGCTGCCACTGATCAGGAAAAGCTCTCCAGCTGGGGGCCCGGGACAGGTGGGCCTGGTAGAGCCGTACGGGTCCACTCCTAGTTAGGGGGTAAGTCGGGGCAGGCGTGGCACCACCGCGCCGGTGAGGAGATGTAATAGGCGGGTTCTCAGTGTGTTGGCCTTGGCAGGGCCAGGTGGGCCGGTGTGTGGGCTGTAATGTTCCGGCGTGGGTTTCACTTTCTTCGCGTCCCCCAGTCAGGCGTGGTTAGCAGCGGCGGTCAGCCTCAGAGGCTGTGTGCTCTGTTTCCTACACTGCTCCGCAGCAGTGTATTCCATCTGTTGGTGTGAGATTGCGATGTGGGTGAGGCCTCGCAATTCCGTCTCCATGTACCTCGTGGGCCTCAGCCACCCCGTTGACTGTAGGGGTCCCGGTCGGCAGCACCTCCCGTAGTAGTTCTCCTATTCAGCCTTGGGGGAGTCTGCAAGAGCGGTCACTTTCTGATGAGGTTTCGGAGGCTGCTTTCCAACGCACCCCTGCGATGGTGTCTGGCTCCGATAGTTGTGGTGCTCCCTGCTCAGACGACCAGCGGCGGCTGGTGTATGTGCGCCTCAGCGGTGGTGGGGTTTGGGCCCTGTGTCCGGCCCCAAAGACACCCACGCGCCTCTCCACCAGTACCTTCAGTCTCCAGGCTGTACTGTGACCCCCAAGGGCACTCGGCCCGGGCGTGCCTTCCCCGCTTCAGATCTGTGCCGGCTTTACGGGTTCACAGTGCCCGGCTGCTGGACGGGCGCCGCCATGTTTGTATGGGCGTTCCTTCCCGGCTACTGGCGTTCTTGGTGTCGCCTCTCCCGTGCCCGCTGGGCCTGTTGGGGCGGTGCGGGGTCCATAGGCTCCGGTCTGATCGCCCCTGAGTTGCGGCGCGTCCCTGCCGGTTTCGACGTCCGTGACCGCGGGCAGGCGCGCAGGCCTCTGGATAACGGACCCCCGTCTGCCGCCCACCGCCGCTGATGCGTGTTCTTCCTCCCCCGATGGTGTCCGCCAGCCGGCACCGCAGTCAGGGGGTGGGGGGGGTGTCCTCACCGTACCGGTAGCAGTGTCCTCGCCTTGGATCCCGACAGTCGCTGGCCCCGGCCCGCCACGGGCGCCCCTCTTCCTCGCCGTAGAAACGGGACTCGTCTGGCTGCCGCTGCACTCGGTGGCCTCGGGAGGTCGATGATGATGGGCAGTGTCCCAGTGCGGCCCCCTCCGTGTGGTCTTCGTTCAACTCCGGTTCTCGCAGCCCGCACTTCCGGTTCGGTCCCCGGGCTTGCGTGGCGAGAACCGCCGGCGTGGCTGCTCCTCGCCCGGCTCAGTTTTTCTCTGCGGTGTCGGTGCGGACCCGGAGCTCGCAGGAGTTCGAAATTCGGTCCGATGCCGGTCGATGGTCCCACGGCACTATGCCCCAATTTGTGGCCGGCTAGATGGGGTATTAATCAGATAATTTACCCCCGATGTGGAGGTTCACGCCGGAGCTTTCCTAGAACGCTGCCAGCCTCGTTGCGTGCTTAGCCACGCCCCCCTTCAATAACCTCTGCCAATGGGGTGATATAAAGATTAAAGAGAGAGGAACTTAGAGCCCTGTGGGACTCTTTGGGTCAATGCAATGCTTTTGGAATAGTGCGGACTTTGGGACGCCTAAAAGCTCCAGTCTTGTAAAAAGGACACCCCCCATTCTAGGGCCAATTTATCCAACCCGCCTTCCCTAAGATGTTGTGGGAGCAGTGGATGGGATACAGTGTCAAAGGTGGCACTGAGGTCCAGAGCAACTGTCTGGCCCTCATCTGCCTGTCTACGAATAGTTCCAGTTGACAGGAGTAGTGCAGACTCTGTAGAATATGTGGCCATAAAACCCGATTGAGTAGGGTGCAGTAAGCTGTATCGGTTTATGTGGGCAGTTAGTTGCATATTGACCACTTTTTTACCTATTTTATCAAAATAGGGCAGGAGTGAGACAGGTCGGAAGTTCTCCAACTGACTCGAACTCACCACGGGTTTCTTCTTTATGGGAAGAACAATGGCTTTCATCCATCTTATTGGGACTAAGCCTGTCTCGAAGGAGAGTTCAAGGAGGTGCCTAATATAAGGGATAAGGATTTTCAGGCTATCTCTTATCACATTGGGAGTAGTAGGGTCCCTAGGTGAGCCAGATTTAATACTTAAGGCCATGCCTTTGAGATCTTCACAGGAGGGAGCATCAAATCTAGATAGGCAGTGTGCCTCCTCTACGTTGGTCCCCCCTCCCGCCAGGAGATCCCATTGCATGCCTGCCTCATCCGGGATAGTAGTGTAATCCTTGCTACCCTCTCAGAAAAGAACTCTGACATTAGGTTACAAGAATCCACAGAACTGCTGTTGGGGGCTATAGTTCTTGCTAGTAATGATGTCTTTGAAAACCGTAAAATGTTCTCTGGAAGAGTTCTCCACCTGCTCTATCCTATCACTATAATAGGTGGAATGAGTTCATCTTAAAAGAGAATGATAGTGTTTTAAACTAGTTTTATATTCGGCCTTCCTGTGATCAGAAAAGTCTTTCCTCCATACTCATTCTAAACGTTTGCAGGTTTTCTTTACTATCCTTACTTCTTCATTAAACCACTGGGCAGATTTTAATTGTCTACTCGGTGCATTGGAGGACCACAGAGCTACACTTTCAAGTGCTTCCATAATCCATTCATCCACTGAGATACAGGCAGTCTCAATATTGTTGCCTCTGAGAGGCTTGCATTGCTGGAGAGCGTGATTAAAGTTTGCTGGTTGAAAACCTAGCCCAATTCCTGTGAGGCCAATCTAAACATTTCATGCTCCTTCTTGGAATGGTGGGTATCAGGGTGCTAAAGGGGACCAGATTGTGGTCCGTCCAAGGAATTGCGATGGGATGTTCGATTTCTCGATCCACTCAGTTGGAAAATATTGGGTCTAGTAAGTGGCCCAATTGGTGGGTCGGGAGCGTGGATTGCAATATCAACAGTAGAGCGGCCAATTCATGACTTATCGCTTGTGCTTCATCCTTTGCCCGATCCTCGAAATGCATGTTCAGGTCCCCTAAAACAAGCATTTTGTTATACCGAAGTGTAGGTTGTACCACTTGCTCAATTAGGCTCCCTGTGAACTGGGTAGTGCGACCTGGGGGCCTGTAAATTAAAAAACCTTTTATAATGCAGTTTGTGGCCGCGTGATTGAAAAAAAGCCTGCTTAGCTTGTATCGATGTTAGTCAACTCTAAAGTGCATCGTAAAGAAAGTTTATGAATGATAGCTATGTCCCCCCCTGTTTATTTGCTGATCAAGTCTGACTATACCATAGTTATGCGGGAGAGCTTCAAGGGTCTCCGGGGCAGAATCCTCATTCAGCCAGGATTCCATCAGGAATAAACCATCTGGCTGATTATCTTCAACGTAGTCATGGATTTCCTATTTATGTTTATTGAGGGATCTGCAATTAGTCAATGCTAAACTAACTGAAGACCCGGTCCCTGTCGAATTAGCTGCCATGTTGTAAGGGCAGTAACTGCATTTCCGGGGAGTCACTCCCATCACTATGCTATGCCTACATTGTTCTCGTATAGGGGGGCACCATTTCTGTAGTTGCTCCGCGGTATATTTGTGAGTTACAACAAAACAGGCACGGGTTCTGGCCCCTGGCCTGAACAGCCATGGACGGGCACAGACGGGCTTGCCTTTGGCGTGCCTGATGCGCGCATCCACTCAGGCATGTGCAATAAATACAGGTCGAGCCTCCTCCAAGCTAGAATGCCAACTAACACCTCCTAATGCTTCTTTCTTAACAGCCAAGTAAAAAGGATTAAAGAAAGCAGGACCAACGTGACTTGCATATGCTTGATGCAGAGATATTCGATTCACAAAGTAGCAATAAACTTCTCTACGCTCTCCATCAAGATACCCCTCTGACAATATCCATGGCTCACTATGGGGGCAGAGCCAGGATCACCCACCCTCAAACAGACAGGCGGAACCTATGGGCCTGTAGTCATACTGCAAAGATTTTGCTGGAAACCGCAAGTGACTGCCAGGAAATTAACTCTGAAATCAAAGGCCTTCAATTACCCTCTTATGGACTTTAACAGATTATCAAAAAACAGAACAGGAAAATTAGGGTCAAAGGGATATTTTACCGAGCAGCCACAGTTCCAATCCCCAATTTACACAATAGCACTAACCAACTGAACTGGGGGTCTAAAAGATATCAAGCCACCAAGCGCTTTAGGTTGCCACAAACACAGTTAGAAGAGTAAAGAAAGCAGGAATGTTAAAGAAAACAGAAATAATTGAGCAGAGCTTGGATTCCCATCAATTATCAGAGTGATCAATCTTATCATCTGGTTATCCACCCATATGGATGATATCTCTCCTGATCATGAAGACAGACTTCCAACAAAGGGATTCGCTCAATGGAATCTAAATAAGGACCCCAGAGAAAAGTGAGACAGACTATGCAATGTTTTCAGTCAGTAACCACATGGAAATCAGAAAGCAGTGTAAACCAAAACAAAAGTGTGTGATGTTTAAATAGAGTCATGAGGAGAAAATACAGGATTTATTAGAGTTATCACCTCACCCTCTAATCTAAAAACAGAACAGTTCAAAGAGCAGTATTAACAAATAACTGTTAGATCATCACGACCAACATGTTTCAGCCAATAGGGTAAGAGTGCCCTAGGTTTTCGTCAGGACCTCTGTTCTTAAGAAAACAAGTTACTTACCTGTAACTTCAGTTATCCAGTATTGGTATCTTTAATAGATTCACATGCCTGAATCATTCCCCGTCGCCGAGGTGGGAGTCCCACGGTAAATAAAAAGGCAGTGCCAAAAGCACTTTGTAGAAGTAGGCCCTAGAAAAGGCCCGAGGCCTAGATTATAGTAGCCTATCTACCTCATTATGCTAAAAAGACCAAAGTCTTTGCTCAAACCAATCAGCTTACAGCACCCTCTGGAACCTTCCCTGCAGAGCCAGCTCTCCTCAGATTTTCGTAGCACAAGTGGGAACAAGTATCCCGAACTTAGAGAACTGACTCTCAGGGGAGGAGGGTGGGTGCATGTGCATCTATGAAAGATACCAATACTGGATAACTGAAGTTACAGGTAAGTAACTTGTTTTCTTATCCAGTATTGGGGTATCTTTCATAGATTCGCATGCCTGAATCAGAATAGCAAGCAGTAAGCCAGGCAAAGTCGGTTGCGGATGGTGGGAGACTTATTGTAGTGCACCCCCATGAATGTATAGTTAACAACCAACAATCGCCTAGAGATTGATCTATTAATAAATCATGTTCAGATTCAACATAGAAATCGTCCAATTTCCTTCTGGAAAGGAACTTTAAGCACCATAGAAACACACAATATGTTAACATATGTCTGCATATTATAAGCAATATACTGACTTGTATGTACATTATATGAAATAAGCCAACATTAGTACCTGAATATACTCCTTATGGAAACAGGCGACGTAAAACAGCTTGGCCCACTGCCGCATCATCCTGATTTGCTGATTGCAGGCAGTAGTGTCTTGTAAACGTGTGGACATTCTTCCATGTCGCAGCACGGCAAATGTTCTCAAGCGTCACTTCTGCAAACAAAGCTGCAGACGCTGCCACAGCTCTTGTGGAATGAGATCGAACAGACCTTGTCAATGGTCGATTAGCCTTGATGTGACAGAACTGAATAGCGGATGCTATCCATCTTGAAATTGTGGCTTTAGTGACCGCTTTTCCCAATGTAGTCTGGCCATAAGCTACAAAGAGTTGATCTGACTTTCTTAAAGTCTTGGTTCTCTGGAGATAGAACTTTAAGCATCGTTTGATGTCTAAAGAATGCAATGTTCTTTCAGCCGGGGTTGAAGGATTTGGAAAGAAAACGTTCAGCTTGACTGGCTCATTTAGATGAAACTGGGAAGGCACCTTTGGTATGAATGTTGGATTTGTCCGCAAAGTGACACAGTCCTGGGAGAAATGCAAAAAGGGCTCCTTTATAGTGAAGGCTTGAATTTTTCCCACTGTTCTGGCGGAAGTTAGCGCCAATAACAAAGCAACCTTCCATGTCAAGAACTTTAGGTCAGCTCTATGGATGGGCTCGAACGGGTGCTTCATCAGCTGTGAGAGAACAGTGTTGAGCTCCCATTCCGGTGGTGAGAGCTTTACTGGAGGATAAGCCCGGAAAAGACCCCTCATAAATTGTTTGATTAGCGATGAAGAGCAGAGCGATTGAGTGTTAGCCACCTTTCTGTATCTGGATAAGGCCGCTAAGTGGACCTTTATTGAAGAAAAAGAAAGACCAGATTGTGCCAAATGCAATAAATAGGGCAGTATTTTCTCTGCTGGCGCCTCTATAGGGTGTAAAGCGCTAGAGATGTACCAATCGCAGAAGCGCTTCCATTTGAGACGATACGTTTTTAATGTACTCTGGGCTCTTGCTTTCTTTAGAATGTCTCGGCAGTCCTGAGGAATTTGGAGATGTTCGAATTCTAGGAAGTTAGGAGTCATGCGTGCAATTTCAGCGATTGAGGGTCTGGGTGAAGTACCTGACCCTCGTTGCGTGACAGTAGTGTTGGGGTTACCAACAGTCTGATTGGTGGCTCCTGTGAAAGTAGCATGAGCTCCTGACACCTGGCGAGGCCACTTGGGAGCAATTAGGAGAAGACGGCAACTCTCCAACTTCATCTTGCATACCACTCGTGGAATCAAAGGGATCGGAGGAAAAGTACATGCATAGGTCCCTGACCATCGCATGGACAGGCCATTCCCCCTTGATCCCTGTTGAGGGTACCTGCTGGCGTAGTACTGGCATTTCTTTTTCTGTTGGGTTGCAAATAAATCCAACTTCGGCTTGCCCCATCTCTGAAACACCTTGATCAACTGGTTGTTGTGCAGTTCCCACTCGTGGCAATCTGGCAAGGACCTGCTCAGTTTGTCTGCTAAGGTGTTTAGAGAAATCTGACGTGTTCCGCCCTGAGAGTTATGTTGTGAATTGTTAACCATTGCCATAACTCTTGGCCTTCCCTGGATAATGTTGCTGATCTCGTTCCCCCCTGCTTGTTTATATAAAACATGCTTGTAGTGTTGTCCGTTCTGACCAGGACTGAGGATACTGCTATCCTGGGGAGGAACACTTGAAGAGAAAGATAAATGGCTTTCAACTCTAAACTGTTGATGTGGCATTTTTTGTGCTGTTGAGACCATTTTTCTTGCACCTGTAAGTCCTGGAGATGACCTCCCCAGCCCTCCATGGACGCATCTGTCGTCAGAATGAAATCCGGAGGATTCCGCAAGAATGAGAGCCCCTGTTCCAGATTGCTGAGATGAGACCACCATCGAAGAGCATGCACCATCCTGTTGGTGACTGTGATGGTGTCCTCAAAAGAGCCTGTCGCTTGATGCCATTGACGATGTAGCTCTTCCTGTAAAGGCCGCATCTTTAGACGCGCAAATGGAATGAGGTTGATGGCCGAAGAGCACATCCCCAGAAGAGATGCAAATAGGCGAACTGAAAGTGACCTTTTTCTTGACAGTTTTATGGCCAAAGCCTGTAGTCGGAGTTGTCTCTCTCGAGACAAGAATGGCTTGCATTCTACTGTGTCCAGAGAAGCTCCTAGGAACAGCAGGCTTTGTTTCGGAACCAATTGAGATTTGCTCTTGTTGATTGTGAGGCCTAGCGATTGAAAGAGATTGCGGCATATTGTAATGTTGGACTTTACTTTGTCCTTTGACGGACCCTTGACTAACCAGTCGTCCAAATACGGGAAAACCTGTACCTCTGCTGCCCGAAGAGCTGCTGCCACAGGAGCCAGGCACTTCGTAAAAATCCTTGGGGCCGACTTGAGGCCAAATGGAAGAACTTTGAACTGATAATGGGTGCCAGCATCAGTGAAACGGAGGTACTTTCGATGTTTTGGGTGGATTGGGATGTGGAAGTATGCATCTTCCATGTCCAAGGAAGCCATGTAATCTCCCTCGTTGAGGCAGTTGAGAATATCCGAGAGGGTGACCATTCAGAATCCCTGCTTCTTGAGATATCTGTTCAGACTGCGTAGGTCTAGGATCGGTCGCCATTCCCCTGATTTCTTTTTTATGAGGAAAAAACGGGAATAGAAACCTGCCCCTCTCTGATGGTTTGGAACCTTCTCTACTGCGTTCTTGAGAAGCATTGCTTGAACTTCCTTGATCAATAAGTGAAGACGAGGGGGAGGGGGACCCCTGGGAGGAGTTGTTGGAGGTTTGGTGATGAACTCTAGGGTGTGACCATGCTGGACCAGGTCCAACACCCACTGATCCATTTTTATGTGATGCCATTGTTGTTGGAAGGCAGATATCTTCGCGCCCAGGGGAAGGTAGGGGACTGAAGGCGGCGCCCAATTGACCTCACTGCTTCTTGTGATTGTCTCGTCCTTGATTGTTTGTGCGCCTTCTTTCTCCTTGGCGAGAGAAACCAGCCGATCCAGACTGGCGATACGAGGACTGATAGTTCTGGCGGTATTGCTGCTGATATTGTCTGCCTTGCTGATAATAATTTCCTCTGGACGAATAACCGCGTCCTCTTGCTCCTCTGAACGATCCTCTTTTATACTGCAATGACCCTAGCAATTTTGCAGTATCTGTATCTGTTTTAATCGCTTGGAGAGCTTCGTCAACATGTTTCCCAAAGAGGGACTCTCCGTCATATTCCATGTCCAGTACTTTCAATTGAACTTCTGGACGAAAGGTAGTGGCTTTCAACCACCCTTGACGCCTTAAGACAGCCGCTCCTGCTAACTGTCTGAAATTTGTGTTCGCAATATCTAATGCGCAGTCGATGGATTCCTCCGCTGCGCGCTCTCCTTCTATTAAAATTTTCCGCACTTCCTGCCTCTTGTCCTCTGGGATCAGCTCTATGAAACCAGCCATTTCAGACCACATTAGGCAACGTAGCGCCCTATAATAGCCAAAGAATTTGCCGCTCTGATGGATGCTGCAGCCATGGTGGAAAACTTTTTTCCAATAAGGTCTAAGCGTCGCCCCTCTTTATCAGGTGGTGTAGAAATAGGGGTAGCTGGGTTCTTCGACCTTTGTTGTGCAGCCTTAGGGATTACTGAATCCGGGCGTGGATGACCAATAAGGCACGCCGGACTAGTGAGCGGAGCACGGTACTTCTTTTCAATTCTTGGCAACACAGCAGGCACAGATGCGGGGTTTTTCATTGTCTTTAGGCCCTCCTTCAAAATATAGTCAATGATAGGAATGGCTCTAGACACCTTCCTAGTTTCCTCTTTAAAATCATGAAGAAAACACTCCATTTGTTCCACTGTCACCGGGAGTTTAAATCTGTTTGATGCTCTCTGCATTAGGTTGTGAAACCCACCTACATCTTCAGGCGGTGAATCTGAAGGCTGAGGAGTCGGAGGGGATGGCATGGGGATAACGTATTCATCCCATGGGTCTGATGAAGGTACGTTAGGCAACTCTCCGTCTTCTACTTCCTCTTCTGATGATGTGTCCGGGGTTTGCGGAGGCAATTCAGGTGGTGGGGGTTTCACGACTGGAGAAAGCGGGGGATTTTGAGGTGGAGGAACAGAAGTACTAGGTGGAGGCATTTGTGGCGGGAAGCGTTGTTTATAATCCGCCAGCATAGCCTGTAAGTCCTGTATCAAAGTACGCGGTAATTGAGTGACTTCTGAGACCATAGGCCGTCTCTGATGTTCTAAAGCATGAGGCACTATGATATCCTCCTGTTTTTTTTAGTTTTTAGTTTATAGTTTATTGCACAGTTAATTAAAACCAATGCGTTACAGTAACACAATAAGAAAAGTTAAAATGCAGCATAAAAGACATGCGTTTAAGACCAATGCTATACAATAGCAAGATAAGAATAAACAATTCAACATAAAAGAGTAATTTTGTTTGCAGGCCGCCTGCATTGGGCCATACTATACTTCCCATCCACTTTGTAAGCCTGCTAGTCCATTCGTGTTTTGCATAAAATTTTTCATGAAATTTTGCGACATAGATGATTTCCACAATATAAGTTAGAACAGGTTTCCTAATTTATTGAGTTTTCATGCGGCAATTTTTAGTAATTTTTTTTCCACTACTTTTAAAAATTTCACGAAGCTGCAGCTCAGCTGAGGGTCCTGTGCTGAGAAGCAGGTTAGCACTGCGCTCCTTCGTGTGCGTACCCCCAGTAGAATGAAATGGCATTTCAGCAGGAGCTTCCTTTCTTCTTGCAGTTCCTCACACGAGCATAGCAGGTGCAGCATGTCTTCTGCCCCGGTGCCGCATAGCCACATAGTGTTCCTGCTTTCGATTCAGCCAGCGAGGAAGGTGTTGAATACATGGTAGCAGGCCCAGTCTGTATCTTAAGAAGGTCAATTTGGTTTTTATGCATAACCCAGACCGAAATAAGGCTGGGAGACTTGTGTCTGGTATATATTTAATACCATCCATGCATGAGATCTTTTTGATAGGATGGCTTTGTCCTGGACCCATGACTGTAACTTGATCGATTTCTTTACCAGCTTGTTAAGTGATTTATGATCTGCAGGGGATGCCCAGAGCTCTGCCAGCCCGGTGTTCTCTAAGCTTTTTGCCAGGTATTTTGCTGCTAGTGAGTTTTGGGTCTGCTCTAGCTCTTTCCATAAGTATTCATTCAAGGTTCTTTCAGTCGTTTTTCTTACTTTGTCCCATGTGCAGATATATGCCCCCTGTCGTGCCAAAAGCTGTGACTGAATTCCAAATTCCAGTCTAATCTGTGCTGGGTAGGATCGCTTTGGGAGGCTGAAAATGATTCTATATGCCGACACGATTGTGCTGTCAAGTAATATGGCATCTCTGCCTCGGTGGGCCTCGCTCCCATAAGTTAGTGTTGGTAACAGTTT
This sequence comes from Lissotriton vulgaris, assembly GCF_964263255.1. Taxonomy (NCBI): domain Eukaryota; kingdom Metazoa; phylum Chordata; class Amphibia; order Caudata; family Salamandridae; genus Lissotriton; species Lissotriton vulgaris. Next base: position 783,860,021 of record NC_141694.1, on the reverse strand, counting down.
GGCGCGTATGACATGTAGTAAAGGACTTAGAGAAGGGCCGGAGAGGTTGTTGTTTAGTGTTTTTAAGGCGATTGCCAGAGCAAGGCCTTTGCCTCTGATACTAGCCCTTTGTGTGCTGAATTGGCCACCACGGCCTATCTTCACACCTAGATATTTATACGACGAGGTGTCTTTGATGCAGGTGTTATTCCAGAACCACGAGAAAGCTTTCTTCTTTTTATTCTTACTGATTGTCATTGTTTGCGTTTTCTCGAGGTTTGCTGTTAAGTCATTTGACTCGGAATATCTCTGGGTCGTATTTAAGAGGTTTTGAAGCCCTACTCTTGTATGGCTTATTAGCACCAGGTCGTCTGCATATAAGAGGCATAGTAGATTGAGGCCTCCTAATTTTGGCGAGTGTGAATGACAGTTGTTTAGTAGAGGCGCCAGGTCCCCCAGGTACAGGTTGAACAGTGTGGGGGCCAATACGCAGCCCTGCTTAAGGCCGTTGTTGGTTTGTATCCGCCTTGACAGCATTGAGCCGTCCCCCACCTTGATCTGAATCCAGGTATCTGTGTGTAGGTTGATTAACAGCTCCAACAGAACTTTTGGGATGCCCCAGCCATTTAGTTTTGTCCATAGTAGATTGCGGTTGATGTTGTCGAATGCCGCTCTGTAATCAATGTAGCAGAGGTGTAGGGGCAGTTTTTTCATCTCTGCCTTGTCTATAAGCATACCCATAGTCAATATGTTTGTTGTTGTTCCCACTGCTTTGACGAAGCCTGTTTGATTAACAGGTATAAGAGATTTCCTCGTGGCCCATGCCTGTAGTTCTTCCAGTATGAGCCCTGCAAAATACTTCGAGTCATTATCGATTAAGACAACTAGCCGGTAGTTTTGAGGGAGGCCCCTGTCCCCTGCTTTATGCATGATGTTAGTGTACCTGATCTCCCAAAAAAGGGGTTCAAGTGCCGCTGCCCAATAGTTGGGTTGCAGTAATATATGATCTGTGTCACCCACCGTGTCCTGGTTGATTGGGCACCTTTGTGGCATGTTACCGACATCATGGGCTTGTCCGGGAATAGGTTTGCTCATATTCTGATTAGCCGACAAGTCTCGGTTAAAGTGGTTATCGAGATAAGCTGCCCAGGTTGCCTCTGTGATGTTTGATGTGGTCTCCATTTTTGCAGGGTGCGTTAATGAATTTATTCTTTTCCAGAACCTTGCCCCGTCGTTCTTTTTTATGTCCTCATGAAGTGTTGCCCAAAGTTGTTCCTCTATAGTTCTGTTTGCTTCCCACTTTAGTTTTTTAATGAAGCTTTTAATTTAGAGAGTTGATCCGACTTCCCTTTGTTATTGTGGTCCAGCTGTACTGCTCTCATTAAGTTAGAGATTGAGTTTTTCATTTCTTTAATTTTCCCTCTATGTGCTCGGGGAAGAATACCCAGCTTGTTCGTCCTTGTGCGCACTTTGGGCTTTGTTGCATGTTGCCCCAGGGTGTTAGTAAACTGCACCCATTACGCTACTTCGTTGAGGCCTGTACGCTCCATGTAATGTTGTTTTGCCTGTCCTATCAAGATTTCACCCGTTGCAGCCGAATACTTAATTTTTTTTAAGTTTACGGTATAGATGGACTCTTTAGGAGCCGTCGAACGCTCGTAAGTCGGTCTAGCAAGGTCCATGGTAATTTACTGAGGACAGTGATCGCTATCTATTTGGTTCCCTATCCGATAGGATATTATATGTTGGAAAAGTGGAAGTGACATGAAGGTATAATCTAGTGTACTGTTCGCTCTTCTTGAGTGAAAAGTTGAGGCTGGCGGGTTATCCCCTGCAAACCTGCCATTTAGTGCCCTGATGTTGAAGTTTTCTAATGCCTCGAGTACCTTTTTTCCCAGTTTTGATTGTTTGGCTGTTTGTGGCTTTCCTTGTTGTGGTAGGGCCCAAGATGTGTTTTGTGCCATAATTCCCTCCTCTTGCGTTGTTCCCATGAGATTGAGGTTGAAACCCCCAGTGAGTACTAGGTTCGCTGTTTTTTGCCCGTGATGCACTCTTCTATGAAGGCATATAAGTCCTCCGCTGCTTTTTTCTTTCCTTTAGGGTGAATATAAGCATTGACCAGGATGCAGTTGTTAGTTGCTTTGCCTGAGCCTGTTGTCAGAGTCAGGTTAACTGCGAGTGCAGCTGTCACCGAGGGCCCAGTTTCTTTTGCCATCACAAAGCTAGTTGTAGCTGCATATATTACCAAACCTCCTCTTAAGTGCCCATACTTGGCTAAGCTCTTGGCGCCAGAAAAAAAGCGTAGGTACCCCTGAAGGTACGGGGGCTCGGCAAGCCAGGTTTCTTTTAGCGCAATTAAGTCAAAGGATCGATTGTAGTCTATAAAATCCAAATCCAGCATTTTGGATGCTTGGCCATTTATATTCCAGGAGCATAAGCACAATTCCTGGTAGTAATGCTCAGTGTAACAGTCGTCTTCATCATCATCTTGACACTTGATGATGAGATCAGATGGGTGACGCGCCACACCAAAAGCACCTTCATTATCATCGTCCTCAAAATCATCCTCTTCATCCTCAGAGTAAGATTCTAGAAGATGAGAGGGCATAAGTGGCGATATATAAGAACCTTGTTGGCTCTTGTAAGATACGAGTTGAAAGTTCTTTGTTGAAATTGGCGTACAAAAAGTCTGATTCCCACCAATAGGCTTCAGCAAAGCTGAATCCATCAGTTTTGATGGCACCGGTGACAAAGGTGCATCCGCCAGCTGAAAAGATGCCGTCGCGACGGGTTTATCGTCGACGACAAAGAAATCGTCGTCGGTGGTCTTACCGTCGACGGGACCGTCGTTGATGGGCTCGACGTTGACGGGACAGTCGTCGATGGATTCGACGTCGATGGAGCTACCGTCGATGGGACGGTCGTCGACGGGCTCGTCGTCGACGGAGTAACTGAAGGCGGGCTCGTCGTCGACGGGGCAGCCGTCGACGGATTCGTCGTCGATGCTTTCTTCGTTGACGAGACAGTCGTCGACGGTGGCGTCGATGACTTTGTTGACGGGCTCTTTTTAGATGACGAAGGCTTCGTTGACGAAGATGTCTTCGTCGACGAGTTGTCTACGAGAGTTCTTTTTGCCACAATACAAATCTTTGTAGACACAATAGGTGAAGTAATAGATGTAGTGGATATCATAGCCGTAGAAGAGGAGGTTGAAGTAGAAATAGTAGTCACTGGTGAGGAGACAGTAGAACTCTTACTCACAGTTTTCTTTGAAGGATCGTTGGTGGCTGAGGCTCCAGAGACAGAATGTTGAGATCTCTGTGAAGAGCCTGAAGTGGAGTGGGAGGTTTTAGCATGCTTTCTCCCCTCACTTGTCTTATCCTCTTGAAACCGCGCCCTCTTGCTAGAGGTAGAAGCTCTGTCATCATCCTCCGTGGAAGAGGATTTAAGCCACAAATGGACTCTGGCCTCCCTATCCCTTAAGGTCTTAGAAGGGAAGGTACGGCAGATCTTAAAAATGTTTGCCTCTTGTTTGGGATAAAGACAATAAATGCAGTCCCTATGCTGGTCATCCACATGGACCCTCTTCTTCTCACAGGTTCCGCAAGGTCTAAACAAGGCCTTCTTGTCAGACATCTTGAAGCTCTGAAGAAAAAACTGAGTCAAGACTCAGGGAGACTCCCTTCCACACGACGTGCAGTGAAAATCTGAGGAGAGCTGGCTCTGCAGGGAAGGTTCTAGAGGGTGCTGTAAGCTGATTGGTTGGAGCAAAGACTTTGGTCTTTTTAGCATAATGAGGTAGATAGGCTACTATAATCTAGGCTTCAGGCCTTTTCTAGGGCCTACTACTACAAAGTGCTTTTGGCACTGTTTTTTTATTTACCGTGGGACTCCCGCCTAGGCGACGTGGAATGATTCAGGCATGTGAATCTATGAAAGATACCCCTATACTGGATAACAATTGTTACTGCTTAAATCACTCTCAAAATAAAGTGAAAAAAGGTGGAAAATAGAAAATAACATAAAGGTTGGAATTAATACAACCCACTTCAACATATCCTCTGCTTCAAGCGATGCAGATGGCATCTGTAGAAAACATTATAAATACATTCCTAGTTAGTTTACTCTTACAACAGAACTCTGTAGTGTACTAAGCAAACCAGCCACAAGTGGCATGGTATACATCATCTCAATAAATTGTACAAACATTAATGCCTCACCCGTCTTGATCGGGGACTGTACCTCACCTCACCTGGACCTAGCTCAGGATTAAGAGGCCCCACTCTAGAAAAGAAAACGACAGGGGGAAAGAGGGGAATAATGTAAACACTCATATTTTAAACCCTCCCACCTTAAACCCCACACTTATGTCGTAATCCTTCTCTGTAGATGACATCTAAAATAAAAGAAGGAGGTTTTCAGAGAATGCAAGCTTTTCAAGATGTAAAGATTGTGGGGTTGATAAGCTGACCACTTTTGTCCCCCGTTATATTAACAAACTTCATACATTTTAGATGCCATCTACGGAGAGTCCCCTGAGGAGGATGTATTTTTATTTAGGTTTTTACTAATAACATGTTAAAAATGTGAGTGAGCAAAGATGCTGTGAGGAGATTTCTTTGCAGGCCTTTTTTGAGTATTTCAGTATTATTTCAAGCCAGAAGAAGATTACGACATAGGTGTGGGGTTTAGGTGGGAGGGTATAAACTATGAGCGTTTACATTATTCCCCTCTTTCGCCCTGTTGTAATGCAATGCAACCCTGTGTAACCTGTGAATTGATTAATGAAAGAAGGGGGTTCCCCAGTGGGTTTTAATGATGTGGGCAGGCTGTAGGAGGAAAGAAACTATGAATAGAACACAAGAGAGCAACCCTGCCCTACGATATAGTGGTCCCAGAGAGGATCCAACCAATATTAAAGGGGTGATTTATCTAGGAGCCAGCACTGCACATAACAAGAGGCAAGTCAATCCAGATATACTCAGAGAAGATATATTTTTTTATATATATATTTTATTTATTTATCTTCTTTGGTTTTATGTAACAAAAGGTACAAAAGTTGATTACATTGTTTGAATCCACATTATATTTATAACATCAAAAAACACATGATAGAGGGAAAGATAAAAAGGAGGAGGGTTAATCCTATAGCATGGCCTACCTTATTCCCCTCTTTCCCCCTGTTGTAATGCAATGCAACCCTGTGTAACCTGGGAATTGTTCTGGGAATGCTAAACAAATATATGTCTTAACTTGTAAATGGGAAGCTTCTCATCGCAAAGGTTTTTTTTCATGTCCACCATAATAAAGTAAAAAAATTAAACGGAAACTTTTTCTCTTGATGCTCCCTTTACCACTTTATATATGTAAAATTGTCAGTTTTACATAGGCAACTAGTATATTTATTTCCTTTAACTTGCCCTTAGTCTTGGGAAATGATGCCTTACAAAACTTTACAAGAAGTGCACATCATAATTTGATTTAAGATCATGTGACTATCCCAGATGCTAGAGACAAGTATCTTGCCCCTAAGTGTCTAAAGAGCCTATATATTTACTCTATGCAATGCCATACATTAATTTGCTCATCTTTTAATGTGCCATGTTAATGCTCATGCCTCGAGGACTATACCTTTCTGAGGATCCTTTGCATAAATGAAAATTAAACAGCACCCATTTTTTTCAGGACAACAAAAACACTTCTTAGAAAAACCCAGAATCACTCACATTATGGCCTCTGCACAGATATCAAACATTATGGTGTATGCCAGTTAGCAATCTTCCCTCCCTACTCCACCTATCACCTTCCTTGTCCCTGGGTAATAAGATTCAGGGCTGAGGAAAAAGCCATTCAAATCACTGGTACGCTTCATTGAGACCAGAAGGAACAACTCTGCTCAATACCTGATGAAATACTTCCTAAACACTTCTGTACAAAAAAAATAACAACAATACAATGTTGGTTTACTTTTAACCCACCTTTCCATGTGACATTTACAAATGCCACATGTTCTGACATTGGTACAGATGCCCAACTTGCTCTTTCTTTCTTGCAAATGTCACTGGTACTAAGGTACAACTAATAGTACTGCAGAATTACAAAATGTCAATCCAACTGTAGGTTAATAAATTAAACAGAATGTCTTTATGAAAATTCAGAATGCTCTTTCAAGTACCCTGTATTGCATTGACACTTGCTTTACTTATATAATTAGGAAATTAGATGACAGGGGATTGAGACAGTGTTGAAACCTATAGAAGCATTTAGGAAAAGAAAAACATCAAACACATCAAGGTAAAGTAAAAGAAAACACACTTCTAAAAAACTTGCACACAAAATGAATGAAGCACTTCATAATGAGCTAAATCATATTTTCAAACTATGTAAAGTATAACATTTTCCTCTGATCCATATACAACATACATCGCATATACTGTGCAATAAATGCCACAATCTTAAACAAGTGATTCAAAATCACAACACTGACGGTTAAAACAGAAAGTATGGCAATCATATGTTTCTCGTAGTACAAGCTAGAAGATGCTGCTAACACGTTTTAACTGTTTCGAGCGTTCTGCGCCAATGTGGAACATTCTATTAAGCAGGCAGGGTCGCGTCGGGCAACGAACGTGCGCAGCACTACGGAGGTACTGCTCGCGACGGCCGTTGGCCGACACCCGCAACGAACGGTTAAAAGGTAGGGCCACAGCATCTATAATGCACAGTTCTGTTCAAGGATATAGTATACAACTTACCTCCAAAGGACGCAGTATGGTTTCCTTGTAGAGTTTAACTTTTGAATCAATATTTTCAGGAAAATCTTCAGGTCGTCTCACTAAATTTTCCAAAATTTCTTTTGAAATAGCTGTAGCCTCTCCCTGAATTGAAAGAAAGAAAGCCAATATTGTAAGTGATGGGAAGTGGTATACAACATGAGCCTCAAAGGAGAAATAATCCCGAAAAGGATCCCTCTCTTAAAAAGTATGCAACAGATGTTTTTTTTTTCTAAAATCAGTAGAATCATTTCACACTTGCAAAAAGGTAATGCAACTTTACAAAAAGATTTATGTAAAAAAAAATGGATAAGGAAACGTTATTTTGACTGCATTGACTAGAAATGGAGTGGGTGGCTTGCATAATTATAAAACACATCTTTGTCAAAATACTGGATTTTTGTAATTTTCGAGTTTTCTATGTGGAGTGCCACTTCTTGACTCCTGAAACTAAAAAGATGGATTTTGATTTGCGAAATTATAATTATAGTGAGGTTCAGCAACTACATTTTTCAAAAGCAATCTTTAATGTTTTAAACATTTCTAAAGCAGCACCAGACAATGCATTAAATTGCTAGCTTCAAAAGATAATTGCCACTTTAGCGAAGCTAGCAGAATGAGTTAGCTTCATCGACTTTAATAGGGGACTAGGGTGATATTGTGAAACCAATTTTTGCCACCTTTGTATCTACTTTCTTAAGAATTCACAGGCAGTTGATATATGAGAGCCAAAAGCTGAAACCCCGCAGCCTTATGAGGGTTGGCTATGCATCAGGAGAGCCAATTTTATTAAACAATTGCTACTTAAGTCAATATCTTAGTTCTGCAAATGTATGGTAGACAAAAATCATCAAACTAGAAACACCTTCATTGAAGAGGCTGCTTTTCCGTGCAGTGAAGGTGCATTTAATAGAAACATGTTGTTACTAGATTGAGGTGTTGCCTTTAATAAAATAGTATTTATATTAAATGTGGCTAACACTGTCCAACTTGAACAATGTCATATAATAAATATTTTAAAAAAAGTAAAATAATACAAATGACTGCTAATATAATACAGTAACCAAAGCAAGAAAAGTGCTCAATGTTTGCGTTTAAGGAAAACAATGATTGTGATTTATTTTTAATTAATAACAAACTGCTTTAAATAAATAATAATATTTAATAAATATTTTAATGGAAACGGACTTTTATGGCCATGTAAAATGATATGAATGGAAAGAAAAAGCTTGAAAATTTGATTTACCTTTGTAACAGCCAATCTATTTTTTTTAAGTCAAAATCATTTCTGACTTTAAAAAGGTGTAGTTGATTGGTAAGATATTAGCATTCGCTGCCTTGATTCTTTCTTTTTAACAAAGAAGCTGATATTATATGGTTTCACCATGACATCTAACTGCAACCACATTCTAGCCGAGACACTCCCCTTTAAAATGTCCATTACAATTTGGCTAGGTGGTAGATTTTTTTTCCCAGGGCATTTTGATAATTTTTACATCAGTGAGTCTATATTGCACAAACAGCACTCCAAATAAAAATACATTTCAGGAAATGGCAGAACCAGACTTTGACCTCAGACACCTGACGATCTATGCTGATGATAAAAGGGTTGTGACTAATAACCTCAAATGCTTCATCCAAATGTTGAACTGTGGACCCCTGAAGTCAACAACACAGAGTCCCAAATTTCTCGCACATTACCAATTTCCAATCACTGAAATATTTAAGCCCAACCTTTTGCAATATTGTCAAACGGTTTGGGTGACCTGAAAGGGTGAACCTATGGATTGTTCAATCAAAGGCGAGAAACTTTGGTTCTGCTTTTAACGACCTATGACAGAGGGTGAAAAGGAAGGACTTTCAGAGTTTTGGGTAAGTGAGGATTCAAACAAGCATGGTAGGAAATAAAATGATTCTTTGTGTGTAAAACTATACCCTCAGTAACGAAGAATCAAAGGAACGCCTAAAGTTGATGCTGGGTTAATGGAGCAGAACATACCAAACAACAAAGATTTGGGAGCATTTAGCTACTAAAGTTCTTCTGTGATTACTTCATGAAGAAAATATCCTTTCTTAATTTTCGTTTCTCACTATTCCAGACACCCACTTTTTCTCTTGAAGGAGCAACATTAACTGTCTAACTAAGAAGGCATTGAACATGCCCAATGCTTCGAGGAGGAGGACATACCACACATAACGCTCATGCTAACCATACACATTTCTCGAGAAAAACAACCAGCATAGTCAGGGCCAAACACTGGATGGCAGGAGTATGCATAGCATGTGTATCTGCAGCCAACACATGCTAGTAATATTAGGATTTCTGTCACTTTGCAGGTTGTCCCAGTGAGGAAGCTGAGCGGGATATTTTCCAAGCACAAGCAATTACTTGTTAAACCAACTCAGATATGTTATGCGAAGTTCTTGTCATAGTTTTGGCCCTTCCAATGGCCATCATTAATTACTGCAAACTGCGTGATATACATGCCTTGAATGTGAAAATTAGATGGAATTTGACAGGTGAGGCTGGGGCAAATATAGTGCCTGTTTGAAAAAAAAAGAGTTTTGATCCAGCTTGATCTCTGGGGTGTTATTCTGAGCTCAAGATTTCCTGGTGGGGTGTGATTCATTTCTGAGAATACTGGTTCAGCCTTTATTTCAGATAAGCAAATGTCATTTCCCGGGGTCATTTTTGTGCAGTCTGATATTCTTCATATTAATAAGTATAAGCAGCCCCAAGTATGGAGTAGTTAAATGCTTAGAGGCCATAATATATAATTCACACATTTAATATAGTTTTGGCTATTTAAAGTTGTACACACTGAATCCACTTCGTGTTGTTACAAGAACTCACCATTTCAGTCCCTCTCGGTCTCTCTTTTTCTCTCACCACGTACACACTTTGTTCCTAATTACCTCTTCTTCCTCTTGTTCCTCCTCCTCTTCTTCTGCTTGTTCTTCTCCTCCCTGCTTCACTTTTTTCTTATTTAGCTCTAGAATGATAGTGTCCCATTGTTCTCGCTGATAAACCTGACCAGTCTCAGGGTCCTGTTTCTGCCCTGAAAGTCTTTGGTTCAGATCATAGTCTGGGCACTAGTTGGGAAACAATAAGAATCATACATCTTGAAATTCGGAAGATTGTTAATTGCATTCCTAAGAAAATCACACATGTACTTTACAAGATTTCACCCAAAAACAGTAGAAACTGACACATGGGAGAATGCAGACACATTTTGGAATTCATATAACACCTTAGAGCTGAAATGTGGTTAAAGACAAGCAAGGGCAACCCAGTACGCCAAAGAATGAACTTTGGGTAAATATAACATATGTAGGTTTACATAATACTCCGCCCCCCTCGATATTCATAGAATTGATTACTGGCTGATCTCTGGGATACTGTTCCCCGAGTGAGAGACTGCACAGTATTGGCATGCTCATTCTCTGACCTTCACCTATAATGTTAGATGTGGAGGCTCCTCCGAAAAGAGCTGCTCCTTTTATGTGGATGTTTCCTCCGTTTTCCCCTCTAGACACAGCGTTCGGGGCAGAGTTTGCGACTACACTAGTGGAATTCTTTGATACCAATATAGGCTCAGTTGAACATTTCTCCACAGTATGGGAGGCATTTAAACAGTACTTTAGAGGCGTAGCAATGTCCAAACATGCAGGAGTTCAACGATCAATCAGGAACCGGCTGTCGACACTCAAGAGCCAACCGAGTAGACTAGAGCAGAATGCTCTTAATGAGGGAGATGCTCAGGCTTCTGAGGCTTTATAAAAACACTTGAGGAATACCATGAAGAGGCGACAGCAAGCTAAAACATGTGGGGAAATATGCTGTTGCTAAAACCTATGGGGAGGGTGAGAGACCGTCCTCACTGCGTGCGACCCTGTCCCGTCGCCAAAGAGAATCCAGCACAGTAACAGAGTTACTAGATTCCAGCGGAGGCTTAATGAGCAACCCTACAGATATAGCCAACAGGTTCAGTAGATACTACGAAGAATTTTATAGCTCAAAGGTGGAGACAGAGGATATTGCTATTCTAGACTATTTAGAACATATACAACTGCCAGGGCTTAGTAATGGACATAGGGAGTATTTAATGAGGCCACTAGACTACACCGAAAATCAGGTAGCATTGAACTCCATGTGTGAGGAAAGCACCTGGGGACAAGATGGGCTCACAGTGTCCTTTTATAAACCTATAAAGACCTATTATTCCACATCTGAGCACTTTGTTCGAAGAAGTTGGTGAGAAGGGCAAATGCCCCAATCAATAAGGGAGGCCTTAATAGTTACTTTGCTAAAACCTGGGAAGCCCCTACAAGAATTCGCGTCCTACAGGCCTCTATCAATTCTCAATGTAGACACTAAAATATTCGCTAAAGTCATAGCAAATAAGCTGGTACCATTGCTCCCAATTTTAGTGAGTCCAGAGCAGGCGGAATTTGTGCCAGGATGCACCTTATTGTGCAACTTGAGGACAGTGTTTGGAGCCATTCAACATGCATAACTGGAGATTAAAGTGGCCGCTGTCTTTCTGGGCGCAGAGAGAGTGTTTGAATCTGTGGAATGGGCATTTATGTTGGTGGTATTGCAACAAATGGGAGTGGGTGAGGTTTTTCTAAAATTGGTATCAGTTCCCTATAATCAACCAATTGCCACGGTACATGCTGGAGACGAGGTTACATCCTCTATTACGATCTCGAGGGGCATTAGGCAAGGTTGCCTCTGTCCCTGCTGTTGTATGCTATCATTGTGGAGCCATTTATTTATTTGAACGTTTTGTATAGCGCAAACAAGACAACAAAGGGTATCAGAGCGCTTCACAGTAATGAAAGGGGGAACTAGTAGGGGAACATTGAGGTAGAAGAGGCTAACATGTTGAGCTAGTAACATACAATTGTGCATAACGTGAACAGAACGTAACTTAGAAAGGTAAGGCAAAACGTTACTTAATAAGTAAGGCAAAGAATCATAGACATTACAAATGTTAGGGGAAAAAAAAGACATTTAGAAAAACAGAAAAGCCATGATACAATTAAGGCAGGAACTTGTTCATTAGGATTGTTTTTACTTCATGTTTGAACTTAGCAGAGTAGGGGATTCTGCAAATTTCCGGTGGGAGAGAATTCCAGATCATGCCCGAGAAGGCTCTGAGTCTCGTTTTCTTTTTGCAAAAAGTCTGTGCTTTAAGTAGCAAAGAGTTTGCACTTCTGGAAGGTCTGCTACCACCTGATGATTCCAGTTTTTGAGCCAGGTATCCAGGTGTTTTGAAGTGGAGGGCTTTGTGCATCAAACAAGCAATCATTAAATGTATTCTTGCTTCGTAGGGTAACCACTTTAGTGATCTTAAGGCTGGGGAAATGTGCTATTTTTTTGTGTCAGTAATCAGTCTAGCAGCGGCATTCAGTGAAGCCCTAAGCGGGGCTTAAGTATATTTGGGGAGGGCACAGAGCGTTACACTTCCATAGTCTAGCCTCAATAGGACAAGTGCTTGCACCACCTGCTTGCAGTCCTTTTGAGGTAGGAATGGTTTTAGGTTTCTAAGAATCCTTATTTGGTGATTTGCACTCTGGCACATCTTACTAATATTTTTTTTATATTCAAGTGTGAGTCAAGGGTGATTCCAAGAGATTTTGCTGAGTTGATGATACCCGGGGAGCAGTTGAAGGTAGTGAGGTGTTTAATCCAGAGGTCAATCTTGAGGGTAAGCTTAGGAGGGGAAATGAGAAGGAATTCTGTTTTGGTGGTGTTCAGCAGATGGTTTACAGTTAGCCAGTTTTGGATAATCGTCAAGGAGGAGTTGAGTGAGGTGAAATCTTCAGAAGAGTTGATTTTCAGATAAAGTTGTGTGTCATCCGCATACATATGAAAAAGAATGTCTATGGATGATAGAACTTTCGCTAGTGGTTCCAGGCAAATATTAAAGAGTATAGGAGAAAGGGCAGAACCTTGCTGGATCCCCATGGCAACTGCAGACGGATGGGATAAGGTATGATTCACCTTAACTCTTTGGGATCTATTGTGGAGAAAGGAGGAGAACCATTGCAATACGAAACCAGCGAGGCCTATCCTGTATTCCAGAATAGCTAGAAGGTTGTCGTGACTAACCGTGTTGAATGCAGAAGAAAGATAAAGAAGGATTAAGAGGCATGATTCATTATGGTCTAGAGTGTTTAAGATATCATTAATGATGTGAATGAGTGCAGATTCAGTACTGTGACCACTCCTAAAGCCAGATTGGTATTGATCCAGCAGATTGAAAGGCTCGATGTGCGAGCAAAATTGTGATTGGACGCATTTTTCTAAGAGCTCAGCCAGAGGAGGGATGTTGGAAATTGGCCGGAAGTTGTTGAGATACCGATCTGTCCGCGTCCATGTTTTTTTAGAATGGGTGAGACCTGAGCTGCTTTTAGACATTGGGGGATCTTGCCTTGATATAAAGAGGCGTAGACAATTTTAGTCCAGAAGGGCATGAGGGCCTCCTTGATTTCTTTAAAGACAGCTAGTGGCAGGGGGTCGCTAAAGTGATTAGAAGGGATTAATGCTAAGCAGGGTTTTGTAGATGTCATCTTCACAGAGGGGTGAGGAGTTCCATGCGGCTCTGTTCTTAGTGCAAATAATGCGGGGCTTTTGACTCGCCGGGAGGACAGGCTGAACAGTACTCTTAAGTGATGTAAGGAGGGCCCTCTTAGCTTCAAGATCAAGGCTGATGGATTTAGTTTTCTCCATAAAGAAGATAGCCAGATCAGTGCAGGAAGGAGACTTGTCTGCTGAGTTGAGTGATTGGAAGCTATAACTGATTGCTGTTGGACAATTTCAAAACGTTTTTTTGGGCGACTACAGGCTTGCTAAGTTGGGATTTGAAGTAGTCGGCCTTAGTCGTCTTGATTTTTTTTATTGTGGGAGCTCTTAACCCATTGAAGGGTTTTTAAGTGGTACGCGGATGGTTTTGATCTCCTTAGACGTTCAGCTGCCCTTAAGTTGCGGCAATCAGAGTTTAGGTTGTTGTTGAACCATGGTTTGGAGAATTTGGAGGCAGTATTTTTTAGTTGTAAAGGTGCTATTGAGTCCATGATATCGGAGATAGCAGAGTTGTAGAAGTCCGTGAGATCATGAACATCAGTCAGGTCGTCTTGGGGAGACAGGGCATTTTTGCAATCGGTAGCTAGACAGTCCGTGTTGATATTCATGAGGTCCCTTTTCCACTGTTTAATTTTCTTGGGCTCGATGTTTTCCGGTATCCCTCCCTATTGACAAGGAAGAAGATGCTGTAGTGGTCGGACCAATCACAAGGAGTAATGTCTAATAAGGTGTTGGTATTACCTTTTGAAATAATGAGGTCCAGAATTTCTCCTTCATTGTGAGTTGGCCGGTCACAGAATTGAATAAGGTCTAGCTCCGCTAGGAAAGCGTTAAGATTGATCACCACTTGGTCATTCGGTTTAGACCAATGAAGGTTGAAGTCACTGAGGTAGATTTGGGATATTGAGTAGTCATCATTGGATGAGATAATTTCCATTCGTTGTTCGATGAAGAGTAAGTTATCGCCAGGAGGGTGGCAGAAAGTATGTAGTTTGCATATTGGGAGATGGTTACTAAAGATGTTGAGGCAAAGGTATTCAACTACAGAGGAGGTGGAAGTCTCCATGTGAGAGACCAATAGTGTGTTCCGGTATATACAAGTTAATCCCCACCCTGCTTTGTGGTTCTGTCTAGACGGATTATTTAATGACTAGGAGGTACTAGGAGGCCTAATATGGGGGTGGAGGAAGGGTTTAGCCAGGTTTCTGTGAGGATTAAGATATCTAGCTCATTGTTTTGGATGAGGTTGAATATACCTGAAGCATGATTTTTTGCTGATCTACAATTGTGTAGTGCATATTTCAACTGAATAGGCATGTGTGATGTTCACTTGCTTGACACTGTCGCTATTTATGACTCTATAGTTGTTAGAGGGTTCCCTGTTTGGGTTGGCTAGAATCAACTGAATTTGAGCCATCGGGACCTTGTCAATATTTACAGTGATCGAATAGGAGAGGAGTAGTTCATCGATCTCACTGGCTCCAAGTTTGACCCTTGTTCTTCTAGAGTGGGAGAGGGTGTTGGGTAGGGGTAGTGTTTTGAAGATAAGGAGAGAGGAGTGCTGGTCAAGGCCAATGATTGCAGAGGAGGGGACTGTATGCAGTTTTCCTAGGGAACTAAGAGATCTAAGCAAGGGCAGATGGTTGGGTGAGAGGAATATCAGTTCATGGAATTCTTGGAGAAGTAGGTACACTTGGATAGATAACTTGTCCAATCGCGCTACCAAGTCTGAGTGTTTATTCAATGATAGGAGCTGTGGGGAAGGAGCCTTCCAGAGAGGGGGATATCTCGATGGGGTAGTATGGGAGTACTAGGTTCTTGGGATAGGGGTGCTTCCTTGTGGTCATATGGGAGCCCGGCTCGATTGGAGGAAGTGGCGTGGGGGGAGGTTGGTAGAGGGCCGGCTGTGGGTTGTAGTATATTTCCCTTAAGAGAATACCTTGGGCACAGAGGTATTTGCTTCCTGAATTACAATCTTATAGTATCAGCGTATGCAGATGACATGCTGCTATATGTTTGGGAGCCAGGGTCTAACTTGACCTCACTAATCAACGAAGTGCTAAAGTATGGGGGCATTTCCGGTTTGACAATCAACTGGAATACATCTATTATATTCCCATTAACTCTGGCTACAACTCTTATTGCTTTAGACTTTCCTTTGTAGTGGTCATCTGAGCCAGTGCATTATTTAGGTGTGCAGGTTCATACGGATTCAGAACTTGTTATAAGTGAGAATTATGGCAAAGATATTGATAAACTCGAAGAAGACATCGACCAGTGGATTTGCCTTCTATCGTCACTAATGGGCTGCAAATCCCTGATTAGGATGGTTGTTCTACCCAGATTTTTGTTCCTCTTTGTTAATATACCAATGGTACTCCCGAAACATATCTTTCAGATTATACGCACATTGATGGTGAAATTGGCTTGGGCTGGCAAAAACCCATGATTTAAATGGGATACTCTCATACTACTGTATTCCATGGGTGGTCTTGGTGCCCGGGATTTTGAGCTATACTATAGAGTTGCTCAATGCTCACATGCTCATTTTTGGATGCACAAATCACTGAATCTTCTCTTCTGCAGATTGAAAAGGTAGCGGTAGGAGCTGACCAACTCCCTAGTCCATTGTCTCAGACCCCTAAAAGACGCAATAGAGTTTTGGGCTCCGTTAACTCTACTACTCATGCATGGCATGACTTATTGAAAAGACAGGCTGGCTCGCTCTTATAGTACCCCCTTCTACCAGTGGAGTGGTGCCATTGGCTTCCAATGAGTGCAGATAAAGAGGCAATACAGGTTTTAAAGGCTCTTAACATCCACACCAAGGGTGATTTATTCTCTGAGGGTAGGGCTCGTACTTGGCCCGAGGTAGTAACTGGGGGACAAGATCTTACTCCACTTTCAGAATTCTATTTTTATATATCAGGCACTCACTGCGTGCTCTGCTCAGTGACGACCTTCGGGAACCTCCAGAATTACTCTCCCTCTCATTTCTCCTATGATCTAAATCCCAAGTTAGCTAGTATCTACTATATATGATATGTCGCAAGAATTCAGACGAGCACAGTAAATCATAGCTAGGTTTGAGTGGAAAACTGATTTGGGAGTTACATTGGATGATGGCAAATGGAGGTATTGTTATGAGGTAACTCAGAGTGTATTGTTAAATGGTAAAAACAGACTAATACACTTTAAATTCCTTAAATCAAATCTTTCATGTGTTAAACTAAATAAGAGGGCTATTACTCTCTCCTGACCCTATGCTGGCTTTATTGGGGTGCACTAAGTCTTTACAGAAAGATGTCAGGAAACGAATGGCGATGGGTTTGCTCCTCGTCATTGATATGAGCGCAAATTAACATTAAACTGTACGTTCTAAGTGAGTGGCAGGGGAGGATTCATAAAGTTTCTGGTGGCAGACTAAAATTCCACAAAGAGAATGCCCTTGATCGTATGCGTGATGTAACAGTTAAAAATGCTTCTATGTCTAGCATGGTGATATTTGTAACCTCTAATCTATGCTAAGTCTTGACTCCATATTCTTTTATTGCTGATTGTACAATGCACTGTGAGCATTATTGTATCACTGTGAAATGTTTGAATACATTTTTTTATGAATTTCCATTATATTTAGAACTATTGGCTATGGCTCCAAGTTTAGTCTAAATTCTCAACTTCTGAGAGCAGGAAGAATGATGAGGCACTGCCTCTTATGAACTGGGGTCCACCTTGCAAGATACTAGGGAAAGGAGCATCTTCAGACTTCATGACAGCATGTTAAAATATAATTTTAGGGTTCCAGTCCACATCTGGGAAATTTCAGAATTTTCACAGGTCATAGTATGCATTAGAAAAAGTGAATTACGTAGTGTACAAAATCCTTCATCCAACAGTATATCACTATTTTTATTAAACAGAGTCAAATCTGATTTAAGATTAAATATACATTTTTATGTGAATAGTTACTCGTGTAGTTAATTTTAAGCTAAAATATATGTTTACCTTAATGTTGAGGATAATATCTGGTGTCAATGGTAGGTTTTGAATTAGATCTAATTGTTCATTAATCTTCAAGTACTCCTCAGAGAGTGAAGGAAACCCACAGAGAACATATCCTGAAATACAAACGCTCTGTCACACATGTGAAGTGAACAAAAATCAAGGTAGTAAAATGATTGTTAATCTTTATAACATAAATGCAAGGACTGTTTCATAAGTTACAGTTTTGACTCACTGTCAAGGCAACAGAAATACTAAACTCATTATATCAGCCAAATAAAACAAACAAAATAATGGCTGCTAATAGACACTCAACTTACTTACAAAGCACCACACAATCTACAAACCCCACACACACCTAGGAGGAGTGGAACTCAAATCCATTCTGTAAATATCAACTTTTTGATGCCATCTTTCATTTTTCTTGTGTTGCCATCCTAATACTGATCAGAGATTCCCCCGTCTTCATTTTCATTCCTCTTATGGACATAGATGGAGGTATTTTGGAAACTTTCGCTAGGTGACATCATATTTCTGGTGTCCAAATTCAGCTTTCACTAGTCATGGGCGGTTCTAGTTTAACCACTGCAGGTATTACAGAAGAGGATATAATGCCCTTTTCATTAATGTGTAATGCTCCTGTGTCCATGGTAGATCTACATACTATTGTAAAATGCACTATTCATCTGTAGAGAGCACAGGGCAGGATTTCATGCAAGTTAGTCCCATTTTCTATCATTATTAAAGGGATGCATCCACAGCTGCAAATCCCACATATGTAAAGTCATATTTAAGACCACCAGAAGGGTCATCTAAAACTTTCACTTAAGAAGAAGGGGCTGCTCCTGGGCTTTAGGTATAGTTAGGAAGACACCTAATGCAGAACTGCTATAAGTGTGTTCAGAAGCAAGAAGGACCCGTACCCTTCACCGGGCACTATGCAAGCGATCCATGATAAACATCGAGTTGAGCAGTTGCCCAAGCTTACAACTGCAATGGAGACAGCAGCTCTAAAAAAGTGTAGTGAGGGAATGTATGGCATTACAAAACATACATTTACAATGCATGCCTTAACAACGCAGTTATTACATCGCAAGAAAACAAGTTACTTACCTGTAACTTTAGTTCCCCAGTATTGGTAACTTTCATAGATTCCCATGCTTTGTATCATTCCCCGTCGTCGGAATGGGAGTCTCGGTAACAAAAATACCATAGCTGTAGGTACAAAAGACAATGGAAAAAGGCCTAGGCCTCATTACCTTTTGTAGCATATCACCCTCTTTGTGTAAAAGAGACCAAACTTTTGGCCTCAGCCAATCAGAAGTGCCTCACCACTTAGAACCTTCCTGAAGGAACCTCAGAGCCTCAGATTTTCGTAGCCGTTGTGTACTGAGACACCATCTGTGCTGTAGGCTGAGCTTTCCCCGGGGAGGTGGGTGGGCGCATGGGAATCTATGAAAGTTACCAATACTGGGGAACTAAAGTTACAGGTAAGTAACTTGTTTTCTTACCCCAGTATTGGAACTTTCATAGATTCCCATGCTTTGTATCAGAGTAGTAAGCAGTAGCAAGATAATCACATTTTGCATCGTAAATAATAGCAGTAGACAACATGACATTAGATACAAAATGTGAAAAAATGGAAGGTGGGAAGATAGGAAAGCTCACCATTAGTGGAAGAGGTTCCTCAGGACAGCCTGTCCAACTGCTGCATCCTCCTGCTGCAGAGATTCCAAGCAGTAGTGCTTGGTAAAAGTGTGGACGCTGCTCCAGGTTGCAGCTCTGCAGATGTCCTTAATTTGCACCCCTGCGAAGAGTGCTGTGGAGGAAGCCACAGATCTTGTGGAATGCGCTCGTATCTTTCCAGTCAGAGGCTTACCAGCAGCCCTGTGACAATGTAATATAGCACTTGTGATCCACCTTGAAACACCCTGTTTGGAGAGTGGAAGGCCTTTACTTGGTCCCCCGAAGGCTACAAACAGTTGGGTAGATTTTCGAAAATCCTTAGTACGCTGTAAGTAAAACTTCAAGCATCGCTGTACATCCAGTGAATGCAAGGCTTTTTCCGCCGGTGTGGAAGGCTGAGGAAAAAACGTTTTCAGAATGACCGGTTCATTCAAATGGAAGTCCGAGGGGACCTTTGGCATGAACCTAGGGTTAGTCCTCATGATGACAGTGTTCCTTTTGAATTGAAGGAAAGGTTCCTGAATGGTCAAGGCCTGTAACTCCCCTACACGCCGAGCCGACGTGAGAGCGAGGAGAAGAGCCAATTTCCACGAAAGGTATTTGATGTCAGAACGATGGACTGGTTCGAATGGGCCCTTCATGAGTTGAGAAAGAACCAGATTCAAATGCCACGTTGGTGGAGGTGGTCTCACCGGTGGATAGACCCTGAACAGACCTTTAAGAAACTGTTTGATTATCCTTGAAGACCATAATGAAGGTCCAGATTCCGTCCTCCTGAATCGTGACAAAGCAGCCAAATGGACTTTAATTGATGAGTGGGCCAGACCAGACTTGGCCAAGGACAGTAGGTATGGGAGGACCTGATGAGGTTTGGAATTGAATGGATCAATGTGTTGCTGTCGACACCAACAACAGAATCTTTTCCACTTAAGGCGGTACGTTTTGTTAGTGGAAGGGGCCCTTGCTTGGGACAAAACCTCCCTAACTTCCTTAGACAATGGCAGGTTCATAAATTCTCGCTGCTCAGGAGCCATGCAGTCAGGTGTAACGACTGAGGGTCTGGATGTAGAATCTGTCCTTCGGACATCGTGAGAAGGTCCGGCAGAATTTGGAGAGGTAAAGGAGGAGCGATCGACAGCAGATGGAGCTCCGTGAACCAGAACTGCCTCGGCCAAGCCGGGGCTATCAGGATCATCCTGCACGGTTCCATCTTGAATTTCTTGATTAGTCGTGGTATTAGAGGAATGGGAGGAAAAGCGTAGACAAATGTCTTCGACCAGGGTATCAAAAGGGCATTTCCCAGAGAATTTGGATGGGGAAGCCTGCTTGCGTAAGACCGGCATTTGTTGTTGGTCGGGGTGGCAAACAGGTCGATGTCCGGTCTTCCCCACCGGCTGAAGATTTGTTCCAAAATGTCCTGATTCAACTCCCATTCGTGGGTGACCGAGGATGACCTGCTCAGTTTGTCGGCGTTTTCGTTGAGGACGCCTGGCAAGTGTTCCGCCATCAGAGACATGTCGTGTCGGATAGCCCATTCCCAAATCTGCTGGGCTTCCTGTGACAATGGGCGCGATCTGGTCCCTCCTTCCTTGTTCACATAGTGCATGGCCGTGGTGTTGTCCGTCCTGATAAGCACTTGTGAACCCTCCAGGAGAGGAAGAAACGATTGCAGAGCCAGACGTATCGCCCTGAGTTCTAACAGGTTGATGTGGAGGCATTTCTCCTGGGGTGACCAATGCCCACTGACATGAAGGTCCTGCAGCACTGCTCCCCAGCCTTCCAACGACGCATCCGTCGTTATCACTTGTGGAGACGGGTCGCTTGCGAAGGATAGGCCTTGGGACAAGTTGTCTAGGTCTGTCCACCATAGGGCCGCATTCTTCATTTCCGGAGTGATCGCCACTGTGTCGTCGAAGGAACCGTGGACTTGCCGCCATTGATTGTCCAGTTGTTCCTGCAAGGGACGCATCCTCAGTCTGCAATGGGGAATCAGTGGAATGCACGACGATATTACTCCCAGCAGAGACTTGTAGCGGCGAACTGAAAGAGACTTTTTTGTTTGTAAGTCTTGGGCCATCGTCTGTAACTTGTGCCTCCTTTCCAGAGTAGGAAAAGCTCGTGAAAGCTTTGAGTCCAAGATGGCTCCCAGAAACCGGGCTCTTCTGGACGGGATCTGGCAAGATTTCTCGTCGTTTAGAGTGAGACCCAGGTTTCGGAATAAATTGGTACACGCTTGAACCGCCTGTAGCGCTGCCTCTCTGGACGGAGCCTTCAGCAGCCAGTCGTCCAGATAGGGGAAGACTTGAAACTTGTGCCTCCGCAGGAAAGCCGCTACTGGAGCTAGCACTTTCGTGAATATCCTTGGGGCTGAACGGAGTCCAAAGGGTAAAACCCTGAATTGGTAATGGCTCTTGGCTACTGTGAATCGCAGAAACCTTCTGTGCGCTGGGTGAATCGGAACATGAAAATAGGCATCTTCGAGATCGAGTGTGGCCATGTAATCTCCCGGGTTGATTAGTTTCAAGATGTCCTGGAGGGACACCATCCTGAAGGACAGAGAGATGAGATAGGTGTTTAGCCCCCTGAGGTCTGAAATGGGACGCCACTTGTCGAGCGTTTTCCTCACCAGGAAGAACCTGGAATAAAATCCCTGGTTTCTTTGGTTCGATGGAACTGGCTCTATCGCCCCTTTTCGGAGCATTTGTTGAACCTCGAGCCGAAGGAGACGCTGGTGTTTTGAAGGAGTGGCTGCCGGGGGCTTGGGTGGCGGAACTTGAGTGAACTCTAAGGTATGCCCTTTCCGAATGATGTTGAGCACCCAACGGTCCGATGTTATTAGGGACCAGTTGTGAAGGTATTTGTTGACCCTGCCTCCAACTGATGATTTCCTGGAGGAGGGTCCAGTAGGAAGAGCCAGGAGGCCGCTATTGGCGCTTGGACGAATCTCGTCCTCGCGCACCCTGCTTTCCTTTACTGTAAGGCCTGGAGTAGTTGGTAGACTGGCCTTGCCGCTGTTGGTAAGATTGGCGGTTCTGTTGGGAACCGGATCCTGTGGTGGAATACCGTTGTTGTTGGAAGGATCCTCTATACGTACCACCCCTGCCTCTGGCTCCCTTGAAGGGGGACTTCCTGTACTGAAGTGTTCCTAAAGACCTAGCGGTCTCTGTGTCTTTTTTAATATCTTGCAGGGTGTCGTCGATAAGTTTGCCGAATAGAGCCTCACCATCAAAGGGAAGATCCAACACTTTGTTCTGGACCTCTGGTCGGAACCAAGTAGCTTTAAGCCACCCTTGGCGACGGAGCACTGCCGCTCCAGCTAGTGAACGAAATGCCGTAGTCGCAATGTCCATTGCACAATCGATTATCTCCATCGACGTCGCTTCTCCCTCTTTCAAAACTTTCTTTGCCTCCGACATAGATTCAGGAGGTAGCTGGTCAAGGTACGGGGAGACATCGCACCAGAGTTGACGGTCGTACCTACCCAGGATGGCTAAGGCATTAGCTGCTCGCACCAGCAAACTCGCCATCGCTGAGAATCTTTTCCCCACATTATCTAACCTCCGTCCTTCCTTGTCCGGAGGAGTTGTCAGCGGTGCTGAAGGATTGCGCGATTTCCTCTGCGCTGCCTGCGAGATTACAGAGTCTGGTTTCGGATGACCTGTCAAGGCCGATGGGGCATCATCGGTTGCCCTATATTTCTTTTCCAGACGCGGTAGCACCGGCACCACCGTCGCCGGGTGTGTCATGGTCTTTAGGCCCTCTTTCCATAAATGATCCACAATCGGAATAGACCTGGCATTTTTCTGGAAAGGTTCTTTAAAGTCATATAAGAAGCAATCCGTGGTGACTTTAGGCATTGCTAACTTGAATCTTGCCGCCGCCCTCTCCATTAGCTGATGGAAACCTCCAATATCCACTGGCGGGGAGTCCGCCGGGTCCGGATTTGGCGATGCGGGATTGTCAATAATGTACTCATCATATTCCGTGTCGGGAATAGAGACGTGATCCGAATGTTGATCCTCATCTGAGGATTCATCAACATCATGTGATCTTGGTACCCCAAAGGAATCCTGAGGGACGGCCGTTTGAGGCTGTGGAGAGGTTGGAGCCGAGAGCGTAGGAGGCACCAATGACGCCTGAGTCGTGGAAGGCGTAGCAGGTGTTGACGTATTTGGCAAAGGTCTACTGGCCTTAGACTTATAGTCCTGTAGCATCCTATGTAGATCCTGTAGGAAAGATGTTGGCACTGAAACCATTCCCTGGTCAGAGTGCTGTTGTTGACGTTGACCATGATCATGTTCCTCGTGGGTGTATTCGCCCTCTGAGTCGGTGTCCTGGCATTTGACAAATAGTTGCGAAGGACTATTGGCATAACTATATGCATCTTGGTCATCTTCCTCTGATTGACCCTCTTGCAAGAGCATTGTTGGTAGCAGAGGGGACACTGCCCTTGGAGAAGTCATCTCAGGTGTGATCCGCGTCACAGAAATGGTGATACGCTTTTCTGTGGCCAAGATCGTGGGTTCCGTCGTCGACGGTTGTACATACGCCGTCGAGATAGGCGTCGTGGACGTTGTCGTCGACGAGACTGTGGACACACCAGCCGTCGTCATAGTCATCGTAGTCGTCGTCGACGCCCTCGTCGACGAGACCGTCGTCGACGACACCGTCGTCATTGTCGTCGACGGGACTCTCGTCGTCGACACTGTCGTCACCGCCCTCGTTGGTATCGTCGTCGACGAGGCTTTCATCGACGGGGCCTTCGTCGTCGACTGAGTCTTCGTCGTCGACGGGTCCTTCGTCGTCGACTGGATCTTGGGCGTCGACGGGGCTCTCGTCGACGGCTCCTTCGTCGACGGCTCCTTCGTCGACACTTGTGAAGCCGGCACCTTCGTCGTCGGCGCCTTCTCCGCCGTCGACGGTCTCGTCGTCGACGAACCTCCAGTAGACGGAGCCTTAGATGATTTAGTCGACGGGACTCCCGCTGTCGACGTCTTCGTCGTCGAGGACCTAGAAGTCCTCTCAGAAGACTGGCTTTGAGGCGTTTTGAAGGCTGTGGAAGTCTTCGCGCCAGTAGACTGCGTAGAAGGTCCATCCCTCTCCTTTACACTTCCGTGAGGAGATTTGCTGGGACCTTGGCTCTCAGACTCACTGGGGGTCTTTTTTGAGGCCTTAGAAGATCGACTTACAGAAGAAGAAGGGGAACCCCTACCCCTTTTCACTGACCTTCTAGTAGAAGCCATCGATCCAGCATCTTCACTGTCACTGGAGACAGTCTCCTTCCTCGATTTAAGCCTTTGCAGCCATGTCAGGAGCCTACCCTCACGGTCCCGGAGGGTTTTGGCAGAAAAGGAGCGACAGATTGCACATTTAGCTACCTGGTGGTCAGGATAGAGGCAGTAGATGCAGTCCTCATGCTTATCCTCCACAAACAGCCTTTTCTTGCCACAGGAGGAACAAGGCTTGAAAAGCGCTTTTTTCTTCTCAATCTCCGACATACTGTCAGGCAGCAACAATCCTGAGAAGAATCCTAAAGATCCTGAAGAAAAACTGTTGAAAAAAACCTGATGAAATCCTGTAGAAGAGTAGAAGTTGAGCAGAGCTCAATGGAGACTCCCTAGCACAACGTGCGGTAGAAAATCTGAGGCTCTGAGGTTCCTTCAGGAAGGTTCTAAGTGGTGAGGCACTTCTGATTGGCTGAGGCCAAAAGTTTGGTCTCTTTTACACAAAGAGGGTGATATGCTACAAAAGGTAATGAGGCCTAGGCCTTTTTCCATTGTCTTTTGTACCTACAGCTATGGTATTTTTGTTACCGAGACTCCCATTCCGACGACGGGGAATGATACAAAGCATGGGAATCTATGAAAGTTCCAATACTGGGGTAACATCCTTTACAACGCATTCTTTTATATAGCATGCCACTACTTCCCATTTTCAGAAACTAAGTGTTGGATAGTATAGGGGTAATAATTACTATTCTAACTCTAGTGAGTACAACAGCAGTTTAAGTGTTGGATAGTATAGGGGTAATAATTACTATTCTAACTCCAGTGAGTGCAACAGTAGGGTAAGTGTTGGATAGTGTAGGGGTAAAGATTACTATTCTAACTCCAGTGAGTGCAATATTAGGGTAAGTATCGGATAGTGTAAGGGTACTATGCGTTGTAATGGTATGCCTTGTAATGACTTGCGATGTAATACCTGCATTGTAGTGACATGTATTCTAATGACATGCGCTGTAGTGACATGCAATATAATGGCTGCATTGTAATGACATGCGATGTAAAGGATGTTGCGATGTAATGACTGCTATGTAAAGGTAGTGCGATGTAATGACTGCGTTGTAAAGGTTGTTTCCCATAGTGAGGCAGTAATGCGGCTCATTTATGAATTAAAGAGTAAAGCCAACAATAGGTTCTAGGTGCTGCATCTGCCACATTCATGCACTGGTTAGACCTTCCCTGGAAAGGATATTGCTAACTCAAATATACGAGATCACCTTCCACATACTGCCTCCATGATCTGAGCGATTTAGAAGAACATACCAAGGTGAGCGACTGCTGCTGTGTGAATCTTGTCCACAATCAGTTTTACGACCAGATCTTCTGGAACACTTAACCCTTGGTAAAGTAGCTCCTGGATCTAAATAAAATGCCAGTGATAATATTAATAATATTTTTAATAATAATAATCAGTAATCACAAACCAGTTTATTGCGCAAGGTTAATTTCTTAGCTCTATGTTTTTTCTCAAGAAAGGCTTTAATCGAGAACTTTTCGACAAATTATGACATTTATTTACCATTATCTGGACAATATATCCACAGGCAACCTAGCCACCAAAAGGCAGTGGGTGCTTTATACTGTAGCAGGAAAACATGTCACCATATGCAGGATTGCCATGTGTAATTGTTTATTGTCTTGGCTAAATGCAATGTAATATTTAATACAAATATTTAACAATAAAATCAACACATGAATAAATCAATAATGCTAGGAGCTTTGACATCTTTAAAACATTTAAGAAATGTGAAAATATTTTAAAGTTTATGACAACTACATGGGCCCATGCCTTGTAGCACACTATACTGACCCAATGTATGCTGACACTGGAAGAAAAATAGAAGCCATAGCGGTCGGATGGCATAACAGCCAGCGCATCTTTGGAACTTGCGAGCCTATGCACCTTAAACAGGAGGTGGATATATTCTTTTGGCAAAACTGCTGTTTCTGTGTAAAATAACTTCAAATGACTGTTCATAGCCCTCCTGTGCTATGGTCGCATAAACTAGTGTTGTTCTTACTGAGATACTGTTATGCAAGTACCAGTAGGACCCCAAGTCTGAATATCAAGTACCAAGAGTGCTGAGTCCCTTGTGATATTACATAAAGGTATCGAAACCATTGAATGACTTGCCACTATATTGATGGCCAGCAGGGGTGGATGGGCCGGCGCGGGCATCAGGCATTTTCCAGGGATGTTGGAAGGGTGGGGGCGGTTTTGCAGCAGTGGGGGACATTTTTTGTTACTGGGGGATGGTTTTTCAGCACGGCTGCATTATCAGCCCCCAGTAACAGAAAGCAGCAGCTTGCCCCGGGGCTGGTACTACAAAATGGCTGCTTTGGGTTCCCAGTCTGGCCCTGATGGGCAGTATTGGACTCCCTTAATATTACCAGCAACCGGTCCTAGGAAGCTTGTTTCCGGTCCAGGGAAGGCATGGCTTGGCAGTTCGGGCTGGACTGTTCCCATGAGGCACAGGGTCAGACTGATTTGCATATGGCCATGTCTGAACTCGGGTGGCAGAGTGGGCTAAAGAACGGTGATAGATTAAACACAGATCTGTTGACTGAGTGTGAGTGTTTGATTGGTTCGGATGCTCCGTCCATCACCACCCCCTTTTGTACCGCTTTGTTCGCCATAAGTTGGCAGGGTATGCTCAGACGTGAGTCCCTTGCTCACTGCGCCACTGGATTCAAGCTAGCCTGGCTGAAGACGGCTGTAATGCCAGAAACCGGTCCTAGGAAGCTTGTTTCCGGTCCAGGGAAGGCATGGCTTGGCAGTTTGGGCTGGACTGTTCCCATGAGGCACAGGGTCAGACTGATTTGCATATGGCCATGTCTGAACTGGGGTGGCAGAGTGGGCTAAAGAACAGTGATGGATTAAACCCTTGATCTGTTGACTAGGTGTGAGTGTTTGATTGGTTCAGATGCTCCGTCCATCACCACCCTCTTTTGTACCACTATATAGATGGGCAGCAGGGCTGGATGGGCCGGCGTGGGCATCAGTCCTTTTCCCGGGATGTTGGAAGGGTAGGGGCCGGTTTTGCAGCAGTGGGGGATGTTTTTTGTTACTGGGGGACGGTTTTGCAGCACGGCTGCATTATCAGCCCCCAGTAACAGAAAGCAGCAGCTTGCCCCGGGCTGGTACTACAAAATGGCTGCTTTGGGTTCCCAGTCTGGCCCTGATGGGCAGCATTGGACTCCCTTGATATTACCAGCAACTTACTCCTTCATTGCTACTCACGAGTCTTGATCAAGGAGTCGGCTGTTGGCATATTAATTTTGCTAGGGTTATTCTAAAGGCAGCTGCATCCAATCAACTTGAGGGTTTTCTCTAGGTGTGTTAACCTTTGGAAGTAGTTGCTGTCTTGCATGATCAATATATTATGTGTGGGGTTTAGGCAAGAGTTTGTGTAAGATCTGTTTTACAAACTGCATTTTTCTAGTAAAGTAGTACTACAGCAGTACTATTCTGTACCACAAAATGCAATTCATGAGCCTATGGCCGGAGACCTCTGCTTCGCCTATCTTTTCGATGTGGAGACCCAGCCACTACATTTAGTGATAAAAATGTACGCAGAATTATTGATTAATTATTTTGGTATAAAATAATAAACTTAATTCAAAACAATTCACCTTTTAAGCTTTTATTTAAAAAGATCACATATTTAAAGTAATCAAACGCAAGAAACTTTTTAACAAAATGTACTGAATATGAAATAAATTTATTAGTGAGGAGGGGTAATTTAGTTTTAAATATTGTTTAAAAATGTGTTATTTATGAACTAAAATAAAATATTTAGACTGATGTATTATTTAATACACTTTTTAGTAAAAATAATAAACTGTTTTTTTGTTATACTTTCCCGTAGGAAAAGCGCCATCTCGTGGATGAGATCTCTTATGACAGGTAACTTTACACTCATACATTATTTTATGAGGCTCCACCTCCTCTTTTGAGGAGGTAGAGACATAAGTCTGCATCTAGGTATAAATCTCTAACTGGAATGATGAATAGTAAAAAATGCAGAGTTACACCTAGCTGTAGAATTAGTTAAATAAATATACACATGTGCATTTACCTTTCTAAATTGGGTCCATAGACTATCTCAGAATAAACTGCAACTGGATTACATAGTGAATATAGTTCACTCCTAGCTCTAGCGTTAGGGCTGTGAAGAGGGTACGTGGGTTAGGCACAGTAGACTTCTTAGTAAGCAATTTTATATTTTTTTGTATGGCGCACATTTTTATGAACACTCCACAACTCTGCACTGTAAATCATAGCATCAGCTACCTACATCCTGTATATTTGTAAAATATACTTTGGCAGAAGGAACGGGTTGGAGTCTGGTTTGAGCATTTTTGCCAGGGCAGTTTTTGGTTCCAAGTCCAGCCCTGAGCTCAGAAAGGGATGCATTAAAGCACTAGTCAGGGCAAACTCTGCATACTCTGTAACTTCACCGGTGTCCCACCCCAGCACTTTGACAAACCTCTGAACTGTTATTTACTTGCTATCTATTGGGTGAATCTGACCAGGAGAAGGCAGTTAAACATCACTGTCTCACAGGAATGCATCAAAGGAGGGATGTAACACAAGCTCCTGCATCCCATGAGTGCAGTGTGTGGTGGAGCACCCCTTCACGGCCCGAGCCCTTCCAGAGGGCCATCATTCAGGCCAAGGTCAATGAATATCTGTAAAATATGGGAGACTCAGAGTCCCCTCACCACATTGTGCAGGGACGTCCCACCGTTTTGTGTTACGCCATTTAAGCACCTGTGATTCATACAAACCCTTAGCTGTTGTGAGTCACAGCGTTGTCTTCAGTCAGCAGTTGTGACAATGTAGTTTACTGCATTTTACTTGCACAAAGCACCTGAACAGAAGTTGTGAAGGAATCTAAAGCGCTGATGGGCATATTTATGAAAGTTTTACGCCACCCTTGTTCCACACAAGGCAGCGCAAGGGCGACGTAAAACATAGAATGATATTTACCATGTCACACAAGGCCACCTTGGTGGCCCTGCATGGTTTGGTAAATCTGGAGTAACGCAAGGCAGTGCAAGCAGTGACGGCCTGTGCATATAAGCGCAGTGATGCGGTGTGGGGTTATGGAAGTGACAAGCGAAAGAATAGGGAAAACAAAATAAATAAATAAATAAAACCACTTACCTTGAATTTGCCGCATCGCCCAGGCAGCGATGTGGCAAACGCAAGGTAAGTGGTTTTATTGAATTATTTATTTTATTTTCCCTATTCCGTCGTTTTTCACTTCCACCTCACCATCCCCACGCTTACCGGCACGGGCAGCCACTGAGCACATGTTTCTGCCTTGCGTTACTCTCCCAGGGAGGCATTCCATGGGTGGAGCCTGGGTGTTGCTAAGCATTCACTCATGTGTTTCGTCACATTGCCAGATTTACCAAGACTGGCAAACCAGGGAATGCGCCAAAATTCCACGCCTTCCCAGAGGAGGCTTAGCCAGAAGACATATCTTCATTTCTCCTCATTCTTTCCTCTTTCTACATGTGCTACATTCTGCAGCACACTTAGAAAGAGGAAAAAGCCTCAGAGAATTGTTTTTGTGCAAGACGGTGTGAATTCCTGCACAAAACAATCCTTTCTGCAAAATGGTGCGAGGGTGCCTGCCTTGGCACTAGGGAGCAGTTTGTGTGCCACTGCTGGCAGACAGCAGGAATGCTCATATCTTGATAGATAGATATGGCGCATGCCTGCCCTTTCACACAGCGCAGCGCTGCAAGATGCCTTCCTTCGTTGTGTGAAAGAATGATAAACATGGCGCTCAGTTTCGTTGCAGGACAAACGTGTCTGCCAGGAAAGATGGAAAATCCTCAATCTCCGATATATTCTGATAATATTCTACCCTTCGAAAGACTATTTTTGCGCATTAGTAGTGTTTGTGTGAAGAGTTGAGCACTAGGCAAACTTAGCTTGCAGCAATGGTAAAATAGTATGGGGCAGATTTATGATGGACTTGCGCCACGTTTACGCCGCCAGTGACGCAACGGCGCGGAAACGTGGCGCATCCCTGCGACCTATTTACAACATGACGCATCTAGGCGGATGCGTCACGTTGTAAATCCCTGCGCCACATGAAACCTGCATCAGGTTTCATGTGGGCGTTCTGTCGCAGGGTGGGCGTTCCCTCGTAGGAAAGCCCCGTAAAACTGACGCAGTGAAATCTACAAGATTTCACTGAGTCAGTTTTACGTAGCTGCTGCGTCAAATCCTTACACCTGCTTGAAGCAGGAGTAAGGAGTGACGCACCACGTTATGTATGGGTGGCCTCTGTACATTGCAGGAGTTGTGTCGCACTTGCAACGCTACTCCAGCAATGCGCCACCCGTACACCACAAGATGCGTCACGCATCTGCCCTTCCTTGCACCATGGTGCGCCTCATTGTAAATGCGGCGTATCTGTGGTGCCGCAAGGAGGGAATTGCGTGACGCATCCGTTCTGGCGCATCCCTGCTGATTTGCAGAGATGCGCCAGAACTCATAAATCTGCCCCTATGTTTCTTAAACTGCGAGTTTGCATTTAGAATTTAATGACAGCTCTCAACCGTCGCCCTTTTATTGTATAAAGACAGGCTTCAGAACATCTTATGTAAGCCAATGACGGCTCACTATTGACATTCACAGTTATCTCTGTCCTTGTCGTGTGAATTCTTCTCATGAGCTATTACCAATATGTGATACAAATTTATCAAAAAAGTTCATCTTTACCGTATGTCCTATGTCGGTTTCAGTGCGAATTTGTTCTTCAATAAGTTCAGTAGCTGGAAAAGGGGACGAAAAGAAGGGCACGTGTGAGTACTACAGATATACTGTGCCACCTGTTGGCAATAACATTTACAACATGCAAATTTAATCTGGATATTAATCTGTTGCTTCGAAATGCACTGTATACAGCGATGAAAATGTGTACTAGTGAACAGCTAACCCAAACCGCTCTCTTTTTACCTGACAATTGTTTGCATGACACTTAGGCGTATATCACTTTAGCCAGGAAGGGAGATGCAATAATTATTGCACCTGGTAAAATGCCCTGCAGGTCAGAATTTAATGGATATGATACATTTCTCTTTTACAATATTTTCCCTTTATAAAGTAATATAACCTGAAGAGGTCAGTGATTTTTGCAGCAATATCCACATGTCTGATATTTACTTGGCATTTTCCCGGTTACATTTTGTCTTTTTTGGCCTGCAATCTATCTGGTGAACAAACTTTATTAAAACGGATGTCTACCAGGTGCAGTAAAATCCCCACCACTTCTTGATGTGATTGATCACTTGGCAAATGTTTGCACAGGGAATGTAAAAAAAAAACGGCCATCTTTAATTTAGGTCTTCTTCATTCCTCAATCTTAAGAAGGATATTAAATTCAATCACATACACGACCCTCGTGGACAAATCCGACCTCGGCCCTGGCCCTTTAGGGCTACATGGGGCACTGTGGCACACGGAGAGCCTACTGTGGGGCCAAGTCCAGCCACCTAGTGATGTAGGTGGAGCTGTCATGCCTGTAATGTCCATGACTGCGGGTTAGCAGTCTAGTTAGCAACGCACGTAGACGTGCGTATGCGCGGGCGTAACACGTCACGCGGTGGCCTATAAAATAAAGAGGGCGTGGCCGGAGGAGTTAGTCCGGACCACGCGGAAACTCAATCTGGTGTCCCGGGTCTATGAGCAGCCGCAGCGCCTTCCCCACCATGCGCATGCGGCCCCCGGACCCGACAATGGCGGAGAGGGCCTAAAGGACCCATGCTGTGCCCTAGCACGCCGCTCCTGTCTGCCTTCCGACAGTGCGCTGGCGCTCGACCGGCGGCCTGGCCCCCATGTGCGTCAAGACTGAGGTATGCCTCCCGCCCCGCACCTGGAGTCGGCGGATGAAGGCGATCGCTGGCTAAAGCCCCCGAGGGTGTGTTAGAGGCTCGTCTGGAGCGCGGTCGAGTGCGATGCGCCCCGAGTTGACATACAGGGGTAAGAGCGGCACTGTGTCGACCACCGGCGATTGGAAGCATTAGGCACTGCACGACAGGGATACAAACTCTTGCCACAACGCGAGGCCCTGCTCATCACCGGCCTGATTACAGTCACACTGCACGTTTGTCTATCAGCTGAGCAGGCCGTGGAAATTACGCCACGTGGTGGTACAGCACCAGTTTCGCATCACTCTAGTACTGGGCCTCTCCACATGCCAACATGGCTGCCATTCCCCCCATAGAGCTGTTTACAGTGGACGGCGCCCCTGCATCACTGGCGCCGCGCTGGAAGGACGGGACGGAGCTTCTTCAGTTCTACTTTGAAGGTGCTGGAACGGTGGATTTAGGCCCAGATCTCTGTACTGGGGTAAATGTATGACATTGTTCTGCATTCGGTCCATCAACTGTTGTTTTTGCATTTGTCAACCCGAGTGGGACGGGTATGGTCAGACATGAGTCCTGTGCTCTCCATGCCACTGGAATCAAGCTATCCTGGCTGATGAGGGCTGTAAGCCGGAAACTGGTCCTAGGATGCTTGTTTCCAGTCCAGAGAGGACCTGGCTTGGCAGTTCGGGCTGGACTGTTCCCACGGGGCACAGGGTCAAGACTGATTTGCTTATGGCTGGGTTCAAACTGGAATGGCATGGTGAGCAAAAAAACAATGGATTTAGGCCCAGATCTCTGTACTGGGGTGAATGTATGACATTGTTCTGCATTCTATCCATCAACTGTTGTTTTTGAATTTGAGTAAAGAGGCACAAGGAGACAGAAAACATCATGACAGTCTTGTGGGGTTAAACAGCTGTTAATTAATCTTCTACTGAGTTAGCATATGGGTATGTGCATCCAACGTTAATCCCTTCTCTTCTGCCCATCATCCCTTTGTTCCCCTTGGTCTAATCCTCTTTCCCACCTGGTTAGGGGTACTACTTACTTGCCTGATTGAGGCATCTGTTGCTCAGCTGGAGCGCTGACCTCCCTGACGCTGTTGCCTCTTTCATGACTCCATGAGAAGTTTTCATATAGCATATATTAAAGGCTACTACACTGTAGAATAAGTGTTAATTACAATAACAGGTAAGTGTTTTTGAATGTAAATACGTATTTTCCTTTTCAACCTCAGAATGTTCACTAAATCTGAAAACCTGTGAACTGGTTTTGAAGCACTGGATATGACTGGGAGTAGCGTAGAAATACCACATATCTTATCTAGAAAGTTAATGCTAAGTTTCTTGCTGCAATGGACCATCTGCTCTTTTTTTAGCATCTCTGTAGTGCTGTTTACATATCATATATGCTGTATGTTGAACTTGGGGTCTCAAGTTAGCAATAGCTTGCACCTTTGTCCACTAGAGACCCTTGCTTCTAGTCAGAGTAAGGGGGCTACAATCCTAAAATAACCCCTGCTCAACCCTGTGGTAGCTTGGTATGCGCAGGAAGGCTTATCTCAGAGGCAGTGTGTAAAGCATGTGTTAACACATACAGTAATACAGTGAAAACACTAGAGATGGACACAACACAGGTTTTATAAAAAATAAGTTTTCTCTATATAGACTTAACACAAAACCCAAACAACAAAAATCCGCAATACAGTAGTAAGAAAATTACTTTAAGATGGTAGAAATAGCTTAGTTCAAAGATGATGGTAAATGCGACACGTTTCTCTCAAAGTACCTTAGGATGTGTCACGCTAGCTAAACAAAATGTTTGCACAGAGAACGATGCGTCGGTTTCTTGCTTCGGGGGAGGCTATGCGTCTGTTCCTCAGTGCTTGTGCAAAGTAGGTGATGCGTCTGTTCCTTACCGGTTAGCAGGTGATGCGACGATCTCGTGGTGCGGCCCGGTTGCAATGCAACAAGATGGTGCCTTGATGCAATGCAAGGATCCGGTGCGATGCAGGAAGACGGCGCCCTTGATGGGATGCGACGACGTGAAGAAAAATGCCTGAACGCCCGAGAGCCGTGACGCGACTCTGTTACTTTGGAGCCATGACAGGCCCTGCAACAGGCTTCCCTGGTGATGCGTCGGCGACCCTTGCCATAGCGACAAGCTTCTACGGTGATGCGCCGACACACAGCTGCGATGTAGACACGCTTCTCTGGTGATGCGACGGCGACAGCTGCAGATGCGAAACGCTTCTTCTCGTTGAGTCGCGCTTCCAATTCCCAACAACACGCAGGCTTCTGAAGACAGAATTCCAAGTAAGGAAATTCAGGGGGGAGCTGGTGGTGAAGTCTTGTATCCCTGAGACTTCAGCAGGAGGCAAGCACAGTTAAAGCCCTAGGCGATTCTTCTTCAAGATGATAAAAGCTGCAAATAAAGGTCTTTCTCCTTGACTTGGCAATAAAGAAACTACTGCAGGCCGACCCCAGAAAGCAACACACTGGCTCGGGGGAAGTCAAAAACTCCTGCAGATTCTCTGGTGCTTCTTCTTGGCAATAGGTCCGTCTTGATGTCCAGATGTGATCTAAAGTTCTGGTGTCTGGGTCCCCCTTTTTATACACACATATCTTTTGTCTCTGAAGGCAGAGAGGATCTGTACCTAGTCCAAACCGGTTCGGGGTGCATTCTGCCAGTGTACAACTTTCTCCTTTGTCAGTGAGGGCTAAGGTTATCAGACGCACCACAGGTGGTGGAGCCAGCATTGTGAAGGCAAGCACAGCCCCATTCAGGCCCAGGTGCTGCTCCTCCCACCACTCCCAATGCAGATAGGTCCATTCAGCCTAGTGCTGACTCAACCTGCCCCCTGAAGCCCCCTCAGCCCCTGTCACTCACAAACCAGACATGCAATACACAACCTAGCAGAGGCGGGCTCGATGGTTTAGGCAAGAAAATACCTACTTTCTAAAAGTGGTATTTTCAAACACAGAGTGTTAAATCCAACTTTCCTAAAAGATGTATTTTATCATTCTGAGTTCAGGCATACTAAATTCGGTTTTCTACCATGTTCCCTGGGTCAGTTAGGATTATAAGATGGTATAATCAAACTGCCCATTCTGGCCTATGGGGACAGGTAACCTTGCAATAGTGAAAAATTAAATTGTCTGTAATTCACTATCAGGACATACTACACACATCAGAGCATGTCCTACCTTTCAGATACAGTGCACCCTGCCCTAGGGCCTACCTTAGGGGTGGCTAACATGTAGAAAAGGGAAGGTTTAGGGACTGGTAAGTGGGTGCACTTACCAAGTCACATGGCAGTACTAGACTGCACACAGGCTCTGCAATGGCAGGCCTGAGACACATTTTACAAGCTGCTTCTGTGGATGGCACAACCAGTAATGTAAGCTCACTGGCAGCATTTGATCTACAGGCCCTGAGCACACATGGTACACTGTACAAGGGTGTGACAGGTAGATCAAATAAGCCAATCATGGAGTCACTAATCCATTACAATAATTTACAATAGGTAGAACTTGCACTGTGGCACTGAATAGCAGTGTCACAGTGCCCAAAGCATCTAACCAGCAAAAACATATCAAAAACAGAGGAGACAACAGCAAAAAATGGAAGGGAGACTCATGCCAATGGTACGAGGTCTAACATGGTATTTCATTAACTAGTTTTACAAACACCTTCTCCAAGGGGGCAGCAATCACAGCTATATCCCTGGTGTCCTAGACCTTATTTCTTCCATGCAAAGGCTAACAGTCTGATGCACACAATACATTTGAAACTAAAATGTATTTGATGGATTTCAACTACTTTCATCTTATTGTACGTTCAGGAGACTGTGCACCGGAGATGATGCCAACCATCTACAAGCAGAGGACAGTATGCAATCCAAGGTGAAAATACAATTCTCCTCCAAGCAGCTATCTCATTGGTGACACTATAGAGGAAATTCATACAAAGGGGAAAACTTTTCATGAGATAGATGCCACTCCTATAGAATTCCTCAGGTGACTGACAAACAGACTAGTGCATTGGAAAATGTTGTGAAATGTTATCAGGGCATGGCAAAGATGCACTACAGGCTTCGCCCATGAGGGACACAGCACCCACAAACCCAGGTGTTAATCCCCTTGCAGAATAGGCAAACCAACCAAGTCTGCCCTAAACAGCCTCATTTCTCCCCCACTACCAACCGCACAACTACCAAATCATCCAGTACCAATAAACTACCACCAAGATAAGGAGACTCATAAAAACACTAATATTTAACACAGGTAAAAATGGCATTTCACAGGTTGACAAAGGCTGGGTTGCCAGGCAAAACGCCTTCTGTTGATTCCGATGTTGCCTGAATTAAAATGACATTTTCCACATACATGCCCCCTTTTTTTTGGAGTAAGGATCATTGATATTTTTATCACACCTAACTATAACATTACTTTAACCTTAGTTTTTTTGGAGTGAGATTCTAGTTTTTTTACGCAAAGTAATATTTAATTACAATACATAAATTCAATTCAACCCGGTGTGCGTAACAGAGTGTGGCGAGGGGCTGGCCTTTCCTTTCAGATCCCTCTCTTAGATGACGGGTGTTCATAGTAGGGTGTGAGAAGGGACTGGCTGCTCCTTTCAGATCCCTCTCTCAGATGACGGGTGTGCGTAGTAGGGTGTAGGGTGGGACTGGCCTCTCTGTTGAGCCCTCTCTCTGTAATGATAGGAGGGTGGGGAGGGACTGGCTTCTCTGCTGAGACCTTTCTCTGTAGTGATGGGTGTGCTGGGTAGGGTATGGAGAGGGACTGGCCTCTCCTTTCAGTGCTCTCTCTCAGATGATGGGTGTACATAGTAAGCTGTGGAGGGGCTGGCCTCTCCTTTCAGACCCCTTTCTTAGATGACGGGCGTGCAAAGAAGGGTGTAGGGAGGGACTGGCCTCTCTGTTGCACCCTCTCTTTGTAATGATAGGTGTACGTGGTAGGGAGCGGGGAGGGACTGGGCTCTCCTTTCAGACTTCTCTCTCAAATGATTCTGCATAGTACAGTGTGGGAAGGGACTGCCCTATCCTTTTAGATCTCTCTCTCAGAGGAAGGGTGTGTATAGTAGGTTATTTGGAGGGACTAGCCTCTCTGCTGAGACCTCTCTCCGTAATGATGGGTGTGCATAGTATGGTGTGGGGAGAGACTGGGCTCTCCTTTTAGACCTCTCTCTTATATACACATGTGTGTAGTAGGGTGTGTACAGCGA
Organism: Lissotriton vulgaris; assembly: GCF_964263255.1. Taxonomy (NCBI): domain Eukaryota; kingdom Metazoa; phylum Chordata; class Amphibia; order Caudata; family Salamandridae; genus Lissotriton; species Lissotriton vulgaris. The sequence continues at coordinate 783,822,564 of NC_141694.1, read as the reverse complement.
CTGGTCTCTCTGCTGAGCCCTTTCTCTACAATGATAGGTGTACATAGTAGGGTTGGGGAGGAACACTGCTCTACTTCCAGACCTCTCTCTCAGATGATGGGTGTGCGTAGTAGGGTGTGGGCAGGGACCGGCCTTTCTACTGAGACCTCTCTTTGCATTTATGGGTGTGCGTAGTAGGGTATGGAGAGGGACAGGCCTCTCCTTTCAGACTCCTCTCTCAGATGACGTGTGCGTAGTAGGGTGGGGGGAGAAACTGTCCTCTCCTTTTAGACCTTTCTCTCAGATGACGGGTGTGCGGCGTAGGGTGTTTGGATGAGCCTTAACTCTAATCACAACTCTTCTGAAATCAATGAGTACAAATAGTAGAGTCTGATAAACATCTCTCCAGTAAGACTCCTTCATACAGGAACAAGTGTGCATAGCAGGACGCATTCTATGTTCAATTACTCCATTCTACTGTTCATGATCTCACAAGAGTCTTGCAAGATCATAACGTTTTTGGAAAATAAGAATTAACCATCTATGCATTACAATACTTATCTCTCACACACTTCCTTTCAAAAATAACCACCTGCATTCCTACCAATGGAGTGCATGGAGAACTCATCTACTCCTTTTTACCATTCGCGATCCCGCTAGAGTCTTACTAGTTTATTTAAAATTAGTTAAAAACGATCTACATTTATTTTCTTCAGAGTAGATATCCCTTAGACATATCCTTTCTAAACTTAGAGGGACAGCATGCCTTTGTGCTGGCCCTTATATAGCTTTTTATTTCATTTCCAAAACACCTCCTATTTTTCAAAGTAAACAGTAATGGCGGCCATTACATTTCTAACAGTTCAACAACCATCCAATCAGAGTGATGGTCTACTACGAGAGTGTGAAGGCTCACAGGAAAAACAGGCCTCTCGACCAATCAAGGACTCCGTTTTTAATTTAGCGCTCTCATGGGACTCCCACAGGACTCACGCAAGCCCGCCAAAATATACACATTTTTTTTACCCTTAATATCTCAAATGCTACTGAACGGATTTACCCCAAATCACAAAAAGTGCAATCCGCAGACCACGATCTACTTTGCTGGTGAATTTAGTGCAACTCCATTCAGCAGTTTTGTGGAGATTTGTAGGTAGTTACAGTTAGGGCCATGTTTCCATAGGAAAAGCATTTTTTGACTTGCCTATAAGTTAGGTGCCATTTGACGAATCTCCACGTAATGTTCTAAAAAAAAGTGTCAAGTTGGATCTTGTTCTGCATGAAAAGTTTCAGGGTGATCTGTCAAGTGGTGGCCAATAAAAAGAGGGTCGGGGATAAAAAATGTTTGGTTCCCAAGTTAATTCCTATAGAGTCTTTAGACACGTCAACAGCCCGTACAGCTGGACAGAATTACACTAAATTTGGCAGAAAGGTAGATTTTGTTCCAGAAGTCACAATGTTTGCTATTTGGTGTAAATTGGTTCAGTAGGAAGGAAAACCACATTTGTATATCTGTGCAGAGCCTAAGCACAGACCTCAACGATTGATTTAGGCCCAGATCTCTGTACTGGGGTGAATGTATGACATTGTTCTGCATTCTGTCCATCAATTGTTCTTTTTGCATTTGTCACCCCGAGTGGGACGGGTATGCCCAGATGTGGGTCCCATGCTCTCCATGCCACTGGAGTCAAGATATCCTGGCTGACGAGGGTTGAAAGCCCGAAACCGGTTCGAGGATGCTTGTTTCTAGGCCAGGGAGGACCTGGCCTGGCAGTTCGGGCTGGACTGATTTGCATATGGCTGGGTCCAAACTGGAATGGCATGGTGAGCAAAAAAACGATGGATTTAGGCCCAGATCTCTGTACTGGGGTGAATGTATGACATTGTTCTGTATTCTGTCCATCAATTGTTCTTTTTGCAGGGATCTGTTTGGCTGCCAGCACTCCAACCAGGATGTGTTAGCAGTCATCTGGGAACCAATATACATGATAGCACCCCATTGAAATGAATTGAAGTAAATGGCAGGTTTTAAGAGTCACAAAAAGGAGAACGTATGAAGGGTGATAACAGATTTTAGTTACAACTAGCTTACCCGTCGTGCATTGCTGCGATATCATAAGAAAGAAAATTTAAGGAAACTTGTTATGATAACATTCAATTTACATTGTGTCATTTTTTTTAAACGTATTCATTTTAATATGGAAAACATTTTAAAGTGTTGTTTTAATTCTGTTTATTTATTCGAGTGCTTGTGGATACACAGTATTTTTTGTTTTTCCGTCTGGTGCGTACACGAATAAATCAGAAGGTTTTCCGACACATGAGCTGGCCACATACAGTTGTCCATGTGAGAAGCACGGATTCTTCAAATCTAGTCCACACACTAGCAGCGATTGTCCTTGTGCTTTGTTGATGGTCATTGCAAAAGCCAGTCGCACCGTAAACTGTAAACGTTCAGTATTGGAAAGATTTTGAGGGCCCTGGGGGGCCGGGGGGCCCATATGTAACAAATGTTTCCTTTTTTCTTTTTATTTGCCAGAAACCTTCGCGGAAGTGTACTCAACAACTTTTAACAATTTTTTTAAAAATTATTATTATTTATTTATTTTTGCCAGAAACCTTCGCGGGAGTGTACTCAACAACTTCCCAAAGTTTCATGGCGATCGGATGAATGGTGTAGTAATGCATAAAGGACAAACAGACATACTTTAGTTTTTATATATATATGGAAGATATAAATTATTTGTTGATGGTACCATACAAATTTTATGAATTGTGGTGTGTTCTACATATTTCAGAGGAAACTATTTTCTCATGATTTTCTCATAGAGGTTATGGAAGGTGCTCCAGAAACTAAAATGAGAGCATATTTTCTGCAAATTTACACTATATTTCTCAGCCATATGAAAATGAAGTCTGACGTTGACAGTAAATAATGTACTTCCAACAGGAGCAGCCTGTCAGTTGATTACTGTGTGTTCTACTGCAGCCTCCGTGTGAGAAAAAACCCTAGGCAGTCAACAAATAGGCAAACAAGTAATATAAAGTGACAGCGAAAAAATCATACATAGAGAATTAAAATACAAATAATCATTATTTTAATGAACATAGATAAAAATCATACAGGTAACTGGAATAACCATTACTGTATGATAATAAAAATTAGTTAAAAAATATACAATTCATACATTTATTATATCATCATGTAAAGAACATTCCTGCAAATTAATATCATTAGTATCAAAAAGGAACAACACTGTGGCAAGTAAAGACTCAACGCGCGTTTCGGCGTGGACAACGCCTTCTTCAGGAGACACACAGTGATATTGTTTGTGAAGAGTTATAGGACAGTTGTATACAGAGTTATAGGAGAGTTGTATACAGGAAAACACACAATTAGATCCTGCAGGTTCGGCAGAACAATGGCCGCAATGGATATAATCCTGATATATTGAGAACGGAAACATCGATTCTTATGATGGCCTCCTCCGAGTGGGTAACACCACAGCTCGTCTTTTTGACATAGATCCTTGGAGACTATTGTATGGTTCTAATATTCGCTATTTAACAACCACTTTCTAATTGTGCCACTACATTGTCCCCTTAGATAGATCTGTATTGAATAGCACTATTGATTTAGAGTCGGTCTTTTACAGCGAGACGCTTGCATTCCTAAGTATTTCTTCTATATCCATGGTCCTTTAGTGGCCCCGCCCCCAACTCCGCGAAGTTGCTGGCGGAGTTCTGTGGAGACGAGTCGGACTGAAGCGATTACGCCTCGTTCTGCGGGTTGCATGTAAGTGATAATTCCCTGCGCCTCCTCCCAAACCAAGTGGCCCTTGCGGAAACGGGAGTAAGATTGCCCGATTAATTTTCCTGACCACGATCTGTTTCCTCTTCTAGGATTCATTCACGACAACACTCACTTGGTAACTTTTGAAAAATGGCGATTGCCGCCGGGACTTGCCGAGTTTTTTCCACCTAAAACCCACGTGGACCCATTCAAGTAAATGTCACTCTTATGAGGTATGTTACGCCCCCTCTTTTGACTCGGAGCTGTCTCCCCCATGTGATTCTGTCACCAATAAGATTATTCTCATTCTGTTACAGCGCCTACATACGTGACAGTACCGCAATTAACTTCACCCAGACCTCGCTGACATATTCATATGGCGCCAGGTCGGCATAATTAAAGGTATGACTCTTGGGCTAAGTATTGTGGCTTTTCCATTAAGGTTGACCATACGTGCCCATTGTTAATTAGAATAGTTTTCCCTATTCCGAACCGTAAAGATATTCGACTTTTGGCATCATAGTTGATTTAACCTCTGATGTCTCTTTGTCTGTGTAGCGAATTTTATACCACTATACATTCTCAGTAATAAACATCCTTGGTTCAATTTATAGTTGGCAGTTTCTCGGAGCAGCTAGTCCCACCAGGAGCAGTATATTAATTGGATTCCCTACTGCAGTGATCCTTCTCTACCCCAAAGTGAGTCTCTACCTTATAGAGTGTCTCTTACTATGTGTTTTTTTAAAGTCCCTGTTGGTTAGTGTTCCCTTTGTAATTATAACCCACACCATTGAGCTAGAGCATGATTAATTGCGCACTCTGCTCTCATTGCCCATGTCCTGAGGCCCGCAGTGGCCCGGACTCCATGGTTTATTTTGCCTTTATTAACCAACCGCTATGGTTTACAGGACGATGACTGTTGTGTCCAGCTAATTAAATTTTTTGACACTGGCTTTTTAATTTTACAGATAGGACGGCCCCACTTCGCCCCTTCCCCCACTGCACTTGTCCTGATGAAGACCCCGGTAAAGGACTTAATTTAGCCTACATATAGGGGTCGAAACGTCGACGACTTTCTCCATTGGGACTTCCGGCACATCCCCTGGATTGTATTAAACTACATACGTGACCGTAGAATGTCCCCAGTCGAATTGTATTTTCAATACTTGCCATAATCTGTGTTGGCTCTTGGTTTTTGGAATAATTCCAATTACGTTTCGAAGATTGTAAATATTTACCTTTTTTGAGTCTGTGTACTTTCCCTAACTTTTTCACCGCCTTTGAGCACCATTTCTTCTCCTCCCCCCTTTTCCCTCTCCCTACATGGGGCTTTTTCACTTTTCTAATGTGATTGTAAAATGCTTCACTGATTCATACGTAGTGTTGTTAAATAAATGACAACATTTATCTAAGAATAACAGTTTGATTAATTTTTAATTGTTTGGCAACTGTGTGCTCTCACTCAAACACGTTCTCCTTGCGGGGACCCTTTCTTTACATTTACCAGACAACGCCCAGGTCCCCGCGACTGCATGGGTTCAACCCCCCTCTTTTGTAATGACCTCTGAGCAGGTGCTGACCTGCGAGGTTTCCAGTTCTTTAGATTAAATTCTAACTAACCATGGTGGAATCTGAGATATTATCCTACACAGAGGCATACATTAACCAACTGACTAAAGATCTATCAACCACTTTTTTGTCAACAACTGCACCACTAATTGATATCACTTTGAATGACAAAATATCTCGGTTAGAGAGATTAGAGAAGAAGCTTATTAGAACCAGATTACATGGACATTTGTTCACCAAATACCTACAGGAAAACATAATCCCGGTAGGATTACAAATCAAAATCGAGCCAGCCATATTTGTGGACGTCCCTAAGTTCAAAGAAGGGTTCAGCTACGTAGCCAATAACTGCTCCCGGCACTGGATGGTGCTAGGAGTGGAGACGGCTGCTGAACAGGTGGTGTCACTCAGTAAAGAAATTGCAGACCTCAAAGCCGAAATCTTAGGGGACAGCACTTTGACCAAAAGCAAGGAAGCTCTAGAAAGTTTGGAAGCATCGATCAAAGAATTTGACATAACAGCACAAACAAAAAAATTGGAGAAATTGGCGAGAGACCTGAGAACATTTGACAAAAAATCTGTTTACCCCTATCTGCAACCAGATTACTACAAGCAGGACACCCAAGGACGCTTTTCTAACCGCGGCCGTGGTGGGTATAGAGGAAGACGGAACTTCTCAACTTTTTCCGATTCCTCCTATAGTTCTGGTAGTGGGAGTGAAGCAGGCCCTAGTACTTCTTATAACTATCCACCTGGAGACACTAGCTACCAACAGTACCCCCCCAATTTCAACCTAATTTTTTAGATCAGGGCCGGGGACAATGGCGGCCCCCACGTGGACGTGGAACAATTGGAACAGAGGACAGAGGAGAGGGCAGCAACAAAATTCCGGATGGGATGGCAACAGGGGCAAACAACAGAAACAAGTGACATTCCGCCCCGAACCACACGGAGAAATCTCGACTCGGAGAAACGCTTACCGATGGTGAAGGAAATAGCCGCCATTGCATCTAATGTACCCTCCATCAACAGTTCCACTGCTAACCCTGTGATCAATATTTCAATTTACCAACTACAGGATGAGGAGATTAAGGTTTTAAGTAAAGGCCTCTCCTATGTGCCCACTGCCCCAGCAAATAAATTTCTGCTGAAGACTGAACTATATAGATTCTTCAGAAAGATCTGATTGAGGTATTTCTTTCGGAATCAAACCACCAGGCAACAAGGATCCATCACAGGCCTGAGGGAACCGTCCACGTTCTTTCCACCCACGTATGCAATGAGCCCCAGAATCCTGGCGTTTGAAGACATCGTGACAAAAGCAGTAGACCAAACCTTGGACAAAAGAAAGTTTGTCAGACTAAACCTCAATAAGAAAGAAAAACAAGCACTGACGGATCTGTGCACCAACAAACGAGTGGTCATTAAGCCCGCCGACAAGGGCGGGGCGATCGTTGTACAAGACCTGTCCAAGTATAAGGAGGAAATCAACAGACAACTGGCAAATGGTGTCAGCTACCAAGAACTACCCAGTGACCCATCGAGAGAGTTAGCCCTCACGATTTTGTCTACCGCACAGAAGGGTTTGGAGGGTGGCTTCCTAAGTGAACAAGTGTTTAAATTTCTAAACCAAAAATTCCCGAGGTTGGCAACAATTTATACCTTACCCAAGGTCCATAAAAATCTGGAAACCCCCCCAGAACGTCCAATTGTGTCCGGGTGCGGATCCATGCTAGAACCGCTATGTAAATACATTGACTTTTTCCTAAAGCCCATTGCCCTCAACACCTGAGCCTATCTTGGTGATACCACCCAAGTGATCCAACTGATCGATGAAAGACCATTCGATCCCAAGACAACACTTTTGGTAACATGTGATATCATATCACTCTACACTAGCATCCCGCAACAGGATGCTTTGGATGTGATGAAAGATGTATTAAACAAAAGACCGGCTCCTGTTCAAGTTCCAACTGACTTTATAATTGATCTACTGAGTATTGCAATGAAGAAAAAAAAATTCATCTTCCAAGAGCAATTCTATGTACAGACCAAGGGCGTGGCGATGGAACCACTTTTGCTCCCAATCTGGCCATCATTTATATGGACCATTTCGAACAGGAACATGTTTTTTCACCAAACAATCCTTTTTCAACAATGCTGACCCTATGGGTCAGATACATCGACGATGTTCTATGTATTTGGCAAGGCAACAGTGACCAACTTAAAGAGTATCATGTTTGGCTGAACCAACGGAACTCTCACATCCAATTCACTTCGGAATCAAGTAACACAGCCATACCCTTCTTGGACATCTCCATTTATGTGGAGGACGATCGCCTGCTGACCACACTTTTCAGAAAGCCAACTGAGCGGAACTCTCTGCTACAGTATGGGAGCCATCATCCTAGAGGCCTCAAAGATAACTTACCCATTGGCCAATTTCTCAGAATTAGGAGAAACTGCCCCACACGCACCAATTATATTAAGGAGTCTGAGATTCTTAAGGAGCGCCTGATATCACGTGGCTACCCCGCCCGTATGGTTAGACGTGCTAAGAAACGAGCATGGTACAACCCGCGAGAAAACCTGTTGAATCCAGAAACCCGTGATCCTACTGAGTTGAATCGAATGATTTGTGTCACCACTTTCACCACAAGAAGCAACGAAGTGAAACAAATCATCAACAAGAATTGGCTTCTAGTAGCGGACGAGATTGACCAACCACAGCTCCCCCTTCATTCCTTCAAAAGGTCGAAGAATATTCGAGACATGGTGGTGCATTCGTATTTGGAACCTGAGAGTCCCCCTACACTCACAAGCTTATGGAACTTACCACCAGTAATTGGACACTTCAGATGTGGCACATGTACAGCTTGTGAGACCACTATCCAGACTAAAACTTTCACACATGGCGACAAGGTTTTTTCCTTAAAACATCATACCAACTGCAATACAAGCAGTGTGATTTACATTATAAAATGCCCATGCAATCAAGTTTATGTTGGACAAACCCAGCAAAAAATCAAGTCCCACATCTCTTCACACTGTAGCAGACTACGATGCAAGGTGTTAGGTGCCCCTCTGGTGGACCATTGGCATAGCGCCGGACATATAGTGTCGGACCTAAAATGGTTAGTCATTGAGAAGGTGTCCCTGGGTAGGAGAGGGGGAAATTTAGCATCTGTCTTGAATTTACGTGAATGTAAATGGATGTCCCTCCTGGACTCGATTAAAAATGGGCTGAACGAGCAGGATAGCAGTTTTGCACAATTGGCAGCATTAAGATGATGTTTTTCATGCACTCGATGTTCACTCGTTTACACCCTCATGCTTGAGAGGTGCACGAGATATCCCATGTACTTTCATTTAAATGAACCTTTTCAACAATGTGCTTGCTCGCTTACACTCCCATGCTTGGTAAGTGCGCGAGCTCTATGTACTCTGACTTCTGATTGATCATCTTTGCTATACTTGATATACTTTAAAGGTGCACGGGTTTTTTCCATGTAATATTGAATCCATATGTACTGCTTTATGCTCACGTTATGTGTGCTCGTCTACACACTCATGTTTGAGAAGTGCACGAGTTTTATCACCACAGCTCGTCTTTTTGACATAGATCCTTGGAGACTATTGTATGGTTCTAATATTCGCTATTTAACAACCACTTTCTAATTGTGCCACTACATTGTCCCCTTAGATAGATCTGTATTGAATAGCACTATTGATTTAGAGTCGGTCTTTTACAGCGAGACGCTTGCATTCCTAAGTATTTCTTCTATATGCATGGTCCTTTAGTGGCCCCGCCCCCAACTCCGCGAAGTTGCTGGCGGAGTTCTGTGGAGACGAGTCGGACTGAAGCCATTACGCCTCGTTCTGCGGGTTGCATGTAAGTGATAATTCCCTGCGCCTCCTCCCAAACCAAGTGGCCCTTGCGGAAACGGGAGTAAGATTGCCCGATTAATTTTCCTGACCACGATCTGTTTCCTCTTCTAGGATTCATTCACGACAACACTCACTTGGTAACTTTTGAAAAATGGCGATTGCCGCCGGGACTTGCCGAGTTTTTTCCACCTAAAACCTACGTGGACCCATTCAAGTAAATGTCACTCTTATGAGGTATGTTACGGCCCCCTCTTTTGACTCGGAGCTGTCTCCCCCATTTGATTCTGTCACCAATAAGATTGTTCTCATTCTGTTACAGCGCCTGCATACGTGACAGTACCGCAATTAACTTCACCCAGACCTCGCTGACATATTCATATGGCGCCAGGTCGGCATAATTAAAGGTATGACTCTTGGGCTAAGTATTGTGGCTTTTCCATTAAGGTTGACCATACGTGCCCATTGTTAATTAGAATAGTTTTCCCTATTCCGAACCGTAAAGATATTCGACTTTTGGCATCATAGTCGATTTAACCTCTGATGTCTCTTTGTCTGTGTAGCGAATTTTATACCACTATACATTCTCAGTAATAAACATCCTTGGTTCAATTTATAGTTGGCAGTTTCTCGGAGCAGCTAGTCCCACCAGGAGCAGTATATTATTTGGATTCCCTACTGCAGTGATCCTTCTCTACCCCAAAGTGAGTCTCTACCTTATAGAGTGTCTCTTACTATGTGTTTTTTTAAACTCCCTGTTGGTTAGTGTTCCCTTTGTAATTATGACCCACACCATTGAGCTAGAGCATGATTAATTGCGCACTCTGCTCTCATTGCCCATGTCCTGAGGCCCGCAGTGGCCCGGACTCCATGGTTTATTTTGCCTTTATTAACCAACCACTATGGTTTACAGGACGATGACTGTTGTGTACAGCTAATTCAATTTTTTGACACTGGCTTTTTAATTTTACAGATAGGACGGCCCCACTTCGCCCCTTCCCCCACTGCACTTGTCCTGATGAAGACCCCGGTAAAGGACTTAATTTAGCCTACATATAGGGGTCGAAACGTCGACGACTTTCTCCATTGGGACTTCCGGCACATCCCCTGGATTGTATTAAACTACATACGTGACCGTAGAATGTCCCCAGTCGAATTGTATTTTCAATACTTGCCATAATCTGTGTTGGCTCTTGGTTTTTGGAATAATTCCAATTACGTTTCGAAGATTGTAAATATTTACCTTTTTTGAGTCTGTGTACTTTCCCTAACTTTTTCACCGCCTTTGAGCACCATTTCTTCTCCTCCCCCCTTTTCCCTCTCCCTACATGGGGCTTTTTCACTTTTCTAATGTGATTGTAAAATGCTTCACTGATTCATACGTAGTGTTGTTAAATAAATGACAACATTTATCTAAGAATAACAGTTTGATTAATTTTTAATTGTTTGGCAACTGTGTGTTCTCACTCAAACACGTTCTCCTTGCGGGGACCCTTTCTTTACATTTACCAGACAACGCCCAGGTCCCCGCGACTGCATGGGTTCAACCCCCCTCTTTTGTAATGTACTCCTACATCGCGGCAAAAACCTGGAACGAACTCCCGCTGAACATCATACGTTCCCAAACTCTGAACACCTCAAGATCTGGCTCTTTGGCTGAATAGGGGCTGCACGCCCTTCCCCATGCCTTGAGACCCTCATGGGTGAGTAACGCGCTTCACAAATTCCTGATTGATTGATGAAATAAAAACGTGTAGTTTTCTTCTTATAAATGAGACATTCTTAAGTAAATAAGCAAACAATTTTGTCTCAACTTTTTAAAAATTTTACTTTTTTATAAGACTTTTTTTTTAAACCCTCTCTATACAAATAATAGAATAACAACATTGCCTATCTTTATTAAAATGCAATGATGAATTTTCAAGGAGTCACATGTACCATAGGCTTAGAATATACCTAATATGTGTGCAGGAAGGAAATAACAGGGATGTGGAGAAGAGGATATTATTGTGAGTCAACCTTCCATTGTTCCTTCATTGATTAGATTAAATAAATAGGAATTAAGAAGTCTGACCTGTAAGACATGGAGCAGTAAGTGGCACTGTTAACAAGAAAGAATTACTGAGTAAGTGACATCAGGAAACAGGGAGTCGCAGTGAGAGCTCCCAGTCTTTTACATCTGAATTTAAATACCATGTGTGAACTTTTTGAAAAGATAATTCCAGTTCATGTCCTAGTGTCAATCTTAGCATTCTATTCTGAAGTTTGAGTTTGTTTGCATCAATTTATTACCATGGCTCACAGAAAAATGGTAGATCCATTTCCCATTAATTTTGATTACTTAATCTCTTTCAGAACTGAATTGAAGTATAGAAATCCTCTTAACATCTTTTAGGCATTATGGGTGGATCACACCTGACCAGTCTTATTCCATAAAAGTCATGGTGTTCTTTGTATTTGTACCATGCCCATGGTGTTTTTATCTGTAGGTGGTGGCTTTCTTTACGAATCTCTTCTAAACACGGCTTATGCTTTGCCTGTTTGATATGGTTCAAGTCTCGTCTCTAAAATTGTTCAGCTCTTCAATATGGCCTCAGATTGGGACCTTTTACCACCAGTGGTTTGTTATGAGGCATGAACCATTGCTTTGCAAACAGAGAGAGTATGTTTTTCTGATTGGTTATATTCCTTAGCCTTGTGCTCTCTGGATAATTTATTTCCTTCCCATAGTCTGTCTTACACCGAGTTTACTTGGACACATTTTTTGTTTACTCTAGGCTGGAAATCCTTTTTGAGCCTACAATGAGACTAGTAGGCCAGGAGCAGACAATAGAGCAGAGGGTAGAGAATCTGACCATATGAGCTCTGTCGGAATTTAGCCTTTCTGATGGAGTGTTGCGAGGATTGTCATTCTATTTTTTAAAGAGGTTCTCGGCTTTATCTTTCTTCAATGTTGGCATGTACTGATATCAGTGCTTACTTTGAGCCAGTGGTTTCCGGTGATCAGCTCCGGCACTTAATCATCAACACCAGCGCTTGAGCACCAATTGAGGACACATTCATTTTTGGCGGGAGCAGGTAGATTAGGTGAATTGCCCACAATCACAGGAGGTTTAGCCGACGCCGAGTCTCAAACCTGATTCCCTAGTTCTGAGATCGGCAGCTCTGGCCATAACACCACATCCCCTCCCCACTTGTCAGATCTGTTGGTTCTGTGTTAGGCAGCACTAACAGGAGACACGTGTTATGATTCGTAATGTACCCCAAAATAGGCTTGGGTAGTCCCCTAATCTTTCACCCTACATTTACTGAACCATTGTACTACATAACAGGTTTGTGCTGATGACCTTTTACCTAGTTAGGTAAGGCATAAAATGTTGTGTGGTTTTCCCCGAAAACTGGCCTAGTTTATTATGTATGAGCATTCTCAGAATCACAGTGGGACTACCATCTCCTGCATCTTCTGCATAATAATTTTTGTATAAGGGTCATCCCTTTCGTCATCCCCGGTCAACATGACACAGCAAGGTAGAACGCGCAAGGGTACCTTTTGGGTATATAAGCACCATATCTTTGCCTGGGCAGACAGAGGAGAAAGACTTCCATGCTGACACACTGATGCGATATGCTGAGTTTCCTGCACGTAGACACTCCAGCATGCAGTGGTCTGACATCGCTCGCGGGGTGTTCATTCGAGACTACGACGGGGTCCTTCATTCTCTCACACCAGGTAATGGAGTTAGTTATATCCTAGGCAAATTCTTGGCTATACACCTACTTACATGCTAGGTGCATTTAGGTACATCTAGTTAGGGTTAGCATCATAGGAGTACGCATTATTACTGTCATGTATTGATATGCCTGCTATACTCATTGTTTTAGCACTATTGCATAAATCTACCATCATTTTACTCTGTTGGTGCTTTTAATCGCTTATATCTGCTTCTCTTTTATGGCTGTTGCAGCAGACATATATCGCACTAGAATGACGCTGGTTCAATAAATTCTTATTGAAAAATGTCCCCACCGTTTCTTCTGTGTATCACTTGGAGACAAAGTGAGCACGAGTGACTGAGCGAAAAGAACTCTACTGTTTCCACGATCCCTGAGGGGTCAGGGTTGCCATGTTGGATGGTTGCCAGAAACTATTCGCTCCTTGGTAAGAGGAGTTCATAGTGGCACTGTGAGCTAGCTAGGTATACAGGCAAACATATCTGGTGGGATTGTCGGGAATAACAGTTTATGTTGCCTAAATGAGCAGATCCTATATAGATTTATAGGAACTACACAACATGGCACCACCAACGTTGGTTTGGTTCTTATTTAACAGTCAAATCTGAGTAGTTCAATCGTGCTTTCTCAGAGACCCCTACTCATATCTACCCAGAGACGTCTGGAGTGGGAAGGGAAAAATCTGCCACAGCTAAGTAGGCAAATCCAATGTATTGGCCATAGGTTTATTCAAGCTTGAAGGATAATAGTTCATTATTGTGCATGAAATCTTATCTCAGTTTCCTTGAAACTCTTTCAACAATGACTGAAGAAGACAACACTACAGCTGCATTATGTGCGGATGCAGTGGGGAGAAGGGATAGAAATGTACTATAAACATTTCAGAAAAGGTCAGAACTGCCCTTATTTTAAAACTTGCAGACTATGGAGTCACAGCAAGGGGTGGGACAGTAACCTTCGTGATTGAGGCACACGAGTCATACAGGACAGAGGTATTCTATTCATGGGTCAAATTCCCACCAGCAGATGCACGCACAAATACATTTCATTCACATACACAACAGATAAAGTAAGACTCGGTCCGCTCAGCAGAGACGGAGCGACTTGGCCGGTCCTAGCAGCTTACATGCCACATCCAGACATTGACACATTTTATTAAAAAAAAGATATTAGGCAACAAAAATTAATGTTCTGTACAATAACGTCATACATTATGCCAGGCCGAGAGCATTTCTCTGGTGTCGAAATCACTGCTACTCAACAAGATTGTTACGTTGCTAGGAATATCTCAGATTTACCTTCCACATAGACACATTTCCAAGCCATCGAAATCTTTTTTGCCAACGTAGCCTTTCCAGTCCCCTAAAAGGCAAAAGAAATACAGTTTCATTGAAAGTGAAAGCATTTGGAAAACAAAAAGCTAAGGTTTGTAATCTTGATTTTATATGTTGCAAAATAGTTGAATTAAATTGTGTGATGTTACCAAATTGTAACTGCCACTCAGAAAAAAGCGTGATCAGTTTTTTAAAATATCAGCAAATGCCAATAGACAAAACTGAGACACAGCATCAGCACCAAACCGAGAAGTCAGCAGGTTAAAACTGAATTTTCTGGGTGATGGAAGTTTGAGAGGAGGATGTCGAGGTTATAAAATGTTGATTATCTCATTCATTAGACAAACTGTAACAGGCCAACAGAATATAGGCTACTACACAAAAGGGGTCAGAGGGAAAAGAAAGAACAGGGTTGCCCTCCACTCAAACAACATCAATACCAATGAAGCCCTGTCTTATGGACGCAAATAATGTCAGAGTGCCATGCAACAGATCAGTGTCGTATCAATGTTTGCCTTGGCAGTACCCCCTTAACTATTGTATTTTCGTGGGTATCTTCTGCAATGTGTCCAACACCTAGAACTATTTTCTAAAAGAAACTTTATTTTTCATAAAATCGGGGAAGAAGATTTGGTGTATTGATTAACATCTATTGACAGTCGCATAGAACACCACACGAAGACTGAAAACTCAGTCCCTACAGTGCTGAGCCCAAAAATATTTGAGAAAGTGTTAAAAAGGAATAAAATGGTTGCGAATAGGTGTGCCTGTTGGTTTTAATCACACTTTATTGTCACCAGCAGTGCCAAAGGGTTCTGCTTTTAGCGCACCTTTACTTTGTTGGGTTTCGTTGGGACACTTTTTCTTTCTTTCTTCTTTTTGAATTGAATGACGACCAGTGATGACAAAAGGGGCCCAGTTTGGTGAGAACTCGCCAGTTACCCCGAGGGTGGTGTTCCCGTGAGGTGTCATTCTTTTTGCCACACATTTTCTTGACAGATGTCTTCTTTGCTGAGTTTGCTTTAACACTTTCTCAAATATTTTTGGGGTCAGCACTGTAGGGACTGAGTTTTCAGTCTTCGTGTGGTGCGACTGTCAAAAGATGGTAATCAATACACAAAATCTTCTTCCCCGTTTTTCATAAAAAATAAAGTTTCTTTAAGAAAATAGTTCTAGGTGTTGGACACATTGCAGTAGATACCCACGAAAATACGATAGTTAAGAGGGTACTGCTAAGGCAAACATTGATACGCCACTGATCTGTTGCATGGCACTCTGACATTATTTGCGGCTACAGAATATAGGCCCATAAAATGCACAACAGTGACGCAAGCCTCCTACCCGCCAGGCTTAGGGAATGACAACATCTCCACACCCCTTTTTTGAGTGTGCAAAAATCGCATTTATTACACTACAACATAGAAAACTACATTCAGTTATGGAATCACCCAACATCAGATTCTATTCTAAACCCTAAGCAAGACAGCCTACGTTATTTACATTATGATCAAGGAGGTAGACTTTACAGCCCTAGAGTCAATTTATGCATTCCAAATCAGTCCAAAATGACGTGGATGGAACCGCCTACATACATGGGAGTTCATTGCAGGTCGCCACCCAAATGGGCAACTGCCTAGGCCCATTCCCTTATAACCACAAGATAGCTGGGGTCCCACAAGTGGGGGGCCCTTAGTTACAATCTTCAGAATTAAAATACAACAGATGTAGGACTGCCCTAGCAGTCTTTCTCAGAGTACAACTCTCAGTCAAAGTTCTGTCAACAGAATTGGAAGGAACTTATCGAGGGATGAGAGGAGGTGACTGTCCTGGTAAATCCTTGTATTAAAAAACTGGAAGTGGCCCTCTGGTGTTTAAAATGCAGACCTCTCTCTGACCCCCTCAGTCAGAGCAATCTGCCAGTACCCTGATGTCAAATCAAAGGTGTTGAGAAACTTAACAGGAACTTAACAGCCTGTTAATGAGCTCATCAGCTCAGGGGACCGGGTGTGCATCAGTCCTGGTGACTGAGTTGAGTCATCTGTAGTCTACGCAGAACTGGAGTTCTGGTGTGGTGCCCGGTGGGGCAACCTTTGATATAAACAACAAGGGCTGGACCAGGGACTATGGCTAACTGTTGGAGACTTCCTCCTTGATGCTGGCTCTCACCCAACCTGACATCTGTAAATGTTGTTCTTTATAGGGGGGCTGTCCCCAGTGTCAACATCATGGAAGCCCATATGTTTCAGTCCGGGGATGAGTGAGAACAGAGAGGCAAACTGTCCCAGCAACTGTTAACAGTCCCTCCACTGTTCGAGGGTCAGGTTGGAAGAGAGATTGACACCCTCCACTGGCCCATCATGTTCCTGTGCAGAGAGGAGGTCAGTGGAGGTTCACTTTTCTCTTCCACTCACTAATCTGTCACCAGGAGCATGCTGACTTCGGGCCTCTCAAAGTGAGGCTAGATTCCGTTTACGTTGAGTACTCTTAAGGGGTTTCTAGGTGGCTGGAGCTCCACTAAGTAGGTGGTCTCCCCCTTCCACTCCTTGACTTCGTGTGGTCCTGGAGAACCCTGGGCTCTCCAGGTTCCATGACCCACACTTTCTGGCCAGGCTGAAACTCCACCAATGTGGAATTCTGGTCGTACCAGAGTTTCAGGACTTGTTGGCTGTCCCTAGATTGCTTTTTGCCTTTTTCCAGGTTGCATCTGGTTGCTGAAGGCCAGGACGCAGCTGACCACATCCTTGTGGGGGTTTCTGGAAGCTTACTACCACCCCTCTCTGACAAGGCTCAGAGGTCCACAAAAGCTTCTCATAGAGGAGTTTGAAGGGACTGAACTCTACTCTTTTCTGTGACATCTCCATGTAGGCGAAGAGAAGGCACGGCAAAAGGACATCCCACTTACACCTCATGGGCACAGGCAGGCTCATAATCACCCCCTTCAAAGTCTTGTTGAATCTCTCCACAAGACAATTGGTTTGGGGGTGATAGGGTGTGGTGAACTTGTAAGTTACACCACACTCATCCCACATGGACTTCATGTGAACAGACATGAAGTTAGGGCCTCTGTCAGGCACTACCTCCTTGGGGAATCCAACACGGGTAAAGATCCCAATCAGGTGCAGTCACTGACCTCTGAAGGATGGCCTCTGGGTAGCGGGTGGCAGGGTCCACCAAGACCTGTTGCCTAAGGCTGTCTTGGAATCCAGGGGTTGAATGATTTTGATGCTCACCCTTTCAAATGGGGTGCCAAAGATGAGCAATGGGATCAGGAGAGCTTTCTGCTTTTTACCTGATTTCCCATTGGCCTGGTACGTGGGACAGGACCTGTAGAATGAATCTGAGGCTGTTTTCATTCGGGGCCAATAGAATTGGGAGGCAAGCCTGGCAAAAGTCTTGTCCCCAAATGTCCTGCCAATGGTATATTGTGAACCAAACCCAGTAGGAAGGTTAAGTAACACTGGGGGGGCCACCAGAACACGGGCTGCCCCAGTACCAGTAACCTTAGGCTCCCTATAAAGGAGATTGTTTGTTCTCCTAGTAGATTAGGTGATCCCCAGATCTTTCACCTGCTGCATTGGCTGAGGCCCGGCGCCACACGCCCTCAAGAGTGGGACACTCTTTCTGAGCTTGGAAGATTTCCTTCCTGGTGGACCCACCATCAACCTGACAGCTGGCAAGCTCAGGTAGGTCACCTGGGGTGGCAATGTCTTTTATAGTTGGCTTAGGGGTCTCCTCCTCATCAGGGACCCCCCAACAACCTCCACTGTAGGAAGTTAAGGGACTGGGTTCCCATGCCCCTTGCCCCTCTCCTTGGCAGCTGTCTGGGTCATTGTTCCAAGCTCCAGACATCCTTGCCTCCCTTTCCAGGCAGTCATGGCATGTGTGGTCATACAGACCCACCCAGGCAATCGCATCATCTCCAAGTGAGACCTGCGCTCTACCTCCCTCCAGGTCCTTTCTTGAAGCAAAAGGAACAAATGATGGACGGAATGTTGAACAATGCAAACATTCACCCCCAGTCACAAAGATCTGGGCTTAATCCGTTGTTCTTTTGCTTACCACGCCACCCAACTTTGGTCACAGCCATATGCAAATCAGTCTTGACCCTGTTCCTCATGGGAACATTCCAGCCCGAACTGCCAAGCCAGGTCCTTCCTGGATCAGAAACAAGCATCCTGGGACCGGTTTCAAGGCATCACCCCTCATCAGCCAGGCTAGCTTGAATCCAGTGGCGCAGTGAGCATGGGACCACATCCAGGCATACCCTTCACACTTAGGGCGACAAAAGCAAAAGGAGCAAATAAGGGACAAACTGGGGTGGCATGGCGAGCAAAAGATCTTTGTGAATCGGGGTGAATGTTTGTATTGTTCCGCATTCCGTCCATCATTTCTTCCTTTTGCCCAGGTTGTTGCCTAGCAAAGAATCAACAGGCATACCAGAGCTCCCCAACTCAAAGGGAACCAGAGCCACTGGTAGGTGGCTCTTGCAATTGTTAGTGACCATGACTTGGGGGAATGTGTTCGGTAGGACCTGCTCTTCAGACACTTGACAGCTTTCATACTGTTTTCTGTCTCTTGCAAAGCCTCCACCCGTTGCCCATTAATGGTGACCCACTGCCTATACTTTGAAGTATTTGAAGGAATTTCAGCTTTTGGCATCATTTCTCTATCCCTCAGGGAAACTAGGGTCACCTCTGTCTGTCTCCCAAAACTAACTGGGACTACCTACTCCCTGAGTGCTTCACTCACCAACCCTGTTGTCTGCCCACTGGTGGGGGCGGTGCCCTCTTGGGACATTTAGAGTCACCTTTGTTGTGTCCATATTTGTAGCACTCTGCATGATTGGGTACAAACTTCCCTGTCTTATAGTCAAAGAACCCCTTCTTTTTAGGATCAGACTGAGCCTGGCTACCACTACTCCATTGGGAATTTTTTTTGGGGCCTTTTGAAAACTACTCAAAATGTTGAAGACTGGAGGTTAGGTAACTTCACAGCCCTTAAAGGGTAAAGAGATCCTCTTAAATGAGGATGAAAGGATGTTCCCTACCCTTTATAAATACTAATCACCAAAGAAATAGCCAAAAAGTATCCCTTCTGGAGTTCAGACGTCTCCACAGAAAAAAAGAGGGGGATATTGTGTTATGTGCAACACCTATGCACTACTCCAACTGGAGTAGGGAAGGGGAAGAAACCCATTTTTTTTATACAATCCTCACCCACTCTAGTAGAAATAAACAAGGAGAAATTGGAAACATTTTAAATGGTCTTCGATGTGGATAGGCAGTGTAACCTTATTACTGTATGGCACTGCACAAACAAGTCCTATCCTCACCGCTGATCCCCAATGTTAGAAGTGGGTTTCTGGTTGACAGAGGTATGTACCCTGTCCAACCGGGAACTACAATACTAGTCAGGGTAAGTCACAACTCACCTTAAATTATCCTGTGCTCACCCTCCAGTAGCTTGGCACAGAGCAGTCAGGCTTAACTTAAGAGTCAATATGCAACGTATTTGTGCAACACTTTAAACAGTAACACAGCACACCACCAAAAGTCTCCACACCAGTTTAGACATTTTTTATAAATACAAGATCAAAACGACAAAAATCCAACACGTAGAAGTTGAGATATGCATTTTTAAAGAATAAATGTAAAATAGCGCTTAGAAGTAATAAGTGCTTAAGTAGGTTATCTGGTCGCACTAGACTGGGGCAAAGTCAAAAGTTCAGGACGACCGTGCTGGAGCACGGGCCAGATATACGGATCCACTTAGGCCAGCTGAACCAAAGTAGCTTGATCTGGGACACATCCTAGTCGACGAAGATGTGAGGTGCAGCTGAAGCGATGAGTCGGTGTCAAGCTTCACAGTGGACGAGAGATGCATCAATTTTCTCCATGCAACTGCGGCGATGCGTTGGGTCTGAGTGTGTAGCACTGATTCTGAATGTGATGTGCAGCTGCTGCTCCCGCTATTGGCGATGCATTGATTCCGAAGGCGATGCACTGGTTCTGAAAGCAATATGCCGGGTCCGCTCCACGCAATGATGATGATGTGCTGGTTCAGACTCAAGTAAAGCTGAAGATGCACTTGTTTTGATGAGGATGTAGGGGCTCTGGATGTAGAGGTCTGGTAGGCTTCACTTCCAAGGGTCCAGTACTGGGGTAGAACCACTAAGCAGGGCAGACTCACAGCTTTTAGAGACCAGATACAGTTGCAGGTAGTTGAAGAATGTGATATTCCTAAGGCTTAGAACAGGAGGCAAGCCAGCAAGCCCTTGAAGTCACTCTAGGTTCAAGTGATGCAGATCCAGTACTTCTTACCCAGGCAAGAGAACAGCAGGCATCAGAGCAGCTTGGCAGGGCAAGAGCACAGCAAGGCAAGAGTACAGCAAGGAAGCAGTCCGGTAGTGTGGCAGTCCTGCCAGCAGCACAGCAGTTTGTCTTCCTGACAGAGGTGTTACTGGTCCAGAACTGTACTGAAGTTTTGCCTTTGAAGTGGTGGAAGACTTCAAAGAAAGCTTTGAAGTGCATATATGTCCTCCCTTCCTTCCCAGGCTCCAGACTCAGTACAGGTGGATATGCAGCCCTTTGTGTATGGACAAGACACAGCCTATTCGGGTGTAAGTGTGAGGCTGTGACCAGCTTCTCCCTCCCATCACCCAGGATAGTCTATCAAGACACACCTAGGCTTCCTTTGTGTGTGGCTGTCTAGAGGGAATACACAAAGCACAGCTGCTACCCAGCCCAGACTAAACAGAGACAGGCAGCAGGCGCCAATGGCTAAAGAAAGTAAATGCCAACTTCCTAAAAGTGGCATGTGCTAAACTCTAGCTTGAAATCCAACTTCAACATAAGTTGTGATTTTAAATTGTGAGTCCTGGGACACCAACATTGCTAAGGTCTATCTGTTCACAATCAGGAATTACACTTAAAATATGTAATAAGGTTATCTCTTAGGAGAGATAGGCCTTTCAAAAGTAAACAACGTTTTTCACTACCAAGACAAGTTAAACTTTAAAGTACACGTCCTGCATTTCAAATACATTGCACCCTTCCCTGTAGGTTAGACAGGGCCTACCTTAGCGATGACTTATATTTATAAAAATTGAATCTTTAGGCCTGGCAAGAGGGTTATCTTACCAGGTCGAAGAGGCAGTATAATCTGCACATACAGGCTTTGACAAGGCAGGTCTGAGCGCCATGGTTAGAGGGCTACTAAAGTGGGTGGCACAATGAGTGCTGCAGGCCCAATAGTAGCATTTAATTTACAGGCCCTGTGCACATGTAGTGAACTTTATTAGGGATTTATAAGTAAATTAAATATGCCAATTGGGTATGAGCCTATTTTGCCATGTTTAGAGGGGACACATGCATTTTACCACTGGTTAGCAGTGGTAAAGTGCACTAAATCCTAAAGTCAGAAAAAAAGAGATCAGAAAAATGGAGGGAGGCTGGCAAAATGTTGGGGGAAGACCACCCTAAGGCTGTCAGGTCTAACAATTCTTATCTACAAGGCCACTTCGTCACATAGCATTAATGTCACCATGTGCAGTGTAAACAACTCTATAATTGTGCTTTTAGAAGGAACTTCGAGATTTAAACATTTTACTTACATTTGGATATTACATTTTTTACGCTGCAGTTAAGTCACCAGGGGCCAGGTGTACTAACAAATTTTCTTGTTGAAAACCATACAATTCTGTAAATCCAGTGTTTGCGACAAGATAATGTGGTTTTCCAATATTCTAAAACTGTTTAGCGATTCGGTAACTCGTAAATGGGTTTAGGAACTCACATGGCATAACTATTTGGAAGGGGTGTGTTTAGGCCATCCTTTCCAAATAGCGATTCCTTATGGTATGTGTTACTGTTTTGCAACTGAAATGCAGTCACAAACATTAATATTTTACTGACACCTCAAAGGAGGTGGTAATCCATTCATAAATGGGAAAAGTTCCCCTGGGGTTCCCTTCCCCTTTGTGAATGACCCAAAAACATATTTTGAGAGTAGGCAGTGGTACCTGGAACCACTGCCTTCTCTCAAAAAGTAGTTTTATAATCTTTGTCTCTCTCTTTTTTTTTAACACCATCGCTGCTTGAGATATTTATCTCCTGTGCTGGACCATAATAAAAACGGGTGTGGTCATGACGAGCTCAGCTCGCCATGAGCACAGGAGCACTGGTCCTCATGACGAGCTGAGCTCGTTATGAGCACTGAATGGGTTAAATGCATCTAGTTTTCCATTCAGGGAAATGGCCTGTATTTAAAAAAAATGATTATTTAAAAGCAATCACAGACCCGATGGTCTGCTCACCCCAGTAGGCCGCCATCCCTGTAATGGCTGCTATTCGCTGTGGGCCACAATTTGCAACCTACCTCATTAATATTCAGGGTTATGTCCAACTGTGACTCACTGTGATTCGGTGTTTTGTCAATAAGTTGGTTCACAACATAACGTTAAGCTTGCTAAAAGTTGGTGCGCAAAATGTAACCATTTTTTGCTAATCCAATGTACATATATCTGTCCCCTAGTCACAAAATCGTTCAGTTTTATAATATGTATTAAGACCGTTAATTTAGTACAGGCAGCTTGGGGGAGTGGATATATTGGACAAAACTGACAGTTAGTAAGAATTGATCATTATTTCTTGATTCTTAAACTCCATCATATAATAACCGACATGAACGCTCCAACTTGCAAAGTAACCAAGATGCATATCGACAGGGTGGGGAAATAACTAAAATGCGCTATAGCTTACTGGCTTTCCAATAATCAGGAAGCAGGTCGGTTTGGACTGTAGAAACGCTCTCTCGGCTGCATCTTCATCAAAAATGTCTGCCAGACGGCGGCCATTCTGTGGGGCTTCTTGCGGCGCCATGACTAGAAACATTCCAAAAAAACAAATCAAATTATTAATTGAGAAACTAAAGCAAATGAAAACCAGCTAGATTAGATACACTTTCATGATCACAAATATAACAGGTAAAAAGAATACTAGATTAGTACTTTGCATCCTAAATTTTAGCGCGCCGGTCTCTTGTTACCATGCTCGTTTGTCATCCCTATTCAGGCGAAAGCAAGGTATATAATCATAGCGCAAAATAAACACACCTAGAAGATAAAATAACAATGTATATATACAAAAACACTATATTGCAAATTAACAAAGCTACTATGTTAATTACATTAAATTGTTTTAGTTTTCTGAAGTAGCAGCATGTATTTCTTGGCACGCCCCCAAGTTGCATTAATTGGATTAAGAGAGCGGTAGATCCGTAGCCTACTTAGATAGTCCACAGATGGAATGATCCAACTATGTAAACGAGAAAGGGTGCTCCATTCCGAGTAATGATAACAGTGTATTTATGTATAATCTGTCCCCGTGCCAGATTTTTCATTAGAACTTCACTGTCCCCACCCTCCAATAAACACGCACTCCATCTCTTTAGTGCCAAGTACGTTTATTGGCTACCTAGATAGATATAGATGCAGGTTAACACCGCTATGTGATAAAAAAAGTGGGTGGGGGGGGGTCCGATTTTGCGAGATTAGGCCCACACAGACCTTTCTGTATTGTTCTGAACTACAAATAAGAACCCCTCTTACAGGAGATAAACCACACTGCGGGACTGGTAGTCTCACAAGATACAACAATGTGGGGATTAGGACCATGCCCAATACCGGAAACCCCTGGCATCGTCTCAGGCTGAGCCACATAAACTACCCACGCCTGGTTCCAGAGGCTGCCCTAGCAGAGATTGTTCACTGCACTTAATGAAAATTCAGCAGAATCGTGGACCAAACTGTCAGAAGTCAATTTGGTCCAAATATATAAATAAAGGAGCAGCTCTTGTTCCTCGTCCATGAATGGACAGCCACACCAAGGAATGGACAGACATGATTCTTTATCCATAACCATCTAAACATTATTCCATTAGTCTTCTCCTAAAACTTCGAAAGCAATACTTCTAAAACTAAATGCTTCAAACAAGGAATAATTCCCAAACTGTTGAAAAAAGAAGAAGAGGGGTGATACCCACGGTGGAGTTGGTATAGGAAGGGGAGGGGGGCAAGGAGAGTAAAGAGATTAAGATTAAAAAGCTCCTTTATATGGAGGATATGAAACCCTTAGGGACCCACCTAATGCTGGTTACCAAGGAGAACATATTGGTGAGGGGAGTATGTATATATGTTGCAGCTGCAGGAGAAGGAGGGGTCCAAGCGTATCAAGGGTGCTGGCAACTATAGAAAATTGGACAGTGGCATTCTTAATTTTTATGAGCGTATATTGTGTGAAATACCCGGAATGGCGTGTGTCCATATTTAAATAATGGATCTGATTAGGAGGGCTCAGATCACGTACGGGGGCCAGGCATGGGATCAACATGATAAGGAGTTTTGTGCGTGTTTATCGTGAGATCTTCAGGCCAAGTAGGGGAGATTAAATTTACTGCAAGTGGCCACCCTTAAGTATATAGTCCCTTTCAGCAGGCCCTACTCAAGTCACAAGGAGGTGCACTTGGGACATGCCGGTATTTCAACAAAGGTGTATGTATAAGAGAGTACTGTAAGTTTCAGCATGAATGCCCCAAGTGTGGAGGGAGACATGCACTCGTGCAGGGTTATAGAGCAGGAGGTAGCGGTCAGGGGTAACAGTCAGGGCAGTGGAACAAATACCAAGGGATGGCCGGTAGACAGCAGGGTAATCAGGCAACAAAGAACCGAGGAGGACTCGGGGCACATGGGAACATGGGCAAGGGCTCATACTCCAATTAAGGTGGAACAAGTTGGACTACTGGTTGGACTTCTACCACAAACGAGAAGATGCAGGATTGTGGAATGCAGGTTTTCAGGAGGGCTTCAGGACTGGGTATGATGGTCCTGGGAAATGTCGTGGGCAGATAATTTGAAGTCAACGTGGTCGTACAAGCAGGTGGAGCAGGCAAAGCTCTTAAATGAAGTGCAGGAAGGCAGGATGGAGGGCCATTCCTGTACATGGCCAATGCAGTACCCATTGACATGGTTCCAAAGAAGGAGAGGGAGTAATTCAGGTTAATACAACACTTGTTATGGCCGGAAGTGGTCTCGGTCAATTTTTACATAGTGGATGAGGTGTTGTCAGTATCCTTTTCCTCCGTGGATGTGGCTATGGCATTAGTGGAACAGGTCCGTCCTGGGGCCTTGATGGCTAAATGCGATATGAAGTCGACTTTCAGGCTGTTGCCGGGACACCCAGAGGACTTCCAGTTGCTAGGGATACAATTTGAAGCATCTTGGTATGTTTATAAAGCCCCCCTCCCCAATGGGGTGTTCAATTTGATTTGCACTTTTTGAGCCAATCAGTACTTTCTTTCAATGGGTGTTCACGTGACAGACAGGGTGCACCACAGTGACACACTACCTGGATGATTTATTTTTTGTTGGTAAACCTTATTGTGTGTACTGTCAACAACAGTTGGCAAGTTTTCAAAAGCTCATGGGTAACAATGGTATGCCTTTTGCACCGGAAATATTTTTTAGACAAATACAATTGCATCCCGATGGTCATACCACAATACTGAGAGTGGGATGTACAGATATACTCTGATGCAGCAGGTGGGCAAGGGTTCAGCTTGTACTGGCGGGGCAGGTAGTGTGCGGAGGAATGGCCACGAGACTGGAAGTAGGTGGGGGCAGGAACATATCTTTCCTGGATTTTTTCCCCTGATAGTGGCAGTGACCCTCTGCGGTCGGAACTGGCACAAAGAAGGTATTGTTCTGAGTGGACAATATATTGGTGGTGATAGTGGTCAATAGACAGACTGCATGTGGTGAACAGATGCTCAAACTGTTGAGAGCTTTTCTTGTGGGTTACTTGAGACATGATGTCGTTTACAGAGCTAGGCATGTACCGGGGGTGGATAATGACATTGGGGATGCTCTGTCTCGTTCACAGTGGGAGAGGTTCAAAGGGCTTGCCACAGATGCAGATAAGCAGTGGTGGTTTCTCTTCAAGGGCGTCGGGGCTCCGCCCCCGTTACTTTCAACAATGAGCAATGACAATGCTCATATTTGTTTTAAATGAAAAAATATCCCCTTTAAATAGTGTAAGTAATTATTTAGAAAACACAGGCACTGTCTGCCCCACTTAACAACACTGCTGTGGTGCCATTCTCCAGTGACGATTGATTGTGAACAGACAGAGTCACGTGACTCTCCTTGCATGCTCCTGGGCGGGCCCAAAGAAGCCTAAGTGTTTGCCGGCTGAGAACCTCACAGCCCTGAAGGCTGTGATGTCATCAGCTCGGCAAAGACCTAGCTGCAGGTCGCAGTCTCCACCCCCTGATGGCGTGGAGGTTAAGTTAGCCCCGGGCGTTTCTAATCCTAGCCCGGTATCGCTAACCCTCCACGTCAATCAGTGGAGAGCTTGTCACACACCCTTTCCCAACTCATTACAGGGCAAGATCCACCCCCTGTGACGAGTTGGGAAAGGGGTGTGGCAGCCTGGCAGGCGGGAAGCAGTGGAATCGATCTGCGCAGAGACTCGGTCTGAGAGACTACATCCCGAGAGAGAGTCTTCATCAATCAGAATCAGATTGCCTGTTTTTGGGAGCCGAGGGTCGAGGCAGTCTGAATCAGGACTGCTAAATTGTGAACTCGGGACTGGAGACTCCCAGAGTCGGGCAGTTTACAAGGTAAGGACCAGGAGGGCATTTTATTTTTTTACTTATATAGGCCCATTTTGGGCCTTGTACAATGGTTGGATGTCGGGGTGGGAAGGGGGGCAGACACAGTGCATTCTAGGCGTCAAGCATTTTTTTAAGGTGTAATCAATTACAGAACATTCTTGGCCAGTGTTACTTGTAAATGTGGAAGCGAGGGAGAACTGACACACCTGGGATGGGGATACGTTGAGAACACATGGCCGATCTGAACGTGCCGGTTCATATCTCACTGGTATGTTGCACATTAGTTATTTGTTAGTTGGACAGCTTTGGCACCATGTAAAATGGTTTGGGCACAACAGATCAAAGATATGGATTTAAAATATGAAAGCAAGCGGTATTGGTAAATTTGTTAAAATCTTTCTCTTGTACTTATAACGTGGCTTTACATGGTACTTCAATCGCCTTAAAACCGCTGTGACACTACTTTAGTGGGACAGGCAGTAGACTTTAATATGCCTAATGAAAGAATGGTGTTGTCAGTGGCTAGTAGGTTAGGAGGCACTGAGTCTGGACATCTAGTTTAAACTTCAGAGTCTCTGCACGAGCCTGTGAATCACCTTGTGTTACAGGGCACTATCTACTTTGACATTTGCTTGAATTATTCTTCTTAAATGGAAACTTTTAACATGAAGACACTGATGATTTTAACTGAGGCTTTTAGGGTGATAGGAGTGTCTGTGCTTAGAGATGAGTCCTTCTTGCACAGTTTTGAAAAAGTCATTAGTTTGTTTTGGGAAACTTTATCATACTAGAAGTTTGTTGTGTGCATATTTTTATGGTGTGCTATCTTTCTTCTATTTAAGTATAACACAAGCATAAGCTTGAGCTAGGACATTTCAGAGCAGTCACTCAACAACATGTGTTAGGCACCAGGGACTGTCTCTGCATTCGGTTACCCACCAGGTATCTATGGCATCCCTCCACCTACAGAACCATCTTATTTTAGGAGGTGCGGCCTGTCCCTTGTTTGTAACTTGGATGTGTACCTGCTTCAGCAGCCCACCACCTCCTTTATTTTTTGTACAGGTAGTTCCCTTAGGCCTGCAGCTTGTTTTTATTCTTCATATTGGTGACCCACTGCACTCTCGGTTACCAGGGTGCCCCCCACAACCCAAGATTTTCTCCCCTTTTTTTATTTCCCTTTCTGCACTACCTGTTGGTTGTTATCCCTTGGTGCGCAACACACGAGGAAAGGTCTGCTGGCCACAAACCATTTCAACTAGATCACTTACCTCATCAGCAGCAGGACTGCCTTCCTTCAGGTGAAGCACAAAGGTATTATGGGTACACTTAGGAGGGTGAAAACATATACCCTACCAAAAGGCAGTAGTAACATAATTTTCTCCTGAAGTGCCATTCCCTCTGGAGGATTCACCACCACATAGATCACCTCTCCCATGCGTTGGCATGGTGCAGCCTCTCTCAGAAAGTACAGTTAGGTAGAAATGTCATTCTTTGAAGACTGAGTTACGAGCCTTCACTAAATCAGAAACAAATGCTCACAAGCACACAGATCACATATAACAGTCATCAGCAGCAGAAGTATATGTTTTCCACACACATGTATCAGACAAAGCACAATCAGAAGCAGCTGTACAAGTTTTGTTTGCACACACGACAGTTACAACATGGACAGGATATAAGCTACACAGACCTAACCACTTTTATAGGGCCATTTAGGGCCTTATACAATGGATGGATGCCGGGATGGGGAGGGGGGCAGACACAGTGCTTTCTGTGAAGCGCTTTTATTCAAGGTGTGTTGAGAGAGCATGTCTTGGGAAGTGTAACTTTTAATGTGGACGTGAGGGAGAACAGACACACCAGGAATGGGGTTTAGTTGAGAACACATGGCCAACCTGAATGTGCCGGTTCATATCTCACTGTGAAGGTATGTTGCACATTAGTTATTTGTTAGCTAGGCAGCTTCGGCACCATGTAAAACGGAGGTTGTCACAGAGATTATTTGCAGTAACATTAGTAAGCATTAGTGATGTCAAAACAAGATTAAAACTGTTGCTTTATTAACCTTCTTGCTTTTCAAATATGCTTGAAAATGCACCATTTGCCCGCTCTTTTTTCAAACTTTTCTCGGGGTGAATCCCCCAAACCCCCCTTATGGGTGTCAGGCTCACTTGCTCCACTCGCTCGCCACAAGCCACTCATCAGAACTTTTACGCCTCACCACTTTCAAATCTCACCAGCTGCTTCTGCAGACAAGGTCAATACACTGACTGGCAGCAATATGGAGCATAGGCGAAAAAAATGCTTCACTTGGTGGTGGTAGGGTCTCTGGCAGAATCCAGTAGGAAGGCATATGCGTGTGCTTGGCAGGAATTCATTGCCACCGGGGCTAGGCGACGGTCAGATGTATGGCACAGGGAGGAGGACGTAGTACAGTACATGCTAGTGTTGACTGAGACGTGTTTATCCAGAGTAAAGATTACTGGGAGGCTGATGGGAATTGTATTTATGGGCAAGCTCCTGTAGGGCTATGAGCCATCGGACGGGGAACTAGAGAGAACAATGTTCGATGGTTGGGTGCGAGAGCCGGGGCACCAACCCGACTGAGGAAGCCATTATCGAGGCAGCTCCTTGGCAAAGTGGTGGGGTTCTTCTCAGTTATATGCAGTGGCAGGGAATACACTTTTGTTCTCAACACTAATGACATAGATGAGTTATGGGGCATTCAGGGTGTACAAATTATTGGGGTGGGGGGTCACAGGGTTCAGATGAGAGGAGGTGAGGGCCTCAGGGGAAAGATTGGAGATATACATTTGTCATTCTAAGACTGATCAGAGGACAGCAGGGAAGATAGTGGTGTTGCAGCCATTCCCAGTGTCAAGATTATGCCCAGTAAAGTGGGCCACCAACCTTAGAGCATTCAGTGGGACATTGGGAGGGACGGTGCTAAGGCACTTGGATGTCATGGGGGGATGTCTTTTAAAATTTTATGGGTTTTTAGGAAAGCTTTGACAAAATTGGAGGAACTGCCAGCAGACTTTGGGACCCCTTTATTTCTGGATAGGGGTGGTCACAGAAGTAGCGCAAAAGGGCTGGTGTAGTGTTAGGATCATGCAACTGGGCTGGTGGTCGTCAGACTGCTTCCAGCGTTTTGTACGTTTGTCTCAGGTGGTGTTAAGAGTGTTGCGTCTTCTTTGCATCTCATTTATACCATTCTTTTCAGTTGCTGTGGCTGGTCTGTGAACAGTAGAGTTATTGATTTGGATAGTAGGACATTCATTTGTAAAATGGGCAGTGGTATGAACTACAGAAGGGGCAAGGCGCCAATCTTGGGCTTGATCGTCAAATGTATAATTACTAGGCGTGGAAAAGGTGGTATGCAGTGGTGCAAACTGATGCAATGCTTGAATAAGTTGTTGAGAAGTTGCATATGTCTGGATATTTTGGTGCTCCACGTGGGGGAAAATTAAATGGTAGAGAGGAAAGGACTGGCATTATTGAAGGAGATGAGGAGCAATCCCATAGAAATTAGGAGACAGTGGGCAGGCACTTTCAAAGCATGTACGGAATTTATCCCCATGAGGCAGTGGAGGGGTGCAGACTGGCCCACAGCCGTTGAAAAAGCCAGACGCAGAATCAATGGGGATATACACATTTTCTGTAAGGAAGAGGGTTTCGGCGGTGTGGAGCACCTCGATATTGAGATATGATGCTCCTGAATTGTTTAGAGGCGACGGGGTTCCCTTATCTAATTACAACATGGAGCTACACCGTATGCAAGTCAAGGAGGTACTGAAGGAAACACTCAATGGGAGATGGGGGAACATGAATTCCTTGGAGGGGTGGGGGGCAGAAAGTTGAGGCTTTGCTAAGTGGCAGTTGGCAGTTTTGATTGCCATGTTGCTAATTTAAGATATTGTTGTAAACATAGGTGAAGCAGGACAATGGGGGGTAGCAAGAAAGTTACACATTGAGGAAGTCGGACGTTAAAAGTTTAGGTTTGGGATACTTAGATAGTTAGAGGTTAATAGACTAGGTTAAAGTGTAAGGGGGTAAAGATCAACAGTTTAATAATAGGATATGCATTTCGAAGTGCAAGTTAGAAATGTAAGAGGGAGGGGCATGATTAAGGAAGGGGGTAAAATGTTGGTAAAATGGTTATTTCGTGAGGTTTTGTTTTGTTAGGCTAAGGCCTAGGGTTGAAATTTGTGATGTACACCTGTTTTCAATAAAGCAGCCTTTTTTCATGTAGATAAAACAGCCAGTATGTGATCTGTGCTGCTCCCCTTTATGCAAATAGGTGCTGTGTCCCAGGACCCTGCAGTAAGGGCGGTAAACTAAACCTTTCTGAGCCAAAAGTATGTGGCTATGAAGCAGAAAGGCATTTGCAGCTGAATGCCATTAGTTTGGTCGCTTGCCCTTCAGGGTATGTTGGTGGTTTGTCTAGCACATATGTCAATGTGCGCAATGGGTCAATCTGCAAATATAAAGGGTGCATGGAGACGGTATTGGCTTTAATTGATGGAATAGATTGAAGATTCCTGATGATACAGATTTATTCTTCTTGAGAGATATTGTAAGGGAACTACCAACTCAGCTGTGAAATGTGTGTTTTTAAGCAAGAGTTACCAAAATAAAATTGCTTCCTGATGACACACATTTATTCTTTTTGAGGGGTATTGTAAGGGTGAGCAGCTAAGCTGTGAAGTGTGCACTTTTAAAAGACAGTTATAGAAAAAGTAATCTCTTTATGGATGTCTTTATGGATGTCATAACTACACTTTAACCATAATGCTTTCTCAAATATGCTTGAAAATGCACTATTTGCCCACCCTTTTTTCAAACTTTTCCCAGGGAGAGAAATTCCCCTGAACCCACCTTATGCCGGTCCGGCTCACTTGCTACGCTCGCCATCAGACACTCATACTTAACTTTTACTCTGCACCACTTTCAAATGTTACTCATCTGTAGATAATATTTATTTTAAGAAGTGGCTGTAGTGATTGCTAACGGGGTATACTGCTGTTTAAATATTAGCTTGAGCTAGACAAGGAAGGTCCGTAATTTATCATCCTTCTAGGGGGAAAATGCCAGATGGATCAGCACTAACTGCACCAAGTGCTGCAAGAACGTTATTACTGTCAGAGAGCAAGGTGCGTCTGAGGGGAAGAAGGCTGTGTTGCTCAGCACTACACACTGGTCACAACTTTGATGCTCTTGCTGTAATCACGGCTGTCACATAAACTCTTTCCTTCTTCATCTTTCTTCCAGAAACCGGTCTCTGGACAATTGTTTCCGGTCCAGGGGAGACCTGGCTGGGCAGTTTGGACTGGACTATTCCCATGAGGAACAGGGTCAAGACTGATATGCATATAGCTAGGTCTGAACTTGGGTGGTGAAGTGAACTAAAGAATGATGATGGATTAAACCCAGATCTGTGACTGTTGGTGAGTGTCTGAAAAGTTTCAGCGCTCCGTCCATCATCTCCTTGTGCTTGCATTAAAGACAACTGCCATAAGGGTTCAGAGGTTTGACAACAATTAATTTGCAAAGAAGATGCAAGATGCAGTATTTAAAAACATGCTATGCCTACCTCTTTAGACAAAAATACATTGTTCTTCTCTAGATCTTGAGGGTTTACCCTCAAAACGATGCGTCGCAAACAAGGGATACAAATGGTGTACGTGTAAATTGCCTTGGATTATATGATTGTGAGAAATAGGCATATACTACCGGATTTCTTTGAAATCACAAAGAGCTACAGTGGGAAACCAAAATTCATCCTAAAATTTCCAAATTGATCAAGATTACATTTCAACCAAACTTGCCATAAAAGTTCACAGACAAAATATGAAAGACCTGTGTTTGGGATGGAAAGCCACTCGTAAACAGGAAGGGGTCCTTTTGGGTCTGGTTCCCATTTGTGAATGTTAAAAAAAATGTTGAGGAGTGGACAGTGGCCCAGGTACCACTACCAATTCTCAAACAAACTTTTTTTTTTTTAAAGTAAACTTTTTTTTAAAAGGCAGCACTGTTTCTGTTAAGAAAAAACGGCGACATTAAAATAAATGTTTACTCTATTTAGAGGCAATCACAGATATGGTGATCTGCAGATCCTAGCAGTTCACCATCCTTCTGATAGCCATCGACTGGACTGAGTCACATTTTGCAACCTATCTCATAATTATTCATGAGGCAGATCAGACTATCAGCCAGATTCATCAAGCGAAATGCGCTCGCAAAAGGGCCAGATTCTTAGAATCTGGCCCTTTGCGAGTGCAATTTTTGCATTTGGCATTCATCATCCCAAATGCAAAAATCGCTAATAAAGAATTCGCAAATTTGCGAGGATTAGCATTTAAGGGATCTCTATTAGAGATTCCTTAAATGCTATTCATGAAACATTTAAAAATTGCGAACCCGCAATTTAGGAGCGCTATTTACCACGAAGTCAAACCTCGTGGTAAATAGCGAAAACTTAGAAAAATGCATTTAAATGCATTTTTCTAAGTTGCATGTTACACACACACACATGGACATGTGTGTGCACAACATCAGTGTAAATTCACATTTCAAGGGTGCTACAGGGTGTCCTTTGGACACCCCTGCACCCTTGAAATCGCAATTTCATTTTGCTAATCGCTATTTGCGAGTGTCTTCCCATTCAATTCTATGGGCCTCTAGGCCCATAGGAATGAATGGGGAGATATTCCTTAATTGCGACTCGCAATTTGCGAATCACAATTAAGGAATAATTAGAAATCGCTATTTCTTGAGTGATTTCTTGATGAATAGCATTTTGCTATTCCTTAATAGCGAATCGGTAAATTTCGCTATTAAGGATTCGCAAAAGGTGTTCTTCATGAATCTGGGTGTTTGCTCCACTCGGAATCGGAATTTCAAAAGTTACATATTAGCACATAGGTCGATATGTAAACTTTTTTACTCGATATGAGAATACTTTGCAATCATTTGCAACCAGATTTTTGCAATCAAACATTTAGTACATCTGGCCCACAGTTCTTTGTCCGGTAACGACATAGGACATATACAACAAGTTTATAACTCAAAATTACTTTATGACATTGTAAGTGTTTTTTTCAGAACTTTAAATGTAGCTCTTTCTTATTTAGTTACGCACGGGGAAAGAAGCAAGTAACCGAGAGCCAATGTCAATGCATATCTTTGGAGGCACTTTAACGTGTATGGGGGAAGCAGTCGCAGAACAGGGTCAGTCTCACAGTAGACCTCTACTGCTGACAGTTGCTGCAAAGTGAACACTCTTTCCCAGCCAGTATTTTACAAGTACATCAACTGGAAACTAAAAAGGCAATAGATTTGAATATAGGGCGTGCACACACGCGGGTCAAATTACTCAACTGTCAATTACTGTGGGATGTGGAATGAGGAGGTGTCCAATCTGCACCTGATTCTGCATTGAATTCCCAGATAATGGAAATGTCCATGTAATCGGAATATGATTTTACCTAATCTGTGAGTGGCAAACTGAATTTGTGAGCAATATGCACCCATAATTTGTGACAGATTTCATCTGCTGCAAATCATAGAGGGAAAATCTAGCATTGGACGTAATTTCTGTCCAACTGGTATTCTGTTTGAAGGCTCGTGCTGAAGTTTGCACCCAACGTGGGATATGCGACCCAAAGGCACATACCTACGGACTGGACTACCCTGAGGTAACTGGACCCTTAAGATGGAAGATGGGGTCAACACATTTTGAGAAACGTCCGATACACCTGTGATGCAGCTTTAAAAAAATGTGTCCTCCGCAGTCCACTTCTAGAAAGGGACTATCATTCTATAGCAGACAGCATAAATTTATTAGCACACGTATATAGGAAAGAAGAGAGAGGAGCCATCCATAAGGAATGGACTGAACTTATTTGTGGGTTTGTAATCTGGTGTTAACTCAAGTCTGAAGAGAGTCTTCCAGCCTCTCTGAGTTTCTACAATAAGAATACTTCTGTCAACGTAGAAAATGTCTGCAGTGTGACCGCAATGTGTGTGTTATCTGCCATATAACAGAGAACTGGAAGTGAATGTGCTGCAACGCTGAGCCTTGCGATTGAAGGCCTGAGCCTTCACTAAAGAGAGGATTCCTGTCAGCCAGGTACCCTGGCGTGCTGCTGAAACTGTCGTTCCTTCCGCCTGAAGACCCAGTACTCAAGCGCTTTTGGGAACTGTGAGAATGAATGCACACCTGTTCTTCAGTTACGAGCCACTGAGACCTTGTGTGTTCCAAGCACCTGAACCACCAGGTAACCCGAGCTGCATGAACCTGAACATCAGCTAGTGTCCATCTGCTAAAACTTCAGCCGGTTATTCAATCCAGTGGGGCTGAATTGCCCCAAAGAACCTTACAAATGAGACAAATGTGGATGACTCCTGTATCACAGAACCAGCGACTTAGCATGCATCATATTATTGTGAATTTGTACCTTTGCCAGATTTACACCTGAATATACCTGTGTGGTTAAAGCAAACCCCATAAAACTTATCTTAGAACTATGTAGAAGATTTATATTCCCTATATGTAGTATTATGTTTTGGTGTGTGATTATAGTACTCCTATTGTAACAAAAAAAAACCTTTGGCTGGAAAATGCTTATTGTATCTGTTTGAATGTGTTAGAAATTGGGTTTCTGGTTGCAGAGGTGTGCACCCTGTCTTAGCAGGAACCACAGTTCTCCTCAGGGCAAGTCACTAACACACCCTACATTAACCTGTGCTCACCCCCTGGTAGGTTGGCACAGAGGAGTCAGGTTTAATTTAAGAGGCAATGTGTAAAGTATTTGTGCAACACGTCAAACAATAAAACAGTAAAACCACCATACAAAAAGATACCACACCAGATTAGAAAAATAGAGCTTATTTTAATCAACAAAACATAACCAAAACAACAAAAACCCAATAAGCAGAACTGGTGTTATGAATTATTAAAGAATAAACTGAAATGTAGTTTTTAAATCACAAAGCCCTATCAAGGCTAACTGGTCATGCCAGACTTGGCCAAATATTACAAATTCAGGCTAACCTCATTGGAGCGTTGGTCGAAAACAGGGACCAGACTTTGCCTGCATCAAATTTCCTTGTTTCCGTTGAGGACACAGTGCAAGGGGGAGAGGAGGCGATGCTTCGTCGATGATCCTTAGGAAGAAGGTAATGCGTCGGCTCTTAGACATGCAAAGTTAAAGATGTGTCCAAACTGAAATCGATGCGCCATGCAGCAGACGAAGTGGGGGAGACTTCAAAGAGATACTTTTAAAGTGCACAGAGTCTGTGTCGTTCCTGCCCTGGCTCCAGACTCACTACAGGGGGATAAGCAACCCTTTGAGTGAAGAAAAAGAGGGAATGGTTTTTAGGGGCTTATCTAAAAATGGGCGCACTGCCTGTATGGAGGCACTAATGAACAATAGTTTGTGGTGCAACTGGGTGAGTGGAAAACCATGTAACCACCCAATGGTAATGTCAGCAAGCTGACACGACCTCACAATTACTACATAGATGTACCCTATGCACACACTAATAGTTTCTGTACACTTACGTGATAGTACACAACATTCATAGTAATATATATATATATATATATATGCAGAGAAACAATTGATGTAAACACAAAAAGTGGAAATGAACAGTATAACAAGGGAAGATCCTTATGTTCTTATTTAATTTTCAAGGCTTAACAACAGCCAGCCGACACATGTTTCATCGCATCACGCGAATCTTCAGGGCTGGAAATAACAAAAATAATACTTGTTGTGGAAAGTACACATTCACAGTAGACTGTGATACATCTTGAGCTGATTGTAACCGGCGGTGAAGACAAGTATCAAGCAGTATTCTATTGTGACAAGGTGAGTGCCAACAGCAAGTGGGTTGCTTGCACATCTTTTAATGACAAGAATACATTAGTATCAGTCAAGGCAGGAATGTTCTTGGCACCATCATTTGTACTGGTTTTATCTGCAAAATGCTTCTTTAATTTAAGGTTTCTGATAAACTTGATAAACTTGATAAAAGATGTGTAAGCAACCCACTTGCTGTTGTCACTCACTGATGTAGAGGACTCACCATATGATATGGATAGATTGCTATCTGAACTAAACATAGATCCAGACTATAGCATTTCCAGTGGCTTAAGATGTAAATCTAGATGGATACCTACACTCTCAGGGGGAAATGTTATTGACAACTTTTACAAACGGGTATTAGATGACATTGATGGAATTAATTGCAACAACTTACTGAACACATTCAAATATCACGACAACCTGACACAAGGGGAGCGGTCGGCTCTCTCAGCCCTCAGCAAAAATAATCTCATTACAATCAGGGAGGCCGATAAAGGCGGCAATGTAGGAGTTATGAATCGTAGTGATTATGAGGGAGAAATTTTAAGTCAACTATCCGACACCACTTGCTATGAACAAATCTCCTTAAATCCTATAGGCCCCCTGACCATTGAGATTAATGGTAGACTCCTGCACTGGAAACAATCGGGACTATTAAACGACCAAGAATACCTATATTTGGGGGGGCGTGGCCAGCAACATGGCCGGTTAGGAAGTGCTTTGCCGGAGCTCCCGGCGTGCTGTCATCAAATCCGACGTTTATGGGACCCCAGGGCACCCGAAATCCGTACAAACTTGAGCCTAATATACCCAGATGCTGAGGAGCTGACTTACTGGTGTGGGAACTGCCTCCAGCCAGAAGAAATCGTCCAGCGAGGGGAGCCGGCGTGTGAGCCCCTGGCAAGCAAGATGGCGGACGCAGCATCAGGGCTCTGCCGATGAGCCGGAGCCTGGGCGGAGTGCCGCTGTGGACCAGTGGAAGCGGGCAACAATCCAGATCGGCATAGCAGGGGGCCCAGTGACGTGACCGGGAGCTCCGTTGAGGGGAGTGAGAAGCTCCGAAGCCCGGCTGCCCGGCGCCGAGTTGGCGGACTGGGGGAGTGGTACCGGTGGCCCGGCCGGCGAGTGACCCCCTGAGTTCAGCCGCGGACCCTTGAGAGTGGCGGACGGCGGAGAGAGGCGGCCCAGGGGATCCGGCGACCTGGGGGGGTCCGAACTCCGCCTGCCTACACCAAGATGGCGGACGGAGTAGAGGAGGCCTCATGAGATGACCCGTGGGAGTTAAGGGGTCTATCCGGCGGCACCCAGGAGCAACTGAGGGAGAACCGGGCCACGGCTGGAGGTGGGGCGCGGGAGTGAGGAGGAGGCGCTGAGACACCTCGCGCGGCTTCTTCCCGCAAGGCCTTCACCAACATGGCCGATCCTGAAGAGGAGTGCCTGTGAGCCACTGGAGGACCCGCGCATCGAGGCTTAGAGCTCCATTGGGGGCCGTAGCGGGGGTGCGGGAGTCGGTGGCCTGACGAGAGGTGAGGAGCGAGAGGGCCCTGACCGACCGCACGATGGAGTGCCCCCCCCACCCCTCCCCCCTCGCACTCGTGACTGGAGCCCCGCCTGCCCCTCGGGCTGTTTGAGGGGCAAAACGGGTGGGGCTTGCACCACCGACCTGAGACTCTGGGCCTAGGACCCGGTCCCTCCTTCCTTAAAAATCAGGGGAAAAAGGCTCTTAGACTGTGGCCGGATCTGAGGTGGGGGACGGGGGGCTGCCCTGACTGGGACTTAGAGGTGTTCCTCCCCCCCTCTCTCTGGGGGTCGAGGACGTGAGCGGCTGCCCGAGAGGCCCCTGACTCGGCGCACATCCCCCTTGGGGCCACCATACCCACGGGCAAGGGTGCCCGAGCCTGATCCGGCGCTACTGACTCCCATCCGCTCGGGCTGGAGACCCTGTTCCCCCGCCCGGTCCCATTGTCGTCTGCGCTCTGGGCCGGACCCGCCCGGCCTGGGTCTGGGCGGCAACTGTCAAGAGAGCTGGTCATCCGCCGCCATTAAAGAGGTGGCCCATCGCCTAGGTGGTGGCTGGGGACGTGAGGGTCCAATGAACACTCCGGTGGGCGCCACATCTGAGTCCTGGTAATTGCTCAGGATAGAAGCAGGAGAGCTCTGGACCGCGGCCTGTGAGGGGGTCTGAGCCAGGGGAGAACGCACTGCTGGACTACTGTGGTGCCACCCCCTCCCCCCCTGTGCGGCTGATCATCGCCTGATCCCTGCCGCTTTTGGCGGCTGTGACGGGGAGCTAACGAGGAGGACGGCAGACGCCGCGCAGGAGGGTCACCCGGTGTCACCGCGAAGGAGCTTTTGGGGCAACAACTAGGAGGAACGGCCGTACCCGGTGGCTCGAACGGGGCGGTGGACTGACACCCAGCCAACTGAACGGGGATTGGTTGCCCGCAGGCCGTTGCGGTGGAGCAGGTGGGAGCATAGCCGGGCGGACACCAGTTCCATGGTCCTTCGAAGTAAGAAGTGACGCACCTCACGGAGCCATTGGTGCTGGGCAGGTGAGCCGAGCAGGTCTGGGACACCTGGTTGCGGTGGGTGTGGGACCCCGGGACGCGACCGGCAATGGGAAGAAGGACCCGCCTCCCAGGCCGCCGAGGCAGGAGCCCATGGACAACTTTGCGGCACCCAAACAACTGATAGAGGCCCTTCCTGCGCCCTCTGGGGTGCGGACTGACACCAACCTCCTGCTGGAGGCCATCCAGGTGTCCAGGGCGGACATTCAGGAGACACGGGCGACGTTGGAGGTGAAAATCGGGGAAGTTGGATCTGAGGTGATGCTGCTCCGACAGGACTTCCGAAAACTGTCAGATAGGGTGACGGCGACCGAAACCAGGATTGGCGAAAATGACGATGCTATAACCACCCTGAAGAAAGACATGGCGGAGCTGCAGGCGTCACACCGACAACTGATGTGGAAGGTGGACGATGCCGAAAACAGGGCGAGATGCACCAACCTGCGCTTCGTAGGTTTTAGAGAAGGAATCAAAGGAGGGAGCATGACCACATTTCTACGCACCTGGCTGAAGGAGACCTTACCCGCTGCCCAGGGCTCTCCGTGCTTCATCATCGAGAGGGCGCATAGGGCCCTCCTGGCAAAACCACCCGAAGGAGCAAGACCGAGACCGGTTATTGCGCGGTTTCTAAATTTTGCGGACAGAGACTTGATCCTGCGAGAGGCCAGAAAAAAGGGTGAGATCCGCCTGGAGAACACTACGATAATGATCTTCCCGGACTACAGCCAGGAGGTTCAGAGACAATGTCGCTCCTTCGACGCTGTGAAAGCAAAGCTGAGGACACTGAATCTTTCCTACTTGCTCCTCTTCCAGGCGAAGCTCAAAGTGCTCTATAAGCACAAGTCTATCTTTTTGACCCACCCGGAGGACGCCTGGCAATGGCTCGAAGAGCACCCTATCCTTAACAGTAGGGAGGCTGCGGGCGAGAGGAGCTGGACAAAGCAATACGGCAAAGATCTCAGTTGGAACTGCCGAAACCACAAAGACGGAGGTCGCGTAGGGTGAAGAAGCAAACACCGGCAATGCCATACAGAGGTCATGACTTAGGTCGTGTGCGGAGAGGACGCTCGGAGTCGCCAGGAACACACTCAGGAGCAGGATCCAGGTTCAGCTGCCTCCGGAACAACATCCGATCGGAGGGCGACGATAAAGAGGAGCTGAGGAGCCGCGCATCTGGAGGGGAGGAGGAGGAAAGAACACAGGACTCTGCCCATCCGCTGGCAGTGGCTATCCGCCATTTGGAACAAGATGCTCCGGAGCTGAACAACGCTCCAGTGACTGGTACACAAGACTCGCATTCATGATCGGGGGTGCACCTGGTCTTTAGTGATGGCAGCCCAGCACGGAGAAGCACGCAAGTTGACACGCCCTCTTGTT
The DNA here is from genome assembly GCF_964263255.1 of Lissotriton vulgaris. Lineage (NCBI taxonomy): Eukaryota > Metazoa > Chordata > Amphibia > Caudata > Salamandridae > Lissotriton > Lissotriton vulgaris. Next base: position 783,781,784 of record NC_141694.1, on the reverse strand, counting down.
TTAACACGTTCTATTGTGTGTTTTGCCTGTTAGTTCTCTGAAGGGAGGGATGGGTGGGTGGGCGACAGGCCTACTCCTGCGGACAGTTCTGTCCTGTGTTAGGATGCGACTGGATGGGGAGGGAGGTGGGGAGGGGGGCGGGGAACGGGGTTACCACGTTGATTCAAGTTGGGAAATGGGGGGGGAAGTTGAGGGGGGACAATAGTTGGGGAGAGGCAGCGAAACACTTTGAACCTCCACACCTCACATGCATGCCAGAGATTCACTGCAGTTGGTTACCGCTTTTTCGAATGGCGAGTACCGTAGGCACTCCACAGGAGGGGGATAGGGGAATAAGCATCCTGACATGGAAAGTTAATGGTCTGGGCTCCAAAGTTAAGAGGGGTTTGTTAAATGCCTACATTAAAAGGGTAGACCCAGATGTCACCTTCCTGCAGGAAACCCATCTCAAGGCAACCCAGTGTGCCTTCATTGCTAGGGGTAGACATAGAGTTCTGGCTCATGCGGGATACACCTCCGACTCCAGAGGGGATGTGGTCATCATAAAAAAAACCTCCCCATTCTGCGTTACGCGTACCTGGTTAGATGCACAGGGGACATATGCTGGGGTGCAGGGGACCTGGAATAGGAGCACATACACGCTACTTTCGATATATGCACCGCCCAAGTTGCAGGCACGAACGCTTACAGCGTTGGCTAATATCCTACTAGACACTGCAGACACCATACAGGTGGTGGGAGGCGATTTCAATGATGTTATGAGTGTAGCTCAGGACCGTTCAGGGGAGTCAGATAGGGAGGGGCATCAGACTGCACTATCCCGTCATATGGCTACTTTGGGCCTCACTGATGTCTGGAGATGGCTACACCCAACACAACAGGTCTTCTCATACTATTCTGGGGCACACAGGGTGTTCTCACGCCTAGACTATATTTTCATGTCCCGACAATACCTGAAGGTGGATGACACAGCGGAATATAAGGCCAGGGGTATATCTGACCACTCGCCTCTACTAGCCAAGGTAGGGCGTATACGGGGCACTACGGGAGGCTCCTGGCGCCTAGCAGCCTGGGACCTGCAAAACGTAGCCATACTACGAGGTATTAGGGCAGACATCAAGGTCTATGTTGCCGAAAACGAAGGTTCGGTGGAATCTAGTGTCACCTTCTGGGAAGCCATGAAGCCGGTTCTACGCGATAGAATACAGGGTAGACTGGGAGACGAAAGGCTTAGACTCCAGGCCGAGGTCTCGGCCTTGGAACGGACGGTCCTAGGGTGGGAGAGCGAGTATCAGGCCTCTAAACAGGTCGAGACACTCAGAAAACTCCTTGACGCCCAGAGGCAATACCGAGAGTTAGTAATCAACGAGGCGAAGACCCAAGCCCTTGCCACACTCCATCGTCTTTATGACGTGGGAGACAAGTCCGGCAAACTCTTAGCGTGGCTCAGTAAAAAGGAGCGTGCGGCTCGTCCTGGCGACAATTGTCCCGATCTATAAGGAGGGCAAGCCGAGGGACGACTGTGCCTCCTACCGCCCAATTTCCCTCCTTAACACGGAGGTGAAGTTGTTAGCAACTATCTTGGCGGCCCGCCTCAGGGCGGTTATTCCAGACCTCATACATTCAGACCAATCTGGATTCTTGCCGGATAGGGCGACTAAATTGAATCTCAGACGCACTCATAATTGGCTACAGGAAGTGCGGGGGCGAGATGAACCTCACTGGTTCCTTTCCTTGGACGCCGAAAAACCTTTCGACGCTGTGCATTGGCCATTCCTTACTGGAGTCCTCCACAGGTTTGGTTTTGGACCGAGCTTTGTGAAATGGGTCCAACTCCTATACTCCACCCCGAAAGCTAGGGTGCGGGTGAACCAGACGCTCTCACGCGAGTTTCAGATCCAGAGAGGCACCCGCCAGGGTTGCCCCCTGTCCCCTCTCCTCTTTACACTCACTATAGAAATACTAGCAGCACGAATCCAACAGAATGCGGATATCTCTGGTTGTACAAGCACTGACACCAATCCGACACAAGAAAAGATCTCGCTCTACGTAGACGATGTCTTGCTATATATAACAAAACCAGAGACCACCATCCCGGCGCTATTCCGGGAGCTAGAGCATTATGGGCGACAGGCGGGCCATAGAATTAATTGGCATAAATCAATTCTTTTTGACCCGGGGGGACGGGACCGGTGGGGGAGACTACCAGACAGGCTGTTGACGACGGCTGATGGTTTCCAATACCTAGGGATTTACATAACCCTGGATAAGACCGTATCCTTCCAAAGGAACTTGGAACGGATCATGCGGAATACAGTGGCGGATATGGACCGCTGGAGACAGCTCCCACTCACACTCCTTGCCCGAGCGGCCATGTACAAAATGATAACCCTACCAAAATTTCTCTACGCATTACAGAACGAATACTACCCACTCCCGACGGGGACCTTCGCTAAGATCCAAGCCGATTTACGCTCTTTTCTGTGGTTAGGCAAACATCCCAGGGTGGCCTTGACTACACTCCAGAGACACCAGTACAGTGGGGGGATCTCGCTACCTAATCTGGAGGCCTATTATTGGGCGGAACACCTGATACCCATTAATGACTGGCTGCATGCCCCGGCGGACCACCCGACGTACGCCCTGGAGAGAGTCAAACTGTCATCAAAGCACATAATGTGCTACCTTTATGGTGGAGTTGGAGGGGCCCGCTCCTCCCGGCGACGCCCCTCACGCTCGCCGCATGGAGTAAGGCCACTAAACGTATGGGGTGGTACAAGAAGCCCACGCGACAGACCCCATTGTGGCACTGCCGCTGGCTGACTGAACTGAACAAATTACGCGGCTTTCAAAGGTGGGATGACATCGGCATCTCCACCATAGGGGATGTGATAGCTAAGGGAGAGCTGAAGTCCTTCCAGGCTCTTAAAACTGAGTTTGGTCTCCACAACACACAGCATTTCAAGTACATTCAACTGAGACATGCATGGCGAGCCCAAAATATCACGCTTGTCGACATCCCAGAATATGCCCCGTTAGAGGGACGGCTTCTCCAGGAGCAGATACCGGGGCAGGCGGTTTCCTTAACCTACAAAACCTTGACGAACAATATGCTGGGAGACCTGGCGACACTTAGAGAGAGGTGGGAGGCGGAGGTAGGTGAGATGGACGATCTGGATTGGGAAATAGTACTGATGCATCCCCGGGAGGTGGCGATTAAATCGAGATTGCGTCTTATTCAATTTAACGTGCTCCATAGAACCTACTATGATAGACTGAGACTTAGTAAAATGGGGAAGGTAGATGACCCGCGGTGTCTCAGATGCCACCAAGGGGATGGGGATTTTTTCCACACGATCTTGGCATGTGACGTAATCCAAACCTATTGGACACAGGTCTTCAGGGAACTGGAAGACGTTTTGGGGGCACCGATCCCCCGGGACCCCAAGCTGGCACTGCTAGGCATGACCACGGAGGTGGATCTGACACGCCCACTCACCAGTTTCCTTGTCCTAGCCCTGGTGGTTGCGAAAAGGAACATCGCTAAGTATTGGGCGCTCCGGAACCCCCAGGTCTAGAGGAATGGTGAAGGGGACTGGACTTGTATATGGCAGCCGAGAGGGTGACTTACAAGGCGAGGGGGTGCCCAAAGAAGTTTCAAAAAGTTTGGTCCAAGTGGCGACACCATCACGGGTTGGAGGGAGGGGTGTAGGGGAAAGGGATCTAGGTATGGGTCATGGCGCAAATCTTGGCACTAATGGTATGGATGAGATGCAATAAGATGGACAAGATGGGTGCCACTGGGCACTGGGTATTCGAATCTCCGAACTGTGAAGTAATCTTTGGACTGTAGGGGGGTGGGGGGGGGGGGAGGGGAAAGAAGTGAAATTGCTGCTGTCTTCTTGCCTGTAATGTTGAGTTTGAAAAATGCAAATAACAATAATTAAAAAAAAAAAATGCAGAAACTTGGAACGCCTATGAAAGATTGCAGCTGGGTAATTCTAGGTAAACATACTACATTAATCATGCTCGCCACCCAACCTCCGGGGTGTCGGCTAACTGGCTGTGTGTCCTTTCCGGCAGTGAGTAGCAACAGCTGTGATGCACTATGGTACTCTCCGACAGATTGCATATCGGCTCCTTGTGTATCTGCAATACAAATTTTATTTAAAAAAAAGAATAACTATATTTAAAAATTTTCAGACCCACCTACCCCTGGATTTATACTTTACCCAAAGTACACAAAAACCTGCCCTTTCCTCCGGGCAGACCAATAGTATCAGGAATAGGGGGTCCAACAGAGAGGATTGCAGAATATGTTGATCTATTTCTTGGCCCGCTTGTGCAGAATCTCCCTTCCTATATTCAGGACACCAGACACATTCTCAGCACTCTATCCGACATCCAATGACAACCAGTGACATTTATTGTGACAATGGACGTGGTATCATTGTATACCAGCATCAATATTGACCTGGGTCTTCAGGCGATGAATAGATTTTTACACAACCGACCGGCGTCACTGTTTCAACACACTGATATGCTATCAGAAATGATGGAAATAGTTTTGAGAAAAAACTTTTTTGCCTTTGATCAGAAATGGTACCGCCAAAAGAGGGGTGTAGCGATGGGATCTAAATTTTCTCCCTCGTTCGCCAACCTTTTCATGGGCACTCTTGAAGCTGATCTAATCTGGGGTCAAAAAGGTACCAAATATGTCGACTCAATTATTTTCTGGGGTCGATATATCGATGACTGCATCTTATTATGGTCTGGGTCAGAAAAACATTTAACAGAATTCTTCACACATCTGAACAATAACACGTGGGAGATTCAGTTCACTATGGCATATAGTCAAACCAAAATAGAATTTCTGGACGTCGAGTTTTATATCACCAATGACACCTTACACAGTTAACTTTTCAGGAAGTCTACCTCATGTAATTCAGTATTACATGCATCCAGCTCACATCCTCCACACCAGATAAACTCTATACCATATGGGGAGTTTCTCAGAGCCAGAAGGATTTGCAGCGAGGAACCAGAATTTAGAGACTGCATACACAACATGAAGCGCAGGTTCTCTAAAAGAGGCTATTCTGAGAACACTATCAGAAAAGCTGAATTGAGAATAGCCAAAGCTAAGAGAACTGACACGTTACAATCTCAGGGACAGACACAATCAACTGATAAAACTATTAGGTTGGTCACAGAATTCAATTTGTTTCACCACATATTACGGAAGAGTATGACCAGACATTGGGGCATACTCAAGACAGAGAAATCTCTACTGACTATTGTCACAGATAGACCTCAGATCTGTTCAGGAAGGGGAACACTCTCAGAAACAGACTCAGTCCCACTGTACCGCATGGCTTGAGTCCCACCAACTGGCTATCTACGCGCAGCATAGGTTTTTACAAATGTGTTTTCTGCGCGATGTGTAGATGGGCAAAACACGGCACCATGAAATTCTCCAATCCCAAGGGAGAAACGTTTACCATAGACACTAACATTAATTGTCAGACTAAATATGTTGTTTATATCATCAAATGCAACTGTGGTAAACAATATGTAGGGAGCACGATCCGACCCCTTAAGGATAGAATTTCGGAACACATGAGAGCTATACTGAAACATGACCCTAGATATCCTGCGGCACTACATGTAGCAGGATAGCAACATGCAGACAATGACACAGCTGTTTCCTTCTACGGCATTGACACAGTCAACATGGGGGTCAGAGGGGGAAACAGGGAACTCAAGTTCAGACGCTCAGGAGCAATGTGGATTATGAAAATGTATGCAGTGGGACATGGACTTAATTATGATTCTGAACTCCAATTCTTTTTAGGTGACTGACCGCACCATAGGATCCAACAGTCGACTTACGTATTGTATGACACAGTCACTGTTCAATGTTCACTATAGCTAGCCGTGCGAAATTGGTGCTGCACGTACGGCGTCGCTTTTATCAGGCTGTGGTTTTTTTTGCAAGAATATCTACAGAATGTGTTGCTCACCTAACAAGTTCCCTTTACAATGTGATCCACCCATTAACTCTTTTCTGTAATACTTACATGAATTGTGAATGACGTCAATTTGTATCGATAGACTGTTTATCATACGAGTTATTTTTTACCAACTATATACCGAATGACCACAATATTTGTTGTAAGAGTGATTGGAGAGACATCTGCACGCAATTTTTCCTGTGTATCTCGTGCATGCCAGTAGTTTATCACTTAATTATTGATATTCAACAGTTCTACAACTTTTAAAAGGGGTGTAAACGCCAACATCACTTTACACCTTCTCTCTCCTATATAACAAAATATTTAAGCTTGTAGACCGGTGCAGACATCACATTACCATGTGTGACAAATTGTCTTAATTAATTCTCACCAGTGCGAATTCTGAATCTTTAGAGACACGCACTAATGTGGAGAGACACTACTCTCTGATCATAACCTTTCTTTTTCTGTTCCGTTTTACCAAAGACGAGAACAAATTACAATTGGCTCAGAATTAAGACACAATTGCTCACGGGATACGATTACCAAGTATACAGTCTGAATGCACAGCAATTTACTTCAGACGTTACTTCACTGGAGCCCAGCTACCTTTCTCTTTTTTCTGCCAGTACGATTAGCAATAACGTAGGCGGACGGGCTACGTAACGAATTATCGCCTGAAAAAGTAATTTTGACTCACTTCCGTATTTACCGCTTGTGAGAGTCACGCTCTAGTTTCCAGCAAACGAGTACAGGGACATGCCTTCAAAAGGAGGGGGCTGTTTCCGGGTCACGTGTCCACTACCAGGAACACGGCGACCCGGGAACAGTACGTCTGAAATCTACATTAAATAAGTGAGTAATAGGATCGACACCTCGCTAATTTGCCTGAAATATGATCTCTATAATTCCCTTAGATACAAGGGGAATCTGTCTAATAGGCCTGCAATTTACAATTTTGTCTTATAGACTTACACTTACCACGAAAGCACAGAGCTACCGCTGGTGCACCGAAGGCACAAAACACTTCTTCGGGTAAGCACGTATTTTATTTTCTTTCCATGATACTACCACTAATGGAGATATAATCCACTGAGCATAATTGATACTACTTATGTTCTTCTCCACATATATTTTCGAGATCTTGGCGCTAACGGTTCACGTGAAATATGTAATACAGTTCCCGGGTATCAATATAAAAGCGCACTTCGCTTTACGGTATTATGAGATCTTCATAGGCATTCTATGTCCCTGAAACAACCAGCGAGTACATATTACATAGACGTTTTGTAGTGGGCAACTGCGTTATCTACCTGACCCATTCATAGAAGTTCTATTATTTTAGAGCTTCGTAAACTGATCCAACCATGTCAATACTACTATCTCTTATAAGAACATGGCAATGGCTGAGGTTTGAAAGGGTAGCACTCCTTTTAATTATACGTTAGATTTGCTTTTTTTCTTACTTTACCTGAATACGCTGTCAGAGGGATTTAAGTTACATTAAGAGTCCTTTCTTCGGTTTCGCCCCATACTAGTCTATTTTTCGTTGATACCACATTTTGTTTTAAAGTACCAGCATGCCACGTAATGCAGGGAAACTTGACTACTGGGACACAGCTGATTTCCTCAATGCACGTACGATCGATAACGGGTGGTACATACCATGAGGTACCACTTGCGAGGGATCATCAGACCGTAAACTTATTAGAATCATTTTTTAATTTCACTTGTCTTTTTCTACTTTGGTTTTAGTTCACGTTCTCTTATCAACATTGGAATAATAGACGGTCCTGGGCCCCACCGGGTCGGAAGTATCACCGGCAGAGCGGTGAGCTTCATTTTTTAATGTGCCTTGCTGAGAATAAGTCTCAAAAGGCCCTTTCGTAACCTAGATCTTTTTTAACTATGTAGCAGACTATGTTCCAACCAGTATCTAATGACTACGTCCTTCTTTTTTCCCCTCTCTTTTCTTTTTCTTCTTTTTCTCTGTCTTCTCTTCTCTTACACTTATACAGACCTTTTGGCTCAAACACAGCTACCTAGAGGTATGTGTTGGATTATACTAGTATGTCAACTACCACGATATACACGCATGTCACTTAGGTCACAAGAATGTGTGCTGAGTGTCACAAACAAAATTATTCCACCATAGACTCACTTTTTCACTGCACACATGCCCACTGTATCCGTGCGGGTGTGCGCACTTGCATGATACTTTTTGGAGCACAAGTTCGGGCTGGACTGTTCCCATGAGGCACCGGGTCAGACTGATTTGCATATAGCCATGTCTGAACTGGGGTGGCAGAGTGGGCTAAAGAACGGTGATGGATTAAACCCAGATCTTTTGACTGGGTGTGAGTGTTTGATTGATTCAGATGTTCCGTCCATCAGCACCCCCTTTTGTACCGCTTTTGGCTGCCATAAGTGTGGCAGGGTATGCTCAGAATTGAGTCCCTTGCTCACTTTGCCACTGGATTCAAGCAAGCCGGGCTGAAGACGGCTGGAATGCCAGAAACCGGTCCTCGGAAGCTTGTTTCCGGTCCAGGGAAGACATGGCTTGGCAGTTCGGGCTGGACTGTTCCCATGAGGCACAGGGTAAGACTGATTTGCATATAGCCATGTCTGAACTGGGGTGGCAGAGTGGGCTAAAGAACGGTGATGGATTAAACCCAGATCTTTTGACTGGGTGTGAATGTTTGATTGAGTCAGATGCTCCGTCCATCACCACCCCCTTTTGTATTACTTTGCCAAGTCGACATGGCAGTTTGAAACTGCACACACAGGCTCTGCAATGGCAGGTTTGGGACAAGTTTGAAGAACTACTTAATTGGGGACACAATCTGTGCTGCAGGCCCACTAGTAGCATTTAATTTACAGCACCTGAGTACATGTAGTGCACATTACTAAGGGCTTCTCAGTAAATTAAATATGCCAATTGTGAATAAGTCGATGCTACCATGTTTCAAGCAGAAAGCACATACACTTTAGCACTGGCTAGCAGTGGTAAAGTGCCCAGAGTCCTAAAGCCAACTAAAACAAATTCAGCAAAAAAGGGAGAAGAAAGGCAAAATGTCTGGGGGAGAACCCGCAGAAAGCGCCATTTCTTAACACACGGTTTGAAGTCTGCACCTCTACCCCTCATCACCACCCTGTGAAGTCTTTGAGTGCTCAATCTCTGGCCTTGACAGTAAAGAGTGGGAATGATGTACTTGTCCAGTTTGCAATGCCATACAAGGTCAGGCTCTAGGACAACAATGGTAAAATGTTCCAAACCCCAGGGTTGTGACTCAATAACCCCAGCGTGGCCCACGCCTGCCCACCCCCCAAATGGATTCTGAAACAAAGTCACTATCTTTGACCAATTAAAGTCCAAAACAAAAGAGTCAAAATACTAAGCAATAAAGGTAGGTGAATTTACCAATGATTCTCTTCAGGCATCTGTTGCTGACCCTATCATGAAGCAGCAGGTTGAGTACATAGACGGTTCCTCAGCTCCCTCCACCATCTGTAGACTGTGATCTGTAGATATGTCTCCTGCAGCCTCATCCCACAGATCTTATTTATTCTATTTGTTGCTGATACAGGTCCCATCTCCTCTGATGAAGACCATGAACAAACCCCAGACCAGTTTCAGCCTTTAGTGAGAAGCAGCTGGAGTCCTTTTACACAGTGACAAGTGGACAAATGTGCCTGCTCCAATTTGAGCATTATTGAGACATTAGAAACTAGCCATACCCAAAGGTAACTTTTGATTGGTTGAACTTTATTTTGCTTTTGTTCAATGTGCAACTTCAAAAAATACAACATTATGCAAGTTGTATGTGGCCCTGCTCTGATGAGAACCATCAGGCATGAATCACCAGCCAAGCTACCTCCTCATTCCTGTTTCTGTTTACAAGGTCTCTCAACAAATCAGGTGCAATGGTAAAATGAGCTAATGTGGGAAACTTTGCAACCTATCATACATCTGAATGCATGCTGGCGAATCTCATGAACAGCACATACACCAGGAACTCCATGACCATCTTTGGTATAACACCATTGGCCCCTTCATGAGGTTAATATTGAGAAAGTCGATGACAATATAAATAACGATACGTTCATTCACAAAGAAGAAATTGCATATCTCTTGATGAATTCACCTGTTACAAACATGGAGGTCAACCCGACTCAGAAACACTTAGTCAGGCAAGCACTGAGACAAGGTCTTGAGGTCACTGGTAGACAGGTCACAGATGGGCTGGGACGTAGCTGGCAGACAAACCTGCAAATAGGAAATCCCAGATCTACCCCAAAGATACGCCCGGCGACACCACAATTGTCTAGGGAGATTGGCCTCAATAAAGCACACATATAGGGAGCAGACACCGCAATTGATTGGCAGGTCTGGTGTATCAGCAGAGCTGAGGCCCGTCTTGAAACAGCGGTCACAGAGAGTAAGAGACTACAAACTAAGGAAAAACGTAAAAAGATAACCTGGATGCCCTGCCACTGACAGAAATCTGACATATTACCTATTTGCCACTGGTTTCTTACCACCCGTAGTATCTGAAAGGAGTGCGAGGTGATGGTCGCTTAGACCACTGGGTGTGATACGGATGGTACGCTTGGCCCCTGAGTGTGATGCAGGGTGCAATTTGGATATTAAGGGAGAACGATTTGGACCTGGAAGATTATGTCTAACTTGTGTTTGGCAAACAGGGGCCTGTGGTTCTCGAGTTATTCCCTTTTCCGGAAACTATTATTATTATCTTTGTCCCAGAGCTGATATTGACAGACTATCACGCTCACTTAGTCCTGAGTACTGCGCAGAGCTTCCCCTGGTCACAGGATAGCATGCGTTAGGAGTGGGCTAAGGGGTTTTTGACAAAGTCATCATGTTTTATTTGTCAGTTTTTTTTTTATTGAGATTGATGTAAGATGTATGCGATGCTGTGGTGCTGTTAATTACTGCAAACTGTGTTTTGTCTTAAGTATTCTGTTTTTGTCGATGACCTAATGTTTCATACGAGGGTGCTGTTATTTCTCATAAAGTGTATCTGATGCCAAAAGTCTGTATCATTCAGATAGTGTTTTTTTTTATAATTACACTTTTTCTATGTTGCAACCCTTCATATGCATTGTTAATTGTGTTCATGAAATGTTTATGCTGAATTGTTGATGCATATGTAGATAGTGTTGAGCTCGTAGTAACATAGTATAAGCAGTAACCCCGTGTATATGTTTTTCCACAATTAGATAAACCAAAGATTCCCTAAAACAAAGAAGCCAAGATGTATTTTGTCCTCTAAAACTACCAACCTTATCATTGAGTAACCATTAAAGCACATGTAAACCAGGTTCCACACACAGGCTAAAAAATGTAATAAGGGTTGCAAAAAATGGCAGACACACACAAATGTTTTCACAGCCCTTCAAGAATCATTCGTGAGGAAATAAAAAGAACATAGAGGGGGAATGCAGCTTAATAGAGACAATTAATAACCTACAGTCTCGAGGTTCATTTAATTTAGGTTTGAATTTTGATAAATTACATGTACTTAGTAAATAAGGAGTATCATTTAGTAAAATAATGGTTGTTCCTACAGTTGACTAGAGTTAATATCAACTACATATGAAAACAATCATAAGACACTAGGAGCAGAGGATATATATAAAGTCCGGCCCTAGGGATAAAAAGTAAGTGATAATAATCACGGGCTTAGAGCATACTGCGACCTACCTGGAGATAACATAAAAGTGACAACTAAAAATAATACTCTTTATGTTATGAACAATTGAACGGTTGGTGCCCAAGCAAAGGTCCGGTACCACAACTTAAGGCCAATATAGTTGAACTGAAACAACTAATTTATAAATAAAAAAGTGAGTATTGTGCTCATGAACTATAGAGTTTTATTTTCCCAGTAGAGTATGTCAATGAACCGGGTGCCCACAGAGTAACAAATAGTAGAAGCTGCAGGCGTCACACCGACAACTGATGTGGAAGGTGGACGATGCCGAAAACAGGGCGAGATGCAACAACCTGCGCTTCGTAGGTTTTAGAGAAGGAATCGAAGGAGGGAGCATGACCACATTTCTACGCACCTGGCTGAAGGAGACCTTACCCGCTGCCCAGTGCTCTCCGTGCTTCATCATCGAGAGGGCGCATAGGGCCCTCCTGGCAAAACCACCCGAAGGAGCAAGACCGAGACCGGTTATTGCGCGGTTTCTAAATTTTGCGGATAGAGACTTGATCCTGCGAGAGGCCAGAAAAAAGGGTGAGATCCGCCTGGAGAACACTACGATAATGATCTTCCCGGACTACAGCCAGGAGGTTCAGAGACAACGTCGCTCCTTCGACGCTGTGAAAGCAAAGCTGAGGACACTGAATCTTTCCTACATGCTCCTCTTCCAGGCGAAGCTCAAAGTGCTCTATAAGGACAAGTCTATCTTTTTGACCCACCCGGAGGACGCCTGGCAATGGCTCGAAGAGCACCCTATCCTTAACAGTAGGGAGGCTGCGGGGCGAGAGGAGCTGGACAAGGCAATACGGCAAAGATCTCAGTGGGAACTGCCGAAACCACAAAGACGGAGGTCGCGTAGGGTGAAGAAGCAAACACCGGCGACGCCATACAGAGGTCATGACTTAGGTCGTGTGCGGAGAGGACGCTCGGAGTCGCCAGGAACACACTCAGGAGCAGGATCCAGGTTCAGCTGCCTCCGGTACAACATCCGATCGGAGGGCGACGATAAAGAGGAGCTGGGGAGCCGCGCATCTGGGGGGGAGGAGGAGGGAAGAACACAGGACTCTGCCCATCCGCTGGCAGTGGCTATCCACCATTTGGAACAAGATGCTCCGGAGCTGAACAACGCTCCAGTGACTGGTACACAAGACTCGCATTCATGATGGGGGGTGCACCTGGTCTTTAGTGATGGCAGCCCAGCACGGAGAAGCACGCAAGTTGACACGCCCTCTTGTTTTAACACGTTCTATTGTGTGTTTTGCCTGTTAGTTCTCTGAAGGGAGGGATGGGTGGGTGGGCGACAGGCCTACTCCTGCGGACAGTTCTGTCCTGTGTTAGGATGCGACTGGATGAGGAGGGAGGTGGGGAGGGGGGTGGGGCAAGGGGTTACCACGTTGGTTCAAGTTGGGGAATGGGGGGGGTAAGTTGGGGGGGGACAATAGTTGGGGAGAGGCAGCGAAACACTTTGAACCTCCACACCTCACATGCATGCCAGAGATTCACTGCAGTTGGTTACCGCTTTTTCGAATGGCGAGTACCGTAGGCACTCCACAGGAGGGGGGTAGGGGAATAAGCATCCTGACATGGAAAGTTAATGGTCTGGGCTCCAAAGTTAAGAGGAGTTTGTTAAATGCCTACATTAAAAGGGTAGACCCAGATGTCACCTTTCTGCAGGAAACCCATCTCAAGGCAACCCAGTGTGCCTTCATTGCTAGGGGTAGACATAGAGTTCTGGCTCATGCGGGATACACCTCCGACTCCAGAGGGGTGGCGGTCATCATAAAAAAAACCTCCCCATTCTGCGTTACGCGTACCTGGTTAGATGCACAGGGGACATATGCTGGGGTGCAGGGGACCTGGAATAGGAGCACATACACGCTACTTTCGATATATGCACCGCCCAAGTTGCAGGCACGAACGCTTACAGCGTTGGCTAATATCCTACTAGACACTGCAGACACCATACAGGTGGTGGGAGGTGATTTCAATGATGTTAAGAGTGTAGCTCAGGACCGTTCAGGGGAGTCAGATAGGGAGGGGCATCAGACTGCACTATCCCGTCATATGGCTACTTTGGGCCTCACTGATGTCTGGAGATGGCTACACCCAACACAACAGGCCTTCTCATACTATTCTGGGGCACACAGGGTGTTCTCACGCCTAGACTATATTTTCATGTCCCGACAATACCTGAAGGTGGATGACACCGCGGAATATAAGGCCAGGGGTATATCTGACCACTCGCCTCTACTAGCCAAGGTAGGGCGTATACGGGGCACTACGGGAGGCTCCTGGCGCCTAGCAGCCTGGGACCTGTAAAACGTAGCCATACTACGAGGTATTAGGGCAGACATCAAGGTCTATGTTGCCGAAAACGAAGGTTCGGTGGAATCTAGTGTCACCTTCTGGGAAGCCATGAAGCCGGTTCTACGCGATAGAATACAGGGTAGACTGGGAGACGAAAGGCGTAGACTCCAGGCCGAGGTCTCGGCCTTGGAACGGACGGTCCTAGGGTGGGAGAGCGAGTATCAGGCCTCTAAACAGGTCGAGACACTCAGAAAACTCCTTGACGCCCAGAGGCAATACCGAGAGTTAGTAATCAACGAGGCGAAGACCCAAGCCCTTGCCACACTCCATCGTCTTTATGACGTGGGAGACAAGTCCGGCAAACTCTTAGCGTGGCTCAGTAAAAAGGAGCGTGCGGCTCGTCCTGGCGAAAATTGTCCCGATCTATAAGGAGGGCAAGCCGAGGTACGACTGTGCCTCCTACCGCCCAATTTCCCTCCTTAACACGGAGGTGAAGTTGTTAGCAACTATCTTGGCGGCCCGCCTCAGGGCGGTTATTCCAGACCTCATACATTCAGACCAATCTGGATTCTTGCCGGATAGGGCGACTAAATTGAATCTCAGACGCACTCATAATTGGCTACAGGAAGTGCGGGGCGAGATGAACCTCACTGGTTCCTTTCCTTGGACGCCGAAAAACCTTTCGACGCTGTGCATTGGCCATTCCTTACTGCAGTCCTCCACAGGTTTGGTTTTGGACCGAGCTTTGTGAAATGGGTCCAACTCCTATACTCCACCCCGAAAGCTAGGGTGCGGGTGAACCAGACGCTCTCACGCGAGTTTCAGATCCAGAAAGGCACCCGCCAGGGTTGCCCCCTGTCCCCTCTCCTCTTTACACTCACTATAGAAATACTAGCAGCACGGATCCAACAGAATGCGGATATCTCTGGTTTTACAAGCACTGACACCAATCCGACACAAGAAAAGATCTCGCTCTACGGAGACGATGTCTTGCTATATATAACAAAACCAGAGACCACCATCCCAGCGCTATTCCGGGAGCTAGAGCATTATGGGCGACAGGCGGGCCATAGAATTAATTGGCATAAATCAATTCTTTTTGACCCGGGGGGACGGGACCGGTGGGGGAGACTACCAGACAGGCTGTTGACGACGGCTGATGGTTTCCAATACCTAGGGATTTACATAACCCTGGATAAGACCGTATCCTTCCAAAGGAACTTGGAACGGATCATGCGGAATACAGTGGCGGATATGGACCGCTGGAGACAGCTCCCACTCACACTCCTTGGCCGAGCGGCCATGTACAAAATGATAACCCTACCAAAATTTCTCTACGCATTACAGAACGAATACTACCCACTCCCGACGGGGACCTTCGCTAAGATCCATGCCGATTTACGCTCCTTACTGTGGTTAGGCAAACATCCCAGGGTGGCCTTGACTACACTCCAGAGACACCAGTACAGTGGGGGGATCTCACTACCTAATCTGGAGGCCTATTATTGTGCGGAACACCTGATACCCATTAATGACTGGCTGCATGCCCCGGCGGACCACCCGACGTACGCCCTGGAGAGAGTCAAACTGTCATCAAAGCACATAATGTGCTACCTTTATGGTGGAGTTGGAGGGGCCCGCTCCTCCCGGCGACGCCCCTCACGCTCGCCGCATGGAGTAAGGCCACTAAACGTATGGGGTGGTACAAGAAGCCCACGCGACAGACCCCATTGTGGCACTGCCGCTGGCTGACTGAACTGAACAAATTACGCGGCTTTCAAAGGTGGGATGACATCGGCATCTCCACCATAGGGGATGTGATAGCTAAGGGAGAGCTGAAGTCCTTCCAGGCTCTTAAAACTGAGTTTGGTCTCCACAACACACAGCATTTCAAGTACATTCAACTGAGACATGCATGGCGAGCCCAAAATATCACGCTTGTCGACATCCCAGAATATGCCCCGTTAGAGGGACGGCTTCTCCAGGAGCAGATACCGGGGCAGGCGGTTTCCTTAACCTACAAAACCTTGACGAACAATATGCTGGGAGACCTGGCGACACTTAGAGAGAGGTGGGAGGCGGAGGTAGGTGAGATGGAGGATCTGGATTGGGAAATAGTACTGATGCATCCCCGGGAGGTGGCGATTAAATCGAGATTGCGTCTTATTCAATTTAACGTGCTCCATAGAACCTACTATGATAGACTGAGACTTAGTAAAATGGGGAAGGTAGATGACCCGTGGTGTCTCAGATGCCACCAAGGGGATGGGGATTTTTTCCACACGATCTGGGCATGTGACGTAATCCAAACCTATTGGACACAGGTCTTCAGGGAGCTGGAAGACGTTTTGGGGGCACCGATCCCCCGGGACCCCAAGCTGGCACTGCTAGGCATGACCACGGAGGTGGATCTGACACGCCCACTCACCATTTTCCTTGTCCTAGCCCTGGTGGTTGCGAAAAGGGACATCGCTAAGTATTGGGGGGCTCCGGAACCCCCAGGTCTAGAGGAATGGTGAAGGGGACTGGACTTGTATATGGCAGCCGAGAGGGTGACTTACAAGGCGAGGGGGTGCCCCAAGAAGTTTCAAAAAGTTTGGTCCAAGTGGCGACACCATCACGGGTTGGAGGGAGGGGTGTAGGGGAAAGGGATCTAGGTATGGGTCATGGCGAAATCTTGGCACTAATGGTATGGATGAGATGCAATAAGATGGACAAGATGGGTGCCACTGGGCACTGGGTATTCGAATCTCCGAACTATGAAGTAATCTTTGGACTTTAGAGGGGTGGGGGGGGGGGAGGGGAAAGAAGTGAAATTGCTGCTGTCTTCTTGCCTGTAATGTTGAGTTTGAAAAATGCAAATAACAATAATTAAAAAAAAAAAATGCAGAAACTTGGAACGCCTATGAAAGATTGCAGCTGGGTAATTCTAGGTAAACATTCTACATTAATCATGCTCGCCCCCCAACCTCCGGGGTGTCGGCTAACTGGCTGTGTGTCCTTTCCGGCAGTGAGTAGCAACAGCTGTGATGCACTATTGTACTCTCCGACATGTTGCATATCGGCTCCTTGTGTATCTGCAATAAAAAATTTATTTAAAAAAAAGAATACCTATATTTAAAAATTTTCAGACCCACCTACCCCTGGATTTATACTTTACCCAAAGTACACAAAAACCTGCCCTTTCCTCCGGGCAGACCAATAGTATCAGGAATAGGGGGTCCAACAGAGAGGATTGCAGAATATGTTGATCTATTTCTTGGCCCGCTTGTGCAGAATCTCCCTTCCTATATTCAGGACACCAGACACATTCTCAGCACTCTATCCGACATCCAATGACAACCAGGGACATTTATTGTGACAATGGACGTGGTATCATTGTATACCAGCATCAATATTGACCTGGGTCTTCAGGCGATGAATAGATTTTTACACAACCGACCGGCGTCACTTTTTCAACACACTGATATGCTATCAGAAATGATGGAAATAGTTTTGAGAAAAAACTTTTTTGCCTTTGATCAGAAATGGTACCGCCAAAAGAGGGGTGTAGCGATGGGATCTAAATTTTCTCCCTCGTTCGCCAACCTTTTCATGGGCACTCTTGAAGCTGATCTAATCTGGGGTCAAAAAGGTACCGAATATGTCGACTCAATTATTTTCTGGGGTCGATATATCGATCACTGCATCTTATTATGGTCTGGGTCAGAAAAACATCTAACAGAATTCTTCACACATCTGAACAATAACACGTGGGAGATTCAGTTCACTATGGCATATAGTAAAACCAAAATAGAATTTCTGGACGTCGAGTTTTATATCACCAATGACACCTTACACAGTAAACTTTTCAGGAAGTCTACCTCATGTAATTCAGTATTACATGCATCCAGCTCACATCCTCCACACCAGATAAACTCTATACCATACGGGGAGTTTCTCAGAGCCAGAAGGATTTGCAGCGAGGAACCAGAATTTAGAGACTGCATACACAACATGAAGCGCAGGTTCTCTAAAAGAGGCTATTCTGAGAACACTATCAGAAAAGCTGAATTGAGAATAGCCAAAGCTAAGAGAACTGACACGTTACAATCTCAGGGACAGACACAATCAACTGATAAAACTATTAGGTTGGTCACAGAATTCAATTCGTTTCACCACATATTACGGAAGAGTATGACCAGACATTGGGGCATACTCAAGACAGAGAAATCTCCACTGACATTTGTCACAGATAGACCTCAGATCTGTTTCAGGAAGGGGAACACTCTCAGAAACAGACTCAGTCCCACTGTACCGCATAGCTTGAGTCCCACCAACTGGCTATCTACGCGCAGCATAGGTTTTTACAAATGTGGTTTCTGCGCGATGTGTAGATGGGCAAAACACGGCACCAAGAAATTCTCCAATCCCAAGGGAGAAACGTTTACCATAGACACTAACATTAATTGTCAGACTAAATATGTTGTTTATATCATCAAATGCAACTGTGGTAAACAATATGTAGGGAGCACGATCCGACCCCTTAAGGATAGAATTTCGGAACACATGAGAGCTATACTGAAACATGACCCTAGACATCCTGTGGCACTACATGTAGCAGGATAGCAACATGCAGACAATGACACAGCTGTTTCCTTCTACGGCATTGACACAGTCAACATGGGGGTCAGAGGGGGAAACAGGGAACTCAAGTTCAGACGCTCAGGAGCAATGTGGATTATGAAAATGTATGCAGTGGGACATGGACTTAATTATGATTCCGAACTCCAATTCTTTTTAGGTGACTGACCGCACCATAGGATCCAACAGTCGACTTACGTATTGTATGACACAGTCACTGTTCAATGTTCACATTAGCTAGCCGTGCGAAATTGGTGCTGCACGTACGGCGTCGCTTTTATCAGGCTGTGGTTTTTTTGCAAGAATATCTACAGAATGTGTTGCTCACCTAACAAGTTCCCTTTACAATGTGATCCACCCATTAACTCTTTTCTGTAATACTTACATGAATTGTGAATGATGTCAATTTGTATCGATAGACTGTTTATCATACGAGTTATTTTTTACCAACTATATACCGAATGACCACAATATTTGTTGTAAGAGTGATTGGAGAGACATCTGCACGCAATTTTTCCTGTGTATCTCGTGCATGCCAGTAGTTTATCACTTAATTAATGATATTCAACAGTTCTACAACTTTTAAAAGGGGTGTAAACGCCAACATCACTTTACACCTTCTCTCTCCTATATAACAAAATATTTAAGCTTGTAGACCGGTGCAGACATCATATTACCATGTGTGACGAATTGTCTTAATTCTCACCAGAGCGAATTCTGAATCTTTAGAGACACGCACTAATGTGGAGAGACACTACTCTCTGATCATAACCTTTCTTTTTCTGTTCCGTTTTACCAAAGACGAGAACAAATTACAATTGGCTCAGAATTAAGACACAATTGCTCACGGGATACGGTTACCAAGTATACAGTCTGAATGCACAGCAATTTACTTCAGACGTTACTTCACTGGAGCCCAGCTACCTTTCTCTTTTTTCTGCCAGTACGATTAGCAATAACGTAGGCGGACGGGCTACGTAACGAATTATCGCCTGAAAAAGTAATTTTGACTCACTTCCGTATTTACGGCTTGTGAGAGTCACGCTCTAGTTTCCAGCAAACGAGTACAGGGACATGCCTTCAAAAGGAGGGGGCTGTTTCCGGGTCACGTGTCCACTACCAGGAACATGGCGACCCGGGAACAGTACGTCTGAAATCTACATTAAATAAGTGAGTAATAGGATCGACACCTCGCTAATTTGCCTGAAATATGATCTCTATAATTCCCTTAGATACAAGGGGAATCTGTCTAATAGGCCTGCAATTTACAATTTTGTCTTATAGACTTACACTTACCACGAAAGCACAGAGCTACCGCTGGTGCACCGAAGGCACAAAACACTTCTTCGGGTAAGCACGTATTTTATTTTCTTTCCATGATACTACCACTAATGGAGATATAATCCACTGAGCATAATTGATACTACTTATGTTCTTCTCCTCATATATTTTCGAGATCTTGGCGCTAACGGTTCACGTGAAATATGTAATACAGTTCCCGGGTATCAATATAAAAGCGCACTTCGCTTTAGGGTTTTATGAGATCTTCATAGGCATTCTATGTCCCTGAAACAACCAGCGAGTACATATTACATAGACGTTTTGTAGTGGGCAACTGCGTTATCTACCTGACCCATTCATAGAAGTTCTATTATTTTAGAGCTTCGTAAACTGATCCAACCATGTCAATATTACTATCTCTCATAAGAACATGGCAATGGCTGAGGTTTGAAAGGGTAGCACTCCTTTTAATTATACGTTAGATTTGCTTTTTTTCTTACTTTACCTGAATACGCTGTCAGAGGGATTTAAGTTACATTAAGAGTCCTTTCTTCGGTTTCGCCCCATACTAGTCTATTTTTCGTTGATACCACATTTTGTTTTAAAGTACCAGCATGCCACGTAATGCAGGGAAACTTGACTACTGGGACACAGCTGATTTCCTCAATGCACGTACGATCGATACCGGGTGGTACATACCATGAGGTACCACTTGCGAGGGATCATCCGACCGTAAACTTATTAGAATCATTTTTTAATTTCACTTGTCTTTTTCTACTTTGGTTTTAGTTCACGTTCTCTTATCGACATTGGAATAATAGACGGTCCTGGGCCCCACCGGGTCGGAAGTATCACCGGCAGAGCGGTGAGCTTCATTTTTTACTGTGCCTTGCTGAGAATAAGTCTCAACAGGCCCTTTCGTAACCTAGATCTTTTTTAACTATGTAGCAGACTATGTTCCAACCCGTATCTAATGACTACGTCCTTCTTTTTTCCCCTCTCTTTTCTTTTTCTTCTTTTTCTCCGTCTTCTCTTCTCTTACACTTATACAGACCTTTTGGCTCAAACCCAGCTACCTAGAGGTATGTGTTGGATTATACTAGTATGTCAACTACCACGATATACACGCATGTCACTTAGGTCACAAGAATGTGTGCTGAGTGTCACAAACAAAATTATTCCACCATAGACTCACTTTTTCACTGCACACATGCCCACTGTATCCGTGCGGGTGTGCGCACTTGCATGATACTTTTTCGAGCACAAGTTGCTGTTGCAACCACTTACGGCTATAATCATGATCTTCAGTATTGATATTACAGCATGATCACCGTTTTGGAACCAGCTATACACGTGCACTCCACAGCAAGATGTCTTCCACATACCATCTCAGGATCTTTCACCTTATCACAATAGAATACTGCTTGATACTTGTCTTCAATGCCGGTTACAATCAGCTCAAGATGTATCACAGTCTACTGTGAATGTGTACTTTCCACAACAAGTATTATTTTTGTTATTTCCAGCCCTGAAGATTCGTGTGATGCGATGAAACACCTGTCGGCTGGCTGTTGTTAAGCCTTGAAAATTAAATAGGAACATAAGAATCTTCCCTTGTTATACTGTTCAGTTCCATTTTTTGTGTTTACATCAATTGTTTCTCTGCATATATATATATATATTACTATGAATGTTGTGTACTATCACCTAAGTGTACAGAAACTATTAGTGTGTGCATAGGGTACGTCTATGTAACCCTTTGAGTGAAGACATGACACAGCCTATTCAGGTGTAAGTGTGAGGCTGTGGTCAGCTCCTCCCTCCCATCCTGCCCAAATTGGCCCATCAGGATGTGGATGGCCCATCAAGTCACATCTAAACTCACTTTGTGTGGCTGTCTAGAGTGAATGCAAAAAGCCCAGCTGTCTCCCACCCCAAAGTGTATTCAGAGACAGGCAGCAGGCACCAAATGGCTAATTTAAGAAAATGCCAAATTTCTAAAAGTGGCATTTTCAGAATTGCAACTTAAAACCTGGCTTCACCATGAGTTGTGATTTGAAATAGTGATTCCAGAGACCCCATACTTGGGGTTCCAATCTCTTCTCGATTGGAAATTTCACTTATAAAATGTAATAAGGTAATCACAATGTTATCCTATGGGAGAGATAGGCCTTACAGCAGTGAAAAATATATTTAAGAGTTTTCACTACTAGGACATGTAAAACTTAAACATACATGTCCTATTTATTTAAATACACTGCATCCTGCCTTTGGGCTGTACAGGGACTACCTTAGGGGTTAATTATATGTATTAAAAAGGAAGATTTGGCCCTTACAAGAGGATTACTTAGCTTGTTTCCGGTCCAGGGAAGACATGCCTTGGCAGTTCGGGCTGGACTGTTCCCATGAGGCACCGGGTCAGACTGATTTGCATATAGCCATGTCTGAACTGGGGTGGCAGAGTGGGCTAAAGAACGGTGATGGATTAAACCCAGATCTTTTGACTGGGTGTGAGTGTTTGATTGATTCAGATGCTCCGTCCATCAGCACCCCCTTTTGTACCGCTTTTGGCTGCCATAAGTGTGGCAGGGTATGCTCAGAATTGAGTCCCTTGCTCACTTTGCCACTGGATTCAAGCAAGCCGGGCTGAAGACGGCTGGAATGCCAGAAACCGGTCCTCGAAAGCTTGTTTCCGGTCCAGGAAAGACATGGCTTGGCAGTTCGGGCTGGACTGTTCCCATGAGGCACAGGGTAAGACTGATTTGCATATAGCCATGTCTGAACTGGGGTGGCAGAGTGGGCTAAAGAACGGTGATGGATTAAACCCAGATCTTTTGACTGGGTGTGAATGTTTGATTGAGTCAGATGCTCCGTCCATCACCACCCCCTTTTGTATTACTTTGCCAAGTCGACATGGCAGTTTGAAACTGCACACACAGGCTCTGCAATGGCAGGTTTGGGACAAGTTTGAAGAACTACTTAATTGGGGGCACAATCAGTGCTGCAGGCCCACTAGTAGCATTTAATTTACAGAACCTGAGTACATGTAGTGCACATTACTAAGGGCTTATCAGTAAATTAAATATGCCAATTGTGAATAAGTCGATGCTACCATGTTTCAAGCAGAAAGCACATACACTTTAGCACAGGCTAGCAGTGGTAAAGTGCCCAGAGTCCTAAAGCCAACTAAAACAAATTCAGCAAAAAAGGGAGGAGAAAGGCAAAATGTCTGGTGGAGAACCCGCAGAAAGCGCCATTTCTTTACACACGGTTTGAAGTCTGCACCTCTACCCCTCATCACCACCCTGTGAAGTCTTTGAGTGCTCAATCTCTGGCCTTGACAGTAAAGAGTGGGAATGATGTACTTGTCCAGTTTGCAATGCCATACAAGGTCAGGCTCTAGGACAACAATGGTAAAATGTTCCAAACCCCAGGGTTGTGACTCAATAACCCCAGCGTGGCCCACGCCTGCCCACCCCCCAAATGGGTTCTGAAACAAAGTCACTATCTTTGACCAATTAAAGTCTAAAACAAAAGAGTCAAAATACTAAGCAATAAAGGTAGGTGAATTTACCAATGATTCTCTTCAGGCATCTGTTGCTGACCCTATCATGAAGCAGCAGGTTGAGTACATAGACGGTTCCTCAGCTCCCTCCACCATCTGTAGACTGTGATCTGTAGATATGTCTCCTGCAGCCTCATCCCACAGATCTTATTTATTCTATTTGTTGCTGATACAGGTCCCATCTCCTCTGATGAAGACCATGAACAAACCCCAGACCAGTTTCAGCCTTTAGTGAGAAGCAGCTGAAGTCCTTTTACACAGTGACAAGTGGACAAATGTGCCTGCTCCAATTTGAGCATTATTGAGACATTAGAAACTAGCCATACCCAAAGGTAACTTTTGATTGGTTGAACTTTATTTTGCTTTTGTTCAATGTGCAACTTCAAAAAATACAACATTATGCAAGTTGTATGTGGCACTGCTCTGATGAGAACCATCAGGCATGAATCACCAGCCAAGCTACCTCCTCATTCCTGTTTCTGTTTACAAGGTCTCTCAACAAATCAGGTGCAATGGTAAAATGAGCTAATGTGGGAAACTTTGCAGCCTATCATACATCTGAATGCATGCTGGCGAATCTCATGAACAGCACATACACCAGGAACTCCATGACCATCTTTGGTATAACACCATTGGCCCCTTCATGAGGTTAATATTGAGAAAGTCGATGACAATATAAATAACGATACGTTCATTCACAAAGAAGAAATTGCATATCTCTTGATGAATTCACCTGTTACAAACATGGAGGTCAACCCGACTCAGAAACACTTAGTCAGGCAAGCACTGAGACAAGGTCTTGAGGTCACTGGTAGACAGGTCACAGATGGGCTGGGACGTAGCTGGCAGACAAACCTGCAAATAGGAAATCCCAGATCTACCCCAAAGATACGCCCGGCGACACCACAATTGTCTAGGGAGATTGGCCTCAATAAAGCACACATCTAGGGAGCAGACACCGCAATTGATTGGCAGGTCTGGTGTATCTGCAGAGCTGAGGCCCGTCTTGAAACAGCGGTCACAGAGAGTAAGAGACTACAAACTAAGGAAAAACGTAAAAAGATAACCTGGATGCCCTGCCACTGACAGAAATCTGACATATTACCTATTTGCCACTGGTTTCTTACCACCCGTAGTATCTGAAAGGAGTGCGAGGTGAGGGTCGCTTAGACCACTGGGTGTGATATGGATGGTACGCTTGGCCCCTGAGTGTGATGCAGGGTGCAATTTGGATATTAAGGGAGAACGATTTGGACCTGGAAGATTATGTCTAACGTGTGTTTGGCAAACAGGGGCCTGTGGTTCTCGAGTTATTCCCTTTTCCGGAAACTATTATTATTATCTTTGTCCCAGAGCTGATATTGACAGACTATCACGCTCACTTAGTCCTGAGTACTGCGTAGAGCTTCCCCTGGTCACAGGATAGCATGCGCTAGGAGTGGGCTAAGGGATTTTTGACAAAGTCATCATGTTTTATTTGTCAGTTTTTTTTATTGACATTGATGTAAGATGTATGCGATGCTGTGGTGCTGTTAATTACTGCAAACTGTGTTTTGTCTTAAGTATTCTGTTTTTGTCGATGACCTAATGTTTCATACGAGGGTGCTGTTATTTCTCATAAAGTGTATCTGATGCCAAAAGTCAGTATCATTCAGATAGTGTTTTTTTTTATAATTACACTTTTTCTATGTTGCAACCCTTCATATGCATTGTTAATTCTGTTCATGAAATGTTTATGCTGAATTGTTGATGCATATGTAGATAGTGTTGAGCTCGTAGTAACATAGTATAAGCAGTAACCCCGTGTATATGTTTTTCCACAATTAGATAAACCAAAGATTCCCTAAAACAAAGAAGCCAAGATGTATTTTGTCCTCTAAAACTACCAACCTTATCATTGAGTAACCATTAAAGCACATGTAAACCAGGTTCCACACACAGGCTAAAAAATGTAATAAGGGTTGCAAAAAATGGCAGACACACACAAATGTTTTCACAGCCCTTCAAGAATCATTTGTGAGGAAATAAAAAGAACATAGAGGGGGAATGCAGCTTAATAGAGACAATTAATAACCTACAGTCTCGAGGTTCATTTAATTTAGGTTAGAATTTTGATAAATTACATGTACTTAGTAAATAAGGAGAATCATTTAGTAAAATAATGGTTGTTCCTACAGTTGACTAGAGTTAACATCAACTACATATGAAAACAATCATAAGACACTAGGAGCAGAGGATATATATAAAGTCCGGCCCTAGGGATAAAAAGTAAGTGATAATAATCACAGGTTTAGAGCATACTGCGACCTACCTGGAGATAACATAAAAGTGACAACTAAAAATAATACTCTTTATGTTATGAACAATTGAACGGTTGGTGCCCAAGCAAAGGTCCGGTACCACAACTTAAGGCCAATATAGTTGAACTGAAACAACTAATTTATAAATAAAAAAGTGAGTATTGTGCTCATGAACTATAGAGTTTTATTTTCCCAACAGAGTATGTCAATGAACCGGGTGCCCACAGAGTAACAAATAGTAGAAGATGTAATAACTTATCACCTACGCAACATGTGAATAAATGCCATTTTTTTTAACAAACTTTCCCACTGAAAATATTGATCCTGTGTATGATAGAACAAGTATACTGTATGAATGAGAATTTTGATCTTTAGAATAAAATGTATGCTTAAAGTTTAACGGAATAACGTATAGTAAACAGAATGAGGAATGCCAGAATTAGAATGAAAATATGGTGCAATAGGATTTAGAGGTTGTTAGAGAGGAATGTTTAGTATAAATAATAAACTTTTATTTATTTCTCTTTGTATAAATTGTTTTTAACTCTAAAAAGCATTGTCCTGAAGAAGGTGATCAGCTTATTCACCGAAACGCCGGGTCGACAGTTTTTTGTGCTTTTTCTTGAAATAACCTTTTTTTAACAAAAAGAAATGTAACATCATGTTTTTAATAAAGTATATGTGATTAATTGTTTTTATGGAATACTATTGAATGTAAAAAAACATTTTGTTTGCGATAATAAACCTTTTATATAAATTGTAAAACCTCTCTTTACCTGATTATTATTCTTTGTATACTATTGATGCAATTTTGAAACTATTTACAATTACGAATATTGAAGTAGGGAAAGGAAATATTCTAAATTGAAGATACTGTGTGTACATTTTTTACTTTGTGGTGTGGGACCCTAACTCGATTATACTCATAGGCTATCGTAAAATACGACTTGACAGAAAGACTACGAGGCTTGTTTTTTTTGTCATTTACAACTGGAAAAAGGGAACTCTTTTATTTTTGTTAGACACACACAAATGCACACACTTTCCCCGGCCAAAGGAGGGAACTTTTGACACTAACACAATTGAACACATGAGAGCGTACATACAAACCAAATACACAGGTCAAAAGAAAGACAGGAGAGAGGCATTATTAGAACTATGGGCCACCTTTGAGGAAGCAAGGTTCGACAGTTCTGCATCGCAGATGGAAATGAAGGCATCAGGACTTACCTCACTATATGATTGTTTGGAGGAGCTCTAGCCAGCTCTTCCTGCATTATGATACTGCAATCCGCCACTTGAAGAAGTTGTTGGGCCCCCCGAACAACAAGTGGTTAGGCTCAGGCATAAGAGATTAAGAGGCCAGCAGGCCCAGGCAGTCCAAGTGTGGTCCGAGGGCTCCCAGAAGTTGGACCCCCATCTAACCCAATAGACACATAGAACTGCAGCAACGAGGAGAACATGCACTCTCACTGGTTTAGGCGAACACAAATGAGTGTCACGAGATTAGTGGTGGTTCTACGAAGTGATACAGCTAGATGGGGTTAGGAAGGGGGCCCCAGTCCTCCATGATCCGATGAAGAGTGTGGAGCTACAGGATTTGCTCAGGTAACCGAGGAAACAACAGAGAGTGAATTTGAGGGCAAAGCCTGACCGAAAAGAACAGCGCATAGCCCAGAGCAAAGGAAACAACCTAAGTGGACTGTGGAAGAAAGGCACGAGCTAAGGAGGGAAAGTGAAAGAGCTCATACTCAGGAAGCACAGTGAGAAAACAAAGCAGTTAGTTCGCCCCCCACAATAAGAGAGTTGGGTAGGTACAGGGCACTGATTGGGGAAGAATCAGAGGTATAATTAGATGAGAAGCTTCTAGCAGGTATTCGAGCCTCACCAAATTTTCAACATAGAAGAGGGGCTGAGTAGGAAATAAGAGACCAATGTATCCTGGTGCTGCTCCAACCAAGACATGGGAAAAACAGGTTGGCACCTTTGTGTGCGCACGAGGGGAGCAGCGATGAAGACGTATGCTGCTCCACCCAAATGCATGGGATAGATAGAGTGATCCCAAGGGAGACAGTGTCCTTAGAGGAAGGCTAGATCTTTGCACAGCCATTCTGCCACCTGCTAGCCCACTGGGACAATGGAAAAGACCAGTACGATAGACCTTGGCTGGAGGAGGGATCCTTAGAACCAGAGGACATGGCCATAGCGGAAGACTGCATTCGGCATGGAAGAGGAGATCTCAAGTGGAACTTCGCCTACATGCAGGAATGCCTAAAAAGATGGGGAAGCCATGTTAGGGAAAACCCAGTAGAGCTACCCAAAGTAAAAATGTACCCGCTACTACAGAAGGGCAAGACAGGGAGCATCTATGTGCCCAAATGGATACAGCAGGCCTAAGGACAAAGTTACCGCCATTTTGAATGAAGCGGGGAAATGGATCTCATGTCTTGAGAAGAACACCGTGGGAATAAACCTAGTGATGGCAATATGAAAAGTCTGCTAAGTAGTTTTATCAAATAGCAGACTAACACAGTGTTCGCCCGAGCTTGCATCCCAACGTTTACGCTGACAAACAAGCATGATAGGCCCGCATTCAATTCTTACTGGCCCCAAATATGGATGGCCCTGAGGTAGATGTTCCCTGAACGACCGGACGTAGGAGGGTTAATGACGGAGAACATGAAGCCGGGGGAGACTATACCCAATTTTCTGGACAGGATGAGGGAATGATGGGGAAAAGAGACAGGACAGAAGTGGGCTGATACGGGCCACAAGTTGCATTCTTTTACTATATCCTCAAAACGGGGCTGCCAATCGAGATGCAAGGCGGATTGGACAGCGTGTTTGGGTTAGACACCAAACCCTGGCATGAGATACAAGCCCATACATTGCATTACCACAAAAAGAAGGCAGAGAATGATAAAGAAAAACAGAAGCAAGCCAAGAGAGACACTGCTAAATTGGTTCATCACAAATTGAAAAAGTCTGCCCTCGAGGGGGACAAGTTGGCAGCGAGCATGCAAATGACACCAGTATTAATTGAAGCTCCACCGCATAACCTCAGAAAGTTTCAACCTAGGTATAGTGGCAGAGACCAGGGAGGCTGGTAACAATCAGACCCTAGAGAATGTTTCTATTGCCAGAGGATAGGCCACCTGGCAGACAGATGCTGGTTAAAAGCATACCACAAGCAGAGATCGATGGGCCAGGGCCAGCCACCCCAAACCCTCATCCACAAAACCAAGCCCAGGGAAATCCAAATGCACCATACACTCAGCCGCAGGAAGGTCATTCAGTCGCCACACCACCCCAATAGGGGTCAGTTAGTTGGAAAAATATGTGGCAACGGCAGAGTGGGAACTCAGCACCACAAGGACCTCACCACAGCCTCAGCAGGAAGGAGTGACTGACAGGGGAGGTAATGTCTTCACACAAATACAGAGTCCAAATGTACAGTAAGATAAACCCCCAGAGTAAATACCACCCATTCACCCACATCTCAAAAGATAAATCGTACCAAAAATGAAAGAAGGGCCAATGAGACAAAGTTGGGAATGCAGACTTCTACTTGCATCTGGGGATTGAGGGCTGCTGTATGTGTTCTGTTGATTGGGTATCCTCACTAAAGTTCACCTTTAAGGGCACCTGAGGGAGCCAAGGCCAAACTTGGCTGCTTATCCCACAGGGCAGGCTTGGCTGGCCGCACCCAGGTGTGGGGAAAGTATGACAAGGGGTGGGGGGCTCACAGACAAAGTACTTAAAACAGGCACCCAGGTCCCTCACGTCTAAAGTCAATGAGATGGGTTCCAATTACTAAATTGAAAGGCCCCCATTCTCGGGCATCCAGTCCAAGTCCAGGACCCATGTTTCCTTCATGCTGTGAGGTTCCAACAGTTCCAAATGGAAGCCCCCTTTTAGTTCTATAACGTTGCTGTCCTTAAGTGTCAGGATAGTGAAGATCCCATAACCTCCACATAACATGCACACAAACCAATAAGTTGTGAGGCGCCCGCATGGCATCAAGACAGTGGGGAGGTACGCCAGGTTAGCCAATTGTCCCAGAATTGTGAGGCATCCAGTCATTACCCCTAGGCAAAGATAGGCGAGGGTTCTTGGCCCCAGGTTCTGCATGGTATTATGATCCAGGCGGTGTTCTTTATCTTTCCATCAGGTTTTTCACTTCCCCAAAGTCTGGTCACCATGCCATACCTCTCCAAAATAACTACAGGAGCATGTCCACTAGTTAGAAGTCCCTAGCAACAAGCCAGGAACCGCAGATCAAAATGCACTGAAGAGACGTGGTCCGAGGGAGAGGGTAGTGCCTGGGAGGAGAGAGTCCACCAATTCCATCACAGCTCTAAGCGATAGTAGAGCGCATAATGCGCTTACCTCATGTTTAAAGGGCCAGCAATTAACTAATGCACCAGGCCTTACATACACCATCTGGAAGAAGCAGTAAGCCCTGACCTCGGACACTACAAGATGGCATTATATGGGGTACATAGGGACCACTGAACATATTTCCGACCAGCTCCGCATCATGACAAGTGAGATAAGAAGATCACGCGAGATCCAGGGAAGTGCCCAAAACTCGACGGAAGGAGCCCAAGGTTAGCCCAAAAAGAAGTCTCCAGCGAAAGGGTGGAGTTGACATATCTGGTGCCACAGGGGAGGGGCACATTGCACTCCAAGAACAGAAAATACACACATGTGATATTGGGGCACAGTGCAGCCACCAACAACAACTCTCAGCGGTGACACACCCTCTCCTTGCACGGTCCCGTACATGTGGAGGTTGAAACTAGCCTCCAAAGATGGCACCCCCATGAACACACCAGAAGAGACAGGGTCTCGGGAAAACTGGAAGCACCCATAAAAACATAGATAATAACTGATACGACACATCCCTATGATCACAGGACCGCACCACAAACATTTTGCACTAATCCAGGCACCCAGTTAAGTCGTAAAATCAACGTATGCATCTGATTACCAATAAGCCACCTTTAAGTTTGAACTATCAAAAACATACCATGACCCAGGCCACCTTCCGGTGTGTCGCTAAAAATTGCCTAGATGGAATGTGGAGAAAACAACAGCAAAAGGAAATACAGGACCCGGAAGAAAAAGATCCTTTACATCAGTGCGAGGCAATATTTTCTGAACTAACCATAATGAATCAAGCTGCTATCCAACAGGTCTACAATCGAACCTCCATGTGCACCATTTTTTCAGCTGTCACATCAACACCTCATCGCAGATCTAAAGTGTGCAAATAAAAATTCCGAACTGCACCAGGAACTTTTTTGAGTGAACTGTTAAACAAGACAACTCAACCACCAGAGTACCTCAGAAAACTACCCTGGACCATATCCCAGCTCTGCAGTGTTCAATAACAAGTTAGGTTTTAGTGCACTTCTATGTACCCTCTGTCTATGTTGGGTGCTGCTGGACCTATCCACTATTAACAAGCTGCCTGGTCAAACGGAGTCCATTCAAGAACTATCACAGCGCTTGCGAAGGCACAGGGGCGTAGCATAGGCCCCGCAGGCGCCGCAGTGTGAGGGGTTGCCTAGGGTTCAGGGGGCCCCCTCTGTACAATTCAGGCTTGCTCGACATATTAACGTGCAGTATCACAGGATGCAACCGCAGGACACAGTCTCCGAGGCAGAGGAGCATTTATATAATGATAATGGCCTGCCGTCCGTGCACCACAAAGCCTGACTCTGTGCACAGGTGCCAGGCCATTATTAAAAAGGGCCCTCGGACTCAAAGACAGAGCTCATGCAGCCGCACAGCAGCATGTTCACATTTGGTGCGCCAAAAGCGCACCATTACGCAGGGTGGGGGAGGGTGGGTTATGCGTATACTGTAAACTGCACGTGCGATGGCACCAGTGTGAGAAATTGGCTTGGAATATGATGTCCACTATTCTAGTGGGCACCTTGCACCAGTCCAAACTACCCTTATTGATGGTAGGTTTAGACAACCTTTACAGAAAGCTATCCTAGTAGTAGCTTTGGAGAGCAGCCTTCAGGCTAACTCTTGAAGGAATGTAAAGCAGCTTGTTTTACCAGTCTATAATCTCTTGAATGATCAAATGAAAGTAAACCACACAAGGTATACATCAAATATATATGTATTTATTCTAAAAACAACTCCTCTAGTCTATTTATGAGGCTAGAGGCAAAATACAAGAACTTAAATAGCACACAGTAATCTAGCACAGTATACGTTTTGCCCTAGGGGCCTCACAAACCATATACAAATATATTGGTATAAGAACCACGTGAGGGATAGAAGTGAGGCCTAGGGCCTGTAGAACCGCTAGGGCAACCAGGAACAACCCAAGGTAGGGACGCAGTAGACCCACGGGGGACGCGTGCAGTGTCTAAACACAGCAGCGAATCACCATTGACTTCTATAGAGGAAAAGCAAGTTACAATTTTAAAGATTAAGGACACTTGGGGGTGAACTACGATGGAACACTTTTAGACTAGGACACTTCGAGGGTCAAGACTCACTGGAGCACCGGAGTACTTGTGTTACCTCACCCAGGGAAGCCGGGTGCAGAGGTGTCTTTTGGTGTCGGGTTTCGTTGTTGATTCCAATGGAGAGCTGCAAAGAAGTGCTGCCGGCGACCAGAGGAAAAGTGTCCGGGTGGATAGGAGATGTGAAGAACCTGAAAGCAGAGGGGACAGAGTCTGGGTCCCTAGTCAGTGACCAGGATGGCGACAGGAAGATGCCAGCCGATGTTGGGTGCTTTCAAGTGGGGGAGGTGAAGCTTGACTATTCAGCCACGAGGACCAGAAGGCGTCGACGATGACCAGGAGCTGTATTCAAGCTGTTCCACGAAGGATGTAGAGTGCTGCAGCATCGGAATCCAGATTGGACCCAACAAGTCTTGGCAACAGCAACCCACGCAAGATGACAAGATTGGCTTAGGTGCAGACCAGCAAAGTCTAAGGGACTCACCATTTAGAGGGTAGTCATAGCAGATCTGGAGCAACTAGGAAAGTTCAAGAAACAAAGGATTGTCCTTCGTGGGGACCCACTAGCCAACGGACTAGGGATCGCGAAGGAGCCTCGAGCTGCGGTGAAAAAAGAGGACTCACGGGACACTCGTGGAGTGCAGGCCTCTCAACTTCAGTGCAAAAGGTGCTCGTGGCCGGGGCTTCAAATACCCCGATGCACAACTTCGGGAAACTTCGGGAAGTAGGTGCCCTCGCAAACTTGTAGGATGTCCAGGAGTTCCGGTCCCACGTCTCTCGTGATAGCTACAGGTCTCAACTTTGCTGGGGACTCATGTCAGCCTCGGAGATGTCTGGAAGTCCATGTCCTGTGTCTCAGATTTTAGGGATCCAGCGGGAGCCTCAAAAATGAAGACCGGCAAGATGCTTCTTTGGTGCCTGTTTGAACAGGGAGGTCACTCCTTGACTCCAAGTGAGTTTCTTCAGTCTTTCAGTCGGAATGAAATGTCGAAGGTCCAAGATTTCTTCTTCAGAGTTTTGTCCAGGGTAATCTAAAGTCCTAGGGACTGGGATCCTATACTTATACTATACTTATACTAAGTTTAGGGGATGGACTAACTCTATGGCCCCACCTATGGGAGGACCTGGGGAGGGGGTGGTTACACCCCTTCCCCTTTGTCCAGTTTCATGCCAGAGCTGGGGCTGAGTGACCCAGCAACCGGTTTGAACTGGGAAATGCATGGAACACCTTGTGTGCCCCAGGCAGTGGCTGAAAAGCATTCACTGAATGCAACTCACCCTGCACCAAAACACTAAAGCCTGTCTGGGGAGGTGCTGGCACCTCCCTGGACAGGAAACCTATTATCCAGGCCTCCCCTGCCGGATTTTCATCCAGCAGCAGGAGGCCAGGCTTATGTGTGTGGCAGCAGCATCCACTTTGTGATGCTGGGGCTCTGTTTAACTTCTACCGGGTTTACCAGTATGTACATGTCTTCTCCCTCTAGAAGGGTGGAATGCTACCCCCGCCGCCTGAAATGGTGGGGGGTAGTATTCCAAAGTGTTTGACACCAAACACGACATGTTTTGATAAAGCCAAACCAAAGTTAGCATTTACCACGAGGTTATAATGCACTTAAGAGTATATGGTATGGCTCTATCATAGTACAGCTATAAGGAAGGGATTCCGAAAGCTGCAGCGGGGCTCAGCTCATGCTAGGGCACCCTCTCGCACAAAACCAAGCACTCTGCCTTCAAGATTGTCAATGCCTGCCATAGGAATGACTTATAGGTTAATTTGTGTTTATATATATATATATATATTTATATATATATATATATATATATGTTGATATAGGTATACTATATCTAAGTAAGTGCAGACCTGTGGTGCCATTTTGAAAGGTTTCCCAAGGGGGGCATAATAAATGCCTCAGCCCCTGGTAGGCCTCTGGGGAACCTATGCCCCTGGTACCTAAGGTACCATATACTAGGGGCTCATAAGGTAACTCAGTAACCAATCTGGTAAGTACCTAAAGTACATGGTATCAATTTAGAGAGAGAACAGTTAGGCTGTGGTCCTGATTAGCAGGGCCACAGCCAGACTAAAGTCGAAAAACCATGAGAAACAAAGCAAAAAGTGGGGGTAATCATAGGAAGCAGACCCTACTCTCCTACACAACCCCCCCCCCCCCCAAAACGCAGGGACATTAAACTAACCTTGACCAGTTGAGTCCTCATGTTCTAAGTAGAAACATCTGGAGAGTCCATCTGCATTGACATGGTTACTCCCAGGTCTATGTTCCACTGTATAGTCCATCCCCTGTAGGGAAATGGACCACCTGACCAGCTTGGGATTTTCACCATTCATCTGTTTTAGCCATAAGAGGGGCTTATGGTCTGTCTGAGCTGTAAAGTGAGCGCCAAACAAGTATGGCCTCAGCTTCTTCAGAGCCCAAACCACAGCAAAGGCCTCCCTCTCAATAGCTGACCAACATTTCTCTCTAGGGGTCAGCCTTCTGCTAATAAAAGCTATTGGCTGGTCCTGACCTTCATCATTCAATTGTGATAGCAGAGCCTCTACCCCCAACTCAGAAGCATCTATTTGGACAATGAATTCTTTGGAGTTGGTAGGACTTTGCAGAATTGGAGCAGTGTACATGGCCTGCTTAAGGTCATCAAATGCCTTTTGACAGCTGACTGTCCCCTGAACTTTCTTAGGCATTCTTTTAGAAGTTAAGTCATTCAGGGGTGTCACTATGGAACCATACCCCTTGACAAATCTCCTATAGTACCCAGTCAGGCCCAAGAAAACTCTGACCTGAGTCTGGGTGGTTGGAGCAACCCAGTCCATTATGGTCTGGATTTTGCTCTGCAATGGTTGAACCTAGCCTCCACCTACAAGGTGGCCCAGGTATACAACCTGACTCTGCCCTATCTGGCACTTAGTAGCCTTGATAGTTAGGCCTGCCTTTTACAGGGCCTCCAAAACATTTTTCAGGTGGATTAGGTGATCTTCCCAGTTGGAGCTAAAGACAGCAATATCATCTAGTTAAGCTGCACTATAGTCTTACAGGCCTGTTAAGACTTTACTCACCAACCTTTGAAATGTGGCAGGTGCATTTTTCAGACCAAAGGGCATTACCACAAATTGATAATGTCCACTAGGGGTTGAAAATGCTGTTTTTGGCTTTGCATCATCAGCTAGTCTGATCTGCCCGTAGCGAGCTGTTAGATCAAATGTGCTCAGAAATTTGGTAGATGCCAACATATCTATGAGCTTATCTGCTCTTGGAATTGGATGGGCATCAGTCCTAGTGACTGCATTGAGACCTCTGTAGTCTACACAAAACCTCATCTCTCTCTTACCTCCCTGGCTGTGAGGTTTGGGTACTAGGGCTACTGGCCTAGCCCAAGGGCTATCTGAAGGTTCAATTACTCCCATATCCAACATTTTCTAGACTTCAGTCCTGATACAGTCCCTGACATGATCAGGTTGCCTGTAAATCTTATTTTTAACAGGCAGACTGTCCCCAGTGTCCACTTCATGAGTGCACCAGGTAGTCGGACTTTGAGTCAGTGAAAACATATGTCTATACTGTTGTAGAACTTGTCTGCAATCAGTCTGCTGCTGATCAGTGAAGCTGCCTGCCAAGGCTACTCCATCAACTAATCCATCATCGGGGTTCTAAGAAAGCAGGTCTGGGAGAGGGTGACTCTCTTCCTCCTGTCCTTCATCGATAGCCATGAGCAAGCCCATGTCTGCCCTGTCAACATATGGTTTCAGCCTGTTGACATGAAGCACCCTAGGGGGGCTCCTGGGAGTTCCAAGATCTACCAAATAGGTAACCTCTCCCTTCCGTTCAACAATAGTGTGGGGTCCCCTCCACTTGTCTTGGAGAGCTGCTGGGGCTACAGGCTCCAACACCCACACTTTCTGTCCTGGCTGGTAAACAGTCAGTACAACCTTTTGGTCATGCCAGGCTGTCTGTAATTCCTGGCTAGCCTCAAGGTTTTTAGTTGCCTTTTTCATGTACTCAGCCATCCTGGAGCAGAGACCAAGTACATAGTCCACAATATCCTGTTTAGGGGTTCGAGAGGTAACTCCCATCCCTCCTTCACCAAACAAAGTGTTCCTCTGACAGGGTGCCCAAACAGAAGTTTAAATGGGCTGTAGCCAGCCCCCTTCTGTGGAACCTCCCAGTAAGCAAACAAAAGGCATGGTAGCAGGATATCCCATCTTTACCTGAGCTTTTCTAGGAGACCCTTAATCATACCCTTCAAGGTCTTGTTAAAACTTTCAACTAGACCATTGCACTGTGGATGATAGGGTGTGATGAATTTGTAGTTCACTCCACACTCCTTCCACATTGCAGTCGAGTAGCTAGACATAAAGTGTGCACCACTGTCTGATACTACCTCCTAGGGAAACCCACTCTCGAGAAAACTCCCAAGAGGGATCTTGCCACAACAGGTGCTGTAGTGGTCCTAAGGGGAATTGCCTCTGGGTACCTGGTAGCATGATCCACTACCACCAGGATAAACATGTGCCCAGATGCTATTTGGGGATCCATTGGTCCAACAATGTCGATCCCTACACGTTCAAAAGGAACCCCCACCACAGGTAGTGGTATAAGGGGGGCCTTTGTAGTGCCACCTGCTTTGCCCCTGGCTTTACAGGTGACACAGGAGCGGCAAAAGTCCTTTGTGTCTTCAGACATGTGGGGCCAGTGAAAGTGAGGGACAATCCTGTCCCAAGTCTTGTTCTGGCCAAGATGTCCTGCTAAGGGAATATCATGGGCTAGTGTCAATATGAAGCCCCTGAATGCCAAAGGTATGACCAACCTCCTGGAAGCACCAGGCTTTGGGTCTCTACTCTCTGACTACAGGAGTACATCGTCCCAATGGACTTTATGGGTGCAACTAGCATTCCCTGCAGCCTCAGCTGCAGCTTGCTGTCTGAGGGGTTCAAGAGAAGGGCCGCTCAACTGCGCCTGACTCAGATCTGCCCTGGAAGGGCCCCCTGTCCCCAGAAACTCAACCTGATCAGGCTCAAGCTCTTCTGGGACAGTTCCTTCTTCAGGCTCACAATCAGCTTCCTTAGAAGGATGATTCTCACTCTGAGTCAGGGGGGAAGGCACTGACTTAACCCTACTGCTCCTTTTCTTGGTAGGCACCTGGTCCATTATTCCAAAATCCAGTGCCTGTCCAGTGTTAGACTTTTGACCTGTGACCTAGTCACTGCAAGGACATGTGCTGAGATACCTAACACTTCTGCATGGGTCCTATACTCCACTTCAGACCAGGCTGAAGTCTCTAGGTCATTGCCAAGGAAGCATTCAACGGGGAGGTATGTACTGATCACGACCTTCTTAAGGCCAGTTACCTCTCCCCAGTAGAAATTAACAACTGCCATACTATGGGTGGTACTGACATTGCTAGCATTGATCACTTGGTAAGTCTCACCAAGTATGACTTGTCCAGGGTCCACAAAGTCTGGTGTCACCATTGTGACACTTGCCCCTGTGTCCCAGTAGGCCTCAGCCTTTTTGTCATTAATTAAAGGTGTTTGTCTATACTTGCCCAGGTTACTGGGGCTCACAGAGGAGGTCATATCCATGCCTTCATCACAGATCAAAACATCTTGAGTTGGCACTCTGACTAGGCCAGAGCGCATCTCAGATCCCAGGATTAACCCTACTACACCCTTCCGCTGGGAACCACCACTTGTAGCTGTACTAGGGGGAACAGTTGCCTATGGGGCAATGGGGGCTGGAGCTGTCTCCTGTTTGGTGCAATCACTAGTCCAGTGACTATTAACCTTACAAAGTTTGCACCATGGTTTTCTTTGGCCTTCTTTCTTTTTAGATTGGGGACCCCCACCATTAGAAGTGTTTTGGGGACCTTGGGAAGACTTCTGGTCTTTACCTTTCTCCCCACCCTTCTGGTCTTGCTTCATTTGGTCACCCTTGTACCTTCTGCTTCACCCGGGTTCTGACCTATTTGTCTGCCTTCTTTACCAATTCTTGGGGAGAGGTCTGATCATAGTCACCAAGTGCTGATGCAACAGCTGGTTCTGACAGTTATTAGGAATGTGCTCTCTCATGATCAAATTATACAATCCTGTATAGTCACACACTTTACTGCCCAGTAGCCAGCCCTCCAGAGCCTTAGTAGCACAATCTACAAAATCAACCCAGTCCTGAGTCTGTGTCTTTTGGGTATCTTTGAACTGCAATCTATACTGTTCAGTGGTTAGGCCAAACCCACCCATTAGAGCACTGCTCGGGAACTTGTAATCATCAGCATCCTCTTTTCTTACAGTGAGGAACTTATCTCTACCTTTGTCTGCAAAGGAAAGCCACAAGATTGCTGCCCACTGCTCCTGGGGTACCTTCTGTACTTTGCAGGCCCTCTCCAGTGCAGTAATCCATTTGTGGATGTCATCCCCAGTCTGATAGGGAGGGACAATCTTGTTTAGGTTTCTATGGTCATAAGACCCATCCCTACCACTAGGGATATTGCTGCCACCATGGGACTCTAGCCCCATCTTTGTTTCTTTCTCTTTCAAGAGCTAGGGTCTCCTTTTCTAAGGGTACTTCTTGTCTCCTTTTTCTAAGCTTGGCTTCTTTCATCCTAGCTTCATGCTCCCTCTTCTCAAGTGATGTACCCTGCCTATGAGAAGAGGCAGAAGACCCTATAGATGTGCCAGAATGGTTAGATTCCACTGAAGGTGATCTGTTCCTTCTGGGCACACCACCAACTCTACTTGGGGGGATAGAGCTTGGGCCTCTTTGGCCTTCCTCATCTCCAGGTAGACCTGGGTTCTCCAGGACTAGGTAATTATCTAACTCCTGGTTGCCATCATCCTCAGAGTCCTGGTGAGGTAACTCTCCAGTGTTCTCTTCCTCTGGTGCATCAACCACATCTCCATTGCCTATCTTGTCAGGATCTGATGCTTTCTTCAAGTCATATAACAATAATATGTATATCAGGCGTTGGGTAGTGGGACTCTGTCCTGGCTTCAATTTTCTTATGGCACGCAGACCCCTTAACTCTTGGAAGGAGAATGTGGGCAGACATCTGGCATAGCCTTTAAAGCCATGACTAGTGTGGTGTGGTGTGTGCACCTACCTACACTATTTGGTTTCCTACTAAACCTCTCTAGTAATTGTAGTCAGGGTGTGCTAAGCCCTTAACACCTACAACTTCTAAGTTCAGTAGAACTTACTGTATTCTAAGCTTGATTTATATGTATCTACTGGTAGCTTTAGTGATTTTTCAAATGATATTCTCAAGATTATCTGGTAAAACAATGCAAGCTGAAATCCCACACGCTGCACACCAATGTGAGAAGTTGGCCTGGCATATGATGTCCACTATTCTAGTGGGCACCTTGCACCAGTCTAAACGACCCTTATTGATGGTAGGTTTAGACAACCTTTATAGAAAGCTATCCTAGTGGTAGCTGTGGAGAGCAGCCTTCAAGTTAAGTCTTGAAGGAATGTAAAGCAGCTTGTTTTACCAGTCTATAATCTCTTGAATGATGAAATGAAAGAACACCACACAAGGTATATATCAAATATATATGTATTTATTCTAAACACAACCCCTCTAGTCTCTTTATGATGCTAGAGGCAAAAGCACAATGAAAGAACTTAAATAGCACACAGTAATCTAGCACAGTATACGTTTTGCCCTAGGGGCCTCACAAACCATATACTAAAATAGTGGTATAAGAAACACGTGAGGGATAGAAGTGAGGCCTAGGGCCTGTAGAACTGCTGGGGCAACCAGGAACCACCCAAGGTAGGGACACAGGAGACCCATGGGGGACGCGTGCAGTGTCTAAACACAGCCGCAAATCACCATTGACTTCTATGGATGAAAAGCAATTTACAATTTTAAAGATTAAGGACACTTGGGAGTGAACTACGATGGAACCCTTTTAGACTAGGACACTGCGAGAGTCAAGACTCACTGGAGCACCGGAGTACTCGTGTTACCTCACACAGGGAAGCTGTGTGCATAAGTGTCTTTTGGTATCGGGTTTCTTCGTCGATTACAATGGAGAGCTGTGAAGAAGTGCTGCAGGTGACCAGAGGAAAAGTGTCCGGGTGGATCCAAGGGTGGATCGGAGCTGTGAAGAACCTGAAAGCAGAGGGGACAGAGTCTGGGTCACTAGCCAGTGACCAGGATGGCGACAGGAAGATGCCAGCCGATGTTGGGTGCTTTCAAGTGGGGGAGGTGAAGCTTGACACTTCAGCCACGAGGACCAGGAGGCGTCGACGACAACCAGGAGCTGGATTCGAGCTTTCCTACAAAGGATGTCGAGTGCTGTCGGAATCTGGATTGGACCCAACAAACCTTGGCAACAGCAACCCATGCAAGATAAAAAGATTGGCTTCAGTGCAGACCAGCAAGCTCTGAGGGACTCACCCTTTGGAGGGGAGTTAGAGCACATCTGGAGCACCCAGGAAAGCTGAAAAAACAAAGGATTGTCCTTTGTGGAGACCCACTAGCCAACGGACTAGGGATCGCAAAGGAGCCTTGAGCTGCGGTGAAGAAAGAGGACTCACGGGACGCTTGTGGATTGCAGGCCTCTCAACTTCAGTGCAAAAGGTGCTCCGGTCAGGGGCTTCAAATACCCCAATGCACAACTTCAGAAATCTTCGGGAAGTAGGTGCCCTCGCAAACTTGCAGGATGTCCAGGAGTTCCGGTCCCATGTCTTTTGTGATAGCTATAGGTCTCAGCATTGCTGGGGACTCGTGTCAGCCTCGGAGATGTTTGGGAGTCCATGTCCTGTGTTGCAGACTCTTCGGGATCCGGCGGGAGCCTCAAAAATGCAGACCGGCAAGATGCTTCTTTGGTGCCTGGTTGAACAGGGAGGTCACTCCTTGACCCCAAGGGAGATTCTTTAGTCTTTCAGTTGGAATGAAATGTTGAAGGTCCAAGATTTCTTCTTCGGAGTTTCGTCCAGGGTAATCTAAAGTCCTAGGGACTGGGTTCCCATACTTATACTAAGTTTAGGGGATGGACTAACTCTATGGTCCCACCTATGGGAGGACCTGGGGAGCGGGTGGTTACACCCCTTCCCCTTTGTCCAGTTTCGCGCCAGAGCTGGGGCTGAGTGCCCCAGCAACCGGTTTGAACTGGGAATTGCATGGAGCACCTAGAGTGCCCGAGCAAGTGTCTGAAAAGCATTCACTGAATGCAACCCACCCTGCCCCAATATACTAAAGCCTGTCTGGGAAGGTGCTGGCACCTCCCTGGACAGGAAACCTATTGTCCAGGCCTCCCCTGCCGGAGTTTCGTCCAGCAGCAGGAAGTCAGACTCGTGTCTGTAGCAGCAGCATCCATTTTGTGATGCTGGGGCTCTGTTAACTTCTACCGGGTTTACCAGTATGTACATGTCTTCTCCCTCTAGAAGGGTGGAATGCTACCCCGCCGCCTGAACTGGTGGGGGGTAGTATTC
The DNA here is from genome assembly GCF_964263255.1 of Lissotriton vulgaris. Classification (NCBI taxonomy): domain Eukaryota; kingdom Metazoa; phylum Chordata; class Amphibia; order Caudata; family Salamandridae; genus Lissotriton; species Lissotriton vulgaris. The sequence continues at coordinate 783,740,022 of NC_141694.1, read as the reverse complement.
CAAAGCGTTTGACACCAAACACGCCATGTTTTGATAAAGCCAAACCAAAATTAGCATTTACCGCGAGGTTATAATGCACTTAAGAGTATATGGTATGACTCTATCATAGACCAACTGTAAGGAAGGGATTCCGAAAGCTGCAGAGGGGCTGAGCTCATGCTAGGGCACCCTCTCACACAAAACCAAGCTCTCTGCCTTCAGGATTGTCAAGGCCTGCCATAGGAGTGACTTGTAGGTTAATATGTGTCTATATATATATATATGTAGATATAGGTATAATATATCTAAGTAAGGTGTGCTTACACCACCTTACCCAGGCTGCAAGTGCAGACTTTTGGTGCTATTTTGGAAGTCTTCCCAGGGGTGGCATAATACATCATTCAGCCCCTGGTAGGCATCCGGAGTACCTACACCCTTGGTACCTAAGGTACCATATACTATGGGCGTACAAGGTAACTCTGTAATCAATCTGGTATGTACCTAAAGTACATGGTATCAATTTAGAGAGAGAACAACTAGGCTGTGGTCCTGATTAGCATGGCCACAGCCAGACTAAAGTCGAAAAACCAGTGAAACACAGCAAATAGTGGGGGTAACCATAGGAAGCAGACCCTACTCTCCTACAACTAGCCATCTGTGCCTCCCTCAACGGACTCTATAGAAGCAGCCTGCAAGTAACTTAGTTGGGTAAATTATTAAAAATGGAGATTGAGTTGTATATTATTTTAGGAACTTGATTCAGTAAAGTAATAGAACAACAACAATAGTCAAAAACTGTTCAACTGCAAGTCAAACCTTGACAGCGTGTCTGCAGGTCATTGAGAAAATGCTGTTTACTCATGATCACATTGGATTCTAAAGTTATTCATTCTCCGTCTTCCTTACAGACACTTCTCAATGCAGGAGTACTTATTCATTTTTATAAACTCTGGGCTTTTATTGTTTAAATTAAGTCTGCACCAAAGAAATAAAGTTGCAGTGGTGCAATGCTAAATTAAACTACGCATGTGAGAATAATAGGTATGATCCAGCATAAAGCACTCGTCCTTGATGCAAGAGTGTAGTGCATATGAAATGTAGCTACTTCAGAAGGTCTTGCTCTAAGAAATCAGTTTGCTTGTATAAATATACGCCAAGCACCATTTAAGGACCAGAAACATTTTGAGGATTTTGGGGGGACCCTGTTGGAAGCAGTTTGAATTTATGATTCAGTTTCAGCTCTTTCATGTCCTCTTTGGCCATATCAGCAACAGTACACAGGCACTTTGGTTCAAATTCTAAATATGTTTACATCTAATATTCAGGGACCGTGATGGTATGTTTTCAATGCTGTTACACAGCAGCAGCTCACTAATATTACTGCAGATAATCTCAGTGACGCCCTCCCATTTCTAATCTGTAAGGTCCTAGTGTGATCTAAAATTTAAAAAATTATGGATTTTGCATGGAACATTCCATGTAAAATGTGTGTAACAGACTTTCATACCCACTTTCAAAACATATTCAAGGAAAACTACATTTAAAATAATCTGGTTTTGAATTATTCAAGGTCTTTAGGGCAAGACTCAGCAGGAGTGGTTGATGTCATTCATAAAAGTGAAGACGTATGAATAAAAACAATGAAAAAGTCCAATAGTAATTGAGGTATTATTGTTGACATATAATAATTTTGGGGTATTTATCCCTCAAAAGCCAAACTTCTTTAGTATAATTTTGAACTTGTGCCTACGATTTGAGTGGGTTATTTGGGCCACCCCCATTGTAGACTGTACAGATAACCATAGTTGTCGCTTTGTGCTTTTTGGCACTATTTTCACTTTATACTTTCAAAATTCATAATTCCAGTTCTACTGTTTGAATTTTAGGTGTTTTGGTGTAAAAAGAGTTATTACGTTTACTCTATTTTTTCTATCATGATGTGGGATTTGTCTTGTACTGTGTTTTCGCTTTAGCTTTATTTGAGTTATGCATAAATACTTTACACATTGTCTCGAAGTTAAGCCTGACTGCTTTCGTGCCAAGCCACCCAAGGGTTAAGTATATATTATATTAGTTACTTTTTTGTGGTTCACCCTAATGATGATTGTGGCTGTTGCTTGAAAAGGATTAACACTGTCCTCAACCATCAACCCAATTTCTCACACCTGTGATATGTGTGTATCCTCTTTAAAAAAGTCAAACAGATGTTAAATTTCCTACTAGAATTGTAAATGGCTCATAAATTACCAGAATTTACATATTGGATAACAATGTGAACAGTTGGTTTTTCCAATCTAAAAGTGCTGAATGTAAATGTGTGTAGTGTCTAGACATGGCAAGCACTGTCAGGCGTGAACCAGATGCCTGGTTCGGCTCGAGCTCATCTTGAAACTTTGAGCCAAAACGAGCAAGACTTCATGTGGTTTCTGCCCTCTACCTTTTCCCTCAAACAACTTTTCAATGGCGGTTCGTCCATTGGGGGCGTTGGGGCATTGCCCCATTGATGCCATGGCCCAAAATTTGTGTTCTACTTCTCCGACGCTAATTCCAATCAGGACTCCTGGAATTAGTGTTGGAGAAGTAGAACGAGAAATGCTGGGGTGGGGGCGGGGCTGCAGCAGCACTCGGGGAGTTACAGTTACAGGCCAGCAATTGTGAGCATGTTCATTTTTGGGCTTATTATTTTTATGGTCAGCCAGAACATGCGCACTCTAGGCTGCACATTAAGAGGCCGAGGGTTTGATCCCGCAGCCCCCAGTCTCCTAATGGGCAGGGAAAATCCCTGCTCTCAACCAATCCTGGCGGCGCTGCTGGAGCAGCATTAGAGAGGGGTGGGCACTGCAGTGACGTTGTGGCAGTTCCGGTTTGCGCCTTCTGGCCCGGGGTCCCACGCTCTTCAAGAGTCATGCAGTGGAGGCAGCGCGGACCGGTAAGTTTTCTTTTCTTTCATTATAGGTGGGCAGAGAAGCTGTGATCGCTCCTCTTGCTGCAACAGAGCTCCTGAGGGTGGATGCGGCGATTCAGTGCATGCTGCGGGGTTACAAACTGGAGCCGAGATGAAAGGTTAGATATACCTTCCAAGGATTACAGCGCCAGACAGCATTATTGGGAGATTCGGCTGTGGGCGAGCTGAAGTGTGGCACGGACCAGGGCCCGTGTGCCAGTGCACAAGGCCTGTGTGACAGTTTAATTGCACTTGTGAAACTGCATATTTTGAGTTACATAAACTTTGCAAAAGTAACAAATTCGCATTAAGTGATTTTATGTAATCAGCTGTTCAAAAGATTCTGCTGGTATCTCGCGTGAGGTATGCCCTCGTGTGAAGATTTTTCACAAAATACGACCACATCATATTTCATGGCATTTGGACCAATTTTGTGTACGTTTTCCAAGATTTCATGAAAAAATACAATATTTTGCACACTCCTGCGTACAAGCAAAAACAGGTCAACATGTCAGCTGGGCTAATGTTCTCTTTCAAATGACTGCATGGGGCCCCAACTTTCCATGACCCCTCACTCTTCCCTCTCTTGCACAATGGGCATGCCCAGGTGGCTCACACTCCATACTTTGTAGTGTATGTTCATAAGGAGGCCTATATTCTACACCTACACAAGTAAGTTGAAGGCGGTATAGTAATCTTCCCCGGCTCCCACCCCCGCGAGTATATGTTAATTTATGCCTGGATGGGATGTATTTTAGTCTTTGAAAATCGGTGCCCAGCCATGTTGCTTCTGTTGGTCTGCACCGTGGAGTCCAGTGAAAGACAGCGAAGGTAAAAGACTGCTCCCGTCCTTTCACAGTATAACTTAACTCGTAGTGCCTTTCGCAGTATACGTGCATTAACACTCCGAGTTAACTCTAAAGAAGAACGCGGGATATTCAATGAAAAAGCAGTATAAATAAGAAATCAATGTTCAGAGTACTATTTACCGGGACAGCTCGACTTTTAAAGATATGTTTATTCTTTTCCGTTCTCTGTGGGCAGAGGCTGCTTCGGCGTTTTGCTTTTTCTTCCAGTTTTCTCACATTCAACCTATTGGATGTGATAAGAACTGGCCCGGGGCGATCTTTCTAACAGTGTGCACTTTCCTGAAAGACTGAAGAGCTGAGCGGCTCGCCAGCAAAGTTATTTTCCAGGCAAGGCTTACATAATAGGGGGCAGATTTATGAGGCCGTTGCGCCTCTTTGCGCCGCAATTGCGTCACTTTATTTGACGCAACTGCGGCGCAAACAATGCGCCCTATTTACAACGTGACGCATCTAGGAGATGCGTCACGTTGTAAAGCACTGCGCCATAAGGAGGCGTTCCTGCGCAGGGGGGGGCGTTCCTGCGCAGGAACGCCTCCTGAAAGTGGCTGAGTGAAATCTATGAGATTTCACTCAGTCACTTTCAGGGCAATGCTGCGTCAAAACCCTGCGCCTGCTTGAAGCAGGCGTAGGTCTTGACGCAGCATTGTGCACATGGTGTACCCCCGAGCCTTGCTGGAGCTGCGTCGCGCTTGCGACGCAACTCCAGCAATGCGCCACATTTCCGGCACAGATGCGTCACGCATCTGTGCCGTTTTTGCTCCATGGTGCGCCGCATTATAAATGCGGCGCCCCATGGGTGCCGTAGCTGTGGCGCACGTTAACTGGCGCTGCGCCAGTTAACATAAATCTGCCCCTAGGTGTCAGTGCCTCCTTGCCCGTTGACCCTGGCGCCAAGATGAAATTGGTTCCAGTAGCGAATCAGACAGCTAATAAATGACCCACGTTTGAAACACGGTGCAGTTCTGAACATGTATACACGTGCTGTATAAGGTGCCTTGCAAGGTATGGGACAATTGTGAGTCGCGACTTTCATGTGTGTGCGTGTGTAAACCTAGATCACTGACTGGTGCCTTTGTAGTTCTTTTGGGGGAGGGGTTTTGTTCAGTAATGCATGTTTTTCTACTGCTCACTGGTTAGTATGAAACCTTAAAATGCTTTTAAGCAGCTGCATACCACCAAGGCATAAGTTTGTTACGCGCGCCACAAGCTGACTAGAGAATTGGAAGTCTATTACCAGATGATGTCATTAGCCAACTCAGCTGAACGCTAGCTATCAGCACCAGAAGGGTGTAACTCTAAAATGGCCCTGCAGCACTCGCATCTGTGTCTTACTCCCTGCAGCAATCCACGCAACCCACACACCTATCTTAGCAGTGAGGCACTACAATACCCAACCATTAATTATACCCCAGGTTTAATATTTAATAAGAGAAAGCATGCCTTGCGCGCAGAGCCCTTTCTCCCACCTCTCTGACAAGGCCCCCCTTCACCTGCTGGTGTTCTGCGAGTCCATTTATTTTGAAATCGGCTCAGCCTTTTAAGACATTTCCTCTTCGGATATGACAGCAATTCCCCTACAGGCAAGGCCACCTCTGCTTGTCCCCTAAAGCCTCTGCATACCAACCACTCTGATACTATAGAGCAGGGGTCTCCAAACCGGTCCTGGAGGGCCGGATCCATGCCAGATTTTTTGGATATCCCCATTGAGATACATGTAGTAATTTAAAAAATCTGGCATGGATCCGGCCCTCCAGGACCGGTTTGAAGACCCCTGCTATAGAGGATAGTCCAAGCATGCCACAGATGTAAAGCATTCGCTCAGCACGGGCAGCTGCAGAATGATAACCGCTCTGTCAAACAAACTACCATCTCCAACTGACTAGCGGGTTTGTGAAATGGTAAAATTATGTGCAAAGGAAAAAATTGTGAAAAGCCTCAATCAGCTCCTGGATGTTCACTTTTCTGAACAAATGTTTACACAGCTGTAAACATGGCATGATTATAAAGGGTTCTTCTCCAAGCGTTTGTGTTTAGGTATCAGTGAAAGAGGTGTATTTATTTCTAATTTGTGTGCAGTTCTCTAAAGAATCCTGCAGGCCAGAGACACTGATAGAGAGAGACAGAGAGAGAGAGAGTGTTTACGGGTTAGGAAGAGAGGGTAAGAGTTAAGTATGTGTTTGTGGGAGAGAGAGAGCATTTTGTGTGTGTGAGAGTAGGAGGGGGAGGGTAAGGTGTGTGCGCGTGTGTATGAGAGCGAGCAGGTTTGTGTTAGAAAGACCATGAGTGAGAGCGAAAGACTATGATGGGTATGAAAGAGGGAGGGCGGAAGTAGAAAAGTGTGCGTGTTTGATACTTGCCTCTCAGGCCCCCATTTCATGCCTAAAGCATAAACGTTAAATGTTGGCATGTAATTGTGCACACAAAGTTTTGTGAATACTGACTGCAGTATGAAAATATTGTTACGCCACACTATTTTAAAATGTCACCAGCCGCCACTGCACCTTTTTTCTAGTTAGTCTACTTGTTTCAACTTGATTTAACTATCATCTCGTATAATATGTGTATTCGCGTAATACATGAAACTGACGTAGCTCGTTCAAGTCAAAGAGTATTCATCTATGATTTAAAATAAGAGAGGAAGAAACACCCATGTAGTGGCTGTAGTGCACAATTAGAAAAACATTGGACTAACCTCTGCTTCCCTGCTTTGCCAAATGATATGAGCCTAAGCAATTACCTTATTTCAGGGGGCATTTATCATCACATATTAAAGCACCTGTCAAGGTGCATTTATCATCACATATTAAACCTTGAAATGCATAATTAAAGAATGCTTGCTGTACAAAAAAACTCTCTTGCATCATTGCATGCATGTTTATATAATTTAATGTAGCCCCGTTTGTAATGAAAACCTAGCCCACTAGAGAACTGACCGGCTTGATTCACTCATGGCATTGTCTCTTCACGGCGGTGCGGCCGCGGGGGCACGAAAGTTTCTAAGGACATGCTTAGAAACTATCACTTCTACTAAATGTCACTCACAGTGATACACTCAAAGACGCCAAAGTGAAACTCGTCTGTGTATCAAGAACACAGACTTTCTGACTTTGAGGGGATTTTATATTATTTTACACGCCGTTAGTTGTGCGATGCCAAAAGAAATGTCGGTTCGGGGACGCCAAATTGTCTCAGTTCTTCCTGTTAATTTGCTGGCTTGCCCACCTCTATCTGCCGCTGGTAGAACTTGACTTACATATTTATTATGCTCGTTACAGCGAGTAAATGAATGCAGCAATGGCACATCGGCTTCAACAGAAAAGAGAAGTCAGATCTTGGGTTCGGAACTCTAGCCCAAGAGCCTGCCCTATGACCATACACAATCATCCTCGCTCTTCTCTTACAAAAATCAACCGTTTGCCAACATTGGTCCTAAAAACTACAGAACCTCGGGGACAGATGCACTCACCTGCTGCGATCGCCCAGCACTCCGCCTCTCCTATACTCGAATGCACTGATTTGTGTCTGCCGGTCGCTATGGATACGGACTCTGTGACGTCAGACGCTCGCTGTAGCGTAATAAGCTGCGTTTCCAGCGGAGGGCGCAGTGTGCCACTTCGCGTGCAGGTTATTATGATGATGCTGACCGTCCGTGGAACTGCCGTTATTGAGTTGGAAAGCCCTAAATAGTGCGCCTCTACTTAAACCAGCTGGATCGTTATTTATTGATACTACACCTCGCAGCACGCCGTGAACCTGTAAAGCCTTCTTATCCAGCCATGGCACCTCATTCGTTTCCCCCGCAAAATATGACACGTTTGTGCCTCCTATGCACTTAAATAAAAGGGCTCAATACTTTCTTCAGCTTTTGTCAGTCCGTTCTCTTGGATCACTTAGCTGTTGGCGAAATACCTGGACCGCACGTGGCAGATGGATAATTTCCTGCTATCATTATGACATTATGATAGCTGAGAAATGAATGAGAGGTTGTCTCCAGTTAGCATATTGTAGTACACATAGCTACCAAGTTTTCATATTGCTTATGTGTGACATTTCCATGGTTTCAGTATATTTATTAGTGACGGCCGCAAATGTGAGACATTTAGAGTGACACTTTCTCGGATGTAAAACCAAGCAAGGAAGTGCACAGAAAGAAATACATATCTGAAATGACACGCTTTTGAGCAACGAGAAGCTCTAAAAAGACCTTTGAACTGCTGCACAACCTTTAAAAGGAAGGTCACTACCCCAAGGCTCTTTCTGAGATGATTGTAGTATGTTTTCAGTGCTTTCTGTTGCAGGTTGGGACCTTTGTAGCACCCTGAATACCAAAGTCACTATTCCCCACAACTCCAATCAGGGCTCAATTTTGTTTCTTTGTTTAGACACAGAGACAGCAGCAGTGATTGCATTAACTAATTAACTTTTCATAATATACACATAAAATATTTGCATTTTCCTTTCTATTATTTTAACTTGCATCATGTATCGTTCAGACTATTTTTTATTCAGTTCCCTGAAATTGAAATACCAACAAATAATCATAGAACATTTTGGGATTTAAGCGGAGGGTTGAATGCTAGACTGTGTAGGATGTGTCGTTTGAAGTGTGTATTCTTTGTTTTGATCCTGTGTGGGGATCATTCTCTCAACAGTTATGCAGTGTAGGAAGCTGGCTCTCTATATACTTTACCAAAGTGAGGTATAGTGTGCACAGAGTCCAGTGGAACCCCAAAGGTAGGTAGGCAGAGGTAAAGTAGATAGCACCTCACTCTCTATTTGAGGTAGTGTGGTCAAGCAGTAATGCTTTATCAAAGGACAGTGTTAAGCATTTGTTGTACACACAGAGTCAGCAAATTAATTCACAAACTCAAAGACTGAACTTCAGACCAATTGTTTTTGTATAAAAATATTCTTTTACTTATTTTATTTCCTAGAACCAAGCAAGCCTGGTACAGGTAAGTGATAAATACTTTGAGGTAAATATACAGTTGTAACGCAGTTTGGATTGTAATTGGATAGGCACTTTGTTTTGATTACAGTAGTGTTACTTATAATGCAGTGCTTTTAAAATACACTACATATACCTTGATCAGGCTTTTTAACCCCTTCGCTGCTAGGCCTTTTCCCCTCCTGTGCTAAGCCTTTTTTTGGCGATTTGGGGTAGTGTGCGCTTAGGCCCCTGTAACTTTTTGACCACATAAGGTATCCACTCCAAATTTGCGTCCTTTTCTTCCAACATCATGTGGATTCTAAAGGTGCCCAGGGTTTGTGGATTCCCTTGGAGGGGTCCCAGAAATTAAGCAAAATACAGTAAAATTGTAGTTTTTTTCAGAAAAATGGGAAAAACGGGCTGCAAATGAAAGCCTCTGGGTTTTTCCCTGCAAATGTTATCAAAAAAGGGTTTGTGGGGCTGAAGTCTCCATTTTCTCAGCTTTCAGGGAATGACAGTCTTTTGTCAGAGAACCAACATTTTTCCCACAGTTTTGGCATTTTTCTGGGACATAGCCTATTTCTGCTATTTTTAGAGCTTTCAACCTTCTTCCAGGTAATGGTAGAAATGAGTTTGAAAGCAATGATGGATCGTGGAAAGCTATACATTTTCGAAAAGTAGATAACATTTTAAATTCAGAAAGGGGTCATTTGTCTAAATCCATGAAGGTTTCTTTATAGAAACTAACAATTAAATATTGGAATAATTGAAAATTAGTTGAAAAAACAGCCTTTTGTCTCAACGTTTTCACCTGTAACTTCTTGTAATTTTGACAGCTCTTTGAAAGCAATATACTGTTACATCGGTTTAACCTTCCTGGTTGTGTGGATATATAGGACTTGTAGTTTCACCAAGAACCCGACGAACCCAGAGCCAAAAACTGAGCAGCAACTTGCAATGGTATTTTATTATTTATCAGGTATAGAGCATTTATTCTTGGAAAATGTATACATGAAAAAATTGGTATGAAAGACCCTATGTATTTCTGAATTGGGTACAAATTATAGAGTTTAGAAACAGTCTATATTTGCACATTTTCAAAATTGGGAATACTCATACTAGCATGAGAATTATTGGTCATTTTTCAAAATGAGTTTTTTTCCACAATGCCTTTCATTGGGAAGGGAAAAATGCATAAAAACTCAATAGGTAATAACAGTTGATTTAGAAATCTGAATTACCCTAAGTCTCCCAATAAAAACGGTACCTCACTTGTGTGGGTCGGCTTTGTGCCTTTGACAGGAAACAGCGCAAAATGCAACGTGGTCACACCTCAAGTTTGCAGTTAAAAATTGACCCTTTTATGGCAAAGTGCCTAGCTGTAGTTTTTGCACACTAGCTCTGCCAGAACCTAGGGAAACCTAGCAAACCTATAGATTTTTAAAAACTAGACACCCAGGAGAATTCAGGATGGGGTGACTTGACTGCCTCCCACCAGGTTCTGTTACCCAGAATCCCTTGCAAAGCTAAAAAAATTACAGAAAAATGCATTTGCCTCACATTTCTGTGGTGGAAAGTTCTGGAATCTGCATGGATCAACAAATTTCCACCCACCCAGCGTTCCCCCAGGTCTCCCCAAAAAAATGGTACCTCACTTGCCTGGGTCTGCCTAGTGCCTGCGACAGGAAACAGCGCAAAACCCAACGTGGTCGCACCTCAATTTTGCAGTGAAAACTGGCCCTTTTTTGGCAAAGAGCCTGCCTTTCGTTTTTGAACCCTAGCTCTGCCGGCACAGAGGGAAACCTAGCAAACCTATACATTTTTAAAAACTAGACACCCAGGGAAATTCAGGATGGGGTGACTTGACTGCCTCCCACCAGGTTCTGTTACCCAGAATCCCTTGCAAAGCTACAAAATTGACAAAAATGTATTTTCCTCACATTTCTGTGGTGGAAAGTTGTGGAATCTGCGTGGATCAACAAATTTCCACCGACCTAGCGTTCCCCCAGGTCTCCCGAAACAAATGGTACCTCACTTGCCTGGGTCTGCCTAGTGCCTGCAACAGGAAACAGCGCAAAACGCAACGTGGTCACACCTCAATTTTGCAGTGAAAACTGGCCCTTTTTTGGCAAAGAGCCTATCTTTTGTTTATGAACCCTAGCTCTGCCGGCACCTAGGGAAACCTAGCAAACCTATACATTTTTGCAAACTAGACACCCAGGGGAATTCAGGATGGGCGTGACTTGACTGCCTCCCACCAGGTTCTGTTACCCAGAATCCCTTGCAAAGCTAAACAAATGGCATAAAAAATGCATTTTCCTCACATTTCTGTGGTGGAAAGTTCTGGAATCTGTGTGGATCAACAAATTTCCATGGACGCAGCATCCCCCAAGGTCTCCCGAAAAAAATAGTACCTCACTTGCCTGGGTCTGCCTAGTGCCTGCAACAGGAAACAGCGCAAAACGCAACGTGGTCGCACCTCAATTTCGCAGTGAAAACTGCCCTTTTTTGGCAAAGAGCCTACCTTTAGTTTTTGAACCCTAGCTCTGCCGGCACCTAGGGAAACCTAGCAAACCTATACATTTTTGAAAACTAGACACCCAGGGGAACTCAGGATGGGGTGACTCGACTGCCTCCCACCAGGTTCTGTTACCCAGAATCCCTTGCAAAGCTAGAAAAATGACAAAAGAAACTCATTTTCCTCACATTTCTGTGGTGGAAAGTTCTTGAATCTGCGTGGATTCTGTGTAACAGAACCTGGTGGGAGGCAGTCGAGTCAGTCACCCCATCCTGAATTCCCATGGGTGTCTAGTTTTCAAAAATGTATAGGTTTGCTACGTTTCCCTAGGTGCCGGCAGAGCTAGGGTTCAAAAACGAAAAGTAGGCACTTTGCCAAAAAGGGCCAGTTTTCACTGCAAAATTGAGGTGCGACCATGTTGTGTTTTGCGCTGCTTCCTGTCGCAGGCACTAGGCAGACCCAGGCAAGTGAGGTACCATTTTTTGGGGACACCTGGGGGAACGCTGGGTGGGTGGAAATTTGTTGGTCCACGCAGATTCAAGAACTTTCCACCACAGAAATGTGAGGAAAATGTGTTTTTTTGTCATTTCTTTAGCTTTGCAAGGGATTCTGGCTAACAGAACCTGGTGGGAGGCAGTCGAGTCACCCCACACTGAATTCCCATGGGTGTCTAGTTTTAAAAAATGTATAGGTTTGCTAGGTTTCCCAAGGTGCCGGCAGAGCTAGGGTTCAAAAATGAAAGGCAGGCACTTTGCCAAAAAAGGGCCAGGCTTCACTGCGAAATTGAGGTGCGACCACGTTGCGTTTTGCGCAGTTTCCTGTCGCAGGCACTAGGAAGACCCAGGCAAGTGAGGTACCATTTTTCTCAGGGTGGGTGGAAATTTGTGTGAGCCCATTGATGCCACACTTTTACACACAAAAATGTTAGAAAAAACAAATTTATTCAGCTACATTTAAAGTTTGCTAGCGATTTTGAGAAAAGGAACGTTGGAGGATCCACGCAAGCCATACCCCTTTGAAAGCCCCCTGGTGTCTACTTTCGAAAAATGTGTGGGTTTGCTAGGTTTCCGTAGATGGCAACCGAGGAAGGAGTGAAAAACCCATGTGACCCCCCTAGGTAAACCAATTAGTTTTGACAAAATTAGTTGTTTACTTGTGCAGCGTGACAATTTGGGCGCAATATTGCAAGGAAAATATGACGGACATTGTGAGTTTTGCAGGATATTGTGGATAAAATTAGTTGTTAGATTTCACCAGAGAGACATCACCATGTAGTCCCATGGGTTTAACAATATCTACAATTGGCAGGTTATTCATAGGCAGAATGTACACCTTGGCAGAGAGACTAAAAAAAACAAGATCCCTGCACAGCCATCTATTCCTCAAACAGACACACATACTGGTTGGATTTGGCACGAGGGCGAGTGATGGTTCAGTATATATAATTTTATTAACAAGAGATTTCACAAAAATGAAATGCACTATCAATTACATGGACAACAAAACTGAACCAATGACTCGCAGCACGTGAGCTGTAAATCCACTTCAAGGCACCAACCGCTTTACAGGCCATTCACACACCTTTTATACCTGACAAACAGAAGACCATTCACACCACCAGGCACAAAAGCAACACATCACAACATTTACCAAAAAAAGTGACAAGGTGCGTCCTGCTTCAAAAAAAACCCAAAAAAACTACACAGACATCAAGTTTTCAATCACACACACATACTGGTTGGATTTGGCACAAGGGTGAGTGATGGTTCAGTATAAACCATTGAATTAGCGAGTGATTTCACGAAAAATGAAATACACTGTTGATAATGGAAAGGACAAGAAACTGAACCATTGACTCACAGCTTGTGAGCTTTAAAGCCACGACAAGGCACCAACCTCTTTACAGGACATTCATACACCTTTCATACATGTGACACATACAAAACATTCACACCACCAGCCGCGGACCCATCGCATTACTACACTTCCACCAGCAGACAATGCCAATCAAGGGCCCATCACTTTCACACGCACACATTCCAGACACATCAACTACACAAACTCATGGATTACATGGAGTGGCGCTCAGCTAGCACTGTGTGTAGTAACAAGCATTAAGTCACTTCCCACACACTGCCAGCCAAGCACCAGTCCACGCACACCACCAGCCAAGCACCAGACCACACACACCGCCAGTCAAGCACCAGACCACGCACACTGCCAGTCAAGCACCAGTCCACATACACACCGCCAGGAAAGCACCAGTCCACAGACACCGCCAGCCAAGCACCAGTCCAGGCACACCACCAGCCAAGCACCAATCCAAACACAACACCAGGCAAGCGCAAGACCACACACACCGCCAACCAAACACCAGACTACGCACACCGCCAGGCAAGCACCAGTCCACACACACCGCCAGGACAACACCACTGCACACACACCGCCAGCCAAGCACCAATCCAAACACACCACCAGGCAAGCGCAAGACCACGCACACCGCCAACCAAGCACCAGACCACGCACACTGCCAGCCAAGCACCAGTTCACACACACCACCACGCAAGCGCCACTCCACACACACCGACAGCCAAGCTCCAGCCCAGGCACACCACCAGCCAAGCACCAATCCCAACACACCACCAGGCAAGCGCAAGACCACGCACACCGCCAACCAAGCACCAGACCACGCACACTGCCAGCCAAGCATCAGTTCACAGACACCGCCAGCCAAGCACCAGTCCACAGACACCGCCAGCCAAGCGCCAAACCATGCACACCGTCAGACAATGGACACTACACGCAAACCAACATCATACTTTAGTTTTTTTCAATACAAATAAAAAACATAAACAAATTTCAAATTGATACAAATCTACTAACACAACAACTACATCTAAATACACTACACAAATGCCAACTTTGGAACGGAACAATAAGTTTTAAAGAATAGAGACTAGCCAGTTCACTTTACCACTCATGGATGCTCCCTAAAATTCTTTTGCGTGTGGTACATTCTAAAACAAGCAGGTACACACAGACCAGGGTTAGAAGGACAGTCGGGGCAGTACATACGAACCTCCTTCCGCAAACCTCTTCGCCAACAGACTCTACATCTCCGACTGGGAAAGTCTTTTGAGGTTGTAGGAGGAATTCGATCAGGAAAGTGGCGATCTTTCAATCTGGCAACATCCTCCACCACTCCAACTCCAGGAACACTTGCCTGTTCCACTAAACAAGGCTGCTTATTACAGACTCCTGAAACTTTACAAAAGTCCTCTTTGACTGAGGACAAGATTGCTGAAACACAACAAAAGCATTAAAGGTTGCCAAGTGGAAAAGATGAATAGCCAACTTCTTTTCCCAAATGTAAGCCTTACGAAGAGCAGCATACGGCTCCAACCTCTGATCTACTCTGTCAACACCACCCATGTGCCTATTATAGTCTAAAATGCACACAGGTTTGTGCGCTTCTGCAACCTGACCCCAAACAGTTACCGCATCAGTGCTTTCATCATGTATGGAAGTCAACATGTAGACATCTCTCCTGTCTGAAAACTTCACAGCTAGAAGCTCCTCACAACGCAATGCACTGCACTGTCCCCGAGCAAGCTTTTGACAAACAAGTTATTTTGGGAAACCTTTACGGTTAGAGCGGATTGCGCCACAAGCAACAGTGTCCACTTTGGCCAATTCCCTGAACAACCGCACACCAGTGTAGAAGTTATCTACCTATAAATGGTGGCCTTTGTTAAAAAATCCTCGACCAAGTTACCACACAATTTTCTCAGTCACTCCAAAAGTCGACGGACAATCAGGGGGGTTAATCCTGGATTCCTTACTGGTGTACACCCTGAAATTAGAGACATATCCAGTCTGACTGTCACACAGCATATAAAGCTTAATTCCATAGCGTGCCCTCTTACTAGGAATGTATTGCCTAAATACCAAGCGGCCCTTGAACAACAGCAAAGACTCATCCACTGCAATTTCTTTTCCAGGAGCAAAGATCTCAGGAAATCGATCAACAAAATGATCAATGACAGGCCGAATCTTGAAAAGACGGTCACAATCAGGGTGATCTTGTGGCAAAGATAAACCATTGTCAAAAAAATGCATCATCCGAAGCAGAAGCAAATACCTATCATGACTCATGACTGCCGGAAATATAGCTGTTGCCATCAAGGGACTAGTAGACCAATATGAAGCCATTGATGGTTTCCTAAGCAAGCCTATCAAAAAAGTTAAACCTAAAAACTTTTTCATCTCCTCCAAATTTGTGGGAGTCCACCGGGTAGCTCTAGCGTGGGGCTTAAGGCTGGCACTGTTCTCCCTCAAAAACTGTTCTGCATACAAATTAGTCTGCTCTATAATCTCTGCCAAAAACACATCATCCATAAAAAACTTGAAAAAATCAATTGGTAAAAAGTTTTCAGAGTTCACCCTACACCCTGGAACACCAGTAAATTTAGGCAATGCCAGCTGCACCATGCCAGGGGCAACCCAGAGGTCAGAACTTTCAACGACAAGTCTTGCAGCCTCAGGCTGCCGCCCAGCTGCCTCTTGTCTCACTACACCCACCAACTGGAAGTCTAGCAGCCCCAGGCTGCAGCCCAGATGCCTCTTGCCGCACTATCGGCACAGCAATGTCCTCCGCAACCACAGGCACTTCATCCACACCAAAAGTAGCTTCATCAGCACTCAGAGTATCTTCATCATCAGATGAAGCCATGTGTAGAGAAAACTCACTACCTGAATCTTCACCTCCCACCTCTGCCTCAGAATCAGAGTCAGTCTCTGGACCATGGCCAGAGGAAAAATCAAAAAGCATTCCAACAACTTGCTGAGCAGTAATCCGACGGCTAGCCATTATCCTTACTAAGAAAGGAGTCTGCACAAACACCTCAACAACCAACACTGTGCAAAGTATGTAAAAAAATGTAAGCCTTTATCACAAAGATCTATATACTGAAAAAATATACAATTCACTTACAAGAGACAGCTACACTCATCAGCACCTACTCTGCAAAGACACAGCAAATAGGCAACAATATCCCACTAGAAAGAAGAAAAAAAACCTTACATCTACAGAAGTACACATCAAGAACAAATGCAAAACATGTTTTACAATCACAAAAAACAGAAACCAAACATACTCGTATTATTACACACTTTGCAAAAAAAACAATTACATAAAAATTGAACAAAAAAGGTCTCTTACCAAACACATGCCACTACACAAATAGCAGAACAGCAGAACCACCAGTAACGGTATAACGGAAACACACACTGCAACAATCTAAAGAGAAAATAAAACAATACACATTAGAAGAAAAAAAAACAATACACATTACA
Source organism: Lissotriton vulgaris (assembly GCF_964263255.1). Lineage (NCBI taxonomy): Eukaryota > Metazoa > Chordata > Amphibia > Caudata > Salamandridae > Lissotriton > Lissotriton vulgaris. Next base: position 783,723,427 of record NC_141694.1, on the reverse strand, counting down.
ACATACTATGTCACAGGGTATGTCACAAATGGGGTGTCTGCTCCCATGGGGGGCAAAATATATAAATCTTTTTAAATTTAGGCCCCCTGGAAGCAACCCTTGCCAAGGGGTCGCTTTCATTTAAAAAAAAAAAGATTTCCCTGGTGTCTAGTGTTTTTTTTGCTCCCTCCAGAGGGCAGAAAGGCCAAATTAAGCCACTAATCTGCCCCCAGAGGGGGCAGAACATATTTTTGAAAACATATGGGCCCAAGGAAGCGATCCTTGGCCAAGGGGTCGCTTCCTATACAAAAAAAACAATCCCTGGTGTCTAGTGGGCTTTTCTACCCCCCCCCCCTCGGTCCAGAAACGCTAAAAAAACAGCCGATCTGCCCCAGGGGGGGCAGAAAAGTCTAAAATATTTATATTGCCCCCTGGAAGCGACCCTAAAAAAATGATTTAGCCTCTGGAAGCGACCCTTGCACAATAGGTCACTTTCTTTATAAAAAAAGAACAATCCCTGGTGTCTAGTGGGCTTTTCTACCCCCCTAGGTCCAGATTAGGCCCAAAAAATGTCCGTCTAAAATAATTTATAAGCCCCTAGGAAGCGACCCTTGCCCAGGGGGTCGCATCCTTTATAAAAATAGACCAATCCCTGGTATCTAGTGGGCTTTTCTACCCCCCCCCCCCCGGTCCAGATTCGGCCCAAAAAACGGGCAGAAAAGTCTAAAAAAAATGTGCTTGCCCCTAGGAAGCGACCCTTACCCAAGAGGTCGCTTCCTTTATAAAAAAAAGAACAATCCCTGGTATCTAGTGTGCTTTTCTACTCTCCCTGGGTCCAGATTCGGGAAAAATAGTCCCGGGCAGAAAAGTCTGAAATAAAAATTGCACCCCAAGGAAGCGACCCTTGCCCAAGAGGTCGCTTCCTATGCCAAGAAAAAAACATCCCTGGTGTCTAGTGGGGGCATTTCTGGTGCAGGATCGCAACGCTGTGCGCGATCCTGCAATAGAAATGACCTGCATTGGGACATCAGGGGAGAGGAAACACTGTTTCCTCCCCCCCGATGCCTCAAGGCACAGAGAAACGACCCCCCCGCCCCACCGAAGAGCACAAAACCTACCTTGCTAGCTCGACGCGCTGACGTCACAAGGAAGCGTGGGGGGGGGCAGCGGAAAGTCTTCCGCTGCCACCCCTGCTAAAATAACGAAATTCGATGCCCCGGGGGTGGGGGGGGGGGCTGGAGTGCCAGCGCTCATCCCGAGGGCTGTGCCGATGACGGAGCGGTTCCGTCATCAGCACAGCCCAAACGACGCTGATGACAGAACCGCTCCGTCATCAGCGTCGAAGGGGCTAATAAAATGACCAGTACATTTCTTTCAGATTACTTTTCTTACACAGTGTGGTATACCTGGAAACTACACTGGGACATTTCCTGTAAGCTGGTAGGGAAAAGCGTTTTTGTTGGTTAGTACAATTTTAAAGGATTTCTTTAGGTTTTCCAACTCCACACTTAAAAACTTTTCATAGAAAAACAGTCAATGTTATCCTATGGAGGAAAATAGTGTTATCGGTTTAAAGGTAAGCACTTTGTTGTGGGAGTTGGTGTTCTGGAGTTAGACTCATGGGTCCCATAGGGTCAATGATGCACCCTTGTTCCACCTTCAGCTGCCCCATGGCAGCAGGGTGCAGAGTGCTGGGACCCAATGTTATCCATAGGGGGATAGGGGGCCTCTGGTTGGTGGCTGCTGACGAGCAGGCCACTGGGTTGTGGGAGCAAAGCTCCTGGCCGGGTGCAGAGTGCTGTTTTGGCATTAGAAGCCCCGTACCTTTCAATGGGGAGTCGCTGGTTTGTAAAAGCATTGCAGGCTTTGGGACGAAGGTCTTTTGGGTGCGACCACCACTGGTAGAGGAAAGTTGGGACCTTGGGGGTTGGTTAGGCATCGTTGGTTGGGCCACCCAAGGCATTGGGGCGTCAGGTGCAGGGGTGCCTTTTAAGGTTGGATCTTCTTACCAGCTCCTGGTCATGGTTGGGGGGACTTTCCGGTTTGAGGCTGCAGGCATCGGCTTGTGTCTTGAGGCAGGTCAGGGGTCGCCTGATCTTGGGTCAGGATCGCCAGGGGACCACCTCTTTATGTTGGGCCACTCAAACTCAGGCCATGGGCGTCAGGTGCAGATTGGTGCAGACCCGTGGATCCTTGCGGAACTGGAGTCTGTGTTTGAACAAATCTGGTGTTTACAGGAGACAGAGTCTTTGGGATTGAAGGCATTTATTATTTTATTTATTTTATTTAAACTGTTTTATATAGTGCTGGCTAGACCCAAAGGTATCAGAGCGCTTTACAAGGGTTTGGGAAGAAAAAATTGCAGGATAACATTATTACGAGGAGGTAAGATGCAAGACAATGATGATAATAACAATATGTCAGGAACCATAATTAAATGAACACGAAAATAAGGAGTACATTTAGGCAATAACCGATTTTGAATAATTAGGCTAGCTTGGGTGATCAGGGCTGAGGGGGTGAAAGTGTGGGGGTATGGAGGAAGTGAAGCGTTTGATGGGAGAGGTGCTAGCATGAAGGCGTAGGCAGTGAATATAAGAGAACTAGTAGGGGGAGGGTGAAAGTATAGGAAAGGAAAAGAAAGGAACTTCCCTGGGGCAAGATGGCAATCGCACTCGTGATCGAGTGAGCAGGCTGTGGACTCTCCTCTGCAGGGATCCCTCTTGCTTAACCCTCCAGAGGATTTTTATGTAAAGATTTCTGGGCATGCTGTGGATGTGTCGATACCCGCTTTTTGAATGATCATTGCAGGTTGATCGACGTGAACAGCGTAGCTCCATTAGACATCTGTGGAGCTCAGGAGTGTGCTACCTGTGGCCGCGGTCCCGGTGGGTAGCGGAAACTTCATCCGAAAACCAGGAGCGGAGTACTCAGATTGTACTGGCCCCAAAGAACGCTAGCAAGGGCACCAAGACCCGGGCGGCTGCCTCTGCGGTCCCGACTTCCCACGTCCCCTCTCCTGCTGGAAATGAAAATAAGCGTGTCGGGGGAGGCGGCGTGGCTGGAGCACATCTTGAGAAACCCGGCTCTTCTCCCGGCTCTTCTCCTGGGGTTACACAGAAGGGAGACAGCACTGGTCGCAAAACTCTCATGGCTCCTGGGATATTCAAGAAACAGCAGGGCAAAGGTAGGAGCCCAGACATCATTGTTCCACCGGGGGCTCCGGTAATTATAGCATCCTGCAACAAAGTATCAACTGCAGTGACGGTAATACCAGAGCAGAAGAGGAAACAAAAATCCTTAATGCAGCCTGGGTCAGTGGTGTCGATAGTAAATGGAGAAGGTGCTAGATTGCTTGAATCAGGGGATATAGGGGATGATGTGCAGTGTAACGACGTTGGTGCAGGGGTGGCTGCCATCCAGCAAGCAACTCCATCTCAGGGAGAGATTCCCCGTGAGGGTAATAATGATGTGAATAAAACAAATGAGGTGCTTGAAACATTAGAGATACTTGAGTCACTCAAACTGCTTCAGCTTACATCGGGAGTAAAAATGCTCCCCGCTAACTCTCAGGGGGATGCCCAGATTTTGGCACACACAACACTGGGTATTGATAACCAGATTCATGGAAGCTCTCGAGAGGAATTACAGGATACAGGAAATATGGTCAATATGGAAAACTCTGATAAAGACTTAATTAAAGATCTGGACTCAGGGGGAAAGTTCTATTCAATGTCTGACCCCTCTAATTCCTCGGATAATGAGAGTGTAGGAGGATACTGGGCAGACGACAAGAGTGATACCAGTTATGTCCTGCAGGTTGACGAGGAAATTAGCCTGGATGTATTTATTGATAAAGGAACCGTGCGTAAATTAAGGGATCTTTCCAAAGCGGAGGCAAGGATCTCTGCAATCGAAGACGAAATAGTTCAGCAGAAGGCGACAACAACATCTTTGCAATCTTCGAGAGACGATACTAACTGGAAACTTATAGATTTGGAGAATCGTTCCAGAAGGAACAATTTACCTATTCGGGGGTTCCAGAAGAGAGAGAAGGCAAAGACGTACGACAGTTTGTTATCGATCTATTCTCAGAAGCCTTCCCTGAACTCAAACATTGGAAGTGGGAAGTAGAACTTCAGAGAGCACATAGGTTTTCTTTTCACTTGCGGGGTGGGACAGGGGGGGCTAACGTTAAGCCTAGGGATACACTGATCTGTCTTAACAACTTTTTGCTTAGGGAATCTCTATATGATTTAACAAGGCCTGACAGGAAGAGAGGAGGGAAGGTCTGTGAATTTTTTGTACGCCCCGATTTTTGTCAGGCCACGGTCCAAAAGAGATGGCATCTGCGGCACATGATTCCACTTTTTCAAGCTAAATGTGCACAGTCCTTCCTTCTCAATCCGTCTAAACTGAAAATCATTTATAGAGACAAAACAGATTGTTTTGTGCACAATTTAGAGGGAATCTAGCAATGTATTCAGTAATTTAGAGAACACTGTATTTGTTAGTAGTTTTAGTGTTCCCATCCCAATGGCCCAGGCGGTCTCACCCCACTGTTGTTATTTTTTCCCTTTGTTTTGTTGTATATTTTTCCTGGGGGGGGGGGGTTGGAGGAGTGCACCTAATCCGCCCTCCATCACAAGAGGACTGACTCAGTCCTGATGCCTCATTCGGGTGGGGGGAGGGGGATCTTGGGTGGGCAAGGGAGGAAGGGGGAGGGAGGGGGTGAGAGATGGCATGTTTGGGATATGGTGTTTGCAATGCATCAAGGTTATGGTAATTATGTTTATGATCGACTTTAATGTACAATAATGATTGGTAAATTTTCTGTTTGTTCATGGAATATCTGTGGCGTAAAGGATAAAAGGAAAAGAGGGATAATGGCTCAAATTTTAACTATGATGCAGGTGGATCTGCTATGTGTACAAGAAACACATATTGTATGGAACAACTGAAAGTGGTTATGAATTGGCACTGTTATATCCTTGTGTTTTGCAATTCTCTGGACCACCAGCATACGTATTCTGTGTTTTTTAACAAAATCCGAACAAATGTGTTTTCTAAAACCCCAGCCAATGGGTCTGTGTTAGGTTCATTTTATTGCTTCATGTACTTCCCCTGTCCCAGATTAGTCTAATAGGGGATCTCCCTTTTTTTCTTTGCTCCTCTTCATGGGACATCCAAAGCTCCTGCAGAACTGCTTGAGTTGACACACTTTGTAACCATTTAACATTTCAATATCAAACTCCAGTTCTGCAACACCACTTGCTGGTTTACCCTTCTGAGACATAATGCATAGATACTTAATGGGTTACTCAAAAATAGAACCCCCAAAACACCCCACAGTATGTGGTTGTGTAGTGATCTGCACTAAACTAGTGATGTACACCAATCGCTGTGGGTCAAGTAGAAATACAGGTTCAAATCCTCACCAGCAATGTTAGAAATGGGGTTCTCTAGTTGGCAGAGGTAGGTACCTTTGTCCAAATAGGGACCCTTAGTTCTAGTCAGGGTAAGGGGGATACATACTTTAGATAACCCCTGCTCACCCCCTTGGTAGCTTGGCACGAGCAGACATACTTATCCCAAAGGCAATGTGAAAAGTATTTGTACCAACACTCACAGTAACACAGTGGAAACACCACACATGGACACCACACGAGTTTAGAAAAAGAAAATTTCTTTGTCTAAACTGAACAAGACCAAAACAACAAAAATCTAACATACACAGTCAAAAATATGATGTTCAAAACGTTTCAAGAACATGTACCATAGAAAACTATATATGTGTGACTTTTCACCAAAGTACCTGTAGCTGCATCAAAGTTCACAAGCCAAACAGCCACAGTGTTGGGAAACAAAGAGATATAACACTCCTGAGAACTTGGGGAGGCAATGCGACAGTCCCGCTGCATGCAGAGGAAGGGTTATGTAGAATCCAGTCTGTACGGGGAGTGATGCATCGATTTTTTGTGATGGTTTCGGTCCGTGGGTGATGCGTCGGAAGAACTTGCCGCACAGGTACGATGGGTGGAAATTCGGGATGCGTCAGCAATTGATGCCGCGGGGGTGAGCGGTGCTGCGTCGGTCTTTTTCAGCCGCAATCCCTCGATGTGTCAATGCACGCAGCGGCGTCAGGCGCAGCAGAGGTTTCCGCAGTGGCATGGCGATGCATGGAAATTTTTCAGCACCATGGATATGCGTTGGGAAAACAGCCGGAAGAAGAGCGATGCGTTGATTTCTGTAATTCTTTGAGTTTCTTCGCTTCCAGCTCCCAAACAGCAGCAACAACCTCCAGAGGCCCCAAACTCGCACAGGCACCTCTTGGCATGTTAGAACTCACAGTAGCAGAGCTCAGGGGAGCTGGGGGTGAAGTCTTTGTGTTCCTGAGACTTCAGAATAGGAGGTCAGCACACTTGTGGCCCTTGTAGATCTCCTTCAAGCAGGGGACACAGCACACAGCAAAGTCCTTCTCCTTTCCTTAGCAGAAACAGCAACTGCAGGCCATCCCAGATGCACAGCAAGGGCAGTACTTCTCTTCAGTCTCTCCAGCTCTTCTCTTTTGCAAAGGGTCCTCTTGAATTCCAAGGATGATCTAAAGTTCAGGGGTTTTAGGTATAAAACTTATACCCTAAAATGTCTTTGTTCTCTTTGTGCAAGGGGCTCTGAGCCCAGTTCAAACCAGTTCTGGGGCACTCTACAAGTGCACAAAAACATCCATTGTCAGTGTGAGCCTTTGTTCCAAACACACCACAGGGGGGGGCGGAGCCAGCATTGTGGAAGGCAGACAAAGCCCTAATCAGGTACAGGTGCCACTCCTCCCACCACTCCAAATGCAGATCAGGCCTATTCAGCATAGTGCTGATTAATCCAGACTCCTGAAGCCACTGTACCTGCCCAACCCCAGTCACTCCAAAGCCAGACAGTCAATCCACGAACAGGCAGAGGCACACAGGATGGTTGAACAAGAAAATAGCCACTTTCTAAAAGTGGTATTTTCAAACACACAATTTAAAAAACATATTTACTAAAAGATGTGTTATTAAATCCTGAGTTCAGGGATCCTGAGTTCAGGGATACCAAACTCCATTTTTCCATCTTATCCCTATGGGAAGATATGCTTGTAAAAGGTTACAAAGCATTCCCCATTCTGTCTTATGGGGCAAGATAGCCTTTCACCAGTGAAAAACAAAATTGCCAGTATTTCACTATCAGGACATGTTACACACACCAGTACATGTTCTACCTTTCACATACACTGCACCCTGCCCAGGGGGGTACCTTGGGCCTACCATAGTGTTACCCTATATGTAAGAAAAGGGAAGGGTAGGGCCTGGCTAGTGGGTGCACTTGCCAAGTCGACATGGCAGTTAGCAAACTGCGCGTAGGCACCGCAGTGGCAGGCTTGAGACATCTTTTCAGGGCTACTCATGTGGGTGGCACAATCAGTGCTGCAAGCCCACTAGTAGTGTTTGATTCATCAGCCCCTGCACACTCAGTGCACTTTACTAGGGACCTACTGGTAAAACAAATATGCCAATTAGGGATAACCAATCACAATAGCAATTTACACAGAGAGCATATGCACTTTAGCACTGATCAGCAGTGGTAAAATGCCCAAAGTTCTATAGCCAACAAACACAGGTCAAGAAAAAATAGGAGGAAGATGCAAAAAAAAATTGGGGATAACCCTTCAAAAAGGCCATTTCCAACAATTTCCCTTACTGACTGCCATGGACCGAGTGGTCACACACGCCCACTCAGGAAGACCCTACATCTTTAAATGAGACTTCCGCTCCACCTTCTACCAAGGGGAGCCTTCAAATCGTTACCTAGCAGAGAGTCAACAGGCATGGCTGGCCTCACTGCTACTCTCAAGGTAACTGAGACCCCCCACTCAAAGGGAACCTGTGCCACTTTGCAGTGGCACTCAGAGTTGTGAGCTGCAACTACTGGGTAGAATGTGTTGGGGACTACCTGCTCCTCAGACACTAGCCTACAACTGACAGCTGTCACGTTTGTCAGGAACCACAACGCTCTTCGGGATCAGGTACCCAAAGCTTAGAGGCGGTCTGGCGAGGGAAAATGTAAAGGGCCAGGATGATTCGGCCTGGGAGTTGCCAATCTGCAAAACAAAGGAAAGGCCCGTTATAAGTACTCTTGAGCACCTTTCTGACTCTATAATCTGTTACTTTCATACCTGTACCTTGCTAAGAATACCAGCGGAAAGAACTTCACTATCGCCTGACCCTCTGCTCCTGCGGGCCGCCCCTGGACGCTTCCAGTGACACACACCATGAGGACTCTATGGAAACCGCCAGGTAGCGCCGATATAAAGTCCTCTTAGCAACCAAACGATAAAACACCCCCTCTTCTGCTAAGTCACAGAAGCTATGACAGTATCCATATGTAATGCACCAGAGCCCGGAAAGTAATATGAAATAGAAACAAAAGAAAACAAGGAGGCTCCTCGGAGAAGTGAGTCTACTAGTCTTACCGCCAACACACCCGGAGTCAACAGTATACTGGGCTCCTCAGTAAGTAATGAGCAGTCTCCTCCTTGATCATCAAAGCACTCCCCCTTGAGAGAATCCCTCTCTGAGTACAGGATACCGCCGGCGTCTGTGTCTTCGCGAATAATTCAGCGAAGCCCCACAGCGCCTCCTAAGCGCATCAGCCGCCACGCTTCTCCGATGTCACAGCGGTTCCGACGGTGGCTGTGTCTTCGCGTCTAGCAAACCCCGAAGCACCACAGCTCACCGGATGCAAATCAGCCGACTCGCTCTCCCGCAGCGGCAGAATCAAAGTCCGACCCCGAAAAGGGTCATAGCCACAGATGTCCGTGTCTTCGCGAAGAGCTCTGCGAAGCACCACGGAACCAACAACTAACGGGCAGCCGCACCACTAACGAATCCAGAACAAACACCAAATCCAATACAACCCGACCTCCGGGTTCAGAGAGACTATATAGTTCCCGCCTTCATGCCGCCAGGACTTCTGGGACATGTAGTACCAACATTAGGCAGGCGCAGTTCACCTGGTCTCAGAACCTGACAACGTTGGCTCCAGTGTCTCCCAGGCCATTGATGGTCACTGCTGGAAAGTGGATTATAAGAAGGGGCAAATGTATATCTGCCACTAGCAATATGGCCACTAAAACAGTATATGACTCAGAATAGGTCATAGAAAATTATTCCTATGCTCAACCCTTGGTAGCTTGGCTACGAGCATGCAAGCATGCAGGCTTAACTTCAAAGACAGGTATGTAAAGCATTTAAAAACACTAAATCAGTAAATAATTAAGACACAATGCACAATAGAAATCCAACAGCAATTTATAAAAAATAGAAAATAGGTTTACCTTTAAAATGACACCAAAATGAGAAAATTCCAATGTAGGGATCCGGAGATATGCATTTCCAAAGATTTAACAAATTTCTAGCACATAGAAACCTATAGCGCCTTATCGGGATATCTGGTCGCGATAGACCGGGTCAAAGTCAAAGTTTTAGGCCGACCGCGATGGAGCCCTGTTCAGATACCCCTCGCGGTAGGTCTCAGTCACAGTTTTTACCTTCGGACTTAGAAACTTTTCAGGAAGTTTTCTTTGCCGGGTCCCTAGATGTTCTTCACCAGTCCGGATTTGGTGAGGGTTCGCCGGCCTCTGATTTTGCCTACTCATGGTCAAACTCTGTGAGTAAGACCTACGTAGCTTTTCAGCAGGACAAACATGGACGGCAGGCCGACTCGTAGTTGAAGGGAGGCGACTTGGCTAGGTTGAGTCAGTCCCCTTAGGGAGCTTTTTTCCAAAGTTGCTCCAAAGTTCTCCAAACTCCTAGAACTTCTTCCTGAAGTTCCACAAAGGGTCCCTAAGTGTCTCAAACTCACTCCAAGGGTCTGGAATCTCCAGGTTGGTCCTTGAAAGTTGAAGACTTCAGTTCCCACAGTCCACTTGGACAAAACCCTTACACATCTACTGGTAGTTCTCCAGGTTGCGGATCCTTGGTGGTGAGGTTCCAGGTGAGCGCTGTTAACCAATAATTTGCAGAGAGTCCACTCTTTAGTCCTTTTTACAGTAAGGTAATCCACAGGCTGTAGTTTCAGATGGTGCAGAAGGTGTTTCCGAAGAGCAGGCCTTATGAAATACACATCAAACTTCCAGCATGGCCCGTCTTGCTTTCTTAAGTTTCAAGAAGCAGATCTGAGGGGTTCTGCTCATCTCAGATATGTATCCCAATTTCTCTGGGTCAAGCAGGAGGTTACTCCCGTCCAATAGGCTGTAGTGTACCACCCAAAGGTCTGGCCACTTCCTGCAGAGTGTGGCACTATTTTGTCCCAGAGTACACCAATTCTTCCAAATTCATAATGGCTGATTTTCCCCTATGATGGCTAATCTCCATAGTATACCCCCTGCATCTGCTCATTCTTTCCTTCAGCCTAGCATCTGGTCTGGGTTTAAAAAGGTAGAGTTGTAAATGACACTGGTGTCTTCCCCTTCCCTTGAAGTCCATTGTTTACGACTCCTCCCCCTGCTCTGGCATTCCTGTGTAACAGAACACTGCCCTACCAGCAGAGCTGGTTAACCCAAGGGGCTCTTTATTACCTCTTCAAAGAAGCCTGGCTAATCCACTTAACTCTGACCAATCAGGACATTCCACAGGAAGACTGAATCTGGGCTTACAAACTTCTTGTCTGTACATTTTAGGAGAAATTCAACAAAATAATATTGTTGGATTTATCAGTACCATTCTGGGAAGTTTTTGAAAGGTATTTTAACCTTCTCCTATCAAGAGTTAGCAGTTCATAACTTCTTGTCATGTCAACCTATGTGGCATGGGATTTGTAATGGGAAAGTGGTATTTTCAAACACAAAACTTAAAAATCACCCTCACTAAAAGATGCATTTAAACATTCTGAGTTCAGGCATACTGAACTTTATTTTCCTACCTTGTTCCCAGGGGTAGTTATGTTTATAAGATATTATAAGCAACTTCCCCATTCTATCCTATGGGAATAGGTAGCCTTGTAATAATGAAAAAAACTGCACCCTGCCCATAGGGGTACCTTGGGCCTACCTTAGGGGGTGAATAGTCGTGTGAGAAAAGGGAAGGGTAGGGTCTGGCAAGTGGAGGCACTTGCCAAGTCGATATGGCAGTACTAGACTGCACATAAGCACTGCAATGGCAGGCCTTAGGTGGAAGGCACAACCAGTGCTGCAAGCCCACTAGCAGCATTTGATTTACAGGCCTTAGGCACACACAGTGCACTGTACTACAGACTGACTAGTAAATCAAATAAACCAATTATGAAAACACCAATCCATAAATAAGATTTACAAAGGGAACACTTGCACTTTGGCACTGAGCAGCAGTGGCAAAGTGCCCAAAGCATCTAGACCAGCCAAAAACAAAGTTCAACACACAGCAAAAACACAGGAGGCAAAGGCAAAGATACAGGGGAAACCCATGCCAATGATGTCATGTCACACAATATATATATAAAATATATATATACACACACACACACACACTCACACACCCACACACACACACACACACACACATGACCACGTACATGCACACACACACACACATATTTCTACTAACCCCCAAACATCAGCAGTGCCAGATGGCATGCACCTAGAGCTAACACAATGTTGTAGTATGCTGCAGCAGTTCTTAAGTATAATAATAAACTGTGTGCACCTGTTCATATAATCAATCAGCAATGCAATTTGTGTAACTGTTACAGCATGTACCAAGGCAGTCCTTCACATTACAAATGTATTCAAGAATCCAGCATATTACTGGATAACGTACAATCCAAATGAAACATATTTAACAGAATAACTTAATAAAAAAATGAAAAACATACTGCAGCAAAGTGTTTTACCTTGACTTGTGCACTAGTTAAAAGAAAACAGGTAGGCATGCTCTTTCCCCCTACACTAACCTAACGTGCCTCTCTGATGGGATTAACAGCCCCTTAGCAGTGTAATTGCGCTTTAGTTGTTAGGACCTCTTACCTGCAGTTTTTTGGTTATGCCTTTCTTCTTGCACATTCAATTTCTCGGACTGTTGCCAAATTTTCCAAAAGAGGTAGCAGTGCCATTTGCTTAGACATTGGTGGTGCTTGGAGTCAGTCATGGAGCTGCCAGGCAGTTGAGCTTGGGAAGCTTGGGAAGTATACAGGGCAAGGAGTCTAATATAAGGCTGTTTCCTGAGGAGGATGTTTTCCAAGCGGTCGGGGCAGCATCGATTGTCTGCCAGTGCTAGGGACTGCTGAGGCATGCCGGGGCTGCAGACTTTCAAAACATCCTACCTGCTTATACCATGCCACACTGTGAGCATGAGTGCTGGTGACTGAACCCACCTTCTCATGCTACCGGTCACATATGCCATTAACCCCTGCACTGTGCTCTACTACAGAGCATATACACATAAATATCCCACTTCCCTGTGGTGGTACTTTGAAAGAACAAGCCAACAACCGTTTGGTTTCTTAGTGGTCAGTGTTGGCCGCAGTTTTTTATTGATAATACAGGCATATACTGTCTGTCATAAGTCATATGCGATTGCCATACAATACTATTCATGAACTGTCAGCATGTGTCATAAATCATCAGTCTGTGTTTGCTGATCACTTTGATTGGCCCTTCGCATTTGGACTGGCAGTTCGTTCGTTAGTTCTTTCTGTAGGCTTCTCTCATTTTTGCCCCATCTAGGCCATATCCTTGTTCCGTTGTCTTTGCGCTTACTTTGCGCGGGGGTAGCTTCCTTCCTGCAGTTAGGACCATACTCGCTACCTTGTTAGGCTCTGTTGTGCCCTGCCATCCGGCGGGGGCTGGGCAGCAAGTGCCGTCTCTGTTTGCTACCCCGTTTTTTTGTTTGGCCACTCACCCTGCCGTCCGGCATCCCAGTGTGAGGGTGCCAATTCTTACACACCGCCCGTCGGTGTGTCTCCGTAGTAAGCATTGTATCCTTAGTTTCCGCCTTGCCATCAGGGAGGCTTACATCTTCCTGCGGCTCCCCCTCTTGAAAAAGTCTTTTCTCCTCTCTGTTTTTTTTTGCTTTATTTGCAAGCCGCCAGTGCCATTGCACCCCACATGTTGCTCCAAAACACTTTCATGCCTTCTTCCGACAGGTGGACTCCATCGTTCGCATAGAGTTCTGGGCGTCCAGGGTGGATGAGCCAGTGCCTCACACTTTCCATACATTGACTCTGCAGAATTTGCTCACAGCTATGTTCAGTTTCTTCCTAGAATTCTCCACCGCCTTCCTTGATTCCGCCCCATGCCATTCATGTCTGCTGATTAGTTCAGACCATATGATGGCTGTATTCCCGAATGACCTGGCTGTCTCCGTGAGGTCTCTCTGGATGTCGTGGAGGAGCGCCTTCCTTCCCCTGCTCACCAAATCGTTCTCCCCAGGGTGGATGGTCAAGATGTCGGGAAGCCAGGGTGCGCCTGTCCGAACTTTGTCCAGTGTTGCCGGCACCTGGTCCCATCTCATCCCCAGCCTACCCAGCCACTGGATGTACGTGTCCACTGGCCTCCCCTCTTGCTTGCAGCCTCGCTGTTGCCACCACGACTGCATTCTGGATGTGAATGAATTGCCCACTACTAGCACCAGCCGCGGTCTCTTCCCTGCTGGATCAATGGTCACAAAAGTCAGCTCCCTATTCGATACCTTCTATGGAGTGGCGTCACTGCCAACCCCTCTTGACATGTGATTGTTTCTACAGTAAGTGAGGCCTAATATATGCCCGGAAAACTCGGGACCTCCACCTACCTACTGCTTTTATCCCAGCCTCTGACATCCAGTGTTGAGCTGCTGATGTGGCTGCCCCAATTCTGAATGGGTGTGACCCAAAGGATGCAGGGGGAGGCCTGCTTTGCTTATAGCCAAGCGCATTACTGTTGTGAATTGGAATCTACTCAGTTGGCTGCTGTCCCTGTGTTTAAAGAGTGGCCCCTCACTCGCTGGTCGGATTGCCATAAAAGCCTGCAGGCAGCATACCGAGCAATACCTCTGGTCCTCAATGCAGTGTAGCCGTATCGTATCCCCTACCCCAGCCTAGTCCGTCTTTGAGCGCCTCAGCCGTATCTCCACCTGAGATGCATTTGGCATTATGTCTTTTGCCTGTATGCAATCTTCTGCTGGCCCCCTCCTACTCGGATGCGGAATGCCCCTAAGAATGCTGTGGCAAAGGCCGCTCTGAAAAGGCTGAGTTCAAAAGCGTTTCTGGTGACGCCCCTTAGTGCTTCTAGCAGGAGAGTCAGTTTTGAGAAGTCTATTGGCCGCCGGTTGTCTTTTCTCGTGCCCTCGGCGCACCTCCAACCTTTCATGGCCGCCTTGACGTTATGTGATGCTGCCGGGTCATGTCCTCCTGCCAATTTGGTAAAGTGTGCTATTGCTGATAGGTATGCCTGGGCCCAGGACCTGGATTTCTTACAGTTGAAGGCCCACTGTATGAACCTCTCTACCCCCCTAACCGTTGCGCCTGCGTCTGCCAAGTTCTGGATGCCCCCTATCTGCATCACTGTTCCCACATACTTCCTGTATCGTCTGGCTGCTTCAGGGGTGAAGGCTTGGTTCACCAGAACAGAGAGGTCTACCCCACCAGGTCCCACAGGTGTGTCGAAAAAGGGGTCATGTCTTGATCTGTCCCTGGGGCCAGCTGCCTGAATCTGACAAGCTGCGCTCTTGATAGGGCGTCCGCCAACTCGATCTCCACCCCTGGTACGTGTCGGGCCCTCAGGTCCATGTTGCCATCCAACTGTAATTTAACCATGTGGCGCATTAGTTTCAGTATATTGGGGAACCTAGCTGATCCTTTGTTGATGGTTTGTACCACCCCCTTGTTGTCGGACCAAATCGTTAACTTCATATTGCGCAACTCACGCCTCCATATAGTGAGGGCCACTACAATGGGGAAGAGCTCGAGGAATGTTATGTTCCCTGTCATGCCTGACCTGTGCCATTCACAGGGCCATTGCCCCCTGCACCATTTGCTGCCCAGAATGGCCCCGAAGCCGTAGCTGCCGGCGGAATCCGTGAACAGCGCAATCTGCTTGCATCTTACCCATCCTTCCCTCCAGATGAGAAGCCCATTAAAGTTTTCCAAAAATGAGCCCCACATTAACAGGTCCTGCTTAACGCCTGCTCCCAGTCTAACATGGTGGTGTTTGCGTGTCATGCCTGATGTCAGCTGGGTTAACCGCCAGGCGAACACCCTGCCTGCCGGGATTTCCCTGGCTGCAAAATTGAGCTTGCCTATCAGACCCTGGAGCTCCCTGAGTGTCGCTTTCTCGCGCCTGCATAGGTTCCTAATGTCCTCCCTGAAATCCTTCACTTTTTCCTCTGGAAGCCTAGACGTGATTGCTATTGAGTTGAGTTCTATACCTAGGAACGTGAGTGTTGTTGGCAGGCCACCGTTTTCCCTGGTGCCAGTGGGATCCCTAGCTCTTCGGCTAATTCTTGGAAAGCTGCCAATGTCCGTCTGCACTCGCCAGTTGCAGCAGGGTCCGTGAACAGGAAATCATCTAAGTAATGGAGCTTCCCCCCCTCCCGGTGCCTGGCGTGGAGTGCCCACTCCAGGAATGTGCTAAATGTCTTGAAGTATGCGCAAGACATTGAACAATAACCACCTAGGCAATTGTATTGTCTTATCTGTACAATGACAACTAAGGGAGGAAACACATTAACAACTAAGGTAACACATTAACAACTGAGGTTCTTAACAAAATACATATAAAAACACATATTTCATAAAAAGAATTGTTTCCATATAGAGTTTAGATCAAATCAGCGGATATTAATAAAACAAATTCATAAAGTTATACAATTAAAAACAAGAACATAACAAGTGGCACCACAAATAATTCAATTCATTAGTATTTAAAGGGCCTCGAATTCAATGGTCTGTTGATATCTTCCCGCCATCAGCAGCTGTATGACGTAAGACGCCGTTCGCCTTTGGTTCCTATTAGCAAAGCATATCAAAGGTAAATGCGGACCTCTGCTTGGTATCTATATAGGCGATCTTTTTTGGTTTTAAATGTGACCGCTTACATTACCCTTTTTCATATCTTTGCAGCTTTGCGCTTTGTAAATTACTGTTTATCTTTGCAGTTTCGTGTCTCATAACTCATCAATATACCAGAGGACTAAGGTCTACGAATCTCATTTTTTAGGTAATTCTGTTTTTGCTAAAGCTATATGAATTGCTAAATGGATATAGATGTACCTTAATTTAACATCCAGTGCGACTGCTTGAATTGTTGTTTTTTGTTTATCTCTTGCAGTCCAGTCCCCTTGATAACTATTGGCATGTCAGAAGTCTGAGGTTTTCGATTCTTTACCTATTAGGTAATCACTGTGTTATTTTTATATAAAAAACCTAGACATTGATACGAGGTCTGCATTGCAAGTTATCTTTTAATTTAATTTTTTGTATTGATATGCAGCCTCGTGTCCGAATAACTTCTCAGATATCGGAAAATCCAATTTTGACACCTAAATATACAAGGTAAATTTGCTGGCTATATTTAAATATAGAATTTTGTCTGTTAGCCATTATCAGATCGAAGGTTTTTCTTTACTAGGTATGTGTGGCTAGTTAAGAGCACACTATGTTCTGTTTGTAAAGTGATGAGATATTTGGATTGGCGTCCTATCACAGGCCTTCTTTTCATTCTCCTCCCCTTTTTTTAAAAATAGGTTTGAGTCCATCGGCCCGTGTTCCATTTTACATTATAGATCGTAGAAGACACTAGCTGCCGTTTCAATATATTGGAATATTGGTTTTACGGCACTATGAAACCTACATTGTCATTGTGGGCCTCTGCTATATATTTGCTGGCTCCGTAGACTTGAGAAATGTGTTTATTTATTTATTTTCGATATTTTTGTCATTTAGAAATAAAATCAAAAGACGATTACTTGTGACAAGCGAAATTGGCTTTATCGAATATAAGAAGTATCTTGGATATGTCTTACAAATCCTTGTGAAAACTAATAGCTCACTAACAGCTCACTATTTTAAGAAAATAAGATGCTAGGAAGACCTAATTATCAAATTAGTGTAAGTATTACATAAAGCTTGATAATAGACCCGCTTTGAATGCACTATGGTCCTTTCAAATGATGGAATTTTGCTGACTCTAAACATACTTTCTTTCTACAGATAACGTAATCACTATATCCATAAGAAAAATTCAACCTTTGAAAACTGTGTTAAGTAAGTA
This sequence comes from Lissotriton vulgaris, assembly GCF_964263255.1. NCBI lineage: Eukaryota > Metazoa > Chordata > Amphibia > Caudata > Salamandridae > Lissotriton > Lissotriton vulgaris. The sequence continues at coordinate 783,706,194 of NC_141694.1, read as the reverse complement.
ATTTAATATGCCTTGCTACATCCTAGATAGGTTCTAATCTAACGCGATTAGCGCGATTAATGAACCCTTATTGATCGCAGTATCTATATAATGGATATATATTGTGACCTATTTTCTGGATTTTAAATACATTTAACCAATTGTTTATTAGTTTTTATATTTTCATGAATGATAAAACTGTTGGCCTAAAATGAGCATTGAAGAAAACTGTTGAAAATAAGACTTATTCTCAGTAGTCTTTCTTGTCTATCTAAAAGTGAGAGGTACCAAATATACTGGTTATTGTTCACCTGTGGGTTCTGGTTGTTTTTTCCTTTTTTTTAAAATGTAATGATTTGATTTAATCTTTGTACGTGAGATATATTAAAGATGTTATGGTTTTAATGAATGTATTTCATTACACGTTTCCTTTAGGTAATACGTGGCATTCCTGAAGAAGGCGCTGGTCGCCGAAACGCGCGTCAAATTTGAATTATTTGTTGTGCCACTTGTTATGTTCTTGTTTTTAATTGTATGACTTTATGAATTTGTTTTATTAATATCCGCTGATTTGATCTATACTATATATGGAAACAAGTCTTTTTAGGAAATATGTGTTTTTATATGTATTTTGTAGATAAACAAACAGAACCTCAGTTGTTAATGTGTTACCTTAGTTGTTAATGTGTTGCCTCCCTTAGTTGTCATTGTACAGATAAGACAATACAATTGCCTAGGTGGTTATTTTTCATACACGTCTATCCCTGATCTAGGAATTGAAGACATTTTTGACTCAGGGGGTCCTTGTTATATACATTGTCAAGACACTGAACAACCCATGGGCATGGCTTTGTCCAAATAGAGCCCCCCTCCCATTGAACACCCAGGAGGTGTAAACTGGTTGGGTGGATTGGCAGGAGGCGGAATGCAGATTCTATGTCCACTTTTGCCATAAGGGCACCGTGGCCCGCCGACCTGACTAGGTCAATGGCGTTGTCCTCTGACTCCACCGGTTGTTCGCTGCTTGGTCCTTTGCCAGCGTCCTGCCACAAGTGAAACTGCAGCCACTCTGTCCCGTGTATCTCGGAGGCTGCCCGGATCTGCTTCAGCAACTCCCCCAAGTCCCCTCTTCTGCTCATGGTTTTCGGGGGTGCTTGTCCGCTGTTTGCCATCCAAGGCGTGGTGCAGCTGCCTTCCAAATGCCACAGCAACAGTTCCCTGCCTTTTCTTGTAGTGTGCCACTGTCCACGGTGGGGTGCAGCCACCTGCGTAATGCACCAAACTGACTCCGACTCTCAATGCGCCGCCGCAGCAGCCGGATTGCCTTTGTCAGTGTCCTGGAACCTAGGCGGGGTGCAGCCGCCAGCCTTATGCACCAAACTGCGAGGGAACGCTGGGAAGTCGGCCCAAAGAAGTCTGAAAATTACCTTGTTGTTTGGCAGTGGGAGGCACCCTGTGTCTGAATAATCCAACCGTTTGGCCCCAGTCTCGCTTTGTCAGTTGCTAGGGGTGTCTGCAAGTAATCCGAACGAGTGATATTGCCAGGAACTCATTTGCTTGGCTTCATATTTGGCCGCTCTTGCCCTTTCGCTACCAAGAGTGAAAGCCCTCCTCTCCTGGTGCCCCGGGGTCTCCCCCTTGATGTCCTGACCTTGCGGGCGCCGCCTCTTGCACTCGTGAGGCCCGATTTAAGATGTAGCACTGAAGTGTTGTACCTTCGGCGCAGGGGAAGGGCGAGGAATGCCTCAGCTGCGGCAAGGAGTGGGCGCTCCGAGGAATTAAAAAAACGCCGCACTGGTGATTAGCGGTGTCTCTTTACGGCTTCCCGCCCCCCACGCTGCGTTACTCCTTGTGGCCGCCGGGGGGGTTGCAAATGCCGTCTCAGCTATGCGAGCCACAAGCCTGGGGGTGTCCCGGTGCTGCGAGGCTGAAAGCGCCGTCGTATGCAGCTTTCATAATGTGAGCCTCGTTTGTGGTCGGGGGCACTATAATTGTGTGACTAATGCATTCTAGTGCGGTTATGTGCACAACAGCACTAAAAAGTGTTAGTCTAACCACTGATGTGTGGTACTTGGCAGGTCTGATATAGGCTTCCACCCTAAATTATCCAGCACTACAGTCCTCGTTCAAAGCAAAAAGGTGCCTGTTCTGGGGGCCTTCTGGGGGCAGGCAATGTAATTAACTTAGTGAATTATGTCGCCAGGCCCGGAGAGGAATTTTCCAGTGTTAAAAGAGATCCATTGGACAATGAAAGTTGGGACCTGAAGCATGAGAGCCTGTTACTGTGCGCCTGTCTGCTGAGGACAGATACAATCAGTAAAAACATTCAGTAAAATAAACAAACAAATGTAAATCAAGGTTTGAAACTCAGCAACCCCCACCCCATGATTGATCTGCCAACAGGTACAATTTCAGTCCGAATGAAGCAATAGGCCCCATTTATTTTGCTAATCCTCACTCATGACCCTTCACAGTTGGATGTGCCTTGAAGCATGTACGCACTGTTTGTGCATGCGAGAGCTGGGTACACCGCGCTCACCATATTACACAGCTGCTGCTAGTAAGTCATGGGAAAGCCCACTCCCAGCTGCAGTGGTCGCTCCTCCATGGGAGCGTTGCCTCACTCCACAGTCTTTTCCAGAGAGCTGATGTGCACCAGAGTGGTGGATTGTAGGAATGTTTAGTTTAGACCTCGCGTGTCGAACGAGATCCACGCGGCTGCCCCTCCAAGAGAAAAGCCACCCCTTCATGTGTGAGCGACTGAGTAGTGAAATCTATCTCTTCTGGGGAATTTAGCGGCTGGACGGGTAACAATTTACACTAATCCCCAGGCACTGGACATGACTGGTGATATCACGCCCTCTTCTTCGAAGGTTACATTTATTATGCTACCTGGAGGCAGGGTTGGATTGGGATCACAATTCGGCCCAGGCACTGACGAAAAAAGTGGCCCACATTCAAGAGGCGTGGCCCATATTTAAGGGGCGTAGCCCACATTCAATGGGCGTGCCCTTTCATGAAACACTATTTACACAGACAAGGAATGAAAGTGGGAGGATACTGTTCTTGCACAGGACACAGGGCCAAGGTGCCAATGGCCTACATGCTGATCAACTAAAAAAAATAGCATGGCCCCTTTCTGTCACAAAATTATTCCAGCCCTCCAGCACAGGAGCACCTGAAAAGCAGCAAAGCCCCTGCTATTACTAACCAACTTAGCCCTCCACAGACCTTCAGCTCAGGAGCACATGAACAGAGGTAAGGCCCCTGCAATTAGTAAATTAATCAGCCCTCCAGGCCTCGGGAAAATGTCCTGGCATGGGAGCACAAAACACAGCTTTCTGGGTCATCCAAGGTAGCCAGGTAGCCAGGGGGAGGCTCAGGTGAAGCTGGTGCATGGGAAGTGCCTTCCCAGTGTGTTCTGGCAGTTTGAGTGCTTACCATTTACTGTAGTATTACCCTTGTACCTGTGTATGGTACCCTTTTGTAACTTGCACACGTCACTTTACTCTAGTATCACACTGTATGCTACCTCTCACTTTTGTTTGCTTTAGATACTTGCACAAGTGCCACCATTGCCTACATAACCTTTGTTCTTGTGATGGAGTGTCTGCCATTTATTGCAGTATTATACCTCTACTTGTACTTTGTACGCTTTTGTAACCTGCACACATATCACTTCTTCCTCCTGTAATGTACCGATTGCTAACTCATGTATTTTGGTTGCTCACTATTGTCACTTTTGATTCATGTAACTTAACGTTTGCTTTTGTAATTTGTCCACTTGTAATTTTTCTCCTCATGTATTATTGCTGTTCCTTGTGTGAAGCGCTCTGACACCTTCGGGTAAAGTCCGCGCTAAATAAAATCGCATAAATAAATAAATAAAATAAAAAAATTCCAAACATCACCTGGCCCCCACAGCAAGACCCATTCTTCCTCGTCCACTATGCCCTGAATGTGAAGGGCTGTGGCCGAAGTGCTAAGACTAACACCGTTTCTGGGCTGCATGGGCCCCAGGGGGGCCAAGGTGAAAATGGCTCAAAGGCCTGAGAAACACCTGGCCCCCAGGGAGGCCGATTCTTGCAAACAATCGCCCCTCCCCAGCCCAGCCTCAGCTTGATTGCTTGGCAAGGCAGGTGTGAAGGAGAGGCCACAGCTGACAATCGTTGTCCGGCCGCACAGCGAGGCTGCTTTCATTTTCTCTGTCTGTCTCCGTGCACTCTGTGAATCGTTTTTTTTTCTCCCTTTTCCTAGTCCACTCTCTGTGGACTGGGACAGGGGAGAAAAAAACGGCCCACAGAGGGCACTGAGGCACCGGCCCTTCGGCCCATGCCCGAATGCCCGGCTTGCCAATCCCCCCCTGCCTGGAGGGGAGGAGGGTTGTGGTATTAAAAGTGTGATTCTTTACCAGACACGAATCATATCATTTTATTTGTAAATGCAGACGCTGGCACCATGGAAAGAGCATGAAACAACTTGCACAGTCACATGAAGGGCCCATGTTTTACACTGTGTGCAAACTGATACAGATCCTGCACTTTACATATGAGACACAGCACGTGAGCTTGCTGATTTGGGACCCATGGCCGTTGGGGGGGCTTTACGTCTCCTGTCCGCTTCTGGTTGGCCCTGACCTCGGTGATTGCCGCTTGGGACTCCCCGAATATCTGTTTGTGGTGCAGCTGACTGTAACTGCAGAGTCCGGCTACCAACCGGGCTACATGATTCCACAACTTAGAGCCTTGCAGGTCCTCTAAAAATGCTTTCCTTGCCACCTAGGATGATATTGAAGGGAACCCTTGCCAATGCAAGTAGCAGGTATCCCTGGAGTCTTCGAAAAAAGATGGGCCCTGCCTCAGAATCGTTTTCATGCAGTAAAACCGCTCGTTGGGTTAATGCATTTGCTGCTGTTACTTGCATCGAACAGCTATGATTTTATGCTCGGAATGGGTGGCTCAGTCTTTCTTTGTTGGTGGCGGATAAAATGAGTGCCACTGAGCCGTTAAAATAACAACGCCGGTTTTTATGGAGCTGCGATGTAAATGTAGTAGTATTTGTATAGCGCACCAAATTGACCCCCAAAGGGGTATCTCAGGCGCTTGTACGCATACCGCTGTGGAACCCTTCCTAGCTGTTCCCTGTGAAGTGTCCACTCCTGGGAACCCCCAAGGTGAAGCCAGGCATCCTAGCGTTGTTGGGGCCATTGTGGAGATTAAGCAAGCTATTGCCCAGAGTTGCAGAGTGGGACCCATGATTAGAATAGGCACCAAGGCGAGTAGTATCAGGTCTGCGGAAATTGAGCCCAAGACCCGCCAAGGTGGGAATTGAACCCTGGCCCCAGGTTAGACCTCTGCATCAGGGTCTGCCGCTCTAACCATTGAGCCACACTTCTCCACCGATGATTTTATCACCCCTCTAATGTATTTTAGTTAGGGACACCTTATTTATGCGCAGCTCCATGGTCCATGTGCTGCCTCCATAATCCTGGTAGTCAAATAAGAGGTGTTGTTCACTTATTCCGGCCCTTTGTCCTATTACTTTGAGGAATCCTGGTTTTAGGAATTCATGTTACACCTGCGATGGCTCAGATGAGGGTTTTGTTGTAAAGATATTATGGAGGAGTGGTGAGTATCACGCAGGGGATATGACTCTATAGATGTAGACTGGCAGGTCTGTCTGTCCCGTTTCCCCAATGGCCAGGGTACTTAATGGTCTCTAAGTCTTTTTTTGCAACTCAAATTTGAGTGTTTGAGTGCTTTGCAGGGGTGCTTGAAAATGCACCTTTTTCCCACTTAAAAAAAACAAATCCCACCTCAAACCAACTTTTTGGCAGTTAGGCTCGCTCGCTATGCTAGCTCGTCACAAGCCACTCATCCCAAACTTTTACACCCCACCTCTTTGGAGAGGTGTGGTGCAGCGGAAAGGGCAGCTGACCTTCGAGCACAGAGCTCACTGGTTCAATTGTGGTAAATATTTAATTACCGTCCTAATTTCTATGCAGGTAAGTACTATAAAATAACTCAGTCGAAAAGAAAGAGACAGAGTCCGTGGTGTTAGAGTTCTAAGGGGTTTTATTCCTTAAAAAGGAATGGTTCTGAACCGGATATCATGTTCCTGACACCGCTGGGGTTCAGGAAGGGATAGAGCATACTTTTTTGACAAAACACAACATTTATAGTTAATGTACAGAATGGTAACCAATACAGAAGGCGTAACAGCTGAGAGAAACGAGATAAGAACACACACGTGTTAGCAATACGTAATCAGAAGGCGTGAACTAGGGCGTTCACAGGGGTGTGTGCTAGAAACGTCACATGAAAGTGTCACAAGTGGGTGGGTACATAGCAGAATCTTGCAATGTCAGCAGAAATCTGGAGTCTGGATGCGCGCGCAGCTGCATGACGTGTGATTGACGTGAAGCTGGAGGGTGCAGGGGACTTGACATTTACACTAGAGGAAAGAGACAGAAGTCTGGCATGTCAGATCAACTCGTTCCTATATCATATCTGATATCTGATGTTTGGGAACCATATTATCTAGAAGGAAAAGGTCTCTTGGGCAGAGGCTATCCTATACTGACTATGAATGCGTGCATATGTGCCTACGTGTCTGTGTGTAAAGCGAGGGGGCCATGGGCCTACCATGGTAACGGGAGCTATGAATTACTTGCATGGAAACAGAAAGGCCGGGCCCTTTGCTCTGCAGCTGAGGGGTTGTTTATCTACCCTGCTAGACTGGAATGTGTTTTCGGGAAGCTGAGCTTGGCTATGCTGATAACGTGAAGGTAAAATACTGTCTTTGGCAGGCAAGCAGGCCGAGCCAGGCCCCGCTCGCCTCGCAGGGAGTAGGACAGAGTTCATGGGGGCATCCCACGTTGCAGTTTCAGGAGGCAGAGATGACTTTGTAAAAGAAAAGGCTCGATGACAGAAATCGGGGCCTAGCTCACACAGAGCCAGGAATACAGAAAGTGCACCATACAAAGACGGTGGCAAGGCATACTTAGGAACGGAATATCCGACCCATTCAGGGTGGATCTGAAAGAGGACATGTTAACGTTGGACGCAAATGTATTTGCGTCTTCATAGCTGGCACAGGAGGGAAGTTACATGCACTTTAAGCTCGTACATGGAGACGGTGGGGTACACGTTAGGGAACATTCCTGACCATAAAATTTCTATTTCCTCATTCCCTCCTTGTTCCCTACGGACCCTTCATGATACATCAATCTTCATTAATCCATTTATCTGTGTAGTGAGCATCATCTGCTCATCCTTTCTCAAACGGGATTTAGAACGTCGACTTGAATGGGGAGTGCAGGATGTGGCGCACAAGCCGCAAATCGCTGGCCCACATTGTAAACATAGACAGCAACTGAATACTATAAGTAGTATTATTCCAAGGAGTGACAGTATTTTCCATCCCCAAGCTGAAATAGTAGTCCAGAGCCAACCGGACCAAGTCCAGGTGCCTGGGTTCTGATGTATCTGACTAGCTATCTTATGGAGACGGGTAATAGCCTTATATACGGACGGAGCATTATCTGGAATGAAAACACAACAAGCTGACCCGAGGACCCTACAGGCTCCTCCTCGATCGGCTAGTATGACGTCAAGAACAAGACGATTTTGAAGAACGACAAGTCTCATAGCAGACTGTTCTTCGGTCAAGTTACCTAGGGCGGAAGTAGTCTCTTTCACTACTGCTTCGAGAGTTCTGGTCAAGTGACGGATAGACTTACTATTAAAGATAGCACCCAAATAGGGAAAGAAACCTTTATTGAAATCTGTGTACTGTTCCCATGCTGTCTCAGTATAGTCGACTATTGGGAGATTTCTTTTGGGTCTGTGAACTAGACGGGAATTTCTATGATAATCGGGTGGAGCTAGGAAAACAGGTGGCAGTAAGAATCCAATGTAACAGGTACCATCCCAATCTAGTGGCAAACGTATGTATGCTGTCTGACCACAAATGAAATAGGAATGACGGGTAGCTTTGAATGTGGACTTGCCCTTATCACTAAATTCGATCACAGTAGTACATTTACTATGACCCAGGTGTACTGAACCATTCTTTCTGACACATAATTCACCCTTGACTGGTAATACTGACATAGTGGGCAAGCCTGGCTCGGTTTCGGATTCAACATTCAGAATCATGAGGTTAAGTGTAAAATTTCCTAGTCCATATACTTCATTTTCTAGATCAGTCCCGGTCCTTTTGGGAAGTCCCTCCTTGTCAGGATAACATACTTTATGCAGAACTGTGTTCAGGTTTCCCCATACCCAGTTACCCTGATAAACTACGGAATTTGAATCTAAAGAATTAATCAAACTAAACCATGCACCACATGAACCATTGTGTGTGAACGGGTACGGGAAAAGGAGAAGAACTCCCTTATATTTCTGGTAGGGAGGGAGTCGGCCACATATCCAACAATTTGTAGCGTTGCTGGTCTGATGAGAGTGATGTAACATACTAATGAATGTATTGTTGCGCAGCGCAAGTCGGTAAGACAACTCGTGAGGCGGTAATTCGCTGAAAGAATGCTCGGCAGTGTTATTAGAAGAAGAATGTGCACGTGTAGCAATAGGAAAATAGATATGCAAAATTACACTTGTGACAATAATCGTAAGACTTAAAGAAAACATGATCCATAAGGTAACAATACAGTAACTTTTGAGAGATTTGCAATATCGTTGCTTCTTGATCTGTTTCTCTCTATCTCTCTCTCCATTGGGGTCTAGGGGATACATGTCAGAAACTATTTAACCGATTCACCTAGGGGAGGACTTAAACAATTAAACTGTCTGACTTGCTAGACCGCAACTTTGATTTATACTCCTCTTGCAGAGTTTTCTCTACCATGGGAAGTTTAGAGTCACTAGAATCTGGGCAGTCCTTTGAGGGGGTGGAAGAGTCAGTCTCTGGCAACAGTTCATTACATTTCTTTACGTGACTCGAATGGATCCACCCCTTACGGCCTTCAACTTTGATTGCAGTCCTCGTGGTCAGAAGGACGAGCTTCGGCTCCTGCCAGCGGGGCTCCAGCGGACTCCTCCTATCGAAATTTCGCACTAGGACAGTATCACCGGGACGGACATCGTGTGGCTTTACATCAGTGTTGTCGGGAAAAGCTGCAGCAACCTGTGAACGACATGATTGGAGTGCAGACATCAAGGAGGCAAGGTAATCTGTCAGCATATTACAATCAACATCAGTTATTCTCTTAGGCATGGGCGTCCCCCACATATTTGGTGGCCTGCCGAAGACCACCTCATACGGGGATAGTCCTGATCTCGAATGTGGGACCATTCTCATATAGAATAGTGCAACTGGCAGGGCGACTATCCCGTCGACCCCTTTCTCTTTACAGATTTTAGCAAGACGTGTTTTCAGTGTCTGATTGTGCCTCTCTACAAGGCCAGCTGCCTCGGGATGTCGGACGCAATGGAATTTCCACTGATATCCTAGCAAGAGTGAAACCTGCTTCATAAGCTCGGATGAGAATGGCTGTCCGTTATCTGAGTACACGATACGAGGCAAGCCGTACCGTGGGAAGAATTCTCGAACCAGCTGCTTGGCAGTGGTCGGAGCAGTGTAATCTGGGACTGGATATGCTTCTGTCCAACGGGAAAGTGCACAAACAACTACGAGGACGTACTTGAATCCTCGACAACGTTCCATCTGGATATAATCCATCTGGAGGACTTCAAAAGGGTGATCGGGAGGATGAAATCCACCTTGCTCTACAGGGACGCTTTTACCTGGATTGAACTGACAACAGATCATGCAAGTACGCACTTTCTGTTTTGCTGCTGCTCGTAAATGTTTGTTGTACCAGAGATTCTGTAAACTGTCTAACATAGCTTTTTCTCCTAAGTGTGCTGGACTATGTGCTGTATTAATTATGACTTGAACCATAGAGTCGGGGAGAAACCATGTGGCTTTCCCTTTTGTCACCCATCCCTGGTCTGTCTGGATCCCTCCTAGTTCAGTCCATTTCTTGATTTCGTCTGGAGTAGCATGCGTCTGAATATCAATTACATCTAGTGTGGGATCCCTAACTGTCATACAATGTGTCGGTACTATTGTCTTTGTCACATCAGTTGTCTGGGTGTGAGTCAATGCTGTATGTTTTGCTGTTTGGTCTGCCAGGTCGTTACCCTGGGAAATAGAATCTGTAACTCTAGTATGTGCTTTACACTTCATGATGGATATGCCTGAAGGCAGATGTATTGCTTCTAACAGTGCTTGAATGAGGGGACCGTGTTGGATCTTGGCTCCGTGAGAGGTCAAGAAACCTCGTTCTTGCCATAACATTCCGAAGTCGTGTACAACTCCGAAGGCATAACGTGAATCTGTGTATATGTTAACATTCCTGTTCTTGGCTAGTATACAGGCTCGGGTCAGAGCGATAAGCTCTGCTGCTTGAGCGGACAGTATATCAATACGGTGTGTTTCTTTGACTTCAGTTTCAGTGGTCACTGCATATGCGGCCACTAATTCTCCTGTGCTTGTTCTCATACATGAACCGTCCACGTAAAGTGTCAGGTCTGGATTAGTCAGTGCAACATCTGTCAAGTCTCGTCGGGGCTTTGTTACTGCATTAATGATCTCTATACAATCATGCGGGGCTGAATCTGTCATAATCGAGGGTAGAAATGTGGCAGGATTGAGTATGTTACAGCGTCTGATTTCTATGTGTGGCTGGAATAACGTCAATTCATAACCTGTCAGTCGTGCTATAGTCAGGTGTTGAGTCTGTGTTCTATTTAGCAGGACTTCTACAGAATGTGGAACTTGTACTGTCAATGGATGTCCTAATACTATTGAATCGCTTTGTCTGATTGCTAGAGCTGTCGCTGCAACTGATTTTAAGCACGCAGGCAGAGCCTGGGCCACTGGATCTAATGTACTTGAAAAATAAGCGCAAGGCTTATGTGAACCTGCTTGATCTTGTGTGAGGACAGACAACGCTGTACCATCACGTTCTGTAACAAAAAGTGTAAAAGGTTTGCTGTAACATGGTGTCGCTAAAACTGGTGCTTGACATAAAGCTTTCTTTAATTCCTCAAAAGCCTGTGTATGTTCCTGAGTCCAAGGGAGGACAGTCGAAGTCGCTGCCTCCTGTGTTGTCAACTGTATCAGTGGTTTAGCTAGAAATGCATACTGAGGAATCCATTGTCTGCAGTACGAGGTGAGGCCTATAAAGGCCCGCACTTCCTTTTGTGTCTTGGGTTGTGGTAACTGTGCAATTAACTGAATGCGATCAGGTGTGAGCTGTCTCCCCCACTTGGACAGCAAGTGCCCAAGGTACACCACTTGCTGAACACAGAATTGTAGCTTCGAAGGAGACACCTTGTGTCCCTTGTCAGCCAGAAAATGTAAAACTGTCAGTGATGCTTGTTCACATTCGGGTTCACTTCGTGCGGTGATCAGCAGATCATCGACGTACTGTAGTAAGGCAGTGTTAACTGGCATTTGGATACAGTCAAGTTGTCTTTTCAGTGCTTGGCTATAGATGCTGGGGCTTTCTGTGAATCCTTGAGGTGTGCGTGAAAATTTGAAGCTTCGGCCATTTAAACAGAATCCGAAGAGATATTGGCTCTCCGGATCAATGGGTACACTGAAGAAGGCGTTCTTGAGGTCAATTACAGTAAAGAACGTCGCCTCTGAATCAATAGCAGTCAATAATGATGAGATGTCGGGAACCACAGGATACTGTGGTACAATGCATTTATTTAGTTCTCGTAAATCAATCACCAGCCGATATACAGGCGGTGCATTGGGATTAGTACGTTTAAGAATCGGAATGATAGGGGAATTACAGATATTGGAGTCGGTTTCTACGACCACTCCTTGGGCAATGAGCTCTTCAATGATTTCCAGTAAAGCCACTACAGCATCGGGTGGTAACTTGTATTGTCTGATTCGGGGTAATACAACTCCTGGCTTGAGTGTAACACGGTATGGTGTGATGTGCATACAACCTACATCGGTTGGGCCTTGTGCCCACAGGTGTTTCGGTACATTTTTCAATCTGACATCAAACTCTCGCAGTACATAGTGACCCTTAAAGTCACGTAAGAAAAGTCTAACTCCCTCCGGAGAACAACATATCACTGCTCCTAGAGCCTTCAGTGTCTTGATACCTAGCAAGTTTTCTGGACATGATTTCGTGAGTAACAGGTCTGTAACACGTGATAATGGACCTACTGCTAGGGGGACAGGTTTTGATACTTCATTTACAATAGGCTGTCCTGAAAAACCAAGGGAAACATTCTGTGAGCCTGAGAGGGGTGCCCCTGGAACTTCGTCATGACTGATCGTGGTGCGACTTGCCCCTGTGTCAATTAGAAACTTTCTTTCTTTTCCCAATACTTGACTATGTACATAAGGACCCTCTTGATCTACAGGAATTTCAATAAGAGGCAAGCCAACCTCCCTCTCTAGGCTGTTTCATGTGTATCGCTGATAATCGGGATAATCAGATTGGGCATACTGGTACATCTGCTGTGAAACTTGCTGCGTCGCGGCAATAGGCTGTGGCTGTGATACCGCTACGGTCTGTACTGTCTGAGGTGGAGCATGCATAGGCTGTATGTTCTGTGAAGTCTGTTGCTGGACCTGATCTTGTCTAGGCTGACGTGGTCTTTCTTTAGTTTTACCTGTTGCTATATTATGTTTTAGGACCGAACATTCATGTACGTAGTGACCTGGCTGCTTGCAATAGTTGCATGTCCCTTTAACGGGAGCCGCTGAATTACTTGTCTGTGTCACACCCTTTTTCTGACCATCAGCTGGAACTGACTGGGCAACTAGCATTTTCATTTTCGTGTCTTTCATACGTCTCTGTTCGTGATCTTGTTCTTCTCTAATTCTGTTCTGGTGATATTGTAACATTTGTAACATCTGGGATGGCGTATTTGCCTGCCAAGTGCTTTCGACTTTATATACACGATTCTTAACCTGTGTCAGGGAATTCTCGACTAATTTTGTTACAAAAAGGTGCGGGTATGACTCGCTACTTGGTTTCAGGCCACTATTAATAATAAAACATTTCTCGAATCTTGAATAGAAATCACTAGTATCTTCATCGTGTTTCTGTTTACAGGCTGAGATTGCGTCCCAGTCTTCCTTTTTAGTTGTCAATAGTTTTGGCAAAACCTGTACTATTAAACCTGGTAATGCTTTAGCTTTTTCCCCAAGGCCCAGCCCTGGAGTGCGACCTTTTTCCTCGTCTTCTATTTCAGTCCAAATAATCTTTTTATCTCCCACCTCCCATTCTTTTTCCTTGAGTTTCTCGTAAATGCCTGTGGGCAACAGTACTTTTAACATTTTCATAATATCCGTATACGTGTAATCTCCCATGAGTAACATGTCTTTAATTTCTCGGTGGAAACCTGCCGGGTCTTTATCGTGGCAGGGTACTAGTTTCTTCATTTCTAGTAATTCCATTTTAGTTAAAGGTGTATATACAAATACGCGTTCTAGCGTGTTATCATCTTTTCTGACTGGATGTACTTCTCGTAAAGGATTCTGTCTGTCGAGGTAAAACATTTTTCTTTCTGGGGGCGGAGCTGAAACATATTGTGGGCCTAAGAAAGCGTTATATCTGTGCCGTTGTTCTAGAATTATTCTAATTAAATTGGTACTTAGGCCTCTCCATCTATTTAAAAGTAGTGCTTCTAATGTATCAGGTAGGGGACCTGGATCAGAATGTTGATTTCTGTATAACGTAATGAGATGCTGAATCATGTATATACCAGCTAATTTCTGCTCGTCTGGGGAAAGATTTAAAAATGTCTGAGCTACTGTATCATCATTATATGTGCTAGGATTGTCAGCCCATTGTACTGCTGACCGGGCTAGTTCTTGTTCATCCATAGAATTGAGTACATGGTACCCCATTCGTTCTTGAAGTATTTTATCGGTAACCTGAAACAGATATTCAGGAGAGCTCGTTTTTGAGATGCCAGAGAGAAAAACTCTCTTGCTTTCTGGACGAATGCCTTTCTTAAGGTAATTTCCCTTACCTACATATGCTATCATTTCTTTGGTCGTGTCGTTATCCTCTGGTTCTTCCTCCTCTGAGGATTCAATCTTGTCGCTATCTCCTTCCCTTTCTGGTTCCTTTCTTTCATGTATTTCTATTACTGCTTTCCTGATTCTTTTGTACATATTTGCTATACAACTCTGTTTATCATGCTTTCCGTCGGCTATATTCTGGCCCCACTTGTTTAGTGCATCCATCTCGTCCTTGTCTACACCAGGCCTGTCTCGTTCTCTTATTAGACAATTTATGAAGAAGCGTAATATACAACCTTGAGTGTCAGTTTTCTGGTGAGCCATGGCCTCTTTAATACTTTCAGGACCTTCCCCTGTCTGGATAAAATGATATATTCTGTCTAGATGATCAGTCATTCCTGGTAATAACATTAAATAATCTGTAACTCGTCGTAGGCGTAGTGATGCTAGCTCCATTCTATCGGCTTTACCGGGTACTGGATCGTATCTGTAATCTGGAAGGGGTTCTTTAAGTAGGTCGTAACTCTGTATTCGGGGTGTACGTTGCTTTGCTAGGTCCCTAAGGGTCAATCTGTGTGTTTGTGGCGGGGTCTGGTAACCTCCTGTCGCACCTCCTGAGGCGGAGGCTTGAACATGGCTTGTCTGTGGAGTCTGTATGTGTAACGGAACTTGTCTTTTACCAGGGTCAGGCCCAAAAGGATTTAGTGGATTAATAGTAGGAGCGGGAAGTGGTGGGGGAATAGGTGGTACAGGATGTTGAACGGGTGTAGCTTGTTGCGGTACTGGCTGGGCATTGTCTTGGGGTAGGTTGCCATCTCCGTCACCGTCAGTAGGCGGTACGTGGGCACGTGGATTTGTATAAGCGGGAGCTACATCGTCTAGATAGGAAGAAAGGAATATGTCTTTTGTGGTCTTGTGCCTTACTTTAGTAGGAACCAATGGTGGCGGCAGATCTTTTGGTATTTCTGGAGTGGCCTTAGGCGAACCCTCGGCCACTAGATACATGCCATTTGCAAGAGTGTTTCGTATACGGTCTACTTGTTCTGCTTGTACTCGGATACCTTCAGCAACTAATTCGTTTTCTCGGACCTCATCCGACTCTTCTCTATGTTTTTCTGCTTTTCGGAATGCTTTTTCTGCACGTTTATGCGATTCTTTACGCCACAATTCTATGGCGTCTTTCTGAGATTGTCTGGCTTTCTTTTTCCATAGTGCTTCCTCTACTCTCATGATGCACTCGGCATCCCATGTCCCTGTAACAGGCCACCTATGTTTCTCTTCTAGATGCTTGGTATAATCGGCCCATAAATCTAGATACAGTATGGCATCTAGGCCATGTTTATGGTACATAAAATTTCTGGGAGTGTCCCTAGGTGGGACAGGAATCGCTTCCTCTAGTATCCCTTTCCTAGTTCCTAACTGTCTTAATTTATTGAATAATGGCATCCTGTTGCTTGGTACTTGATACTCGATACTTGTTACTTACTCTAACTCGAACACAGTTAATATATAAAAACACAGTACTGTACATCAAAACAATCACTCATACCACGACATTAATCACATGAAACATTTTGAACACATATGGACTACCCTTGAACTCCAGAAAACGAGAACAAAAATCGAACCCTTGAATACTTGATGTACTGCTAAACAGTACAGATACACTGTCTAAAACAGTGCAGACCGTGTTTGTGTACCCAAACCCGTCTTTACCGGATACATAATAATGCACCCGTCTAGATGCGTCCCCAGCAACGGTACTCACCGGGAAGCACGGAACGGAAGGCCTCGGACAACTCGACTGGACTGGACCAGACTGGACTCGACTCGACTCGATACGTGAATACTTCGGAACTGGTGGGCCTCTTGACACCTCGGACCTTGTTTCTTTCGGCTAGGCTCTGGTCGGGATCCTCCGCACTCCTCACCGCCTCGTCTGGGTGCTGATCGCAGTCTCCGTCACCTCCGTAGGCCTGAGGGAGATACAGGAAATCCTGCGGGTACGCGTAATTGTCCGTCTTGACTGTGGCAGGGGGCAAAGGCTGCAACGCACCTACCGGCGCGTGGGGTGGGGGAGGGGTCCCTGTTCGGGCGCCAAATTAATGTGGTAAATATTTAATTACCGTCCTAATTTCTATGCAGGTAAGTACTATAAAATAACTCAGTCGAAAAGAAAGAGACAGAGTCCGTGGTGTTAGAGTTCTAAGGGGTTTTATTCCTTAAAAGGGAATGGTTCTGAACCGGATATCATGTTCCTGACACCGCTGGGGTTCAGGAAGGGATAGAGCATACTTTTTTGACAAAACACAACATTTATAGTTAATGTACAGAATGGTAACCAATACAGAAGGCGTAACAGCTGAGAGAAACGAGATAAGAACACACACGTGTTAGCAATACGTAATCAGAAGGCGTGAACTAGGGCGTTCACAGGGGTGTGTGCTAGAAACGTCACATGAAAGTGTCACAAGTGGGTGGGTACATAGCAGAATCTTGCAATGTCAGCAGAAATCTGGGGTCTGGATGCGCGCGCAGCTGCATGACGTGTGATTGACGTGAAGCTGGAGGGTGCAGGGGACTTGACATTTACACTAGAGGAAAGAGACAGAAGTCTGGCATGTCAGATCAACTCGTTCCTATATCATATCTGATATCTGATGTTTGGGAACCATATTATCTAGAAGGAAAAGGTCTCTTGGGCAGAGGCTATCCTATACTGACTATGAATGCGTGCATATGTGCCTACGTGTCTGTGTGTAAAGCGAGGGGGCCATGGGCCTACCATGGTAACGGGAGCTATGAATTATTTGCATGGAAACAGAAAGGCCGGGCCCTTTGCTCTGCAGCTGAGGGGTTGTTTATCTACCCTGCTAGACTGGAATGTGTTTTCGGGAAGCTGAGCTTGGCTATGCTGATAACGTGAAGGTAAAATACTGTCTTTGGCAGGCAAGCAGGCCGAGCCAGGCCCCGCTCGCCTCGCAGGGAGTAGGACAGAGTTCATGGGGGCATCCCACGTTGCAGTTTCAGGAGGCAGAGATGACTTTGTAAAAGAAAAGGCTCGATGACAGAAATCGGGGCCTAGCTCACACAGAGCCAGGAATACAGAAAGTGCACCATACAAAGACGGTGGCAAGGCATACTTAGGAACGGAATATCCGACCCATTCAGGGTGGATCTGAAAGAGGACATGTTAACGTTGGACGCAAATGTATTTGCGTCTTCATAGCTGGCACAGGAGGGAAGTTACATGCACTTTAAGCTCGTACATGGAGACGGTGGGGTACACGTTAGGGAACATTCCTGACCATAAAATTTCTATTTCCTCATTATCCCCAGTTCCAGTGGCAGATCAGCTCAGCACCATGTGACTCTGAGCAATAGCTCACTTAGGTCATATTAGAAAGAACCTCATTAATGTTTTTGCAGTTTTAGCAGCAGGACATCTAACCTGGGCTTCTATTGAAAGTCTATAACGCATATTAGCATGCCCATTATCGCTGCTTTAGCGGACGTTTCCTGCCGCTAAAACGGGTATAATTTTAAGGAGGTTCTTGCTAATATGCCCCTTAATTTCCACAACAGCCCGCAGCGCCTTGAGACCCATAAGGGTGAGTAATTCACAATTTACAAATATGGATTTACATGTATTCACTTTCAAATCTCAGCAGCCACCACTGCCCAGCGGAGTGCCTTTGTTTTTTGCAATGTGGCATTCAACCAATGCTCCATCTTCTATAGATGTTTTACCCACTACTCAGTTTCTTACATCCTCCCAACCACCAAATCTCCCAAAGCCATTATCATGCCAGGTGGTAGATTAAGTCTGGCAGGGTGAATCCACAATACAGTCAGTATGTGTTAGATACAGATATTATGTGTTTGTGTTTGATCACAAGATGGCGCTATGGGCTTTAAAATGAATTTCCCAATATACATGCCCTGATGAACTGGGAAACTAGTACAGACTTATGCTGATTTGTAATTTGAGATGTGTTAAGCTGCTCCTATTCGGGGCGGGGAGTGCATGAAGGATGAGTGAATGATTTACACTGATCATTATGCACAAGTACTTTGAAATATGAAATGGTGACATGTAGTTGGGTAAAATCTAATAGAGGTAACTCTGAAGGTGGGCAAGTCAGACACTTCATGGGAAGAGCTGAGTTAAGGGCTAGCCAGGGGGTCCGGCCTAACTGTATAGGCCCATGTATGAGCAGTGCTCCCCCCCACTCAAAGAGAAAATTCAGCAGGGCAGTCATGAAATAGTTTTTCGTAACTCACAGTAAAGAGGTTCCTAAGTGTACAGATAAGCCACATCTCCTTAAAATGTAGAAAATAAGGGGCTTATATATGAGAGGCTTGAGCCACTGGAGTGTCACTTTTTTTAAATTCTCCGTCGGCGCAAGCCTCTAATTTATATCTATGAGGCTATGCAAAGCCACCCTGAGTAGCTTTGTATGGCCTCACAGTTATGAGTAAGGAAAACCAGCTCAAGTCTCTGCTTTGCCTTACTCTGCTTCAAGGAGGTGTTCCAGGGGCGCTGCAGTGGCTGTTTCCTCGGAACACCCATAGATTTTGACGCTGCCCCAGAGTTACTTAATCATGTAAATCTGGGGCAGCGCCAAAACCATACGCCTCCCCAGAGCAGACGTAACGAGGAAAAATATTTGTATTTCTCATTTTTTTCTCTTTCCAGTTGTGTTGCATTCTGCCACACGCATAGAAAGAAGAAAATGCTCCCCAGCATTGTTTTTGTGCAGGAAGGTGTTCCTTTCTGCACAAAAACACTCCTGCTGGAAACCCATAGTCGTTGGCGCTAGGCAGCACATTGTGTACCAGTGCAGGGGGCAAGAACAGGAATGCACTGTATTTCAATACCAGAGTGCTTGCCTGTCTTTTCACGTTGGCATCGGGTGGCTCAGTAAGAGGACTTGCTGCACTGCCCTACACCAATTCCCCATAAATAAGGATCTAATATTTCTCCTTGTTACGCCTGCTCAGGGGAATCATAAGGTTTTGGCGCTGCACCAGGTTTACGTATATATGCAAATCGGGCAGTGTCAAAATCCATGGGTGTTGCATGGAACTCCCACTGCAACACCCATGGAATGCCTCCCTGGCGCAGAGTAGGGCAACGCAGTGACTTGCCCTGCTTTGTCTTACTCCATATCTATGAGGCCATGCAAAGCCACGCCTGACGGAAATAACTGAGAGGCCTGCGCCTCCGGATTGTCAACAAGAAGCGCAAGCCTCTCATAAATAACCTCCAACGTGTTTATTTATTGAGCATTTCTGTTTCATCTGTCTTCAACAATTGCCATCGTTTGCTTATATTAAGGTCTGCATTTCATCATGTGCAGGTTTTAGGCATTTCCACCAACTACTAATGATGTCACCAGACTTGCTGAAAAGATGTGCCCTGGGAACAGAGTTTGCAGTTCCACAGAACTATTTAGTACTAATTGTGAAAGCAGGGGATAGCTAGTTGAGCTCACCAAGCACTATAAGAAAACATTAGGGGAAACATCCTTTACAACGCAACTTTTACCACGCAGTGCTATTACAACGCAGGTTTTACAACGAAAACCATTACAACGCATTGCGCTGGGGGGCGCTCTAGGATAGGGAATAGATTTAATTTACTATCCAACACCTTCCCTAGTGTCCGCGGGGACTGGAGTTGGAATAGTAAATTAAACTATTCACTATCCAGCACCCCAAAGTGCTATGCGTTGTAATGGTATGCGTAGTAAAACCTACGTTGTAACAGCCTGCGTGGTAAAAGCATGCATTGTAACGTCATACATCCAAACATAAGTCCTTGCAAGACCTTGGTTGAGCTCTTCTACAACGGCTAAAAGGAAGACACTGACGAAGATAAAGACTTAGAGGTATTGTACTCCCAGCAGGGTTCACAAGTGGGATGGCAACAAAAGTGATCTGTGCTGGAGACAGCTAGGAATTATTATGAAAATCATGCCTGGCTGCGTTATCAACCAAATGTATGGAAGTAAAGTGCCCCAAATATCTAAGGGTCTTAAATATTATCTACAAGTCCACACAGTTTTCTTAACCGTTGGGAGACGCTCTGGAGGATATGCTGATCACGATGGACTCTGATATATCTCAGGTCTCGCTGCTGTGGGGGGAGGACGGGGGGCTTTCTGGGTAGGAAGGGGTGTGCTGTGTGGCAGGGTCGTTTATTGTTCATTGACTGTAAATCTAGTAATTGAGCTGGAGTGAGGCATAGACTGAGTTATATTAAGTTTCTCCTCACAGTGTCAACCTTTATTCTTACCAGGGCCTATGATGTAGGTGGGTGTATGTATGAAATTCAAAATTCCCAAAAAGCAAAGTTATTCCAAAAAGGACATTAGTTGTGTGATCCTTAGTATCTTCAGCGGAGTCCATATCTACTTTTACAAGGTTGACTTTTAAGATTTTTAGGAATCCTCGTTTTTTTTCTTGCAATCCTAGCTTTTTCTGGAGTGGTGGAGGTCCATACTCTGAATCGTTTGTGCAAGAAATTGTTTTGGCCATCAACTGCTGAATTTTGTATTCTCGTTCTTGAACGTCTAATATTTGCATGTTGTTTTTGAAAACCATATATTTTTAATTTTGGATTCATATAGTTGCTTTAATGAAAATGCCATGCTTTCCAATGTTTTCAGATCGAACATATGCAAGATCTTTTGCAGTTCTACAGAACAATCGACTTACATGTCCATGCAGCCGCAGCCTGTGCAGGTAAGACCAGTGGAGCGGAGGGGTCGGGTGGGGGGGATTTCGATGGACGATGACAAGGAAAAATTCATTATTCATTTAATTTTCCCTCATCGTCCTCTGTTGAAATGGTAGTTGTGGTAAAGACATGCTAATGTAACATTTTATATGGAATTCAAAGGGCCATCCTGTATGGACTAAAGCCCCTTAAAAGCAACATTGTGTTAAAACTCCAAGAAGCACTAATACAGGTGAGTCGTCTATTGATGCAAATTGACAATGTGTCAATGTTGCATTTCTTAGAGTTTTAAACACAAAGTTCCTTTTCACAGCCACAGTTCATTGCTAAGAGGGAGGGGTTGGGCTCCAAATTTGTTGAGCCTAAGGGTTCATGGGCACCCCAGGCTGAGGCAGAGCCGGGCATCTGGCTCGAGCCGGACTCCAGCTTTCAAGGGCTCTCCCACCTCTAGTTAACTCATTTAGTTAATCATGTGACTTTCTGATGGTGTTGAGCAGTGTATATAAAGGAGTCGGGAAAACACTTTCACTAGTGGCCTAACACAGGCCCCTGCAGCCCCCGCGGTCCGTGGGGCACCCACGTTCCAGGGGGCTCCCTCAGCACAGTACTCTGCCCAGAGAGCTCCTTAATGAGTCCAGAGGACGCCCGCCCCTCCACGTAACTTGTAGGGAGGCCCCCTCAAGTGGAATTGCGCCAGAGACTTTCACAGTTTGATTCTAATTTAATATGAATGGCAGTCCGCCAACCCCCTGAGAAAGAGCTGATGTGAAGCTCAAAACACGTGCTGGCAGGGAACTTGCAGTGATGCGTGATTGTTATTTTAACAAGAAATAAATAATGAAATACATACATTTTTTATACGGCTGAAAGAAATGTCACCTACAATGTATTATTGCTTAGCAACTCACGAGAGGAACCAGTTCTCATTTTAACAACACCACTTTTTCTGTTTTATAAATGACAAACTCACACCAGAGATTTATTGTAAAATCTCTTTAAATTTTAACTCAGCTTCTTTCTATTGGCAGCCATGTTCTTTATGTTTGTCACCCTAATTTCTGGGGTAGAGGGGACTCAGGATCAACGAGGCAACCCTTCTAACAAGTGTTGCCCGCCTCAGCTCTTGAGTGAGGAATTATGCAATATTTGAGGCCACGCAGGGTAGCAGGAGTACCGGCTTGATCATGGTAGTCCTTGTCAGAAAGGCTGCAGTCCGCCTGGCAGCAGTTCTTCCAGCGAGTGTTTGTGGGTTCTTAGTTGACCAGGCGGTCTACTTCATTTTCCTCAGGTGTCAGTCACAGTGGGCTTTAAACCTCAGTTCATGGTATGTTCCCATCTCAGTCAAGGCGGAAAGCCTTGGTGTATAGAGCACCTTGTGGTAGATCATCCAACTTGAATACCTAGCTCACAGGGCCAAATTCACTGCACTCAATCTTCATGGTAATACACACGAGAACGAGGTGCAAATCAATGTAAATGCTGTTCCAATACATGGAAACCAGATTCCCAAAAAAGATGCACAGTCACTATGATAGCCTTGGTTTGGCAGGTAACTTTGAATGTCAACTGGATTCATGTACCAGGGCCTCACAGCCTGCAACCAACCGGGGCATGTTGTGCGTTAGAGGGGACCTATTTACGGACCTGTCACGCAGTCCAGCGCAACAAATCACCTTGCTGAGTGGCACTCCATGACCTGGAAAGGTCGAGAATGTGCCATATTTATGTCAATATGGCACATACCTGCCTTTTCCCCAGCGCTTTAGGCAGCCTAGCGCCAATGCAGTCACCCTTGCACTATGGTGCAAGGCTGGCTACGGTGTATGCAGGATTGCTATTCTGCAGGAAGGGTCACCCTCCTGCACAGCATAATACTCTTTCTATGTGAACTGCATAATACTGCACACATAGAAAGTGGAAGTAACAAGGAGAAATAACGATATTTCTCTTTGTTATGCCTCCCCTGAGAAGGCGTATATTTTTGGCACATTCACAGGTTTACCATTTCTGGTAAATATCGGAATGCCTAAAAACCCATAGAAGTTGCGAGGGAACACCCATGCAACACCCATGCAACACCCATGCAATGCCCATGGAACACCTTCCAGGGCAGAGTGAGGCAGCACAGGGATTTCCCATTTCCAAAGTCAGGAGCTCTGGCCATAACCCGATGTCCTCTCCCTATATACAACCAACGGACACATATTGTGTAGACTAGACTACCAGGGAGGGAAATCGTGACATGGATCCGTGCATAGATACCCATTATGGTGAAAAAGGGGCAGGATGTTCACCGCACCACAGCCATTTGATCTCACACTCTACCCTGCCTGAATCAGACATGCCAGAGACTATTTCTGCCCATGAGATTCTCTGTCACCTGATGCTATATACTTATAAGAAATGTACTTGTCACTTCCATTTCTTATCATGCCGCCTTATTCTCCATAGATAAGTCTCCATTTTGGTAAGAAATGAACAACTGAAGTTTTTTTCTTTTCATGGCATGGCCAACTCCCACTTCCAATGTTTGCGGTCCATCTGGACCATAAAGGGGGTCCAAAATAAATAGGGGTGGAACCTCATCAGCCCACAAAGTATGGTGGAAGACTATTTCTCAATAATTTTCCTCAAAGTAGACAAACCTTCTGAGATGTTTAGTGATCGTGAACAGCAGGGCCGGCTTTTACCAAGGGCAAGCTGGGCACAGGCCCAGGTCACCAATCTCCTGAGAGGCATGTGTAACTGTGTACATTAACCCCTTCGGTGTTGCACACATTTTCACCCTGTGTGGGCGATTTAAATGGCGGGCGTTATTCGTACAGCCCCTAGCCGTCCTCCGCACACGCCGACCGTGACGCATGACGGCCAGGGGCCGTCATGAGCACCGAAGGGGTTAAGGCTGTGCAAACTGCCGCTCCCCTCTCATCTTGCCCCAGCCTTGTCCATGGCCCTGAGTGCTCGTTTTTTCTGTCAGGTTTGCCAGTTTAAAGTGGTCTTTAATTATCTTACCATAGACGAATTACATTGCACGCGCTGCAACGCCAAATGGCGATGCAGCGCACACAATGTAATTCATTTTATTTATTTACTTAACTCCATTTGGCCGTATGCCGGAGTTTACTACCCCCCCACCCTGCCACCCACCTCACCACCCCGCAGCACTCCCTCGAGGAGCCGCCACTATTTTTTACGCCACATTAGCCCCCTTCCTTTTCCTCCCCTCGTACTCTCATCCCTGCTGACCCACATCAATTACACCCTCATCAGTGTGAGGCAGATAAGCTATGGGCAATTTAGGTAAACTAGGGATGGTCCGGAGAGTTTTGTGCTCAGGGACCATCCCCTGCTCAGTCAGGCACTGACCAGTGAACCCAAAAGGGGTCTCTTCCTGCCTCATTGTATTTACTATAATCAGCAAGGGCGCCACATTTCTCTCTGCGCTATCTTAAGAAGGGTCAGCTCTAATTACCATTGCATTTAAAAGAACCAGAGGACATAATGTCATCTGCCAATAGACCCGAGTCCGGCGGCTGATTCCCGTTTCCGAAGCCAAAAATGCCTTTCTTTTATCTGTCTCCTGGTTGAAATTGCCTCTGTTTTGATAGTGAATGGGGGAAATACAGTCTCCTGATTGTTTATTTTTTAAATCTCCCACTTTCCTTTTCTAAAATGTTGCCAAGCATGTTTCATACTAGTCCGTGGTCTATAAGTGACCACAGCCAAAATACTGGTGTACTAGCTCGGCTTCCATTATTTGTTTTCTACGGCAACGAGCAAACGTGATACATTTCTTTATCTTAAACGGTACGGGGCAGATTTACAATAACTGGCGCATCCCTGCATATCAGCAGGGACGCGCCAGTTATTGTGCGTCACGTCTCCGCCACCATGGATGCGCCACATTTTCAATAAGGCGCACCATGGGACAAAAATGGACAGATGCGTGACGCATCTGCTGCAGTAAAGGCGGCGCATTACTGAAGTTACGTCACAATCGTGACGCAGCTCCAGCAAGGTTTGGGGGTGCCCTATCCCTAAAATGCTTCATCAATCCTTTCGCCTGCTTCAAGCAGGCGCAGGGTTTTGACGCAGTATGGCCTTAAAAGTGGCTGAGTGAAATCTTGTAGATTTCACTCAGCCACTTTTAGGAGGCAATCCTGCGCCGGAACGCCCCCCCCGCCGCGCTGAAACGCTTACATGTGGCGCAGGGCTTTACAACGTGATGCATCTCCCAGATGCATCACGTTGTAATTACCCCGCACCACAACACTGGATTTGCGTCGCCGCTGCGTCACAAAAGTGACGCAACGGCAGGGTAAAAGAGGCGAAAGGGGCTTGTAAATCTGCCCCAGTCTTTTTTGTGGACATGACATTTTCCACCCGCCTGAGGTGAATTTTTTACTGCCATCTTGAATTATGATGCTTTGTCCAGTCTGCAGATCCTAACGATATAGACAGCGAAAGGTGATTAAGAGCTTGGACCGTCGATTTTTATAATAAAACACAAACGAGAGCTAATCTGGCAAAGTTATGGTGTCATGCCTTGTTTGGATGAAATCTGTCCAGTATTTTAGCTGCAGCAGACAACAACAAACAAAACAAATACGGAGTTATTGTAGGCGCACCCTAAAAATGATTGTCTTTAATAAATCTTGAACCTATAGACCAACCAACCAATTACAATAACAAACTAAAACTAAAAAGCCCACTTTTGTGCACACTCGTCAAACACATTTAAAAAGTGTTAAAAAAACATAACCGGCATGAACTCTCTCCAGCACAGTCATAACTACTGTACTTTTCGGCCACGAGATGGCACTCTTGTATCAATATGTTCTGCAACAGACTTTTACAAGACCAACAATGGCAGCGAAATCGGTAAACCAAATAGCTTTGCTTTAAATCATTAAGTAATTAAGCCAGCAGCTATTATCTCATTTCATTTGAACAATACATGTGGATAAGGAATTTAATTCTATTTACAGTGATCGAGCCTCTTAATTTGACAATTTAAGCGTACTGTAAGCACACACTTAATTTGTTGTAAATACCATGCTCTTTTTTCCTCACTCAGGTCAGTCCAAGGCTGTCTCATACTACTTTGGAGCCACAGGCACTAGCATTTTCTTCACCCATCCCTTTTCATTTGATCCTTTGCAGTGGATATTCAACCACTGGTGTTGTGAACTCCTCACATTACCTACCTCGTCTGTCTCTCTCCTCACAGTAACCATGGAGCACCCAGTGAACCGGACACAGCATTCACCCAATCAAAAAAGGTCCTCACCCAAGATGGTCGCCCGGCAGGAAGTACCTGCCACCTGACCTATAAGAGTGGGACCTAGACAGGAAACATCCTGTTTTTTCTCTTGGTTCCGGTTCGGTTGGAATGTAAATGTAAATGTATTGGCATTTATATAGCGCACTACTTACCCGTAGGGTCCCAAGGCGCTTCGACCGCTGCAAAACCCTTCCTGGCTTCCCTGAGAGATGGTCCCTTAATGGGTATCTCCAGGGTGAGACCAGGCATCCCCGGCGGTCTGGTGGGGCCGTTAGTGAAGATGAGGCAAGCTAATGCCCAGAGTTGCCGAGTGTGATCGCTGATCAGAGTGGGCACCGAGGCGAGAGAATTATCGAGTCCGCTGACCCTGGTCCAGAAACCTGCCGCGCCGGGAATCGAACCCTGGTCCCGGGCCGTCCTCTGCTCTCGGGTCTGCCGCCTCTAACCAGTGAGCCACACTACGGCCCGGGACCAGGGTTCGATTCCCGGCGCGGCAGGTTTCTGGACCAGGGTCAGCGGACTCGATAATTCTCTCGCCTCGGTGCCCACTCTGATCAGCGATCACACTCGGCAACTCTGGGCATTAGCTTGCCTCATCTTCACTAACGGCCCCACCAGACCGCCGGGGATGCCTGGTCTCACCCTGGAGATACCCATTAAGGGACCATCTCTCAGGGAAGCCAGGAAGGGTTTCGCAGCGGTCGAAGCGCCTTGGGACCCTACGGGTAAGTAGTGCGCTATATAAATGCCAATAAATTTACATTTACATTCCAACCGAACCGGAACCAAGAGAAAAAACAGGATGTTTCCTGTCTAGGTCCCACCCTTATAGGTCAGGTGGCGAACACCCTTTACATCTCTGTTCGAGGCGGTTTGTGACTCTGGCTCGGTATGCATTTTTTCTTTTTAAGTTTCATTTCCGGGGTCTGCTATAGCGTCCCAGTTTTTGTTTTTATGCACCTCCGTTCCTCCTGGGGCGGCAGTTTTGCTGGTTCTGCTCCTGTGTTGAGTGAGGGAGCGCTGCTTTCTTGTTTTTTAAATGCGCTGCTGCTCCCATGCCCCATTTCCTTTGCTGCTTCCCCGCGCTGAGCATCAGGGGTGCGGCTGAGCTGCCTCATGTTCCGCGCTCCGCTTGTGCGGGACGTTGTGGCTTACCTGCTCCCTCCTTGGTGTCTTCATGTCCTCGCGGGGCAGTTCCTGTGGCACTTTGTATCTTTCTGGTAATCAGGGGGTGGGGCCGGTTGCTGGGCAACCGTGTTCCGTCCCTATTTAAGGCTTTCCCCTCCTTCTTTCTGGTTGTGTTTGAATCAGTATGGAGGGTAAACACTCAGGAAAGCATCCTCGCTGGTCTTCTGGTTCTGATTCTGATCCTATGGCCCAGCGGCCTGTGGGTTTGGACCTTGATGTGCTCCAGTCCATGATTTCTGATGGCTCGGATGAAGAGCAGCATGGCCGCTTTGTTAAGGGCGCTGAGTTGAAGGAGGTCCTCAAGCACTTAAAGGACAATTTGGCTTTCCCGTCTGTTGCTCCGCTGGCTGAGGATGATGATTATTTCTCCCAGTACGGCCGTAGGGAGCCTGACGCCCCTCCTGTTCACAGGACGGTCAGGGATCTTCTGTCTCGTGAGTGGGCTGATGTTGAAAAGGCTGGTTTCCCACGGTTCCTCACCAAGAAATATCCTCTCCATGACTTTCTGTCTGAGTTTCCACCTAATGTTAAGGTGGATTCTCTCATGGTGGGTCTGGCATTCAGTGGTTCTATCATTTCTGAGGATGCCTCTCCTAGTGACCCAGTGGATAAGAAGGTGGATGGTGCGGCCCGGCGGGCCTACTCAGCTGCTAACTTTTCAAACTCAGCGGGCCCTATGCCTCATATGTTGTGCAGTCTCTGCTCCATGATTTCCAGGACCTGTCTGAGGCCCTCCAGCAGGGGGAGGACGTTAATCCCCATCTGTCCCTTATGGTACAGCAGGTTTGTTTATTATCAGACATCTCTTTTGACTCTTTGTCTGCTGCTGCTGCCATTTCTGGCTCCAGTATTTCTGCACGCCGGAATATTTGGATGCGCTCCTGGAAGGTGGATGCTTCTCAGAAAGCCCTTCTTTCCCTCTTGCCCTTTGATGGTTCCAAATTGTTTGGGTCTCGACTTGAGGATCTCCCTAAAAAATCTGTGGAGGATCGTAAGCTCCTAACTCCTCTGCGGACACCTCTGAGGGGTGTGGATTTGGTTACAGGTGTGCTTTTGGGAATCCCCTGTGTGCTGCGAGGAGTTCCTCCAAGCCCTTTCGCAGGAGGGGTCATGGCCGTGGCACCCCCTTCTCTGCCAAGTCCCGGCAACCACCTGCTGGCCCTGTCCTCCCGATGCCTCTGACAAGTCCTGACTATTTTCGGGTGGGTGGCCGGATTGGTCTATTTTCTTCCTCCTGGGCTCTCGACGTCACCGATCCCTGGGTTCTTCGCCTGGTGGTAGGAGGGTATTCTATTGCCTTCTCTTCTCCTCTGCCAGATCTTTTTGTCCCCACTCACACTCCTCAGAATCCTCTGAGGTTGTTGGGGTTACGTCAGGGGATCCGGGATCTTATCCAGACGGGTGTTTTCATACCTGTTTCCGTGCCGGAGATGGGGCAGGGTTGCTACTCCCTGATGTTCCTGGTGCCAAAGCCGTCTGGGGACTTTTGCCCCATCTTGGACCTCAAGACCGTGAACCTCTATGTGCCTTACCTGAGGTTCAAGATGGTGAGTTTGCAGTGGATCCTGCCACTTGTCTCCTCTGGGGCCTCCCTGTTCTCTCTGGACCTTTTGGATGCTTATTACCACATTCCTGTGCATCCCCTCTCCCAGCGTTATTTGAGATTCCTTGCCCTGGGTCAACACTTCCAGGTTTGTGTTCTTCCCTTTGGGTTGACTTCTGCCCCTAGGGTTTTTACTTAGGTCCTGGCTCCCCTGCTGGGTCTTTTGCATGCTCAGGGGGTGCTGTTGTTTCCTTACCTGGACGATTGGTTAATCTCTTCCTTGTCTTTTCTTAAGGCCCTGGAGGATTTGACGCTGGTTCGGCTTTGCCTGGAGTCTCATGGGTTCCTGGTGAATATCAGAAAGTCCCACCTGGTCCCTTCGCAGGAGCTTCAGTTCATCAGTGCTCTCTTCAACACCAGGTTGTGGTTGGTGTTTCTGCCTCCAGATCGCTAGCTCCATCTCCGGTCTCATCTGAACTCCCTCCTGTCGGGCTCTTCTGCCTCTGCACGGGCCTGGTTGCGGGTTCAGGGAGAAAGGTGCGCCTTTCTCTTCCTGGTCCTTTGGGCTTGCAGACACCTCTGCCATCTGGTGTATCCCCTTCTGGCCCACTGGGATCCGATGTCCCTGGACTACGAGGCCCCTGTTCCTGTGACTCCTGCCGTGTCTCTCCTGCTGCAGTGGTGGTTGGTGCCGGAAAACCTGGCGAGGGGTGTTCCCCTGGATCCTTCCCTTCCCTGTACCCTCACCACTGATGCCAGCCCTTGGGGTTGGTGGGCCGCCTCTGGTCTCTCTCTGCCCAGGGTGCTTGGTCCCCCGCAGAGAGTTGGATGTCCTTGAACTGGAAAGAACTGGTTACTGTCTTCAAAGCTCTTGTGCACTTTGCATCTCACCTGCAAGACTTGTGGGTTCAGGTCCCGGCGGACAATCAGGTGGCTCGTGCCTACTTGAACCATTTGGGGAGCACTCGCTCTCATCTTTTGGCTCTCCTGTGGACCAGATTGGGTTTTGGGCGGAGGACGATCTTCTGGGTCTGACGGCTGTCTATCTGCCGGGGAGGGCGAATGGGCGTGCGGATCAGCTGAGCCGCCTTCTTCCTTCTTCTGTCTCTCTGTCCCTGTCTCCTCTGATTTTTCGGGAGCTGTCTGTGAGGTTTAGGAGGCCCTGGTTGGATCTCTTTGCGTCCCCTCGGGAAGCTCTACTGCCGAGGTTCTGTGCCCTTCTGCCTTGCATGGGGGCGTGGGAGGTGGATGCCCTGAGTTTCCCTTCCCCCCAGGGGTCTTCTCTATGCCTTTCCTCCTTTTCCCCTTCTCAGCAGGGTTCTGGCGAAGATCAGGTCAGAGAGGGTGTTGGTGCTGTTGGTGGCTCCCCTTTGGCCTTGCCAGTATTGGTATCCCCTCCTTCTTTGTCTGGCGGTTGCTCCTCCTTGGCGGTACCCGCTGTCACCTGCTCCTCTCCACTTTCCTAACCTGTCTCATCAGGCTCTCAGCCAGTTGGCGTTGGGGGTTTGGAAATTGAAAGGTGAAGGCTAGTCTCCCTCAGGTGTTCCTCTGCTGTGGTGTTATCTATCCACAATTCTCGTAAGGGCAGTACCCTTAAGATCTACGAGCGCCATGGACGGAATTTCTCTGTTTGGTGTTCTTCCCGGGGGTTTCTCCCTGATTCCTTTGAAGGGGGTTCTGTTCTTCAGTTACTCCGGGAGGTTTTTTTGCTTGGGCTGTCAGTCTCTACACTCCGCAGCCAGTGGTCTTCCATTAAGGCTCTCCGGGGATCCTCTCTCGTTCACTTTGAGGCCTTGGCTTCGCACCTTCTGCGCAGTGTCTTTCTTCTGCAGCCTGTTGTTGCTTCTCCTGTCCCTCCCTGGGATCTTCCCTTGGTCCTTCATGCCTTGCAGGATTCTCCCTTTGAGCCTCTGACTTCGGTCTCTCTGGAGTTTCTAACCCTGAAGGTTTGCTTTCTGGTGGCCATTATTTCTGGCCGTCGTTTGGGGAAACATGGGGCCTTGCTTTGTCATCCTTCCTTCTTACGTTTTTTTCCTGACAAAGTCGTCCTTCGTCCTGACCCGGCTTTTCCTCCCAAGGTTTCCTCAGCTTTTCATTTGTCTCAGGATATTGTCCTGCCTGCCTTTTTCCCTTCTCCTTCTACTGAGGAGGACATTCGGCTCCATTCCCTGGATTTGACCAGGGCTCTGGTGATCTACCTGGAGCGTACTGCCTCCTCTCGCCAGGTGGATTTTTTGTTTGTTACCTTTGGTGTTCCCCGGCAGGGTCATCCCCCTACCACGGCCACTCTTTCCCGTTGGGTGTGTTCCACTGTCTCCCGGGCCTACCGACATTCGGGTGTGTCCCTTCCCCCGGTTGTTCAGGGTCGATCTACCCAGGGTTTAGCTTCCTACTGGGATTCATTCAAAGTATACTCGAGCGTGATCAAGGGCTAATCCCCGAAACGCGTTGTTTTTCCTTTGCTGATTTAATGCAGTAACAGCACTTGAGGTGTCCGAGTGGTTCTTTAATGGTAAGGAACCTTGGAGTGTATTTATGTAAAGTGCCGGCTTTAATAACTCGGACCGCCTAAGACAGCCTTGTACTCTTTTCCGGCATTCGTGGAGTGGATATATATATATATATATATATATATATATATATAT
Organism: Lissotriton vulgaris; assembly: GCF_964263255.1. Taxonomy (NCBI): domain Eukaryota; kingdom Metazoa; phylum Chordata; class Amphibia; order Caudata; family Salamandridae; genus Lissotriton; species Lissotriton vulgaris. The sequence goes on along the minus strand of NC_141694.1, from coordinate 783,674,779 downwards.
ATATATAATATATATATTCAATAGAAAAAACAAAGGTTGCAGGGACGTTATAGTGAGGCTCAGATTTTACACACACAAAACCATAAAAAATCAGCAGTTATAGTTACCTGAGAAAACTATAACTTACCCCCCTGCAATGCACTGCGTATGATTTCAAATATTACATAACTCATGACAAGGTCAGTGACATCACTGGTGACATCACTGATAACATCTCAAATGACATCACTGATGACATCAATCACTGAGTGTGTTCGTAAACGTTTTTGGCACTGAAAGATATATACTGAGAAGTTATAGTGATGTGGAAACAGGAGGTAGTAAGAAGTAAAGACAGGGAAAAGTGATGAAAAAACCTCTAGAAAGACACGAGGAAGCAAATGAAGAAGAGCAACTGAGTCAATGTGAGATTACAAGGCAAAGGGGAGAAAGGGGGACAAATATATGGAGGAAAAACAGGTAGAAGATGTGAAGGACAGAGAGTAATTGACATGGAAAATGTTTAGGCTTGTTAGATACATAAAAGGCAAGGGGCAAGATTACATGGGCACGGAAAAGAGGTGTTTCATTGGCAGAAGGGGGGAGACAGCAGTGGAGTGGTGAGAGGCAAGGGTAAAAGCAAGCAAAAATGTGTGTGGAAACCATGTAGCAACGCATCACAACAGGAATCTCTAGGAAAGGATACTTTTTGCTTAGTCTTCTGGCTACTCTAACATAACATTGAAGTGGTTCCATGTTTGAATATGAGTCCTGTAAGACTTTTGTAAGGGTGCAATCAAACTATTCTAATATAGGTACTTCTCTGCAGTTCCCAATGTGGCTATATGGACAAGTATTCAAGGCTATGGAGGTATAAAACCTGATTCAAATGAAAAACACTTTTTTCCAGATAGTTGTATTCTCATCAATAACTATGCCACAGCTTCAACCTTCAAAGCAGCTGGTTCTGCACTGTGCTCCTTTCAATGAACAATTGCCCTGCACAATAAACATCCACATGCCTACCTGTATGGATGTGTCTCTGATTCCATGTTCATGACTGTGTGTGATTAACTATGCCAGTGAGCTGGAGGCCAAAGCCACATCTATAACTAAGGAAAGTAAAAGCTATCGGACATCCTAAACAGTTCAGAACTTTTGAGTCTCACCGGGCCTGCTTTGCCTGCCACTCTTAGGCAGAATTACTTGACCTCATTCAGAATGTCATTGAAGAGTGATCTATAATAACATTCTCCAACCCACCAACCCTTTTGTAATGCCTCTTTCCTGTCTCTGAACTATCATTCCTTATACTAACTTGCACTGAGGCAAATTATTAGTTGCTTGTAAGATCTGCCAATCTCCTAACTAGAAAGGGTTCGTACTTTATCATTATGCAGATTTCTTTCACAAATCGCCACAATATCAAAAATTAAGTATAATGTGAATATACAAATAGCTTTCTTGTGTCCTATGTAAACTGAACACATGAAATTTGAAAGTTACTTTTAAAGCCACCCTTTTTTACATGCCTGGATAAAAATAATACTCCACAGATAGCAGAACTGCTGCTGTAAAATTGTGCACAGTAGCAAACGAAGAAAACTTCAAATGAAATGCTTGTCTCCTTACCATGCCCTTAACCCCGCCCCAATTCCCGCCCACTCCGTTAAATTTGGTGAGTACCTGCACTTATTTGCTTCCATTCAAAACGCTGCTGCTTACCGTCATGATACCTGTATCAAAGAACGAGACGCATATTTAAAAACGATTTGTGCAACAGGAGTACAGATACGAAGAGTCATTTTAAGTGCAAAAGGCCATTACACTTTAAAACAATATCTGAATGTTACAAACTAAGGGGCATATTAACAAGTGGCAGCGATAATTATCGCTGGCCGCACTTAGCGAGAAAATGGTTATCACCGGCTATCGCAGAAAATCATCGTCATGCTAGCGCTGTATTAACAATGCATAGCGCAATGGCGATAATTTCCCTGCGATAGCGATGTTTTCCATTGAACATCGCTGGTTTTCCAGCGATGTTCCATGGAAAACGGCGATAACCTTGCTGATACGACCCCGTGGTCGTATCAGCATAATCCACCCCCAATTATATGTATAGCTAAGTCTGCATTTTAGCAGACGTTAGTTGTTGGCAAAAACAGCGTTTTTCTCCAAAAACTAACGTCTGCTAAAATGCGTGGGCAGCCTTGTAAATATCGCGATGTGCACATCAGCAATATTTGCAAGGTTGTACTGCCCAGTGATGCCCATTTTGCATCTCATTAGAGATGCAAAGGGAGGCATCGGGTAAAAGGGTGCTAACATGCGCTAATGCATGTTATCACCCTCTTGTAAATAGAGCGATATTTTTATCTCCGCTTTCTTGGCTTTAAAAGCCAAAAAAGCGGAGATATGGCCCTTGTAAATATGCTCTTAAGGGCCATATTATCAAGAACGGCAATAACATTATTGCCGCTTTAGTGGCAGGAAACTTCTGCTAAAGCGGCGATAAGGGGCTTGATAATATGCCCTTGTGAATTCTCAAAGAAGTCCAGGTTCTGGTGTGAACCTGGGCTTCTATGGGAATTAACAAGGGCATATTATTAAGTCTGCGTTGTGCCCATTCAAGGATGCGCAGTCAAAGTACGATGACGTAACATTTTCTGGGTCGTGTGTATACCGCTTCAGGACTGAATGGCAGAGCCAAAAAGCTTTAGCTTTATCTTTGTTTGCCTCGAGACCTGCGGTTCACGCTGTGCTGTCAGACTCATCAACAGGTATCCTTATGTAATCTGTTCATTGTGTGCCCAGCAGGGACACGAGGGAAATCACCGTGGTAGCTTTTATCCGAGGTCGCCAACAGAGGAAAATGAATTGGCTAAAATCAGAATTAGCATTCCAGAGCTTTCTTCTATCTCGCCTTATGCAATACCACCCAGGTAGTAAAAAAGAAAGCAAACAATCCTTATCTTTCAATAAGGCGACTGTAAAGGACAGTTTAAGACCCACCTGCTGGGTTCTGTTGTAGCCAAGAATTGCGCCACACACATGTGCGACTGCACTCATTCAGAGCCATCATTCTAACCACAATTTCTAATTCTTGATGAATAGGCTGAGCAGTTAAACAACAGCTACACAGGAAGGCGAGACAAAGAGGGTGTTTTTTACTGTTACGTTTTAACATTTTATTATCATTCCATGGTGTTAAAATGTGTACATTTGAAAGTAGCAACAACCCCCTCTCCCAGTTCCATAACAATGAGTGATACATTTGCAATGTTCTCACCTGTCACAATTATTCTTCTAACAACCGTGACAATATCACTCAATTCTCAGGATTTCCCCCACACATGTTTTCATGGCTGGTGCATTTCTTCTATGGCCTCCCTGTTCTCCTTCTTGTTTTTTAAAACATGCTGGGACATATTGCATTTTCTAATGACCCCGAAGGGTTGAAATTGATTCAAATACACTTACAATTTGTGTGAAATAAAATTCATGATGTTCAACAAAAAACAATATCTCTTTATATGTGTTATTTTTTTTAGCTTTTACACATAAACAACTCAGTGCATAAGTGTACATTACCGTCGTTACTCATGTTCCTTGTTAGAAATGGGGGTCTCTAGTTGGCAATGGGTTGCACCTTTGTTCAAATAGGGACCCTTGCTTCTAGTAAGGGAAAATAACACCTGCTTACCCCCATGGTAGATTGGCACGAGCAGGCAGGCTTATCTCAGAGGCAGTGTGTAAAGCATTTGTGAACACATACAGTAACACAGTGAAAACACTACTGATGGACACCACACCAGTTTAGAAAAATAAGTAATCTTTATCTAACCAAGACCAAACAACAAAAATCCACAATACAATATCAAAAATATGACTCTCAAATGGATGAACTAACTAAGTTCAATGCAGATAGTAAATGCAACAAGTTTCTCTCAAAGTACCTTAGATGCATCACGCAAAACAAACAAAAGGGTCGCAGGGAAGATGATGCGTCAGTTCCTTGCTTTAGGGCAGGTGTCCCATACGCCAGCGCAGGGGAGGTCATGTGTCTGTTCCTTACCGGAGGAGGGGATGCGTCTGTTTCTTACTGCATTCCGGTTGCAATGCGACAAAATGACACCCGAATGCATGGCGATGATCCGGTGTGATGCAACAAAATGGCGGCTCGATGCAATGCGACAATTAGGTACGATGCGTGAACGGTTGCAGCTGCACGGTAGGTGCTGCAACGGTTTTCTCGGCGATGTGTCGGGACCCGGTGTGGATGCGGCGTGCTTCTTCTCCGTGGCTCGGCTATGCGTTGGGACCAGGTGTGGATGTGACACGCTTCTTCTCCATTACTCGGGGATGCATCGGGAATCGGAGCAGATGTGACACGCTTCTTCCTCGTTGCGCTGATCTTCCAGCTCCCAACAACGAACCGTCTCTAATGGTCCTAAACAGCAGCTGGCACCTCTTTGCAGGTTGGAATTCCCGGCAAGGAAATTCAGGGGAGCTGGTATTGAAGTCTCTGTGTCCTTGAGACTTCAGAACAGGAGGCTAGCTCAGTTTCAAGCCCTTGGAGATCTTCCTCAAGATGACAAAGCCAAGAGCAAAGTCCTTTACTCCTTTCCTTGGCAACAAGTAACCACTGCAGGCCAACCCCAAACTGCAAACAACACAGGGGCAGTAATCCTCCTTCAGCTTCTCCAGTTCTTCTCCTTGGCAAAGGTTCTTCTTGATTTCCCAGAAGTGATCTAAAGGTCTGGGTCCCCCTTTTTATACGCACAAATTCTTTGTTCTGTGAAGGCAGAGAGTGCCTGTACCCAGCCAACACCAGCTCTGCCCTCACTGGTGCAGCTTCCTGGCAGGAGGTGGAGACAGCATTGTTGAAAGCAGATCTGGCCCAGGCAGGTGAAAGAAAATCTTCTCCCCTACTCTAAATTCAACCCAGGTCCCATTCAGCCCAGCTCTGACTCAGCAGACTGCCGGAGCCGCAGTCCTCTCCCAGCTCCTGTCACTCACAAGCCAGCCATGCAATATACAAAGCTAGCAACGGCACGCTGGATGGTTAGGCAAGAAAATACCTACTTTCTAAAAGTGGTATTTTCAAACACCGAATGGTAAAATCACCCACACTAAAAGATGCACTTTAACATTCTGAGTTTGGGCATACTAAATTTAATTTTCCTATCTTGTTACCTGGGTCAGTTATGTTTTATAAGATGTTACAAGCAAACTGCCCATTTTGGCCTATGAGAACAGATAGCCTTGCAATAGTGAAACACGAAATTGGAAGTATTTTACTATCAGGACATGCCACACACATCAGGGCATGCCCTACCTTTCACATATAATGTGCCCTGCCCACAGGGGTACCTTGGGCCTACCTTAGGGGTAACTAACATGCAGGAAAGGTAAGGTTTAGGGATTGGCAAGTGTGTGCACTTGCCAGGGTCGACATGGCAGTCCCAGACTGCACAAAGGCTCTGTAATGGCAGATCTGAGCCACATTTTATAAGCTGCTTCTGTGGGTGGCACAGTCAGTGCTGCAAGCCCACCAGCAGCATTTAATTTACAGGCCCTGGGCACACATGGTGCACTGCACTAGGGTCTGACAAGTAAATCAAATGACCAATCATTGAATCACTAATCCACAAAACTATTTATGAAATGGAGCACTTGGACTTTGGCACTGAACAGCAGTGGCAAAGTGCCCAAAGCATCTAGACCAGCAAAAACACAGGAGGCAACAGCAAAAAAAATGGAAGGGAGACTCACGGTAATGATGCCAAGTCTATCACTCCTGATTTAAACATCTGCCCAAATCAAAAATGCTTATAACAATGAATGGACAGCTCAACACATATGTTTCTTGTGAGGCACCCAATGTATTTCGGGTTTGAAAAACCATGCTTCACAGGAGCAGTTTGTATAGAAAATGAAACAGTAGTCGGCCACTTGCCGGAACATATACAAAGAAATGCCATTCATTAAAACACAATTACAACACCATCAATATCCACAATTTCATCAAAGTTACATTGTGCTTAGATCATATTTAATTTTGCCATATTTAGGTCATTTGTATTCATCTGGACATAACTAAGGGCCTTATTTATGCGGCCTAGTGACACTTTTGCGCCGCAGTTGCATCACTTTTTGTGATGCTGCAGCAGAGTATATTATGCGCCATATTTACAAAGTAATGCCTCTGAGCAGATGCCTCACTTTGTAAAGCCCTGCCCTACATTAAACCTGCGTCAGGTATAATGTATGCAGAGTGGGCGTTCCCCCGTAGAAAATGCTCTTAGAAGTGTCGCATTGAACTCTATGAAATTTCACTGTGACTTTTCTAGGAAGCCACTGCGTCAATATCCTATGCCAGCCTCACAGCAGGTGTAAGACTGACACTGCCCCTTTCCCATATGAAAGGACACATTGATGGAGTTGCGTCTGTTTTCAGACACACCCAAGCAATGCACCACTTTTGTGCCTACAGATACGTCAGGTATACTGGGGATAGAATGTGGCCTAACGGCTAGGGCGGTCGACCTCGGAGCTGAGGAACTGGGTTTGAGTCTTTGCAGAGACGCTCAACATTCTGTGATTTTGGGCAAATAACTTAATCTCCCTGGGCCTAACAAAAATGAATGTGTTCGCCTGTAACATAACTGGTGCTCATGTAAAGTGCTCTGATAACTCTGGGTCTAGTTCGCGCTATATAAAACTCCCCCCCTAAAAAAACATACTGATCTATCTGTAAATCCTTGCGACATACAGTAAATACGGCACATCCATGGTGTTGCAAGGAAGGCACACTGAAAAGTGTTGCATCGCTGTTGTCACGCAGCAATGTGACACATTTCATAAATGAGGCCCTAATTGTCTTGTGAACAGTACAAGGGCCAGCTATGGGAATTTCCACATTTGTTTATGTATCTTTAGGTCATGAATTTAATCCAGTCTACATATCTCAACCTATTTGTCTAGATGGACATCAGTGAAGATCCCTAGAAGCCATACTGCTTCATGCCAGGAGGGCCAGACTCCATCACTCTCCTGCCACAGATGAACAGGCGTGCTTTTTACTAATATGCAACCAGTTAACACTTCCATGTGCTTTCCGTCCAGTTTAATGCAAACTCATGTGCATAGTATATGCCAGACGAAATCATTAAATGAAATCAGTTTAGATTTAGCATTGATAGATCTTTTTTCATCAGTTCACAGCAAGCTCCCCATTCAGCCTCTTACATTTCCCTATCAGAACATCCATTTCATGTATCTTTTCCTCCACAACTCACACTTAACAGTTATTGAATAATACTTTTAAAATACAAAGTGTCCTGCAGACCCTGTATAAAGGTCTGTCTCTAATTACCTTATTACAGGTGTTTTGTGACATTCCTAGCCACCTATAATAAACAAATGACGTGATGCTAAACTGTAACAACTTATTACAGTTGAGTTCTGATGTCAAAATGCCTTCTGCCAGAGCTTGCAGCGGAGGCGAAAGGCGGACCACATAGTGAGGCTTTTCTTTCTTCTATATTTTTCCAAATGAACAGTGGTAAGAAAAAAGGAGACATTTATGGAAACATTTTCCCATGCTTCAGGTAATTAAAGGAAAGATAGAGCCTGTCTCCATATTTCTACGCATTTTGAGCTACAGTGTTTTTTTTAAACCTGACTGTAATAAACTGGTTCTAATATATTTCTCCAACAAATATATAATTGCTTTTTTGGTGTGTTTAATTTTGCACTATACATTCTAATTGTATCCCTCGTGTTACAAACATCTTTTCTCTTTCATATGAAAGATCACAACACCAAGAATGTAAGCAGTTTGCAAGAAGGGTTTTGGTGTGACCATGAATTATACTGAATAAAGTATCACCTGCCTTACATTATAAGGATATTGCAAGTCATATTGGAGTTCCATGACCAGGGCCGGACTGAGAACAGAAACCGGCCCTGGCAAACTGCTCAGCTGGCCCCCCCTGGGGTCAGGGGGAGTGCAGGGGAGCAGTTTGTGACGGCCGGTTTCGGCCGATTTTGTTACCGAGGGCCGACATTGCTGACCCCCGGTAACAAAAACGGCCCCCCAGGGGCCCAAGACCGGCCCCACCCTAGCGGCCCACCGGGGAAACGCCCGGTGCCCGCTATGGGCAGTCCGGGCCTGTCCATGACCTTACAAAGGAACTCGGCCTTCAGCCTCATTCCTCTATAAGGTCACAGAACTCCTTGGTGACTTGCAATATCCTTATGCTGTTCTGTAGGGGCTACGTTATCAAATATGTAATACTTACATGTTCCATTTCCCCTGCAACTATTTTAAGTAATCATTAGGAAATCATAGAATACCCGGGACATAACCAATTTCATCTGAATTTACCTAAGCATATCATTAATCTGCATCCTTTTTTTTTGGTTTAGCTGCAGACAATTTCAGTTATTCTGGAAACCTTGTGTCATCAGTACAATGAGGAGTACAGCGAGAGTGGTTGTTGCATTATACTTCCTTAGCCTTTGCCTTTCATATGTATTTCATGGAGTGCCATTGATTAAGCGAGCTGGCCATCAACGCCATGCCATTTTGTGGATATTCTATTGTTCCTTTTGTGTTACAGTGAGATTTGGTGATTGCCATTAAGTAGTTCTTTTGTTAGACAGCAGATGCAACATGATGTGTAGCTTGTAATTGAGAACCAACTTGTGTTCTTTGACATGTTTGATTTGTTGACAGAATGAAATTCATTAGTTTTGTTTAAATTCCCTGAAATGGTACCATGTAGTTGGATTTATGGCTAAATTTGTTCACACAGTAAACACACACACGCACGTAGGCATGTCTGAAAGGTGTAAGAAAAATAATGGCCTTTGATCAAAAGTTACCACTATTCAATATTTTGATGTGTATGCTTTATACCAGGGATACTCTAAGTACATCCCAGGGGCTGCATGTGGCCTCCTGACCTTTAATTTTGCCCATCCCTGGGGAACAGCAGCACTGGGCTGATGTTTACTTGACAGAGGAACATACAGAAAGCTGTAAAACAAATGGGCATACTTTATTTGCATGTTAACTAAAGTAATTGTAAGTAAGAAAAGAAGATGTCCTAGACAACTTATCTTTAGGAATTTATTTAGTTCTAAAGAAATCAAACGTGTAAAAACATTATAAACTCTGCAAACTTCAAAAAAGTGTATTATAATAACATGCATGAGTGTTTTACCTTAATAGATCCGATTATATCACTGCATTGAGAGGCATTTATTAGCAGTGATAGTTTTCAAACATGATAATGTAAATATTCATGCTGCCCCCATTCTGAAAACAATGCCATTAGTGAACCAAGACGCAAGCCACTAGTCAGGCGCCCCTTGTGTGTAGCCTTGATTGTTATATAATTGGAACAACGTTATAGTTTTTTAAATAAAACACAAAAGGTTTTGTACAGCACACATCATGAACTCATATATTTTGAAGGGCTCTCATATGTGGTAATGAAGAAATAGAAGGCAAACTGAAATTAGACAACTGCCTAAGATCACACAATTTGATCAAGTGGGGAAACAGGTCTGATGCCAGGTTTTCTGGTTTCACATGTTGCAATTCAGCCACCAGATGAGCATCTCCTTCCCTCTTACATTAGAAGGTAATGCTTTGACTTTAATTGTTGGTGCATGAGAATAGAGGATCAGTGGTAGACAGAAGTCACAAGTAGGCTCATTTTGCTGTCCACACCATGCATCTGCTTTGTGTCCCCCCTCTGCCTGCCGTTCATCACCAGATCCTCACATTGCTGGCATTGTTGTGGCCCTTGACAGACCACAGACAGTACTTTGTGGCCCCCAACGAAATGTTTGAGAGTACCCGTGCTTTATACAGTCACCATTTACAAATCAAACATCTCCTTACTCCTTTTCATATCCCTCTTTTTGAGGATGCTGCTTACATTTGCTAATACAGTATGTTCAGCAAAAGGGTTCTGCTCTTAGCATCCATATTGTTGAAGCTCAAGATGTTGCTTAACTATCAGATTTCCTTTCTAGAGCACACCCAGGTTCACCCAACTACTTCCGAACACTCCCCTTAACAAAAGGCCAGACATATCAATGCTTTTTTTGAAAAGAGTGTCTCCAATGAAAACAAGCACTGGCGCTGCCAATAGGTCTCGCAGTAGGAAAGTTGGAGCTATTACAATTGCAAATAACAATGCCTTTTATTTTTGTTTTCATTTTGAAAACATAAAGGGCTTTGTCATTTACAAAACCAATAGCTCCAACTTTCCTACTGCGAGACCTATTGTGCACTGCACAGTGTGGGTGAAAGTGGCACTGCGTGTGTGTGAGTGCTTTGAGTGAGTTGCGTTGCGTGGGCGAGTGGCGTTGCGTGTGCGAGTGGCGTTGCGTGTGTGAGTGGCGTTGCGTGTGTGAGTGGCGTTGCGTGTGTGAGTGGGGTTGCGTGGGTGAGTGGCGTTGCGTGGGTGAGTGGCCGGAAAAGAGCCGAGACTATAAGACTATTGTGTAAACTTAAATATCGTGCCTTTAATCATTGCCCGATTTTTCTGTAACACCTCAAATAACGTGCTATGATTATGGAACTTCTTGAGTGCCAGAGACTGGCAGCATCGCAGTAGTACTTCTGTCTCAAGGAAACAGAAGTCTGGCCTTTTGGAGCGCACTGAGCCTCGCACGTGAAGGAGCGTTACATCTTTACAATCAGGTGAGACTTTAAGAGCACCTGAAGTGAGCAGCCGAAAGTGCGCGTGCACTGATCACTTCGAATGCGCCCCTAATTGATTCGATTGAAATACCTTGCCACGATTACACTTGCAGACGGCTTTCTTATGACTATCGAAATCCAGATGCCGTTTAAAAAGAACAGCTGGCAAATGAAAATGCATGTGCATTTAGGAGTTTAAGAAATTCCGCTCCTGCTCAAAAGCCGCGGCAGTGGTAGCCTCCTGTCGACGGTGCACGCGGCTGGATCTCCCTCGGAGCCTTCCCATCATTTTGGTTACGTTTTTCCGCTCCGATTCAGCGCCTTCGGGTCTTTTTACGAGTAACTGACCCTGCCTAATCCATCTTTCAGGTAGGCAGGCGGAAAAGATATGTAATTAGTGGTCTGCGGGGAGGGGGAGAGAAGGGAAAAACAGAGCGAGAGGGGAGAACATGGAAATTGGTGGAGAGCTTAGTACAGAATCCGAGAAAAGAGTACAGAGAAGACAGACAACGAAACAAAGATGTGAAGAGGAGAGAACAAGAGGCAATCTAGACTACGTTGGAAGGAAAAATAAGTAAAGTGATGGAACAGCAGATGCAGACAAAGTGAGTGGAATCACAGGGGAGGAAAACAAAAAGGAGTGGGAAATAAACAGTCACGAGGATAAAAGGAACTGGCAAGAAGTCGAAGGAGGGGAAATTAGAGACAAATAGAAGGAAAAAGATGCATGGGAGTAGAGACAAAGAGAAGGAAAACGATGCATGGGAGTGAAGAAAAGAATGAAGTGGTGAGAAGAGAGTGAAGTGGTGAGAAGAGAGGGAAGTGATGAGAAGAGAGAAATGAGATACACAGATAAAAGTCGAGACAGGGAGATGCGAGAGAAAGCAGAGACGCAGAGGTGAAGAGATTGGGGTCAAAGGCGAGACGTGGGGGGGGAAAGAACTGGAGAGGGGAAGCAGGCGTGGAGCTGGAGAGAGGCAACGGCAACAAGCATTGAATAAAAAAAAATTAATGAAAACAAACGTTGGCAAAGCAGGCAAGTATTCCGTGCTGAAAGTGAAACCAGCCCTTGGCATTGCTGTGGTGGGGGAGGGGGGGGGGGCGGGGGAGAGGCAAGCAGGAAACAAGTTAAACGAGGTCTGGCAGGGAACAGATGGCCTGGGCGTGAAGCAGGGGGCGGGGCAGCGCTGGGGAAGCCTGTGGGAGGGTGATTGATGACTTTGATGTGGAGAGGGAGGAGAGCCTTTTGCGAGCCTGCAGGAGAAATGCTGCCGATGCGCGTGCATGTTTAATCACGTGGTTCACGTGAACTGCATGAAAACCGCGGGGCTGAAAGCCCGTGGTTTGTAGAAGATTTTCGCAACTTGAATTCTCGCTCCGCTCGATGCGCTTGCGCACATCGATAGGTCGCGAAACCTAAAAATGTATCCTGGAAAAATAAAGCCGACAGTTTTGGAGCTACAAATGTTAAACCATTCCAGGTGCTGGTGTGAAACATTTGTGGACCAGAAAGGAATATCAATCAGCTCCACATGGAGCATTACAGGATCTGCAGTAGCCATCACCTGTTTAGCCATATCTCAATTATGGCTGTATTGTTTTAGATGGTTCTCTGTGACCCTGTCACTGGAAAAGTTCAGTAGTTAAATAAATACTATCAGTTTCATGGGTGAGAGTTTGCTGATGAAGGACGGTAGAAGTGTGCCCCATTTAGCAAGTCTGGCAAGGAAATATAATAGACAATTATATATTAAAAAAAAACATTTTAGTCAGTTACCCCCCTACGTAATGTGCCCAAGGATATTCCCAAGAGTTCTTCTGTCTGTTTAAAAAACCCTGTTTTAGTTAATTGCATTGAAATGGGGGATATTTGTGATTTCCAAAATCCCAAGCACCCTCTCAAACTTCTACCCCACTTATTACCCTATACCCTCAAACACCTTATTGTTAAATGTGCCCACAAACAACCGTTGACTGAATCCAAAACAATATATGTTAAATTTAACAACGGTGGCTGACGATTTAGTTTAATAAACATACTGTTTCGATGTGCATTGACAATTCCTTAAAATGTTGATAAACCATATCAATTCTACTATGATTTATTTTTAATAAATGTATTTCTCACAGATTTTTTTAACTTTCTGTTTTGAATGTATTGCTTCTCTCGCCTTTTTTTCAGACTTTTCCCTTAATCCTCTTTAATTTTTCGCACTTTCGTTGGGATATATCGCTGCACGTGGCCAGAGTGATCAGGGCACGGGGACTTGGGCTTAAGAATTTCACATGTTCACTCACGGCGATTTTCTAGGTGGATATGTGTATCAGTGTTGACCACTGAGGAAAGTGCTCCATAAAACACTTATGAGGCATTGCTTCAAGGGTATCCACTGCCACTAGTGTGGTTGTAAACACTCCCTCATAGTGGGGCTGTGTGCAATAGTATTTACGAAGACCTACTCAACTTCTAGCCAGATATTCTTGAAAATTCAGTTCTCCATTATTGCGTTGTAAATGTAGTTGTTCCACTAGGAGTGTGACTAACTGACGATCAAGCCCAGGCTCTCAATACCTTCATTGCACACCACTCAAATATCGGAAGTTGATATACGTCAGAAGCAGGCGCCATCTAATCAATTCACTCAAGAGAAGGTTGTTTTGCCATAGAAATTCCTACAATTAATATCCTTACACAGAAACCTTTACATGGACTTAAAGTCTCACACCGGTGCATGGATTACATTAAGGAATAGTAAGTGGTAGACCTCCTTGTAAGCCTGGGATCCTTTCGAAGGACCCTGTGGCAGAAAATCTCAGAGAAGCTTCTGTAGGCCTATTAAGCGCTGTATTGCATGTGAATGAGCTGCGTATGAGCTGAGGGAGCATGCCACTCTGTCAGCATTTAGAAGATGACTGGGGAAATCAGGACCTCATATGTAACACACGTATATTCTGTGTGTTCAAATCTACGTGTATTCCGTATAGCGCCTAAAAGCACTAAAAGTCTGTAAAACACTGCACTACCCCCTATTCAACTTTAAGCATAAATGAGCTCTGTGGGTAATAAGATACAGGGGGGAATAGGTACAACAAAAGGACTGATTGTGGTGTTAAGCAAAACTTGCTAATGACACTCCGCCATTCTGAAAACGCAGCGATGTACCGTATTTACAAAGATACGGTGCACCCCTGCGTTGCCTAGCGCCAATGCAGGCACCCTTGCACCATAGTGCAAGGGTGCCTGCATTGGGGGGAAGGGACACCTACCAGCACGTAAACAATCATTGATTGTGTTGTGCTGTTTTCATGTATGCTGCACAATGCAGCACACATAGAAACAGCAAAAACAAAGAGAAATAAAGCCTTTCTCCTCGTTTCGCCATGTTAAAACCAGGGGCCTTATTTATGAAGGCCTTGCGCCACCGGTGCGTCACTTTTAACATGGGAAAAAGTGACGCACCGGCGGCGCAAGGCCTTCATAAATAAGGCCCCAGGATTTCCCTGTTCTTAATTTTGGTACTGCCCCATATTTATGCCACCCGTGTAAATAAGAGTCATCTTGAAAATTAATGGGTGTTGCGGCGGAACACCCTCCGGAACACGCATTGCCCAGTCGTTTCTCGTTAAGTGTAGCGTGAAATTGGGCCTTATTCACAAGGAGGCATTAAGCTACATTAAGTGGCTCGACGGCGCCTTGTAAATAAGGCAAAGCCCCTATCACCACTGGAACGTCGTAAACAGTTACGTTCCTATGGCGATAGGGGCTTATTTACAAGGATGAACTAAACATGGGGCAGCGCCAAAAGTAAGGGGAAAACCTGGTCTTAACATGTCAAAACGAGTAGAAATGCTTTATTTCTCCTCCTTTTTGCTGTAGCACACACAGAAACAGCAAAACACCACAAATGATTGTTCTTGTGCAGAAAGGTGTTCCCTGTAGAATGTTAAGTAAAATGATCCAGTTATTGAAGTGGGCTGACCGACTTCCACTTGCTGTATGCTGTATAGCGTGTGGAACAGAAATTTGAATGCTACAATAACCGCCCAAAGGGTGAAGAGGGTTTGCTGAAAGCCTTTTATTAAGAGTACTATACATATACTTTTAATAACGTCAAAAGGTCTTAGCTAGTGCCAGACCTAAAAAGGAAATGGTTATGTTCACAGATATTGAAGAGAAAAAAATGCTAGTATGGCAAGTGGCGTAGCTAGGCATTTTTTTGCTGCCTGTGGAGGCCACAGCCTATTTTTCATTTTGAGAACTTGAAGGTTTACTTTCCTCTGCATTTAAGGGGTTCAAAATGTGAATGTGCACGGAGAGGCATGAAATATGACCACACGCATTACAACCCATCTGTTATTTTTTTTATTATGGACTGCTTTGAAATAAACGAACAGCAGATGGCAGTATAGCTTTTTGTGTTGCAGGTAGGATTTCTATAAGAAGCAAATGAAAACTGAACCCGGTGTATTCAGGTATACGCTTGAAAAGGTAGCACTTTCTTTATTTCATGTAAGTACGATTTGGGTTTTGCACATTTTGAAAATATTGTTGAAAAGTTATTTCATTGTTATTATCATGGGGTGTGAATAGGGACATGGCTGTGCAAGAATTTGAAGGTTCATGATCTTTGTGTCGGGGCCGGAGTGAGAAGGGTCGTGGAGACTGCTGTTTGCAGGGGGCAGGGTTGGATTGGGATTAAAAATCGGTCCGGGCATGCAAAAAAAAGAGTTGCCCTTATTTACATTTGCCTTCCCGCAAAACACTGCTTCGGGGAAATTTTATTAAAAAAAGGGGGGCTGGGGAGTAAAAAAAAAATACACGGATTAGTTTACGCTGGTGAAACACACCTGAAAACAAGTGAAGCCACTTTTGCTCAGACCCCCCTACCCCCGCTCAATATGCATATATTAATGGGCTGGCCCAGCGAGAGAAAGGGAGTGACACCTCTGCCCGTTGATAAAAGGGAGGTAATGGACGCCCATCTGCCTCCAAAAAGGCAACTCAGGCACCCACTGGTCCGCTGGCGTTATCCGAACCACGCAGACACCACACAAATCACCCCCCCAGACTGCTCAAAAAAGAAGTCCACAGCTGAAACTCGGACACCAGCCCCTCGGGCATTGCCCGAGTGTCCGTGTTACCAATCCGACCCTGGCAGAGTGCATAGTTCTGAGAGAAGAGGAGCTATTGAGAAGTGCAGAGGATAACTGAATCACCTTCCTTAAGTCACTGGTAGCAAAGTTTAAACTATGTTGGGTAGTATGTGAATCTTACACATGCTCCAAATCACAGACTTTGATTAAAATCACCCTTGGCACTTCCGTAAGGTGGGATAAGGAAGCAGAAACAGGATGCCACCCAGTGACAGTGCCAAATTACTACACATATCCTGGAAAATAGTCTTTATCAGCATGAGGGGCTAGTGTTCTAGCTGCATAATGTTGTTTTGCCCAGATCCCTGATAGTTCTTACACCCTTCATATGTAAATTAAATAATGTGCATGTTGGACTTGGCCCCTTTGCAGGGTCCTCCCGGAACGTATTTTTTTCTGACCTCTTGGAGGTGGTTTTAGGACTCTGGGCACTTTATCACTGCTGATCAGTCCTAAAGTGCATGTGCTCTCTATGGTAAACTTGGTAAGATTGGTCTACACCATGTTTAATTTACCAGTCAGCCTTGTACCATGGTATCTCATATATCCAGGGCCAGTAAATTAAATGCTACTAGTGGGCTTGCAGCACTGCTTGCGCCACCCACCAAAGTAGCCTTTGAAACCTGTCTCAGGCCTCTGCCTCTTCAGGGCCATCGCGTGCAGTTTACTGACGCTGTGACATGTCACTTAAAGTAGTGCCACATCTGTGACTCCCCTTTTACTACATATCAGTCACGCCTAAGGTACTCCCTAGCTAGCACTATGGGAAGGATGCGGTGTAGGTAAAAGGTAGGGCATGTGCCTTAACTGTGTGGTATGTCCTGGTAGTGACAAACAGGCTATTTGGTTTCTCACTGCTGTGAGTCTGCCCTCTCATAGGAATGCACTGATGATTCCCTAATATGTGCTTCAGTGGTAATTCCTGACATGAGATGGGTAGCGTGATCAAGTTTGGTATGTTTGGAATAGTGGTGATAAATGCTGCCTATTGGTGTTTGTGGATTTATTATCACTATTTTAGAAATGCCACTTTATGAAGTAGGCATTTCTGTGTGCAATGTGCCTTTGGTCCTCTGCTAGGATGTGTATTGACTATCTGGCCTTGGAGTGACAGAGGCTGGGGATGGGCAGTGGCTCCAGAGAGCCTGGACAAGTCAGCGCTAGGCTGAATAGGCCTGGTCTGCATTTGGAGTGGTGAGAGGAGTAGCACCTGCACCTGAATAAGGCTGTGCCTGGCTTCCACAATGATGGCTTTGCCCCCCTGTGATGTGACTGGGGCCTGAGCATACACTTAGTGTTTTGCACTTGCAAGGTGGCCCCCAGAACAGGTTTGGACTGGGTTCAGAACCCTGGGTCAGGGGAGGACAAAGACACCTACTGGTATAAGTACTGGGGTTGTGACCCCATGTCAATTGAACTTTTGGAACTTGGATCTGAAGAGCACTTTGCCAGGAGGAACTGCAGTGGGGCTCAGCTGCCACCTGCTAGGTGGTTGGTGGGGCTGCCCTCTGATGGGAGGCCCTGCGTGATGGCCTGCCTGTGCCCAGCTCTACCCCTGTGGATTTCCTTGAGAAGGCCACTGCCTGCTCCCTGTTTGTGTCTTCAGGTGAGAGACAAGCTGAGTGCTTTATTGGTTGTTGCTCTCCGAATCCAGCGTGTGGTGAGCGCTCAACCTCTAGTGCCCGGGAGGGGTATTGTGCGGGAGCAGCGTAGGGAGAAAACTGAAGAGCACTTTTGCCCTACAGCAGGGGAGAGGTCAGCGCTGCACGCTCCTTTGTTGCCAGACTTTTGGTTCTGCAGCCAGGCCTGTACTACTTGGCACCAGACTGCAACAACGCCCACAACAGCAAGGAACTATTCAACATCGTCAAGGAATTTACCAACCCCTCAGCCAACTCCAACGACATCACCCCCTCTCAAGCCCTCTGCGACTCCCTAGCCTCATTCTTCCACAACAAAATTGCAGACATCCACAACAGCTTCGACAACCAACCAGAAGACCAACCCTCCCAATCCCCTGCAGGACCCCCACCCCCCCTGAACATCCTCAACGACTGGAAGCCAATTTCCACTGAGGACACCATCCGTCTGATGAACTCCATCCACTCAGGATCCCCCACAGACCCCTGCCCTCACCACATCTTTAACAAAGCAGACTCCATTATTGCACCGCACCTCCGAGACGTCATCAACTGCTCCCTCAACTCCGCTACCTTCCCGGAAAGCTGGAAACATGCCGAACTCAGCGCCCTCCTGAAGAAACCCACAGCTGACCCCACCGAACTCAAAAACTATCGCCCTATCTCACTTCTTCCATTCCCGGCCAAAGTCATCGAGAAAGCTGTCAACAACCAGCTCGCCGCATTCCTCAAAACCAACAAATCCCTTGACTCCTCACAGTCCGGCTTCCGAGCCAAGCACAGCACCGAAACCGCCCTCATCGCAGCAACAGACGACATTCGAACTCTACTGGACAATGGAGACACAGTCGCCCTCATCCTCCTCGACCTCTCCGCAGCCTTCGACACAGTCTGCCATAGCACCCTTCTACAGCGCCTCAAAAACATCGGAATCCAAGGAAAAGCACTGGAATGGATCACCTCGTTCCTCTCCGGAAGAACCCAGAGAGTCCGCCTCCCACCATTCAAGTCAGAGGCCACTGAAGTCATCTGCGGCGTACCTCAAGGGTCCTCACTCAGTCCCACCCTCTTCAACGTTTACATGAGCCCCCTTGCGGCCATCGCACGCCAACATAACCTCAACATCATCTCCTACACCGACGACACTCAACTGATCCTATCACTCACCAGAGACCCTAACACGGCCAAAACCAACCTACACGAAGGAATGAAAGAAGTAGCCGAATGGATGAAGCACAGCCGTCTGAAACTGAACTCAGACAAAACAGAAGTCCTCATCTTAGGTACCTCCCCCTCCGCCTGGGACGACTCTTGGTGGCCAGAGGCCCTTGGAAAAGCACCCATCCCGACGGACCACGCACGGAACCTGGGCGTCATCCTGGATTCCTCACTCTCGATGAACAGACAAGTCAACGCCGTTTCTTCATCTTGCTTCAACATTCTTCGCATGCTCAAAAAAACATTTCGCTGGATCCCTACCGAAACTAGAAAAACAGTCACCCACGCTCTGGTCACGAGCCGACTGGACTACGGAAACACCCTCTACGCCGGCACCACCGCAAAACTCCAAAAAAAACTACAACGCATCCAGAACGCCTCAGCCAGGCTCATACTAGACATCCCGCGTAAAGAACACATCTCTGATCACCTGAAAAACCTCCACTGGCTCCCCGTCAATAAGAGGATCACTTTCCGGCTCCTAACCCACGCACACAAAGCACTCTACGAAATCGGACCCGAATGCCTCAACACACGACTATCCTTCTACACCCCCTCCCGCCAGCTACGATCCTCCAACCAAGCCCTTGCCACTGTACCTCGCATCAACAAAACCACCATGGGAGGTAGATCCTTCTCCTACCTAGCAGCTAAAACTTGGAACTCACTTCCCACTCACCTTCGCCTTACTCAGAACCACCTAGCATTCAGAAAGCAACTCAAAACGTGGATATTCGACAAGTAACTCCCCACCCTTCTACAAGCGCCTTGAGACCCTCTGGGTATGTAGCGCGCTATATAAATCTTCTGACTTGACTTGACTTGACATGGAATCCCGGCCAGGGATTTACACGAATATGTGAGAGGAGAGGCCACCCAGCCGGAAGCCCGCCGAAGCACCCGGAAGCCAGGCAGAGGCAATGCCTGGTTGTGGGTGTGGCTGCCCTCATAGAGTGAAACCGCAGGAGTCTCCGCTCCGGGTCCTGCTCCTGCCTTGCAGGAAGCTGTTGTGGTTGACCTGGGGGGGGTTTAGAATGAGGGGGGATGACCAAGCGAAGTCCCACTTCTTCCCAAGGCAGGGATCCAGTGGTGGCATTGGGCTGCTGAATAGTCCACTGTGGGGCTGGTCCGAATGGGAGGAACAGTTTCTTTTTGTCAACACCACATCCCCACGTGGTCTTGAAGGGAACGCTGGTGGTGGTCCGGCAGCTGCGCCACACGATTTCGGGTGGCTGACTTTTGAAGCATATTTGTGTAGGAATACCTGTGAGAGCGGAACCTAAATCGAGGCCTCCGACCCCTGGATGCCGGAGAGATAAGAGCGCAGGTGCACTAATGTTGTTGTAAAGTGTTCCTGCCCCCTCTAATTGCCTTATATGGTGCTCTGAAATTCGCATGTGTTGCTGGTGCTCATACTTATTAGAAAGGAGAGCCCATGTGTGCATTGGTAATGGTATGTGCCTTGCTGCAAATGTTTACAATGGTGCACTACTAAGTATGATTAATGTCTTGTGCCAAGGGCAATCCTACCAATAGTTATTGGCTATCCCCAAATGTAATCATCATGACTGTGGCCCAATTGGCCGTGTGATTTATGCAATGTTATGACAGTAGCCCAATTGGCCTATTGGTGTATGTAATACCTGTAAAGTCATGACAAGTGCCTGGTGGCACAGTGTATATATATATATGATGGTGTTCTAATGTGTCTAATGTGTTTTATGGCTAATACAAAGGCTATTTTTATATAACCTTGTCTGGAGTGTTTTTTTGTGGTGTGCCTAGTGTGTCGCTGATGTGATTGTGTTGCACACACGCTTTACATATTGCCTCTGGGATAAGCCTGACTACTCTGCCAAGCTACCAAGGGATTAAGCAGGGGGTATCTTCAGCGTGTAACTCCCTTACCCTGACTAGAGTGGAGGTTTCTGCCTGGCTTAGGCGCATGCCCTAGCCAACCAGAAATCCCATTTCTAGCAGTGCACGTTTGACCCATTTAAAAGTTCTTAGGACATCATTGTGAGTATAGTATAAATCCTGATTTGAAGTAGAGTGATTAGGGTGTTTTTATTTCATATTTTAAACTATAAACACAACTTATAATCTTTGAACTTCAAATTTCATGTTTTTACAATTTATATATTGTTATGTAGGCATCATGGGTTTGAGTTACAATCCATTTTTAGCACACATCCACTCGCTTTTAATGTTTGTTTCCTCAGCAATCGTCAAAGTTCTTGTCCAAACTAATCACAGGTATTATATAGATATCTTTAATCAATATTCTTCACAATGGGAGTGAAAAAGTAAAGTACATTGTAACATCCTAACATTGTAGTAGGGGTTACTAATAAGTGGATACTTATTCAGTCCCAAAAATGCACCATCAAGGAGATCTTAGAACCCACCAGCCTGTTGACCCAGTATGATGGTGGACTTCTATCCTTGGTTACCATTTACCTTTTCCCCGTGTAATGATTTAGGGATCAATGTACAAATGCAAATTCGCAAAAATGCATTTCGCAGAATCACAGGGTTTGCACCAGGAAAATAGCAACAATGTTCTTTTGTGGTGATTCAGAAAAGTCTCTCAGGTTGCAAAAGAGCTTTTACAACTTATACCCTCATGTAAATTAGAGGGCGTGAAAGGGTAGGTCTTCTATTTGAGAATCACAAAATCATATGTCAATAGTTTGTGACTGCAATTGTGGTTACAAACTATTTATCTATTACTGACCTCTGAGTTAAGGTCCTAATTGATTTTCAAAATGGGAATCATGACTCATGGCATTGGGGGAGCAGTTAGTGGACCCAGTGGACAAGTGTCCACTCCCCTTGATATCATTCCTAGCAGGATTTTTTAAAAGCAAAACCAGCACCTGTCTCTTCAAAGAACATTGGTGCATATCATCAAGGTACCATGATAAAATTATCGCAGCTTTAACGTCCGTTTTTTCGGGTGAAAAGCTGCTATAATTTTATCGCATTATCAGCAAGGTCACGCTATCGCGTGAATACTTGCCTTAGTTCCCTTTCTCTCAATGCCCAGCTTTGCATCTCTAATGAGATGCAAAGTGGGCATACCCTGGCAAGCTAACATGGAGAATGTCGCTAACTGACATTTCTCCAATTACCAATGTAATCGCTAACATGCTTGGCGATCATAAAAGTAGCGTTAACCACACTTAACACAGGTGTCTTTACGCCTGCTTACAACCTGATTAAGCCAATGGAAGGTGATATTATGGCTAAGTCTGCCCTGCCCTATCATCAAGCTATCGCCGTTCCCTGTGCGAATATCGCTGGATTTCCAGCGATAATCACACAATCAGCAGCTAACTCTGGCATTTTTATCGCTTTGGAGATAATTATCGCCGGTTGATGCTGATATGCCCCATTGACTGTTGTTAATTTTTAGAATTTTTTTTCATTCTAGGAATGTGAACACACACTGCTGTAAGGCATCAACACTTTTGACTTGATTAGTGGCCGAGATGGCCTGCCCAACTTTTGGTCTATTTAATCCAATGCGTATGATGCAGGAAATGGTAATTAAAAAAATGTAAATCATTTTCTGCTGAAACAGCAATAAACTACGGACAAGGCAATTAATTTCCTTGTCCTGAATAAATTAAGCTGTCGAAAATCTTTTTCAGTCAAGGTATAATGGTGTTTATTTACAAGTCATTATCATTACTCATAGTTCATTATTGTTGCTTTGTTTTACAACATCCACCAGTATCCTGGAGTAACCGTTACGGCTGGCCTTGGATTTCTTTTTTTAAATATAATTTGCATTAGCCTTTCAAAAAACATACAATAGCAACATAGAGCTAATGTACTGTGTCACAACTTATTAGTATGCAATACATGATATATCATCTCCCCCACCAAACCCCCCCAGGTCAGATCATCAAAGGCGAATTCCATATAACATTACATTAGTAGCAGTTAGATTGGACCAGTGGTCTATGATCCTGAAGAGTCTTGAGGGAAATAAACGGAGCCAGTTGTTTCCCCTGAATGGTCCCTATATCGTTGGTACCAAGATTTCACGGCACCCCAAATCCATGGGGGTACGTCATCTGGTGGTGCCAGTAATTCTGCAAGCATTGCCAACCAAGCCCTCATGACATCCTCCAGCTTTTCATCCCTACGCGTCTGTAGCATGTGGCACCCCTCAGTGTTTATCCATTCAGCCATGTCTCTTAACCAATCTTCAATTTTCGGTTGCCTAGTAGAAATTCACCCCATCACAATCCTGCACTTTGTCAATGTCAGGCCCTGGATAAGGAATTTCATGCTTAATTTTTTTTCTTACTAAACAGGATATGCCCCAGCAAGTACTGGCTTGAGTTTCATGGACTGCCAAAATCCATCTATATTAGGGAATCTCCATTATATGTGCGAAAATTCGGCAGCCTGTCCCCCACACCTGGGATTCATGAGCTGCAGCCTACTGGGAATTAAATATACCTGATGGATCACATCATACTGTCATAGATTTACTGCGCATTGGTGGAAGTGGTTTTACCCCCTCATGGATTGGCTACCAGGCACTCGCCCTAAGGGGCGTCTCAATGTGACACTGATAGTGTGGCTTTGGGTGCATCCTCCCTCAAGGCCCAGGATATGTGTGAGACTAATGTCCTGCCCCCAGCCATGACCAGCAGAGCTTAGGGTGTCCAGGAAGTCCGTGGCACCTTGGGGAACATTGGGCAAACCTCTTGCGCAGTTGCTGCTATTTTACCAAATTGTAAGAATTGCCCCGTCCCAAGCTGAAACATCTCCATGGTGTTTGCCAGAGTAATAAACTGGTTGTTGGGTTATAAATCCCCGCACCCTTTTTTTGTGAAGGGACATGGACCGCTCAATATTCTTAAATGGGTGCAGTGCCCAGATACTCATATCTGGCGCAAATGGAGCCCTCTTCTGCACCTTCTTAAACGCCCGTTCCCTTGCTCCGCAGATAATTTGGACCATACAGGGCAAGCGCCAGTGCCCTCAAACCCATCATCAGAATTTCAGTATAAATAAATACTCGCTGCAAGCGCCCCGCAGCAGCCTACGTTCACAATTATTGCGCTCGTCCAACCAGTGGATCACGTGTTTGAGCAGTGCGGCCAAATAGTAACATTCTAAGCACAGCGCCCCAGGCCATGTACGCTTCAATGTCGCCAGGCTGACTGCTTTCTTTTTTTTGTTGCAAATACCTATTGTTTATTGATTATATTTCAGTCAGTCAAGTGAAGCTTTTAAGCTAATAAGCAATGCTTTTTTTATTGTTTTGTTTATTGAGCTATACTGCATGATCAGTTTGTCCATATCTGTGAAGATCCACCTACGTATTTCAGAGTTCCCTGGAAGACGTCTAAGCACCTAAGAAGTATTACCATCTTTACCAGGGCGATCTTACCCATCAATGATAGTTGAAGGGTGTTCCAGAATTTTAGATTGCGTTTCAGGCCGTCCATTATCCTACCTGTGGGTCTCATCTGGTGTTTCCGCAGAACCGAGATGCAAGATCCGATGCTAGAACCCAACATCCCACACCCACCAGAGCCAGCCCAACAATGTCAAAGCTAACATTGGTGGGATGGGGGAAGAGGGGAAAACAAAACAAGGAGAGTGAAAAGGAGATGTGTCATAGTCGGAGTCTCTCACAGCGTTTGAATGGAGCAGTCGGTTTGTACTTCCTGAACAGAAAATAAAACACAAGAGTTATTCTATTACTAAACCATTGAATGTATCTATACTTATGTATTTACCCTGTAGGTATGTCTACCTGTTTATAGTGCTTCTTCTTCCTGTAGTTAGATATAGAAAGACAGAGAACAAAAAAACAGTCTTGCAACTAGAAACATATAAGGAAAAGTATGGTTTGTTTAGGCCAAGTGTTCTATGCAAATGTGCCATTTGATATGAAGTAATACATAGTATAACTAACCTCAACATATGTTACGAAACACTCCTGAATAGCCCACAAAACTCACATCCAATATAAACCAGGCAAAAAAATAAAAAACACATTCTCCCATACTGGATAAAAATACACAAAAAGGTGCAGGGCTAGGAGGTATAGCTAATTAGCACCTTGTAACATCAACATACTAATAATATGTATTGTTTGTCTTTATAGCCTGTAAGATGTACCAGTAACTTAAACAGAATGTCCACTCACCATGGAATGCATTCATCAGATAAGTGATTCATATCTGTTATACCAAACATTGCATAACCATTGTTATAATCCAACACGAAATGTGGATTCTTTAGAAATCTTTGTCTTTTCCCCTTGTTTGTCACAAGAAAAAATGCGAGAGTCTTTCCGTGAGGAAATAATGAGGAACGGCAGAGGGGAATTTGAGGAACTTCCGTTCATGCTGAGGAGCCATTGGCAACCCGGAAGGAGAATGGGTACAGAAGCAAAGGACTGGAAGCTGAACACTCAGTCACCCGACGTGGGGTTATGCTGGCATGTTCATATCCCTTGGGAGGAGCAGGGAGTCTGTAAATGCGGGATTAGTTGAGGAGTCTCAGCATACACTGAATTCGAAGCATGTTTGTGATGTCCATGGCCCTTAATATACGGGCTTGGTTTCACCCCTCGCAGATGTGCGAGGAATAGCGGAGCACGCCCGACACTATCCATGTTCGCCTCCTCGAAGTTCTGAGCCCCGTGTGTAATTCAGATCCTCAGATACCTGGCCATCTTCGGTGGCAGATCCTGTTCAGTCCTTCATGCCAATACACTCAGGGGAAACTGTTTGAACTTGGTGTGACTGACGTGCAGCCCAGTGTGTTCACCAAATTCCGCCAGAATTGCCAGCATGATGGGGAGAGAATACCTAGGACTCTGTAAGTATATTACTGTATCATCTGTGACCCTGTGGGTGGCATCTCTGATCTGGATACCCCACCCCTGCAGCATCTTCCTAAGGCGGCAAGCAAGTTGCTCCTTAGCGATTGCAAAAATGCAGTGGTGATAGGGGGCACCCCTGGCGGGTCCCCCGACTCTATGCAAAACTCCAAGATTCTGTCCAACCCACTTGCATCCTGGCTGACGGGCCTCTATACTGCAATTGGACCCATTTTATATAGTTTCCCCTGATGCCTACCTTACGTAACACCTCCTACAAAAATTCCCACGATAGAGAGTTGAAAGCTTGTTCAATGTCCAGCAACGTGAGCGCATACTGGTCATTTTACAAGGTGGGAGGGTGTAGCACCAGTGACTGCTGTTGAAGGTTGCACAGAGTGTTTCTATTTGGGATGAACCTACACTGGTCCTCCACTATTAGCTGAGGCAAGTAAGCCAACAATCTCGTGGCCAAAACCTTACTGAGAATTTTCAGGTCGACATTGAGCATAGATAAAGGGCAGTAAGAGGACACCGCTGAGCCGTCCCTATCAGGCTTCGGCAGCATCACTATTATTGCCTCCCTCATAGACTGTGGAAGCAACCCCCTCTCGTAAGCCTCCTCATAGACGTTCAACAGACAATCAGCCAGGTCCCCCTGTCTAGTATGATAAAACTCGTCTGGTAAGTCAAAACCGCCTGGGCCCTTAACCGGCTTAATCGCTTTTATTGCCACCATTAACTCATCTTTAGTGATGCAGGCATCCATATTGTACTTTTCCCCATCAGATAAGGTTGGCATTTGGATCGTAGCAAGATATAACACTGCTGCTTGAGGGCACGTGAGTCCTGGAGCTGTGTACACCTCTTGAAGGTGTTCGGTAAATACCTCCACAATATCCTGTTGTGAGGATACCAGTCTTCCCTGCCGGTTGCGGAGCCCAACTATTGGTGTGCTTCTAGTCTCACCACAAATAAGCATGGGGAACATCCTGCTCGCATTGTCCCCCTACCTATGTAGCCTTTCCTATAATTTGAGCGTGGAAACTTATCAAGTCTGTCCCAGGTGTCTAGAAAGTCCTTCTAAAATCCTGCCACGCATGCAGACTGAGAGGCTTTTCAACCAATTCCTTTTCCAGGTAACCTAATCTTTTCTCGAGGCCATCTAAAGTATTAGTAAGTTGCTGTTTGACAGCGTATGTTACTTTCAGGCACTCCCCTCTTAATACAACCTTTAATTGTGTTCTAATCCATGGCCCTGATGGTTGAGGTACCCCAATTTTCACTAAAGTAACCATCCAGCACCCTTGACACCTCATTCACAAACAACTGGTTCATTAACACCTCAGCACTCTTTCTCCATAGTGGCACCGCCGGGATCTGCACATGCATTTGAAACGTAACCAGCAGGGGTGAATGGTCTGAGATATAACACGCCAGGTAAGTAAAATTTTCCAGCCACTGTAGGATCACATCTGACATTAGGCAGTAGTCAATATGGCTATTCGTCCATGTGGCTGGCACATAGCAAGAGTACAACTTACTCTGCGGGTGGGGAATTCTCCAAAACGTCTTGAAGTCCCAAATCGTTCATCATTTCCCATAGTGCACCAGTCATTGCTAGCTTAGTATCAATTGCTCCATTAAGTTCGCAGTTTAAATCTCCTGCCCTATTTACAGCCGCCCTCAAGTGTTCTAGTGTTGTGCGCAAAATAGTGCTGAAAAATGTAGGATCAATTATGGTTGGGGCGTACACATTCACCAGGTATACTTTTATTGCATCCAGCGTCCCAGCGACGATCACATAGCAGCCCGCCGGATCTATTTTCCCCTCCTTTGCAACAAAGGGAGCCATGGGGGCCACCCATATCATAGCCCCCCTAGCATATCTAGAATACGTAGTTGCAAAGACCTGCGCTCGCCATCTATGCTGCAGGGAGGGCAAAAAGGCTTCCCAGGTACCCTAACTCCCTCTATTTTAACATCTCGTCTTAGGGAGATAGGGGTGGAAGGCTCGGCATTGAGTCTCCTGGCCTCCTTCCTTGATCAGAGGGAACAGAAGGTCAAATTGGGAGAGTACTTATCTCCGTCCACTCCTGTGCAATGTGGGGTTCCACAGGGGTCGGCTTTAAGCCCGACCCTCTTCAATATCTATGTGGCCCCACTTGCCAGGTTAGTAAGATCTTATGGGATGGAGGTGGTTTCATATGCTGATGACACCCAGATCATGGTGTCCCTCTCCCACTCGGTCAGTACCTCCGCTCTCAGCTTCAGGAACTGCATGGAGGCAGTTTCTCAGTGGATGATTCTCAATTCATTGAAGCTGAACGGAGAGAAAACCGAGGTCCTTGTTTTCGGCGAAAATAAGGACATTTGGCCAACTGAATGGTGGCCACCATCTCTCGGAGTCTGCCCTACACCTACAGACTCTGCTCGCAACCTGGGAGTGATGACTGACCCCTCTCTTTCCATGACACAGCAGGTAAATAGGACGGTTGCTACCTGCTGGGGCATTATTAAGATCCTTAGGAAAATTAAACACTACCTATCCCTGCAAGCTCGCAAACAGATTGTGGTTGCACTGGTCGCCTCGCGGCTCGACTATTGCAACGCTCTCTATGCCAGCATAAATAAGGGCCTCGTGCAACGCCTGCAGACTGTCCAGAATGCGGCGGTTAATTTTTGCTCGATGTTCCTAGGCTCTCTTCCGCTACAGCTGCTAGAAAGAGCCTGCACTGGCTCCCGATTCAGGCCAGGATCTCCTTTAAGACCATTTGCCTGACTTATGGGGCCTTGTCCGGCGACTGTGCAGGGGGGGGTGAAGGCTCTGCTGGTTCCTTATGCTCCTTGCAGAAACCTCCGCTCATCCAGTAAGAACTTGCTGTCAGTTCCCCGTTTTCGAAGAGCTAAATGGGGAGGAAGGGCTTTTTCGTCTCTGGCCCCTAAATTGTGGAACACCCTTCCCCCTGAAATCAAAACCCAACACTCCGTCCTGACGTTCAGGAAGGCATTAAAGACATGGCTCTTTGCCAAGGCATACCCGTAATCTGGTTCCCGGTCCTTATGATTTTCATTGCTAGGCGCCTTGATGCCCTTTGGGCTTAGTTGCGCAATATAAAATTGCTTTCATTTCATTTCAGGTATGGGTCTCCTGCAGGAAGGCCACGGAAACCCCATATCGGCATAGGTAAGAGTGCACGCTCTGCCTCTTACGAAAGTGACTCCGTCCTCTGATATTCTAGGTCAGGCATTTCCAATCAGAAGCTGTATCTCATGTATAATTCTCTGCCCCCATCCTTCTCCCCCCGACCTTGTCCCACAGGGCACAGAGTTCAATACAATCATAGAGTCTGAGAAACTTTCCCCATTGAACAAAATTCAAAGCCCACATCTTGAGCAACTTCATCCTCCCTCAGGCAGTGTGTCCAAACTTGAAGGACTCCCCCAACATGGCCAACACGTAGGTCTCGCCGCCCCATCCCCCCCGAAGAGGAAACAGCCTCCTCAAATGTGTACACATTTTGCAAAGGGCCCGTCATCTCACCTAACCAGCGAGGCTGAGGCGCTCAGCAGGATCGTGGCAAGTGGTGAGCCCCCCGCCGACAACTAACTCGAAGCACCAAACGAATCATAAATTTAAAGGTATAAATGTTTCAGTTGCCCCACCAATACGTCCCAGCATATGATGCCACTCATCACATCCCTGCACCATTCATCACAGCAACAATAGATTAAAAGCATACAAAGCATATGAATAGTGCCATCCATAGCCCCACATACACTGCAACAGCCCCCCTAATCTCTGTCAAAGGCCCCACTCCTGTATTCCCTGGCATTGCTGTTGAGCAGAAAGGACTCACGAGTATCCGCAATACAGTTTGAGTCCGCCAGCATACCATCCGGGCAGACAAGAATTCTGCCAGTGTGGTCTGCACCTGAGTCCAACAGTGAGTCCGCGGAGTGCGCCGCAACTGGGGCCCTTGCCACGGCGTTCCAGTCCATGTTCTAGCACGATCCTAAGTATTCTGCCAAGGGGTCTGTCCCCCAAGGTATCCAGCAAGTCATTGGCCTCTGCAGAGCTTGTGAAGAAATATGCCTTCAAATTGTGTTGGACTCTAAGTTTCACCAGAAAACATAAGGCTATACTACATGTTGCTGTCTCTCAGCCATTTTTGTTCGTTATCCAAAAATCCTTCCGTAGGTCTTGTGTCTTCGGTATTGTCCGGGAAATTCATTATGGTTTGACCATAGAACTTCGGTGTGCCCTAGCGTATTGTGAAATCGCACCCCGGTCCCTGAAATTTAACAGTAGTGCTATGACTGCGCAGGGCAGCACTCCCGGCCTGAGTGGGAGGGCCTGTGCCCTGTGTGCTCGCTCAATTGTGAATTTTCTTTAGCATCTTTTGGGCTATAGAGTGTTCACATTCCAATTTTCCAAGAAAAACTCAGTAGATTGACCATTCGCCTTCTTAGGAAACCCCACAAGGTGGATGTTATTCCTCCTGGAGCACCCTTCGGTGTCCTCCACTTGCACTTCCAGGCATAGGGACTGTGTCCGTAACTCAGACACCATTTTTTGTAGGGTACCCACCTTAGATTTCTTGGTCTGTACATCCTTTTCACTGTCCGTAAAATTGTCAGGATTTTGCGAACGTCAGCAATGAGCAATCCCATTTCCAGCACCGCCCTGTCTATCTTGGTATGGGTTAATTCTCTAGATCCTTTGAGTTCAGAAAGCATTTCGGCCATCTTGTGGGCTCCCTTCTACCGGATGTGGCCTGCAGGGCCAAGCCCCCGCCTCTCCATCAGACAGCAGTGGTTAAGCGTAGTTGTAAATTTGCTGGCCTGAACCGTCTTGGCCACCTTATCCTTGGCCATGGCTGGGGAACTTATAGCGTCCCGCCCTCAACAGTGGCCGAAGGACCCCTTGTGGAGCCTGAATCCCCTCAATCATGTGGGCGCAGGACAATGACTTGTACACTGTGCAGTTGTCGCCTCTAGATCGTCTCTGCATCAGGGGTTTTACAGTAAACAATCCGACCGATGGTGAGGGCCCACTTCCAGGCCCCTCCTCTGTTATTGCTAGGGGGACCCCAAGCCGCACCAAGGCTACTTAATTCAAGCCTCAGCACCAGCTAGTTCTGACATGCAGGTGGACCTTGATTATTGCCCCAATGCCCTCCGCAACGGCCAGCAGACGGCCCCAGTTAACAGGGCTGCCGTCTCTCCTCCAACTGTTCAGGTGTGGCCCCTCCTGCAGTCGTTTGCTGCCGCTGGCACCCGGGAGCCTAAAAGGCCATCTAGGGCTCAGGGCAGCAAGCCACACCCGATCTGTTCTCTCGTGGGGCCATCCAGCTCTGGGCGCAGAAGCTGCCCACCAGCCATGGTTCACCTCACCTCCTGGGCTGACCTCACAAACCCGACGGCTAGCAACACCACAATGAGGCCCGAGTAATGACCCTGCCCGGTCCAATCTCCATCCAACTCTCTGTGCCTCGTCCATACGTGCCCTCAATACAGCAGGCACTGTGGTCCTTCCTGCGCTCCTGGTTTGTGGCTCTTCATGTCACAGGCACCCACAATGGCCTCCAGCAAGTACTAGGGGCATGGCCGCATATCGCCCCCATCAGCCAGAAAACACCAGGTTCCGTTACCTCGGGGCTCTCCACTGGCACCAGAGCATCCATGCTCTGGGCAACGGAAACCAAATCCAGGGCCCTCCCAGGCAGGCCGCAAGACTCTTGGTGGTCCCGGCGCACTGCAGCTATGTCCATGGGACGTGGGCCTCACCCGTCAACTGCATCTGATGTCACCCTCCACTACCAATTCGCCTGGGACAAAGTCTTCTTGGCAGGTGATGACCAACCGGGGAGAACTTTCACCCCATGCCATAACAATAATTGATGTTGGTGCAGGATTTTGAAGGACTAAAAGCCGGTCGGTGGAGCTCTGGGGGAACCTGCCTTGGCAGCCATCTTGCCTGGCCACGCCAAGGCTGGCCTTTGGATGCCTTGGTACTATTACAGGATAACCTCTGAATTTATGGCCTGGCTTGCGTTGTAAGAGGAACTTAGTTGAATTTCACAAGGTAAGACCAAATGATGGTCCCAGAGTGCCTCTTAAGGGAGGGGTCCTTATTTGACAAGCAAGAGTAGACCTGGAGGAATGGAAATTAATCATATACAGGACCTGATTCCATATGCCTTAGAGAGGCCTACAGCAGCTTTTGCACTAGATAAAATCCATTATCCCTGGTTCAAAATGTATCAGCTTTCAAAAATTCCACCTATTCCAGGTGTTTGCTCGGTAATGGAGAACAACTCTAGATTTGGTGTTTATGGCATCAAAATCCTCATGCCTTATAAACCTGGCTGTTTCCCCCTTAAATTCCAGCGTTTTCCCTTCCAAGATGCATCGGTGGATATGCAGACTTTATTGCAGCCAATAAATGTGGGTGCCACAAAGCCTGTATAACTTATAACTCAGACACTGGTTTGCTTAGAGGTTGGAATCTAATGGGTCATTTGTAATCAAGCCTTTGTCTAAGCATTAGCCCAGTTGAGGTCAAAAATCAAGACACCAAATAAGTGAAATACATTTCGTGTTCAGCAGATGCCAGATAAATCTTCTACTCCGACCTACAATTACTTTAGGTGTAAAAAATAACTTGCTCAATTGCCTTAGGACCTGATTACACTTTGGCTGGTTGGGAGCCGGGCCGCCTATCCCCCGCCCGGCTCCCACACCGCCAAAGCAATGTGAGCACTGGCTGCCAGATTATGAGGGGCATATTATCAACAACTAGCGATATTTATCGCTAAATAAGCTTAGCGACATTTTTTTTATTGCCTCGCATCGCCGGATTTTATCGCAGAGATAACGTGCTATTAGCAACGTTTATCTCCAATGCGATAAAATATCCGGCGATAGTGGCGAAATGCGTGAATATCGCTGGGAATCCAGCGATATTCAGGCATTAACGCCAATAGGGTCTTAACCTGAATATCCAACTCCCATTTGATATACAGGTTAAGAAGTGGTTTGAGCAGGCGTTAGTTTTCAGCGATATTCGTGCTTAGCGCGAAATTTTGCATCGCTACGCCTGCGTTGATAATAGGTGATAGCGATGTTAGCGACTGCTTTCAGTCGCTAACAGGTTGGGTACGCCCACTTTGCATGTCATTAGCGATAAATATCGCTGACATGCAAAGCGGGCCCCAAACCGCTCGCAATCACCTAATAGCTGTCGCTAACTGATGTTAGCGACAGCTTGCTGATAGGGCGATGAAATTATCGCCGCTTTGTGGCCGAAAACGGCTGCAAAAGCAGTGATAATTTCATATTGCCTGCCTTTGTAATATGCCCCTGAGTTTTCTCGTGTCTGCAGTGGTGTCTTCTGCAGTGGTGTCTCTGAAAAAGTGCACCACAATGGGACCGTCAAAGGCAGCTCTTTCACAGCATGAACTCTGCAGTCCTTGCCATGCAGGAACTGGGGTGCATGCACGCAGAGGGGCACATTGTGCCCCCTACATGCACCCTGAGGCAACAGGGGGACCTGTAGGGCACCCTTTGTTTCCTCTCCACCGCAGTTATCATGGCGGACCTACCGCCATGAAAACCATGGCAGAGAGGAAACTCATAATATGATTGATGGTGCCGCAGCAGCACTGCCAAGCATATTGCGCCCTCAAGACCCTCGATGGAATTGCCCCAAATAAACTAGAAAGTTGAGAGGAGATAAAGCGACAATTGATTATTATTTTTTTGTTTTTGTCCATATGACCAATATGATTCACAGTAAGAAACCCTGATGAAAGCCCATAACTGAAAGAACGAGGCTAGAAACGCGTTGGCAGACATAATCAATGTATGCCCTTGAATGAATACAAATAAATTGTTTCTTAGAAATCAGGACAATATTTTGACATTGAATATTTGCTCGTAAATATACACATGCACTAAGAAAAATTGATGTGCAGTTTTGCTATACATATATATGTGATATATATGGGTCTAATTTGTCTTTCATTTTTTCCAATGTTGTGGACCCTGAGTTTATGTGAAAGTATTAATGTTGTATACCATCTGAATATAATAATGTCATAAATGTTGAACGTTGATTTTTTTGTTGAATATATGTGTTTCTCTGAAAAAAAGAGAATTTCCATAAAATAAATTCTTAAAATAGTGAATGAAGGGTAAAATGAATAACCCAAACCACTAAAAGCATATAGTGTGGTTTCTTTCAAATAAATGAATAGGACTCCAGGTTTTCTTGTTAAACTCAAGACAATCACAACACCACCCGGGTGTTGCGCAGTCCCATGGCGGTCCGACCGCCCAACTTTTAATAGGGCGGTCAGATAACTGGTGCAGTGGTGCCCAGACTGCTATGGACCGCCGTAGTCATAATTAGCCCCTTAATCTGTCAGGTTATTTTCAGGAGCAGTGACGCTGTTGGCGCTGTCAATGTTTCCGAGACGCAGATCCATGAGAGTTGCGTTATTGCACCCTTCTGTACACTGTAATTCTCAAACGACCGGAGCAATATGAGTTTTCTAATTATTAGATATCTTATTAATAATTATATGACCAAACATCTGTGATAGGTTTTCGTTAGCACTGTGACTGCTTGCAATATGCAGCAGAAGGGCATATTAGGGCACCTGCAGGATGAGTCACAGTGGAGCATCGCAGGGAGGTTGGGGAGTGTGACGTATGGGCGGGGGATGGGAAGTTCACATGTTACTCAGTTCGTTGCAGTTGTGGAACTGTGACATTGGTTATTTACACTAATTGAGCTGTAAGTTTGATTATTATGACTGCAGTGTGAGACACATTGTTGTTACCAGTGAATTGGCAATGTTGCCCTTTGTGACCTTTCGCGTTATCTTCTGTCTTCCTTCAAGGAAACATTGTGTGATGTAATATCAGTAACTATGATGAATAATTCTGTTGCCCTGCATTGTGTTGTATTATTTTGGACCGCTTTGCTGGTTAGCAAGTAGCTTCACTTAAATCAATACTTCTTAAAAGGGTATTTTGAACATTTTCCTTTCAGATTTGCAAATCTGTTTAAAATAATAATAAAAGGGGTCTTATCATGCGCAAACATAGCCCAATGGGCGTCAAGGCGCATGAAAGATGTTGTCTTTCCAACGATGAAACAACAATAAGGAAGAGGTAAGTAGAAATAAAATATTAAATTCACGACCTTTGTGAGAAATAAATTGAGCAATATTTGAGGAAAGCGGCCATAAAACTATGTGACACGTTAGTAATTTGTGCCTTTATATTGATTCAAGGGGTCATTTAGAGTAATGTGAGTTAGTGGTGGGGCGGGCACACACACATACTCACACTCAACCACATGCACACTCACTCACACCCATCCATTCACGTGCGCACACATTTACCATTCACAAGCACATGCACGCATACACACGTTCACAGCACACATGCGCACATACAGATACATTCATAGACACATGCACGCAAACATTTATAAAAAAAAGTACTTACTGGGTGGCGGCAGGTCCAGCAGTTGGTGGGAGGGGAAGCAGAAAGCACTGGAAGGAGCTGGATGCTCCTTGTGCAGTTGGGAAAACCGGATGATCCTGCCGCCTCCTCTTATTGGCTAACCTTGTCATTGGGTGGCCAATAAGAGGAAGGCCTTCCCTACCTCCTCACATTATTTGATGGGACCAGAGAGAGTTGCTGACCCCAGAATGTGGTGTAACGCCCAGAGCTGCTGATTTTGGAACTGGGAAACCAGGTACGAGTCTAGGTATCGGCTCAACATCCTGTGATTCTGGGCAAATCACGTAATTTCCCCGTACCTATCAAAGATGAAAGTGTCCTTATGTAATGTAACTGTTGCTCATGTAAAGTGCTACAATACCTTCGGGTCGAGTTCGCGATATATAGAACTGCAAAATAAAATGCCATTCTGTAATGAGGCGTCATGATAGACACTCAACACTGGGCACTTCTGGGCTTAAAACAAAATCATCCAGGTCCCAGGCTATTACTGACGCTTCCCATCTTCATGAAGGGGTAAACTTTGATAGGACATTGTTGGGCTGATGAGGTCACTTCCTCAGCTCAGGGCTGGGAAATGTTCAGCCCAGCAAAGCTTGGCACAGGCTGCCATGCATCTGCATGTTTAGCACATATACTGCACCTGGCTGCCTGAACCAATCATAAGGAGTGTCTGTTGGGATGACCTTTGTTCAGCCTGTCAGATGCTAATCATGCTGTGCAAATGGTGGGGTGTGGGACCCCTCAACCCTGGATGATAGGCTGCTGCTTATATGGTAGAATAGGAACAGCTTCGTGACTCAGCAATGATCCTGCCCTGCCACACTCAGCGTTCTCCAGTCCCATTTAGCGTGAGGGGGAAAAGCAGAGTTTCTGCTGGTAGAAATTACTCAATGGTCTGCACATGAATGGGGAAAACCCCTTGGGTGTCAGACACTGGCCGCCAGCATGGATATGGAGTGGCGGACGGGAGGTGAGGGGGTGTAAAAAACAGAAAAAAGAAACGTACCTCCTCACCGCTCTGTCCCACGTCGTCTCTCCTCTGCCACACAGAAAACAGCCAGGCTCCTCTGAGCCAATCACAATGCTGCAATGCAGTGTTGTGATTGGTCTGAGTGCTGTAGTTCGTTGCTCAGACGGGGACTGGAGGCCTGGGCATCTTCTCCACCCAAGCTGCAATGCAGCCTGGGTGGAGAACATGCTAAGTAAACATGACTGTTTGAGCGGCCCGAGTCGGCTGGCCAAAGCATCATGCGCACTTCGGTGTGCCCACCATTCTTCCCCTGCCCTGCTCTGTGAGCAGAGCAGCCCCGCCCGCATGCCACTGCAGCAGGAACAAATAACATGATAATAACATCGTTATCATAATTTTATTTTTCCTTTCTTTCACTGCTGCAAAGCAGTGAGGCGATGCTCATCTGCCTTAGTGGAGGAGCCGCCACTGGTGTCAGGGCCGTTAGGATTTTTTTGTGTTTCAGCACTAAAACACTTATTGGAGGAATTGTTTCTGCAAAAAAACAGTTTCCTATCCGGGTAACCAGATGGCAATGTTCACAGTCCTTTGCTACTTCTACACCAACTTTAGAGACTCCTGTCAGGCCTAAATAGGGAGGCTGCCTTCTTTGAAGGGAGTGGTGGCTATAGCCTCGGCTGACCTGTGGAGCAGGAGGGCAGGTTGCCAAGCTGTAAATAAGTCTGTTTTCTTATTTGCATGCCTTCTTTTTTTCCTGAGTACCTTTGACTAGTTGTCCAAGTATTTATCGTAAAGCAGATAAAGAAATGTGTTTTATAATTTGGAAAGCTAAACAGCTTCTCATCTTTGCGTACAGTGGATACTCAAGTAATTGTGAGAGTTTGGCTGGCAAAATATCTTTTTCTACACTGATTGCTGCATGGTGGGTTACATTTTCCTGGTGGAATGTGTGCTAGTGGGGTAAAGTGTAGGTGTAAGCTTGTCATCATTGTGGTAAAATACTGCAAAAACTACTCATAAAGTGGTGCCATGTTGGTGAATTCTCTTCAATTCCTCATCACATATTAGATTTGACCCCGTATTTGAGCCCACATCATTCATCCTCCACATATTGGCAGATGCACTGATGGTCACTTGGTGTTCACTGTGGGGTTGTGCATCAATGAATTCCATGTAGTTTGTTCACACTCAGGTTTACAAACACTTGTAAACATGAGTGTGTGCCAAAATGGTGCACCTATCCAACAGAGGTGGAACAAGGAGAAATAATGTAATTTCTCTTAGTTACTCCTAATTTCTACTTGTGCTACATTCTGTAGCACATGTAGAACGTGGAATATGCATCTAAGGATTGTTTTTTGCAAGAAGGTATTCCTTCCTGCACAAAAACAATCCTATCTGCAACACAAGCACCCATGCAGCATGGGGCAGGAAACTAGGGCCAGATTTATCAGATTGTCACAGAGTGCAACGCAGCAAGTCACCTTGTTGCGCTGCACTGCATGACAAGGAAAGGGCATGAATGTGATGCACCTAAAAGAATATGGTGCATTACTGCCTTTTCCCCTGCGCTAGTGCAGTTTTGGCTACCTAGCACCAATGCAGGCTCCTTTTCACCATGGTACAAGTGTGCCTGAGTTGTAAGGTGCATTGTTTTTGTGCAGGGAGAGGCACCATCCTGCACAAAAAAATTCCCCTGAAGCATTTTCCACTTTCTATCTGTGCTGCAGAATGCAACACACATAGAAAGACAGAAAAACGAAGAGACATAAAGATGTTTCTCATTGCCACGCTTCACCTGCGGAGGAGCAGTTTTTTGGGGATTTCCCAGGTCTACCACTTCTGGTAAATCTGGGAATGCATCCAAACCCATGGATGTTGCATGGGAACACCCACACAACACCCATGGAATGCCTCCCTGGAACAGAGTAAGGCAAC
The DNA here is from genome assembly GCF_964263255.1 of Lissotriton vulgaris. Taxonomy (NCBI): domain Eukaryota; kingdom Metazoa; phylum Chordata; class Amphibia; order Caudata; family Salamandridae; genus Lissotriton; species Lissotriton vulgaris. Next base: position 783,636,749 of record NC_141694.1, on the reverse strand, counting down.
ACACTCGTGAGTTATGAAGCCACGCAGAACCACGCAAGGTGGCCCCGTGTGGCTTCATGAATCTCATTTTTTAATTGTGTCGCTCTTGCACCACACAGCGTGGTGCAACGCAAGTCCAAAATAAGATTTGTGAAGCCATGAAAGGCGACCTTGTGTGGTACTGAGTGGCTTCATAAATCTGGAATAATGCAACGAAGTGCAAATTGCTGCATTGCATTACTCTGCCCTGGGAAGATATTCCCTGGGCGTTGCGTGTTTGTTCCCACCCAACTCCTATGGTTTTTGATGCATTTCCAGATATACCGGAACAGGTCAATCTGGGAATGCGAAAAAAAAATCTTTATTTCTCCTCGTTACTTCCTCCTTCTATGGATGCTGCATTCTGCAAAATGCATAGAAAGGAGAATTTGACTCTCAGGATTGATTTCTTGTGCAAGAATGTACACCTTCCTGCACAAAAACAATCCTGCATGCAACACAGGCACCCTTCCACCATGGTACATGGGTGCCTGCATTAGTGCTAGGCAGCCAAAACGGTGTCAATGCCGGGACCAGGACAGTAATGAGTCATATCCTTTTAAATATGGCACATTCTTGCTCTTTCCCTGTGATGCAGCACAGTGCAGCAAGGTGACTGGCTGCCCCTTTGTATTTACCATGGGTGCAATTTGTTCGCATGAGGCTGCACAATTTGCAGCTTGGTTGTGACGGGGGCCTAAGTTTGCCAAAATTACACTTTAGGCAAAAGCAGAAACTTTTGCCACAGAACCATTGCACTCACGGTTCCATCTTCCTGTAACTCAGGCCCTGAGTAGGATTATTATATACTTAGGAGCTTCTGTGGAGAACGGCACCTGCTTGTAGATGAGCGGACATGTGAGTTCTCCTGTGAATTCCGTGAGTCACTGGTGCTGCCTGGTGTGGCTGCCACAGTGGGCAACATGTGCTACACAGTCAGGGTGACCTCATGCTCATGCTACTCTGACTGAAAAGTGTGTGCCTCCAAGTGACTTCACCTACTGTGAGGGCACCACAGGCCTCCGTTCAGCAAAGGTTATAATTAACAGAGCTCCGCTTCTGGCCCTGTTAACATTAGCTGTCTATTGGTATGGATTTATTTTTCTTCAAGCAGATGAGCCAAGACTATGACTGAAACCTATTGCTGCACATGTGATGGTGTGAGAACATTGGGCCGATTCACAAAAGCATTTATTAGAGCTTGAAGTACAACTACAGAAGTACTCCTTTACGTACTCTTGGATGCCTGTGTGAACTGGCCCAAAACACTCAATCCATATTAGTAAAAATGCAAAGAGGGCACATTCCATACCAACGGTACATGAATGTTGCCTGAATATTCCCATTTTAAGGGGGCAGATTTACGAGCCCCTTGCAACACTTTTTCGCCACTGTTGGGTCACTTTTGTGACGCAGCGGCGTAGTAAACAATGCACCATGTTGCAGCACATTTACAATGGGATGCATCTATGGAGATGCGTCAAGTTGTAAAGCCCTGCGTTCACATTATACCTGTGTCAGGTATAATGTATGCAGGGTGGGAATTCCCATGCAAGAAAGCCTCGTAAAAGTGATGCAGTGAAATCTACAAGATTTCACTGAGTCATTTTTACGACGCCACTGTGCCAAAACCTTCCGCCTGCTTGAAGCAGGCGTAAGGAGTGACATAGGCATTCCGAAGCCTTACTGCAGTTGCATCATGCTTGTGACACAACTCCAGCAATGCGTTGCCTTTATGCCAATATATGCATCATGCATCTGTCAATCCTTGCGCCACGGTGCGCCACATTGTGAATGCAATGCATCTATGGTAGAGCAAGTTTTTTTTGCCTGACGCAACTAACTGACTCATCTCTGCTAATATTTAGAGATGTGTCAGTTCTTGTAAATCTGCCCCTAGGTGTTTTGGGGCCAATTCACAAAGGCATGTAAGAGTACAAAGTCACAGAGTCAAGCGGAGTACTACTTTACACACTCCAAAAGGCTTTCATGAAAAGCACGTTAGGTATTTCGGCTTGGGCACGTGTTAAAGTCAACAACTATGCTTGTGCAGCTTCATGTGGCCAAGGGGAAGTAAAGTTTGCAACATGAACTTGTGAGCGGCACGTCTCAGTGTGATTTTAGATAACGCCTTGCATATTTACTAGTCATCCAGACCATTAAATAGCATGTGAGTTGACATTTTCTATCACTTGGAAATTAGGCATTACCATCTAGATGTATGGTGTATGGTCAATAAGCAGCTGGCCATTAGAGGTGGGCAACTTGGGAGCTTTGTAAAAGTGATTACTTCAGGTGGTGTGGCTTTGGGGACCCTGGATGCTCTTGTTTGTCCAGTATTACCATCTAAATGGGTGCAACTCGATTGCATCTAAGCTGCCAATTGGTAGTCATAGTTTAGTTTGTCTTATGAATATCTGCCCTTTCCAGCTCTTTACCAGTAGATTTTGGTGGTACAGTACACAGTTATTTTCCTTGATCCATTCAGGTACCTTGCTGTTACAGTAGACTAAGAAGACTAAGGATCGCATTTTTGAGTGACCACATTTTGAATGACTCTGAATAATGAGTTCCGCAGGAAAACTGCTGCTCGGTGGCATTCCACCCAAAGATTTCACTTCTTTGAAGCCGGGGAAATCGCTGGGTAAATTCTAGCAAAGAAACATGCAGAGATCGGCAATGTAAATATGATATTCGAATGTTATTCCCAGAAACCTATAATCCATGTAATATCTCCCCCATCGGAATAACTAGTACCCCAGTAACAGTTAATCTGGGGGAAGTAAATAATGGGGATTTTTATGGGGGACTCATAATGAGGGCCTAAAATGTTTAATTGAGTGGAATGTGTACGCTTCTATAACTTGAGGAGACAATTGAACGTGTATTAGAGAGGGGAAGGGAAGATGGTAACACAACTGTTTGGTCCACGTTTAATGAGCAGTTACAAAATGCTTCTGCAAACTGCAGGAAACTTCTGAATATGTAATTGGCTAGAGCAAAAAGGGGCACAGTGGTGGCAGGGGAGGCAGAGGGCTAAAATGGAGCAGTATGGGCACCTCAGAGTCTGAGTGAGTGAGTTCCTAAAGATGAAGCCCTGAGGGACTGCCCTGACACCTTCATTTTGAGCAAATTAGAGGCGGTAAATCCTAGAGCTCTAGATGTCTCTATCTGCTTGATGTATGATGTGAAGGATCTTGAGGTTAACTTGTGTTTACACTGGCAGCCAGCAATGACTCATGAGGATAGAGTCTAGATTAACTACCAGGGATGAATCTGGCAGCTCCTTCTCATCGGCTTGTAACTTTATCACAAGTGCTTGGGGACGGCATAATGTAGAATGCTTTCAGAAGCATGGCCCTCTCTACTAAACTCTTGGTCTACCTGCCCAAGTTAGAGATTGGTTGACCATAAACATATCCTTGACAGAACCCCTGTTAGCACCATCGACAGAAAGCTTTCTTCGAAGTCCTGATGGAGTAAAGGCTGTCAGAGAAGGGGGAATTTTTCTGCCATCCCTATTCAGGGTAGAAAGTGTAATGTCCTTTTTCAGGTCTGGCCTTAACCAAAACCTCTTGATGTTACTAATATTATATGTATAATATAGTTACATAAAGAGGCTTTTAGCCACCTCTCTTCACCTATTGGTCTGTTATTGTGCCATCCACAGTTTGCTTCCTCCCAGTACAGAACACAGCATAAGGCAATGGGTCAGCCTATGACAGCAACCGGTTAACGTCCCTTTAAGTGACTGCATTTATCCCTTTCACAAGGAGCACATCCACACACAAGGTAGTTCCCTTCAGTGCCATTGTTTTTGTGTTTACTTAATTATTACTTTAGTGTTGTTTTTGTTAGGAGAACTACCAGATGAGAGCACATAGCACATTCCAGCTTTATTAGTTCCTGTCTCCTGCATATTCTGTTGTTAATTCCTTTTGAAGTTGCCTTTGTTTATTTATCTAAATGCTGCTTTTTCATGTCATACCAGCAACCCACATGAACTATGAATATATGGGTACTCTGTCTTAGCAACAATGTATGTCTGTCTGTCTATCAATTTTTTCTTTCTTTGTTTCTTTCCTTCTTTTAATCTTTCTTTCTTTTTATATTTATATATTCCTTCCTTTCTCCATTTCTCTCCTTCCTTCTCCCTTTCTTTCTTCCCTTTTTCATTTTGCTTGACTTTCTCTTTAATGTTTCTTTATTTTCTACCATCCTCTTGCCTTCCTCTTTCTTTCTTTCTTTCTTTCTTTCTTTCTTTTTCTTCCTTTCTTTCTTTCTTTCTTTCTTTCTTTCTTTCTTTCTTTCTTTCTTTCTTTCTTTCTTTCTTTCTTTCTTTCTTTCTTTCCCCTTCTTTTTTCTATCTCTCTTTCTTTCTATCTTTCTTTCCTCTCGCCTTCTCTCCCAGATGGCAAGGCTGGCAGGCTGTATTAACCAATACCTTTTGATTTTCTAAAATTATGTTTATAACATAGTTTCCCATAGGGATTTTCAGACAGACTTGGTCCACTAGTATGGTTTTGTCATTCACATTTTTCTTACACCCACTCCAGCGTGAATCAATGGGGAATTTTTCAGCAGGCTTCAGCAATTAGCTTACTTCATAATAACACCCTATAGCTGCACTATAATCCGCCAAACACATACTATAGCTCAGCACTACCATTTGACAATTATTTACTATCACTGCTCACCACCACACTGCCACTACCATTTGACAATTATTTACTATCACTGCTCACCACCACACTGCCAGTCACCCGCGACACTACCAACTTGAGCACCATGATTCCCCTACCACACTATCAAACACTGGTACCACACTACTCCCCCTCAAAGCTGTACCTCCCCGCCATGGCATCATTATACCACTACCTGCACTGCATAATCATTGCCCAGCACTTCTGTATGACCTTCCATTGCAGTTCTACAAGAACTCTCACAGAACAACCACTACCATCACTGCAATGCCACTCACCACCATCAGATTACAACTGCATTGCACCTTCACTCTGTTACAGTACAATCTGCACACCACACCACCACCCACACACCACTATAATACCAAACCAACTCTATACTATTTTTTTATATTTGACTACATGTATAACTCCTCACTCACAGTTCTGCACTACGACTCCAGAGAACCACAGGACCGCCCTACAGCAAGTGCCAATTGGTCTCCTTCACACGCATAGATCAAATATATATTCATACTTTACACGGAAGAAAATTCAATAGAACAACAAGGTAAGTCCAATTAGCATTGTTGGTGCAGGTTGCATTTGTGACACTTCTGGGTACCAAAAACAAGTGAAAATATACAGATGCGTTCATTTCTGGAATTCTTGTGCGGCAGGAACATTATAGCGGCGTTGGAATTAGATGTCAGGAGGGGGGTTCTCACTTTAATCAAACCTCAGTGTTTATGAACACAAAAGCGTTTCAGCGTCCCGTGACGAGTAATTATCTCTATTTTAATGCTATGGCCATCCGGTTCAATACAATAACATCTCAGACAGCATGGGTGTTCAAGCCCTTTATTACTGCTTCGTGCTGTATGCCAAATTTGCAATCATTGTTTTTTCGCTTCTTTTTAAAACCGTTTGACTACAAAACTACCTGAGTCATCTTTAGCAGGTTACAATACCCACAAAGGCGGCAATCTAGTGCAAATCTTCTAACGAGCAGCATGGCGCGCGCACGATGTCATTAGAGAAAATAATGCCTCCTAGCCACAACCTTTGTTACGCGGCAAGCCATCAAGGTTCAACGGAGGCTCTTGGGATTAAAAGTATTTTTGTTAAATGGTGAGTGAATCATCTTCTCCTTCAATGCCTCGGCCGGCGGTGTAAATAAGATTGCATTGCTCATTAACAGGTCTTTGCTTTCAGACATTCCTCCAAGCCTTGGTACACGTGAATAATATTTACAGCATTACATAACGGTCATGTTGCGCTTCCAATCGTAAAACACGTGACCTTTTCGCGTTCGTAGCTGAGATCTGGTAGGAATTCAATAATGTGTAGTTCGGACGGTCGACTTTTTGCTGATGGTCGACCCCAACTCCCACTAATTTCTTCGCTGAGCCCTGGTAATTTCTATAATTCCTGTTAAGGCCAGCTCTGATTGGCCTCCTATTATGTATATAGTGCTTCGAAGTCATCTCGTGTTTGTCTGATGACTAGGGAGTCTCACTGTAGCTTTCTACTGCTGATGTGTCGGTTATAACGTAACCATGATGACATTCATGAGCTGCACTAAAAACAGGTGAGTTGAGAGCAAGATGGCGGCTCCGAAGGAGGCTGGTAAAACCGGAAGTAAGCTGGTAGCCAGAAAAACAGTCAGTTACAAATGCATTATATGCGGCATTTATAGTGGGTAGCTTCGACAATCACCAACATTATTACAGGGATGAGCCGCGTAATGGCAAAGAGGCCTGTGGTGTGTAAAGCATGTCCAACTTTATATCAATGTTGTAGTCATTCAGACTAGTCTCTCACTATCTCTCAAACACACACACTCTCTTATTCACAAATATTTTTTCTGTAACACATGAAGAGAACGAACTGTTCGTATCAGTCTTCTCTCACGATCCCAATTAACAGGGACCTTACTCCCCTAAAGGTCCTAGTATATGGTGCCAGGGGTACATAGGGCATAGTCGGTAAAGGGGTCCTTAGGGCTGCAGCACAGTTTTGTGTCACCCTGGGTAACCCAAGCAAACTACTGACAGCAGGCCTGCCATTGCAGACTGCAGGAGCAGTGCAAACTGCTTGAACTCGACTGTGCCCTCATCATGTGTGGCACTGCATAATGCACTGCTTTTGGTACATCTCAGTTTCTGTGCCCAGGAGGCAGGATGCAGTATATTAAGAGTGAAGACATGTTAGTGCACGCTTATATGCCTCTTTAGAGTATTTATCATTAAAGTACACTAAAAGAGATAGGCGATCCATCTGAAAACAAACGACTTGCAGACTCAGGTTTCTAGCTCCACTATCGTGCCACCTAAATATGTTGAGTTTGGTGTCAAACAACGTGCCTACTCTCCCCGACATGAATCCGATGTGAAAGGAAGGTTGGCATGCACCCAGGTGGTACCATAGAGGATTCCCACCTGGTTGTCCCAGTTGTCATGTGCTCTGGGTGATAGGCCCATGTTTTCCTGCACCTGCTGCCGCCAAACACAGGATTCTTACCTCTGACCAGGCACCTGGCAGGCAAGATATAAGGTATGAAGGAGGTGTGCACCTCCAGGATGGCTGGCTACACCTCCAGAGTGAGCAGCCTGGTCTGTACACCTAAAATAGAATTCTGTCATCTTTAGGAGGAGAGAAATAGTGGTTTCTTAGTAGAAAAGGTGACCAACACCCCCTATATTTGGTCACCCAAGGGGTGGAATAGCTGAAGGGACTAGCTGTCCATGGGCTACTAGCTCCCCCACCCCTAACTCTATTAAATCTAGGATTTAGGGAACCTCTTTACATCAGAACCTCTGATCTGACCAAATTACTTCAAGGAAGGACCAAGAGGAGACCTGTGTTACCAACAACAGGACTTTGTCCACTGCACCAAAGCAAAAGAGGGATACCATGTCCCTGAGACAACAGACTTGGTACTGAGTGAACAACCCTCATCCTTGGGTAAAACTCAGCACTCCCTGGCAGAGGGACCCTTGTAGAAGCCAGAAGCACCTTCAGTCTCCCTTGGACTAGTGGGACTAGCCCCCCGCAACCTGCAGGTATAACAATGCTCAGGTACCAAAGAATCGCTGTCCATCGGGCCCTCTGGGGGATCACCCAAATCCTGATAGCATAGTGCATTGTGGGAGTTGTAGTCCGGCCTTCCCCTAAGTTTCAAGCTGCTACTGCACTCCCCTGGACCTCCAGGTGTCAAAGTTATTTTTCACTGCTTTTATTGATACCAAGGCTTGTTGGTCACCAGCCCAGTAACCAACTCTTCAACTCGAAGCTGCATTGAAAAGGCAGTCCACAACACATGCAACTGACAACCCCTCACTTGTGTTTTTACATTTTCATTTCAGCAGCACCTTCCCAGTGGTAAAAAGCAGCTTCATCGCAGTTTTCGTTCAGCAACGACGACAGCCAGAGTAATTCTGCACCGGACGCCATGGGCTAGGTGAAGTTGAACTGACTGTTGGGGCCTAGTCCTGGGACCCACACCACCCTTACCCTGCAAGGGTACAAGGCAACTCGACCTCTAAGTGACCGATTGACACTAATAGTTTTTGCCATTGACTGCAATGAAAAAGTCTCACTGTATTTTACTGCTTGATTTTATACTGCTTTGAAAATCAATATCTCCGGTTATATGTATTCTGTTTTGTTTGTTTTGGTGTCTAACTTAAGATAAAAATATACTCTATTTTGATAAATGTCTGATTTCTATTGAGTCATGTTGTGGTCGTACTTATGAACCATAATGGTACAGTGAAATGCTTATCACAAGTTCCTCTAGTAAAGCCTGACTGTACTTTGCCACTCTACCAGGACTGGGATAAGGATTTATTAGTGTGAATCCATGGACTAACTTTGGGGTATTGTGCTAAAATTACATGGGAAAGCTATCCAGCCATATCACCTACTAGTCCACTTTTCTACATTGATGTTACAGTAGTGGGGATCCTGAACCTGTGTTTAGTAGTACCACTTGGTCATACGTTATTTGCGCATGAAAAATCCACTAAAATTGATTTTAGCATCAAAAAGTATTTTTGGAAATTGAGTTGTTAGGGCCCTGTGTTGACCCCCATTCCATTAGCACATTTAACAATTCCAGGTAAGTTAGGATAAAGTTTAAAAGTCATTAGTAACATTTTAAAAAGGCCACACATTCCAAATAAAAAGTTAGGCACAACAGAGGCTGGTCAGAATCTCGACCTGGCAGTCATCCCAGCCCAGAGGAACATGGATCTAAGGATACTGTGCAAAGCAAGGGGCTTTCACTACAAGGTGACAGCTGAAAAGAAGAAACTGGAGAAGCTCCTAAGTTCCTATGAGAGAGAGAGTTAGAGATCAGAAAGAGAGAGCCATGTCTCAGAAGCAGATCCTGAAGATGATGAGGATGAAACCCTAGCCCAAATTGAGAATGACGGGGAGGATGGTGAGGGTCATAGCTCTACATTTCCCCCCAGACTCCCTTTACCAGTGGGAAGTGACAGGAGTCACTCTAGTAGGCACCCCAATAATAAGGTGGTAAGACCCCTTGAGGACATGCTTGACCAAATCTTCTTGGAGAAGAGAAGGCTTGAACTTAAGGAAAGGAGATCAGCCATTGAGGTAAGAAGGGTTAAGCTGGGCCGTAGGCACAAAGATAGTGGCAACAACGAAGAAATAAGGGAGAAGGAGGAATCCTTTGACCCAAAGATCCCCAAAGGTATTGTCCCCAAGTTTAGTGATGGTGATGACAAAGACAGATGGGATGCAGCCTTTGAGAGGGCCTGCAAAATTAGAAGGATAGGTCATCAACACTGGGGCCGTCTACTTTGGGAGTTGTTCTAAGTAAAGATCTGATATTGACTCCTGACTTTTCATAAGGATGTAGCTGAGTCCTACAAGCATATGAGGGAGACACTCATAGAAGGGTTTGGTCTCACCACACAAGAGTATAGACTGAGGATTAGGGACACCCATAAAGGCTAGAGCCAGACATGGATGGACTTTGTGGACTGTTCAGTTAAAGCACTGGAAAGCTGGATAAAAGGCAATCATGTGGGCACATGTGATGGGCTTTATAATTTGATTATGAAGGAGCACATTTTGACAAACTGTACCTCAGACAAGTTACACCAGCATCTTATAGATTCATCTCTTTCTAGTCCTAGAGAGCTGGCTAAGAAAGCTGATGAGTAAGGACAAGAGTACCTAGGAAATCTCAGGGGGGGGGGGGGAAAGGTGATTCCAGAAAGGGGGAGTTAGGCCCACAAGAAGCAAAGGAGGAAGGCGGTAAACCCACCAAAGAGACTCCCTCAGAACCCCAGAACCATAAAAATGATGAGAGCAAAACCCACCCCACATCTGGCAAGCAAAGGCAGGGGGACCCAGGGCTTAATAAACCCTTGGAGAACATGCTGTGTTTTGACTGCCAGCAGTCAGGTCACTACTGAGGTGATCTAGACTGTTCCAAAAGGTGGGTAGCACTAGGCTGTCCAGTGTAGCTATAGCAGAGGACACCTCAGATGAGGAAGTCCTCTTAGCATTTAACTGGGAGAAGGGTCCAACTGGTAAGCTGGTGATCCCTCTGGGTGGGAGTAGACATTTCCACTCCATTCAGATGACTGGGAACCCTACCACTGGCTGGAGAGACACAGGTGGCAATCATACCTTATTGGTTGACAGGTTGGTGTCCCCTGAGCAGTATATGCCAGGAGAGACAAGAAGAGTAAGGGTAATCCCTGGGGAGGTCACTGTTATATATGTAGATAGAGTGCCCCTAAGAAAGGGAGGGTATCCTTAGTTGATATAGGGTGGTAGTCAGTCCTGACTGCCCCCTAGATTGTGTCCTAGGCAATGACCTCCCAGAGGTTGGTCTGATACCGGAACAGGCAGTCACCCAGAGAGCCTCCCCACCCAAAGATCCTGAGGATCCAGTCCCTATAGTTAGGAGACAGGGATCCCATAAGAAAGGAAATACAAAAAGGTAATGGAAGTCACTTTTTAACAGATCCAGAGAGCCATGGGCCAGTTACCTCAGTAAGCGGGAAACCAAAGATTGGCATTGGTAAGGCCTTACCTAATCCTTAAGAAGTCATGAAATGTCAGGCAGCTGTTCAGAATCAGAGTGTCAACCCTATACTAACAGAAGGGAATTTTGAAGAAGGGTGTCTACCACAGGATGCAGTAGCCCTCCATTCCAATCAGCTAGAGAGATTTCAAGAACCGACAATTGCCTGAGGCAGCTTACCCACATGTCAGTGGAGAGCTTAGGGTGTGGTTTTTGGATACTGACAGCTGTCTGTACTTGGCATGGGAGGCAGACCTCATGGCTAAAAGTAAGGTAGGCACCCTCACCCTGTTGGTCATGTTGGGGTTGCTCAAGAGTTGGGTGACCTCTGTGGGTAAACTAGGTGTTGCCCTAGCAAAGATACGATTAGAAAAGGTCGGCACCTCTCTACCCCAATTAAAAGGGGAGTTTTAGAAAATGGGTTTCTGGTTGGCAAAGGTATGCACCCTGTCCAAGCAGAAGCCATAATCCTAGTCAGGGTAAGATAGATATGCACTAAAAGATAACCTGTTACCTAAAGAGGCATTGTGTATAAAGTATTTGTGCAACACACATACACACACACACATACACACACGCACGCACGCTCACATACACACACGCACACACACTCACAGTCACACAGTGAATACACCACAAAAAGACTTCACACAGTTTTATAGAGCTAGAATATTATAGTATAAACAAAACAAAACCAAAATGACAAAAATCCAATGTATATGAATATGACGTATTGATTTTTAAAGGAATAAATGCCGTAAAATGCTGAGAAGCAAGTGGCGCTAAAAAGGAAGCAAGTAGCGCTAAAAAGGTTACTTTAGGTTGCGCTGGACTGGGGCAAAGTCAAATTTCAGGCTGACTGTGATGGAGCACTCACTGGCTACTGGACCCGCGTAGGCCCCGATGAATAAAGTACCTTTGCTGCTCTCAAACAGCGAAATGCGCCAATGTCAAGGTCCACAGTTGCAGAATGCCTCTATCTTCTCCATGCAATGAAGGCGATGTATAAGTTCCGATGACGGGTGCCAAAGTCGACAAGCGTTGATCATTGACCCGGATTCTGCAATGCAGTCGAGGGAATACAATCTCGCCAAGCTGCAGAGGTGATGATACGCTGTCTGATATGTTGATCTCTGGAGGAAAAATCCTGGTTCCCAGGTGATTCGCCAATTTTAGTTCCATAACCTGTTTGATGTGCTGGTTCTGCTATAAGCAGGCAGGAGATGCATCGGAATCCATGTTGCAGGTATCTGGGTTATTTCCAGTTATCCAGGCACAGGAGTTGGGGTAGAAACTTTTATATCAATGAGTCTCAATCAACAGTAGGGAAGCCAACAAGCCCTTGGAGATCACGTGGAGGGAGTGCAGATTCCAGCTCTTCATCAGCAGAGTCAGAGAGCAGCAGGGTAACAAATAGAAAAGCTGGCTTTCCCTTTCAGCAGTCCAATTGAGTCCTTTAAATAGCACAACAGGTTTTCTAGCAGAGCTTCAATTACAAGCCAAGTTTGGTCTGATTTTAGCGGGTCAGAGGCTCAGTACTTATACCCAAAAGTGCCTTTGATATGGGGGTGTCTTCAAAGCAGCTTTCTGAAGAAATTGGGCTTGTGGTTGGCAAAGGCATGCACCCTGACCAAGCAGAAGCCACAATCCTAGTCAAGGTAAGCTAGATAGACACTAAAAGACAACCTGTGCTCACCCTCTGATAGCTTGGCACAGACCAGTCAGGCTTATCTAAAAAGTCAATGTGTAAAGTATTTGTGCAATACACACACACACACAGTAACACATTGAATACACCACAAAAAAAGACTCCAAACAGGTGTATAAATATAGATAGTTATATTATAAATAAAACAAGACAAAAAAAAACAAAAACCCAATGTATAGAAGGTGAGACATTGAATTTTAAAAGAATAAATGCAGGAAAGCAATTAGAAGCAAATAGCGCAAAAAGGTTACTTTAGGTCGCACTGAACAGGGGTAAAGTCAAAGGTCGGGCTGACTGCGATGGACCACGTAGGCCCTGGTGAATACAGAACCTTTCCTGGTGGCAAATAACGAGATGTGTCAACATCAAGGACTGCAGCTATAGTGTGCGTCGATCTTCTCCACGCAGGGAAAATGGGTGCTGGAGTTGAGAGGCATCTAGCGATGAACTTGATCCTGCCATGCAGTCCAGGGATGCATCGATCTCAACAAGCTGTAACAAAAGTGATAATATGTTCGATGTGTCGATCTCTGGAGGCAAAGTGCTGGTTCCGAGGTGATACACCGATTTTACCCCTGCAACTGGGTCGATGCTCTGAATCTGCTACACACAGACAGGAGATGCATTGAATTCCCTGCTGTAAGTATCTAGGCTACTTCCAGTGAACCTGGCACAGGAGCAGGGGTAGAGACTTTGATATTTTTGAGTCTCAATCAACAGGAGACAAGCCAACAAGCCCTTGGAGATAACTAGAATGGAAGACAGAGCCCAGTGCTCCTTCAGAATAGTCAGAGAGCAGCAGGCAGCAGGGCAACAAAACAGAAAAGCAGGCCTTACAGATAAGCTGTCCAGTTGAGTCCTTTAAGCAGCACAGCTGTTCTTCTTGCAGAGCTTAAGTTAGAAGTCCGGTAATGTCTGAGGTGAGGGGGTCTGAGACCCAGTACTTACACTCAATAGTGTCTTAGGTGTAGGGGTGACTTCAAAGCAGATCTCTGAAGGGCCCAAGTATCCCTTTCAACCTAGTCCTGTCTGCCAGGCTATCTGTGGGGGGTAATTAGTCATTTGTGTGGGGACAGGACACATCCTATTCAAGTGAAGTGTTAGCCCCTCCCTTCTATCCTGCCTAGGCAAGGCCATCAGAATGCAGATGTATGTAGATGGGTAATCAGACACACCTATCCTTCCTGTGGTGTGGCTGTCTAGAGGGAATGCACAAAGTGTAGATGTCACCCACTCCAGGCGTGTATTTGAGAGAGGCTATTAGGTACATTGAGCAGTAATTGCAGAGAAATGTTCAATTTATAAAAGTGGCATTTCTAAAACAGTATTGTTAAATCCAACTTCACCAGTAAAGAGGATTTATCTTTACCATTACAAAGATGTGAAACATCGGAAGCTACTCCTCCCTGATCAGGAATTACAGCTTAAATGTGTATTTAAGGAATTCCCAATGCTATTCTATGAGAGGAGTAGACCTCGCATGAGTGAAAAACGGAATAGGCTGTTAGTCACTACCAGGACATGCAAAACATACTAGTGCATGTCCTCCTTTAATTTACATAGCTCACTGCCCTTAGGCCTACTTAGTACCTACCTTAGGGTTGACCTATGTATATTAAAAGGGGAGTTTCAAGTTTGCAAAGTTATTTTAATTGCCAAGTCAAAGTGGCAGCAGACTGCCCACACAGGCACTGCAGTGGCAGGCCTAAGACAAGTTTGAAAGGCTACTTCTGTGGGTGGCGCAATCAGTGCTGCAGGCCCAGCAGTAGGATTTAATTTACAGGCCCTGGGTATATGATATACCACTTTACAAGGGACTTATAAGCAAATCAAATATGCCAAACAGGTGTATACTATCTTTAGAGGAGAGAGCCCATGCACTTTAGCAATTGTCAGCTGTGGTGAAGTGCCCAGAATTCTAAAACCAACAAAAAGAAGGACAGAAAAAGAGGAGGATGAAGGCAAAAAGTTTGGGGTGACCCTTCAGAGAGGTCCATTTTCCAACATGGAGGAAGAAAGAAACACCTGTGGTTCAAGTTCTTTTTAAAATGGGTACTTTTACTGTTGAGATGAGTCAACTGCTTAGAGAGAATGACCTTAACAGGAGGATATATGGCAGAGTAGGCCCTGCAAAAGTGCAGCCAATTATGCTTATTTTCATCCACGCCTGACAATCCAAGACAACTCTCCCAGAGTTGGGCTGAGTCTCCAGGGCGTGTTGCTTGGAGGAGGGGGGTTGTGTATGCAAACGGGGCTTTTTACTGATGACACCCCAATTTTCGCCCCCATTTGGACAACTAGAGTCTAGTTATCGACTCTGGCTGTGCTCTGAAACCTGCTAACCAGGTTTTAGTGCCAGTGCTCTTTCCCTTCAACTGTTATGTGTGAATTGGCAATCCCAATTGAAAGAGACCTTACCCCCTTAACGCTTAACTGCTTCGAATGTTCCGCGCCAGTGCGAAACATTCTAATAAACGGGCAGGGCCACGTCGGCCAATGGACGTGCGCAGCACTACCGAGGTAGTGCTCGCGATGGCCGCTGGCCGTCACCCGCAGCGAACGGGTTAATAGTCCCTAGTATATGGTACCAGGTGTAGGAGTACACAGGACATAGGTGGTAAAGGGGCCCACAGGGCTGCATCATGGTTTTGTGCCACCCTGGGTGGCCCAGCCAAACTACTGACAGCAGGTCTGCCACTTCATACTACAGGAGCAGTGCAAACTGCTCAAACACAACTGTGCCCTCATCAAGTGTGACACAGTCAAATGCACAGCATTTGGTATATGTCAGTCACCCCTTGAGAAGGCCTACTGTGCCCAGGAGGCAGGGTGCAGTATATTAAGAGTGCTGACATGTAAGTGCAGGCTTATATGTCTCTTTAGTGTAATTACAATTAAAGTACAAAAGTGATAGACCATAGGTCCATAGAATAGCATGGGAGTAGCACCCATGCAGACCCAGGTTGATAGCTCCCTTTTGGTACCACCTAAAAATGTTGAGTTTGGCGTTAAATAATGTGCCTTCTCTCCCCTGACATGAATCTGGTGTCAAGGGAAGGCTGGAAGGCACCCAGGTGGCACTGTTGAGGTTGCCCACCTGTTTGCCCCAGCTGCCCTGTGCTCCGGCTTACCAACCCACGTTTTCCCGTACCTGCTGCCGCCAAAGATAGAATTCTGACCTGCCTGGCAGTGTAATCACTCCCAATAGTCTTGATATTTAGAAAGGAGAAGAAGGTTGGGTAGAAGGCACCAGTGAAGGTGGTGCACTTAAAGGCTGGCTGGCTTTAATGCCAGAACATGACTCTTAAGCTGGTGCTGGTCTTTATTGAGTTCACAAAGCTACCCTGGGAAAGAGTCTGCTTACCAACTGCGAAATCCTTGATGAACTTCACAGGCTTTTCTCGCTGCTTTGGACACTTGCCATGGCTCACTGAGGCAGACAAGCACAGGTGTACAGCATCTCCGTGCTACCATCACAGGAAAGCCCCTAAAGTCCAATCTCATGACGAGGCACTTTTTCACCTCTAATACAACATGTTTCCACCATGGCTATCCATAGATAGTGAGCAAACCTGATACCACAGCCTGTACCTCTGCTTGCTGTACTTGTAATTTGGGCATTGCAGAGAGAAAACTAGTTCACTCTTATTGTTCTTCAATGAAACAGGCAAATTTAACGAAGGTCTAAAATCTGACTCCCTGACCTTCTCAGATTCCTAGAGCTTTACTGCGGGCACTGGAAAGTGTGAACTGAGGTGCATCAACGTAAGAACAAATGAAGGCAGGGGGTTCTTTGTATCCTAGCACTGAATTAGACCAGCCCATCAGCAATTCATGACCAGATCCGCAGTTACATCTTCTACCAATTACACAGCCCAGGACCAGAAAGCAATGTGCCTTGCCTACTAGAAGCAACTACTACAGCTGGTAGGAAGTCTGGATACTATGAGAAGAATAGGAGCTGTAGTTTGTCTTCTCTGGTAGCTGTCAGAGGTACTTTATTATTTGATACTGTGGGTTTGTGATTTGGCTATTGATCTCTTGGAAGGGATTGCCTCATAGTATGAACATAGTACCAGTATATGTGAGAGCACTTCTGTCTGGGCAGATAGCTACAAGAGAGCATTGCTTGCTTTTTGCAGCTTTGTACCCCATCAAGATACCTATGGGCATGCTTGACCAGTTCTGAAGGTGCAAATGATGGGCCTGGTAAAATGGGCCCATGCTCAGATGTACTATGACCGTTCCACTCAGAGCTATCATGAACAACGTGTCGAAAGAGCTAGCACATATATCCATCAGCCTCTCCAACCAGTCCTCCTTTCCCCCTCTAATGTATACCTACATCACAGGTCTATTCCTGATAACGGAGGTACGCGAGAAAGGGTTTGTGAATCTGTTTCATCCCTGCAAGATCAGGAAATTTTCAACGTTTTTTTACTGGGACTGGACAAAATAACTTAATACACATCATTATAATAAGGAGAGCTTTAATTAAAAAAAATTAGAAACCTAGACTGTAGGAAAGTTGTCATTTTTGTCCTGCTCACCCCCATTTGTTTGACTGATACTGATGGTTATTGACTCTGAAAGTGCCTTAGGCTCTGCTAACCAGGCCAAGGGCTAGTGCTCTGTCCTCTAAAGGTGTATGGTAAATGGTATAATTCTAACTGGCAAAGACAACCTACCTGTAAGTCCCTAGTATATGGTACTGGCATGTAGGTTTAAAGACCCCAGTGGACTTATTGCACTTAAGTGGGCACTGCTGTGGGATCTGGTGTCATTTTAAACCAGGCCTGCCTTGCAGTCTGGTTTTAATATAAAACGATGTTCAAATTCGACATTGGAAGTAAAATTACTCCCAAAGTCTAAAACTACCTTTTTATTACATTTAAGTCACCCCTGCCGTTTGCCCCAGGTGCCCCAAAGGTAGGGCGCATTGTTATAAAATTCAGGGACAATATCAGATATGTCTTCTATGCCTTGGTAAGGAAAAACAGCCAAAGTCATTTTTCCCTATTGTAGTGCTACTACATAGGCTAAGGTGGGAATGCTTTATTAAACGTATTGAAGTCTAACTTTTGATTGGAACTACCTCAATATCGCATTCAAAGTTTCAAAATAATAGTTACAATAAATCCAACTAATTGCCAAGGTTGGCTTTATCATACCTTTTACAGGAAAATAGATTCAAAACTTACCGTCCTGAATTCTAAAGCAGAACTTTAACAGCCTCTTCTGATTGGACAGTCTTTACTGCCTTAGCCAAGCTGCTACCTGTGAAAAGGCCTGTGTAGGAGAGTAGGGTCTGCTATCCTATGGTCACCCCAAATTTTTGCTTTTTGCTTCACTGGTTTCTGACTTAATGTGGCTGTGGGCCTGCTAATCAGACCCACAGCCTGCTGTTCTCTCTCTAAATTACTGCCAATGCACTTTAGGCGCATTACGAATTGGACCTGGTTCACCTTATGAGCCCCTGTAGTAGTGTACCCTAGGTACCCAGGGCATAGGTGTATCCAAGGCCTACCAGGGGCTGCAGCATGTATTATGCCACCCCTGGCCTGGCCTCCATATTTGACACAACTGGCTGATCACTCAGCTGGGGTAAGTTGGTGTAATCACCTCTTACTTAGGTACAGTATGCCTGTGCCTAACCCTAAACTGGACACATATGTTCCTATCAGCCACTCCTATGGAAGGCCTCATCAATCCTGGAGGCAGAGTGCTTGGAAATATGTGAGATGGTGCTCTAGCATGAGCTGAGCCTGTCTGCAGCTGTCGGGAACCACTCCCTAAGCTGGTCCGGGATATTGCCATACCATATACTCTTAAGTGCATTATAATCCTCGCGGTTATTTGCTATCTTTGGTTTGGCTTTATCAAAACATGTCGAGTAAGGTGTCATACGAATTGGAATACTATCCCCTCGCCAGTTCTGGCGACGGGGATAGCATTCCACCCTTCTAGAGGGACACGACATGTGTGTAGCCTTAACCCCGGTTAAAGTTAAACAGAGCCTCAGCATCACAAAATGGATGCTGCCACCACAGACACGAGTCTGGCCTCCTGCTGCTGACCGAAACTCGGCAGATGGTGGCCTGGACAAAGGGTTTCCTGCCTTGGGAGGTGCGAGCACCACCCCAGACAGGGTTTTGTGTATTGGGTAGGACAGGGCTGAATAGAATCAGACATGCCGGGGGCACACAAGGTGTCCCCGTGCATAGGCCAGTCCAAACCGGTCCTGGGACTTTCCAGACCCAGGCTTGGCGCGGAACTGGACAAAGGAAAGGGGGTGTAACCGCCCCCCTTCCTTGTTCCTCCCAGAGGAGGGACCTAGTAGGTGATCCACCCCTCAGATTGGGAATAAGAGTGGGAGCAGTGCCATTGCACAGCAGATCATCCTGAATCAACTTGAAATACAGAAGAAGACTGGACTTCGACATTCTGCTGCTCAGAAGACTGAAGAGAATCTCCCTTGTGGCCTAGGAGTGGCCACCCTGTGAATACAGGCACCAACCAGCAACTCGACGTCTGCTTTGCCGCCGCCTCCCGCCGGAGCCCGAGCCCAGAGCCCAACAAGAACCAGACTCCCAGACCTCTCAGAGCCCGATCCACAGTCCCTGCAAAGAAGGGACCCGTGGAGGCACCGAGTGACGTGGGACCGGACCTCTTGGAAGACACTCAAAAAGCTGACTGCGCAGCTTCTGAGGCATCCTCGATGTTGTGCTTTGGGGACTGAGAACCCCCACCACCGAGCAGCCCTTGCACCGAAGATCAGCCCTCCAGCATCTCCACGATCTGCGTGGGGCCCTTTTGCATTGTGCCACTCGACGCGCCATCCCGGCCACTAGCCACGTGGTCAGCGGCCATCTTGGCAACGAAACCGACGATTTACACAGCAGGTCTGGTTGCTCCAGACCTACCCAAGCTCCTGTAAAAAGGAGCACCCGCTCTAATCTTGCTGGTCCAAGTGAAAAGCATCTTTCACCTTTTGCGTGGCTTGCATTTGCCAAGGCCTGTTTGCTCCGATCAGGTCGCCGACACCGCCAACAGCGAGAAGCCTGCGTGTGACAGCTCGTGACCGACTCCTGGACGTCCTCGACCCCGGGTATCCACGTGGCTGCAGAAAGAAGCTACTTGACAACGCCTGTTTGCACCCGACATCGCCTGGTTCCAATCTGGTTCCACGGTAGTCACTGGCTAGTGACTTTGAACATTGTCCCCTCTGCTTTCAGGTCTTCACAACTTCAGATCCACCCTTGGATCCACCGGAACTCTTCACATCGAGCCGCCTGCAGCATCTTCAGCTCCAAGCACCATCGACCAGCGTGACGAAACCCGACACTACTTCGACCCTGTGCACCCGCTTCCTGTGGGTGAGGTAACTCAGCTCCGCCGGTGCTCCTGCACTGGTACACATCTCAAGGGCCTGTGTCTTAAGTTTCAACTCCGTAGGTCACTCGGAAGGTTCCTAACTTTCTAACTTTGTACTTTTTACGCACCATAGACTTTGCATTGGAAAGTGCGTGCACTTTGAACACTGCACCCGAGTCCCGCGGGCCTTTCCCGACTTAGTCACTGCTAGTCTCGAATAGCTCCAGCGATTCCCAAGGCCATAGGCCTGTTCCCTTTCCTATTGGTATCTCTTATACCACTTTCTTAGTATATGGTTTAGGTGGCCCCTAGGGCTCATCCATATTGTGCACCTTTTGTGTATTTTAAACTGTCTTGTGATTTAACGCTTGTGCTTCTGTGCTCATAAAGAGTCCAGGGGATTTTATAGTTAATAAATCAATATATATTTTCAATATATATCTGTGTGGTGTCCCTTTCATTTGGTATTCAAGGGGGTTGTGTATGGTATAACAGCTGGCTTCACATGCCTTTCAGAATTTAGCCTAAGACTGCTTTGTCCACGTTACCACTAGGATAACTGGTCTACAAGGTTGAATTACAACCATCATCATAAGGGTTGCTTGGCATGGTACAAAGTGATCACTAAGAATTAGTGAGCATTATATACCAGGCCAACTTCTCACATTGGTGAGCAGCGGATTGGGATCTGAGCTTGCTGTTGTTTTACCATTACAATCTTTGAGATTATCATTTGAAAGATCATACAGGTACCTGCTAGGTACATATAAAACAAGACTAGTATACTTAAGTTCTACTGAACTTAGTTGTTGTAGAGTAAAGGGAGTAGCACACCCTAGCTACAACTACTAGATAGGTTTAGTAGGTAAACACCAGTGTAGGTAGATTGCAACACACCCACCCACACTAGAGCAATGTCTGGAGCAGAGGGTTCCACTGGGAATGTCTCTGTTGAGAGTGACCCTCCAAGGGCACCATCCAAATGTGCTATTTTTTCCTTTAAGGAATTAAGACAGCTTTGTGTCTTAAGGGGTCTGAAGACAGGGCCTTCCCCTACTACAGACCACCTAAGAGAGCTCTTAGACCAGTCTGAGACTCTAAAGCCCTCTAAGGCAAACCCCACAGGGAATGCTGAAGGAGGCCATCCTTCAGAGGATGACACTGTAGACACCCCTGCCCCTATCATCCTGGTAGATGAGGAAGCCTCCACCACTGGAGCTCCTCAGGTAGATGAGGAGGAAGAGGAAGAGGAAGAGGAGGAGGTGGAAAGCAGTGAGTCAGATGATGACAGAACTAGTCAGGTGCTGGTCAGTAGACTGAACCAGGCTAACTTAAGCTTACTTGGGAATGAATCAGGTAACAACCCATTCAGACCCCCAGGTGGACTTAACCAGAGGCCTAGGAGGAGAAGGACTCACTCAGGTGACTCTGACAACTCCCATGCTTCTAGAGGTTCTCATGGTCACTCCAGAAGGGAGATGACTAGCCCTCAGAGAAGGGAACATGAGACCAAATTGAGAGAATCTCAAATTAGAGAGGCTGAATTGAGAGTCCAGAGACAAGAGTTAGAGATTGCCCTGGCCCAAGAGAAACTTGCTAGAGCAAGACAGCCTAGAGAGAGTGGGGTAATAGAACCCACTGGTGGCAGCAATATCCACAAGGATAAAGACAGGTCTTTTGATAACAGAAACCTGAGTAAGATTGTGCCCCCCTACAAAGCTGGGGATGACATCCATAAATGGATTACTGCAATGGAGAGAGCCTGCAGAGTACAGCAGATCCCTCAGGAGCAGTGGGCAGCAATCTTGTGGCTCTCCTTTGAAGGTAGAGGCCGAGCCAGACTCCTCACAGTTAGTGATGGGGATTCTAGAAACTACCTGGTCCTGAAGAGTGCTCTGATTGATGGGTTAGGCTTAACCACTGAACAGTACAGGTTAATGTTCAGAGAGACCCAGAAGACACAGACTCAGGGCTGGTCTGAATTTGTTGAGTGTGCCACTAAGGCTCTGGAGGGATGGTTGCTGGGAAGCAAGGTTACAGACTATGAAGGATTGTATAATTTGCTGATGAGAGAACACATTTTAAATAATTGTCAGAACCAGCAGTTGCATCAACATTTGGTTGACTCAGATTTGACCTCTCCCCAAGAATTGGGAAAGAGGGCAGATAAATGGGTAAGAACCAGAGTTAAGCAAAAGAACCAGAACCAGGGTGATGACCAGAAGAAAACAGACCAGAAGGGTGGGGAGCAGAAAACTAAAGACCAGAAGTCTTCAACAGGGCCCCAAACTGAGACAGAGGGTGGGTCCCAAACTTCCAAGAAGAAGAAGAAAGAAGGTCAGAAGAAACCCTGGTGTAAAACTTGTAAGAACACCTCTCACTGGACAAGTGAGTGTAAAAAGGGTGGAGCCCCCAGCACTGCAGCCCCTAAGGCACCTGCACCCACTAGTACAGCTAGCAGTGCTGGTCCACAAACCAAGGGATTAGTGTGTATCACTTTGGGAACTGAAGGAGATTCTGACCTAGTCAGAACCCTTACACAGGCTGTTCTGATTTGTGAAGGGGACATAGAGTTGACCCCTGACATAAGTCCCAGTAATCTGGGCAAATACAGACAGACACCTTTGATCAACAATAAAGTGGCTCAAGCTTACAGGGACACATGTGCCAGTGTCACTATGGTGACACCTAACTTTGTGGACCCTGGACAATACATGCCAGGCGATGATTACCTGGTGACCAATGCCAGCTATGTCACTACTACACATAGTGTGGCACTTGTTAACTTTTCCTGGGGAGGGGTAACTGGCCTAAAGAAAGTTGTGGTTAGTGCTGATCTCCCAGTAGAATGTTTGTTGGGCAATGACCTGGAGAACTCTCTATGGTCAGAAGTTGAGTACAGGACTCATGCAGAGATGTTAGGGATATCATCACATGTCCTTGCTGTGACCAGGTCACAGGCCAAAAAGTGCCTCTCTGAACCTCAGGTCTTGGATCCTGGAACAATGGACCAAGCACCTTCCAAGAAGAAGAACAGGAGGGTTAAGGCTGTGCCTTCCCAAATGCCTACAAGTGAGGATCAGGCTTCACAGGAAACTGATCTTGAGACCCCTGAAGGAACTGTCTCTGAAGAACTTGAACCTGATCAGGTTGAGTTTCTGGGGACAGGGGGACCTTCTAGGGCAGACTTGGGGCAGGCTCAGTTAACCTGTCCTTCTCTTGAACCCCTCAGACAGCAGGCTGCTGCTGAGGCTGCTGGGAATGCTCAAGGTGCCCATAAAGTTTATTGGGATGAAGGACTCCTTTACACAGAGGGTAGAGACCCCAAGCCTGGTGCAACCAGGAGGTTGGTCATACCTCTGCAATTTAGGGGTTTCCTTCTCACCTTGGCCCATGATATTCCTTTAGCAGGACACTTAGGCCAGAACAAGACCTGGGACAGGCTTGTCCCTCATTTTCACTGGCCTCACATGTCTGAAGACACCAAGGAGTTTTGTCGCTCCTGTGAAACCTGCCAAGCCAGTGGTAAAGCAGGTGGAACAACAAAGGCCCCCCTAATACCACTACCTGTGGTGGGGGTTCCCTTTGAAAGAGTGGGGATTGATATTGTTGGTCCAATGGATCCCCCTACAGCATCTGGGCACAGATTCATACTGGTGGTAGTGGATCATGCCACCAGGTACCCAGAGGCAATTCCTCTTAGGACCACAACAGCTCCTGTTGTGGCCAGGGCCTTACTTGGAGTTTTCTCCAGAGTGGTGTTTCCTAAGGAGGTAATATCAGATAGAGGTGCCAACTTCATGTCTGGATATTTGACAGCTATGTGGAAGGAATGTGGTGTCAACTACAAGTTCACCACTCCTTATCATTCACAATGTAATGGGCTTGTTGAAAGATTTAACAAGACCCTAAAGGGCATGATTAAAGGATTACCTGAAAAGCTCAGGCGAAGATGGGACATCCTACTGCCCTGCCTTTTGTTTGCTTACAGAGAGGTCCCACAAAAGGGGGTTGGCTTCAGCCCCTTTGAATTGTTGTTTGGGCACCCTGTAAGAGGACCCCTGTGTCTAGTGAAGGAAGGATGGGAGTTACCTCTCAAAAAGCCTAAGCAAGACATAGTGGACTATGTACTTGGTCTCCGCTCCAGGATGGCAGTGTACAAGGAAAAGGCATCCAAAAACCTTGAGGCTAGCCAAGAATTACAGAAAGCTTGGCATGACCAAAAGGCTGTCCTTGTTGAATTTCAGCCTGGACAGAAGGTATGGGTGTTGGAGCCAGTGGCCCCAGCAGCACTCCAAGACAAGTGGTCTGGACCCCATACAATTCTGGAGAAGAAGGGAGAGGTTACCTACTTGGTGGACCTAGGAACTCCCAGGAGCCCCCATAGGGTGCTCCATGTAAACAGATTGAAGGCATATGTCAGCAGGGCAGACATGGGCTTGCTCATGGCTACAGATGAGGGACAGGAGGAAGAGAGTGACCCTCTCCCAGACCTGCTCACTCAGAACCCTGAGGATGGTTCAGTTGATGGTGTGGCCTTAGGTGGCAGCCTCACTGAACATCAGCAAAATGACTGCAGACAAGTTCTACAGGCATACAGGCATATGTTCTCATTGACACCCAGTCAGACTAACTGGTGTACACATGTGGTGGACACTGGTGACAGTCTTCCTGTAAAGAGCAAGATTTACAGGCAACCTGACCACGTCAGGGACTGTATAAAGACTGAGGTGCAAAAGATGCTGGAATTAGGTGTCATTGAGCCTTCAGAGAGCCCCTGGGCTAGCCCAGTGGTTCTGGTCCCCAAACCTCACACCAAAGATGGCAAGAGAGAGATGAGGTTCTGTGTGGATTACAGAGGACTCAATGCTGTCACCAGGACAGATGCACACCCTATTCCAAGGGCAGATGAGCTCATTGACAAGTTGGCTTCTGCCAAATATTTGAGCACATTTGACTTGACAGCTGGCTACTGGCAAATCAGGTTAGCTGAGGAGTCTAAAGCCAAAACAGCATTTTCTACCCCTAGTGGGCATTATCAGTTTGTGGTGATGCCCTTTGGTTTGAAAAATGCACCTGCCACCTTCCAAAGGTTGGTGAATCAAGTTCTTACTGGATTGGATGACTTTTGTGCAGCTTATCTGGATGATATTGCTGTCTTTAGCTCCACCTGGGAGGATCACCTGGTCCACCTGAAGGAAGTGCTTGAGGCTCTGCAGAAGGCAGGCCTCACTATCAAGGCAACCAAGTGCCAGATAGGGCAGAGCAAGGTTGTATACCTGGGCCACCTTGTAGGTGGAGGCCAAGTTCAACCACTGGAGAGTAAGATCCAGACCATCAAGGACTGGTCCCCTCCAACCACCCAGACTCAGGTCAGAGCTTTCTTGGGCCTGACTGGGTACTACAGGAAGTTTGTTAAGAACTATGGGTCCATTGTGACTCCTCTTAATGATCTGACATCCAAGAAGATACCCAAAAAGGTTCAGTGGACAGAAGTCTGTCAAAAGGCATTTGATGACCTGAAGAAGGCCATGTGCTCTGCACCTATCCTGAAGAGTCCTGACTACTCAAGAGAGTTCATTGTCCAAACAGATGCTTCTGAGTTGGGAGTGGGAGCAGTGCTTTCACAGCTTAATGTAGATGGCCAGGACCAGCCCATTGCTTTCATTAGCAGAAGGCTGACCCCCAGAGAGAAACGTTGGTCAGCTATAGAGAGGGAGGCCTTTGCTGTGGTGTGGGCCCTGAAGAAGTTGAGACCATACTTGTTTGGCACTCACTTCAAGATTCAGACCGACCATAAGCCCCTCCTATGGCTTAATCAGATGAAGGGTGAAAACCCCAAACTACTCAGGTGGTCCATTTCCCTACAGGGGATGGACTTTACAGTGGAGCACCGCCCAGGGACTGACCATGGCAACGCAGATGGTCTCTCCAGGTACTTCCACTTAGAACATGAAGACACAACTGGTCAAGGTTAGTCTAATGTCCCTGCGTTTAGGGGGGGGTTGTGTAAGAGAGTAGGGTCTGCTATCCTATGGTCACCCCAAATTTTTGCTTTTTGCTTCATTGGTTTCTGACTTAATGTGGCTGTGGGCCTGCTAATCAGACCCACAGCCTGCTGTTCTCTCTCTAAATTACTGCCAATGCACTTTAGGTGCATTACGAATTGGACCTGGTTCACCTTATGAGCCCCTGTAGTAGTGTACCCTAGGTACCCAGGGCATAGGTGTATCCAAGGCCTACCAGGGGCTGCAGCATGTATTATGCCACCCCTGGCCTGGCCTCCATATTTGACACAACTGGCTGATCACTCAGCTGGGGTAAGTTGGTGTAATCACCTCTTACTTAGGTACAGTATGCCTGTGCCTAACCCTAAACTGGACACATATGTTCCTATCAGCCACTCCTATGGAAGGCCTCATCAATCCTGGAGGCAGAGTGCTTGGAAATATGTGAGATGGTGCTCTAGCATGAGCTGAGCCTGTCTGCAGCTGTCGGGAACCACTCCCTAAGCTGGTCCGGGATATTGCCATACCATATACTCTTAAGTGCATTATAATCCTCGCAGTTATTTGCTATCTTTGGTTTGGCTTTATCAAAACATGTCGAGTAAGGTGTCATACGAATTGGAATACTATCCCCTCGCCAGTTCTGGCGACGGGGATAGCATTCCACCCTTCTAGAGGGACACGACATGTGTGTAGCCTTAACCCCGGTTAAAGTTAAACAGAGCCTCAGCATCACAAAATGGATGCTGCCACCACAGACACGAGTCTGGCCTCCTGCTGCTGACCGAAACTCGGCAGATGGTGGCCTGGACAAAGGGTTTCCTGCCTTGGGAGGTGCGAGCACCACCCCAGACAGGGTTTTGTGTATTGGGTAGGACAGGGCTGAATAGAATCAGACATGCCCGGGGCACACAAGGTGTCCCAGTGCATAGGCCAGTCCAAACCGGTCCTGGGACTTTCCAGACCCAGGCTTGGCGCGGAACTGGACAAAGGAAAGGGGGTGTAACCGCCCCCCTTCCTGGTTCCTCCCAGAGGAGGGACCTAGTAGGTGATCCACCACTCAGATTGGGAATAAGAGTGGGAGCAGTGCCATTGCACAGCAGATCATCCTGAATCAACTTGAAATACAGAAGAAGACTGGACTTCGACATTCTGCTGCTCAGAAGACTGAAGAGAATCTCCCTTGTGGCCTAGGAGTGGCCACCCTGTGAACACAGGTACCAACCAGCAACTCGACGTCTGCTTTGCCGCCGCCTCCCGCCGGAGCCCGAGCCCAGAGCCCGACAAGAACCAGACTCCCAGACCTCTCAGAGCCCGATCCACAGTCCCTGCAAAGAAGGGACCCGTGGAGGCACCGAGTGACGTGGGACCGGACCTCTTGGAAGACACTCGAAAAGCTGACTGCGCAGCTTCTGAGGCATCCTGGACGTTGTGCTTTGGGGACTAAGAACCCCCACCACCGAGCAGCCCTTGCACCGAAGATCTGCCCTCCAGCATCTCCACGATCTGCGTGGGGCCCTTTTGCATTGTGCCACTCGACGCGCCATCCCGGCCACTAGCCACGTGGTCAGCGGCCATCTTGGCGACGAAACCGACGATTTACACAGCAGGTCTGGTTGCTCCAGACCTACCCAAGCTCCTGTAAAAAGGAGCACCCGCTCTGACCTTGCTGGTCCGAGTGTTAAGCATCTTTCAACTTCTGCCTGGCTTGCCTTTGCCAAGGCCTGTTTGCTCCGATCAAGTTGCCGACACCGCCAACAGCGAGAAGCCTGCGTGGGACAGCTCGTGACCGACTCCTGGACGTCATTGACCCCGGGTATCCACGTGGCTGCAGAAAGAAGCTACCCGACAATGCCTGTTTGCACCCGACATCGCCTGGCTCCAATCTGGTTCCACGGTAGTCACTGGCTAGTGACTTTGAACACTGTCCCCTCTGCTTTCAGGTCTTCACATCTTCAGATCCACCCTTGGATCCACCGGAACTCTTCACATCGAGCCGCCTGCAGCATCTTCAGCTCCAAGCACCATCGACCAGCGTGACGAAACCCGACACTACTTCGACCCTGTGCACCCGCTTCCTGTGGGTGAGGTAACTCAGCTCCGCCAGTGCTCCTGCTCTGGTACACATCTCAAGGGCCTGTGTCTTAAGTTTCAACTCCGTAGGTCACTCGGAAGGTTCCTAACTTTCTAACTTTGTACTTTTTACGCACCATAGACTTTGCATTGGAAAGTGCGTGCACTTTGAACACTGCACCCGAGTCCCGCGGGCCTTTCCCGACTTAGTCACTGCTAGTCTCGAATAGCTCCAGCGATTCCCAAGGCCCTAGGCCTGTTCCCTTTCCTATTGGTATCTCTTATACCACTTTCTTAGTATATGGTTTAGGTGGCCCCTAGGGCTCATCCATATTGTGCAACTTTTGTGTATTTTAAACTGTCTTGTGATTTAACGCTTGTGCTTCTGTGCTCATAAAGAGTTCAGGGGATTTTATAGTTAATAAATCAATATATATTTTCAATATATATCTGTGTGGTGTCCCTTTCATTTGGTATTCAAGGGGGTTGTGTATGGTATAACAGCTGGCTTCACATGCCTTTCAGAGTTTAGCCTAAGACTGCTTTGTCCACGTTACCACTAGGATAACTGGTCTACAAGGTTGAATTACAACCATCATCATAAGGGTTGCTTGGCATGGTACAAAGTGATCACTAAGAATTAGTGAGCATTATATACCAGGCCAACTTCTCACAGCCTGGGGCTACAACAATACAGCCATTTGGTGGGAGGAAATTTGCTTCCTGGAGACGCCAGGGAGAGGAAGGGGGCTGAGGAGATAAGCTGGACTTCAAAGGCAGGAGAACAAATGTGATAGGACCCAGGCCAGCCCCCACTTTCTTGATCCCCAGCCAGATGGGAGCCTGCCTAATTAGATTAGAAGAGGGACTGGAAGGGGAGTGTATTCAAATATTAGCCACACCTCTGGTTTGGGTTCCACATACATACCAAGGAAATCATTTCTCCATTTTGATTTTTGGGATAACAGTGCATTCTGCATCAAAAATATGTCACACTTTGCAGGAAGTGGTCATAGCAGAGGGAAGTAGCTTTGACACTGTTGGCTGGGGCTTCCCCCTCCTGCCAGCCCAGAATGGAGGGTAGGTATGGGAGAGTTGCAGGAGCTCCCCAGATCACTCCCTGGAATATCAGAAGAATGTCTGCCCTGCTGGACCCTTGGACTGTACCACAAAAGGCTCACACTTGAATAAATGAATGAATGAAAGAGTAGTTTGTAAAGCACATGAATCACCCCCAAAGGAGTATCTCCGCGCTAGAGAGCAACAGCCCATGTTAGCAGGTACAGAACAGTTAGTTTTTCAAAAGTTTCCTAACGGTAGGAAAATGGTTGCATTTAGAGAGGCCAGGAGACAAATGTTTCCAATATAGGGGTGCTAGATGGGAAAAGGATTTGCCCCCAGAACAGGCGTTCTTAAAATGAGGGATAATAAAGAGGCACTTGTCCCTTGACCTTAGAGATCTGCTTGGCCGATAATGGAGAAGTTTATCCATTAAATAACTGGGTCCTTTACCATTGAGGGCTTTGTGTGCAATACTTAATAGGTGAGAACGCCTACAAGGGATTTACTTGAAATAAACTAAATAAGCAACAATTGCCTAGATAAATCGGCTGTCAAGCCCTTGGAGGTGACGGGCTAGTGAACAATCAATACTCAAATTAACTCATTTATATCGTAATGAATCTTCCAATGAGCAATTTGAAAACAGGTGTGCATTTTTCAACAAATTAAACTATTTAATAGGAACAAACAAAAAGGGGTACAAAGCAATATAACAATACACAATGACCGAGGTAAATCAATGTTGTACAAAAGTTGTGACCTCAGGGTCAAATGTGTGAAAATGTATTCCAAAATGTTTTTGTAACAGGAAATGAATCTGAGACAACAGAAAACAATTCCATGAAAAAGAAATAACTATGGAAATAGATGACTGGTCGACGTTTCGGTCTCTGTGGCATAAAAGTCAGTTAGACCATCTTCAGGATGATGAGTAAAAAGTTTATAATGGACCCTTTAGTCTGGTCAAATAATATGTTTGTTGAGCCAGGCAAATCTCAAATAATTTAAAACTTCCAGGTAGCTAACACAGGAATAATGACTGAAACTCCAGGCCAGATAGAGTAATTTTGTCAAACCAATCCGAAGGATTTTCTGAAGACATCGCTGTCTGCCATAGAACAATATCCAAACATCATTGCTCCTCTCCCTAAACAATGTCACTGCAGACGGCATACAGTACAGCATATCTTGAACTTAATTCTCTGTCTAATGAGTAGCCAGTGTAACTGTTGCAAACGAGGTGAAGCAGTGATTTTGGATGGCATATTCTGTACCAGGCGGGCTGCAGGGTTCTTAACCACTGGCAGTTTATTCAATAAGGCTACATTTGTAGCAGCCAAAAGAGCATTGCAGTAGCCTAGGCAATTATTCACTAGCACCTGCATCAAAGTTTTATGTACCTCAAGAGGGAGGAATTGGAATACATTACGCACGAGACTCAGCATGTGGAAACAGGTACCGTGGTAGCTCTTACTTCATCTCTCATAGAATGAGCCTGATCCAACTTTATGCCTACATTTATTTACCACAGACTTGGGTGCTGGAGCTATGCCTGAGTTTGTAGGTCACAACTCTGCATTCCAGAGCTTTTGGCCAATTCCAAAGAGCATGATCTCCATTTTTTCGGCATTCAGCTGGAGAAAATCTTTCAGCCATCCAGGCTGGAACCGCTTTGATGCCTGCCAGGAAACAAAGTTTAGAAGTAGTATCTTCATTGTCAAAAGATAGGAGAAGTTGGGTGTCGTCTGCATAAGAGAAAGGGGTAAATCCAAATTCTCTAACAATCTTGGCCAGGGGAGTTACATACACATTAAACAGAGTGGGGCTGAGGCAAAAACCCTGCAGCACTTCCTTGGTGAGCTCAATGATGCGTGAGCGAAAGGGTCCTAAATTAATAGTCTGCCTACGTTGACTTAAAAAACTGGAGAACTATTGTAGGACACGCCCCCCAATTCTGATTTCCCTGGGTCTGTGAAGCAATCTATGGGGCGACACAGTGTCAAACACCACCAATAGGTCCAGGAGCACCAGTAGTACCTTGGAATATCAGAAGAAGGTCTGCCCTGCTGGACCCATGGACTGTACCACAAAAGGCTCACACTTGAATTAAAAAAAGTTTTATGTACCTCAAGAGGGAGGAATTGGAATACACCACGCACGAGACTCAGCATGTGGAAACAGGTACCGTGGTAGCTCTTACTTGAGCCCTCATAGAAAGGGCCTGATCCAACTTTAGCCTACATTTTTTTTATCACAGACTTATTATTATCCAAAGAAATCCTAATATAGTCTGTGACTGCAGTCAGAGTAGACTCCGTACTATGCCTAGGTCTAAACCTGGACTGAGAGAAATATAGGCAGCCCCGGGACGATATATATTCCATGAATTTTTTGTTTATATACTCTTCTAGGAGCTTACTCATTAATGGGAGGAGAGAAATAGGATGATAATTTGATAGATCTTAAGAAGGAAGACTTGCCTTTTTACAAATAGGAAGTACTTGTGCCGTGTTCTATGCCCTTGGTAGGATTCCATCGTTCATAGATGAATTTAATATTGTACAGATGAAATGGGCTAGTTGGGTAGCTGGTAATATAAAGATTTTGCTGGTAGGATATCAAGAGGTGATCCTGATTTACCCCCCTTTAACATTTCCTTCAAGGTAAGCAACTGGATTGGGATAGCATTTTCTAAACGAGGGACATTCCCAGTACACAATAAGATAGGAGTGGGAGTGATTATAGGAATGTCTGAGCTAACTGCAACTGTAAACAGAATATCATATATTTTATTGATTTTGTCTTCTAGATGATCAGCCATATTGTCCCATAGTACTTGCGAATGGGAACTAGTATTGGCACAGGGGGAGGGAATTGTGAAGGACTTAAGGACTTTGTAAAGTTCTTTGGTTGAATTCCCAGCCTGGTTCAATTGAACCATTATGTGATCTTTCTGGGCTCTTTTTTTATTCTTGTGGTATAGAGCTGAAGCATTTTTGAATATTTCCTTTTGTCCACTGTTTTAGACTGATGCCACAGTCTCTCAAGTTTTTTCCACCTTGTCTTCTCCTGACGTAAATCAGGTGAATACCAGGCTGCGTGTTGTCTTAGACTTTATGATGAAGTTTTAAAGGGGGGATGGTATCTAAAGCCATTTTTAGAGTTCCGTGCAGGTCCTCCAATTTAGAAATATTATCACTGGGCTCAGCAAATATAGGGGCCTTGAATTCCTGCATGAAAGTATCTTGGGTGATTTTGTGCCATTGTCTCCGATAACTTTGTTGAGTTTTATTAAAAGTAGGAACAGCTTGCATCTCCAAAATATGAAAATGAATCCCGGAGTGGTCAGACCATATCATCGCACGGGAAGTTTCAGTAAATATACAGGGAGAATTGGTCAACGTATGATCAAGTGTATGCCTGTCGAGTGGGTAGGTCCAATGCTAGTCTATTTAAAACCCAAGGAAGCCAGGTTGATGAGGAACTGAGTGGCATCTTTATTGGAGCTGTTTTCACAATGAATATTGAAATCAACTGATAAAATAAAATGTTTTGTGGAAATAACATGAAAAGCAATTCGTTCTATCAAACTAGAAACTTAGAAGGACTGCACCTTATGCACTCAAAAGGCTCCACAAAGCAAAGACTGTGCCTGACTCAAAGGAAAAGGAGTGGCCTCCCTGATCAGCAACAACGTCAAGAGTCAAGCTGCCAAAGTCTACCTGCCAATCAGATCGACCTTGATGGTTCGTCCCGCTAAAAAGCCCCAGGCAGAACCCAACTCAACGTTGAGAAGGAAGCCGTTGATGACCTCCTTGAGACTCTCCTCGCTGTCGACATCAAGGATTCTACGCCCATCTTTTCATCAAGCTGCTGAGCTACAGTAGACCACTGTCGTCGACTCGAACTTGGATCCCAGAAACCAGAAGACCCACCAACAAGCCAATTGCCAAGAGACAAGCTCCAAGAAAAAGACTAAGGGGCCGATTATGATAGCGGTTTTCCCGCATCCTCGGGGCCGGTGGAAGCCATCGCCGGCCCGGAGGATGCGGGAAAACCGCTGCGGAACCTCGAAAGAACCACCGCCATATTAGGATGGCGGTGGGTCTTGAAATCCGTCTGCCGCCCTTCCGCCGCAGTCGCCTTCCGACCGCGGTGGAAAAGCTTTAACATGGCTGGCGGTGTCTATATCAGACACCGCCAGCCATATTAGGATGGTGTAAAATGTATGCTTTTCCGTAGCGGCTTTTCCGCCGTGGAAAAGCATACGGACCTTCACTTCGGGGGCCCGTTGCGGGCCCCCTGGGAGAAGGGGGGGTGGGGGGTGCACATGGGGGGTACCTATGGTACCCCCCTGCATTTGCGTGCACAAAGCAGCAGGCACCGCGCGGTGCCTGCAGCTTTGTGCATGCAAATGCACAGCTTACATTTTTGACATTGCGGCGGGTGCTGCTTCAAGCAGCACCCGCCGCAATGTTAAAAATGCAGGATGTAACCACCAGGGTGGTGGTCACATCCTAATTTGCACGGAGGGACCGCTGCTGCCCATGCGGACGGTCCCTCCTACTCCGGGGTGGCGGACGGACTAAGGTCCGTCCGCCATCATAATAGGCCCCTTAGTTCGAAGGTATACTTTAGACCGGGACCTAGCCCTCACCCTATCCGGCCTGCGCTTCATTGCGGTCAGCCTAAAACTTTTACTTTGTCCCCAGTCCAGCGTGACCACATAGCTGTGATTGGCACTTTAAGCTTTTTGGCACTAGAATTCACAATTTCTGATTTAATCTTCAAAAATGCATATGTCCTTATCCCTAAATTGGCTTTTTGTCATTCTGGTGCCATTTTAAAGATTATAATATTTTCTATGTGTATAAATTGGTGTTGGAATGTTTTTGTGTTGTGTCTTTTACTTTTTTTACCATTTTGGTGGAATTAAATTCTTAACACATACCTGTCTCCTAAGTTGAGCCGACTGCTTGTTTGCTAAGCTATCAAAGATTGAGCAAGGATTCCTTTACTCAGTCCTGATTGGCCCTATTAGGGATTGTGGTATTATTACTAGTTGAGTGTGAATACCCCACCTACTAAAAACCCACTTTCCTACACAGATGGTCTGACACTTTGTTGTAAGAGTCTTCTACCTTCCTTTTTTGCCTTAGATGTTGACTCATAATTTAAGAAAATGTGTAATTTCAATATTGTTTTCCTTTCAGAGAAGTCAAACAGTCAACCAGAGGAAGGCAACATGAATCTGCATTAGGAACTTCAACACGCTTTGTTGGTAATGCAAAAATGATGCACTAACTGAGTGTAGAGACAAAATGATTGTGATCCTGACCATACCCTCATACTATACAGTGATGGAGCTACCAAGGAATGCTGTTTCTGATCTTTGTGGAGACTTCTTAAGGACTCTCACGAGATGGTCATTGGCATCCTTGTTAATTTTAAACTGAACTAAGGAAGTGCTGTATACAATGGTTTGCCAGATGCCAAGCGTGGAAGATCGCAATGAGCTCAAAATGCAGTGATTCGTCTGATCTCTGGTCTTCCTAAAAAGGACCATATTATATTTAAGAAATCACTCCACTGGCTACCAGTTAAACCGAGAATAAAATAAAAAAGTATTACTTTGTTATGGAAGCATCTAAATGAGCTGGCACCCACTTAGTTTAAATATTAATACGTTGTGCTCTTTCTCCGTTAGATGTTTCCTGCACCAAGTACCAATCACGTGCCCATCACCAGATTTTTATTAGGATTACTACATTTCAATCTGTTTCAAAAGAAATCTACAGACTACATTGGCTTCCAGTAAAAAGCTGTATCAAATGTAAAGCCCTGTGTATAACTTTCAAAGCCCTGTATAACACGGGTCCAGATTTTATGAAGCATCTTTTTTAATGGTACCAGCCCACTAGACTCCTGCGTTCGGCTGGGGCTAAGCAAATTGTCACACCCAGATTCTGCAAAACGAACTGGGTTGGTAGAGGCTTTGTCACCATAATGACTACATTGTGGAATGATCTTCCCCTCCACATTAGAGCTCTTACTCACTGATCCCCTTTAGGAAAGAACTCAAAACATGGGGCCTCATTTCTGAGGCTGTGCGTCACTTTTACGCCACAGGTGCGACACTTTTTGTGACGCACCAGTGGCGTACAAAATGCACCTTGTTGCGCCATATTTACAAATGACGCATCTAGGTAGATGTGTCACTTTGTAAACCCCTGCGCAACATTATACCTGCGGCAGGTATAATGGGCCTCATTTATGAGGCTGTGCGTCACTTTTACCCCGCCGCACCAGTGGTGTAAAAAATGCGCCTTGTTGCACCATATTTACAAAGTGACTCATCTAGGTAGATGCGTCACTTTGTAAACCCCTGCGCAACATTATACCTGCGCCAGGTACAATGTATGCAAGGGGGGGCGTATTGACGCAAGAAAGGGTCCTGAAAGTGACGCAGTGAAATGTATGAGATTTCACGGCGCCACTTCTAGGACGCATATGCGTCAATATGCCTCATGGCAGACGTAAGACTGACGCAGGCCTTTTCACATGGAGCTTGCCCCATGTGAAAGGACACATTGCTCGAGTTGCGTCACTTTTGTGAAACACTCCACAGATACGTCAGAAATACTGATGTATCTGTAACTCCTTGCGACATGGTGCCTCATATTATAAATATTACGCATCAATCATGTCGCAAGGAGTGCGCACTGAGAAGTGACGCATCGCTGCTTTCACGCAGAGATGCGTCATTTCTCATAAATGAGGCCCATGGTGTTTAGTAATCATCAATTTCTTTTGAGTCGTGCTCATGTTAGCTTCAGCGCCAAGACACCTCAGGGTATACGAGCGCTCTACAAATCAACTTAACATAACATAACATTAGATATAAAACAATAAGCTCATTCATGTAATGCATGCGGGGGCGCATTTCAGGATTCTCCTACTACGTTTTAACCAGACACTGAGTTAAAAACTAAAAACCCTGAAAGTTATTTCTTGATTTTATTCGAACAATGCATTATATCGCCCAAAAAATATATATTTTACCAGTCTGTGTGTTTAATAATCATACATTTACAGTTGCTATATTTGGCCTCTTTTTCCCAGTAGCATATTATCACTAAATAATAAAATGACAGCATCGATAAATTATGCAATGCAGACTCAAGAAACACAGAGTGCCAAGATAAAAGTAATTTGATTATTTATACCCACCAATTGCTTTCATGTCATACATATGTACTCTTGGGGCCAACCGTGTCACTTGTAATATACTTCTGATGGCCATTTCACAGTGATTAGAGATGTTCGGGGGCATCTGGGGTCCAATACGCAATAAATATGTGAAGAGTTTATAATGTGCACGTAAAGCATCACGTTTTCCCCTTTTACTTGACGTATTGTGACGCTTTCCACAGCAAAAATAGAAGACTGTGTTTCCAAATGCATATTCCTTTCCTAAAATGAGTCATTTTACAGCAGCCTGATGAGGCGTTGGATGCCCTAGTTTCACTCTTGGATGTACAGCGGACAGAATAGACTATCGACTGGGCCACGAGTTTACTTACCATTAGTATGCTGTTGTGACTTAAATATCTGACACGCACATGCAGCTTTCTTATGTGAAATAGTTGATTGCAGGATGATTGATCACTCTGTTTGGATTAATTCATGGCAATTCAAGAAGAAGCCACAACCATCCCCAGAAAGCATAATCAGCGTTCACTATTTCAGGATAGACCATGATGCAGAGGTCTATCCCGGGACCAGGGTTCAATTCCCCGCCTCGGCAGGTCTTGGGCTCAAAATTCCACGGACCTGATAATTCTCGCCTCGGTGCCTATTCCAATCATGGAGTCCCACTCTGCCACTCTGGGCAATAGCTTGCTTAATCTCCACAACGACCCCCACAACGCTAAGGATGCCTGGCCTCCACCTTGGGGGTGCCCAGGAGTGGACGCCTCACAGGGAAAGCCAGGATGGGTTCCACAGCGGTATTTGTACAAGCGCCTTGAGACCCTTGCGGGTGAGTAGTGCGCTATACAAGTATCAATTTTACATTTTTTACATAATTTATATTCAAGTTCATAAAAGGTAAGGGGCTTCTACGTTTCCAACAGACGTCTCAAGTACATGTTTCAGCTGCTTCTTCCATGCTGCAAGTTTCTGATCTTTTAGGATTGCCTCATGGCCAAAAGGTTTTTGAATATCTTTGTTATTTTAAAGGATAAACTTCATTTGCAAAGGTCCATCAGGCAACTCAGTTATTATCTTTTCTAATGAATGATGATACTGGGTCTATTCCAGTCACCTAACAATAAAGGAGAGCACAAGCCCAATTTTAGTTATAGTACCTCAAGGACTACAAGTTCACTGAGGACACTCCACTTCAAATGCTGTGCCGCATAAAGTAAGCGTCAGGGGCCCTATTCTACGTTGTGCTACGGGGTCGCACTGGGCGTTTGCACTCGCTGTACCCACCCCCGGGGTACAATGGTGTTACAGATGAGTCTGCAGACGCTTGTGCATCCCTTTCTGTAATACTGATTGCGCTGGCAGACATGTAGCACCATCGCTATCATGAGAGGGCATCCCTCATTTGCATGGGGAGTAGCCTCATTCAAATGAGGGAATCACATTGCATGTGCACCTGTTGCCATATTAGCGACGTCGTAAACATGCTTTAGGATGCGCACTGAAAGTGTGCCACAAAATGGTTGCACACCTTCAGTGCGCCTCCAAAAGGCAGCCCTCTGGGGGAGGAAGGGGACCCATGGACGCCCTAGATATCTCCCTGCAGGCGGATGCAGTCACTCACTATAACAGGCCACAATACAATACCTGCTGTACACCACAACAAATCACATTGCAATAATGCAGCACAAAAATACAGCAGCACCAACAACAACAGAATACACAGCCACCACAAAAATATGCCACTGGACAAATATGAAGAAACGTTCATGTCAAACATTACCACCTCCAAAATCCTCCTTTTCTAACATGGTGGTAAGATTTGCAATGACTAAGCAATCCCTTAACCACCAAGGACAGCAAAAAGCACCAGTCAATAATGTTTTGTGATCTGCCCACAAATCTTTTAAATTATGGAGTGGCCTTCTAAAGTAGATCGTGTGAAACCATAAGTGAAATGGAACAACTCTTGCCAGAGAGCCCTTCATTGAAGGACTCAGGAATGACATCCACACTGGTGATTACAATGGTAAAGACCAGACAGTAGACTGTCAAAATCCTGGAAAACATTTTCTGCACATGCTTTCTAATACTTGCCTGTCCTTAAATGCTACTCCTAAACATTTGTTTCAACATGACTCCCTCTAATTTTAGAGTATTGCTTTTGGCCTTTTGTAAAGCGGAGGGCAGGTAATATATAAACAGGAAAAACACACTATACTGTCACATCTGCTGGTCACTCTCCGGCTTGGCCGACCTTGATCTGAGCCCATGTATCTAAGCGCAGAACCAATAAAAGCTTCGGTAACTCATTAGGTAGACCCTTTTATGCTAATGTATATCATGATAACTGGTGGTTTACTAAATAAAATGCAGATTTAACAAATATTTACGTAATTTCCACAAACTTCTTTGTGTGTAAACAAGTGAAGTGCACAGACATAGTGAAACATTGACTGTCTCAGCCTAAATCCAGCTTGTTCTTTGGGCATTTACCCATCGTCATGAGCCCACTGTATAACTATTTTTCAAAACACATACATTGTATTCCCAATAATTATTTCTTTAAATACAAATTAAAAACAAAACAACATTAGATAAGCACATACATATTACACAGTTTACTTGTTGTACCAATTAAAATATACATAAAATAATTAAGATCCTCTCAAACCACTGTAATATGCTTAAAAACGTCTACTTAAGCCCGATATTAATTCATCCACATTTCATTTTTTCATTAATCAATAGTCTTAACATTGCACAAAGGACCAAGAATAATCATGTGGATACATTAAAACTATTGGACATTATTAAAACTGCCTCTTTTGCAATACACAGGATGTATTTTGAAATTGCAATTGATATATCTAGAAATTTCATTAAGGGTAAAGTTACTTGTGCATTGCTATGGGCTTCATTACTATGTAGGGCGAACTTATATGTCCGCCCGACACCGTAGCGATCTGAAACCGAAGAACCATATGTCAGCAGTTCCGACTACCGGATTCTGATGCAACAGCCCTATGGGCGGTCGGAAACATCCATTTCCCAATCCAGCTTGTGCGGCTGGCGGAAAAGGCCTACAGCACAAGCTGCCATTGGGAAATGGATGCTTTTAAACTTCCCTGCATGGTGTGGCAGGCACCATGCAGGGAAACTTAGGGGGCACCACAGGTGCCACTCTGGCCCCATAGCGGAGGGCCAAGGGGGAAGGAGGCCCTGCTAGGGGACTCCAAAGAAACATTTCGACAGCCTTTCCATGTCTGAAAGGCCAACATGAAAAGGCTGTCAGAATGTGCCATCATAATTGGTAAACAGACAAAATATCGACTAGAAAATATCGAATGGACATAATATTGAGTACAAAATATAGGCCGGACAGAATATCGAATGGAAAGAATATAGACATCAAAAATATCGTTTTGAAGGTAAGTAATGTAATATCGAATTGTAAAATATAGATAGTCAAAATATCGAAGTACATAATATAGGTTAATTAAAATATCGAACATTTAATAATATCGAATTTTCTATAGTGTATTTTATGTGTTAAAAGTGTTTATTTATGTTATAATGTCATTTAATTAAGAAATGTAATGTTATTTAAATTTTGCGTAATTTAATTCTGTAGCGGGTTGTAGGTTTATGGGGAATAGGGTGGGAAGTAATTTAATTATAATTAAATATGTACATTTATTTATTGGTATTTGCTTATAATTAATTGTTAATTAATTTTTATTTTGTAATTAATTACATTTTAATTGCCAATTAGTTTTATTTAATTGATTAATTGATAATTATGTTAATTTAACTAATTTAAATTCTCTAGCGGGTTGTGGGTTTATAGGGGAGTAGGGTGGGAAGTAATTTAATTATAATTAATTAAATATATAAATTTACATATTGGTATTTGTTTATAATTAATTGTTAATTCATTTTTATTTTGTAATTGATAACATTTTAATTGCCAATTAATATTTTTTAATTGATTAATTGATAATTATGTTAATTTAACTAATTTAATTTCTGTAGCGGGTTGTGGGTTTATAGGGGAGTAGGGTGGGAAGTAATTTAATTAGAATTAATTAAATATGTTAATTATTTTTGGGTATTTGTTTGATTTTAATTGTTAGGTAAGTTTCTAATTACTAATTAATTAATTGTTACTTTTTAATTAATTAGTATTAATAGATAACTAATTGTAATGCCCATGCCTCTCCCCTGATGCAGGAGTTACACTGGTTGCCAGTTCGCCAGCGAATCATTTTCAAAGGGATGTGCATTGCCCACAAGGCTTTGTATGGAAAAGCTCCAAAATACCTGAAATCCCGACTATCCCCCTACACACCGGGTAGGACTTTGCGCTCGTCGGACGCTACTCTTTTGTCCCAGCCCCGTTTCAAATTGACCACGGTGGGGGGCCGTGCTTTCTCCAACACGATCCCAGCTTTATGGAACAAATTGGATCCAGAGCTCAGGAAGGAGAGCAATCTACTTTCCTTCAGAAAGAAACTTAAAACCGTACTATTTAAACAAGCCTGGAGCAGGTCTTAGGTGCACAGCTGGTTTCCAAGTGAATTTAACATCTATCATGTAAATCTGGCCACACCGCGCTTAGAGACCCCTGTGGTTATAACGCGCCATACAAATTAAATAAATAAATAAATAAATAAAATAAATAAATTAAATTAGTATTTGCAAATAATTAATTTTTATATTATATTAAATTGGTAATAAATAATTAATTATTTATTTTTATAGATATTAAAATATATATATATTTTTATTTAATATATGAAGTATCTACTTTCCCTACTGTTGCACTCACTGGAGTGGGAATAATAATTTTTACCCCTATGCTATCCAACGCTTTCTCTACTGTTGCACTCTCTGGAGTGGGAATAGTAATTTTTACCCCTACACTATCCAACCTCTTTCCTTACTGTTGCACTCTCTGGGGTGGGAATATTCATTTTTACCCCTACGCTATCCAACGCTTTCCCTACTGTTGCACTCTCTGGAGTGGGAATAGTCATATTTACCCCTACGCTATCCAACTCTTTCCCTACTGTTGCACTCTCTGGAGTGGGAATAGTAAGTTTTACCCCTACGCTATCCAAACCTTTCCCTACAGTTGCAACCTCTGGAGTGGGAATAGTAATTTTTACCCCTACGCTATCCAACGCTTTCCCTTCTGTTGCACTCTCTGGAGTGAGAATAGTAATTTTTACCCCTACGCTATCCAACGCTTTCCCTACTGTTGCACTCTCTGGAATGGGAATAGTAATTTTTACCCCTACGCTATCCAACGCTTTCCCTACTGTTGCACTCTCTGGAGTGGGAATAGTAATTTTTACCCCAACGCTATCCAACGCTTTCCCTACTGTTGCACTCTCTGGAGTGGGAATAGTAATTTTTACCCCTACGCTATCCAACGCTTTCCCTACTGTTGCACTCTCTGGAGTGGGAATAGTAATTTTTACCCCTACGCTATCCAACGCTTTCCCTACTGTTGCACTCTCTGGAGTGGGAATAGTAATTTTACACTTCCGCTATCCTACGGTAATAATATTTGATATTTTTTAATTATATTATGTTACTATATATATATATATATGTTTGAACAAATATGATTATTAATTTTTTTTTATAACTTTAATTAATTATTTAATTATTATAAGTTAATTTAAGTAATTTTAAGTATATTTTACTAAATATTTTTAATATTAATTTAACATTGTTTTTAATAAAGTCTATATTTTTTTTACAAACTATATTTTTGTAAACGATATTTTTTACTCTATATTATTGTACTTACCTGTTTGTAGATACAAAGTCGATATTCTGTCTGTCGATATTTTTTCACCGATATTTCTGGTACTCGATATTATGTCCCTCGATATTATGTCAGTGATCCATCATAGTCACGACGGCGGAACCAAGCCTATCTCTGCCGTCATTAGTGGATTATCGTGGCTTTTAACGCTCCGACGGGCTCTTATGGCCCGTCCGAACCGTGTCGGATTCGCCCTGCAGGTTTCAGTACGAGTGCCGTCATCCCATTACCGCGGTCAGACTGAAACCTAGGATGTTGTGCAGAAAGCCTCCGACAGCTGGTCGGAGGCTTTCCGCCCAACATCGTAATGAGGCCCTAAGTGATCTACATCCATTCTTCCTAAACATTGGATGGAGATTACTTTTCCTTTCACATAGAAAAGGAGAACAATCTAAAAGTAGATGAATAAGGACTACTTAATTTTTAGTTATCAAAAACAGGATCCATTATTCTTCAAGATTCTTTTTATAAACCAGAAATTCTCCAACCATTATCTATTCCTATCTGTAATAGAAATATTGTCATCAAGAGCCCACTGTTGAACTGTTGGAAAATAGCAGTCAAACAAAAATAATGGAGGTGGTATTGATCAGTAACATAAAACCGACCTTAATAAAAGCGTTAACAAAGTCAGTAGGTCACGCCCATGCAAGGCATTGGTTTTGTCAATAATGTTGGCCAGGTTACTACAGCAGTAGAGCTATTGTGCAGCATGGCTGAACGTTTAAAAAAAAGCATTATGACATGGCAAATCCTGGCCACGTCATTGCACTTTATTTTTATTGCTGACAGTAGGGAAGTTGGGGCAGGAGGCAACACAGCGTGTGGAGGGCACATGTGTGTGGGGCAACACAGACATCGAAGTGTGTGGGGAAAAGCCCTGTGACACAATCAGCAGTGGTCGCTTCAGATCGTTGTTTTTGCTATGGTGGGTGGAGAAGCGACATAGACAACAGGGAAGGGAGGGTGGCATGGGTAGCATGGACAACAAAGGGAGAGGATGGGGGGTGCCAGGGGCAATATGGGCAACAGAGGGAAACACAACAATGGGGGAGTTGTGGTGGGAGGAGCAAAGCGGGATCGAAGTGCAAAACGGACAATGAAGGGAGGGGTGGTGGGCGCAGCACGTTCAACAGATAGAGGGCTGGACAGATGGGGCAACACAGACAACGGTGGAGGGTTGGGTGGAGAGTCAACACGATGGACAATGGTGGGTCAGAGGGCTGTAGGATCACAGAGAGGGAGAAATACACAAGAGATACAGCGGAAAAGGATGCACTCTTATAGAGTACTTATACATAAATAATAAAGTTGCATCTAAAAAAAATATATGTGGAAGGATACAAGTCATGCATCCATTCTCCAGGGGAGTAACAAACAAATGAAGCAAAAGGAAGCCAACAGCAGCTGACTAATAAGAAGAAAGCAAATATGACTGACAATTAAGCCAACCATTGGTAATCAATGGCTGTCTTTAAGCCCACTGCTAGAAAACAATATGTCTAGCAAGAGACACCACATGTGTTGACTTAGCTGAAGCCTTAACCTCATAGATGCTATTAAACATTCCTCCCCAGTGCTGCGCTGTCCATTGGAACTAGTGCTGAATGGACGTCCAATGGTCGTGCGCAGCACTGGGGAGGTAGTGCTGCCGTCGGCCAATGCACCGAGGCAGCACTTAAGGGGTTAAAATTGGAATTATTAATGAGTCCTTCCAACTTGCTGACATTTTTTCACTGCTCCTCGTTTTAATATAAGATAGGTGGGAGAAACTTTCCCCAAGCATCCAGGCTTTCGCGTCTATACAGTATTTGTGATAATGTTGGGGCCAATGGCACCAGTTATCTTTTACTAATTTGTGATTTCCATAATCTATTTTACCCATTTACTCCAATATGCCACATTGCTCTAATGCGTCAGCAGGAAGGGATTGGAAGTGACCCAAATGCACTTTCCGCTGAGAATCTGGGTGTCTTCTATGGTGTTAGTAAACCCACCATTTTAAAAACACTGTTTAATTTCTTTTGTATGGCATCTGCCATCTCAGACGAGGCCTCCTTCAGTGACAATTGTTCGTCCATTTGAGAAACAGTTCATTGCGTGAAATCCTCTAACGCAAGGCTCCCTCCTTTGCATCGAAGATAGTCCCAAGAGCCCTTCCGATTTCCCTCTTGAGTGTGCATTTACAGTCAAACCACCAATTGTAGTTGCCTACTAACCAAAAATGGCAACCCAAAGGAATGGAATGGACCACTTCATTGCTCACAAATCTTCAGTTTACAAACTTTTACAAGTTTCACCTGAGCGTGAGCCCCAGCAAGCTCAGTTT
Source organism: Lissotriton vulgaris (assembly GCF_964263255.1). Taxonomy (NCBI): domain Eukaryota; kingdom Metazoa; phylum Chordata; class Amphibia; order Caudata; family Salamandridae; genus Lissotriton; species Lissotriton vulgaris. Next base: position 783,592,380 of record NC_141694.1, on the reverse strand, counting down.
AAACCTTCAATATTTCAGCTACCTGCTCATGATGCCAAATTTTGCCATCCTTAGTGATTTGGTGACATTGTACCCTGGGCATTATTGTTTAACCTTGCATTTTAATTCTATCAGTAGCCAGCAGGATAATAAAAAAGTTTACCAAGGTACTCTCTCTTATCGTCTTATCGAAGATTACTTTTTCAATATGATGGTGTGGCTAAACTCAAAGCTTCAACCTTTGATGATTCTTTAATGTCCATACAACAATACGAATTAAATAACAAATCACTCATAAGCACTATTAACACTTCATGAGGACTAACTCAAGGGTCCTTTATAAGATAACCCAAAGACCTCAAAAAGCTATTAATGACATTCTAGGGTAATAATAAATATTAACAAATGCAATTCTCATTAATGGTTGTGTAATGTTATTGTTGAATGTTGATGCTACCACGAAATACACATTCATTTGCAGCATATAAAAATTGCAAACTCGATCTAGGTACGATCCCCTACAGCGTGGGTGTTTTTTTTTGACAGATGCAAATTTTGTAAGCACTTGGGGGCACATGCGTCAAGGTAGACTTTTGCGATTCCTTAATAGCGATTATTAAGGAATCGCAATTAAGATATCGCAAAAAGCCTAGGCATGTAGAAATCGCTAAAAAAATAGCGATTTCTAAACATTCCTTAATTGCGAGTCGCAATTAAGGAACGTTTTCCTATTCATTCCTATGGGCCTAGAGGCCCATAGGAATGAATGGAAATTGCATTCGCAATTTGCGAGTATCCCCTAGGTACTCGCAAATTGCAAATGCAATTTCAAGGGTGCAAGTGTTCCAAAAGGATACCCTGTTGCACCCCTGAAATCTGCATATGAGTACCTGTTGCACACACACATGCTCCAAGGGCACTTTAGTGTATTTTTCAAAGTTTTTGCAAATTACCATCAAGTGCAAATTGACGGTAATTTGCGACTCCTATTAGCAAAATCGCAATTTTTTTTACTTTAATGCATTGCAGTTAAAGAATCTCAATTTGCGATTCCTTCATTGTAATCGCAATTTAAGTAATCGCAATTTAGAGATTACTTAAATTACGATTTTTGCGTTTGGGATCATGCATCCCAAATGCAAAAATACCGGTCGCAAAGGTCAGATTCTGAGAATCTGCCCGTTTGCGACCCGTATTTCCTTTGATGCATGTGGACCTAGGTTTGTTGTTGAGCACCGCCATGGCCCAGTTGTCAGAGCCCCTTGAGCAGTGTTGGTTTCCGCCTCCATTCCCTGAGCCGTGAAGAGCAGTGATTACACCACGCACAGTTTCCCACCCATACTTATTGCTCACAGGAAAAAACAGGATGCCTGCTCCCATTGCTGATAAAGAAGTGAGACAGTTGTGAAGAGCGAGCCAGCTTGGCTATGTAGGATTGAGGCACAGTGCAGTCCCTATCAGTTTCGCCTATGTAAAGAATAAAAAGCTGTTTTCATCAATCCTCGTCTGTAAGAAGGAAAGAGCACCCTGACAGATGACACAAGAGTGGAGAGGATGTGGTGCAGTGGCCAGAGCTGCTGACTCAAGAGCTGGGGATCCCAGTTCGAGTCTCAGCGGTGCTGTGCAACATCCTGTGATTCTATGCAAATCACCTTGGGGCAGATTTACAATAACTGGCGCATCCACAGGGATGCGCCAGTTATTGTGCGCCGCAGCTCCGCCACCCATGGTGCTCCGCATTTACAATGCGGCGCACCATGGGGCAAAAACAGCACAGATGCGTGACGCATCTGTGCTGCAAAGGCGGCGCATTGCTGGAGTTGCGTCGCAAGCGCGAAGCAGCTCCAGCAATGCTCTGGGGGGCCCTATCTGCCCAATGCTGCGTCAAGCCTTACACCTGCTTCAAGCAGGCACATGGTTTTGACGCAGCCACTTTTAGGAGGCGTTCCAGCGCAGGAACGCCCCCCACCTGCGCCGGAACACCTCCTTATGGCGCAGGGCTTTACAACGTGACGCATCTCCCAGATGTAAATACCCCGCACCATGGCTCATCTTTTGCGCCACCGCTGCGTCACAAAAGTGACGCAACAGCGGCATAAAAGAGGCGAAAGGGGCTTGTAAATCTGCCCCTTAATCTCTCCAGGTGATAAATTGTAAAAAAAATGCTGTAATAGTAATAGGCAAACCTTTATGAATATATAGTTCTACCAAAGCAAATGTTAACAGTTTTTTAGTGGTGGGAAACTGATTAGAGAAGCAAACGTAGAACAAGCATAGGTAAATGCAGGAAAATATGCTACAACCAATAGAAATGGAGGAAAGGTAAGTGTCACACACAGGTACCAATGAGAAGCCAGGAAAGAGAGGAGGTGGGATGTAAGTCACTTTTAAGTTTATATTAAAAGCAATAGATTTCTCAAGCACAGCGCAAGTGCTGTGCAGGCAAAACCTAAAAACAGGGGTGCGCCACAGGTAGAGTAGTGTCATCCAATTCCCAAACAAGAAACATGCCAGAAAGCTCCTTTGGCAAAGATCAATAAAAGAGAAAGATGGCCTGCTGCCATATCAAAACAGCTCCCTGGGCCCTAAACAGGAATGTGATTCCCCGGGAAGGGCAATGGCACCACTAATGATTGGTAACAGATTAGGGGCTGTCAAGGGGGTTGCAGCCCCTCACAGGAGCCCTTCATTTTATTTTTGGTTGCCACCCTAAATCTCCTGGGTATAAGAATTCATGACCCTAGGAGACATTTTTAAAGCTATTAGGCATACCGAATGCTGGAACTTTTTGTTTTATGTTGCTGAGGTAGAGAGCCCTTAGTTTCTATGTTCTGTGGCTGCTTGTTAGGCCTGTCTGCCTTAGGGGGGTCTTCCCCCAAACTTATTTCTAACTCCTCCATATTGTTCTGATCTCGGTTTTGTTGGCCTTAGGACTCTCTGCACTTTACCTCTGCTAGCCAGTGCTAAATTGTGTGAGCTCACTCCATAAAACATGGCAACATTGACTTTTCCCCAATTGCCTTATTTAATTTACCTATATGTCCCTGGTAAAGTGGCATTATGTGCACCCTGGGCCTGTAAACTGAGTGCTACTAGTGAGTCTACAGCTCTGATGTTAACACCCACTTAGGAAGCCATTTAAACATTTTTTAGGCCTGCATTGGAGAATGTGCACAGTTTTCACTCCTTAACCTCGGCGCAAATTCTGCCACGGTGCAAGAGTTCTATTAGGTGGGCGGGGCCACATCGGCCAACGGACATGCACAGCACTACCGAGGTAGTGCTCGCTAAGGCCGTTGGCCGATGTGCGCACGCAACAGGTTAAACTGCCATTTTGACCTGGCAAAATAAACACTTGCCAGGCCCAAATCTTCCTTTTCAATACATAAAAGTCACCCCTAGATTAGGCCCTGAACAGTCCAGCGGGAAGCATTAAGTTTTACATGTTTTCGTAGTGAAAAACTCTTCATTTATTTTTCACTACTGCAAGGCCTGCTTCTCTGATAGGATAACATTGTTACCTTGTTACATTTTATAACTTGTAGCTTCCAATTGGGAACAGGTACACAGTTCATTTTTGGTGTCTTTGGAATTGCAATGGAAAATACTCATTCATGGTAAAGTTGGACTTTGAATTACAATTTTGAAAATGTCACTTTAAGAAAGTTGGCATTTTCCTGCCTAGCCATTTAGTGGTTGCTTCCTGTCTCTGGTCACATGACTGGGGGAAATTGGCAGCTGGTCTTTGAGTGTGGCTGCTGGACACCCACACACAATAGATAGTGTAGGTGTGTCTGGATGGGTCATCACTGTAAGGATGGGATGGTGGAGTTAGAGCAACCCCACTTCTACCTGAATTAGGCTGTGTCCTGCCTTCACACAAAGGATTGAATACCTCATGTTGTTAGTCTGGAGCAAGGACAAGGGGGGCAGGAAACCTGAGCACTTCAAAGGGAATTCTCTATAAGTGTCTCCCACTTCAAAGAAGGTGCCAGGTATACATATTGGACCCCAGGCACCCACTCTTCAGTACAGTTCTGGATCTGTGAAACACTCTGCCAGGAAGAAGAATTTCTGTGTAGCTGAAAGGACTGTCTCTCTACTGGACTGCTGCCCTGGAGGGCTGCTGCCTATTGTGCTGACCTGCTGTCTGCTGCCCTCTTACCCAGGTGAGAAGGACTGGATCTGCAACCTGTACCCAAGACCACCAGAGTAGCTCCAAGGGCTAGTCTCGTGTAACCAGCACTTGGACCCTGTAACTGTGAGTTCTACCCTGCCAAGTGGTGCCACCCCAGTCCTGGACCCTTGGAAGTGGGCCTGAAAGTGCTCTGCCAGAACTGAAGCATCTTCTCTGCTGGGCAGCACAACCCCAAGCAGAACCGATTAATCATCTCTGCTGTGTGGTTTCTTCCAGGACAAGGATTCCACATCAACCTAGCAGGCCGCACACTTATTGAAACTGCTGCTGCATAACGCCTCTCCGACGCAGGTTCTTCCATCGCAAGCCTCTTGTCGATGGCAGCCTCGACGATGGCGCAGGACTTCGATTTCAAGCTCTGCAGTCTCTTCGGAACCAGCTGGTGGGTGATGCATCTTCAAGGCAGGACTTCACATCATAAGCTTCCCTCATTAGGAAGGCATCCCCGATGATGCATGGCCTTGCATTGCAGCCGTGCAGTTCTCCAGAGCTGACGCTGCGCAATGCATCTCAGACCTGGACCTCTCATTGCTTCTGCTGCACAAAACATACTTGACGCCTGACTACGCAATGCTCTGCAACCATGATTTAAACCACGCTTGTTTAACAGGCCTAACTGGGTCCCTGTTACCAGCATGCACTCCATCATGGTCGACATGAACCTGTGACTTTTGAAGCTTTTTGCTATTTTCACTGACATCTTTAGGCTTGCATATCTCCGGTTCTACTGATTGAGGTTTTGTCATTTTGTTCTTGTTTTATTGATTAAAATGTACTCTATTTGTCTAATATGGTATGGGGTCCTTTTCTTGGTGTGTTTTCACTTTGTTACTGTTTCAATTTTTGCACAAATACTTTACACATTGCCTCTACGTTAAGCATCACTGTTCTGTGCCAAGCTACCCGTGGCTTGAGAACAGGTTCATTTGGAGTTTGCTGGTGACATTTCTCTGACAATGATTGTGCTTTCTGCTTGATAAGGGTTTCACTCCCCTCAACCCGTAGTCCAATTTCTTACAGTGCTCTACTGTGGGTATAATGGAGTCGAAAGACTCAAACACTGAGTAATGTTGAACCCTGCAGACTTTGTGGACCGTAACAGTAAATCACTACATATTGTAGAACATCAATGAAAGTGAAACGATCATGCACCATTATTAGTATTAATTGCATTGTGTTTTCATCTCATAATTCAGCTTTTAATCATTGTGATGCTACCCTGGCAAAGCCAATTGGCATAACATTTGTTAGCGGCACCAGGCATATTCTGTTGGGGGCATTACTCCATTAAAAGTTTCAGGGCTTGCTGTTGTACGGACTGTTCATGGATCTTCCAGTGCAGGGGGTAAAGGGTAAATTTAGTGGGTTTCCTGATCTGTGGGACCTTTCTTGAGTGTGCACAAGTGTTGGTTGAGAGGCCCTGTAGAGGATTTCACCAAATGACATTTGCATCTGCCATTGTGTAGATATTTATGCATTTGTACATAGTATTTAGTTACGCGTCTAATAAAGTACTTGTGTCTATTTTTTTATAGGAAAACAAACTGATTGGAGAGTGATTTATTAAGCATTGTTTGTTTGTTTCCAGAGTCCCTTGTTCACAGCACCTCCTCTGAGTAAACCTTGCATTACTCTCCAGAGTCAATTGTTAAAAGGGGGTACTTGTTTGCCAGCTAAAGGATCAGAAGTATAAAGGTTCCAGGACACCAATGGCAGGAGCCCTCTGTGGTTACAACTGGGGCCCAGGATCCCCTGGGCTCTCTTACCCAGATTCCTGACACCTATGTTTTCTGAAGTGATCCTCTGGAAAGATCCATGGATTGTAAATGGAGTCCTGCCTGTATTTTGGCATGGGTACGTAATGCCTGAGAACCGGTTGTAGGTGAATCAAGCTTCTGCTCCCAGTCTAATGCCATGTCAATGATGAAGCGGTATCTGTCAATGACTGCTTCAAAGAAAAATGCACTATTCATTAGCCACTGTTTGAGAAACTATATCAACAATTATGTTTGTCAAAATATTATAAAAGAAAAGTTGTTGGAAATGGTTTCCTTGTTTCACCTATCACAGAATATATGTATCTACATTGGCTAGGGCATTAGTTTTGTCATTTTGACATCTTTTTTGTGTTTTTTGCTTTGATGCATGTTGTGGATGGGTGAGAGGGTATGAGAAATTGTATGGTTGCAATAATAATGATATGTCTTGCCATGATATATTAAAGATGACATGAGAGCTTTTTTTAAAGTACATAAGACATATGATTTTTTTTAACAATAAATGTGCCCACTTTGATACCCTATGTTCCTCTGGTTTTTGTATGAAGTGTCCTCAGTTATGCTAAGATGGACTTTATGTGTTGTGAATATGGAGTTGCCTAAGCTATTGGTACATTTGATTACATTATCTCTGCCTTAGGAACTATATTGGAATTGTATTTGCATTAATGACTGCTTCCATGAACATCCCAAATATGTTCATCCTTTGTCTCTAATCCTCTCTCTCCTCCTCCTCCAATTGTTCCTCAAAAATGATAGGCAAGGCTACAAAGTTATTCACTGAGCTAGTGAACCCCAATTTTTTTTGATGCATGGCTTTATTTCTTCTGTGGTTAGTCTTCATATAATTGTTTAGTATTGTAATGAGTTTTACCTGTAGATGGGTGGCTGAGTCCTGACTGATCACTCAATCCCCTTGCATTATCAGGCATGTCCTAAGTGCTGTTAGCCTTGTTGCAATATGTATATAAAAAATATTTTAGTTGGAAATGTTGTCAAATGTTTTACCAGATTGTCAAAAATATTACATTAGATATGTATTGAAAACATCGGTAAACCGTGAAATAAGCATTTGTACCATCAATGTGTGGTGATTGATTTATCCAAGACTTTGCTGGAATAGATTAAATCTATTCTGTCACTGAGAGAGCTGTAGTAGAAACAGAAGTGTATTTTGTGACTTGCTCTTTTCTTACTCTTTTGCAGGTGTGTTTTGAATTAGCATATTCCTCCCTAAATTTAACTAACCCCCACTCATTTTGCAGTAAATATTCCCCCTTTTCCTTCACTCCCACATGTCGCTCTCACATTTCCTACAAAAACGGTTACCTATGTTTGGAAGATTTTATTACAGAAAAGATAGGAGGAGAGATCCGGCCGAAGACTTGTGAATTGTGGAGGATATTTAAAAAGAAGCGGCGGAGTGAGGCGTTAGCCATCATGGCTTAACGCCTCACTCCGGTACTTCAGAAACGAAAGGCTGCATCATATTTACAAGGATATGGTGCAGCTTTGCGTTTGCCCCCGCGCTGGTGCTACACTTAGCAGTGTAGCCCTAACACTGGCACCCTTGCACCACAGTTTAAGGGTGTCTGCGTGCAGGGGAAGATCTTTTATGTGTAGGAAGGCACTCCTTCCTGCACATAAACAATCTGTAAATGCCGTTTTGTCCCTTCTATGTGTGTTGATTAACCTCATCGCTGCTAGCCATATTCCCCTCCGGTGCTAGAGTATAATGATAATGGGTGTGGTCATGACGGAACGGTTCTGTCATCAGCACAGCTCCACTGTGCCTCATGACGGAACGGTTCCGTCATAAGCATCGAAAGGGTTAATGCAGCACACATGTCATTTTGTTTCTAAGGACTGTTTATGTGCAGGAATGGGGACCTTCCTACACATAAACAATCCAAGGCATTTTGCTTTTCCCATGTGTACTGCACAAGACAGCACACATGGAAAAACAAAAACGAGGAAAAAGAAAGCATCTTAGTTAAGACCTGGTTGTCCCTGGTCTTAATTTTGGTGCTGCCTCCTATTTACACTGCCCTTGTAAATAGGGGGCAGCGTTAAAATCAATAGGTGTTGTGGTGAAAAGCCCACTGCAACACACACTGCCCACCCCTTTCACTCTAAGCATAAGTATTAAGTGGCTTGACACTGCCTTGTAAATAAGGCAAAGCACCTTTCACCACAGGAACATCAAAAAAAGTTATGCTCCAGGAGCGATCGGGGCATGTACATATGCCCCTGTATTTTTTTTAGTACATGGAGTAGTACAACTTGAATACTACTTTATGTACTTCAAATATCAGTTTTTGAATCAGGCCCCAAGTTCTCTAAGATGTGGGCATTGCATGGCAGTATCAAATGCAACCTGATCCTCGCTCCTGCAGTAAAAAATAATTACATTTTGCATGGTTTTATCTTATCTGAAAGCATGTGCCGCAAAGATTAATTCTCGGTAAGGAGAGATGGCAAAATCTGAAAGTGACTATGCATATATGTACGTTTTGTGCTTAAGAGGTATGTAGGGGCCAGACTGGCTGTAGCGGGCACCGTGTGTTTTCCCTGATGCACCAGAAGGTTGGGGGCCAGTTTTAGAGCGTTGAGGACCATTGTTTTGTTCTGGGGCCGGTTTTGCAGCAGTGCTGCAATTTTGCCCCCGTAACAAAATAACAAAAGCAGCAGCAGTGTTTCCCACCAGCACCCCCTGAGGCCGGTCTGACTTAATTGCCAGGGCTTGTCTGTATTCTTAGTCGGGTCGTAACTGTATGACATGAAAATCCCTCGAAAAGGCGATAAAAATATCCATAACACGCAATTTTTACATAGTTCACAGGGGCATATTATCAAGGGGGGGATAGGCAATTTTCGCCGCTTAAGCGGCCGTTTTAGGCCGCTAAGCGGCGAAAATTCTATCGCCCTATTAGCAAGCTGTCGCTAACAACAGTTAGCGACAGCTTGTATCTGATAGCGAGCGGTTTTGGGCCCGCTTTGCATGTTAGCCATAATTATCGCTAATGACATGCAAAACGGGCGATCCCAACCCGCTGGCGACTGAAAGCAGTCGCTAACGTCGCTAACGCCTATTAGCAAGGCAGGCTTAGCGATGACAATATTCGCGCTAAGCCCAGTCCTTAGCCATGTTATCCAATGGGAGGTGGATAACATGGCTAAGAACATTTAGTCGCTAATGCGTGAATATCGCTGTATTCTCAGCGATATTCACGCTATTGTTGGAAAAATTATCGCTTTGGAGATAAACGTAGCTAATAGCACGTTATCTCTGCGATAATTTCCGGCGATGCTTAGCGATAAAAAAATCGCCTAGTTAGTGATAAATATCGCTAATCGTTGGTAATATGCCTCACAGTTCTTTGTATGTATGTGTTCACTCTCCTTAGGGGATGCGTTGTTTAAGTACACTACACATTTCCAAAAAGAATATTCATTAAATAGATTGCAAAAAAAGTACTCATGGAGTTAGAGTTATTTTGTCGATGGGATTCTGCAGACTCGGGTTTGCCACTTCTGGAAGGGAGGAGGGCTGGGCTACTCAGGCACATGGCTCGCCATGTTTCCATTCTAACGAGAACATCATTATTAGCTGCACCCTGCAGTGTTACTGAGAGAACTAATGGGAATTATAAGGAAAACAAGGGGGTTCCCTCAGTGAGCAGTCTTGCACCTCCAGGACGACCTTCGGTTAATGGAGAAAATTCGAGCTCTTTCTCTTTTTCAGTAACAACAACGCAGCACTTTGTATAATGTTTTCGCCTTGAGGATTTCTATTAGAGAATTGCACAAAATAACAACAGTAAACAAGATTTTAAAAAGGATGTGAGGACCTCACCTGGTGAAAGTGAGAGAGAAGGTACAAGTTTAATGCGCTCCTATACATCGAAATAGAAAGAATCCACTACATAGGAAAAAATGAAATGTCTGAGTGAAAATAGAATAAAAACCTATGCCTTAGTAGACATCACAGCCATTGCCAATGCCGAGAGTCCTGGGTTTTGAAATGTCGGGGCTTCTTATCAAGTTTCTCTGATAAACAGAAAACAGGCACAGTATGGTCAGTGACATTGAAGTTTTCTGTTGCACACAAAGGACAGGTGCATACACACAAACACACACACACTCTCTCTCTCTCACACACACATACACACTCTCTCCTTTTTCAACACCTTAATATCATTCTAGTTAAATGTCTGCTTGTGGATACCAATCAATAGAGCACAAGAAGAAAGACTTCATCCTCAAGAATCACCTTTAATGATGTATTCAGCATGTAGATTTGTATGGCTATTTTTTTTTAAGTAGACACAAGCACATCCCATGAATTCAATGAAATCTATTCTTTAGCCATTTTACCTATCTTACCAACAATGGTAAAAGATGATAGAGAGCATGATCATTTTACATTTATTTTATAGAGTAACTTCATGTTCAATTTTCAAGTATTGGTATTATTACAAAAATAAGCAAAGCTGTGTGAAAGGAAAAACAGCTTCATAACAGATCAGTCAACGAGATGTGACCCCTAAGAATGCGAGTAGCCTCTTCTAAAGTTCAGACACTCCTCTGGACTATAGCAGGCTACACAATGTAGGCTTTAAGTGGCCTCATAAATCTTGAATAAGGCAACATAGCGTAAAGTGCCACGTCTCCTTACTCTGCGCACGGGATGCGTTCCATGGGCATTGCGGTGGATGTTCCCACGCAACTACCATGGGTTTTGTCACATTACCAGATTTACAAGGACTTGTAGACCTGGGAATGTGTCAAAATCTTACGCCTCCCCATGGTAGGTGTAACGAGGACAAATATCCTTATTTCTCCTTGTTGTTTCCTCTTTCAATGATAGAAAGAGGAACACACCTCTATGGATTGTTTTGTGCAGGAAGATGCCAACAATCCGGCCTACACCACAGGCACCTTTGCATCGTGGTGCAAGGGTGCCTGCCTTGGTGCTAGGTTGCCGAATCCGCACCAGTACAGATGGAAAGGACAGGACTACACCGTATTGGATGAATATGGTACATTCCACCCTTTTCACTTTGACGCAGGGTAGTGCAGCAACGTGATTTGTTGCATTGCCCTACTTCAAAATCTCATAAATTAGGCCCTAAAGTGTATGGAGTGACAGCCTCGTGGGGTTTGTATTGACGTAACTCAAATTGCCAGTGACCGTAATACAACAGTCTCTGCGTCTCGAAAATATATGGAAATAGGTTTTGATGTGAAAAATAAAACATACAGTAATAAAAGGTACTAATTTGTATTTTCTCAAAGTTTGAGTAGGCACTGCTTGAAGTTAACACTGCTGATGTACGTTAGCACTGGCACTGGCACTAATCAAGTCCTTCAGCAATGACAAGGCACTGCTGAATATATCTCCAACTGGATACGTCCTATACCACTGAGAAAGCACTCCAGGCAAGAAGGTAGCACTGCTACGGTACTGGGCACTGCAGACATTTCTAGAGAAAGCTGATAGTGCTGGAGTTTGCAGGTGCTGTAAAGTACCCACTGAGGGAAGCTGGAAATGCTAGATTCTGAAGCCGTGAGAAGTCACTGCTGGGTAAACCGTTTGCCACTGCGGGTCTAGTTTTCAATCTTCGGTCCGTTGTGAATGTTTGACAGTTGTTATCTTGTCAGCATGCATACTGCCTGTGCCACATCAGTTCAAGCTGGTGATGCTCTGCAAGAGCTTCTCCTGCAACTTCGGCTGCCTAGGAAATTTGTGGAAAATTTGATAATAGGGCAAATAGTGGTACTTCATGTGCTAAAGGGACCTTTTGCTTAATCTCGACGTCGTGGAAGGTGGATGCATTGTTTTCTACCTATTCCTCAAGCAGTTGGGGTTGGTCTTGCTAACTGCTGTGGTGGGCCACCGCAATGCATGTAAAACATGCTGGTGCTGAGTTGGCAGCAAGGCTATAAATATTTCCCTTGATCAAGTCTAGCATGGATTCTGTTCCAACTGCATGAATTGTAGGTGGAAATTGGCAGCAACATCCAGTTTGGGAATCTAGGTGGGTGGCTGATCCTGTTTGTCAACAAAGGTGTGGCACAGATGGTCAAGACTAGATGCTCTTTGCTGCTGTAGCCAGGCTATGATTGATGTGTGCATTCCTCTAGCAGCTGGTCGTCATGAGGACTCTGGGCTTGGTGTGGCTGCTGGAATAGTAGTTTAGGAATCCGCGGAGCTTGAGAGCACATGAGCCTCCTGAGTTAAGCATCCAGATGAGCGTTCTTGAGTCCATTCCTCAACTTTTGAAGGAGTGGTCGCATCCCTCGGATTTCAGTGGACACTGCTAAGCACAGGTGGAAACCAATCAAGAACCCCACTGTAATTACAACGGAGGCCTTCTGGCTTATTTAGAAGGCCTGAATTGTTTTGGAACTAAAACTAGCAATGCAGAACCCCGTTGTCAATAAAACTGAGGACCCCTAACAATAGCACTTAGGTAGACATTTGCTGTCATTACAGCTACAAGTTTTTCTCATTGGGAGTCATCTATATCTCTGTGACCTTAACGACCAGGGCTGTAAGCATTTTAGCAGCCATTTATACTGAGTTCCAAGACTCATGCAACAGGCTAGAAACTTGGACCAGATGTACAAAGCGTTTTAATGTTCGCAAACGGGATGATTTACAGAATTGGCCCATTTGTGAATACAAAAAGGCTTTTTGAAATGTACAAATCCTTATTTGCAATTCGGTAACCTATTACCGAATTAGAAATTGGATATTCCGAAAAGGTGTGTTTAGGGCGACTCTTCCTAATACTAAATTACAGTGGTATGTAAGAAAGTTTACTATCGAAATGCAGTTGCAAAACATTCTCATTTTACCACAAACTTAAAGTAGGTAGTAACCCATTCGCAAATGGGAAGGGGTCCACAAGGGACCCCTTCCTCTTTGTGAATGTTTGTAAAAATATTTTTAAGAGCAGGCAGTGGTACTACAAAGCACTGACTACTCTTCAAAAATGAAAAGAAACTTTTCATTTTTCTTTTTGAAATGCATCCAGTTTTTCTTTAAGGAAAATAGGCTGCATTAAAAAAAGTAGCTTTTTTGAAAATCAATCACAGACATGGTGGTCTGTTGACCACTGCAGGCCACAATTCCTGTGATGTTTGCGTTTCCCAATGGTTTGCAAACCGAGATCTACCTTATTAATATTCACGAGGTAGGTCAATTTGCGACCCACTGGGAATCGCAAAATGTGCAATATGCCCATTTGTACATGGGTGTTTGCGATGACCAAATAGTGAATTGCAAACATTTGCTATTGGAACTCGCAAACAATTACCTAAATACATCTGGCCCTTGTTCATTAAAACAGTTGCTGCAATACCACTGGAAATTCCCCACTCAATTGACCCCATTGCTGCTCAAGCTTTATACTGAGGTGGCCGAACAGGGAGCATTCCCACCTGAGCTCGACCTAGCCTCCATAGTAGTAATTCTCAAACTGGGACACCCTCCTGAGAAGTGCTCCTTGTACAGGCCCATCTCGCTAATCAACACAGAAATTAAGCTCTACGTTGAATTCTGGCCAATCGTCACAACCTACTTTACCCTTATTAATTCACCATGATCAATGTGGCTTCATGCCTGGGCGCCTGGAGGACTTGAGGCTAGATTAAACGACACGGAGGGGGAGATTATTCTTCAAAGCGGCAGCAGTCAAAGCAAAAAGGAGATAGAATTGTGGAATGAAGTAGAAGCCCTAGTCTCTACATCGGGATTTAAGGAGTGGTTGACTGTAGATACTAACACTGAAATATACAGAGTAAAGAGAGACAAGTATTCATTATTTGTGTCTACATGCCCAACTGATACAATCATCTCCCAAACCTCACACATTAATAAACAAAGGCATAAATTAAGGCATAGCATGGACAAACAGCTTATGAGTGACCTGTTAAGCATAGCAAAGGAGGGTGGTAAAAGGGACTACTGCGAACCGGAGGAAACCCCCCCTAAATCAGAATTAGCAGAAACAAAAGCCCAGGGAGGGCAGCCCTTAAAATTACAAGGGAAACAGGTCATATCCACCTATAGCCTGCGAAACAGGAATTTCCTGAAGCAAGAGCAATACCCTAAAGGCATATCTCCAAGGGAGATAAAAAAAGCACAGAAAACAGGCTAGGGAGAGCACCAAGGCAGCTCTTGAAGGTGGGTTGTCCACCCTCAAGGGGAAAATAGTTTCCTCGTCTCAAACCAAAACCAAAATAAAAGTGACACCTTCACTAAGATCTTATTTCAAAATACAACAGCAACAGGGATCTCAGGTCTACAAGCAGGCTCAACCTCTTTCACACGGCCTTTCACATTTGAGGGTGGAAGATGATAATCTCTCCCCCAACGCAGTAATACCATCATCTCTTTTGGAGAGCCCACAGACATTGTTGGAATCTGAGAAAGTGGCCTCAGATAGTACAAAAAAAGGGGACAAAAGTAAGAACAAAAGTAAGATTGAGACAAAGAGTTTGGAGGACATCTGGAAGGTTAACAAAGAAACCAAGTGGGAAGTAGTAATTAAGCCCCAAGAAGTACTCATGGCGGAGGGGGGAGAAAAGGAAAACACCGTAGAAATAACGCATGAGACTACAGAACATGAGGAATGATCACAAGGGGGACAAAAAGAATCTCATAAAAATCAAACAGAGGAGTTCCTAGAAAAAATATGGACAGAAATGAAGGAAAAATTCTCAATCTCTGAGGCCAAACAAGATAAAATTCAGGAAGTCTGTGAAAAGTTGGACAATAAACTAAACGCTTTGGGCGACAGAGTGACGGTGGTAGAAAGTGAAGTGGCCGCCCTGGACAAAAGGGTGGAAAAGAATCGGAAAGAAATAAATTCCCTGAGACAAGAAAGTAAAATAATGAATGAAAAGATGGAGTCACTGGAAAATCAAGCAAGAAAGAACAATATCAGGATTTTGAATGTTCCAGAAAATCAAGAGGGATCGGACATGAAGAAATTTGTGGTAGCACTACTGGCAGAATATTTCCCTTGGGCAGACGAGGCACTACTACAAGAAGATATACAGAGAGCACACAGAGACCCATTTGGGAAAAACAAGGAGAGAAAAACTCAGAGGAAGATACTCGTTAATTTCAAAACTTATGTGCTAAAAGATAAAATTTTGGGAGAGGCTCTGAAAAAAGGTAACTTCAATAAAGATAACTGGACCTTCAGAATAAGATCTGATATGTCGAAGGCCTCCCAAGCCAGGCAATGGGAACTAGGAAACTTGATGTCAGAGCTTCAACAGCTAGGTGCTACAGTACAAATGAAATTTCCACCATCTCTCAGGATAATGTGGCGGAATAAAATGAGAAACAGAAAAGAACCAGAAGAGGTTAGAACATTCATTGAATTTATGCGAGACCAGAGAAGATCAGAAGAACCACTGAGCTAATAAGAAATCCTTTGAAAATCCTTTGAATGCATAATACTGGCTAAAAATGAAAAGTACAATGGTGTAAGGCTACAAAAATGTTTTTTATGCACAAGTCAAGAATCACGGGGTAGGGAGGCACAACGGGTTATGAAGATAACCGAAGGAAAAGAAGAAGGAGGCTTCCCCGGGGAGGGTAACACATAAACAGAAAAAAGAAAATACAAAAACATCATAAAAAAGAAAAAGGGTGGGGCGCAAAATAGGGAAAAAAACAAAAAATCCTCATACGCTGGAGCAGACTGAGAAACAAAACGGAGTTACACTTCATAAACAATTACACAAATTACATGCAGAAATGGAAAAAATGGGGAGCATAAGTAGAGACATCAAAATACTCTCTTGGAATGTAAATGGACTGAGGACGAAAAGTAGGAGGAACAAAATCTTAGAATACATTAAAACATCAGAAAGCGAAATAATAATACTGCAAGAAACACATCTCCTGAAAGAAGAATGGGCTCAAATAACAAAGACCCTAGGCTGGATAGATACATATGTTTGTACTACACAACAATGCAACATCAAAGGAATTGCAATAATTATAAAAAAATCCTTAAAAGCTGTCATAGACTTAGTAGAAGTGGATAATAAGGGAAGATGGGCGATCGTTAAAATAAAGATTGAAAATAACCCGCTTACTATTGCAGGATATTACGGCTCAAATCTGGATGATGCAGACCCCTTACGAAAACTTTACTCACAGTTATTATTAGCCACCTCACCTATAATTCTGGGAGGAGATTTTAATTTAGTAATGGATCCCAGATCAGACAGGTCACCACCAGGAAGACAGGCAAATCTGCCAAAAATGAGAGAGTGGATTGGCTTCGACAAAAGAGATCTTGAGATGATTGATATCTGGAGGGATAAAGGAGAAATCAAACAACCTTTCACTCTACACAACCAAAAATTGGGACATAGGTCGAGGATCGATTATTTTCTTATCGATCGAGAATTATCTGAAAGTGTAAAAAGTGTAGCACATCTTCCAGCTCATATATCAGACCACTCGGCTGTGCAACTAACCCTACAGGTCAAAAGAACAGGAGCAATAAGAAGATTCACAGTAGAAAGGGCAATATTACAAGATCACCAAATGATAAAGGAATTGGAAAACGAAACATCAAACTTTTTTGAACTCAACAAAACAAGCACCACAAAACAGATAACTTGGGACGCATATAACGCTGTGATAAGGGGAAAGTTACTGAGTCTAGGGGCTTATAAAAATAAGAAATTAAAGCGAGAAATCACAGATCTGGAAACTAATATCAACACTCTAGATACTTTAATATTAAGGGAACAAGAAATGAGTAGAAAAGAAGAATTACTGCAAGAAAGACAGCACAAGAGAGAAAAACTAGAAGACATCCTGGAAGAAAGGGTGCGAAAAAAATGGGAGTCAAGCAAGTTAGCAAAGCATGAATATGGGGAGGGATGTGGAAAGTGGCTGGCGTGGAAACTTAAAACAGACCTAGCCAGAAACAAAGTAAGGAGTGTACATCAGGAAGGCCAAATAGTTCCAAGTACGGACGAAGACACAATCAAGCAAGAATTCAGGAACTTTTTTGAAGGACTATACACGGAAGATACTAACCCGCAAGAAACCCTGATTAACTCCTATCTTGAAGATGTTCCATCCTTGACATTAACGGAAGAAGACAAGAGAGAATTAAATAAGGAGATTCTAACAAGTGAAGTAGAGGAGGCCATTAAGAGTTTGAAGAAAGGAAAGGCAGCAGGACCTGATGCTCTGCCATCCTCAAGCAAGAAAGCAGTATACCAGATTCCTGGAACGACGCGATAATTACCATAATCTTAAAACCCGGAAAGGACCCTGCCAGATGCGAATCCTATCGTCCAATATCGCTGCTAAACGCGGACTATAAAATCTTCACTAAAATCATGGCAGCACGGTTAGGAAAAATATTGCCGCAACTTATAAACTCGGGTCAAAAAGTCTTCATCAAGGGGAGGCAGTTGCATGAAGTCACACAAGAGCTTCTGACCGCAATAGACATAGCCACGCAAAAGAAAACCCCTCTTACCATACTTACTGTCGATGCCGCAAAAGCATTCGACAGAGTGAATTGGGCCTTTCTAGAGAAAGTCATGATGAAAAACAACATTAGTCAGCACTTCATGCATGTTGTAAAACAAATATATAAGACACCAAGATCCAAAATTTTAATCAACGGCAGTCTCACGGATGATGTGAAGATAGGCAGAGGAACGAGGCAGGGGTGCCCCCTTTTGCCTCTGCTCTTTAATTTATAAATTGAAACACTTGCAAATAATTTAAGGAAAGCTAAAGGAATCACTCCATTTAAGTATCAAACATGGGAGAAGAAGATTGCATTATATGCGGATGATCTAATGATTTTCACGGACAATTACCCTAAAGCTAAAGACACGATTGAAGAAACCATTAGTGCGTTTGGGAAGGTCTCGGGCTATTTGGTAAATCACACGAAAACGGAAATTATGACCTGGAACACCCAATTCAAAAGCCCAAACATTAAGAAAGAAATAAGAGAAATAAGATATCTGGGAATCTTAGTAAATCATGATCTAAATAAAATCACGCAACGCAACATAAACAAGGTAGCAGGAGAGGCGAGAAAACTGCTTAAGGTATGGTCCATCTTACCACTAAGCTTGATAGGAAGATCCAACATTATCAAGATGTCAATTGTACCAAAATATACATTTCTGTTTGACTCAATTCCTCTGGAATTCGTAAAATCATTGTTGAAAAAACCACAAAGAGAAATTGCAAGTTTCATATGGGCCTCGAAAGGCACAAGGATCTCTTTGAAAAAACTTTGAAGGGGGAAGCAAGACGGAGGACTTGCTAGCCCAGACCTGGTGGAATACCATAGGGCGTTTCACTTCAAAAACATCCGAGTGCAACTAAAAAGTCACCAAAACTATCCAACACATCTACAAGTAACGACAGAATCAGCTGACCACTTCTTATTTAAATTTGGACACCCCAAGTACTTCAAAAAAATAAAATTGAAGATCTTAAGGGAGGCAGCAAAAGTGTGGACACAAATTAGAGGAATCTTAAACATCCCGTATTATAGTGAAATGGCCCCTATTTGGTGTTCACCAGGTACTCCAGAATGCTTAAAAGACACACTGGCAACTCCTTTAAAACTTGCAAACATCAACTACTGGGGACAGCTACTGAACGGTTCAACTTTGAGAACATGGTTAGAACTTCAAAAGATGACTAATAGTTCAATTTCCAAATTTAAATACTACCAAATCCTAAGTTGGTCTAGAACGATACCTACATATAGCAATGAAAATGAAAAATTAGAAAAAGAAATGGTAAGGGTCACACCAATATCAAAAGAAGTGGCAAAGTGGTACTGGGCGTTAATAACTGCTGGAGATAGAAACATAAATATCGAAGGTCAAATCTGGGGGAAAGACCTATTGACAGCAGACTTGGATTTAATTTGGGAAAAGTCAGTGGGGAAATGCTGGTCGACTCTTAAATCTGCGGCACTGAAAAGGAATCATCTTTATACCATACATCGAGCATACTGGACGCCAAAAAAGCTGTCCAAATTTAAAAATGCAGGAACAAAGAAATGCCCGAAGTGTGGGGAAGAAAAGGCCGACGATATTCACATGTTTAGAAACTGCCCCATACTAAAGGAATTTTGGAAGGAAGTTGGTAAGACCCTGAGCATAATCATGAACAAAGAAATAACTGTAAGTACTACTCTTACTCTTTTTGGGATCGAAGATACAGTTGATGGAGGGGGTTTAAACAAATGTCAAGAAAATTTACTCTTTGTGTTAATTGTACTTGCAAGAAGGGAGGTTTGCATTAAATGGGTTGGTTCCTCCCACCCAACACATGGAGAGTGGATGAACTTGGCTGTAAGAACAAACAAACTAGATAGAAAGGGAAATAACTGTAAGAGATTTAAGTGCTGGGAAAGCTTTGAAAACCACCTAAATCCCAACACAGAGTAAAAACATCAGTCCTATGATTAATGCGAAACAACTTCTGGCGAACAAGTATGGTACTTGTTGAGTAGCTATAATGGCTAGCTCCCCCCGTTTTGAAACCGAAGTTTAAATTATGTGACGGTTTAAGGGTACTCCTCTAAAAAATCATCGGGAAGATGATAAACTCCCCAGACAAGAGAGACCAAGGGGCAGAAACGGAAAAGAACAATAAAAACTAGAGGTAGACACCTGAAACTCCGAACACATAGAGCTTCGCAATATGAGGACAAAAAAAAATAAAAAAAAAATATGCCCATTTGTACATGGGTGTTTGCGATGACCAAATAGTGAATTGCAAACATTTGCTATTGGAACTCACAAACAATTACCTACATACATCTGGCCCTTGTTCATTAAAACAGTTGCTGCAATACCACTGGAAATTCCCCACTCAATTGACCCCATTGCTGCTCAAGCTTTATACTGAGGTGGCCGAACAGGGAGCATTCCCACCTGAGCTCGACCTAGCCTCCATAGTAGTAATTCTCAAACTGGGACACCATCCTGAGAAGTGCTCCTTGTACAGGCCCATCTCGCTAATCAACACAGAAATTAAGCTCTACGTTGAATTCTGGCCAATCGTCGCAACCTACTTAACCCTTATTAATTCACCATGATCAATGTGGCTTCATGCCTGGGCGCAGCACGAGACACTATATTAGGAGAATCCAGGTGGCAATATCCAGGCTGAACACATCTCACCCCTGAGTTGCCTTACTCCTTTTCGAGAAAAGGCATTCAATACTGTGGATTGGTCCTTTCTCGAGGCTGTTCTTGAGTGCGCCGGAATAGGAAGGCACACAAGGCACCTTATTAGTGCGCTTTACCACCAGCCCTATGCACAAATCAGGATCAATGGCTCCATTTAGCACCGCCACCCTATTAGCAGGGACATACCAAGGGCTGCCCTCTATCTCCCCTCTTATTTGTCCTTATGGTAGAGCCTCTTGAATGGCTTATCCGCTGCAATAAACAGCTCAGCAGGTGGTCATGGGACGATGGACAAGAGGGGAGGATTGCCCTCTATGCGGATGACATCCTACTGTTCTTAGCTGACCCCAGTCTTCTGGGCCCAGGTGTCTTGAACTTCTCGCATTATTCAGCGAGGCCTCGAGCCTCCAGGTGAATACAGCCAAATCTCTCCAGGTGAATACAGCCAAATCTCTATTAACCCAAATTTGAGGAGGTATGAGTGCCCACGTGTGGCAGTCCGATATCCCTGTGAAGTTGGTGTCTAAGCTGAAAACAGACATCCAGAAGTGGGCACAGCTCCCACTACATGTGATGGGTCGCATCGCCCTCTTTAAGATGATGATTCTCTGTCGCTTCCTGTATATATTTCGGCCCTTCCCCTTCCCTATGAGGTTCGGTAAGAATCGGAACGACGTTTTGGGTTTGGTCGGATATGGAGGAGTTTGGTATCTACGAACCGTAAATGACGAGATTAGTAGATGTACGTGTTTTTCGATACACTACTTGGAAGGGTTCGTCTTATTTATGGGTTTTTCATCTGAACCTTCGGGTTCCATTTTAGATATGGCATCCATTTTGTTTCTTGCCCTCACGTAGCCGGCGAACGGCCAATGTCCGGCCGATGACCCTGGGATTCCCAAGCTCTTGCGGAAGATGCATATTTCTTTGAGTGTGCCTTTAGGACTAGGGGAATGACACGGCAGAAGCAGATGGCTCCGCTCGAGGCTCATCTCGCCGTGCCGGTCTATTGTTTCAGCCTTGCATACGTTAGGCTTGAATCCTTTGATCCTGTGATCACGCTTCCGATATTGCCCCCACACTCTTTTCAAACTGTTCTGTCTTTGTTTCCCTGCACCTGTTTCTGTCCCTTCTCTCAGGTCGTTTATGATTAGAATGGAATGTGCCTAATGGTGGGATAGTGTGCTTTTACAGTTGGGAACCGACATGTTACTGTAATTATGTTCCGGGCTTCTGAAAACATGAATGCGATCCTTTTGAAGTTTACTGTGGCAACTGAGTTGTAACCTTTTGTTCGTTATGTTGTGCAATGGCTAAAATGTGTATAAAAGGAGCGATCCACTTTTGCAATTCGAAGCAGACTCTCTGAACCTACACTATGTTGTACTTCTAGCGATCTCTGTGTCCCTGCAGTAAATAAACGCTGATCTTTGACGCCGAAGGAAGTGTCCCGTGTCTCTGTAATTTGTACGCCGGAACAGGTATCCCCACGAAGGTTTCAGGTGTTTTCCCCTGGCACCGCTGGGCCTTAAATTTGCCCAGTCCTTCACCTATTCCCCCTGCTCGTTTCATACACTTAACTCCACAATTGGTTCCTTTCTTTGGTCTGGTGGACGGTCACGAATCACATTCTCCAATAGTAAGCAAACCCTATAGGATGGCGGAGTGGGGACGGTGGATCTCCAGCACTATTACTATGCTTCCCAACTAATTGTCATTAATGATTGGTTTAGTGGTGGGTGGGATGATCCAACTTATCGAGGGGAATTCTCTCTTCTGGGGCTTGACTGCATCCTTGATATCCTGTATGGTGCCCCATTACCTCACATTCTGCCCAGCATCACTAGTGTGGTCTTCCTTTATTGGAGGTCCACACTGAGATTTTTGGGTTAGAACCGTAGACTGACTGGGATGACCCACTCTGGAGGGGACGAGGGCTCTGACACGCGCCTGGGTAAAAAGAATCCCGTAAATGGAATTTGATAGG
This sequence comes from Lissotriton vulgaris, assembly GCF_964263255.1. NCBI lineage: Eukaryota > Metazoa > Chordata > Amphibia > Caudata > Salamandridae > Lissotriton > Lissotriton vulgaris. The sequence continues at coordinate 783,570,209 of NC_141694.1, read as the reverse complement.
TATCACGGTCCTGGGGGCTGTTTGGGCAGAGAATCACATTTTGACTTTTCAAGACTTACAGGACCATTACAATCTTTATTGGATGCAATTTCAAAAATGTTTGCAACTGCGCCACACCCTCGCGGCCAACATTCCTCCTGACTCTGACATCCTTGAAATAGTCCCCTTAGGGCCAAACTGCTACTGGTGCGCATTAGCCAGGGGTGCTATATCCCAAACTCACTGATCACTCATCGCAAATGCCCCACCCGGTTTTGACACTCATAAACATTGTTAGGATGGCTGGATTGGAGAGCTGGATGATGCTAACTGGGCGGAGGCTAGATTAGCCCCCCACATACTGGTCAATTCCACACGCCTCTGTTTGATTCAATTAAATTATCTGCACACGACATACTTCACCCCAACACATTTATATCATGCTGGCAGGAAATTACTAAATACACTCCCACACTATCTGTATTGCTTCTATGTAGGCCTACAATCATGATGGCAGGTTCCCCCACCCTACTTGCTTTCACTGTTCAGTGTCATATAAGATGTACACTCTTCGAGGATTTGGACCGTGACTTTGCACTAACCTCTAGGCTGGCCCTCTTGGGCATGGTTGATGAGATTGGCCTCCCCGGGCTGATCGCACATTTGCTTTAGTTGCTTAACGTGGTACACAGCAAGATATGGGGATGGTGGTGGGCCTTTTATTGTTTAGGAATGTGATTTATCATGTGGTTAACTGTTATGTGAAGGTGCTAAGCAGATGAAATTGTGTTCAAAGCGGTGGCTTTCGAACATGTAATACAAATTTTATTAAAAACCAGTGGCTGCAGACAAAAAATATGAATAGCTTTATTCCTATGTAGCTTTTAATACCACCATTTTTTTACAAACAGAGTTACTGCACACGCCAGGTGTCAGTATTAAAAGACCAGGCGTTACTATTACTCAATTTAATGTTACTCACTGTATCGCTCTCAAAAGAATCCAAGGCTCAGTTTGCCATGCAAGGATATGAAATTGTATCCTGCAGGAGGAACAGATATCTTAGTTAGCACTCAACACTCTAGACATCATGCTGGGATTACAATTAAGGATCTTTGAAGGGGTTGGCTAGCTTTGCTTGATTGGTGATTCCAGGCTGGTAGGAATCTCAGATCAACCTCTACATATTTAGTAAGAGTTTTGAGTGGACACTGGATCATATGAAGTGTAATTTGGTATGTGCAGAGTTGTGAAAACAACTTCCTTTCAACATAGTATAGTTCAATTAAGGCCCCTGGCTGCTACAGCAATGCCATGTTGTCAACTTTGCTTAAAAAGTTAACAATCTGAAAACAATTGTGGCATTTGTGAGAATACTGCCAAGCAATCTCACGGTGACTAGGGGCTAGGAAACTAGAGATATCAGTTTACTCCAAGCCAACCTGAAACAGGTCATTCAGCCTGTATTTTGTTTGCATCCTGTTACTAACATTGCTTAAAAAAGTGCCAGAATGCAAACGAAATTTTCAGGACTGGATGAAGTACTCTCACCTGGAATGGGGAACCTTCAGATTTGTGGGCAAGTTCTGCTTTGCCTCAGTGTGAAAAAATACATTTTATTATGTAGTGTTCACTATAAACTAAACTGCTTCAAGACACTCTTGCAATGTGGTAGAAAAGGGTACACAGACACAGGTTCAAAGTTATTTACCCAAGGTGACACAATACAACCGTAGAACTAGATTTCACAACTTAGTGCCTATGCTTTAATGCAAACTAGTCTTCCTCTTTCATGGACCAAGGGGGGCGGGATGGGTGTGTAGGGGGGTGGTGGGGGGTGGGGTTAAACATCCCAGCTTGCAAAGTGCTCTTGGGTACAAATTGGCAGGTATGTGGCCGCACAGTGTTTATTTGCTTCCTCGTTGACATTCCAGATCTGTAAAACACACAGTAATTACACAATAGTGAATCTATTTTTTCCCCAAAGAAATGTTTATATTTCAGCAGCAAAAGTTAATCAATGTGCGTAATTCCTTTCTTTTAAAGTGTTCTTTCTATTTTGTAATTTGTGATGTCTTCCTAAAATATTAGGTCAAATAGAGAAAAGCGAAAAGGCCTAGATTTTCTCAGATATACTTTGTGCATCAATTGTCCGAGCTTCTTTAAAATGATGTATTCTAGGCAAAGTTTGTCTTTGCTTGGTGGACATTATCACCTAATTACAACCTTTTGTTCACCATTTTCTACAGCTTCTTGGCTCTAATTTGCATTAATGATTACCTAAATGATCACCTCCCACTAACAGAGGGGACTTTACTGCAGGCAGTCATGCAAGCTCTGCTGGGAACCCAGCCTGTTCTCCTCTGCCAGGATGTAGTTGCTGGGAGCAAATAGGCCATATCAAGACGCGTCTGTCGTTTCAAGAGCACTTCTGAGCAGCGAGGAGCTTTGCACAGTGCACTGCACAGAAATGACCTGGGTTTGATTAACCACACAGCCAAAGGAAGCCCATGCAAAAATCTGCCTGCCCTTCATCCATTCGCTTGAGCGCCCTCCCATCCCCACTCAAAAATCTGGGGCGGAAAACTCCCTCACCTTCCTACTCCCATGAACATATATCAGGGAAAGGGACTAGTCTTGGTCAGTCAACCAAACATAGACATCTGATGGAACATATGCAAACATGGGTCATGGCCAGCATGGTCCAGCGCTCCTCTCTATTAACATGTGACCTTGGGCCACATTTCTCTGTAAGCCCTCCTTGTCTACCAGGTGGTGAAACGTGCTTAAACACCAGGCACTGGCCATCTACCTGCATTAAGAGTGTGCTTTAAAAATTGCTGTTCTCTTTACCCTTCAGGGAACACCTGCCATTCTGACCCAAGTTAATCCCTAGGGGCCTCATTTATGAGGCCTTGCGTCAGTTTTGCGCTTCTGATGCGTCACTTTTTGTGATGTATCGGTGGCGTAAAACATGCCTCCTGTTGCACACTATTTACAAAGTGGCGCATCTAAACAGATGTGTCACTTTCTAAACCTCTGCGCTACATTGTACCTGCATCAGGTATAATGTATGCAGGAGGGGCGTTCCCCCGCAAAATGCCTAGCAGGAGTGACGCAGTGAAATCTATGAGATTTCACTACGTCACTTCTATGACGCCGTTGCTTCAAAATCTTACGCCTGCCTCACAGCGGGCGTAAGACTGACGCAGGCCCTTTCACTTGGGGCTTGCCCGATGTGAAAGAACGCATTGCTGGAGTTGCATCACTTGACACGCTCCAGCAATGCGTCACTTTTGCGCCATACGGATACGTCAGAAATACTGACGTATCAGTAACTCCTTGCGACATGATGCGTCATACAGTAAATATGACGCATCAGGTATGTCGCAAGGAGTGCGCACTGAGAAGTGAAGCATCGCTGCTTTCACGCAGCGATGCGTCATTTCTCATAAATGAGGCCCTAGGTCTTTATACTAATTCACAGAAATAAAGCACAAGTGTTACATTTTTATCAGAATACGTTGGTTTTTTTTGTACAATATTGAACCTGTTTAGAGCAGAACAGACTGGCCAGCCGGGCTGGCATGTGTAGTGCCACTACCCTCCTCTCAGTTCCTGTGCCTCATTTGGAGTGCGGTGGCACATGGTTTTCCTGATGGGGCTTTTCCAGTGGGAAAAACTATGGATAGGGCAGCCCCTCTGACACCATTCCCAGTGGTGTCCATTCTGTCAGGACCCGCCATGTTAACCGTGGAGGTCCCAGACAGGGAAAGTCCAGAAATAGAGTTTTGAACCAAAAAGGTACAGGATACCTCCACCTTGTATTTATAAAACATATAGAATATCTTTACACTTCCTGTTACTTGGAATCATGTGGCTTTGTCGTCTGGGCAATAGATGTCCCAAACTTTGTAAATACACCTGTTGCCAACTTCTTTCCTTTTTTCCCTTGTTTAAAGAAGTGCATTCTCAGCTAAGAGTTTTGGTACCTAAGTATACTTATTTTTCCCAGAACCTTCTGTTTCTTAAGAACTCTCAACTCATGGCCTCTGTTCCTGTCGGTGTTAATGTGAGGCCCTTGGGATCTGCTGCTCACGCTGCTCAATGCAAGTGAGCAGCGTCTGAGAAGACTTGCGGCTCCAGTTTGGCGAGACATGATATAAGCACAGTACAGCAAGTAGAGAAACTTATTTATGTATCATGGCTTCCAAGAGTCAGAATTAAGCAGTGTTTTCTGCGTTCTCAAATTGGCTTTTGAGTATTCCTCTATTATTATTTATTTAAGTATTTCGACAGTTTTAGATTTCAGGCCCCATGGGCCTCACAGCACTTTACATAGGGATCACACGAAAATAGGACCAGTGCAGGAAACATGAAGATAGTGACAGTTTCAAACTATCGTAAAACTTCTGTGTTGAGAAAATATTACACCCTGAAAAGAGTTCAAATAAGTCCTTCTGGGTCAAGTGTCTTTTTATTTTGTCGTTAAGAAGGGGTATATCATCAAAGAGCAGCGATGAATAGGGAGATGTGGATTTAGCTGCGCAATCCACCTCCCATGTAAAAGATAGTAAAGTCAGGATTTTCTCTGACGTAAAATACCAGCGATAACCGCGGTTAGCGCAGCTTTTAATATCGTTATGGGTGTTCTTGGCGGGATTGTAAATATTGCGAAGGACAGATAGCGATATTTTTAATGTTGTTTTTCTTGGGAACGTCTACTTTGCATCTCATTACAGATGCGATGCAAGACGTATGGAAAACCGGTGCTCAGACAAGGAAACACGCGCTAGCGTGTTCTTGCTAATAGTGCGATGCCATTATCGTAGCTTTTCGGCCAAAAACGGCCGCTAAAGCGGCGATATTGGGCTTGATAATTTGCCACAAGGTCTTCTATTATAACGAGATGTTGTAAGAACAGAAGGATTTTAAGATCTCTTTTGAAGGGCTCATAAAATGGATTCGTCTTGATGGTAGGGAGCATTCTATTTTCGGGAGTGTTCTCTGATAAACCTTGCTTTAGGGCTCTGGATTGTTTAGTGTAGGGGTTTCCGGTTGTTGGACAGGCCTCGTGAAGGGGCCGCTCCCTCCCCGCATAATAAGACCCGAACACTGGCTCTCCCGGTGTCACCAGAAGAACCACCCCGGCAACCCACAGAAGCAACCCGCAACCCGTCCCCAACGGGACGCCTGCTCCCGAACACCACGACATCGGCCGGCCCGGGCCACCATCAGCAGCATTGCCCCGGACCAGCCGCCATCTTGGACACTGCACCACGAGGCCGCGTGGCCTCAGCTCGACCCCAACCCTGGGCCTGGCCAGGCCCCGACATCGAGGCACCACCATCCACCCAGGAGGTGAACGGACCACTTGGCAGGTCAATGGGAGAGAGGAGTGTCAATGGCTCTCCCCCGCCAGGTGCCGATCGCCCTCAGCCTCCCCGGGCGCTGGCTCCACCCCCCTGCTGGGTGTCTGGACTCCCTCATCCCGGACCTCCCGACCCCCAAGAGCGAGGGTCCGGACATCAAAGGAGGCCAGACCTATAACTGGGGCAGCTCCAGAGCAGGAAGGCAGTTGTATCCTGGAGTTGAGAGACACCTAGAAGAACTCATCCTTGACGGACTGCTGGCGCTGCCACAGCCCTGCCTTGTGAATCATCGTTCCTGCCTGCTGGCGCTGCCGCGGCCCTCTGCAACTTACACCGTCGTCGGGACCTGCTGGCGCTGCCGCGGCCCATCCTCGTGAACCATCGTTCCTGCCTGCTGGCGCTGCCGCGGCCCTCTGCAACCTACACCTTCGTCGGGACCTGCTGGCGCTGCCGCGGCCCATCCTTGTGAACCATCGTTCCTGCCTGCTGGCGCTGCCGCGGCCCTCTGCAACCTATACCTTCGTCGGGACCTGCTGGCGCTGCTGCGGCCCATCCTTGTGTGAACCACCGCCTTTGCCTGCTGGCGCTGCCGCGGCCCTTCTCAAGTGAGACTTATCATCCTAGCCTGCTGGCGCTGCCGCGGCCAGACCTTCCAGAACTCCGAGCTCGAGGATTGTGAGCTACCCATCTTGCCACCCCGTACCAGACCGGTACCAAGACTGTCCCGCTACCCTTTCTCCCTCAGAGACTAGAATTGAGAGGACCCTCGTGTCCTGACCTCACTGTATCGCTGATAACCTTGCTCCAAGAAACGTATATAAAGAGTGTTGACCTCATCCTTGTGTGGTGTCCATCTGTGGGGGGGAAGTTACTCGTCTGTACGATCGCTGGAGACGGCCCCCACCGGAGGCCTCTCCCCTGTCCTCGGCCGACCCTCCGTGTCCCCGTCTAACACCGGTCATATGGAGAATGCACTTCAAAGAGAACAGGTAAATCCTCCATATTATGTTTTCTACAAAGAATCGTTTGCAGACGAGCAGGGTTGAAGAGTCTAGCCAAGCTTGTACTGATGTTGCGCAGTGTAGCGGAGCGAGTAAAATGAATTGCATTTCTGGAGGTTTAGTTTGAGGTGCTGTAGTAACTTCCAGGACTGAAGACTGCTTAGATTCTTTGCACAGTTTACTATATCCTCCAGTGAGACTATTAAGTTCATCTGCATGTAGATAAATGGAGATGTTAGTTTTTTTCAGGTGGTGAACTGAGGGGCTCAAATTACAAACAGAAGGAGAGGATGGAGCCTTTTGAGTCAGCAGCGGCCCACCCTTAAAGGCGGAGGGGCCAAGCCTCTCACCTTTTCCTGAAGTGAAGAGTGTCTGTCAGGATGAGGAAAGTTCAGCCTGACAGATACTCTTTATGTTCAGGTCAGGCAGCCAGGTGCTATAAATGCGCTAAATGTGCAGGCACCTGGCTGCCTGAGCTGAAACTTGCTAGGCTGAAGATATCACAGCTCCTGTGGGTGTGACTCTTCAGCCTGGCAAAGTGCTTGGAGAACCTTCCCCTCATGACGAGGAGGAGTTGATAGCCTCGGACCTGGGCACCTTTAGGCCCTGGAGTACCCAGGGCCGAGTGTCTATCACTGACGCCCTGCAGTACCCAGGGCCGAGTGTCTATCACTGACACCATGTCACAGAGCGGGGTGAGTTTAGCAACTCCCTCTGACCCCATCCGACCCTGTGATGTGGTAAAGACTGCCACCTCCTCTAATTGGCTGACCTATGGCGGAGGTGGCAATCTCAACCCTACTGTCACCTCCGAGGCTTCCTTCCAGACTTGCTTCAGAAGGTAAGTGTTGTTGTTATATTTAATATTTGGTGCGTGGGTGTATGCATGACAGTAGGTGTATATGTGAATGCGTGTTGTGAATGGGTGTATGTGTGTTCATGTAAATGCATGGGTGTCAGTGCGTGTATATGTCTACTTGTGTGGCTCCCATGTGTCCCCTTGATTTGATTTGATTTGATTTTGCGTTTTATAGAGCGCGACGTATGCCCTGGGGCATCTTGGCACTAACCTTATCTAAAGAAAACTCAGTAACCGACTGATGCCATACGAGATGAGGGATTAGTATTTAAATAGCCAGGTCTTCAATTGGCCTCTGAACTTCATCAATGAGTTGCTATTTTTAATCTGTAGAGGGAGAGAGTTCCACACCTTAGCTGTCCCTACTATGAAAATTCTTCCCCACCAGCGCAACTGCTTATCCCTTGGTACTACTAATAGATGGGATTGCGCTGATCTTAAATTTCTAGCTGGTACATATTTCTTTAGGTGTGTTCTGAGGAAGAGGGGTCCCTTGTCCTCTAATTACAGTCCGCTACCTTTTAGGGTACTCTTTAATGGTCTGGAGAGAGACATTGATAGTTTTATTTGGTGTGACAATTTCTGAGATAAGACTTAAACCAATTCAGAACCATGCTATAGATTCCCATATGTTTTTCAGGGGCTTTAAGTTGGGATGAGTGTCTTTCTATATTCAATGCTGGGGTAGTTCTAGGAGGAGGATTCTCCACCATCTAGGATATATAGTGAATCGTTCAGTACTTGTTGCATTGCGATCTCCATTCTGAAGCCAGATCTGAATCCCCATTAGTTGCATTGCGGTGGTTATTTTCTTTTGTGTGTTTGTTTATGTGTGTGTTTGCACTTTTGCAAAGAAAGTTCTTTTGCACAGAAAGTTATGTTAAAGAATTGGGTGGAAGTTGAGGTCAGTGAAATCAGCAGTTGTTTTTTCTGAGAAGGGGTGACCTCACCGTTTCAAATGAGTCATGTCAGGGATGAAGATATATTCTTGATTATAATACCAGGGTTGTGTCAGCAAAATGAGAGGATGACCAGATAGCACAGAAAGTGCTTGCCAGGACAGATTCAGTTATCAGTTCAAAATCGGTCCATTAATTTGTGGTCTTGTGGCAGAGGGCATTCTGTGGTGAAATTTGTTTGCTGCCTGTAGAGAGAGCTCAATCTTTTTTATTTTGTCTTAAAAGAAATTGAGATCTTACCCAGTTTTCTTTTGTATTCGACAGATCAGGAGAAGACAAGGTGAGGGTGGACCTGACAAGAATAAAAAGCTTCCGGGATCTATTTTATCCATGTTGATTTCTATTCTGAATAATGCTAGATTAACGTTTGCCATGTGGCGTTTGTTTCCTTTGAATTTGAGTCGAAGATTTTCAAGAGTTTGCTTTGATGGGCATTGGCACCGAGTGTGTTCTATCACTCAAATGCTTTTGCATTCTCCTAGAAGCTGTTTATAAAACCATTGTGAGTACTTAAAGTTGCTCTGCTTCTTTTTTTTAAACCGGGTGAGTTAATTTGCAACTTCTAACATGACTAAGTTATAGTTCTTTATTAACAGGTTGATGTCACATTTGTCCTGTGAGTCTATGAGTTTTGAATAGGGATTGGTCAACATTGTTGAAATACTGGATCCAAACCTTAAGTGTTGTTGTTTGCCAACATGTTAACATTTTGGCAGTGGTGGCTGCTCCCGACATAAAGTTAGGGGGGTTCAGCATTGGTACAGCGAAAGTACACTTACACCTTCCTGCTGGGTGTCACCGCCTCTATGATCCTCTTCTTCTGCACCTCGGTGCTCTTCTGGTTCAGAAACTGCAAATTGCAGTTCCCATGAGCACAGGCTCTCCGACTCCCCTATGTCCAATCCCGGCTCTTCTCGAGAAGCACTGCGATTGGCCTGAGCGGGCTTGTTTGCCGTTTCAAAGGAGACTGGCAGCCTGCACCTGCTGTTGTCTCCATCCGCCAGTGCAGCTTGGGTTGGGGAGAGGTCAGTGCGAATGTTGGTTGACCATCCTGAGATGGCCGGTCAACCCCACATGCGCACTGACAGCAGTGCCTAGTGTCCATCACTCCTGCTGCTGATGGTCCCGCCCCCAGGACCCGGATGATAGCTGCGGTCTTCTGACCGGCTCTTACAGGTAAAACAAAATAATAATAAAGCAGTTTTAATAATTGCTTTATTATCATTTTATTTGATGTTTTATCTGCTCCTTCCAGCAGTGAGGCAACTCTCCTCCACCATAACGGAGGAGCCGCACCTGTATTTTGGTGCAGAACAGGGAGATGCGTACAGACAAATCAATACATTTTGAAGAGTGCCTTGTGATGTGGTCTTTTCTGCATTAAAGGAGGTAAAGGGTAAAACCATTCCCATGTGTAGAACTTATTTGTATGTGGTCATTATTGAGACTCAGCTTTTTCAGTCTCATCGCCCCAATGAAAACTGAGGTCACCCAGGAAGATGTTATTACAGTTGGCATTGGACCTTTCTGATATCAGTTCCATGGGATACTAAACGAAGAGTGGATTATCAAGGTGTATGAAAGCACAGCCTGAGGGAATTTGGAGATCAAGGACAGGGTAGGTGGAGCTGGAAAGCCAAGTTTCCATCTGGAATAACTTGTGAAGGTTATGGGACTGAATCAAATTTGCAATATTGATTTCATCAGTGGCTACTGATCTGAGTTGTGGAGGAAGTAGTTGACTGTGGACTCATCAGTTTGTGTAATGGCTCAAAGGCAATCAATACTTTGTGATTATGGGTGTCAATGTAGGTTGCTTTGGGTCGAGCAATAAAGCATCTCAATAAAGCATCTATCTCTCTTAATGAAAGGAATAAAGGATGGAGTATCAGTAGGAACTTGGGATGTGCGAGTTGTCTGAAAGAGTCAGATTATTAATGTCATCTTCCAAAAGAGCTGGTTGAACTATATTGGGTCAGGCAGTGTGAAAAGTGGATTATTTGAAGTGGATGGGAGTCCTCTTCAAGTAATAATGGCACTGTTCCTTACTAGGTGCAGATAGGTCTCAATAATTTAAACTTGAGTTTAACCCCTGGTAGCTGTAGCACAGAGCAGACAGGCTTAACTGCGAAGAAATATGAAACACATTTATCAGTACCAAAATAGTAAAAAGCTAGCAAACAGAACACAATAAAATCCCCACTCTAATTTATATAAATAGAGAAAATTTTAGTGAGGAAATAGATATCAACATTACAAAAATCGATGTTGGGAACCAGAGGTATGATTTTTCAAAGTTTTTAATGTTTCTTGAGCAAAAAAGCCATTATCAAAAATGAGTTGACCCAAAAGACAGTCATGGACCAGGGTACAATATGGTATGAAAAAACAGTGGTCCTAGACCTTGATCATAAAAGATTGAAACATAATCCTGAGAAGGCGGTATTTTGATCTCTTATCTGATTACTCTAGATCTAAATCCCCACTTAGGTCGACTGAATCTTTGTTGCCTGTCATAGAGTAAAAAGCAATCCACTACTAGGTTAATCAAACCAATAATTGGCACGACTCTGAAGAACCACTTACCACGAATACGTTTTGAAGTTTTATTATAAAGCCAAAGATAACTGGAGATACAAACGTCTCAATATAAGGTTCAAAAGATATACTGGCACCAAAACAAACATGAATTCTCTGAACGATCTTAGGCGACAGAAGAATATCACCAAAACCAACTCAAATATCAGCAGGTTTACAAGAATAGACACAAGTTGTAACTTAAGCATCATTTACAAAAGGAGAGAAAAATCAGGTTAGACTGTCCCTACACTGGACTAGGTGACATCCCTACTTAGCAGAATCTTAACCTAAAAAGGTGTCAGCCGTGGTGACTTCCAAAGAAGTTCACTCACTTTCCCTTAGTCTCTGATGTAAATCTGTGCATCGCAGTCATGTCCTCTCTGCCTACCCATCCGCTCTCTAAGGGTCCTCAGGCCATCTGCTCTAACTCCACCCCAGGGTGCTGTCCCTAATACAAAATCAACAATTACAGTTGAAACGCCCCTCAGAGACGCCCCTCACGTACACCTCTCACGTGGTTTCGGTTCTGGCTTTTTCCATACTGATACTCCTCTGGGCTTCTTGTTAGCGTTGCCCTTGCTTAGAGCGCGACGTATGCCCTGGGGCATCTTGGCACTAACCTTATCTAAAGAAAACTCAGTAACCGACTGATGCCATACGAGATGAGGGATTAGTATTTAAATAGCCAGGTCTTCAATTGGCCTCTGAACTTCATCAATGAGTTGCTATTTTTAATCTGTAGAGGGAGAGAGTTCCACACCTTAGCTGTCCCTACTATGAAAATTCTTCCCCACCAGCGCAACTGCTTATCCCTTGGTACTACTAATAGATGGGATTGCGCTGATCTTAAATTTCTAGCTGGTACATATTTCTTTAGGTGTGTTCTGAGGAAGAGGGGTCCCTTGTCCTCTAATTACAGTCCGCTACCTTTTAGGGTACTCTTTAATGGTCTGGAGAGAGACATTGATAGTTTTATTTGGTGTGACAATTTCTGAGATAAGACTTAAACCAATTCAGAACCATGCTATAGATTCCCATATGTTTTTCAGGGGCTTTAAGTTGGGATGAGTGTCTTTCTATATTCAATGCTGGGGTAGTTCTAGGAGGAGGATTCTCCACCATCTAGGATATATAGTGAATCGTTCAGTACTTGTTGCATTGCGATCTCCATTCTGAAGCCAGATCTGAATCCCCATTAGTTGCATTGCGGTGGTTATTTTCTTTTGTGTGTTTGTTTATGTGTGTGTTTGCACTTTTGCAAAGAAAGTTCTTTTGCACAGAAAGTTATGTTAAAGAATTGGGTGGAAGTTGAGGTCAGTGAAATCAGCAGTTGTTTTTTCTGAGAAGGGGTGACCTCACCGTTTCAAATGAGTCATGTCAGGGATGAAGATATATTCTTGATTATAATACCAGGGTTGTGTCAGCAAAATGAGAGGATGACCAGATAGCACAGAAAGTGCTTGCCAGGACAGATTCAGTTATCAGTTCAAAATCGGTCCATTAATTTGTGGTCTTGTGGCAGAGGGCATTCTGTGGTGAAATTTGTTTGCTGCCTGTAGAGAGAGCTCAATCTTTTTTATTTTGTCTTAAAAGAAATTGAGATCTTACCCAGTTTTCTTTTGTATTCGACAGATCAGGAGAAGACAAGGTGAGGGTGGACCTGACAAGAATAAAAAGCTTCCGGGATCTATTTTATCCATGTTGATTTCTATTCTGAATAATGCTAGATTAACGTTTGCCATGTGGCGTTTGTTTCCTTTGAATTTGAGTCGAAGATTTTCAAGAGTTTGCTTTGATGGGCATTGGCACCGAGTGTGTTCTATCACTCAAATGCTTTTGCATTCTCCTAGAAGCTGTTTATAAAACCATTGTGAGTACTTAAAGTTGCTCTGCTTCTTTTTTTTAAACCGGGTGAGTTAATTTGCAACTTCTAACATGACTAAGTTATAGTTCTTTATTAACAGGTTGATGTCACATTTGTCCTGTGAGTCTATGAGTTTTGAATAGGGATTGGTCAACATTGTTGAAATACTGGATCCAAACCTTAAGTGTTGTTGTTTGCCAACATGTTAACATTTTGGCAGTGGTGGCTGCTCCCGACATAAAGTTAGGGGGGTTCAGCATTGGTACAGCGAAAGTACACTTACACCTTCCTGCTGGGTGTCACCGCCTCTATGATCCTCTTCTTCTGCACCTCGGTGCTCTTCTGGTTCAGAAACTGCAAATTGCAGTTCCCATGAGCACAGGCTCTCCGACTCCCCTATGTCCAATCCCGGCTCTTCTCGAGAAGCACTGCGATTGGCCTGAGCGGGCTTGTTTGCCGTTTCAAAGGAGACTGGCAGCCTGCACCTGCTGTTGTCTCCATCCGCCAGTGCAGCTTGGGTTGGGGAGAGGTCAGTGCGAATGTTGGTTGACCATCCTGAGATGGCCGGTCAACCCCACATGCGCACTGACAGCAGTGCCTAGTGTCCATCACTCCTGCTGCTGATGGTCCCGCCCCCAGGACCCGGATGATAGCTGCGGTCTTCTGACCGGCTCTTACAGGTAAAACAAAATAATAATAAAGCAGTTTTAATAATTGCTTTATTATCATTTTATTTGATGTTTTATCTGCTCCTTCCAGCAGTGAGGCAACTCTCCTCCACCATAACGGAGGAGCCGCACCTGTATTTTGGTGCAGAACAGGGAGATGAGTACAGACAAATCAATACATTTTGAAGAGTGCCTTGTGATGTGGTCTTTTCTGCATTAAAGGAGGTAAAGGGTAAAACCATTCCCATGTGTAGAACTTATTTGTATGTGGTCATTATTGAGACTCAGCTTTTTCAGTCTCATCGCCCCAATGAAAACTGAGGTCACCCAGGAAGATGTTATTACAGTTGGCATTGGACCTTTCTGATATCAGTTCCATGGGATACTAAACGAAGAGTGGATTATCAAGGTGTATGAAAGCACAGCCTGAGGGAATTTGGAGATCAAGGACAGGGTAGGTGGAGCTGGAAAGCCAAGTTTCCATCTGGAATAACTTGTGAAGGTTATGGGACTGAATCAAATTTGCAATATTGATTTCATCAGTGGCTACTGATCTGAGTTGTGGAGGAAGTAGTTGACTGTGGACTCATCAGTTTGTGTAATGGCTCAAAGGCAATCAATACTTTGTGATTATGGGTGTCAATGTAGGTTGCTTTGGGTCGAGCAATAAAGCATCTCAATAAAGCATCTATCTCTCTTAATGAAAGGAATAAAGGATGGAGTATCAGTAGGAACTTGGGATGTGCGAGTTGTCTGAAAGAGTCAGATTATTAATGTCATCTTCCAAAAGAGCTGGTTGAACTATATTGGGTCAGGCAGTGTGAAAAGTGGATTATTTGAAGTGGATGGGAGTCCTCTTCAAGTAATAATGGCACTGTTCCTTACTAGGTGCAGATAGGTCTCAATAATTTAAACTTGAGTTTAACCCCTGGTAGCTGTAGCACAGAGCAGACAGGCTTAACTGCGAAGAAATATGAAACACATTTATCAGTACCAAAATAGTAAAAAGCTAGCAAACAGAACACAATAAAATCCCCACTCTAATTTATATAAATAGAGAAAATTTTAGTGAGGAAATAGATATCAACATTACAAAAATCGATGTTGGGAACCAGAGGTATGATTTTTCAAAGTTTTTAATGTTTCTTGAGCAAAAAAGCCATTATCAAAAATGAGTTGACCCAAAAGACAGTCATGGACCAGGGTACAATATGGTATGAAAAAACAGTGGTCCTAGACCTTGATCATAAAAGATTGAAACATAATCCTGAGAAGGCGGTATTTTGATCTCTTATCTGATTACTCTAGATCTAAATCCCCACTTAGGTCGACTGAATCTTTGTTGCCTGTCATAGAGTAAAAAGCAATCCACTACTAGGTTAATCAAACCAATAATTGGCACGACTCTGAAGAACCACTTACCACGAATACGTTTTGAAGTTTTATTATAAAGCCAAAGATAACTGGAGATACAAACGTCTCAATATAAGGTTCAAAAGATATACTGGCACCAAAACAAACATGAATTCTCTGAACGATCTTAGGCGACAGAAGAATATCACCAAAACCAACTCAAATATCAGCAGGTTTACAAGAATAGACACAAGTTGTAACTTAAGCATCATTTACAAAAGGAGAGAAAAATCAGGTTAGACTGTCCCTACACTGGACTAGGTGACATCCCTACTTAGCAGAATCTTAACCTAAAAAGGTGTCAGCCGTGGTGACTTCCAAAGAAGTTCACTCACTTTCCCTTAGTCTCTGATGTAAATCTGTGCATCGCAGTCATGTCCTCTCTGCCTACCCATCCGCTCTCTAAGGGTCCTCAGGCCATCTGCTCTAACTCCACCCCAGGGTGCTGTCCCTAATACAAAATCAACAATTACAGTTGAAACGCCCCTCAGAGACGCCCCTCACGTACACCTCTCACGTGGTTTCGGTTCTGGCTTTTTCCATACTGATACTCCTCTGGGCTTCTTGTTAGCGTTGCCCTTGCTTAGAGCGCGACGTATGCCCTGGGGCATCTTGGCACTAACCTTATCTAAAGAAAACTCAGTAACCGACTGATGCCATACGAGATGAGGGATTAGTATTTAAATAGCCAGGTCTTCAATTGGCCTCTGAACTTCATCAATGAGTTGCTATTTTTAATCTGTAGAGGGAGAGAGTTCCACACCTTAGCTGTCCCTACTATGAAAATTCTTCCCCACCAGCGCAACTGCTTATCCCTTGGTACTACTAATAGATGGGATTGCGCTGATCTTAAATTTCTAGCTGGTACATATTTCTTTAGGTGTGTTCTGAGGAAGAGGGGTCCCTTGTCCTCTAATTACAGTCCGCTACCTTTTAGGGTACTCTTTAATGGTCTGGAGAGAGACATTGATAGTTTTATTTGGTGTGACAATTTCTGAGATAAGACTTAAACCAATTCAGAACCATGCTATAGATTCCCATATGTTTTTCAGGGGCTTTAAGTTGGGATGAGTGTCTTTCTATATTCAATGCTGGGGTAGTTCTAGGAGGAGGATTCTCCACCATCTAGGATATATAGTGAATCGTTCAGTACTTGTTGCATTGCGATCTCCATTCTGAAGCCAGATCTGAATCCCCATTAGTTGCATTGCGGTGGTTATTTTCTTTTGTGTGTTTGTTTATGTGTGTGTTTGCACTTTTGCAAAGAAAGTTCTTTTGCACAGAAAGTTATGTTAAAGAATTGGGTGGAAGTTGAGGTCAGTGAAATCAGCAGTTGTTTTTTCTGAGAAGGGGTGACCTCACCGTTTCAAATGAGTCATGTCAGGGATGAAGATATATTCTTGATTATAATACCAGGGTTGTGTCAGCAAAATGAGAGGATGACCAGATAGCACAGAAAGTGCTTGCCAGGACAGATTCAGTTATCGGTTCAAAATCGGTCCATTAATTTGTGGTCTTGTGGCAGAGGGCATTCTGTGGTGAAATTTGTTTGCTGCCTGTAGAGAGAGCTCAATCTTTTTTATTTTGTCTTAAAAGAAATTGAGATCTTACCCAGTTTTCTTTTGTATTCGACAGATCAGGAGAAGACAAGGTGAGGGTGGACCTGACAAGAATAAAAAGCTTCCGGGATCTATTTTATCCATGTTGATTTCTATTCTGAATAATGCTAGATTAACGTTTGCCATGTGGCGTTTGTTTCCTTTGAATTTGAGTCGAAGATTTTCAAGAGTTTGCTTTGATGGGCATTGGCACCGAGTGTGTTCTATCACTCAAATGCTTTTGCATTCTCCTAGAAGCTGTTTATAAAACCATTGTGAGTACTTAAAGTTGCTCTGCTTCTTTTTTTTAAACCGGGTGAGTTAATTTGCAACTTCTAACATGACTAAGTTATAGTTCTTTATTAACAGGTTGATGTCACATTTGTCCTGTGAGTCTATGAGTTTTGAATAGGGATTGGTCAACATTGTTGAAATACTGGATCCAAACCTTAAGTGTTGTTGTTTGCCAACATGTTAACATTTTGGCAGTGGTGGCTGCTCCCGACATAAAGTTAGGGGGGTTCAGCATTGGTACAGCGAAAGTACACTTACACCTTCCTGCTGGGTGTCACCGCCTCTATGATCCTCTTCTTCTGCACCTCGGTGCTCTTCTGGTTCAGAAACTGCAAATTGCAGTTCCCATGAGCACAGGCTCTCCGACTCCCCTATGTCCAATCCCGGCTCTTCTCGAGAAGCACTGCGATTGGCCTGAGCGGGCTTGTTTGCCGTTTCAAAGGAGACTGGCAGCCTGCACCTGCTGTTGTCTCCATCCGCCAGTGCAGCTTGGGTTGGGGAGAGGTCAGTGCGAATGTTGGTTGACCATCCTGAGATGGCCGGTCAACCCCACATGCGCACTGACAGCAGTGCCTAGTGTCCATCACTCCTGCTGCTGATGGTCCCGCCCCCAGGACCCGGATGATAGCTGCGGTCTTCTGACCGGCTCTTACAGGTAAAACAAAATAATAATAAAGCAGTTTTAATAATTGCTTTATTATCATTTTATTTGATGTTTTATCTGCTCCTTCCAGCAGTGAGGCAACTCTCCTCCACCATAACGGAGGAGCCGCACCTGTATTTTGGTGCAGAACAGGGAGATGCGTACAGACAAATCAATACATTTTGAAGAGTGCCTTGTGATGTGGTCTTTTCTGCATTAAAGGAGGTAAAGGGTAAAACCATTCCCATGTGTAGAACTTATTTGTATGTGGTCATTATTGAGACTCAGCTTTTTCAGTCTCATCGCCCCAATGAAAACTGAGGTCACCCAGGAAGATGTTATTACAGTTGGCATTGGACCTTTCTGATATCAGTTCCATGGGATACTAAACGAAGAGTGGATTATCAAGGTGTATGAAAGCACAGCCTGAGGGAATTTGGAGATCAAGGACAGGGTAGGTGGAGCTGGAAAGCCAAGTTTCCATCTGGAATAACTTGTGAAGGTTATGGGACTGAATCAAATTTGCAATATTGATTTCATCAGTGGCTACTGATCTGAGTTGTGGAGGAAGTAGTTGACTGTGGACTCATCAGTTTGTGTAATGGCTCAAAGGCAATCAATAATTTGTGATTATGGGTGTCAATGTAGGTTGCTTTGGGTCGAGCAATAAAGCATCTCAATAAAGCATCTATCTCTCTTAATGAAAGGAATAAAGGATGGAGTATCAGTAGGAACTTGGGATGTGCGAGTTGTCTGAAAGAGTCAGATTATTAATGTCATCTTCCAAAAGAGCTGGTTGAACTATATTGGGTCAGGCAGTGTGAAAAGTGGATTATTTGAAGTGGATGGGAGTCCTCTTCAAGTAATAATGGCACTGTTCCTTACTAGGTGCAGATAGGTCTCAATAATTTAAACTTGAGTTTAACCCCTGGTAGCTGTAGCACAGAGCAGACAGGCTTAACTGCGAAGAAATATGAAACACATTTATCAGTACCAAAATAGTAAAAAGCTAGCAAACAGAACACAATAAAATCCCCACTCTAATTTATATAAATAGAGAAAATTTTAGTGAGGAAATAGATATCAACATTACAAAAATCGATGTTGGGAACCGGAGGTATGATTTTTCAAAGTTTTTAATGTTTCTTGAGCAAAAAAGCCATTATCAAAAATGAGTTGACCCAAAAGACAGTCATGGACCAGGGTACAATATGGTATGAAAAAACAGTGGTCCTAGACCTTGATCATAAAAGATTGAAACATAATCCTGAGAAGGCGGTATTTTGATCTCTTATCTGATTACTCTAGATCTAAATCCCCACTTAGGTCGACTGAATCTTTGTTGCCTGTCATAGAGTAAAAAGCAATCCACTACTAGGTTAATCAAACCAATAATTGGCACGACTCTGAAGAACCACTTACCACGAATACGTTTTGAAGTTTTATTATAAAGCCAAAGATAACTGGAGATACAAACGTCTCAATATAAGGTTCAAAAGATATACTGGCACCAAAACAAACATGAATTCTCTGAACGATCTTAGGCGACAGAAGAATATCACCAAAACCAACTCAAATATCAGCAGGTTTACAAGAATAGACACAAGTTGTAACTTAAGCATCATTTACAAAAGGAGAGAAAAATCAGGTTAGACTGTCCCTACACTGGACTAGGTGACATCCCTACTTAGCAGAATCTTAACCTAAAAAGGTGTCAGCCGTGGTGACTTCCAAAGAAGTTCACTCACTTTCCCTTAGTCTCTGATGTAAATCTGTGCATCGCAGTCATGTCCTCTCTGCCTACCCATCCGCTCTCTAAGGGTCCTCAGGCCATCTGCTCTAACTCCACCCCAGGGTGCTGTCCCTAATACAAAATCAACAATTACAGTTGAAACGCCCCTCAGAGACGCCCCTCACGTACACCTCTCACGTGGTTTCGGTTCTGGCTTTTTCCATACTGATACTCCTCTGGGCTTCTTGTTAGCGTTGCCCTTGCTTCCCAGGCTTCTTCTCGGCACGCCGGTACCCCCCAGGAAATTCCTGAGGCCTCCTCCAGGCCTGTGCCTGTCTCCCCGGACAGAGCTCTATTCATCACTCTCTTGATTGGAACCCCCTCACACCTGCAAACAGACACCCATGAATTGGGCCCCAAATTCCGACCTCCAGTTTATCTCTCAAGTCGTAAAACTTCGAACATAGACGGCAATTTATGCCTAACGAGACCGCAATTTTACTAGCACATGCAGATCAAAGAAGCGACTTTATCTTTCCAGGCCTACTAAATTACTTTGCAAGAGCCCTGCACTCTGTGAACCGTTATGTCTTAAACTAAAACAATTCTACCTATTACACTCTGATTATATGAAACACTTCTACAAAACATGATTTCTAACGTATGATCAATAATATTCTAAATAATAGTAATCCATCTTATGTGAAAATGTAAAGGCACGTTTTCGTTCTTCATACATTGCCATGAGGCCTGCACATTTCTACCTTTGACAGCATTAGATCCTCTTCTGCAACAGCCACATAACATGGAGTCTTAACAGCACTCTAGCATTTCTAAACATTACTACATTAGCTTCACACTCTAAAATATGCATTCTACATTGATTAAACACTTGTAAGTATATGTATTTCTATATATTTTCGACACTTTTAAGTGCTTTAACTAAATTTGTGCATCTAACATGTAAATATGGTGTACTTATACATTTTACTCAAATTGCGCTCTCTCAGTTCCCCCCTTTGATGACCTCTAGGGGTCATCACCACAACACCATCATTGAAAGTTTTATTTTAATCAAACAGAACTTGTTGCAATGCTCCCTCGTTTTATCATTTCTAGAGCCCTCAGACTCCTGTATTGGTTGTCCTGCATTGCAGCTAGTCTCTGCTCCTGTTCCCTCATGGATCTTTGCAACCTATTTGACCTATACCATTGGTACAGCCTCACTAATCCCCACAATATGGTTATACAGATCACTATTATGATGATAGGCTTCAGTATGTACCATATAAAGCTTTTCCCTAGATTGGCGAACCAACCTCCAACTTTACCCATTCCGTGACCCACTTTTTCCCACACATTTACTTTTGACAAATCTTCAATTTCTCGGTGTATTTCAGTGATGTTTCGTATGTACTTCTCAAGAGGTTTTGAATTGTCTGGAATGTAAGTGCAACATTCTTGGACCTTCAAAGCCTTACAGACTCTCTTTGGCTAACAGAACGTCTAAAGCAAGTCAGTTCTGAAGAACCATCGCCCTTATCGACTGCATCTCTCCCTCCACCAGCATTAAAGATCTAGCAGTACTGGCGGATAATCTATCTACAACTGTTGCCAATCTCCTGATCTTGACATCATTCAGTATTAACCCCAGAAGAGGGAACATAGCGCCGAATACATCTCCAACTACCTCGGCGTCGCCTACATCCCTTCTCCCTCTGGCTTGAGCTTTTCCCTCTATGATTTCTAAATCCTTAGCATGATATATTTTGGGGAAGACAATTGCCAAATAACATGAACCGTACCAATTATCCGGCAGTTTCACGTAGGCATTTCTTCCACAGACAAAATACACATTTGGGATCACCTGCATTCCTTTTAAGAAATCTTTTGTGTAGTATTCTAATTGGAAGGCATGTTCACAACTTACTTCTCCCACGAATACATTTTCATAGTAGGTCTTACCCCTATATATACATAGCTTCCCTTTTTGTGTTCGATCTAAAGCTATTGGACCGTTACTACCCTTTCTTTTGTGTGACTTTTCCTCCTCGGTCCAATCTGTTTTCCATTGGCTGGAAGCCTTCAGAATCTTCTGCCTCAGGTACCGATCATCCACCTGCCCTATAAACTTTTTCTCAATTTCTGATACCTTGCAGGTCAGATTATTTCTTCGGGCATGTGAAGTATCTAAAGTTTTCCAAGGAATGAAAAATTTCCCTAATCGGTCCTCACTCTTATAATAGTCCCATTTATTCATATGCTTGTAAGCTGGGACTTCTGGTAACACAGCATCAAAATTTGAGAAATAGTATTCAAAGCTATCTCGTCCATAAAATATACTAAGCAACAAACTACATGTAATCCCATAAGTCAATGGGAGATGATGATACCTAATACCTTCGTCTACAGAGGCTGGCAATTGCATACAAACGTAGCAGTCCTTCGCCTCCATAGCGTCAATGTATTCATACAGTAGCTTGGCATAGGCGTTTGATTTAAAGTTTCCCTGTGACTCATCTACATGTAACCTACGAGCTTCTGCTGCTAGCAAAGCCTTTTCCTTCACTGTATTGTCCTCCTTTTTGACAGCAGTAGTAGGTTTCGATGTTACCACAACCTTTGCTTCTGTTGCTTTTGTTTCGTTTTCATGTCCCACTATATATGATACAGTAACTACTAAAACTATAAGAAAAATTACTCCCGCTAAAAGTGTACCTATTATGCATTTCGCTTTGCGGTTCGAGTTGCCGGCCTCCATGTTCTCTAGACAGTGTCGTTTTTAGTTTCCTTTCCAATGTAAAGTCTTTTCTCTTTATTTCTTCAACAGTCTCTCTTTGCTCATTCAGTCTTTCTCGAACTACACCTCAGGAAGCTGGCAATCTCTTTTGACATCAGTCCTTTGAACTGTAACAACAGACAACCCTAGCCCTTCTCCGTCAACTAAATGAAAAGGTCCCTACATTTTTTCTTCTTCCACTTGGCGCTTGGTTATCTTCTCAATCTTGCTTATTTACAAAAGTCTTTAGGTGTCTACAATCACCTGCGTTCCAGCAGCTCTAATCACGTATTCTAACAGTTCTAGGCGAAGAATGGTCTCCTCGAGTACGGATACTGTTGTGCCAAAAGTCGGAAATTCTACTCTGTTTAAAACCAGTTCTCTTATTCTGCTCAGGTAAGGAGGATTGGGAATAGTGAGTGTCAGTAACCCTTCAGCTTCAACTCCAGGCACCAACAACGCCACTTCCAACTTTATGATGGGATCAGTGCTGGTCACTGTCACTTCCCTCACCCTCCCGGATCTCTGTGCACAAGACATCTGCTGCCAGGTAGGTCCACTCAGGAGTGGTGTATCTTCTGCAGGGCACACGCACCCTCCTTGATCTCCTTGGACCCTCCGCTTCTGGATTCTGTGCACCTTCGTCCAGGTCTGAGTCTTCGGATATAGGAGCATGGGTTCTCTCTGGAGTTGACTTCAAGCTCGGCCTCTTCCTTCTTTCAGGCCAACTGGTCTCTCCACGCCTTGTTCTCCTGCTTCTTGTCCTCACACTCGACTCTTGATCACTTGCAGCTTGATCAGTGTCTGTTTCGTACTCACAGCTACTTTCTCCTTCTGTGGCAACGTCAGTTTCACTGTCGTCCTGTCCTTCTTCCACTTGATCTGACACGCTCCCAGCTTCCTCCGACACCCCCACAGCTTGGCTGGTCCCCTCTATTGATTCTTCGTCCACAGCTGGATTTTCATCTGAGAGAGGAGCTGTTTCTTCCAGGGGTGCTGGAACTCTCCGCGTATGGGAGGCGTGAATCCAGTTGGGCAGCCCTCCAACTTTAACAGCAGTATTCGTTGTTAAAATGATCTGATAGGGTCCGCGCCAACGCACGTCTAAGCAATTCTTCCTGACGTGCTTCTTCACCACGACCCAATCACCAGGGCACAGGTCGTGGCACAGGTCTTTGGACGATGGAATTTCAGCAGCCTGCACCTGAAGAGACACAGAATGAATGGCATCAGAAAGTCCCTTGCAATAATCCAAGATCAGATCATCTGTGATATTCAACAAAGCTGCAGTTGGAACTGATGGCAGTCTCATTGCCCTCCCCATTAAAACTTCATGTGGAGAGAGACCTGTTCTCCTGTCTGGTGTACTACGTATACTCATGAGTACTAATGGCAGTGCATCAGGCCAGCTTAAAGATGTCGATGAACACACTTTGGCAATTCGGGACTTTATCGTCCCATTGATCTGCTCCACAATTCCTGAAGCTTCTGGTCGATAGCTACAGTGCAACTTCTGATCAATATTTAATGCTGAGCAGAGCATCTTCACAACTTCGCTGTTGAAATGTGTTCCCTTATCTGATTCCAAAGAGGCCGGCACCCCGAACCGTGGTATTAACTCCCTAAGCAACAACTTTGCTACCGTGAGTGTGTCACACCTGCGTGTAGGGTATGCCTCGACCCATCTGGAAAATATGCAGACAACCACCAGAACATACCTGAGGCGGTTACATTTTGGCATCTCAATAAAGTCTAGTTGCATCCGGTTGAAAGGACCCCCAGACCTCCCTATGTGACTCAATGTGACTGGTGTTCTCTTTCCCACATTCAATTGTTGACAGGTTACACATCGCTGACACACTGCTTCTGCGGCTACTCTAAACTTGGGATTATACCAGGTCTGTCTAAATACCCGAAGCATAGCATCTCTGCCTAGATGTACCGGGCCATGTATCTGTCTCACCATTGGACTCACTAACTCATTTGGTAACACTGCCCTTCCATCTGCTGAAACCCAAAAATCCATTTCACTTTTTACACAACCTGCGGTTTCCCATGTCTTTTTCTCAAAATCTGTTGCATTCTCTTGTATGCCTTTTAAATCATCCCAGGTGTCTACAGTTTCCAGCATCATAGTTAACTCTGTTTTTTCCTGTGTCCCACCCACTTCTACCTCTGTGAAAGAGTATCCCTGCTCTGCACAGTAGCGTGCGACCTCATCAGCGTATCTGTTTCCCTGGGATACAAAATCGGTGTTTTTAGTATGGGCTACACATTTGACAGCGGCAATTGCTGCCGGACCTTGCAATGCTTCCAATAATAGTCTTACAAATTCCCCATTTCGAATAGGTGAACCTGAAGAGGTCATGTAACCTCTTTGAGACCACAATTGCCCATAGTCATGAACTACCCCGAAACCATATTGGCTGTCGGTGTAAATGGTGACTCGAATTTTGCTACCTGCTAAACAGGCGCGTGTCAATGCAATGATTTCAGCTACCTGAGCGGAGTGTACTCCTTCCAGGCAAGCGGCTTCCACAACTCCAGTAATGGTGCAAACAGCATAAGCGGCTCTCAATTGACCAATATTGTCTCTTACACATGAGCCATCAACAAAGAAAATTTCATCAGGGTCAGTCAACGGCTCATCCACAATATCTGGTCTCGGTTTGGTGCATAGTTCAGTTACATCAAGGCAATTGTGATCTTCAGATTCTTCATCTTCTATATCATTGGGGAGTGGCATCAAAGTAGCAGGATTCAAGACAGAGCATCTCTTAAGGGTCACGTTCTCCGCAGCAAGAATAACTTGCTCGTAGCGCGTGAGCCTGTTATTTGTCAAATGCTGTGTCTTGGTCCTGGTCATTAACAGTTCTACAGAATGAGGTACATACACCACTAACTGGTGTCCCATTACAATACTTTCACACCTCTCAATGCTGACACCCGTTGCAGCAACGGATTTGAGACATCCGGGCAACGCTGCGGCTATTGGATCTAAAGTAGCCGAGAAGTATGCAACTGGTCTACGGGCATTTCCATGAATTTGGGCTAGTACTGACAAAGCACAACCTTCTCTTTCACAGCAGTAAAGTAAGAATGGTTTTTCGTAATCCGGCATTCCCAGAGCAGGAGCACGACACAAGTCCTCTCTCAGCTGCAAGAATGCCATCAAACAGTCCTTGTCCCATGGTACCGGATCACTCACCTCCTTGTGCGTCAGTTTTTGTAAGGGCTTTGCTTTCAGGGAAAAGTTAGCTATATACTGTCGGCAATAACCAACCATTCCTAGAAACATCCTGACCTCTCTTTGTGTCGTGGGCGAATTCATTTTCATGATCGCCTCTATCCTGTCTGGTGACACCTTCCGTTTCCCTTTTTCAATTCTGTGACCCAAGTACTGTTCTTCTGTCAGACAGTACTGTAATTTGCTCGGAGACACCTTGTGTCCGTTCTCAGCTAAATGGTTCAGCAAGGTGATGGTGTCTATTTTACAAGCTTCCTCTGTCTCTGACGCAACAAGTAGGTCGACTATGTACTGGACTAGAACCGAGTTCTGTGGCAGTACTAGACTTTCAAGATTTTTCTTCAGCATCTGGTTAAAAATCGATGGGCTTTCTGTATACCCCTGTGGGATACGACACCATGTTAATACGCGATTTTCCAGCTTAAATGCGAAAAGAAATTGGCTCTCTTCATCTAATGGGATTGAAAAGAAGGCCTGGCAAAGGTCTATCACTGTGAACCACTCCGCTTGGAATGGTATCTGAAACAATATCACTGATGGATTCGGTACCACTGGACAACACAAAACAACTATGTTATTAATCTTTCGGAGGTCCTGAACTATTCTGAATTTCCCACTAGGTTTCTGCAAACCCATAATCGGGGAGTTACATGGACTACACACGATTTCTTTCAGTATTCCCTGTTTAATCATGGAGTCGATCACGGGCTTTATTCCTGCAATCGTCTCCGGGGTCAATTTGTATTGAGGCGTCCTTGGATATTCAACATTTGGTTTTATCATGATTTTTACTGGCTCCACTCCTTTGATCAGTCCTATCTCTTCCCCAGTGAAATCCCACACTTCAGATGACACCGTATCTCTTAAGTCTCAAGGGAGTTCTTCCACCGTCAAGATAGGATACAACTCTATGCATACCTTTGAATTTGCAACCTTAAAGGTGGCATCATCGTCGTTAATCTGTACCTCTACTCCCTGAGGCGTGCAGTATATTGTGCAATTTAATTTGCACAACAAATCTCTTCCTAACAGACACACAGGGCTAGAATCACATACTACAAACTGATGTTCATCGCTGTATTTTCCTATTCGCACTAGTACTGGTTCCGTCAAAGGGCTAGTCATTCTCCTATTTGCAACTCCTACCACTTGAATTGTTTCCCCTGACATTGGCAGGTCCGGAACCACTGCTGATCTCAGAGTGGATCGAGTGGCCCCTGTGTCCACCAAGAAGGTCGTAGGACACCCTGCCACTTCTGCCTCCACATACAGTCCCCTTTGGTCCACCTCTAGAACTGCCCCGAGGGTACAGTCTTCCTTTCTACTCACACGCTGTCCAGCCAACGGATCAACATAGTAACACTCTTCTCCTCCTACAAAAAGTGGCATCTGTCTATAGGTCTTTCCCCCTGTCACTATTCTGGGTGGTTGAGGGAACTGGGCTCGAGGAGCTGAGGTCCCCCATTTGACCACCTTACCCTTGGGCATTGTCGTCCCTTTTACTGGGCTGCTCTGAGCTTCCTCCTCCTCTATTTCTAGTTCTCCATTTTCAGGGTTATAGGGACACTCGCGTTTCCAATGTCCCACCTGGTGACACTGGTGACACTTTGTTGTCTTTTTCAAGGTAGCCAGGTCTACTCAAGGTCTCGGATTTTCCTCATTGTCCCTATTCTGATTATTCGACCTCCTTCCCATGGTCCCTGTTCCCTGTTGCTGCTGCCCACCCTTTCCAGCTGACTGCATCTGAACCAACATCAGCTTTTCCTTAAGTTTTTTTGCTTTAGAATCAATTTCATCACTACAATACCTTGCATACCTCAAAATTTCATCTAACGGTTTGTTTTGCCAGCAAATTAAATGTTGCTGAATCATCAAGCAAATAACAGGTCTCAATCCCAAAACGAATTTCGACACAAACTGTCCTATGTCTTTGGGATCCATTACATCTAGTCCACTGTATTGTTTGAACGTTTTCAGTAGTCTCTTATAATATTCATGGACTGTCTCCTTGGGTTCCTGCCTAGTTCGATCTATTTTCACCCAATCTATGTCCTGCGGTGGCACCTTATCTTTCAGCCATGTCATTACCCTTTCATATTTCTCCATGACTCTTTCTGACGGTCCATTAGTCTGAGCATCCCTCTCTGGTTCAGATGTGGGCCATTCTACGCTAACCTTGCATGCTGTCCACAAGTCTCCTGGGACTACGATATCAAATAGGGTGTTCAAATCAATCCACAGTACTTTAGAGATTTTTACAAACCTCTCTACCTGTTTGTACCACTCCACGGGATTTTCTCTCAGTTTAGGAAAGGAATTGGTAAATGCAGCCAAATCTCCCCTACTCCATGGCACATGCACATAGCTCCCATTCGCTACTTCTCGCAAAGGGTAAGCTTCCATCCTCTGTAGCCCTCCCTCCGGGGACATCACAATTGTGCTCCACCTGACAGTCCCTTTCTTAGACCACCTTTCTTCCCACTTATCCAGATCTCTCCATGTCCTTATTCCTGTGATCAGTTCTCTTATGTGTGTTTTCAATCCAATTGTTCTCCTCTCTTCGAGGTCCTGATCTGAATAATGCAACCTATGGTTACCCTGTAATGCCTTTGTTCTCGACAAGTCTACCATGTACTTGTCTGCCAATTCAGATAATTTCTCATGTACTGCTCTCGCTTTCCGAGTGATATCCTTTGCTATAAACAGTACCTCGTCTTGCTCGTACATGTCAATCCTCTCCAAAGGCAACGTGCCATCTATTATCTCACCCAAGTCAGATTTGAAACTGGTCACATCTAGCCTTCTTGCTTTTATCTCAGCTGTCAATGTGTTATTCTTAGAGGGTCCATTGACATCTCTCCCATCCCAGCTCCGAGCCCTGCGCCTGGGCTCAGGCGAGTTATGGGGAGTCCTCCCATGTTCCCATCTTTCTAGGTCCCATGCAGTTCCGTCCCCTCTTGGCATGTGATGAAATGATACTCTATTTCCCACAGTCTCACTCTGTCTATTCTGCTCGGTCTCCCTAAATGCATGATAAGACCCTCCATTGTTCCCCCTGGTTTCGCAATTCCCTTGCTGTCTAGTATCACTCAACACATGGTAAGACCCTTCGCAACTCCCCATGTTCCCGCGATCCCAGTGTTGTCTATTATCGCCAGGTGCATGGTGAGTGCACTTAAAACTGTCTCTGTACTCTTGTGTCCTTCGGTCTCCCTCGCTGTGAATGAGACGAGACGCCCTTCCACACTCTACACTTCTATCCTCTTGCTCCTGTCCATTTCCATTATGAAAATGACGTGTAGCCCCTCTACTCTCCTGACTTTTGCCATCGCACTCCTGACCGCTTTCACTAGCCCCGCAGTGAGACAATGTTCCATCACCTCGACTTCCCCACTCGGCTTCCGCTCCTGACCTATTACTCTGGGTTCCCGTGTTAGCATCCCACTCTCTCAAGTCAGCCCTCAACTCCTTAAAGGACTTCGGCCGTGGTCCCCTCAGATCCATCGGTCCTCTCGGACCCCCCTGATCTATTATGGGATCCACTGCTGGATTTAATGGGGTGCTCCGATCTCTTGGTCCTGGCAACTGCCTTCGAGAATTAATCATATTGTTCCTATTTTCCATTTCTGCTCTCTCTCTGTCTAGCCGTACCTGTTCCTCCTCTCGTGCTTTCTCTGAGTCATAAATCGATACTATAGGACCTATGGTAACAGGTACTTGGAGAGCGTCTGGCAATTGATAGGACTTGGCACGCTCTGTTTCTGGCACCTTTTGTACCACGAACCTTCCGACTACTCTCTGTACTGGACTAGGTTGAGCTGTTTCCTCACCTTTGGCGTGTATTCCCTGTCTGTTATAGGACGTGGTCTATACTCTCCTATGCCAGCCCCATCCCCCCTTTGGAGCTCGGCACCTTCCATCCCTCTATTGTACGGAGGCGGTCTGTCTATCAACAACCTATTTATCAGACTGTCCTCTGTCTCGCTCTCATCATCCTCCTCTGGTGGTCTTTTGTCTCCTGCAACTTCTATCACTGGATACAGTTTATCTACTTCAATAGTCTGCACTCTCCACTTTTTAGCTTCCTCATCCCATTTGGCATCCTGCACTGCTCTTACCGATCGTCTCACTCTTTCTTGACGCCTGTTCTGGTTCCTGTCGTGCACCGCCCTAATCCACGCATTAAGGGCTTCAAACTGTGTTGGTCTGGGCAGAGGTCTCATTGATGTCATAACTGCTTTTAACTGGTGCAATACTTCTAATCTAAACGTTCCGTATTTCGGAAAAGTCAGTTCCTCGTTCCCCTCTGTAATCTTACTCCAATTAGAAATCCACAGTATAGTATGCATCCCAACATTCGTAGCCATATTATGAGCTGGTGTACCCTCTGGCGGGGCCTCTTCCCCGTCAAAGGATTCTCTCCTCTCAAGCATTTAAACACTTCATGATCAAATCTACCAGTTTCCTTATTTCCCTGCGTTTGTTTACTTCCTGATGACAATCCACCAATCCCAGCGCGGTTCTTGCTAACTGGCCTATCACAGCGCGGTTCTTGCCAACCGGCCTATCCCAGCGCGGTTTCACACCAACCGGCCTATCACAGCGCGGCTCTCTCTGACGTCACTCGTCTCCCCTTCGCAGCAGTTCCCCTCCTTTCTCAGCTCGTATCCCGGTCATGCATGCGTCCCATTCATACTCTGAAAAATGATTACTTCCGACCAAGCGATCACTTTTCTTGACTGTACGCCCACAGTCTAACTGTAATTGTCACCTCAACTGACGAAATGTCTTTCCGTAGACGTCCAGACAATCGCCTTAACTGATAGGTTACTTACACACAGTAACTTCCGACCTGCGTCCGTTACCCATACACTCACTCTTGCATTCCCCCTATCACGGTCCTGCGGGCGATCAATGGTACCTCATGACCCCCTTCACGATGGTCGACAATTACTCTGGATGTCCGATACACCCGAACCACTTAAGCTCTTCTCTGAACTTAAGATTTTCACCAGGTTGCGCGCGCTCACAACCCTGCCTCAATCACACTACAGGCATTCAACTCCGCATGACATTACAACACAAATACAACACAAAGCACCGCAATCTGACAACGCATGACCCTTATTATACTCACTCTCGACCGACTCTGCTGCTTTTCTCTCGCACCGTCAGCACCTTCTTCGGCAGGTGATTCTTCTGCTGGTCATCTCTCGATCTCTAGGGGCCTCGGGGTAATCTTAACCTAGTCTAGATCACCTTCCTCTAGAAGGCAACCATCCTAATTCTGCTACCAACTGAGAAGGCGGGATTTTGATCTCTTATCTGATTACTCTAGATCTAAATCCCCACTTAGGTCGACTGAATCTTTGTTGCCTGTGATAGAGTAAAAAGCAATCCACTACTAGGTTAATCAAACCAATAATTGGCACAACTCTGAAGAACCACTTACCACGAATAAGTTTTGAAGTTTTATTATAAAGCCAAAGATAACTGGAGATACAAACATCTCAATATAAGGTTCAAAAGATATACTGGCACCAAAACAAACATGAATTCTCTGAACGATCTTAGGCGACAGAAGAATATCACCAAAACCAACTCAAATATCAGCAGGTTTACAAGAATAGACACAAGTTGTAACTTAAGCGTCATTTACAAAAGGAGAGAAAAATCAGGTTAGACTGTCCCTACACTGGACTAGGTGACATCCCTACTTAGCAGAATCTTAACCTAAAAAGGTGTCAGCCGTGGTGACTTCCAAAGAAGTTCACTCACTTTCCCCTAGTCTCTGATGTAAATCTGTGCATCGCAGTCATGTCCTCTCTGCCTACCCATCCGCTCTCTAAGGGTCCTCAGGCCATCTGCTCTAACTCCACCCCAGGGTGCTGTCCCTAATACAAAATCACAATTACAGTTGAAAAGCCCCTCAGAGACGCCCCTCACGTACACCTCTCACGTGGTTTCGGTTCTGGCTTTTTCCATACTGATACTCCTCTGGGCTTCTTGTTAGCGTTGACCTTGCTTCCCAGGCTTCTTCTCGGCACGCCGGTACCCCCCAGGAAATTCCTGAGGCCTCCTCCAGGCCTGTGCCTGTCTCCCCGGACAGAGCTCTATTCATCACTCTCTTGATTGGAACCCCCTCACACCTGCAAACAGACACCCATGAATTGGGCCCCAAATTCCGACCTCCAGTTTATCTCTCAAGTCGTAAAACTTCGAACATAGTCGGCAATTTATGCTTAACGAGACCCGAATTTAACTAGCACATGCAGATCAAAGAAGCGACTTTATCTTTCCAGGCCTACTAAATTACTTTGCAAGAGGCCTGCACTCTGTGAACCGTTATGTCTTAAACTAAAACAATTCTACCTATTACACTCTGATTATATGAAACACTTCTACAAAACATGATTTCTAACGTATGATCAATAATATTCTAAATAATAGTAATCCATCTTATGTGAAAATGTAAAGGCACATTTTCGTTCTTCATACATTGCCATGAGGCCTTCACATTTCTACGTTTGACAGCATTAGATCCTCTTCTGCAACAGCCACATAACATGGAGTCTTAACAGCACTCTAGCATTTCTAAACATTACTACATTAGCTTCACACTCTAAAATATGCATTCTACATTGATTAAACACTTGTAAGTATATGTATTTCTATATATTTTCGACACTTCTAAGTGCTTTAACTAAATTCGTGCATCTAACATGTAAATATGGTGTACTTATACATTTTACTCAAATTGCGCTCTCTCAATCCTGCAATCGTTATTTGTGAAAACGTTTTAGAGCCTCAACACTTTTTAGGCTCACTGCATTAATCCATTCATTCTACTAAGCAAAACAAAAAGTGCAACAACCAATGGAAATATGTTATCCAAAAAAGGGGAAGGTTTATTAATTACTCCATTGTATTTCAAGATAACATAAACCTGTTACTTGTACAAGTGGAGGTACAGACAACAGGTCACTTCTGAGAATGTGCAAAAGTGGGGTGGAGATAGTGCTCTGGTGAAGAAAGGGGGAAGTAGAAGTTTCAAGAGTGGTGATAGAGGAACAGTTGACAGTTTAGCTTGACTGATCATACAAATCTCAGTCCTATTGCAACCTGGCCACATTAGCTTTAAATATCAATTATTAACCTCATTATGCATTACACAATCTGATTCTTGTGTGGCACGTTTTGAAGGTGGGGGAACTTGTGGTCCAGGTAGGGTATAGTTGGGCGTTGACGTTTTGACCCGACTTGGGGCTCAGGGGTGGGTGGGGGCCTCAGCCTGCGGGTCTTCTTCAGGAAAAAATGAGCAGCCTGGGTACCGGTGACAGACCCAAGGACTCTTGTGGGTGGTGGGGACACATCAAAGTCTAAACAAAATAATAGACCCTCTAGAGCAATCAAATAAGTGTGTGCTGAAACGAAAATTTATACAAAAATCCTTTAATTTATTTATATTTTGTTTTTAGTATATTTTGTTTGTTATTTATATCCTTTAAGCAAAATTCATTTACTTTTTTGATTCATTGTTCACATTTAAAAAGAACCTTGATGTGTATTACATGATATCAAAAACATAAGCATACAGTTAATTATTTGCAATCAAAGATGTATAGAATTAATAAGTGAGAACAGACAAATTTACATAAACATAAATACATATACACATTAACCCAGTGATATACGAAATATTCAGTTGTTGGTATAATTGATGAAGGCAATGCGGTTGAGTGGAACTACGCGCGTTTCGGCCTGAGGCCTTCGTCAGGTGACCGTCATTCGTATATTACACATAAATAAAAATAAAAAAAGTGATATAACCTAAACAGAAAAAACAAGAAAAAACATATATAAATATATCTACAGCTCAGACACACATCTTCATTACAGCTATTTACAACTCAGTTTACATTTCTATATTTTTCGGGTCTATTGCAGTTGCTATAACGATATATATACACTTTTGGTTTTTTGTGCAACCACCAAATTACAGTTAACGCCAGACCATCTAATTTTTATGCTTTCCAGATACATAAGTACATATTTGTTGATTCTTATACCATATTAACTAAACTCAAGGTCACTTAAAGTGTATCTCTTTCACTAACAGTTCTAATTTTGATAGTTTTTTTTGGGGATAGGTTCTGTTACCAGCAGTTCCACATTAGGCACTAGAATTTCATGGAGATAAAAGAGAGTCCAAAAGATAGATATAGACATAGATACAGAGAAAAAAGCCTTATACATTCAACACAGAGATAACTTAACTGATGAGGAAAAAGAAGGGGATTAGGGGTGTAGGTGAGGTAGATTAAAGACCATTTCTACTTACACAACAAGGGACAGGTTGACGTATCAACACTTTTGCTTCTTATGGTGACACATTTAATATCTTTTGTCCACTGTTAGATATTCTGAAAAATAGACATGTACCCATTTTAGTTGATATCTGACTGTGTATTTTTTGTTATAGTATTACCTATTCTATAAGAATACCTTATTTACTCCTGCCACAGGGCTTTCTATCCACCAAATCACATTTTGGTTATGGTGAATCTGGTTGGTTGAAGAGTAAAGCGAATCTTTGGGATCCTTAATCCTGAAAACTGGTTCTAAGTTTAGGCGAGAACAAGAAAGATTACTATTTGAAAATCTGTTCATGCGATGTTAGTTTTTTACTAGGTCCATATTTGATTATATGTTATTCATGCCACAAGACTCTCATTTATCTATTGGGGCAGAGCAATGTGCAGTTGAATACAGATTTTATATCAAAGAAAAATCCTAACATCTTAATATGTCCTAATACTAACTTGATTTGTTTGCACACTTTGCAGTATTAGTCTCTTAACCACACTTTTATTGAGGAATTAAAGCCTACCTTAGATATCTGATATTTGTGAAGTATTGTTTTCACAAGGCAAACCGCCGAAGAGGTACAAGATTTTAAGTCACTTTCTTTGTAGTTAATCTGAATATAAAGAGATATAAAAAAGGACAACTCTATTGTACTATATTGCACTAAAACAATACTTCACAAATATCAGATATCTAAGGTAGGCTTTAATTCCTCAATAAAAGTGTGGTTAAGAGACTAATACTGCAAAGTGTGCAAACAAATCAAGTTAGTATTAGGACATATTAAGATGTTAGGATTTTTCTTTGATATAAAATCTGTATTCAACTGCACATTGCTCTGCCCCAATAGATAAATGAGAGTCTTGTGGCATGAATAACATATAATCAAATATGGACCTAGTAAAAAACTAACATCGCATGAACAGATTTTCAAATAGTAATCTTTCTTGTTCTCGCCTAAACTTAGAACCAGTTTTCAGGATTAAGGATCCCAAAGATTCGCTTTACTCTTCAACCAACCAGATTCACCATAACCAAAATGTGATTTGGTGGATAGAAAGCCCTGTGGCAGGAGTAAATAAGGTATTCTTATAGAATAGGTAATACTATAACAAAAAATACACAGTCAGATATCAACTAAAATGGGTACATGTCTATTTTTCAGAATATCTAACAGTGGACAAAAGATATTAAATGTGTCACCATAAGAAGCAAAAGTGTTGATACGTCAACCTGTCCCTTGTTGTGTAAGTAGAAATGGTCTTTAATCTACCTCACCTACACCCCTAATCCCCTTCTTTTTCCTCATCAGTTAAGTTATCTCTGTGTTGAATGTATAAGGCTTTTTTCTCTGTATCTATGTCTATATCTATCTTTTGGACTCTCTTTTATCTCCATGAAATTCTAGTGCCTAATGTGGAACTGCTGGTAACAGAACCTATCCCCAAAAAAAAACTATCAAAATTAGAACTGTTAGTGAAAGAGATACACTTTAAGTGACCTTGAGTTTAGTTAATATGGTATAAGAATCAACAAATATGTACTTATGTATCTGGAAAGCATAAAAATTAGATGGTCTGGCGTTAACTGTAATTTGGTGGTTGCACAAAAAACCAAAAGTGTATATATATCGTTATAGCAACTGCAATAGACCCGAAAAATATAGAAATGTAAACTGAGTTGTAAATAGCTGTAATGAAGATGTGTGTCTGAGCTGTAGATATATTTATATATGTTTTTTCTTGTTTTTTCTGTTTAGGTTATATCACTTTTTTTATTTTTATTTATGTGTAATATACGAATGACGGTCACCTGACGAAGGCCTCAGGCCGAAACGCGCGTAGTTCCACTCAACCGCATTGCCTTCATCAATTATACCAACAACTGAATATTTCGTATATCACTGGGTTAATGTGTATATGTATTTATGTTTATGTAAATTTGTCTGTTCTCACTTATTAATTCTATACATCTTTGATTGCAAATAATTAACTGTATGCTTATGTTTTTGATATCATGTAATACACATCAAGGTTCTTTTTAAATGTGAACAATGAATCAAAAAAGTAAATGAATTTTGCTTAAAGGATATAAATAACAAACAAAATATACTAAAAACAAAATATAAATAAATTAAAGGATTTTTGTATAAATTTTCGTTTCAGCACACACTTATTTGATTGCTCTAGAGGGTCTATTATTTTGTTTGGATTTTGATTCAGGGAATATTTACGCCCTTAGAGTTTAGCTACACTGTCTTTTTCTACATAGTTTACCTTCCCTACGAGTAGCTAACTGTATACATTGTAGGGGCCCCTTCTTTCTCATAGGACACATCAAAGTCTGGCAGTTTGGGTTTTCCTAAGCAATGGTTCTAGGAGCTGCTGTGGGGCTCCCATGACTTATAGCAGCCATTTTCCCCATGCGGACTCTGGACGCCGGAGGTTACAGAGACGAGAAGCGGCTAATTGCACCTCCCGAAGGAAGATCACACGTTACTCTACATTATTGGATGAGCACGCGCACTTTCCTGCTTCATTCGGATAAGGACGTTTTGCTATAAGTCAAAGAGATGTAGTCTGTTTAACTGGTCACATTTTTCTGTCACTGTTTGAAAAAAGTGTTCGCAATGGCAACAATGAGGTGTTTGTAACACCAAAATAGAGTAAACTCCCGGTTGTATTGTGTGATTTTATGAAAATCATTTTACTGTTTTGTACCCTTTTGAAATATCTTGTTATTATAAATTTACGCTTTTGAAATATAGACACCTGTGTAAGAATTTTTCTCTGAGTCTAGCCTCCAAGGGTATATTGGGTAGCCCACTCTTCTTTACACGTTGCTTAAAGAGGGCATTTTTGCACTTTGAAAATAGCACTAATTGCTGATAGTAAATTGGGGGGGGAAATCCTACCCCAAGAGTCCATTTAGCGAGTGCAAGCGACTGCTTTCGCTTGATATTCATGTTCTGTTGCATTTAGCATTATTTTCTTAGAATAAAATGTATCTTCGCTTCAATTTTGGACACAAGGGGGTATTGTGCTAAGAAATAGCACTAAATGGATAATTACTCTTCTCGCTTATTTCAAGCATAATCTTGTGGCATTCTTAGGTAATTTCTCATGATTACGGTACACGAAATTACTCAAGTTACTCCCACCCCTAATAATGATGTAGAGGTGATTTGCCCAGTTTCTTCAATGGATCATGTGCTGCATATCAGCTGCATTGGTTTTAAATGTTGTCTTGCATTGGTCAATGTCCTAAGCTTGAGGAAGTGAGAATAAATTAAAGAGTGAATGGTGTTGAAATGATCCTTCGAGTACTACATATTGAATTTCATAGACTTACCTCTTGCGTTTCCCGCTCTGCGGGAAACGCTCGCTGATGGGGGCATTACCGGCCAAGAAGGAGGTTGAACTTCAAAGCCCAAAAGCCATCTGGGCTAGGAGACACCTTTCCGCCACGCCCTCCACAGGTGCTTTAAAATCCGCATCATTACTGCGCTCCGCAAGACGCGCGCGAGACAAGCCGGGCGAAGCCCGGGCAAAGGGCGGCCGTCTGTGGCCGTCCGGGGCAGGAGGAGGCAGGGCTGGGCCATCCCCTTGAGATCGGATTCCTACTTAGAAGCGTCTATAACGTAAGACCCTTACCTAATGACACTGACTTTTGGTTATTGAACTTTTTGTGTGGACCCTTATCACAATTAACATCGTACCCAGTCCTTGACATTATATTAGATTCCACTGTGATTGGGGTAAAAACCCTTATAAGGGAAATGAATCATCGCCCAAGTCCACGTAGAATATCCCTCGTGGGAGGGACTGTACAATCGACCTTAAATCAGTTTATAACAAGGGCAGCAAATGTACTTGAACGGGAAATTGCAATCACAGAGAAACGCTTCTCCACTGAATTGTCGCAAAATAAGCACTCGTCTCTGGGCCCTATCAAATATGTTACCACCCCTCAACCAATAGGCATGGAAAGGGTTGCATATGAAGAAAAAGGGATCCCTTTGCAACTACAAGACAAGTACATATTGACTGACACAAGTAGGGAGTCCGAAAACTATTATTCTAATATAGAATCCCCAATTTTAACTAGTACTGAGGGAATACACCATCCTAAACTTGCCCCTACTAAAAGGGTGGATAACTTATCAAGACAAGGGCAGGTAAACAAAAGAAAGCGCAGGGGAAATTGTCGTGGGCAGGCGTACTAAAATTATTAAAACCATTTCGAGCTCTAAGAAGGCTTCAAATCCAGAGGATAAGGAAAAAACACCTCACTGCCCAACCATACCCACTAATTCCCAACCAGATATAATTAGAGCCATGGAACATTTATTGAAATCTCTCTTACTACCCTTAGTGGAGAGAGTAAAATGGCTGAGTGACCAAGTGGGATCCCTAAAGGATGCAATTATAACAAATACAAATCGACCCCATGATGACCTTCCACCCCCAAACCCAAACCCGACCTTACATGTGCCACAGAGAGAGAGTCAAACCACAAAATCACAAACCCATAATGTTAGTACTATTAGCAGCCCACAAAAGACTAATTCGGCCCCTCTGGAAATTAGCAATGTACCTACCAGAGGCAAAGAAGGAAGTGTACCGGCTCCTAAATCTGTACAGGGAGCTAGGGACTACCTATCATGCAAGACTACTCTTGGTGCCTTGCAATGTATAGATCTCCCACCTGAAGCAGCCCCATACGTTATAGTTCTTACTGGGGTCCCAGAACTGGCTGCTGGGATGAAGGAGGGCTACCAAGAACTTAAAAATAAGGTGGTCTACTGGCTTCGGAATAATCGACCCCTACCACCTAACCTAGATGGAGAGATACTGCACGTTAGACGTCTGGGCTGGGTGGGGTAAAAACCCAAGGACAAAGAAGGGGATGTCATTATAATAAACTTTAGGGACCGCAGGGTCGTGGCACAATTGAGGGATTGGTATCTGGAACGTGGTGGGGAGGAATATCCATGTACGATCTTAGCTATTTCTACTCCCTATCACTGGTGGGAAACATACAAAGACCCAGGAATACATACACAAGAAACCTAGCAGGCTGTGGTTTTAATATTCCAACGTTTAATCGTTTTTCCACGCCGCCCGGTCTAGAAGGGGTTGACTGACTTGCTAGAGGGATGACCACTAAGCCTTACGCCCTAACCCAGGTTAAAACCCCACTAGCTTCCCCAGGGGCAGGTGAAGGGGATAAGGGAGACAACAATAGTTCTCTCCCTAAGCTCGATTATTCTATCTATATGCAGGACCCAGAGTTGGGTGGGGATTACAGGCCTGATCTACGTTGCAACGATCAGTCTATTGTGTCCGTTGCTCCACTAAGGAATAAAGAGCTGCTAGGCAATACCCCCCATGGTAAATCCCTGCAGGCTACCAAGTGTACATGCAACAGTATGCCAGCTCACTCGATAGTCTCCTGGAATATTGCAGGACTTAAGAGCAAGTTAACGTCCTTAGATCGGTTAGCGTTTATAGATTTATACACGGTCATACTACTCCAAGAGACCTGGCAGGTGGACACCCAGTTTAGGAAGGGATATTTGAATTTTTCTATTCCCGCAACCCAAAGCAGGAGAGGTAAACCAATGGGAGACCACTTGGGTTAAACAGAACAACAGATTTAAGGTTGCCCAAATAGACTCTGGCTGCAATGACATACTTACCATCAAGATACAGTGCCCAAACGTTAGAGACTTGTATGTTTTTAACGTGTATTCAAGGGGCAAACCTGGAGGTAAACAGTCAGAGGTAGTTTCCAAGTTGTCATCACATTTGGATTACTATAACGGCAAAGCAAACCTGCTCATTGCGGGAGACTTTAATTGTTGCTTTGAGCCCTTTGATCATAATGACATTAATTTAGCAAAGGAGGAACATCGCACTTGGGACATCCCGCAATTGGCCATCCCCCCGATAAAACGCTGAACTGAGGTTGCACTCCAGCTTAAAGCTCTATGTCTAGAGCAAGGAATACGTGCAGTAAATGGCAGGACAAGAGCAGATAAGGAGGGAGAATCAACTTTTGATAACGGGGTATGTAACAGTAGAATAGACTACATACTCGCCAACCTAGAGTTCTGGAAATCAATCAACGATATGTCCATTGTAAAAAGAGTAGAGAGCGATTATAACCCCCTAAGCTTAACCCTGGATCAGTATGGAGTATTGCAGGTGGACTCCGGTCCACGAACTATTGATATATTCCAGACAAATGACACAC
This sequence comes from Lissotriton vulgaris, assembly GCF_964263255.1. Lineage (NCBI taxonomy): Eukaryota > Metazoa > Chordata > Amphibia > Caudata > Salamandridae > Lissotriton > Lissotriton vulgaris. The sequence continues at coordinate 783,530,596 of NC_141694.1, read as the reverse complement.
GGAAGGTGAAATGGTCCGAATGCCTTCCGAAGCAAGAACACATCCTAGCGATGGGGGAACTGGCCGGTAGGGCAACTATGAAGCTCCAGGAGTGTGTATCTAAACCTGACTTTCTGTCTAAAGTTGTTCCAATTCATCTAACACTTTTTAATAATCTTAAAAACTTTTTTACTAAGAAGGTGATGGGACCTAGACATAGCAATAAAAAGAAGCAGGCAGCCTCTTGGTACGATAAGAGCTGCAGGGATTCAAATAAATTACTTGCTGTAGCCGTAAAATCGAAAAGTAGGGTTGCAATCCAAGAAGCAAGGTCCAAGTACAAACATGTCCAGCTGGAAGCGAAAAAATCTTTGGACGAGAAATACTGGCAAGAATGATATGAAGCCAGTAAATCTAAAAACATGTTAGGCTTTTGGGATTTGGTAAAATGGGGCAAGGGCTGTCCTAGAGCCCAACCAGAAAACAATGTTTCTCCCGAAACATGGGTGATGCATTTTAAGACGCAATTTGCATCCCCGGCCTTTGGACTAGGGGATACCAACCAATATCTCCCTTGTAGATGCCTCTTTTGTCCCTCTACAATTCAGTCTAAAAGAAGTAGAGAGCGTCTTAAAAACGGTCCCGAAAGGTAGAGCGCCAGGACTGGGTACTATACCAGCGGATCTTTTTATCCATGGAAAAGATCTTTGGGCAAAATATATAATGTCCCTTGCCAACGCAATTGCTAAAGGCTCACCAATCCCAGATTCCTGGAAGGGAGCCGAAATAATACCTATTTTCAAGAAAGGTGACCGCTCGGATCCCGCTAACTACAGGCCCATCAGCCTAATAGATTGCATTCAGAAAGTGGTTGCCAGACTAGTCTTGACCAGGATTCAGAACTGGATAGACAATGCTGATGCCTTATCACCCCTACAAGCTGGGTTTCATTCACATACGAGTACGGTGGATCAGGTCTGTAGATTCGTTGCTATTTATTGGAGGTGGGTGGTCCTCGGAGGTGGCACACTATATGCTGCATTTGTCGATCTAAAATCGGCTTTTGACCTGGCCCCTCGAATGAATATGGGCACGTATATCAGGAACAAGATATGCCACCTGAATTACTTGCGTTCTTAATTAAACTTCATGAAAATAACTTTGCCCAGGCCCGGTGGGGCCAACAAGGCCAGGTAACAGATAGGTTTCCAATCCTGAAAGGTGTAAGACAAGGATGTGTCTTGGCCCCAACATTGTTTTCTCTGTGCATCAACAGGGTTATCGACTAATAGGGGAAATTGTACATCAGGATCAGAGGGGATTTATCAAAGGGCGTCAGCTATCTGACCTGACGTACGACTTGGTGGGGTCAATAGATATTACTTCAACCTTTTCTCCTCCACTGGCTACACTCACCCTAGATGCGACCAAAGTATTCGATAGGGTCAATTGGCCCTATCTGGCCGCAGTGCTGAAGAAGTTTAACTTTGGGGAGAATTTTTGTCGGACCGTATCCCTCATGTATAATGCTCCATCGGCAAGGCTGCTAATTAATGGTGCTTTGACAGATTATTTTAAAATTATGAGAGGTACGAGGCAGGGCTGCCCACTCTCCCCCCATCTCTTCAATCTGTACATCGAACCGTTTGCGCAAATCTTAAGGGCCGATGAAAATATTCCATCATTCAGATTTGGGGAGTGGGAGAGGCGAGTCGCACTCTATGCAGATGACATCCTTATTTTAACATCAGATCCGGAGACATAATTCCCTGTGGTTATTAAGAGGGCTGAAGAGTTTGGTCGCATCTCGGGTATGAGATAAATGCTAGTAAAACCGACATCATGGCATGGAACATCCCTAATTACAGTTGGATGTGACCAACTCAATGCGATATCTGGGAATCTGGGTGATTCAAGATGTTGGAGGCATCGCTCAAGCTAATTTAGAGAGAGTGTATAATGAATGTAGAAAATTGTTAAAAACTTGGTCCAATCTTCCACTAACCATATTAGACAGAGTGAGTCTGATAAAGATGTCTATCCTTCCTAAATTTAACATTTATTTTTAACACTGTTCCCCTTGCCTTTGATGGTAAAACCTTGGATAAGTGCCAGAGAGAGATAAATTCCGTCATTTGGAAATATAAATCGGCGAGGGTGGCATGGAAGAAGTTGAGGAGGAGGAGGGAAAAGGGGGGCAGCCTTGCTGGATCTGCAGTACTATGCATGGGCTTTTCAGCTGTCCCACTCTAGAATGTTTTTAAAATCACCGTCAACTTCATCTGCTGGGACAATGTTTAAAGCCATGCTGGTAGGTGCGGCATTACCAACCGACGGATAATAGTTCAAATTTGGGGACCAAAAAAACTTTAAAAAGTAAAGTTAAAAATCCTTATGTCTAAGGCGAAGGCCTGGCTACAGATAAGGAAAAGATTAGGTCTGCCGTATTTTTCAAACTATGCACCTATCTGCGACTCCCCGGGCTTGCCACTATGTCTGAAAGACAGACTAGCAATTCCGGTGAGGGATGGAGGAATAACAAGATGGGGAGAACTGATGGCAGGAAGGTCCTTGAGGTCTTGGGAGGAGCTACGGGAACAGTTGGGCCCTGGGTTCTCTAGTTTTAAGTTCTTACAATTAGACAGTTGGGTCAAGGCTCTGTGTAGGACAGGGGTATCAATTGGGAAGATTAGTACCATGGAACAACAGTTGGTGGAACAACAAGGGGGGGGATAAGAGGTGACTCAGTGGTAATGGAGCTTGCTAGAGGAGGCTGATGGAGAGTTCACTCTCCCGGAGGAATTGTGGGGGGAAGAGTTAGGTGCCCAATGTACAGAATCTTGGAAAAGATCTTGTATCCTCCTGTACAAAATTGTTAAACCAGCATGGCTGAGACGTAATCATTTTTTTACGATACACCGAGCCTACCTCTCACCCTTGAAACTGTCTAAATTTATCCCAGGTAAGAAATGCAATAAGTGCAACTACATCGAGGCCTCGGACGTCCATATGCTCAAGGACTGCCCTTGCTTTGCCCAGTTCTGGGAGGAAGTGAAAGTAACTCTAGAATCAATCTTAAACATATCTGTGTCCATCACACTGCCACTTATTATCTTTGGCTGGGATGCTAGTATAACTGGTCATGCAAGGTCTTTTTTTTTTTTATGCAGTTTTGCTGGCCAGGAGACAAATATGTAAATTCTGGGCAGAAAATACGGCACCATTACACGCAAACTGGTTGTCATCTATGTACGAAACATCTAAAGTGGATATGGCCAGATCTTGCAGTAATCGCAACTTGGCATTTTGGGACCTTTTGGTTCAGTGGAAATAGCTGCCGGGGTTTTTTCCCCCCCCGGTCTTATGATTATGCCATTCAACTCCAAGGACAATGGTCCCTTCCCTTCGTACCATGGTTGGTCCTACAGGCAATTAATACCAAGATGGAGTAAGTGCAGGCCCGCTCCTGTTTATTCCCTATACCTCTTAAGGTCCATCTACTGCCAATCTTCAGAAATCGTGTCACCGAGTAGGCAACAGTAAACACCTCATATCTCGGAGCACGACACGCATGGTGGTTGGCGGCTTACTAAGAGGAGGGCAAGGCAAATGAGGACAAAAGAAAAAAAAAGAAAAAGGGAAAACCCCCCCCCCAAAAACAGGGTTATCGACTACTACAGGGATTTTCCAACGGATGCACCCAAGCACTGTGGTGTGTCGATACCACTGTTGATGTTCGCAGATGACACTCTTCTAATATCCAAGACCCAAGAAGGGCTCCAGAGAGCAATCAGGCATTTTGAGATCTTCTGTAGCGATTATGGCCTTACCATCAATGTGTCTAAAACCAAATTTATGGTAATGCATAGGTATAAGCAAGTGAAAGGAAGAGCAATAATGAATGGGGAGTTGCTAGAGCAAACCCATTCGTTCTCATACTTGGGTATCACACTGGGTTCAAGGCTGGATTGGAAACCACACATTAATCAACTAGCTATTAGACATGCCCAGCTGGCGGGAGTACTCTTAAGAGAACTGCGCTCTTCGGCCACCCAACCCATACCTCCGGCACTAAAAATCTATGACACAAAAATACGAGCATCTATATTGTATGGGGCCTAACTATGGGAGTCATGTAACATCTCTGAACTGACAAATGCCCAAAATAAATTTGTAAGACAAATAGCGAGGCTCCCACCATCTACCCCGCTTTTGTCGCTCTATCTTGACCTGGGCTGCCAGAGAATAGAGGATGTAGCGCGCTTTAGACCCATAGCATACTGGCTGATGGACGGAATGTTGCACAATGGCAAAACTTTCACCCCCAGTCAGAGATCTGGGTTTAATCCATTGTTATTTTGCTCACCAAGCCACCCCAGTTCAGAAATGGCCATATGCAAATCAGTCTTGACCCTGTGCCTCATGGGAACAGTCCAGCCCGAACTGCCAAGCCATGTCTTCCCTGGACCGGAATCCAGCATCCTAGGACCGGTTTCTGGCTATCAGCCGTCTTCAGCCAGGATAGCTTGACTCCAGTGGCATAGTGAGCACGGGACCCACACGTCTGGGCATACCCTTCCCACATAGGGTGAACAGCAAAACACACAAGATGATGGACGGAATGTTGCACAATGGAAAAACATTCACCCCCAGTCACAGATCTGGGTTTAATCCATCGTTATTTTGCTCACCAAGCCACCCCAGTTCAGACATGGCCATTTGCAAATCAGTCTTGATCCTGTGCCTCATGGGAACAGTCCAGCCCTAACTGCCAAGCCATGTCTTCCCTGGACCGGATTCAAGCATCCTAGGACCGGTTTCTGGCTATCAGCCGTCTTCAGCCAGGATAGCAGGGCATACCCTTCCCACATGTTTTGCCATTGTGCAACATTCCGTCCATCATCTTGTTCGTTTTGCTGTTAACCCTATGTGGGAAGGGTATGCCCAGACGTGGGTCCCGTGTTATACTTGGTATATATCTATCTATATATATCTATCAATATATATCGCTCTCTCTCTCTCTCTATATATATATATATGTATATATATATTCACTGAAAAAACCATAGGTTATAGACCATATATAGTTAGGAATTTGCATTTACAAAACCTTGAAAATTCACTGAAAAAACCATAGGTTAGAGACCATATATAGTTAGCTGGACATTTTATTGACATAAAACCAATGAAATTCCATATATAGTTAGTTGCACTAACTATATATCGCGCACCCGCAATCCACTGCTGATGATGTCACATATTACATCATTCATGACATGGTCAGTGACATCACTGATGACATCACTGATGACATCTCAAATGACATCACTGATGACATCACTGATGACATCTCAAATGACATCACTGATGACATCATCTAGTGTCTGTGTGTTTTTGTAAAGTTTAAATATGTTTTACATATTGAAGAATGAGTGGATGTATGGAAGACTGAGTGTGTGTGTGGCTGGCTGGGAGGTGTGTGACTCTGTGCATATCAATGTGTACTTGTATCAGTGATTGTATAAGAGAGTAAGTATGTGTTAGTATATGTGTGAAAAGTATGGTGTTCTGTGTTTAACTGTGTAGATGAGGAAATCGAAGTGTAATTGATTCTTCACAGGACTGACTAGGTGTATGAGTGCATATGATAGTCTTGTAATAATGAGTGACTGTATGTATGAGTGATTGTATGGGTGAATGAGTGAATGTGTGTGTAGACGTAGGAATCAGTGAGTGTGTATGTAGTAACTGGTATTGGTGTGTCATGATGTCATCAGTGATGTCATTTGAGATGTCATCAGTGATGTCATTTGAGATGTCATCGGTGATGTCATCAGTGATGTCACTGAAGTATGGTGTTCTGTGTTTAACTGTATAGATGAGGAAATGGAAGTGTGATTGATTCTTTACAGGACTGACTAGATGTGTGAGTAACTCCATGGATGAGTGGCAGTGTGTGAGTGTCTGCATAGGTGTATGAGTGCATATGATAGTGTTGTAATAATGAGTGACTGTATGTATGAGTGATTGTATGGGTGAATGAGTGAATGTGTGTGTAGACGTAGGAATCAGTGAGTGCGTATGTAGTAACTGAAATTGGTGTGTCATGATGTCATCAGTGATGTCATTTGAGATGTCATCAGTGATGTCATCAGTGATGTCATTTGAGATGTCATCAGTGATGTCATCAGTGATGTCACTGACCATGTCATGAATGATGTAATATGTGACATCATCAGCAGTGGATTGCGGGTGCGCGATATATAGTTAGTGCAACTAACTATATATGGAATTTCATTGGTTTTATGTCAATAAAATGTCCAGCTAACTATATATGGTCTCTAACCTATGGTTTTTTCAGTGAATTTTCAAGGTTTTGTAAATGCAAATTCCTAACTATATATGGTCTATAACCTATGGTTTTTTCAGTGAATTTCATTGGTTTTTTAAAAGCTAATATCTATAGCTGTAAAATATATTCTTTATTACGCGACGTATCACGTAGCCACGTGAGACGCCTCATGACGCGTCGCATAACCGTGACGTATCGGCTCTGCAGCGCAAACAAAACCCGTAACGTAAGCGTGCCGGAGCACGCTTACAGATATATATATTTTTTTTAACCTTAATTAGACAAAATCCACACGTGCACATATCTTGAGGCCTTGCAAAGGCACATCAAACAAACAGTCCCTACAATTTTGTCAAGTTTGCTGGAAATCTATTCCCTTAATTTTTTTTTACTGTTTCTCTTGGTTTTCCCCTTGTTACGCTTACCGGGACGCTACCCGGTACGCGAACCGGACGCTCCAAAAACACAAGATGGCGGACTCCCGTTACGCTGCCGGTTAGCTGCCCGGTTCGCGTACCGGGAAGCGCCTCTGCCGCGAAAAATCGCGGGGGACTTTAATATCCCCCTCATCAATCCTAGGGGGTCAGGAGGGGTTTACCTTGCCCCCTTTCCTTCATTTCCCCCTTCTTTTTTCACCACATCTTGTCTCTCGAACCTACCGAGAGACAAGATGGCGGCCGCTCCGGTCTGTTTACAATGTTGACAGCTACGCTGCCGGTTAGCTGCCCGGTTAGCTGCCCGGTGAGATGCCCGGTTCGCGTACCGGGACGCGCCTCTACGGCGTAAAATCGCAAAAAAATTATTTTATTTTTTTTTGCCCCGCGGGGCACTTTAATATCCCCCTCATCAATCCTAGGGGGTCAGGAGTGGTCTACCTTGCCCCCTTTCCTTCATTTCCCCCTTCGTTTTTCACCACATCTTGTCTCTCGATCGTACCGAGAGACAAGATGGCGGCCGCTCCGGACTGTTTAGAATGTTGACAGACACCGGAGAGCCAATCAGCTTCACTTCGCGAAGTTCCGTTACGCGTCAGGTACGCAAACCGGGGCGCTAACCGGAGCGCTGTCACAGATATATATTTTTTTTTAAACGTTAATTTCTCAAAATCCACTGGAGCACATATATTGAGACATAGCAAAGGCACGTCGGGCAAACCATATCTACAATTTTGCCAAGTTTCATGTAAATCTATTCAGCCGTTCGAGCTTAAAGTGAGTCCAACCGCCCTATGGAAAAATGAATGGGAAAAACGTGTTTTGGGACCCCCCTTGTTTCTCGCCCCCCCCCTTGACGAAACCCCCCCAAATTTTCAGGGGCTGCTCAGAAACGAAATGTGCCATTTTCCTGAAAATTTCAGCCAATTCCGTCCACAAACGCCAAAGTTATTGGACATAGAATTTTCAGAAATCCCATAGAGAAAAAATCCTAACTATATATACCCACTGGCTATCGCCAGTAGGTAATATACATATATAAACATATATAATCTGCATATCTATATAAATATAAATGCATGCATACATATACATATATGCATACATATGCATGTTATTTACATGAAAGTTTTAAAAACACTAATAAAAGCAAAGCTAAAAAGCCACCTCATTACAAACAGAATGGCTTTAACTTAAACGAGGGCGAGATCTATTGCATTTTCAATGCTTGTTTACTTTGGTTCTATCAAGAAGGCATTCAGATGTTTCACACATTTGCCATAAATTCTGAATGTTAGCACTCTAGTTGCTCATTAGATCACTGTAGTAAAGCTAGTGCTCACCAGGGAAGTTTGCTGCTAATCATGGTTTGCAGCCATTTTCCCGCATTTTTTATCCCGCAGACTTTCAGTCCGCATACCATTATCCCGCAAGGTCATTGACCTCGCATACCATTATCCCGCATTTTTTCAAAACGCATGTGCATTTATCGCGGATGCCTTTACAAAGAATTACGTTTTAAAGGCATGTATGGTAAATGCATTTGCGTTGTGAAAACCACGATGACGAGAGAGGTAAGTGGGTTTGTGTTAATTTTTTCGTGGGTTAGTGATTGTGTAGTGTAGTGTAGTGTTGTGTAGTGTAGTGTTGTGTTAGTGTAGTGTAGAGTTGTGGTGGTTGTTTAGTGTAGGGTCATGCTGGGGGTAGTGTTTTAGGGTTTAGGGTTGTGTTGTAGTGTTTGCGTAGTGTAGGGTCATGCTGGGGGTAGTGTTTTAGGGTTTAGGGTAGTGTTGTAGTGTTTGCGTAGTGTAGGGTCATGCTGGGGGTAGTGTTTTAGGGTTTAGGGTTGTGTTGTAGTGTTTGCGTAGTGTAGGGTCATGCTGGGGCTAGTGTTTTAGGGTTTAGGGTAGTGTTGTAGTGTTTGCGTAGTGTAGGGTCATGCTGGGCGTAGTGTTTTAGGGTTTAGGATAGTGTTGTAGTGTTTGCGTAGTGTAGGGTCATGCTGGGGGTAGTGTTTTAGGGTTTTGGGTAGTGTTGTAGTGTTTGCGTAGTGTAGGGTCATGCTGGGGTGTAGTATTTTAGGGTTTAGGGTAGTGTTGTAGTGTTTGTGTAGTGTAGGGTCATGCTGGGGGTAGTGTTTTAGGGTTTTGGGTAGTGTTGTAGTGTTTGCGTAGTGTAGGGTCATGCTGGGGGCAGTGTTTTAGGGTTTTGGGTAGTGTTGTAGTGTTTGCGTAGTGTAGGGTCATGCTGGGGTGTAGTGTTTTAGGGTTTTGGGTAGTGTTGTAGTGTTTGCGTAGTGTAGGGTCATGCTGGGGTGTAGTGTTTTAGGGTTTTGGGTAGTGTTGTAGTGTTTGCGTAGTGAAGGGTCATGCTGGGGGTAGTGTTTTAGGGTTTTGGGTAGTGTTTGCGTAGTGTAGGGTCATGCTGGGGGTAGTGTTTTAGGGTTTTGGGTAGTGTTGTAGTGTTTGCGTAGTGTAGGGTCATGCTGGGGGGTAGTGTTTTAGGGTTTTGGGTAGTGTTGTAGTGTTTGCGTAGTGTAGGGTCATGCTGGGGGTAGTGTTTTAGGGTTTTGGGTAGTGTTGCAGTGTTTGCGTAGTGTAGGGTCATGCTGGGGGTAGTGTTTTAGGGTTTAGGGTAGTGTTGTAGTATTTGCGTAGTGTAGGGTCATGCTGGGGGTAGTGTTTTAGGGTTTAGGGTAGTGTTGTAGTGTTTGCGTAGTGTAGGGTCATGCTGGGGGTAGTGTTTTAGGGTTTAGGGTAGTGTTGTAGTGTTTGCGTAGTGTAGGGTCATGCTGGGGGTAGTGTTTTAGGGTTTAGGGTAGTGTTGTAGTGTTTGCGTAGTGTAGGGTCATGCTGGGGGTAGTGTTTTAGGGTTTAGGGTAGTGTTGCAGTGTTTGCGTAGTGTAGGGTCATGCTGGGGGTAGTGTTTTAGGGTTTAGGGTAGTGTTGTAGTGTTTGCGTAGTGTAGGGTCATGCTGGGGTGTAGTGTTTTAGGGTTTTGGGTAGTGTTGTAGTGTTTGCGTAGTGTAGGGTCATGCGGGGGGTAGTGTTTTAGGGTTTAGGGTAGTGTTGTAGTGTTTGCGTAGTGTAGGGTCATGCTGGGGGTAGTGTTTTAGGGTTTAGGGTTGTGTTGTAGTGTTTGCGTAGTGTAGGGTCATGCTGGGGGTAGTGTTTTAGGGTTTAGGGTTGTGTTGTAGTGTTTGTGTAGTGTAGGGTCATGCTGGGGGTAGTGTTTTAGGGTTTAGGGTAGTGTTGTAGTGTTTGCGTAGTGTAGGGTCATGCTGGGGTGTAGTGTTTTAGGGTTTTGGGTAGTGTTGTAGTGTTTGCGTAGTGTAGGGTCATGCTGGGGGTAGTGTTTTAGGGTTTAGGGTAGTGTTGTACTGTTTGTGTAGTGTAGGGTCATGCTGGGGGTAGTGTTTTAGGGTTTAGGGTAGTTTAGTTGTTTAGTGTATGCTAAAGGCATATTCGTTCTAAAAGTTTTCGTTATTTTAATTTGCGGCCTAATAGTACATGCAGGATTTTTTTTGCGGACTGATGGTATGCGGGATTTCGTCATATATTCGCTAATCATACTTTCTATGGCAAAATGAACCCCCTCATTTTGTTCCTTTTTAAATTAAATGTTTTAAGAGTTACCACTTTATTCCAATCAAGATGGCTTCAGGTGTGCCATACCTTTGTAATAAGTAGAACTGTTAGCACGCTAGTTGTTCTTTAGAACACTCTGGGACATTCTGTCATTGGGCTATAGTTGGGCTACATCTGGCTGATATTTGGGCTACATTTGTTTTTTTTGTCTCTGGTGGCCATCTTTGGGCTACATTGGGCTACATTGGGCTACATTTGGGCTCCAACATATATATAGCCCAATGTAGCCCAATATATATTTTTCAAAGTTAATTTTCGTAAAAACCACTGGAGCCTATATCTTGAGACATAGCAAAGGCACATTGGGCTACCAGTCCCTACAATTTTGCCAAGTTTGGTGTAAATCCATTCAGCCGTTCAGGCTAAAAGTGAGGCCAACCGCCCTATGGAAAATTGCATGGGAAAAACATGTTTTGGGACCCCCCTTTTTTCTCGGCCCCCCCTTGACGAAACCCCCCCAAATTGTCAGGGGCTGCTCAGAAACAAAATGTTCCATTTTCCTGAAAATTGCAGCCAATTCTGTCCTCAAACGCCAAAGTTATTCGACATAGAATTTTCAAAAATCCCATAGGAAAAAAATCCTAACTATATATACCTACTGGCTATCGCCAGTAGGTAATATATATATATATATTCACTGAAAAAACCATAGGTTATAGACCATATATAGTTAGGAATTCGCATTTACAAAACCTTATTTTACTCACACAAAACCATTGAAATTCCATATATAGTTAGTTGCACTAACTATATATCGCGCACCCGCAATCCACTGCTGATGATGTCACATATTACATCATTCATGACATGGTCAGTGACATCACTGATGACATCACTGATGACATCTCAAATGACATCACTGATGACATCTCAAATGACATCACTGATGACATCACTGATGACATCTCATTTGACATTACTGATGACATCACTGATGATGATATCATTCATGTGATAATACGATGAACCTCTTCAGACTCTAATATAACCTTAGATACAATCAGTGTAAACAGACACTCACAGACTGTCACTCATCCATGGAGTTACTCACACACCTAGTCAGTCATGCAAAGAATCAATCACACCTCCATTTCCTCAACTATACAGTTATACAAACTTTACTTATTCAAACATATACTAACATATATTTACTCTCTTATACAATCCCTGATACAAGTTCACAATGATCCATACAGCCACTCACACATTCACTGGCTCTTATGCACAGTTATTTATATATGTCAACTCTCACATGTACTGTGTTTTACATATGTACTTACTTTGACATGTAGCACTGAGATATCCATTCACTCACCAATACACTCATGCACACAGTCAACCACCCATACAGCTGTTTCCACATGCACTTTTGAAACCATACATCTAGTGAATCAACTGCTCACACATCTATGCACAGAGTCATACACCTCCCAGCCACCCACACACACACTCAGTCTCCCATACAAATACTTGGGCAACCAATCAATAACCCATATAGTTACTCATATAGCTACTTATCAACACATGCACCAGTTTACAGAACAACAGACATAATGATGCACAAATTAAGACAGTTTAGTCACTAACCCATGCACTCAGTGAGACACATTTAATCACTCACTCATACAGTCAGTCATGCACCTACTAAATCCTTCATCCAGACACTTATACATCCACTCATTCTTCAATATGTAAGACATATTTTAACTTTACAGAAACATACAGTCACTGGATGTTGTCATCAGTGATGTCATCAGTGATGTCATTTGAGATGTCATCAGTGATGTCATCAGTGATGTCACTGACCATGTCATAAATGATGTAATATGTGACATCATCAGCAGTGGATTGCGGGTGCGCGATATATAGTTAGTGCAACTAACTATATATGGAATTTCAATGGTTTTGTGTGAGTAAAATAAGGTTTTGTAAATGCGAATTCCTAACTATATATGGTCTATAACCTATGGTTTTTTCAGTGAATTTTCAAGGTTTTGTAAATGCTAATTCCTAACTATATATGGTCTATAACCTATGGTTTTTTCAGTGAATTTTCAAGGTTTTGTAAATGCTAATTCCTAACTATATATGGTCTATAGCCTATGGTTTTTTCAGTGAATATATATATATATACATACATATATAAACATATATCATCTGTATATCTATATAAATACAAACATAAATGCATGCATACATATACTTATATGCTTACAGATGCATGTTATTTACATGAAAGTTGAAAAAACACTAATAAAAGCAAAGCTAAAAAGCCACCTCATTACAAACAGAATGGCTTTAACTTAAACGAGGGCGAGATCTATTGCATTTTCAATGCTTGTTTACTTTGGTTCCATCAAGAAGGCATTCAGATGTGTCACACATTTGCCATAAATTCTGAATGTTAGCACTCTAGTTGCACATTAGATCACTATAGTAAAGCTACTGCTCACCAGGGACGTCTGCTGCTGGTATTCAAAGTGCATGTTTCAGTCTGCATGTCAGAATTTTTTTAATGAAATAGAAGAGGATTTGAGAAGTCACTCAAAATGATCCCTAATTTTTCTTTCTGAAGCACTAATCATACTTTCTATGGCAAAATTAACCCCCTCATGTTGTTCCTTTTTAAATTGAGTGTTTTCAGACTTACCACTTCATTCCAATCAAGATGGCTTCAGGTGTGCCATACTTTTGTCATAAGTAAGACTGTTAGCGCTCTAGTTGTTCTTTAGAACACTCTGGGACATTCTGTCATTGGGCTATACTTGGGGTACATCTGGGTGATATTTGGGCTACATTTAGGCTCTTTTGTCTCTGGTGGCCATCTTGGGAGACTGTATGTCAGAAATTTTTAATGAAATTGAAGAGGGTTTGAGAAGTCACTCAAAATGTGCCCTAATTTTTCTTTCTGCAGCACTAATCATAATTCATATGGCAAAATATACCCCCTCATTTTTTTTCCTTTTTAAATTAAAGGTTTTAAGAGTTACCACTTTATTCCAATCAAGATGGCTTCAGGTGTGCCATACCTTTGTAATAAGTAGGACTGTTAGCGCTCTAGTTGTTCTTTAGAACACTCTGGGACATTCTGTCATTGGGCTATATTTGGGCTACATCTGGGTGATATTTGGGCTACATTTGGGCTCTTTTGTCTCTGGTGGCCATTTTGGGAGACTGCATGTCAGAATTTTTTAATGAAATAGAAGAGTATTTGAAAAGTCACTCAAAATGTGCCCTAATTTTTCTTTCTGCAGCACTAATAATACCTTCTATTGCCTAATATACCCCCTCATTTTGTTCCTTTTTAAATTAAATGTTTTAAGAGTTACCACTTTATTCCCATCACGATGGCTCCAGGTGTGCTATACCTTTGTAATAAGTAGGACTGTTAGCGCTCTAGTTGTTCTTTAGAACACTCTGGGACATTCTGTCATTGGGCTATACTTGGGCTACATCTGGGTGATATTTGGGCTACATTTGGGCTCTTTTGTCTCTGGTGGCCATTTTGGGAGACTGCATGTCAGAATGTTTTAATGAAATAGAAAAGGATTTGAGAAGTCACTCAAAATGTGCCCTAATTTTTCATTCTGCAGCACTAATCATACTTTCTATGGCAAAATATACCCCCTCATGTTGTTTCTTTTTAAATTAAATGTTTTAAGAGCTACCACTTTATTCCAATCAAGATGGCTTCAGGTGTGCCATACCTTTGTAATAAGTAGGACTGTTAGCGCTCTAGTTGTTCTTTAGAACACTCTGGGACATTCTGTCATTGGGCTATACTTGGGCTACATCTGGGTGATATTTGGGCTACATTTGGGCTCTTTTGTCTCTGGTGGCCATTTTGGGAGACTGCATGTCAGAATGTTTTAATGAAATAGAAAAGGATTTGAGAAGTCACTCAAAATGTGCCCTAATTTTTCATTCTGCAGCACTAATCATACTTTCTATGGCAAAATATACCCCCTCATGTTGTTTCTTTTTAAATTAAATGTTTTAAGAGTTACCACTTTATTCCAATCAAGATGGCTTCAGGTGTGCCATACCTTTGTAATAAGTAGGACTGTTAGCGCTCTAGTTGTTCTTTAGAACACTCTAGGAGGCTGCAGTAGAACACAAAGGAATCAACTGACAGTCTCTGTCCTTGTTGGATGTACATGTTTTACTGAGAATGTCAGACTTCATTTTCACATGACTGAGAAAGATAATGTGAATTTACAGAAAATATGCTTTCAGTTTAGCTTATAGATCCCCTTCCAAACCACTGTGGGAAAATCATGAGATATTAGTTTTCTTTCAAACAATATTCATGATATCACAGCAGAAGGTTTTTTCACATGGTAAAATCACCTTAGAACCCACCACAATTCCTAAAACGAGTATGGTACCATCAACAAATGATTTATAATGTAACTAAAGTCCTAAAACCCTCTATTAACTACAATGCTTTTTAATGAGGTGCTATCATGTATATTGGTCCCAAGATGGCTGCCAACACTTCTTGGATGAAGTGCTGACAGCCAATCAGATCAGATGTGTGGTTAGGCTACGCCCAGATATATATCTTTTTTTTAACCTAAATTACTAAAAATCCACTGGAGCACATATATTGAGACCTAGCAAAGGCACATCGGGCTAACAGTCCCTACAATTTTGCCAAGTTTCGTGCAAATCCATTCAGCCGTTCGAGCTAAAAGTGAGGCCAACCGCCCTATGGAAATTAACATGGGAAAAGCGCATTTTGGGACCCCCCTTTTTTCTCGGCCCCCCCTTGATGAAACCCCCCAAATTTTCAGGGGCTGCTCAGAAACAAAATGTTCCATTTTCCTGAAAATTTCAGCCAATTCCGTCCACAAACGCCAAAGTTATTAGACATAGAATTTTCAAAAATCCCATAGAGAAAAAATCCTAACTATATATACCTACTGGCGACCGCCAGTAGGTAATATATATATATATATATATATATATATATATATATATATATATATATATATATATATATATATATGCTCAAAACAACTCGAACCAAAACTCTGACAGTCCCACAATCTTCAGGATGTCGCCGGAGGAGGAAACGAGAGCGGACCCAGCTTGCAGGTGAAAAGATTATTTATTCATTCTACCCGCCATCAGCATAACTTTTCGGCCTACCCAGAGGCCTTGTTCACACAACGCTAGTCAGGGAACAGGTGATTTTTAAAGTGCAAGTGCTCAGAAAACCTATTGCGTGATTGGTTGCAACACCGAGTTCGCCCATTAGACATAGAAAATTTCATTGCATTTCTAAAAAGCCTATTTTTTTCACATCGAGGAACATAACCCCTATAAATAGTGTTAATCAACATATAAATATATTATTTGCGATAAAAATGCTTACATAAAGTTCAAAGCAAAATGTCAGCAATAAAACACTAATAAAGAGGGAACGTGACTGTCAGAGACGTTACATACATCACATTGTCATCATGTTAACACTGTGAACCATCCTCATTTGATATAACCCAAGTGGGTAAATTCATGGTAATAATGCTAAATTCAAGAATAAAAAATGCAATACGGGCATCGCAGTGTTGGCAAAACGCAACATAGTGCAAAGGAACTGTGTAAATGGTGCACTCAATATAAAAATTCCTTTATAAAGAACAGTTACAACCAGATTAAAAACCGAAAGAACCATTGTACTTTGCTAATGAGAACAGGCAAGAGCCTCCGAACTTCCCGTGGGATAAAGTTGTTAATACAGTAAACAGGGAAGTAAATGATCTAAACAACAAGAGAAGGCAGTAAGGATTTAGAGGTTGCACTACCCCAATATACACAAAAGTCAAAGCAAAACCGTATTTGCCAAAGTTGCCCACCTCTTAGGTCCACTGCCTGAGGACCTCAATTTTACAAGAAAAGAAAGAACAGAGAGGCAACAAGCAATCAAGTACGGTACATCAACATTTTCAAGAGAAGTATACATAAGCGTTCACAAATGAGTAGTAGTCCTTCATTGATGTTCTTCAGATATTTTTATTGCAATCTTCATAAAGTATCTTGAAATCAATACAGCCAACGCGTTTCGCCCAGATCGGGCTTCCTAAGGGCTGTAGGTATAACCATACAATAATCAGGATATATGCATCCATAATTAAAACACATTTGATTAAGACATCACAGTATTACTAAAGCAAACCGCCAACACGAATTTTTATATAAATATTTTTTTTTATTTAGTTATTTGTAGTAACACAATTATTAAAAATATATATTTTACATTATATACATTTTATTTCTTAATTGTTCTAATTAACTACTATGAAAAGCATACAGCTATAGATCTATAAATATATATATATATATATATATATATATATATATATTACCTACTGGCGGTTGCCAGTAGGTAGTTATAGTTAGGATTTTTTTCAATGTTAAATCTCAAAATTCTATTTGGAATTACTTTGGCACCGGTTGACGAATCTGCCTGAAAATTTCCTGAAAATGGCCTCGTCGAGCTCCGGTCCTTCCTTGAAAGTTTGGGGGGGATACGTCAAGCGGGGGCCGAGATAAAAGGGGGGTCCCAAAACGCGTTTTCCCCATGTTAATTTCCATAGGGCGGTCGATTTCACTTTTAACCCGAACGGCTGAATGGATTTCCACCAAATTTGGCAAAATTGTAGGGACTGGTAGCCCGATGTGCCTTTGCTATGTCTCAAGATATGTGCTCTAGTGGATTTTGAGTAATTTAGGTTAAAAAAAATATATATATCTATAGCAGCGCACCGGTGCGCGCACCGGGGAGCGCTCCGAGCGCGTGACGCGAGGTGCGCATGGAAAGCTGATTGGCTCTCGGGTGTCTGTAAACATTCGAAACAGTCCAGAGCGGCCGCCATCTTGTGTCTCAGTAAAATCGAGACATAAGAGGTGGCTAAAACAAAGGGGGAAATGACCATAAGGCGTCAGGGATAGACCCCTTTGACCCCCTAGGTTTGATGTGGGGGCTATAAAAGGGCCCCGCGGGGCATTTAAAATATTTTTTTTTTTTCGTTTTGCGCGGGGGAAGCGCCCGGTGCGCGCACCGGGGAGCGGCCCTGGGAGCGTACTATGAGGAAAAAAGGTGACAGAGTTTTTAAAAAATGAAGTTTTGATTTAGAAATTGGAGGTAGTTCTAAAAAGAACTTTTTTTTTCTTCTTTTTGTTGTTTTATATTTTTTTTGTGTTTTTTGAACTTTTTGAACTTTTTTTGGCTTTTCAAAACAGTTTTATATTTTTTTTGTATTTTTTTAGGGGGAGAAACAAAAAAAGGGAATTGAAACTGGCTCAACTGGAGCAAAAAAACAAAAAACCCCAAAAATTACTTCTTTTTGGGGCACTTGTGATTATCACCTGCAAGGACGATGAGCTTAACGCTTTTTTCGCCATAGGCGATAAGCTTGCCACATGCAGAACAAGTGATTTTAAAATCAGCAAATCTCGGCTGAATGCAAGGCATCACCTCGGATGTTTCTGGTTCTGATGAAGTGGGTTGGTTTCTTTGGGAGGGGGTCCTTGATGACTGGGGGAGGTTACTGGCCAGTTCCCTGAACTCTGCACGAGAGTAGTTGTTTGGGTGCTTTCTGGTCATGTGCCGAATCATGGTATAGTTACCAAAAGAATATTTTTTGTTTGGGTTGCCCCGTGAAAGTTCATCATTGCAGATGAGGCAAGTCACCTTGGGCGCATTCACCTTTTTTTCCCCTCTGGGATTGAAAAAAACTGCCATACAATGTGTGGTTTGGGTTTGTAAGGTGTATTTTCTTCTGGCAGCCATCTTCTTCTCCCCTCCTCCTCTTCCTCTTCCTCCTCCTCCTGTTCTTGACCACCAATATAATTTGGAGCTGGTCCTCTTGGTGGTTGTGGTGGTGGTGGTGGGGCAGATGCACCAGCTGATGCTACTACTGAAGCCATTATTTGGAGCAAAAAAGTAGAGAGAGCAACAAACAGGTCTTCCTCAGTCAAAGGACAAAGTCAGAATAAGGAAAAAAGGTGGGGTCTTTCATCATTTAGAAAAAAAAACTGTCCTGAACCAATGAGAAGTGTTATTTTCAGGTCACAAGACCAGGGGCTTCATCATTATGAAACTAAAACTGTTATGAACCAATGAAAAGTGTTATTTTCTGCTCACATGACCCGACGCGCTTACGCTACGCGCCCGGGGCGCGCCCGGGGGCGCGCCCCGGGTCGCGCAGCGTAAGCGCGTCGGAAGTTTACGTTGTGCGATCGTATTCGCTCGAGTACTTCCGGGTGCGCTTACGCCGTGCGTATCACGCGGTCGCGGCTACGCGATACGTCACGATCATGTTTTCGTTTGCGATATTGGCGCTCACGGGACGCTCCCCGGAGCGCGCCCCGGGGCGCTTTTCAGAAATACGCTTTTCGGGGCGCTCCCCGGGGCGCGCTCCGGGAGCGCTCCCCCCAAAAATTTAAAAAAAAAAATGGGATAATTGTAGGGACAGGTAGCCCTATTCTGAAGTGGTTTGTAAAAAAAATTAACTTTAGAAAAATATGTATTGTGCTACATTGGGCTTAATATATGTTAGAGCCAAAATGTAGCCCAAATGTAGCCCAAAGTAGCCCAATGTAGCCCAAAGATGGCCACCAGAGACCAAAAATTGTAAATGTAGCCCAAATTTCAACTAGATGTAGCCCAACTGTAGCCCAATGACAGAATGTACCAGAGTGTTAAAAAGAACAACTAGAGTGCTAACAGTCTTATTTATAAAGTGAAACTTATAGTTAGGAATTAGCATTAACAAAACCTATGAAATTCACTGAAAAAACCATAGGTTTCACACCAGTTATAGTTAGGAATTAGCATTTAAAAAACCTATGAAATTCACTGAAAAAACCATAGGTTTCACACCGGTTATAGTTAGGAATTAGCATTTAAAAAACCTATTAAATTCACTGAAAAAACCATAGGTTTCACACCAGTTATAGTTAGCTGGAAATTTTACTGATATAAAACCATTGAAATTCCCACGTTATAGTTAGTCGGACTCACTATAACTTGCGCGTGCAATGCACTGCTGATGACATCACATATTACATCACTCATGACATGGTCAGTGACATCACTCATGACATCACTGATGACACCATCCAGTGAATATGTGTCTTTCTGAAAAATAAATATTAGTGAGTTATGTTTAAATATTTAAATACATATATTAGTGTTTCACTTTGTGTATAAGTGGCTACATGTGTTGATAAGTAGCTACATGCGTATGTATATGGGTTATTTGATATTTTTATTAGTATCAGTATGAGTGTCTATATGGTTTGGTGGGGGTATTACTTAGCACATAGATGCATGAGTGACTGACTCTTTGTTTGTATGTGTTTTGAAGACAGCATATGCACAGGACTGTATGGGTGGATGAGTGTCTATATGTGTTTGTTAGTGAGTGAATGACTGTCTCACTAGTGTCTTTATCAGTAACTACATATGTTTTAATCTAGTATATATGAATATTGATGTATATAAGTGAGTATATGTGAGAGTAAGAGATTGTAAGATTTCCTGTTTAAATAAGTATGTGTTTGTATAAGTGATTGTTTAAGAGAATAAATATGTGTAATTTTCAATAGAAGTAAGGTGGAAGTGTGTGTATAACTCTATATTCAAATAAATGGTTGTTCAATAGTTTATTTGCACGTGTGAATATGTGTGTGAGTAACTTTTGGATGAATGTCGGTGTGTAACAGGATGTATAGGTGTATCTCTTCATATGATGAGTGAGTATATGTATGAGTGACTATATAGAACTGTTGGTGAATGAGTGGATGTGTATATAGATAGTGGAAGTACAGAATTGCTTGTTGTAACTGATATAGGTATGTCCATTTTTTAAAAATTTCAGTTTCTATTTTTGAATATGTGTCTCAAGGGTTACTTTACACTGAGAGGAGGTCTGTCACTGTGTCACAAGGATGGTGTCATCAGTGATGTCATGAGTGATGTCACTGACCCTGTCATGAGTGATGTAATATGTGATGTCATCAGCAGTGCATAGCACGCGCAAGTTATAGTGAGTCCGACTAACTATAACGTGGGAATTTCAATGGTTTTATATCAGTAAAATTTCCAGCTAACTATAACTGGTGTGAAACCTATGGTTTTTTCAGTGAATATATATATATATATATATATATATATATATATATATATATATATATATATATATATATTACCTACTGGCGATAGCCAGTAGGTATATATAGTTAGGATTATTTCTCTATGGAACTTTTGAAAATTCTATGTCTAATAATTTTGGCGTTTGTGGACGGAATCGGCTGAAATTTTCAGGAAAATGGCACATTTCGTTTCTGAGCAGCCCTTAAAAATTTGGGGGGGTTTCGTCAAGGGGGGGCCGAGAAAAAAGGGGGGTCCCAAAATGCGTTTTTCCCATGTTAATTTCCGTAGGGCGTTTGGCCTCACTTTTAGCTCGAACGGCTGAATGGATTTGCACGAAACTTGGCAAAATTGTAGGGACTGTTAGCCCAATGTGCCTTTGCTGGGTCTCAATATATGTGCTCCAGTGGATTTTGAGAAATTAACGTTTAAAAAAATTTATATATCTGTGACAGCGTCCCAGATAGCGCACCAGATCGCGTCCCTTTCGCGTCACGGAGCTTTGCGAAGTGATGCTGATTGGCTCTCCGGTGTCTGTCAACATTCTAAACAGTCCGGTGCGGCCGCCATCTTGTCTCTCGGTAGGATCGAGAGACAAGAAGAGGTGAAAAACGAAGGGGGAATTTAATGAAAGGGGGCAAGGTAGACCCCTCTTGACCCCCTAGGAATGATATTGGGGTTATTAAAGGGTCCCGTGGGGCAAATAAAAAATAATTGATTTTTCGCGGTAGAAGCGCTTCCCGGTTCGCGAACCGGGCCGCAAACTGGTAGCGAAACGGGAATTCGCCATTTTGTGTTTAGGTTTAATTAAATTACAGGGTATAAGGGGGTACGGGAGACGTATCCTGATCCCTTATGTTTTCTGAGGGTGGCTGAGGAGGCTCATATATGTTGATACATGTCTTCCAGCGGCTGTGCGTGAGCGTTTTATTTTTTTGCTGCGTGACGTCTGTTAACGTTCGATTCGATGGAAATCAGGAAGTGTTGACCGCCATTTTTTCACTGCGAGTAAATATTTTATTTGTTATAAATAAATCATTATTGATAAACATTGTCTGCATCATCTTGCCTTTTTTGCAATGCCACACTTTTGTCGAGCACAGCAGCCATTTTAGATGCCTTGACCAGACCCACTGTCTGCACCCTCGCAAGCATCTCCCCCATGCACTGGTCACTCCTGCTCTCTTTCTCATGTATGGGCTAGAAACCTCCTCCCATCTGCGCTGTTCTTTTCTGAGAATCACACCCTGTGCCCGCCCGACACCTGCCTTTCACCCTATTCACTACCGCACCCTCTGACACTCCTCTTCCTCTGTGTCCGATTGTCCAGGCCCGTCCCAGGCTATCACCTAGCCCTGCAGATGTAGTTTATGGCCTCAACTGTAAAGAATCACCCCTCTTCAAAGAAGTTACAGTAGATCAAGGCCCCCACCCGATGAGATCCGTCACACTACACGCGTTCCTGCAATCTGATAACCATCCAGTATTGTGATTGGAGAGGGGATTCTCACTGTGAGGGTGTGTGGGACCGAGCCTGAAGCGGAAGATTCCAGGGATGCCTTTTTGTACATCAAAGTCTTCACAATTATGTGTCACATTAAAAATATATAGCACTCCAACAAAGTAGAAGGAAAATAACACTTTAATAACTTATAAATATATACATCGCAACAAAAACAGTAAACACCTTCAAACATTTTTTATTAAAACAGAAGCAACAATGGTCAGTAGCGGTCTGTTGTGCGAATAGTCCCAAGGCAGCATATTTACCTAGAGTGGTGCTGTGTAGGACATTCTGAATGGAAATTAACCAGAACTATAACCATCTACTTCCAATAATATAACTTTTATGCCCAAATTACGCAAAGATTTAGCTAATCTGCTAAAGGGGGAGTCGCCATTTCTTTACAATAATCAATAATGAAAAATCAACATCAATAGGGTTGTCCGTATTCCTGATGCAGCACTATAGTGCAACATACACAGCACCTGGGGTGTCAAGAGTGAACAGGTCCTAGCTGCTTAACCAATGACTGACAAATGCTATATTAAACACTTACTATGTATAATACTTGCGTTCACAATAGTTTTACTTTACAAAACAGAACAAAAGATGTCCCCTGTAAGTAAACCCATATTAGCTGTTTCAGTTATTGAACATCCTAAGGTTTTATGACATGGGGAACAGTAGTGATATCCTGGGCGGGTGATGGAACTGGGTTTGTTAATGGAAAAACATCTACAGAGAAAACTATTGGTAAATTATACTTCTCCGGAAATTTAAAACTCACAAATGTTTCATTTGTGTAATCGTTTTATGAACACGTACATTAAAAAACTAAAAGAAATGCCAAGAACGTCCCATGTGAAAGTGAATTTTATCTGCCAATTTTTTTCTTTTCCTTCTCATGAAAAGAAAGTTAAAGCCAGGTTCGTTACCTGCCTCATCTGCAAAAAAAAAACTCTTGAGAGGGACCGAAAAAAAATATAGCTATGGTAATCATACCATGCATCGGCACATGGAGAGGTGGCACCCTCTTAATTATTCTAAAGCACAACTTCGAGATTTGGGGGATAACCCCCGACCGGCAAAAACATCCACCAATGACTTAGCAATAAGTGAGTCAGAGGCAAGGGAAACGGTCCCAAATCTGCAAAAGAACTTTGGGCAGATGAGATTGACTTGTGTAGCATGTGGAAAATTAATTTCATGCGGAGAGATCAGTATTACTTCAATAAATACAGTAATCAATGAGGCATTAGAACTTAATATCAATTCATTTTCCGAACGTGTAATCAGTACCTGTCCCATGTCAATTCATTGTTCGAACGTATATTCAATACCCATCCCGGATCAATTCATTGTCCGAACATATAATCAGTAAAAAGTGCGACAAGTGCAACAAAATCATATCGATAATTCATTGTGAGCAAGTACCAAAAGTGTCGACAATTCTAACCTTCAATAAATACAGTAATCAATGATGCATTAGAACTTAATATCAATTCATTGTCCGAATGTGTAATCAGTACAAGTCCCATGTCAATTTATTGTTAGAACGTATAATCAATACCCATCCCGGATCAATTCATTGTCCGAACATATAATCAGTCTTATCCCATATCAATTCATGTGCTAAAAACTGCATACATATCTCATGATATCAAGGCTGAGCAATCGGGGCACAATAGTTTCATTTGTACCGGCGCCATTTTGGGTGAGGTCAGGAAGGTCCAAGTATAGTCAAAATGTCTCCACCAACTCGTGGTTGGACCGGGACCTCTTTCGGCAGTCCAAAAGTTTTCGTTGAAGGGTAGTAGAGGGGACTGGTGACATGAACCATCAGTCAAAGAGGGGTGGGAGGCAAAAATCTCTCCTACCGGGTCATACTGGTTTCCCACCGGAACTAATCAAGTTGGTAGTCTTGCAGGATTTTGGTGATTTCAAGACTGAGGCCGGCGCCGGCATGAGCGCGCCGACGTCCCGTGGCTACGTCGTGGTCGTTCCGTGGGTGATCATGGCAGTCATTCCCCATCGGGGGTCGGGGGCCCCCGTGGCTCTTATAGAATCTTCAAAGTTGAGGAGAACGTTTCTGGATGCAGGACTCATTTTCTAGTTGAACTCAGAAGCGCTGTTGCACCGCAACAGTGGACGAGACCCCCGCTGGGTGAGCGGAGCATCATTGCCTCGCAATAGTGGACGAGACCTTTTGTCGGGTGAGTGCAGCGTCGCTGCATCGCAAGAGTGGAGGAACCCTTTTGTTGGGTGAGTGGAGCGTCGCTGCATCGCAAGAGTGGAGGAACCCTTTTGTTGGGTGAGTGGAGCGTCGCTGCATCGCAAGAGTGGAGGAACCCTTTTGTTGGGCGAGTGGAGCGTCGCTGTATCGCAAGAGTGGAGGAACCCTTTTGTTGGGTGAGTCGAGCGTTGGGGGTGCAGCTGAGGGGCCCCCACCTGGGGGGGTGGGAGAGGCTCGTTCGCGCCGCCTCTCCCTCCCAGCGCACCCCACGCCGACACCTGGCGTTGATATCCGTGATGTCCGGACCAGGCGATAAGAGGGGGGGGGTCGGAGGCAGAGGCAAGACACCCCCCCGTGGCCTGCAGGGCGCCGCCTCAAGCCCGAACGGGGAGCTCATATCAAGCCGGGGCCAGACCAGGAGATACGAGGGGGGGGGTCGGTGGCATGTGCAAGACATCCCCCCCGTTGTCGCAGCCATTATCTAAGAAAGAAGAAGAATCCCTCGGCCTCTGCTTCTTTCTTGGCCCGGAGATACGAGGAGAGGGGGGGGGTCGGTGGCATGTGCAAGACATCCCCCCCCGCGTATTGTCGCAGCCATTATTGAAGAAAGAAGAAGAATCCCGTCGGCCTCGGCTCCTCTCCTGGCCCACCTTACGGGATGACCTCCCCGGCCGACGGCTGCCAGCAGGACTCGCCCTACACGTGCCGAAGGCCTCGTCTTCCGGATGGGCGTAGCCGCGAACCTGTTGCACTTCGGGAGTTTCCGGAATGGGGGTAGGTATCTGCTGATTTGTATTTATTTCATGTTACCGTTATTGGGTGTGGCGGGCGGTGGGACAGACATGCTTGGAGCAGTGGGGGGGGGGTGGCGGAGCCTAGCTACCTTGTGGCTGCCGTAACGTCAAGCTTGGCTTCTTTCACCACTTTCATGTTTCTTATTTCTAGCGAAGTCAAAAACTCATCAGAGGCCTACTGATTTTGTTCGATTTCTTTCCCTTCCTTTTCAAGTGTGTTTCATGCTAAAGTTTCTGTTTAACAGGATACAGGGATTACTTCGTATTTTACATATGTCTTCTTTATTAGGGGTTCTCTCCGGTTGAGTCAGATGATGTACCTCTAATAAATGGTCCGGGTGGAACTAGTTTCTCAATCAGTGGGGAGTAGATGGGCATGACAGATTACAACGGGGGACAAAGGTCCGCATTACCCACCCTTCACTACTTGCAAAGACTAGACAGAATATTTCTATTCCACGTTATTTGCAAACAGAGAGTACCTCGAAAGAACTATTCCTTGAACAATAAATGTCCAGCCAATCAATCAATCAGGCATGACGGATTACAACGGGGGACAAAAGTCTGCATTACCTATCCTTCACTATCTGCAAAGGGAGACAGAATATTTCTATTCTTCTCTGTTTGTAGACAGGGAATATCTCAAACAGCAATAATCGATAAAAAAATTAGTAGGATTATAACACTTTAATAACTTATAAATATATACATCGCAACAAAAACAGTAAACACCTTAAAACATTTTTTATTAAAACAGAAGCAACAATGACAACTAACAGTAGTGATATCCTGGGCGGGTGATGGAACTGGGATTGTTAATGGAAAAAGATCTACAGAGAAAACTATTGGTGAATTATACTTCTCCGGAAATTTAAAACTCACAAATGTTTTATTTGTGTAATCGTTTCAGGTCAAACGGATTGTGGGACAATGTTCACAATGGAAGAGTCACCAAAAGGCACTTGGATCGATGTTGCAGCAGGCTGCCATGTATATAGTTATTTAATAAAACGTTTTACCCTGTTACTTTGCTGCTGTGTTGTATATATTTATAATATTTGCATAGGGTTTGTCGTTATTTTGGGTGGGGTGGGGTGGGCGGCGGAGTCGAGCTGTCTTGCAGCCATCATGGTGTGGAGCTAAGTTCATCTTACTAGTTTCGTATTTCTCATGAGGGGTTGTTCTTAATGTTTCTATTTTAGCGAGGTCAAAAACAGATCCCATTAGTGGCCTACTGATTTTGCTCGATTCCTTTTGTTTTTTTAAACGATTTTTCACTATCTGCAAAGACTAAACAGAGTATTGCGACTCTGTGCTTGTTTGTAAATACAGAATGAACCAAAGAGAACCAATTCTAAAACAGTAAATGCTTGGATAGCAATCAATCAAATAGAGAGAGAAGCAGGCACGACGGATTACAACGGGGGCAAAGGCCTGCGTTAACTACCCTTCACTATCTGCAAAGAGAGAGTACTGCTAAGAGAAAAGAGTGGGGGGG
This sequence comes from Lissotriton vulgaris, assembly GCF_964263255.1. NCBI lineage: Eukaryota > Metazoa > Chordata > Amphibia > Caudata > Salamandridae > Lissotriton > Lissotriton vulgaris. The sequence continues at coordinate 783,503,993 of NC_141694.1, read as the reverse complement.
GAGGGGGGCAGCGTTCAAAGCACATCAGCGTGCATAAACACGAAAATGTTTTTACCTATCATGTACTTGACATTTGACAGCATTTGATATTTGGTATTAAAAAACCATTGAAATTCACTGAAAAAACCATAGGTTATAGACCATATATAGTTAGGGATTAGCATTTACAAAACCTTATTTTACTCGCATAAAACCATTGAAATTCGCATATATAGTTAGTTGCGCTAACTATATATCGCGCACCCGCAATCCACTGCTGATGATGTCACATATTACATCATTCATGACATGGTCAGTGACATCACTGATGACATCAATGATGACATCTCAAATGACATCACTGATGACATCACTGATGACATCTCATTTGACATTACTGATCACATCACTGGTGACACCATTCATGTGATTATACGATGAACCTCTTCAGACTCTGATATAACCTTAGATACACTCAGTGTAAACAGACACTCACAGACTGTCACTCATCCATGGAGTTACTCACACACCTAGTCAGTCATGCAAAGAATCAATCACACCTCCATTTCCTCAACTATACAGTTATACACACCTTACTTATTCGAACATATACTAACACATATTTACTCTTTCATACAATCCCTGATACAAGTTCACAATGATCCATACAGCCACTCACACATTCACTGGCTCTTATGCACAGTAATTTATATATGTGAACTCTCACATGTACTGTGTTTTACATATGTACTTACTTTGACATGTAGCACTGAGATATCCATTCACTCACCAATACACTCGTACACAGTCAACCACCCATACAGCTGTTTCCACATGCAGTTTTGAACCCATAGATCTAGTGAATGAACTGTTTGCACATGTATGCACAGAGTCACACACCTCCCAGCCACCCCCACACACACACTCACTTTCCCATACAAATACTTGGACAACCAATCAATAACCCATACAGTTACTCATATAGCTACTGATCAACACATGCAGCAGTTCATAGAACAGATATAATGATGCACAAATTAAGATAGTTTAGTCACTAACCCATGCACTCAGTGAGACACATTTAATCACTCTCTCATACAGTCAGTCATGCACCTACTAAATCCTTCATCCAGACACTTATACATCCACTCATTCTTCAATATGTAAGACATATTTTAACCTTACAGAAACAGACAGCCACTGGATGATGTCATCAGTGATGTCACTGACCATGTCATGAATGATGTAATATGTGACATCATCAGCAGTGGATTTCGGGTGCGCGATATATAGTTAGCGCAACTAACTATATATGCGAATTTCAATGGTTTTATGCGAGTAAAATAAGGTTTTGTAAATGCTAATCCCTAACTATATATGGTCTATAACCTATGGTTTTTTCAGTGAATATATATATATATATATATATATATATATATATATATATATATATATATATATATATATATATATATATATATATATATTATTCCAAAGTGCCCATGCATTCAGAGGCGCACTCCTCCAGCCGGTGAGTAACAACCCTTTTATTTCACAAAGCTGAATTACAACTCTGGCTATTTCCGTCCATCTGCCTTACGCGTTTCAGAGCAAACGTGCTCTTTCATCAGAGGCAGTTTTTAAAAGGCACAATCGTTTCTGGATTCCACAGTTCCTTGCATTGCAATTATTTATAGGCTTCAGGTGTGCCTTTTCCGGTTAGTCCGGTCACTTACATTTGTATGCATGCTGGTGGTTGTGTGCTTTTTAAAACATGGCATGGACACCTGAAGCCTATAAATAATTATATTTGTGTATAAGTGGCTGCATGGGTTGGTGAGTAGCTACATGTGTGTGTATATGAGTTATTAGATGTTTTTTTTAGTATCAGTATAAGTGTCTGTATGGTTTGGTGGGAGTATTACTCAGCACATAGATGCATTAATGACTGACTCACTGTATGTGTTTTAAAGACAGCATATGTGCAGGACTGTATGGGTGAATGAGTGTGTATATGTGAGTGTTAGTTTGTGAATGACTAGTGTCTTTATCAGTAACTACATATGTTTTAATCTAGTATATGTGAGTATTGATGTATATAAGTGAGTATATGTGAGAGTGAGAGATTGAAAGAGTTCTTGTTTAAATATGTATGTGTTTCTATAAGTGATTGTTTAAGAGAGTAAGTATGTGTAAGTTTCCTTAGAAGTAAGGTGGTAGTGTGTGTATAGCTGTATATGCAAATAAATGGATGTTCAATAGTTTATTTGCATGTGTGATTATGTGTGTGAGTAACTTTTGGATGACTGTAACAGGATGTATAGGTGTTTCACTACATATGTATGAGTGACTATATAGAACTGTTGGTGAATGAGTGGATGTGTATATAGATGATGGTATTACTGAATTGGTTGTTGTAACTGGTATGGGTATATCCATTTTTTTGAAAATGTTAGATTCTATTTTTGAATATGTGTTTCAAGGGTTACATTACACTGAAAGGAGGTCTGTCACTCTATCACAAGGATTGTGTCATCAGGGATGTCATGAGTGATGTAATATGTGACGTCATCAGCAGCGCATTGCAGTCGCGCAAGTTATAGTGAGTCCAACTAACTATAACGTGGAAATTTCAATGGTTTTATGTCAGTAAAATTTCCAGCTAACTATAACTGGTGTCAAACCTATGGTTTTTTCAGTGAATTTCATAGGTTTCTTAAATGCTAATTCCTAAGTATAACTGGTGTGAAACCTGTGGTTTTTTCTGTGAATTTCATACGTTTTTTAAATGCTAATTCCTATCTATAACTGGTGCGGAACCTTTGGTTTTTTCAGTGAATTTCATAGGTTTTATAAATGCTAATTCCTAACTATATATAGGGCCTCAAACCTATGAAATGTAATAAGTTTTATAATGAATCCTATATTGTATATTTATATAATACTATTTTATTATTTATTTATTTTTTTTATTTTTTTTCCCTGGTGCGCTCCCGGGGCGCGTACCAGGGAGCGCCCCGGTCAGCGCAATTTTGCCACGCGCCCAGGGGCGCGTACCGGGGAGTGTCCCGTTAGCGCTATTGCCGCGAACGAAAACATCATCGTGACGTATCGCGTAGCCGCGTCCGCATGATACGCATGGCGTAAGCACGCCAGGAAGCACCCACGCGTATATGAACGCGCTACGTATGCGCCGCGGGCCGCGCCCCAGGCCGCGCCCCGGGTCATGCACCGGGGCGCGTACCGTAAGCGCGTCGCGTCATGTGACCTGAAAATAACACTTTTCATTGGTTCAGATCAGTTTTGGTTTCCAAATGATGAAAGCCCCCACCTTTTTTCCTCATTCTCACTTTGTTCTTTGAGTGAGGAAGACCTGCTTTTTTCTTACAGATATGGCTACAGTACTATCAGCAGCTGGAGCATCTGCTCCACCACCACCACCACCACCACCACAAGGACCACCAGAACATCACATTGGTGGTCAAGAGGAAGAGGAGGAGGAGGAGGAAGAGGAGGAAGGGACAAGGCATTTCCTGCCTGAAGACACTCCACCATACAAACCTAGGGAGCACTTCATATGGGAGTTTTATAAAATCCCAACTGGTTTCAAAAAAGTAAATGCTGCAAAGGTGACCTGTCTCATCTGTGGTGCTGTGCTATCCAGGGGGAACCCTGCTAAAAAATATTCCTTTGGGAATCATACAATGATTCGGCACATGCAGCGTTTGCACCCTATTAACTATTCTGCAGCAGATGTGAGAGAACTCTGCAAAAACCTACCCCAATCATCTGGCACAACCTCAACAACCAAAGAACCCACTCCATCGGGTCCAGAAGCAAGTCAGTTGATTTCAAGTATACAACCAAAGTTTGGGGGATACAAAATTGTTTGTGCACATTATGGGAAATTAATTACTTATGGTGAGCAGAGCATTACACTCATCATGCTTGCTGGTGATAACCACAAATGCACAAAGAAGCCTTAATTTTTTCCTCTTTTTTTTGCTCCAGTTGAGCCGTTTACAAATCCCTGTTTTGTGTTTCTCCCTATAAAAAATACAAAAAAAATATAAAACTGTTCAGAAAAGCCAAAAAAAGTAAAAAATGTTCAAAAAACAATAAAAAAATATAAAACAACAAAAAGAATAAAAAAAACAGTTCTTTTTAGAACTACCTCTAATTTTAAAAAAAACTAATTTTTAAAAAAAAAAAATGTCATTCTTTTTTCTCCATGGTACGCTCCCCGGTCCGCTACCCGGTGCGCGTACCGGGCGCTCCCCACGCAAATCGAATAAAAAATATATTTTTTTTGGTCCCCCGGGGCGCTTTTATAGCCCCCACATCAAACCTAGGGTGTCAGGGGGGTCTACCTTGCCCCTTTTTGGTCATTTTCTCCTTTGTTTTTGCCACCTCTTGTGTCTCGATCCTACCGAGACACAAGATGGCGGCCGCTCCGGACTGTTTGGAATGTTTACAGACACCCGAGAGCCAATCAGCTTTCCGCGCGCAAGTCGCGTAGCGCGCCCGGAGCGCTCCCCGGTGCGCGTACCGGAGCGCAGCCATAGATATATATATTTTTTTGAACCTAAATTACTCAAAATCCACTGGAGTACATATCATGAGACATAGCAAAGGCACATCGGGCTACCAGTCCCTACAATTTTGCCAAGTTGTGTGTAAATCCATTCAGCCGTTCGAGCTAAAAGTGAGGTTGACCGCCCCATGGAAATTAACATGGGGAAAACACGTTTTGGGACCCCCCTTGTATCTCGGCCCCCGCTTGACAAATCCCCCCCAAACTTTCAGGGAAGGACCGGGGCGCCACGAGGCAAATTTGAGGAAACTTTCAGGCAGATTCCTCAACCGGCGTCAAAGTTATTCACAATAGAATGTTGAGATTTTGCATTGAAAATAATCCTAACTATAACTACCTACTGGCGACCGCCAGTAGGTAATACACACATATCTATATATATATTCACTGAAAAAACCATAGGTTTCACACCAGTTATAGTTAGGAATTAGCATTTAAAAAACCTATTAAATTCACCGAAAAAACCATAGGTTTCACACCAGTTATAGTTACCTGGAAATTTTACTGACATAAAACCATTGAAATTCCCACGTTATAGTTAGTTGGACTCACTATAACTTGCGCGCCTGCAATGCACTGCTGATGATGTCACATATTACATCACTCATGACATGGTCAGTGACATCACTCATGACATCACTGATGACACCATCCAGTGAATGTGTGTCTTTCTGAAAAATAAATATGTTTTATATTCAACTGGTTTACATCTTTTCTTGAGGGCCGCCGACAAACAGTCTGGGCCTCCCCGAGCTCCGCTAAGATGCCGCCTTTGGGAGCCGGAGTTCCGCAGGGTTCTGTGTTGAGCCCGACTCTTTTTAACATCTTTATGACACCTCTGGCGGCACTGGTGGAGTCTTTTGAGGCCCAGATCGTGTCCTACGCTGATGACACTCAATTGCTCTTCACGTGTAGGAAAGATCAGGCTTTTGATGGAGACAGCATTCGGGGCTGCTTGGGGATGGTCTTCAACTGGTTTCAGCGGAACAGCCTCAAAGCTAATTCCACAAGTCGGAGGTACTGTTTTTTGGCTGTGCCTCGGACCCTGATTGGCGGGCCTGGTGGCCAATGGATATGTGTCCCCCCGCTCAGGCATCCCAGGTGGCAAAAAATCTGGGAGTCAAGATTGATAATAATCTGACGCTGAGATCACATATTCTTGGTTTGACGGGCACGTGCTTTGGCATTCTGAAGATGCTCCGAAAGTTCCTACCTTTGCTCACAGAGGAGCATAGAAAGATTACAGTGCAAGCCTTAATTGGCTCCAGACTGGACTAGGCCAACGTCCTTTATTTAGGTCGTCCAGACTATCTTGTTCAGAGGCTGCAGGTTGTGCAGAACTCTGCGGCCCGCGCCATTTTTGGCCTCCATAAGCGAGCGAGAGTATCCAGGTTGGTGCAGTCGCTTCACTGGCTGCCCATCCGGAAGTGGATTATGTTTAAAGCATTGACCCTGGCTCACAAAGCGGTGTTTAGCTCGGGAGCAAGGTACTTACAGCGTAGGCTCGTCTTCTATCGCCCGGTGCGATCTCTGCGATCGGAATCTTTGTTTTTGGCCGTGGTCCCCCGAGTGAGGAAGGCCCGTACCGGGGGTCGCTCCTTTGGTTTAAGGGACCCTCAGTTGTGGAACACCCTGCCTCTGGCCTTGCGGCGCACTCTCAATTTGCTCCTGTTTAGGAAGAGCCTTAAGACCTGGCTTTTTAACCTTTAGGTTCTCTTTCTTTTCCTTGTCTGTTTCTGTTTTATGGTGTTATGTTGCTACACTGAGTTGCCTAAATAAGGCGCCGGGACACTCTTACTGAGTAGCCGTGCGCTATAGAAATGATATATAACATAACATAACATATGTATATGTAAAGGTCGATGGAAGAATAAATGTTTAAATAAGTGTTTAAATGGATGTTTTTAAAAAAAAAATGATTGATTAACTGGCTTTTTTAAGTGTATCTTAGTGAATACATATATTAGCGAGTAATGTTTAAATATTTAAATGTTTGTATCAGTGTTTCACTTTGTGTATAAGTGGCTGCATGGGTTTGTGAGTAGCTACATGTGTGTGTATATGGGTTATTAGATTTTTTTTTAGTATCAGTAAGAGTGTCTGTATGGTTTGGTGGGGGTATTAGCACATTGATGCATCAATGACTGACTCACTGTTTGTATGTGTTTTGAAGACAGATTATGTGCAGGACTGTATGGGTGGATGAGTGTGTATATGTGTGTGTTAGTGAGTGAATGACTGTCTCACTAGTGTCTTTGTCAGTAACTACATATGTTTTAATCTAGTATATGGAGTATTGATGTATATAAGTGAGTAAATGTGAGAGTGAGAGATTGTAAGAGTTCCTGTTTAAATAAGTATGTGTTTCTATAAGTGATTGTTTAAGAGAGTAAGTATGTGTAAGTTTCCTTAGAAGTAAGGTGGTAGTGTGTGTATAGCTGTATATGCAAATAAATGGATGTTCAATAGTTTATTTGCATGTGTGAGTATGTGTGTGAGTAACTTTTGGATGACTGTCGGTGTGTAACAGGATGTATAGGTGTATCACTACATATGATTAGTGAGTATATGTATGAGTGATTATATAGAACTGTTGGTGAATGAGTGGATGTGTATATAGATGGCGGAATTACTGAATTGGTTGTTGTAACTGGTAGGGACATCTCTATGTTTTTGAAAATGTTAGTTTCTATTTTTGAATATGTGTTTCAAGGGTTACATTACACTGAAAGGATGTCTGTCACTTTGTCACAAGGATGGTGTCATCAGTGATGTCATGAGTGATGTCACTGACCATGTCATGAGTGATGTAATATGTGACATCATCAGCAGTGCATTGCAGGCGCGCAAGTTATAGTGAGTCCAACTAACTATAACGTGGGAATTTCAATGGTTGTATGTCAGTAAAATTTCCAGGTAACTATAACTGGTGTGAAACCTATGGTATTTTCAGTGAATTTAATAGGTTTTTTAAATGCTAATTCCTAACTATAACTGGTGTGAAATCTATGGTTTTTTCAGTGAATTTCATAGGTTTTTTAAATGCTAATTCCTTTCTATATCGAGTTTGTAACCTACGATTTTTTTTTAATTTGCTGTTTTGTGTGAGTATTAATTAGTATTATTTTTTTATAATAATATTTAAAAATGTTTTTTTTTTACTAGTTTTTCTTGGGGCGCTCTGGGTCCACGCACCGGTAAGCTCTCCGGAAAGCGCACCCAGAGCGCTACTTGCGTTTGTGTAAAAAAATATGAATGAAAAGTAAATAATAACGCAAGACATTTAGTACCATACATATAAAAGCAGTTTTTTTGAATAGGAAATGAAAATAATTTTGCATTTCCGTGAAACTATCAAAACGTCACTTCGGCGCTCCGCGTAAGCGCCCCCGGAAGCACCTACGTTCGCGCCGCGTATGCGCCCCCGGAAGCGCCTACGTTCGCACCGCGTATGCGCCCCCGGATGCGCTCCGGTGCGCGCAGCGTCAGCGCGTCAGCGCGTCAAGTCATGTGACCTTAAAATAACACTTTTCATTGGTTGCTAACAGTTTTTTTTACAAAGAATGAAATCCCCACCCATTTCCTTTACTTCTTCTTTCACTTTTGTGACTGAAAGACATGCCTTTTTTCTCTTCGATCTTGCTTGGTTAATCATGGCTACCAGACCATCCAGCAGTGAAGATGAGCCTGAATTCATTGATGAAGAGCCTCCTCAGCCAAAGGTGAAAAAACATTTCATCTGGAATTTTTTTTCCATACCAGATGACCAGAAAAAGGTGAATGCTCCAAAAGTGGAGTGCAGGATCTGCCATACAGTCCTGTCACGGGGTGACCCCACTAAGAAATATTCTTTAGGGATCTCCACAATGCTTCGCCATGTGGAGAGGAGGCACCCCCAGAATTTTGCCCGGGAAAGTGTCAGGGCTCTGGCACAAGAGGTTCCCACATCCACCGGAGGAGCAACTACTTCTGTGAGGGGGCGATCGCAGGAGCTGGTTCCAAACATTCAGCCTGCATTCAACAAAGGTGTCCTGAAATGCAGATACTGCGATCAACTACTTACCTTTGGGGAGCAAAGTGTCCTGCTCATGGTTCGAGCATTGGAGAACCATCGCTGCCGTTCCCAGCCCTAATTTTTTTGTTTTTTTTGCTCCTGTTGAGCAGTTTCCATTCCCTGTTTTTGTTTCTGTTCTAAAAAAAGAAAAAAGAAGAAAAAAAAGTTATTTTCAGAACTACCTCCATCTCTCATCAAAGAGCTATTTTCTTAAAAAAATGAAAAAGAGTAAGTGAAGTGGAGTGCATTGATAATGGAAAGGAAAATGAGTAAGAAAGAACAGAAAGATATGAGAGAAGAAAGGAAGTGAAGTAGGGGGACTGAAAGAAGGTGAGTGTTGGGAAGGAAAGTAAGGAGAAGGAGAGTGAACATGGGGAATGTGGATATTCAAAGAAAATGTTGAAAAGGAACGGGGGTGTGGAAGGGTAAGAAAAGATGCATTGCTGGAGTTGCATCACTTTTGTGACACACTCCAGCAATGCATCACTTTTGCGCTTACAGATACGTCTGAAATACTGACGTATCTGTAAGTACTTCTGACATAATATGTCATATATTTAACATGACGCATGACTAGAAGACTGAAGGCCTCATTTATTAGGCCATGCGTCACTTTAACGCCACCGGTGCGTCACTTTTTGTGACGCACCACGAAATGTAAAAAATGCACCTTATTCAGTCATATTTACAAAGTGACGCATCTAGGTAGATGTGTCACTTTGTAAGCCCTTGCGCCACATTATACCTCAGGTGTAATGTATGCAAAAGGGACGTATTGACGCAAGAAAGGGTCGTAGAGGTGACGCAGTGAAATCTATGAGATATCACTGCGTCACATTTATGACGCTGTTGCGTCCAAATCTTGTGCCTGTATCACAACAGGTGTAAGACTGATGCAAGCCCTTTCACATGGGGCCTGGCCCCTTGTGAAAGGATGCATTGCTGGAGTTGCATCATTTTTGTGACACACTCCAGCAATGCATCACGTTTGCGCTTACAGATACGTCTGAAATACTGACGTATCTGTAAGTACTTCTGACATAATATGTCATATATTTAATATGACGCTTGACTAGAAGACTGAAAGCCTCATTTATGAGGCCATGCGTCACTTTAACGCCACCGGTGCGTCACTTTTTGTGACGCACCAGTGCTGTAAATAATGCACCTTATTCAGTCATATTTACAAAGTGACGCATCTAGGTAGATGTGTCCCTTTGTAAGCCCCTGCGCCACATTATACCTACGTCAAGTGTAATGTATGCAAAAGGGACCTATTGAGGCAAGAAAGGGTCGTAGAGGTGATGCAGTGAAATCTAAGAGATATCACTGCGTCACTTTTATGACGCTGTTGCGTCCAAATCTTGTGCCTGTATCACAACAGGCGTAAGACTGATGCAAGCCCTTTCACATGGGGCCTGGCCCATGTGAAAGGATGCATTGCTGGAGTTGCATCATTTTTGTGACACACTCCAGCAATGCATCACTTTTGCGCTTACAGATACGTCTGAAATACTGACGTATCTGTAAGTACTTCCGACATAATACGTCATATATTTAATATGACGCATGACTAGAAGACTGAAAGCCTAATTTATGAGGCCATGCGTCACTTTAACGCCACTGGTGCGTCACTTTTTGTGACGCACCAGTACTGTAAAAAATGCACCTTATTCAGTCATATTTACAAAGTGACGCATCTAGGTAGATGTGTCACTCTATAAGCCCCTGCGCCACATTATACCTCAGGTGTAATGTATGCAAAAGGGACGTATTGACGCAAGAAAGGGTCGTAGAGGTGACGAAGTGAAATCTATGAGATATCACTGCGTCACTTTTATGACGCTGTTGCGTCCAAATCTTGTGCCTGTATCACAACAGGCGTAAGACTGATGCAAGCCCTTTCACATGGGGCCTGGCCCCATGTGAAAGGATGCATTGCTGGAGTTGCATCATTTTTGTGACACACTCCAGCAGACGCATCTAGGTAGATGTGTCACTTTGTAAGCCCCTGCGCCACATTATACCTACGTCAGGTGTAATGTATGCAAAAGGGACGTATTGACGCCAGAAAGGGTCGTAGAGGTGACGCAGTGAAATCTATGAGATATCACTGCGTCACTTTTATGACGCTGTTGCATCCAAATCTTACGCCTGTTTCACAGCAGGCGTGCAGGCCCTTTCACATGGGGCCTGGCCCCATGTGAAAGGATGCATTGCTGGAGTTGCATCATTTTTGTGACACACTCCAGCAATGCATCACTTTTGTGCTTACAGATACGTCTGAAATACTGACGTATCTGTAAGTACTTCCGACATAATACGTCATATATTTAATATGACGCATGACTAGAAGACTGAAAGCCTCATTTATGAGGCCATGCGTCACTTTAACGCCACCGGTGCGTCACTTTTTGTGACGCACCAGTGCTGTAAAAAATGCACCTTATTCAGTCATATTTACAAAGTGACGCATCTAGGTAGATGCGTCACTTTGTAAGCCCCTGCGCCACAATATACCTACGTCAGGTGTAATGTATGCAAAAGGGACGTATTGACGCAAGAAAAGGTTTTAGAGGTGACACAGTGAATAAACTGGGTTTTCCCCATGCTACGCTCCCCGGTCCGCTCCCCGGAGCGCGTACCGGGCGCTCCCCCCGCGCAAATTGTTTTTTTTTTTTGCCCCGCGGGACCCTATTATAGCCCCCACATCAAACCTAGGGGGTCAGGGGGGTCTACCCTGCCCCCTTATGGTCATTTTCCCCTTTTTTTTTGCCACCTCTTGTGTCTCGATCCTACCGAGACACAAGATGGCCGCTCCGGACTGTTTCGAATGTTTACAGACACCCGTGAGCCAATCAGCTTTCCGCGCGCAAGTCGCGTAGCACGCCCGGTGCGCTCCCCGGTGCACGTACTGGGCGCGCCTATAGATATATATATTTTTTTGAACCTAAATTACTCAAAATACACTGGAGCATATATCTTGAGACATAGCAAAGGCACATCGGGCTACCAGTCCCTACAATTTTGCCAAGTTTGGTGGAAATCCATTCAGCCGTTCAGGCTAAAAGTGAGTTCGACCGCCCTAAGGAAATTAACATGGGAAACACGTTTTGGGACCCCCCTTTTATCTCGGCCCCCGCTTGACGAATCCCCCCCAAACTTTCAGGGAAGTATCGGAGGTCCGCGAGGCAAATTTGAAGAAATATTCAGGCAGATTCGTCAACTGGCGCCAAAGTTATTCACAATAGAATTTTGAGATTTTGCATTGAAAAAAATCCTAACTACAATAGGTAATACATATATATATATATATATATATATATATATATATATATATATATATATATATATATATATATATATATATATTCACTGAAAAAACCATAGGTTATAGACCATATATAGTTAGGAATTTGCATTTACAAAACCTTGAAAATTCACTGAAAAAACCATAGGTTAGAGACCATATATAGTTAGCTGGACATTTTATTGACATAAAACCAATGAAATTCCATATATAGTTAGTTGCACTAACTATATATCACGCACCCGCAATCCACTGCTGATGATGTCACATATTACATCATTCATGACATGGTCAGTGACATCACTGATGACATCACTGATGACATCTCAAATGACATCACTGATGACATCACTGATGACATCTCAAATGACATCACTGATGACATCATCTAGTGTCTGTGTGTTTTTGTAAAGTTTAAATATGTTTTACATATTGAAGAATGAGTGGATGTATGGAAGACTGAGTGTGTGTGTGGCTGGCTGGGAGGTGTGTGACTCTTTGCATATCAATGTGTACTTGTATCAGTGATTGTATAAGAGAGTAAGTATGTGTTAGTATATGTGTGAAAAGTATGGTGTTCTGTGTTTAACTGTATAGATGAGGAAATCGAAGTGTGATTGATTCTTCACAGGACTGACTAGGTGTATGAGTGCATATGATAGTCTTGTAATAATGAGTGACTGTATGTATGAGTGATTGTATGGGTGAATGAGTGAATGTGTGTGTAGACGTAGGAATCAGTGAGTGCGTATGTAGTAACTGGTATTGGTGTGTCATGATGTCATCAGTGATGTCATTTGAGATGTCATCAGTGATGTCATTTGAGATGTCATCAGTGATGTCATCAGTGATGTCACTGAAGTATGGTGTTCTGTGTTTAACTGTATAGATGAGGAAATGGAAGTGTGATTGATTCTTTACAGGACTGACTAGATGTGTGAGTAACTCCATGGATGAGTGGCAGTGTGTGAGTGTCTGCATAGGTGTATGAGTGCATATGATAGTGTTGTAATAATGAGTGACTGTATGTATGAGTGATTGTATGGGTGAATGAGTGAATGTGTGTGTAGACGTAGGAATCAGTGAGTGCGTATGTAGTAACTGGTATTGGTGTGTCATGATGTCATCAGTGATGTCATTTGAGATGTCATCAGTGATGTCATCAGTGATGTCATTTGAGATGTCATCAGTGATGTCATCAGTGATGTCACTGACCATGTCATGAATGATGTAATATGTGACATCATCAGCAGTGGATTGCGGGTGCGCAATATATAGTTAGTGCAACTAACTATATATGGAATTTCATTGGTTTTATGTCAATAAAATGTCCAGCTAACTATATATGGTCTCTAACCTATGGTTTTTTCAGTGAATTTTCAAGGTTTTGTAAATGCAAATTCCTAACTATATATGGTCTATAACCTATGGTTTTTTCAGTGAATTTCATTGGTTTTTTAAAAGCTAATATCTATAGCTGTAAAATATATTCTTTATTACGTGACGTATCACGTAGCCACGTGAGACGCCTCATGACGCGTCGCATAACCGTGACGTATCGGCTCTGCAGCGCAAACAAAACCCGTAACGTAAGCGTGCCGGAGCACGCTTACAGATATATATATTTTTTTTAACCTTAATTAGACAAAATCCACACGTGCACATATCTTGAGGCCTTGCAAAGGCACATCAAACAAACAGTCCCTACAATTTTGTCAAGTTTGCTGGAAATCTATTCCCTTAATTTTTTTTTTACTGTTTCTCTTGGTTTTCCCCTCGTTACGCTTACCGGGACGCTACCCGGTACGCGAACCGGACGCTCCAAAAACACAAGATGGCGGACTCCCGTTACGCTGCCGGTTAGCTGCCCGGTTCGCGTACCGGGAAGCGCCTCTACCGCGAAAAATCGCGGGGGACTTTAATATCCCCCTCATCAATCCTAGGGGGTCAGGAGTGGTCTACCTTGCCCCCTTTCCTTCATTTCCCCCTTCGTTTTTCACCACATCTTGTCTCTCGATCGTACCGAGAGACAAGATGGCGGCCGCTCCGGACTGTTTAGAATGTTGACAGACACCGGAGAGCCAATCAGCTTCGCTTCGCGAAGTTCCGTTACGCGTCAGGTACGCAAACCGGGGCGCTAACCGGAGTGCTGTCACAGATATATATTTTTTTTTAAACGTTAATTTCTCAAAATCCACTGGAGCACATATATTGAGACATAGCAAAGGCACGTCGGGCAAACCATATCTACAATTTTGCCAAGTTTCATGTAAATCTATTCAGCCGTTCGAGCTAAAAGTGAGTCCAACCGCCCTATGGAAAAATGAATGGGAAAAACGTGTTTTGGGACCCCCCTTGTTTCTCGGCCCCCCCTTGACGAAACCCCCCCAAATTTTCAGGGGCTGCTCAGAAACAAAATGTGCCATTTCAGCCAATTCCGTCCACAAACGCCAAAGTTATTAGACATAGAATTTTCAGAAATCCCATAGAGAAAAAATCCTAACTATATATACCCACTGGCTATCGCCAGTAGGTAATATACATATATAAACATATATAATCTGCATATCTATATAAATATAAATGCATGCATACATATACATATATGCATACATATGCATGTTATTTACATGAAAGTTTTAAAAACACTAATAAAAGCAAAGCTAAAAAGCCACCTCATTACAAACAGAATGGCTTTAACTTAAACGAGGGCGAGATCTATTGCATTTTCAATGCTTGTTTACTTTGGTTCTATCAAGAAGGCATTCAGATGTTTCACACATTTGCCATAAATTCTGAATGTTAGCACTCTAGTTGTTCATTAGATCACTGTAGTAAAGCTAGTGCTCACCAGGGAAGTCTGCTGCTAATCATGGTTTGCAGCCATTTTCCCGCATTTTTTATCCCGCAGACTTTCAGTCTGCATACCATTATCCCGCAAGGTCATTGACCTCGCATACCATTATCCCGCATTTTTTCAAAACGCATGTGCATTTATCGCGCATGCCTTTACAAAGAATTACGTTTTAAAGGCATGTATGGTAAATGCATTTGCGTTGTGAAAACCACGATGACGAGAGAGGTAAGTGGGTTTGTGTTAATTTTTTCGTGGGTTAGTGATTGTGTAGTGTAGTGTAGTGTTGTGTAGTGTAGTGTTGTGTTAGTGTAGTGTAGAGTTGTGGTGGTTGTTTAGTGTAGGGTCATGCTGGGGGTAGTGTTTTAGGGTTTAGGGTTGTGTTGTAGTGTTTGCGTAGTGTAGGGTCATGCTGGGGGTAGTGTTTTAGGGTTTAGGGTAGTGTTGTAGTGTTTGCGTAGTGTAGGGTCATGCTGGGGGTAGTGTTTTAGGGTTTTGGGTAGTGTTGTAGTGTTTGCGTAGTGTAGGGTCATGCTGGGGCTAGTGTTTTAGGGTTTAGGGTAGTGTTGTAGTGTTTGCGTAGTGTAGGGTCATGCTGGGCGTAGTGTTTTAGGGTTTAGGATAGTGTTGTAGTGTTTGCGTAGTGTAGGGTCATGCTGGGGGTAGTGTTTTAGGGTTTTGGGTAGTGTTGTAGTGTTTGCGTAGTGTAGGGTCATGCTGGGGTGTAGTATTTTAGGGTTTAGGGTAGTGTTGTAGTGTTTGTGTAGTGTAGGGTCATGCTGGGGGTAGTGTTTTAGGGTTTTGGGTAGTGTTGTAGTGTTTGCGTAGTGTAGGGTCATGCTGGGGGTAGTGTTTTAGGGTTTTGGGTAGTGTTGTAGTGTTTGCATAGTGTAGGGTCATGCTGGGGTGTAGTGTTTTAGGGTTTTGGGTAGTGTTGTAGTGTTTGCGTAGTGTAGGGTCATGCTGGGGTGTAGTGTTTTAGGGTTTTGGGTAGTGTTGTAGTGTTTGCGTAGTGAAGGGTCATGCTGGGGGTAGTGTTTTAGGGTTTTGGGTAGTGTTGTAGTGTTTGCGTAGTGTAGGGCCATGCTGGGGGTAGTGTTTTAGGGTTTTGGGTAGTGTTGTAGTGTTTGCGTAGTGTAGGGCCATGCTGGGGGGTAGTGTTTTAGGGTTTTGGGTAGTGTTGTAGTGTTTGCGTAGTGTAGGGTCATGCTGGGGGTAGTGTTTTAGGGTTTAGGGTAGTGTTGTAGTGTTTGCGTAGTGTAGGGTCATGCTGGGGGTAGTGTTTTAGGGTTTAGGGTAGTGTTGTAGTGTTTGCGTAGTGTAGGGTCATGCTGGGGGTAGTGTTTTAGGGTTTAGGGTAGTGTTGTAGTGTTTGCGTAGTGTAGGGTCATGCTGGGGGTAGTGTTTTAGGGTTTAGGGTAGTGTTGTAGTGTTTGCGTAGTGTAGGGTCATCCTGGGGGTAGTGTTTTAGGGTAGTGTTGCAGTGTTTGCGTAGTGTAGGGTCATGCTGGGGTGTAGTGTTTTAGGGTTTTGGGTAGTGTTGTAGTGTTTGCGTAGTGTAGGGTCATGCTGGGGGTAGTGTTTTAGGGTTTAGGGTTGTGTTGTAGTGTTTGTGTAGTGTAGGGTCATGCTGGGGGTAGTGTTTTAGGGTTTAGGGTAGTGTTGTAGTGTTTGCGTAGTGTAGGGTCATGCTGGGGTGTAGTGTTTTAGGGTTTTGGGTAGTGTTGTAGTGTTTGCGTAGTGTAGGGTCATGCTGGGGGTAGTGTTTTAGGGTTTAGGGTAGTGTTGTACTGTTTGTGTAGTGTAGGGTCATGCTGGGGGTAGTGTTTTAGGGTTTAGGGTAGTTTAGTTGTTTAGTGTATGCTAAAGGCATATTCGTTCTAAAAGTTTTCGTTATTTTAATTTGCGGCCTAATAGTACATGCGGGATTTTTTTTGCGGACTGATGGTATGCGGGATTTCGTCATATATTCGCTAATCATACTTTCTATGGCAAAATGAACCCCCTCATTTTGTTCCTTTTTAAATTAAATGTTTTAAGAGTTACCACTTTATTCCAATCAAGATGGCTTCAGGTGTGCCATACCTTTGTAATAAGTAGGACTGTTAGCACTCTAGTTGTTCTTTAGAACACTCTGGGACATTCTGTCATTGGGCTATAGTTGGGCTACATCTGGCTGATATTTGGGCTACATTTGTTTTTTTGGTCTCTGGTGGCCATCTTTGGGCTACATTGGGCTACATTGGGCTACATTGGGCTACATTTGGGCTCCAACATATATATAGCCCAAAGTAGCCCAATATATATTTTTCAAAGTTAATTTTCGTAAAAACCACTGGAGCCTATATCTTGAGACATAGCAAAGGCACATCGGGCTACCAGTCCCTACAATTTTGCCAAGTTTGGTGTAAATCCATTCAGCCGTTCAGGCTAAAAGTGAGGCCAACCGCCCTATGGAAAATTGCATGGGAAAAACACGTTTTGGGACCCCCCTTTTTTCTCAGCCCCCCCTTAACGAAACCCCCCCAAATTTTCAGGGGCTGCTCAAAAACGAAATGTTCCATTTTCCTGAAAATTTCAGCCAATTCTGTCGTCAAACGCCAAAGTTATTCGACATAGAATTTTCAAAAATCCCATAGGAAAAAAATCCTAACTATATATACCTACTGGCTATCGCCAGTAGGTAATATATATATATATATATATATATATATATATATATATAAATGCCTGGAGGATGCCCAAGGGTAGAAGAGACTTCAAGGACACCGTGGGGGTACAGAAGGGATTTCTTTATTCTTTATAAGTTGCTCAGCGTAATGCATTTCGGCTTCTCTGCCTTCATCGGACGCTTGCTCACAACAGAATGGTGCCGTTTCCCTCCATGAAGATACTCCGGTGCTCCTAGTAGTAGGAGATCAGCTGACCCCGCCTGATTTGGAACAGCTGTAGTAGAATTCGAAACTGCAGTTCCCAGAATGCAACAACTTGGTAAGTTTCAGCGCGGGGTTTGATAGCTTGTATACCGAGTCAAGGGGGGGCCGTGTAGTGGCAGGCAGCATTCTCAATTGAAAAGTCAGAAGTCCCTTGGGTCCCCAACGCCCCAACCACGTTTGCAGGGAGAACAGAGGCAGAGCTGTGGAGAGCGCTTGGTTAACCCTATCCTCTGTGTAGTTCACAGATTGCAGCCTGGCAGCAGCCCCATCTCTGACCTGTTCCCGTGGCGGCCCTGGGTGATTCGATACCTCGAACAGGAGAAGCAGCAAAGCTGATTGCCAGTAGCTCCCAGGGCTCTTTGTAGGGCGGGTCCTTGTGCCGCGTTTCTGGCTTTACGCGGAAAATATGCCTGGAGGAAGCCCAAGGGTAGAAGAGACTTCAAGGACACCGTGGGGGTACAGAAGGGATTTCTTTATTCTTTATAAGTTGCTCAGCGTAATGCATTTCGGCTTCTCTGCCTTCATCGGACGCTTGCTCACAACAGAATGGTGCCGTTTCCCTCCATGAAGATACTCCGGTGCTCCTAGTAGTAGGAGATCAGCTGACCCCGCCTGATTTGGAACAGCTGTAGTAGAATTCGAAACTGCAGTTCCCAGAATGCAACAACTTGGTAAGTTTCAGCGCGGGGTTTGATAGCTTGTATACCGAGTCAAGGGGGGGCAGTGTAGTGGCAGGCAGCATTCTCAATTGAAAAGTCAGAAGTCCCTTGGGTCCCCAACGCCCCAACCACGTTTGCAGGGAGAACAGAGGCAGATCTGTGGAGATATGTATATATTACCTACTGGCTATCGCCAGTAGGTATATATAGTTAGGATTATTTGTCTATGGAACTTTTGAAAATTCTATGTCTAATAACTTTGGCGTTTGTGGACGGAATCGGCTGAAATTTTCAGGAAAATGGCACATTTTGTTTCTGAGCAGCCCCCGAAAATTTGGGGGGGTTTCGTCAAGGGGGGCCGAGAAAAAAGGGGGGTCCCAAAACGCGTTTTCCCCATGTTAATTTCTATAGGGCCTTTGGCCTCACTTTTAGCTCGAACGGCTGAATGGATTTGCACAAAACTTGGCAAAATTGTAGGGACTGTTAGCCCGATGTGCCTTTGCTAGGTCTCAATATATGTGCTCCAGTGGATTTTGAGAAATTAACGTTCAAAACAAGATATATATCTGTAACAGCGCTCCGGGCTGCGCTCCGGTCCGCTTACTTTTCGCGAAACGGAACTTTGCGCGCAGAAAGCTGATTGGCTCTCCGGTGTCTGTCAACATTCTAAACAGTCCGGAGCGGCCGCCATCTTATCTTAGGGGGAATTTAATGAAAGGGGGCAAGGTATACCTCTCTTGACCCCCTAGGAATGATGTTGGGGTTATTAAAGGGTCCCGTGGGGAAAATAAAAAAATATATATTTTTCACGGTAGAAGCGCTTCCCGGGCCGCGAACTGGGCCGCAAACTGGTAGCGAAACGGGAATTCGCCATTTTGTGTTTCGTTTTAATTAAATTACTAGGTATAAGGGGGTGCGGGAGACGTATCCTGACCCCTTATGTTTTCTGAGGGTGGCTGAGGAGGCTCATATATGTTGATACATGTCTTCCAGCGGCTGTGCGTGAGCTTTTTTTTTTTTTTTTTGCTGCATGACGTCTGTTAACGTTCGATTCGATGGAAATCAGGAAGTGTTGACCACCATTTTGTCACTGCGAGTAAATATTTTGTTATAAATGAATCCTTATTGATAAACATTGTCTGCGCCATCTTGCCTTTTTGTCCAATGCCACAATTTTGTCGTGCACGGCAGCCATTTTAGATGCCTTGACCAGACCCACTCTCTGCACGCCGTCGATTCTCAGCACGGCTCCCCACCCTCGCAAGCATCTCCCCCACGCACTGGTCACCCCCGCTCTCTCTCTCATGCATGGGCCATATACTTCCCCCCATCTGCGCTGCTCTTCCCTGAGAATCACACCCTGTGCCCGCCCGACACCTCCCTTTCACCCTATTCACTACCGCACCCTCTGACACTCCTCTTCCTCTGTGTCCGATTGTCCAGGCCGGACCCAGGCTATCACCTAGCCCTGCGGATGTAGTTTATGGCCCCAGCTGTAGAGAATCCAGACATACCAATCCTCCCGATTCAGGCGTGAGACTACTGATTTCAGTGCTAGTCTTCCGCCTCCCGATTCCTGCAAGGAAAAACCCGGGGGCATATTACCAACAACTAGCGATAATTTTTGTCTCTAACTTGTTTAGAGACAAAAATTATCGCCGCACATCGGCGAATTTTATCGCAGATAAACCTTGCTATTAGCAAGGTTTATCGCAAATGCGATAAAAAACGGCCGCAATGCATGAATATCGCTGAAAAGTCAGCGATATTCATGCATTATCCAGCAAATGCTCTTAGCCATGTTATCCACCTTCCATTGGATAACATGGCTAAAAACTGCTCAGGGCAGGTGTTAGCTTTTGGAGATAGCGATGGTTAGGGACTGTTTCCAGTCGCTAACATCTTGGCACGCCCACTTTGCATGTCATTAGTGATAAATATCACTGACATGCAAAGCGGGGCCCAATGAATCCTTATTGATAAACATTGTCTGCGCCATCTTGCCTTTTTGTCCAATGCCACAATTTTGTCGTGCACGGCAGCCATTTTAGATGCCTTGACCAGACCCACTCTCTGCACGCCGTCGATTCTCAGCACGGCTCCCCACCCTCGCAAGCATCTCTCCCACGCACTGGTCACCCCCGCTCTCTCTCTCATGCATGGGCCATATACTTCCCCCCATCTGCGCTGCTCTTCCCTGAGAATCACACCCTGTGCCCGCCCGACACCTCCCTTTCACCCTATTCACTACCGCACCCTCTGACACTCCTCTTCCTCTGTGTCCGATTGTCCAGGCCGGACCCAGGCTATCACCTAGCCCTGGGGATGTAGTTTATGGCCCCAGCTGTAGAGAATCCAGACATACCAATCCTCCCGATTCAGGCGTGAGACTACTGATTTCAGTGCTAGTCTTCCGCCTCCCGATTCCTGCAAGGAAAAACCCGGGGGCATATTACCAACAACTAGCGATAATTTTTGTCTCTAACTTGTTTAGAGACAAAAATTATCGCCGCACATCGGCGAATTTTATCGCAGATAAACCTTGCTATTAGCAAGGTTTATCGCAAATGCGATAAAAAACGGCCGCAATGCATGAATATCGCTGAAAAGTCAGCGATATTCATGCATTATCCAGCAAATGCTCTTAGCCATGTTATCCACCTTCCATTGGATAACATGGCTAAAAACTGCTCAGGGCAGGTGTTAGCTTTTGGAGATATTCGCGCTTAGCGCGAATATCTCCAAAAGTTGGTAATAGGAGATAGCGATGGTTAGGGACTGTTTCCAGTCGCTAACATCTTGGCACGCCCACTTTGCATGTCATTAGTGATAAATATCATTGACATGCAAAGCGGGGCCCAAGATGGTCGCTATCTCCTTTTAGCTGTCACTAACTGGTGTTAGCGACAGCTTGGTAATAGGGAGATAATTTTATCTCCTTTTTTTTGGCTTTTAAAGCCAAAAAAGCGGAAATAAACCCCCTTGATAATATGCCCCACGATTCCTCGGGGGTTTCAGCTGACAGGGCTTGGTATTGTGTTACGTGCTAATTCTTCCAGGAAACGTCAGAGGGTCGATGCAGGGGTTCTAGAAGGGGTGATAAACCATTTAAGCCTCATGAACAAGCGCATGGTCTTTTAAAGATTTGTGAAGTACTCGGGGCGGCGGTGTGTGTGTGCCCTCTTTCAGGAGCGGGCGGGGGGGCACTGCCAGCAACTTGCCAGGTCAGGCAGTGTTCAACACGTGCATCACCCTTTCTCTGCCTGCTATTGCGCTCCATGCTTCGGAAAGGTAAGAAAAAGAACGTGCATTTGAGTTTGAAATGTCCGATCCTGTAGCAGTACACTTGCAAAGCCCACACATGACAATAACCTGATTCAAGGCCCCATTCACCCGATTTAAAAAAAAAATATAGTACTCCAAGAAAGTTGGATTATAAAACTTTATTAACTTTTAAATATAACGAACGCAACAAAAACTGTAAATATATTTAAACATTTTTTGATAAAAAAAAACAACAATGGTCAGAAGCTGTCTTTTGTGCGAATAGTCCCAAGGCAGCACAACGTGCTGAGTTGTGGTAGGCACCCAGGTGAAGAACCATCCCTTCTTTAAACCCCATGGTGACCAGCTATAGTTTCAATGAGTGCTATGTCCCAGGTTTTACATAAAGTAGTGTTTACCTAGAGTGGTGCTGTGTAGGACACTCTGAATGGAAATTAACCAGAACTATAACGATAACAACAACAACAACAATAATATAACTTTTATGCCCAAATTATGCAAACATTTAGCTAATCTGCTAAAGGGGGGAGTCGCCATTTCTTTACAATAATCAATAATGAAAAATCAACATCAATAGGGTTGTCCGTATTCCCGATGCAGCACTATAGTGCAACATACACAGCATCTGGGGTGTCAAGAGTGAACAGGTCCTAGCTGCTTAACCAATGACTGACAAATGCTATATTAAACACTTACTATGTATAATACTTGCGTTCACAATAGTTTTACTTTACAAAACAGAACAAAAGATGTCCCCTGTAAGTCAACCCATATTAGCTGTTTCAGTTATTGAACATCCTAAGGTTTTATGACATGGGGAACAGTGGTGATATCCTGGGCCACCCATTCGTAGCCTCTCTAATCTCCATTACAATGTGTTTCTTGCTGTCGCTAGCTGATGAAAAAACTAAAGTGATAACTTCCTCATCCTTATTTTGTCTTTCTTTGTTCCTTAAGATGTTATCTGTGTCAACCTCTTCCGAGAATGCTGATGCGTTAGGGATTTCCTTGTGTTTCTTAATAGCATTGGTGTCTGCACACTTCTTTGTCAATTCTGTGAACATGATAACTGCTTCATAAACAGACGATATCCTTGTTAAGTCATTAGTGTTAAGTGTGTCTGAAACTACAGTGCCCTTCTGTTTTTCTTTCTTCAGGCTCTACAGAGTTTTGTGTGTTGTTCTTTTGAGCGACAATTATTCCAGAGGTTTCAGGTTCACTTGTTTTGTCCTGCAGTGAGTTAACAGCTTTAGAGACTTCATGTTTATTTGCTATGTCCTGCTGTGCGTCAACTGCTTCAGAGACGTCAGCCTCATTTGTTATGTTTGACTAGATCCTGGACCTGCCCGGCCGCGCCCAAAATGGCGCCGGTGTAAATGGGACTCGTAACTGCTTGTTGTGTACTGGTTGCCCAACCTTGATATCACGAGATACGTATGCAGTTTTGAAGCACATGGCGGAGGCTCGTCTGCTGTAGTGGGGCGCCCCTTTATCGTTTCAGTCGCCATTCCGCCCGCTTTTGCTACACTGTGCCTTTTCCGCCATTCAGCTGTTTACCGCCCGCTCTTACGGCTACAGCGTCTCGCTCACCATGTAGTTGAGTTGCTCCCACTCTTGCGGTGCAGCGATAGGCGGCTGCCACAGGACTCTTAAAATGGCGGCCGGCTCTTCGGATTTGGGCCTGGTCCAGTAAAATGGCCCTGGGACACCTTGGAACTTGGGCGCTTGTCTGCCAGGGCTTGGGTCCCATTCTCGAAAGCGTCCCCTCAGCCTTGAAGATTGTACAAAAGTCTTGGGGGCCCTCGACTCCGGCAGGCTTCCGGTGGGGAGCGGCTGCCATGATTGCTTGCGGAATGGCCACGACGGAGCTACGAGATGGTGGTGCTCTCATGGTGACGCCAGCTTCAGTCTGAAACATCCAGAAACAAGGTGGGGCTTTCATCGTTTGGGAAAAAAAAAATTTTAATCCAATGAAAAGTGTTATTTTTAGGTCACATGACCTAGTCTTACATCATTAGGAAAACAAAAGTAAAATGAACCAATGAAAAGTTTTATTAACAAGTCACATGACCTGTTATGCTTACGTTACGCGCTGCGCGGCGCGCTCTGGATCGTTTCCGGGAAGCTGCGCCTTGCGCACCGGAGCACTTCCGGGTGCGCTAACGCGGCGCGTCATATGACGCATTACGTGACAACGCAGGTCCAGAATATAGTCAAAATGTCTTCACCAACCAGCGGTCGGAATACAACCGCTTTCAGCAGTCCAAAAAGTTCGGTTAAATCTTAAGAGCGGGAGCAACTCAACTACATGGTGAGCGAGACGCTGTAGTCGCAAGAGCGGGCGGTAAACAGCTGAATGGCGGAAGAGGCACAGAGTACCAAAAGCGGGCGGAATGGCAACTAAAACGGTAAAGGGGCGCCCCACTACAGCGTGTCCTCAGGTCAAACGGATTGTGGGACAAGGTCCAGAATGGAAGAGTCATCAAAAGGCAAAAAATTCCGCCGGACCCCGGGAGCCGGCCGCCTATGTCGGGGGCGATCTCAGGCCACACCAGGGCAACACGACTTGGGGAGGGGGCAGGAGCCAAGCGCCCCCTCCCAGTCCGCACCATCTCACCGCCCCTCGGGGGCCTCCGTCAAGCGGTTTAGGGAGGCACCGTATCACATTGTTTTCCAATGCAGTCAGGTCCACAAACGGACCCCACTTACTTTGAATAGTGAAGCTGCAGCAGGTGCAAATAAGGTTTAGACAGTGTTACAAGTGCTGCTTAGAACTCTGAAGTATGGCACTCAACATCCAGAACTTATGCCATTTGTGTAAGGCAGTGACATCGAAGCAACTCAGGGACCAAAAGCATGAACGAACACTCACGTATGAAAATCTTATTTGGGGAAGGGGCAGGATCCAAACGCCCCCTCCCAGTTCGCGCCACTACACCGTATGTAGAAAATCTGAAGCCATCGTTCTACAAACTCTCAACGCTTGCTATCAGTGCATGAGTTTCATGCTCGATCGATTGAGCTAGCCGGAATGGGCAATAAAAAGTATAAAATAGTTATGTAAATAGTTATTTAATAAAATGTTTTACCCTGTTTCTTTGCTGGTGTGTTGTCTATATTTATAATATTTGCATAGGGTTTGTCGTTATTTTGGGCGGGGTGGGTGGCGGAGTCGAGCTGTCTTGCAGCCCTCATGGTGTGGAGCTCAGTTCATTTCACTATTTTCGTATTTCTCATGAAGGGTTGTTCCTAATGTTTGTATTTTACCGAGGTCAAAAAGAGATCGAATTAGTGGTCTACTGATTTTGCTCGATTACTTTTATTTTTTTACACGATTTTTCACTATCTGCAAAGACTAAACAGAGTATTGCGACTTTGTGCTTGTTTGTAAATAGAGAATGATCCAAAGAGAACCAATTCTAAAACAGTAAATGCTTGGATAACAATCAATCAAATGGAGAGACAAGCAGGTACGACGGATTACAACGGGGGTAAAGGTCTGCGTTAACTACCGTTCACTATCTGCAAAGAGAGAGTACTACTAAGAGAAAAGAGGGAGGGGGGGGCAGCGTTCAAAGCACATCAGCGTGCATAAACACGAAAACGTTTTTACCTATCACGTACTTGACATTTGACAGCTTTTGATATTTGCTATTAAAAAACCATTGAAATTCACAGAAAAAACCATAGGTTATAGTCCATATATAGTTAGGAATTTGCACTTACAAAACTTTGAAAATTCAATGAAAAAACCATTGGTTATAGAACATATATAGTTAGGAATTTGCATTTACAAAACCTTATTTTACTCGCATAAAACCATTGAAATTCCATATATAGTTAGATGCGCTAACTATATATCGCGCACCCGCAATCCACTGCTGATGATGTCACATATTACATCATTCATGACATGGTCAGTGACATCACTGATGACATCACTGATGACATCTCAAATGACATCACTGATGACATCACTGATGACATATCAAATGACATCACTGATGACATCACTGATGACATCTCAAATGACATCACTGGTGACATCACTCATGATATCATTCATGTGATAATACAATGAACCTCTTCAGACTCTAATATAACCTTAGATACAATCAGTGTAAACAGACACTCACAGACTGTCACTCATCCATGGAGTTACTCACACAACTAGTCAGTCATGCAAACAATCAATCACACCTCCATTTCCTCAACTATACAGTTATACAAACTTTACTTATTCAAACATATACTAACACATATTTTCTCTCTTATACAATCCCTGATACAAGTTCACAATGATCCATACAGCCACTCACACATTCACTGGCTCTTATGCACAGTTATTTATATATGTCAACTCTCACATGTACTGTGTTTTACATATGTATTAACTTTGACATGTAGCACTGAGATATCCATTCACTCACCAATACACTCATGCACACAGTCAACCACCCATACAGCTGTTTCCACATGCAGTTTTGAACCCATATATCTAGTGAATCAGCTGTTTACACATCTATGCACAGAGTCACACACCTCCCAGCCACTCACACACATACTCAGTCTCCCATACAAATACTTGGGCAACCAATCAATAACCCATATAGTTACTCATATAGCTACTGATCAACACATGCAGCAGTTTACAGAACAACAGATATAATGATGCACAAATTAATACAGTTTAATCACTAACCCATGCACTCAGTGAGACACATTTAATCACTCCCTCATACAATCAGTCATTCACCTACTAAATCCTTCATTCAGACATTTATACATCTACTCATTCTTCAATATGTAAGACCTATTTTAACTTTACAGAAACATACAGTCACTGGATGTTGTCATCAGTGATGTCATCAGTGATGTCATTTGAGATGTCATCAGTGATGTCATCAGTGATGTCACTGACCATGTCATGAATGATGTAATATGTGACATCATCAGCAGTGGATTGCGGGTGCGCGATATATAGTTAGCGCATCTAACTATATATGGAATTTCAATGGTTTTATGCGAGTAAAATAAGGTTTTGTAAATGCAAATTCCTAACTATATATGTTCTATAACCAATGGTTTTTTCATTGAATTTTCAAGGTTTTGTAAATGCAAATTCCTAACTATATATGGACTATAACCTATGGTTTTTTCTGTGAATATATATATATATATATATATATATATATATATATATATATATATATATATGTTTAAGCAAATGCCCTGGGGCTCGGGAGAGCACACAACCATTTCCTGCCATCCAGCTCTGTTTGTGCAGCCTGCCGATTTCCATCAGTTTAAGATTAGTATTGCCAACGCGTTTCTGGGCTCGCTGGCCCCTTCTTCCTGGGCAGGGAAAAAACACAAAAATGAAACCTTCATTGTTCATTCACCACCTTTTATTTCCAGCATTCCCCTCCATTGGGCGTGTCCTCATACCATAAGCCCATGGTGCATGATGGGGAGTGAAGTTCCTAATGCTGGTAAGAATTGTTATCTTTTTGAAAGTTCATTTGTGCTGTCCCACTTGATTCAATACATTTATTCATCCTCTGAGTGAGTTTACCGATTTCAGCAGGCAGGCTCCATCAGCACTTTGGAAAAGGTGCTGTTCCTGTCATTGAAAAGTTCAGACTGCAGCCCACTTACTGTTGATTAGCATATTCAGCAGCTCGCAGTGGTGCCTCTCCCCACGGCCAGGCGCCGTGTGAATATGTTTAAGCAAATGCCCTGGGGCTCGGGAGAGCACACAACCATTTCCTGCCATCCAGCTCTGTTTGTGCAGCCTGCCGATTTCCATCAGTTTAAGATTAGTATTGCCAACGCGTTTCTGGGCTCGCTGGCCCCTTCTTCCTGGGCAGGGAAAAAACACAAAAATGAAACCTTCATTGTTCATTCACCACCTTTTATTTCCAGCATTCCCCTCCATTGGGCGTGTCCTCATACCAT